>NC_073270.2:35555000-38055000 GCF_029289425.2 Pan paniscus
TCAAAATACCCACTTGCACATTCTACAAAAAGAGTGTTTCAAAACTACTCAACCAAAGAAAGATTCAACTCTGCGAGTCGAATGCACACATCACGAAGAAGTTTCTCAGAATGCTTCTGTGCAGTTTTATTTGAAGATATTTCCTTTTCCTCCATAGGCTGCAAAGGGCTACATGTATCCACTTGCAGATCCTACAAACAGAGAGATTCAAAACTCCTCAATCAAAAGATAGGTTCAAACTTGTGAGTTGAATGCACACATCACAATGTAGTTTCTCAGAATGCTTCTGTGTATTTTTTATGTGAAGACGTTTTCTTTTCCTCAATAGGCCTCAAAGCGCTCCAACTATCCACTTGCAGATACTACAAAAACAGTGTTTCAAAAGTGCTCAGTCAAATAAAAGTTCAACTCTGTGAGATGAATGCACACATCACAAAGAAGTTTCTGAGAATGCTTCTGTGTAGTTTTTATATGAAGATATTTCCTTTTCCACAATAGGCCTCAAATTGCTCCAAATATCCACTTGTAGATTCTACAAAGACAGTGTATCAAAACTGCTCAATCATAAGATAGGTTCCACACAGTGAGATGAATGCACACATAACAAAGAAGTTTCTCAGAATGCATCTGTGTTGTTTTTATCTTTAGATATTTCCTTTACCTGCATAGGCTGCAAAGGGCTCCAAATAGCCACCTGCAGATTCTACAAAAAGAGAGATTCAAAACTGCTCCATCAAAAGAAAGGTTCAACTCTGTGAGATGAAGGCACACATCACAAAGAAGTTTCTCAGAATGCTTCTGTGTAGTTTTCATGTGAAGATATTTCTTTTCCACAGTAGCCCTCAAACCGCTCCAAATATCCACTTGCAGATTCTTCAAAAGCAGTGTTTCAAAACAGCTCAATCAAAATAAGCGTTCAACTATGTGAAATGAATGCACACATCACAATGAAGTTTCTCAGATTCCTTCTGTGCAGTTTTTACGTGAAATTATTTGCTTTTCCACCACAGCCTGCAAAGGGCTCAAAATATCCCCTTGCAGATTCTACAATAAGAGAGATTGAAAACTGCACAATCGAAAGATAGGTTCAACTCTCCTAGTTGAATGCACGCAGCACAAAGAATTTTCTCAGAATGCTTCTGTGTAGTTTTCTTTGGAAGATATTTCCTTTTCCACCATAGGCCCCAAACTCTCTAAATATCCACAAGCACATTCTACAAAAAGAGTGTTTCCAAACTGCTCAGTCAAAAGAAAGGTTCAACTCTGTGAGATGAATGCAAACATTGCCTAGAAGTTTCTCAGAATGCTTCTGTGTAGTTTTTATGTGAAGCTCTTTTCTTTTCCTAAATAGTCCTCAAAGCACCACAAATATCCACTTGCAGATGCTACAGAAAGAGTGTTCCAAAGCTGTTCAATCAAAAGGAAGGTTCAATTCTAGGAGATGACTTCACACATCACAAAGCAGTTTCTCAGAGTGCTTCTGTGTAGTTTTTATATGAAGATACTTGTTTTTCCACAATAGGTCTCCAAGCGCACGAAATCTCCACATGCAGATTCTACAAAAACAGTGTTTCATAACTGCTAAATCGAAAAAAAATGTTCAACTATTTGAGATGAATACACACATCAGAAAGGAGTTTCTCAGAATACTTCTGTGTCGTTTTTATGTGAAGATATTTCCTTGTCCACCATGGGCCACAAAGCGCTCAAAATATCCATTTGCTGATTCTACAAAATCAGAGTTTCAAAAAACTGGTCAATCATAAGATAGGTTCAACTCTGTGTGATGAATGCTGACATAACAAAGATGTTTCTCAGAATGTTTCTGTGTAGTTTTTATTTGAAGATATTTCCTTTTCCAAAATAGGCAGCAAAGGGCTCCAAATATCCACTTGCAGATTCCGCAAAAAAAGAAATTCAAAACTCCGCAATCAAAAAACAGGTTCAACTCTGTGAGTTGAATGCACATATCACAAAGAAGTTTCTCAGAATGCTTCTGTGTAGTTTTTTTGTGAAGATATTTCCTTTATCACAAGAGGCCACAAAGGGCTCCTAATATCCACTTGCAGATTCTACAAAAAGAGAGATTCAAAACTGCTCAATCAAAAGATAGGTTCAACTCTGTGTGGTAAATGCACTCATCACAAAGAAGTTTCTCAGAATGCTTCTGTGCAGTTTTCATGTGAACATACATGCTTTTCCACAATAGTCCTCAAAGTGCTCCAAATTTCCACTTGCAGATACTATAAAAAGATTGTTTCAAAAGTGCTCAATCATAAGATAGGTTCAACTCTGTGAGATGAATGCACACATCAAAAATAAGTTTCTCAGAATGCTTCCGTGTAGTTTTTACTTGAAGATACTTCCTTTTCCACCTTATGCTCTAAAGGGCTCCAAATATCCGCTTGTAGATTCTTCAAAAAGAGAGATTCAAAACTGCTCAATCAAAAGATAGATTTAACTATGTGAGTTGAATGCACATATCATAAAGATGTGTCTCAGAATGTTTCTGTGTAATTTTTATATGAAGATATATCCTTTTCCACCATAGGTTTCAAAGCCCTCAAAATACCCACTTGCACATTCTACAAAAAGAGTGTTTCAAAACTACTCAACCAAAGAAAGATTCAACTCTGCGAGTCGAATGCACACATCACGAAGAAGTTTCTCAGAATGCTTCTGTGCAGTTTAATTTGAAGATATTTCCTTTTCCTCCATAGGCTGCAAAGGGCTACATATATCCACTTGCAGATTCTACAAACAGAGAGATTCAAAACTCCTCAATCAAAAGAGAGGTTCAAACTTCTGAGTGGAATGCACACATCACAATGTAGTTTCTCAGAATGTTTCTGTGTATTATTTATGTGAAGATGCTTTCTTTTCCACAATAGGCCTCAAACCGCTCCAACTATCCACTTGCAGATACTACAAAGGAGTGTTTCGAAACTGCTCAGTCAAAACAAAGGTTCAACTCTGTGAGGTGAATGCGCCCATCACAAAGAAGTTTCTCAGAATGCCTCTGTGTAGTTTTTATTTGAAGGTATTTGCTTTTCAGCAGTAGGCCTCAAAACACTCCCAATATCCAGTTGCGGATTCTACAAAAACAGTGTTTCAAAAGTGCTCAGTCAAATAAAATTCAACTCTGTGAGATGAATGCACACATCACAAAGAAGTCTCTGAGAATGCTTCTGTGTAGTTTTTATATGAAGATATTTCCTTTTCCACAATAGGCCTCAAAGTGCTCCAAATATCCACTTGTAGATTCTGCAAAGACAGTGTATCAAAACTGCTCAATCATAACATAGGTTCCACACAGTGAGATGAATGCACACATAACAAAGAAGTTTCTCAGAATGCATCTGTGTTGTTTTTATCTTTAGATATTTCCTTTACCTGCATAGGCTGCAAAGGGCTCCAAATAGCCACCTGCAGATTCTACAAAAAGAGAGATTCAAAACTGCTCCATCAAAAGAAAGGTTCAACTCTGTGAGATGAAGGCACACATCACAAAGAAGTTTCTCAGAATGCTTCTGTGTAGTTTTCATGTGAAGATATTTCTTTTCCACAGTAGCCCTCCAACCGCTCCAAATATCCACTTGCAGATTCTCCAAAAGCAGTGTTTCAAAACAGCTCAATGAAAATAAACGTTCAACTCTGTTAAATGAATGCACACATCACAGTGAAGTTTCTCAGATTCCTTCTGTGCAGTTTTTACGTGAAATTATTTGCTTTTCCACCACAGCCTGCAAAGGGCTCAAAATATCCCCTTGCAGATTCTACAATAAGAGAGATTGAAAACTGCACAATCGAAAGATAGGTTCAACTCTCCGAGTTGAATGCACGCAGCACAAAGAATTTTCTCAGAATGCTTCTGTGTAGTTTTCTTTGGAAGATATTTCCTTTTCCACCATAGGCCCCAAACTCTCTAAATATCCACAAGCACATTCTACAAAAAGAGTGTTTCCAAACTGCTCAGTCAAAAGAAAGGTTCAACTCTGTGAGATGAATGCAAACATTGCCTAGAAGTTTCTCAGAATGCTTCTGTGTAGTTTTTATGTGAAGCTGTTTTCTTTTCCTAAATAGTCTTCAAAGCACCACAAATATACACTTGCACATGCTACAGAAAGAGTGTTCCAAAGCTGTTCAATCAAAAGGAAGGTTCAATTCTAGGAGATGACTTCACACATCACAAAGAAGTTTCTCAGAATGCTTCTGTGTAGTTTTTATATGAAGGTACTTGTTTTTCCACAATAGGTCTCCAAGCGCTCGAAATCTCCACTTGCAGATTCTACAAAAACAGTGTTTCATAACTGCTAAATCGAAAAAAATGTTCAACTATTTGAGATGAATACACACATCACAAAGGAGTTTCTCAGAATACTTCTGTGTAGTTTTTATGTGAAGATATTTCCTTGTCCACAATGGGCCACAAAGCGCTCAAAATATCCATTTGCTGATTCTACAAAATCAGAGTTTCAAAAAACTGGTCAATCATAAGATAGGTTCAACTCTGTGTGATGAATGCTGACATAACAAAGATGTTTCTCAGAATGTTTCTGTGTAGTTTTTATTTGAAGATATTTCCTTTTCCAAAATAGGCAGCGAAGGGCTCCAAATATCCACTTGCAGATTCCGCAAAAAAAGAAATTTAAAACTCCGCAATCAAAAAACAGGTTCAACTCTGTGAGTTGAATGCACATATCACAAAGAAGTTTCTCAGAATGCTTCTGTGTAGTTTTTTTGTGAAGATATTTCCTTTATCACAAGAGGCCACAAAGGGCCCCTAATATCCACTTGCAGATTCTACAAAAAGAGAGATTCAAAACTGCTCAATCAAAAGATAGGTTCATCTCTGTGTGGTAAATGCACTCATCACAAAGAAGTTTCTCAGAATGCTTCTGTGCAGGTTTTATGTAAAGATACATGCTTTTCCACAATAGTCCTCAAAGTGCTCCAAATTTCCACTTGCAGATTCTATAAAAAGATTGTTTCAAAAGTGCTCAATCATAAGATAGGTTCAACTCTGTGAGATGAATGCACACATCAAAAATAAGTTTCTCAGAATGCTTCTGTGTAGTTTTTATTGAAGATACTTCCTTTTCCACATTATGCTGTAAAGGTCTCCAAATATCCGCTTGTAGATACTTCAAAAAGAGAGATTCAAAACTGCTCACTCAAAAGATAGATTTAACTATGTGAGTTGAATGCACATATCATAAAGATGTGTCTCAGAATGCTTCTGTGTAATTTTTATATGAAGATATATCCTTTTCCACAATAGGTTTCAAAGCCCTCAAAATACCCACTTGCACATTCTACAAAAAGAGTGTTTCAAAACTACTCAACCAAAGAAAGATTCAACTCTGCGAGTCGAATGCACACATCACGAATAAGTTTCTCAGAATGCTTCTGTGCAGTTTCATTTGAAGATATTTCCTTTTCCTTCATAGGCTTCAACGGGCTACATATATCCACTTGCAGATTCTACAAACAGAGAGATTCAAAACCCCTCAATCGAAAGATAGGTTCAAACTTCTGAGTTGAATGCACACATCACAATGTAGTTTCTCAGAATGTTTCTGTGTATTATTTATGTGAAGATGCTTTCTTTTCCACAATAGGCCTCAAAGCGCTCCAACTATCCACTTGCAGATACTACAAAAAGAGTGTTTCGAAACTGCTCCGTCAAAACAAAGGTTCAACTCTGTGAGGTGAATGCGCCCATCACGAAGAAGTTTCACAGAATGCCTCTGTGTAGTTTTTATTTGAAGGTATTTGCTTTTCAGCAGCAGGCCTCAAAACACTCCCAATATCCAGTTGCGGATTCTACAAAAACAGTGTTTCAAAAGTGCTCAGTCAAATAAAAGTTCAACTCTGTGAGATGAATGCACACATCACAAAGAAGTTTCTGAGAATGCTTCTGTGTAGTTTTTATATGAAGATATTTCCTTTTCCACAATAGGCCTCAAAGTGCTCCAAATATCCACCTGCAGATTCTACAAAGACGGTGTATCAAAACTGCTCAATCATAACATAGGTTCCACCCATTGAGATGAATGCACACATAACAAAGAAGTTTCTCAGAATGCATCTGTGTTGTTTTTATCTTTAGATATTTCCTTTACCTGCATAGGCTGCAAAGGGCTCCAAATAGCCACCTGCAGATTCTACAAAAAGAGAGATTCAAAACTGCTCCATGAAAAGAAAGGTTCAACTCTGTGAGATGAAGGCACACATCACAAAGAAGTTTCTCAGAATGCTTCTGTGTAGTTTTCATGTGAAGATATTTCTTTTCCACAGTAGCCCTCAAACCGCTCCAAATATCCACTTGCAGATTCTTCAAAAGCAGTGTTTCCAAACAGCTCAATCAAAATAAACGTTCAACTCTGTGAAATGAATGCACACATCACAATGAAGTTTCTCAGAATTCTTCTGTGCAGTTTTTATGTGAAATTATTTGCTTTTCCACCACAGCCTGCAAAGGGCTCAAAATATCCCCTTGCAGATTCTACAATAAGAGAGATTGAAAACTGCACAATCGAAAGATAGGTTCAACTCTCCTAGTTGAATGCACGCAGCACAAAGAATTTTCTCAGAATGCTTCTGTGTAGTTTTCTTTGGAAGATATTTCCTTTTCCACCATAGGCCCCAAACTCTCTAAATATCCACAAGCACATTCTACAAAAAGAGTGTTTCCAAACTGCTCAGTCAAAAGAAAGGTTCAACTCTGTGAGATGAATGCAAACATTGCCTAGAAGTTTCTCAGAATGCTTCTGTGTAGTTTTTATGTGAAGCTGTTTTCTTTTCCTAAATAGTCCTCAAAGCACCACAAATATCAACTTGCAGATGCTACAGAAAGAGTGTTCCAAAGCTGTTCAATCAAAAGGAAGGTTCAATTCTAGGAGATGACTTCACACATCACAAAGCAGTTTCTCAGAATGCTTCTGTGTAGTTTTTATATGAAGATACTTGTTTTTCCACAATAGGTCTCCAAGCACTCGAAATCTCCACTTGCAGATTCTACAAAAACAGTGTTTCATAACTGGTAAATCGAAAAAAATGTTCAACTATTTGAGATGAATACACACATCACAAAGGAGTTTCTCAGAATACTTCTGTGTAGTTTTTATGTGAAGATATTTCCTTGTCCACAATGGGCCACAAAGCGCTCAAAATATCCATTTGCTGATTCTACAGAAACAGAGTTTCAAAAAACTGGTCAATCATAAGATAGGTTCAACTCTGTGAGATGAATGCTGACATAACCAAGATGTTTCTCAGAATGTTTCTGTGTAGTTTTTATTTGAAGATATTTCATTTTCCAAAATAGGCACCAAAGGGCTCCAAATATCCATTTGCAGATTCCGCAAAAAAAGAAATTCAAAACTCCGCAATCAAAAAACAGGTTCAACTCTGTGAGTTGAATGCACACAACACAAAGAAGTTTCTCAGAATGCTTCTGTGTAGTTTTTATGTGAAGATATTTCCTTTATCACAAGAGGCCACAAAGGGCTCCTAATATCCATTTGCAGATTCTACAGAAAGAGAGATTCAAAACTGCCCAATCAAAAGATAGGTTCAACTCTGTGTGGTAAATGCACTCATCACAAAGAAGTTTCTCAGAATGCTTCTGTGCAGTTTTTATGTGAAGATACATGCTTTTCCACAATAGTCCTCAAAGTGCTCCAAATTTCCACTTGCAGATTCTATAAAAAGATTGTTTCAAAAGTGCTGAATCATAAGATAGGTTCAACTCTGTGAGATGAATGCACACATCAAAAATAAGTTTCTCAGAATGCTTCTGTGTAGTTTTTACTTGAAGATACATCCTTTTCCACCTTATGCTCTAAAGGCCTCCAAATATCCGCTTGTAGATTCTTCAAAAAGAGAGATTCAAAACAGCTCAATCAAAAGATAGATTTAACTGTGTGAGTTGAATGCACATATCATAAAGATGTGTCTCAGAATGCTTCTGTGTAATTTTTATATGAAGATATATCCTTTCCCACAATAGGTTTCAAAGCCCTCAATGTACCCACTTGCACATTCTACAAAAAGATTGTTTCAAAACTACTCAACCAAAGAAAGATTCAACTCTGTGAGTCGAATGCACACATCACGAAGAAGTTTCTCAGAATGCTTCTGTGCAGTTTTATTTGAAGACATTACCTTTTCCTCCATAGGCTGCAAAGGGCTACATATATCCACTTGCAGATTCTACAAACAGAGAGATTCAAAACTCCTCAATCAAAAGATAGGTTCAAACTTGTGAGTTGAATGCACACATCACAATGTAGTTTCTCAGAATGCTTCTGTGTATTTTTTATGTGAAGATGTTTTCTTTTCCACAATAGGCCTCAAACCGCTCCAACTATCCACTTGCAGATACTACAAAAAGAGTGTTTCGAAACTGCTCAGTCAAAACAAAGGTTCAACTCTGTGAGGTGAATGCGCCCATCACAAAGAAGTTTCTCAGAATGCCTCTGTGTAGTTTTTATTTGAAGATATTTGCTTTTCTGCAGTAGGCCTCAAAAGACTCCCAATATCCAGTTGCGGATTCTACAAAAACAGTGTTTCAAAAGTGCTCAGTCAAATAAAAGTTCAACTCTGTGAGATGAATGCACACATCACAAAGAAGTTTCTGAGAATGCTTCTGTGTAGTTTTTATATGAAGATATTTCCTTTTCCACAATAGGCCTCAAAGTGCTCCAAATATCCACTTGCAGATTCTACAAAGACGGTGTATCAAAACTGCTCAATCATAACATAGGTTCCACACAGTGAGATGAATGCACACATAACAAAGAAGTTTCTCAGAATGCATCTGTGTTGTTTTTATCTTTAGATATTTCCTTTACCTGCATAGGCTGCAAAGGGCTCCAAATAGCCACCTGCAGATTCTACAAAAAGAGAGATTCAAAACTGCTCCATCAAAAGAAAGGTTCAACTCTGTGAGGTGAAGGCACACATCACAAAGAAGTTTCTCAGAATGCTTCTGTGTAGTTTTCATGTGAAGATATTTCTTTTCCACAGTAGCCCTCAAACCGCTCCAAATATCCACTTGCAGATTCTTCAAAAGCAGTGTTTCAAAACAGCTCAATCAAAATAAACGTTCAACTCTGTGAAATGAATGCACACATCACAATGAAGTTTCTCAGAATTCTTCTGTGCAGTTTTTATGTGAAATTATTTGCTTTTCCACCACAGCCTGCAAAGGTCTCAAAATATCCCCTTGCAGATTCTACAATAAGAGAGATTGAAAACTGCACAATCGAAAGATAGGTTCAACTCTCCTAGTTGAATGCACGCAGCACAAAGAATTTTCTCAGAATGCTTCTGTGTAGTTTTCTTTGGAAGATATTTCCTTTTCCACCATAGGCCCCAAACTCTCTAAATATCCACAAGCACATTCTACAAAAAGAGTGTTTCCAAACTGCTCAGTCAAAAGAAAGGTTCAACTCTGTGAGATGAATGCAAACATCGCCTAGAAGTTTCTCAGAATGCTTCTGTGTAGTTTTTATGTGAAGCTGTTTTCTTTTCCTTAATAGTCCTCAAAGCACCAAAAATATCCACTTGCAGATGCTACAGAAAGAGTGTTCCAAAGCTGTTCAATCAAAAGAAAGGTTCAATTCTAGGAGATGACTTCACACATCACAAAGCAGTTTCTCAGAATGCTTCTGTGTAGTTTTTATATGAAGATACTTGTTTTTCCACAATAGGTCTCCAAGCGCTCGAAATCTCCACTTGCAGATTCTACAAAAACAGTGTTTCATAACTGCTAAATCGAAAAAAATGTTCAACTATTTGAGATGAATACACACATCACAAAGGAGTTTCTCAGAATACTTCTGTGTAGTTTTTATGTGAAGATATTTCCTTGTCCACAATGGGCCACAAAGCGCTCAAGATATCCATTTGCTGATTCTACAAAAACAGAGTTTCAAAAAACTGGTCAATCATAAGATAGGTTCAACTCTGTGAGATGAATGCTGACATAACCAAGATGTTTCTCAGAATGTTTCTGTGTAGTTCTTATGTGAAGATATTTCCTTTTCCAAAATAGGCAGCAAAGGGCTCCAAATATCCATTTGCAGATTCCGCAAAAAAAGAAATTCAAAACTCCGCAATCAAAAAACAGGTTCAACCCTGTGAGTTGAATGCACACAACACAAAGAAGTTTCTCAGAATGCTTCTGTGTAGTTTTTTTGTGAAGAAATTTCCTTTATCACAGGAGGCCACAAAGAGCTCCTAATATCCACTTGCAGATTCTACAAAAAGAGAGATTCAAAACTGCTCAATCAAAAGATAGGTTCAACTCTGTGTGGTAAATGCACTCATCACGAAGATGTTTCTCAGAATGCTTCTGTGCAGTTTTTATGTGAAGATACATGCTTTTCCACAATAGTCCTCAAAGTGCTCCAAATTTCCACTTGCAGATTCTATAAAAAGATTGTTTCAAAAGTGCTCAATCATAAGATAGGTTCAACTCTGTGAGATGAATGCACACATCAAAAATAAGTTTCTCAGAATGCTTCCGTGTAGTTTTTACTTGAAGATACTTCCTTTTCCAACTTATGCTGTAAAGGGCTCCAAATATCCGCTTGTAGATTCTTCAAAAAGAGAGATTCAAAACTGCTCAATCAAAAGATAGATTTAACTATGTGAGTTGAATGCACATATCATAAAGATGTGTCTCAGAATGCTTCTGTGTAATTTTTATATGAAGATATATCCTTTCCCACAATAGGTTTCAAAGCCCTCAAAATACCCACTTGCACATTCTACAAAAAGAGTGTTTCAAAACTACTCAACCAAAGAAAGATTCAACTCTGCGAGTCGAATGCACACATCACGAAGAAGTTTATCAGAATGCTTCTGTGCAGTTTTATTTGAAGACATTACCTTTTCCTCCATAGGCTGCAAAGGGCTACATATATCCACTTGCAGATTCTACAAACAGAGAGATTCAAAACTCCTCAATCAAAAGATAGGTTCAAACTTGTGAGTTGAATGCACACATCACAATGTAGTTTCTCAGAATGCTTCTGTGTATTTTTTATGTGAAGATGTTTTCTTTTCCACAATAGGCCTCAAACCGCTCCAACTATCCACTTGCAGATACTACAAAAAGAGTGTTTCGAAACTGCTCAGTCAAAACAAAGGTTCAACTCTGTGAGGTGAATGCGCCCATCACAAAGAAGTTTCTCAGAATGCCTCTGTGTAGTTTTTATTTGAAGGTATTTGCTTTTCTGCAGTAGGCCTCAAAACACTCCCAATATCCAGTTGCGGATTCTACAAAAACAGTGTTTCAAAAGTGCTCAGTCAAATAAAAGTTCAACTCTGTGAGATGAATGCACACATCACAAAGAAGTTTCTGAGAATGCTTCTGTGTAGTTTTTATATGAAGATATTTCCTTTTCCACAATAGGCCTCAAAGTGCTCCAAATATCCACTTGCAGATTCTACAAAGACGGTGTATCAAAACTGCTCAATCATAACATAGGTTCCACACAGTGAGATGAATGCACACATAACAAAGAAGTTTCTCAGAATGCATCTGTGTTGTTTTTATCTTTAGATATTTCCTTTACCTGCATAGGCTGCAAAGGGCTCCAAATAGCCACCTGCAGATTCTACAAAAAGAGAGATTCAAAACTGCTCCATCAAAAGAAAGGTTCAACTCTGTGAGGTGAAGGCACACATCACAAAGAAGTTTCTCAGAATGCTTCTGTGTAGTTTTCATGTGAAGATATTTCTTTTCCACAGTAGCCCTCAAACCGCTCCAAATATCCACTTGCAGATTCTTCAAAAGCAGTGTTTCAAAACAGCTCAATCAAAATAAACGTTCAACTCTGTGAAATGAATGCACACATCACAATGAAGTTTCTCAGAATTCTTCTGTGCAGTTTTTATGTGAAATTATTTGCTTTTCCACCACAGCCTGCAAAGGTCTCAAAATATCCCCTTGCAGATTCTACAATAAGAGAGATTGAAAACTGCACAATCGAAAGATAGGTTCAACTCTCCTAGTTGAATGCACGCAGCACAAAGAATTTTCTCAGAATGCTTCTGTGTAGTTTTCTTTGGAAGATATTTCCTTTTCCACCATAGGCCCCAAACTCTCTAAATATCCACAAGCACATTCTACAAAAAGAGTGTTTCCAAACTGCTCAGTCAAAAGAAAGGTTCAACTCTGTGAGATGAATGCAAACATCGCCTAGAAGTTTCTCAGAATGCTTCTGTGTAGTTTTTATGTGAAGCTGTTTTCTTTTCCTTAATAGTCCTCAAAGCACCAAAAATATCCACTTGCAGATGCTACAGAAAGAGTGTTCCAAAGCTGTTCAATCAAAAGAAAGGTTCAATTCTAGGAGATGACTTCACACATCACAAAGCAGTTTCTCAGAATGCTTCTGTGTAGTTTTTATATGAAGATACTTGTTTTTCCACAATAGGTCTCCAAGCGCTCGAAATCTCCACTTGCAGATTCTACAAAAACAGTGTTTCATAACTGCTAAATCGAAAAAAATGTTCAACTATTTGAGATGAATACACACATCACAAAGGAGTTTCTCAGAATACTTCTGTGTAGTTTTTATGTGAAGATATTTCCTTGTCCACAATGGGCCACAAAGCGCTCAAGATATCCATTTGCTGATTCTACAAAAACAGAGTTTCAAAAAACTGGTCAATCATAAGATAGGTTCAACTCTGTGAGATGAATGCTGACATAACCAAGATGTTTCTCAGAATGTTTCTGTGTAGTTCTTATGTGAAGATATTTCCTTTTCCAAAATAGGCAGCAAAGGGCTCCAAATATCCATTTGCAGATTCCGCAAAAAAAGAAATTCAAAACTCCGCAATCAAAAAACAGGTTCAACCCTGTGAGTTGAATGCACACAACACAAAGAAGTTTCTCAGAATGCTTCTGTGTAGTTTTTTTGTGAAGAAATTTCCTTTATCACAGGAGGCCACAAAGAGCTCCTAATATCCACTTGCAGATTCTACAAAAAGAGAGATTCAAAACTGCTCAATCAAAAGATAGGTTCAACTCTGTGTGGTAAATGCACTCATCACGAAGATGTTTCTCAGAATGCTTCTGTGCAGTTTTTATGTGAAGATACATGCTTTTCCACAATAGTCCTCAAAGTGCTCCAAATTTCCACTTGCAGATTCTATAAAAAGATTGTTTCAAAAGTGCTCAATCATAAGATAGGTTCAACTCTGTGAGATGAATGCACACATCAAAAATAAGTTTCTCAGAATGCTTCTGTGTAGTTTTTACTTGAAGATACTTCCTTTTCCAACTTATGCTGTAAAGGGCTCCAAATATCCGCTTGTAGATTCTTCAAAAAGAGAGATTCAAAACTGCTCAATCAAAAGATAGATTTAACTATGTGAGTTGAATGCACATATCATAAAGATGTGTCTCAGAATGCTTCTGTGTAATTTTTATATGAAGATATATCCTTTCCCACAATAGGTTTCAAAGCCCTCAAAATACCCACTTGCACATTCTACAAAAAGAGTGTTTCAAAACTACTCAACCAAAGAAAGATTCAACTCTGCGAGTCGAATGCACACATCACGAAGAAGTTTCTCAGAATGCTTCTGTGCAGTTTTATTTGAAGACATTACCTTTTCCTCCATAGGCTGCAAAGGGCTACATATATCCACTTGCAGATTCTACAAACAGAGAGATTCAAAACTCCTCAATCAAAAGATAGGTTCAAACTTGTGAGTTGAATGCACACATCACAATGTAGTTTCTCAGAATGCTTCTGTGTATTTTTTATGTGAAGATGTTTTCTTTTCCACAATAGGCCTCAAACCGCTCCAACTATCCACTTGCAGATACTACAAAAAGAGTGTTTCGAAACTGCTCAGTCAAAACAAAGGTTCAACTCTGTGAGGTGAATGCGCCCATCACAAAGAAGTTTCTCAGAATGCCTCTGTGTAGTTTTTATTTGAAGGTATTTGCTTTTCTGCAGTAGGCCTCAAAACACTCCCAATATCCAGTTGCGGATTCTACAAAAACAGTGTTTCAAAAGTGCTCAGTCAAATAAAAGTTCAACTCTGTGAGATGAATGCACACATCACAAAGAAGTTTCTGAGAATGCTTCTGTGTAGTTTTTATATGAAGATATTTCCTTTTCCACAATAGGCCTCAAAGTGCTCCAAATATCCACTTGCAGATTCTACAAAGACGGTGTATCAAAACTGCTCAATCATAACATAGGTTCCACACAGTGAGATGAATGCACACATAACAAAGAAGTTTCTCAGAATGCATCTGTGTTGTTTTTATCTTTAGATATTTCCTTTACCTGCATAGGCTGCAAAGGGCTCCAAATAGCCACCTGCAGATTCTACAAAAAGAGAGATTCAAAACTGCTCCATCAAAAGAAAGGTTCAACTCTGTGAGGTGAAGGCACACATCACAAAGAAGTTTCTCAGAATGCTTCTGTGTAGTTTTCATGTGAAGATATTTCTTTTCCACAGTAGCCCTCAAACCGCTCCAAATATCCACTTGCAGATTCTTCAAAAGCAGTGTTTCAAAACAGCTCAATCAAAATAAACGTTCAACTCTGTGAAATGAATGCACACATCACAATGAAGTTTCTCAGAATTCTTCTGTGCAGTTTTTATGTGAAATTATTTGCTTTTCCACCACAGCCTGCAAAGGGCTCAAAATATCCCCTTGCAGATTCTACAATAAGAGAGATTGAAAACTGCACAATCGAAAGATAGGTTCAACTCTCCTAGTTGAATGCACGCAGCACAAAGAATTTTCTCAGAATGCTTCTGTGTAGTTTTCTTTGGAAGATATTTCCTTTTCCACCATAGGCCCCAAACTCTCTAAATATCCACAAGCACATTCTACAAAAAGAGTGTTTCCAAACTGCTCAGTCAAAAGAAAGGTTCAACTCTGTGAGATGAATGCAAACATCGCCTAGAAGTTTCTCAGAATGCTTCTGTGTAGTTTTTATGTGAAGCTGTTTTCTTTTCCTTAATAGTCCTCAAAGCACCACAAATATCCACTTGCAGATGCTACAGAAAGAGTGTTCCAAAGCTGTTCAATCAAAAGGAAGGTTCAATTCTAGGAGATGACTTCACACATCACAAAGCAGTTTCTCAGAATGCTTCTGTGTAGTTTTTATATGAAGATACTTGTTTTTCCACAATAGGTCTCCAAGCGCTCGAAATCTCCACTTGCAGATTCTACAAAAACAGTGTTTCATAACTGCTAAATCGAAAAAAATGTTCAACTATTTGAGATGAATACACACATCACAAAGGAGTTTCTCAGAATACTTCTGTGTAGTTTTTAGGTGAAGATATTTCCTTGTCCACAATGGGCCACAAAGCGCTCAAGATATCCATTTGCTGATTCTACAAAAACAGAGTTTCAAAAAACTGGTCAATCATAAGATAGGTTCAACTCTGTGAGATGAATGCTGACATAACCAAGATGTTTCTCAGAATGTTTCTGTGTAGTTCTTATGTGAAGATATTTCCTTTTCCAAAATAGGCAGCAAAGGGCTCCAAATATCCATTTGCAGATTCCGCAAAAAAAGAAATTCAAAACTCCGCAATCAAAAAACAGGTTCAACCCTGTGAGTTGAATGCACACAACACAAAGAAGTTTCTCAGAATGCTTCTGTGTAGTTTTTTTGTGAAGAAATTTCCTTTATCACAGGAGGCCACAAAGGGCTCCTAATATCCACTTGCAGATTCTACAAAAAGAGAGATTCAAAACTGCTCAATCAAAAGATAGGTTCAACTCTGTGTGGTAAATGCACTCATCACGAAGATGTTTCTCAGAATGCTTCTGTGCAGTTTTTATGTGAAGATACATGCTTTTCCACAATAGTCCTCAAAGTGCTCCAAATTTCCACTTGCAGATTCTATAAAAAGATTGTTTCAAAAGTGCTCAATCATAAGATAGGTTCAACTCTGTGAGATGAATGCACACATCAAAAATAAGTTTCTCAGAATGCTTCCGTGTAGTTTTTACTTGAAGATACTTCCTTTTCCAACTTATGCTGTAAAGGGCTCCAAATATCCGCTTGTAGATTCTTCAAAAAGAGAGATTCAAAACTGCTCAATCAAAAGATAGATTTAACTATGTGAGTTGAATGCACATATCATAAAGATGTGTCTCAGAATGCTTCTGTGTAATTTTTATATGAAGATATATCCTTTCCCACAATAGGTTTCAAAGCCCTCAAAATACCCACTTGCACATTCTACAAAAAGAGTGTTTCAAAACTACTCAACCAAAGAAAGATTCAACTCTGCGAGTCGAATGCACACATCACGAAGAAGTTTCTCAGAATGCTTCTGTGCAGTTTTATTTGAAGACATTACCTTTTCCTCCATAGGCTGCAAAGGGCTACATATATCCACTTGCAGATTCTACAAACAGAGAGATTCAAAACTCCTCAATCAAAAGATAGGTTCAAACTTGTGAGTTGAATGCACACATCACAATGTAGTTTCTCAGAATGCTTCTGTGTATTTTTTATGTGAAGATGTTTTCTTTTCCACAATAGGCCTCAAACCGCTCCAACTATCCACTTGCAGATACTACAAAAAGAGTGTTTCGAAACTGCTCAGTCAAAACAAAGGTTCAACTCTGTGAGGTGAATGCGCCCATCACAAAGAAGTTTCTCAGAATGCCTCTGTGTAGTTTTTATTTGAAGGTATTTGCTTTTCTGCAGTAGGCCTCAAAACACTCCCAATATCCAGTTGCGGATTCTACAAAAACAGTGTTTCAAAAGTGCTCAGTCAAATAAAAGTTCAACTCTGTGAGATGAATGCACACATCACAAAGAAGTTTCTGAGAATGCTTCTGTGTAGTTTTTATATGAAGATATTTCCTTTTCCACAATAGGCCTCAAAGTGCTCCAAATATCCACTTGCAGATTCTACAAAGACGGTGTATCAAAACTGCTCAATCATAACATAGGTTCCACACAGTGAGATGAATGCACACATAACAAAGAAGTTTCTCAGAATGCATCTGTGTTGTTTTTATCTTTAGATATTTCCTTTACCTGCATAGGCTGCAAAGGGCTCCAAATAGCCACCTGCAGATTCTACAAAAAGAGAGATTCAAAACTGCTCCATCAAAAGAAAGGTTCAACTCTGTGAGGTGAAGGCACACATCACAAAGAAGTTTCTCAGAATGCTTCTGTGTAGTTTTCATGTGAAGATATTTCTTTTCCACAGTAGCCCTCAAACCGCTCCAAATATCCACTTGCAGATTCTTCAAAAGCAGTGTTTCCAAACAGCTCAATCAAAATAAACGTTCAACTCTGTGAAATGAATGCACACATCACAATGAAGTTTCTCAGAATTCTTCTGTGCAGTTTTTATGTGAAATTATTTGCTTTTCCACCACAGCCTGCAAAGGGCTCAAAATATCCCCTTGCAGATTCTACAATAAGAGAGATTGAAAACTGCACAATCGAAAGATAGGTTCAACTCTCCTAGTTGAATGCACGCAGCACAAAGAATTTTCTCAGAATGCTTCTGTGTAGTTTTCTTTGGAAGATATTTCCTTTTCCACCATAGGCCCCAAACTCTCTAAATATCCACAAGCACATTCTACAAAAAGAGTGTTTCCAAACTGCTTAGTCAAAAGAAAGGTTCAACTCTGTGAGATGAATGCAAACATCGCCTAGAAGTTTCTCAGAATGCTTCTGTGTAGTTTTTATGTGAAGCTGTTTTCTTTTCCTTAATAGTCCTCAAAGCACCACAAATATCCACTTGCAGATGCTACAGAAAGAGTGTTCCAAAGCTGTTCAATCAAAAGGAAGGTTCAATTCTAGGAGATGACTTCACACATCACAAAGCAGTTTCTCAGAATGCTTCTGTGTAGTTTTTATATGAAGATACTTGTTTTTCCACAATAGGTCTCCAAGCGCTCGAAATCTCCACTTGCAGATTCTACAAAAACAGTGTTTCATAACTGCTAAATCGAAAAAAATGTTCAACTATTTGAGATGAATACACACATCACAAAGGAGTTTCTCAGAATACTTCTGTGTAGTTTTTAGGTGAAGATATTTCCTTGTCCACAATGGGCCACAAAGCGCTCAAGATATCCATTTGCTGATTCTACAAAAACAGAGTTTCAAAAAACTGGTCAATCATAAGATAGGTTCAACTCTGTGAGATGAATGCTGACATAACCAAGATGTTTCTCAGAATGTTTCTGTGTAGTTCTTATGTGAAGATATTTCCTTTTCCAAAATAGGCAGCAAAGGGCTCCAAATATCCATTTGCAGATTCCGCAAAAAAAGAAATTCAAAACTCCGCAATCAAAAAACAGGTTCAACCCTGTGAGTTGAATGCACACAACACAAAGAAGTTTCTCAGAATGCTTCTGTGTAGTTTTTTTGTGAAGAAATTTCCTTTATCACAGGAGGCCACAAAGGGCTCCTAATATCCACTTGCAGATTCTACAAAAAGAGAGATTCAAAACTGCTCAATCAAAAGATAGGTTCAACTCTGTGTGGTAAATGCACTCATCACGAAGATGTTTCTCAGAATGCTTCTGTGCAGTTTTTATGTGAAGATACATGCTTTTCCACAATAGTCCTCAAAGTGCTCCAAATTTCCACTTGCAGATTCTATAAAAAGATTGTTTCAAAAGTGCTCAATCATAAGATAGGTTCAACTCTGTGAGATGAATGCACACATCAAAAATAAGTTTCTCAGAATGCTTCCGTGTAGTTTTTACTTGAAGATACTTCCTTTTCCAACTTATGCTGTAAAGGGCTCCAAATATCCGCTTGTAGATTCTTCAAAAAGAGAGATTCAAAACTGCTCAATCAAAAGATAGATTTAACTATGTGAGTTGAATGCACATATCATAAAGATGTGTCTCAGAATGCTTCTGTGTAATTTTTATATGAAGATATATCCTTTCCCACAATAGGTTTCAAAGCCCTCAAAATACCCACTTGCACATTGTACAAAAAGAGTGTTTCAAAACTACTCAACCAAAGAAAGATTCAACTCTGCGAGTCGAATGCACACATCACGAAGAAGTTTCTCAGAATGCTTCTGTGCAGTTTTATTTGAAGACATTACCTTTTCCTCCATAGGCTGCAAAGGGCTACATATATCCACTTGCAGATTCTACAAACAGAGAGATTCAAAACTCCTCAATCAAAAGATAGGTTCAAACTTGTGAGTTGAATGCACACATCACAATGTAGTTTCTCAGAATGCTTCTGTGTATTTTTTATGTGAAGATGTTTTCTTTTCCACAATAGGCCTCAAACCGCTCCAACTATCCACTTGCAGATACTACAAAAAGAGTGTTTCGAAACTGCTCAGTCAAAACAAAGGTTCAACTCTGTGAGGTGAATGCGCCCATCACAAAGAAGTTTCTCAGAATGCCTCTGTGTAGTTTTTATTTGAAGGTATTTGCTTTTCTGCAGTAGGCCTCAAAACACTCCCAATATCCAGTTGCGGATTCTACAAAAACAGTGTTTCAAAAGTGCTCAGTCAAATAAAAGTTCAACTCTGTGAGATGAATGCACACATCACAAAGAAGTTTCTGAGAATGCTTCTGTGTAGTTTTTATATGAAGATATTTCCTTTTCCACAATAGGCCTCAAAGTGCTCCAAATATCCACTTGCAGATTCTACAAAGACGGTGTATCAAAACTGCTCAATCATAACATAGGTTCCACACAGTGAGATGAATGCACACATAACAAAGAAGTTTCTCAGAATGCATCTGTGTTGTTTTTATCTTTAGATATTTCCTTTACCTGCATAGGCTGCAAAGGGCTCCAAATAGCCACCTGCAGATTCTACAAAAAGAGAGATTCAAAACTGCTCCATCAAAAGAAAGGTTCAACTCTGTGAGGTGAAGGCACACATCACAAAGAAGTTTCTCAGAATGCTTCTGTGTAGTTTTCATGTGAAGATATTTCTTTTCCACAGTAGCCCTCAAACCGCTCCAAATATCCACTTGCAGATTCTTCAAAAGCAGTGTTTCCAAACAGCTCAATCAAAATAAACGTTCAACTCTGTGAAATGAATGCACACATCACAATGAAGTTTCTCAGAATTCTTCTGTGCAGTTTTTATGTGAAATTATTTGCTTTTCCACCACAGCCTGCAAAGGGCTCAAAATATCCCCTTGCAGATTCTACAATAAGAGAGATTGAAAACTGCACAATCGAAAGATAGGTTCAACTCTCCTAGTTGAATGCACGCAGCACAAAGAATTTTCTCAGAATGCTTCTGTGTAGTTTTCTTTGGAAGATATTTCCTTTTCCACCATAGGCCCCAAACTCTCTAAATATCCACAAGCACATTCTACAAAAAGAGTGTTTCCAAACTGCTCAGTCAAAAGAAAGGTTCAACTCTGTGAGATGAATGCAAACATCGCCTAGAAGTTTCTCAGAATGCTTCTGTGTAGTTTTTATATGAAGCTGTTTTCTTTTCCTTAATAGTCCTCAAAGCACCACAAATATCCACTTGCAGATGCTACAGAAAGAGTGTTCCAAAGCTGTTCAATCAAAAGGAAGGTTCAATTCTAGGAGATGACTTCACACATCACAAAGCAGTTTCTCAGAATGCTTCTGTGTAGTTCTTCTATGAAGATACTTGTTTTCCCACAATAGGTGTCCAAGCGCTCGAAATCTCCACTTGCAGATTCTTCAAAAACAGTGTTTCTTAACTGCTAAATCAAAAAAAATGTTCAACTATTTGAGATGAATACACACATCACAAAGGAGTTTCTCAGAATACTTCTGTGTAGTTTTTATGTGAAGATATTTCCTTGTCCACAATGGGCCACAAAGAGCTCAAAATATCCGTTTGCTGATTCTACAAAAACAGAGTTTCAAAAAACTGGTCAATCATAAGATAGGTTCAACTCTGTGAGATGAATGCTGACATAACCAAGATGTTTCTCAGAATGTTTCTGTGTAGTTCTTATTTGAAGATATTTCCTTTTCCATAATAGGCACCAAAGGGCTCCAAATATCCATTTGCAGATTCTGCTAAAAAAGAAATTCAAAACTCCGCAATCAAAAAACAGGTTCAACTCTGTGAGTTGAATGCACACAACACAAAGAAGTTTCTCAGAATGCTTCTGTGTAGTTTTTTTGTGAAGATATTTCCTTTATCACAAGAGGCCACAAAGGGCTCCTAATATCCACTTGCAGATTCTACAAAAACAGAGATTCAAAACTGCTCAATCAAAAGATAGGTTCAACTCTGTGTGGTAAATGCACTCATCACGAAGATGTTTCTCAGAATGCTTCTGTGCAGTTTTTATGTGAAGATACATGCTTTTCCACAATAGTCCTCAAAGTGCTCCAAATTTCCACTTGCAGATACTATAAAAAGATTGTTTCAAAAGTGCTCAATCATAAGATAGGTTCAACTCTGTGAGATGAATGCACACATCAAAAATAAGTTTCTCAGAATGCTTCTGTGTAGTTTTTACTTGAAGATACTTCCTTTTCCACCTTATGCTCTAAAGGCCTCCAAATATCCGCTTGTAGATTCTTCAAAAAGAGAGATTCAAAACAGCTCAATCAAAAGATAGATTTAACTGTGTGAGTTGAATGCACATATCATAAAGATGTGTCTCAGAATGCTTCTGTGTAATTTTTATATGAAGATATATCCTTTCCCACAATAGGTTTCAAAGCCCTCAATGTACCCACTTGCACATTCTACAAAAAGAGTGTTTCAAAACTACTCAACCAAAGAAAGATTCAACTCTGCGAGTCGAATGCACACATCACGAAGAAGTTTCTCAGAATGCTTCTGTGCAGTTTTATTTGAAGACATTACCTTTTCCTCCATAGGCTGCAAAGGGCTACATATATCCACTTGCAGATTCTACAAACAGAGAGATTCAAAACTCCTCAATCAAAAGATAGGTTCAAACTTGTGAGTTGAATGCACACATCACAATGTAGTTTCTCAGAAAGCTTCTGTGTATTTTTTTGTGAAGATGTTTTCTTTTCCACAATAGGCCTCAAAGCGCTCCAACTATCCACTTGCAGATACTACAAAAAGAGTGTTTCGTAACTCCTCAGTCAAAACAAAGGTTCAACTCTGTGAGGTGAATGCGCCCATCACAAAGAAGTTTCTCAGAATGCCTCTGTGTAGTTTTTATTTGAAGATATTTGCTTTTCTGCAGTAGGCCTCAAAACACTCCCAATATCCAGTTGCGGATTCTACAAAAACAGTGTTTCAAAAGTGCTCAGTCAAATAAAAGTTCAACTCTGTGAGATGAATGCACACATCACAAAGAAGTTTCTGAGAATGCTTCTGTGTAGTTTTTATATGAAGATATTTCCTTTTCCACAATAGGCCTCAAAGTGCTCCAAATATCCACTTGCAGATTCTACAAAGACAGTGTATCACAACTGCTCAATCATAACATAGGTTCCACACAGTGAGATGAATGCACACATAAAAAAGAAGTTTCTCAGAATGCATCCGTGTTGTTTTTATTTTTAGATAGTTCCTTTACCTGCATAGGCTGCAAAGGGCTCCAAATAGCCACCTGCAGATTCTACAAAAAGAGAGATTCAAAACTGCTCCATGAAAAGAAAGGTTCAACTCTGTGAGATGAAGGCACACATCACAAAGAAGTTTCTCAGAATGCTTCTGTGTAGTTTTCATGTGAAGATGTTTCTTTTCCACAGTAGCCCTCAAACCGCTCCAAATATCCACTTGCAGATTCTTCAAAAGCAGTGTTTCCAAACAGCTCAATCAAAATAAACGTTCAACTCTGTGAAATGAATGCACACATCACAATGAAGTTTCTCAGAATTCTTCTGTGCAGTTTTTATGTGAAATTATTTGCTTTTCCACCACAGCCTGCAAAGGTCTCAAAATATCCCCTTGCAGATTCTACAATAAGAGAGATTGAAAACTGCACAATCGAAAGATAGGTTCAACTCTCCCAGTTGAATGCACGCAGCACAAAGAATTTTCTCAGAATGCTTCTGTGTAGTTTTCTTTGGAAGATATTTCCTTTTCCACCATAGGCCCCAAACTCTCTAAATATCCACAAGCACATTCTACAAAAAGAGTGTTTCCAAACTGCTCAGTCAAAAGAAAGGTTCAACTCTGTGAGATGAATGCAAACATTGCCTAGAAGTTTCTCACAATGCTTTTGTGTAGTTTTTATGTGAAGCTGTTTTCTTTTCCTAAATAGTCCTCAAAGCACCAAAAATATCCACTTGCAGATGCTACAGAAAGAGTGTTCCAAAGCTGTTCAATCAAAAGAAAGGTTCAATTCTAGGAGATGACTTCACACATCACAAAGCAGTTTCTCAGAATGCTTCTGTGTAGTTTTTATATGAAGATACTTGTTTTTCCACAATAGGTCTCCAAGCGCTCGAAATCTCCACTTGCAGATTCTACAAAAACAGTGTTTCATAACTGCTAAATCGAAAAAAATGTTCAACTATTTGAGATGAATACACACGTCACAAAGAGTTTCTCAGAATACTTCTGTGTAGTTTTTATGTGAAGATATTTCCTTGTCCACAATGGGCCACAAAGCGCTCAAAATATCCATTTGCTGATTCTACAAAATCAGAGTTTCAAAAAACTGGTCAATCATAAGATAGGTTCAACTCTGTGAGATGAATGCTGACATAACCAAGATGTTTCTCAGAATGTTTCTGTGTAGTTCTTATGTGAAGATATTTCCTTTTCCAAAATAGGCAGCAAAGGGCTCCAAATATCCATTTGCAGATTCCGCAAAAAAAGAAATTCAAAACTCCGCAATCAAAAAACAGGTTCAACCCTGTGAGTTGAATGCACACAACACAAAGAAGTTTCTCAGAATGCTTCTGTGTAGTTTTTTTGTGAAGAAATTTCCTTTATCACAGGAGGCCACAAAGGGCTCCTAATATCCACTTGCAGATTCTACAAAAAGAGAGATTCAAAACTGCTCAATCAAAAGATAGGTTCAACTCTGTGTGGTAAATGCACTCATCACGAAGATGTTTCTCAGAATGCTTCTGTGCAGTTTTTATGTGAAGATACATGCTTTTCCACAATAGTCCTCAAAGTGCTCCAAATTTCCACTTGCAGATTCTATAAAAAGATTGTTTCAAAAGTGCTCAATCATAAGATAGGTTCAACTCTGTGAGATGAATGCACACATCAAAAATAAGTTTCTCAGAATGCTTCCGTGTAGTTTTTACTTGAAGATACTTCCTTTTCCAACTTATGCTGTAAAGGGCTCCAAATATCCGCTTGTAGATTCTTCAAAAAGAGAGATTCAAAACTGCTCAATCAAAAGATAGATTTAACTATGTGAGTTGAATGCACATATCATAAAGATGTGTCTCAGAATGCTTCTGTGTAATTTTTATATGAAGATATATCCTTTCCCACAATAGGTTTCAAAGCCCTCAAAATACCCACTTGCACATTCTACAAAAAGAGTGTTTCAAAACTACTCAACCAAAGAAAGATTCAACTCTGCGAGTCAAATGCACACATCACGAAGAAGTTTCTCAGAATGCTTCTGTGCAGTTTTATTTGAAGACATTACCTTTTCCTCCATAGGCTGCAAAGGGCTACATATATCCACTTGCAGATTCTACAAACAGAGAGATTCAAAACTCCTCAATCAAAAGATAGGTTCAAACTTGTGAGTTGAATGCACACATCACAATGTAGTTTCTCAGAATGCTTCTGTGTATTTTTTATGTGAAGATGTTTTCTTTTCCACAATAGGCCTCAAACCGCTCCAACTATCCACTTGCAGATACTACAAAAAGAGTGTTTCGAAACTGCTCAGTCAAAACAAAGGTTCAACTCTGTGAGGTGAATGCGCCCATCACAAAGAAGTTTCTCAGAATGCCTCTGTGTAGTTTTTATTTGAAGGTATTTGCTTTTCTGCAGTAGGCCTCAAAACACTCCCAATATCCAGTTGCGGATTCTACAAAAACAGTGTTTCAAAAGTGCTCAGTCAAATAAAAGTTCAACTCTGTGAGATGAATGCACACATCACAAAGAAGTTTCTGAGAATGCTTCTGTGTAGTTTTTATATGAAGATATTTCCTTTTCCACAATAGGCCTCAAAGTGCTCCAAATATCCACTTGCAGATTCTACAAAGACGGTGTATCAAAACTGCTCAATCATAACATAGGTTCCACACAGTGAGATGAATGCACACATAACAAAGAAGTTTCTCAGAATGCATCTGTGTTGTTTTTATCTTTAGATATTTCCTTTACCTGCATAGGCTGCAAAGGGCTCCAAATAGCCACCTGCAGATTCTACAAAAAGAGAGATTCAAAACTGCTCCATCAAAAGAAAGGTTCAACTCTGTGAGGTGAAGGCACACATCACAAAGAAGTTTCTCAGAATGCTTCTGTGTAGTTTTCATGTGAAGATATTTCTTTTCCACAGTAGCCCTCAAACCGCTCCAAATATCCACTTGCAGATTCTTCAAAAGCAGTGTTTCCAAACAGCTCAATTAAAATAAACGTTCAACTCTGTGAAATGAATGCACACATCACAATGAAGTTTCTCAGAATTCTTCTGTGCAGTTTTTATGTGAAATTATTTGCTTTTCCACCACAGCCTGCAAAGGGCTCAAAATATCCCCTTGCAGATTCTACAATAAGAGAGATTGAAAACTGCACAATCGAAAGATAGGTTCAACTCTCCTAGTTGAATGCACGCAGCACAAAGAATTTTCTCAGAATGCTTCTGTGTAGTTTTCTTTGGAAGATATTTCCTTTTCCACCATAGGCCCCAAACTCTCTAAATATCCACAAGCACATTCTACAAAAAGAGTGTTTCCAAACTGCTCAGTCAAAAGAAAGGTTCAACTCTGTGAGATGAATGCAAACATCGCCTAGAAGTTTCTCAGAATGCTTCTGTGTAGTTTTTATGTGAAGCTGTTTTCTTTTCCTTAATAGTCCTCAAAGCACCACAAATATCCACTTGCAGATGCTACAGAAAGAGTGTTCCAAAGCTGTTCAATCAAAAGGAAGGTTCAATTCTAGGAGATGACTTCACACATCACAAAGCAGTTTCTCAGAATGCTTCTGTGTAGTTTTTATATGAAGATACTTGTTTTTCCACAATAGGTCTCCAAGCGCTCGAAATCTCCACTTGCAGATTCTACAAAAACAGTGTTTCATAACTGCTAAATCGAAAAAAATGTTCAACTATTTGAGATGAATACACACATCACAAAGGAGTTTCTCAGAATACTTCTGTGTAGTTTTTAGGTGAAGATATTTCCTTGTCCACAATGGGCCACAAAGCGCTCAAGATATCCATTTGCTGATTCTACAAAAACAGAGTTTCAAAAAACTGGTCAATCATAAGATAGGTTCAACTCTGTGAGATGAATGCTGACATAACCAAGATGTTTCTCAGAATGTTTCTGTGTAGTTCTTATGTGAAGATATTTCCTTTTCCAAAATAGGCAGCAAAGGGCTCCAAATATCCATTTGCAGATTCCGCAAAAAAAGAAATTCAAAACTCCGCAATCAAAAAACATCTTCAACTCTGTGAGTTGAATGCACACAACACAAAGAAGTTTCTCAGAATGCTTCTGTGCAGTTTTTATGTGAAGATACATGCTTTTCCACAGTAGTCCTCAAAGTGCTCCAAATTTCCACTTGCAGATTCTATAAAAAGATTGTTTCAAAAGTGCTCAATCATAAGATAGGTTCAACTCTGTGAGATGAATGCACACATCAAAAATAAGTTTCTCAGAATGCTTCTGTGTAGTTTTTACTTGAAGATACTTCCTTTCCCACCTTATGCTGTAAAGGGCTCCAAATATCCGCTTGTAGATTCTTCAAAAAGAGAGATTCAAAACTGCTCAATCAAAAGATAGATTTAACTATGTGAGTTGAATGCACATATCATAAAGTTGTGTCTCAGAATGCTTCTGTGTAATTTTTATATGAAGATACATCCTTTCCCACAATAGGTTTCAAAGCCCTCAAAATACCCACTTGCACATTCTACAAAAAGAGTGTTTCAAAACTACTCAACCAAAGAAAGATTCAACTCTGCGAGTCGAATGCACACATCACGAAGAAGTTTCTCAGAATGCTTCTGTGCAGTTTTATTTGAAGACATTACCTTTTCCCCCATAGGCTGCAAAGGGCTACATATATCCACTTGCAGATTCTACAAACAGAGAGATTCAAAACTCCTCAATCAAAAGATAGGTTCAAACTTGTGAGTTGAATGCACACATCACAATGTAGTTTCTCAGAATGCTTCTGTGTATTTTTTATGTGAAGATGTTTTCTTTTCCACAATAGGCCTCAAAGCGCTCCAACTATCCACTTGCAGATACTACAAAAAGAGTGTTTCGAAACTGCTCAGTCAAAACAAAGGTTCAACTCTGTGAGGTGAATGCGCCCATCACAAAGAAGTTTCTCAGAATGCCTCTGTGTAGTTTTTATTTGAAGGTATTTGCTTTTCTGCAGTAGGCCTCAAAACACTCCCAATATCCAGTTGCGGATTCTACAAAAACAGTGTTTCAAAAGTGCTCAGTCAAATAAAAGTTCAACTCTGTGAGATGAATGCACACATCACAAAGAAGTTTCTGAGAATGCTTCTGTGTAGTTTTTATATGAAGATATTTCCTTTTCCACAATAGGCCTCAAAGTGCTCCAAATATCCACTTGCAGATTCTACAAAGACGGTGTATCAAAACTGCTCAATCATAACATAGGTTCCACACAGTGAGATGAATGCACACATAACAAAGAAGTTTCTCAGAATGCATCTGTGTTGTTTTTATCTTTAGATATTTCCTTTACCTGCATAGGCTGCAAAGGGCTCCAAATAGCCACCTGCAGATTCTACAAAAAGAGAGATTCAAAACTGCTCCATCAAAAGAAAGGTTCAACTCTGTGAGGTGAAGGCACACATCACAAAGAAGTTTCTCAGAATGCTTCTGTGTAGTTTTCATGTGAAGATATTTCTTTTCCACAGTAGCCCTCAAACCGCTCCAAATATCCACTTGCAGATTCTTCAAAAGCAGTGTTTCAAAACAGCTCAATCAAAATAAACGTTCAACTCTGTGAAATGAATGCACACATCACAATGAAGTTTCTCAGAATTCTTCTGTGCAGTTTTTATGTGAAATTATTTGCTTTTCCACCACAGCCTGCAAAGGGCTCAAAATATCCCCTTGCAGATTCTACAATAAGAGAGATTGAAAA
This sequence comes from Pan paniscus, assembly GCF_029289425.2. Lineage (NCBI taxonomy): Eukaryota > Metazoa > Chordata > Mammalia > Primates > Hominidae > Pan > Pan paniscus. The sequence goes on from NC_073270.2 coordinate 35,583,222, forward strand.
CTGCACAATCGAAAGATAGGTTCAACTCTCCTAGTTGAATGCACGCAGCACAAAGAATTTTCTCAGAATGCTTCTGTGTAGTTTTCTTTGGAAGATATTTCCTTTTCCACCATAGGCCCCAAACTCTCTAAATATCCACAAGCACATTCTACAAAAAGAGTGTTTCCAAACTGCTCAGTCAAAAGAAAGGTTCAACTCTGTGAGATGAATGCAAACATCGCCTAGAAGTTTCTCAGAATGCTTCTGTGTAGTTTTTATGTGAAGCTGTTTTCTTTTCCTTAATAGTCCTCAAAGCACCACAAATATCCACTTGCAGATGCTACAGAAAGAGTGTTCCAAAGCTGTTCAATCAAAAGGAAGGTTCAATTCTAGGAGATGACTTCACACATCACAAAGCAGTTTCTCAGAATGCTTCTGTGTAGTTTTTATATGAAGATACTTGTTTTTCCACAATAGGTCTCCAAGCGCTCGAAATCTCCACTTGCAGATTCTACAAAAACAGTGTTTCATAACTGCTAAATCGAAAAAAATGTTCAACTATTTGAGATGAATACACACATCACAAAGGAGTTTCTCAGAATACTTCTGTGTAGTTTTTAGGTGAAGATATTTCCTTGTCCACAATGGGCCACAAAGAGCTCAAAATATCCATTTGCTGATTCTACAAAAACAGAGTTTCAAAAAACTGGTCAATCATAAGATAGGTTCAACTCTGTGAGATGAATGCTGACATAACCAAGATGTTTCTCAGAATGTTTCTGTGTAGTTCTTATTTGAAGATATTTCCTTTTCCAAAATAGGCACCAAAGGGCTCCAAATATCCATTTGCAGATTCCGCAAAAAAAGAAATTCAAAACTCCGCAATCAAAAAACATCTTCAACTCTGTGAGTTGAATGCACACAACACAAAGAAGTTTCTCAGAATGCTTCTGTGCAGTTTTTATGTGAAGATACATGCTTTTCCACAGTAGTCCTCAAAGTGCTCCAAATTTCCACTTGCAGATTCTATAAAAAGATTGTTTCAAAAGTGCTCAATCATAAGATAGGTTCAACTCTGTGAGATGAATGCACACATCAAAAATAAGTTTCTCAGAATGCTTCTGTGTAGTTTTTACTTGAAGATACTTCCTTTCCCACCTTATGCTGTAAAGGGCTCCAAATATCCGCTTGTAGATTCTTCAAAAAGAGAGATTCAAAACTGCTCAATCAAAAGATAGATTTAACTATGTGAGTTGAATGCACATATCATAAAGTTGTGTCTCAGAATGCTTCTGTGTAATTTTTATATGAAGATACATCCTTTCCCACAATAGGTTTCAAAGCCCTCAAAATACCCACTTGCACATTCTACAAAAAGAGTGTTTCAAAACTACTCAACCAAAGAAAGATTCAACTCTGCGAGTTGAATGCACACATCACGAAGAAGTTTCTCAGAATGCTTCTGTGCAGTTTTATTTGAAGACATTACCTTTTCCTCCATAGGCTGCAAATGGCTACATATATCCACTTGCAGATTCTACAAACAGAGAGATTCAAAACTCCTCAATCAAAAGATAGGTTCAAACTTGTGAGTTGAATGCACACATCACAATGTAGTTTCTCAGAATGCTTCTGTGTATTTTTTATGTGAAGATGTTTTCTTTTCCACAATAGGCCTCAAAGCGCTCCAACTATCCACTTGCAGATACTACAAAAAGAGTGTTTCGAAACTGCTCAGTCAAAACAAAGGTTCAACTCTGTGAGGTGAATGCGCCCATCACAAAGAAGTTTCTCAGAATGCCTCTGTGTAGTTTTTATTTGAAGATATTTGCTTTTCTGCAGTAGGCCTCAAAACACTCCCAATATCCAGTTGCGGATTCTACAAAAACAGTGTTTCAAAAGTGCTCAGTCAAATAAAAGTTCAACTCTGTGAGATGAATGCACACATCACAAAGAAGTTTCTGAGAATGCTTCTGTGTAGTTTTTATATGAAGATATTTCCTTTTCCACAATAGGCCTCAAAGTGCTCCAAATATCCACTTGCAGATTCTACAAAGACAGTGTATCAAAACTGTTCAATCATAACATAGGTTCCACACAGTGAGATGAATGCACACATAACAAAGAAGTTTCTCAGAATGCATCTGTGTTGTTTTTATCTTTAGATATTTCCTTTACCTGCATAGGCTGCAAAGGGCTCCAAGTAGCCACCTGCAGATTCTACAAAAAGAGAGATTCAAAACTGCTCCATCAAAAGAAAGGTTCAACTCTGTGAGATGAAGGCACACATCACAAAGAAGTTTCTCAGAATGCTTCTGTGTAGTTTTCATGTGAAGATATTTCTTTTCCACAGTAGCCCTCAAACCGCTCCAAATATCCACTTGCAGATTCTTCAAAAGCAGTGTTTCCAAACAGCTCTATCAAAATAAACGTTCAACTCTGTGAAATGAATGCACACATCACAATGAAGTTTCTCAGAATTCTTCTGTGCAGTTTTTATGTGAAATTATTTGCTTTTCCACCACAGCCTGCAAAGGGCTCAAAATATCCCCTTGCAGATTCTACAATAAGAGAGATTGAAAACTGCACAATCGAAAGATAGGTTCAACTCTCCTAGTTGAATGCACGCAGCACAAAGAATTTTCTCAGAATGCTTCTGTGTAGTTTTCTTTGGAAGATATTTCCTTTTCCAACATAGGCCCCAAACTCTCTAAATATCCACAAGCACATTCTACAAAAAGAGTGTTTCCAAACTGCTCAGTCAAAAGAAAGGTTCAACTCTGTGAGATGAATGCAAACATTGCCTAGAAGTTTCTCAGAATGCTTCTGTGTAGTTTTTATGTGAAGCTGTTTTCTTTTCCTAAATAGTCCTCAAAGCACCACAAATATCCACTTGCAGATGCTACAGAAAGAGTGTTCCAAAGCTGTTCAATCAAAAGGAAGGTTCAATTCTAGGAGATGACTTCACACATCACAAAGCAGTTTCTCAGAATGCTTCTGTGTAGTTTTTATATGAAGATACTTGTTTTTCCACAATAGGTCTCCAAGCGCTCGAAATCTCCACTTGCAGATTCTACAAAAACAGTGTTTCATAACTGCTAAATCGAAAAAAATGTTCAACTATTTGAGATGAATACACACATCACAAAGTAGTTTCTCAGAATACTTCTGTGTAGTTTTTATGTGAAGATATTTCCTTGTCCACAATGGGCCACAAAGCGCTCAAAATATCCATTTGCTGATTCCACAAAAACAGAGTTTCAAAAAACTGGTCAATCATAAGATAGGTTCAACACTGTGAGATGAATGCTGACATAACCAAGATGTTTCTCAGAATGTTTCTGTGTAGTTCTTATTTGAAGATATTTCCTTTTCCAAAATAGGCAGCAAAGGGCTCCAAATATCCATTTGCAGATTCCGCAAAAAAAGAAATTCAAAACTCCGCAATCAAAAAACAGGTTCAACTCTGTGAGTTGAATGCACACAACACAAAGAAGTTTCTCAGAATGCTTCTGTATAGTTTTTTTGTGAAGATATTTCCTTTATCACAAGAGGCCACAAAGGGTTCCTAATATCCACTTGCAGATTCTACAAAAAGAGAGATTCAAAACTGCTCAATCAAAAGATAGGTTCAACTCTGTGTGGTAAATGCACTCATCACAAAGGAGTTTCTCAGAATGCTGCTGTTTAGTTTTTACTTGAAGATACTTCCTTTTCCACCTTATGCTGTAAAGGGCTCCAAATATCCGCTTGTAGATTCTTCAAAAAGAGAGATTCAAAACTGCTCAATCAAAAGATAGATTTAACTATGTGAGTTGAATGCACATATCATAAAGATGTGTCTCAGAATGCTTCTGTGTAATTTTTATATGAGGATATATCCTTTCCCACAATAGGTTTCAAAGCCCTCAAAATACCTACTTGCACAATCTACAAAAAGAGTGTTTCAAAACTACTCAACCAAAGAAAGATTCAACTCTGCGAGACGAATGCACATATCACGAAGAAGTTTCTCAGAATGCTTCTGTGCAGTTTTATTTGAAGACATTACCTTTTCCTCCATAGGCTGCAAAGGGCTACATATATCCACCTGCAGATTCTACAAACAGAGAGATTCAAAACTCCTCAATCAAAAGATAGGTTCAAACTTGTGAGTTGAATGCACACATCACAATGTAGTTTCTCAGAATGCTTCTGTGTATTTTTTATGTGAAGATGTTTTCTTTTCCACAATAGGCCTCAAAGAGCTCCAACTATCCACTTGCAGATACTACAAAAAGAGTGTTTCGAAACTGCTCAGTCAAAACAAAGGTTCAACTCTGTGAGGTGAATGCGCCCATCACAAAGAAGTTTCTCAGAATGCCTCTGTGTAGTTTTTATTTGAAGGTATTTGCTTTTCTGCAGTAGGCCTCAAAACACTCCCAATATCCAGTTGCGGATTCTACAAAAACAGTGTTTCAAAAGTGCTGAGTCAAATAAAAGTTCAACTCTGTGAGATGAATGCACACATCACAATGAAGTTTCTCAGAATTCTTCTGTGCAGTTTTTATGTGAAATTATTTGCTTTTCCACCACAGCCTGCAAAGGGCTCAAAATATCCCCTTGCAGATTCTACAATAAGAGAGATTGAAAACTGCACAATCGAAAGATAGGTTCAACTCTCCTAGTTGAATGCACGCAGCACAAAGAATTTTCTCAGAATGCTTCTGTGTAGTTTTCTTTGGAAGATATTTCCTTTTCCACCATAGGCCCCAAACTCTCTAAATATCCACAAGCAGATTCTACAAAATGAGTGTTTCCAAACTGCTCAGTCAAAAGAAAGGTTCAACTCTGTGAGATGAATGCAAACATTGCCTAGAAGTTTCTCAGAATGCTTCTGTGTAGTTTTTATGTGAAGCTGTTTTCTTTTCCTAAATAGTCCTCAAAGCACCACAAATATCCACTTGCAGATGCTACAGAAAGAGTGTTCCAAAGCTGTTCAATCAAAAGGAAGGTTCAATTCTAGGAGATGACTTCACACATCACAAAGCAGTTTCTCAGAATGCTTCTGTGTAGTTTTTATATGAAGATACTTGTTTTTCCACAATAGGTCTCCAAGCGCTCGAAATCTCCACTTGCAGATTCTACAAAAACAGTGTTTCATAACTGCTAAATCGAAAAAAATGTTCAACTATTTGAGATGAATACACACATCACAAAGGAGTTTCTCAGAATACTTCTGTGTAGTTTTTATGTGAAGATATTTCCTTGTCCACAATGGGCCACAAAGCGCTCAAAATATCCATTTGCTGATTCTACAAAAACAGAGTTTCAAAAAACTGGTCAATCATAAGATAGGTTCAACTCTGTGAGATGAATGCTGACATAACCAAGATGTTTCTCAGAATGTTTCTGTGTAGTTCTTATTTGAAGATATTTCCTTTTCCAAAATAGGCAGCAAAGGGCTCCAAATATCCATTTGCAGATTCCGCAAAAAAAGAAATTCAAAACTCCACAATCAAAAAACAGGTTCAACTCTGTGAGTTGAATGCACACAACACAAAGAAGTTTCTCAGAATGCTTCTGTGTAGTTTTTTTGTGAAGATATTTCCTTTATCACAAGAGGCCACAAAGGGTTCCTAATATCCACTTGCAGATTCTACAAAAAGAGAGATTCAAAACTGCTCAATCAAAAGATAGGTTCAACTCTGTGTGGTAAATGCACTCATCACAAAGGAGTTTCTCAGAATGCTGCTGTGTAGTTTTTACTTGAAGATACTTCCTTTTCCACCTTATGCTGTAAAGGGCTCCAAATATCCGCTTGTAGATTCTTCAAAAAGAGAGATTCAAAACTGCTCAATCAAAAGATAGATTTAACTATGTGAGTTGAATGCACATATCATAAAGATGTGTCTCAGAATGCTTCTGTGTAATTTTTATATGAGGATATATCCTTTCCCACAATAGGTTTCAAAGCCCTCAAAATACCTACTTGCACAATCTACAAAAAGAGTGTTTCAAAACTACTCAACCAAAGAAAGATTCAACTCTGCGAGACGAATGCACATATCACGAAGAAGTTTCTCAGAATGCTTCTGTGCAGTTTTATTTGAAGACATTACCTTTTCCTCCATAGGCTGCAAAGGGCTACATATATCCACCTGCAGATTCTACAAACAGAGAGATTCAAAACTCCTCAATCAAAAGATAGGTTCAAACTTGTGAGTTGAATGCACACATCACAATGTAGTTTCTCAGAATGCTTCTGTGTATTTTTTATGTGAAGATGTTTTCTTTTCCACAATAGGCCTCAAAGAGCTCCAACTATCCACTTGCAGATACTACAAAAAGAGTGTTTCGAAACTGCTCAGTCAAAACAAAGGTTCAACTCTGTGAGGTGAATGCGCCCATCACAAAGAAGTTTCTCAGAATGCCTCTGTGTAGTTTTTATTTGAAGGTATTTGCTTTTCTGCAGTAGGCCTCAAAACACTCCCAATATCCAGTTGCGGATTCTACAAAAACAGTGTTTCAAAAGTGCTGAGTCAAATAAAAGTTCAACTCTGTGAGATGAATGCACACATCACAATGAAGTTTCTCAGAATTCTTCTGTGCAGTTTTTATGTGAAATTATTTGCTTTTCCACCACAGCCTGCAAAGGGCTCAAAATATCCCCTTGCAGATTCTACAATAAGAGAGATTGAAAACTGCACAATCGAAAGATAGGTTCAACTCTCCTAGTTGAATGCACGCAGCACAAAGAATTTTCTCAGAATGCTTCTGTGTAGTTTTCTTTGGAAGATATTTCCTTTTCCACCATAGGCCCCAAACTCTCTAAATATCCACAAGCAGATTCTACAAAATGAGTGTTTCCAAACTGCTCAGTCAAAAGAAAGGTTCAACTCTGTGAGATGAATGCAAACATTGCCTAGAAGTTTCTCAGAATGCTTCTGTGTAGTTTTTATGTGAAGCTGTTTTCTTTTCCTAAATAGTCCTCAAAGCACCACAAATATCCACTTGCAGATGCTACAGAAAGAGTGTTCCAAAGCTGTTCAATCAAAAGGAAGGTTCAATTCTAGGAGATGACTTCACACATCACAAAGCAGTTTCTCAGAATGCTTCTGTGTAGTTTTTATATGAAGATACTTGTTTTTCCACAATAGGTCTCCAAGCGCTCGAAATCTCCACTTGCAGATTCTACAAAAACAGTGTTTCATAACTGCTAAATCGAAAAAAATGTTCAACTATTTGAGATGAATACACACATCACAAAGGAGTTTCTCAGAATACTTCTGTGTAGTTTTTATGTGAAGATCTTTCCTTGTCCACAATGGGCCACAAAGCGCTCAAAATATCCATTTGCTGATTCTACAAAAACAGAGTTTCAAAAAACTGGTCAATCATAAGATAGGTTCAACTCTGTGAGATGAATGCTGACATAACCAAGATGTTTCTCAGAATGTTTCTGTGTAGTTCTTATTTGAAGATATTTCCTTTTCCAAAATAGGCAGCAAAGGGCTCCAAATATCCATTTGCAGATTCCGCAAAAAAAGAAATTCAAAACTCCACAATCAAAAAACAGGTTCAACTCTGTGAGTTGAATGCACACAACACAAAGAAGTTTCTCAGAATGCTTCTGTGTAGTTTTTTTGTGAAGATATTTCCTTTATCACAAGAGGCCACAAAGGGTTCCTAATATCCACTTGCAGATTCTACAAAAAGAGAGATTCAAAACTGCTCAATCAAAAGATAGGTTCAACTCTGTGTGGTAAATGCACTCATCACAAAGGAGTTTCTCAGAATGCTGCTGTGTAGTTTTTACTTGAAGATACTTCCTTTTCCACCTTATGCTGTAAAGGGCTCCAAATATCCGCTTGTAGATTCTTCAAAAAGAGAGATTCAAAACTGCTCAATCAAAAGATAGATTTAACTATGTGAGTTGAATGCACATATCATAAAGATGTGTCTCAGAATGCTTCTGTGTAATTTTTATATGAAGATATATCCTTTCCCACAATAGGTTTCAAAGCCCTCAAAATACCCACTTGCACATTCTACAAAAAGAGTGTTTCAAAACTACTCAACCAAAGAAAGATTCAACTCTGCGAGTCGAATGCACACATCACGAAGAAGTTTCTCAGAATGCTTCTGTGCAGTTTTATTTGAAGACATTACCTTTTCCTCCATAGGCTGCAAAGGGCTACATATATCCACTTGCAGATTCTACAAACAGAGAGATTCAAATCTCCTCAATCAAAAGATAGGTTCAAACTTGTGAGTTGAATGCACACATCACAATGTAGTTTCTCAGAATGCTTCTGTGTATTTTTTATGTGAAGATGTTTTCTTTTCCACAATAGGCCTCAAACCGCTCCAACTATCCACTTGCAGATACTACAAAAAGAGTGTTTCGAAACTGCTCAGTCAAAACAAAGGTTCAACTCTGTGAGGTGAATGCGCCCATCACAAAGAAGTTTCTCAGAATGCCTCTGTGTAGTTTTTATTTGAAGGTATTTGCTTTTCTGCAGTAGGCCTCAAAACACTCCCAATATCCAGTTGCGGATTCTACAAAAACAGTGTTTCAAAAGTGCTCAGTCAAATAAAAGTTCAACTCTGTGAGATGAATGCACACATCACAAAGAAGTTTCTGAGAATGCTTCTGTGTAGTTTTTATATGAAGATATTTCCTTTTCCACAATAGGCCTCAAAGTGCTCCAAATATCCACTTGCAGATTCTACAAAGACGGTGTATCAAAACTGCTCAATCATAACGTAGGTTCCACACAGTGAGATGAATGCACACATAACAAAGAAGTTTCTCAGAATGCATCTGTGTTGTTTTTATCTTTAGATATTTCCTTTACCTGCATAGGCTGCAAAGGGCTCCAAATAGCCACCTGCAGATTCTACAAAAAGAGAGATTCAAAACTGCTCCATCAAAAGAAAGGTTCAACTCTGTGAGGTGAAGGCACACATCACAAAGAAGTTTCTCAGAATGCTTCTGTGTAGTTTTCATGTGAAGATATTTCTTTTCCACAGTAGCCCTCAAACCGCTCCAAATATCCACTTGCAGATTCTTCAAAAGCAGTGTTTCAAAACAGCTCAATCAAAATAAACGTTCAACTCTGTGAAATGAATGCACACATCACAATGAAGTTTCTCAGAATTCTTCTGTGCAGTTTTTATGTGAAATTATTTGCTTTTCCACCACAGCCTGCAAAGGGCTCAAAATATCCCCTTGCAGATTCTACAATAAGAGAGATTGAAAACTGCACAATCGAAAGATAGGTTCAACTCTCCTAGTTGAATGCACGCAGCACAAAGAATTTTCTCAGAATGCTTCTGTGTAGTTTTCTTTGGAAGATATTTCCTTTTCCACCATAGGCCCCAAACTCTCTAAATATCCACAAGCACATTCTACAAAAAGAGTGTTTCCAAACTGCTCAGTCAAAAGAAAGGTTCAACTCTGTGAGATGAATGCAAACATCGCCTAGAAGTTTCTCAGAATGCTTCTGTGTAGTTTTTATGTGAAGCTGTTTTCTTTTCCTTAATAGTCCTCAAAGCACCACAAATATCCACTTGCAGATGCTACAGAAAGAGTGTTCCAAAGCTGTTCAATCAAAAGGAAGGTTCAATTCTAGGAGATGACTTCACACATCACAAAGCAGTTTCTCAGAATGCTTCTGTGTAGTTTTTATATGAAGATACTTGTTTTTCCACAATAGGTCTCCAAGCGCTCGAAATCTCCACTTGCAGATTCTACAAAAACAGTGTTTCATAACTGCTAAATCGAAAAAAATGTTCAACTATTTGAGATGAATACACACATCACAAAGTAGTTTCTCAGAATACTTCTGTGTAGTTTTTATGTGAAGATATTTCCTTGTCCACAATGGGCCACAAAGCGCTCAAAATATCCATTTGCTGATTCCACAAAAACAGAGTTTCAAAAAACTGGTCAATCATAAGATAGGTTCAACACTGTGAGATGAATGCTGACATAACCAAGATGTTTCTCAGAATGTTTCTGTGTAGTTCTTATTTGAAGATATTTCCTTTTCCAAAATAGGCAGCAAAGGGCTCCAAATATCCATTTGCAGATTCCGCAAAAAAAGAAATTCAAAACTCCGCAATCAAAAAACAGGTTCAACTCTGTGAGTTGAATGCACACAACACAAAGAAGTTTCTCAGAATGCTTCTGTGTAGTTTTTTTGTGAAGATATTTCCTTTATCACAAGAGGCCACAAAGGGTTCCTAATATCCACTTGCAGATTCTACAAAAAGAGAGATTCAAAACTGCTCAATCAAAAGATAGGTTCAACTCTGTGTGGTAAATGCACTCATCACAAAGGAGTTTCTCAGAATGCTGCTGTTTAGTTTTTACTTGAAGATACTTCCTTTTCCACCTTATGCTGTAAAGGGCTCCAAATATCCGCTTGTAGATTCTTCAAAAAGAGAGATTCAAAACTGCTCAATCAAAAGATAGATTTAACTATGTGAGTTGAATGCACATATCATAAAGATGTGTCTCAGAATGCTTCTGTGTAATTTTTATATGAGGATATATCCTTTCCCACAATAGGTTTCAAAGCCCTCAAAATACCCACTTGCACATTCTACAAAAAGAGTGTTTCAAAACTACACAACCAAAGAAAGATTCAATTCTGCGAGTCCAATGCACATATCACGAAGAAGTTTCTCAGAATGCTTCTGTGCAGTTTTATTTGAAGACATTACCTTTTCCTCCATAGGCTGCAAAGGGCTACATATATCGACCTGCAGATTCTACAAACAGAGAGATTCAAAACTCCTCAATCAAAAGATAGGTTCAAACTTGTGAGTTGAATGCACACATCACAATGTAGTTTCTCAGAATGCTTCTGTGTATTTTTTATGTGAAGATGTTTTCTTTTCCACAATAGGCCTCAAAGCGCTCCAACTATCCACTTGCAGATACTACAAAAAGAGTGTTTCGAAACTGCTCAGTCAAAACAAAGGTTCAACTCTGAGGTGAATGCGCCCATCACAAAGAAGTTTCTCAGAATGCCTCTGTGTAGTTTTTATTTGAAGGTATTTGCTTTTCTGCAGTAGGCCTCAAAACACTCCCAATATCCAGTTGCGGATTCTACAAAAACAGTGTTTCAAAAGTGCTGAGTCAAATAAAAGTTCAACTCTGTGAGATGAATGCACACATCACAATGAAGTTTCTCAGAATTCTTCTGTGCAGTTTTTATGTGAAATTATTTGCTTTTCCACCACAGCCTGCAAAGGGCTCAAAATATTCCCTTGCAGATTCTACAATAAGAGAGATTGAAAACTGCACAATCGAAAGATAGGTTCAACTCTCCTAGTTGAATGCACGCAGCACAAAGAATTTTCTCAGAATGCTTCTGTGTAGTTTTCTTTGGAAGATATTTCCTTTTCCACCATAGGCCCCAAACTCTCTAAATATCCACAAGCACATTCTACAAAATGAGTGTTTCCAAACTGCTCAGTCAAAAGAAAGGTTCAACTCTGTGAGATGAATGCAAACATTGCCTAGAAGTTTCTCAGAATGCTTCTGTGTAGTTTTTATGTGAAGCTGTTTTCTTTTCCTAAATAGTCCTCAAAGCACCACAAATATCCACTTGCAGATGCTACAGAAAGAGTGTTCCAAAGCTGTTCAATCAAAAGGAAGGTTCAATTCTAGGAGATGACTTCACACATCACAAAGCAGTTTCTCAGAATGCTTCTGTGTAGTTTTTATATGAAGATACTTGTTTTTCCACAATAGTTCTCCAAGCGCTCGAAATCTCCACTTGCAGATTCTACAAAAACAGTGTTTCATAACTGCTAAATCGAAAAAAATATTCAACTATTTGAGATGAATACACACATCACAAAGTAGTTTCTCAGAATACTTCTGTGTAGTTTTTATGTGAAGATATTTCCTTGTCCACAATGGGCCACAAAGCGCTCAAAATATCCATTTGCTGATTCTACAAAAACAGAGTTTCAAAAAACTGGTCAATCATAAGATAGGTTCAACTCTGTGAGATGAATGCTGACATAACCAAGATGTTTCTCAGAATGTTTCTGTGTAGTTCTTATTTGAAGATATTTCCTTTTCCAAAATAGGCAGCAAAGGGCTCCAAATATCCATTTGCAGATTCCGCAAAAAAAGAAATTCAAAACTCCACAATCAAAAAACAGGTTCAACTCTGTGAGTTGAATGCACACAACACAAAGAAGTTTCTCAGAATGCTTCTGTGTAGTTTTTTTGTGAAGATATTTCCTTTATCACAAGAGGCCACAAAGGGTTCCTAATATCCACTTGCAGATTCTACAAAAAGAGAGATTCAAAACTGCTCAATCAAAAGATAGGTTCAACTCTGTGTGGTAAATGCACTCATCACAAAGGAGTTTCTCAGAATGCTGCTGTGTAGTTTTTACTTGAAGATACTTCCTTTTCCACCTTATGCTGTAAAGGGCTCCAAATATCCGCTTGTAGATTCTTCAAAAAGAGAGATTCAAAACTGCTCAATCAAAAGATAGATTTAACTATGTGAGTTGAATGCACATATCATAAAGATGTGTCTCAGAATGCTTCTGTGTAATTTTTATATGAAGATATATCCTTTCCCACAATAGGTTTCAAAGCCCTCAAATTACCCACTTGCACATTCTACAAAAAGAGTGTTTCAAAACTACTCAACCAAAGAAAGATTCAACTCTGCGAGTCGAATGCACACATCACGAAGAAGTTTCTCAGAATGCTTCTGTGCAGTTTTATTTGAAGACATTACCTTTTCCTCCATAGGCTGCAAAGGGCTACATATATCCACTTGCAGATTCTACAAACAGAGAGATTCAAAACTCCTCAATCAAAAGATAGGTTCAAACTTGTGAGTTGAATGCACACATCACAATGTAGTTTCTCAGAATGCTTCTGTGTATTTTTTATGTGAAGATGTTTTCTTTTCCACAATAGGCCTCAAACCGCTCCAACTATCCACTTGCAGATACTACAAAAAGAGTGTTTCGAAACTGCTCAGTCAAAACAAAGGTTCAACTCTGTGAGGTGAATGCGCCCATCACAAAGAAGTTTCTCAGAATGCCTCTGTGTAGTTTTTATTTGAAGGTATTTGCTTTTCTGCAGTAGGCCTCAAAACACTCCCAATATCCAGTTGCGGATTCTACAAAAACAGTGTTTCAAAAGTGCTCAGTCAAATAAAAGTTCAACTCTGTGAGATGAATGCACACATCACAAAGAAGTTTCTGAGAATGCTTCTGTGTAGTTTTTATATGAAGATATTTCCTTTTCCACAATAGGCCTCAAAGTGCTCCAAATATCCACTTGCAGATTCTACAAAGACGGTGTATCAAAACTGCTCAATCATAACATAGGTTCCACACAGTGAGATGAATGCACACATAACAAAGAAGTTTCTCAGAATGCATCTGTGTTGTTTTTATCTTTAGATATTTCCTTTACCTGCATAGGCTGCAAAGGGCTCCAAATAGCCACCTGCAGATTCTACAAAAAGAGAGATTCAAAACTGCTCCATCAAAAGAAAGGTTCAACTCTGTGAGGTGAAGGCACACATCACAAAGAAGTTTCTCAGAATGCTTCTGTGTAGTTTTCATGTGAAGATATTTCTTTTCCACAGTAGCCCTCAAACCGCTCCAAATATCCACTTGCAGATTCTTCAAAAGCAGTGTTTCAAAACAGCTCAATCAAAATAAACGTTCAACTCTGTGAAATGAATGCACACATCACAATGAAGTTTCTCAGAATTCTTCTGTGCAGTTTTTATGTGAAATTATTTGCTCTTCCACCACAGCCTGCAAAGGGCTCAAAATATCCCCTTGCAGATTCTACAATAAGAGAGATTGAAAACTGCACAATCGAAAGATAGGTTCAACTCTCCTAGTTGAATGCACGCAGCACAAAGAATTTTCTCAGAATGCTTCTGTGTAGTTTTCTTTGGAAGATATTTCCTTTTCCACCATAGGCCCCAAACTCTCTAAATATCCACAAGCACATTCTACAAAAAGAGTGTTTCCAAACTGCTCAGTCAAAAGAAAGGTTCAACTCTGTGAGATGAATGCAAACATCGCCTAGAAGTTTCTCAGAATGCTTCTGTGTAGTTTTTATGTGAAGCTGTTTTCTTTTCCTTAATAGTCCTCAAAGCACCACAAATATCCACTTGCAGATGCTACAGAAAGAGTGTTCCAAAGCTGTTCAATCAAAAGGAAGGTTCAATTCTAGGAGATGACTTCACACATCACAAAGCAGTTTCTCAGAATGCTTCTGTGTAGTTTTTATATGAAGATACTTGTTTTTCCACAATAGGTCTCCAAGCGCTCGAAATCTCCACTTGCAGATTCTACAAAAACAGTGTTTCATAACTGCTAAGTCGAAAAAAAATGTTCAACTATTTGAGATGAATACACACATCACAAAGGAGTTTCTCAGAATACTTCTGTGTAGTTTTTAGGTGAAGATATTTCCTTGTCCACAATGGGCCACAAAGAGCTCAAAATATCCATTTGCTGATTCTACAAAAACAGAGTTTCAAAAAACTGGTCAATCATAAGATAGGTTCAACTCTGTGAGATGAATGCTGACATAACCAAGATGTTTCTCAGAATGTTTCTGTGTAGTTCTTATTTGAAGATATTTCCTTTTCCAAAATAGGCACCAAAGGGCTCCAAATATCCATTTGCAGATTCCGCAAATAAAGAAATTCAAAACTCCGCAATCAAAAAACATCTTCAACTCTGTGAGTTGAATGCACACAACACAAAGAAGTTTCTCAGAATGCTTCTGTGTAGTGTTTTTGTGAAGATATTTCCTTTATCACAAGAGGCCACAAAGGGCTCCTAATATCCACTTGAAGATTCTAGAAAAAGAGAGATTCAAAACTGCTCAATCAAAAGATAGGTTCAACTCTGTGTGGTAAATGCACTCATCACAAAGAAGTTTCTCAGAATGCTTCTGTGCAGTTTTTATGTGAAGATACATGCTTTTCCACAATAGTCCTCAAAGTGCTCCAAATTTCCACTTGCAGATTCTATAAAAAGATTGTTTCAAAAGTGCTCAATCATAAGATAGGTTGAACTCTGTGAGATGAATGCACACATCAAAAATAAGTTTCTCAGAATGCTTCTGTGTAGTTTTTACTTGAAGATACTTCCTTTTCCACCTTATGCTGTAAAGGGCTCCAAATATCCGCTTGTAGATTCTTCAAAAAGAGAGATTCAAAACTGCTCAATCAAAAGATAGATTTAACTATGTGAGTTGAATGCACATATCATAAAGATGTGTCTCAGAATGCTTCTGTGTAATTTTTATATGAAGATATATCCTTTTCCACAATAGGTTTCAAAGCCCTCAAAATACACACTTGCACATTCTACAAAAAGAGTGTTTCAAAACTACTCAACCAAAGAAAGATTCAACTCTGCGAGTCGAATGCACACATCACGAAGAAGTTTCTCAGAATGCTACTGTGCAGTTTTATTTGAAGACATTACCTTTTCCCCCATAGGCTGCAAAGGGCTACATATATCCACTTGCAGATTCTACAGACAGAGAGATTCAAAACTCCTCAATCAAAAGATAGGTTCAAACTTGTGAGTTGAATGCACACATCACAATGTAGTTTCTCAGAATGCTTCTGTGTATTTTTTATGTGAAGATGTTTTCTTTTCCACAATAGGCCTCAAAGCGCTCCAACTATCCACTTGCAGATACTACAAAAAGAGTGTTTCGAAACTGCTCAGTCAAAACAAAGGTTCAACTCTGTGAGGTGAATGCGCCCATCACAAAGAAGTTTCTCAGAATGCCTCTGTGTAGTTTTTATTTGAAGATATTTGCTTTTCTGCAGTAGGCCTCAAAACACTCCCAATATCCAGTTGCGGATTCTACAAAAACAGTGTTTCAAAAGTGCTCAGTCAAATAAAAGTTCAACTCTGTGAGATGAATGCACACATCACAAAGAAGTTTCTGAGAATGCTTCTGTGTAGTTTTTATATGAAGATATTTCCTTTTCCACAATAGGCCTCAAAGTGCTCCAAATATCCACTTGCAGATTCTACAAAGACAGTGTATCAAAACTGCTCAATCATAACATAGGTTCCACACAGTGAGATGAATGCACACATAACAAAGAAGTTTCTCAGAATGCATCTGTGTTGTTTTTATCTTTAGATATTTCCTTTACCTGCATAGGCTGCAAAGGGCTCCAAATAGCCACCTGCAGATTCTACAAAAAGAGAGATTCAAAACTGCTCCATCAAAAGAAAGGTTCAACTCTGTGAGATGAAGGCACACATCACAAAGAAGTTTCTCAGAATGCTTCTGTGTAGTTTTCATGTGAAGATATTTCTTTTCCCCAGTAGCCCTCAAACCGCTCCAAATATCCACTTGCAGATTCTTCAAAAGCAGTGTTTCCAAACAGCTCAATCAAAATAAACGTTCAACTCTGTGAAATGAATGCACACATCACAATGAAGTTTCTCAGAATTCTTCTGTGCAGTTTTTATGTGAAATTATTTGCTTTTCCACCACAGCCTGCAAAGGGCTCAAAATATCCCCTTGCAGATTCTACAATAAGAGAGATTGAAAACTGCACAATCGAAAGATAGGTTCAACTCTCCTAGTTGAATGCACGCAGCACAAAGAATTTTCTCAGAATGCTTCTGTGTAGTTTTCTTTGGAAGATATTTCCTTTTCCACCATAGGCCCCAAACTCTCTAAATATCCACAAGCACATTCTACAAAAAGAGTGTTTCCAAACTGCTCAGTCAAAAGAATGGTTCAACACAGTGAGATGAATGCAAACATCGCCTAGAAGTTTCTCAGAATGCTTCTGTGTAGTTTTTATGTGAAGCTGTTTTCTTTTCCTAAATAGTCCTCAAAGCACCACAAATATCCACTTGCAGATGCTACAGAAAGAGTGTTCCAAAGCTGTTCAATCAAAAGGAAGGTTCAGTTCTAGGAGATGACTTCACACATCACAAAGCAGTTTCTCAGAATGCTTCTGTGTAGTTTTTATATGAAGATACTTGTTTTTCCACAATAGGTCTCCAAGCGCTCGAAATCTCCACTTGCAGATTCTACAAAAACAGTGTTTCATAACTGCTAAATCGAAAAAAATGTTCAACTATTTGAGATGAATACACACATCACAAAGTAGTTTCTCAGAATACTTCTGTGTAGTTTTTATGTGAAGATATTTCATTGTCCACAATGGGCCACAAAGAGCTCAAAATATCCATTTGCTGATTCTACAAAAACAGAGTTTCAAAAAACTGGTCAATCATAAGATAGGTTCAACACTGTGAGATGAATGCTGACATAACCAAGATGTTTCTCAGAATGTTTCTGTGTAGTTCTTATTTGAAGGTATTTCCTTTTCCAAAATAGGCATCAAAGGGCTCCAAATATCCATTTGCAGATTCCGCAAAAAAAGAAATTCAAAACTCCCCAATCAAAAAACAGGTTCAACTCTGTGAGTTGAATGCACACAACACAAGGAAGTTTCTCAGAATGCTTCTGTGTAGTTTTTTTGTGAACATATTTCCTTTATCACAAGAGGCCACAAAGGGCTCCTAATATCCACTTGCAGATTCTACAAAAAGAGAGATTCAAAGCTGCTCAATCAAAAGATAGGTTCAACTCTGTGTGGTAAATGCACTCATCACGAAGAAGTTTCTCAGAATGCTTCTGTGCAGTTTTTATGTGAAGATACATGCTTTTCCACAATAGTCCTCAAAGTGCTCCAAATTTCCACTTGCAGATTCTATAAAAAGATTGTTTCAAAAGTGCTCAATCATAAGATAGGTTCAACTCTGTGAGATGAATGCACACATCAAAAATAAGTTTCTCAGAATGCTTCTGTGTAGTTTTTACTTGAAGATACTTCCTTTTCCACCTTATGCTGTAAAGGGCTCCAAATATCCGCTTGTAGATTCTTCAAAAAGAGAGATTCAAAACTGCTCAATCAAAAGATAGATTTAACTATGTGAGTTGAATGCACATATCATAAAGATGTGTCTCAGAATGCTTCTGTGTAATTTTTATATGAAGATACATCCTTTCCCACAATAGGTTTCAAAGCCCTCAAAATACCCACTTGCACATTGTACAAAAAGAGTGTTTCAAAACTACTCAACCAAAGAAAGATTCAACTCTACGAGTCGAATGCACACATCACGAAGAAGTTTCTCAGAATGCTTCTGTGCAGTTTTATTTGAAGACATTACCTTTTCCTCCATAGGCTGCAAAGGGCTACATATATCCACTTGCAGATTCTACAAACAGAGAGATTCAAAACTCCTCAATCAAAAGATAGGTTCAAACTTGTGAGTTGAATGCACACATCACAATGTAGTTTCTCAGAATGCTTCTGTGTATTTTTTATGTGAAGATGTTTTCTTTTCCACAATAGGCCTCAAAGCGCTCCAACTATCCACTTGCAGATACTACAAAAAGAGTGTTTCGAAACTGCTCAGTCAAAACAAAGGTTCAACTCTGTGAGGTGAATGCGCCCATCACAAAGAAGTTTCTCAGAATGCCTCTGTGTAGTTTTTATTTGAAGATATTTGCTTTTCTGCAGTAGGCCTCAAAACACTCCCAATATCCAGTTGCGGATTCTACAAAAACAGTGTTTCAAAAGTGCTCAGTCAAATAAAAGTTCAACTCTGTGAGATGAATGCACACATCACAAAGAAGTTTCTGAGAATGCTTCTGTGTAGTTTTTATATGAAGATATTTCCTTTTCCACAATAGGCCTCAAAGTGCTCCAAATATCCACTTGCAGATTCTACAAAGACAGTGTATCAAAACTGCTCAATCATAACATAGGTTCCACACAGTGAGATGAATGCACACATAACAAAGAAGTTTCTCAGAATGCATCTGTGTTGTTTTTATCTTTAGATATTTCCTTTACCTGCATAGGCTGCAAAGGGCTCCAAATAGCCACCTGCAGATTCTACAAAAAGAGAGATTCAAAACTGCTCCATCAAAAGAAAGGTTCAACTCTGTGAGATGAAGGCACACATCACAAAGAAGTTTCTCAGAATGCTTCTGTGTAGTTTTCATGTGAAGATATTTCTTTTCCCCAGTAGCCCTCAAACCGCTCCAAATATCCACTTGCAGATTCTTCAAAAGCAGTGTTTCCAAACAGCTCAATCAAAATAAACGTTCAACTCTGTGAAATGAATGCACACATCACAATGAAGTTTCTCAGAATTCTTCTGTGCAGTTTTTATGTGAAATTATTTGCTCTTCCACCACAGCCTGCAAAGGGCTCAAAATATCCCCTTGCAGATTCTACAATAAGAGAGATTGAAAACTGCACAATCGAAAGATAGGTTCAACTCTCCTAGTTGAATGCACGCAGCACAAAGAATTTTCTCAGAATGCTTCTGTGTAGTTTTCATTGGAAGATATTTCCTTTTCCACCATAGGCCCCAAACTCTCTAAATATCCACAAGCACATTCTACAAAAAGAGTGTTTCCAAACTGCTCAGTCAAAAGAATGGTTCAACACAGTGAGATGAATGCAAACATTGCCTAGAAGTTTCTCAGAATGCTTCTGTGTAGTTTTTATGTGAAGCTGTTTTCTTTTCCTAAATAGTCCTCAAAGCACCACAAATATCCATTTGCAGATGATACAGAAAGAGTGTTCCAAAACTGTTCAATCAAAAGGAAGGTTCAATTCTAGGAGATGACTTCACACATCACAAAGCAGTTTCTCAGAATGCTTCTGTGTAGTTTTTATATGAAGATACTTGTTTTTCCACAATAGGTCTCCAAGCGCTCGAAATCTCCACTTGCAGATTCTACAAAAACAGTGTTTCATAACTGCTAAATCGAAAGAAATGTTCAACTATTTGAGATGAATACACACATCACAAAGTAGTTTCTCAGAATACTTCTGTGTAGTTTTTATGTGAAGATATTTCATTGTCCACAATGGGCCACAAAGAGCTCAAAATATCCATTTGCTGATTCTACAAAAACAGAGTTTCAAAAAACTGGTCAATCATAAGATAGGTTCAACACTGTCAGATGAATGCTGACATAACCAAGATGTTTCTCAGAATGTTTCTGTGTAGTTCTTATTTGAAGGTATTTCCTTTTCCAAAATAGGCATCAAAGGGCTCCAAATATCCATTTGCAGATTCCGCAAAAAAAGAAATTCAAAACTCCCCAATCAAAAAACAGGTTCAACTCTGTGAGTTGAATGCACACAACACAAGGATGTTTCTCAGAATGCTTCTGTGTAGTTTTTTTGTGAACATATTTCCTTTATCACAAGAGGCCACAAAGGGCTCCTAATATCCACTTGCAGATTCTACAAAAAGAGAGATTCAAAGCTGCTCAATCAAAAGATAGGTTCAACTCTGTGTGGTAAATGCACTCATCACGAAGAAGTTTCTCAGAATGCTTCTGTGCAGTTTTTATGTGAAGATACATGCTTTTCCACAATAGTCCTCAAAGTGCTCCAAATTTCCACTTGCAGATTCTATAAAAAGATTGTTTCAAAAGTGCTCAATCATAAGATAGGTTCAACTCTGTGAGATGAATGCACACATCAAAAATAAGTTTCTCAGAATGCTTCTGTGTAGTTTTTACTTGAAGATACTTCCTTTTCCACCTTATGCTGTAAAGGGCTCCAAATATCCGCTTGTAGATTATTCAAAAAGAGAGATTCAAAACTGCTCAATCAAAAGATAGATTTAACTATGTGAGTTGAATGCACATATCATAAAGATGTGTCTCAGAATGCTTCTGTGTAATTTTTATATGAAGATACATCCTTTCCCACAATAGGTTTCAAAGCCCTCAAAATACCCACTTGCACATTGTACAAAAAGAGTGTTTCAAAACTACTCAACCAAAGAAAGATTCAACTCTACGAGTCGAATGCACACATCACGAAGAAGTTTCTCAGAATGCTTCTGTGCAGTTTTATTTGAAGACATTACCTTTTCCTCCATAGGCTGCAAAGGGCTACATATATCCACTTGCAGATTCTACAAACAGAGAGATTCAAAACTCCTCAATCAAAAGATAGGTTCAAACTTGTGAGTTGAATGCACACATCACAATGTAGTTTCTCAGAATGCTTCTGTGTATTTTTTATGTGAAGATGTTTTCTTTTCCACAATAGGCCTCAAAGCGCTCCAACTATCCACTTGCAGATACTACAAAAAGAGTGTTTCGAAACTGCTCAGTCAAAACAAAGGTTCAACTCTGTGAGGTGAATGCGCCCATCACAAAGAAGTTTCTCAGAATGCCTCTGTGTAGTTTTTATTTGAAGATATTTGCTTTTCTGCAGTAGGCCTCAAAACACTCCCAATATCCAGTTGCGGATTCTACAAAAACAGTGTTTCAAAAGTGCTCAGTCAAATAAAAGTTCAACTCTGTGAGATGAATGCACACATCACAAAGAAGTTTCTGAGAATGCTTCTGTGTAGTTTTTATATGAAGATATTTCCTTTTCCACAATAGGCCTCAAAGTGCTCCAAATATCCACTTGCAGATTCTACAAAGACAGTGTATCAAAACTGCTCAATCATAACATAGGTTCCACACAGTGAGATGAATGCACACATAACAAAGAAGTTTCTCAGAATGCATCTGTGTTGTTTTTATCTTTAGATATTTCCTTTACCTGCATAGGCTGCAAAGGGCTCCAAATAGCCACCTGCAGATTCTACAAAAAGAGAGATTCAAAACTGCTCCATCAAAAGAAAGGTTCAACTCTGTGAGATGAAGGCACACATCACAAAGAAGTTTCTCAGAATGCTTCTGTGTAGTTTTCATGTGAAGATATTTCTTTTCCCCAGTAGCCCTCAAACCGCTCCAAATATCCACTTGCAGATTCTTCAAAAGCAGTGTTTCCAAACAGCTCAATCAAAATAAACGTTCAACTCTGTGAAATGAATGCACACATCACAATGAAGTTTCTCAGAATTCTTCTGTGCAGTTTTTATGTGAAATTATTTGCTCTTCCACCACAGCCTGCAAAGGGCTCAAAATATCCCCTTGCAGATTCTACAATAAGAGAGATTGAAAACTGCACAATCGAAAGATAGGTTCAACTCTCCTAGTTGAATGCACGCAGCACAAAGAATTTTCTCAGAATGCTTCTGTGTAGTTTTCATTGGAAGATATTTCCTTTTCCACCATAGGCCCCAAACTCTCTAAATATCCACAAGCACATTCTACAAAAAGAGTGTTTCCAAACTGCTCAGTCAAAAGAATGGTTCAACACAGTGAGATGAATGCAAACATCGCCTAGAAGTTTCTCAGAATGCTTCTGTGTAGTTTTTATGTGAAGCTGTTTTCTTTTCCTAAATAGTCCTCAAAGCACCACAAATATCCACTTGCAGATGCTACAGAAAGAGTGTTCCAAAACTGTTCAATCAAAAGGAAGGTTCAATTCTAGGAGATGACTTCACACATCACAAAGCAGTTTCTCAGAATGCTTCTGTGTAGTTTTTATATGAAGATACTTGTTTTTCCACAATAGGTCTCCAAGCGCTCGAAATCTCCACTTGCAGATTCTACAAAAACAGTGTTTCATAACTGCTAAATCGAAAAAAATGTTCAACTATTTGAGATGAATACACACATCACAAAGTAGTTTCTCAGAATACTTCTGTGTAGTTTTTATGTGAAGATATTTCATTGTCCACAATGGGCCACAAAGCGCTCAAAATATCCATTTGCTGATTCTACAAAAACAGAGTTTCAAAAAACTGGTCAATCATAAGATAGGTTCAACACTGTGAGATGAATGCTGACATAACCAAGATGTTTCTCAGAATGTTTCTGTGTAGTTCTTATTTGAAGGTATTTCCTTTTCCAAAATAGGCATCAAAGGGCTCCAAATATCCATTTGCAGATTCCGCAAAAAAAGAAATTCAAAACTCCCCAATCAAAAAACAGGTTCAACTCTGTGAGTTGAATGCACACAACACAAGGAAGTTTCTCAGAATGCTTCTGTGTAGTTTTTTTGTGAACATATTTCCTTTATCACAAGAGGCCACAAAGGGCTCCTAATATCCACTTGCAGATTCTACAAAAAGAGAGATTCAAAGCTGCTCAATCAAAAGATAGGTTCAACTCTGTGTGGTAAATGCACTCATCACGAAGAAGTTTCTCAGAATGCTTCTGTGCAGTTTTTATGTGAAGATACATGCTTTTCCACAATAGTCCTCAAAGTGCTCCAAATTTCCACTTGCAGATTCTATAAAAAGATTGTTTCAAAAGTGCTCAATCATAAGATAGGTTCAACTCTGTGAGATGAATGCACACATCAAAAATAAGTTTCTCAGAATGCTTCTGTGTAGTTTTTACTTGAAGATACTTCCTTTTCCACCTTATGCTGTAAAGGGCTCCAAATATCCGCTTGTAGATTCTTCAAAAAGAGAGATTCAAAACTGCTCAATCAAAAGATAGATTTAACTATGTGAGTTGAATGCACATATCATAAAGATGTGTCTCAGAATGCTTCTGTGTAATTTTTATATGAAGATACATCCTTTCCCACAATAGGTTTCAAAGCCCTCAAAATACCCACTTGCACATTGTACAAAAAGAGTGTTTCAAAACTACTCAACCAAAGAAAGATTCAACTCTACGAGTCGAATGCACACATCACGAAGAAGTTTCTCAGAATGCTTCTGTGCAGTTTTATTTGAAGACATTACCTTTTCCTCCATAGGCTGCAAAGGGCTACATATATCCACTTGCAGATTCTACAAACAGAGAGATTCAAAACTCCTCAATCAAAAGATAGGTTCAAACTTGTGAGTTGAATGCACACATCACAATGTAGTTTCTCAGAATGCTTCTGTGTATTTTTTATGTGAAGATGTTTTCTTTTCCACAATAGGCCTCAAAGCGCTCCAACTATCCACTTGCAGATACTACAAAAAGAGTGTTTCGAAACTGCTCAGTCAAAACAAAGGTTCAACTCTGTGAGGTGAATGCGCCCATCACAAAGAAGTTTCTCAGAATGCCTCTGTGTAGTTTTTATTTGAAGATATTTGCTTTTCTGCAGTAGGCCTCAAAACACTCCCAATATCCAGTTGCGGATTCTACAAAAACAGTGTTTCAAAAGTGCTCAGTCAAATAAAAGTTCAACTCTGTGAGATGAATGCACACATCACAAAGAAGTTTCTGAGAATGCTTCTGTGTAGTTTTTATATGAAGATATTTCCTTTTCCACAATAGGCCTCAAAGTGCTCCAAATATCCACTTGCAGATTCTACAAAGACAGTGTATCAAAACTGCTCAATCATAACATAGGTTCCACACAGTGAGATGAATGCACACATAACAAAGAAGTTTCTCAGAATGCATCTGTGTTGTTTTTATCTTTAGATATTTCCTTTACCTGCATAGGCTGCAAAGGGCTCCAAATAGCCACCTGCAGATTCTACAAAAAGAGAGATTCAAAACTGCTCCATCAAAAGAAAGGTTCAACTCTGTGAGATGAAGGCACACATCACAAAGAAGTTTCTCAGAATGCTTCTGTGTAGTTTTCATGTGAAGATATTTCTTTTCCCCAGTAGCCCTCAAACCGCTCCAAATATCCACTTGCAGATTCTTCAAAAGCAGTGTTTCCAAACAGCTCAATCAAAATAAACGTTCAACTCTGTGAAATGAATGCACACATCACAATGAAGTTTCTCAGAATTCTTCTGTGCAGTTTTTATGTGAAATTATTTGCTCTTCCACCACAGCCTGCAAAGGGCTCAAAATATCCCCTTGCAGATTCTACAATAAGAGAGATTGAAAACTGCACAATCGAAAGATAGGTTCAACTCTCCTAGTTGAATGCACGCAGCACAAAGAATTTTCTCAGAATGCTTCTGTGTAGTTTTCATTGGAAGATATTTCCTTTTCCAACATAGGCCCCAAACTCTCTAAATATCCACAAGCACATTCTACAAAAAGAGTGTTTCCAAACTGCTCAGTCAAAAGAAAGGTTCAACTCTGTGAGATGAATGCAAACATTGCCTAGAAGTTTCTCAGAATGCTTCTGTGCAGTTTTTATGTGAAGCTGTTTTCTTTTCCTAAATAGTCCTCAAAGCACCACAAATATCCACTTGCAGATGCTACAGAAAGAGTGTTCCAAAGCTGTTCAATCAAAAGGAAGGTTCAATTCTAGGAGATGACTTCACACATCACAAAGCAGTTTCTCAGAATGCTTCTGTGTAGTTTTTATATGAAGATACTTGTTTTTCCACAATAGGTCTCCAAGCGCTCGAAATCTCCACTTGCAGATTCTACAAAAACAGTGTTTCATAACTGCTAAATCGAAAAAAATGTTCAACTATTTGAGATGAATACACACATCACAAAGGAGTTTCTCAGAATACTTCTGTGTAGTTTTTATGTGAAGATATTTCCTTGTCCACAATGGGCCACAAAGCGCTCAAAATATCCATTTGCTGATTCTACAAAAACAGAGTTTCAAAAAACTGGTCAATCATAAGATAGGTTCAACTCTGTGAGATGAATGCTGACATAACCAAGATGTTTCTCAGAATGTTTCTGTGTAGTTCTTATTTGAAGATATATCCTTTTACAAAATAGGCAGCAAAGGGCTCCAAATATCCATTTGCAGATTCCGCAAAAAAAGAAATTCAAAATTCCGCAATCAAAAAACAGGTTCAACTCTATGAGTTGAATGCACACAACACAAGGAAGTTTCTCAGAATGCTTCTGTGTAGTTTTTTTGTGAACATATTTCCTTTATCACAAGAGGCCACAAAGGGCTCCTAATATCCACTTGCAGATTCTACAAAAAGAGAGATTCAAAACTGCTCAATCAAAAGATAGGTTCAACTCTGTGTGGTAAATGCACTCATCACGAAGATGTTTCTCAGAATGCTTCTGTGCAGTTTTTATGTGAAGATACATGCTTTTCCACAATAGTCCTCAAAGTGCTCCAAATTTCCACTTGCAGATTCTATAAAAAGATTGTTTCAAAAGTGATCAATCATAAGATAGGTTCAACACTGTGAGATGAATGCACACATCAAAAATAAGTTTCTCAGAATGCTTCTGTGTAGTTTTTACTTGAAGATACTTCCTTTTCCACCTTATGCTGTAAAGGGCTCCAAATATCCGCTTGTAGATTCTTCAAAAAGAGAGATTCAAAACTGCTCAATCAAAAGATAGATTTAACTATGTGAGTTGAATGCACATATCATAAAGATGTGTCTCAGAATGCTTCTGTGTAATTCATAAATGAATTTATATCCTTTCCCACAATAGGTTTCAAAGCCCTCAAAATACCCACTTGCACATTGTACAAAAAGAGTGTTTCAAAACTACTCAACCAAAGAAAGATTCAACTCTACGAGTCGAATGCACACATCACGAAGAAGTTTCTCAGAATGCTTCTGTGCAGTTTTATTTGAAAACATTACCTTTTCCTCCATAGGCTGCAAAGAGCTACATATATCCACTTGCAGATTCTACAAACAGAGAGATTCAAAACTCCTCAATCAAAAGATAGGTTCAAACTTGTGAGTTGAATGCACACATCACAATGTAGTTTCTCAGAATGCTTCTGTGTATTTTTTATGTGAAGATGTTTTCTTTTCCACAATAGGCCTCAAAGCGCTCCAACTATCCACTTGCAGATACTACAAAAAGAGTGTTTCGAAACTGCTCAGTCAAAACAAAGGTTCAACTCTGTGAGGTGAATGCGCCCATCACAAAGAAGTTTCTCAGAATGTCTCTGTGTAGTTTTTATTTGAAGATATTTGCTTTTCTGCAGTAGGCCTCAAAACACTCCCAATATCCAGTTGCGGATTCTACAAAAACAGTGTTTCAAAAGTGCTCAGTCAAATAAAAGTTCAACTCTGTGAGATGAATGCACACATCACAAAGAAGTTTCTGAGAATGCTTCTGTGTAGTTTTTATATGAAGATATTTCCTTTTCCACAATAGGCCTCAAAGTGCTCCAAATATCCACTTGCAGATACTACAAAGAGAGTGTATCAAAACTGCTCAATCATAACATAGGTTCCACACAGTGAGATGAATGCACACATAACAAAGAAGTTTCTCAGAATGCATCTGTGTTGTTTTTATTTTTAGATATTTCCTTTACCTGCATAGGCTGCAAAGGGCTCCAAATAGCCACCTGCAGATTCTACAAAAAGAGAGATTCAAAACTGCTCCATCAAAAGAAAGGTTCAACTCTGTGAGATGAAGGCACACATCACAAAGAAGTTTCTCAGAATGCTTCTGTGTAGTTTTCATGTGAAGATATTTCTTTTCCACAGTAGCCCTCAAACCGCTCCAAATATCCACTTGCAGATTCTTCAAAAGCAGTGTTTCAAAACAGCTCAATCAAAATAAACGTTCAACTCTGTGAAATGAATGCACACATCACAATGAAGTTTCTCAGAATTCTTCTGTGCAGTTTTTATGTGAAATTATTTGCTTTTCCACCACAGCCTGCAAAGGGCTCAAAATATCCCCTTGCAGATTCTACAATAAGAGAGATTGAAAACTGCACAATCGAAAGATAGGTTCAACTCTCCTAGTTGAATGCACGCAGCACAAAGAATTTTCTCAGAATGCTTCTGTGTAGTTTTCTTTGGAAGATATTTCCTTTTCCACCATAGGCCCCAAACTCTCTAAATATCCACAAGCACATTCTACAAAAAGAGTGTTTCCAAACTGCTCAGTCAAAAGAAAGGTTCAACTCTGTGAGATGAATGCAAACATCGCCTAGAAGTTTCTCAGAATGCTTCTGTGTAGTTTTTATGTGAAGCTGTTTTCTTTTCCTTAATAGTCCTCAAAGCACCACAAATATCCACTTGCAGATGCTACAGAAAGAGTGTTCCAAAGCTGTTCAATCAAAAGGAAGGTTCAATTCTAGGAGATGACTTCACACATCACAAAGCAGTTTCTCAGAATGCTTCTGTGTAGTTTTTATATGAAGATACTTGTTTTTCCACAATAGGTCTCCAAGCGCTCGAAATCTCCACTTGCAGATTCTACAAAAACAGTGTTTCATAACTGCTAAATCGAAAAAAATGTTCAACTATTTGAGATGAATACACACATCACAAAGGAGTTTCTCAGAATACTTCTGTGAAGTTTTTAGGTGAAGATATTTCCTTGTCCACAATGGGCCACAAAGAGCTCAAAATATCCATTTGCTGATTCTACAAAAACAGAGTTTCAAAAAACTGGTCAATCATAAGATAGGTTCAACTCTGTGAGATGAATGCTGACATAACGAAGATGTTTCTCAGAATGTTTCTGTGTAGTTCTTATTTGAAGATATTTCCTTTTCCAAAATAGGCACCAAAGGGCTCCAAATATCCATTTGCAGATTCCGCAAAAAAAGAAATTCAAAACTCCGCAATCAAAAAACATCTTCAACTCTGTGAGTTGAATGCACACAACACAAAGAAGTTTCTCAGAATGCTTCTGTGTAGTGTTTTTGTGAAGATATTTCCTTTATCACAAGAGTCCACAAAGGGCTCCTAATATCCACTTGAAGATTCTACAAAAAGAGAGATTCAAAACTGCCCAATGAAAAGATAGGTTCAACTCTGTGTGGTAAATGCACTCATCACAAAGAAGTTTCTCAGAATGTTTCTGTGCAGTTTTTATGTGAAGATACATGCTTTTCCACAATAGTCCTCAAAGTGCTCCAAATTTCCACTTGCAGATTCTATAAAAAGATTGTTTCAAAAGTGCTCAATCATAACATAGGTTCAACTCTGTGAGATGAATGCACACATCAAAAATAAGTTTCTCAGAATGCTTCTGTGTAGTTTTTACTTGAAGATACTTCCTTTTCCACCTTATGCTGTAAAGGGCTCCAAATATCCGCTTGTAGATTCTTCAAAAAGAGAGATTCAAAACTGCTCAATCAAAAGATAGATTTAACTATGTGAGTTGAATGCACATATCATAAAGATGTGTCTCAGAATGCTTCTGTGTAATTTTTATATGAAGATACATCCTTTCCCACAATAGGTTTCAAAGCCCTCAAAATACCCACTTGCACATTGTACAAAAAGAGTGTTTCAAAACTACTCAACCAAAGAAAGATTCAACTCTGCGAGTCGAATGCACACATCACGAAGAAGTTTCTCAGAATGCTTCTGTGCAGTTTTATTTGAAGACATTTCCTTTTCCTCCATAGGCTGCAAAGGGCTACATATATCCACTTGCAGATTCTACAAACAGAGAGATTCAAAACTCCTCAATCAAAATATAGGTTCAAACTTGTGAGTTCAATGCACACATCACAATGTAGTTTCTCAGAATGCTTTTGTGTATTTTTTATGTGAAGATGTTTTCTTTTCCACAATAGGCCTCAAAGCGCTCCAACTATCCACTTGCAGATACTACAAAAAGAGTGTTTCGAAACTGCTCAGTCAAAACAAAGGTTCAACTCTGTGAGGTGAATGCGCCCATCACAAAGAAGTTTCTCAGAATGCCTCTGTGTAGTTTTTATTTGAAGGTATTTGCTTTTCTGCAGTAGGCCTCAAAACACTCCCAATATCCAGTTGCGGATTCTACAAAAACAGTGTTTCAAAAGTGCTCAGTCAAATAAAAGTTCAACTCTGTGAGATGAATGCACACATCACAAAGAAGTTTCTGAGAATGCTTCTGTGTAGTTTTTATATGAAGATATTTCCTTTTCCACAATAGGCCTCAAAGTGCTCCAAATATCCACTTGCAGATTCTACAAAGACAGTGTATCAAAACTGCTCAATCATAACATAGGTTCCACACAGTGAGATGAATGCACACATAACAAAGAAGTTTCTCAGAATGCATCTGTGTTGTTTTTATCTTTAGATATTTCCTTTACCTGCATAGGCTGCAAAGGGCTCCAAATAGCCACCTGCAGATTCTACAAAAAGAGAGATTCAAAACTGCTCCATCAAAAGAAAGGTTCAACTCTGTGAGATGAAGGCACACATCACAAAGAAGTTTCTCAGAATGCTTCTGTGTAGTTTTCATGTGAAGATATTTCTTTTCCCCAGTAGCCCTCAAACCGCTCCAAATATCCACTTGCAGATTCTTCAAAAGCAGTGTTTCAAAACAGCTCAATCAAAATAAACGTTCAACTCTGTGAAATGAATGCACACATCACAATGAAGTTTCTCAGAATTCTTCTGTGCAGTTTTTATGTGAAATTATTTGCTCTTCCACCACAGCCTGCAAAGGGCTCAAAATATCCCCTTGCAGATTCTACAATAAGAGAGATTGAAAACTGCACAATCGAAAGATAGGTTCAACTCTCCTAGTTGAATGCACGCAGCACAAAGAATTTTCTCAGAATGCTTCTGTGTAGTTTTCATTGGAAGATATTTCCTTTTCCACCATAGGCCCCAAACTCTCTAAATATCCACAAGCACATTCTACAAAAAGAGTGTTTCCAAACTGCTCAGTCAAAAGAATGGTTCAACACAGTGAGATGAATGCAAACATCGCCTAGAAGTTTCTCAGAATGCTTCTGTGTAGTTTTTATGTGAAGCTGTTTTCTTTTCCTAAATAGTCCTCAAAGCACCACAAATATCCACTTGCAGATGCTACAGAAAGAGTGTTCCAAAACTGTTCAATCAAAAGGAAGGTTCAATTCTAGGAGATGACTTCACACATCACAAAGCAGTTTCTCAGAATGCTTCTGTGTAGTTTTTATATGAAGATACTTGTTTTTCCACAATAGGTCTCCAAGCGCTCGAAATCTCCACTTGCAGATTCTACAAAAACAGTGTTTCATAACTGCTAAATCGAAAAAAATGTTCAACTATTTGAGATGAATACACACATCACAAAGTAGTTTCTCAGAATACTTCTGTGTAGTTTTTATGTGAAGATATTTCATTGTCCACAATGGGCCACAAAGCGCTCAAAATATCCATTTGCTGATTCTACAAAAACAGAGTTTCAAAAAACTGGTCAATCATAAGATAGGTTCAACACTGTGAGATGAATGCTGACATAACCAAGATGTTTCTCAGAATGTTTCTGTGTAGTTCTTATTTGAAGGTATTTCCTTTTCCAAAATAGGCATCAAAGGGCTCCAAATATCCATTTGCAGATTCCGCAAAAAAAGAAATTCAAAACTCCCCAATCAAAAAACAGGTTCAACTCTGTGAGTTGAATGCACACAACACAAGGAAGTTTCTCAGAATGCTTCTGTGTAGTTTTTTTGTGAACATATTTCCTTTATCACAAGAGGCCACAAAGGGCTCCTAATATCCACTTGCAGATTCTACAAAAAGAGAGATTCAAAGCTGCTCAATCAAAAGATAGGTTCAACTCTGTGTGGTAAATGCACTCATCACGAAGAAGTTTCTCAGAATGCTTCTGTGCAGTTTTTATGTGAAGATACATGCTTTTCCACAATAGTCCTCAAAGTGCTCCAAATTTCCACTTGCAGATTCTATAAAAAGATTGTTTCAAAAGTGCTCAATCATAAGATAGGTTCAACTCTGTGAGATGAATGCACACATCAAAAATAAGTTTCTCAGAATGCTTCTGTGTAGTTTTTACTTGAAGATACTTCCTTTTCCACCTTATGCTGTAAAGGGCTCCAAATATCCGCTTGTAGATTCTTCAAAAAGAGAGATTCAAAACTGCTCAATCAAAAGATAGATTTAACTATGTGAGTTGAATGCACATATCATAAAGATGTGTCTCAGAATGCTTCTGTGTAATTTTTATATGAAGATACATCCTTTCCCACAATAGGTTTCAAAGCCCTCAAAATACCCACTTGCACATTGTACAAAAAGAGTGTTTCAAAACTACTCAACCAAAGAAAGATTCAACTCTACGAGTCGAATGCACACATCACGAAGAAGTTTCTCAGAATGCTTCTGTGCAGTTTTATTTGAAGACATTACCTTTTCCTCCATAGGCTGCAAAGGGCTACATATATCCACTTGCAGATTCTACAAACAGAGAGATTCAAAACTCCTCAATCAAAAGATAGGTTCAAACTTGTGAGTTGAATGCACACATCACAATGTAGTTTCTCAGAATGCTTCTGTGTATTTTTTATGTGAAGATGTTTTCTTTTCCACAATAGGCCTCAAAGCGCTCCAACTATCCACTTGCAGATACTACAAAAAGAGTGTTTCGAAACTGCTCAGTCAAAACAAAGGTTCAACTCTGTGAGGTGAATGCGCCCATCACAAAGAAGTTTCTCAGAATGCCTCTGTGTAGTTTTTATTTGAAGATATTTGCTTTTCTGCAGTAGGCCTCAAAACACTCCCAATATCCAGTTGCGGATTCTACAAAAACAGTGTTTCAAAAGTGCTCAGTCAAATAAAAGTTCAACTCTGTGAGATGAATGCACACATCACAAAGAAGTTTCTGAGAATGCTTCTGTGTAGTTTTTATATGAAGATATTTCCTTTTCCACAATAGGCCTCAAAGTGCTCCAAATATCCACTTGCAGATTCTACAAAGACAGTGTATCAAAACTGCTCAATCATAACATAGGTTCCACACAGTGAGATGAATGCACACATAACAAAGAAGTTTCTCAGAATGCATCTGTGTTGTTTTTATCTTTAGATATTTCCTTTACCTGCATAGGCTGCAAAGGGCTCCAAATAGCCACCTGCAGATTCTACAAAAAGAGAGATTCAAAACTGCTCCATCAAAAGAAAGGTTCAACTCTGTGAGATGAAGGCACACATCACAAAGAAGTTTCTCAGAATGCTTCTGTGTAGTTTTCATGTGAAGATATTTCTTTTCCCCAGTAGCCCTCAAACCGCTCCAAATATCCACTTGCAGATTCTTCAAAAGCAGTGTTTCCAAACAGCTCAATCAAAATAAACGTTCAACTCTGTGAAATGAATGCACACATCACAATGAAGTTTCTCAGAATTCTTCTGTGCAGTTTTTATGTGAAATTATTTGCTCTTCCACCACAGCCTGCAAAGGGCTCAAAATATCCCCTTGCAGATTCTACAATAAGAGAGATTGAAAACTGCACAATCGAAAGATAGGTTCAACTCTCCTAGTTGAATGCACGCAGCACAAAGAATTTTCTCAGAATGCTTCTGTGTAGTTTTCATTGGAAGATATTTCCTTTTCCAACATAGGCCCCAAACTCTCTAAATATCCACAAGCACATTCTACAAAAAGAGTGTTTCCAAACTGCTCAGTCAAAAGAAAGGTTCAACTCTGTGAGATGAATGCAAACATTGCCTAGAAGTTTCTCAGAATGCTTCTGTGCAGTTTTTATGTGAAGCTGTTTTCTTTTCCTAAATAGTCCTCAAAGCACCACAAATATCCACTTGCAGATGCTACAGAAAGAGTGTTCCAAAGCTGTTCAATCAAAAGGAAGGTTCAATTCTAGGAGATGACTTCACACATCACAAAGCAGTTTCTCAGAATGCTTCTGTGTAGTTTTTATATGAAGATACTTGTTTTTCCACAATAGGTCTCCAAGCGCTCGAAATCTCCACTTGCAGATTCTACAAAAACAGTGTTTCATAACTGCTAAATCGAAAAAAATGTTCAACTATTTGAGATGAATACACACATCACAAAGGAGTTTCTCAGAATACTTCTGTGTAGTTTTTATGTGAAGATATTTCCTTGTCCACAATGGGCCACAAAGCGCTCAAAATATCCATTTGCTGATTCTACAAAAACAGAGTTTCAAAAAACTGGTCAATCATGAGATAGGTTCAACTCTGTGAGATGAATGCTGACATAACCAAGATGTTTCTCAGAATGTTTCTGTGTAGTTCTTATTTGAAGATATATCCTTTTACAAAATAGGCAGCAAAGGGCTCCAAATATCCATTTGCAGATTCCGCAAAAAAAGAAATTCAAAATTCCGCAATCAAAAAACAGGTTCAACTCTGTGAGTTGAATGCACACAACACAAGGAAGTTTCTCAGAATGCTTCTGTGTAGTTTTTTTGTGAACATATTTCCTTTATCACAAGAGGCCACAAAGGGCTCCTAATATCCACTTGCAGATTCTACAAAAAGAGAGATTCAAAACTGCTCAATCAAAAGATAGGTTCAACTCTGTGTGGTAAATGCACTCATCACGAAGATGTTTCTCAGAATGCTTCTGTGCAGTTTTTATGTGAAGATACATGCTTTTCCACAATAGTCCTCAAAGTGCTCCAAATTTCCACTTGCAGATTCTATAAAAAGATTGTTTCAAAAGTGATCAATCATAAGATAGGTTCAACACTGTGAGATGAATGCACACATCAAAAATAAGTTTCTCAGAATGCTTCTGTGTAGTTTTTACTTGAAGATACTTCCTTTTCCACCTTATGCTGTAAAGGGCTCCAAATATCCGCTTGTAGATTCTTCAAAAAGAGAGATTCAAAACTGCTCAATCAAAAGATAGATTTAACTATGTGAGTTGAATGCACATATCATAAAGATGTGTCTCAGAATGCTTCTGTGTAATTCATAAATGAATTTATATCCTTTCCCACAATAGGTTTCAAAGCCCTCAAAATACCCACTTGCACATTGTACAAAAAGAGTGTTTCAAAACTACTCAACCAAAGAAAGATTCAACTCTACGAGTCGAATGCACACATCACGAAGAAGTTTCTCAGAATGCTTCTGTGCAGTTTTATTTGAAAACATTACCTTTTCCTCCATAGGCTGCAAAGAGCTACATATATCCACTTGCAGATTCTACAAACAGAGAGATTCAAAACTCCTCAATCAAAAGATAGGTTCAAACTTGTGAGTTGAATGCACACATCACAATGTAGTTTCTCAGAATGCTTCTGTGTATTTTTTATGTGAAGATGTTTTCTTTTCCACAATAGGCCTCAAAGCGCTCCAACTATCCACTTGCAGATACTACAAAAAGAGTGTTTCGAAACTGCTCAGTCAAAACAAAGGTTCAACTCTGTGAGGTGAATGCGCCCATCACAAAGAAGTTTCTCAGAATGTCTCTGTGTAGTTTTTATTTGAAGATATTTGCTTTTCTGCAGTAGGCCTCAAAACACTCCCAATATCCAGTTGCGGATTCTACAAAAACAGTGTTTCAAAAGTGCTCAGTCAAATAAAAGTTCAACTCTGTGAGATGAATGCACACATCACAAAGAAGTTTCTGAGAATGCTTCTGTGTAGTTTTTATATGAAGATATTTCCTTTTCCACAATAGGCCTCAAAGTGCTCCAAATATCCACTTGCAGATACTACAAAGAGAGTGTATCAAAACTGCTCAATCATAACATAGGTTCCACACAGTGAGATGAATGCACACATAACAAAGAAGTTTCTCAGAATGCATCTGTGTTGTTTTTATTTTTAGATATTTCCTTTACCTGCATAGGCTGCAAAGGGCTCCAAATAGCCACCTGCAGATTCTACAAAAAGAGAGATTCAAAACTGCTCCATCAAAAGAAAGGTTCAACTCTGTGAGATGAAGGCACACATCACAAAGAAGTTTCTCAGAATGCTTCTGTGTAGTTTTCATGTGAAGATATTTCTTTTCCACAGTAGCCCTCAAACCGCTCCAAATATCCACTTGCAGATTCTTCAAAAGCAGTGTTTCAAAACAGCTCAATCAAAATAAACGTTCAACTCTGTGAAATGAATGCACACATCACAATGAAGTTTCTCAGAATTCTTCTGTGCAGTTTTTATGTGAAATTATTTGCTTTTCCACCACAGCCTGCAAAGGGCTCAAAATATCCCCTTGCAGATTCTACAATAAGAGAGATTGAAAACTGCACAATCGAAAGATAGGTTCAACTCTCCTAGTTGAATGCACGCAGCACAAAGAATTTTCTCAGAATGCTTCTGTGTAGTTTTCTTTGGAAGATATTTCCTTTTCCACCATAGGCCCCAAACTCTCTAAATATCCACAAGCACATTCTACAAAAAGAGTGTTTCCAAACTGCTCAGTCAAAAGAAAGGTTCAACTCTGTGAGATGAATGCAAACATCGCCTAGAAGTTTCTCAGAATGCTTCTGTGTAGTTTTTATGTGAAGCTGTTTTCTTTTCCTTAATAGTCCTCAAAGCACCACAAATATCCACTTGCAGATGCTACAGAAAGAGTGTTCCAAAGCTGTTCAATCAAAAGGAAGGTTCAATTCTAGGAGATGACTTCACACATCACAAAGCAGTTTCTCAGAATGCTTCTGTGTAGTTTTTATATGAAGATACTTGTTTTTCCACAATAGGTCTCCAAGCGCTCGAAATCTCCACTTGCAGATTCTACAAAAACAGTGTTTCATAACTGCTAAATCGAAAAAAATGTTCAACTATTTGAGATGAATACACACATCACAAAGGAGTTTCTCAGAATACTTCTGTGAAGTTTTTAGGTGAAGATATTTCCTTGTCCACAATGGGCCACAAAGAGCTCAAAATATCCATTTGCTGATTCTACAAAAACAGAGTTTCAAAAAACTGGTCAATCATAAGATAGGTTCAACTCTGTGAGATGAATGCTGACATAACGAAGATGTTTCTCAGAATGTTTCTGTGTAGTTCTTATTTGAAGATATTTCCTTTTCCAAAATAGGCACCAAAGGGCTCCAAATATCCATTTGCAGATTCCGCAAAAAAAGAAATTCAAAACTCCGCAATCAAAAAACATCTTCAACTCTGTGAGTTGAATGCACACAACACAAAGAAGTTTCTCAGAATGCTTCTGTGTAGTGTTTTTGTGAAGATATTTCCTTTATCACAAGAGTCCACAAAGGGCTCCTAATATCCACTTGAAGATTCTACAAAAAGAGAGATTCAAAACTGCCCAATGAAAAGATAGGTTCAACTCTGTGTGGTAAATGCACTCATCACAAAGAAGTTTCTCAGAATGTTTCTGTGCAGTTTTTATGTGAAGATACATGCTTTTCCACAATAGTCCTCAAAGTGCTCCAAATTTCCACTTGCAGATTCTATAAAAAGATTGTTTCAAAAGTGCTCAATCATAACATAGGTTCAACTCTGTGAGATGAATGCACACATCAAAAATAAGTTTCTCAGAATGCTTCTGTGTAGTTTTTACTTGAAGATACTTCCTTTTCCACCTTATGCTGTAAAGGGCTCCAAATATCCGCTTGTAGATTCTTCAAAAAGAGAGATTCAAAACTGCTCAATCAAAAGATAGATTTAACTATGTGAGTTGAATGCACATATCATAAAGATGTGTCTCAGAATGCTTCTGTGTAATTTTTATATGAAGATACATCCTTTCCCACAATAGGTTTCAAAGCCCTCAAAATACCCACTTGCACATTGTACAAAAAGAGTGTTTCAAAACTACTCAACCAAAGAAAGATTCAACTCTGCGAGTCGAATGCACACATCACGAAGAAGTTTCTCAGAATGCTTCTGTGCAGTTTTATTTGAAGACATTTCCTTTTCCTCCATAGGCTGCAAAGGGCTACATATATCCACTTGCAGATTCTACAAACAGAGAGATTCAAAACTCCTCAATCAAAATATAGGTTCAAACTTGTGAGTTCAATGCACACATCACAATGTAGTTTCTCAGAATGCTTTTGTGTATTTTTTATGTGAAGATGTTTTCTTTTCCACAATAGGCCTCAAAGCGCTCCAACTATCCACTTGCAGATACTACAAAAAGAGTGTTTCGAAACTGCTCAGTCAAAACAAAGGTTCAACTCTGTGAGGTGAATGCGCCCATCACAAAGAAGTTTCTCAGAATGCCTCTGTGTAGTTTTTATTTGAAGGTATTTGCTTTTCTGCAGTAGGCCTCAAAACACTCCCAATATCCAGTTGCGGATTCTACAAAAACAGTGTTTCAAAAGTGCTCAGTCAAATAAAAGTTCAACTCTGTGAGATGAATGCACACATCACAAAGAAGTTTCTGAGAATGCTTCTGTGTAGTTTTTATATGAAGATATTTCCTTTTCCACAATAGGCCTCAAAGTGCTCCAAATATCCACTTGCAGATTCTACAAAGACAGTGTATCAAAACTGCTCAATCATAACATAGGTTCCACACAGTGAGATGAATGCACACATAACAAAGAAGTTTCTCAGAATGCATCTGTATTGTTTTTATCTTTAGATATTTCCTTTACCTGCATAGGCTGCAAAGGGCTCCAAATAGCCACCTGCAGATTCTACAAAAAGAGAGATTCAAAACTGCTCCATCAAAAGAAAGGTTCAACTCTGTGAGATGAAGGCACACATCACAAAGAAGTTTCTCAGAATGCTTCTGTGTAGTTTTCATGTGAAGATATTTCTTTTCCCCAGTAGCCCTCAAACCGCTCCAAATATCCACTTGCAGATTCTTCAAAAGCAGTGTTTCAAAACAGCTCAATCAAAATAAACGTTCAACTCTGTGAAATGAATGCACACATCACAATGAAGTTTCTCAGAATTCTTCTGTGCAGTTTTTATGTGAAATTATTTGCTTTTCCACCACAGCCTGCAAAGGGCTCAAAATATCCCCTTGCAGATTCTACAATAAGAGAGATTGAAAACTGCACAATCGAAAGATAGGTTCAACTCTCCTAGTTGAATGCACGCAGCACAAAGAATTTTCTCAGAATGCTTCTGTGTAGTTTTCTTTGGAAGATATTTCCTTTTCCACCATAGGCCCCAAACTCTCTAAATATCCACAAGCACATTCTACAAAAAGAGTGTTTCCAAACTGCTCAGTCAAAAGAAAGGTTCAACTCTGTGAGATGAATGCAAACATCGCCTAGAAGTTTCTCAGAATGCTTCTGTGTAGTTTTTATGTGAAGCTGTTTTCTTTTCCTTAATAGTCCTCAAAGCACCACAAATATCCACTTGCAGATGCTACAGAAAGAGTGTTCCAAAGCTGTTCAATCAAAAGGAAGGTTCAATTCTAGGAGATGACTTCACACATCACAAAGCAGTTTCTCAGAATGCTTCTGTGTAGTTTTTATATGAAGATACTTGTTTTTCCACAATAGGTCTCCAAGCGCTCGAAATCTCCACTTGCAGATTCTACAAAAACAGTGTTTCATAACTGCTAAATCGAAAAAAATGTTCAACTATTTGAGATGAATACACACATCACAAAGGAGTTTCTCAGAATACTTCTGTGAAGTTTTTAGGTGAAGATATTTCCTTGTCCACAATGGGCCACAAAGAGCTCAAAATATCCATTTGCTGATTCTACAAAAACAGAGTTTCAAAAAACTGGTCAATCATAAGATAGGTTCAACTCTGTGAGATGAATGCTGACATAACGAAGATGTTTCTCAGAATGTTTCTGTGTAGTTCTTATTTGAAGATATTTCCTTTTCCAAAATAGGCACCAAAGGGCTCCAAATATCCATTTGCAGATTCCGCAAAAAAAGAAATTCAAAACTCCGCAATCAAAAAACATCTTCAACTCTGTGAGTTGAATGCACACAACACAAAGAAGTTTCTCAGAATGCTTCTGTGTAGTGTTTTTGTGAAGATATTTCCTTTATCACAAGAGTCCACAAAGGGCTCCTAATATCCACTTGAAGATTCTACAAAAAGAGAGATTCAAAACTGCCCAATGAAAAGATAGGTTCAACTCTGTGTGGTAAATGCACTCATCACAAAGAAGTTTCTCAGAATGTTTCTGTGCAGTTTTTATGTGAAGATACATGCTTTTCCACAATAGTCCTCAAAGTGCTCCAAATTTCCACTTGCAGATTCTATAAAAAGATTGTTTCAAAAGTGCTCAATCATAACATAGGTTCAACTCTGTGAGATGAATGCACACATCAAAAATAAGTTTCTCAGAATGCTTCTGTGTAGTTTTTACTTGAAGATACTTCCTTTTCCACCTTATGCTGTAAAGGGCTCCAAATATCCGCTTGTAGATTCTTCAAAAAGAGAGATTCAAAACTGCTCAATCAAAAGATAGATTTAACTATGTGAGTTGAATGCACATATCATAAAGATGTGTCTCAGAATGCTTCTGTGTAATTTTTATATGAAGATACATCCTTTCCCACAATAGGTTTCAAAGCCCTCAAAATACCCACTTGCACATTGTACAAAAAGAGTGTTTCAAAACTACTCAACCAAAGAAAGATTCAACTCTGCGAGTCGAATGCACACATCACGAAGAAGTTTCTCAGAATGCTTCTGTGCAGTTTTATTTGAAGACATTTCCTTTTCCTCCATAGGCTGCAAAGGGCTACATATATCCACTTGCAGATTCTACAAACAGAGAGATTCAAAACTCCTCAATCAAAATATAGGTTCAAACTTGTGAGTTCAATGCACACATCACAATGTAGTTTCTCAGAATGCTTTTGTGTATTTTTTATGTGAAGATGTTTTCTTTTCCACAATAGGCCTCAAAGCGCTCCAACTATCCACTTGCAGATACTACAAAAAGAGTGTTTCGAAACTGCTCAGTCAAAACAAAGGTTCAACTCTGTGAGGTGAATGCGCCCATCACAAAGAAGTTTCTCAGAATGCCTCTGTGTAGTTTTTATTTGAAGGTATTTGCTTTTCTGCAGTAGGCCTCAAAACACTCCCAATATCCAGTTGCGGATTCTACAAAAACAGTGTTTCAAAAGTGCTCAGTCAAATAAAAGTTCAACTCTGTGAGATGAATGCACACATCACAAAGAAGTTTCTGAGAATGCTTCTGTGTAGTTTTTATATGAAGATATTTCCTTTTCCACAATAGGCCTCAAAGTGCTCCAAATATCCACTTGCAGATTCTACAAAGACAGTGTATCAAAACTGCTCAATCATAACATAGGTTCCACACAGTGAGATGAATGCACACATAACAAAGAAGTTTCTCAGAATGCATCTGTGTTGTTTTTATCTTTAGATATTTCCTTTACCTGCATAGGCTGCAAAGGGCTCCAAATAGCCACCTGCAGATTCTACAAAAAGAGAGATTCAAAACTGCTCCATCAAAAGAAAGGTTCAACTCTGTGAGATGAAGGCACACATCACAAAGAAGTTTCTCAGAATGCTTCTGTGTAGTTTTCATGTGAAGATATTTCTTTTCCACAGTAGCCCTCAAACCGCTCCAAATATCCACTTGCAGATTCTTCAAAAGCAGTGTTTCCAAACAGCTCAATCAAAATAAACGTTCAACTCTGTGAAATGAATGCACACATCACAATGAAGTTTCTCAGAATTCTTCTGTGCAGTTTTTATGTGAAATTATTTGCTTTTCCACCACAGCCTGCAAAGGGCTCAAAATATCCCCTTGCAGATTCTACAATAAGAGAGATTGAAAACTGCACAATCGAAAGATAGGTTCAACTCTCCTAGTTGAATGCACGCAGCACAAAGAATTTTCTCAGAATGCTTCTGTGTAGTTTTCTTTGGAAGATATTTCCTTTTCCACCATAGGCCCCAAACTCTCTAAATATCCACAAGCACATTCTACAAAAAGAGTGTTTCCAAACTGCTCAGTCAAAAGAAAGGTTCAACTCTGTGAGATGAATGCAAACATTGCCTAGAAGTTTCTCAGAATGCTTCTGTGTAGTTTTTATGTGAAGCTGTTTTCTTTTCCTAAATAGTCCTCAAAGCACCACAAATATCCACTTGCAGATGCTACAGAAAGAGTGTTCCAAAGCTGTTCAATCAAAAGGAAGGTTCAATTCTAGGAGATGACTTCACACATCACAAAGCAGTTTCTCAGAATGCTTCTGTGTAGTTTTTATATGAAGATACTTGTTTTTCCACAATAGGTCTCCAAGCGCTCGAAATCTCCACTTGCAGATTCTACAAAAACAGTGTTTCATAACTGCTAAATCGAAAAAAATGTTCAACTATTTGAGATGAATACACACATCACAAAGTAGTTTCTCAGAATACTTCTGTGTAGTTTTTATGTGAAGATATTTCATTGTCCACAATGGGCCACAAAGAGCTCAAAATATCCATTTGCTGATTCTACAAAAACAGAGTTTCAAAAAACTGGTCAATCATAAGATAGGTTCAACTCTGTGAGATGAATGCTGACATAACCAAGATGTTTCTCAGAATGTTTCTGTGTAGTTCTTATTTGAAGGTATTTCCTTTTCCAAAATAGGCATCAAAGGGCTCCAAATGTCCATTTGCAGATTCCGCAAAAAAAGAAATTCAAAACTCCCCAATCAAAAAACAGGTTCAACTCTGTGAGTTGAATGCACACAACACAAGTAAGTTTCTCAGAATGCTTCTGTGTAGTTTTTTTGTGAACATATTTCCTTTATCACAAGAGGCCACAAAGGGCTCCTAATATCCACTTGCAGAATCTACAGAAAGAGAGATTCAAAACTGCCCAATCAAAAGATAGGTTCAACTCTGTGTGGTAAATGCACTCATCACGAAGAAGTTTCTCAGAATGCTTCTGTGCAGTTTTTATGTGAAGATACATGCTTTTCCACAATAGTCCTCAAAGTGCTCCAAATTTCCACTTGCAGATTCTATAAACAGATTGTTTCAAAAGTGCTCAATCATAACATAGGTTCAACTCTGTGAGATGAATGCACACATAAAAAATAAGTTTCTCAGAATGCTTCTGTGTAGTTTTTACTTGAAGATACTTCCTTTTCCACCTTATGCTGTAAAGGGCTCCAAATATCCGCTTGTAGATTCTTCAAAAAGAGAGATTCAAAACTGCTCAATCAAAAGATAGATTTAACTATGTGAGCTGAATGCACATATTATAAAGATGTGTCTCAGAATGCTTCTGTGTAATTTTTATATGAAGATACATCCTTTCCCACAATAGGTTTCAAAGCCCTCAAAATACCCACTTGCACATTGTACAAAAAGAGTGTTTCAAAACTACTCAACCAAAGAAAGATTCAACTCTGCGAGTCGAATGCACACATCACGAAGAAGTTTCTCAGAATGCTTCTGTGCAGTTTTATTTGAAGACATTTCCTTTTCCTCCATAGGCTGCAAAGGGCTACATATATCCACTTGCAGATTCTACAAACAGAGAGATTCAAAACTCCTCAATCAAAAGATAGGTTCAAACTTGTGAGTTCAATGCACACATCACAATGTAGTTTCTCAGAATGCTTTTGTGTATTTTTTATGTGAAGATGTTTTCTTTTCCACAATAGGCCTCAAAGCGCTCCAACTATCCACTTGCAGATACTACAAAAAGAGTGTTTCGAAACTGCTCAGTCAAAACAAAGGTTCAACTCTGTGAGGTGAATGCGCCCATCACAAAGAAGTTTCTCAGAATGCCTCTGTGTAGTTTTTATTTGAAGGTATTTGCTTTTCTGCAGTAGGCCTCAAAACACTCCCAATATCCAGTTGCGGATTCTACAAAAACAGTGTTTCAAAAGTGCTCAGTCAAATAAAAGTTCAACTCTGTGAGATGAATGCACACATC
The DNA here is from genome assembly GCF_029289425.2 of Pan paniscus. Taxonomy (NCBI): domain Eukaryota; kingdom Metazoa; phylum Chordata; class Mammalia; order Primates; family Hominidae; genus Pan; species Pan paniscus. The sequence goes on from NC_073270.2 coordinate 35,626,486, forward strand.
ACAAAGAAGTTTCTGAGAATGCTTCTGTGTAGTTTTTATATGAAGATATTTCCTTTTCCACAATAGGTCTCAAAGTGCTCCAAATATCCACTTGCAGATTCTACAAAGACAGTGTATCAAAACTGCTCAATCATAACATAGGTTCCACACAGTGAGATGAATGCACACATAACAAAGAAGTTTCTCAGAATGCATCTGTGTTGTTTTTATCTTTAGATATTTCCTTTACCTGCATAGGCTGCAAAGGGCTCCAAATAGCCACCTGCAGATTCTACAAAAAGAGAGATTCAAAACTGCTCCATCAAAAGAAAGGTTCAACTCTGTGAGATGAAGGCACACATCACAAAGAAGTTTCTCAGAATGCTTCTGTGTAGTTTTCATGTGAAGATATTTCTTTTCCGCAGTAGCCCTCAAACCGCTCCAAATATCCACTTGCAGATTCTTCAAAAGCAGTGTTTCAAAACAGCTCAATCAAAATAAACGTTCAACTCTGTGAAATGAATGCACACATCACAATGAAGTTTCTCAGAATTCTTCTGTGCAGTTTTTATGTGAAATTATTTGCTTTTCCACCACAGCCTGCAAAGGGCTCAAAATATCCCCTTGCAGATTCTACAATAAGAGAGATTGAAAACTGCACAATCGAAAGATAGGTTCAACTCTCCTAGTTGAATGCACGCAGCACAAAGAATTTTCTCAGAATGCTTCTGTGTAGTTTTCTTTGGAAGATATTTCCTTTTCCACCATAGGCCCCAAACTCTCTAAATATCCACAAGCACATTCTACAAAAAGAGTGTTTCCAAACTGCTCAGTCAAAAGAAAGGTTCAACTCTGTGAGATGAATGCAAACATTGCCTAGAAGTTTCTCAGAATGCTTCTGTGTAGTTTTTATGTGAAGCTGTTTTCTTTTCCTAAATAGTCCTCAAAGCACCACAAATATCCACTTGCAGATGCTACAGAAAGAGTGTTCCAAAGCTGTTCAATCAAAAGGAAGGTTCAATTCTAGGAGATGACTTCACACATCACAAAGCAGTTTCTCAGAATGCTTCTGTGTAGTTTTTATATGAAGATACTTGTTTTTCCACAATAGGTCTCCAAGCGCTCGAAATCTCCACTTGCAGATTCTACAAAAACAGTGTTTCATAACTGCTAAATCGAAAAAAATGTTCAACTATTTGAGATGAATACACACATCACAAAGGAGTTTCTCAGAATACTTCTGTGTAGTTTTTATGTGAAGATATTTCCTTGTCCACAATGGGCCACAAAGAGCTCAAAATATCCATTTGCTGATTCTACAAAAACAGAGTTTCAAAAAACTGGTCAATCATAAGGTAGGTTCAACTCTGTGAGATGAATGCTGACATAACCAAGATGTTTCTCAGAATGTTTCTGTGTAGTTCTTATTTGAAGATATTTCCTTTTCCAAAATAGGCACCAAAGGGCTCCAAATATCCATTTGCAGATTCCGCAAAAAAAGAAATTCAAAATTCCGCAATCAAAAAACAGGTTCAACTCTGTGAGTTGAATGCACACAACACAAGGAAGTTTCTCAGAATGCTTCTGTGTAGTTTTTTTGTGAACATATTTCCTTCATCACAAGAGGCCACAAAGGGCTCCTAATATCCACTTGCAGATTCTACAAAAAGAGAGATTCAAAACTGCTCAATCAAAAGATAGGTTCAACTCTGTGTGGTAAATGCACTCATCACGAAGATGTTTCTCAGAATGCTTCAGTGCAGTTTTCATGTGAAGATACATGCTTTTCCACAATAGTCCTCAAAGTGCTCCAAATTTCCACTTGCAGATTCTGTAAAAAGATTGTTTCAAAAGTGCTCAATCATAAGATAGGTTCAACTCTGTGAGATGAATGCACACATCAGAATAAGTTTCTCAGAATGCTTCTGTGTAGTTTTTACTTGAAGATACTTCCTTTTCCACCTTATGCTGTAAAGGGCTCCAAATATCCGCTTGTAGATTCTTCAAAAAGAGAGATTCAAAACTGCTCAATCAAAAGATAGATTTAACTATGTGAGTTGAATGCACATATCATAAAGATGTGTCTCAGAATGCTTCTGTGTAATTTATATATGAATTTATATACTTTCCCACAATAGGTTTCAAAGCCCTCAAAATACCCACTTGCACATTGTACAAAAAGAGTGTTTCAAAACTACTCAACCAAAGAAAGATTCAACTCTACGAGTCGAATGCACACATCACGAAGAAGTTTCTCAGAATGCTTCTGTGCAGTTTTCTTTGAAGACATTACCTTTTCCTCCATAGGCTGCAAAGAGCTACATATATCCACTTGCAGATTCTACAAACAGAGAGATTCAAAACTCCTCAATCAAAAGATAGGTTCAAACTTGTGAGTTGAATGCACACATCACAATGTAGTTTCTCAGAATGCTTCTGTGCATTTTTTATGTGATGATGTTTTCTTTTCCACAATAGGCCTCAAAGTGCTCCAACTATCCAATTGCAGATACTACAAAAAGAGTGTTTCGAAACTGCTCAGTCAAAACAAAGGTTCAACTCTGTGAGGTGAATGCGCCCATCACAAAGAAGTTTCTCAGAATGTCTCTGTGTACTTTTTATTTGAAGATATTTGCTTTTCTGCAGTAGGCCTCAAAACACTCCCAATATCCAGTTGCGGATTCTACAAAAACAGTGTTTCAAAAGTGCTCAGTCAAATAAAAGTTCAACTCTGTGAGATGAATGCACACATCACAAAGAAGTTTCTGAGAATGCTTCTGTGTAGTTTTTATATGAAGATATTTCCTTTTCCACAATAGGCCTCAAAGTGCTCCAAATATCCACTTGCAGATACTACAAAGAGAGTGTATCAAAACTGCTCAATCATAACATAGGTTCCACACAGTGAGATGAATGCACACATAACAAAGAAGTTTCTCAGAATGCATCTGTGTTGTTTTTATTTTTAGATATTTCCTTTACCTGCATAGGCTGCAAAGGGCTCCAAATAGCCACCTGCAGATTCTACAAAAAGAGAGATTCAAAACTGCTCCATCAAAAGAAAGGTTCAACTCTGTGAGATGAAGGCACACATCACAAAGAAGTTTCTCAGAATGCTTCTGTGTAGTTTTCATGTGAAGATATTTCTTTTCCACAGTAGCCCTCAAAACGCTCCAAATATGCACTTGCAGATTCTTCAAAAGCAGTGTTTCAAAACAGCTCAATCAAAATAAACGTTCAACTCTGTGAAATGAATGCACACATCACAATGAAGTTTCTCAGAATTCTTCTGTGCAGTTTTTATGTGAAATTATTTGCTTTTCCACCACAGCCTGCAAAGGGCTCAAAATATCCCCTTGCAGATTCTACAATAAGAGAGATTGAAAACTGCACAATCGAAAGATAGGTTCAACTCTCCTAGTTGAATGCACGCAGCACAAAGAATTTTCTCAGAATGCTTCTGTGTAGTTTTCTTTGGAAGATATTTCCTTTTCCACCATAGGCCCCAAACTCTCTAAATATCCACAAGCACATTCTACAAAAAGAGTGTTTCCAAACTGCTCAGTCAAAAGAAAGGTTCAACTCTGTGAGATGAATGCAAACATTGCCTAGAAGTTTCTCAGAATGCTTCTGTGTAGTTTTTATGTGAAGCTGTTTTCTTTTCCTAAATAGTCTTCAAAGCACCACAAATATCCACTTGCAGATGCTACAGAAAGAGTGTTCCAAAGCTGTTCAATCAAAAGGAAGGTTCAATTCTAGGAGATGACTTCACACATCACAAAGCAGTTTCTCAGAATGCTTCTGTGTAGTTTTTATATGAAGATACTTGTTTTTCCACAATAGGTCTCCAAGCGCTCGAAATCTCCACTTGCAGATTCTACAAAAACAGTGTTTCATAACTGCTAAATCGAAAAAAATGTTCAACTACTTGAGATGAATACACACATCACAAAGGAGTTTCTCAGAATACTTCTGTGTAGTTTTTATGTGAAGATATTTCCTGGTCCACAATGGGCCACAAAGCGCTCAAAATATCCATTTGCTGATTCTACAAAAAGAGAGTTTCAAAAAGCTGGTCAATCATAAGATAGGTTCAACTCTGTGAGATGAATGATGACATAACCAAGATGTTTCTCAGAATGTTTCTGTGTAGTTCTTATTTGAAGATATTTCCTTTTCCAAAACCGGCACCAAAGGGCTCCAAATATCCATTTGCAGATTCTGCAAAAAAAGAAATTCAAAACTCCGCAATCAAAAAACAGTTTCAACTCTGTGAGTTGAATGCACACAACACAAACAAGTTTCTCAGAATGCTTCTGTGTAGTTTTTTTGTGAAGATATTTCCTTTATCACAAGAGGCCACAAAGGGCTCCTAATATCCACTTGAAGATTCTACAGAAAGAGAGATTCAAAACTGCTCAATCAAAAGATAGGTTCAACTCTGTGTGGTAAATGCACTCATCACAAAGAAGTTTCTCAGAATGCTTCTGTGCAGTTTTTATGTGAAGATACATGCTTTTCCACAATAGTCCTCAAAGTGCTCCAAATTTCCACTTGCAGATTCTATAAAAAGATTGTTTCAAAAGTGCTCAATCATAAGATAGGTTCAACTCTGTGAGATGAATGCACACATCAAAAATAAGTTTCTCAGAATGCTTCCGTGTAGTTTTTACTTGAAGATACTTCCTTTTCCACCTTATGCTGTAAAGGGCTCCAAATATCCGCTTGTAGATTCTTCAAAAAGAGAGATTCAAAACTGCTCAATCAAAAGATAGATTTAACTATGTGAGTTGAATGCACATATCATAAAGATGTGTCTCAGAATGCTTCTGTGTAATTTTTATATGAAGATATATCCTTTCCGACAACAGGTTTCAAAGCCCTCAAAATACCCACTTGCACATTGTACAAAAAGAGTGTTTCAAAACTACTCAACCAAAGAAATATTCAACTCTGCGAGTCGAATGCACACATCACGAAGAAGTTTCTCAGAATGCTTCTGTGCAGTTTTCTTTGAAGACATTTCCTTTTCCTCCATAGGCTGCAAAGGGCTACATATATCCACTTGCAGATTCTACAAACAGAGAGATTCAAAACTCCTCAATCAAAAGATAGGTTCAGACTTGTGAGTTGAATGCACACATCACAATGTAGTTTCTCAGAATGCTTCTGTGTATTTTTTATGTGATGATGTTTTCTTTTCCACAATAGGCCTCAAAGTGCTCCAACTATCCACTTGCAGATACTACAAAAAGAGTGTTTCGAAACTGCTCAGTCAAAACAAAGGTTCAACTCTGTGAGGTGAATGCGCCCATCACAAAGAAGTTTCTCAGAATGTCTCTGTGTACTTTTTATTTGAAGATATTTGCTTTTCTGCAGTAGGCCTCAAAACACTCCCAATATCCAGTTGCGGATTCTACAAAAACAGTGTTTCAAAAGTGCTCAGTCAAATAAAAGTTCAACTCTGTGAGATGAATGCACACATCACAAAGAAGTTTCTGAGAATGCTTCTGTGTAGTTTTTATATGAAGATATTTCCTTTTCCACAATAGGCCTCAAAGTGCTCCAAATATCCACTTGCAGATACTACAAAGAGAGTGTATCAAAACTGCTCAATCATAACATAGGTTCCACACAGTGAGATGAATGCACACATAACAAAGAAGTTTCTCAGAATGCATCTGTGTTGTTTTTATTTTTAGATATTTCCTTTACCTGCATAGGCTGCAAAGGGCTCCAAATAGCCACCTGCAGATTCTACAAAAAGAGAGATTCAAAACTGCTCCATCAAAAGAAAGGTTCAACTCTGTGAGATGAAGGCACACATCACAAAGAAGTTTCTCAGAATGCTTCTGTGTAGTTTTCATGTGAAGATATTTCTTTTCCACAGTAGCCCTCAAACCGCTCCAAATATCCACTTGCAGATTCTTCAAAAGCAGTGTTTCAAAACAGCTCAATCAAAATAAACGTTCAACTCTGTGAAATGAATGCACACATCACAATGAAGTTTCTCAGAATTCTTCTGTGCAGTTTTTATGTGAAATTATTTGCTTTTCCACCACAGCCTGCAAAGGGCTCAAAATATCCCCTTGCAGATTCTACAATAAGAGAGATTGAAAACTGCACAATCGAAAGATAGGTTCAACTCTCCTAGTTGAATGCACGCAGCACAAAGAATTTTCTCAGAATGCTTCTGTGTAGTTTTCTTTGGAAGATATTTCCTTTTCCACCATAGGCCCCAAACTCTCTAAATATCCACAAGCACATTCTACAAAAAGAGTGTTTCCAAACTGCTCAGTCAAAAGAAACGTTCAACTCTGTGAGATGAATGCAAACATTGCCTAGAAGTTTCTCAGAATGGTTCTGTGTAGTTTTTATGTGAAGCTGTTTTCTTTTCCTAAATAGTCTTCAAAGCACCACAAATATCCACTTGCAGATGCTACAGAAAGAGTGTTCCAAAGCTGTTCAATCAAAAGGAAGGTTCAATTCTAGGAGATGACTTCACACATCACAAAGCAGTTTCTCAGAATGCTTCTGTGTAGTTTTTATATGAAGATACTTGTTTTTCCACAATAGGTCTCCAAGCGCTCGAAATCTCCACTTGCAGATTCTACAAAAACAGTGTTTCATAACTGCTAAATCGAAAAAAATGTTCAACTACTTGAGATGAATACACACATCACAAAGGAGTTTCTCAGAATACTTCTGTGTAGTTTTTATGTGAAGATATTTCCTGGTCCACAATGGGCCACAAAGCGCTCAAAATATCCATTTGCTGATTCTACAAAAAGAGAGTTTCAAAAAGCTGGTCAATCATAAGATAGGTTCAACTCTGTGAGATGAATGATGACATAACCAAGATGTTTCTCAGAATGATTCTGTGTAGTTCTTATTTGAAGATATTTCCTTTTCCAAAATCGGCACCAAAGGGCTCCAAATATCCATTTGCAGATTCTGCAAAAAAAGAAATTCAAAACTCCGCAATCAAAAAACAGTTTCAACTCTGTGAGTTGAATGCACACAACACAAACAAGTTTCTCAGAATGCTTCTGTGTAGTTTTTTTGTGAAGATATTTCCATTATCACAAGAGGCCACAAAGGGCTCCTAATATCCACTTGAAGATTCTACAGAAAGAGAGATTCAAAACTGCTCAATCAAAAGATAGGTTCAACTCTGTGTGGTAAATGCACTCATCACAAAGGAGTTTCTCAGAATGCTTCTGTGCAGTTTTTATGTGAAGATACATGCTTTTCCACAATAGTCCTCATAGTGCTCCAAATTTCCACTTGCAGATTCTATAAAAAGATTTTTTCAAAAGTGCTCAATCATAAGATAGGTTCAACTCTGTGAGATGAATGCACACATCAAAAATAAGTTTCACAGAATGCTTCTGTGCAGTTTTTACTTGAAGATACTTCCTTTTCCACCTTATGCTGTAAAGGGCTCCAAATATCCGCTTGTAGATTCTTCAAAAAGAGAGATTCAAAACTGCTCAATCAAAAGATAGATTTAACTATGTGAGTTGAATGCACATATCATAAAGATGTGTCTCAGAATGCTTCTGTGTAATTTTTATATGAAGATATATCCTTTCCCACAATAGGTTTCAAAGCCCTCAAAATACCCACTTGCACATTGAACAAAAAGAGTGTTTCAAAACTGCTCAACGAAAGAAAGATTCAACTCTGCGAGTCGAATGCACACATCACGAAGAAGTTTCTCAGAATGCTTCTGTGCAGTTTTATTTGAAGACATTACCTTTTCCTCCATAGGCTGCAAAGGGCTACATATATCCACTTGCAGATTCTACAAACAGAGAGATTCAAAACTCCTCAATCAAAAGATAGGTTCAAACTTGTGAGTTGAATGCACACATCACAATGTAGTTTCTCAGAATGCTTCTGTGTATTTTTTATGTGAAGATGTTTTCTTTTCCACAATAGGCCTCAAAGCGCTCCAACTATCCACTTGCAGATACTACAAAAAGAGTGTTTCGAAACTGCTCAGTCAAAACAAAGGTTCAACTCTGTGAGGTGAATGCGCCCATCACAAAGAAGTTTCTCAGAATGCCTCTGTGTAGTTTTTATTTGAAGATATTTGCTTTTCTGCAGTAGGCCTCAAAACACTCCCAATATCCAGTTGCGGATTCTACAAAAACAGTGTTTCAAAAGTGCTCAGTCAAATAAAAGTTCAACTCTGTGAGATGAATGCACACATCACAAAGAAGTTTCTGAGAATGCTTCTGTGTAGTTTTTATATGAAGATATTTCCTTTTCCACAATAGGCCTCAAAGTGCTCCAAATATCCACTTGCAGATTCTACAAAGACAGTGTATCAAAACTGCTCAATCATAACATAGGTTCCACACAGTGAGATGAATGCACACATAACAAAGAAGTTTCTCAGAATGCATCTGTGTTGTTTTTATTTTTAGATATTTCCTTTACCTGCATAGGCTGCAAAGGGCTCCAAATAGCCACCTGCAGATTCTACAAAAAGAGAGATTCAAAACTGCTCCATCAAAAGAAAGGTTCAACTCTGTGATATGAAGGCACACATCACAAAGAAGTTTCTCAGAATGTTTCTGTGTAGTTTTTATGTGAAATTATTTGCTTTTCCACCACAGCCTGCAAAGGGCTCAATATATCCCCTTGCAGATTCTACAATAAGAGAGATTGAAAACTGCACAATCGAAAGATAGGTTCAACTCTCCTAGTTGAATGCACGCAGCACAAAGTATTTTCTCAGAATGCTTCTGTGTAGTTTTCTTTGGAAGATATTTCCTTTTCCATCATTGGCCCCAAAATCTCTAAATATCCACAAGCAGTTTCTACAAAAGGAGTGTTTCCAAACTGCTCAGTCAAAAGAAAGGTTCAACTGTGTGAGATGAATGCAAACATTGCCTAGAAGTTTCTCAGAATGCTTCTGTGTAGTTTTTATGTGAAGCTGTTTTCTATTCCTAAATAGTCCTCAAAGCACCACAAATATCCACTTGCAGATGCTACAGAAAGAGTGTTCCAAAGCTGTTCAATCAAAAGAAAGGTTCAATTTTAGGAGATAACTTCACACATCACAAAGCAGTTTCTCAGAATGCTTCTGTGTAGTTTTTATATGAAGATACTTGTTTTTCCACAACAGGTCTCCAAGCGCTCGAAATCTCCACTTGCAGATTCTACAAAAACAGTGTTTCATAACTGCTAAATCAAAAAAATGTTCAACTATTTGAGATGAATACACACATCACAAAGGAGTTTCTCAGAATACTTCTGTGTAGTTTTTATGTGAAGATATTTCCTTGTCCACAATGGGCCACAAAGCGCTCAAAGTATCCATTTGCTGATTCTACAAAAACAGAGTTTCAAAAAACTGGTCAATCATAAGATAGGTTCAACTCTGTGAGATGAATGCTGACATAACCAAGATGTTTCTCAGAATGTTTCTGTGTAGTTTCTATTTGAAGATATTTCCTTTTCCAAAATAGGCAGCAAAGGGCTCCAAATATCCACTTGAACACTTCGCCAAAAGAGAAATTCAAAACTCCTCAACCAAAAAACAGGTTCAACTCTGTGAGTTGAATGCACCCATCACAAAGAAGTTTCTCAGAATGCTTCTGTGTTGTTTTTTTGTGAAGATATTTCCTTTATCACAAGAGGCCACAAAGGGCTCCTAATATCCATTTGTAGATTCTACAAAAAGAGAGATTCAAAACTGCTCAATCAAAAGATAGGTTCAACTCTGTGTGGCAAATGCACTCATCACGAAGGAGTTTCTCAGAATGCTTCTGTGCAGTTTTCATGTGAAGATACATGCTTTTCCACAATAGTCCTCAAAGTGCTCCAAATTTCCACTTGCAGATTTTATAAAAAGATTGTTTCAAAAGTGCTCAATCATAAGATAGGTTCAACACTGTGAGATGAATGCACACATCAAAAATAAGTTTCTCAGAATGCTTCTGTGTAGTTTTAACTTGAAGATACTTCCTTTTCCAACTTATGCTCTAAAGGGCTCCAAATATCCGCTTGTAGATTCTTCAAAAAGAGAGATTCAGAACTGCTCAATCAAAAGATAGATTTAACTATGTGAGTTGAATGCACATATCATAAATATGTGTCTCAGAATGCTTCTGTGTAATTTTTATATGAAGATATATCCTTTTCCACAATAGGTTTCAAAGCCCTCAAAATACCCACTTGCACATTCTACAAAAAGATTGTTTCAAAACTACTCAACCAAAGAAAGATTCAACTCTGCGAGTCGAATGCACACATCACGAAGAAGTTTCTCAGAATGCTTCTGTGCAGTTTTATTTGAAGACATTTCCTTTTCCTCCATAGGCTGCAAAGGGCTACGTATATCCACTTGCAGATTCTACAAACAGAGAGATTCAAAACTCCTCAATCAAAAGATAGGTTCAAACTTGTGAGTTGAATGCACACATCACAATGTAGTTTCTCAGAATGCTTCTGTGTATTTTTTATGTGAAGATGTTTTCTTTTCCACAATAGGCCTCAAAGCGCTCCAACTATCCACTTGCAGATACTACAAAAAGAGTGTTTCGAAACTGCTCAGTCAAAACAAAGGTTCAACTCTGTGAGGTGAATGCGCCCATCACAAAGAAGCTTCTCAGAATGCCTCTGTGTAGTTTTTATTTGAAGATATTTGCTTTTCTGCAGTAGGCCTCAAAACACTCCCAATATCCAGTTGCGGATTCTACAAAAACAATGTTTCAAAAGTGCTCAGTCAAATAAAAGTTCAACTCTGTGAGATGAATGCACACATCACAAAGAAGTTTCTGAGAATGCTTCTGTGTAGTTTTTATATGAAGATATTTCCTTTTCCACAATAGGCCTCAAAGTGCTCCAAATATCCACTTGCAGATTCTACAAAGACAGTGTATCAAAACTGCTCAATCATAACATAGGTTCCACACAGTGAGATGAATGCACACATAACAAAGAAGTTTCTCAGAATGCATCTGTGTTGTTTTTATTTTTAGATATTTCCTTTAGCTGCATAGGCTGTACAGGGCTCCAAATAGCCACCTGCAGATTCTACAAAAAGAGAGATTCAAAACTGCTCCATCAAAAGAAAGGTTCAACTCTGTGAGATGAAGGCACACATCACAAAGAAGTTTCTCAGAATGCTTCTGTGTAGTTTTCATGTGAAGATATTTCTTTTCCACAGTAGCGCTCAAACCGCTCCAAATATCCACTTGCAGATTCTTCAAAAGCAGTGTTTCAAAACAGCTCAATCAAAATAAACGTTCAACTCTGTGAAATGAATGCACACATCACAATGAAGTTTCTCAGAATTCTTCTGTGCAGTTTTTATGTGAAATTATTTGCTTTTCCACCACAGCCTGCAAAGGGCTCAAAATATCCCATTGCAGATTCTACAATAAGAGAGATTGAAAACTGCACAATCGAAAGATAGGTTCAACTCTCCTAGTTGAATGCACGCAGCACAAAGAATTTTCTCAGAATGCTTCTGTGTAGTTTTCTTTGGAAGATATTTCCTTTTCCATCATAGGCCCCAAAATCTCTAAATATCCACAAGCAGATTCCACAAAAAGAGTGTTTCCAAACTGCTCAGTCAAAAGAAACGTTCAACTCTGTGAGATGAATGCAAACATTGCCTAGAAGTTTCTCAGAATGCTTCTGTGTAGTTTTTATGTGAAGCTGTTTTCTTTTCCTAAATAGTCCTCAAAGCACCACAAATATCCACTTGCAGATGCTACAGAAAGAGTGTTCCAAAGCTGTTCAATCAAAAGAAAGGTTCAATTCTAGGAGATGACTTCACACATCACAAAGCAGTTTCTCAGAATGCTTCTGCGTAGTTTTTATATGAAGATACTTGTTTTTCCACAATAGGTCTCCAAGCGCTCGAAATCTCCACTTGCAGATTCTACAAAAACAGTGTTTCATAACTGCTAAATCGAAAAAAATGTTCAACTATTTGAGATGAATACACACATCACAAAGGAGTTTCTCAGAATACTTCTGTGTAGTTTTTATGTGAAGATATTTCCTTGTCCACAATGGGCCACAAAGCGCTCAAAATATCCATTTGTTGATTCTACAAAAACAGAGTTTCAAAAAACTGGTCAATCATAAGATAGGTTCAACTCTGTGAGATGAATGCTGACATAACCAAGATGTTTCTCAGAGTGTTTCTGTGTAGTTTCTATTTGAAGATATTTCCTTTTCCAAAATAGGCACCAAAGGGCTCAAAATATCCACTTGCACACTTCGCCAAAAGAGAAATTCAAAACTCCTCAACCAAAAAACAGGTTCAACTCTGTGAGTTGAATGCACCCATCACAAAGAAGTTTCTCAGAATGCTTCTGTGTAGTGTTTTTGTGAAGATATTTCCTTTATCACAAGAGGCCACAAAGGGCTCCTAATATCCATTTGTAGATTCTACAAAAAGAGAGATTCAAAACTGCTCAATCAAAAGATAGGTTCAACTCTGTGTGGTAAATGCACTCATCACGAAGGAGTTTCTCAGAATGCTTCTGTGCAGTTTTCATGTGAAGATACATGCTTTTCCACAATAGTCCTCAAAGTGCTCCAAATTTCCACTTGCAGATTTTATAAAAAGATTGTTTAAAAAGTGCTCAATCATAAGATAAGTTCAACATTGTGAGATGAATGCACACATCAAAAATAAGTTTCTCAGAATGCTTCTGTGTAATTTTAACTTGAAGATACTTCCTTTTCCAAGTTATGCTGTAAAGGGCTCCAAATATCCGCTTGTAGATTCTTCAAAAAGAGAGATTCAGAACTGCTCAATCAAAAGATAGATTTAACTATGTGAGTTGAATGCACATATCATAAAGATGTGTCTCAGAATGCTTCTGTGTCATTTTTATATGAAGATATATCCTTTTCCACAATAGGTTTCAAAGCCCTCAAAATACCCACTTGCACATTCTACAAAAAGATTGTTTCAAAACTACTCAACCAAAGAAAGATTCAACTCTGCGAGTCGAATGCACACATCACGAAGAAGTTTCTCAGAATGCTTCTGTGCAGTTTTATTTGAAGACATTTCCTTTTCCTCCATAGGCTGCAAAGGGCTACATATATCCACTTGCAGATTCTGCAAACAGAGAGATTCAAAACTCCTCAATCAAAAGATAGGTTCAAACTTGTGAGTTGAATGCACACATCACAATGTAGTTTCTCAGAATGCTTCTGTGTATTTTTTATGTGAAGATGTTTTCTTTTCCACAATAGGCCTCAAAGCGCTCCAACTATCCACTTGCAGATACTACAAAAAGAGTGTTTCGAAACTGCTCAGTCAAAACAAAGGTTCAACTCTGTGAGGTGAATGCGCCCATCACAAAGAAGTTTCTCAGAATGCCTCTGTGTAGTTTTTATTTGAAGATATTTGCTTTTCTGCAGTAGGCCTCAAAACACTCCCAATATCCAGTCGCGGATTCTACAAAAACAATGTTTCAAAAGTGCTCAGTCAAATAAAAGTTCAACTCTGTGAGATGAATGCACACATCACAAACAAGTTTCTGAGAATGCTTCTGTGTAGTTTTTATATGAAGATATTTCCTTTTCCACAATAGGCCTCAAAGTGCTCCAAATATCCACTTGCAGATTCTACAAAGACAGTGTATCAAAACTGCTCAATCATAACATAGGTTCCACACAGTGAGATGAATGCACACATAACAAAGAAGTTTCTCAGAATGCATCTGTGTTGTTTTTATTTTTAGATATTTCCTTTACCTGCATAGGCTGCAAAGGGCTCCAAATAGCCACCTGCAGATTCTACAAAAAGAGAGATTCAAAACTGCTCCATCAAAAGAAAGGTTCAACTCTGTGATATGAAGGCACACATCACAAAGAAGTTTCTCAGAATGTTTCTGTGTAGTTTTTATGTGAAATTATTTGCTTTTCCACCACAGCCTGCAAAGGGCTCAAAATATCCCCTTGCAGATTCTACAATAAGAGAGATTGAAAACTGCACAATCGAAAGATAGGTTCAACTCTCCTAGTTGAATGCACGCAGCACAAAGTATTTTCTCAGAATGCTTCTGTGTAGTTTTCTTTGGAAGATATTTCCTTTTCCATCATAGGCCCCAAAATCTCTAAATATCCACAAGCAGATTCGACAAAAGGAGTGTTTCCAAACTGCTCAGTCAAAAGAAAGGTTCAACTGTGTGAGATGAATGCAAACATTGCCTAGAAGTTTCTCAGAATGCTTCTGTGTAGTTTTTATGTGAAGCTGTTTTCTATTCCTAAATAGTCCTCAAAGCACCACAAATATCCACTTGCAGATGCTACAGAAAGAGTGTTCCAAAGCTGTTCAATCAAAAGAAAGGTTCAATTTTAGGAGATAACTTCACACATCACAAAGCAGTTTCTCAGAATGATTCTGTGTAGTTTTTATATGAAGATATTTCCTTTTCCACAATAGGCCTCAAAGTGCTCCAAATATCCACTTGCAGATTCTACAAAGACAGTGTATCACAACTGCTCAATCATAACATAGGTTCCACACAGTGAGATGAATGCACACATAACAAAGAAGTTTCTCAGAATGCATCTGTGTTGTTTTTATTTTTAGATATTTCCTTTACCTGCATAGGCTGCAAAGGGCTCCAAATAGCCACCTGCAGATTCTACAAAAAGAGAGATTCAAAACTGCTCCATCAAAAGAAAGGTTCAACTCTGTGATATGAAGGCACACATCACAAAGAAGTTTCTCAGAATGTTTCTGTGTAGTTTTTATGTGAAATTATTTGCTTTTCCACCACAGCCTGCAAAGGGCTCAAAATATCCCCTTGCAGATTCTACAATAAGAGAGATTGAAAACTGCACAATCGAAAGATAGGTTCAACTCTCCTAGTTGAATGCACGCAGCACAAAGTATTTTCTCAGAATGCTTCTGTGTAGTTTTCTTTGGAAGATATTTCCTTTTCCATCATAGGCCCCAAAATCTCTAAATATCCACAAGCAGATTCTACAAAAGGAGTGTTTCCAAACTGCTCAGTCAAAAGAAAGGTTCAACTGTGTGAGATGAATGCAAATATTGCCTAGAAGTTTCTCAGAATGCTTCTGTGTAGTTTTTATGTGAAGCTGTTTTCTATTCCTAAATAGTCCTCAAAGCACAACAAATATCCTCTTGCAGATGCTACAGAAAGAGTGTTCCAAAGCTGTTCAATCAAAAGAAAGGTTCAATTTTAGGAGATAACTTCACACATCACAAAGCAGTTTCTCAGAATGCTTCTGTGTAGTTTTTATATGAAGATACTTGTTTTTCCACAACAGGTCTCCAAGCGCTCGAAATCTCCACTTGCAGATTCTACAAAAACAGTGTTTCATAACTGCTAAATCAAAAAAATGTTCAACTATTTGAGATGAATACACACATCACAAAGGAGTTTCTCAGAATACTTCTGTGTAGTTTTTATGTGAAGATATTTCCTTGTCCACAATGGGCCACAAAGCGCTCAAAATATCCATTTGCTGATTCTACAAAAACAGAGTTTCAAAAAACTGGTCAATCATAAGATAGGTTCAACTCTGTGAGATGAATGCGGACATAACCATGATGTTTCTCAGAATGTTTCTGTGTAGTTTTTTTTGAAGATATTTCCTTTTCCAAAATAGGCACCAAAGGGCTCCAAATATCCACTTGCACACTTCGCTAAAAGAGAAATTCAAAACTCCTCAACCAGAAAACAGGTTCAACTCTGTGAGTTGAATGCACCCATCACAAAGAAGTTTCTCAGAATGCTTCTGTGTAGTTTTTTTGTGAAGATATATCCTTTATCACAAGAGGCCACAAAGGGCTCCTACTATCCACTTGCAGATTCTACAAAAAGAGAGATTCAAAACTGCTCAATCAAAAGATAGGTTCAATTCTGGGTGGTAAATGCACTCATCACGAAGGAGTTTCTCAGAATGCTTCTGTGCAGTTTTCATGTGAAGATACATGCTTTTCCACAATAGTCCTCAAAGTGCTCCAAATTTCCACTTGCAGATTCTGTAAAAAGATTGTTTAAAAAGTGCTCAATCATAAGATAGGTTCAACTCCGTGAGATGAATGCACACATCAAAAATAAGTTTCTCAGAATGCTTCTGTGTAGTTTTTACTTGAAGATACTTCCTTTTCCACCTTATGCTGTAAAGGGCTCCAAATATCCGCTTGTAGATTCTTCAAAAGAGAGATTCAAAACTGCTCAATCAAAAGATAGATTTAACTATGTGAGTTGAATGCACATATCATAAATATGTGTCTCAGAATGCTTCTGTGTAATTTTTATATGAAGATATATCCTTTTCCAAAATAGGTTTCAAATCCCTCAAAATACCCACTTGCACATTCTACAAAAAGAGTGTTTCAAAACTACTCAACCAAAGAAAGATTCAACTCTGCGAGTCGAATGCACACATCACGAAGAAGCTTCTCAGAATGCTTCTGTGCAGTTTTATTTGAAGACATTTCCTTTTCCTCCATAGGCTGCAAAGGGCTACATATATCCACTTGCAGATTCTACAAACAGAGAGATTCAAAACTCCTCAATCAAAAGATAGGTTCAAACTTGTGAGTTGAATGCACACATCACAATGTAGTTTCTCAGAATGCTTCTGTGTATTTTTTATGTGAAGATGTTTTCTTTTCCACAATAGGCCTCAAAGCGCTCCAACTATCCACTTGCAGATACTACAAAAAGAGTGTTTCGAAACTGCTCAGTCAAAACAAAGGTTCAACTCTGTGAGGTGAATGCGCCCATCACAAAGAAGTTTCTCAGAATGCCTCTGTGTAGTTTTTATTTGAAGATATTTGCTTTTCTGCAGTAGGCCTCAAAACACTCCCAATATACACTTGCGGATCCTACAAAAACAATGTTTCAAAAGTGCTCAGTCAAATAAAAGTTCAACTCTGTGAGATGAATGCACACATCACAAAGAAGTTTCTGAGAATGCTTCTGTGTAGTTTTTATATGAAGATATTTCCTTTTCCACAATAGGCCTCAAAGTGCTCCAAATATCCACTTGCAGATTCTACAAAGACAGTGTATCAAAACTGCTCAATCATAACATAGGTTCCACACAGTGAGATGAATGCACACATAACAAAGAAGTTTCTCAGAATGCATCTGTGTTGTTTTTATTTTTAGATATTTCCTTTACCTGCATAGGCTGCAAAGGGCTCCAAATAGCCACCTGCAGATTCTACAAATAGAGAGATTCAAAACTGCTCCATCAAAAGAAAGGTTCAACTCTGTGAGATGAAGGCACACATCACAAAGAAGTTTCTCAGAATGCTTCTGTGTAGTTTTCATGTGAAGATATTTCCTTTCCACAGTAGCCCTCAAACCGCTCCAAATATCCACTTGCAGATTCTTCAAAAGCAGTGTTTCAAAACAGCTCAATCAAAATAAACGTTCAACTCTGTGAAATGAATGCACACATCACAATGAAGTTTCTCAGAATTCTTCTGTGCAGTTTTTATGTGAAATTATTTGCTTTTCCACCACAGCCTGCAAAGGGCTCAAAATATCCCCTTGCAGATTCTACAATAAGAGAGATTGAAAACTGCACAATCGAAAGATAGGTTCAACTCTCCTAGTTGAATGCACGCAGCACATAGAATTTTCTCAGAATGCTTCTGTGTAGTTTTCTTTGGAAGATATTTCCTTTTCCATCATAGGCCCCAAACTCTCTAAATATCCACAAGCAGATTCTACAAAAAGAGTGTTTCCAAACTGCTCAGTCAAAAGAAACGTTCAACTCTGTGAGATGAATGCAAACATTGCCTAGAAGTTTCTCAGAATGCTTCTGTGTAGTTTTTATGTGAAGCTGTTTTCTTTTCCTAAATAGTCCTCAAAGCACCACAAATATCCACTTGCAGATGCTACAGAAAGAGTGTTCCAAAGCTGTTCAATCAAAAGAAAGGTTCAATTCTAGGAGATGACTTCACACATCACAAAGCAGTTTCTCAGAATGCTTCTGCGTAGTTTTTATATGAAGATACTTGTTTTTCCACAATAGGTCTCCAAGCGCTCGAAATCTCCACTTGCAGATTCTACAAAAACAGTGTTTCATAACTGCTAAATCGAAAAAAATGTTCAACTATTTGAGATGAATACACACATCACAAAGGAGTTTCTCAGAATACTTCTGTGTAGTTTTTATGTGAAGATATTTCCTTGTCCACAATGGGCCACAAAGCGCTCAAAATATCCATTTGCTGATTCTACAAAAACAGAGTTTCAAAAAACTGGTCAATCATAAGATAGGTTCAACTCTGTGAGATGAATGCTGACATAACGAAGATGTTTCTCAGAGTGTTTCTGTGTAGTTTCTATTTGAAGATATTTCCTTTTCCAAAATAGGCAGCAAAGGGCTCCAAATATCCACTTGCACACTTCGCCAAAAGAGAAATTCAAAACTCCTCAACCAAAAAACAGGTTCAACTCTGTGAGTTGAATGCACCCATCACAAATAAGTTACTCAGAATGCTTCTGTGTAGTGTTTTTGTGAAGATATTTCCTTTATCACAAGAGGCCACAAAGGGCTCCTAATATCCATTTGTAGATTCTACAAAAAGAGAGATTCAAAACTGCTCAATCAAAAGATAGGTTCAACTCTGTGTGGTAAATGCACTCATCACGAAGGAGTTTCTCAGAATGCTTCTGTGCAGTTTTCATGTGAAGATACATGCTTTTCCACAATAGTCCTAAAAGTGCTCCAAATTTCCACTTGCAGATATTATAAAAAGATGGTTTCAAAAGTGCTCAATCATAAGATAGGTTCAACACTGTGAGATGAATGCACACATCAAAAATAAGTTTCTCAGAATGCTTCTGTGTAGTTTTAACTTGAAGATACTTCCTTTTCCAACTTATGCTCTAAAGGGCTCCAAATATCCGCTTGTAGATTCTTCAAAAAGAGAGATTCAGAACTGCTCAATCAAAAGATAGATTTAACTATGTGAGTTGAATGCACATATCATAAAGATGTGTCTCAGAATGCTTCTGTGTAATTTTTATATGAAGATATATCCTTTTCCACAATAGGTTTCAAAGCCCTCAAAATACCCACTTGCACATTCTACAAAAAGATTGTTTCAAAACTACTCAACCAAAGAAAGATTCAACTCTGCGAGTCGAATGCACACATCACGAAGAAGTTTCTCAGAATGCTTCTGTGCAGTTTTATTTGAAGACATTTCCTTTTCCTCCATAGGCTGCAAAGGGCTACATATATCCACTTGCAGATTCTACAAACAGAGAGATTCAAAACTCCTCAATCAAAAGATAGGTTCAAACTTGTGAGTTGAATGCACACATCACAATGTAGTTTCTCAGAATGCTTCTGTGTATTTTTTATGTGAAGATGTTTTCTTTTCCACAATAGGCCTCAAAGCGCTCCAACTATCCACTTGCAGATACTACAAAAAGAGTGTTCCGAAACTGCTCAGTCAAAACAAAGGTTCAACTCTGTGAGGTGAATGCGCCCATCACAAAGAAGTTTCTCAGAATGCCTCTGTGTAGTTTTTATTTGAAGATATTTGCTTTTCTGCAGTAGGCCTCAAAACACTCCCAATATCCAGTTGCGGATTCTACAAAAACAATGTTTCAAAAGTGCTCAGTCAAATAAAAGTTCAACTCTGTGAGATGAATGCACACATCACAAAGAAGTTTCTGAGAATGCTTCTGTGTAGTTTTTATATGAAGATATTTCCTTTTCCACAATAGGCCTCAAAGTGCTCCAAATATCCACTTGCAGATTCTACAAAGACAGTGTATCAAAACTGCTCAATCATAACATAGGTTCCACACAGTGAGATGAATGCACACATAACAAAGAAGTTTCTCAGAATGCATCTGTGTTGTTTTTATCTTTAGATATTTCCTTTACCTGCATAGGCTGCAAAGGGCTCCAAATAGCCACCTGCAGATTCTACAAAAACAGAGATTCAAAACTGCTCCATCAAAAGAAAGGTTCAACTCTGTGAGATGAAGGCACACATCACAAAGAAGTTTCTCAGAATGCTTCTGTGTAGTTTTCATGTGAAGATATTTCTTTTCCACAGTAGCCCTCAAACCGCTCCAAATATCCACTTGCAGATTCTTCAAAAGCAGTGTTTCAAAACAGCTCAATCAAAATAAACGTTCAACTCTGTGAAATGAATGCACACATCACAATGAAGTTTCTCAGAATTCTTCTGTGCAGTTTTTATGTGAAATTATTTGCTTTTCCACCACAGCCTGCAAAGGGCTCAAAATATCCCCTTGCAGATTCTACAATAAGAGAGATTGAAAACTGCACAATCGAAAGATAGGTTCAACTCTCCTAGTTGAATGCACGCAGCACAAAGAATTTTCTCAGAATGCTTCTGTGTAGTTTTCTTTGGAAGATATTTCCTTTTCCATCATAGGCCCCAAACTCTCTAAATATCCACAAGCAGATTCTACAAAAAGAGTGTTTCCAAACTGCTCAGTCAAAAGAAAGGTTCAACTCTGTGAGATGAATGCAAACATTGCCTAGAAGTTTCTCAGAATGCTTCTGTGTAGTTTTTATGTGAAGCTATTTTCTTTTCCTAAATAGTCCTCAAAGCACCACAAATATCCACTTGCAGATGCTACAGAAAGAGTGTTCCAAAGCTGTTCAATCAAAAGAAAGGTTCAATTCTAGGAGATGACTTCACACATCACAAAGCAGTTTCTGAGAATGCTTCTGTGTAGTTTTTATATGAAGATACTTGTTTTTCCACAATAGGTCTCCAAGCGATCGAAATCTCCACTTGCAGATTCTACAAAAACAGTGTTTCATAACTGCTAAATCGAAAGAAATGTTCAACTATTTGAGATGAATACACACATCACAAAGGAGTTTCTCAGAATACTTCTGTGTAGTTTTTATGTGAAGATATTTCCTTGTCCACAATGGGCCACAAAGCGCTCAAAATATCCATTTGCTGATTCTACAAAAACAGAGTTTCAAAAAACTGGTCAATCATAAGATAGGTTCAACTCTGTGAGATGAATGCTGACATAACCAAGATGTTTCTCAGAATGTTTCTGTGTAGTTTCTATTTGAAGATATTTCCTTTTCCAAAATAGGCAGCAAAGGGCTCCAATTATCCACTTGCACACTTCGCCAAAAGAGAAATTCAAAACTCCTCAACCAAAAAACAGGTTCAACTCTGTGAGTTGAATGCACCCATCACAAAGAAGTTTCTCAGAATGCTTCTGTGTAGTGTTTTTGTGAAGATATTTCCTTTATCACAAGAGGCCACAAAGGGCTCCTAATATCCACTTGTAGATTCTACAAAAAGAGAGATTCAAAACTGCTCAATCAAAAGATAGGTTCAACTCTGTGTGGTAAATGCACTCATCACGAAGTAGTTTCTCAGAATGCTTCTGTGCAGTTTTCATGTGAAGATACATGCTTTTCCACAATAGTCCTCAAAGTGCTCCAAATTTCCACTTGCAGATTCTATAAAAAGATTGTTTCAAAAGTGCTCAATCATAAGATAGGTTCAACACTGTGAGATGAATGCACACATCAAAAATAAGTTTCTCAGAATGCTTCTGTGTAGTTTTAACTTGAAGATACTTCCTTTTCCACCTTATGCTCTAAAGGGCTCCAAATATCCGCTTGTAGATTCTTCAAAAAGAGAGACTCAGAACTGCTCAATCAAAAGATAGATTTAACTATGTGAGTTGAATGCACATATCATAAAGATGTGTCTCAGAATGCTTCTGTGTCATTTTTATATGAAGATATATCCTTTTCCACAATAGGTTTCAAAGCCCTCAAAATACCCACTTGCACATTCTACAAAAAGAGTGTTTCAAAACTACTCAACCAAAGAAAGATTCAACTCTGCGAGTCGAATGCACACATCACGAAGAAGTTTCTCAGAATGCTTCTGTGCAGTTTTCTTTGAAGACATTTCCTTTTCCTCCATAGGCTGCAAAGGGCTACATATATCCACTTGCAGATTCTACAAACAGAGAGATTCAAAACTCCTCAATCAAAAGATAGGTTCAAACTTGTGAGTTGAATGCACACATCACAATGTAGTTTCTCAGAATGCTTCTGTGTATTTTTTATGTGAAGATGTTTTCTTTTCCACAATAGGCCTCAAAGCGCTCCAACTATCCACTTGCAGATACTACAAAAAGAGTGTTTCGAAACTGCTCAGTCAAAATAAAGGTTCAACTCTGTGAGGTGAATGCGCCCATCACAAAGAAGTTTCTCAGAATGCCTCTGTGTAGTTTTTATTTGAAGATATTTGCTTTTCTGCAGTAGGCCTCAAAACACTCCCAATATCCAGTTGCGGATTCTACAAAAACAGTGTTTCAAAAGTGCTCAGTCAAATAAAAGTTCAACTCTGTGAGATGAATGCACACATCACAAAGAAGTTTCTGAGAATGCTTCTGTGTAGTTTTTATATGAAGATATTTCCTTTTCCACAATAGGCCTCAAAGTGCTCCAAATATCCACTTGCAGATTCTACAAAGACAGTGTATCAAAACTGCTCAATCATAACATAGGTTCCACACAGTGAGATGAATGCACACAAAACAAAGAAGTTTCTCAGAATGCATCTGTGTTGTTTTTATTTTTAGATATTTCCTTTACCTGCATAGGCTGCAAAGGGCTCCAAATAGCCACCTGCAGATTCTACAAAAAGAGAGATTCAAAACTGCTCCATCAAAAGAAAGGTTCAACACTGTGAGATGAAGGCACACATCACAAAGAAGTTTCTCAGAATGCTTCTGTGTAGTTTTCATGTGAAGATATTTCTTTTCCACAGTAGCCCTCAAACCGCTCCAAATATCCACTTGCAGATTCTTCAAAAGCAGTGTTTCAAAACAGCTCAATCAAAATAAACGTTCAACTCTGTGAAATGAATGCACACATCACAATGAAGTTTCTCAGAATTCTTCTGTGCAGTTTTTATGTGAAATTATTTGCTTTTCCACCACAGCCTGCAAAGGGCTCAAAATATCCCCTTGCAGATTCTACAATAAGAGAGATTGAAAACTGCACAATCGAAAGATAGGTTCAACTCTCCTAGTTGAATGCACGCAGCACAAAGAATTTTCTCAGAATGCTTCTGTGTAGTTTTCTTTGGAAGATATTTCCTTTTCCATCATAGGCCCCAAACTCTCTAAATATCCACAAGCAGATTCTACAAAAAGAGTGTTTCCAAACTGCTCAGTCAAAAGAAAGGTTCAACTCTGTGAGATGAATGCAAACATTGCCTAGAAGTTTCTCAGAATGCTTCTGTGTAGTTTTTATGTGAAGCTATTTTCTTTTCCTAAATAGTCCTCAAAGCACCACAAATATCCACTTGCAGATGCTACAGAAAGAGTGTTCCAAAGCTGTTCAATCAAAAGAAAGGTTCAATTCTAGGAGATGACTTCACACATCACAAAGCAGTTTCTGAGAATGCTTCTGTGTAGTTTTTATATGAAGATACTTGTTTTTCCACAATAGGTCTCCAAGCGATCGAAATCTCCACTTGCAGATTCTACAAAAACAGTGTTTCATAACTGCTAAATCGAAAGAAATGTTCAACTATTTGAGATGAATACACACATCACAAAGGAGTTTCTCAGAATACTTCTGTGTAGTTTTTATGTGAAGATATTTCCTTGTCCACAATGGGCCACAAAGCGCTCAAAATATCCATTTGTTGATTCTACAAAAACAGAGTTTCAAAAAACTGGTCAATCATAAGATAGGTTCAACTCTGTGAGATGAATGCTGACATAACCAAGATGTTTCTCAGAGTGTTTCTGTGTAGTTTCTATTTGAAGATATTTCCTTTTCCAAAATAGGCACCAAAGGGCTCAAAATATCCACTTGCACACTTCGCCAAAAGAGAAATTCAAAACTCCTCAACCAAAAAACAGGTTCAACTCTGTGAGTTGAATGCACCCATCACAAAGAAGTTTCTCAGAATGCTTCTGTGTAGTGTTTTTGTGAAGATATTTCCTTTATCACAAGAGGCCACAAAGGGCTCCTAATATCCATTTGTAGATTCTACAAAAAGAGAGATTCAAAACTGCTCAATCAAAAGATAGGTTCAACTCTGTGTGGTAAATGCACTCATCACGAAGGAGTTTCTCAGAATGCTTCTGTGCAGTTTTCATGTGAAGATACATGCTTTTCCACAATAGTCCTCAAAGTGCTCCAAATTTCCACTTGCAGATTTTATAAAAAGATTGTTTAAAAAGTGCTCAATCATAAGATAAGTTCAACATTGTGAGATGAATGCACACATCAAAAATAAGTTTCTCAGAATGCTTCTGTGTAATTTTAACTTGAAGATACTTCCTTTTCCAAGTTATGCTGTAAAGGGCTCCAAATATCCGCTTGTAGATTCTTCAAAAAGAGAGATTCAGAACTGCTCAATCAAAAGATAGATTTAACTATGTGAGTTGAATGCACATATCATAAAGATGTGTCTCAGAATGCTTCTGTGTCATTTTTATATGAAGATATATCCTTTTCCACAATAGGTTTCAAAGCCCTCAAAATACCCACTTGCACATTCTACAAAAAGATTGTTTCAAAACTACTCAACCAAAGAAAGATTCAACTCTGCGAGTCGAATGCACACATCACGAAGAAGTTTCTCAGAATGCTTCTGTGCAGTTTTATTTGAAGACATTTCCTTTTCCTCCATAGGCTGCAAAGGGCTACATATATCCACTTGCAGATTCTGCAAACAGAGAGATTCAAAACTCCTCAATCAAAAGATAGGTTCAAACTTGTGAGTTGAATGCACACATCACAATGTAGTTTCTCAGAATGCTTCTGTGTATTTTTTATGTGAAGATGTTTTCTTTTCCACAATAGGCCTCAAAGCGCTCCAACTATCCACTTGCAGATACTACAAAAAGAGTGTTTCGAAACTGCTCAGTCAAAACAAAGGTTCAACTCTGTGAGGTGAATGCGCCCATCACAAAGAAGTTTCTCAGAATGCCTCTGTGTAGTTTTTATTTGAAGATATTTGCTTTTCTGCAGTAGGCCTCAAAACACTCCCAATATCCAGTCGCGGATTCTACAAAAACAATGTTTCAAAAGTGCTCAGTCAAATAAAAGTTCAACTCTGTGAGATGAATGCACACATCACAAACAAGTTTCTGAGAATGCTTCTGTGTAGTTTTTATATGAAGATATTTCCTTTTCCACAATAGGTCTCAAAGTGCTCCAAATATCCACTTGCAGATTCTACAAAGACAGTGTATCAAAACTGCTCAATCATAACATAGGTTCCACACAGTGAGATGAATGCACACATAACAAAGAAGTTTCTCAGAATGCATCTGTGTTGTTTTTATTTTTAGATATTTCCTTTACCTGCATAGGCTGCAAAGGGCTCCAAATAGCCACCTGCAGATTCTACAAAAAGAGAGATTCAAAACTGCTCCATCAAAAGAAAGGTTCAACTCTGTGATATGAAGGCACACATCACAAAGAAGTTTCTCAGAATGTTTCTGTGTAGTTTTTATGTGAAATTATTTGCTTTTCCACCACAGCCTGCAAAGGGCTCAAAATATCCCCTTGCAGATTCTACAATAAGAGAGATTGAAAACTGCACAATCGAAAGATAGGTTCAACTCTCCTAGTTGAATGCACGCAGCACAAAGTATTTTCTCAGAATGCTTCTGTGTAGTTTTCTTTGGAAGATATTTCCTTTTCCATCATAGGCCCCAAAATCTCTAAATATCCACAAGCAGATTCGACAAAAGGAGTGTTTCCAAACTGCTCAGTCAAAAGAAAGGTTCAACTGTGTGAGATGAATGCAAACATTGCCTAGAAGTTTCTCAGAATGCTTCTGTGTAGTTTTTATGTGAAGCTGTTTTCTATTCCTAAATAGTCCTCAAAGCACCACAAATATCCACTTGCAGATGCTACAGAAAGAGTGTTCCAAAGCTGTTCAATCAAAAGAAAGGTTCAATTTTAGGAGATAACTTCACACATCACAAAGCAGTTTCTCAGAATGATTCTGTGTAGTTTTTATATGAAGATATTTCCTTTTCCACAATAGGCCTCAAAGTGCTCCAAATATCCACTTGCAGATTCTACAAAGACAGTGTATCACAACTGCTCAATCATAACATAGGTTCCACACAGTGAGATGAATGCACACATAACAAAGAAGTTTCTCAGAATGCATCTGTGTTGTTTTTATTTTTAGATATTTCCTTTACCTGCATAGGCTGCAAAGGGCTCCAAATAGCCACCTGCAGATTCTACAAAAAGAGAGATTCAAAACTGCTCCATCAAAAGAAAGGTTCAACTCTGTGATATGAAGGCACACATCACAAAGAAGTTTCTCAGAATGTTTCTGTGTAGTTTTTATGTGAAATTATTTGCTTTTCCGCCACAGCCTGCAAAGGGCTCAAAATATCCCCTTGCAGATTCTACAATAAGAGAGATTGAAAACTGCACAATCGAAAGATAGGTTCAACTCTCCTAGTTGAATGCACGCAGCACAAAGTATTTTCTCAGAATGCTTCTGTGTAGTTTTCTTTGGAAGATATTTCCTTTTCCATCATAGGCCCCAAAATCTCTAAATATCCACAAGCAGATTCTACAAAAGGAGTGTTTCCAAACTGCTCAGTCAAAAGAAAGGTTCAACTGTGTGAGATGAATGCAAATATTGCCTAGAAGTTTCTCAGAATGCTTCTGTGTAGTTTTTATGTGAAGCTGTTTTCTATTCCTAAATAGTCCTCAAAGCACAACAAATATCCTCTTGCAGATGCTACAGAAAGAGTGTTCCAAAGCTGTTCAATCAAAAGAAAGGTTCAATTTTAGGAGATAACTTCACACATCACAAAGCAGTTTCTCAGAATGCTTCTGTGTAGTTTTTATATGAAGATACTTGTTTTTCCACAACAGGTCTCCAAGCGCTCGAAATCTCCACTTGCAGATTCTACAAAAACAGTGTTTCATAACTGCTAAATCAAAAAAATGTTCAACTATTTGAGATGAATACACACATCACAAAGGAGTTTCTCAGAATACTTCTGTGTAGTTTTTATGTGAAGATATTTCCTTGTCCACAATGGGCCACAAAGCGCTCAAAATATCCATTTGCTGATTCTACAAAAACAGAGTTTCAAAAAACTGGTCAATCATAAGATAGGTTCAACTCTGTGAGATGAATGCGGACATAACCATGATGTTTCTCAGAATGTTTCTGTGTAGTTTTTTTTGAAGATATTTCCTTTTCCAAAATAGGCACCAAAGGGCTCCAAATATCCACTTGCACACTTCGCTAAAAGAGAAATTCAAAACTCCTCAACCAGAAAACAGGTTCAACTCTGTGAGTTGAATGCACCCATCACAAAGAAGTTTCTCAGAATGCTTCTGTGTAGTTTTTTTGTGAAGATATATCCTTTATCACAAGAGGCCACAAAGGGCTCCTACTATCCACTTGCAGATTCTACAAAAAGAGAGATTCAAAACTGCTCAATCAAAAGATAGGTTCAATTCTGGGTGGTAAATGCACTCATCACGAAGGAGTTTCTCAGAATGCTTCTGTGCAGTTTTCATGTGAAGATACATGCTTTTCCACAATAGTCCTCAAAGTGCTCCAAATTTCCACTTGCAGATTCTGTAAAAAGATTGTTTAAAAAGTGCTCAATCATAAGATAGGTTCAACTCCGTGAGATGAATGCACACATCAAAAATAAGTTTCTCAGAATGCTTCTGTGTAGTTTTTACTTGAAGATACTTCCTTTTCCACCTTATGCTGTAAAGGGCTCCAAATATCCGCTTGTAGATTCTTCAAAAGAGAGATTCAAAACTGCTCAATCAAAAGATAGATTTAACTATGTGAGTTGAATGCACATATCATAAATATGTGTCTCAGAATGCTTCTGTGTAATTTTTATATGAAGATATATCCTTTTCCAAAATAGGTTTCAAATCCCTCAAAATACCCACTTGCACATTCTACAAAAAGAGTGTTTCAAAACTACTCAACCAAAGAAAGATTCAACTCTGCGAGTCGAATGCACACATCACGAAGAAGCTTCTCAGAATGCTTCTGTGCAGTTTTATTTGAAGACATTTCCTTTTCCTCCATAGGCTGCAAAGGGCTACATATATCCACTTGCAGATTCTACAAACAGAGAGATTCAAAACTCCTCAATCAAAAGATAGGTTCAAACTTGTGAGTTGAATGCACACATCACAATGTAGTTTCTCAGAATGCTTCTGTGTATTTTTTATGTGAAGATGTTTTCTTTTCCACAATAGGCCTCAAAGCGCTCCAACTATCCACTTGCAGATACTACAAAAAGAGTGTTTCGAAACTGCTCAGTCAAAACAAAGGTTCAACTCTGTGAGGTGAATGCGCCCATCACAAAGAAGTTTCTCAGAATGCCTCTGTGTAGTTTTTATTTGAAGATATTTGCTTTTCTGCAGTAGGCCTCAAAACACTCCCAATATACACTTGCGGATCCTACAAAAACAATGTTTCAAAAGTGCTCAGTCAAATAAAAGTTCAACTCTGTGAGATGAATGCACACATCACAAAGAAGTTTCTGAGAATGCTTCTGTGTAGTTTTTATATGAAGATATTTCCTTTTCCACAATAGGCCTCAAAGTGCTCCAAATATCCACTTGCAGATTCTACAAAGACAGTGTATCAAAACTGCTCAATCATAACATAGGTTCCACACAGTGAGATGAATGCACACATAACAAAGAAGTTTCTCAGAATGCATCTGTGTTGTTTTTATTTTTAGATATTTCCTTTACCTGCATAGGCTGCAAAGGGCTCCAAATAGCCACCTGCAGATTCTACAAATAGAGAGATTCAAAACTGCTCCATCAAAAGAAAGGTTCAACTCTGTGAGATGAAGGCACACATCACAAAGAAGTTTCTCAGAATGCTTCTGTGTAGTTTTCATGTGAAGATATTTCCTTTCCACAGTAGCCCTCAAACCGCTCCAAATATCCACTTGCAGATTCTTCAAAAGCAGTGTTTCAAAACAGCTCAATCAAAATAAACGTTCAACTCTGTGAAATGAATGCACACATCACAATGAAGTTTCTCAGAATTCTTCTGTGCAGTTTTTATGTGAAATTATTTGCTTTTCCACCACAGCCTGCAAAGGGCTCAAAATATCCCCTTGCAGATTCTACAATAAGAGAGATTGAAAACTGCACAATCGAAAGATAGGTTCAACTCTCCTAGTTGAATGCACGCAGCACATAGAATTTTCTCAGAATGCTTCTGTGTAGTTTTCTTTGGAAGATATTTCCTTTTCCATCATAGGCCCCAAACTCTCTAAATATCCACAAGCAGATTCTACAAAAAGAGTGTTTCCAAACTGCTCAGTCAAAAGAAACGTTCAACTCTGTGAGATGAATGCAAACATTGCCTAGAAGTTTCTCAGAATGCTTCTGTGTAGTTTTTATGTGAAGCTGTTTTCTTTTCCTAAATAGTCCTCAAAGCACCACAAATATCCACTTGCAGATGCTACAGAAAGAGTGTTCCAAAGCTGTTCAATCAAAAGAAAGGTTCAATTCTAGGAGATGACTTCACACATCACAAAGCAGTTTCTCAGAATGCTTCTGCGTAGTTTTTATATGAAGATACTTGTTTTTCCACAATAGGTCTCCAAGCGCTCGAAATCTCCACTTGCAGATTCTACAAAAACAGTGTTTCATAACTGCTAAATCGAAAAAAATGTTCAACTATTTGAGATGAATACACACATCACAAAGGAGTTTCTCAGAATACTTCTGTGTAGTTTTTATGTGAAGATATTTCCTTGTCCACAATGGGCCACAAAGCGCTCAAAATATCCATTTGCTGATTCTACAAAAACAGAGTTTCAAAAAACTGGTCAATCATAAGATAGGTTCAACTCTGTGAGATGAATGCTGACATAACGAAGATGTTTCTCAGAGTGTTTCTGTGTAGTTTCTATTTGAAGATATTTCCTTTTCCAAAATAGGCAGCAAAGGGCTCCAAATATCCACTTGCACACTTCGCCAAAAGAGAAATTCAAAACTCCTCAACCAAAAAACAGGTTCAACTCTGTGAGTTGAATGCACCCATCACAAATAAGTTACTCAGAATGCTTCTGTGTAGTGTTTTTGTGAAGATATTTCCTTTATCACAAGAGGCCACAAAGGGCTCCTAATATCCATTTGTAGATTCTACAAAAAGAGAGATTCAAAACTGCTCAATCAAAAGATAGGTTCAACTCTGTGTGGTAAATGCACTCATCACGAAGGAGTTTCTCAGAATGCTTCTGTGCAGTTTTCATGTGAAGATACATGCTTTTCCACAATAGTCCTAAAAGTGCTCCAAATTTCCACTTGCAGATATTATAAAAAGATGGTTTCAAAAGTGCTCAATCATAAGATAGGTTCAACACTGTGAGATGAATGCACACATCAAAAATAAGTTTCTCAGAATGCTTCTGTGTAGTTTTAACTTGAAGATACTTCCTTTTCCAACTTATGCTCTAAAGGGCTCCAAATATCCGCTTGTAGATTCTTCAAAAAGAGAGATTCAGAACTGCTCAATCAAAAGATAGATTTAACTATGTGAGTTGAATGCACATATCATAAAGATGTGTCTCAGAATGCTTCTGTGTAATTTTTATATGAAGATATATCCTTTTCCACAATAGGTTTCAAAGCCCTCAAAATACCCACTTGCACATTCTACAAAAAGATTGTTTCAAAACTACTCAACCAAAGAAAGATTCAACTCTGCGAGTCGAATGCACACATCACGAAGAAGTTTCTCAGAATGCTTCTGTGCAGTTTTATTTGAAGACATTTCCTTTTCCTCCATAGGCTGCAAAGGGCTACATATATCCACTTGCAGATTCTACAAACAGAGAGATTCAAAACTCCTCAATCAAAAGATAGGTTCAAACTTGTGAGTTGAATGCACACATCACAATGTAGTTTCTCAGAATGCTTCTGTGTATTTTTTATGTGAAGATGTTTTCTTTTCCACAATAGGCCTCAAAGCGCTCCAACTATCCACTTGCAGATACTACAAAAAGAGTGTTCCGAAACTGCTCAGTCAAAACAAAGGTTCAACTCTGTGAGGTGAATGCGCCCATCACAAAGAAGTTTCTCAGAATGCCTCTGTGTAGTTTTTATTTGAAGATATTTGCTTTTCTGCAGTAGGCCTCAAAACACTCCCAATATCCAGTTGCGGATTCTACAAAAACAATGTTTCAAAAGTGCTCAGTCAAATAAAAGTTCAACTCTGTGAGATGAATGCACACATCACAAAGAAGTTTCTGAGAATGCTTCTGTGTAGTTTTTATATGAAGATATTTCCTTTTCCACAATAGGCCTCAAAGTGCTCCAAATATCCACTTGCAGATTCTACAAAGACAGTGTATCAAAACTGCTCAATCATAACATAGGTTCCACACAGTGAGATGAATGCACACATAACAAAGAAGTTTCTCAGAATGCATCTGTGTTGTTTTTATCTTTAGATATTTCCTTTACCTGCATAGGCTGCAAAGGGCTCCAAATAGCCACCTGCAGATTCTACAAAAAGAGAGATTCAAAACTGCTCCATCAAAAGAAAGGTTCAACTCTGTGAGATGAAGGCACACATCACAAAGAAGTTTCTCAGAATGCTTCTGTGTAGTTTTCATGTGAAGATATTTCTTTTCCACAGTAGCCCTCAAACCGCTCCAAATATCCACTTGCAGATTCTTCAAAAGCAGTGTTTCAAAACAGCTCAATCAAAATAAACGTTCAACTCTGTGAAATGAATGCACACATCACAATGAAGTTTCTCAGAATTCTTCTGTGCAGTTTTTATGTGAAATTATTTGCTTTTCCACCACAGCCTGCAAAGGGCTCAAAATATCCCCTTGCAGATTCTACAATAAGAGAGATTGAAAACTGCACAATCGAAAGATAGGTTCAACTCTCCTAGTTGAATGCACGCAGCACAAAGAATTTTCTCAGAATGCTTCTGTGTAGTTTTCTTTGGAAGATATTTCCTTTTCCATCATAGGCCCCAAACTCTCTAAATATCCACAAGCAGATTCTACAAAAAGAGTGTTTCCAAACTGCTCAGTCAAAAGAAAGGTTCAACTCTGTGAGATGAATGCAAACATTGCCTAGAAGTTTCTCAGAATGCTTCTGTGTAGTTTTTATGTGAAGCTATTTTCTTTTCCTAAATAGTCCTCAAAGCACCACAAATATCCACTTGCAGATGCTACAGAAAGAGTGTTCCAAAGCTGTTCAATCAAAAGAAAGGTTCAATTCTAGGAGATGACTTCACACATCACAAAGCAGTTTCTGAGAATGCTTCTGTGTAGTTTTTATATGAAGATACTTGTTTTTCCACAATAGGTCTCCAAGCGATCGAAATCTCCACTTGCAGATTCTACAAAAACAGTGTTTCATAACTGCTAAATCGAAAGAAATGTTCAACTATTTGAGATGAATACACACATCACAAAGGAGTTTCTCAGAATACTTCTGTGTAGTTTTTATGTGAAGATATTTCCTTGTCCACAATGGGCCACAAAGCGCTCAAAATATCCATTTGCTGATTCTACAAAAACAGAGTTTCAAAAAACTGGTCAATCATAAGATAGGTTCAACTCTGTGAGATGAATGCTGACATAACCAAGATGTTTCTCAGAATGTTTCTGTGTAGTTTCTATTTGAAGATATTTCCTTTTCCAAAATAGGCAGCAAAGGGCTCCAATTATCCACTTGCACACTTCGCCAAAAGAGAAATTCAAAACTCCTCAACCAAAAAACAGGT
The DNA here is from genome assembly GCF_029289425.2 of Pan paniscus. Lineage (NCBI taxonomy): Eukaryota > Metazoa > Chordata > Mammalia > Primates > Hominidae > Pan > Pan paniscus. Next base: position 35,659,250 of record NC_073270.2, read on the forward strand.
TCAACTCTGTGAGTTGAATGCACCCATCACAAAGAAGTTTCTCAGAATGCTTCTGTGTAGTGTTTTTGTGAAGATATTTCCTTTATCACAAGAGGCCACAAAGGGCTCCTAATATCCACTTGTAGATTCTACAAAAAGAGAGATTCAAAACTGCTCAATCAAAAGATAGGTTCAACTCTGTGTGGTAAATGCACTCATCACGAAGTAGTTTCTCAGAATGCTTCTGTGCAGTTTTCATGTGAAGATACATGCTTTTCCACAATAGTCCTCAAAGTGCTCCAAATTTCCACTTGCAGATTCTATAAAAAGATTGTTTCAAAAGTGCTCAATCATAAGATAGGTTCAACACTGTGAGATGAATGCACACATCAAAAATAAGTTTCTCAGAATGCTTCTGTGTAGTTTTAACTTGAAGATACTTCCTTTTCCACCTTATGCTCTAAAGGGCTCCAAATATCCGCTTGTAGATTCTTCAAAAAGAGAGACTCAGAACTGCTCAATCAAAAGATAGATTTAACTATGTGAGTTGAATGCACATATCATAAAGATGTGTCTCAGAATGCTTCTGTGTCATTTTTATATGAAGATATATCCTTTTCCACAATAGGTTTCAAAGCCCTCAAAATACCCACTTGCACATTCTACAAAAAGAGTGTTTCAAAACTACTCAACCAAAGAAAGATTCAACTCTGCGAGTCGAATGCACACATCACGAAGAAGTTTCTCAGAATGCTTCTGTGCAGTTTTCTTTGAAGACATTTCCTTTTCCTCCATAGGCTGCAAAGGGCTACATATATCCACTTGCAGATTCTACAAACAGAGAGATTCAAAACTCCTCAATCAAAAGATAGGTTCAAACTTGTGAGTTGAATGCACACATCACAATGTAGTTTCTCAGAATGCTTCTGTGTATTTTTTATGTGAAGATGTTTTCTTTTCCACAATAGGCCTCAAAGCGCTCCAACTATCCACTTGCAGATACTACAAAAAGAGTGTTTCGAAACTGCTCAGTCAAAATAAAGGTTCAACTCTGTGAGGTGAATGCGCCCATCACAAAGAAGTTTCTCAGAATGCCTCTGTGTAGTTTTTATTTGAAGATATTTGCTTTTCTGCAGTAGGCCTCAAAACACTCCCAATATCCAGTTGCGGATTCTACAAAAACAGTGTTTCAAAAGTGCTCAGTCAAATAAAAGTTCAACTCTGTGAGATGAATGCACACATCACAAAGAAGTTTCTGAGAATGCTTCTGTGTAGTTTTTATATGAAGATATTTCCTTTTCCACAATAGGCCTCAAAGTGCTCCAAATATCCACTTGCAGATTCTACAAAGACAGTGTATCAAAACTGCTCAATCATAACATAGGTTCCACACAGTGAGATGAATGCACACAAAACAAAGAAGTTTCTCAGAATGCATCTGTGTTGTTTTTATCTTTAGATATTTCCTTTACCTGCATAGGCTGCAAAGGGCTCCAAATAGCCACCTGCAGATTCTACAAAAAGAGAGATTCAAAACTGCTCCATCAAAAGAAAGGTTCAACACTGTGAGATGAAGGCACACATCACAAAGAAGTTTCTCAGAATGCTTCTGTGTAGTTTTCATGTGAAGATATTTCTTTTCCACAGTAGCCCTCAAACCGCTCCAAATATCCACTTGCAGATTCTTCAAAAGCAGTGTTTCAAAACAGCTCAATCAAAATAAACGTTCAACTCTGTGAAATGAATGCACACATCACAATGAAGTTTCTCAGAATTCTTCTGTGCAGTTTTTATGTGAAATTATTTGCTTTTCCACCACAGCCTGCAAAGGGCTCAAAATATCCCCTTGCAGATTCTACAATAAGAGAGATTGAAAACTGCACAATCGAAAGATAGGTTCAACTCTCCTAGTTGAATGCACGCAGCACAAAGAATTTTCTCAGAATGCTTCTGTGTAGTTTTCTTTGGAAGATATTTCCTTTTCCATCATAGGCCCCAAACTCTCTAAATATCCACAAGCAGATTCTACAAAAAGAGTGTTTCCAAACTGCTCAGTCAAAAGAAAGGTTCAACTCTGTGAGATGAATGCAAACATTGCCTAGAAGTTTCTCAGAATGCTTCTGTGTAGTTTTTATGTGAAGCTATTTTCTTTTCCTAAATAGTCCTCAAAGCACCACAAATATCCACTTGCAGATGCTACAGAAAGAGTGTTCCATAGCTGTTCAATCAAAAGAAAGGTTCAATTCTAGGAGATGACTTCACACATCACAAAGCAGTTTCTGAGAATGCTTCTGTGTAGTTTTTATATGAAGATACTTGTTTTTCCACAATAGGTCTCCAAGCGATCGAAATCTCCACTTGCAGATTCTACAAAAACAGTGTTTCATAACTGCTAAATCGAAAGAAATGTTCAACTATTTGAGATGAATACACACATCACAAAGGAGTTTCTCAGAATACTTCTGTGTAGTTTTTATGTGAAGATATTTCCTTGTCCACAATGGGCCACAAAGCGCTCAAAATATCCATTTGCTGATTCTACAAAAACAGAGTTTCAAAAAACTGGTCAATCATAAGATAGGTTCAACTCTGTGAGATGAATGCTGACATAACCAAGATGTTTCTCAGAATGTTTCTGTGTAGTTTCTATTTGAAGATATTTCCTTTTCCAAAATAGGCAGCAAAGGGCTCCAATTATCCACTTGCACACTTCGCCAAAAGAGAAATTCAAAACTCCTCAACCAAAAAACAGGTTCAACTCTGTGAGTTGCATGCACCCATCACAAAGAAGTTTCTCAGAATGCTTCTGTGTAGTGTTTTTGTGAAGATATTTCCTTTATCACAAGAGGCCACAAAGGGCTCCTAATATCCACGTGTAGATTCTACAAAAAGAGAGATTCAAAACTGCTCAATCAAAAGATAGGTTCAACTCTGTGTGGTAAATGCACTCATCACGAAGGAGTTTCTCAGAATGCTTCTGTGCAGTTTTCATGTGAAGATACATGCTTTACCACAATAGTCCTCAAAGTGCTCCAAATTTCCACTTGCAGATTCTATAAAAAGATTGTTTCAAAAGTGCTCAATCATAAGATAGGTTCAACACTGTGAGATGAATGCACACATCAAAAATAAGTTTCTCAGAATGCTTCTGTGTAGTTTTAACTTGAAGATACTTCCTTTTCCACCTTATGCTCTAAAGGGCTCCAAATATCTGCTTGTAGATTCTTCAAAAAGAGAGACTCAGAACTGCTCAATCAAAAGATAGATTTAACTATGTGAGTTGAATGCACATATCATAAAGATGTGTCTCAGAATGCTTCTGTGTCATTTTTATATGAAGATATATCCTTTTCCACAATAGGTTTCAAAGCCCTCAAAATACCCACTTGCACATTCTACAAAAAGAGTGTTTCAAAACTACTCAACCAAAGAAAGATTCAACTCTGCGAGTCGAATGCACACATCACGAAGAAGTTTCTCAGAATGCTTCTGTGCAGTTTTCTTTGAAGACATTTCCTTTTCCTCCATAGGCTGCAAAGGGCTACATATATCCACTTGCAGATTCTACAAACAGAGAGATTCAAAACTCCTCAATCAAAAGATAGGTTCAAACTTGTGAGTTGAATGCACACATCACAATGTAGTTTCTCAGAATGCTTCTGTGTATTTTTTATGTGAAGATGTTTTCTTTTCCACAATAGGCCTCAAAGCGCTCCAACTATCCACTTGCAGATACTACAAAAAGAGTGTTTCGAAACTGCTCAGTCAAAATAAAGGTTCAACTCTGTGAGGTGAATGCGCCCATCACAAAGAAGTTTCTCAGAATGCCTCTGTGTAGTTTTTATTTGAAGATATTTGCTTTTCTGCAGTAGGCCTCAAAACACTCCCAATATCCAGTTGCGGATTCTACAAAAACAGTGTTTCAAAAGTGCTCAGTCAAATAAAAGTTCAACTCTGTGAGATGAATGCACACATCACAAAGAAGTTTCTGAGAATGCTTCTGTGTAGTTTTTATATGAAGATATTTCCTTTTCCACAATAGGCCTCAAAGTGCTCCAAATATCCACTTGCAGATTCTACAAAGACAGTGTATCAAAACTGCTCAATCATAACATAGGTTCCACACAGTGAGATGAATGCACACAAAACAAAGAAGTTTCTCAGAATGCATCTGTGTTGTTTTTATTTTTAGATATTTCCTTTACCTGCATAGGCTGCAAAGGGCTCCAAATAGCCACCTGCAGATTCTACAAAAAGAGAGATTCAAAACTGCTCCATCAAAAGAAAGGTTCAACACTGTGAGATGAAGGCACACATCACAAAGAAGTTTCTCAGAATGCTTCTGTGTAGTTTTCATGTGAAGATATTTCTTTTCCACAGTAGCCCTCAAACCGCTCCAAATATCCACTTGCAGATTCTTCAAAAGCAGTGTTTCAAAACAGCTCAATCAAAATAAACGTTCAACTCTGTGAAATGAATGCACACATCACAATGAAGTTTCTCAGAATTCTTCTGTGCAGTTTTTATGTGAAATTATTTGCTTTTCCACCACAGCCTGCAAAGGGCTCAAAATATCCCCTTGCAGATTCTACAATAAGAGAGATTGAAAACTGCACAATCGAAAGATAGGTTCAACTCTCCTAGTTGAATGCACGCAGCACAAAGAATTTTCTCAGAATGCTTCTGTGTAGTTTTCTTTGGAAGATATTTCCTTTTCCATCATAGGCCCCAAACTCTCTAAATATCCACAAGCAGATTCTACAAAAAGAGTGTTTCCAAACTGCTCAGTCAAAAGAAAGGTTCAACTCTGTGAGATGAATGCAAACATTGCCTAGAAGTTTCTCAGAATGCTTCTGTGTAGTTTTTATGTGAAGCTGTTTTCTTTTCCTAAATAGTCCTCAAAGCACCACAAATATCCACTTGCAGATGCTACAGAAAGAGTGTTCCAAAGCTGTTCAATCAAAAGAAAGGTTCAATTCTAGGAGATGACTTCACACATCACAAAGCAGTTTCTGAGAATGCTTCTGTGTAGTTTTTATATGAAGATACTTGTTTTTCCACAATAGGTCTCCAAGCGATCGAAATCTCCACTTGCAGATTCTACAAAAACAGTGTTTCATAACTGCTAAATCGAAAGAAATGTTCAACTATTTGAGATGAATACACACATCACAAAGGAGTTTCTCAGAATACTTCTGTGTAGTTTTTATGTGAAGATATTTCCTTGTCCACAATGGGCCACAAAGCGCTCAAAATATCCATTTGCTGATTCTACAAAAACAGAGTTTCAAAAAACTGGTCAATCATAAGATAGGTTCAACTCTGTGAGATGAATGCTGACATAACCAAGATGTTTCTCAGAATGTTTCTGTGTAGTTTCTATTTGAAGATATTTCCTTTTCCAAAATAGGCAGCAAAGGGCTCCAATTATCCACTTGCACACTTCGCCAAAAGAGAAATTCAAAACTCCTCAATCAAAAAACAGGTTCAACTCTGTGAGTTGCATGCACCCATCACAAAGAAGTTTCTCAGAATGCTTCTGTGTAGTGTTTTTGTGAAGATATTTCCTTTATCACAAGAGGCCACAAAGGGCTCCTAATATCCACGTGTAGATTCTACAAAAAGAGAGATTCAAAACTGCTCAATCAAAAGATAGGTTCAACTCTGTGTGGTAAATGCACTCATCACGAAGGAGTTTCTCAGAATGCTTCTGTGCAGTTTTCATGTGAAGATACATGCTTTTCCACAATAGTCCTCAAAGTGCTCCAAATTTCCACTTGCAGATTCTATAAAAAGATTGTTTCAAAAGTGCTCAATCATAAGATAGGTTCAACACTGTGAGATGAATGCACACATCAAAAATAAGTTTCTCAGAATGCTTCTGTGTAGTTTTAACTTGAAGATACTTCCTTTTCCACCTTATGCTCTAAAGGGCTCCAAATATCCGCTTGTAGATTCTTCAAAAAGAGAGACTCAGAACTGCTCAATCAAAAGATAGATTTAACTATGTGAGTTGAATGCACATATCATAAAGATGTGTCTCAGAATGCTTCTGTGTAATTTTTATATGAAGATATATCCTTTTCCACAATAGGTTTCAAAGCCCTCAAAATACCCACTTGCACATTCTACAAAAAGAGTGTTTCAAAACTACTCAACCAAAGAAAGATTCAACTCTGCGAGTCGAATGCACACATCACGAAGAAGTTTCTCAGAATGCTTCTGTGCAGTTTTCTTTGAAGACATTTCCTTTTCCTCCATAGGCTGCAAAGGGCTACATATATCCACTTGCAGATTCTACAAACAGAGAGATTCAAAACTCCTCAATCAAAAGATAGGTTCAAACTTGTGAGTTGAATGCACACATCACAATGTAGTTTCTCAGAATGCTTCTGTGTATTTTTTATGTGAAGATGTTTTCTTTTCCACAATAGGCCTCAAAGCGCTCCAACTATCCACTTGCAGATACTACAAAAAGAGTGTTTCGAAACTGCTCAGTCAAAACAAAGGTTCAACTCTGTGAGGTGAATGCGCCCATCACAAAGAAGTTTCTCAGAATGCCTCTGTGTAGTTTTTATTTGAAGATATTTGCTTTTCTGCAGTAGGCCTCAAAACACTCCCAATATCCAGTTGCGGATTCTACAAAAACAGTGTTTCAAAAGTGCCCAGTCAAATAAAAGTTCAACTCTGTGAGATGAATGCACACATCACAAAGACGTTTCTGAGAATGCTTCTGTGTAGTTTTTATATGAAGATATTTCCTTTTCCACAATAGGCCTCAAAGTGCTCCAAATATCCACTTGCAGATTCTACAAAGACAGTGTATCAAAACTGCTCAATCATAACATAGGTTCTACACAGTGAGATGAATGCACACATAACAAAGAAGTTTTTCAGAATGCATCTGTGTTGTTTTTGTCTTTAGATATTTCCTTTACCTGCATAGGCTGCAAAGGGCTCCAAATAGCCACCTGCAGATTCTACAAAAAGAGAGATTCAAAACTGCTCCATCAAAAGAAAGGTTCAACTCTGTGAGATGAAGGCACACATCACAAAGAAGTTTCTCAGAATGCTTCTGTGTAGTTTTCATGTGAAGATATTTCTTTTCCACAGTAGCCCTCAAACCGCTCCAAATATCCACTTGCAGATTCTTCAAAAGCAGTGTTTCAAAACAGCTCAATCAAAATAAACGTTCAACTCTGTGAAATGAATGCACACATCACAATGAAGTTTCTCAGAATTCTTCTGTGCAGTTTTTATGTGAAATTATTTGCTTTTCCACCACAGCCTGCAAAGGGCTCAAAATATCCCCTTGCAGATTCCACAATAAGAGAGATTGAAAACTGCACAATCGAAAGATAGGTTCAACTCTCCTAGTTGAATGCACGCAGCACAAAGAATTTTCTCAGAATGCTTCCGTGTAGTTTTCTTTGGAAGATATTTCCTTTTCCACCATAGGCCCCAAACTCTCTAAATATCCACAAGCACATTCTACAAAAAGAGTGTTTCCAAACTGCTCGGTCAAAAGAAAGGTTCAACTCTGTGAGATGAATGCAAACATTGCCTAGAAGTTTCTCAGAATGCTTCTGTGTAGTTTTTATGTGAAGCTGTTTTCTTTTCCTAAATAGTCCTCAAAGCACCACAAATATCCACTTGCAGATGCTACAGAAAGAGTGTTCCAAAGCTGTTCAATCAAAAGAAAGGTTCAATTCTAGGAGATGACTTCACACATCACAAAGCAGTTTCTGAGAATGCTTCTGTGTAGTTTTTATATGAAGATACTTGTTTTTCCACAATAGGTCTCCAAGCGATCGAAATCTCCACTTGCAGATTCTACAAAAACAGTGTTTCATAACTGCTAAATCGAAAGAAATGTTCAACTATTTGAGATGAATACACACATCACAAAGGAGTTTCTCAGAATACTTCTGTGTAGTTTTTATGTGAAGATATTTCCTTGTCCACAATGGGCCACAAAGCGCTCAAAATATCCATTTGCTGATTCTACAAAAACAGAGTTTCAAAAAACTGGTCAATCATAAGATAGGTTCAACTCTGTGAGATGAATGCTGACATAACCAAGATGTTTCTCAGAATGTTTCTGTGTAGTTTCTATTTGAAGATATTTCCTTTTCCAAAATAGGCAGCAAAGGGCTCCAATTATCCACTTGCACACTTCGCCAAAAGAGAAATTCAAAACTCCTCAATCAAAAAACAGGTTCAACTCTGTGAGTTGCATGCACCCATCACAAAGAAGTTTCTCAGAATGCTTCTGTGTAGTGTTTTTGTGAAGATATTTCCTTTATCACAAGAGGCCACAAAGGGCTCCTAATATCCACGTGTAGATTCTACAAAAAGAGAGATTCAAAACTGCTCAATCAAAAGATAGGTTCAACTCTGTGTGGTAAATGCACTCATCACGAAGGAGTTTCTCAGAATGCTTCTGTGCAGTTTTCATGTGAAGATACATGCTTTTCCACAATAGTCCTCAAAGTGCTCCAAATTTCCACTTGCAGATTCTATAAAAAGATTGTTTCAAAAGTGCTCAATCATAAGATAGGTTCAACACTGTGAGATGAATGCACACATCAAAAATAAGTTTCTCAGAATGCTTCTGTGTAGTTTTAACTTGAAGATACTTCCTTTTCCACCTTATGCTCTAAAGGGCTCCAAATATCCGCTTGTAGATTCTTCAAAAAGAGAGACTCAGAACTGCTCAATCAAAAGATAGATTTAACTATGTGAGTTGAATGCACATATCATAAAGATGTGTCTCAGAATGCTTCTGTGTAATTTTTATATGAAGATATATCCTTTTCCACAATAGGTTTCAAAGCCCTCAAAATACCCACTTGCACATTCTACAAAAAGAGTGTTTCAAAACTACTCAACCAAAGAAAGATTCAACTCTGCGAGTCGAATGCACACATCACGAAGAAGTTTCTCAGAATGCTTCTGTGCGGTTTTCTTTGAAGACATTTCCTTTTCCTCCATAGGCTGCAAAGGGCTACATATATCCACTTGCAGATTCTACAAACAGAGAGATTCAAAACTCCTCAATCAAAAGATAGGTTCAAACTTGTGAGTTGAATGCACACATCACAATGTAGTTTCTCAGAATGCTTCTGTGTATTTTTTATGTGAAGATGTTTTCTTTTCCACAATAGGCCTCAAAGCGCTCCAACTATCCACTTGCAGATACTACAAAAAGAGTGTTTCGAAACTGCTCAGTCAAAACAAAGGTTCAACTCTGTGAGGTGAATGCGCCCATCACAAAGAAGTTTCTCAGAATGCCTCTGTGTAGTTTTTATTTGAAGATATTTGCTTTTCTGCAGTAGGCCTCAAAACACTCCCAATATCCAGTTGCGGATTCTACAAAAACAGTGTTTCAAAAGTGCCCAGTCAAATAAAAGTTCAACTCTGTGAGATGAATGCACACATCACAAAGACGTTTCTGAGAATGCTTCTGTGTAGTTTTTATATGAAGATATTTCCTTTTCCACAATAGGCCTCAAAGTGCTCCAAATATCCACTTGCAGATTCTACAAAGACAGTGTATCAAAACTGCTCAATCATAACATAGGTTCTACACAGTGAGATGAATGCACACATAACAAAGAAGTTTTTCAGAATGCATCTGTGTTGTTTTTGTCTTTAGATATTTCCTTTACCTGCATAGGCTGCAAAGGGCTCCAAATAGCCACCTGCAGATTCTACAAAAAGAGAGATTCAAAACTGCTCCATCAAAAGAAAGGTTCAACTCTGTGAGATGAAGGCACACATCACAAAGAAGTTTCTCAGAATGCTTCTGTGTAGTTTTCATGTGAAGATATTTCTTTTCCACAGTAGCCCTCAAACCGCTCCAAATATCCACTTGCAGATTCTTCAAAAGCAGTGTTTCAAAACAGCTCAATCAAAATAAACGTTCAACTCTGTGAAATGAATGCACACATCACAATGAAGTTTCTCAGAATTCTTCTGTGCAGTTTTTATGTGAAATTATTTGCTTTTCCACCACAGCCTGCAAAGGGCTCAAAATATCCCCTTGCAGATTCCACAATAAGAGAGATTGAAAACTGCACAATCGAAAGATAGGTTCAACTCTCCTAGTTGAATGCACGCAGCACAAAGAATTTTCTCAGAATGCTTCCGTGTAGTTTTCTTTGGAAGATATTTCCTTTTCCACCATAGGCCCCAAACTCTCTAAATATCCACAAGCACATTCTACAAAAAGAGTGTTTCCAAACTGCTCGGTCAAAAGAAAGGTTCAACTCTGTGAGATGAATGCAAACATTGCCTAGAAGTTTCTCAGAATGCTTCTGTGAAGTTTTTATGTGAAGCTGTTTTCTTTTCCTAAATAGTCCTCAAAGCACCACAAATATCCACTTGCAGATGCTACAGAAAGAGTGTTCCAAAGCTGTTCAATCAAAAGAAAGGTTCAATTCTAGGAGATGACTTCACACATCACAAAGCAGTTTCTGAGAATGCTTCTGTGTAGTTTTTATATGAAGATACTTGTTTTTCCACAATAGGTCTCCAAGCGCTCGAAATCTCCACTTGCAGATTCTACAAAAACAGTGTTTCATAACTGCTAAGTCGAAAAAAATGTTCAACTATTTGAGATGAATACACACATCACAAAGGAGTTTCTCAGAATACTTCAGTGTAGTTTTTATGTGAAGATATTTCCTTGTCCACAATGGGCCACAAAGCGCTCAAATTATCCATTTGCTGATTCTACAAAAACAGAGTTTCAAAAAACTGGTCAATCATAAGATAGGTTCAACTCTGTGAGATGAATGCTGACATAACCAAGATGTTTCTCAGAATGTTTCTGTGTAGTTTCTATTTGAAGATATTTCCTTTTCCAAAATAGGCAGCAAAGGGCTCCAAATATCCACTTGCACACTTCGCCAAAAGAGAAATTCAAAACTCCTCAACCAAAAAACAGGTTCAACTCTGTGAGTTGCATGCACCCATCACAAAGAAGTTTCTCAGAATGCTTCTGTGTAGTTTTTTTGTGAAGATATTTCCTTTATCACAAGAGGCCACAAAGGGCTCCTAATATCCACTTGCAGATTCTACAAAAAGAGAGATTCAAAACTGCTCAATCAAAAGATAGGTTCAACTCTGTGTGGTAAATGCACTCATCACGAAGGAGTTTCAAGGAATGCTTCTGTGCAGTTTTCATGTGAAGATACATGCTTTTCCACAATAGTCCTCAAAGTGCTCCAAATTTCCACTTGCAGATTCTATAAAAAGATTGTTTCAAAAGGGCTCAATCATAAGATAGGTTCAACTCTGTGAGATGAATGCACACATCAAAAATAAGTTTCTCAGAATGTTTCTGTGTAGTTTTTACTTGAAGATACTTCCTTTTCCACCTTATGCTCTAAAGGGCTCCAAATATCCGCTTGTAGATTCTTCAAAAAGAGAGATTCAAAACTGCTCAATCAAAAGATAGATTTAACTATGTGAGTTGAATGCACATATCATAAAGATGTGTCTCAGAATGCTTCTGTGTAATTTTTATATGAAGATATATCCTTTTCCACAATAGGTTTCAAAGCCCTCAAAATACCCACTTGCACATTCTACAAAAAGAGTGTTTCAAAACTACTCAACCAAAGAAAGATGCAACTCTGCGAGTCGAATGCACACATCACGAAGAAGTTTCTCAGAATGCTTCTGTGCGGTTTTCTTTGAAGACATTTCCTTTTCCTCCATAGGCTGCAAAGGGCTACATATATCCACTTGCAGATTCTACAAACAGAGAGATTCAAAACTCCTCAATCAAAAGATAGGTTCAGACTTGTGAGTTGAATGCACACATCACAATGTAGTTTCTCAGAATGCTTCTGTGTATTTTTTATGTGAAGATGTTTTCTTTTCCACAATAGGCCTCAAAGCGCTCCAACTATCCACTTGCAGATACTACAAAAAGAGTGTTTCGAAACTGCTCAGTCAAAACAAAGGTTCAACTCTGTGAGGTGAATGCGCCCATCACAAAGAAGTTTCTCAGAATGCCTCTGTGTAGTTTTTATTTGAAGATATTTGCTTTTCTGCAGTAGGCCTCAAAACACTCCCAATATCCAGTTGCGGATTCTACAAAAACAGTGTTTCAAAAGTGCCCAGTCAAATAAAAGTTCAACTCTGTGAGATGAATGCACACATCACAAAGACGTTTCTGAGAATGCTTCTGTGTAGTTTTTATATGAAGATATTTCCTTTTCCACAATAGGCCTCAAAGTGCTCCAAATATCCACTTGCAGATTCTACAAAGACAGTGTATCAAAACTGCTCAATCATAACATAGGTTCCACACAGTGAGATGAATGCACACATAACAAAGAAGTTTCTCAGAATGCATCTGTGTTGTTTTTATCTTTAGATATTTCCTTTACCTGCATAGGCTGCAAAGGGCTCCAAATAGCCACCTGCAGATTCTACAAAAAGAGAGATTCAAAACTGCTCCATCAAAAGAAAGGTTCAACTCTGTGAGATGAAGGCACACATCACAAAGAAGTTTCTCAGAATGCTTCTGTGTAGTTTTCATGTGAAGATATTTCTTTTCCACAGTAGCCCTCAAACCGCTCCAAATATCCACTTGCAGATTCTTCAAAAGCAGTTTTTCAAAACAGCTCAATCAAAATAAACGTTCAACTCTGTGAAATGAATGCACACATCACAATGAAGTTTCTCAGAATTCTTCTGTGCAGTTTTTATGTGAAATTATTTGCTTTTCCACCACAGCCTGCAAAGGGCTCAAAATATCCCCTTGCAGATTCCACAATAAGAGAGATTGAAAACTGCACAATCGAAAGATAGGTTCAACTCTCCTAGTTGAATGCACGCAGCACAAAGAATTTTCTCAGAATGCTTCCGTGTAGTTTTCTTTGGAAGATATTTCCTTTTCCACCATAGGCCCCAAACTCTCTAAATATCCACAAGCACATTCTACAAAAAGAGTGTTTCCAAACTGCTCAGTCAAAAGAAAGGTTCAACTCTGTGAGATGAATGCAAACATTGCCTAGAAGTTTCTCAGAATGCTTCTGTGAAGTTTTTATGTGAAGCTGTTTTCTTTTCCTAAATAGTCCTCAAAGCACCACAAATATCCACTTGCAGATGCTACAAAAAGAGTGTTCCAAAGCTGTTCAATCAAAAGAAAGGTTCAATTCTAGGAGATGACTTCACACATCACAAAGCAGTTTCTCAGAATGCTTCTGTGTAGTTTTTATATGAAGATACTTGTTTTTCCACAATAGGTCTCCAAGCGCTCGAAATCTCCACTTGCAGATTCTACAAAAACAGTGTTTCATAACTGCTAAGTCGAAAAAAAATGTTCAACTATTTGAGATGAATACACACATCACAAAGGAGTTTCTCAGAATACTTCAGTGTAGTTTTTATGTGAAGATATTTCCTTGTCCACAATGGGCCACAAAGCGCTCAAAATATCCATTTGCTGATTCTACAAAAACAGAGTTTCAAAAAACTGGTCAATCATAAGATAGGTTCAACTCTGTGAGATGAATGCTGACATAACCAAGATGTTTCTCAGAATGTTTCTGTGTAGTTTCTATTTGAAGATATTTCCTTTTCCAAAATAGGCAGCAAATGGCTCCAAATATCCACTTGCACACTTCGCCAAAAGAGAAATTCAAAACTCCTCAACCAAAAAACAGGTTCAACTCTGTGAGTTGCATGCACCCATCACAAAGAAGTTTCTCAGAATGCTTCTGTGTAGTTTTTTTGTGAAGATATTTCCTTTATCACAAGAGGCCACAAAGGGCTCCTAATATCCACTTGCAGATTCTACAAAAAGAGAGATTCAAAACTGCTCAATCAAAAGATAGGTTCAACTCTGTGTGGTAAATGCACTCATCACGAAGGAGTTTCAAGGAATGCTTCTGTGCAGTTTTCATGTGAAGATACATGCTTTTCCACAATAGTCCTCAAAGTGCTCCAAATTTCCACTTGCAGATTCTATAAAAAGATTGTTTCAAAAGGGCTCAATCATAAGATAGGTTCAACTCTGTGAGATGAATGCACACATCAAAAATAAGTTTCTCAGAATGCTTCTGTGTAGTTTTTACTTGAAGATACTTCCTTTTCCACCTTATGCTCTAAAGGGCTCCAAATATCCGCTTGTAGATTCTTCAAAAAGAGAGATTCAAAACTGCTCAATCAAAAGATAGATTTAACTATGTGAGTTGAATGCACATATCATAAAGATGTGTCTCAGAATGCTTCTGTGTAATTTTTATATGAAGATATATCCTTTTCCACAATAGGTTTCAAAGCCCTCAAAATACCCACTTGCACATTCTACAAAAAGAGTGTTTCAAAACTACTCAACCAAAGAAAGATACAACTCTGCGAGTCGAATGCACACATCACGAAGAAGTTTCTCAGAATGCTTCTGTGCAGTTTTCTTTGAAGACATTTCCTTTTCCTCCATAGGCTGCAAAGGGCTACATATATCCACTTGCAGATTCTACAAACAGAGAGATTCAAAACTCCTCAATCAAAAGATAGGTTCAGACTTGTGAGTTGAATGCACACATCACAATGTAGTTTCTCAGAATGCTTCTGTGTATTTTTTATGTGAAGATGTTTTCTTTTCCACAATAGGCCTCAAAGCGCTCCAACTATCCACTTGCAGATACTACAAAAAGAGTGTTTCGAAACTGCTCAGTCAAAACAAAGGTTCAACTCTGTGAGGTGAATGCGCCCATCACAAAGAAGTTTCTCAGAATGCCTCTGTGTAGTTTTTATTTGAAGATATTTGCTTTTCTGCAGTAGGCCTCAAAACACTCCCAATATCCAGTTGCGGATTCTACAAAAACAGTGTTTCAAAAGTGCCCAGTCAAATAAAAGTTCAACTCTGTGAGATGAATGCACACATCACAAAGACGTTTCTGAGAATGCTTCTGTGTAGTTTTTATATGAAGATATTTCCTTTTCCACAATAGGCCTCAAAGTGCTCCAAATATCCACTTGCAGATTCTACAAAGACAGTGTATCAAAACTGCTCAATCATAACATAGGTTCCACACAGTGAGATGAATGCACACATAACAAAGAAGTTTCTCAGAATGCATCTGTGTTGTTTTTATCTTTAGATATTTCCTTTACCTGCATAGGCTGCAAAGGGCTCCAAATAGCCACCTGCAGATTCTACAAAAAGAGAGATTCAAAACTGCTCCATCAAAAGAAAGGTTCAACTCTGTGAGATGAAGGCACACATCACAAAGAAGTTTCTCAGAATGCTTCTGTGTAGTTTTCATGTGAAGATATTTCTTTTCCACAGTAGCCCTCAAACCGCTCCAAATATCCACTTGCAGATTCTTCAAAAGCAGTGTTTCAAAACAGCTCAATCAAAATAAACGTTCAACTCTGTGAAATGAATGCACACATCACAATGAAGTTTCTCAGAATTCTTCTGTGCAGTTTTTATGTGAAATTATTTGCTTTTCCACCACAGCCTGCAAAGGGCTCAAAATATCCCCTTGCAGATTCCACAATAAGAGAGATTGAAAACTGCACAATCGAAAGATAGGTTCAACTCTCCTAGTTGAATGCACGCAGCACAAAGAATTTTCTCAGAATGCTTCCGTGTAGTTTTCTTTGGAAGATATTTCCTTTTCCACCATAGGCCCCAAACTCTCTAAATATCCACAAGCACATTCTACAAAAAGAGTGTTTCCAAACTGCTCAGTCAAAAGAAAGGTTCAACTCTGTGAGATGAATGCAAACATTGCCTAGAAGTTTCTCAGAATCCTTCTGTGAAGTTTTTATGTGAAGCTGTTTTCTTTTCCTAAATAGTCCTCAAAGCACCACAAATATCCACTTGCAGATGCTACAGAAAGAGTGTTCCAAAGCTGTTCAATCAAAAGAAAGGTTCAATTCTAGGAGATGACTTCACACATCACAAAGCAGTTTCTCAGAATGCTTCTGTGTAGTTTTTATATGAAGATACTTGTTTTTCCACAATAGGTCTCCAAGCGCTCGAAATCTCCACTTGCAGATTCTACAAAAACAGTGTTTCATAACTGCTAAGTCGAAAAAAAATGTTCAACTATTTGAGATGAATACACACATCACAAAGGAGTTTCTCAGAATACTTCAGTGTAGTTTTTATGTGAAGATATTTCCTTGTCCACAATGGGCCACAAAGCGCTCAAAATATCCATTTGCTGATTCTACAAAAACAGAGTTTCAAAAAACTGGTCAATCATAAGATAGGTTCAACTCTGTGAGATGAATGCTGACATAACCAAGATGTTTCTCAGAATGTTTCTGTGTAGTTTCTATTTGAAGATATTTCCTTTTCCAAAATAGGCAGCAAATGGCTCCAAATATCCACTTGCACACTTCGCCAAAAGAGAAATTCAAAACTCCTCAACCAAAAAACAGGTTCAACTCTGTGAGTTGCATGCACCCATCACAAAGAAGTTTCTCAGAATGCTTCTGTGTAGTTTTTTTGTGAAGATATTTCCTTTATCACAAGAGGCCACAAAGGGCTCCTAATATCCACTTGCAGATTCTACAAAAAGAGAGATTCAAAACTGCTCAATCAAAAGATAGGTTCAACTCTGTGTGGTAAATGCACTCATCACGAAGGAGTTTCAAGGAATGCTTCTGTGCAGTTTTCATGTGAAGATACATGCTTTTCCACAATAGTCCTCAAAGTGCTCCAAATTTCCACTTGCAGATTCTATAAAAAGATTGTTTCAAAAGGGCTCAATCATAAGATAGGTTCAACTCTGTGAGATGAATGCACACATCAAAAATAAGTTTCTCAGAATGCTTCTGTGTAGTTTTTACTTGAAGATACTTCCTTTTCCACCTTATGCTCTAAAGGGCTCCAAATATCCGCTTGTAGATTCTTCAAAAAGAGAGATTCAAAACTGCTCAATCAAAAGATAGATTTAACTATGTGAGTTGAATGCACATATCATAAAGATGTGTCTCAGAATGCTTCTGTGTAATTTTTATATGAAGATATATCCTTTTCCACAATAGGTTTCAAAGCCCTCAAAATACCCACTTGCACATTCTACAAAAAGAGTGTTTCAAAACTACTCAACCAAAGAAAGATACAACTCTGCGAGTCGAATGCACACATCACGAAGAAGTTTCTCAGAATGCTTCTGTGCAGTTTTCTTTGAAGACATTTCCTTTTCCTCCATAGGCTGCAAAGGGCTACATATATCCACTTGCAGATTCTACAAACAGAGAGATTCAAAACTCCTCAATCAAAAGATAGGTTCAGACTTGTGAGTTGAATGCACACATCACAATGTAGTTTCTCAGAATGCTTCTGTGTATTTTTTATGTGAAGATGTTTTCTTTTCCACAATAGGCCTCAAAGCGCTCCAACTATCCACTTGCAGATACTACAAAAAGAGTGTTTCGAAACTGCTCAGTCAAAACAAAGGTTCAACTCTGTGAGGTGAATGCGCCCATCACAAAGAAGTTTCTCAGAATGCCTCTGTGTAGTTTTTATTTGAAGATATTTGCTTTTCTGCAGTAGGCCTCAAAACACTCCCAATATCCAGTTGCGGATTCTACAAAAACAGTGTTTCAAAAGTGCCCAGTCAAATAAAAGTTCAACTCTGTGAGATGAATGCACACATCACAAAGACGTTTCTGAGAATGCTTCTGTGTAGTTTTTATATGAAGATATTTCCTTTTCCACAATAGGCCTCAAAGTGCTCCAAATATCCACTTGCAGATTCTACAAAGACAGTGTATCAAAACTGCTCAATCATAACATAGGTTCCACACAGTGAGATGAATGCACACATAACAAAGAAGTTTCTCAGAATGCATCTGTGTTGTTTTTATCTTTAGATATTTCCTTTACCTGCATAGGCTGCAAAGGGCTCCAAATAGCCACCTGCAGATTCTACAAAAAGAGAGATTCAAAACTGCTCCATCAAAAGAAAGGTTCAACTCTGTGAGATGAAGGCACACATCACAAAGAAGTTTCTCAGAATGCTTCTGTGTAGTTTTCATGTGAAGATATTTCTTTTCCACAGTAGCCCTCAAACCGCTCCAAATATCCACTTGCAGATTCTTCAAAAGCAGTGTTTCAAAACAGCTCAATCAAAATAAACGTTCAACTCTGTGAAATGAATGCACACATCACAATGAAGTTTCTCAGAATTCTTCTGTGCAGTTTTTATGTGAAATTATTTGCTTTTCCACCACAGCCTGCAAAGGGCTCAAAATATCCCCTTGCAGATTCCACAATAAGAGAGATTGAAAACTGCACAATCGAAAGATAGGTTCAACTCTCCTAGTTGAATGCACGCAGCACAAAGAATTTTCTCAGAATGCTTCCGTGTAGTTTTCTTTGGAAGATATTTCCTTTTCCACCATAGGCCCCAAACTCTCTAAATATCCACAAGCACATTCTACAAAAAGAGTGTTTCCAAACTGCTCAGTCAAAAGAAAGGTTCAACTCTGTGAGATGAATGCAAACATTGCCTAGAAGTTTCTCAGAATCCTTCTGTGAAGTTTTTATGTGAAGCTGTTTTCTTTTCCTAAATAGTCCTCAAAGCACCACAAATATCCACTTGCAGATGCTACAGAAAGAGTGTTCCAAAGCTGTTCAATCAAAAGAAAGGTTCAATTCTAGGAGATGACTTCACACATCACAAAGCAGTTTCTCAGAATGCTTCTGTGTAGTTTTTATATGAAGATACTTGTTTTTCCACAATAGGTCTCCAAGCGCTCGAAATCTCCACTTGCAGATTCTACAAAAACAGTGTTTCATAACTGCTAAGTCGAAAAAAAATGTTCAACTATTTGAGATGAATACACACATCACAAAGGAGTTTCTCAGAATACTTCAGTGTAGTTTTTATGTGAAGATATTTCCTTGTCCACAATGGGCCACAAAGCGCTCAAAATATCCATTTGCTGATTCTACAAAAACAGAGTTTCAAAAAACTGGTCAATCATAAGATAGGTTCAACTCTGTGAGATGAATGCTGACATAACCAAGATGTTTCTCAGAATGTTTCTGTGTAGTTTCTATTTGAAGATATTTCCTTTTCCAAAATAGGCAGCAAATGGCTCCAAATATCCACTTGCACACTTCGCCAAAAGAGAAATTCAAAACTCCTCAACCAAAAAACAGGTTCAACTCTGTGAGTTGCATGCACCCATCACAAAGAAGTTTCTCAGAATGCTTCTGTGTAGTTTTTTTGTGAAGATATTTCCTTTATCACAAGAGGCCACAAAGGGCTCCTAATATCCACTTGCAGATTCTACAAAAAGAGAGATTCAAAACTGCTCAATCAAAAGATAGGTTCAACTCTGTGTGGTAAATGCACTCATCACGAAGGAGTTTCAAGGAATGCTTCTGTGCAGTTTTCATGTGAAGATACATGCTTTTCCACAATAGTCCTCAAAGTGCTCCAAATTTCCACTTGCAGATTCTATAAAAAGATTGTTTCAAAAGGGCTCAATCATAAGATAGGTTCAACTCTGTGAGATGAATGCACACATCAAAAATAAGTTTCTCAGAATGCTTCTGTGTAGTTTTTACTTGAAGATACTTCCTTTTCCACCTTATGCTCTAAAGGGCTCCAAATATCCGCTTGTAGATTCTTCAAAAAGAGAGATTCAAAACTGCTCAATCAAAAGATAGATTTAACTATGTGAGTTGAATGCACATATCATAAAGATGTGTCTCAGAATGCTTCTGTGTAATTTTTATATGAAGATATATCCTTTTCCACAATAGGTTTCAAAGCCCTCAAAATACCCACTTGCACATTCTACAAAAAGAGTGTTTCAAAACTACTCAACCAAAGAAAGATACAACTCTGCGAGTCGAATGCACACATCACGAAGAAGTTTCTCAGAATGCTTCTGTGCAGTTTTCTTTGAAGACATTTCCTTTTCCTCCATAGGCTGCAAAGGGCTACATATATCCACTTGCAGATTCTACAAACAGAGAGATTCAAAACTCCTCAATCAAAAGATAGGTTCAGACTTGTGAGTTGAATGCACACATCACAATGTAGTTTCTCAGAATGCTTCTGTGTATTTTTTATGTGAAGATGTTTTCTTTTCCACAATAGGCCTCAAAGCGCTCCAACTATCCACTTGCAGATACTACAAAAAGAGTGTTTCGAAACTGCTCAGTCAAAACAAAGGTTCAACTCTGTGAGGTGAATGCGCCCATCACAAAGAAGTTTCTCAGAATGCCTCTGTGTAGTTTTTATTTGAAGATATTTGCTTTTCTGCAGTAGGCCTCAAAACACTCCCAATATCCAGTTGCGGATTCTACAAAAACAGTGTTTCAAAAGTGCCCAGTCAAATAAAAGTTCAACTCTGTGAGATGAATGCACACATCACAAAGACGTTTCTGAGAATGCTTCTGTGTAGTTTTTATATGAAGATATTTCCTTTTCCACAATAGGCCTCAAAGTGCTCCAAATATCCACTTGCAGATTCTACAAAGACAGTGTATCAAAACTGCTCAATCATAACATAGGTTCCACACAGTGAGATGAATGCACACATAACAAAGAAGTTTCTCAGAATGCATCTGTGTTGTTTTTATCTTTAGATATTTCCTTTACCTGCATAGGCTGCAAAGGGCTCCAAATAGCCACCTGCAGATTCTACAAAAAGAGAGATTCAAAACTGCTCCATCAAAAGAAAGGTTCAACTCTGTGAGATGAAGGCACACATCACAAAGAAGTTTCTCAGAATGCTTCTGTGTAGTTTTCATGTGAAGATATTTCTTTTCCACAGTAGCCCTCAAACCGCTCCAAATATCCACTTGCAGATTCTTCAAAAGCAGTGTTTCAAAACAGCTCAATCAAAATAAACGTTCAACTCTGTGAAATGAATGCACACATCACAATGAAGTTTCTCAGAATTCTTCTGTGCAGTTTTTATGTGAAATTATTTGCTTTTCCACCACAGCCTGCAAAGGGCTCAAAATATCCCCTTGCAGATTCCACAATAAGAGAGATTGAAAACTGCACAATCGAAAGATAGGTTCAACTCTCCTAGTTGAATGCACGCAGCACAAAGAATTTTCTCAGAATGCTTCCGTGTAGTTTTCTTTGGAAGATATTTCCTTTTCCACCATAGGCCCCAAACTCTCTAAATATCCACAAGCACATTCTACAAAAAGAGTGTTTCCAAACTGCTCAGTCAAAAGAAAGGTTCAACTCTGTGAGATGAATGCAAACATTGCCTAGAAGTTTCTCAGAATGCTTCTGTGAAGTTTTTATGTGAAGCTGTTTTCTTTTCCTAAATAGTCCTCAAAGCACCACAAATATCCACTTGCAGATGCTACAGAAAGAGTGTTCCAAAGCTGTTCAATCAAAAGAAAGGTTCAATTCTAGGAGATGACTTCACACATCACAAAGCAGTTTCTCAGAATGCTTCTGTGTAGTTTTTATATGAAGATACTTGTTTTTCCACAATAGGTCTCCAAGCGCTCGAAATCTCCACTTGCAGATTCTACAAAAACAGTGTTTCATAACTGCTAAGTCGAAAAAAAATGTTCAACTATTTGAGATGAATACACACATCACAAAGGAGTTTCTCAGAATACTTCAGTGTAGTTTTTATGTGAAGATATTTCCTTGTCCACAATGGGCCACAAAGCGCTCAAAATATCCATTTGCTGATTCTACAAAAACAGAGTTTCAAAAAACTGGTCAATCATAAGATAGGTTCAACTCTGTGAGATGAATGCTGACATAACCAAGATGTTTCTCAGAATGTTTCTGTGTAGTTTCTATTTGAAGATATTTCCTTTTCCAAAATAGGCAGCAAATGGCTCCAAATATCCACTTGCACACTTCGCCAAAAGAGAAATTCAAAACTCCTCAACCAAAAAACAGGTTCAACTCTGTGAGTTGCATGCACCCATCACAAAGAAGTTTCTCAGAATGCTTCTGTGTAGTTTTTTTGTGAAGATATTTCCTTTATCACAAGAGGCCACAAAGGGCTCCTAATATCCACTTGCAGATTCTACAAAAAGAGAGATTCAAAACTGCTCAATCAAAAGATAGGTTCAACTCTGTGTGGTAAATGCACTCATCACGAAGGAGTTTCAAGGAATGCTTCTGTGCAGTTTTCATGTGAAGATACATGCTTTTCCACAATAGTCCTCAAAGTGCTCCAAATTTCCACTTGCAGATTCTATAAAAAGATTGTTTCAAAAGGGCTCAATCATAAGATAGGTTCAACTCTGTGAGATGAATGCACACATCAAAAATAAGTTTCTCAGAATGCTTCTGTGTAGTTTTTACTTGAAGATACTTCCTTTTCCACCTTATGCTCTAAAGGGCTCCAAATATCCGCTTGTAGATTCTTCAAAAAGAGAGATTCAAAACTGCTCAATCAAAAGATAGATTTAACTATGTGAGTTGAATGCACATATCATAAAGATGTGTCTCAGAATGCTTCTGTGTAATTTTTATATGAAGATATATCCTTTTCCACAATAGGTTTCAAAGCCCTCAAAATACCCACTTGCACATTCTACAAAAAGAGTGTTTCAAAACTACTCAACCAAAGAAAGATACAACTCTGCGAGTCGAATGCACACATCACGAAGAAGTTTCTCAGAATGCTTCTGTGCAGTTTTCTTTGAAGACATTTCCTTTTCCTCCATAGGCTGCAAAGGGCTACATATATCCACTTGCAGATTCTACAAACAGAGAGATTCAAAACTCCTCAATCAAAAGATAGGTTCAGACTTGTGAGTTGAATGCACACATCACAATGTAGTTTCTCAGAATGCTTCTGTGTATTTTTTATGTGAAGATGTTTTCTTTTCCACAATAGGCCTCAAAGCGCTCCAACTATCCACTTGCAGATACTACAAAAAGAGTGTTTCGAAACTGCTCAGTCAAAACAAAGGTTCAACTCTGTGAGGTGAATGCGCCCATCACAAAGAAGTTTCTCAGAATGACTCTGTGTAGTTTTCATTTGAAGGTATTTGCTTTTCTGCAGTAGGCCTCAAAACACTCCCAATATCCAGTTGCGGATTCTACAAAAACAGTGTTTCAAAAGTGCCCAGTCAAATAAAAGTTCAACTCTGTGAGATGAATGCACACATCACAAAGACGTTTCTGAGAATGCTTCTGTGTAGTTTTTATATGAAGATATTTCCTTTTCCACAATAGGCCTCAAAGTGCTCCAAATATCCACTTGCAGATTCTACAAAGACAGTGTATCAAAACTGCTCAATCATAACATAGGTTCCACACAGTGAGATGAATGCACACATAACAAAGAAGTTTCTCAGAATGCATCTGTGTTGTTTTTATCTTTAGATATTTCCTTTACCTGCATAGGCTGCAAAGGGCTCCAAATAGCCACCTGCAGATTCTACAAAAAGAGAGATTCAAAACTGCTCCATCAAAAGAAAGGTTCAACTCTGTGAGATGAAGGCACACATCACAAAGAAGTTTCTCAGAATGCTTCTGTGTAGTTTTCATGTGAAGATATTTCTTTTCCACAGTAGCCCTCAAACCGCTCCAAATATCCACTTGCAGATTCTTCAAAAGCAGTGTTTCAAAACAGCTCAATCAAAATAAACGTTCAACTCTGTGAAATGAATGCACACATCACAATGAAGTTTCTCAGAATTCTTCTGTGCAGTTTTTATGTGAAATTATTTGCTTTTCCACCACAGCCTGCAAAGGGCTCAAAATATCCCCTTGCAGATTCCACAATAAGAGAGATTGAAAACTGCACAATCGAAAGATAGGTTCAACTCTCCTAGTTGAATGCACGCAGCACAAAGAATTTTCTCAGAATGCTTCCGTGTAGTTTTCTTTGGAAGATATTTCCTTTTCCACCATAGGCCCCAAACTCTCTAAATATCCACAAGCACATTCTACAAAAAGAGTGTTTCCAAACTGCTCAGTCAAAAGAAAGGTTCAACTCTGTGAGATGAATGCAAACATTGCCTAGAAGTTTCTCAGAATGCTTCTGTGAAGTTTTTATGTGAAGCTGTTTTCTTTTCCTAAATAGTCCTCAAAGCACCACAAATATCCACTTGCAGATGCTACAGAAAGAGTGTTCCAAAGCTGTTCAATCAAAAGAAAGGTTCAATTCTAGGAGATGACTTCACACATCACAAAGCAGTTTCTCAGAATGCTTCTGTGTAGTTTTTATATGAAGATACTTGTTTTTCCACAATAGGTCTCCAAGCGCTCGAAATCTCCACTTGCAGATTCTACAAAAACAGTGTTTCATAACTGCTAAGTCGAAAAAAAATGTTCAACTATTTGAGATGAATACACACATCACAAAGGAGTTTCTCAGAATACTTCAGTGTAGTTTTTATGTGAAGATATTTCCTTGTCCACAATGGGCCACAAAGCGCTCAAAATATCCATTTGCTGATTCTACAAAAACAGAGTTTCAAAAAACTGGTCAATCATAAGATAGGTTCAACTCTGTGAGATGAATGCTGACATAACCAAGATGTTTCTCAGAATGTTTCTGTGTAGTTTCTATTTGAAGATATTTCCTTTTCCAAAATAGGCAGCAAATGGCTCCAAATATCCACTTGCACACTTCGCCAAAAGAGAAATTCAAAACTCCTCAACCAAAAAACAGGTTCAACTCTGTGAGTTGCATGCACCCATCACAAAGAAGTTTCTCAGAATGCTTCTGTGTAGTTTTTTTGTGAAGATATTTCCTTTATCACAAGAGGCCACAAAGGGCTCCTAATATCCACTTGCAGATTCTACAAAAAGAGAGATTCAAAACTGCTCAATCAAAAGATAGGTTCAACTCTGTGTGGTAAATGCACTCATCACGAAGGAGTTTCAAGGAATGCTTCTGTGCAGTTTTCATGTGAAGATACATGCTTTTCCACAATAGTCCTCAAAGTGCTCCAAATTTCCACTTGCAGATTCTATAAAAAGATTGTTTCAAAAGGGCTCAATCATAAGATAGGTTCAACTCTGTGAGATGAATGCACACATCAAAAATAAGTTTCTCAGAATGCTTCTGTGTAGTTTTTACTTGAAGATACTTCCTTTTCCACCTTATGCTCTAAAGGGCTCCAAATATCCGCTTGTAGATTCTTCAAAAAGAGAGATTCAAAACTGCTCAATCAAAAGATAGATTTAACTATGTGAGTTGAATGCACATATCATAAAGATGTGTCTCAGAATGCTTCTGTGTAATTTTTATATGAAGATATATCCTTTTCCACAATAGGTTTCAAAGCCCTCAAAATACCCACTTGCACATTCTACAAAAAGAGTGTTTCAAAACTACTCAACCAAAGAAAGATACAACTCTGCGAGTCGAATGCACACATCACGAAGAAGTTTCTCAGAATGCTTCTGTGCAGTTTTCTTTGAAGACATTTCCTTTTCCTCCATAGGCTGCAAAGGGCTACATATATCCACTTGCAGATTCTACAAACAGAGAGATTCAAAACTCCTCAATCAAAAGATAGGTTCAGACTTGTGAGTTGAATGCACACATCACAATGTAGTTTCTCAGAATGCTTCTGTGTATTTTTTATGTGAAGATGTTTTCTTTTCCACAATAGGCCTCAAAGCGCTCCAACTATCCACTTGCAGATACTACAAAAAGAGTGTTTCGAAACTGCTCAGTCAAAACAAAGGTTCAACTCTGTGAGGTGAATGCGCCCATCACAAAGAAGTTTCTCAGAATGACTCTGTGTAGTTTTCATTTGAAGGTATTTGCTTTTCTGCAGTAGGCCTCAAAACACTCCCAATATCCAGTTGCGGATTCTACAAAAACAGTGTTTCAAAAGTGCCCAGTCAAATAAAAGTTCAACTCTGTGAGATGAATGCACACATCACAAAGACGTTTCTGAGAATGCTTCTGTGTAGTTTTTATATGAAGATATTTCCTTTTCCACAATAGGCCTCAAAGTGCTCCAAATATCCACTTGCAGATTCTACAAAGACAGTGTATCAAAACTGCTCAATCATAACATAGGTTCCACACAGTGAGATGAATGCACACATAACAAAGAAGTTTCTCAGA
Organism: Pan paniscus; assembly: GCF_029289425.2. Taxonomy (NCBI): domain Eukaryota; kingdom Metazoa; phylum Chordata; class Mammalia; order Primates; family Hominidae; genus Pan; species Pan paniscus. The sequence goes on from NC_073270.2 coordinate 35,685,263, forward strand.
ATGCATCTGTGTTGTTTTTATCTTTAGATATTTCCTTTACCTGCATAGGCTGCAAAGGGCTCCAAATAGCCACCTGCAGATTCTACAAAAAGAGAGATTCAAAACTGCTCCATCAAAAGAAAGGTTCAACTCTGTGAGATGAAGGCACACATCACAAAGAAGTTTCTCAGAATGCTTCTGTGTAGTTTTCATGTGAAGATATTTCTTTTCCACAGTAGCCCTCAAACCGCTCCAAATATCCACTTGCAGATTCTTCAAAAGCAGTGTTTCAAAACAGCTCAATCAAAATAAACGTTCAACTCTGTGAAATGAATGCACACATCACAATGAAGTTTCTCAGAATTCTTCTGTGCAGTTTTTATGTGAAATTATTTGCTTTTCCACCACAGCCTGCAAAGGGCTCAAAATATCCCCTTGCAGATTCCACAATAAGAGAGATTGAAAACTGCACAATCGAAAGATAGGTTCAACTCTCCTAGTTGAATGCACGCAGCACAAAGAATTTTCTCAGAATGCTTCCGTGTAGTTTTCTTTGGAAGATATTTCCTTTTCCACCATAGGCCCCAAACTCTCTAAATATCCACAAGCACATTCTACAAAAAGAGTGTTTCCAAACTGCTCAGTCAAAAGAAAGGTTCAACTCTGTGAGATGAATGCAAACATTGCCTAGAAGTTTCTCAGAATGCTTCTGTGAAGTTTTTATGTGAAGCTGTTTTCTTTTCCTAAATAGTCCTCAAAGCACCACAAATATCCACTTGCAGATGCTACAGAAAGAGTGTTCCAAAGCTGTTCAATCAAAAGAAAGGTTCAATTCTAGGAGATGACTTCACACATCACAAAGCAGTTTCTCAGAATGCTTCTGTGTAGTTTTTATATGAAGATACTTGTTTTTCCACAATAGGTCTCCAAGCGCTCGAAATCTCCACTTGCAGATTCTACAAAAACAGTGTTTCATAACTGCTAAGTCGAAAAAAAATGTTCAACTATTTGAGATGAATACACACATCACAAAGGAGTTTCTCAGAATACTTCAGTGTAGTTTTTATGTGAAGATATTTCCTTGTCCACAATGGGCCACAAAGCGCTCAAAATATCCATTTGCTGATTCTACAAAAACAGAGTTTCAAAAAACTGGTCAATCATAAGATAGGTTCAACTCTGTGAGATGAATGCTGACATAACCAAGATGTTTCTCAGAATGTTTCTGTGTAGTTTCTATTTGAAGATATTTCCTTTTCCAAAATAGGCAGCAAATGGCTCCAAATATCCACTTGCACACTTCGCCAAAAGAGAAATTCAAAACTCCTCAACCAAAAAACAGGTTCAACTCTGTGAGTTGCATGCACCCATCACAAAGAAGTTTCTCAGAATGCTTCTGTGTAGTTTTTTTGTGAAGATATTTCCTTTATCACAAGAGGCCACAAAGGGCTCCTAATATCCACTTGCAGATTCTACAAAAAGAGAGATTCAAAACTGCTCAATCAAAAGATAGGTTCAACTCTGTGTGGTAAATGCACTCATCACGAAGGAGTTTCAAGGAATGCTTCTGTGCAGTTTTCATGTGAAGATACATGCTTTTCCACAATAGTCCTCAAAGTGCTCCAAATTTCCACTTGCAGATTCTATAAAAAGATTGTTTCAAAAGGGCTCAATCATAAGATAGGTTCAACTCTGTGAGATGAATGCACACATCAAAAATAAGTTTCTCAGAATGCTTCTGTGTAGTTTTTACTTGAAGATACTTCCTTTTCCACCTTATGCTGTAAAGGGCTCCAAATATCCGCTTGTAGATTCTTCAAAAAGAGAGATTCAAAACTGCTCAATCAAAAGATAGATTTAACTATGTGAGTTGAATGCACATATCATAAAGATGTGTCTCAGAATGCTTCTGTGTAATTTTTATATGAAGATATATCCTTTTCCACAATAGGTTTCAAAGCCCTCAAAATACCCACTTGCACATTCTACAAAAAGAGTGTTTCAAAACTACTCAACCAAAGAAAGATACAACTCTGCGAGTCGAATGCACACATCACGAAGAAGTTTCTCAGAATGCTTCTGTGCAGTTTTCTTTGAAGACATTTCCTTTTCCTCCATAGGCTGCAAAGGGCTACATATATCCACTTGCAGATTCTACAAACAGAGAGATTCAAAACTCCTCAATCAAAAGATAGGTTCAGACTTGTGAGTTGAATGCACACATCACAATGTAGTTTCTCAGAATGCTTCTGTGTATTTTTTATGTGAAGATGTTTTCTTTTCCACAATAGGCCTCAAAGCGCTCCAACTATCCACTTGCAGATACTACAAAAAGAGTGTTTCGAAACTGCTCAGTCAAAACAAAGGTTCAACTCTGTGAGGTGAATGCGCCCATCACAAAGAAGTTTCTCAGAATGCCTCTGTGTAGTTTTTATTTGAAGATATTTGCTTTTCTGCAGTAGGCCTCAAAACACTCCCAATATCCAGTTGCGGATTCTACAAAAACAGTGTTTCAAAAGTGCCCAGTCAAATAAAAGTTCAACTCTGTGAGATGAATGCACACATCACAAAGACGTTTCTGAGAATGCTTCTGTGTAGTTTTTATATGAAGATATTTCCTTTTCCACAATAGGCCTCAAAGTGCTCCAAATATCCACTTGCAGATTCTACAAAGACAGTGTATCAAAACTGCTCAATCATAACATAGGTTCCACACAGTGAGATGAATGCACACATAACAAAGAAGTTTCTCAGAATGCATCTGTGTTGTTTTTATCTTTAGATATTTCCTTTACCTGCATAGGCTGCAAAGGGCTCCAAATAGCCACCTGCAGATTCTACAAAAAGAGAGATTCAAAACTGCTCCATCAAAAGAAAGGTTCAACTCTGTGAGATGAAGGCACACATCACAAAGAAGTTTCTCAGAATGCTTCTGTGTAGTTTTCATGTGAAGATATTTCTTTTCCACAGTAGCCCTCAAACCGCTCCAAATATCCACTTGCAGATTCTTCAAAAGCAGTGTTTCAAAACAGCTCAATCAAAATAAACGTTCAACTCTGTGAAATGAATGCACACATCACAATGAAGTTTCTCAGAATTCTTCTGTGCAGTTTTTATGTGAAATTATTTGCTTTTCCACCACAGCCTGCAAAGGGCTCAAAATATCCCCTTGCAGATTCCACAATAAGAGAGATTGAAAACTGCACAATCGAAAGATAGGTTCAACTCTCCTAGTTGAATGCACGCAGCACAAAGAATTTTCTCAGAATGCTTCCGTGTAGTTTTCTTTGGAAGATATTTCCTTTTCCACCATAGGCCCCAAACTCTCTAAATATCCACAAGCACATTCTACAAAAAGAGTGTTTCCAAACTGCTCAGTCAAAAGAAAGGTTCAACTCTGTGAGATGAATGCAAACATTGCCTAGAAGTTTCTCAGAATGCTTCTGTGAAGTTTTTATGTGAAGCTGTTTTCTTTTCCTAAATAGTCCTCAAAGCACCACAAATATCCACTTGCAGATGCTACAGAAAGAGTGTTCCAAAGCTGTTCAATCAAAAGAAAGGTTCAATTCTAGGAGATGACTTCACACATCACAAAGCAGTTTCTCAGAATGCTTCTGTGTAGTTTTTATATGAAGATACTTGTTTTTCCACAATAGGTCTCCAAGCGCTCGAAATCTCCACTTGCAGATTCTACAAAAACAGTGTTTCATAACTGCTAAGTCGAAAAAAAATGTTCAACTATTTGAGATGAATACACACATCACAAAGGAGTTTCTCAGAATACTTCAGTGTAGTTTTTATGTGAAGATATTTCCTTGTCCACAATGGGCCACAAAGCGCTCAAAATATCCATTTGCTGATTCTACAAAAACAGAGTTTCAAAAAACTGGTCAATCATAAGATAGGTTCAACTCTGTGAGATGAATGCTGACATAACCAAGATGTTTCTCAGAATGTTTCTGTGTAGTTTCTATTTGAAGATATTTCCTTTTCCAAAATAGGCAGCAAATGGCTCCAAATATCCACTTGCACACTTCGCCAAAAGAGAAATTCAAAACTCCTCAACCAAAAAACAGGTTCAACTCTGTGAGTTGCATGCACCCATCACAAAGAAGTTTCTCAGAATGCTTCTGTGTAGTTTTTTTGTGAAGATATTTCCTTTATCACAAGAGGCCACAAAGGGCTCCTAATATCCACTTGCAGATTCTACAAAAAGAGAGATTCAAAACTGCTCAATCAAAAGATAGGTTCAACTCTGTGTGGTAAATGCACTCATCACGAAGGAGTTTCAAGGAATGCTTCTGTGCAGTTTTCATGTGAAGATACATGCTTTTCCACAATAGTCCTCAAAGTGCTCCAAATTTCCACTTGCAGATTCTATAAAAAGATTGTTTCAAAAGGGCTCAATCATAAGATAGGTTCAACTCTGTGAGATGAATGCACACATCAAAAATAAGTTTCTCAGAATGCTTCTGTGTAGTTTTTACTTGAAGATACTTCCTTTTCCACCTTATGCTCTAAAGGGCTCCAAATATCCGCTTGTAGATTCTTCAAAAAGAGAGATTCAAAACTGCTCAATCAAAAGATAGATTTAACTATGTGAGTTGAATGCACATATCATAAAGATGTGTCTCAGAATGCTTCTGTGTAATTTTTATATGAAGATATATCCTTTTCCACAATAGGTTTCAAAGCCCTCAAAATACCCACTTGCACATTCTACAAAAAGAGTGTTTCAAAACTACTCAACCAAAGAAAGATACAACTCTGCGAGTCGAATGCACACATCACGAAGAAGTTTCTCAGAATGCTTCTGTGCAGTTTTCTTTGAAGACATTTCCTTTTCCTCCATAGGCTGCAAAGGGCTACATATATCCACTTGCAGATTCTACAAACAGAGAGATTCAAAACTCCTCAATCAAAAGATAGGTTCAGACTTGTGAGTTGAATGCACACATCACAATGTAGTTTCTCAGAATGCTTCTGTGTATTTTTTATGTGAAGATGTTTTCTTTTCCACAATAGGCCTCAAAGCGCTCCAACTATCCACTTGCAGATACTACAAAAAGAGTGTTTCGAAACTGCTCAGTCAAAACAAAGGTTCAACTCTGTGAGGTGAATGCGCCCATCACAAAGAAGTTTCTCAGAATGCCTCTGTGTAGTTTTTATTTGAAGATATTTGCTTTTCTGCAGTAGGCCTCAAAACACTCCCAATATCCAGTTGCGGATTCTACAAAAACAGTGTTTCAAAAGTGCCCAGTCAAATAAAAGTTCAACTCTGTGAGATGAATGCACACATCACAAAGACGTTTCTGAGAATGCTTCTGTGTAGTTTTTATATGAAGATATTTCCTTTTCCACAATAGGCCTCAAAGTGCTCCAAATATCCACTTGCAGATTCTACAAAGACAGTGTATCAAAACTGCTCAATCATAACATAGGTTCCACACAGTGAGATGAATGCACACATAACAAAGAAGTTTCTCAGAATGCATCTGTGTTGTTTTTATCTTTAGATATTTCCTTTACCTGCATAGGCTGCAAAGGGCTCCAAATAGCCACCTGCAGATTCTACAAAAAGAGAGATTCAAAACTGCTCCATCAAAAGAAAGGTTCAACTCTGTGAGATGAAGGCACACATCACAAAGAAGTTTCTCAGAATGCTTCTGTGTAGTTTTCATGTGAAGATATTTCTTTTCCACAGTAGCCCTCAAACCGCTCCAAATATCCACTTGCAGATTCTTCAAAAGCAGTGTTTCAAAACAGCTCAATCAAAATAAACGTTCAACTCTGTGAAATGAATGCACACATCACAATGAAGTTTCTCAGAATTCTTCTGTGCAGTTTTTATGTGAAATTATTTGCTTTTCCACCACAGCCTGCAAAGGGCTCAAAATATCCCCTTGCAGATTCCACAATAAGAGAGATTGAAAACTGCACAATCGAAAGATAGGTTCAACTCTCCTAGTTGAATGCACGCAGCACAAAGAATTTTCTCAGAATGCTTCCGTGTAGTTTTCTTTGGAAGATATTTCCTTTTCCACCATAGGCCCCAAACTCTCTAAATATCCACAAGCACATTCTACAAAAAGAGTGTTTCCAAACTGCTCAGTCAAAAGAAAGGTTCAACTCTGTGAGATGAATGCAAACATTGCCTAGAAGTTTCTCAGAATGCTTCTGTGAAGTTTTTATGTGAAGCTGTTTTCTTTTCCTAAATAGTCCTCAAAGCACCACAAATATCCACTTGCAGATGCTACAGAAAGAGTGTTCCAAAGCTGTTCAATCAAAAGAAAGGTTCAATTCTAGGAGATGACTTCACACATCACAAAGCAGTTTCTCAGAATGCTTCTGTGTAGTTTTTATATGAAGATACTTGTTTTTCCACAATAGGTCTCCAAGCGCTCGAAATCTCCACTTGCAGATTCTACAAAAACAGTGTTTCATAACTGCTAAGTCGAAAAAAAATGTTCAACTATTTGAGATGAATACACACATCACAAAGGAGTTTCTCAGAATACTTCAGTGTAGTTTTTATGTGAAGATATTTCCTTGTCCACAATGGGCCACAAAGCGCTCAAAATATCCATTTGCTGATTCTACAAAAACAGAGTTTCAAAAAACTGGTCAATCATAAGATAGGTTCAACTCTGTGAGATGAATGCTGACATAACCAAGATGTTTCTCAGAATGTTTCTGTGTAGTTTCTATTTGAAGATATTTCCTTTTCCAAAATAGGCAGCAAAGGGCTCCAAATATCCACTTGCACACTTCGCCAAAAGAGAAATTCAAAACTCCTCAACCAAAAAACAGGTTCAACTCTGTGAGTTGCATGCACCCATCACAAAGAAGTTTCTCAGAATGCTTCTGTGTAGTTTTTTTGTGAAGATATTTCCTTTATCACAAGAGGCCACAAAGGGCTCCTAATATCCACTTGCAGATTCTACAAAAAGAGAGATTCAAAACTGCTCAATCAAAAGATAGGTTCAACTCTGTGTGGTAAATGCACTCATCACGAAGGAGTTTCAAGGAATGCTTCTGTGCAGTTTTCATGTGAAGATACATGCTTTTCCACAATAGTCCTCAAAGTGCTCCAAATTTCCACTTGCAGATTCTATAAAAAGATTGTTTCAAAAGGGCTCAATCATAAGATAGGTTCAACTCTGTGAGATGAATGCACACATCAAAAATAAGTTTCTCAGAATGCTTCTGTGTAGTTTTTACTTGAAGATACTTCCTTTTCCACCTTATGCTCTAAAGGGCTCCAAATATCCGCTTGTAGATTCTTCAAAAAGAGAGATTCAAAACTGCTCAATCAAAAGATAGATTTAACTATGTGAGTTGAATGCACATATCATAAAGATGTGTCTCAGAATGCTTCTGTGTAATTTTTATATGAAGATATATCCTTTTCCACAATAGGTTTCAAAGCCCTCAAAATACCCACTTGCACATTCTACAAAAAGAGTGTTTCAAAACTACTCAACCAAAGAAAGATACAACTCTGCGAGTCGAATGCACACATCACGAAGAAGTTTCTCAGAATGCTTCTGTGCAGTTTTCTTTGAAGACATTTCCTTTTCCTCCATAGGCTGCAAAGGGCTACATATATCCACTTGCAGATTCTACAAACAGAGAGATTCAAAACTCCTCAATCAAAAGATAGGTTCAGACTTGTGAGTTGAATGCACACATCACAATGTAGTTTCTCAGAATGCTTCTGTGTATTTTTTATGTGAAGATGTTTTCTTTTCCACAATAGGCCTCAAAGCGCTCCAACTATCCACTTGCAGATACTACAAAAAGAGTGTTTCGAAACTGCTCAGTCAAAACAAAGGTTCAACTCTGTGAGGTGAATGCGCCCATCACAAAGAAGTTTCTCAGAATGCCTCTGTGTAGTTTTTATTTGAAGATATTTGCTTTTCTGCAGTAGGCCTCAAAACACTCCCAATATCCAGTTGCGGATTCTACAAAAACAGTGTTTCAAAAGTGCCCAGTCAAATAAAAGTTCAACTCTGTGAGATGAATGCACACATCACAAAGACGTTTCTGAGAATGCTTCTGTGTAGTTTTTATATGAAGATATTTCCTTTTCCACAATAGGCCTCAAAGTGCTCCAAATATCCACTTGCAGATTCTACAAAGACAGTGTATCAAAACTGCTCAATCATAACATAGGTTCCACACAGTGAGATGAATGCACACATAACAAAGAAGTTTCTCAGAATGCATCTGTGTTGTTTTTATCTTTAGATATTTCCTTTACCTGCATAGGCTGCAAAGGGCTCCAAATAGCCACCTGCAGATTCTACAAAAAGAGAGATTCAAAACTGCTCCATCAAAAGAAAGGTTCAACTCTGTGAGATGAAGGCACACATCACAAAGAAGTTTCTCAGAATGCTTCTGTGTAGTTTTCATGTGAAGATATTTCTTTTCCACAGTAGCCCTCAAACCGCTCCAAATATCCACTTGCAGATTCTTCAAAAGCAGTGTTTCAAAACAGCTCAATCAAAATAAACGTTCAACTCTGTGAAATGAATGCACACATCACAATGAAGTTTCTCAGAATTCTTCTGTGCAGTTTTTATGTGAAATTATTTGCTTTTCCACCACAGCCTGCAAAGGGCTCAAAATATCCCCTTGCAGATTCCACAATAAGAGAGATTGAAAACTGCACAATCGAAAGATAGGTTCAACTCTCCTAGTTGAATGCACGCAGCACAAAGAATTTTCTCAGAATGCTTCCGTGTAGTTTTCTTTGGAAGATATTTCCTTTTCCACCATAGGCCCCAAACTCTCTAAATATCCACAAGCACATTCTACAAAAAGAGTGTTTCCAAACTGCTCAGTCAAAAGAAAGGTTCAACTCTGTGAGATGAATGCAAACATTGCCTAGAAGTTTCTCAGAATGCTTCTGTGAAGTTTTTATGTGAAGCTGTTTTCTTTTCCTAAATAGTCCTCAAAGCACCACAAATATCCACTTGCAGATGCTACAGAAAGAGTGTTCCAAAGCTGTTCAATCAAAAGAAAGGTTCAATTCTAGGAGATGACTTCACACATCACAAAGCAGTTTCTCAGAATGCTTCTGTGTAGTTTTTATATGAAGATACTTGTTTTTCCACAATAGGTCTCCAAGCGCTCGAAATCTCCACTTGCAGATTCTACAAAAACAGTGTTTCATAACTGCTAAGTCGAAAAAAATGTTCAACTATTTGAGATGAATACACACATCACAAAGGAGTTTCTCAGAATACTTCAGTGTAGTTTTTATGTGAAGATATTTCCTTGTCCACAATGGCCCACAAAGCGCTCAAAATATCCATTTGCTGATTCTACAAAAACAGAGTTTCAAAAAACTGGTCAATCATAAGATAGGTTCAACTCTGTGAGATGAATGCTGACATAACCAAGATGTTTCTCAGAATGTTTCTGTGTAGTTTCTATTTGAAGATATTTCCTTTTCCAAAATAGGCAGCAAAGGGCTCCAAATATCCACTTGCACACTTCGCCAAAAGAGAAATTCAAAACTCCTCAACCAAAAAACAGGTTCAACTCTGTGAGTTGCATGCACCCATCACAAAGAAGTTTCTCAGAATGCTTCTGTGTAGTTTTTTTGTGAAGATATTTCCTTTATCACAAGAGGCCACAAAGGGCTCCTAATATCCACTTGCAGATTCTACAAAAAGAGAGATTCAAAACTGCTCAATCAAAAGATAGGTTCAACTCTGTGTGGTAAATGCACTCATCACGAAGGAGTTTCAAGGAATGCTTCTGTGCAGTTTTCATGTGAAGATACATGCTTTTCCACAATAGTCCTCAAAGTGCTCCAAATTTCCACTTGCAGATTCTATAAAAAGATTGTTTCAAAAGGGCTCAATCATAAGATAGGTTCAACTCTGTGAGATGAATGCACACATCAAAAATAAGTTTCTCAGAATGCTTCTGTGTAGTTTTTACTTGAAGATACTTCCTTTTCCACCTTATGCTCTAAAGGGCTCCAAATATCCGCTTGTAGATTCTTCAAAAAGAGAGATTCAAAACTGCTCAATCAAAAGATAGATTTAACTATGTGAGTTGAATGCACATATCATAAAGATGTGTCTCAGAATGCTTCTGTGTAATTTTTATATGAAGATATATCCTTTTCCACAATAGGTTTCAAAGCCCTCAAAATACCCACTTGCACATTCTACAAAAAGAGTGTTTCAAAACTACTCAACCAAAGAAAGATACAACTCTGCGAGTCGAATGCACACATCACGAAGAAGTTTCTCAGAATGCTTCTGTGCAGTTTTCTTTGAAGACATTTCCTTTTCCTCCATAGGCTGCAAAGGGCTACATATATCCACTTGCAGATTCTACAAACAGAGAGATTCAAAACTCCTCAATCAAAAGATAGGTTCAGACTTGTGAGTTGAATGCACACATCACAATGTAGTTTCTCAGAATGCTTCTGTGTATTTTTTATGTGAAGATGTTTTCTTTTCCACAATAGGCCTCAAAGCGCTCCAACTATCCACTTGCAGATACTACAAAAAGAGTGTTTCGAAACTGCTCAGTCAAAACAAAGGTTCAACTCTGTGAGGTGAATGCGCCCATCACAAAGAAGTTTCTCAGAATGCCTCTGTGTAGTTTTTATTTGAAGATATTTGCTTTTCTGCAGTAGGCCTCAAAACACTCCCAATATCCAGTTGCGGATTCTACAAAAACAGTGTTTCAAAAGTGCCCAGTCAAATAAAAGTTCAACTCTGTGAGATGAATGCACACATCACAAAGACGTTTCTGAGAATGCTTCTGTGTAGTTTTTATATGAAGATATTTCCTTTTCCACAATAGGCCTCAAAGTGCTCCAAATATCCACTTGCAGATTCTACAAAGACAGTGTATCAAAACTGCTCAATCATAACATAGGTTCCACACAGTGAGATGAATGCACACATAACAAAGAAGTTTCTCAGAATGCATCTGTGTTGTTTTTATCTTTAGATATTTCCTTTACCTGCATAGGCTGCAAAGGGCTCCAAATAGCCACCTGCAGATTCTACAAAAAGAGAGATTCAAAACTGCTCCATCAAAAGAAAGGTTCAACTCTGTGAGATGAAGGCACACATCACAAAGAAGTTTCTCAGAATGCTTCTGTGTAGTTTTCATGTGAAGATATTTCTTTTCCACAGTAGCCCTCAAACCGCTCCAAATATCCACTTGCAGATTCTTCAAAAGCAGTGTTTCAAAACAGCTCAATCAAAATAAACGTTCAACTCTGTGAAATGAATGCACACATCACAATGAAGTTTCTCAGAATTCTTCTGTGCAGTTTTTATGTGAAATTATTTGCTTTTCCACCACAGCCTGCAAAGGGCTCAAAATATCCCCTTGCAGATTCCACAATAAGAGAGATTGAAAACTGCACAATCGAAAGATAGGTTCAACTCTCCTAGTTGAATGCACGCAGCACAAAGAATTTTCTCAGAATGCTTCCGTGTAGTTTTCTTTGGAAGATATTTCCTTTTCCACCATAGGCCCCAAACTCTCTAAATATCCACAAGCACATTCTACAAAAAGAGTGTTTCCAAACTGCTCAGTCAAAAGAAAGGTTCAACTCTGTGAGATGAATGCAAACATTGCCTAGAAGTTTCTCAGAATGCTTCTGTGAAGTTTTTATGTGAAGCTGTTTTCTTTTCCTAAATAGTCCTCAAAGCACCACAAATATCCACTTGCAGATGCTACAGAAAGAGTGTTCCAAAGCTGTTCAATCAAAAGAAAGGTTCAATTCTAGGAGATGACTTCACACATCACAAAGCAGTTTCTCAGAATGCTTCTGTGTAGTTTTTATATGAAGATACTTGTTTTTCCACAATAGGTCTCCAAGCGCTCGAAATCTCCACTTGCAGATTCTACAAAAACAGTGTTTCATAACTGCTAAGTCGAAAAAAATGTTCAACTATTTGAGATGAATACACACATCACAAAGGAGTTTCTCAGAATACTTCAGTGTAGTTTTTATGTGAAGATATTTCCTTGTCCACAATGGCCCACAAAGCGCTCAAAATATCCATTTGCTGATTCTACAAAAACAGAGTTTCAAAAAACTGGTCAATCATAAGATAGGTTCAACTCTGTGAGATGAATGCTGACATAACCAAGATGTTTCTCAGAATGTTTCTGTGTAGTTTCTATTTGAAGATATTTCCTTTTCCAAAATAGGCAGCAAAGGGCTCCAAATATCCACTTGCACACTTCGCCAAAAGAGAAATTCAAAACTCCTCAACCAAAAAACAGGTTCAACTCTGTGAGTTGCATGCACCCATCACAAAGAAGTTTCTCAGAATGCTTCTGTGTAGTTTTTTTGTGAAGATATTTCCTTTATCACAAGAGGCCACAAAGGGCTCCTAATATCCACTTGCAGATTCTACAAAAAGAGAGATTCAAAACTGCTCAATCAAAAGATAGGTTCAACTCTGTGTGGTAAATGCACTCATCACGAAGGAGTTTCAAGGAATGCTTCTGTGCAGTTTTCATGTGAAGATACATGCTTTTCCACAATAGTCCTCAAAGTGCTCCAAATTTCCACTTGCAGATTCTATAAAAAGATTGTTTCAAAAGGGCTCAATCATAAGATAGGTTCAACTCTGTGAGATGAATGCACACATCAAAAATAAGTTTCTCAGAATGCTTCTGTGTAGTTTTTACTTGAAGATACTTCCTTTTCCACCTTATGCTCTAAAGGGCTCCAAATATCCGCTTGTAGATTCTTCAAAAAGAGAGATTCAAAACTGCTCAATCAAAAGATAGATTAAACTATGTGAGTTGAATGCACATATCATAAAGATGTGTCTCAGAATGCTTCTGTGTAATTTTTATATGAAGATATATCCTTTTCCACAATAGGTTTCAAAGCCCTCAAAATACCCACTTGCACATTCTACAAAAAGAGTGTTTCAAAACTACTCAACCAAAGAAAGATACAACTCTGCGAGTCGAATGCACACATCACGAAGAAGTTTCTCAGAATGCTTCTGTGCAGTTTTCTTTGAAGACATTTCCTTTTCCTCCATAGGCTGCAAAGGGCTACATATATCCACTTGCAGATTCTACAAACAGAGAGATTCAAAACTCCTCAATCAAAAGATAGGTTCAGACTTGTGAGTTGAATGCACACATCACAATGTAGTTTCTCAGAATGCTTCTGTGTATTTTTTATGTGAAGATGTTTTCTTTTCCACAATAGGCCTCAAAGCGCTCCAACTATCCACTTGCAGATACTACAAAAAGAGTGTTTCGAAACTGCTCAGTCAAAACAAAGGTTCAACTCTGTGAGGTGAATGCGCCCATCACAAAGAAGTTTCTCAGAATGCCTCTGTGTAGTTTTTATTTGAAGATATTTGCTTTTCTGCAGTAGGCCTCAAAACACTCCCAATATCCAGTTGCGGATTCTACAAAAACAGTGTTTCAAAAGTGCCCAGTCAAATAAAAGTTCAACTCTGTGAGATGAATGCACACATCACAAAGACGTTTCTGAGAATGCTTCTGTGTAGTTTTTATATGAAGATATTTCCTTTTCCACAATAGGCCTCAAAGTGCTCCAAATATCCACTTGCAGATTCTACAAAGACAGTGTATCAAAACTGCTCAATCATAACATAGGTTCCACACAGTGAGATGAATGCACACATAACAAAGAAGTTTCTCAGAATGCATCTGTGTTGTTTTTATCTTTAGATATTTCCTTTACCTGCATAGGCTGCAAAGGGCTCCAAATAGCCACCTGCAGATTCTACAAAAAGAGAGATTCAAAACTGCTCCATCAAAAGAAAGGTTCAACTCTGTGAGATGAAGGCACACATCACAAAGAAGTTTCTCAGAATGCTTCTGTGTAGTTTTCATGTGAAGATATTTCTTTTCCACAGTAGCCCTCAAACCGCTCCAAATATCCACTTGCAGATTCTTCAAAAGCAGTGTTTCAAAACAGCTCAATCAAAATAAACGTTCAACTCTGTGAAATGAATGCACACATCACAATGAAGTTTCTCAGAATTCTTCTGTGCAGTTTTTATGTGAAATTATTTGCTTTTCCACCACAGCCTGCAAAGGGCTCAAAATATCCCCTTGCAGATTCCACAATAAGAGAGATTGAAAACTGCACAATCGAAAGATAGGTTCAACTCTCCTAGTTGAATGCACGCAGCACAAAGAATTTTCTCAGAATGCTTCCGTGTAGTTTTCTTTGGAAGATATTTCCTTTTCCACCATAGGCCCCAAACTCTCTAAATATCCACAAGCACATTCTACAAAAAGAGTGTTTCCAAACTGCTCAGTCAAAAGAAAGGTTCAACTCTGTGAGATGAATGCAAACATTGCCTAGAAGTTTCTCAGAATGCTTCTGTGAAGTTTTTATGTGAAGCTGTTTTCTTTTCCTAAATAGTCCTCAAAGCACCACAAATATCCACTTGCAGATGCTACAGAAAGAGTGTTCCAAAGCTGTTCAATCAAAAGAAAGGTTCAATTCTAGGAGATGACTTCACACATCACAAAGCAGTTTCTCAGAATGCTTCTGTGTAGTTTTTATATGAAGATACTTGTTTTTCCACAATAGGTCTCCAAGCGCTCGAAATCTCCACTTGCAGATTCTACAAAAACAGTGTTTCATAACTGCTAAGTCGAAAAAAATGTTCAACTATTTGAGATGAATACACACATCACAAAGGAGTTTCTCAGAATACTTCAGTGTAGTTTTTATGTGAAGATATTTCCTTGTCCACAATGGCCCACAAAGCGCTCAAAATATCCATTTGCTGATTCTACAAAAACAGAGTTTCAAAAAACTGGTCAATCATAAGATAGGTTCAACTCTGTGAGATGAATGCTGACATAACCAAGATGTTTCTCAGAATGTTTCTGTGTAGTTTCTATTTGAAGATATTTCCTTTTCCAAAATAGGCAGCAAAGGGCTCCAAATATCCACTTGCACACTTCGCCAAAAGAGAAATTCAAAACTCCTCAACCAAAAAACAGGTTCAACTCTGTGAGTTGCATGCACCCATCACAAAGAAGTTTCTCAGAATGCTTCTGTGTAGTTTTTTTGTGAAGATATTTCCTTTATCACAAGAGGCCACAAAGGGCTCCTAATATCCACTTGCAGATTCTACAAAAAGAGAGATTCAAAACTGCTCAATCAAAAGATAGGTTCAACTCTGTGTGGTAAATGCACTCATCACGAAGGAGTTTCAAGGAATGCTTCTGTGCAGTTTTCATGTGAAGATACATGCTTTTCCACAATAGTCCTCAAAGTGCTCCAAATTTCCACTTGCAGATTCTATAAAAAGATTGTTTCAAAAGGGCTCAATCATAAGATAGGTTCAACTCTGTGAGATGAATGCACACATCAAAAATAAGTTTCTCAGAATGCTTCTGTGTAGTTTTTACTTGAAGATACTTCCTTTTCCACCTTATGCTCTAAAGGGCTCCAAATATCCGCTTGTAGATTCTTCAAAAAGAGAGATTCAAAACTGCTCAATCAAAAGATAGATTTAACTATGTGAGTTGAATGCACATATCATAAAGATGTGTCTCAGAATGCTTCTGTGTAATTTTTATATGAAGATATATCCTTTTCCACAATAGGTTTCAAAGCCCTCAAAATACCCACTTGCACATTCTACAAAAAGAGTGTTTCAAAACTACTCAACCAAAGAAAGATACAACTCTGCGAGTCGAATGCACACATCACGAAGAAGTTTCTCAGAATGCTTCTGTGCAGTTTTCTTTGAAGACATTTCCTTTTCCTCCATAGGCTGCAAAGGGCTACATATATCCACTTGCAGATTCTACAAACAGAGAGATTCAAAACTCCTCAATCAAAAGATAGGTTCAGACTTGTGAGTTGAATGCACACATCACAATGTAGTTTCTCAGAATGCTTCTGTGTATTTTTTATGTGAAGATGTTTTCTTTTCCACAATAGGCCTCAAAGCGCTCCAACTATCCACTTGCAGATACTACAAAAAGAGTGTTTCGAAACTGCTCAGTCAAAACAAAGGTTCAACTCTGTGAGGTGAATGCGCCCATCACAAAGAAGTTTCTCAGAATGCCTCTGTGTAGTTTTTATTTGAAGATATTTGCTTTTCTGCAGTAGGCCTCAAAACACTCCCAATATCCAGTTGCGGATTCTACAAAAACAGTGTTTCAAAAGTGCCCAGTCAAATAAAAGTTCAACTCTGTGAGATGAATGCACACATCACAAAGACGTTTCTGAGAATGCTTCTGTGTAGTTTTTATATGAAGATATTTCCTTTTCCACAATAGGCCTCAAAGTGCTCCAAATATCCACTTGCAGATTCTACAAAGACAGTGTATCAAAACTGCTCAATCATAACATAGGTTCCACACAGTGAGATGAATGCACACATAACAAAGAAGTTTCTCAGAATGCATCTGTGTTGTTTTTATCTTTAGATATTTCCTTTACCTGCATAGGCTGCAAAGGGCTCCAAATAGCCACCTGCAGATTCTACAAAAAGAGAGATTCAAAACTGCTCCATCAAAAGAAAGGTTCAACTCTGTGAGATGAAGGCACACATCACAAAGAAGTTTCTCAGAATGCTTCTGTGTAGTTTTCATGTGAAGATATTTCTTTTCCACAGTAGCCCTCAAACCGCTCCAAATATCCACTTGCAGATTCTTCAAAAGCAGTGTTTCAAAACAGCTCAATCAAAATAAACGTTCAACTCTGTGAAATGAATGCACACATCACAATGAAGTTTCTCAGAATTCTTCTGTGCAGTTTTTATGTGAAATTATTTGCTTTTCCACCACAGCCTGCAAAGGGCTCAAAATATCCCCTTGCAGATTCCACAATAAGAGAGATTGAAAACTGCACAATCGAAAGATAGGTTCAACTCTCCTAGTTGAATGCACGCAGCACAAAGAATTTTCTCAGAATGCTTCCGTGTAGTTTTCTTTGGAAGATATTTCCTTTTCCACCATAGGCCCCAAACTCTCTAAATATCCACAAGCACATTCTACAAAAAGAGTGTTTCCAAACTGCTCAGTCAAAAGAAAGGTTCAACTCTGTGAGATGAATGCAAACATTGCCTAGAAGTTTCTCAGAATGCTTCTGTGAAGTTTTTATGTGAAGCTGTTTTCTTTTCCTAAATAGTCCTCAAAGCACCACAAATATCCACTTGCAGATGCTACAGAAAGAGTGTTCCAAAGCTGTTCAATCAAAAGAAAGGTTCAATTCTAGGAGATGACTTCACACATCACAAAGCAGTTTCTCAGAATGCTTCTGTGTAGTTTTTATATGAAGATACTTGTTTTTCCACAATAGGTCTCCAAGCGCTCGAAATCTCCACTTGCAGATTCTACAAAAACAGTGTTTCATAACTGCTAAGTCGAAAAAAATGTTCAACTATTTGAGATGAATACACACATCACAAAGGAGTTTCTCAGAATACTTCAGTGTAGTTTTTATGTGAAGATATTTCCTTGTCCACAATGGCCCACAAAGCGCTCAAAATATCCATTTGCTGATTCTACAAAAACAGAGTTTCAAAAAACTGGTCAATCATAAGATAGGTTCAACTCTGTGAGATGAATGCTGACATAACCAAGATGTTTCTCAGAATGTTTCTGTGTAGTTTCTATTTGAAGATATTTCCTTTTCCAAAATAGGCAGCAAAGGGCTCCAAATATCCACTTGCACACTTCGCCAAAAGAGAAATTCAAAACTCCTCAACCAAAAAACAGGTTCAACTCTGTGAGTTGCATGCACCCATCACAAAGAAGTTTCTCAGAATGCTTCTGTGTAGTTTTTTTGTGAAGATATTTCCTTTATCACAAGAGGCCACAAAGGGCTCCTAATATCCACTTGCAGATTCTACAAAAAGAGAGATTCAAAACTGCTCAATCAAAAGATAGGTTCAACTCTGTGTGGTAAATGCACTCATCACGAAGGAGTTTCAAGGAATGCTTCTGTGCAGTTTTCATGTGAAGATACATGCTTTTCCACAATAGTCCTCAAAGTGCTCCAAATTTCCACTTGCAGATTCTATAAAAAGATTGTTTCAAAAGGGCTCAATCATAAGATAGGTTCAACTCTGTGAGATGAATGCACACATCAAAAATAAGTTTCTCAGAATGCTTCTGTGTAGTTTTTACTTGAAGATACTTCCTTTTCCACCTTATGCTCTAAAGGGCTCCAAATATCCGCTTGTAGATTCTTCAAAAAGAGAGATTCAAAACTGCTCAATCAAAAGATAGATTAAACTATGTGAGTTGAATGCACATATCATAAAGATGTGTCTCAGAATGCTTCTGTGTAATTTTTATATGAAGATATATCCTTTTCCACAATAGGTTTCAAAGCCCTCAAAATACCCACTTGCACATTCTACAAAAAGAGTGTTTCAAAACTACTCAACCAAAGAAAGATACAACTCTGCGAGTCGAATGCACACATCACGAAGAAGTTTCTCAGAATGCTTCTGTGCAGTTTTCTTTGAAGACATTTCCTTTTCCTCCATAGGCTGCAAAGGGCTACATATATCCACTTGCAGATTCTACAAACAGAGAGATTCAAAACTCCTCAATCAAAAGATAGGTTCAGACTTGTGAGTTGAATGCACACATCACAATGTAGTTTCTCAGAATGCTTCTGTGTATTTTTTATGTGAAGATGTTTTCTTTTCCACAATAGGCCTCAAAGCGCTCCAACTATCCACTTGCAGATACTACAAAAAGAGTGTTTCGAAACTGCTCAGTCAAAACAAAGGTTCAACTCTGTGAGGTGAATGCGCCCATCACAAAGAAGTTTCTCAGAATGCCTCTGTGTAGTTTTTATTTGAAGATATTTGCTTTTCTGCAGTAGGCCTCAAAACACTCCCAATATCCAGTTGCGGATTCTACAAAAACAGTGTTTCAAAAGTGCCCAGTCAAATAAAAGTTCAACTCTGTGAGATGAATGCACACATCACAAAGACGTTTCTGAGAATGCTTCTGTGTAGTTTTTATATGAAGATATTTCCTTTTCCACAATAGGCCTCAAAGTGCTCCAAATATCCACTTGCAGATTCTACAAAGACAGTGTATCAAAACTGCTCAATCATAACATAGGTTCCACACAGTGAGATGAATGCACACATAACAAAGAAGTTTCTCAGAATGCATCTGTGTTGTTTTTATCTTTAGATATTTCCTTTACCTGCATAGGCTGCAAAGGGCTCCAAATAGCCACCTGCAGATTCTACAAAAAGAGAGATTCAAAACTGCTCCATCAAAAGAAAGGTTCAACTCTGTGAGATGAAGGCACACATCACAAAGAAGTTTCTCAGAATGCTTCTGTGTAGTTTTCATGTGAAGATATTTCTTTTCCACAGTAGCCCTCAAACCGCTCCAAATATCCACTTGCAGATTCTTCAAAAGCAGTGTTTCAAAACAGCTCAATCAAAATAAACGTTCAACTCTGTGAAATGAATGCACACATCACAATGAAGTTTCTCAGAATTCTTCTGTGCAGTTTTTATGTGAAATTATTTGCTTTTCCACCACAGCCTGCAAAGGGCTCAAAATATCCCCTTGCAGATTCCACAATAAGAGAGATTGAAAACTGCACAATCGAAAGATAGGTTCAACTCTCCTAGTTGAATGCACGCAGCACAAAGAATTTTCTCAGAATGCTTCCGTGTAGTTTTCTTTGGAAGATATTTCCTTTTCCACCATAGGCCCCAAACTCTCTAAATATCCACAAGCACATTCTACAAAAAGAGTGTTTCCAAACTGCTCAGTCAAAAGAAAGGTTCAACTCTGTGAGATGAATGCAAACATTGCCTAGAAGTTTCTCAGAATGCTTCTGTGAAGTTTTTATGTGAAGCTGTTTTCTTTTCCTAAATAGTCCTCAAAGCACCACAAATATCCACTTGCAGATGCTACAGAAAGAGTGTTCCAAAGCTGTTCAATCAAAAGAAAGGTTCAATTCTAGGAGATGACTTCACACATCACAAAGCAGTTTCTCAGAATGCTTCTGTGTAGTTTTTATATGAAGATACTTGTTTTTCCACAATAGGTCTCCAAGCGCTCGAAATCCCCACTTGCAGATTCTACAAAAACAGTGTTTCATAACTGCTAAGTCGAAAAAAATGTTCAACTATTTGAGATGAATACACACATCACAAAGTAGTTTCTCAGAATACTTCTGTGTAGTTTTTATGTGAAGATATTTCCTTGTCCACAATGGGCCACAAAGCGCTCAAAATATCCATTTGTTGATTCTACAAAAACAGAGTTTCAAAAAACTGGTCAATCATAAGATAGGTTCAACTCTGTGAGATGAATGCTGACATAACCAAGATGTTTCTCAGAATGTTTCTGTGTAGTTTCTATTTGAAGATATTTCCTTTTCCAAAATAGGCAGCAAAGGGCTCCAAATATCCACTTGCACACTTCGCCAAAAGAGAAATTCAAAACTCCTCAACCAAGAAACAGGTTCAACTCTGTGAGTTGCATGCACCCATCACAAAGAAGTTTCTCAGAATGCTTCTGTGTAGTTTTTTTGTGAAGATATTTCCTTTATCACAAGAGGCCACGAAGGGCTCCTAATATCCACTTGCAGATTCTACAAAAAGAGAGATTCAAAACTGCTCAATCAAAAGATAGGTTCAACTCTGTGTGGTAAATGCACTCATCACGAAGGAGTTTCAAGGAATGCTTCTGTGCAGTTTTCATGTGAAGATACATGCTTTTCCACAATAGTCCTCAAAGTGCTCCAAATTTCCACTTGCAGATTCTATAAAAAGATTGTTTCAAAAGTGCTCAATCATAAGATAGGTTCAACTCTGTGAGATGAATGCACACATCAAAAATAAGTTTCTCAGAATGCTTCTGTGTAGTTTTTACTTGAAGATACTTCCTTTTCCACCTTATGCTGTAAAGGGCTCCAAATATCCGCTTGTAGATTCTTCAAAAAGAGAGATTCAAAACTGCTCAATCAAAAGATAGATTTAACTATGTGAGTTGAATGCACATATCATAAAGATGTGTCTCAGAATGCTTCTGTGTAATTTTTATATGAAGATATATCCTTTTCCACAATAGGTTTCAAAGCCCTCAAAATACCCACTTGCACATTCTACAAAAAGAGTGTTTCAAAACTACTCAACCAAAGAAAGATACAACTCTGCGAGTCGAATGCACACATCACGAAGAAGTTTCTCAGAATGCTTCTGTGCAGTTTTCTTTGAAGACATTTCCTTTTCCTCCATAGGCTGCAAAGGGCTACATATATCCACTTGCAGATTCTACAAACAGAGAGATTCAAAACTCCTCAATCAAAAGATAGGTTCAAACTTGTGAGTTGAATGCACACATCACAATGTAGTTTCTCAGAATGCTTCTGTGTATTTTTTATGTGAAGATGTTTTCTTTTCCACAATAGGCCTCAAAGCGCTCCAACTATCCACTTGCAGATACTACAAAAAGAGTGTTTCGAAACTGCTCAGTCAAAACAAAGGTTCAACTCTGTGAGGTGAATGCGCCCATCACAAAGAAGTTTCCCAGAATGCCTCTGTGTAGTTTTTATTTGAAGATATTTGCTTTTCTGCAGTAGGCCTCAAAACACTCCCAATATCCAGTTGCGGATTCTACAAAAACAGTGTTTCAAAAGTGCTCAGTCAAATAAAAGTTCAACTGTGTGAGATGAATGCACACATCACAAAGAAGTTTCTGAGAATGCTTCTGTGTAGTTTTTATATGAAGATATTTCCTTTTCCACAATAGGCCTCAAAGTGCTCCAAATATCCACTTGCAGATTCTACAAAGACAGTGTATCAAAACTGCTCAATCATAACATAGGTTCCACACAGTGAGATGAATGCACACATAACAAAGAAGTTTCTCAGAATGCATCTGTGTTGTTTTTATCTTTAGATATTTCCTTTACCTTCATAGGCTGCAAAGGGCTCCAAATAGCCACCTGCAGATTCTACAAAAAGAGAGATTCAAAACTGCTCCATCAAAAGAAAGGTTCAACTCTGTGGGATGAAGGCTCACATCACAAAGAAGTTTCTCAGAATGCTTCTGTGTAGTTTTCATGTGAAGATATTTCTTTTCCACAGTAGCCCTCAAACCGCTCCAAATATCCACTTGCAGATTCTTCAAAAGCAGTGTTTCAAAACAGCTCAATCAAAATAAACGTTCAACTCTGTGAAATGAATGCACACATCACAATGAAGTTTCTCAGAATTCTTCTGTGCAGTTTTTATGTGAAATTATTTGCTTTTCCACCACAGCCTGCAAAGGGCTCAAAATATCCCCTTGCAGATTCTACAATAAGAGAGATTGAAAACTGCACAATCGAAAGATAGGTTCAACTCTCCTAGTTGAATGCACGCAGCACAAAGAATTTTCTCAGAATGCTTCTGTGTAGTTTTCATTGGAAGATATTTCCTTTTCCACCATAGGCCCCAAACTCTCTAAATATCCACAAGCAGATTCTACAAAAAGAGTGTTTCCAAACTGCTCAGTCAAAAGAAAGGTTCAACTCTGTGAGATGAATGCAAACATTGCCTAGAAGTTTCTCAGAATGCTTCTGTGTAGTTTTTATGTGAAGCTGTTTTCTTTTCCTAAATAGTCCTCAAAGCACCACAAATATCCACTTGCAGATGCTACAGAAAGAGTGTTCCAAAGCTGTTCAATCAAAAGAAAGGTTAAATTCTAGGAGATGACTTCACACATCACAAAGCAGTTTCTCAGAATGCTTCTGTGTAGTTTTTATATGAAGATACTTGTTTTTCCACAATAGGTCTCCAAGCGCACGAAATCTCCACTTGCAGATTCTACAAAAACAGTGTTTCACAACTGCTAAATCGAAAAAAATGTTCAACTATTTGAGATGAATACACACATCACAAAGGAGTTTCTCAGAATACTTCTGTGTAGTTTTTATGTGAAGATATTTCCTTGTCCACAATGGGCCACAAAGCGCTCAAAATATCCATTTGCTGATTCTACAAAAACAGAGTTTCAAAAAACTGGTCAATCATAAGATAGGTTCAACTCTGTGAGATGAATGCTGACATAACCAAGATGTTTCTCAGAATGTTTCTGTGTAGTTTCTATTTGAAGATATTTCCTTTTCCAAAATAGGCACCAAAGGGCTCCAAATATCCACTTGCACACTTCGCCAAAAGAGAAATTCAAAACTCCTCAACCAAAAAACAGGTTCAACTCTGTGAGTTGAATGCACCCATCACAAAGAAGTTTCTCAGAATGCTTCTGTGTAGTTTTTTTGTGAAGATATTTCCTTTATCACAAGAGGCCACGAAGGGCTCCTAATATCCACTTGCAGATTCTACAAAAAGAGAGATTCAAAACTGCTCAATCAAAAGATAGGTTCAACTCTGTGTGGTAAATGCACTCATCACGAAGGAGTTTCAAGGAATGCTTCTGTGCAGTTTTCATGTGAAGATACATGCTTTTCCACAATAGTCCTCAAAGTGCTCCAAATTTCCACTTGCAGATTCTATAAAAAGATTGTTTCAAAAGGGCTCAATCATAAGATAGGTTCAACTCTGTGAGATGAATGCACACATCAAAAATAAGTTTCTCAGAATGCTTCTGTGTAGTTTTTACTTGAAGATACTTCCTTTTCCACCTTATGCTCTAAAGGGCTCCAAATATCCGCTTGTAGATTCTTCAAAAAGAGAGATTCAAAACTGCTCAATCAAAAGATAGATTTAACTATGTGAGTTGAATGCACATATCATAAAGATGTGTCTCAGAATGCTTCTGTGTAATTTTTATATGAAGATATATCCTTTTCCACAATAGGTTTCAAAGCCCTCAAAATACCCACTTGCACATTCTACAAAAAGAGTGTTTCAAAACTACTCAACCAAAGAAAGATTCAACTCTGCGAGTCGAATGCACACATCACGAAGAAGTTTCTCAGAATGCTTCTGTGCAGTTTTCTTTGAAGACATTTCCTTTTCCTCCATAGGCTGCAAAGGGCTACATATATCCACTTGCAGATTCTACAAACAGAGAGATTCAAAACTCCTCAATCAAAAGATAGGTTCAAACTTGTGAGTTGAATGCACACATCACAATGTAGTTTCTCAGAATGCTTCTGTGTATTTTTTATGTGAAGATGTTTTCTTTTCCACAATAGGCCTCAAAGCGCTCCAACTATCCACTTGCAGATACTACAAAAAGAGTGTTTCGAAACTGCTCAGTCAAAACAAAGGTTCAACTCTGTGAGGTGAATGCGCCCATCACAAAGAAGTTTCTCAGAATGCCTCTGTGTAGTTTTTATTTGAAGATATTTGCTTTTCTGCAGTAGGCCTCAAAACACTCCCAATATCCAGTTGCGGATTCTACAAAAACAGTGTTTCAAAAGTGCTCAGTCAAATAAAAGTTCAACTCTGTGAGATGAATGCACACATCACAAAGACGTTTCTGAGAATGCTTCTGTGTAGTTTTTATATGAAGATATTTCCTTTTCCACAATAGGCCTCAAAGTGCTCCAAATATCCACTTGCAGATTCTACAAAGACAGTGTATCAAAACTGCTCAATCATAACATAGGTTCCACACAGTGAGATGAATGCACACATAACAAAGAAGTTTCTCAGAATGCATCTGTGTTGTTTTTATCTTTAGATATTTCCTTTACCTGCATAGGCTGCAAAGGGCTCCAAATAGCCACCTGCAGATTCTACAAAAAGAGAGATTCAAAACTGCTCCATCAAAAGAAAGGTTCAACTCTGTGAGATGAAGGCACACATCACAAAGAAGTTTCTCAGAATGCTTCTGTGTAGTTTTCATGTGAAGATATTTCTTTTCCACAGTAGCCCTCAAACCGCTCCAAATATCCACTTGCAGATTCTTCAAAAGCAGTGTTTCAAAACAGCTCAATCAAAATAAACGTTCAACTCTGTGAAATGAATGCACACATCACAATGAAGTTTCTCAGAATTCTTCTGTGCAGTTTTTATGTGAAATTATTTGCTTTTCCACCACAGCCTGCAAAGGGCTCAAAATATCCCCTTGCAGATTCTACAATAAGAGAGATTGAAAACTGCACAACCGAAAGATAGGTTCAACTCTCCTAGTTGAATGCACGCAGCACAAAGAATTTTCTCAGAATGCTTCTGTGTAGTTTTCATTGGAAGATATTTCCTTTTCCACCATAGGCCCCAAACTCTCTAAATATCCACAAGCACATTCTACAAAAAGAGTGTTTCCAAACTGCTCAGTCGAAAGAAAGGTTCAACTCTGTGAGATGAATGCAAACATTGCCTAGAAGTTTCTCAGAATGCTTCTGTGAAGTTTTTATGTGAAGCTGTTTTCTTTTCCTAAATAGTCCTCAAAGCACCACAAATATCCACTTGCAGATGCTACAGAAAGAGTGTTCCAAAGCTGTTCAATCAAAAGGAAGGTTCAATTCTAGGAGATGACTTCACACAACACAAAGCAGTTTCTGAGAATGCTTCTGTGTAGTTTTTATATGAAGATACTTGTTTTTCCACAATAGGTCTCCAAGCGCTCGAAATCTCCACTTGCAGATTCTACAAAAACAGTGTTTCATAACTGCTAAATCGAAAAAAATGTTCAACTATTTGAGATGAATACACACATCGCAAAGGAGTTTCTCAGAATACTTCCGTGTAGTTTTTATGTGAAGATATTTCCTTGTCCACAATGGGCCTCAAAGCGCTCAAAATATCCATTTGCTGATTCTACAAAAACAGAGTTTCAAAAAAGTGGTCAATCATAAGATAGGTTCAACTCTGTGAGATGAATGCTGACATAACCAGATGTTTCTCAGAATGTTTCTGTGTAGTTTCTATTTGAAGATATTTCCTTTTCCAAAATAGGCACCAAAGGGCTCCAAATATCCACTTGCACACTTCGCCAAAAGAGAAATTCAAAACTCCTCAACCAAAAAACAGGTTCAACTCTGTGAGTTGAATGCACCCATCACAAAGAAGTTTCTCAGAATGCTTCTGTGTAGTTTTTTTGTGAAGATATTTCCTTTATCACAAGAGGCCACAAAGGGCTCCTAATATCCACTTGCAGATTCTACAAAAAGAGAGATTCAAAACTGCTCAATCAAAAGATAGGTTCAACTCTGTGTGGTAAATGCACTCATCACGAAGGAGTTTCAAGTAATGCTTCTGTGCAGTTTTCATGTGAAGATACATGCTTTTCCACAATAGTCCTCAAAGTGCTCCAAATTTCCACTTGCAGATTCTATAAAAAGATTGTTTGAAAAGTGCTCAATCATAAGATAGGTTCAACTCTGTGAGATGAATGCACACATCAAAAATAAGTTTCTCAGAATGCTTCTGTGTAGTTTTTACTTGAAGATACTTCCTTTTCCACCTTATGCTGTAAAGGGCTCCAAATATCCGCTTGTAGATTCTTCAAAAAGAGAGATTCAAAACTGCTCAATCAAAAGATAGATTTAACTATGTGAGTTGAATGCACATATCATAAAGATGTGTCTCAGAATGCTTCTGTGTAATTTTTATATGAAGATATATCCTTTTCCACAATAGGTTTCAAAGCCCTCAAAATACCCACTTGCACATTCTACAAAAAGAGTGTTTCAAAACTACTCAACCAAAGAAAGATACAACTCTGCGAGTCGAATGCACACATCACGAAGAAGTTTCTCAGAATGCTTCTGTGCAGTTTTCTTTGAAGACATTTCCTTTTCCTCCATAGGCTGCAAAGGGCTACATATATCCACTTGCAGATTCTACAAACAGAGAGATTCAAAACTCCTCAATCAAAAGATAGGTTCAAACTTGTGAGTTGAATGCACACATCACAATGTAGTTTCTCAGAATGCTTCTGTGTATTTTTTATGTGAAGATGTTTTCTTTTCCACAATAGGCCTCAAAGCGCTCCAACTATCCACTTGCAGATACTACAAAAAGAGTGTTTCGAAACTGCTCAGTCAAAACAAAGGTTCAACTCTGTGAGGTGAATGCGCCCATCACAAAGAAGTTTCTCAGAATGCCTCTGTGTAGTTTTTATTTGAAGATATTTGCTTTTCTGCAGTAGGCCTCAAAACACTCCCAATATCCAGTTGCGGATTCTACAAAAACAGTGTTTCAAAAGTGCTCAGTCAAATAAAAGTTCAACTCTGTGAGATGAATGCACACATCACAAAGACGTTTCTGAGAATGCTTCTGTGTAGTTTTTATATGAAGATATTTCCTTTTCCACAATAGGCCTCAAAGTGCTCCAAATATCCACTTGCAGATTCTACAAAGACAGTGTATCAAAACTGCTCAATCATAACATAGGTTCCACACAGTGAGATGAATGCACACATAACAAAGAAGTTTCTCAGAATGCATCTGTGTTGTTTTTATCTTTAGATATTTCCTTTACCTTCATAGGCTGCAAAGGGCTCCAAATAGCCACCTGCAGATTCTACAAAAAGAGAGATTCAAAACTGCTCCATCAAAAGAAAGGTTCAACTCTGTGGGATGAAGGCTCACATCGCAAAGAAGTTTCTCAGAATGCTTCTGTGTAGTTTTCATGTGAAGATATTTCTTTTCCACAGTAGCCCTCAAACCGCTCCAAATATCCACTTGCAGATTCTTCAAAAGCAGTGTTTCAAAACAGCTCAATCAAAATAAACGTTCAACTCTGTGAAATGAATGCACACATCACAATGAAGTTTCTCAGAATTCTTCTGTGCAGTTTTTATGTGAAATTATTTGCTTTTCCACCACAGCCTGCAAAGGGCTCAAAATATCCCCTTGCAGATTCTACAATAAGAGAGATTGAAAACTGCACAACCGAAAGATAGGTTCAACTCTCCTAGTTGAATGCACGCAGCACAAAGAATTTTCTCAGAATGCTTCTGTGTAGTTTTCATTGGAAGATATTTCCTTTTCCACCATAGGCCCCAAACTCTCTAAATATCCACAAGCACATTCTACAAAAAGAGTGTTTCCAAACTGCTCAGTCGAAAGAAAGGTTCAACCCTGTGAGATGAATGCAAACATTGCCTAGAAGTTTCTCAGAATGCTTCTGTGAAGTTTTTATGTGAAGCTGTTTTCTTTTCCTAAATAGTCCTCAAAGCACCACAAATATCCACTTGCAGATGCTACAGAAAGAGTGTTCCAAAGCTGTTCAATCAAAAGGAAGGTTCAGTTCTAGGAGATGACTTCACACAACACAAAGCAGTTTCTGAGAATGCTTCTGTGTAGTTTTTATATGAAGATACTTGTTTTTCCACAATAGGTCTCCAAGCGCTCGAAATCTCCACTTGCAGATTCTACAAAAACAGTGTTTCATAACTGCTAAATCGAAAAAAATGTTCAACTATTTGAGATGAATACACACATCGCAAAGGAGTTTCTCAGAATACTTCCGTGTAGTTTTTATGTGAAGATATTTTCTTGTCCACAATGGGCCACAAAGCGCTCAAAATATCCATTTGCTGATTCTACAAAAACATAGTTTCAAAAAAGTGGTCAATCATAAGATAGGTTCAACTCTGTGAGATGAATGCTGACATAACCAGATGTTTCTCAGAATGTTTCTGTGTAGTTTCTATTTGAAGATATTTCCTTTTCCAAAATAGGCACCAAAGGGCTCCAAATATCCACTTGCACACTTCGCCAAAAGAGAAATTCAAAACTCCTCAACCAAAAAACAGGTTCAACTCTGTGAGTTGAATGCACCCATCACAAAGAAGTTTCTCAGAATGCTTCTGTGTAGTTTTTTTGTGAAGATATTTCCTTTATCACAAGAGGCCACAAAGGGCTCCTAATATCCACTTGCAGATTCTACAAAAAGAGAGATTCAAAACTGCTCAATCAAAAGATAGGTTCAACTCTGTGTGGTAAATGCACTCATCACGAAGGAGTTTCAAGTAATGCTTCTGTGCAGTTTTCATGTGAAGATACATGCTTTTCCACAATAGTCCTCAAAGTGCTCCAAATTTCCACTTGCAGATTCTATAAAAAGATTGTTTCAAAAGTGCTCAATCATAAGATAGGTTCAACTCTGTGAGATGAATGCACACATCAAAAATAAGTTTCTCAGAATGCTTCTGTGTAGTTTTTACTTGAAGATACTTCCTTTTCCACCTTATGCTGTAAAGGGCTCCAAATATCCGCTTGTAGATTCTTCAAAAAGAGAGATTCAAAACTGCTCAATCAAAAGATAGATTTAACTATGTGAGTTGAATGCACATATCATAAAGATGTGTCTCAGAATGCTTCTGTGTAATTTTTATATGAAGATATATCCTTTTCCACAATAGGTTTCAAAGCCCTCAAAATACCCACTTGCACATTCTACAAAAAGAGTGTTTCAAAACTACTCAACCAAAGAAAGATACAACTCTGCGAGTCGAATGCACACATCACGAAGAAGTTTCTCAGAATGCTTCTGTGCAGTTTTCTTTGAAGACATTTCCTTTTCCTCCATAGGCTGCAAAGGGCTACATATATCCACTTGCAGATTCTACAAACAGAGAGATTCAAAACTCCTCAATCAAAAGATAGGTTCAAACTTGTGAGTTGAATGCACACATCACAATGTAGTTTCTCAGAATGCTTCTGTGTATTTTTTATGTGAAGATGTTTTCTTTTCCACAATAGGCCTCAAAGCGCTCCAACTATCCACTTGCAGATACTACAAAAAGAGTGTTTCGAAACTGCTCAGTCAAAACAAAGGTTCAACTCTGTGAGGTGAATGCGCCCATCACAAAGAAGTTTCTCAGAATGCCTCTGTGTAGTTTTTATTTGAAGATATTTGCTTTTCTGCAGTAGGCCTCAAAACACTCCCAATATCCAGTTGCGGATTCTACAAAAACAGTGTTTCAAAAGTGCTCAGTCAAATAAAAGTTCAACTCTGTGAGATGAATGCACACATCACAAAGAAGTTTCTGAGAATGCTTCTGTGTAGTTTTTATATGAAGATATTTCCTTTTCCA
Source organism: Pan paniscus (assembly GCF_029289425.2). Classification (NCBI taxonomy): domain Eukaryota; kingdom Metazoa; phylum Chordata; class Mammalia; order Primates; family Hominidae; genus Pan; species Pan paniscus. Next base: position 35,715,198 of record NC_073270.2, read on the forward strand.
CAATAGGCCTCAAAGTGCTCCAAATATCCACTTGCAGATTCTACAAAGACAGTGTATCAAAACTGCTCAATCATAACATAGGTTCCACACAGTGAGATGAATGCACACATAACAAAGAAGTTTCTCAGAATGCATCTGTGTTGTTTTTATCTTTAGATATTTCCTTTACCTTCATAGGCTGCAAAGGGCTCCAAATAGCCACCTGCAGATTCTACAAAAAGAGAGATTCAAAACTGCTCCATCAAAAGAAAGGTTCAACTCTGTGGGATGAAGGCTCACATCACAAAGAAGTTTCTCAGAATGCTTCTGTGTAGTTTTCATGTGAAGATATTTCTTTTCCACAGTAGCCCTCAAACCGCTCCAAATATCCACTTGCAGATTCTTCAAAAGCAGTGTTTCAAAACAGCTCAATCAAAATAAACGTTCAACTCTGTGAAATGAATGCACACATCACAATGAAGTTTCTCAGAATTCTTCTGTGCAGTTTTTATGTGAAATTATTTGCTTTTCCACCACAGCCTGCAAAGGGCTCAAAATATCCCCTTGCAGATTCTACAATAAGAGAGATTGAAAACTGCACAATCGAAAGATAGGTTCAACTCTCCTAGTTGAATGCACGCAGCACAAAGAATTTTCTCAGAATGCTTCTGTGTAGTTTTCATTGGAAGATATTTCCTTTTCCACCATAGGTCCCAAACTCTCTAAATATCCACAAGCACATTCTACAAAAAGAATGTTTCCAAACTGCTCAGTCAAAAGAAAGGTTCAACTCTGTGAGATGAATGCAAACATTGCCTAGAAGTTTCTCAGAATGCTTCTGTGTAGTTTTTATGTGAAGCTGTTTTCTTTTCCTAAATAGTCCTCAAAGCACCACAAATATCCACTTGCAGATGCTACAGAAAGAGTGTTCCAAAGCTGTTCAATCAAAAGAAAGGTTCAATTCTAGGAGATGACTTCACACATCACAAAGCAGTTTCCCAGAATGATTCTGTGTAGTTTTTATATGAAGATACTTGTTTTTCCACAATAGGTCTCCAAGCGCACGAAATCTCCACTTGCAGATTCTACAAAAACAGTGTTTCACAACTGCTAAATCGAAAAAAATGTTCAACTATTTCAGATGAATACACACATCACAAAGGAGTTTCTCAGAATACTTCTGTGTAGTTTTTATGTGAAGATATTTCCTTGTCCACAATGGGCCACAAAGCGCTCAAAATATCCATTTGCTGATTCTACAAAAACAGAGTTTCAAAAAACTGGTCAATCATAAGATAGGTTCAACTCTGTGAGATGAATGCTGACATAACCAAGATGTTTCTCAGAATGTTTCTGTGTAGTTTCTATTTGAAGATATTTCCTTTTCCAAAATAGGCACCAAAGGGCTCCAAATATCCAATTGCACACTTGGCCAAAAGAGAAATTCAAAACTCCTCAACCAAAAAACAGGTTCAACTCTGTGAGTTGAATGCACCCATCACAAAGAAGTTTCTCAGAATGCTTCTGTGTAGTTTTTTTGTGAAGATATTTCCTTTATCACAAGAGGCCACAAAGGGCTCCTAATATCCACTTGCAGATTCTACAAAAAGAGAGATTCAAAACTGCTCAATCAAAAGATAGGTTCAACTCTGTGTGGTAAATGCACTCATCACGAAGGAGTTTCAAGGAATGCTTCTGTGCAGTTTTCATGTGAAGATACATGCTTTTCCACAATAGTCCTCAAAGTGCTCCAAATTTCCACTTGCAGATTCTATAAAAAGATTGTTTCAAAAGGGCTCAATCATAAGATAGGTTCAACTCTGTGAGATGAATGCACACATCAAAAATAAGTTTCTCAGAATGCTTCCGTGTAGTTTTTACTTGAAGATACTTCCTTTTCCACCTTATGCTGTAAAGGGCTCCAAATATCCGCTTGTAGATTCTTCAAAAAGAGAGATTCAAAACTGCTCAATCAAAAGATAGATTTAACTATGTGAGTTGAATGCACATATCATAAAGATGTGTCTCAGAATGCTTCTGTGTAATTTTTATATGAAGATATATCCTTTTCCACAATAGGTTTCAAAGCCCTCAAAATACCACTTGCACATTCTACAAAAAGCGTGTTTCAAAACTACTCAACCAAAGAAAGATTCAACTCTGCGAGTCGAATGCACACATCACGAAGAAGTTTCTCAGAATGCTTCTGTGCAGTTTTCTTTGAAGACATTTCCTTTTCCTCCATAGGCTGCAAAGGGCTACATATATCAACTTGCAGATTCTACAAACAGAGAGATTCAAAACTGCTCAATCAAAAGATAGGTTCAAACTTGTGAGTTGAATGCACACATCACAATGTAGTTTCTCAGAATGCTTCTGTGTATTTTTTATGTGAAGATGTTTTCTTTTCCACAATAGGCCTCAAAGCGCTCCAACTATCCACTTGCAGATACTACAAAAAGAGTGTTTCGAAACTGCTCAGTCAAAACAAAGGTTCAACTCTGTGAGGTGAATGCGCCCATCACAAAGAAGTTTCTCAGAATGCCTCTGTGTAGTTTTTATTTGAAGATATTTGCTTTTCTGCAGTAGGCCTCAAAACACTCCCAATATCCAGTTGCGGATTCTACAAAAACAGTGTTTCAAAAGTGCTCAGTCAAATAAAAGTTCAACTCTGTGAGATGAATGCACACATCACAAAGACGTTTCTGAGAATGCTTCTGTGTAGTTTTTATATGAAGATATTTCCTTTTCCACAATAGGCCTCAAAGTGCTCCAAATATCCACTTGCAGATTCTACAAAGACAGTGTATCAAAACTGCTCAATCATAACATAGGTTCCACACAGTGAGATGAATGCACACATAACAAAGAAGTTTCTCAGAATGCATCTGTGTTGTTTTTATCTTTAGATATTTCCTTTACCTGCATAGGCTGCAAAGGGCTCCAAATAGCCACCTGCAGATTCTACAAAAAGAGAGATTCAAAACTGCTCCATCAAAAGAAAGGTTCAACTCTGTGAGATGAAGGCACACATCACAAAGAAGTTTCTCAGAATGCTTCTGTGTAGTTTTCATGTGAAGATATTTCTTTTCCACAGTAGCCCTCAAACCGCTCCAAATATCCACTTGCAGATTCTTCAAAAGCAGTGTTTCAAAACAGCTCAATCAAAATAAACGTTCAACTCTGTGAAATGAATGCACACATCACAATGAAGTTTCTCAGAATTCTTCTGTGCAGTTTTTATGTGAAATTATTTGCTTTTCCACCACAGCCTGCAAAGGGCTCAAAATATCCCCTTGCAGATTCTACAATAAGAGAGATTGAAAACTGCACAATCGAAAGATAGGTTCAACTCTCCTAGTTGAATGCACGCAGCACAAAGAATTTTCTCAGAATGCTTCTGTGTAGTTTTCATTGGAAGATATTTCCTTTTCCACCATAGGTCCCAAACTCTCTAAATATCCACAAGCACATTCTACAAAAAGAATGTTTCCAAACTGCTCAGTCAAAAGAAAGGTTCAACTCTGTGAGATGAATGCAAACATTGCCTAGAAGTTTCTCAGAATGCTTCTGTGTAGTTTTTATGTGAAGCTGTTTTCTTTTCCTAAATAGTCCTCAAAGCACCACAAATATCCACTTGCAGATGCTACAGAAAGAGTGTTCCAAAGCTGTTCAATCAAAAGAAAGGTTCAATTCTAGGAGATGACTTCACACATCACAAAGCAGTTTCCCAGAATGATTCTGTGTAGTTTTTATATGAAGATACTTGTTTTTCCACAATAGGTCTCCAAGCGCACGAAATCTCCACTTGCAGATTCTACAAAAACAGTGTTTCACAACTGCTAAATCGAAAAAAATGTTCAACTATTTCAGATGAATACACACATCACAAAGGAGTTTCTCAGAATACTTCTGTGTAGTTTTTATGTGAAGATATTTCCTTGTCCACAATGGGCCACAAAGCGCTCAAAATATCCATTTGCTGATTCTACAAAAACAGAGTTTCAAAAAACTGGTCAATCATAAGATAGGTTCAACTCTGTGAGATGAATGCTGACATAACCAAGATGTTTCTCAGAATGTTTCTGTGTAGTTTCTATTTGAAGATATTTCCTTTTCCAAAATAGGCACCAAAGGGCTCCAAATATCCAATTGCACACTTGGCCAAAAGAGAAATTCAAAACTCCTCAACCAAAAAACAGGTTCAACTCTGTGAGTTGAATGCACCCATCACAAAGAAGTTTCTCAGAATGCTTCTGTGTAGTTTTTTTGTGAAGATATTTCCTTTATCACAAGAGGCCACAAAGGGCTCCTAATATCCACTTGCAGATTCTACAAAAAGAGAGATTCAAAACTGCTCAATCAAAAGATAGGTTCAACTCTGTGTGGTAAATGCACTCATCACGAAGGAGTTTCAAGGAATGCTTCTGTGCAGTTTTCATGTGAAGATACATGCTTTTCCACAATAGTCCTCAAAGTGCTCCAAATTTCCACTTGCAGATTCTATAAAAAGATTGTTTCAAAAGGGCTCAATCATAAGATAGGTTCAACTCTGTGAGATGAATGCACACATCAAAAATAAGTTTCTCAGAATGCTTCCGTGTAGTTTTTACTTGAAGATACTTCCTTTTCCACCTTATGCTGTAAAGGGCTCCAAATATCCGCTTGTAGATTCTTCAAAAAGAGAGATTCAAAACTGCTCAATCAAAAGATAGATTTAACTATGTGAGTTGAATGCACATATCATAAAGATGCGTCTCAGAATGCTTCTGTGTAATTTTTATATGAAGATATATCCTTTTCCACAATAGGTTTCAAAGCCCTCAAAATACCACTTGCACATTCTACAAAAAGCGTGTTTCAAAACTACTCAACCAAAGAAAGATTCAACTCTGCGAGTCGAATGCACACATCACGAAGAAGTTTCTCAGAATGCTTCTGTGCAGTTTTCTTTGAAGACATTTCCTTTTCCTCCATAGGCTGCAAAGGGCTACATATATCCACTTGCAGATTCTACAAACAGAGAGATTCAAAACTGCTCAATCAAAAGATAGGTTCAAACTTGTGAGTTGAATGCACACATCACAATGTAGTTTCTCAGAATGCTTCTGTGTATTTTTTATGTGAAGATGTTTTCTTTTCCACAATAGGCCTCAAAGCGCTCCAACTATCCACTTGCAGATACTACAAAAAGAGTGTTTCGAAACTGCTCAGTCAAAACAAAGGTTCAACTCTGTGAGGTGAATGCGCCCATCACAAAGAAGTTTCTCAGAATGCCTCTGTGTAGTTTTTATTTGAAGATATTTGCTTTTCTGCAGTAGGCCTCAAAACACTCCCAATATCCAGTTGCGGATTCTACAAAAACAGTGTTTCAAAAGTGCTCAGTCAAATAAAAGTTCAACTCTGTGAGATGAATGCACACATCACAAAGACGTTTCTGAGAATGCTTCTGTGTAGTTTTTATATGAAGATATTTCCTTTTCCACAATAGGCCTCAAAGTGCTCCAAATATCCACTTGCAGATTCTACAAAGACAGTGTATCAAAACTGCTCAATCATAACATAGGTTCCACACAGTGAGATGAATGCACACATAACAAAGAAGTTTCTCAGAATGCATCTGTGTTGTTTTTATCTTTAGATATTTCCTTTACCTGCATAGGCTGCAAAGGGCTCCAAATAGCCACCTGCAGATTCTACAAAAAGAGAGATTCAAAACTGCTCCATCAAAAGAAAGGTTCAACTCTGTGAGATGAAGGCACACATCACAAAGAAGTTTCTCAGAATGCTTCTGTGTAGTTTTCATGTGAAGATATTTCTTTTCCACAGTAGCCCTCAAACCGCTCCAAATATCCACTTGCAGATTCTTCAAAAGCAGTGTTTCAAAACAGCTCAATCAAAATAAACGTTCAACTCTGTGAAATGAATGCACACATCACAATGAAGTTTCTCAGAATTCTTCTGTGCAGTTTTTATGTGAAATTATTTGCTTTTCCACCACAGCCTGCAAAGGGCTCAAAATATCCCCTTGCAGATTCTACAATAAGAGAGATTGAAAACTGCACAATCGAAAGATAGGTTCAACTCTCCTAGTTGAATGCACGCAGCACAAAGAATTTTCTCAGAATGCTTCTGTGTAGTTTTCATTGGAAGATATTTCCTTTTCCACCATAGGCCCCAAACTCTCTAAATATCCACAAGCACATTCTACAAAAAGAGTGTTTCCAAACTGCTCAGTCAAAAGAAAGGTTCAACTCTGTGAGATGAATGCAAACATTGCCTAGAAGTTTCTCAGAATGCTTCTGTGTAGTTTTTATGTGAAGCTGTTTTCTTTTCCTAAATAGTCCTCAAAGCACCACAAATATCCACTTGCAGATGCTACAGAAAGAGTGTTCCAAAGCTGTTCAATCAAAAGGAAGGTTCAATTCTAGGAGATGACTTCAGACAACACAAAGCAGTTTCTCAGAATGCTTCTGTGTAGTTTTTATATGAAGATACTTGTTTTTCCACAATAGGTCTCCAAGCGCTCGAAATCTCCACTTGCAGATTCTACAAAAACAGTGTTTCATAACTGCTAAATCGAAAAAAATGTTCAACTATTTGAGATGAATACACACATCACAAAGGAGTTTCTCAGAATACTTCTGTGTAGTTTTTATGTGAAGATATTTCCTTGTCCACAATGGGCCACAAAGCGCTGAAAATATCCATTTGCTGATTCTACAAAAACAGAGTTTCAAAAAACTGGTCAATCATAAGATAGGTTCAACTCTGTGAGATGAATGCTGACATAACCAAGATGTTTCTCAGAATGTTTCTGTGTAGTTTCTATTTGAAGATATTTCCTTTTCCAAAATAGGCACCAAAGGGCTCCAAATATCCACTTGCACACTTCGCCGAAAGAGAAATTCAAAACTCCTCAACCAAAAAACAGGTTCAACTCTGTGAGTTGAATGCACCCATCACAAAGAAGTTTCTCAGAATGCTTCTGTGTAGTTTTTTTGTGAAGATATTTCCTTTATCACAAGAGGCCACAAAGGGCTCCTAATATCCACTTGCAGATTCTACAAAAAGAGAGATTCAAAACTGCTCCATCAAAAGATAGGTTCAACTCTGTGTGGTTAATGCACTCATCACGAAGGAGTTTCAAGGAATGCTTCTGTGCAGTTTTCATGTGAAGATACATGCTTTTCCACAATAGTCCTCAAAGTGCTCCAAATTTCCACTTGCAGATTCTATAAAAAGATTGTTTCAAAAGGGCTCAATCATAAGATAGGTTCAACTCTGTGAGATGAATGCACACATCAAAAATAAGTTTCTCAGAATGCTTCTGTGTAGTTTTTACTTGAAGATACTTCCTTTTCCACCTTATGCTGTAAAGGGCTCCAAATATCCGCTTGTAGATTCTTCAAAAAGAGAGATTCAAAACTGCTCAATCAAAAGATAGATTTAACTATGTGAGTTGAATGCACATATCATAAAGATGTGTCTCAGAATGCTTCTGTGTAATTTTTATATGAAGATATATCCTTTTCCACAATAGGTTTCAAAGCCCTCAAAATACCCACTTGCACATTCTACAAAAAGAGTGTTTCAAAACTACTCAACCAAAGAAAGATTCAACTCTGCGAGTCGAATGCACACATCACGAAGAAGTTTCTCAGAATGCTTCTGTGCAGTTTTCTTTGAAGACATTTCCTTTTCCTCCATAGGCTGCAAAGGGCTACATATATCCACTTGCAGATTCTACAAACAGAGAGATTCAAAACTCCTCAATCAAAAGATAGGTTCAAACTTGTGAGTTGAATGCACACATCACAATGTAGTTTCTCAGAATGCTTCTGTGTATTTTTTATGTGAAGATGTTTTCTTTTCCACAATAGGCCTCAAAGCGCTCCAACTATCCACTTGCAGATACTACAAAAAGAGTGTTTCGAAACTGCTCAGTCAAAACGAAGGTTCAACTCTGTGAGGTGAATGCTCCCATCACAAAGAAGTTTCTCAGAATGCCTCTGTGTAGTTTTTATTTGAAGATATTTGCTTTTCTGCAGTAGGCCTCAAAACACTCCCAATATCCAGTTGCGGATTCTACAAAAACAGTGTTTCAAAAGTGCTCAGTCAAATAAAAGTTCAACTCTGTGAGATGAATGCACACATCACAAAGACGTTTCTGAGAATGCTTCTGTGTAGTTTTTATATGAAGATATTTCCTTTTCCACAATAGGCCTCAAAGTGCTCCAAATATCCACTTGCAGATTCTACAAAGACAGTGTATCAAAACTGCTCAATCATAACATAGGTTCCACACAGTGAGATGAATGCACACATAACAAAGAAGTTTCTCAGAATGCATCTGTGTTGTTTTTATCTTTAGATATTTCCTTTACCTGCATAGGCTGCAAAGGGCTCCAAATAGCCACCTGCAGATTCTACAAAAAGAGAGATTCAAAACTGCTCCATCAAAAGAAAGGTTCAACTCTGTGAGATGAAGGCACACATCACAAAGAAGTTTCTCAGAATGCTTCTGTGTAGTTTTCATGTGAAGATATTTCTTTTCCACAGTAGCCCTCAAACCGCTCCAAATATCCACTTGCAGATTCTTCAAAAGCAGTGTTTCAAAACAGCTCAATCAAAATAAACGTTCAACTCTGTGAAATGAATGCACACATCACAATGAAGTTTCTCAGAATTCTTCTGTGCAGTTTTTATGTGAAATTATTTGCTTTTCCACCACAGCCTGCAAAGGGCTCAAAATATCCCCTTGCAGATTCTACAATAAGAGAGATTGAAAACTGCACAATCGAAAGATAGGTTCAACTCTCCTAGTTGAATGCACGCAGCACAAAGAATTTTCTCAGAATGCTTCTGTGTAGTTTTCATTGGAAGATATTTCCTTTTCCACCATAGGCCCCAAACTCTCTAAATATCCACAAGCACATTCTACAAAAAGAGTGTTTCCAAACTGCTCAGTCAAAAGAAAGGTTCAACTCTGTGAGATGAATGCAAACATTGCCTAGAAGTTTCTCAGAATGCTTCTGTGTAGTTTTTATGTGAAGCTGTTTTCTTTTCCTAAATAGTCCTCAAAGCACCACAAATATCCACTTGCAGATGCTACAGAAAGAGTGTTCCAAAGCTGTTCAATCAAAAGAAAGGTTCAATTCTAGGAGATGACTTCACACAACACAAAGCAGTTTCTCAGAATGCTTCTGTGTAGTTTTTATATGAAGATACTTGTTTTTCCACAATAGGTCTCCAAGCGCTCGAAATCTCCACTTGCAGATTCTACAAAAACAGTGTTTCGTGACTGCTAAATCGAAAAAAATGTTCAACTATTTGAGATGAATACACACATCACAAAGGAGTTTCTCAGAATACTTCTGTGTAGTTTTTATGTGAAGATATTTCCTTGTCCACAATGGGCCACAAAGCGCTGAAAATATCCATTTGCTGATTCTACAAAAACAGAGTTTCAAAAAATTGGTCAATCATAAGATAGGTTCAACTCTGTGAGATGAATGCTGACATAACCAAGATGTTTCTCAGAATGTTTCTGTGTAGTTTCTATTTGAAGATATTTCCTTTTCCAAAATAGGCACCAAAGGGCTCCAAATATCCACTTGCACACTTCGCCGAAAGAGAAATTCAAAACTCCTCAACCAAAAAACAGGTTCAACTCTGTGAGTTGAATGCACCCATCACAAAGAAGTTTCTCAGAATGCTTCTGTGTAGTTTTTTTGTGAAGATATTTCCTTTATCACAAGAGGCCACAAAGGGCTCCTAATATCCACTTGCAGATTCTACAAAAAGAGAGATTCAAAACTGCTCCATCAAAAGATAGGTTCAACTCTGTGTGGTTAATGCACTCATCACGAAGGAGTTTCAAGGAATGCTTCTGTGCAGTTTTCATGTGAAGATACATGCTTTTCCACAATAGTCCTCAAAGTGCTCCAAATTTCCACTTGCAGATTCTATAAAAAGATTGTTTCAAAAGGGCTCAATCATAAGATAGGTTCAACTCTGTGAGATGAATGCACACATCAAAAATAAGTTTCTCAGAATGCTTCTGTGTAGTTTTTACTTGAAGATACTTCCTTTTCCACCTTATGCTGTAAAGGGCTCCAAATATCCGCTTGTAGATTCTTCAAAAAGAGAGATTCAAAACTGCTCAATCAAAAGATAGATTTAACTATGTGAGTTGAATGCACATATCATAAAGATGTGTCTCAGAATGCTTCTGTGTAATTTTTATATGAAGATATATCCTTTTCCACAATAGGTTTCAAAGCCCTCAAAATACCCACTTGCACATTCTACAAAAGGAGTGTTTCAAAACTACTCAACCAAAGAAAGATTCAACTCTGCGAGCCGAATGCACACATCACGAAGAAGTTTCTCAGAATGCTTCTGTGCAGTTTTCTTTGAAGACATTTCCTTTTCCTCCATAGGCTGCAAAGGGCTACATATATCCACTTGCAGATTCTACAAACAGAGAGATTCAAAACTCCTCAATCAAAAGATAGGTTCAAACTTGTGAGTTGAATGCACACATCACAATGTAGTTTCTCAGAATGCTTCTGTGTATTTTTTATGTGAAGATGTTTTCTTTTCCACAATAGGCCTCAAAGCGCTCCAACTATCCACTTGCAGATACTACAAAAAGAGTGTTTCGAAACTGCTCAGTCAAAACAAAGGTTCAACTCTGTGAGGTGAATGCGCCCATCACAAAGAAGTTTCTCAGAATGCCTCTGTGTAGTTTTTATTTGAAGATATTTGCTTTTCTGCAGTAGGCCTCAAAACACTCCCAATATCCAGTTGCGGATTCTACAAAAACAGTGTTTCAAAAGTGCTCAGTCAAATAAAAGTTCAACTCTGTGAGATGAATGCACACATCACAAAGAAGTTTCTGAGAATGCTTCTGTGTAGTTTTTATATGAAGATATTTCCTTTTCCACAATAGGCCTCAAAGTGCTCCAAATATCCACTTGCAGATTCTACAAAGACAGTGTATCAAAACTGCTCAATCATAACATAGGTTCCACACAGTGAGATGAATGCACACATAACAAAGAAGTTTCTCAGAATGCATCTGTGTTGTTTTTATCTTTAGATATTTCCTTTGCCTGCATAGGCTGCAAAGGGCTCCAAATAGCCACCTGCAGATTCTACAAAAAGAGAGATTCAAAACTGCTCCATCAAAAGAAAGGTTCAACTCTGTGAGATGAAGGCACACATCACAAAGAAGTTTCTCAGAATGCTTCTGTGTAGTTTTCATGTGAAGATATTTCTTTTCCACAGTAGCCCTCAAACCGCTCCAAATATCCACTTGCAGATTCTTCAAAAGCAGTGTTTCAAAACAGCTCAATCAAAATAAACGTTCAACTCTGTGAAATGAATGCACACATCACAATGAAGTTTCTCAGAATTCTTCTGTGCAGTTTTTATGTGAAATTATTTGCTTTTCCACCACAGCCTGCAAAGGGCTCAAAATATCCCCTTGCAGATTCTACAATAAGAGAGATTGAAAACTGCACAATCGAAAGATAGGTTCAACTCTCCTAGTTGAATGCACGCAGCACAAAGAATTTTCTCAGAATGCTTCTGTGTAGTTTTCATTGGAAGATATTTCCTTTTCCACCATAGGCCCCAAACTCTCTAAATATCCACAAGCACATTCTACAAAAAGAGTGTTTCCAAACTGCTCAGTCAAAAGAAAGGTTCAACTCTGTGAGATGAATGCAAACATTGCCTAGAAGTTTCTCAGAATGCTTCTGTGTAGTTTTCATGTGAAGCTGTTTTCTTTTCCTAAACAGTCCTCAAAGCACCACAAATATCCAATTGCAGATGCTACAGAAGGAGTGTTCCAAAGCTGTTCAATCAAAAGAAAGGTTCAATTCTAGGAGATGACTTCACACATCACAAAGCAGTTTCTCAGAATGCTTCTGTGTAGTTTTTATATGAAGATACTTGTTTTTCCACAATAGGTCTCCAAGCGCTCGAAATCTCCACTTGCAGATTCTCCAAAGAGAGTGTTTCAAAACTGCTAAATCATAACAAAGGTTCAATTCTGTGAGATGAATACACACATCCCAAAGGAGTTTCTCAGAATACTTCTGTGTAGTTTTTATGTGAAGATATTTCCTTGTCCACAATGGGCCACAAAGCGCTCAAAATATCCATTTGCTGATTCTACAAAAACAGAGTTTCAAAAAACTGGTCAATCATAAGATAGGTTCAACTCTGTGAGATGAATGCGCACATCACTAAGATGTTTCTCAGAAGTATTCTTTGTAGTTTTTATCCGAAGATTCTTGCTTTTCCACAGATGGCCTCAAAGCACTCCAAATATCCACTTGCAGATTCAACAAAAACAGTGTTTCAGAACTGCTGAATCATAAGATATGTCCAACTCTGTGAGATGAATGCACACATCACAAAGAAGTTTCTCAGAATGCTTCTGTGTAGTTTTTAATTGAAGGTATTTCCTTTTCCTCCGTGGGCCGCAAAGGGCTCCAAATATCAACTTGCAGCTTCTACAAAAAGAGAGATTCAAAACTGCTCAATCAAAAGATAAGTTCACCTCTGTGATTCTAATGCACACATCACAAAGTAGTTTCTCAGAATGCTTCTGTGTAGTTTTTATATGTAGATATTTCGTTTTCCTCAATAGACCTCAAAGCTTCCCAAATATCCATGTGCAGATTCTACAAAAAAAGGGTTGCAAAACTGCTCATTCAATGGTAATGTTCAACTCTGTGAGATGAATGCGCACATCACAAAGAAATTACTCAGAATGCTTCTGTGTAATTTTTATGTGAAGATATTTGCTTTTCCATAGTAGGCCTCAAAGTGCTCCAATATCCACTTGTAGGTTTTACGAAAACAGTGTTTTAAAACAGTCCAATCAAAAGAAAGTTTCAACTCTGTGAGATGAATGCACACGTCATGAAGAAGTTTCTCAGGATACTTCCATATAATTTTAATGTGAAGATATTTGCTTTTCCACAGGAGGCCTCAAAGCGCTCCAAATATCCACTTGCAGATTCTACAAATCAAGTGTTTCAAATCTGCTCAATCATAAGATAGGTTCAACTCTGTGATATGAAGGCACACATCACGAAGAAGTTTCTCAGTATGGGTCTCTGTAGTGTTTACTAGAAGATATTTCCTCATCGTCCATAGGCCACATCGGGCTCCAAATATCCACTTGCAGATTCTAGAAAAACAGAGATTCAAAGCTGCTCAATCAAAAGATAAGTTCAACTCTGCGAGTTGAATGCACACATCACAAAGAAGTTTCTCAGAATGCTTCTGTGTAGTTTTTATGTGAAGATATTTCATTTTCCACAATTGGCCTCAAAGCACTCCAAATATACACTTGCAGATTCTACAAAAAGAGTGTTTCAAAACTTCTCAATCAAAAGAAAAGTTCAACTCTGTGAGATGAATGCACACTTCACACAGAAGTTTCTCAAAATGCTTCTGTGTAGTTTCTATTTGAAGATATTTCCTTTTCCAATATAGGCCACAAAGGGCTCCAAATATCCACTTGCAGATTCTACAAAAACAGTCTTTCAAATGTGCACAATCAAAAGAAAGGTGCAACTCTGTGAAATGAATGCACACATCACAAAGAAGTTTCACAGAATTCTTCTGTGTAGTTTTTATGTGAAGATATTTCCTTTTTCACAACAGGCCTGAAAACCCTCCATTTATCCACTTTCAGATTCTACAAAGAGAGTGTTTCAAAACTGCTCAATCATAAGATAGTTTCAAATCTATGACATGAATGCACATATCCCAAAGAATTTTCTCAGAATGCTTCTGTGTAGTACTTATTTGAAGATATTTTCTTTTCCTCCATAGGCCGCAAAGAGCTTCGAATATCCATTTGTAGATTCTACAAAAAGAGAAATTCAAAACTACTCAATCAAAGGTAGTTTCAACTCTGTGATTTGAATGCACACATCACAAACGAGTTTCTTTGAATGATTGTGTAGTTTTTATGTGAAGATAGTTCCTGTTCCATAATAGCCCTAAAAGGGCTCCAAATATTCAGTTGCAGACTCTACAAAAAGAGGTTTCAAAACTGCTCAATCAAAAGAAACTTTCAACTCTGTGGGATGAATGCACACATCACAAAGAAGTATCTCAGAATCCGTCTGTGTAGTTTTTACATGAAGATATTTGCTTTTCCACAGTAGGCCTCAAAGCGCTCCAATTAATCCCTTGAAGATTTCACAAAAAGAGTGTTTCAAAGCTGTTCAATCATAAGATAGGTTCAAGACTATGAGATAAATGCATACATCACTAAGATGTTTCTCAGAAGGGTTCTGTGTAGTTTTTATCTGAAGATATTTGCTTTTCCACAGATGGCCTCAAAGCGCACCAAATATTGACTCGCAGATTCCACAAAAACAGTGTTTCAAAAGTGCTGAATCATAAGATAGGTTCACCTCTGTGAGATGAATGCACAGATCAGAAAGAAGTTTCGCAGAATGCTTCTGTGATGTTTTTATTTGAAGATATTTCCTTTTCCTCCATAGGGTGCCAAAGTCTCCAAATATCCACTTACAGACTCTACCAAAAGGTAGAGTCAAAACTGAGCAATCAATAGACAGGTTCACCTTTGTGAGTCCAATGTACACATCACAAAGAAGTTTCTCAGAATGCTTCTGTGTAGTTTTCATGTGAGAATATTTCCTTTTCCATCCTAGGCCACAAAGGGCTCAAAATATCCACTTGCAGATTTTACAGAAAGAGAGATTCAAAACTGCTCAATCAGAAGGTATATTGAAAACTGTGAGATGAATGCACTCATCACAAAGAAGTTACTCAGAATGCTTCTGTGTAGTTTTTATGTGAAGATATGTCCTTTTCCACAAAAAGCCTCAAAACGCTCCAAATATCCACTTGCAGATTCTACAAAGAGAGTGCTTCAAAACTGCTAAATCGTAAGATAGATTCAATTCTGTCAGATGAATGCACACATCCCATAGAAGTTTCTCATAATGCTTCTGTGTAGTTTTTATGTTATTTCCTTTTCCACAATAGGCTTGAAAGCACTGCAATTATCCAATTGCAGATTCTACAAAAAGAATGTTTCAAAACTGATCAATCATAAGATAGGTTCAACTCTGTGAGATGAATACACACATCACAAAGATGTTTCTCAGAAGGATTCTGTGTAGTTTTTATGTGAATATATTTGCTTTTCCACAGATGGCCTCAAAACCCTCCAAATATCCACTTGCAGATTCAACAAAAATAGTGTTTCAAAACTGCTGAATCATAAGATAGGTTCAACTCTGTGAGATGAATGCACACATCACAAAGAAGTTCCTCAGAATGCTTCTGTGTAGATTTTATGTGAAGAAATTTCCTTTTTCACTATACGCCTCAAAATGCTCCAAATATCCAGTTGCAGATTCTACAAAGAGAGTTTTTCAAAACTGCTAAATTATACAATAGTTTCAACTCTGTGAGATGAACGCAGATATCACAAAGAAGTTTCTCAGAATGCTTATTTGTCGTTTTTATGTGGACATATTTGCTTTTCCACAGCAGGCCTCAAGGCGCCCCAAATATCCACTTGCAGATTCTACAAAAAGAGTGTTTCAAAACTGCTGAATAATAAGATAGGTGCAACTCTGTGAGATGAATGCTCACATCACAAAGAAATTTCTCACAATTCTTCTGTGTAGTTTTTATTTAAAGATATTTCCTTTTTTTCCATATGCCACAAAGGGCTCCAAATATCCACTTGCAGATTCACAAAAGGAGAGATTCAAAACTGCTCAATCAAAAGAAAGGTTCAGCTTTGTGAGGTAAATGCACACATCACAAAGAAGTTTCTCAGAATGCTTCTGTGTAGTTTTTATGTGAAGATATTTGCTTCTCCACAGTAGGTCTAAAAGTGCTCCAAATGTCCACTTGCAGATTCTACAGAAACAGTGTTTCAAAACTGCTCAATCAAAAGAATCGTTCAACTCTGTGAAATGAATGCAGGCATCACAAAGAAGTTTCTCAGAATGCTTCTGTGTAGTTTTTATGTGAAGAGATTTCCTTTTTCACAGTAGGCCTCAAAGTGCTCCAAATATCTGCTAGCAGATTCTACAAAGAGAGTGTTTAAAATCTGCTCAATCGTAAGATAGCTTCAACTCTGTGAGATGAATGCACACATCACACAGAAGTTTCTCAAATTCTTCTGTGTAGTGTTTATTTGAAGATATTTATTTTTCATCCACAGGCTGCAGAGGACTCCCAATATCCACTTGCAGATTCTACACAAAGAGAGATTCAAGACTGCTTAAACAAAAGATTGGTTCAACTCTGTGTGTTGAATTCACACATCACAAAGATGTTTCTCAGAATGCTTCTGTGTAGTTTTTATTTAAAGACATTTCATTTTCCACAATACGCATCAAAGCGCTCCAAATATCACATTGCAGATTCTACAAAAAGGGTGTTTCACAGCTGCTCAATCAAAAGAAAGGTTCAACTCTCTGAGACGAATGCACACATTACAGAGAAGTTACTCAGAATGCCATGGTGTAGTTTTTACGTGAAGTTATTTACTTTTCCACAGTATGCCTCAAATTGCTCCTATTATCCACTTGCAGATTCCACAAGAAGAGTGTTTCAAAACTGCTCAATCATAAGATAGGTTCAACACCATGAGATGAACGCACACATCACAAAGATGTTTCTCAGAAGGGTTCTGTGTAGTTTTTATCTCAAGATATTTGCTTTTCCACATAAGGTTCAACTCTGTGAGATGAATGCACACATCAGAAAGAAGTTTCTCAGAATGCTTCTGTGAAGTTTTTACTTGAAGATATTTCCTTTTCCTCCATAGGGTGCAAAAGTCTCCAATTATCCAGTTGCAGACTCTAACAAAAGGTAGAGTCAAAACTGTGCAATCAAAAGACAGGTTCACCTCTGTGAGTTGAATGTACACATCACAAAGAAGTTTCTCAGAATGCTTCTTTGTAGTTTTCATGTGAAGATATTTCCTTTTCCACATTAGGCCTTAAAGAACTCCAATTATCCACTTAAAGCTTCTAAAAAGAGAGTGTTTCAAAACTGCTCTATCATAAGATAAGTTCAACTCTGTGAGATGAAAGCACACATCACAAAGAGGTTTCTCAGAATGCTTCTGTGTAGTTTTTATTTGAAGATATTTCCTTTTTCTCCGTACACCACAAGGGCTCCAAATATCCAATTGCAGATTCTACAAAAAAAGAGATGCAAAACTACTCAAGCAAAACATAATTTCAACACTTTGAGTTGAAGGCACACAACCAAAGAAGTTTCTCAGAATGCTTCTGTGAAGTTTTTATGTGAAGATATTTCCTTTTCCACCATAGGCCACAAAGGGCTCAAAATATCCACTTGCAGATTTTACAGAAAGAGAGATTCAAAACTGCTCAATCAGAAGGTATGTTGAAATCTGTAAGATGAATGTACTCATCACAAAGAAGTTTCTCAGAATGCTTCTGTGTAGTTTTTATGTGAAGATATTTCCTTTTCCACACAAAGCCTCAAAACGCTCCAAATATCCACTTGCAGATTCTACAAAGAGAGTGTTTCAAAACTGCTAAATCATAACATAGGTTCAATTCTGTGAGATGAACACCCACATCCCAAAGAAGTTTCTCAGAATTATTCTGTCTAGTTTTTATGTGAAGATATACTCTGTTCCACCATAGGCCTCAAAGCGATAGAAATGTCCAATTGCAGATTCTACAAAAAGAGAGTTTCAAAACTGCCCAATCAAAAGAAAGGGTTACCCCTTTGAGATGAATACACATGTCATAAAGAAGTTTCTCAGATTGCTTTTGTCTGGATTTTATGTGAAGATATTTCCTTTTCCACCTTAAGTCGCAAGGCGCTCCAAATGTCCACTTGCAGATTCTACAGAAAGAGTGTTCCAAACCGTTCAACCAAAAGAAAAGTTCAACTCAGAGATATGAACGCACATATCAAAAAGAAGTTTCTCAGAATTCTTCTGTCTAGTTTTTACGTGATGATATTTCCTTTTCCAACATAGGCCTCAAGGTGCTCGAGGTATCCACTTGCAGATTCTACAAAAAGAGTACTTCAAAACTGGTCTTTCAAAAGAAAGGTTCATCTCTGGGAGATGAATGCACACATCACAAAGAAGTTTCTCAGAATGCTTCTATCTAATTTTTATGTGAAGATATTTCCTTTTCCACCATAAGCTTCAAAGCTCTCCAAATGTCCACTTGCAGATAGTGCAAAAAGAGAGTTTCAAAACTGCTCAATCAAAAGACAGCTTTAACTCTGTGAGATGAACGCACACATCACAAAGAAGTTTCTCAGATTGCTTCTGCCTAGATTTTATGTGAAAGATATTTCCTTTTCTACCATAGGCCATAAAGCGTTCCAAAAGTCCACTTGCGGATTCTACAAAAAGAGTGTTTCCAAACTACTCAATCCAAAGAAAGGTTCAACTCTATGAGATGAACGCACACATCACAAAGAAGTTTCTCAGAATTCTTCTGTCTAGTTTCTATGTGAAGGTATTTCCTTTTCCACCATAGGCCTCAAAGCGCTCTAAATGTCCACTTGTAGATTCTACAAAAAGAGAGTTTCAAAACTGCTCAATCTAAAGAAAGTTTTAACTCTGTGAGGTGAATTAACCCATCACGAAGAAGTTTCTCAGACTGCTTCCGTCTAGATTTTATGTGAAGTTATTTCCTTTTCTACCATAGGCTGCAAAGCACTCCAAATGTTCACTTGCAGATTCTACAAAAAGAGTGTTTCCAAACTGCTCAATCAAGAGAATGGTTCAACTCTGTGAGTTGAACGTACACATCACCAAGAAGTTTCTCAGAATTCTTCTGTCTAGTTTTTATTTGAAGATATTTCCTTTTCCACCATAAGCCTGAAAGCGCTCCAAATTTCCACTTGCAGTTTCTGCAAAAAGAGAGTTTCAAAACTGCTCAATCAAAGGAAGCTTTAACTGTGTGAGATGAATGCACACAGCATAAGGAAGTTTCTCAGATTGCTTCTGTCTAGATTTTATGTGAAGATATTTCCTTTTCTAACAGAGGCCACAAAGCGCTCTAAACGTTCACCTGCAGATTCTACAAAAAGAGTGTTTCCAAACTGCTCAATTCAAAGAAAGGTTCAACTCTGTGAGACGAACGCACACATCACAAAGAAGTTTCTTAGAATTCTTCTGTCTAGTTTTTATGTGAAGATATTTCCTTTACCACCATATTCCTCAAAGAGCTCTAAATGTCCGCTTGTAGATTTTAAAAAAAGAGACTTTCATAAATGCTCAATCAAAAGAAAGGTTTAACTCTGTGAAATGAATGCACACATCACAAAGAAGTTTCTCAGATTGCTTCTGTCTAGATTTTAAGTGAAGATATTTCCTTTTCTACAATAGGCTGCAAAGCGCTCCAAATGTCCACTTGCAGATTCAACAAAAAGAGTGTTTCCAAACTGCTCAATCAAAAGAAAGTTTCAACTATCTGAAATGAAAACACATATCACTAAGAAGTTTCTCAGATTGCTTCTGTCTAGATTTTATGTGAAGATACTGCCTTTTCTAACATAGGCCGCAAAGCGCAAAAATGTCCACTTGCAGATTCTACAAAAAGAGTGTTTCCAAACTGCTCTATCAAAATAAAGGTTCAACTCTGTGAGATGAACACACACATCACAAAGAAGTTTCTCAGATTGCTTCTGTCTACAATTTATGTGAAAATATTTCCTTGTCAACCACAGGATGCAATGCGCTCCAAATGTCCACTTGCAGATTCTACAAAAAGATTGTTTCCAAACTGCTCAATCAAAAGAAAGGCTCAACTCAGTGAGATGAATGCACAAATCACAAAGAAGTTTCTCAGTATTCTTCTGTCTAGTTTTTATGTGAACATATTTCCTCTTCCACCATAGGCCTCAAAGCGCTCCAAATGTCCACTTGCAGATTCTGCAAAAAGAGAGTTCCAAAGCTGCTCAATCAAAAGAATGGTTTATATCTGTGAGATGACTGCACACATCACAAAAACTTTTACAGTGTGCTTCTTTCTAGATTTTATGTAAAGATATTTCCTTTTCTACCATAGGCCACAAAGCGCTCCAAATGTCCACTTGCAGATTCTACAATAAGATCGTTGCCTAACTACTCAATCAAAAGAAATGTTAAAATCTGTGGGAGTAACGCACAAATCACAAGTAAGTTTCTCACAATTCTTCAGTCTAGTTTTTATGTGAAGATATTTCGTTTTCTGCCATAGGCCTCAAAGCACTCCAAATGTCCACTTGCAGATTCTACAAAAAGAGAGTTCCAAAACTGCTCAATCAAAAGAAACCTTTAACTCTGTGAGATGAATGCACACAACACAAAGAAGTTTCTCTTATGGCTTCTGTCTAGATTTTATGTAAAGATACTTCCTTTTCTAACGTAGGCCGCAAAGTGATCCAAATGTCCACTTGCAGATTCTACAAAAAGAGCGTTTCAAAACTGCTCAATTAGAGGAAAGTTTTAACTGTGTGACATGAATGCACACATCACAACGAAGTTTCTCAGATTGCTACTGTGTAGATTTTATGTTAAGATATTTCCTTTTCTCACAGAGACTGCAAAGTGCTCCTAATGTCCACTTGCAGGTTCTACAAAAAGAGAGTTACAAAACTGCTCAATTCAAAGAAAGGTTCAACTCTGTGAGATGAATGCACGCATCACAAAGTAGTTTCTCAGAATTCTTCTATCTAGTTTTTATGTGAAGATATCCCCTTCTAAAATAGGCCCAAAAGCGCTCCAAATGTCTGCTTGCAGGTTCTACACAAAGGGTATTTCCAAATTGCTCCATCAAAAGAAATGTTCAACTCCGTGAAATTAACGCACGCATCACAAAGAAGTTTCTCAAAATTCTTCTGACTAGTTTTCATGTGAAGATTTTTGCTTTTCCTCCACAGGCCTTAAAGTGCTCCAAATGTCCACTTGCAGATGCTACAAAAAGAGTGTTTCCAAACTGCTCAATCAAAAGAAAGTTTCAACCCTGTGAGATGATCGCACACATCAGAAAGAAGTTTCTCAGATTGCTTCTGTCTAGATTTTATGTGAAGATATTTCCTTGAGTACAACAGGCCCCAAAGTGCTCCAAATGTCCACTTGCAGATTCTAGAAAACGAGTGTTTCCAAACTGCTGAATCAAAAGAAAGGTTCAACTCTGTGAGATGAACGCACACATCACAAAGAAATGTCTCAGAATTCTTCTGTATAGTTTTTATGTGAAGGTATTTCCTTTTCCACAACAGGCATCAAAGCGCTGCAAATGTCCACTTGCAGATTCTACAAAAAGAGTATTTCAAAACTGTTCAATCAAAAGAAAGGCTTAAGTCTGTGAGATGAATGCACACAACACTAAGAAGCTTCTCAAATTACTTCTGTCTAGATTTTACTTGAAGATTTTTCCCTTTCTACCACAGGCCGCAAAACGCTCCAAATGTCCACTTTCAGATTCTACAAAAACAGAGTTTCAAAACTGCTCAATCAAAAGAAAGCTTTAAATCTGTGATATGAAAACACACATCAAAAGTAGTTTCTCATATTGCTTCTGTCTAGATTTTATGTGAAGATATTTCCTTTCCTACCATAGGCCACAAAGCGCTCCAAAGGTCGACTTGCAGATTCAACAAATAGAGGGTTTCCAAACTGCTCAACCAAAGGAAAGTTTCAAGTATGTGAGATGAACGCACACACCACAAAGAAGTTTCTCAGAATTCTTCTGTCTAGTTTTTATGTGAAGGTATTTTCTTTTCCACCATAGGCCTCAAAGTGCTCCAAATGTCCACTTGCAGATCCTACAAAAAGAAAGTTTCAAAACTGCTCCATCAAAAGAAAAGTTTAACCCTGTGAGATGAATGCACACATCACAAGGAAGTTTCTCAGATTGCTACTGTGTAGATTTTATGTTAAGATATTTCCAACAGAGGCTGCAAAGAGCTCCAAATGTCCACTTGTAGGTTCTACAAAAAGAGTGTCAAAACTGCTCGATTCAAGGAAAGGTTCAACTCTGTGAGATGAATGCACACATTACAAAAAAGTTTCCCAGAGTTCTTCTGTCTAGTTTTTATATGAAGATATTCCCCTTTCTAAAATAGGCCCAAAAGCGCTCCAAATGTCTGCTTGCAGATTCTAAAAAAAGAGTGTTTCCAAACTGCTCAATTCAAAGAAAGGTTCAACTCTGTGAGATGAACGCACATATCACAAAGAAATTTCTCAGAATTCTTGAACAATGAGATCACATGGACATAGGAAGGGGAATATCACACTCTGGGGACTGTGGTGGGGAGGGGGGAGGGGGGAGGGATAGCATTGGGAGATATACCTAATGCTAGATGACAAGTTAGTGGGTGCAGCGCACCAGCATGGCACATGTATACATATGTAACTAACCTGCACAATGTGCACATGTACCCTAAAACTTAAAGTATAATTAAAAAAAAAAAGAAAAGAAATTTCTCAGAATTCTTGTGTCTAGTTTTTATGTGAAGATATTTCCTTTTCCACCATAGTCCTCAAAGCGCTCCAAATGTCCACTTGTAGAATTTACAAAAAGAGAGTTTCATAAATGCTCAATCAAAAGAAAGTTTTAACTCTGTGAGATGAATGCACACATCACAAAGAAGTTTCTCACATTGCTTCTGTGTAGATGTTAGGTGAAGATATTTCCTTTTCTACCATAGGCCGCAAAGTGCTCAAAATGTCCCCTTGCAGATTCTACAAAAGAGTGTTTCCAAACTGCTCAATCAAAAGAAAGTGTCAACTTAGTGGGATGAAAGCACATATCACTAAGAAGTTTCTCGATTGCTTCCGTCTAGATTTTATGTGAAGATACTGCCTTTTCTAACATAGGCCGCAAAGCGCAAAAATGTGCAATTGCACATTCTACAAAAGGAGAGTTTAAAAACTGCTCTATCAAAAGATAGGTTCACTTCTGTGAGCTGAATGCAGACATCACAAAGAACTTTCTCAGATTGTTTCTCTCCAGATTTTATGGGAAGATATTTCCTTCTCTAACATAGGCCGCAAAGCACTCTAAATGTCCACTTGCTGATTCTAAAAAAAGAGTGTTTCCAAACTGCTCAATCAAAACAAAGGTTCAACTCTGTGAGATGAACACACACATCACAAAGAAGTTTCTCTGGTAGCTTCTGTCTAAAATTTATGTGAAGATAATTCCTTTTCAACCACAGGATAAAAAAAGCTCCAAATGTCCACTTGCAGATTCCACAAATGATTGTTTCCAAACTGCTCAATCAAAAGAAAGGTTCAACTCAGTGAGATGAATGCACACATCACAAAGAAGTTTCTCAGAATTCTTCTGTCTAGTTTTAATGTGAACATATTTCCTCTTCCACCATAGGCCTCAAAGCGCTCCAAATGTCCACTTGCAGATTCTTCAAAAAGAGAATTCCGGAACTGCTCAATGAAAAGACAGGTTTATCTCTTTTTCAGATTACTTTCCAATTTCATCCATGTCCCTACAAAGGACATGAACTCATCATTTTTATGGCTGCATAGTATTCCATGGTGTATATGTGCCACATTTTCTTAATCCAGTCTATCATTGTTGGACATTTGGGTTGGTTCCAAGTCTTTGCTAACACTCTTTTTGTAGAATCTGCAAGTGGGTGTTTGGAGCACTTTACAGCCTATAATGGAAAAGGATGTATATTCACATAAAAACTAGACAGAAGCATTCTGAAAAACTACTTTGTGATGTGTGCATTCATCACAAAGAGTTGAACCTTTCTTTTGATTGAGCAGTTTTGAAACACTCTTTTTGTAGAATCTGTAAGTGGAAATCTGGAGCGCTTTGAGGCCTATGATGGTAAAGGAAATATCTTCAAATGAAAACAACACAGAAGCATTCTGAGAAACATCTTTGCGATGTGTGCATTCATCTCACAGGGTTGAACCTTTCTGTTTGAGCAGTATTCAAACACTGTTTTTGTAGAATCTGCAATTCGATATTTGGAGAGTTTTGAGGCCTATGTTGGTAAAGGAAATATCTTCAAATAAAATCTGGACGGAAGCAATCTGAGAAACTACTTTGTGATGTGTGCATTCAACTCAAAAACTTGAACATATCTTAGAGGAGTTTGGAAACATTCTTTTTGTAGCATCTGCAAATGTATATTTGGAGGGCTTTGAGGCCTATAGTGGAAAAGGAAATATCTTCACATAAAAAACAGACAGAAGCATTCTTAGAAACTCCTTTATGATGTGTGCATTTATCTCACAGAATTCAACATTTCTTTTCATTGAGCAGTTTTGAAACACTTTTTGTGGAATCCGCAATTGGATATTTGGAACGCTTTGCTTCCTATAGTGGAAAAGGAAATATCTTCACATATAAACTAGACAGAAGCATTCTGGGAATCTTCTCCATGACGAGTGCATTCATCTCACTGGGTTGAACCTTTCTTTTGATTAAATAGTTTTGAAACACTCTTTTTGTAGAATCTGCAGGTGGATATATGGAATGCTTTAAGGCCTATGGTGGAAAAGGAAATACCTTCACATAAAAGCTACATAGAAGCATTCTGAGAAACTTCTTTATGATGTGTGCAATCATCTCACAGAGTTGAAACTTTATTTTGATTGAGCAGTTTTGAAACACACTTTTTGTAGAATCTGTAAGTGGATATTTGGAGTACTTTGTTGCCTATGGTAGAGGAAATATCTTCACATAAAAACTAGACAGAAGCATTCTGAGAAACTTCTTTGTGATGTGTGCATTCATCTCACACAGTTGAACCTTTCTTTTGATTCAGCAGTTTTGAAACACTCTTTTTGAAGAATATGCAAGTGGATATTTGAAGCGCTTTGTGGCCTATAGTGGAAAATTTTATATCTTCAAATGAAAACTAGACAGAAGCATTCTGAGAAACTTCTTTGGGATATGTGCATTCATCTCACAGACTTGAAACTTTCTTTTGATTTAGCACTTTAGAAAGACCCTTTTGTAAAATCTGCAAGTGGATATTTGGAGCGCTTTGCTTCCTCTAGTGGAAAAGGAAGTATCTTCACACAGAAACAAGACAGAAGCATACTGAGAAACCTGTTTGTGATGTGAGCATTCCTCTCACAGAGTTGAACCTTTCTGTTGATTGAGCAGTTTTGAAACACACTTTTAGTTGAATCTGCAAGTGGATATTTGGAGAGCCTTGGGGCTTATGGTGGAAAAGTAAATATCTTCACATAAAAACTGCACAGAGGTATTCTGAGAAACTTACTTCTGATGTGCACATTCAGCTCACCGAATTGGACCTTTCCTTTGATTGAGCAGTTTTGAAACACTCTTTTGTAAAATCTGCAATTGGATATTTGAAGTGCTTTCCAGCCTCGAGTGGAAAAGGAAATATCTTCACATAAAAACTAGACAGAAATATACTGCGAAACTTCTTTGTGATGTGTGCATTCTTCTCACAGAGTAGAACTTTTCTTTTGATTGAGCAGTTTTGAAACATTCTTTTTGTAGAATCTGCAAGTGACTATTTGGAGCGCTTCCAGTCCTATGGTGTTAAAGGAAATATCTTCACATCAAAACTAGACAGAAGCATTCTGAGAAACTGCTTTGTGATGTGTGCATTCATCTCACAGGTTTGAACCTTTCTTTTGATTAAGCAGTTTTGAAACACACTTTTTGTAGAATCTGAAGGTGGATATTGGGAGCACTTTGGGGCCTATGGTATGAAAGAAAATATCTTCAAATGAAAACTAGACAGAAGCATTCTGAGAAAAAACTTTGTGATGTGTGCATTCATCTCCCTGAGTTGAACATTTCTTTTGATTGAGTAGTTTTGAAACGCACATTTGTAGAATCTACCAGTGGATAGTTGGAGTGCTTTGGGGGCTACAGTGGAAAAGGAAATATCTTCACATAAAAACTAGACGGAAGCATTCTGAGAAGCTTCTTTGTGATGTGTGCATTCAACTAACATAGTTGAACCTTTCTTTTGATTGAGCAGTTTTTAAACACTCTTTTTGAAGAATCTGCAAGTGGATATTTGGAGCACTTTGCGGCCTATTGTGGAAAAGGATATATCTTCAAATAAAAACTAGACAGAAGCACTTTGAGAAACTTCTTTATGAGATGTTCATTCATCTCGCAGACTTGAACCTTTCTTTCAATTGAGCAGTTTTGAAATACTATTTTTGTAGAATCTGCAAGGGATATTTGAAGAGATTTGAGGCCTAATGTGGAAAAGGAAATATCTCCACATGAAAACTAGACAGAAGCATTCTGAGAATCTTCTTTGTGACGTGTGCATTCATCTCACAGAGCTGAAACTTTCTTTTGATTCAGCAGTTTTGAAATACTCTGTTCATGGAATCTGCTTGTGGATTTTTGGAGCGATTTGAGTCATGTGGTGGAAAAGGAAATATCATCATATGAAAACTAGAAAGAAGCATTCTGAGAAAATTCTTTGTGATGTGCACATTCAACTCACAGAGTTGAAAGTTTCTTTTGATTGAGCAGTTTGGAAACACTGTTTTTTTTTTTAACTTAATGTGTTCATTCCTTTCTTTTTTTTATTTTTTTTTATTATACTTTAAGTTTTAGGGTACATGTACACATTGTGCAGGTTAGTTACATATGTATACATGTGCCATGCTGGTGGGGAGGGGGGAGGGGGGAGGGATAGCATTGGGAAACACTGTTTTTGCAGAATCTGCAAGTTGATATTTGTAGCGCTTTGTGGAATATATTGGAAAAGGAAATATCTTCACATATATACAAGACAGAAGCATTCAGGGAAACTGCTTTGTGATGTGCATTTAATTCAAAGAGCTGAACATTTCCTCTGATTGAGCTGCTTGGAAAGCATCTTTCTGTACTATCTGCAAATGGACATTTTGAGCACTTTGAGACCTATGGTGGAAAAGGAAATATCTTCACATAAAAACTAGACAGAAGCATTCTGAGAAAATTCTTTTTGATGTGTGCATTCAACTCACTGATTTGAACCTTTCTTTTGATCGAGCAGTTTGAAAGCAGTCTTTTTGTAATATCTACAAGTGGATATTTGGATCACTTTACATCATGGATTGGAAAAGGAAATATCTTCACATAAAAACTAGACAAAATCATACTGAGAAACTACTTTGTGATGTGTCCATTCATCTCATAGAGCTAAATCTTTCTTTTGATTGAGCAGGTTTGAAACACTCTTTTTGTAGGTTCTGCAAGTGGATATTTGGAGTGCTCTGTGGCCAATAGTGGAAAAGGAAATATCTTCACATAAAAAATACACAGAAGCACTCTGAGAAAGTTCTCTGTGTTATGTGCAGTCATATAACAGACGTGAAACTTTCTTTGATACAGCAGTTTTAAAACACTGTTTTTGGAGATTCTGAAAGTAGATATTAGGAGAGACTTGAGGCCTATGGTGTAAAAGGAAATATCTTCACATAAAAACTAGACAGAAGCATTCTGAGAAGCTTCTTTGTGATATGTGCATCCATCTCAAAGAGTTGAACCTTTCTTTTGATTGAGCATTTTTGAAGCACTCTGTTTGTAGAATCTTCAAGTGGATATTTGGAGTGCTTTGTGGCCTGTGGTGGAAAAGGAAATATCTTCACATAAAAACTAGACAGAAGCATTCTGAGAAACTTATTTGTGATGTGCTCATTCAACTCACAGATTTAAACTTTTCTTTTGATTGAGCAGTTTGGAAACAGTCTTTTTGTATACCTGCAAATGGATATTTTTAGCACTTTGGGGCCTGTGGTGGAAAAGGAAATATATACACATGAAAACTAGACAGAAACATTATGAGAAACTGCTCTGCTATGCGTGCATTCATCACCAGACTTGAACCTTTCTTTTGATTGAACAGTTTTGAAACACTCTTTCTGTAGAATCTGAAGGGGAAATTTGGAGGGCTTTGCGGCCTATGGTGAAAAACGAAATATCTTCACATAAAAACTAGAGTGAAGCATTCTGAGAAAGTGCTTTGTGATGTGTGCATTCATCTCACAGAGTTAAACCTTTCTTTTGATTGAGCAGTTTTGAAACACTCTTATTGTACAATCTGCAAGTGGATATTTGGAGAGTTTGAGGCCACTGGTGGAAAAGCAAATATCTTCACATAAAAACTAGACAGAACCATTCTGAGAAATCTCTTTGAGATGCGTGCATTCAACTCACAGAGTTGGACCTTTCCTTTGATTGAGCAGTTTGGAAGCAGTCTTTTTGCAGTATCTGCAAATGGATATTTGGAGCACTTTGAGGCCTATAGTAGGAAAGGAAATATCTTCACATAAAAACTAGACAGAAAATTACTGAGAAACTTCTTAGTGATGTGTGCATTCATCTCACAGAGTTGAAACTTTCTTTTGATTGAGCAGTTTGGAAACACTCTTTTAGTAGAAACTGCCAGGGGATATTTGGAGCACTTTGTGGTCTTTGGTAGAAAAGGATATATCTTCACATAAAAAATAGACAGAAGCATTCTGAGGAACTTCTTCATGATGTGTGCATTCTTCTCAAAGAGTTGAACTTTTCTTTTGATTGAGCAGCTTTGAAAAACTCTTTCTGCAGAATCTGCAAGTTGATATTTGGAGTACTTTGCGGCCTATAGTAGAAAAGGAAATATCTTCACATAAAACTAGACAGAAGCATTCTGAGAAACTTCTTTGTGATGTGTGCATTCATCTCACAGAGTTGAACCTTTCTTTTGTTTGAGCAGTTTTGAAACTCTCTTTTTGTAGAATCTTCAAGTGGATATTTTTAGCACTTTGAGGCCTATGGTGGAAAAGAAAACATCTTCACATAAAAACTAGTCAGAAGCTTTCTGAGAAACTTCTTTGAGATGTGTGCATTCAACTCATGGAGTTGAACCTTTCTTTTGATTCAGCAGTTTGTAAACAGTCTTTTTGTAGTATCTGAAGATCGATATTTGGAGAGCTTTGAGCCCTATGGTGGAAAAGGAAATATCTTCACATGAAAACTAGACAGAAACATTCTCAGAAACTTCTTTGTGATGTGTGCATTCATCTCACAGAGTTGAACCCTTGTTTTGATTGAGCAGTGTTGAAACACTCTTTATAGAATCAGCAAGTGGATATTTGTTGTGCTTTGAGGCCTATGGTGGAAAATTAAATATCTTCACAGAAAAACCACAAAGAAGAATTCTGAGAAACACCTTTGTGGTGTGTGGTTTCATCTCTCATATTTGAACCTTTCTCTTTATGGAGCAGTTTGGAAACAATCTCTTTGTAGCATCTGCAAATGGATTTTTGGAGCTCTTTGAGGCCTGTGGTGAAAAAGGAAGTATCCTCACATATAAAACAGACAGAAGGATTCCTAGAAACTGCTTTGTGATGTGTACATTAATCTCACAGATTTGAAACTTTCTTTTGATTGAGCAGTTTTGAAACACTCTTTGTGTAGAATCTGCAAGTGGATATTTGGAGCGCTTTGAGGCCTATGGTGGAATACGAAATATCTTCACATTAAAACAGGAGAGAAGCATTCTGAGAAACTTCTTTGTGTTGTGTGCATTCATTTCACAGAGTTGAACCATTCCTTTGATTGAGCAGTTTGCCAACTGTCATTTTGTAGAATCTACAGATGGATATTTGTGAACCCATTGATACCTATGGGGTGATAGGAAATATCTTCATATAAAAACTACAGAGAAACTTTCTGAGAAACTTCTTTGTGATGTGTGCATTCATCTCACAGAGTTGCACTTTTCTTTTGACTTAGCAGTTTGGAAACAGTCTTTTTTGGAATCTGCAAACAGATATTTTGTTTGCTATGAGGCCTATGGTGGAAAACGAAATATCTTCATATAAAAACTAGACAGAAGCATTCTGAGAAACTTCTTTGTGATGTGTGCACTCATCTCACAGAGTTGAAGCTTTCTTTTGATTGAGCCATTTTGAAAAACTCTTTTTGTAGAATCTGCAAGTCAATATTTGGGCGTTTTGTGTCCTATATTGGAAAAGGTAATATCTTCACATAGAAACTTTACAGAAGCATTCTGAGAAACTTCTTTGTGATATGTGCATTCAATTCACAGGGTTTAACTTTCTTTTGATTGAGCAGTTTGGAGCCCATCGTTTTGTAGAATCTGTGAAGGGGTATTTTTTTTCCCATTGAGGCTTATAGGGTAATAGGAAATATCTTCACATAAAAACTAAACAGAAAATTTCTGAGAAAATTCTTTGTGATATGTGCTTTCATCTCACAGAGTTGAAACTTTCTTTTGATTGGGCAGTTTGGAATCAGTCTTTTTGTAGAACCTGCAAGCGGATATTTGGAGGGCTTTGAGATCTATAGTGAAAAAGGAAATATCTTCACTTTAAAAATATACAGAAGCATTCTGAGAAACTTCTTTGTCTTGTGTGCATTAATTTCACAGACTTGAACCTTTGTATTGATTGAACAGTTTGGAGGCAGTAGTTTTGTAGAATCTGTAGTGGGATATTTTTCAGCCTACTGAGGCTTCTGGGGAAATAGGGAATATCTTCAGATAAGAACTAGACAGAAGCATTCTGAGAAACTTCCTTCTGATGTGTGCATTCATTTCACAGAGTTGAACCTTTCTTTTGATTGAGCAGTTTGGAAACAGTCTTTCTGTAGTAACTGCAAATGGATATTTGGAGAGCTTTGAGGCATACGTTTAAAAAGGAAAAACAAACAAACAAACAACCCCTTCAAAAAGTGGGCAAAGGACATGAACATACACTTCTCAAAAGAATATGTTTATGCAGCCAAAAAACACATGAAAAAATGCCCACCATCACTGGCCATTAGAGAAATGCAAATCAAAACCACAATGAGATACCATCTCACACCAATTAGAACGGCAATCATTAAAAAGTCAGGAAACAACAGGTGCTGGAGAGGATGTGGAGAAATAGGAACACTTTTACACAGTGGGTGGCACTGTAAACTAGTACAACCATTGTAGAAGTCAGTGTGGCGATTCCTCAGGGATCTAGAACTAGAAATACCATTTGACCCAGCCATCCCATTACTGGGTATATACCCAAAGGACTATAAATCATGCTGCTATAAAGACACATGCACACGTATGCTTATTGCAGCACTAGTCACAATAGCAAAGAGTTGGAACCAATCCAAATGTCCAACAATGATAGACTTGATTAAGAAAATATGGCACACATACACCATGGAATACTATGCAGCCATAAAAAATGATGAGTTCATGTCCTTTGTAGGGACATGGATGAAATTGGAAATCATCATTCTCAGTAAACTATCGCAAGAACAAAAGACCAAACACTGCATATTCTCACTCATAAGTGGGAATTGAACAATGAGAACACATGGACACAGGAAGGGGAACGTCATACTCTGGGGACTGTTGTGGGGTGGGGTGAGAGGTCAGGGATAGCATTAGGATATATACCTAATGCTAAATGATGAGTTAATGGGTGCAGCACACGAGGGTGGTACATGTATACATATGTAACTGACCTGCACATTGTGCACATGTACCCTAAAACTTAAAGTATAATAATAATAAAATAAATAAATAAATAAAAAGGAAATATATTCACATAAAAACTTGACAGAAGCATTCTGAGGAACTTCTTTGTCATGTGTGCATTCATTTCACAGAGTTGAAACATTCTTTTGATTGAGCAGTTTTGAAACACTCTTTTTTTCAGAATCTGCAACTGGATATTTGGAGAACGTTGAGGCCTATGGTGGAAAAGGAAATATCTTCACATAAAAATCAGACACAAGCATTCAGAGAAACTTCTTTGTGATGTGCGCATTCAACTCCCTGTGTTGAACTTTTCTTTTGATTGAGTAGTTTTAACAAACTCTTTTTGTAGTATCAGAAACTGGATATTTGTAGCATTTTGAGGCCTATAGAGGAAAAGGAAATATCTTCACATAAAACCCAGAAAGAAGCATTCTGAAAGAATTCTCTTTGATTTCTGCATTCATCTCACAGAGTTGAACCTTTCTTTTTTGAGAAGTATTTAATCACTCTTTTTGTAGAATCTTCAAGGGGATATTTGGAGCACTTTGAGGCCTTTGGTGGAAAAGGTAATATCTTCACATAAAAATCAGACACAAGCATTCTGAGTAACTTCTTGTGATGTGTGCATTCAACTCCCTGTGTTGAAACTTTCTTTTGATTGAGCAGTTTTAACAAACTCTTTTTGTAGAATCTGCAAGTGGATATTTGGAGCACTTTGATGCCTATGATAGAAAAGGAAATATCTTCATATAAAAGCTAGACAGAAGCATTCTGAGAATGTTCTTTGTGATGTATGCATTCATCTCACTGAGCTGAACCTTTCTTTTTTGAGAAGTATTTAAACACTCTTTTTGTAGAATCTGCAAGTGGATACTTGGAGTGCTTTGAGGCCTTTGGTGGAAAAGGAAATATCTTCCCATAAAAACTAGACAGCAGCACTCTGAGAAACTTATTTGTGACCTGTGCATTCATCTCACAGAGTTGAACCTTTCTTTTGATTCAGCAGTTTTGAAACTGTCTTTTTGTAGAATCTGCAAAGGGATATTTGTGAGCCCATTGAGGCTTCTGGGGAGATAGGAAATATCTTCACATAAAAACTAGACAGATACTTTCTGAGAAACTATTTTGTCATGTGTGACTTCAACTCACCGGGTTGAAATTTTCTCTTGATTGAGCAGTTTGGGAACAGTCTTTTTGTAGAATCTGCAAATGAATATTTGGAGCACTTTTGGCCTATGTTGAAAAATGAAGTATCTTCCCATAAAAACTAGGCAGAAGCTTTCTGAGAAATCTCTTTGTGATGTGTGCATGCATCTTGCACAGTTGAACTTTTCTTTTGTTTGAGCAGTGTGGAAACACTCTTTTTGTAGAGTCTGCAAGTGGATATTTTGAGCGCTTTGTGGCCTATAGTGAAAAAGGAAATATCTTCACATAAAAACTAGACAGAAGAATTCTGAGAAACTTCCTTTGAATGTGCGCATTCATCTCACAGTGTTGAACCTTTTTTTTGATTGAGCAGCTTCTAAACAGTCATTTTGTAGAATATGCAAAGGAATATTTGTGAGCCCATTGATGCCTCTTGGGAAATAGGAATTATCTTCAAATAAAAACTATACAGAATCTTTCTCAGAAACTTCTTTGTGATGTGTGCATTCATCTCACTGAGTTGAACTTTATTTTGATTGAGCAGTTTGGAAACAGTCTTTTTCTAGTATCTGCAAATGGATATTTTAAGCGCTCTGAGGCCTACGGTGAAAAAGGAAATATCTTAACATAAAAACCAGACAGAAGCATTCCTAGAAACTACTTTGTTATGTGTGCATTCATCTCATGGTGTTGTACCTTTCTTTTGATTGAACAGTTTTGAAACATACTTTTTGCAGAATCTGCAAGGGGATACTTGGAGCGCGTTGAGGCCTATGGTGGAAAAGGAAATATCTTCATATAAAAACTAGACAGAAGCATTCTGAGAAACTTCAGTGTGATGTGTGCATTCATTACACTGAGTTGAGCCTTTCTTTTCATTGAGCAATTTGGAAAACATCATTTTGTAGAATCTACAGAGGGATATTTGTGAGCCCATTGAGGCCTGTGGGATGATAGGAAATATCTTCACATAAAAACTAGACAGAAACTTTCTGAGAAACTTGTTTGTGCTGTGTGTTTTCAACTCACAGAGATGAGCCTTTCTTTTGATTGAGCAATTTGAAAACACTCTTTTTGTAGAATCTGCAAGTGGATATTTGGAGCGATTTGTGGTCTATGGTGGAAAAGGAAATATCTTCAAATAAAAATGAGACAGAAGCATTGTGAGAAACTTCTTTGTGATGTGTGCATTCATTTCACAGAGCTGAATCTTTCTTTTGACTGAGCAGTTTGGCAGCAGTCTTTTTGTAGTATCTGCAAATGGATATTAGCAGCAATTTGAGACCTATGGTAAAAAAGGAAATATCTTCCCATAAAAACTAGGCAGAAGCATTTTGAGAAACTTCTTTGTAATGTGTGCATTTATCTCACAGAGTTAAATATTTCTTTTTATGGAGCAGTTTGGAAACAGTCTTCTTGTAGTATCTGCAAATGGTAATTTGAGTGCTTTGAGGCC
Source organism: Pan paniscus (assembly GCF_029289425.2). Classification (NCBI taxonomy): domain Eukaryota; kingdom Metazoa; phylum Chordata; class Mammalia; order Primates; family Hominidae; genus Pan; species Pan paniscus. The sequence continues at coordinate 35,749,297 of NC_073270.2, forward strand.
TATGTTGGAAAACGAAATATCCTCATGTTAAAACTAGACTGAAGCTTTCTGGGAAACTTCTTTGTGTTGTGTGCATTCATCTCACAGAGTTGAACCTTTCTTTTGATGGAGCAGTTTTGAAACTCTCTCTTTATAGTATCTGCAAATGGATATTTGGAGCACTTTGAGGCCTATAGTGGAAAAAGAAATATCTTCACATAAAATCTAGAATGAAGAATTCTGAGAAACTTCCTGGTGATGTGTGCTTTCATCTCACACTGGTGAACCTTTCTTTTGATGTGCAGCTTCAGTACATTCATTTTGTAGAATCTGAAAGGGAATATTTGTGGGCCCATTGAGGCCTTTGGGGAAATAGGTAATATCTTCACATAAAAACAAGACTGAAATTTCTGAGAAACTTTCTTGTGATATATGCATTCATCACACAGAGTTGAACTTTCTTTTGATTGGGTAGTTTGTAAACAGTCATTTGTAGTATCTGCAAATGGATATTTGGAGTGTATTGAGGCCTATGGTGAAAAAGGAAATATCTTCACATAAAAATCAGACAGAAGCATTCTGGGAAACTTCTTTGTGATGCGTGCATTCATCTCACAGGCTTCAACCTTTCTTTTGATTGAGCAGTTTTGAAAGAGTCTTTTTTTACAATCTGCAAGTGGCTATTTGGAGCACTTTGATTCCTATAGTGGAAAACAAAATATTTTCACATAAAAATTAGACAGAAGCATTCTGCGAAACTTCTTCCTGATATGTGCATTCATCTCACAGGGATGAAAGTTTCTTTTGATTGAGCAGTTTGGAAAGAGTCGTTTTGTAAAATCTACAAAGGGATATTTGTGAGCCCGTTGAGGCCTCTGGGGAAATAGGAAACATCTTCACATAAAAACTAGACAGAAACTTTCTGAGAAACTTCTTTGTGATGTGTGCTTTCACCTCACAGAGTTGAAACTTTCTTTTGATTGAGAAGTATTGAAACACTCTTTTTGCAGAATCTGCAAATGGTTATTTGAGCGCTTTGAGATATATGGTGAAAATAGAAATATCTTCAAATAAAAATTAAACAGAAGCTTTCTATGAAACTTCTTTGTGATGTATGCATTCATCTCACAGAGTTCAACCTTTCTTTTGATTGAACGGTTTGGAAACAGTCTTTATCTACAATCTGCAAAGGGATATTTGTTAGTCGTTTGAGGCCTCTGCTTAAGAAGTAATATCTTCACATAAAAACTAGACAGAAGCTTTCGTAGAAAGTTCTTTTTTATGTCTGCTTTCATCTCACAGAGTTGACTTTTCTTTTGATTGAGCAGTTTGGAAACAGTCTTTTTGTAGTATATGTGGAGTGATATTTGTGAGTGTTTTAAGGACTATGGTGAAAAAGGAAATATCTCCACATAAAAACTAGAAAGAAGCTTTCTGAGAACGGTCTTTGTGATGTGTACTTTCAGCTCAAAAAGTTGAACTTTTTTTTTGATTGAGCAGTTTGGAAACAGTCTTTTATAGTACCTGCAGAGAGATATTTGGGAGCATTTTGGGGACCATGGTGAGAAAGGAAATATCTTCACATAAAACCTAGTCAGAAGCATTCTGAGAAACTTCTTTGTGATGTGTCCATTCATCTGACAGAGTTGAAACTTTGTTTTGATTGAGCAGTTTGGAAACAGTCCTTTTGTAGGATCTGCAAAGGGATATTTCTGAGCCCATTAAGGACTTTGTTGAAAAAGGAAATATCTTCACATAAAAACTAGACAGAAGCTTTCTGAAAAACTTCTTAGTGATGTGTGCTTTCATCTCACAGATTTGAACCTTTCTTTTGATTGAGCAGTTGGGAAACAGTCTTTTTGTACAATCTGCAAATGGATACTTGGAGCGCTTTGAGGCCTATGGTGAAAAAGGAAATATCTTCACATTAAAACTAAACAGAAGCTTTCTGAGAAACTTCTTTTTGATGAGTGCATACATCTCACGGAGTTGAACCTTGCTTTTCATTGAGCAATTTGGAAACAGTCTTTTTGTACAATCTGCAAAGGGATGTTTCTGCGAAGTTTGAGGACTGTGGTGAAAAAGAAATATCTTCAGATGAAACCAGACAGAAGTATTCTGAGAAACTTCTTTGTGATGTATCCATTCATCTCACAGAGTTGAACCTTTCCTTTGATGGAGTACTATGGAAACAGTCTTTTTGCAGTATCTGCAGAGGGATATGTGAGAGCAGTTTAAGGCCTATGGTGAAAAAGGAAATATCTTCACATAAAAACTAGACAGAGGATTTCTGAGAAACTTCTTTGTGATATGTGCCTTCATCTCACAGAGTTGAACCATTCTTTTGGCTGAGCAGTTTGGAAACAGCCTTTTTGTAGGATCTGCAAAGGGATATTTCTGTTCCCATTGATACCTATGGTGAAAAAGGACATATCTTCACATAAAAACTAGACTGAAGCTTTATGATAAACTTCTTAGTGATGTGTGCTTTCAAGTCACAGATTTGAAACTTTCTTTAGATTGAACAGCTTGGAAACAATCTTTTTGCAGAATCTGCAAGTGGATATTTGAAGCGCTTTGAGGCCTAAGGTGAAAAAGGAAATATCTTCACATGAAAAATAAACAGAAGCTTTCTGAGAAGCTTCTTTTTGATGAGTGCATACATCTCACAGAGTTGAAAGTTTCTTTTCATTGAGCAGTTTGGAAACAGTCTTTTTGTACAATCTGGAAAGGGATATTTCTGAGAAGTTGGAGGCCTATATCAAAAAAGAAATATCTTCACATAAAAACTAGACAGAAGTATTCTGAGAAACTTCTTTGAGATTTATCCTTTCATCTCACAGAGTTGAACCTTAGTTTTGACTGAGCAGTTTATAGACAGCCTTTTGGAGTATCTGCAGAGGGATATCTGAGAGCAGTTTAAGGCCTATGGTGTAAAAGGAAATATCTTCACATAAAAACTAGGCAGAAGCATTCTGAGAAACTTCTTTGTGATGTGTGCATTCAACTCAAAGAGGTGAAACTTTCTTCGGATTGAGCAGTATGGAAAAAGTCCTTTTGTAGAATCTGCAAAGGGATATTTCTCAGCCCATTGAGGCCTGTGGTGAAATAGGAAACATTTTCTCATAAAAACCAGACAGAAACTTTCTGAGAAATTTCTTTGAGATGTGTGCTTTCATCTCACAGAGTTGAACCTTTCTTTTGGTTCAGCAGTTTGGAAACAGTCTTTTTGTAGAATCTGCAAAGGGCTATTCTTGAGCCCTTTCTGGACTATGGTGAAACAGAAAATATCTTCACATAAAAACAAGACAGAAGCTTTCTGAGAAACATCTTCATGATGTGTTCTTTCATCTCACAGAGTTGTAACTTTCCTTTGATTGAGCAGTTTGGAAACACTCTTTTTGAAGAATCCGCAAATGGATATTTGGAGCTCTTTGAGGCCTATGGTGAAAAAGGAAATATCTTCACATAAAAACTAGACAGAAGCATTCTGAGTAACTTCTTTGTGATGGGTGCATTCAACTCAAAAAGTTGAACATTTGTTTTGATTGAGTAGTTTGGAAACAGAATTTTTGTAGAATCCGCAAGTGGATATTTGGAGTGCTTTATGGCCTATAGTGGAAAATGAAATATCTTCATATAAAAACTAGACAGAAACATTCTGAGAAACTTCTTTGTGATGTGTGCATTCATCACAAAGAGTTGAACATTTCTTTTGATTGAGCAGTTTGGAAACAGTCCTTTTGTAGAATCTGTGAAGGGATGTTTCTCAGCCCATTGATGCCTATGGAAGAAATAGGAAATATTCTCACATAAAAACTAGACAGAAATTTCTGAGAAACTTCTTTGTGATATGTGTTTTCATCTCACAGAGTTGAACTGTTCTTTTGGCTGAGCAGTTTGGAAACACTCTGTTTGTAGAATCTACAAGTGGATATTTGGAGCACATTGAGGCCTATGGTGGAAAATGAATTATTTTCACATAAAAATTAGACAGAAGCATTCTGAGAAACTTCTTTGTGATGTGTGCATTCAACCCACAGAGTTCAACCTTTCTTTTGATTCAGCAGTTTTGAAACACTCTTTTTGTAAAATCTGCCAGGGGATCTTTGGAGCGCTTTGAGGCCTATGGTGGAAAAGGAAATATCTTCACATAAATAGTACACAGAAACATTCTGAGAAACTTCTTTCTGATGTGTGCATTCAACTCAAAGAGTGGAATCCTTTTGATTGAGCAGTTTTGAAAGACTCCTTTTGTAGAATCTGCAAGTGGATATTTGGAACGCTATGTGGCCTTAAGTGGAAAAGGCAATATCTTCACATAAAAACTAGACAACAGCATTCTGAGAAATTTCTTTGTGATGTGTGCATTCATCTCACAGAGTTGAAGCTTTCTTTTGATTGAGTAGTTTTGAAACACTCTTTTTGTGGAATCTCCAATTAGATACTTGGATCGCTTTGAGGCCTATGGTGGAAAAGGGAATGTCTTCACATGAAAACTACACAGAAGCATTCTGAGAAATTTGTCTGTGATGTGTGCATTCAACACACAGAGTTGAACCTTTCTTTTGATTAAGCAGTTTTGAAACACACTTTTTTAGGATCTACAAGTGGATATTTGGAATGCTTTGTGGCCTATTGTGGAAAAGGATATATCTTCACATAAAAAGTATGGAGAAGCATTCTGAGAAACTTCTTTGTGATGTGTGCATTCATCTCACTGAGCTGCACCTTTCTTTTGATTGAGCAGTTTTGAAACGCTCTTTTTATAGAGTGTGCAAATGGATATTTGGAGCACTTTGATGCTTATGGTGGAAAAGCAAATATCTTCAGATAAAAACTACAGAGAAGTATTCTGACAAAGTTCTTTGTGCTGTGTGTGTTCAACTCACAGAGTTGAACCTTTCTTTTGATTGAGCAGTTTTGAAATGGCCTTTTTTTAGAATCTGCAAGGGGATATTTTGAGTGCTTTATGGCCTCTGTTGGAAAAGGAAATATCTTCACATAAACCAGACGCAAGCATTCTGATAAACTTCCTTGAGATGTGTGCATTCATCTCACAGAGTTGAACCTTTCTTTTGATTGTGAAGTTTTCAAACACTCTTTTTGTAGAATCTGCAAGTGGATATTTGGAGGCCTTTGTGGCCTATAGGGGAGAAGGAAATATCTTCACATAAAAATTAGACAGAAGCATTCTGAGAAACATCTTTGTGATATGTGCATTCATCTCACAGAGTTGAAATTTTCTTTTTATTGACCAGTTTTGAAACAACCTTTTTGTACAGTCTGCAAGTGGATATTTGTAGTGCTTTGAGGCATATGGTGGAAAATGAAATATTTTCACAATAAAATTAGACAGAAGCATTCTGTGATACTTCTTTGTGATGTGTGCCTTCATCTCACAGAGTTGAACCATTCTTTTGATTGAGCAGTTTTGAAATTCTGTTTTTGTAGAATCTGCAAGTGGTTTTTTGGAGCACTTTGTGGCCTATAGTGGAGAAGAAAATATCTTCATATGAAAACTAGAGAGAACCATTCTGAGAAAGTTCTTTGTGATGTGTGCATTCAACTCACAGAGTTGAGCCTTTCTTTTGGTTGAGCAGTTTTGAATGTCTCTTTTTGTAGAATCTGCAAATGGATATTTGGAGCACTTTAAGGCCTGTGGTGGAAAAGGAAATATTTTCACATAAAACCTACAGAGAAGCATTCTGAGAAACTTCTTTGTGATGTGTGCATTCAACTCACAGTGTTCAACCTTTCTTTTGATTGAGCACTTTTGAAACACTCTTTTTGTAAAATCTGCCAATGGATATTTGGAGCACTTTGAGGTCTGTAGTGGAAAAGGAAATATCTTCACATAAATAGTAGACAGAAGCATTCTGAGAAACTTCTTTGTGATGTGTGCATTCAACTCACAGAATGGAACCCTTCTTTTGATAGAGCAGTTTTGAAAGACTCCTTTTGTAGAATCTGCAATTGGATATTTGGGGCGCTATGTGGCCTTAAGTGGAAAAGGCAATATCTTCGCATAAAAACTAGACAGAAGCATTCTGAGAAATTTCTTTGTGATGTGTGCATTCATCTCACAGAGTTAAAGCTTTCTTTTTATTGAGCACTTTTGAAACACTCTTTTTGTAGAATCTGCAAGTGAATATTTGGAGCACTTTGCAGTCTATAGTGGAAAAGGAAATATCTTCACATAAATATTTGTCAGAAGCATTCTGAGAAACTTCTTCTTCATGTGTGCATTCATCTCACAGAGTTCAACCTTTCTTTTGATTGAGCAGTTTTGAAACACTGTTTTTGTAGTATCTGCAAAGGGATACTTGGAGCGGTTTGAGGTCTATGGTGTAAAAGGAAATATCTTCACCTAAAACTAGACAAAAGCATTCTGAGAAACTCCTTTGTGGTGTGTGCATTCATATCACTGTCTTGATCCATTCTTTTGACTGAGCAGTTTTGAAACACTCTCTTTGTAGAATCTGCAAGTGGATATTTGGAGCGCTTTGAGGCCTATTGTGGAAAAGGAAATGTCTTCACATAAAAACTAGACAGAAGCATACTGAGAAAATTCTTTGTGATATGTGCATTCATCTCACTGAGCTGCACCTTTCTTTTGATTGAGCAGTTTTGAAACACTCTTTTTATAGAGTGTGCAAATGGATATTTGGAGCACTTTGATGCTTATGGTGGAAAAGCAAATATCTTCAGATAAAAACTACAGAGAAGTATTCTGACAAAGTTCTTTGTGTTGTGTGCGTTCAACTCACAGAGTTGAACCTTTCTTTTGATTGAGCAGTTTTGAAACAATCTTTTTTTAGAATCTGCAAGTGGATTTTTTGAGCGCTTTGCAACATCTGTTGGTAAAGGTGATATCTTCACATAAACTAGACAGAAGCATTCTGAGAAATTTCCTTGTGATGTGTGCCTTCATTTCACAGAGTTGAACATTTCCTTTGATTGAGCAGTTCTGAAACACTCTTTTTGTAGAATCTCCAAGTGGATATTTGGAGCGCTGTGTGGTCTCTGGTGGAAAAGGAAATATCTTCACATAAAAACTAGACAGAAGCATTCTGAGAAACTTCTTCGTGATGTGTGCATTCATCTCACAGAGTTGAACCTTTCTTTTGATTGAGCAGTTTTGAAACACTCTTTTTGCAGAATCTGCAAGTGGATATGTGGAACACTTTGAGGCCATGATAGAAAAGGAAATATCTTCACTTAAGAACTAGACAGAATCATTCTAAGATACTTCTTTGTGATGTGCACATTTAACTCACAGAGTTGAACATTTCTTTTGATTGAGCAGTTTTGAAACACTCTTTTTGTAGAATCAGCAGTTGGATATTTAGAGCGCTTTGAGGCCTATGGTGGAAAAGGAAATATCTTCACATAAAAACTAGACAGAAGCATTCTGAGAAACTTTTTTGTGATGTGTGCATTCAACTCACTGAGTTGAACATGTCTTTATATTGAGCAGTTAGGATACATTCTTTTCGTACCATCTTCAAATTTGTATTTGGACAGCTTTGACGCCTATAGTGGAAAAGGAAATATCTGCACATAAAAACTAGACAGAAGCATTTGGAGAAACTTCTTTGTGATGTGTGCATTCATCTCACAGAGTTGAACCATTCTTTTAATTAAGCAGTTTTGAAAGACTCTTTTTGTAGAATCTGCAAGTGGATATTTGGATAACTTTGAGGTATACGGTGGAAAAGAATAAATCTTCCCATAAAAACTAGCGAGAAGCATTCTGAGAAACTTCTTTGTGATGTGTGTATTCAACTCACAGAGTTGAACCTTTATTTTGATTAAGCAGTTCTGAAACACACTTTTTGTAGAATCTGCAATTGGATATTTGGATCGCTTTGCGGCCTCTTGTGGAAAAGGAAATATCTTCACATAAAAACTACAGGGAATCATTTTGAGAAACTTCTTTGTGATGTGTGCTTTCATCTCACAGAGTTGAACCTTTCTTTTGGTTGAGCAGTTTTGAAACACTCTTTTTGTAGAATCTGCAAGTGGATATTTGGAGCTCTTTGAGGCCTATGGTGGAAAAGGAAATATCTTCAAATAAAAACTAGACAGAAGCACTTTGAGAAACTTCTTTATGAGATGTGCATTCATCTCGCAGAGTTGGACTTTCTTTCTGTTGAGCAGTTTGGAAACACTCTTTTTGTAGAGTCTGCATTGGTTATTTGGAGCGCTGTGAATCCTATGTTAGAAAACGTCATATTTTCACATAAGAACTATAAAGCAGGTTTTCTAAAAACAAACTTGTGATGTGTACATTCATCTCACAGAGGTAAGTGTTTCTTTTCTGAGATCAGTCTGGAAACTCTGTTCTTGTACAATCTCAAAGTGGGTATTTTTGAGCACTTTGAGGCCTATTATGACAAAGGAAATATATTCACATTCAAAGTATAAAGAAAGTTTCTGAGATACTTCTTTGTGATATGTGCATTCATCTCACAGATTTGAACATCTCTTTTAATTCAGCCGTTTGGAAACAGTCTTTTTGAAGAGTCTGCAAACGGATAGTTGTGAGCACTTTGAGGTCTATGCAGGAAAAGAAGTATCTTCAAAGAAAAATATAAAGAAGGTTTCTGAGAAATTGTTTTTTGATGTCTGCATTCATCTCGCAGAGGAAAACAATTCTTTTCTTTGATCGGTTGGGAAACTCTGTTCTTGTAGGATCTGCTAAGGGACATTTTTGAGTGCCTAGAACCCTATGGTGAAAAAGATATTGTCTTCACATAAAAACTAGACAGAGGCCTACTGAGAAACTTCTTGGTGATGTGTGCATTCATCTCACAGAATTGTAACTTTCTTTTGATTAAGCAGTTTAGAAACGTCTTTTGTGGAATCTGTAAAGGGATATTTCTGATCACTTTGAGGACTATGGTGAAAGAGAAAGTATCGCCTACTGAGAAACTTCTTGGTGATGTGTGTATTCATCTCACAGAATTGAAACTTTCTTTTGATTAAGCAGTTTGAAAACGTCTTTTTGTGGAATCTGTAAGGGGAAATTTCTGAGCACTTTGAGGCCTATGGTGAAAGAGAAAGTATCTTCACGTAAAAACTAGACTAAAGATTTCTGAGAAACTGCTTTGTGATGTATGTATTCATCTCACAGAGTTCAACAATTCTTTTGTTTGAGCAGCTGGGAAACCGTCTTTTTGTAGAATCTGCAAAGGGATATTTGTGAGCACTTTGAGGTCTATGGTTAAAAGGAAATATGTTCACATAAAAACTATAAAGAAGGTTTGTGAGAAACTTCTTTATGATGTGTGCATTCATCTCACAGAGTTGAACCACTCCTTTGACTCAGCGGTTTGGAAACAGTCTTTTTTTAGGATCTGCAAAGGGATATTTTTGAGCACTTTGAGGCCCATGGTGAAAAAGGAAAGACTTTCACATAAAAACGAGATAGAAGCTTTCTGAGAATCATCTTTTTGATATGTGCATTCATCCCATAGAGGTGAACCTTTCTTTTGATGAGCATTTTGGAAGCAGTATTTGGTAGAATTTCCAAAGGGTTGTGATGTGTGCTTTCATCTCACAGAGGTAACCATTTCTTTTCATTGAACAGATTGGAAATTCTGTTGTTGTGAAATCTGCAAAGGGATATTTGTCAGCACTTTGAGACCTATGGTGAAAAAGGAATTATCTTCACATAAAAACTAGACAGAAGCTTTCTGTGAAACATCTTGGAGATGCGAGAATTCATCTCACAGAGTTGAAACATTCTTTTGATTGGGCAGTTTTGTAAACAGTATTTTGGTAGAATCTGCTAAGGGATATTTGTGATACTTTGAAGCGTATGGTGAAAATGAAATATTTTCACTAGAGAGAAGCTTTCTGAGAAACCTCCTTGTGATGTGTGCATTCATCTCACAGATTTGAAACTTACTTTGGATTGTGCAATTTGGAAACAGTATTTTTGTAGAATCTGTAAAGTCATATTTCTGAGTGGTGTGAGGCCTATGATGAAATAGGAAATGTCTTCACATAAAAACTAGATAGAAGCTTTCTGAGAAACTTCTTTGTGATGTGTGCATTCATCTCGTAGAGTTCAACCATTCTTTTGATTGAACAGTTTGTAAACACTCTTTTTGTAGAATCTGCAAAGGGATATTTATGAGTGCTTTGAGGCCTATGGTGAAAAAGGAAATGTATTCACATAAAAAGTATAAACAAGGTTTCTGAGAAACAGCTTTGTGATGTATGCATTCATCTCACAGAGGTAAACGTTTCTTTTCTCTGATCTGTCTGGAAACTGTTCTTGTAGATTCTGCAAAGGGATATTTGTGAGTGCTTTGAGGTCTATGGTGAAAAAGGAAATATCTTCACATAAAAATTAGATAGAGGTTTTCTGAGAAACCTCTTTGTGATGTGGGCATTCATCTCACAAAGTTGAAACTTACTTTTGATTGATCAGTATGGAAACCATCTGTTTGTGGAATCTGCAAAGGGACATTTATGAGAGCTTTGAGGCCAATGGTGAAAAAGGAAATATATTTATATAAAAGGCATAAGGAAGGTTTCTTAGAAACAGCTTTGTGGTGGTGCATTGATCTCAAAGAGGTAAACGTTTATTTTCTATGATCAGTCTGGAAACTCTCTTCTTGTAGAATCTGCAAAGGGATATTTGTGAGTGCTTTGAGGCCTATGATGAAAAAGGAAATATCTTCACATACAAACTAGATGGAAGCCTTCTTGTGGCTTCTTTGTGATGTGTGCAATCATCTCACAGAGTTGAACCATTCTTTTGATTGAGCAGTCTGGAAACAGTCTTTTTGTAGAAGCTGCAAGGGATATTTGTCACGACTTGGAGTGCTATGGTGAAAAAGGAAATATCTTCACATAAAAAATGGACAGAAGATTTCTGAGAAACCTCTTTGAGATGCGTGCATCCCTCTCACAGAGTTCAACCATTTATTTGATTGAGCAGTTGGGAAGCAGTCTTTTTGCAGAATCTACAAAGGGATATTGCTGAGCAATTTGAGGCCTGTGTTGAAAAAGAAAATATCTTCACATAAAAACTATAAAGAAGGTTTCTGAGAAACTTCTTTGTGATGTGTGCATTCATCTCACATAGTTCAAACTTTCTTTTGATTGAGCAGTTTGGAAACAGTCTTTTCAAACATTCTTCAAGTGGATACTTGTGAGCACCTTGAGGCTCATGGGGAAAAAGGAAACATTCACATAAAAACTTAATAGAAGCTTTCTGAGAAACTACTTTTTGACGTGTGCAATCATCTCACAGAGTTGAACCTTTCTTTTGATGAGCAGTGTGGAAACAATCTTTTTGTAGAATCTGCAAAAGGACAATTTTGAGTGCTTTGCATCCTGTGGTGGAAAAGGAGATACCTTCACATAAAAACTAGACAGAATGTTTCTCAGAAACTGCTTTGTGATATGTGCAGTCATCTCCCAGATGTGTCTGTTTCTTTTCATTGAGAAGATTGGAAACTCTTTTCTTGTAAGATCTGCAAAGGGTTATTTGTGAGCCCTTTGAGGTGTATGGTGAAAAAGGACATATCTTCACATAAAAACTACACAGAAGCTTTCTGAGAAACATCTTGGTGATGTGAGCATTCACCTCACAGTGTTAAAACATTCTTTTGATTGAGCAATGTGTAAAGAGTCTTTTTGTAAAATCTGCAAAGGGATATTTGTGAATGCTTTGAGGCCTATGGTGAAAAAGGAAATATCTTCACATAAAAACTAGAAAGAAGCTTTCTGAGAAACCTCTTTGTGGTGTGCATACATCTCACAGAGTTGAACCTTTCTTTTGACTGAGCAATTTGGAAGAAGTACTTTTTTAGAATCTGTAAAGGGTTATTTGTGAGCACTTTGAGGCCTATGGTGAAAAACTAGACAGAAACATTCTGAGAAACTGCTTCGTGATGTGTGCATTCATCACACAGAGTTGAACCTTTGTTTTGATTGAGCCGTTTGGAAACAGTCTTTTTGTAGACTCTGCAAACGGATATTTGGAGCACTTTGAGGTCTATCGTGAAAAAGGAAATATGTTCACATAAAAACTAGACTGAAGGATTCTGAGAAACTTCTTTGAGCTGTGTGCATTCATCTGACAGTGTTCAATAATTCTTTTTATTGAGCAGTTTGGAAACAGTCTTTTTGTAGAATCTGCAAAGGGATATTTGTGAAGGCTTTGAGGCCTATGTTGAAAAAGGATATATCTTCACAGAAAACCCATAAAGAAAGTTTCTGAGAAAATTCTTTGGATGTGTGCATTCATCACACAGAGTTGAAACATTCTTTGGATTGAGCAGTTTGCAAACAGTCTTTTTGTAGAATCTGCAGAGGGATATTTGTAGCACTTTGAGGCCTATGGTGAATAAGGAAATATCTTCACATAAAAACTAGACAAAAGTTTTCTGAGAAACTTTTTGTGATGAGTGCATTTATCTCATATAGTTTAATATTTGTTTTGATTGAGCAGTCTGGAAACAGTCTTTTTGTACAATCTGCAAAGGGATATTTAGGAGCAAGTTGAGGCCTATGGTGGAAAAGGAAATATCTTCACATAAAAACTAGAAAGAAGCATTCTGAGAAGCTGCTTTAAGATATGTGTACTCATCTCACAGAGGTAAACATTTCTTTTCATTGAATAGTTTGTAAACTCTGTTATTCTAGAGTCTGCAAAGGGATATTTTTGAGTGCTTTGAGACCCATGTTGAAAAAGGAACTATCTTCACATAAAAACTAGTGAGAAGCTTGCTGAGAAACTACTTTCTGATGTGTGCATTCATCTAACAGAGTTGAAACTTTCTTTTGATTGAGCACTTTGGAAACAGTCTTTTTGTAGATTCTGCAAAGGTATATTTGGAAGTGCATTGAGGCCTATGTTCAAAAAGGAAATATCTTCACATAAAACTGAGAAGGAAGTTTTCTGAGAAACTTCTTTGTGATGTGCACATTCGTCTCACAGGGTTGAATCATTCTGTTTATTGAGCAGTTTGGAAACAGTCTTTTTGTAGAATCTGCAAAGGGCTATCTGTGAGCGCATTGAGGCGTATGGTGAAAAAGGAAATATCTTCACATTAAAAGTAGAAAGATGTTTTCTGAGTAACTCCTTTGTGACGTGTGCATTTATCACAGAGAAGTAAAAATTTCTTCCCATTAGGCAGTTAGTTTTTATGTGAAGATATTTCCGTTTTCACCATAGACCTCAAACCGCCTACATATATCCCTTTGCAGATTCTACAAAAATACTATTTCCAAACTGCTCAATCAAAGAAAGCTTCCACTCTGCCAGATGAATACATACATCACAGAGAAGTTTCTCAGAAAGTTTCTGTCTAGTTTTTATTTGTTGATACTCCCTTTTTCACCATAGGCCTCAAACTGCTCATGAATAACTCTTTGAAGATTCTACAAAAAGACTGTTTCCAAACTACTCAATCAAAAGAAAGCTTCAAATCTGTGAGGTGAATGCACACATCACAAAGAAGTTTCTCAGAAAGCTTCTGTCTAGTTTTTATTTGAAGATGTTTCCTTTTTCAACATAGGCCTCAAAGTGCTCACAAATGTCCCTTTACAGATTTTACAAAAAGACTGTTACCAAGCTGCTCAACTGAAACACAGCTTCAACTCTTTGAGATGAATGCACACATCACAAAGAAATTTCTCAGAAAGCTTCCATCCAGTTTTTATGTGAAGATATTTCCTTTTACACCATGTCTCAAAGCATTCAAATTATCACTTTGCAGATTCTACAAAAAGACATTTTCCAACCTGCTCTATCTAAAGAAAGGTTTAACTCTGTGAGAAGAATGCACACATCAAAAATAAGTTTCTCAGAATGCTTCTGTCTAGTTTTTATCTGAAGACATTTCCTTTTTCACCATAGACCAAAAAGGGATCCCAAATATCTCTTTGTACATTCTACAAAGGACTGTTTCCAAACTGCTCAATCCAAAGACAGGTTCAACTTTTGGGATGAATGCACACATCACAATGAAGTTTCTCAGAAAGCTTCTGTCTCGTTTTTGTGTGAAGATATTACTTTTTTCACCATAGGCTTCAAAGGGCTCACAAATATCGCAAAGCAGATTCTACAAAAAGACTCTATCTAAACTGGTCAAGGAAAAGAACACTTCAAATCTGTGAGTTGAATGTGCACATCTCAAAGAATTTTCTCAAAAAGCTTCTGTCTAGTTTTTATGTGAAGATATTTCCGTTTTCACCATAGACATGAAACCGCTCATATATAACCATTTGCAGAATCTACAGAAAGACTGTTTCCAAACTGCTCAATCAAAGAAAGCTTCTACTCTGTGAGATGAATGCACACATCACAGAGAAGTTTCTCAGAAAGTTTCTGTCTAGTTTTTATTTGTCGATACTCCCTTTTTCACCATAGGCCTCAAACTGCTCATAAATAACCCTTTGCAGATTCTACAAAAGGACTATTTCCAAACTGCTCAATCAAATGAAAGTTCAGCTGTGTGAGATGAATGCACACATCAAAAAGAAGTTTCTCAGAATGTTTCTGTCTAGTGTTTATGTGAAGATACTTCTTTTTCACCATAAGACTCAAAGCGTTCCCAAATTTTCCTTTGCAGATTCTAAGAAAAGACTGTTTCCAAACTGCTCAATCAAAAGAAAGCTTCAACTCTGTGTGATGAATGCACACATCACAACGTAGTTTCTCAGAAGGCTTCTGTCTAGATTTTACTTGTGGATATTTCCTTTTTCACAATAGGCCTCAGAAAGCTCACAAATATCACTTTGCATATTCTACAAAAAGACTGTTTCCAATCTGCTCAATGAAAGAAAATTCAACTCTGTGAGATGAATGCATGCATTGCAAAGTGGTTTCTCAGAATGCTTCTGTCTAGTTCTTATATGAAGATATTTCCTTTTTCATCACATGCCTCAAACCACTCAAAAACATCCCTTTGCAGATTCTCCAAAAAGACTGTTTCCAAACTGCTCAATCAAAAGAAAGATTCAAGTCTTTGAGATGCATACCCCCATCACAAAGAAGTTTCCCAGAAAACATGAGTTAAGTTTTTATGTGAAGATATTTCCTTTTTCACCATAAGCCTCAAAGCATTCACAAATATCACTTTGCAGGTTCTATGAAAAGTCTGTTTCCAAACTGATCAATCAAAGGAAGTTTCAACCCTGTGAGATGAATGCACACATCACAAAGAAGTTCTTCAGAAAGCTGCTGTCTACATTTTATTTTTTGATATTTCCTTTTTCACCATTGGATTCAAACCACTGAAACATATCACTTTGCAGATTCTACAAAAAGACTGTTTCCAAACTGCCCAATCAAAAGAAAGGTTCAACTCTGTGAGATGAATGAACACATCACAAAGAAGTTTCACAGATAGCTCTTATTATTTTGAGATACATCCCATCAATACCTAATTTATTGAGAGTTTTTAGCATGAAGGGTTGTTGAATTTTGTAAAGGCATTTTCTGCATCTATTGAGATAATAATGTGGTTTTTGTCTTTGGTTCTGTTTATATGCTGGATTACATTTATTGATTTGCATATATTGAACCAGCCTTGCATCCCAGGGATGAAGCCCACTTGATCATGGTGGATAAGCTTTTTGATGTGCTGCTGGATTTGGTTAGCCAGTATTTTATTGAGGATTTTAGCATCAATGTTCATCAAGGATATTGGTCTAAAATTCTCTATTTTTGTTGTGTCTCTGCCCAGCTTAGGTATCAGGATGGTGCTGGCTTCATAAAATGAGTTAGGGAGGATTCCCTCTTTTTCTATTGATTGGAATAGTTTCAGAAGGAATGGTATCAGTTCCTCCTTTTACCTCTGGTAGAATTCGGCTGTGAATCCATCTGATCCTGGACTCTTTTGGGTTGGTAAGCTATTGATTATTGCCACAATTTCAGAGCCTGTTATTGGTCTATTCAGAAATTCAACTTCTTCCTGGTTTAGTCTTGAGAGGGTGTATATGTCAAAGAATTTATCCATTTCTTCTAGATTTTCTAGTTTATTTGCATAGAGGTGTTTGTAGTATGCACTGATGGTAATATGAATTTCTGTGGGATCGGTGGTCATATCCCCCTTATCATTTTTTATTGCATCTATTTGATTCTTCTCTTTTTTCTTCTTTATTAGTCTTGCTAGTGGTCTATCAATTTTGTTGATCCTTTCAAAAAACCAGCTCCTGGATTCATTAATTTTTTGAAGGGATTTTTGTGTCTTTATTTCTTTCAGTTCTGCTCTGATTTTAGTTATTTCTTGCCTTCTGCTAGCTTTTGAATGTGTTTGCTCTTGCATTTCTAGTTCTTTTCATTGTGATGTTAGGGTGTCAATTTTGGATCTTTCCTGCTTTCTCTTGTGGGCATTTAGTGCTATAAATTTCCCCCTAAACATTGCTTTGAATGTGTCCTAGAGATTCTGGTATGTTGTGGGTTTGTTCTCGTTGGTTTCGTGCTGTTATAAGGACACATGCACATGTATGTTTACTGCGGCACTATTCACAATAGCAAAGACTTGGAACCAACCCAAATGTCCAACAATGATAGACTGGATTAAGAAAATGTGACACATATACACTATGGAATACTATGGAGCCATAAAAAATGATGAGTTCATGTCCTTTGTAGTGACATGGATGAAATTGGAAATCATCATTCTCAGTCAACTATCACAAGGAAAAAAAAACCAAACACCACATGTTCTCACTCATAGGTGAGATTTGAACAATGAGAACACATGGACACAGGAAGGGGAACATCACACTCTGGGGACTGTTGTGGGGTGGGGGTAGGAGGGAGGGATAGCATTAGGAGATATACCTAATGCTAAATGATGAGTTAATGGGTGCAGGACACCAGCGTGGCACATGTATACATATGTAACTAACTTTCACATTGTGCACATGTACCCTAAAACTTAAAGTATAATAATAATAAAGTAAAATAAAATAAAAAGAAAGTGCACATCACAAAGAACTTTCTCAGAAAGTTTCTTTCTAGTTTTTATGTGAAGATATTTTCTTTTTCACCATAGTCCACAAAGTGCACCAAATATCTTTTGCAGATTGTACAAAAAGAGTTTTTCCAAACTGCTCAATCAAAAGAAAGGTTCAACTCTGTGAGATGAAAGCACAAATCACAAAGAAGTTACTCAGAATGCTTCTGTCTAGTTTTTAAGTGAAGGTATTTCCTGTTACACCATAGGCCTCAAAGGACTCACAAATATCCTTTTTCAGATTCTACAAAAAGTCTGTTACAGAACTGCTCAATGAAAAGTAAGTTTCAACTCTGTGAGATGAATTCACACCTAAAAAAGAAGTTTATCAGAATGCTTCTGTCTAGATTTTATGTGAAGGTATTTCTTTTTCACCGTAGGCCTCAAACCCCTCAGAAATATCCCTTTGCAGATTGTAGATAAAGACTGTTTCCTAACTGCTCAATCAAAAGAACAGTTCAACTCTGTGAGATGAAAGCACACATCACAAAGAAGTTTCTCAGAAATCTGTCTAGTTTTTACGTGAACATATTTCCCTTCTAACGATAAGCCTCAAAGCAATCCAATTATCGATTTGCACATTCTACAAAATACTGTTTCCAAACTGCTCAATCAAAAGAAATTTTCAACTCTGTGAGATGAAAGCACACATCACAAAGAAGTTCTTCAGAAAGTTTCTCACTAGATTTTATGTGAAGATATTTAGTTTTTCACCACAAGCCACAAAGTGCTCCAAATATCTTTTTGCAGATACTTCAAAAAGAGTTTTTCCAATCTGCTCAATCAAAAGAACGTTTCAACTCTGTGAGATGAATGCAAACATCACAAAGAAATTTCTCAAAATGCTTCTGTCTAGTTTTCCTCTGAAGATACTTCCCATTTCACCATGGGCCTCAGTGGGCTCACATATATCCTTTTCCAAATTCTACAAAAAGACTGTTTCTGAATTTCTCAATGAAAAGAAAGGTTCAACACTGGGAGATGAATGCACACATGAATAAGAAGTTTCTCAGAATGCCTCTGTCTAGTTTTTGTGTTAAGATATTTGTTTTTCACCATAGGCCTCAAATGGCTCAGAAATATCCCTTTGCAGATTGTACAAAAAGATGGTTTCCAAATTGCTCAATGTAAACAAAGGTTCAACACTGTGACATGAATACTCACATCACAGAGAAGTTTTTCAGAAAGCTTCTGTTTAGTTTTTAAGTGAAAATATTTCCTTTTTCACCATAGGCCTCAAAGCAATCCAAATATCCTTTTGCAAACTCTACAAAAAGAGAGTTTCCAAACTGTTCAATTAAAAGAACTATTCAAATCTGTGAGAAGAAAGTACATATCATGAAGAAGTTTCTCATAATTCTTCTGTCTACATTTTTGTGAAGATATTTCCTATATCACCATAGGCCTCAAAGGTCTCACAAATATCCCTTTGCAGACTCTACAAAAAGACAGTTTTCGAACTGCTAAGTGAAAAGAAAGGTTCAACTCTGTGAGACGAATGCACACATAATAAATTAGTTTATCATAATGCTTCTGTCTAGTTTTTATGTGAAGATATTTCTTTTTCACCATAGGCATCAAACCGTTCAGAAATATCCCTTTGTAGATTGTACAAAAAGACTGTTTCCAAACTGCTCAATCAAAAGAAAGGTTCAAACCAGTGAAATGAATGTGCACATAACAGAGAAGTTTCTCAGAAATCTTCTGTCTTGTTTTTATGTGAAGATATTACTTTTCTCAACATAGGTCTCAAAGCAATCCAAACATCCATTTGCAGATTCTACAAAAAGACTGTTTCCAAACTGATCAATCAAAACAAATTTTTACCTCTCTGAGATGAAAGCACACATCACAAAAATGTTACTCACACAGCTTCTCTCTAGTATGTATGTGAAGATACTTCCTATTTCACCTGAGGCCACAAAGGGCTCACAAATATCCCTTTGAAGGTTTTACAAAAAAACTGTTTCCAAACTGCTCAATCAAAAGAAAGGTTCAACTCTGTGAAATGAATGGACACATCACAAAGAAATTTCTCAGAATGATACTGTCTAGTTTTTATGTGAAGATATTTCTCTTTCACAATAGGCCTCAAACGGATCAGAATTATCCCTTTGCAGATTGTACAATAAGCCTCTTTCCAACCTGCTTAATCAAAAGAAAGGTTCAACTCTGTGAGATGAATGCCCACATCACAAGGAAGTTTCTCAGAAAACTTCTGTTTAGTTTTTATGGGAAGATATTTCATTTTTCACCATGGGCCTCAAAAGCTCTCCAAATATCCATTTGCAGATTTTAGAAAAAGAATGTTTCCAAACTCCTCAATCAAAAGAAAGTTTCAATTCTGTGAGATGAAAGCACACATCACAAAGAAGATTCTTAGAAAGCTTCTGTCTAGTTTTTATGTGAAGATATTTCACATTGCACCATAGTAATCAATGGGCTCAGAAATACCCCTTTGCAGATTCTACAAGAGAACTGTTTCCAAACTTCTCAATCCAAAGACAGTTTCAATTATGTGAGATGAATGCACGCATCACAAAGAAGTTTCTCAGAATGCTTCTGTCTAGTTTATATGTGAAGAAAATTCCTATTTCACCATAGGCAATAAAGGGCTCACAAATATTTTTTGCAGATTCTACAAAAATACTGTATCCAAACTGCTAAATAAAAAGAAAGTTTCAACTCTGTTAGATTAATGGACATATCAAAAAGTAGTTTCTCAGAAAACTTCTGTTTAGTTTTTACGTGAAGATATTTCCTTTGTCACCATTGGCCTCAAAGTGCTCCTAATATCCATTTACAGATTTCACAAAAAGAGTGTTTCCAAACTGCTCAATCAAAAGAAAGTTTTAACTCTGTGAGATGAAAGCACACATCTCAAAGAAGTTTCTCAGAAAGCTTTGGTCTAGTTTTCATGTGAAGATATTTCCAGTTTCACCATAGGCCTCAAAGGGCTAAGAAATATCCCTTTCCAGATTCTAAAAGACAACCATTTCCATACTGCTCAATCAAAAGAAAGGTTAAATTCTGTGAGGTGAATGCACACATCATAAAGAAGGTTCTAAGAATTCTCCTGTCTAGTTTTTATGTGAAGATATTTACTATTTCACTATAGGCTTCAAATGTCTCAAAAATATCCCTTTGCAGATTCTACAAAAATATGGTTTCCAAAGTGCTGAATTAAAAGAAACTTTCAACTCTGTCAGATGAATTGAGACATCACAAAGAAGTTCCTCAGAATGCTTCTGTCTAGTTTCAATGTGAAGATATTTCTTTTTCACCATAGACCTCAAATGGCTCAGAAATATACCTTTGCAGATTGCAGAAAAAGACTGTTTCTAAACTGCTCAAACAAAATAAAGTTTCAACACTGTGAGATGAATGCGCACATCACAAAGAAGTTTCTCAGAAAGCTTCTGTCTAGTTTTTATGTGAAGATATTTCCTTTTTCACCACAGGCCTTAAACCGCTCACAAATATCCTTCTGCAGATACTATAAAAAGACTGTTTCCAAACTGCTCCATCAAAAGAAAAGTTCACCTCTCTGAGGTGAATACACACATCACAAAGAATTTTCTCAGAATTCTTCTGTCTAGTTTTTATGTGAAGATATTTCCATTTTCACATTAGGCCACAAAGTGCTCCAAATATCCATTTGCAGATTATACAAAAAGACTGTTTCCAAACTGCTCAATCAAAAGAAATTTTCAACTCTGTGAGATGAAAGCACACATCACAAAGAAGTTTCTCAGAAATCTTCTGTCTAGTTTTTATCTCAAGATAATTCCTATTTTGCCATAGGAATCAATGGGCTCACAAAGATCCCTTTGCAGATTCTACAAAAGTTCTGTTTCCAAACTTCTCAATCAAAAGAAACGTTCAACATTGTGAGATGAATGCACACATCACAAAGAAGTTTCTCGGAATGCTTCTGTCTGGTTATTATGTGAAGATATTTCCTTTTTCACCATAGTCTTTAAATCACTCAAAAATATCCCTCTGCAGATACTACAAAAAGACTGTTTCCAAACTGGTCCATATAGAATGTTTCAACTATGTGAGATGAATGCACTCATCAAAAAGAAGTTTCTCAGAATTCTTCTGTCTAGTTTTTATGTGAAGATATTTCCTTTTTCACCATAGGTCTCACATTGCTCCAAATATCCATTTGCAGATTCTACAAAAAGAATGTTTCCAAACTGGTCAATCAAAAGAAAGGCTCAAATCTGTGAGATGAAAACACACATCACAAAGTTTCTCAGAAAGCTTCTGTCTACTTTTTATGTGAAGGAATTTCCTTTTGCACCATAGGCCTTAAATCGCTCACAAATATAACTCCACTTATACTACCAAGAGACTCTCTCCAAATTGCCAAATCAAAAGAAAGGTTCAACTCTGTGAGAAGAATGCACACATCACAGAGAAGTTTCTCAAAATGTTTTTGTCTAGTTTTCATGTGAAGATATTTATTTTTCACCATTGACCTCAAACTGCTCAGAAATATCCCTTTGCATTTTGTACAAAAAGACTGCTTCCAAACTGCTCAATGAAAAGAAATGGTCAACTCTTAGAGATGAATGGAAATGTCACAAAGAGATTTCTCAAAAAGCTACTGTGTTGTTTTTATGTGAAGATATTTCCTTTTTCACTCTAGGCCTTAAAACGCTCCAAATATACATTTGCAGATTCTACAAAAAGACTCTTTCCAAACTGCTCAATCAAAATAAAGGTTCAAATCTGTGAGATGAAAGCCCACATCACAAAGAAGTTTCTCAGAAAGTTTCTATCTCGTTTTTATGTGAAGATATTTCCTATTTCACCTTTGGCCTCAAAGGGATCACAAATATCCCTATTCAGATTTTACAAAAAACTGTTTCCGAACTGCTTCATCAAAAGAAAGGTTCAACTCTGTGAGATCAATGCACACATAAAAAATTAGTTTCTCAGAATGCTTCTGTCTAGTTTTTATGTGAAGATATTACTTTTTCACCATAGGTCTCAAACCGCAAACCAATATTCCTTTACAGATTGCACAAAAAGTATGTTTCCACACTGCTCAATGAACAGAAAGGTTCAACTCAGTGAGATGAATGCAAACATCACAAAGAGTTTTCTCAAAATGCTTCTGTCTAGGTTTTAGGTGAAGATATTTACTTTTTCACCATAGGCCTCAAACCACTCACAAATATCCCTTTTCAGATTCTACAAAATGACTTGTTGCCAAACTGCTCAATGAAAAGCAAGGTCCAAATCTGTGAGATGAAAGTACACATCACAAAGAAGTTTCTCAGAAAGTTTCTGTCTAGTTTTTATATGCAGATATTTTCTTTTTCACCATAGGCCTGAAAGCACTCCAAATATCTGTTTGCAAGTTCTACAAAAAGAGTGTTTTCAAACTGCTCAATCAAAAGAGATGTTCAACTCTGTGAGGTGAAAGCACACTACACAAATAAGTTTTACAGAAAGCTTCTGTCTAGTTTTTATATGAAGACATTTCCTAATTCACCATAGGCCCCCTATGTGCTCACAAACATCCCTTTGCAGATTCTACAAAAGGACTCTTTCCAAACTGCTCAATCCAAGGAAAGTTTCAACTCTGTGACATGAATGCACACATCACAAAGAAGTTTCTCAGAATGCTTCTGTCTAGTTTTTATGTGAAGAAATTTCCTGTTCACCATAGGCCTGAAACACTGCAAATATCCATCTTCAGATTCGACAAAAAGAATGTTTCCAAACTGCTCAATCAAAAGAAAAGTTCAACTCTGTGAGATGAAAGCACGCATCACAAAGAAGTTTCTCAGAAAGCTTCTGTCTAGTTTTTCTGTGAAGATATTCCCTATTTCACCATAGGCCTGAAAGGGCTCACAAATATCCTTTTGCATATTATACAAAAAGACTGTCTCCAAACTGCTCAATCAGAAGAAAATTTCAACTATGTGTGATGAATGCACACATTACAAAGAAGTTTCTCAGAATGCTTTTGTCTAGTTTTTATATGAAGATATTTCTCTCTCGATGGGCCTCAAATGGCTCAGAAATATAATATCCCTTTGCAGATTGTACAAAAAGACTGTTTCAAAACTGCTCAATCAAAAGAAAGTTTCAACACTGTGAGGTGAATGCACACATCCAAAGAAGTTTCTCAGAAATCTTCTGTTAAGATTTCATGTGAAGATATTTCCTTTTTCACCATAGGCCTCAATGGGCTCAGAAGTATCCCTTTGTAGATTCTGCAAAAGGTCTGTTTAGAAAACTGCTCAATCCAAAGAAAGGTTCAACTCTGTGAGATGAATGCACACATCTCAAAGAAGTTTCTCACAATGGATCTGTCAAGGTTTTCTGTGAAGATATATCCTTTTTAACCATAGGCCTTAAACTGCTCATGAATATCCCTCTGCAGATACTACAAAAAGACTGTTTCCAAACTGCTGCATCCAAAGAAATGTCCAACTCTTTGAGATGAATACACATATCACAAAGAAGTTTCTCAGAATGCTTCTGTCTGGTTTATATGTGAAGATATTTCCTTTCTCACTATAAGCCTCAAAATGCTCCAAATATCCATTTACAGACTCTACAAAAAGAGCATTTCCAAACTGCTCATTCAAACGATAGGTTCAACTCTGTGAGAAGAAAGCACACATCACAAAGTAGTTTCTCAGAAAGCTCCTGCCTAGTTTTTATGTGAAGATATTTCCTTTTTCAACATAGGCTGTAAAGGGATCACAAATATTTTTTACAGATTCTACAAAAAGACTGTGTCCAAACTGCTCAATCCAAAGAAAGGTTCAACTCTGTGAGATGAATGGACACATCACAAAGAAGTTTCTCAGAATGTGTCTCTCCAGTTTTTATGTGAAGATATTTCTTTTCCACCCTTGGCCTCAATGGGCTCAGAAATATCCCTTTGCAGATTCTAAAAAAGGACGGTTTCCAAACTGCTCAATCTAAAGAAAGTTTCACCTCAGTGAGTTGAATGCACACATCACAGAGAAGTTTCCCACAATGCTTCTGTCTAGTTTTTATGTGAAGGTATTCCCTTTTTCACCATAGACCTCAAACCACTCACAAATATCCCTCTGCAGATACAACAAAAGGACTGTTTCCAATCTGCTCAATCAAAAGATAGGCTCAACAATGTGAGATGAATGTACACGTCACAAAGAAGTTTCTCAGAATGCTTCTGTCTAGTTTTAATGTGAAGATATTTACTTTTTCACCATAGGCCTCAAAACACGCAAAACATCCATTTGCAAATTCCACAAAAAGACTGTTTCCAAACTGCTCAATCAAAAGAAAGGTTCAACTCTGTGAGGTGAAAGCACACATCACAAAGAAGTTTCTCAGAAAGCTTCTGTCTAGTTTTTATGTGAGTATATTTCCTATTTCACCACAGGCCTCAAAGGAATCATAAATATCCCTTTGCAGATTCTACAAAAAGAGTGTTTCTGAACTGCTCAATGAAAAGAAAGTTTCAACTCTGTGAGGTGAATGCACACATAAAAAAGGAAGTTTCTCAGAATGCTTCTGTCTAGTTTATATGTGAAGATATTACTTTTTCACTATAGGCCTCAAAGCACTCAGAAATATCCCTTTGCACTTTGTATAAAAAGACTCTTTCCAAACTGCTCAATGAAAAGAAAGATTCATCTCTGTGAGATGAATGCACACATAAAAAATAAGTTTCTCAGAATGCTTCTGTCTAGTTTAATGTGAAGATATTTCCTTTTTCACCATAGGCCTTAAAGTGCTCACAAATATCCCTCTGCAGATACTACAAAAAGACTGTTTCCAAACTGCTCCAAGAAAAGAAAGGTTCAACTCTGTGAGATGAATGCACACATCACACAGGAGTTTCTCAGAATGATTCTGTCTACTTTTTACGTGAAGATAATTCTTTTTCACCATAGGCATCAAACGGCTCAAAAATATCCCTTTGCAGATTGTACAAAAGGATGGTTTCCAATCTGCTCAATCAAAAGAAAGGATCAGCTCTGTGATATGAGTCCACGCATCACAAATAAGTTTCTCAGAAAGCTTATTTTTAGTGTTTTGGTGAAGATATTTCCTTTTTCTCCATAGGCCTAAAAGCGCTGCAGATATCCATTTGCGGATTCTACAAAAAGGCTGTTTCCAAACTGCTCAATCAAAAGAAAATTTCTCCTCTGTGAGATTAAAGCACACATCACAAAGCATTTTCTCAGATTCTGTCTAGTTTTTATGTGAAGGTATTTCCTATTTCACCTTAGGCTGTAAAGGGCTCACAAATATCAATTTGCATATTCAAAAAAAAGACTGTTTCCAAACTGTTCAAACAAAAGAAAGATTCAACTCTGTGAGATGAATGCACACATCAGAAAGAGATTTCTCAGAATGCTTCTGTCTAGTTTTTATGTGAAGATATTTCTTTTTCACCGTCAGCCACAAACAGCTCAGAAATATCCCTTTGCAGATCTTACAAAAAGACTGTTTCTAACCTGCTCAATCAAAAGAAAGTTTCAACACTGAGAGACGAATGCACACATCACAAAGAAGGTTCTCAGAAAGCTTCTGTTTTGCTTTTATTTGAAGATATTTCCTTTTTCACCATAGGACTCAGTGGGCTCAGAAATATCCCTTTGCAGATTCTACAAAAGGACTGTTTAGAAGACTGCTGAATCCAAAGAACGATTCAACCCTGTGAGATGAATGCACACATCACAAAGAAGTTTTGCAGAATGCATCTGTCTAGTTTTTATGTGAAGATATTTCTTTTTTCACCATAGGCCTCAAAGCACTCCAAATACTCATTTGTAGATTCTACAAAAGGAGTATTTCCAATCTGCTCTATCAAAAAGAAAGGTTCAATCCTGTGACAAGGACCATGGGCCATATAGGGCTCACAAATATTTTTTGCAAATTCTACAAAAAGACTGTTTCCAAACTGCTCAATCCAAAGAAAATTTCAAATCTGTGAGTTGAATGGACACACCACAAAAAAGTTTATCAGAATGCTTCTATCTAGTTTTTATGTGAAGATATTTCTTTTTCACCCTAGGCTTCAATGGGCTCAGAAATATCCCTTTGCAGATTCTACAAAAGGACTGTTTCCAAACTGCTCAATCAAAGAAAGGTTCAACTCTATAAGATGAATGTACACATCACATGGATGTTTCCCACAATCCTTCTGTCTATTTTTTATATGAAGGTATTTCCTTTTTGACCATGGGCCTCAAAGCACTCAAAATATCCATTTGCTGATTCCACAGAAAGACTGTTTCCAAAGTCTTCAATCAAAGAAGGATTCAACTGTATGAGATGAATGCACACATCACAGAGATGTTTCTTACAATGCTTCTGTCTCTTTTTTATGTGAAGGTATTTCCTTTTTCACCATAGGCCTCAAAGCACTCCAAACATCCATTTGCTGATTCCGCAAAAAGACTGTTTCCAAACTGCTCAATCAAACGAAAGCTACAACTCCGTGTGTTGAAAGCACACATCACAAAGAAATTTCTCAGAAGGATTCTGTCTAGTTTTTCTGTGAGGATATTTCCTGTTTCACCATGGGCCATAAAGGGCTCAAAAATATTTTTCACAGATTCTACAAAAAGACTGTTTCCAAACTGCTCAATCCAAAGAAAGGTTCAACTCTGTGAGATGAATGGACACAAGACAAAGAAGTTTCTCAGAATACTTCTGTCTAGGGTTTATGTGAGATATTTCCTTTTTCACCATAGGCCCCAAAGCGTTCCAAATATCCATTTGCAGATTCCACGTGAAGACTGTTTCCAAATTGCTCAATGAAAAGAGAGTTTCAACTCTGTGAGTTGAAAGCTCACATCACAAAAAAGTTTCTCAGAATGTATCTTTCTAGTTTTTTTGTGAAGATATTTTCTTTTTCACCATAGGCCTCAAAGCACTCCAAGTATCCATTTGCAGATTCTACCAAAAGACTGTTTACAAACTGCTAAATCAAAAGAAAGTTTCAGCTCTGTGATATGAATGCACGCATCACAAAGAAGTTTCTCAGAAAGCTTCTGTTTAGTGTTTATCTGAAGATATTTCCTTTTTCACCATAGGCCTCAAAGCTCTCCAAATATGCATTTCCAGATTCTATAAAAAGTCTGTTTCAAAACTGCTCAATGAAAAGAAAGGTTCAACTCTGTGAGATGAAAACACATATCACAAAGAAGTTTCTCAGAATGTTTATTTCTAGTTTTTTTGTGAAGATATTTCCTTTTTCACCATAGGCCTCAAAGCACTCCAAATATCCATTTGCAGATTCTACAAAAAGTCTGTTTACAAACTGCTCAATCAAAACAAGGTTTCAACGCTGTGAGGTGAATGCACACATTACAAAGTAGTTTCTCAGAAAGCTTCTGTTTAGTTTTTATGTGAAGATATTAGCTTTTCCACCATAGGCCTCAAAACGCTCCAATTATCCATTTGCAGATTATGCAAAAAGAGTGTTTCCAAACTGCTCAGTCAAAAGAAATGCTTACCTCTTTGAGATGAAACCACTCATTAAAAATAAGTTTCTCAGAAAGCTTCTGTCTAGCTTTTATGTGAAGATATTTCCTATATCACCAAAGGCCTCAATCGGCAGAGAAATACCCCTTTGGTGATTCTACAATAGGAATGTTTCCAAACTGCTCTAGCAAAGGAAAGGTTCAAATCTGTGAGATGAATCAACACATCAGAAAAAAGTTTCTCAGAAAGTTTCTGTGTAGTTTTTATGTGAAGATATTTCCTAGTTCACCATAGGCCTCAAAGGGTTCACAATTATCCCTTTGTAGATTTTACAAAAGACTGTTTCTAAATATTCAATCAAAGAAATGTTCAGCTGTGTGAGAAGAATGCAAGCCTCAAAAAGAAGTTTCTCAGAATTCTTCTGTCGAATTTTTATGTGATGATATTTCCTTTTTTACCACAGGCCTCAAAGTGCTCCAAATACCCATTTGCAGATTCTACAAAAAGAGTGTTCCCAAAATGCTCAATCAAAAGAAAAGTTCAACTCTGTGAGATGGAAGCACACATCACAAAGAAGTTTCGTAGAAACCTTCTGTCTAGTTTTTATGGGAAGATATATCATATTTCACCATAGACCTCAGTGGGCTCAGAAATATACCTTTGCAGATTCTACAAAAGGATTGTTTCCAAACTGCTCAATCCAAAGAAAGGTTCAACACTGTGAGATGAATTCACACATCACAAAGAAGTTTCTCAGAAAGCTTCTGTCTAGTTTTTATGTGAAGGTATTTCCTTGTTCACCATAGGCCTCAAATTCTCGCAAACATCCCTCTACAGATACTACAAAAAGACAGTTTCCAAACCGTTCAATAAAAAGAAGGCTTCAACTCTGTGTGATAAATGCACACATCACCAAGAAGCTTCTCAGAATGCTTCTGTCTAGTTTTTATGTGAAGATGTTTCCTTTCTCACGAAGGCCTCACACCGCTCCAAATATCCATTTGCAGATTCTACAAAAAGATGGTTTCCAAACTTCTCAATGAATAGAAAGATTCAAATCTGTGAGATGAAAGCACACATCACAAAGTAGATTCATAGAATGTTGCTTTCTAGTTTTTATGTGAAGATATTTCCTTTTTCACCATAGTACTCAAACTGCTCCAAATATCCATTTGCAGATTCTACAAAAAGTGTGTTTCCAAACTGCTCAATCAAAAGAAAGGTTCTACTCTGTGAGATGAAAGCACATATCACAAAGATGTTTCTCAGAAATCTTCTGACTAGTTTTTATGTGAAGATATTTCCTATTTCACCATAGGCCTCAATGGGTTCACAAATATCCCTTTGCAGATTCTACAAAAGGACGGTTTTGAAACTGCTCAATCAGAAGAAAGGTTAAACTCTGTGAGATGAATGCATACATCACAAAGAAGTTTCTCAGAATGCTTCTGTCTAGTTTTCAGGTGAAGATATTTCTTTTTTCACCATAGGCCTCAAAGTGCTCCAAATATCCATTTCCATATTCTACAAAAAGGCTGTTCCCAAACTCCTCAATCAAAAGAGAGGTTCAACTCTGTGTGATGAAAGCACACTTCATGAAGAAGTTTCTCAGAATGCCTCTGTCTAGTTTTTATGTGAAGATATTTCCTATTTCACCTTAGGCCATTAAGGGCTCATAAATATCCCTCTGCAGATTCTAGAAAAGAACTCTTTTCAAACTGCTAAATAAAAAGAAAAGTTCAACTCTGTGAGATGAATGCACACATTGCAAAGAAGTTTCTCTGAAAGCTTCTGTCCACTTTTTATGTGAAGATATTTCCCTTTTCACCATACCTATCAAAGCGCTCAAAATATCCCTTTGAAAATTCTCAGAAAAGACTGTTTCCAAACTTCTCAATCAAAAGAATAGTTCAACTCTGTGAGATGAATGCACACATCACAAAAAGATTTCTCAGAAATCTGTCTAGTTTTTATGTGAAGATATTTCCTTTCTCACCATAGGCCTCAAAGGGCTCACAAATATCCCTTTGCAGATTCTACAAATTGACGGTTTTCAAGCTGTTCAGTCAAAAGACTGTTTCAACTATGTGAGATGAATGCACACATGACAGGGAGGTTTCTCAGAGGACTTCTGTCTATTTATTATGTGAAGGCATTTCCTTTTTCACCAAAGGCCTCAAAGTGCTCACAAATATCTCCTTGCAGATTCTACAAGAACAGAGTATCCAAACTGATTAATCAAAAGAATGCTTCACATAAAATCTCTAGAAGAAAACCTATGCAAGACCATTCAGGACATAGGCATGGGCAAGGACTTCATGTCTAAATCACCTAAAGCAATGGCAACAAAAGCCACAATTGACAAATGGGATCTAATTAAACTAAGGAGCTTCTGCACAGCAAAAGAAACCACCATCAGAGTGAACAGGAATCCTACAGAATGGGAGAATATTTTTGCAACCTACTCATCTGACAAAGGGCTAATATCAGGAATCTACAATGAACTCAGACTAATTTACAGGAAAAAAACAAACAACCCCATCAAAAAGTGTGTGAAGTATATGAACAGACATTTCTCAAAAGAAGACATTTATGCAGCCAATGAACAAATGAAAAAATGCTCATCTTCACTGGCCATCAGAGAAATGCAAGTCAAAACCACAATGAGATACCATCTCACACCAGTTAGAATGGTGATCATTAAAAAGTCAGGAAACAACAGGTGCTGGAGAGGATGTGAGAAATAGGAACACTTTTGCACTGTCAGTTGGAGTGTAAACTAGTTCAACCATTGTGGAAGTTGGTATGGTGATTCCTCAGGGATCTAGAACTAGAAATACCATTTGACCTAGCCATCCCATTACTGGGTATATACCCAAAGGATTATAAATCATGCTGCTATAAAGACACATGCACACGTATGTTTATAGCGGCACTATTCACAATAGCAAAGACTTGGAACCAATGTAAATGTCCAACAACGATAGACTGAATGAAGAAAATGTGGCACATATCCATCATGGAACACTATGCGGCCATAAAAAATGATGAGTTCATGTCCTTTGTAGGGACATGGATGAAGCTGGAAACCATCATTCTCAGCAAACTATCGCAAGGACAAAAAATAAAACACCACATGATCTCACTCATAGTTGGGAATTGATCAAAGAGAACACATGGACACAGAAAGAGAACCATCACACACCACAAACCAGGGAGTGTAGTCCAGTGTGGGGAGGGGGAGGGATAGCCTTAGGAGATACACCTAATGCACACAAACGTGGCACATGTATACATATGTAACAAACCTACACGTTGTACACATGTTCCCTAAAATATAAAGTATAATAATAATAAAAGTAAATAAATAAATAATTAAACCGAGAGCTCCAAAAAAAATAAGAATGGTTCAACTCTATGAGATGAATGCACACATCACAAATAAGTTTCTCAGAAAGTTTCTGTCTACATTTTATATGAAGATATTTCCCTTTTCACCATAGGCGTCAAAGCACTCACAAATATCCCTTTGCAGATTCTACAAGAAAAGAGTTTCCCATCTGCTCAATGAAAAGAAATGTTTACCTCTGTGAGATGAATGCACACATTACAAAGCAGTTTCTCAGAAACCTTCTGTCTAGTTTTTATGTGAAGATATTTACTTTTTCCCCATAGGCCTCAAAGTGCTCACAAATATCCTCTGTTGATTCTACAAAAAGACTGTTTCCAAAATGCTCAATCAAAAGAATGGTTCAAATGATTCTGATGAGTGCACACATAACACAGAAGTGTCCCAGAAAGCTTCCGTCTAGTTTCCATGTGAAGATATTTCCTTTTCCACCATTGGCCCCCAAGTGTTCACAAATAATCCTTTGCAGATTCTACAAAAAGATGGTTTCCAATACATTCAATCAATAAAAAGGTTCAATTCTGTGAGATGAATTCACACATCAAAAAACAGTTTCTCAGAAAACTTCTTTCTAGTTTTTCTGTGAAGATATTTCCTTTTTCACCATAGGCTTCAAAGCGCTCACAAATACCCTTTTGCAGATTGTACAAAAAGACTGTGACCAAAATGCTCAATCAATAGAATGGTTCAACTCTGTGAGATGAATGCACACATCACAAAAAGTTTCTCAGAAAGATTCTGTCTAGTTTTCATGTGAAGATTGGAGTGCAGTGGAATGGAATGGAATGGAATGGAATCGAATGGGATGGAATGCAAGGAAATGGAATGGAGTGAAGTGGAATGGAATGGAATGGAATGGAGTGGAGTGAAGTGATGTGGATTGGACTGGAGTGGAGTGGAGAGGAATGGAATGGAGTGGAATGGAATGGAGTGCAGTGGAGTGGAATAGAGTGGAGTGTAGTGGAATGGAGTGGAATAGAATGGAGTGGAGTGGAATGGATTGGAGTGGAGTGAGGTGGAGTGGATTGGAGTGGAGTGGAGTGGAGATGAAAGGAGTGGAATGGTATGGAATGGAATTGAATGGAATGCAGTGGAATGGAATGAAATGGAGTGGAATGGAATGGAGTGGAGTGGAGAAGAGTGGAATGGAGTGCAATGTAGTGTAATGGAGTGGAGTGTAGTGGAGTTGAGTATAGTGGATTCGAATGCAGTGGAATGGAATGGAATGGAATGGAGTGGAGTGGAGTGGATTGGAGTGGAGTGGAGAGGAGAGGAATGGAGTGGAATGGCATGGAGTGGAGTGGAATGGAATGGAATGGAACGGAATGGAATGGAAGGGAAAGGAACAGAATGCAACAGAACGGAACAGAAAGAAGTACAGTGGAGTGGAGTTGAGTGGAGAGGATCGGAGTGAGGTGGAATGGAATGGAATGGAACGGAATGGAATGGAGTAGAGTGGAATGGAGTGGACTGGAGGGGAGTGGAGTGGAGTGGAATGGAATGGAATGGAATGAAATGAAATGGAATGGAATGGAATTGAGTGGAGTGGAATGGAATGGAGTGGAATGGAGTGGAAAGGAGTGGAGTGGAATGGGATGGAGTGGAGTGGAATGGAAAGGAGTGGAATAGAATGGATTGGAATGGAATGGAAGGGCATGGAGTGGACTGGAGAGGAGTGGAGTGGAGTGGAGTGAGGTGGAAAGCAATGGAGTAGAATGGAATGGAGTGAAGTGGAGTTGAGTGGAGTAGATCAGAGTGCAGTGCAATAGAATGGAATGGAGTGGAGTGGAGAGGAATTTAATGGAATGGAGTGGATTGGAATGGTGTGGATTGGAAAAGAATGGAATGGAACAGAAAGGAATGGAATGGAATGGAGTGGAGAGGAGTGCAGTGGAGTTGAGTCAATTGGATATGAGTGCAGTGGAATGGAATGGAATGGAATGGAATGGAATGGAATGGAATGGAATGGAGTGGAGTGGAGTGGAGTGGAATGGAATGGAATGGAGTTGAAAGGAATGGAATGCAATGGAATGGTGAAATGAAATGTAAGCTAAGATTGTGCCACTGCACTCCAGTCACGGTGACAGAGTGAGATCCGTTTGAAATAAAGGAATGGAATGGAATGTAGTAGAATGGAATGGAATGGAGTGGAGTGCAGTGGAGTGGAGTGGAATGGAGGGGAATGGAATGCAGTGGAGTGGAATGGAATGGAATGCAATGGAATGGAATGGAACAGAATGGAATGGAACGGAATGAAACGAAGGGGATTGGAGTGCAGTACAGTTGAGTGGAGTGAATTGGAGTGGAGTGAAATGGAATGGCAAGGAATAGAGTGGAGTGGAATGGAAAGGAATGGAATGGAAAGCAATGGAATGGAATGGAATGGTGAAATGTAATGTGAGCTAAGATTGTGCCACTGCACTACAGTCTGGGTGACAGAGTGACATCCAGTAGAAATAAAGGAATGGAAAGGAATAGAGTAGAGTGGAATGGAATGGAGTGGAGTGGAATGGAAAGGAGTGGAATGGAACGGAATGGTACAAAACGGAATGCAATGGAATGCAATGGAGTGGAGTGTAGTATAGTGGAGTTGAGAGGAGTGGATCGGAGTGCAGGGGAATGGAATGGAATGGAGTGGCATGTAATGGAATGGAAAGGAATCGAATGGAGTCTAGTGGTGTGGAGTGGAGTGGAGTGGAGTCGAATGGAGTAGAATTGAGTGGAGTGGAATGGAGGGGAATGGAATGGAATGGAATTCAATGGAATGGAAGGGAACAGAGTGGAGCAGAGAGGAGTGGACTGGAGTTGAGTGGAGAGGATCGGAGTGCAGTGGAATGGAGTGGAATGGAATGGAATGGAATGGAGTGGAATGGAATGGAATGAACTGAAATGGAATGGAGTGGAATGGAATGGAATGGAATGAACTGGAATGGAATGGAGTTGAATGGAATGGAATGAACTGGAATGGAAGATAATACAGTGGAGTGGAGGAGAACGGAGTGTAGTGGAATGGAGCGTAGTGGAATGGAATGGAATGGAATGGAGTGGAATGGAACGGAATGAAGTTGAGTGGAATGGAAAGGAGTGGAGTGGAATGGAGTGGAATGGAGTGGAATAGAGTGAAATGGAGTGGAATGAAATGGAGTGTAGAGGAAAGAAATGGAGTGGAATGGAAAGGAACGATACAGAATGGAATGGAACGAAGTGGAGTGGAGTGGAGTGGAGTGGAGTTGAGTGAAATGGATCAGAGTGCAGTGGAATTCAATGTAATGGAATGGAATGGATTGGAGTGGATTGGAGTGGAGTTGAGTGGAGTAGAGTGGAATGGAGTGGAGACGAATGGAGAGAAATGGAGTGAAATGGAAAGGAGTTGAGTGGAATGGAGTGGAATGGAATGGAATGGAATGGAAGGGAATGGAATGGAGTAGAGTGGAGTGGATTGGAGTTGGGTGGCATGGATCGGAGTGCAGTGGAATGGAATGGAATGGAGTGGAGTGGAATAAATTGGAATGGAATGGAATGGAGTGCAGTGGAGTGGAATGGAGTGGAGTGGATTGAAGGGGAGTGGAGTGGAAAGGAAGGAAGTGATGTGGAATGGAATGAAATAGAGTGTAATGGAATGGAATGGAGTGGAGTGGAATGGAGTGGAATGGAATGGAATGGAATGGAATGGAATGGAATGGAATGGAATGGAGAGAAGTGGAATGAAATGGAGTGGAATGGATTGGAAAAGAGTGGAGTGGAATGGAATGTAGTGGAAAAGAATGGAATGGAGTGGAGTGGAATGGAATGGATCAGAGTGGAATGGAGTTGAGTGGAGTGGAGTGGAGTGGATCGGAGTGCAGTAGAAAGCAATGGAATAGAATGGAATATAATGCAGTGGAGTGGAGTGGACTGGAATGGAGTGGAGTGGAGTGTAATGGAATGGAGTGTAATGGAATGGAGTGGAGTGAAGTGGAGTGGAGTGGAATGAAGTGGATCAGTGTGCAGTGGAATGGAATGGAATGGAGTGGAGTGGAGTGTAGTTGAGTGGAGTGGAATGGAATGGAATGGAATGGAATGGAATGGAGTAGAATGGAATGGAAAGGAACGGAATGGAACAGAGTGGAGTGGAGTGAAGTTGAGAGGAGTGGATCGGAGTGCAGTGAACTGGAATAGAATGGAAAGGAATGGAGTGGAGTGGAATGGAATTAAATGGAATGAAGTGGATTGGAGAGGAGTGGAGTATAGTGGAGTGCAGAGGAATGGAATGGAGTGGAGTGGAATGGAAGGGAGTGTAGTGGAGTGGATCAGAGGCGAGTGGAGTGGAGTGGAATGGAATAAAATGGAGTGGAGTGGAGTGGAATGTAATGGAATGGTGAAATAAAATGTGAGCTAAGATTGTGCCACAGCACTCCAGTATGGGTGACACAGTGAGATCCAGTCAAAAATAAGGAATGGAATGAAATGGAGTAAAATGGATTGGAATGAAGTGGAGTGGAATGGAATGGGCTTCAATGGAGTGGAGTGGAGTGGAATGGTGTGGTGTGGAATGGAATGGTATGGAATGGAATGAAGGGGAATGGAGTGGAGTGGAGTGTAATGGAGTTTATTGGAATGGAGTGCAGTGCAATGGAATGGAATGGAATGGATTAGAATGGAATGGAATGGAATGGAATGGAATGGAATGGAGTAGAATGGAATGGAAAGGAACGGAATGGAACAGAGTGGAGTGGAGTGAAGTTGAGAGGAGTGGATCGGAGTGCAGTGAACTGGAATAGAATGGAAGGGAATGGAGTGGAGTGGAATGGAATTAAATGGAATGAAGTGGATTGGAGAGGAGTGGAGTTTAGTGGAGTGCAGAGGAATGGAATGGAGTGGAGTGGAATGGAAGGGAGTGTAGTGGAGTGGATCAGAGGCGAGTGGAGTGGAGTGGAATGGAATAAAATGGAGTGGAGTGGAGTGGAATGGAATGGAATGGTGAAATAAAATGTGAGCTAAGATTGTGCCACAGCACTCCAGTATGGGTGACACAGTGAGATCCAGTCGAAAATAAGGAATGGAATGAAATGGAGTAAAATGGATTGGAATGAAGTGGAGTGGAATGGAATGGGCTTCAATGGAGTGGAGTGGAGTGGAATGGTGTGGTGTGGAATGGAATGGTATGGAATGGAATGAAGGGGAATGGAGTGGAGTGGAGTGTAATGGAGTTTATTGGAATGGAGTGCAGTGCAATGGAATGGAATGGAATGGATTAGAATGGAATGGAATGGAAGGGAGTGGAATGGATTGGAGTGGAATGGAGTGGACTGGAATGGAACGGAATGGGACAGAAGGGAACAGAATGGAATGGAGCAGAGTTTAGTGGAGAGTAGTGGAATTGAGTGGGGTGGATTGGAGTGCAGTGGAATGGAATGGAATGGAATGAAGTGGAGAGGGGTGGAGTGGAGTTGAGTGGAGTGGATCGCACTGGGGTGGAATGGAAAGGAATGGAATGGAAAGCAGTGGAGTGGACTGGAGTTGAGTGGAGTGGAGGGGATTGGACTGGAATGGACGAGAGTGGAATGGAGTGGAGGGGAATGGAGTGGAATGGAGTGGAATGGAATGGATAGGAGTGGAATGGAATGGAATGGAACAGAATGGAATGGAAGGGAAAGGAATAGAATGGAACAGATGGAGTGGAGTGGAATGGAGTGGAATGGAGTTGAGTGGAGTGGAACGGAGTGCAGGGGAATGTAATGTAATGTAATGTAATGGAGTGGAGTAGAATGGAATGGAATGGAATGGAGTTGAGTGTAGTGGAGTGGAACGGAGTGTAATAAAGTGAAATGGAGTGGCATGGTGAGGAGTGGAGTGGAATGGAATGGAGTGGAATGCAACAAACCCAAACGGAACGGCACAAAACGAAATGGAATGGAGTGGAGTGGAGTGCCGTGGAGTGTAGTGGAGTGGAGTGGACTGGAGAGGAGTGGAGTGGAGTGCAGTGGACTGGATTGGAATGCAGTGGAATGGAGTAGAGTGGAATGGAATGGAATGGAACGGAATGCAAAGGAATGTAGCAGAATGGAATGGAACAGAATGGAAAGGAGTGGAGTTGAGTGGAGTGGAGTGAAATAGAATGGAATGGAATGGAATGGAATGGAATGGAATGAAATGAAATGAAATGGAATGGAATGGTGAAATGAAATGTGAACTAAGAACGTGCCATTGCACTCCTGTCAGGGTGACAGAGTGACATCCAGTTGAAATAAAGGAATTGAATGGAATGGAATGGAGTGGACTGGAATGGAATGGAGTGGAATGGAATGGAGTGGAATGGATTGGAGTGGAATGGAGTGGAATGGAGTGGAGTGGAATGGAATGGAGTGGAGTGGAATGGAATGGAGTGGAGTGGAATGGAATGGAATGGAGTGGAACAGAATGGAGTGGAATGGAGTGGAGTGGAACGGAAGGGAATGGAGTGGAAAGGAATGGAGTGGAATGGAACAGAATGGAATGAAACAGAACGGAATGAAACGGAATGGAGTGGAACAGAGTTGAGTGGAGTGTATAGGACTGCAGTGAATGGGATGGAATGGAATGGAGTGGAGTGGAGTGGACTGGAGTGGAGTGGAGTGGAGTGGAATGGATTGGAGTGGAGTGGAGTGGAATATACAGGAAAGGAATGGAGTGGAGTGGAATGGAATGGAATGGAAAGGAGCAGAATGGAAAGTTAAGGAGTGGCGTGGAATGGAGTGGAGTTGAGTGGAGTGGATCGGATTGCCGTGGAATGTAATGGAATGGAATGTAATGGAATGGAATGGAACAGAATGGAAAGTTATGGAGTGTAGTGGAATGGAGTGGAGTAGAGTGGAGTGGAGTAGAATGGAGTGGAGTGGAGTGGATTGGAGTGGAATGGAATTGAGTGGAGTACAGTGGAGTGGAATGGAATGGATTGGAATGGAATGGAATGGAACAGAGTGGAACAGAACGGAATGGAAGGGAGTGAAGGGGAGTGGAGTGGAATGGAGTTGAGTGGAGTGGATCGGACTGCAGAGGAATGGAAAGGAATGGAAGGGAATGGAGCGGAGTGCAGTGGATTGGAGTTCAGTGGGGTGGAGTGGGATGGGGTGCATTGCAGTGGAGTGGAGTGGAGTGGAATGGAGTGGAATGTAATGGAGTGGATTGGATTGGAAATGAATGAAATGAAATGGAATGCAATGAAGTTCAACAGAGTGGAATGGAATGGAACGGAATGGAGTGGAGTTGAGTGCTATGGAGTGGAGTGGAATACAATGGAGTGGAATGGAATGGAATGGAATGGAACGGAATGGAATGGAACAGAGTGGAGTGGAGTGCAGTGGAGTGGAGTTCTGTGGAGTGGATGGTAGTGCAGTGGAAAGGAATGGAATGGAGTGGAGTGGAGTGGAGTGGAGTGGAGTGAAGTTGAGTGGAATGGAGTGGAATGGAATGGAGTGGAGTGGAATGGAATGGAGTGTAATGGAGTGGAGTGCAGTGGAATGGAATGGAGTGGAATGGAGTGAAATGGAATGGAGTTTAGTGGAGTGGAGTGGAGAGGAGTGGAATGGAGTGGAATGGAGTAAAATGGAGTGGAGTGGAGTGGAGTGGAATGGAATGGAGTGGAATGGAATGGAACAGAACGTAACAGAATGGAACGGAATGGAACGGACTGGAGTGGAGTGGACTGGAGTGAAGTGGAGTAGAATAGAGTATAGTGGAGTGGAGTGGAGTAGAATGGACTGGAGTGGAATGGAGTGGTACAGAGTGGAATGGAATGGAACGGAATGCAATGCAATGGAAAAGAATGGAATGGAATGGAATGGAATGGAGTTGAGTGGAGTGGAGTGGAGTGGAGTGCAGTGGAATGAAATGGAATGGAATGGAAAGAAATGGTAAAATGAAATTTGAGCTAAGATTGTGCCACTGCACTCCTGTCTGGGTGATAGAGTGAAACCCAGTCAAAATAAAGGAATGGAATGGAATGGCGTGGAGTGGAATGGAATGGAGTGGAATCGAGTGTAGTGGAGTGGAATGGAGTGGAGTTGAGTGGAATAGACCGGAATGGAATGGAACGGAATGGCAAGGAATTGAGTGGAATGGAGTGGAGTGGAGTGGAGTGTAATCGAGTAGAATGAAATGGAATGGAATGGAATGGAATGGAGTGGAGTGGAGTGGAGTCGAGTGGAATGGAATGGAGTGGAATAAAGTGGAATGAAATGGAATGGAATGGAGTGCAATGGAATGGAATGGAGTTGAATGGAATGGAATTGAATGGAGGGGAATGGAATGGATTGGAGTGGAATGGAATGGAGTGGAGTGGAGAGGAGTGGAGTGGAGTGGAATGGAGTGAATTGAAGTGGAATGGAATGGAGTGTAATGGAGTGGAGTTCAATGGAATGAAAAGGAATGGAATGGACTGGAATGGAATGGAATGGTGTGTAATAGAATGGAATGGAATGGAGTGGAGTGGAATGGAGTGAAGTGGAGTGGACTGAAGTGGAGTGGAGTGGAGGGGAACAGAGGGGAATGGAATGGGATGGAGTTGAATGGATTGGAGTGGAGTGGAGTGTAATGGAGTGAAAAGGAATGGGATGGAGTGGAGTGGGGTGGAGTGGAGTGGAGTGGAATGGAATGGAATGGAATGGAATGGAATGGAAAGAATGGAATTGAATGGAATTGAATGGAATGGGATGGAATGGAATGGAATGAACGCAATGGAATGGAATGAAATGGAATGCAATGGAATGGAATGGTGAAATGAAAAGTGAGCTGAGATTGTGCCACTGCACAGCAGCCTGGGTGACAGAGTGAGATAATGTCAAAAGAAAGGTAAGGAATGGAATGGAGTGGAATGGAATGGAATGGAATGGAATGGAGTGGAAAGAAATGGAATGGAATGGAACGTAGTGTAGTGGAGTGAAGTGGAGTGGAGTGGAATGCAGTGGAGTGGAATGGAGTGTAATGAAATGGGATATAATCTAATAGAATGGAGTGGAGTGGAGTGGAGTGGAATGGTGTGGAATGAGATGGGATGCAATGGAGTGGAGTGGAGTGGAGTGGAATGAAAGGAATGTAGTGGAGTGGAGTGGAGTGGAATGGAATGAAATGGAGTAGAATGGAATGGAATGGAATGGTGAAATGAAATGTGAGTTGAGATTGTGCCACTGCACTCCAGCCTGTTTGACAGTGAGATCCTGTCGAAAGAAAGGTATGGAATAAAATGGAATGGAATGAAATGGAATGGAGTGGATTGGAGTAGAGTTTAGTGGAATGCTGTGGAATGGAATGGGATGGAATGGAATGGATTGGAGTAGAGTGGATTGGAGTGGAGTGGAGTGGAATGGAGTGGAATAGAATGGGATTCAATGGAATGGAGTGGAGTGGAGTAGAGTGGACTGGAATGGAGTGGAATGGAATGTAACAGAATGGAATGGAGTGGAGTGGAGTAGAGTGGACTGGAATGGAGTGGAATGGAATGTAACAGAATGGAATGGAGTGGATTGGAGTGGAATGGAATTGAATGGAATGGAATGGAATTGAATGGAATGGAATGGAATGGTGAAACGAAATGTGAGCTGAGATACTGCTGCTGCACTCCAGCCTGGGTGACACAGTGAGATCCTGTCGAAAGAAAGGAATGGAATGAAATGGAATGGAATAGAGTGGAGTGGAGTGGAGTGGATAGGAATGGAGTGGAATGTGATGGGATGGATTGGAGTGGAATGGAGTGGAGTGGACTGGACTGGACTGGAGTGGATTGGAGTGGAATGGAGTGGAATGGAATGGGATGGTTTGGGATGGAGTGGAGTGGACTGGAGGGGTTTATAGTGGAACGGAGTGGATGGAATGGAATGGAGTTGAGTGGAGTGAAGTGGAGTGGAGTGCAGTGGAATGTTATGGAATGGAATGGAATGGAATGGAATGGAATGGAATGGAATGCAATGGAATGCAATGGAATGCTGAAGTGAAATGTCAGCTGAGATTGCTCCACTGCACTCCAGCCTGGGTGACAGAGTGAGATCCTGTCGAAAGAAAGGAGTGGAATGGAACGGAGTGGTGTGGTATGGAATGGAATGGAAGGGAGTGTAGTTTAGTCTACTGTACTGTAGTGGAGTGGAGTGGAGTTGAATGCAATGGGATGGAATGGAAGGGAGTGGAGTGGAGTGGAGTGGAATGAAGTGTACTGGAATGGAGTGGGATTGATTGGAATGGAGTGGAGTGGAGTGCAGTGGAGTGTAGTGAAATGGAATGGAATGGAGTGGAACGGATTGGAAGGAAATGTTGAAATGTAATGTGAGCTGAGATTGTGCCACTTCACTCCAGGCTTGTTGACAGGGTGAGATACTGTCAAATGAAAGGAGTGGAATGGAGTGGAGTTGAATGCAATAGGATGGAATAGAATGGAGTGAAGTGGAGCCGAGTGAAGTGGATTGGAGTGGAGTGGAATGGAGAGAACTGGAATCTGATGGAATGGAATGGAGTGGAGTGAAGTGGAGTGGAGTGGAATGGAATAGAATGGAAGGGAATGGAATGCAACGGAATGAAATGGAAAGGTGAAATGAAATGTGAGCTGAGATTGTGCCACTGCACTGCAGCCTGGGTTACAGAGTTAGATCCTGTCAAAAGAAATGAATGGAATGGAATGGAGTGGAATGGAATGGAACGGAATGGAATGGAGTGGGATGGAGTGCAGTGGGGTGGAGTGGAGTGGAATGGAGTGGAATGGAATGGGACAGAATGGAATGCATTGGAGTGGATTGGAGCACTTTGAGGCCTATGGTGGAAAAGTAAATATCTTTACATAAAACCTAGACAGAAGCATTCTGAGAAACTTCTTTGTGATGTGTGCGTTCTTCTCACAGAGTTGAATCTTTCTTTTTATTGAGCAGTTTGGAAACACTCTTTTTGTAGAATTTGCAAGTGGACATTTGGAGCGATTTGAGGCATATTTAAAAAAAAATCTTCACATGAAAACTAGATAGAAGCATTCTGACAAACTTCTTTGTGATATGTGCATTCATCTCAAAGAGTTGAAACTTTCTTTTGATTCAGCAGTTTTGAAACACCCTTTTTATACTATCTGTAAGTGGACATTTGGCGTGCATTGAGGCCTATGATGGAAAAGGAAATATCTTCACAATAACTAGACCGAAGCATTCTGACAAATTTCTTTGTGATGTGTGCATTCATCTCACAGGTTTGAACCTTTGATTTGATTGAACAGCTTTGAAACACTTTGTACAATCTGCATGTGGAAATTTGGAGCGCTTCGAAGCCTGTGGTGGAAAAGGGAATATCTTCATATAAAAAGTATACAGAAACATTGTGACAAACTTCTTTGTGATGTGTGCATTCATCTCACAGATTTGAAACTTTCTTTTCATTGAGCAGTTTTGAAACACGTTATTGTAGAATCTGCAAGTGTATATTTGGAGAGTTTTCAGGCCTACGGTGGAAAAGGAAATATCATCACATAAAAACTAGACAGAAGCATTCTGAGAAACTTATCTATGATGTGTGCATTCACCTCACAGTGTTGAAATTTTCTTTTGATTGAGCAGTTTGGAAAAACTATTTTTGCAGAATCTGCAGGTGGACATTTTGAGTACTGTGAGGCCTAGTGTGGAAAAGGAAACATCTTCACATTAAAACTAGACAGAATCATTCTGACAAACTTCTTTGGGATGTGTGCATTCACCTGACAGAGTTGGAACTTTCTTTTGATTGATCAGTTTTGAAACACATTTTGTAGAATTTGCAAGCGGATATTTGGAGAGCTTTGAGGCATATGGTAGAAAAGAAAATATCTTCACTTAAGTGCTAGACAGAAGCATTCTGAAAACCTTCTTTGTGATGTGTGCATTCATCTCACAGAAGTAAACCTTAGTTTTGATTGAACTGTTTTGAAACACTCTTGTTGTAGAATCTACAATAGGACATTTGGAGCGCTTTGCAGACTATGGTGGAAAAGGAAATATCCTCACATAAAAACTAGTCAGAAGATTTCTGACAAACTTCTTTGTGAGGTGTGCATTCAACTCACAGACTTGAACTTTACTTTCGATTGAGCAGTTTTGAAACACTCTTTTTGTAGAATCTGCAGGTGGACATCTGGAGTGCTTTGAGACCTAAGTTGGAAAATGAGATATCTTCACATAATAAATAGAAGCATTCTGAGAAACCACTTTGTGATGTGTGCATTCATCTCACAGAGTTGAAACTTTCTTTTGATTGAGTAGCTTTGAAACACTTTTTTGGTAGACCCTGCAAGTGGACATTTGGAGTGCTATGAGGTCTATGGTGGAAAAGTAAATATCTTAACATAAAATCTCTACAGAAACATTCTGAGAAACTTCTTTGTGATGTGTGCATTCACCTCACAAAGCTGAAACTTT
Source organism: Pan paniscus (assembly GCF_029289425.2). Lineage (NCBI taxonomy): Eukaryota > Metazoa > Chordata > Mammalia > Primates > Hominidae > Pan > Pan paniscus. Next base: position 35,792,511 of record NC_073270.2, read on the forward strand.
CTTTTGATTGAGCAGTTTTGGAACACTCTTTTTGTAGTATCTGAAAGTGTACATTTGGATCGCTTTGGGGCCTATGGTGGAAAAGGAAATATCTTCACATAAAAACTAGACAGAATCATTCTGTGAAAATTCTTTGTGATATGTGCATTCATCTTAGAGAGTTGAACCTTTCTTTCGATTGAGCAGTTTTGAAAAACTCATTTTTAGAATCTGCAATTGGTCATTTGGAGCGCTTTCAGGCCTATGGTGGAAAAGGAAATATCTTCACATAAAACTAGACAGAAGCATTCTGACAAACTTCTTTGTGAGGTGTGCATTCAACTCACAGAGTGGAACTTTACTTTCGACTGAGCAGTTTTGAAACACTCATTTTGTAGAATCTGCAGGTGGACGTCTGGAGTGCTTTAAGACCTAAGTTGGAAAATGAGATATCTTCACATAATAAATAGAAGCATTCTGAGAAACCACTTTGTGATGTGTGCATTCATCTCACAGAGTTGAAACTTTCTTTTGATTGAGTAGCTTTGAAACACTCTTTTGGTAGACCCTGCAAGTGGACATTTGGTGTGCTATGAGGTCTATGGTGGAAAAGTAAATATCTTAACATAAAATCTCTACAGAAACATTCTGAGAAACTTCTTTGTGATGTGTGCATTCATCTCACAAAGCTGAAACTTTCTTTTGATTGAGCAGTTTTGGAACACTCTTTTTGTAGTATCTGAAAGTGTACATTTGGAGCGCTTTGGGGCCTATGGTGGAAAAGGAAATATCTTCACATAAAAACTAGACAGAATCATTCTGTGAAAATTCTTTGTGATATGTGCATTCATCTTAGAGAGTTGAACCTTTCTTTCGATTGAGCAGCTTTGAAAAACTCATTTTTAGAATCTACAATTGGTCATTTGGAGTGCTTTCAGGCCTATGGTGGAAAAGGAAATATCATCACATAAAACTAGACAGAAGCATTCTGACAAACTTCTTTGTGAGGTGTGCATTCAACTCACAGAGTGGAATTTTACTTTCGATTGAGCAGTTTTGAAACACTCATTTTGTAGAATCTGCAGGTGGACGTCTGGAGTGCTTTAAGACCTAAGTTGGAAAATGAGATATCTTCACATAATAAATAGAAGCATTCTGAGAAACCACTTTGTGATGTGTGCATTCATCTCACAGAGTTGAAACTTTCTTTTGATTGAGTAGCTTTGAAACGCTCTTTTGGTAGACCCTGCAAGTAGACATTTGGAGTGCTATGAGGTCTATGGTGGAAAAGTAAATATCTTAACATAAAATCTCTACAGAAACATTCTGAGAAACTTCTTTGTGATGTGTGCATTCATCTCACAAAGCTGAAACTTTCTTTTGATTGAGCAGTTTTGGAACACTCTTTTTGTAGTATCTGAAAGTGTACATTTGGAGCGCTTTGGGTCCTGTGGTGGAAAAGGAAATATCTTCACATAAAAACAAGACATAATCATTCTGAGAAAATTCTTTGTGATATGTGCATTCATCTTAAAGAGTTGAACCTTTCTTTCGATTGAGCAATTTTGAAAAACTCATTTGTAGAATCTGCAATTGGTCATTTAGAATGCTTAGAGGTCTGTGGTGGAAAAGGAAATATCTTCAAATAAAAACTAGACAGAAGCATTCTGAGAAACTTCCTTATGATGTGTGCACTCACCTCACAGACTCGAAACTTTCTTTTGATTGAGCAGTTTGGAAACACTCTTTTTGTAGAATCTGCAAGCGGACATTTGGAGTGCTATACTGCCTATAGTGGAAAAGGACATATCTTCTCATAAAAACTAGACAGAAACATTCTCAGCAACTCCTTTGTCATGTGTACATTCACGTGACAGAGTTGAAATTTTCTTATGTTGAGCAGTTTTGAAACATTCTTTTTTAGAATCTGCAAGTGGATATTTGGAGTGCTTTGAGGCCTTTTTTGGAAAAGGACATATCTTCACATAAAAACTAGACAGAAGCATTCTGAGAAAATTCTTTGTGATGTATCCATGCATCTCACAGAGTTGGAGATTTTTCGATTGAGCAGTTCTGAAATACTCCTTTTGTAGAATCTACAAGTGGACACTTTGAGAGTTTGAGGCCTTTGGTAGAAAAAGAAATATCTTCACATAAAATCTAGACAGAAGCAAACTGAGAAACTTCTTTGTGATGTGTGAATTCATCTCACATAGTTAAAACTTCCTTTGATTGAGCATTTTGGAAATGCACTATTGGTAGAATCTGCAAGTGCTTTGAGGCCTACAGTGGAAAAGGAAATATCTTCGCATAAAATCTAGACAGAAGCAATCTGAGAAACTTCTTTGTGATGTGTGCATTCATCTCAGAGAGTGAAACCTTCCTTTTGATTGAGCAGTTCAGAAACTCTTTTTGTTGAATCTGCAATAGGAAATTGGGAGTGCTTTAAGGCCTGTGGTGGAAAAGGAAATATCTTCCCATAAAAACAAGACAGAAGAAATCTGAGAAACTTTTTTGTGGTGTGTGCGTTCATCTCACAGAGTTGAACCTTTATTTTGATTGAGCAGTTTGGAAACACCCTTTTTGTAGAATCTGCAAGTGGACATTTGGAGTGCTTTGCAGCCTATGGTAACAAAGGAAATGTCTTTACATAAAATCTAGACAGAAGCAATCTGAGAAGCTTCTTTGTGATGTGTGCATTCACCTCACAGAGTTAAACATTTCTTTTGATGAAGCAGTTTTGAAACTCTCTTTTTGTAGATCCTGCAACTGGACATTTGGAGTGATATGAGGCCTATAGTGGAAAAGGAAATACCTTCACATGAAAACTAAACAGAAGAATTCTGAGAAACTTCTTTGTGATTCGTACGTTCATCATACAGAGTTGAACCTTTCTTTTGATGGAGCAGTTTTGAAACTCTCTTTTTGTAGAATCTGCAAGTGGACATTTGGAGCACTTTCAAGCCTATGGTGTAAAAGGAAATATCTTCAAATAAAAACCAGGTAGAAGCTTTCTGAGAAATTTCCTTATGATATGTGCATTCATCTCCCTGAGTTAAGCATTTCTTTTGAAGGACGAGTTTTGAAATACACTTTTTGTAGAATCTGCAAGTGGACATTTCAAGCGCCTTGAGGCCTATGGTGTAAAAGAAAATATCTTCACATAAAAACCAGACAGAAGAATTCTGAGAAACTTCCTTGTTATGTGTGCATTCATCTTACAGAGTTGAACCTTTCTTTTCAATGAGCAGTTTGGAAACATTACATTTTTAGAACCTGTAAGTGGAGATTTGGAGTGCTTTGTGGCCTATGGTAGAAAAGGAAATATCTTCACATAAAATCTACACAGAAGAAATCTGAGAAATTTCTTCATGATGTGCGCATTCATCTCCCAGAATTTAAGCTTTCTTTTGATGGATCAGTTTTGAAATACTCTTTTTGTTGAATCTGCAAGTGGACATTTTGAGCACCTTGAGGCCTACTGTGAAAAATGAAATACCTTCACATAAAAACTAGACAGAAGAATTCTGAGAAACTTCTTTGTGATGCATGCATTCATCTCACAGAGTTGAACATTTCTTTTGATTGAGCAGTTTGGAAACACTCTTTTTGTTGAATCTGAAAGTGGACATTTGGTGCACTTTGCAGTCTACGGTAGAAAAGGAAATATCTTCACATAAAATCTAGACAGAAGCAACATAAGAAACTACTTTGTGATGTGTGCATTCATCTCACAGAGTTAAAACCTTTTTTTAATTGAGCAGTTTTGAAACTCTCTTTTTGTAGAATCTGGACGTAGAAAAGTGCACCGTTTTCAGGCCTATGGTGGAAAAGGAAATATCTTCACATAAAAACTAGACAGAAGAAATCTGAGAAACTTCTTTGTGATGTATCCGTTCATCTCACAGAGTTGTAAGTTTCTTTTCATTGAGCAGTTTGGAAATATAATTTTTGTAGAATCTGCAAGTGGACATTAGGAGCGCTTTGCAGCCTATGGTAGAAAAGGAAATATCTTCACATAAAATCTAAACAGAAGCCATCTGAGAAACTTCTCTGTGATGTCTATGTTCATCTCACAGAGTTAAAATTTCCTTTGAATGAGCAGTTTTGAAACTTTCTTTTGTAGAATCTGCAAGTGGATATTTGGAGCGCTTTGAGACCTATGATAAGAAAGTATATATCTTCACAGAAAATCTAGACAGAAGCAATCTAAGAAACTTCTTTGTGATGTGTGCATTCATCTCAAAGAGTGAAACCTTTCTTTTGATGGAGTAGTTTTGAAATTTTATTTTTGTGGAATCCACAAATTGACATTGGGAGCGCTTTGAGGCCTAAGGTGGAAAACGAAATATGTTCACATAAAAACTCGTCAGAAGAATTCTGAGAACCTTCTTTGTGATGTGCACATTCATCTCACAGATTTAAATATTTCTTTTGATTGAACAGTTGGGAAACAATCTTTTTGCAAAATCTGCATGTGGATATTTGGAGCTATTTGAGGCCTATGGTAGAAAAGGAACTATCTTCACATAAAATCTAGACAGAAGCAATCTGAGAACCTTCTTTGTGATCTGTGCATTTATCTCACAGAGTTAAACCTTTCTTCTGATTGAGCAGTTTTAAAACTCTCTTTTTGTAGGATCTGCATGTGGACATTTAGAGCGCCTTGAGGCCTATGGTGGAAAAGGAAATATCTTCACATAAAAATAAGATTGAAGCATTCAGAGAAACTTCTTTGTGATGTGTGCATTCATCTCCAAGTGTTGAACCTTCCTATTGATGTACCAGTTTTGACATTCTCTTTTTGTAGAATCTGCAAGTGGGCATTTGGATTGCCTAGGGGCCTATGGTAGAAAAGGATATATCTTCATTAAAATCTAGACAGAAGTAATCTGAGAAACTTATTTGTGATGTGTGCATTCATGTCACAGAGTTAAACCTTTCTTTTGATTGACCAGTTTTGAATCTCTTTTTTGTAGAACCTGCAAGGGGAGATTAAGAGCCCTTTGAGGTCTATGGTGGAAAACGAAATATCTTCACATGAAAACTAGACAGAAGAATTTGGGTACCTTCTTTGTGAAGCATGCATTCATCTCACAGAGTTGAACCTTTCTTTTGATTGAGCAGTTAGGAGACACTCTTTTGTAAAATCTCCCAGTGGACATTTGGAGCGCTTTGCAGCCTACAGTGGAAAAGGAAATATCTTCAAATAAAATCTTGACAGAAGCAATCTTTGAAACTTCTCTGTGATGTGTGCACTCATCTCACTGAGTGAAACCTTTCTTTTGATTGAGCAGTTTTGAAACTCTCTTTTTGTTCAATCTGCAATTGGACATTGGGAGCACTTTGAGGCCTATGGTGGAAAAGGAAATATCATCACACAAAAACTAGACAGAAGAATTCTGAGAAACTTCTCTTTTATGTGTGCATTCATCTGACAGAGTTTAACCTTTGTTTGATTGAGCAGTATGGAAACATTCTTTTGTAGAATCTGCAAGTGGACATTTGGAGCGCCTCGGGGCCTATGGTAGAAAAGGATATGTCTTCATTTAAAATCTAGACAAAAGCAATCTGAGAAACTTATTTGTGATGTGTGCATTCACGTCACAGAGTTAAACTTTTCTTTTGATTGAGCAGTTTTGAAACTCTCTTTTTGTTCAATCTGCAATTGGACATTGGGATCACTTTGAGGCCTATGGTGGAAAAGGAAATATCATCACACAAAAACTAGACGGAAGAATTCTGAGAAACTTCTCTTTTATGTGTGCATTCATCTGACAGAGTTTAACCTTTGTTTGATTGAGCAGTATGGAAACACTCTTTTTGTAGAATCTGCAAGTGGACATTTGGAGCACCTTGGGGCCTATGGTAGAAAAGGATATATCTTCATTTAAAATCTAGACAAAAGCAATCTGAGAAACTTATTTGTGATGTGTGCATTCATGTAACAGAGTTAAACCTTTCTTTTGATTGAGCAGTTTTGAAACTCTCTTTTTGTTCAATCTGCAATTGGACATTGGGAGCACTTTGAGGCCTATGGTGGAAAAGGAAATATCATCACACAAAAACTAGACAGAAGAATTCTGAGAAACTTCTCTTTTATGTGTGCATTCATCTGACAGAGTTTAACCTTTGTTTGATTGAGCAGTATGGAAACACTCTTTTTGTAGAATCTGCAAGTGGACATTTGGAGCGCCTTGGGGCCTATGGTAGAAAAGGATATATCTTCATTAAAATTGAGACAAAAGCAATCTGAGAAACTTATTTGTGATGTGTGCATTCATGTCACAGAGTTAAACCTTTCTTTTGATTGAGCAGTTTTGAAACTCTCTTTTTGTTCAATCTGCAATTGGACATTGGGAGCACTTTGAGGCCTAAGGTGGAAAAGGAAATATCTTCACATAAAAACTAGACAGAAGAATTCTGAGAAACTTCATTTTTATGTTATGTGTGCATTCACCTGACAGAGTTGAACCTTTGTTTGATTGAGCAGTATGGAAACACTCGTTCTGTGGAATCTGAAAGTGGACATTTGGAGTGTTTTGCAGCCTATGGTAGAAAAGGAAATATCTACACATAAAATCAAGACAGAAACTATCTGAAAAGCTCCTTTGTGACGTGTGCATTCATATTCCAGAGTTAAACTTTTCTTTTGTTTGAGCAGTTTTGAAACTCTCTTTTTGTGTTATCTGCAAGTGGACATTTGGAAGGCTTTGAGGCTGATGATGGAAAACGAAATATCTTCAATAAAAACTAGACAGAAGCATTCTGAATAACTTCTTCGTGATGTGTGCATTCATCTCCCAGAGTTGAACTTTTCTTTTAACGGACCAGTTTTGAAATACTCTTTTTGTAGAATCTGCAAGTGGACATTTCGAGCACCTTGAGGCCTGTAGAGGGAAAAGAAATACTTTCACATTAAAAGGATACAGAAGAATTTTGACAAACTTCCTTGTGATTTGTGCATTCATATCACAGATTTGAAACTTACTTTTCATTGAGCAGTTTGGAAACACTCTTTTTGTAGAATCTGCCGGTGGATATTTGGTGTGCTTTGCGGCCTATGGTAGAAAAGGCAATCTCTTCACAGAAAATCTAGACAGAAGCAATCTGAGAAACTTCTTTGTGATGTGTGCATTCATCTCAAAGAGTGAAAACTTTCTTTTGATGGAGTAGTTTTGAGATTTTCTTTTTGTGGAATCTGCAAATTGACATTTTGAGTGCTTTGAGGCCTAAGGTGTAAAAGGAAATATGTTCACATAAAAACCAGACAGAAGAATTCTGAGAACCTTCTTTGTGATGTGTGCATTTATCTCACAAAGTTTAATATTTCTTTTTATTGAGCAGTTTGGAAACAATCTTTTTGTAGGGTCTGCATATGGATATTTGGAGCGATTTGAGGCCTATGGTAGAAAAGGAAATATCTTCACATAAAATCTAGACCGAAGCAATCTGAGAAACTTCTTTGTGATATTTGCCTTTATCTCACAGAGTTAAACATTTCTTTTGATCGAGTAGTTTTAAAACTTTCTTCTTGTAGGATCTGCAAGTGGACAATTGGAGCGCTTTGAGTCCTATGGTGGAAAAGGAAATATCTTCACATAAAAACAAGAATGAAGCATTCAGAGAAACTTCTTTGTGATGTGTGCATTCATCTCCAAGTGTTGAACCTTCCTTTTGATGTACCAGTTTTGAAATTCTCTCTTGTAGAATCTGCAAGTGGACATTTGGAGCGCCTTGGGGCCTATGGTAGAAAAGGATATATCTTCACTTAAAATCTAGACAGAAGTAATCTGAGAAACTTCTTTGTGATGTGTGCATTCATGTCAAAGAGTTAAACCTTTCTTTTGATTGAGCAGTTTTGACACTCTCTTTTGTAGAACCTGCAAGTGGAGATTAATAGCCATTTGAGGCCTATGGTAGAAAACGAAATATCTTCACATAAAAACTAGACAGAAGAATTCTGAGTAACTTCTTTGTGAAGCATGGGTTTATCTCACAGAGTTGAACCTTTCTTTTGATTGAGCAGTTTGGAGACACCCTTTTGTAAAAACTCCCAGTGGATATTTGGAGTGCTTTGCGGCCTATGATAGAAAAATAAATATCTTCACATAAAATCTTGACAGAAGCAATCTTTGAAACTTCTCTGTGATGTGTGCATTCATCTCACTGAGTGAAACCTTTCTTTTGATTGAGCAGTTTTGAAACTCTCTTTTTGTTGAATCTGCAATTGGACATTGGGAGCACTTTGAGGCCTAAGGTGGAAAAGGAAATAACTTCACATAAAAACTACACAGAAGAATTCTGAGAAACTTCTTTTTTATGTGTGCGTTCATCTCACAGAGTTGAAACTTTGTTTGATTGAGCAGTATGGAAACACTTTTTTTGTAGAATCTGCAAGTGGACATTTGGAGCGTTTTGCAGCCTATGGTAGAAAAGGAAATATATACACATAAAATCTAGACAGATCCTATCTGAAAAACTTCTTTGTGACGTGTGCATTCATATTCCAGAGTTAAACCTTTCCTTTGATTTAGTGGTTTTGAAACTCTCTTTATGTGTATTCTGCAAGTGGACATTTGGAGGGCTTTGAGGCCGATGATGGAAAAGGATATATCTTCAACAAACACTAGATAGAAGCATTCTGAATAACTTCTTCGTGATGTGTGTATTCATCTCCCATAGTTGAACCTTTCTATTAATGGACCAGTTTTGAAATACTCTTTTTGTAGTATCTGCAAGTGGACATTACGAGCACCTTGAGGCCTATAAAGGGAAAAGAAATACTTTCGCATAAAAACGAGACAGAAGAATTCTGAGAAACATCTTTGTGATTTGTGCATTCATATCACAGAGTTGAACCATTCTTTTAATTGAGCAGATTGGAAACACTCTTTTTGTAGAATCTGCAAGTGGACATTTGGAGCGTTTTGCAACCTATGGTACAAAAGGAAATATCTTCACGTAAAATCTAGGCAGAAACTATCTGAAAAACTTCTTTGTGACTTGGGCATTCATATTCCAGATTTAAACCTTTCCTTTGATTTAGCAGTTTTGAAAATCTCTTTATGTGTATTCTGCAAGTGGACATTTAGAGGTCTTTGAGGCCGATGGTGGAAAAGGAAATATCTTCAATAAACACTAGATAGAAGCATTCTGAATAACTCCTTTGTGATGTGTGTATTCATCTCCCATAGTTGAAACTTTCTATTAATGGACGAGTTTTGAAATACTCTTTTTGTAGAATCTGCAAGTGGACATTACGAGCACCTTGAGGCCTGTAGTGGGAAAAGAAATGCTTTCACATAAAAACGAGACAGAAGAGTTCTGTGAAACTTCTTTGAGATTTGTGCATTCATACCACAGATTTGAACCTTTCTTTTGATTGAGCAGTTTGGAAACATTCTTTTTGTAGAATCTGCCAGTGGAATTGTGGTGTGCTTTGTGGCCTATGGTAGAAAAAGAAATGTTTTCACAGAAAATCAAGACAGAAGCAATCTGAGAAATTTCTTTGTGATGTGTACATTCATCTCACACAGTGAAACCTTTCTTTTGATGGAGTAGTTTTAAAATTTTCTTTTTGTGAAATCTGCATATTGACATTGGGAGCTCTTTGAGGCCTAAGGTGGAAAAGGAAATATGTTCACATAAAAACTAGACAGAATTCTGAGAACCTTCTTTGTGATGTGTGCATTCATCTCACAGAGTTGAACCTTTCTTTTAATGGACCAGTTTTGAAATCCTCTTTTTGTAGAATCTGCAAGTTGACATTTCGAGCACCTTGAGGCCTGTAGAAGGAAAAGAACTACTTTCACATTAAAATGAGACAGAAGAATTTTGAGAAACTTCTTTGTGATTTCTGCATTCATATCACAGAGTTGAAATTTTCTTTTGATTGTGCAGTTTGGAAACTCTCTTTTTGTAGGATCTGCAAGTGGACATTTGGAGCGCTTTGAGGCCTATGGAGGAAAAGGAAATATCTTCACATAAAAACAAGATTGAAGCATTCAGAGAAACTTCTTTGTGATGTGTGCATTCATCTCCAGGAGTTGAAACTTCCTTTTGATGTACCAGTTTTGAAATACTCTTTTTGTAGAATCTGCAAGTGGACATTTGGAGCGCCTTGAGGCCTATGGTAGAAAAGGATATATCTTCATTTAAAATCTAGACAAAAGCAATCTGAGAAACTTCTTTGTGCTGTGTGTATTCATGTCACAGAGTTAAAACTTTCTTTTGATTCAGCAGTTTTGAAACACTCTTTTGTAGAATCTGCAAGTGGAGATTAAGATCCCTTTGAGGCCTATGGTGGAAAACGCAATATCTTCACATAAAAACTAGACAGAAGATTTCTGAGTAACTTCTTTGTGAAGTATGTATTCATCTCACAGAGTTGAACCTTTCTTTTGATTGAGCAGTTTAGAGACACCCTTCTGTAAAGTCTCCCAGTGGACATTGGGAGCACTTTGCGGCCTATGGTAGAAAAGGAAACATCTTCACATAAAATCTTGACAGAAGAAATCTGAGAAACTTCTTTGTGATGTGTGCATTCATCTCAAAGAGTGAAACCTTTCTTTTGATGGAGTAGTTTTGAAATTTTCTTTTTGTGGAATCTGCAAATTGACATTGGGAGCACTTTGAGGCCTAAGGTGGAAAAGGTAATATGTTCACATAAAAACTAGACAGAAGAATTCTGAGAACCTTCTTTGTGATATGTGCTTTTATCTCACAGAGTTAAACCTTCCTTTTGATTGAGCAGTTTTAAAACTCTCTTTTTGTAGGATCTGCAGGTGGACAGTTGGAGCGCTTTGAGGTCTAAGGTGGAAAATTAAATATGTTCACATAAAAACTAGACAGAAGAATTCTGAGAACCCTCTTTGTGATGTGTGCATTCATCTCACAGAGTTGAACATTTCATTTGATTGAGCAGTTTGGAAACAGTCTTTTTGTAGAATCTGCATGTGGACATTTGGAGCGATTTGAGGCCTATGGTAGAAAAGGAACTATCTTCACATAAAATCTAGACAGAAGCAATCTGAGAAACTTCTTTGTGATATGTGCATTTATCTCACAGAGTTAAACCTTTCTTTTGATTGAGAAGTTTGGAAACACTCTTTTGGTAGAATCTGCAAGTGGAGATTAAGATCCCTTTGAGGCCTATGGTGGAAAGCGAAATATCTTCACATGAAAACTAGACAGAAGAATTCTGAGTAACTTCTTTGTGATGCATGCGTTCATCTCACAGAGTTGAACCTTTCTTTGGATTGAGCAGTTTGGAGACACCCTTTCGTAAAATCTCCCAGTGGACATTTTCAGTGCTTTATGGCCTACGGTAGAAAAGGAAATATTTTCACATAAAATCTTGACAGAAGCAATCTTAGAAACTTCTCTGTGATGTGTGCATTCATCTCACTGAGTGAGACCTTTCTTTTGATTGAGCAGTTTTGAAACTCTCTTTTTGTTGAATCTGCAATTGGACATTGGGAGCACTTTGAGGCCTAAGGTGGAAAAGGAAATATCTTCACATAAAAACTGGACGGAACAATTCTGTGAAACTTCTTTTTTATGTGTGTGTTCATTCACAGAGTTGAACCTTTGTTTGAGCAGTATGGAAACACTCTTTTTGTAGAATCTGCAAGTAGACATTTGGAGCGTTTTGCAGCCTATGGTAGAAAAGGAAATATCTACACATAAAATCTAGAGAGAAACTATCTGAAAAACTTCTTTGTGACGTGTGCATTCATATTCCAGAGTTAAACCTTTCCTTTGATTTAGCAGTTTTGAAGCTCTCTTTATTTGTATTCTGCAATTGGACATTTGGAGGGCTTTGAGGCCGACGGTGGAAAAGGAAATATCTTCAATAAACTCTAGGTAGAAGCATTCTGAATAACTTCTTCGTGATGTGTGTATTCATCTGCCATAGTTGAACCTTTCTATTCATGGACCAGTTTCTAATACTCTTTTGTAGAATCTGCAATTTGACATTATGAGCACCTTGAGGCCTATAGAGGGAAAAGAAATACTTTCACATAAAAACAAGACGGAAGAATTCTGAGAAACTTCTTTGAGATTTGTGCATTCATATCACATAGTTGAATCTTTCTTCTGATTGAGCTGTTTGGAAACACTCTTTTTGTAGAATCTGCCAGTGGACATTTTGTGTGCTTTGCAGCCTATGGTAGAAAAGGAAATCTCTTCACAGAAAATCAAGACAGAAGCAATCTGAGAAATTTCTTTGTGATGTGTGCATTCATCTCACACAGTGAAAATTTCTTTTGATGGAGTAGTTTTGAAATTTTCTTTTTGTGGAATCTGCAAATTGACATTGGGAGCTCTTTGAGGCCTAAGGTGGAAAAGGAAATATGTTCACATAAAAACTAGACAGAAGAATTCTGAGAACCTTCTTTGTGATGTGTGCATTCATCTCACAGAGTTGAACCTTTCTTTTGATTGAGCAGTTTGGAAACACTCTTCTTTTAGAATCTGCATGTGGACATTTGGAGAGATTTGAGGCCTATGGTAGAAAAGGAAATATCTTCACATAAAAACTACACAGAAGAATTCTGAGAAACTTCTTTTTTATGGGTGCATTCATCTCACAGAGTTGAAACTTTGTCTGATTGAGCAGTATGGAAACACTCTTTTTGTAGAATCTGCAAGTGGACATTTGGAGAGCCTTGGGGCCTATGGTAGAAAAGGTTATGTCTTCACTTAAAATCTAGACAGAAGTAATCTGAGAAACTTCTTTGTGATGTGTGCATTCATGTAACAGAGTTAAACCTTTCTTTTGATTGAGCAGTTTTGAAACTCTCTTTTGTAGAACCTGCAAGTGGAGATTAAGAGCCCTTTGTGGCCTATGATGAAAAATGCAATATCTTCACATAAAAACTAGACAGAGGAATTCTGAGTAACTTCTTTGTGAAGCATGCGTTCATCTCACAGAGGTGAAACTTTCTTTTGGTTGATCAGTTTGGAGACACTATTTTGTAAAATCTCCCAGTGGACATTTGGAGCGCTTTATGGCCTATGGTAGAAATGGAAATATCTTCACATAAAACCTTGACAGAAGCAATCTTAGAAACTTCTCTATGATGTGTGCATTCATCTCACTGAGTGATACCTTTCTTTTGAGTGAGAGTTTTGAAACTCTCTTTTTGTTGATTCTGCAATTGGACATTGGGAGCACTTTGAGGTCTAAGGTGGAAAAGGAAATATCTTCACATAAACTCTTGACAGAAGCAATCATATAAACTTCTCTGTAATGTGTGCGTTCATCTCACTGAGTGAAACCTTTCTTTTGATTGAGCAGTTTAGAAACTCTCTTTTTGTTGAATCTGCAATTGGACATTGGGAGCACTTTGAGGCCTAAGGTTCAAAAGGAAATATGTTCACATAAAAACTAGACAGAAGAATTCTGAGAAACTTCTTTTTAATGTGTGCGTTCACCTCACAGAGTTGAACCTTTGTTTGATTGAGCAGTTTGGAAACACTCTTTTTGTAGAATCTGCATGTGGACATTTGGAGCGATTTGAGGCCTATGGTACAGAAGGAAATGTCTTCACATAAAATCTAGACAGAAGCAATCTGAGAAACTTCTTTGTGATGTTTGCATTCATCTCACTGTGTTAAACCTTTCATTTCATTGAGCAGTTTTAAAACTCTCTTTTTGTAGGATCTGCAAGTGGACATTTGGAGCGCTTTGAGGCCTATTGTTGAAAACGAAATATCTTCACATAAAAACAAGATTGAAGAATTCAGAGAAACTTCTTTGTGATGGGTGCATTCATCTCCGAGGGTTGAATCTTTCTTTTGATGTACCAGTTTTGAAATACTCTTTTTGCCGAATCCGCAACTGGACATTTCTAGCGCCTTGAGGCCTATGGTGGAAAAGAAAATATCTTCACATAAAAACTAGACAGAAGAATTCTGAGAAACTTCTTTGTGATGTGTGCATTCATCTCAAAAAGTTGTACCTTTCTTTTGATGGACCAAGTTTGAAACACTCCTTTTGTATAATCTACCAGGGAGCATTTCGAGCGCCTTATGTCCTATGGTGGAAAACGAAATATCTTCACATCAAAACTAAACAGAAGCATTCTGATAAACTTTTTTGTGATGCTTGCATTTATCTCACAGGGTTGAACCTTTCTTCTGATTGAGCAGTTTGGAAACACTGTTTTTGTAGAATCTGCAAGGGGACATTTGGAGCGCTTTTGGTTCTATGGTGGAAAAGGAAATAACTTCACATAAGATCTAGACAGAAACCATCTGAGAAACTTTTTGTGATGTGTGCATTGATCTTACAGAGTTAAACCTTTCTTTTGTTTGAGGAGTTTTCAAACTCTCTTTTTATAGTATCTGCAAGTGGACATTTGGAGCCCTTTGTGGTCTATGATGGAAACAGAAATATCTTCACATAAAAACTAGACAGAAGATTTCCGAGAAACTTATTTGTGATGTGTGCATATATCTGACAGTGTTAAACCATTCTTTTGATTAAGCAGTTTTGAAATACACTTTTTGTAGAATCTGAAAGTGGACATTTCGAGCACCTTGAGGCCTATGGTGGTAAATGAAATATCTTCACATAAAATCTAGACAGAAGAATTCTGAGAAACTACTTTGTGATGTGCGCATTTATCTCACAGTGTTAACCGTTTCTTTTGATTGAGCACTTTGGAAACTCTCTTTTTGCAGAACCAGTGAGTGGACATTTGGAGCGCTTTGAGGCCTATGGTGGAAAAGGAAATATCTTCACATAAAACCTAGATAGAAGCATTCTGAGAAGCTTCTTTGTGATGTGTGCATTCATCTCCTAGTGTTGAACCTTTGTTTTGATGGACCAGTTTTGAATTACTCTTTTTGTAGAATCTGCAAGGGCACATTTTGATTGCCTTGAGGCTTCTGGTGCAAAAGGAAATATCTTCACATTAAAACTGGACAGAAGAATTCTGAGAAACTTCTTTGTGATGTATGCCTTCATCTCACAGAGTTAACCTTTCTTCTGATTGAGCAGTTTGGAAACTCTCTTTTTGTAGAATCTACAACTGGACATTTTGAGTGGTTTGTGACGTATGGTAGAAAAGGAAATATCATCACATAAAACCTAGACAGAAGAAATCTTAGAAACTTCTTTGTGATGCAAGCATTCATCTCACAGAGTTGAACCTTTCTTTTGATTGAGCAGTTTTGAAAAACTCTTTATGTAGAATCTGCAAGGGGACATTAAAAGCACTTTGGGTTCTATGGTAGAAAAGGAAATAACTTCACATAAAATCTAGACAGAAGCAATCTGAGAAACATTTTGTGATGTGTGCATTCATCTCACAGAGTTAAACCTTCCTTTTGATTGAGCAGTTTTGGCAGTCTCTTTTTGTAGAATCTGCAAGTGGACATTTGGAGTGCTTTTAGGCCTGTGGAAGAAAAGGAAATATCTTCACATAGAAAGTAGACAGAAGAATTCTGAGAAAATTCTTTGTGATGCTAGCGTTCATCTGACAGTTGAAACTTTCTTTTGATTGAGCAGATTGGAAACACTCTTTTTGTAGAATCTGCAAGTGGATATACAGAGCGCTTTGCGGCCTGTGGTAGAAAAGGAATTATCTTCACATAAAATCTACACAGAAGCAATCTGAGGAAGGTCTTTTTGTTTTGTACGTTCATCTCACAGAGTTAAACATTTCTTTTGATTGAGCAGTTTTAAAACTCTCTTTTTATAAAATCTGCAAGTGGACATTTGGAGCACCTCGAGGCCAATGGTGCAAAAGAAAATATCTTCACATAAAAACTAGATAGAAGCATTCTGAGAAACCTCTTGGTGATGTGTGCATTCATTTCCTAGAGTTGAACATTTCTATTGATGGACCACTTTTGAAATAATGTTTTTGTAGAATTTGCAATTGGACATTTCGAGCACCTTGAGGCCTATTGTGGAAAATGAAATATCCTCACAAAATAACTAGAGAGAAGTATTCTGAGCAACTTCTATGGGATGTGTGTGTTCGTCTCACAGAATTGAACCATTCTTTAGATTGAGAAGTTTGGAAACTGTCTTTTTGTAGAATCTGCAAGTGGACATTTGGAGTGCTTTACCACCTATGGTAGCAAAGGGACTATCTTCACATAAATTCTGTACATAAGAAATCAGAGAAACTTCTTTGTGATGTGTGCATTCACCTCAGAGTGTTAAAGCTTTCTTTTGATTGAGAAGTTTTGAAACTCTCTGTTTGTAGAATCTGCAAGTGGATATTTGGAGGGCTTCAAGGCCTCTGGTGGAAATGAAAATATCTTCAGATAAAAACTAGACAGAAGAATTCTGAGAAACTTCTTTGTGATGTGTGCGTTCATCTCACAGAGTTGAATCTTTCTTTTGATTGAGCAGTTTGGAAACACTCTTTTTGTGGATCTGCAAGTGGACATTTGGAGTTCTTTGGGGCCTATGGTAGGAAAGAAAATATCTTCACATAAAATCCAGACAGAAGCAACCTGAGAAACTTGCTAGTGATGTGTGCTTTCATCTAAGAGAGTTAAAACTATCTTTTGATTGAGCAGTTTTGAAAATCTCTTTTCGTAGAATCTGCAAGCGGACATTTGGAGCACTTTGAGACCTGTGGTGGGAAAGGAAATATCTTCACATAAAAACTAGACAGAAGAATTCTGGGAAACTTCTTTGTGATGTGTGCGTTCATCTCACTGAGTTGAACCTTTCTTTTGATTGAGCAGTTTGGAAAAACTCTTTTTGTAGAATCTGCAAATGAACATTTTGTGCGCTTTGCAGCCAATGGTAAAAAGGGAATATCTACACATCAAATCTAGAAAGAAGGAATCTGAGAAACTTCTTTGTGATGTGTGCATTCATCTCGCAGAGTTAAACCTTTCTTTTGATTGAGCAGTTTTGAAACTCTCTTTTTATATAATCTGGAAGTGGACATTTGGAGCACTTTTAGGCCTACGGTAGAAAAGGAAATGTCTTCACATAAAAACTTGATAGAAGCATTCTGACAAACTTCTTTGTGTTGTGTGCATTCATCTCCCAGAGTTGAAACATTCTTTCAAAGGACCAGTTTTGAAATACTCTTTTTATAGAATGTGCAAGTGGATATTTCGAGTGCCTTGAGGCATATGGTTGAAAAGGAAATATCTTCACATAAAAACTAGACAGAAGAATTCTGAGAAACTGCTTTGTGATGTGTGCGTTCATCTCACGGAATTGAACCTTTCTTTTGATTTAGCAGTTGGAAACACTCTTTATGTAGAATCGGCAAGTGGACATTTGGAGCGCTTGGTGGCCTATGATAGAAAAGGAAATATTTTCACATAAAATCTAGACTGAAGCAATCTGAGAAACTTCTTTGTAATGTGTGCATTCATCTCCCTGAATTAAACCTTTCTTTTGATTGAGCACTTTAGAAACTCTCTTTTTGCAGAATCTGCAGGTGGATTTTTGGAGCACTCTGAATCCTATGTTGGAAAAGGAAATACCATCACATGAAAAATAAACAGAAGAATTCTAAGAAACTTCTTTGTGATGTGTGCATTCATCTCACAGAGTTGAGTCTTTCTTTGGATTGAGCAGTTTGGAAATACTCTTTTTGTAGAATCTACAAGTGGACAATTAGAACACTTTGTGTCCTATGGTAGAAAAGTAAATAACTTCACATAAAATCTAGACAGAAACAATGTGAGAAGCTTATTTGTGATGTGTGCATTCATCTCAGAGAGTTACACATTTCTTTTGATTGATCATTTTTGAACCTCTGTTTTTGTAGAATCTTCAAGTGAACATTTGGAGCCCTTTGAGGCCTATGGTGCAAAACGTAATATCTTCACATAAAAACTAAACAGAAGTATTCTGAGACACTTCTTCATGAAGTGTGCGTTCATCTCACAGAATTGAAACTTTCTTTTGATTGAGCAGTTTGGAACCACTCTTTTTGTAGAGTCTGCAAGTGGACATTTGCAACGCTTTGTGGCCCTTGTTAGAAAAGGAAATATCTTCACATAAAATCTAGACAGAAGCAATCTGAGAAACTTCTTTTTGATGTGTGCCTTCATCTAACGGAGTTAAACATTTCTTTTGGTTGAGCAGTTTTGAAAATCTCTTTTCGTAGAATCTGCAAGTGGACATTTGGAGCACTTTGAGACCTGCGGTGAAAAAGGAAATATCTTCACATAAAAACTAGACAGAAGAAGTCTGGGAAACTTCTTTGTGACGTGTGTGTTCATCTCACGGAGTTGAACCTTTCTTTTGATTGAGCAGTTTGGAAAAACTCTTTTTGTAGAATCTGCAAGTGAACATTTGGTGCGTTATGCGGCCAAAGGTAAAATGGGAATATCTACACATCGAATCTCGAAAGAAGCAATCTGAGAAACTTCTTTGTGATGTGTGCATTCATCTCACAGAGTTAACTCTTTTTTTTTTTTTTTTGATTGAGCAGTTTTGAAACTCTCTTTTTATAGAATCTGCAAGTGTACATTTGGAGCACTTTTAGGCCTATGGTAGAAAAGGAAATGTCTTCACATAAAAACTTGATAGAAGCATTCTGACAAACTACTTTGTAATGTTTGCATTCATCTCCCAGAGTTAAAACATTCTTTTGAAGGACCAGTTTTGAAATATTCTTTTTATGGAATGTGCAAGTGGACATTTCGAGTGCCTTGAGGCATATGGTTGAAAAGGAAATATCTTCACATAAAAACTAGACAGAAGAATTCTGAGAAACTGCTTTGTGATGTGTACGTTCATCTCGGGGAATTGAAACTTTCTTTCGACTCAGCAGTTTGGAAACACTCTTTATGTAGAATCGGCAAGTGGACATTTGGAGCGCTTTGTGGCCTATGGTAGAAAAGGAAATATTTTATTTTTTTAATTATTTTTTTATTATTATACTTTAAGTTTTAGGGTACATGTGCACAATGTGCATGTTAGTTACATATGTATATATTTGACATGCTGGTGTGCGGCACCCACTAACTCATTGTCTAGCATTAGATATATCTCCCAGTGCTGTCCCTCCCCCTTCCCCCCACCCCACAACAGGCCCAAAAGTGTGATGTTCCCCTTCCTGTGTCCATGTGTTCTCATTGTTCAATTCCCACCTATGAGTGAGAATATGCAGTGTTTTGTCTTTTGTTCTTTTGATAGTTTACTGAGAATGATGATTTCCAATTTCATCCATGTCCCTACAAAGAACATGAACTCATCATTTTTTATGGCTGCACAGTATTCCATAGTGTATATGTGCCACATTTTCTTAATCCAGCCTTTCATTGTTGGACATTTGGGTTGGTTCCAAGTCTTTGCTATTGTGAATAGTGCCGCAATAAACATACATATGCATGTGTCTTTATAGCAGCATGATTTATAGTCCTTTGGGTATATATGCAGTAATGGGATGGCTGCGTGAAATGGTATTTCTAGTTCTAGATCCCTGAGGAATCGCCACACTGACTTCCACAATGGTTGAACTAGTTTAGAGTCCCACCAACAGTGTAAAAGTGTTCGTATTTCTCCACATCCTCTCCAGCACCTGTTGTTTCCTGACTTTTTAATGATTGCCATTCTAACTGGTTTGAGATGATATCTCATTGTGGTTTTGATTTGCATCACTATGATGGCCAGTGATGGTGAGCATTTTTTCATGTGTTTTTTGCTTGCATAAATGTCTTCTTTTGAGAAGTGTCTGTTCATGTCCTTAGCCCACTTTAAGCATTCTTATACACCAACAACAGACAAACAGAGAGACAAATAATAAGTGAACTCCTATTCACAATTGTTTCAAAGAGAATAAAATACCTAGGAATCCAACTTACAAGGGATGTGAAGGACCTCTTCAAGGAGAACTACAAACCACTGCTCAAGGAAATAAAGAGGATACAAACAAACGGAAGAACATTCCATCCTCATGGGTAGGAAGAATCAATATCGTGAAAATGGCCATACTGCCCAAGGTAATTTACAGATTCAATGCCATCCCCATCAAGCTACCAATGACTTTCTTCACAGAATTGGAAAAAAACTACTTTAAAGTTCATATGGAACCAAAAAAGAGCTGGCATCACCAAGTCAATCCTAAGCCAAAAGAACAAAGCTGGAGGCATCATACTACCTGACTTCAAACTATACTACAAGGCTACATAACCAAAAGAGTATGGTACTGGTACCAAAACAGAGATATAGATCAATGGAATGGAACAGAGCCCTCAGAAATAATGCCGCATATCTACCACTATCTGATCTTTGACAAACCTGAGAAAAACAAGCAATGGGGAAAGGATTCCCTATTTAAAAAATGGTGCTGGGAAAACTGGCTAGCCATAAGTAGAAAGCTGAAACTGGATCCCTTCCTTACACCTTATACATAAATCAATTCAAGATGGATTAAAGCCTTCAACGTTAGATCTGAAACCATAAAAACCCTAGAAGAAAACCTAGGCTTTACCATTCAGGACATAGGCATGGGCAAGGACTTCATGTCTAAAACACCAAAAGCAATGGCAACCAAAGCCAAAATTGACAAATGGGATCTAATTAAGCTAAAGAGCTTCTGCACAGCAAAAGAAACTACCATCAGAGTGAACAGGCAACCTACAAAGTGGGAGAAAATTTTCGCAACCTACTCATCTGACAAAGGGCTAATAACCAGAATCTACAATGAACAGAAACAAATTTACAAGAAAAAAAACAAACAACCCCATCAAAAATTAAAGGAAATATTTTCACATAAACTCTAGACCGAAGCAATATGAGAAACTTCTTTGTAATGTGTGCATTCATCTCACAGAGTTAAACCTTTTTTTGATTGAGCACTTTAGATACTCTCTTTTTGCAGAATCTGCAGGTGGACATTTGGAGCACTCTGAATCCTATGTTGGAAAAGGAAATACTATCACGTAAAAACTAAACAGAAGAATTCTAAGAAACTTCTTTGTGATGTGTGCGTTCATCTCAGAGAGTTGAGTCTTTCTTTTCATTGCGCAGTTTGTAAATACTCTTTTTGTAGAACCTACAAGTGGACAATTAGAACACTTTGTGTCCTATGGTAGAAAAGTAAATAACTTAACATAAAATCTAGACAGATGCAATGTGAGAAGCTTATTTGTGATGTGTGCATTCATCTCAGAGAGTTACACATTTCTTTTGATTGATCATTTTTGAACCTCTCTTTTTGTAGGATCTTCAAGTGGACATTTGGAGCCCTTTGAGGCCTATGGTGCAAAAGGAAATATCATCACATAAAAACTAGACAGAAGAATTCTGAGAAACTTCTTCATGATGTGTGCATTCATCTCACAGAATTGAAACTTTCTTTTGATTGTGCAGTTTGGAAACACTCTTTTTGTAGAAACTGCAAGTGGACATTTGGAACGCTTTGTGGCCTATGTTAGAAAAGGAAATATCTTCACATAAAATCTAGACAGAAGAAATCTGAGAAACTTCTTTGTGATGTGTGCCTTCATCTAAGAGCGTTAAACCTTTCTTTTGGTTGAGCAGTTTTGAAAATCTCTATTTGTAGAATCTGCAAGTGGACATTTGGAACACTTTGAGACCTGTGGTGGAAAAGGAAATATCTTCACATAAAAACTAGACAGAAGAATTCTGGAAAACTTCTTTGTGATGTGTGTGTTCATCTCACGGAGTTGAACCTTTCTTTGATTGAGCAGTTTGGAAAAACTCTTTTTGTAGAATCTGCAAATGAACATTTTGTGCGCTTTGCAGCCAATGGTAAAAAGGAAATATCTACACATCAAATCTAGAAAGAAGGAATCTGAGAAACTTCTTTGTGATGTGTGCATTTATCTCACAGAGTTAACCCTTTCTTTTGATTGAGCAGCTTTGAAACTCTCTTTTTATAGAATCTGCAAGTGGACATTTGGAGCACTTTTAGGCCTATGGTAGAAAAGGACATATCTTCACATAAAAACTTGATAGAAGCATTCTGACAAACTTCTTTGTGATGTGTGCATTCATCTCCCAGAGCTGAAATATACTTTCAAAGGACCAGTTTTGAAATATTCTTTTTATAGAATGTGCAAGTGGACATTTCGAGCGCCTTGAGGCATATGGTTGAAAAGGAAATATCTTCACATAAAAACTAGACACAAAAATTCTGAGAAACTGCTTTGTGATGTGTGCGTTCATCTCACGGAATTGAATCTTTCTATTTATTCAGCTGTTTGGAAACACTCTTTATGTAGAATCAGCAAGTGGGCATTTGGAGTGCTTGTTGACCTATGATGGAAAAGGAAATATTTTCACATAAAATCTAGACTGAAGCAGTCTGAGAAACTTCTTTGTAATGTGTGCATTCATCTCACAGATTTAAACGTTTCTTTTGATTGAGCAGTTTTGAAACTCTCTTTCGTAGAATCTACAAGTGGACATTTGGAGGTCTTTGAGGCCTATGATGGAAAAGGAAATATCTTCACATGAAAACCAGACAGAATAATTCTGACGAACTTCTTCTTGATGTGTGCGTTCATCTCACAGAGGTGAACTTTTCTTTTGATAGAGCAGTTTCAAAACACTCTTTTTTTAGAATCTGCAAGTGGATATTTTGAGCGATTTGCGGCCTATGGTAGAAAGAATGAAATATCCAACATAAAATCTACACAGAATCAATCTGAGAAACTTTATTGTGATGTGGGCATTCATCTCACATAGTTGAGTCTTTCTTTTGATGGAGCAGTTTTGAAACTCTCTTTTTGTAGAATCTGCAAGTGGACATTTGGAGCTCTTTGTGGCCTATGTTAGAAAAGGCAATATCTTCACATAAAATCTAGACTGAAGCAATTTGAGAAACTTCTTTGTGATATGTGCATTCATCTCACAGAGTTAAACGTTTCTTTTGGTTGAGCCGTTTTGAAACTCTCTTTCTGTAGAATCTGCAAGTGGACATTTGGAGCGCTTTGAGGCCTATGGTGGAGTAGGAAGTGTCTTCATGTAAAAACTAGACAGAAGAATGCTGAGAAACTGCTTTGTGATGTGTAGGTTTATATCACAGAGCTGAACCTTTCTTTTGATTATGCAGTTTGGAAACACTCATTGTAGAATCTGGAAGTGGATATTTGGAGCGCTTAGCAGGCTATGGTAGAAAAGGAAATATCTTCCCATAAAATCTAGACACAAGCAATCTAAAAAACTTTGTGGTGTGTGCTTTCATCTCACAGTGTTAAAACTTTGTTTTTATTGAGCAGTTTTGAAACCCTCTTTTTGTAGAATCTGCAAGTGGGCATTTGGAGCGCTTTGAGGCCTATGTTGGAAAAGGAAATATCTTCACATAAAAACTACATAGAAACATTCTGGGAAACTTCTCTGTAATGTGTGCCTTTGTCTCCCAGAGTTGAAACTTTCTTTTGATGAACTAGTTTTGAAGTACTCTTTTTTTAGAATCTGCAATTGGACATTTCTAGCGCCTTGAGGACTATGGTGGAAAATGAAATATCTTCACATAAAAACTAAACAGAAGAACTCTGAGAAACTTCTTTGTGATGTGTGCATTTATCTCACAGAGTTGAAACTTTCTTTAGATGGAGCAGTTTGGAAACCCTCTTTTTGTACAATCTGCAAGTGGACATTTGGACTGCTTTGTGGCCTATGGTACAAAAGGAAATATCTTCACATAAAATCTAGACAGGAACAATTCAGAAACTTTTTTGTGATGTGTTCATTTATCTCACAGAGTTAAACCTTTCTTTTGAATGAGCAGATTGGAAACACTCTTTTTGTAGTATCTGCAGTTGGACATTTGGAACACTTTGTGGCCTATGGTAGAAAAGGAAATACCTTCACATACAATCCAGACAGAAGCAGTCTGGGAAACTTCTTTCTGATGTGAGCTTTCATCTCACAGAGTTGAACTTTTCTTTTGATTGAACAGTTTGGAAACTGCATGTAGACACTTGAAGCGATTTGTGTCCTATGGCAGAAAAGGAAATATCTTCACATAAAATCTAGACAAAAGCAATCTGGGAAACATCTTTGTGATGTGTGCATTCATCACACAGAGTTAAACCTTTCTTTTGATTGAGCAGTTTTGAAATTCTCTTTCTGTAGAATCTGCAAGTGGATATTTGGAGCGCTTTGAGGTCTATGGTGGAAAAGGAAATATCTTCACATAAATACCAGACAGAAGAATTCTGAGAAACTTCTTTGTGATGTGTGCGTTCACATCAGGGAGTTGAACCTTACTTTTGATAGAGCAGTTTGGAAACACTTTTTGTAGAATCTGCAAGTGGACATTTGGAGCACCTTGTGGCCTATGTTAGAAAAGGAAATTCCTTCACATAAAATCTAAACAGAAGCAATCTGAGAAACTACTTTGTGATGTGTGCACTTCTCTCACAGTGTTAAATATTTCTTTTCATTGAGAAGTTTTCAGGCTCTCTTTCTGTAGAATATGCAAGTGGACATTTGAAGTGCTTCGAGTACTATGGTGGAAAAGGAAATATCTTCACATAAAAACTATATAGAAGAATTCTGAGAAACTTCCCTGTTAATTGTAGGTACATCTCACCGAGTTGAACCTTTCTTTTGATTCGCATTTTTGAAACATTCTTTTAGCAGATTCTGCAAGTGGACATTTAGAGCACTTTGCGGCCTATGTCAGAACAGGTAAGATCTTCACATAACATCTAGACAGAAGCAATCTGAGAAACTCCTTTGTGATGTGTGCGCTAACCTCAGAGAGTTAAAACTTTCCTTTGATTGAGGAGATTCAAAGCTTTCTTTTTGTAGAGTCTTCAAGGGGACATTTGGAACGATTTGAGGACCATGGCGGAAAAGGAAACATGTTAACATAAAAACTAGGCCGAAGAATTCTGAGAAACTTCTTGGTGATGTGTGCATTCATCTCACAGAGTAGAACTTTCCTTTGACTGAGCAGTTTGGAAACACTCTTTTTGTGGAATCTGCAATTGGATATGTGGAGCACTTTGCAGCCTATGGTAGTAAAAAAATATCTTCACATAAAATCTAGACAGAAACAATCTGAGAAACTTCTTTGAGATGTGTGCATTCAACTCACAGAGTTAAACTTTTTTTTGGTTGAGCACTTTGGAAACTCTCTTTTTGTAGAAGCCGCAAGCAGACATTTGGAGTACTTTGAGGTGTATGGTGGAAAAGGAAATATCTTCACATAAAAACAAGACAGAAGAATTCTGAGAAACTGCTTTGTGTTGTGTGCATTCCTCTCACAGAGTTGAAACTTTCTTTTGATTGAGCAGTATGCAGACACTATTTTTGTAGAATCCGCAAGTGGACATTTGGAGTGCTTTGAGGCCATGGTGGAAAAGGAAATATCTTAAAATAAAAAATAGGCAGAAGAATTCTGAGAAACTCCTTTGTGATGTGTGCGTTAATCTCACAAAGTTGAACCTTTCCTTCAGTTGAGCAGTTTGGAAACACTCTTTTTGTAGAATCTGCAACTGGACATTTGGAGTGCTTTGCGGCCTATGGTAGAAAAGGAAAAATCTTCACTTAAAACCTAGACAGTAGCAATGTGAGAAACTTCTTTGAGAAGTATGCATTCATCCCACAGAGTTAAACCTTTCTTTTGATTGAGCAGTTTTGAAACTCTCTTTTTGTAGAATCTGCAAGTGGATGTTTGGAATACTTGGAGGCCTATGGTGGAAAAGGAAATATCTTCATATAAAAACTAGAGAGAAGAATTCTGAGAAACCTCTTTGTGATGTGTGCGTTCATCTCATGGAGTTGAAACTTTCTTTTGATTGAGCAGTATGGAAACAATGTTTTTGTAGAATCTGCAAGTGCATATTTGGAGCGCTTTGCGGCCAATGGCAGAAAAGAAAATATCTTCACATAAAATCTAGACAAAAGCAATCTGGGAAACTTATTTGTGATGTGTGCATTCATCTCACAGAGTTAAGCTTTTCTTTTGATTGAGCAGTTTTGAAATTCTCTTTCTGTAGGATCTGCAAGTGGACATTTGGAGCGCTTTGAGTTGTATGGTGGAAAAGGAAATATCTTCACATAAATACTAGACAGAAGAATTCTGAGAAACTTCTTTATGATGTGTGTGTTTATCTCACAGAGTTGAACCTTTCTTTTGATAGAGCAGTTTGGAAACACTGTTTTCGTAGAATCTGCAAGTGGACATTTGGATCACCTTGTGGCCTATGTTAGAAAAGGAAATACCTTCACATAAAACCTAGACAGAAGCAATCTGAGAAACTACTTTGTGATGTGTGCATTCATCTCACAGTGTTAAGTATTTCTTTTCATTGAGGAGTTTTCAGGCTCTCTTTCTGTAGAATATGCAAGTGGACATTTGAAGCGCTATGAGGACTATGGTGGAAAAGGAAATATCTTCACATAAAAAGTAGATAGAAGAATTCTGAGAAAATTCCCTGTTATGTGTAGGTACATCTCACGAGTTGAATTTTTCTTTTGATTCAGCATTTTGGAAACACTCTTTTAGTAGATTCTGCAAGTGGACATTTGGAGCGCTTTGTGTCCTATGGTAGAAAAGGAAAAATCTTCACGTAAAATCTAGACAGAAGCATTTTGAGAAACTTCTTTGAGATGTGTGCATTCATCCCACAGAGTTAAACCTTTCTTTTGATTGAGCAGTTTTGAAACTCTCTTTTTGTAGAATCTGCAAGTGGACATTTGGAGTACTTGGAGGCCTATGGTGGAAAAGGAAATATCTTCTCATAAAAACTAGAGAGAAGAATTCTGAGAAACCTCTTTGTGATGTGTGCATTTATCTCATGGAGTTGAATCTTTCTTTTGATTGAGCAGAATGGAAACAATGTTTTTGTAGAATCTTCAAGTGCGTATTTGGAGTGCTTTTTGGCCTATGGCAGAAAATGAAATATCTTCACAAAAAATCTAGACAAAAGCAATCTGGGAAACTTCTTTGTTATGTGTGTATTCATCTCACAGAGTTAAACCTTTCTTTTGATTGAGCAGTTTGGAAACACTCTTTCTGTAGAATCTGCAAGTGGACATTTTGTTCACCTTGTGGCCTATGTTAGAAAAGGAAATACCTTCACATAAAATCTAGACAGAAGCAATTTGAGAAATTAATTTGCGATGTGTGCATTCATCTCACAGTGTTAAATATTTCTTTTCATTGAGGAGTTTTCAGGCTCTCTTTCTGTAGAATATGCAAGTGGACATTTGAAGCGCTTTGAGGACTATGGCAGAAAATGAAATATCTTCACATAAAAACTAGATAGAAGAATTCTAAGAAACTTCCCTCTTATGTGTAGGTACATCTCACAGAGTTGAACATATCTTTTGATTCAGCATTTTGGAAACAATCTTTTAGTAGATTCTGCAAGTGGACATTTGGAGCACTTTGTGGCCTATGTCAGAAAAGGTAAAATCCTCACATAACATCTAGACAGAAGCAATCTGAGAAACTCCTCTGTGATGTGTGCATTAACCTCAAAGAGTTAAAACTTTCCTTTGATTGAGGAGATTCAAAGCTCTCTTTTTGTAGAGTCTGCAAGCTTACATTTGGAGCGCTTTGAGGACCATGGTGGAAAAGGAAATATCTTAACATAAAAACTAGGCAGAAGAATTCTGAGAAACTTCTTGGTGATGTGTGCATTCATCTCGCAGAGTAGAACCTTTCCTTTGACTGAGCAGTTTGGAAACATTCTTTTTGTAGAATCTGCTATTGGACATTTGGAGCGCTTTGCAGCCTATGGTAGTAAAAAAGAAAATCTTCACAAAAAATCTAGACAGAAGCAATCTGATAAACTTCTTTGAGATGTGTGCATTCAACTCACAGAATTAAACCTTTTTTTTTTATTGTGTATTTTGGAAACTCTCTTTTTGTACAAGCCGCAAGCAGACATTTGGAGTACTTTGAGGCATATGGTTGAAAAGGAAATATCTTCACAAAAAAACAAGACAGAAGAATTCTGAGAAACTGCTTTATGATGTGTGCATTCCTCTCACGGAGTTGAAACTTTCTTTTGATTGAGCAGTATGGAGACAGTGTTTTTGTAGAATCTGTAAGTGGACATTTGGAGCGCTTTGAGGCCCATGGTGGAAAAGGAAATATCTTAAAATAAAAAATAGGCAGAAGAATTCTGAGAAACTTGTTTGTGATGTGTGCATTCATCTCACAAAGTTCAACCTTTGCTTTGATTGAGCAGTTTGGAAACACTGTTTTTGTAGAATCTGCAATTGGACATTTGGAGCGCTTTGCAGCCTATGGTATAAAAGGAAAAATCTTCACATAAAATCTAGACAGAAGCAATCTGGGAAACTTTTTTGAGATGTGTGCATTCATCCCACAGAGTTAAACGTTTGTTTTGATTAAGCAGTTTTGAAACTCTCTTTTTGTAGAATCTGCAGGTGGACATTTGAAGCTCTTTGAAGTCTATGGTGGAAAAAAAAATATGTTCACATAAAAACTAGAGAGAAGAATTCTGAGAAACCTCTTTGTGATGTGTGCATTTATCTCATGGAGATGAATCTTTCTTTTGATTGAGCAGTATGCGGACACCGTTTTTGTATAATCTTCAAGTGGACATTTGTAACACTTTGCATCCTATGGTGGAATAGGAAATGTCTTCACCTAAAATCTAGACAAAAGCAAACTGAGAAACTTTTTGTGATGTGTGCATTCATCTCACAGAGTTAAACCTTTCTTTGGTTGAGCAGTTCTGAAACTCTCTTTTTGTAGAATCTGCAAGTGGCCATTTGGAGTACTTGGAGGCCTATGGTGGAAAAGGAAATATCTTCACATAAAAAATAGGCAGAAAAATTCTGAGAAACTTCTTTGAGATGTGTGCGTCCATCCCACAAAATTGAACCTTTATTTTCTTGAGCAGTATCGAAATAGTCTTTTTGTCAAAGCTGCTAGTGGACTTTTGGAGAGCTTTGCAGTTTATTGAATAAAAAGGAATATCTTCACATTAAATCAAGACAGAAGCAATCTGAGAAACTACTCTGTGATGTGTGCATTCATCTCACAGAGTTAAAATTGTCTTTTTATGGGGCAATTTTGAAACTCTCTTTTTGAAGAATCAGCAAGTGGACGTTTGGAGTGCCTTGAGGCCTATGATGGAAAAGGAAATATCTTCACATAAAAACTAGACAGTAGATTTCTGAGAAACATCTTTCTGATGTGTGCATTCACCTCAAAAATTTAAACATTTCTTTTGATTGGGAGTTTTGAAACTCTCTTTTTGTAGAATCCGCAAATGGACATTTGGAGAGCTTGGACGCCTATGGTGGAAAAGGAAATATCTTCAAATAAAAACTAGGTAGAAGAATCCTGAGAAACTTCTTTGTGATGTGTGCAATCGTTTTTAAGCCTATGGTGGAAAAGGAAATATCTTCACATAAAAACTAGACAGAAGATTTCTGAGAATCTTCTTTGTGATGCTGGCATTCATCTCACACAGTTGAATCTTCCCTTTGATTTACCAGTTTGGAAACACTCTTTTTGTAGATTCTGCAAGTGGACATTTGGAGCACCTTCCGGCCTACATTAGAAAAGGAAATACCTTCACATAAAATCTAGACAGAAGCAATCTGAGAAACTTCTCAGGGAAGTGTTCATTCACCTCAAAGAGTTAAAACTTCTTTTGATTGAGGAGTTTCAAAACTCTCCTTTCATAGAATCTGCAAGTGGACATTTGGAGGGCTTTGAGGAACATTGTGGAAAACAAAATATCTTCACATAAAGACTAGACAGAAGAATTCTGAAAAACTTCTTTGTGATGTGTGCATTCATCTCACAGAGTTAAACCTTTCTTTTGATTGAGGAATTTTGAAACTCTCTTTTTGCAGGATCTGAAATTGGATATTTTGAGCATTTTGAGGCCTACAGTGGGAAAGGAAATATCTTCCCATAAAAACTAGACAGAAGAATTCTGAGAAACTTCTTTGTGATGTGCGCATTCATCTCACAGAATTGAAACTTCCTTTCGATTGAGCAGTTTGGAAATACTCTTTTTGTAGAATCTGCAAGTGGACATTTTGTGTGCTTTGCGGCCTATGTTAAAAGAGAAAATATCTTCAAATAAAATCTAGACTGAAGCAATCTGAGAAACTATTTTGTAATGTGTGCATTCGTCTCACAGAGTTACACCTTTCTTTTGATTGAACAGTTTTGAAACTCTTTTTGTAGAATCTGCAAGTGGACATTTGGAGTGCTTTGAAGGCTATGGTGGAAAAGGAACTATCTTCACATAAAAACTAGACAGAAGAATTCTGAGAAAATTCGCTTTGATGCGTGCGTTCATCTCACCAAGTTGATCCTTTCTTTTGATTCAGCAGTTTGGAAACACTCTTTTTGTAGAATCTGCATGTGGACATTTGGAAAGCTTTTCTGCCTATCTTAGAAAAGGAAATATCTTCACATAGAATGTAGACAGAAGCAATCTGAGAAACTTCTTTGTGATGTGTGAATTCATCTCACAGAGTTAAACCTCTCATTTGTTTGAGCGGTTTTTTAACTCTCTTTTTGTATAATCTGCAAGTGGACATTTGGAGCACTTTGAGGCCTATAGTGGAAAAGGAAACATCTTCACCTAAAAACTAGACAGAAGAATTCTGAGAAACTTCTTCGTGATGTATGCGTTCATCTCACAGAGTTGAGCATTCTTTTGAATGAGCAGTTTGGAAACAATCTTTTTGTGGAGTCTGCAGGTGGACTGTCACAAAGAGAGAGTTTCAAAACTGCTCAATCAAAAGAAAGTTTTAACTATGTGAGATGAATACACACATCATAAAGAAGTTTCTCAGTTTGCTTCTGTCTACAAATTATGTGAAGATATTTCCTTTTCTACCATAGGCCACAAAGCGCTCCAAATATCCACTTGCGGATTCTACAAAAAGAGTGTTTTGAAAGTGCTCAATCTAAAGAAAGGTTCAACTTTGTGAGATGAACGCACGCATCACAAACAAATTTCTCAGATAGCTTCTGTATAGATTTTATGTGAGGGTATTTCGTTTTCTAACATAGGCCACAAAGACCTCCAAATATCCACTTACAGATTCTACAAAAAGAGAGTTTCAAAACTGCTCTATCAAAAGAATGGTTAAAATATGTGACTTGAATGCACACATAACAACGAAGTTTCCCAGAAAGCTTCTGTGTAGCTTTTATCTGAAGATATTTTCTTTTCCAAAATAGACCACAAAGCCCATCAAATTTCCATTTCCAGATTCTACACAAAAAGTGTTTCCAAATTACTCAGTCAATAGAAAGATTCAACCCTTTGTGATGAATGCACTCATCACAAAGATGTTTCCAAGAATGATTCTGTGTAGTTTTTATTTTAAGATATTTCCTTTTCCAACATAGGCCACAAAGGGCTCCAAAATTCCGCCTGCAGATGCTACAAAAAGAGAGATTCAAAACTGCTCGATAAAAAGATATGTTCAACTCTGAGTTGAATGCACACATCGCAAATCATTTTCTCAGAATGCCTCTGTGTAGTTTTCATGTGAAGATATTTCCTTTTCCACAATAGGCCTCAAATTGCTCCAAATATCCAATTAGAGATTCTACAAAAAGAGAGATTCAAACTGTTCAATCAAAAGATAGGTTCAACTCTGTCAGTTGAATGCACACATCACAAAGAAGTTTCCCAGAATGCCTCTGTGTAGTTTTTATGTGAAGATAT
This sequence comes from Pan paniscus, assembly GCF_029289425.2. Classification (NCBI taxonomy): domain Eukaryota; kingdom Metazoa; phylum Chordata; class Mammalia; order Primates; family Hominidae; genus Pan; species Pan paniscus. The sequence goes on from NC_073270.2 coordinate 35,824,104, forward strand.
GTCCTTTTCCACAATAGACTGCAAAGTCCTCCAAATATCCACTTGCAGAATCTGCAAAAAGAGAGATTCAAAACTGCTCAATCAAAAGATGTGTTCGACTCTGTGAGTTGAATGCACACCTCACAACAAAGTTTCTCAGAATGCTTCTGTGTAATTTTTATTTGAAAATGTTTGCTTTTCCACAACAGGCCTCATGGCACTACAAATATCCACTTGCAGATTCTGCAAAAAGAGAGATTCAAAACTGCTCAATCAAAAGATAGGCTCAACTCTGCGTGTTGAATGCACACATAACAAAGGAGTTTCTCCGAATAATTCTGTGCAGTTTTTAAGTTATTTCCTTTTCAAAAATAGGCCTCAAAGCCCTCCAAATATCCACTTCCAGATTCTATGAAAAGAGTGTTTCAAAACTGCTCAATCAAAAGAAACTTTCAACTCCGTGTGATGAATGCACTCAACACAAAGAAGTTTCTCAGAATGCTTATTTGTAGTTTTTATTTGAAGATATTTCCTTTTCCAACACAGGGTGCAAAGAGCTCCAAATATCCACTTCCAGATTCTACAAAAGGAGAGACTGAAAACTGCTCAATCAAAAAATTCGTTCAACACTGTGAGTTGAATGAACACATAACAGAGAAGTTTGTCAGAATGCTTCTGTGCAGTTTTTATGTGAGGATATTTCCGTTTCCAAAATAAGCCTCAAAGACTTCAAAATATCCACTTCCATCTTCTACAAAAGGAGAGTTTCAAAACTGCTCAATCAAAAGAAAGTTTCAAGTCTGTGATGAATGCACTCATCATAAAGAAGTTTCTCTGAATACTTCTGTGTAGTTTTTATTTGAACATATTTCCTTTTCCACAACAGGTCTCAAAGCTCTCCAAATATCCACTTGCAGGTTCTGGAAAAATACTGTTTGAAAACTGCTCCATGAAAGGAAGTGTTCAACCCTGTGAGATGAATGCACACAACACAAAGACGTTTCTCAGAATGCTTCTATGTAGTTTCTATTTGATGATATGTCCTTTTCCATTGGTGGCAAAGGGCTCCAAATATCCACCAGCAGATCCTACAAAACAGATATTCAAAACTGCTGAATCAAAAGATACGTTCAACACTGAGAGTTGAATGCACACATCACAAAGAAGTTTCTCAGAATGCTTCTGTGTAGTTTTTATGTGAAGATGTTTCCTTTTCCACATTTGGCCTCAAAGCTCTAAAATATCTGCCTGCAGATCCTGCAAAAAGAGTGTTTCAAAACTGCTCAATCAAAGGAAAGATTCAACTCTCTGTGATGAATGCACTCACCACAAAGAAGTTTCTCTGAATGCTTCTGTGTATTATTTATTTGAAGATATTTCCTTTTCCACTATAAGTTACAAAGGGCTCCAAATATCCACTTGCCGAATCTACAAAAAGAGAATTTCAATCAAAAGATAGGTTCAACTCTGTGAGTTGAATGCAAACATCACAAAGTAGTTTATCAGAATGCTTCTGTGTAGTTTTTATGTGAAGATATTTAGTTTTCCACCATAGGGCGAAATGGGGCTCCAAATATCCACTTGCAGATTCTACAAAAAGAGATTCTAAGCTGCTCAATCAAAAGACAGGTTCCACACTGTTAGTTGAATGCACACTTCCCAAAGAAGTTTCTCAGAATGCTTCTGTGTAGTTTTTATGTCAAGATATTTCCTTTTCCACAATAGGCCTCAAATCGCTCTAAATATCCACTTGCAGATTCTACAAAAAGAGTGTTTCAAAACTGCTCAATCATAAGATAGGAGCAACTCTGAGAGTTGAATGCACACATCACAAAGAAGTTTCTCAGAATGCTTCTGTGTAGTTTTAATTTGAAGATATTTCATTTTCCAAAACAGGCCTCAGTTCTCTCCGAATATCCAATTGGTGAATCTGCAAAAAGAGGGTTTCAATACTGCTCAATAAAAAGAAAGGTCAAACTCTGTGTGAGGAATGCATTCATCACAAAGAAGTTTCTCTGAATGCTTCTGTGTAGTTTTTATGTGAAGATATTTCCTTTTCCACCATACGGTGTAAAGAGCTCCAAATATCCACTTGCAGATTCTACAAAAAAAGAGATACAAAAGTTCTCAAAGAAAAGATAAGTTCAACTCTGTGAGTTGAATGCACACCTCACAAAGGTGTTTCTCAAAATGCTTCTGTGTAGTTTTTATGTGAAGATTTTTTATTTTTCACGGTAGGCCTCAAAGCGCTCCAAATATCCACTCACAGATTCTGCAAAAAGAGAGATTTAAATCTGCTGAATCAAAAGATAGGTTCAACACTGTGACTTCAATGCACACCTCACAAAGTTGTTTCTCAGAAATCTTCTGTGTAGTTTTTATATGAAGTTATCTCCTTCTCCAAAACAGAACTCAAAGCCCTCCAAATATTCACTTCCAGATTCTATGGAAAGATTGTCTCAAAACTGCTAAATCAAAACAAAGGTTCAACTCTGTGATGAATGCACTCATCAGAAAGAAGGTTCTCTGAATGCTTCTGTTTAGTTTCTATTTGAAGATATTTCCTTTTCCAATATAGGGCGAAATAGGGCTCCAAATATTCACTTGCAGATTCTACAAAAAGAGAGATTCTAAACTGCTCAATCAACAGATACGTTCAACAATGTGAGTTGAATGCACACATCACAAATAAGTTTCGCAGAATGCTTCTGGGTAGTTTTTATTTGAAGAAATTTCCCTTTCCACAATAGACCTCAAATCGCTCTAAATATCCACTTGCAGATTCTACAAAAAGAGTGTTTCAAAACTGCTCAATCAAAAGAAAGGTTCTACTCTGTGAGATGAATGCACACATCACAAAGTAGTTTCTCAGAATGCTTCTGCATAGTTTTTATGTGAAGATATTTCCTTCTCCACTATAGGCCTCAAAAGGCTCCAAATATCCACTTGCAGATTCTAAAAAAATAGTGTTTCAAAACTGCTGTATCAAAAGAAAGATTCAACTCTGTGAGATGAATGCACAGATCACAAAGAAGCTTCACAGAATGCTTCTGTGTAGTTTTTATGTGAAGATATTTGTTTTTCCACAGTAGGCCCAAATGAGCTCCAAATATCCACTTGCAGATTCTACAAAAAGAGTGTTTCAAAACTGCTCAATCAACACAGACATTCAACTCTGTGAGATGAATGCACACATCACAAAGAAGTTTCTCAGAATGCTTCTGTGTAGTTTTTGTGTGAAGATATTTCATTTTCCACAGTACGCTTCAAAGCGCTCCAAATATCCACTCGCAGATTCTGTAAAAAGAGAGATTCAAAACTGCTGAATCAAAAGATAGCTTCAACACTGTGACTTCAGTGCACACCTCACAAAGGTGTTTCTCAGAAATCTTCTGTGTAGTTTTTATATGAAGAAATCTCCTTCTCCAAAACAGAACTCAAAGCCCTCCAAATATTCACTTCCAGATTCTATGGAAAGATTGTCTCAAAACTGCTAAATCAAAACAAAGGTTCAACTCTGTGATGAATGCACTCATCAGAAGGAAGGTTCTCTGAATGCTTCTGTGTAGTTTCTATCTGAAGATATTTCCTTTTCCACTATAGGGTGAAATAGGGCTCCAAATATTCACTTGCAGATTCTACAAAAAGAGAGATTCTAAACTGCTCAATCAACAGATACGTTCAACAATGTGAGTTGAATGCACATATCACAAATAAGTTTCAGAGAATGCTTCTGGGTAGTTTTTATTTGAAGAAATTTCCCTTTCCACAACAGGCCTCAAATCGCTCTAAATATCCACTTGCAGATTCTACAAAAAGAGTGTTTCAAAACTGCTCAATCAAAAGAAAGGTTCTACTCTGTGAGATGAATGCACACATCACAAAGTAGTTTCTCAGAATGCTTCTGCATAGTTTTTATGTGAAGATATTTCCTTCTCCACTATAGGCCTCAAAAGGCTCCAAATATCCACTTGCAGATTCTAAAAAAATAGTGTTTCAAAACTGCTGTATCAAAAGAAAGATTCAACTCTGTGAGATGAATGCACAGATCACAAAGAAGTTTCTCAGAATGCTTCTGTGTAGTTTTTATATGAAGATATTTGTTTTTCCACAGTAGGCCCCAATGAGCTCCAAATATCCACTTGCAGATTCTACAAAGAGTGTTTCAAAACTGCTCAATCAACAGAGACATTCAACTCTGTGAGATGAATGCACACATCACAAAGAAGTTTCTCAGAATGCTTCTGTATAGTTTTTGTGTGAAGATATTTACTTTTCCACCATAGGCCTCAAAGCGCTCCAAATATCCACTCGCAGATTCTGTAAAAAAAGAGATTCAAAACTGCTGAATCAAAAGATAGCTTCAACACTGTGACTTCAGTGCACACCTCACAAAGATGTTTCTGAGAATGCTTCTATGTAGTTTTCATATGAAGATATCTCCTTCTCCAAAATAGAACTCAAAGCCCTCCAAATATTCACTTCCAGATTCTATGGAAAGAGTCTCAAAACTGCTCAGTCAAAATAAAGGTACAACTCCGTGAGAAGAATGCACACATCACAAAGAAGTTTCTCAGAATACTTCTGTGTAGTTTTTATTTGAGGATAGTTCCTTTTCCACCATAGGCCACAAAGGGCTCCAAATATCCACTTGCAGATGGTACAAAAAGAGAGATTCAAAACTGCTCAATCAAAAGGTAGTTTCAACCCTGTGATATGAAGGCACACATCATAGAGAAGTTTCTCAAAATGTTTCTGTCTAGTTTTTATTTGAAGATATTTCCTTTTCAACCATAGGCCACAAAGGGCTCCAAATATCCACATGCAGCTTCTACAAAAAGAGAGACTCAAAACTGCTCAAACAAAAGATAGTTTCAACCCTGTGACATGAATGCACAACTCACAGAGAAGTTTCTCAAAATGCTTCTGTTTAGTTTTTATTTGAAGATATTTCCTTTTCCACCATACGCCTCAAAGGTCTCCAAATATCCACATGCTGCTTCTACAAAAAGAGAGATTAAAAAATGTTCAATCAAAAGACAGGTTCAACTTTGTGAGTTGAATGCACACATCACAAAAAGTTTCTCAGAATGCTTCTGTGTAGTTTTTACGTGAAGATATTTCCTTTTCCACAATAGGCCTCAAAGCTCTCCAAATATCCGCAAGCAGAGTCTACAAAAAGAGAGATTCAAAGCTGCTCAATGAAAAGATAGGTTCAACTCTGTGAGATGAGTGCACATCTCACAAAGAAGTTCCTCAGAATGCTTCTGTGTAGTTTTTATGTGAAGATATTTCCTTTTCCAAAATAGACCTCAAACTCCTCCAAATAACCACTTCCAGACTCTATAAAAACGGTGTTTCAAAACTACTCAATCAAAAGAAAGGTTCAAATATATGAGATAAATGCACACATCACAAAGTGGTTTCTCAGAATGCTTCTGTGTAGTTTTTATTTGAAGATATTTTCTTTTCCACCATGGGCCACAAAGGGCTCCTAATACCCACTTGCAGATTCTACAAAAAGAGAGATTCAAAACGGCTCAATCAAAAGATAGGCTCTCCCCTGTGAGTTGAATGCACACATCACAAAGAAGTTTCTCAGAATGTTTCTGTGTAGTTTTTATTTGAAAATATTTCCTTTTGCACAATAGGCCTCAAAGCTCTCCAAACATCCATTGCTAATTCTTCAAAAAGATCGCTTCAACACTGCTCTATAAAAAGGAAGTTTCAACTCCATTAGATGACTGCACACATCACAAAGAAGTTTCTCAGAATGCCTCTGTGTAGTTTTTATGTGAATATATTTCCTTTTCCACAATAGGCCACAAAGGGCTCCAAATATCTACTTGCAGAATCTTCAAAAAGAGTGTTTCAAAAGTGCTCAATCAAAAGAAAAGTTAAACTCCATGAGATGAATGCATACATCACAAAGAAGGTTCTGAGAATGCTTCTGTCTTGCTTTTATGTGAAGATATTTGATTCTCCACTGTAGGCAACAAGGTGCTCCAAATATCCACTTTCAGATACTACAAAAAGAGTGTTTTGAAACTGCTCAATCATAAGATAGGTTCAACCTTGTGAGATGAATGCACACATCACAAAGTAGTTTCTCAGAATGTTTTAGTGTAGTTTTTATTTGAAGATATTTCCTTTTCCACCATAGGCCACAAAGGGCTCCAAACTTCCACTTGCAGATTGTACAAAAAGAGAGATTCAAAACTGTTCAATCAAAAGATAGTTTCAACTCTGCGGGTTGAATGCACAAATCACAAAGTAGTTTCTCTGAATGCTTCTGTGTTGTGTTTGTTTTTGTGAAGATATTTGCTTTTCCAATATAGAGCAAAATAGGGCTCCAAATATCCACTTGCAGATTCTGCAAAAAGGGAGATTCAAAACTGTGCAATCAAAAGATAAGTTCAAATATATGAGTTGAATGCACGCAAAACAAAGTTTCTCAGAATACCTCTGTGTAGTTTTTATGTGAATATATTTGATTTTCCACGGTAGGCCTCAAAGGGCTCCAAATATCCACTTTCAGATTCTGAAATACGAGAGATTCAAAGCTGCTCAATCAAACGATAGGTTCAAATCTGTGAGTTGAAGTCAGGTAGTGTGATGCCTCCAGCTTTGTTCTTTTGGCTTAGGATTGACTTGGTGATGCGGGCTCTTTTTTGGTTCCATATGAACTTTAAAGTAGTTTTTTCCAATTCTGTGAAGAAAGTCATTGGTAGCCTGATGGGGATGGCATTGAATCTGTAAATTACCTTGGGCAGTATGGCCATTTTCACGATATTGATTCTTCCTACCCATGAGCATGGAATGTTCTTCCATTTGTTTGTATCCTCTTTTATTTCCTTGAGCAGTGGTTTGTAGTTCTCCTTGAAGAGGTCCTTCACATCCCTTGTAAGTTGGATTCCTAGGTATTTTATTCTCTTTGAAGCAATTGTGAATGGGAGTTCACTCATGATGTGGCTCTCTGTTTGTCTGTTGTTGGTGTATAGGAATGCTTGTGATTTTTGTACATTGATTTTGTATCCTGAGACTTTGCTGAAGTTGCTTATCAGCTTAAGGAGATTTTGGGCTGAGACGATGGGGTTTTCTAGATAAACAATCATGTCGTCTGCAAACAGGGACAATTTGACTTTCTCTTTTCCTAATTGAATACCCTTTATTTCCTTCTCCTGCCTGATTGCCCTGGCCAGACCTTCCAACACTATGTTGAATAGGAGTGGTGAGAGAGAGCATCCCTGTCTTGTGCCAGTTTTCAAAGGGAATGTTTCCAGTTTTTGCCCATTTAGTATGATATTGGCTGTGGCCATCAGAGAAATGCAAATCAAAACCACTATGAGATATCATCTCACACCAGTTAGAATGGCAATCATTAAAAAGTCAGGAAACAACAGGTGCTGGAGAGGATGTGGAGAAATAGGAACACTTTTACACTGTTGGTGGGACTGTAAACTAGTTCAACCATTGTGGAAGTCAGTGTGGCGATTCCTCAGGGATCTAGAACTAGAAATACCATTTGACCCAGCCATCCCATTACTGGGTATATACCCAAATGACTATAAATCATGCTGCTATAAAGACACATGCACACGTATGTTTATTGCGGCATTATTCACAATAGCAAAGACTTGGAAACAAGCCTAATGTCCAACAATGATAGACTGGATTAAGAAAATGTGGCACATATACACCATGGAATACTATGCAGCCATAAAAATTGATGAGTTCATGTCCTTTGTAGGGACATGGATGAAACTGGAAACCATCATTCTCAGTAAACTATCGCAAGAACAAAAAACCAAACACCGCATATTGTCACTCATAGGTGGGAATTGAACAATGAGATCACATGGACACAGGAAGGGGAATATCACACTCTGGGGACTGTGGTGGGGAGGGGGGAGGGGGGAGGGACAGCATTGGGAGATATACCTAATGCTAGATGATGAGTTAGTGGGTGCAGCGCACCAACATGGCACATGTATACATATGTAACTAACCTGCACAATGTGCACATGTACCCTAAAACTTAAAGAATAATAAAAAAATAATAAAAATAAAGTTAATAAAACACACTAAGAAAAAAAATCTATGAGTTGAATGCACACCTCACAAAGAAGTTTCTCATAAAGTTTCTGTGTAGTTTTTATGTGAAGATATCTCCTTCTCCAAAATAGGCCTCAATGACCTCCAAATATGCACTTCCAGATTCTATGAAAATAGGGCTTCAAAACTGCTCAATCTAAAGAAATGTTCAACACTGTGTGATGAATGCACTGATCACAAAGAAGTTAGTCTGAATGCTTCTGTGTATTTTGTATTTGAAGATATTTCCTTTTCCACCATAGGGCTCATAGGGCTCCAAATATCCACTTGCAGATTCTACAAAAAGAGTATTCCAAAACTTCTCAATCAAAAGAAACGTCTAACACTGTGAGATGAATGCACACATCACAAAGTAGTTTCTCAGAATGCTTCTGTGTAGTTTTTATGTGAAGACATTTGCTTGTCCACGGAAGGTCTCAAAGCGCTCCAAATATCCACTTGCAGATTCTACAAAATGAGTGTTTCAAAACTGCTCAATCATTAGATAGGTTCAACCCTGTGAGATGAATGCACACATAACAAAGAAGCTTTTCAGAATGCTTCTATGTAGTTTTTATTTGAAGGTATTTCCTTTTCCACCATAGGTTGCAAGGGGCTCCAAATATCCACTTGCAGATTCTTCAAAAAGAGAGATTCTAAACTGCTCAATCAAAAGATAGGTTCAACTCTGTGAGTTGAATGCACACATCACAAAGTAGTTTCTCAGAATGCTTCTGTGTAGTTTTTATGGGAAGATATTTTCTTTTCCATAGTAAGCCTCAAAGGGCTCCAAATATCCACTTGCAGAATCTGCAAAAAGAGAGTTTCAAAACTCCTCATTCAAAAGATAAGTTCAACTCTGTGAGTTGAATGCACACATCACAAAATAGTTTCTCAGAATGCTTATTTTTAGTTTTTATGTGAAGATATTTGATTTTACACAGTAGGCCTCAAAGCGCTCCAAATATCCACTTGCAGATTCTGCAAAAAGAGAGATTCAAAGCTGCTCAGTCAAAAGATTGGTTCAGCTCTGTGAGTTGAATGCACACCTCACAAAGAAGTTTCCCATAAAGTTTCTGTGTAGTTTTTGTGTGAAGATATCTCCTTCTCCAAAATAGGCCTCAAAGACTTCCAAGTAAGCACTTCCAGATTCTATGAAAAGAGTGTTTCAAAACTGCTCAATCCAAAGAAATGTTCAACACTGTGTGATGAATGCTCTCATCACAAAGAAGTTTCTCTGAATGCTTCTGTGTATTTTGTATTTGAAGATATTTCCTTTTCCACCATAGGGCTCATAGGGCTCCAAATATCCACTTGCAGATTCTATAAAAAGAAAGATTCTAAACTGCTCAATCAAAAGATAGTTTCAACTCTGAGTTGAATGCACACATCACAAAGAAGTTTCTCAGAATGCTTTTGTGTAGTATTTATGGGAAGATATTTCCGTTTCCAAAATAGGCCTCAAATCACTCCAAATATCCACTTGCACAGTATACAAAAAGAGTGTTTCAAAACTGCTCAATCAAAAGAAACGTTCAACACTTTGAGATGAATGCACACGTCACAAAAAAGTTTCTCAGAATGCTTCTATGTAGTTTTTATGTGAAGATATTTGCTTTTCCACGGAAGGCCTCAAAGCGCTCCAAATATCCACTTGCAGATTCTACAAAAAGAGTGTTCCAAAACTGCTCAATCAAAAGAAACGTCCAACACTGTGAGATGAATGCATGCATTACAAAGTAGTTTCTCAGAACACTTCTGTGTAGTTTTTGTGGGAAGACATTTGCTTTTCTACAGAAAGTCTCAAAGTGCTCCAAATATCCACTTGCAGATTCTACAAAATGAGTGTTTCAAAACTGCTCAATCATTAGATAGGTTCAACCCTGTGAGATGAATGCACACATAACAAAGTTGTTTTTCAGAATGCTTCTATGTAGTTTGTATTTGAAGGTATTTCCTTTTCCACCATAGGTCGCAAGGGGCTCCAAATATCCACTTGCAGATTCTACAAAAAGAGAGATTCTAAACTGCTCGATCAAAAGATACGTTCAACTCTGTGAGTTGAATGCACACATCACAAAGTAGTTTCTCAGAATGCTTCTATGTAGTTTTTATGTGAAGATATTTGCTTTTCCATAGTAAACCTCAAAGGTCTCCAAATATCCACTTGCAGAATCTGCAAAAAGAGAGTTTCAAAACTCCTCATTCAAAAGATAATTTCAACTCTGTGAGTTGAATGCACACATCACAAAATAGTTTCTCAGAATGCTTCTTTGTAGGTTTTATGTGAAGATATTTGATTTTCCACATTAGGCCTCAAAGCACTCCAAATATCCACTTGCAGATTCTGCAAAAAGAGAGATTAATAACTGCTCAGTCAAAAGATTGGTTCAGCTCTGTGAGTTGAATGCACACCTTTCAAAGAAGTTTCTCAGAATACTTCTGCGTAGTTTTTGTGTGAAGATATCTCCTTCTCCAAAATAGGCCTCAAATGCTCCAAATATCCACTTCCAGATTCTACGAAAAGAGTGTTTCAAAACTGCTCTACCCAAAGAAAGTTTCAACTCTGTGTGATGAATGCACTCATAACAAAGAAGTTTCTCTGAATCCTTTGTGTATTTTTTATTAAAAGATATTTCCTTTTCCACCATAGGGCTCACAGGGCTCCAAAGATCCACTTGTAGATTCCACAAAAATAGGGATTCTAAACTGCTCAATCAAAAGAGAGGTTCAACACTGTCAGTTGAATACACACATCACAAAGAAGTTTTCAGAATGCTTCTGTATAGTTTTTTTGTGAATATATATCCTTTTCCACCATAGGCCTCAAATGGTTCCAAATATCCACTTGCAGATTCTACAAAAAGAGAGCTTCAAAACAGCTCCATCGAAAGATATGTTCAACTCTGTGAGTTGAATGCACACATCACAAAGAAGTTTCTCAGAATGCTTCTGTGTAGTTTTTATTTGAAGATATTTTCTTTTCCACAATAGGCCTCAAATCTCTCCAAATATCCACTCACAGATTCTGCAAAAAGAGAGATTCAAAACTGCTCAATCAACAGATTGGTTCGACTCCATGAGTTGAATGCAAACAAAACAAAGAAGTTTCTCAGAATGTTTCTGTGTAGTGTTTATTTGAAGATATTTTCTTTTCCACAATACGCCTCAAATCTCTCCAAATATCCACTCACAGATTCTGCAGAAAGAGAGATTCAAAACTGCTCAATCAAAAGATAGGTCCAACTCTTTGAGTTGAATGCACACCTCACAAAGAAGTTTCTCATAATTCTTCTGTGTAGTTTTTATGTGAAGATATCTCCTTCTCCAAAATAGGCCCCAAAGCCCTCCAAATATCCACTTCCAGATTCTACAAATAATGTTTAAAGCCTTCTCAATCCAAGGAAAGGTTCAACTCTGTGAGTTGAATGCACACATCACCAAGAATTTTCTCAGAATGCTTCTGTGTGGTTTTTATCTGAAAATATTTGCTTTTCCATGGTAGGCCTCAAAGCGCTCCAAATATCCACTAGCCGATTATTCAAAGAGTGTTTTAAAACTGCTCAATCATAAGATAGGTTCAACCCTGTGAGGTGAATGCACACATCAAAAAGATGTTTCTCAGAATGCTTCTGTGTAGTTTTTAGTTAAGGATATTTCCTTTTCCACCATAGGCCAAAAAGGTCTCCAAATATCCAGTTTCAGAGTCTACAAAAAGAGAGATCCAAAACTGCTCAATCAAAAGATAAGTTCAACTCTGTGAGTTGAATGCACATATCACAAAGAAGTTTCTAAGAATGCTTCCATGGAGTGTTTACGTGAAGATATTTACTTTTCCACAGTAGGCCTCAAACGGCTCCAAATATCCACTTGCAGATTCTGCAAAAAGAGAGATTCAAAACTGCTCAATTAAAACATAGGTCCAACTCTGTGAGTTAAACGCACACATGACAAAGTACATTCTCAGAATACTTCTGTGTAGTTTTTAGGTGAAGATATTTTCTTTTCAAAAATAGACCTCAAATCCCTCCAAATATCTACTTCCAGATTCTACAAAAAGAGTGTTTCAAAACTGCTGAATCAATGAAAGGTTCCACTCTGTTTGATGAATGCACTCGTCACAAAGAAGTTTCTCTGAATGATTCTGTGTAGTTTTTATTTGAAGATATTTCCTTTTCTACCATAGGGCACAAAAGGCACCAAATATCCACTTGCAAATTCTACAAAAAGAGAGATTCAAAACTGCTCAATCAAAAGATAGGTTCAACTGTGTGAGTTGAATGCACACATCATAAAGTAGTTTCTCAGAATGCTTTTGTGTAGTTTTTATGTGAAGATAGTACGTTTTCCACTGTAGGCATCAAATCGCTCCAGATATAGACTTACAGATTCTAAACAAAGAGTGTTTCAAAACTACTCAATCAAAAGAAAGTTTCAACTCTGTCAGATGAATGCACACATCACAAAGGAGTTTCTAAGAATGTTTCTGTGTAGTGGTTATGTGAAGATATTTTCTTTTCCACTGTAGGCCTCAAAGCGCTCCAAATATCCACTTGCAGATTCTACAAAAATAGTGTTTCAAAACTGCTCAATCAAAAGAAAGGTTCAACTCTGTGAGATGAATGCACACATCACAAAGCAGTTTCTCAGAATGCTTCTATGTAGTTTTTATGTGAGGATATATCCTTTTCCACCATAGGCTGCAAAGGGCTCCAAATATCCACTTGCAGATTCTACAAAAAGACATATTCAAAACTGCTATATGAAAAGATAGGATCAAATCTGTGATACGTGTGCACACATCAAAAAGAAGTTTCTCAGAATGCTTCTGTGTAGTTTTTATGTGAAGATATTTCCTTTTCCACAACAGGCCTCAAAGCCCTCCAAATATCCACTTCCAGATTCTACAAAAGGAGAGTTTTAAAGCTGCTCTATCAAAAAATAAGTTCAACTCTGTGAGTTGAATGCACACATCACAAAGAAGTTTCTCAGAATGCTTCTGTGTAGTTTTTATGTTAAGATATTTCCTTTTCTTACATAGGCCACAAAGGGCTCCAAATATCCACTTGCAGATTCCACAAAAAGAGAGTTTCAAAACTGCTCTGTCAAAAGATAGGTTCAACTCTGTGAGATGAATGCACACATCACAAAGAAGGTTCTCAGAACGCTTCAGTGTAGTTTTCATGTGAAGATATTTCTTTTCCCACAATAGGCCCCAAATCGCTCCAAATAACTACTTGTGGATTCTACAAAAAGAGCATTTCCAAAATGCTCAATCAAAAGAAAGGTTCAACTCAGTGAGTTGAATGCCCAAATCACATAGAAGTTTCTCAGAATGCTTCTTTGTAGTTTTCATGGGAAGATATTTCCTTTTCCACAATAGGCCTGAAGTCCTCCATATATCCATTTGCAGATTTTACAAAAAGAGTGTTTCCAAATTTCTGAATCAAAAGAGAGGTTCAACTCCGTGAGATGAATGCATTCATCACAAAGAAGTTTCTCAGAATGCTTCTGTGCAGTTTTTATGAGAAGACATTTAATTTTCCACCATAGGCCACAAAGGGTTCCAAATATACACTTGCAGATTCTACAAAAAGAGAGTTTAAAAACTGCTCTATCAAAAGATAGGTTCTGCTCCATGAGTTGAATGCACACATCACAAAGTAGTTTCTCAAAATGCTTCTGTGTAGTTTTTATGGGAAGATATTTCCTTTTCCACTATAGGATACAAAACGCTCCAAATGTCCACTTCCAGATTCTACAAAAAGAGATTTTAAAAATTGCTCTATCAGAAGATAGCTTCAACTCTCTGTGTTCAATGCCCACATCACAAAGAAGTTTCTCAGAATGCTTCTGTGTAGTTTTTATGCTGAAGATATTTCCTTTTCCACAATAGGCCTCAAAGCTCTCCAAGTATCCACTTGCAGATTTTAATAAAGTAGAGTTTCCAAACTGCTCAATCAAAAGAGAGGTTCAGCTCTGTGAGATGAATGTCCACATCACAAAGAAGTTTCTCAGAATGCTTCTGTGTGGTTTTTATGAGATGATATTTCCTTTTCCAACATGAGCCACAAAGGGCTCCAAATGTCCACTTGCAGATCCTACATAAAGAGAGTATCAAAACTGCTCAATAAAAGGAAAGGTTCAACTCTGTGAGATGAATGCACATATAACAAAGAAATTTCTGAGAATGCATCCTTGTAGTTTTTATGGGAAGATATCTCCTTTTCCACCATCGGCTACTTATGGCTCAAATATCCACTTTGAGATTCTATGAAAAGAGTGTTTCAAAACATTTCAGTCTAATGCAATATTCAAAACTGTGAGATGAATGCACACATCAGAAAGAAGTTTCTCAGAATGCTTCTGTGTAGTTTTTAGGTGAAGATATTTCCTTTTCCACCATAGGCAACAAAGGGCTCCTAATATGCACTTGGAGATTCTACATAAAGAGAGTTTCAAAACTGCTCTAACAAAAGATAAGTTCAACTCTGTGAGTTGAATGCACTCACCACAAAGAAGTTTCTCAGAATGCTTCTGTACAGTTTTTATATGAAGATGTTTCCTTGTCCACCATAGGCTTCAAAGCGCTCCAAATATCCACTTGCAGATTCAACAAAAAGAGGGTTTCCAAACGGCTCAATCAAAAGAAAAGTTCAACTCTGTGAGATGAATGCACACATCGCAAAGAACTTTCTCAGAATGCTTCTGTGAAGTTTTTGTGTGAAGATATTTCCTTTTCCACCATAGGCCTCAAAGCACTCCAAATATCCACCTGCAGATTCTACAAAAAGAGTGTTTCAAAACTGCTAAATCCAAAGAAAGCTTCAACTCTGTGAGAAGAATGCACACATCACAAAGAAGTTTCTCAGAATGCTTCTGTGTAGATTTATGTGAAGACATTTCCTTTTCCATAATAGGCCTCAAAGTGCTCCAAATATCCACTTGCAGATTCTGCAAAAAGAGTGTTTCCGAACTGCTCAATGAAAACAAAGTTTCAACTCTGTGAGATGAATGCACACATCATAACGGAGATTCTCAGAATGCTTCTGTGCAGTTGTTAGGTGAAGATATTTCCTTTTCCAACATAGGCCTCAAAGTGCTCCTAATATCCACTTGCAGATTGTACAAAAAGATTGTTTCAAAACTGCTCATTCAAATGAAAGTTTCAACTCTGTGAGATGAATCCACACATCACAAAGAAATTTCTCAGAATGCTTCTGTGTAGTTTTATTCATTTTACTCTTATTATACTTTAAATTTTAGGGTACGTTTCCCCAAATTGCAGTTTAGTTACATATGTATACATGTGCCATGTTGGTGTCCTGCATCCATTAACTCGTCACTTAGCATTAGGTTTATCTCCTAAAGCTATTGCTCACCTCTCTCCCCACCCCACAACAGTCCCCAGAGTGTAATGTTCCCCTTCCTGTGTCCATGTGTTCTCATTGTTCAATTCCCTCCTATAAGTGAGAATATGCGCTGTTTGGTTTTTTATTCTTGCGATAGTTTACTGAGGATGATGATTTCCAATTTCATCCATGTTCCTACAAAGGACATGAACTCATCATTTTTTATGGCTGCCTAGTATTCCATGGTGTATATGTGCCACATTTTCTTAATCCAGTCTATCATTGTTGGACATTTGGGTTGGTTCCAAGTCTTTCCTATTGTGCATAGTGCCGCAATAAACATACGTGTGCATGTGTCTTTATAGCAGGATGATTTATAGTCCTTTGGGTATATGCCCAGTAATGGGATGGCTGGGTCAAATGGTATTTCTAGTTCTAGATCCCTGAGGAATTGCCACACTGACTTCCACAATGGTTGAACTAGTTTACAGTCCCACCAACAGTATAAAAGTATTCCTATTTCTCCACATCCTCTCCAGCACCTGTTGTTTCCTGACATTTTAATGATTGCCATTCTAACTGGCGTGAGATGGTATCTCATTGTGGTTTGATTTGCATTTCTCTGATAGCCAGTGATGGTGAGCATTTTTTCATGTGTTTTTTGGCTGCATGAAAGTCTTCTTTTGAGAAGTGTCTGTTCATGTCCTTCGCCCACTTTTTGATAGGGTTATTTATTTTTTCTTCTAAATTTGTTTGAGTTCATTGTAGATTCTGGATATTATCCCTTTGTCAGATGAGTAAGTTGCCAAAATTTTCTCCATTTTGTAGGTTGCCTGTTCACTCTGCTGGTAGTTTATTTTGCTGTGCAGAAGCTCTTTAGTTTAATTATATCCCATTTGTCAATTTTTGCTTTTGTTGCCATTGCTTTTGATGTTTTAGACATGAAGTCTTTGGCCATGCATATGTCCAGAATGGTAATGCCTACATTTTCTTCTATGGTTTTTATGGTTTTATGTCTAATGTTTAAAGCTTTAATCCGTCTTGAATTAATTTTTGTATAAGGTGTAAGGAAAAGATCCAGTTTCAGCTTTCCACATAGGGCTAGCCAGTTTTCCCAACACCATTAGTTGAATAGGAAATACTGTCCCTATTGCTTGTTTTTCTCAGGTTTGTCAAAGAGCAGATAGTTATAGATATGTGGCATTATTTTTGAGGGCCCTATTCTGTTCCATTTTTCTATACCTCTGTTTTGGTATCAGTACCATGCTTCTGTGTAGTTTTTATGTGAAGATATTACCTTTTCCACCTTAGGCTGCAAATGGCTCCAAATATCCACATGCAGATGCTACAAAAAGAGAGGTTCAAAACTGCTCTGTCAAAAGAAAAGTTCAGTTTGACAGTTGAATGCATACATCAAAAAGAAGTTTCTCAGAATGCTTCTGTGAAATTTTTATGTGAAGAGAGTTCATTTTCCAACATAGACCTCAAAGCAATTCAAATATCTACTTGCAGCTTCTACAAAAAGAGTGTTTCAAAACTGTGCAATCAAATGAAAGTTTCAATTCTGTGAGATGAATGCACACATCACAAAGACGTTTCTCAGAATACTTCTGTGTTGTTTTTATGTGAAGATATTTCCTATCCACGATAGGCCACAAAGGGACCCAAATATCCACTTGCAGATTCTACAAAAAGAGTGTTTCAAAACTGCTCTATCAAAAGATAGGTTCACCTCTGTGAGTTGAATACACACATCGAAAAGTACTTTCTCAGAATGCTTCTTTGTAGTTTTAATGTGAAGATATTTCCTTTTCTACCTTAGGCCTAAAAGCACTCAAAGTATCCATTTTCATACTCTACAAAAAGAGTGTTTCAAAACTGCTAAATCAAAAGAAAGGGTCAACTCTGTGAGATGAGTGCACACATCACAAGAAATTTCTCACAATATCTCTGTGTAATTTTTTTGTGGAGATAATTCCTTTTCCATAATAGTCCTCAAAGTGCTCCAAATATCCACCCACAGGTTCTACAAAAAGACTGTTTCAAAACTGCTCAATCAGAAGAGAGGTTCAACTGTGTTATATGAATGCAGACATCACAACGAAGTTTCTCAGAATGCTTCTGTGTAGTTTTTATGTGAAAATATTTCCTTTCCCACAACAGGCCTCAAAGCACTTCAAATATCCACTTGCAGATGCCTTACAAAGAGTGTTTCAAAACTGCTGTCTCAAAAGATAGGTTCAGCATTTTGAGTTGAATGTTCACATGACAAAGAAGTTTCTCAGAATGCTTCTGTGTAGTTTTAATTAGAAGATATTTCCTTTTGCCCAAAAGGCTGCAAAGGGCTCCAAATATCCACTTGCAGATTCTACAAAAAGAGAGTTTCAAAACTGCTCTATCAAAAGATAGGTTCAACTCTGTGAGATGAATGCACACATCACAAAGAAGTGTCTCAGAATGCTTCTGTGTAGTTTTTATGTGAAGATATCTCCGTTTCCACCGTAGGCTGCAAAGGGCTCCAAATATCCACTTGCAGATTCTACAAAAAGAGTTTCAAAACTGCTCAATCAAATGAACGGTTTATCTCTGTGAAATGAAGGCACACATCACAAAGAAGTTTCTCAGAATTCTTCTGTGTACTTTTTATGTGAAGATATTTCCTTTTCCACAATAGGCCTCAAAGCGCTCCATATATCCACTTGTAGATTTTACCAAAAAAGCGTGTACAAACTGCTCAAAAGATGGAAGGGTTCAAATTTGTGAGATGAATGCACACATCACAAACAAATTTCTCAGAATGATACTGTGTAGTTTTTATGTGAAGATAATTCCTTTTCCACCATAGGCCGCTAAGGGCTCCAAATATCCATTCGCAGATTCTACAGAAAGAGTTTCAAAACTGCTCTATCAAAAGATAGGTTCATCTCTGTGAGATGAATGCACACATCACAAAGAAGTTTCTCAGAATGCTTCTGTGTAGTTTTTACAAAAAGAGTGTTTCAAAACCACTCTATCAAATGAAAGGTTCAACTCTGTGAGATGAGTGGACACATCACAAAGAAGTTTCTCAGAATGCTTCTGTGTAGTTTTTATGTGAAGATATTTCGTTTTCCACTGTAGGCTGCAAAGGACTCCAAATATACACTTGCAGATTCTACAAAAAGAAATTTTCAAAACTGCTATATGAAAAGATAGCTTCAACTCTGTGAGACGTATGCACACATAACAAAGAACTTTCTCAGAATGCTTCTGTGTAGAGTTTATGTGAAGATATTTCCTTTTCCACCACAGGCCTCAAAGCCCTCCAAATATCCACTTCCAGATCCTACAAAAGGAGAGTTTTAAAACTGCTCTGTCAAAAGATAAGTTCAACTCTGAGTTGAATGCACACATCACAAAGAAGTTTCTCAGAATGCTTCTGTGTAGTTTTGATGTGAAGATATTTCCTTTTCCTACCTAGGCTGCAAAGGGCTCCAAGTATCCACTTGCAGATTCTATAAAGAGAGAGTTTGAAAACTGCTCTATCAAAAGAAAAGTTCATCTCTGTGAGTTGAATGCACACATCACAAAGAAGTTTCTCAGAATGATTCTGTGTAGTTTTTATGTGAAGATATTTGCTTTTCCTACATAGGACGCAAAAGGCTCCAAATATCCACTTGCAGATCCTACAAAAAGAGAGTTTCAAAACTGCTCTATCAAAGGATTGGCTCAACTCTGTGAGGTGAATGCACACATCACAAAGAAGTTTCTCAGAATACTTCTGTATAGTTTTTAAGTGAAGATATTTCCTTTCCCACATAGGCTCCAAATCGATCCAAATAACTACTTGCAGATTCTACAAAAAGAGTGTTTCCAACCTGTAAATTGAAAGAAAGTTTCAAATCGGTGATTTGAATGCACACCTCACAAAGAAGTTTCTCAGAATGCTTCTGTGTAGTTTTCATGGGAAGTTATTTCCTTTTCCATAATACGCCTCAAGCTCTCCATATATCCATTTGCAGATCTACAAAAAGAGTGTTTCCAAGCTTCTCAATTGAAAGAGAGGTTCAACTCCGTGAGATGAATGCATACATCACAAAGAAGTTTCTCAGAATGCTTCTGTGCAGTTTTTGTAAGAAGATATTTAGTTTTCCGCCGTAGGCTGCAAAGGTTTTCAAATATCCACTTGCTGATTCTACAAAAAGAGATTTTCAAAACTGCTCTAACAAAAGATAGATTCAGCTCTATGAGTTGAATGCACACATCAAAAAATAGTTCCTCAGAATACTTCTGTGTAGCATTTATGGAAAGATATTTCCTTTTCCACCATAGGATACAAAACGCTCCAAATATCCACTTCCAGATTATACAAAAAGTGATTTTATCTTTGGCTCTGTTTATATGCTGGATTACATTTATTGATTTGTGCATATTGAACCAGCCTTGCATCTCAGGGATGAAGCCCACTTGATCATGGTGGATAAGCTTTTTGATGTGCTGCTGGATTCGGTTTGCCAGTATTTTATTGAGGATTTTTGCATCAATGTTCATCAAGGATATTGGTCTGAAATTCTCTTTTTTGGTTCTGTCTCTGCCCGGCTTTGGTATCAGAATGATCCTGGCCTCATAAAATGAGTTAGGGAGGATTCCCTCTTTTTCTAATGATTGGAATAGTTTCAGATGGAATGGTACCAGTTCCTCCTTGTACCTCTGGTAGAATTCGGCTGTGAATCCATCTGGTCCTGGACTCTTTTTGGTTGGTAAGCTATTGATTATTGCCACAATTTCAGATCCTGTTATTGGTCTATTCAGAGATTCAACATCTTCCTGGTTTAGTCTTGGGAGGGTGTATGTGTCGAGGAATTTATCCATTTCTTCTAGATTTTCTAGTTTATTTGTGTAGAGATGTTTGTAGTATTCTCTGATGGTAGTTTGTATTTCTGTGGGATTGGTGGTGATATCCCCTTTATCATTTTTTATTGCGTCTATTTGATTCTTCTCTCTTTTTTTCTTTATTAGTCTTGCTAGCGGTCTATCAATTTTGTTGATCCTTTCAAAAGACAGCTCCTGGATTCATTAATTTTTTGAAGGGTTTTTTGTGTCTCTATTTCCTTCAGTTCTGCTCTGATTTTAGTTATTTCTTGCCTTCTGCTAGCTTTTGAATGTGTTTGCTCTTGCTTTTCTAGTTATTTTAATTGTGATGTTAGGGTGTCAATTTTGGATCTTTCCTGCTTTATCTTGTGGGCATTCAGTGCTATAAATTACCCTCTACACACTGCTTTGAATGCGTCCCAGAGGTTCTGGTATGTTGCGTCATTTTTCTCGTTGGTTTCAAGGAACATCTTTATTTCTGCCTTCATTTCATTATGTACCCAGTAGTCATTCAGGAGCAGGTTGTTCAGTTTCCATGTAGTTGAGCGGTTTTGAGTGAGATTCTTAACCCTGAGTTCTAGTTTGATTGCACTGTGGTCTGAGAGGTAGTTTGTTATAATTTCTGTTCTTTTACATTTGCTGAGGAGAGCTTTACTTCCAAGTATGTGGTCAATTTTGGAATAGGTGTGGTGTGGTGTTGAAAAAAATGTATATTCTCTTGATTTGGGGTGGAGAGTTCTGTAGATGTCTGTTAGGTCCACTTGGTGCAGAGCTGAGTTCAATTCCTGGGTATCCTTGTTGACTTTCTGTCTCGTTGATCTGTCTAATGTTGACAGTGGGGTGTTGAAGCCTCCCATTATTAATGTTTGGGAGTATAAGTCTCTTTGTAGGTCACTCAGGACTTGCTTTATGAATCTGGGTGATCCTGTATTGGGTGCATATATATTTAGGATAGTTAGCTCTTCTTGTTGAATTGATCCCTTTACCATTATGTAATGGACTTCTTTGTCTCTTTTGATCTTTGTTGGTTTAAAGTCTGTTTTATCAGAGACTAGGATTGCAACCCCTGCTTTTTTTTTGTTTTCCATTTGCTTGGTAGATCTTCCTCCATCCTTTTATTTTAAGCCTATGTGTGAAAACCACATGATTATCTCAATAGATGCAGAAAAGTCCTTTGACAAAATTCAACAACCTTTCATGCTAAAAACTCTCAATAAATTAAGTATTGATGGGACATATTTCACAATAATAAGAGCTATCTATGACAAACTCACAGCCAGTATCATACTGAATGGGCAAAAACTGGAAGCATTCACTTTGAAAACTGGCACAACACAGGGATGCCCTCTCTCACCACTCCTATTCAACATAGTGTTGGAAGTTCTGGCCAAGGCAATTAGGCAGGAGAAGGAAATAAAGGGTGTTCAATTAGGAAAAAAGTAAGTCAAATTGTCCCTGTTTGCAGATGACTTGATTGTATATCTAGAAAACCCCATTGTCTCAGCCCAAAATCTCCTTAAGCTGATAAGCAACTTCAGCAAAGTCTCAGGATACAAAATCAATGTGCAAAAATCACAAGCATTCTTATGCACTAACAACAGACAAACAGAGAGCCAAATCATGAGTGAACTACCATTCACAATTGCTTCAAAGAGAATAAAGTTCCTAGGAATCCAACTTACAAGGGATGTGAAGGACCTTTTCAAGGAGAACTACAAACCGCTGCTCAAGGAAATAAAAGAGGATACAAACAAATGGAAGAATATTCCATGCTCATGGGTAGGAAGAATAAATATCCTGAAAACGGCCATACTGCCCTACATAATTTACAGATTCAATGCCATCCCCATCAAGCTACCAATGCCTTTCTTCACAGAATTGTAAAAAACTACTTTAAAGTTCATATGGAAACAAAAAAGAGCCCGCATCACCAAGTCAATCCTGAGCCAAAAGAACAAAGCTGGAGGCATCACACTACCTCACTTCAAACTATACTACAAGGCTACAGTAACCAAAACAGCATGGTACTGGTACCAAAACAGAGATATAAATCAATGGAACAGAACAGAGCCCACAGAAATAACACCGCATATCTACAATTATCTGATCTTTGACAAACCAGAGAAAAACAAGCAATGGGGAAAGGATTCCCTATTTAATAAATGGTGCTGGGAAAACTGGCTAGCCATATGTAGAAAGCTGAAACTGGATCCCTTCCTTACACCTTATACAAAAATCAATTCAAGATGGATTAAAGACTTAAACGTTAGACCTAAAACCATAAAAACCCTAGATGAAAACCTAAGCATTACCATTCAGGACATAGGCATGGGCAAGGACTTCATGTCTAAAACACCAAAAGCAGTGACAACAAAAGCCAAAGTTGACAAATGGGATCTAATTAAACTAAAGAGCTTCTGCACAGCAAAATAAACTACCATCAGAGTGAACAGGCAACCTACAAAATGGGAGAAAATTTTCACAACCTACTCATCTGACAAAGGGCTAATATCCAGAATCTAGAATGAACTCAAACAAATTTACAAGAAAAAAAAACAACCCCATCAAAAAGTTGGCAAAGACATGAACAGACACTTCTCAAAAGAAGACGTTTATGCAGCCAAAAAACACATGAAAAAATGCTCAACATCACTGGCCATCAGAGAAATGCATATCAAAACCACAATGAGATAACGTTTCACACCAGTTAGAATGGCAGTCATCAAAAAGTCAGGAAACAACAGGTGCTGGAGAGGATGTGG
Source organism: Pan paniscus (assembly GCF_029289425.2). Classification (NCBI taxonomy): domain Eukaryota; kingdom Metazoa; phylum Chordata; class Mammalia; order Primates; family Hominidae; genus Pan; species Pan paniscus. The sequence goes on from NC_073270.2 coordinate 35,847,142, forward strand.
AGAAATAGGAACACTTTTACACTGTTGGTGGGACTGTAAACTAGTTCGACCATTTTGGAAGTCAGTGTGGCGATTCCTCAGGGATCTAGAACTAGAAATACCATTTCACCCAGCCATCCCATTACTGGTTATGTACCCAAAGGACTATAAATCATGCTGCTATCATATGTTTATTGTGGCATTATTCACAAGAGCAAAGACTTGGAACCAACTCAAATGTCCAACAATAACAGAGTGGATTAAGAAAATGTGGCACATATACACCATGGAATACTATGCAGCCATAAAAAATGATGAGTTCATGTCCTTTGTAGGGACGTGGATGAAATTGGAAATCATCATTCTCAGTAAACTATCACAAGAACAAAAAACCAAACACCGCATATTCTCAGTCATAGGTGGGAATTGAACAATGAGAGCGCATGGACACAGGAAGGGGAAAAACACACTGGGGACTGCTGTGGGGAGGGGGGAGGGATAGAATTGGGATCTATACCTAATGCTAGATGATGAGTTAGTTGGTGCAGTGAACCACCATGTCACATGTATACATATGTAACTAACCAGAACATTGTGCACATGTACCCTAAAACTTAAAGTATAATAATAAATAAATAAATAATTCTATGAACATAAAAAAAGAAATAAAACCCAAACTGCTCTTTAAAAAAAAAAAAAACTAGACAGAAAAATTCTGAGAAACTTTGTTGTGATGTGTGCTTTCACCTCACCGAGTTCAACCTTTCTTTTGATTGAGCAGTTAGGAAACACTCTTTTTGTGTTTCTTCTGCAAGTGGACATTTGGAGCACTTTGTGGCCAATGGTAGAAAAGGAAATATCTTCACATAAAATTTAGACACAAGAAATCTGAGAAACATCTTTGTAATATATGCATTCATATCACACAGTTAAACCTTTCTTTTGATAAAGCAGTTTTGAAACTCTCTTTTTGTAGAACCTGCAAGTGTACATCGGAGCGCTTTGAGCCCTATGGTGGAAAAGGTAATATCTTCAACATAAAAACTAGACTGAAGAATTCCGAGAAACTTGTTTGTGATGTGTGCGTTCATTTCACAGAGCTGAACCTCTCTTTTGATGGAGCAGTTTGGAAACACTCTTAATGTAGAATCTTCAGGTGCACATTTGGAGAGCTCTGTGGCCTATGGTACAAAACGAACTATTTTCACATGAAACCTAGACAGAAGCAGTCTCAGGAACTTCTTTGTGTTGTGTGCATTCATCTCACACAGTTAAAACTTCCTTTTGATTGAGCAGTTTAGAAACTCCCTTTTGTGGAATCTGCAAGTGTACATTGGAAGTGCTTTGAGGCCCATGGTGGAAAAGGTAATATCTTCACATAAAAACCAGACAGAAGAATTCTGAGAAACTTCTTTGGGATATCTGCGTTCATCTCACAGATTTGAAACTTTCTTTTGATTGAGCAGTTTGGAATCACTCTTTTTGTAGAATCTGCATGTGGACATTTGGAGCACTTTGCGGCATATTGTAGAAAAGGTAATATGTTCACATAAATTCCAGACAGAAGTAATCTGAGAAACTACTTTGTGATGTGTGCATTCATGTCACATAGTTAAAATTTTCTTTTGACTGAGCAGTTTTGAAACTCTCTTTTTGTAGAATCTGCAAGTAGACATTTGGAGCACTAGGTGGCCTATGGTGGAAAAGGAAATATCTTCCCATAAAAACTAGATAGAAGAATTCTGAGAAACTTCTTTGTGATGTGTGCGTTCATCTCATAGAGTTGAACCATACTTTTGATTGAGCAGTTTGGAAACCCTCTTTTTGTAGAATCTGCAAGTAGACAGATGGAGCGCTATGTGGCCTATGGTAGAAAAGGAAATATCTTCACATAAAATCTAGACAGAAGCAATCTGAGGAACTTCTTTGTGATGGGTGTATTCATCTCACAGAGACAAAAATTTCTTTTGATTGAGCAGTTTTGAATATCTCTTTTGGTTGAATCTGCAAATGGACATTAGGAGTGCTTTGTGGCCAATGGTGGAAAAGGAAATATCTTCACATAAAAACTAGACAGTAGAATTCGGAGAAACTTCTTTGTGATGTGTGTGTTCATTTCACAATGTTGAAATTTTCTTTAGATTGAGCAGTAAGGAAACACTCTTTTTGTAGAATCTGCAAGTGGACATTTGGAGAACTTTGTGGCCTATGGCAGAAAAGGAAATATCTTCAAATAAAATCTAGACAGAAGCAATCTGAGAAACTTCTTTGTGATGTGAGCATTCATCTCAAAGAGATAAAGCTTTCTTTTGATTGAACAGCTTTGCAAATCCCTTTTTGTAGAATATGCAAGTGGACATTTGGAGCGCTTAGAAGCCTATTGTAGAAAAGGAAATATCTTCACATAAAAACCAGGCAGAAGAATACTGAGAAACGCCTTTGTAATGTGAGCGTTCATCTCACAGAGTTGAAATTTACTTCTGGTTGAGCAGTTTGGAAACACTCTTTTTGTAGAATCTGCTAGTGGACATTTGGAGAGCTTTGCGGCCTATGGTAGAAAAGGAAATATCTTCACATAAAATATAGACAGAAGCAATCTGAGAAACTTCTTTGTGACGTGTGTATTCATCTCACAGAGATAAAAATTTCTTTTGATTGACCAGTTTTGAATATCTCTTTTGGTTGAATCTGCAAATGGACATTAGGAGTGCTTTGTGGCCAATGGTGGAAAAGGAAATATCTTCACATAAAACGTATACAGAAGAAATTTCAGAAACTACCTCGTGAGGTGTGCGTTCATCTTACAGAGTTGAAATTTTCTTTTGATTGAGCAGTATGGAAACATTCTTTTTGTAGTACCTGCAAGTGGACATTTGGAGCGCTTTGTGGCCTATTGTAGAAAAGGAAATATCTTCACGTGAAATCTAAACAGAAGCCATCTGAGAAAGTTCTTTGTGATGTGGGCATTCATCTCATAGAGTTAAACTTTTTCTTTTGATAGTGCAGATTTGAAACTCACTTTTTGTAGAATGTGCAAGTAGAAATTTGGATTACTTTGTGGTCCATGGTACAAAAGGAAATATCTTCACATAAATACTACACAGAAGCAACCTGAGAAACTTCTTTGTGATGTGTGCATTCAACTCACAGACTTAAACCTTTCTTTTGATAGAGCAGTTTTGAAACTCTCTTTTTGTAGGATCTGCAAGTGGACATTTGGAGTGCTTTTTGGCCTATGTAAGAAAAGGAAATATCTTCACATAAAATCTAGACAGAAGTAACCTGAGAAACTTCTTTGTGATGTGTGCGTTCATCTCACAGAGTTGAAACTTTCTTTTGATTGAGCAGTTTGGAAACACTTTTTGCAGAATCTGCAAGTGGACATTTGGAGCTTTTTGTGGCCTATGGTAGAAAAGGAAATATCTTCACATAAAAAGTAGACAGAAGAATTCTGAGAAAGTTCTTTGTGATGTGGGCATTCATCTCACAGAGTTAAACTTTTTCTTTTGATAGTGCAGATTTGAAACTCACTTTTTGTAGAATGTGCAAGTAGACGTTTGGATTACTTTGCGGCCCATGGTACAAAAGGAAATATCTTCACATAAATACTAGACAGAAGCAACCTGAGAAACTTCTTTGTGATGCGTGCATTCATCTCACAGACTTAAACCTTTCTTTTGATAGAGCAGTTTTGAAACTCTTTTTTTGTAGGATCTGCAAGTGGACATTTGGAGTGCTTTTTGGCCTATGTAAGAAAAGGAAATATCTTCACATAAAATCTACACAGAAGCAACCTGAGAAACTTCTTTGTGATGTGTGCGTTCATCTCACAGAGTTGAAACTTTCTTTTGATTGAGCAGTTTGGAAACACTTTTTGTAGAATCTGCAAGTGGACATTTGGAGCGTTTTGCGGCCTATGGTAGAAAAGGAAATATCTTCACATAAAAAGTAGACAGAAGAATTCTGAGAAAGTTCTTTGTGATGTGTGCATTCATCTAACCGAGTTGAAACTTTCTTTTGATTGATCAGTTTGGAAATACTCTTTTTGTAGAAACTGCAATTGGACATTGGGAGTGGTTTGTGGCCTATGGTAGGAAAGCAAATATCTTCAAATAACATCTAGACAGAAGCAATCAGAGAGACTTCTTTGTGATGTGTGCATTCATCTCACAGATGTAAAACTTTGTTTTGATTGAGCAGTTTTCAAACTCCGTTTTTGTAGAATCTTCAAGTGGACATTTGTAGCACTTTGAGGCCTATGGTGGAAAAGGAACATAAAAACTAGACAGAGAATTCTGAGAAAATTCTTGTGATGTGTGCATTCATCTCACAGAGTTGAACTTTTCTTTTGATAGAGCTATTTGGAAACACTCTTTTTGTAGAATCTGCAAGTGGATATTGGAGCACTTTGAGGCCTCTGGTAAAAAAGGAAATATCTTCACACAAAATCTAAACAGAAATAATCTGAGAAACTTCTCCATGATGTATGCCTTCATCTCACAGTGTTAAACCTTACTTTTGATAGAGCTGTTTTGAAACTCTTTTTGTAGAATCTGCAAGTGGAGCACCTTGAGTCCTATGGTAGAAAAGGTAATATCTTCACATAAAAACTGGACAGAAAACTTCAGAATCACCTCTTTGTGATATGTGCATACATCTCACACAGTAGAACCTTACTTTTGATGGACCAGTTTTGAAATACTGTTTTTGTAGAATCTGCAAGTGGGCATTTCGAGCACCTTGAGGCCTATGGTCGAAAATGAAATATCTTCACTTAAAAACTATACAGAAGAATTCTGAGAAACTTCTTTGTGATGCGTGCAGTCATCTCACAGAGTTGAACCTTTATTTTGATTGAGCAGTTTGGAATCACTCTTTTTGTACAATCTGCAAGTGGATATTTGGAGCGCTTTGCGACCTATGGTAGAAAAGGAAATATCTCCACATAAAATCTACACAGAAGAAATCTGAAAAAACTTCATTGTGATGTATGCATTCAGCTCACAGAGATAAACCTTTCTTTTGATAGAGCAGTTTTGAAAGTCTCTTTTTGTAGAATTTGGAATTGGAGCGCTTTGAGACCTATGGTGGAAAAGGTAATATCTTCATATAAAAACTAGATAGAAGAATTCTGACAAACTTCTTTGTGATGTGTGATTTAATCTCACAGAGTTGAACCTTTCTTTTGGTTGAGCAGTTTTGAAATATTCCTTTTGTAGTATCTGCAATTGGGCATTTCGAGCGCCTTGAGGCCTATGGTCGAAAATGAAATATCTTCACATAAAAACTAGACAGAAGAATTCTGAGAAACTTCTTTGTGATGTGTGATTTAATCTCACAGAGTTGAACCTTTCTTTTGATTGAGCAGTTTGGAAACACTCTTTTAGTAGAGTCTGCAAGTGGACATTTTGATCGCTTTGCAGCCCATGTTAGAAAAGAAAATATCTTCCCACGAAATCTAGACAGAAGGAATCTGAGAAACTTCTTTCTGATGTGTGCATTCATCTCACGGAGTTGAACTTTCCTATGATTGAGAAGTTTTGAAACTCTCTTTTTGTAGAATCTGCAAGTGGACATTTGTAGCATCTTGAGGCTTATGGTAGAAAAGGAAGTATCTTCACATAAAAACTAGACAGAAGATTTCTGAGAAACTCCTTTGTGATGTGTTCATTCATCTCACAGAGTTGAATCTCACATTTAATTGAGCAGTTTTGAAACACTTTTTTTGTGGAATCTGAAAGTGGACATTTGGAAGGCTTTTTGGCCCATTTTAGGAAAGGGCATATCTTCACATAAAATGTAGACAAAAACAGTCTGATAAACTTCTTTGTGATGTGTGCATTCATTTCACAGTGCTAAAACTTTCTCTTGACTGAGCAATTTGGAAACACTCATTTTGTAGAATCTGCAATTGTACATTTGGAGCGCTTGGAGGCCTATGGTGGAAAATGAAATATCTTCACATTAAAACTAGACAGAAGAATTTTGAGAAACTTTTTTGTGATGCATGTGTTCATCTCACAGAGTTGAACTATTTTTGATTGAGCAGTTTGAAAACACTCTTTTTGTAGAGTCTGCAAGTTGACACTTGGAGTACTTTGTGGCCTATGTTAGAAAAGTAAATATCTTCACATAAAATCTAGACAGAAACAGTCTGAGAAACTTCTTTGTGATGTGTTCATTCATTTCACAGAGTTGAACCTTTCTTTTGATTGAGCAGTTTTGAAACTATCTTTTTGTAGAATCTGCAAGTGGATATTTGGAGCTCCTTGAGGCCTACGGTGTAAAAGGAAATATCCTCACATAAAAACTAGACAGAAGAATTGTGAGAAACATCTTTGTGATGTGTTCGTTCATCTCACAAAGTTGAACTTTTCTTTTGATTGGGCAGTTTGGAAATATTCTTTCTGTAGAATCTGCAAGTGGACATTTGGAATGCTTTGCAGCCTATTTTAGAAAAGGAAATATCTTCCAATAAAATCTAGGCAGAAGCAATCTGAGAAACTTCTTTGTGATGTCTGCATTCATGTCACAGAGTTAAACCTTTCTTTTGATAGAGCAGTTTTGAAACTCTCTTTTTGTAGAATCTGCAAGTGGACATTTGGAGTGCTTTGAGGCCTATGGTGGAAAAGGAAATATCTTCACATAAAAACTAGACAGAAGAATTCTGACAAACATCTTTGTGATGTGTGCGTTCATCTCACAAAGTAGAACAATTCTTTTTGATTGAGCAGTTTGGAAACACTGTTTTTGTGGAATCTGCAAGTGGACATTTGGAGTGCTTTGTGGCCTATGGAAGAAAAGCAAATATCTTCACATAAAATCTAGACAGAAGAAAACTGAGCAACTTTTTTATGATGTGTGCATTCATCTCACAGAGTTAAGCCTTTCTTTTGATTAAGCAGTTTTGAAACTCTCTTTTTGTAGAATCTGCAAGTGGACATTTGAAGCGCTTTGAGGTCTATGGTGGAAAAAAAATATGTTCATATAAAAACCAGACAGAAAAGTTCTGACAAACGGCTTTGTGATGTGTGTATTCATCCCACTAAGTTGAACCTTACTTTGCATTCAACAGTTTTGTAATACTCTTTTTGTGGAATCTGCAAGTGGACCTTTGAAGCGCTTTGAGGCCTTTGGTGGATAACAAAATATCTTCATATAATAACTAGACAGATGCATTCTGAGAAACTTCTTTGTGATGTGTGCATTCATCTCAGAGAACTGAAACTTTCTTTTGATTGAGCAGTTTTGAAACACTCTTTTTGTAGAATCTGCAAGTGGATATTTGCAGCGATTTGAGGCCTATTGTGGAAAAGGAAATATCTTCACATAAAAACTACGCAGAAGCATTCTGAGAACCTTCTTTGTTATGAGTGCCTTCATCTGACAGGGTTGATCCTTTCTTTTGATTGAGTACTTTTGAAACACTGCTTTTGTGGGATCTACAAGTGGATACAGGGAGCGTTTTCAGGCTGACTGTGGAAAAGCAAATATCTTCACATAAAAACTACACAGAAGCATTCTGAGAAACTTCTTGGTGATGTGTGCATTCATCTCACAGAGTTGAAATTTTCTTTTGATTGAGCATTTTTGAAACACGCTTTCTGTAGAATCTGCAAGTGGATATTTGGAGTGATTTGAGGCCTATTGTGGAAAATGAAATATCTTCACATAAAAACTACACAGAAACATTCTGAGAAACTTATTTGTGATGTGTGCATTAACCTCACAGAGTTGAACCTATCTTTTGATTGAGTAGTTTTGAATCTCTCTGTTTGTAGAATCTGAAAGTGGATATTTGGAAACCTTGGTGGCTGATATTGGAAAAGGAAATATCTTCAAATAAAAATTACACAGAAGCATTTTGAGAAACATTTGTGATGTGTGCATTCATCTCACAGGGTTGAAACTATGTTATGATTGAGCGGTTTTGAATCACTCTTATTGTAGAATCTGAAGGTGGATTCTTGGGGCGCTTTGAAGCCTATGGTAGAAAAGGAAATATCCTCACACAAAAACTACACAGAACCATTCTGAGAAACTTCTTTGTGATGTATGCAAGCATCTCACTTTGTTGATCCTTTCTTTAGATTGAGCAGTTTTGATACACTGTTTTTGTAAAAACTGCAAGTGGATATTTGGAGCCCCTTGAGACCTACTGTGGAAAACCAAATATCTTCACGTAAAATCTACATTTTTACGCATTCTAAGAAACTTCATTGTGATGTGTGCATTCATCTTCCAGAGTTGAAACTTTCTTTTGATTGTGTAGTTTTGAATCACTCTTTTTGTAGAATCTGCAAGTGGGTATTTGTAGGGATTTGAAGCTTATTGTTTAAAAGGTAATATCTTCACATAAAAACTACATAGAATCATTCGGAGGAACTTCTTTTTGATGTGTGCATTCAACTCACAGAGTTGAACCTATCTTTTGATTGAACAGTTTTGAAACACTCTTTTCATAGAATCTGCAAGTGGATACTTGGAGCAATTTGGGGTCTACTGTGGTGAGGAAATATCTTCACTTAAAAACTACACAGAAGCATTCTGAGAAATTTCTTTGTGGTGTGTGCATTCAACTCACGGAGTTTATCCTGTATTTTGATTGAGCAGTTTTGAATCTCTCTTTTAGCAGAATCTGCAAATGGATATTTGGAGAGTTTTGAGTCCTAATGTGGAAAAGGAAATATCTTCAAATAAAAATTATACAGAAGCATTCTGAGAAACATATTTGTGATGTGTGCATTCAACTCACAGAGTTGAACCTATCTTTTGATTGAGTAGTTTTGAATCTCTGTTTTGGTAGAATCTGCAAGTGGATATTTGGAGCCCTTTGATGTCTATGGTGGAAAAGGAAATACCTTCAAATAAAAACTACACAGAAACATTCTGAGAAACTTCTTTGCAATGTGTGCATTTATCTCAATTGGTTGAACCAATCCTATGATTGAATAGTTTTGAAACACTCTTTTTGTGGAATTTGCAAGTGGATATTTGGAGCGCTTTGAGGTCTACTGTGGAAAAGGAAATATCTTCAAATAAAAACTACACAGAAGCATTCTGAGAAACTTCTTTGTGATGTGTGCATTCATCTCACAGAGTTGAAACTTTCTTTTGATTGAGCAGTTTTGAAACACTCTTTTCGTAGAATCTGTAAGTGGGTATTTGGAGTGATTTGGTTCCTGTTGTGGTGAAGGAAATATCTTCACATAAAAACTACACAGAAGCATTCTGAGAAACTTCTTTGTGATGTGTGCATTCATCTCACAGAGTTGAAACTTTCTTTTTATTGAGCAGTTTTGAAACACTCTTTTCGTAGAATCTGTAAGTGGGTATTTGGAGTGATTTGGTTCCTGTTGTGGTGAAGGAAATATCTTCACATAAAAACTACACAGAAGCATTCTGAGAAACTGCTTTGCGATGTGTGCATTCAAATCACAGAGTTGAACCTACATTTTGATTGAGAAGTTTTGAATCTCTCTTTTTGCAGAATCTACAAGTGGATATTTGGAGAGCTTTGAGGACTAATGTGGAAAAGGAAATATCTTCACATAAAAACTATACAGAAGCATTCTGAGCAACTTATTTGTGATGTGTGCATTCAACTCACAAAGTCGAACCTATCTTTTGATTGAACAGTTTTGAATCTTTCCATTTGTAGAATCTGCAAGTGGATATTTGGAGCGCTATGAGGCCTACAGTGGAAAAGAAAATATCTTCACATAAAAACTACACAGAAGCATTCTGAGGAATTCTTTGTGATGTGTGCATCCATCTGACAGAGTTGAACCTTTCTTTTGATTGAGCAGTTTTGAAACACTCTTTTTGTAGAATCTGCAAGAGGATATTTGCAACAATTTGAGGCCTATTGTGGAAAAGGAGATTTCTTCACATAAAAATTACCAGAAGCAGGCTGAGAAACTTCTTTGTGATGTGAGCATTCAACTCACAGAGTTGAACCTATCTTCTGATTGAGCAGTTTTGAATGTCCCTTTTTGTAGAATCTGCAAGTGGATATTTGCAGCTCTTTTTGCCCTATGGTGGAATAGGAAATATCTTCAAATAAAACTACATAGAAATATTCATAGAAACTTCTTTGTGATGAGTGCATTCATCAGATAGTGTTGAACTTTTTTTTGATTGAGCAGTTTTGAAACACTCTTTTTGTAGATTCTGCAAGTGGTCATTTGGAGTGCTTTGAGGCCTCTGGTGGAAAAGGAAACATCCTCACATAGAAACTAGAGAGAAGTATTCTGAGAAACTTACTTGTGATGTGTGTGTTCATCTCACTCAATTGAAGCTTTCTTTTGATTGAGCCGTTTGGAAACACTCTTTTTGTAGAATCTGCAGTTGGACATTTGTTGCACTTTGAGGTTTTCGGTAGAAAAGGAAATACCTTCATATAAAATCTAGAGAGAAGCAATCAGAGAAACTTCTTTGTGATGTGTGCATTCATCCCACAGTGTTAAACCTTTCTTTTGATGGAGCAGTTTTGAAACTTTATTTTTGTAGAATCTGCAAATGGACATTTGGAGCAATTTGTGACCTAAGGTGGAAAAGGAAATATATTCACGTAAATACTAGACAGAAGAATTCTGTGACACTTGATCAGGACGTCTGGTTCATCTTACAGAGTTGAATCTTTCTTTTCATTGAGCAGTTTGGAAACACTGTTTTTGTAGAATCTTCAAATGGACATTCACAGTGCTTTGTGTCCTATGGTAGAAAAGGAAATATCTTCATATAAAAAATATATAGAAGCATTCTGAGAAACTTGTTTGTGATGTGTGCGTTCATCTCACATATTTGAACCTTTCTTTGGATTGAGCACTTTAGAAACACTCTTTTTGTAGAATCTGCAGGTGAACATTTGGAGCGCTTTTTGCCCTATGGTAGAAAAGGAAATATCTTCACAAAAAATATAGACAGAAGCAATCTGAGAAACTTCTTTTTGATATGTGCATTCATCTGACAGAGTGAGCCCTTTCTTTTGATTGAGCAGTCTTTTTGTACAATCTGCAAGTGGATATTTCGGACGCTTTTCTGCCTATGGTAAAAACGGAAACATCTTCACTTAAAGTCTAGACAGAAGCAATCTGAGAAAATACTTTGTGCTATGTGCATTCATCTCACAGAGTTAAACCTATTTTTTGATAGGGCAGTTTTGAAACTCTCTTTTTGTAGAATGTGCAAGTGGACACTTGGAGCGGTTTGAAGCCTATGGTGGAAAAGGAAATATCTTCACATAAAAACTAGACAGAAGAATTCTGAGAAACTTCAGTGTGATGTGTGCATTCATCTCACAGAATTGAACCTTTCTTTTGATTGAGCAGTTTGGAAACACTCTTTTTTGTAGAATCTGCAAGTGGACATTTGGAACGCTTTGCTTCCTCTGGTAGAAAAGGAAATATCTTCACTTAAAATGTAGACAGAAGCCATCTGAGAAACTTCTTTGTGATGTGTGCCTGCATCTCACAAAATTAAACCTTTATTTAATTAAGCAGTTTTGAATCTCTCTTTTTGTAGATTCTGCAAGTGGACATTTGGAACACTTTGAAGCCTATGGTGGAAAACAAAATATGTTTATATAAAAACCAGACAGAAGAATTTTGTGGATCTACATTGTGATGTGTGCATTCTTCTCACGGAGCTGAACTTTTCTTTTGATTGAGCAGTTTGGAAACACTCTTCTTGTAGAATCTGCAAGTGGCTATTTGGTGCACTTTGCCGCCTTTGGTAGAAAAAGAAATATCTTCACATAAAATCTAGACAGAAGCAATCTTAGCAACTTCTTAGTGATGTGTGCATTCATCTCACATAGTTTAACCTTTCCTTTGATTGAACAGTTTGGAAAGACTCTTTTAGTAGAATCTGCAAGAGGACATTTCGTGCTCTCTGCGGACTATGGTAGACAAGGAAATATTGTCACATAAAATCTAGACAGAAGCAATCTGAGAAACTTCTTGATGTGAGCATTCATCTCACAGAGTTAAACCTTTGCTTTGATTAAGCACTTTTGAAACTCTCTTTTTGTAGAGTCTGCAAGTGGACATTTAGAGTGCTTTGAGGACAATGGTGGAAAAGGAAATATCTTCACATAAAAACTAGACAGAAGAACTCTGAGAAACATCTTTGTGTTGTGTGCGTTCATCTCACAGAAGTGAATGTTTCTTTTGATTCAGCAGTTTGGAAACACTCTTTTTGTAGAATCTGCAAGTGGACATTTGGAGGACTTTGTGGCCTAAGTTAGAAAAGGAAATATTTTCACATAAAATCTAGAAAGAAACAATCTCAGATACTTCTTTATGATGTGTGCATTCATCTCACAGAGTTAAAACATTCTTTTGTTGAGTAGTTTTGAAACCCTCCTTTAGTAGAAGTTGCAAGTGGACATTTGGAGCACTTTGATGCCTATGGTGGAAAAGGAAATAACTTCACATAAATACTAGATAGGAACATTCTGAAAAACTTCTTTGCCATGTGTGTTTTCATCTCCTAGAGTTGAACCTTTCTTTTGAAAGACGAGTTTTGAAATATGCTTTTTGTAGAACCTGCAAGTGGACATTTCAAGCGCCTTGAGCCCTATGGTGGAAAAGGAAATATTTTCACATGAAAACTAGACAGAAGAATTCTGAGAAATTTATTTGTGAAGCGTGCGTTCATCTTACAGAGTTGAACATTTCTTTTGATTAAGTAGTTTGGAAACATTCTTTTTGTAGAATCTGCAAGAAGGCATTTGGAGTGCTTTGCAGCCTATGGTAGAAAAGGAAATATCTTCACATAAAATCTAGACAGAAGCAATCTGAGAAACTTTTTTGTGATGTGTGCATTAATCTCACAGAGTTAACGCTTTCTTTTGATTGAACAGCTTTGCAAATCTCTTTTTGAAGAATCTGCAAGTGGATATTGGAGCGCTTTGCAGCCTATGGTAGAAAAGGAAATATCTTCACATAAAATCTAGACAGAAGTAATCTGAGAAACTTCTTTTTTATGGGTGCATTCATCTCACAGAGTTAACACTTCCTTTTGATTGAGCAGTTTTGAAACTCTCTTTTTGTAGAATCTGCAAGTGGACATTTGGAGCACTTTGAGGCCTATGGTGGAAAATGAAATATCTTCAAATAAAAACTAGGCAGAAAAATTCTGAGAAATGTCTTTGTGTTGTGTGCATTCATCTCACAGAGTTGAACCTTTCTTTTGATTGAGCAGTATGGAAACATTCTTTTTGTAAAATCTGAAACTGGACATTTGCAGTGCTTTGTGGCCTATGGCAGAAAAGGAAATATCTTCACATAAAATCTAGACAGAAAGAATATGAGAAACATCTTTGTGATGTGTGCATTCATCTCTCAGAGTTAAACCTTTCTTTTTATTGAGCAGTTTGAAACTCTTTTTTTGTAGAATCTGCATGGGGACCACTGGAGCCCTTTGAGTCCTATGGTGTAAAAGGAAATATCTACACATGAAAACTAGACAGAAGAATTCTGAGAAACTTCTTTGTGATGCGTGCATTCCTCTCACAGAGTTGAACCTTTCTTTTGATTGAGCATTTTGGAAACACTCTTTTTGTATTATCTGCAAGTGGACATTTGGAGTGCTTTAGGGCTATGGTAGAAAAGGAAATATGTTCAAATTAAATCTATACAGGAGCAATCTGATAAACTTCTTTGCTATGTGTGCATTCATCTCACAGAGTTAAAACTTACTTTTGATTGAGCAATTTTGAAACTCTCTTTTTGTAGAATCTGCAAGTGGACATTTTGAGTGCTTTGAGGCCTATGGTGGAAAAGGAAATATCTGCCCATAAAAGCTAGATAGAAGAATTCTGAGAAACTTCTTTGTGATTTGTACTTTCATCTCACAGAGTTGAAACTTTCTTTTGATTGAGTAGTTTGGAAACAGTCTTTTTGTAGGTTCTGCAAGTTGACATTTGGAGCACTTTGAGGCCTACGGTGGTATAGGAAATATCTTCACAAAAAACTAGACAGAAGAATTCTGAGAAAATATTTTGTGATGGGTGTGTTCATCACACAGAGTTGAACTTTCTTTTGATTGAGCAGTTTGGAAACACTCTTTGTGGAATCTGCAAGTGGGAATTTGGAGTGCTTTGAGGCCTACAGTAGAAATGAAATATCTTCAGATAAAATCTAGACAGAAGGAATCTCAGAAACTTATTTGTGATATGTGCATTCATCTCACAGAGTTAAACCTGTCTTTTGATTGAGCAGTTTTGAAAATCTCTTTTTATAGAATCTACAATGGACATTTGGAGTGCTTTGAAGGCTTTGGTGGAAAAGGAAATATCTTCATATAAAAATTAGATAAAACCATTCTGAGGAACTTCTTTGTGATGTGTGCATTCATCTCCCAGATTTGACACTTCCTTTTAATGGACCAGTTTTGAAATAGTCTTTTTGTGGAATCTGCAAGTGGATATTTTGAGCTCCTTGAGGCCTGTGGTGGAAAACGAAATATCTTCACATACAAACTAGACAGAAGAATTCTGAGAAACTTCTTTGGGATGTGTGCATTCACCTCACAGAGTTGAACCTTTCTTTTGATTGAGCAGTTTGGAAACACTGTTTTTGAAGAATCTGCAAGTGGACATTTGGAGCGCTTTGAGGCCTATGGTAGAAAAGGAAATATCTTCACATAAAATGTAGACAGAAGCAATCTGAGAAACTTCTTTGGATGTGTGCATTCATCTCACAGAGTTAAAACTCTCTTTTGATTGGGCAGTTTTGAAACTCTCTTTTTGTATAATCTAGAATTGGACATTTGGAGTGCTTTGTGTCCTGTGATGGAAAAGGAAATATTTTCACATAAAAACTAGACAGAAGAATTCTGTGACACTTCTTTTTGATATGTGCTTTCATCTCACAGAGCTGAACATTTTTTGTGATTGAACATTTTGGAAACACTCTTTTTGTAGAATCTGTAAGTTGGAATTTGGAGCGCTTTGCAGCCTATGGTAGAAAAGGAAATGTCTTCACATAAAATCTAGATAGAAGCAATCTGAGAAACTACTTTGTGGTGTGTGCATTCATATCACAGAGATAAACTTTCTTTTGGTTGAGCAGTTTTGAAACTCTCTTTTTGTAGAATCTACAATTGGACATTTGTAGCGCTCTTAGGTCTGTGGTGGAAAAGAAAATATCTTCACATAAAAACTAGACAAAATTATTCTGAGAAACTTCTTTGTGATGTGTGTGGTCATCTCACATACCTGAACCTTTCTTTTGATCTAGCAGTTTGGAAGCACACTTTTTGTAGAATATGCAGGTGGGCATCTGGAGCGCTTTGAGGCCTATGGTAGAAAGGGAAATATCTTCACGTAAAATCTAGACAGAAGCAATCTTAGAAACTTCTTTGCGATGTGTGCATTCATCTCACAAACTTAAACCTTTGTTTTGACTCAGAAGTTTTGAAACTCTCTTTTTGTAGAATCTGCAATTGGACATTTAGAGCCCTTTGAGGCCCATGGTCTAAAAAGAAATGTCTTCACATAAAAACTAGATAGAAGAATTCAGAGAAACTTCTTCATGATGTGTGCACTCATCTCACAGAGTTGAACCTTTCTTTTGATTAAGCAGTTTGGAAACACCCTTTTTGTAGACTCTGCATGTGGACATTGTAGTGCTTTGCAGCCTATGATAGAAATGGAAATATCTTCACATGAAATCTAGAAAGAAGCAATCTGAGAAAATTCATTGTGATGTCTGCATTCATCTGAGAGTTAACCCTTTCTTTTGATTGAGCAGTTTTGAAACTCTCTTTTGTAGAATCTGCAAGTGGACATTTGGAGGGATTTGAGGGCAATGGTGGAAAAAGAAATGTGTTCACATAAAAACTAGATAGAAGCATTCTGAGAAACTTATTTGTTATGAGTGCATTTATCTCCCAGAGTTGAACCTTTCTTTGGATGGACCAATTTTGAAATATAATTTTTGTGTAATCTGCAAGTGGACATTTCGAGCGCCTTGAAACTTATACTGGAAAATGAAATATCTTCACATAAATACTAGACAGAAGAATTCTGAGAAACTTTTTTGTGATGTGTTCATTCATCTCACCGAGTTTAACCTTTCTTTTGATTGAGCAGTTTGGAAACACTCTTTTTGAAGAATCTCCAAGTGGACATTTGGAGCGCTATGCAGTTGGTGGTAGGAAAGGAAATATCTTCACATAAAATCTAGACGGAAGCAATCTGAGAAAGTTCTTTGTGATGTGTGCATTTATTTCACAGAGTTAAACCTTTCTTTTGTTTGAGCAGTTTTGAACCTCTCTTTCTGTAGAATTTGCAAGTGGACATTTGGAGCTATTTGTGGCCTATGGTAGAAAAGCAAATATCTTTATATAAAAACTAGATAGAAGATTTCTGAGAAACTTCTTTGTGATGTGTTCATTCACCTCACAGAGTTCAAACTTTCTTTTGGTTGAGCAGTTTGGAAACACTCTTTTTGTACAATCTGCAAATGGACATTTGGACCGCTTTGCAGTGTATGGTTGAAAAGGAATTATGTTCACATAAAATCTAGACAGAAGCAATCTGGAAAACTTCTTTGTAATGTATACATTCATCTCACAGACTGAAATGCTTCTTTTGACAGAGCAGTTTTGAAACTCTCTTTTTGTAGAATCTGCACATGTACATTTGGAGCACTTTGAGGCCTATGGTGGAAAAAGTAATATCTTCACATAAAAACTAGATGGAAGAATTCTGAGAAACTTCTTTGTGGTGTGTGCATTCATCTCACAGTTTTGAACCTTTCGTTTGATTGAGCAATTTGTAAACACACTTTTGGTAGAATCTGCAAGTGGACATTTGGAGCGCTTTGTGGTATATGGTATAAAAGGAAATATCTTCACATAAAATCTAGAGAGAAGTAATCTGAGAAACTTCTTTGTGTTGTGTACATTCCTCTCACTGTCTTTAACCTTTCTTCTGATTGAGCAGTTTTTAAACTCTCTTTTTGTGGAATCTGCAAGTCAACATTTGGAGCTCTTTGATGCCTATGGTGGAAAAGGAAATATCTTCACATAAAAACTATACAGAAGAATTCTGAGAAAGTTTTGTGATGTGTGCGTTCATCTCAGAGTTGAACCTTTCGTTTGATTGAGCAATTTGTAAACACACTTTTGGTAGAATCTGCAAGTGGACATTTGGAGCACTTTGCAGCCTATGGTAGAAAAGGATATGTATTCACATAAAAACTAGACAGAAGAATTCCGACAACCTTCTTTGTGATGTGTGCATTCGTTTCACAGAGTTGAACATTTCTTTTGATTGAGCAGTTTGGAAACACACTTAATGTAGAATCTTTAAGTGCACATTTGGAGCGCTTTGTGACCTATGGTACAAAAGGAAGTATTTTCACATGAAACCTACACAGAAGCAGCCTGAGAAACTTTTTGTGATGTGTGCATTCATCTCACAGAGTTAAAACTTCCTTTTCATTGAGCAGTTTAGAAACTCCCTTTTGTAGAATATGCAAGTGTACATTTGTAGCACTTTGAGGCCTGTGATGGAAAAGGTAAAAATTTCCCACAAAAACTAGATGGAAGAATTCCGAGAACTTCTTTGTTGTGTGTGCATTCATCTCACAGATTTGAACATTTTTTTTGATTGATAAGTTTGGAATCACTCTTTTTGTAAAATATGCAAGTGGACATTTGGAGCGCTTTGTGGCCTGTGGTAGAAAAGGTAACATCTTCACATGAAATATAGACAGAAGCAATATGAGAAACTATTTTGTGATGTGTGAATTCATCTCACAGAGTTAAACCTTTCTTCCGATTGAGCAGTTTTGAATCTCTCTTTTGCTGGAATCTGCAAGTGGACATTTGGCACGCTTTGTTGCCTATGGTGGAAAAGGAAATATCTTCGCATAAAAATTAGACAGAAGAATTGTTAGAAACTTCTTTGTGATGGGTGCGTTCATCTCACAAAGTTGAACCTTTTTTTTTGATTCAGCAGTTTGGAAACACTCTTTTTGTAGAATCTGCAAGTGGACATTTGGAGTGCTTTGCTGCCTATGGTAGAAAAGGAAATATCTTCTCATAAAATCTAGACAGAAGCAATCTGAGAAACTTCTTTGTGATGTGTGCATTCATCTCACAAAATTAAACCT
Organism: Pan paniscus; assembly: GCF_029289425.2. Lineage (NCBI taxonomy): Eukaryota > Metazoa > Chordata > Mammalia > Primates > Hominidae > Pan > Pan paniscus. Next base: position 35,865,252 of record NC_073270.2, read on the forward strand.
TCCTTTTGGTTGAGCAATTTTGAAACTCTGTTAATGTAGAATCTGCAATTAGACATTTGCAGCATTTTGAGGCCTATGGTGGAACAGGAAATATCTTCACATAAAAACAAGACAGAAGAATTCTGAAAAATGTCTTTGTGATGTGTGCTTTCACCTCACTGATTTGAAACTTTCTTTTGATTGAGCAGTTTGGAAACACTTGTTTTAGAATCTGCAGGGGAAATTTGGACAGTTTGTGGCCTGTAGTAGAAAAGAAAATATCTTCTCATAAAATCTAGACAGAAGCAATCTGAGAAACTTCTTTGTGTTGTGTACCTTCATCTCACACAGTTTAACCTTTCTTTTGATTGAGCAGTTTTTAAACTCTGTTTTTGTAGAATCTGCAAGTGGACATTTGGAGCTCTTTGATGCCAATCATGGAAAATGCAATATCTTCACATAAAAACTATACAGAAGCATTCTGAGAAACTCCTTTATGATGTGTGCGTTCATCTCACAGAGTTGAAACTTTCGTTTGATTAAGCAATTTTTAAACACTCTTTTTGTAGAATCTGCAAGTGGACATTTGTAGCACTTTGAGGCCTATGGTGGAAAAGGAACATTAAAAACTAAACAGAAGAATTCTGAGAAACTTTTTTGTGATGTGTGCATTCATCTCACAGAGTTGAACGTTTCTTTTCATAAAGCTGTTTGGAAAAACTCTTTTTGTTGAATCTGCAAGTGGATATTTGGAGCACTTTGCAGCCTCTAATAGAAAAGAAAAAATCTTCAGATAAAATCTAGACAGAAGCAATCTGAGAAACTTCTTTGTGATGTGTGTATTCATCTCCCAGAGTTAAACCTTTCTTTCTATTGAGCAGTTTTGAAACTCTGTTTTTGTAGAATCCGCAAGTGGACATTTGGATCGCTTTGAGGCCTATGCTGGAAAAGGTAATATCTTCAAATAAAAACTAGACAGGAGAATTCTGACAGACTTCTTTGTGATGTGTGTATTCATCTCACTTTCCTTAGATTGAGCAGTTTGGAAACCCTCTTTTTGTAGAATATGCAAGTGGACATTTGGAGTGCTTTGCGGCCTATCACAGAAAAGGAAATATCTTCACATAAAATCTAGACACAAGGAATCTAAGAAACTTCATTGTGATGTATGCATTCATCTCACAGATTTAAAGCTTTCTTTTTATAGAACTGTTTTCAAACTCTTTTTTTGTAGAATCTGCAATTGGAGTGCTTTGCAGCCTATGGTAGAAAAGGAAATATCTTCACATAAAATCTAGAAAGAAGCAATGTGAGAAACTTCTTTGTGATGTGTACATTAGTCTTACAGAATTAAACCTTTCTGTTGATTGAGCAGTTTTGAAACTTTCTATTTGTAGAATTTGCAAAGGGACATTTGAAGACCTTTGATTCCTATGGAAGAAAAGGAAGTATCTTCACATAAAAACTAGACAGAAGAATTCTGAGAAACTTCTTTATGATGTGTGCGTTCATCTCACAGAGTTGAACATCTCATTTGATTCAGCATTTTGGAAACACTCTTTTCGTGGAATCTTCAAGTGGACATTTGGAGCACTTTGAGTCCTATGGTGTAAAAGTAAATATCTTCACATATAAACTAGACAGAAGAATTCTGAGAAACTTCTTTGTGATGTGTGGGTTCATTTCAGAGAGTTGAAACTTTAGTTTGATTGAGCAGTTTGGAAACTCTCTTTTTGTAGATTCTACAATTGGACATTTGGAGTGTTTTGAGGCCTATGGTGGAAAAGGAAATATCTTCAGTTTAAAACTACACAGAAGAATTATGACAAACTTCTCTGTGATGTGTGTGTTCACCTCATGGAGTTGCACCTCTCTTTTGATTGAGCAGTTTGGAAACACTCTTTTTGTAGAATATGCACGTGCACATTTGGAGCGCTTTATAGCCATTGGTAGAATAGGAAATAGCTTCACATAAAATCCAGACAGAAGGAATCTGAAAAACTTCTTTGTGATGTGTGCATTCATCTCACAGAGTTAAACCTTTCTTTTGATTGAGCAGTTTTGTAACTCTTTTTGCAGAATCTGCAACTGGACATTTGGAGCACTTTGAAGACTATGGTGGAAAAGGGAATATCTTCACATAAAAACTAGACAGAATTCTGAGAAACTTCTTTGAGATGTGTGTGTTCATCTTACAGTGTAGATCCTTTATTTTGATTGAGCAGTTTGGAAACATTATTTTTGTAGAATATGCAAGTGGACATTTGGAGTGCTTTGCGGCCTATGGTAGAAAACGAAATGTCTTCACATAAAATCTAGACAGAAGCAATCTGAGAAACTTCTTTGTGATGTGTGCATTCATCTCACGGAGTTTAAACATTCCTTTGTTTAAGCAGTTTTGAAACTCTCTTTTTGTAGAATTTGCAAGTGGACATTTGGAGTGCTTTCAGGCCTATGGTGGAAAAGGAAATATCTTCACATAAAAACTAGACAGAAAACTCTGAGAAACACTTTGTGATGCATTCGTTCATCTCACGGAGTTGAACTTTTCTTTTGATTCAGCAGTTTGGCAACACTCTTTGTGTAGAATCTGCAAGTGGATATTTGGAGTGCTTCGTGGCCTACTTTAGAAGGGGAAATATCTTCATATAAAATCTAGGCAGAAGCAATCTGAGAAAATTCTTTGTGATGTGTGCATTCATGTCACAGAGTTAAACATTTCTTTTGATAGAGCAGTTTTGAAACACTCTCTTTGTAGAATCTGCAAGTGGGTATTTGGAGCACTTTGAGGCCTATTGTGGAAACGGAAATATCTTCATATAAAAACTACACAGAAGCATTCTGACAAACTTCGTTGTGATGAGTACATTCAACTCACAGTGTTGAACCTATCTTTTGATTGAGAAGCTTTTAATCTCTCTTTCTGTAGAATCGGCAAGTGGATATTTGGAGCCCTTTGTGCCCTAAGGTGGAAAAGGAAATATCTTCAAATACAAACTACACAGAAGGATGCAGAGAAACTTATTTGTGATAAGTGCATTCATCACACAGATTTGAACTTTTCTTTTGATTGAGCAGTTTGATATCTCCTTGCAGATTCTACAAGAACAGAGTATCCAAACTGATTAATCAAAAGAAGGCATCACATAAAATCTCTAGAAGAAAATCTAGGGAACAACATTCAGGACATAGGCACGGGCAAGGTCTTCATGTCTAAAACACCTAAAGCAATGGCAACAAAAGCCACAATTGACAAATGGGTTCTCATTAAACTAAGGAGCTTCTGCACAGCAAAAGAAACCACCATCAGAGTGAACAGGAATCCTATAGAATGGGAGAAAAGTTTTGCAACCTACTCATCTGACAAAGGGCTAATATCCAGAATCTACAATGAACTCAGACAAATTTACAGGAAAAAAAAAACAAACAACCCCATCAAAAGGTGGGCGAAGGATATGAACAGACATTTCTCAAAAGAAGACATTTCTGCAGCCAATGAACAAATGAAAAAATACTCATCTTCACTGGCCATCAGAGAAATGCAAGTCAAAATCACAATGAGATACCATCTCACACCAGTTAGAATGGCAATCATTAAAAAGTCAGGAAACAACAGGTGCTGGAGAGGATGTGAGAAATAGGAACACTTTTGCACCGTTGGTGGGACTGTAAACTAGTTCAACCATTGTGGAAGTCGGTATGGCGATTCCTCAGGGATCTAGAACTAGAAATACCACTTGACCCAGCCATCCCATTACTGGGTATATATAGCCAAAGGATTATAAATCATGCTGCTATAAAGACACATGCTCACATATGTTTATAGCAGCACTATTCACAATAGCAAAGACTTGGAACCAACGTAAATGTCCAACAACGATAGACTGGATGAAGAAAATGTGGCACATATCCATCATGGAACACTATGCGGCCATAAAAAATGATGAGTTCATGTCCTTTGTAGGGACATGGATGAAGCTGGAAACCATCATTCTCAGCGAACTATCACAATGATAAAACATAAAACACCACATGATCTCACTCATAGTTGGGAATTGATCAAAGAGAACACATGGACACAGGAAGGGAAACATCACACACCACACACCAGGGATTGTAGTCGGGTGGGAGAAGGGGGAGGGGGAGGGATAGTATTAGGAGATATACCTAATGCTAAATGATGAGTTCATGGGAGCAACACAGAAACATGGCACATGTATACATATGTAACAATCCTGCATGTTGTACACGTTCCCTAAAACTTAAAGTATAATAGTAGTAAAAGTAAATAATTAAAAAATAAACCCAGAGCTCCAAAAAATGATTCAATGCTATGAGATGAATGCATAAATCACAAATAAGTTCCTCAGAAAGCTTCTGTCTACATTTTATATGAAGATATTTCCTTTTTCACCATAAGCCTCAAAGCGCTCAAAAATATCCCTTTGCAGATTCTACAAGAAAAGAGTTTCCCATCTGCTCAATGAAAAGAAACATTTACCTCTGTGAGATGAATGCACACATTACAAAGCAGTTTCTCAGAAACATTCTGTATAGATTTTATGTGAAAATATTTCCTTTTTCCCCATAGGATTCAAAGCGCTCACAAATATCCCTTTGCTGATTCTTCAAAAAGACTGTTTCCAAACTGCTCAATCAAAAGAATGTTTCAACTGTTTGAAAGGAATGCACACATAAAACAGAAGTGTCTCCGAAAGCTTCTGTCTAGTATTCATGTGAAGATATTTCCTTTCTCACCATTGGCCTCCAAGTGTACACAAATATCCCTTTGCAGATTCTAAAAAAAGACTGTTTCCAATATGCTAAATCAATAGAAAGGTTAAAGTCTGTGAGATGAATTCAAACATCACAGAGCGCTTTCTCAGAAACCATCTTTCTAGTTTTTCTGTGAAGATATTTCCTTTTTCACCTCAGGTTTCAAAGTGCTCACAAATATCCTTTTGTAGATTCTACAAAAAGACTGTTACCAAACCTCTCAATCAAAAGAATGGTTATACTCTGTGAGATGAATGCACATTCACAAAAAAGTTTCTCAGAAGTCTTCTGTCTAGTTTTTATGTGAAGATCAGAGTGCAGTGGAATGAAATCGAATGGAACAGAATGGAAGTGAACGGAACGGACTGGAGTGGAAAGGAATGGAATGGAATGGAGTAGAGTGGAGTTGTGACGGTTGGAGAGGAGTGGAGTGGAGAGGAGAGGAACAGAATGGAGTGGATTTGAAAGGAATGGAATGGAATGGAGTGCAGTGCAGAGGAGTGGAATGAAATGGAATGGAGTGGACAGGAATGGAGTGGAGTGGAATGGGATAGAGTGGAGGGGAGAGGAGTGGATTAAAGTGGAGTGAAGTGGAGTGGATTGGAGAGTGGAGTGGAGTGGAGTTGAATGGAGTACAATGGAATGGAATGGAGTGGAAAGGAATGGAATAGAGTGCAATGGAATAGAGTGGAGTGAAGTGGAAAGGAATGGATTAGAGTGGAATGGAATGGAGTGGAGTGCAGTGGAGAGGAGTGGAATGGAGTGAAACGGAGTGGAGTGGAATGGAGAGGAGTGGAAAGGAATGGAGTGGAATGGAATGGAATGGAGTGTAGTGGAATGGAATGGAGTGGAGTGGAGTCAATGGAATGGAATGGAATGGATTGGAATGGAATGGAATGGAACAGAATTGAATGCAATGGAACGGAACAAAGTGGAGAGCAGAGCAGTTGAGTGGAGTGTGTCCAAGTGGACTGGACTGGAATGGAATGGAACGGAATGGTGAAATATAACGCGAGCTAAGATTGTGCCACTGCACTACAGTCTTGGTGACAGAGTTACATCCAATTGAAATAAGGGAATGGAATGGAGTAGAGTGGAATGGAGTGGATTGGACTGGAATAGAATGGAATGTAGTGGAATGGAATGGAATGGAAAGAAGTGGAATGGAGTATAATGGAGTGGAGTGGAATGGAGTGTAGTGGAATGGAGTGGAATGCAATGGAAAGGAATGGAGTGGAATTGAATGGAAGGCAATTGAGTGGAATGGAGTGGAGTGGAGTGGAGGGCAGTGGAATGGAGTGGAATGAACTGGAATGGAATGGAGTGGAGTGAAATGGAATGGACTGGGATGCAATGGAACAGAATGGAACGGAACAGAATATAATGGAGTGGACTTGAGTGGAGTGTAGTGGAGTTGAGTGGAGTTGAACGGAGTGCAGTGGAATGGAATGGAATAAAGTGGAGTGGAGCAAAGTGGAGCAGAGAGGAATGGAGTGGAGTGGACAGGAGAAGAATTGAGTGGAATGGAATGGAGTGGAGTGGAATGGAGAGGAATGGAATGGAATGGAATTGAATGGAATGGAACGGAAGGGAACAGAGTGTAGTGGAGTAGTGTGGAGTTGAGTGGAGTGGATTGCAGTGCAGTTGAAAGGAATGGAAGGGAGTGGAATTGAATGGAGTGGAATGGAATGGAATGGAATGGAACGGATTGGAGTGGAGTGGAGTGGAGTGGAGTGGAGTGGAGTGGAGTGGAATGGAGAGAACTGGAAACTGAGGGAATGGAATGGAGTGGAGTAAAGTGGAGTGGAGAGGAATGGAATAACATGGAATGAAATGGAATGGAATGAAATGGAATGGAATGGAACAGAATGGAATGGAATGGAATGGAATGGAATGGTGAAATGTAATGTTAGCTAACGTGTTACTGTGCTCCATTCTGGGTGTCAGAGTGAGATCCAATCGAAATAAAGGAATGTAATGGAATGGAGTAGAAAGGAATGGAATGGAGTGGATGGGAATGGAATGGAGTGGAGTGGAATGGAGTGGATTGGAATGGAATGGAGGGGAGGGGAAGGGAGTGGAGTGGAGTGCAGTGGAATGGAGTGGAAAGGAGTGAAATGGAGTGTAATGGAATGGAGCAGAGTGTAATGGAATGGAGTGGAATGGAACTGAAACGTGTAGAATGAAATGGAATGGAATGGAATGTATTGGAGAGGAGTGCACTGGAGTGGAGTGGAGTGCAGTTGAATGGAATGGAATGAAACGGAATTGGATGGAGTGGAGTGGAATGGAATGGAATGGAATGGAATGGAATCGAATCGAATCATATCGAATGGAATGGATTGGAGAGGAGAGGAGTGGAGTGGAATGGAGAGAACTGGAAAGAGATGGAATGGAAAGGAGTGGAGTGAAGTGGAGTGGAGTGGAATGGAATAGAATGGAAAGGAAAGGAAGGGAATGGAAAGGAATGGAATGGAATGGAATGGAATGGAATGGAATGGAATGGAATGGAATGGAATGGAATGGTGAAATGTAATGTTAGTTAAAATTGTGTCACTGCACTCCAGTCTGGGTATCAGAGTGAAATCCAATCGAAATAAAGGAATGGAACGGAATGCAGTAGAATGGAATGAAATGGAGTGGTAGGAATGCAACGGATTGGAATGTAGTGGAGTGGAGTGGATTGGAATAGAATGGAGGGGAGGGGAGTGGAGTGGATTGGAGTGGAATGGAGTAGAAAGGAGTGAAATGGAGTGGAATGGAATGGACTGGAGTGGAATGGAATGGAGTGGAAGGAACGGAATGGAATGGAATGGAATGTATTCGAGTGGAGTGCAGTGGAGTTGAGTGGAGTGGATTGGAGTGCAGTTCAATGGAATGGAATGGAACGGAAATGAAAGGAGTGGAGTGGAATGGAATGCAATGAAATGGAATGGAATGGATTAGAGCGGATTGGAGTGGAGTAGAGTGGAATGGAGAGAACTGGAAAATGATGGAATGGAATGGAGTGGAGTGAAGTGGAGTGGAGTGGAATGGAATATAATGCAAAGGAATGGAATGGAATGGAATGGAATGGAAGGGAATGGTGAAATGTAATGTTAGCTAAGACTGGGTCACTGCACTCCAGTCTGGGTGTCAGAGTGAGATCCAAACCAAATAAAGCAATGGAATGGAATGGAGTAGAACGGAATTCAATGGAGTGGATTGGAATGGAATGCAGTGGAATGGAGTGGAGTGGAGGGCAGTGGATTGGAATGCAATGGAGGGGAGCGGAGTTGAGTGGAGTGGAATGGAGTGGAAAGAAGTGAAATAGAGAGGAATGGAATGGAGGGGAGTGGAATGGAAGTGAACACTACGGAACGAAATGGAAAGGAATGGAACGTATTGGAGTGGAGTGCAGTGGAGATGAGAGGAGTGGATCGGAGTGCAGTGGAAAGGAATACAATGGAATGGAATTGAGTGGAGTGGAGTGGAGTGGAATGGAATGAAATGGAGTTGAACGGAATGGAACAGTGAAATGAAATGAGAGCTAAGACTTTGCCACTACACTACAGTCTGGGTGACAGAGTGAGATTCAGTTGAAATAAAGGAATCGAATGGAATGGAGTACAATGGAATGGAACAGAGTGGAGTGGAGTGAAGAGCAGTGGATTGGAGTGGAATGGAGGGGAAGGTAATGGAGTGGAGTGGAATGGAAAGGAATGGAATGGAATGGAATGGAATGGAACAGAATGCAATGGAAAGGAACGGAACAAAGTGGAGTGGAGTGCAGTTGAGTGGAGTGGATTGGAGTGGACTGGAACGGAACGGAAAGGAGGGGAATGAAGTGGAGTGGACAGTAATGGAAAGGAGTGGAATGGAGTGGAGAGGAATGGAGTGGAAGGGAATGAAACGGAATGGAGGAGAAGGGAACGGAATGGAATGGAATGAATTGGAATGGAGTATAAGGGAGCGGAGTGCAGTGGAATGGCGCTGAGAGGAATGGAGTGTATTGGAATGAAGTGGAATGCAACGGAATGTACTGGAGTGGAACGGAATGGAGTGCAATTGAGTGGAATGGAATGGAGTGCAGTGGAGAGGAGGGCAGTGGAAACGAGTGGAATGGAGTGGAATGGAGTGGAGTGGAATGGAGTGGAGTGGAATGGAATGGAATGGAATGGAATGGAACAGAATGGATCAGAACAGAATAGAATGCAGTGGAGTTGAGTGGAGTGTAGTGGAATTGAGTGGAGTGGACCGGAGAGCAGTGGAATGGAACGGAGTGGAGTGGATTGGAGTGGAATGGAGTGGAATGGAGTAGAATGGAGTGGAAAGGAATGCAGTGTAGTGGAATGGAGTGGAATGGAATGGAATAGAATTGAATGGAATGGAATGGAACGGAATGGAAGGGAAAGAAGTTGAGTGGAGTAGTGTGGAGTTGAGTGGAGTGGATTTGATTGCAGTTCAATAGAAGGGAACGGAATGCAATGGAGTGGAGTGGAATGGAAAGGAATGGAATGGAATGGAAGGGATTTGAGTGAAGGGCAGTGGAGTGGAATGGAGAGAACCGGAATCTGATGAAATGGAACAGAGTACAGTAAAGTGGAGTGGAGTGGAATAGAATGGAATGGAATGGAATGGATTGGTGAAATGTAATGCTAGTTAAGGTTGTGTCACTGCACTCCACTTTGGGTGTCAGAGTGAGAACGAATTGATATAAAGGAATGGAATGGAATGGAGTAGAATGGAATAGAAAGAAGTGGAAGGAAATGGAGAGGAGTGGAATGGAGTGGAGTGGAGTGGAAAGGAATGAAGGGGAGTGGAGGGGAGTTGAAAGGAGTGGAGGGGAGTGGAGTGGACTGGAGGGGAAAGGAGTGGACAGGAGTGAAATGGAATGGAATGGAGAGGAGTGAAAAGGAATGGAGTGGAATGGAACAGAACGATAGAGAATGAAATGGAATGGAATGTACTGGAGTGGAGTGCAGTGGAGTTGAGTGGAGTGGATTGGAGCGCAAGTGAATGGAATGGAATGGAAAGGAAAGGAGTGGAGTGGAATGGAATGGAATGGAATGGAATGGAATGGAATGGATTCAAGTGGAGTGGAGTGGAGTGGAATGGAGAGAACTGGAAACTGAAGGAAAAGAATGGAGTGGAGTGAAATGGAGAGGAATGGAATGGAACAGACGGGAAAGGAATTGAATGGAATGGAATGGAATGGAATGCAATGGAATGGAATGGAATGCAATGGAATGGAATGGAATGGAATGGTGAAATGTAATCATAGCTAAGATTGTGTCACGGCACTCCAGACAGGGTGTCACAAAGAGATCCAATCGAAATAAAGCAATGAAATGGAATGGAGTAGAATGCAATGGAATGAAGTGGATGGGAATGGAACGCAGTGAAATGGAGTGGATGGGAATGGAACGGAGTGAAATGGAGCGGAGTGGAGTGGATTGGAATGGAATGCAAGAGAGTAGAGTGGAGTGGAGTGGAATGGAGTGGAAAAGAGTGAAACGGTGTGTAATGGAATGGAGAGGTGTGGAATGGAAAGGAGGGGAATGGAAAGGAACAGAATGAAATGGAACTGAATGGAATGTACAGGAATGGAGTGCACTGGAGTTGAGTGGAGTGGATAGGAGTGCAGTTGAATGGAATGGAATGGAATCAACCTGAGTGGAATGGAATGTAATGGAATGGAATGGAATGGAATATAATGGAATGGAATAGAATGGAATGGAATCAACCCGAGTGGAATGGAATGGAACGGAACGGAAAGGAACGCAAAGGAATGCAATGGAATGCAATGGCATGTAGTGGAATGGAATCAACTGGAATGGAAAAAATGGAATGGAATGGAAAGGAATGGAATGGAATGGAATCAACCCGAGTGGAATGGAATGGAATGGAATGTAACGGAATGCAATGGAATGGAATGGAATGGAATCGAATGGAATGGAATAGAATCAACAAGAGTGGAATGGAATAGAATGGAATGGAATGGAATGGAATGGAATGGAATGAAACGGAATGGAATGCAATGGAATTTACGCTAGAGGAATGGAATGGAATGGAATGGAATGCATTGGAATGGAATGCAATGGAATGGAATGGAATCTAATGGAAACAACTTCAATGACATGGAGAGGAATGGAATGGAATGGAATGGAATGGAATCCACCCGAGTGGAATGGAATGGAACGTATTAGAATGGAATGGAATGCAAGGGAATGGAATGGAATGGAATTAACCCAAGTGGAATGCAATGGAAAGGAATGGAAGGGAAGGGAAGGGAAGGAAAGGAAATTGAATGGAATGGACTGGAATGGAATGGAATCAACCTAAGTGGAATGGAAGGGAATGGAATCAACCAGAGTGGAAAGGAATGGAATGGAAAGGAATTGAATGGAATGGAATGGAATGGAATGGAATGGTATCGAACCAAACTGAGTGGAATGGAATGGAATGGAAAGGAATGGAATGGAATGAAGTGGAAAGGATTGCATTGGAATGGAATCAACCCGATTGGAATGGAATGGAATGGAATGGAATGGAATGGAATGGATTGGAATGGAATCAACCCGAGTGGAATGGAAAGGAATGGAATGGAATGGAATGGAATGGAAAGGAATGGAACAAAAATGAGTGGAATGGAATGGAATGGAAAGGAATGGAATGGAACGGCTTGCATTGGAATGGAATCAACCCGACTGGAATGGAATGGAATGGAACGGAATGGAATGGAATGGAAAGGATTGGAATGGAATCAACCCGAGTGGAATGGAATGGAATGGAATGAAATGGAATGGAATAGAATGGAATGGAATGGAATGGAATGGAATGGAATGGAATGGAATGGAACAGAACGAAATGGAATAGAATGGAATCAACGCGAGTGAAACGGAATGGAATGGAACGGAATGGAATGGAATGGAATAGAAGGGAATGGAATGGATGGAATCAACCTGAGTGGAATGGAATGGAATGCAATGGAATGGAATGGAATGGAATCAAAGTGAGTGGAATGGAATGGAAACGAATGAAACGGAATCAACGAGAAGGGAATCGAATGGCATGCAATAAAGTGGAATATACACGAATGCAATGGAAAGGAATGGAATAGAATGGAATGGAATGGAATGGAGTGGAAAGGAATGGAATGGAAACAATCCGTGTGGAATGGATTGGAATGGATTGGAAAGGAAAGGAATGGAATGGAATGGAATGGAATCAACCAAGTGGAATGGAATGGAATGGAATGGAAGGGAAGGGAAGGGAAGGGAAGGGAATGGAGTGGAATGGAATGGAATGGAATCAAACACGAGTGGAATGGAATGGAATGGAATGGAATGGAATAAAATGGAATGGAATAGAATGGAATGCAATGGAATGGAATGGAATGGAACGGAATGGAATGGACTGGAAATAACGCGAGTGAAACGAAATGGAATGAAATGTAACGGAATGGAATGGAATGGAATGGAATGGAATGGTAACAACCCGAGTGGAATGGAATGGAATGAAATGGAATGGAATGGAATGGAATGGAATGGAAAGGAATGGAATGGAATGGAATCAGTGAGAGTGGAAAGTAGTAGAATGGAATGGAACGGAATCAACGAGAAGGGAATCAAATGGAATGGAATGGAATGGAATATATCCGATTGCAATGGAATGGAATGGAGACAATGGAATTAACGCGAGTGAAATGGAATGGAATGGAATGGAATGGAATCAACGTGAGTGAAATGAAATGGAATGGAATGGAGTGGCATGGAATGGAATGGAATGGAATCAACCTGAGGGGAAAGGAATGGAATGTAATGGAATAAACCCAAGTGCAATGGAATGGATTGGAATGGAATGGAACGGAATGGAATGGAATGGAATGGAAAGGAATCAAAGCGAGTGGAATGGAATGTAATGGAGTGGAATGGAATCAATGAGAAGGGAATCGAATGGCTTGAAACGGAGTGGAATCTACCCGAATGCAATGGAATGGAATGGAATGGAACGGAGTGGAATGGAATGGAATCAACCCGAATGGAATGGAATGGAATGGAATGGAATGGAATGGAATGGAATGGAACGGAATCAACATGAGTGGAATGAAATGGAATGGAATGGAAAGGAAAGGACTGCAATGGAATGGAAAGGAATGGAATGGAAACAATCCGTATGGAATGGAATGGAATGGAATTGGAATGGAAAGGAATGGAATGGAATGGAATCAACCCAAGTGGAATGGAATGGAATGGAATGGAAGCGAATGGAATGGAATGGAATGGAATGGAATAAACTTAAGAGAAATGGAATGGAATGGAATGGAACGGAATCAACGAGAAGGGAATCGAATAGCATGGAATGGAATGGAATCTACCCGAGTGGAATGGAATGGATTTTAATGGAATGGAATGGAATGAAATGGAATGGAATGGAATCAACGAGAGTGGAATGGAATGGAACGCAAGAGAATGGATTGGAAGGGAATAGAATGGAATGGCATGGAATGGAATGGAATGGAATCAACCCGAGTGGAATGGAATGGAATGAAATGGAATGCCATGGAATAGAATGGAATGGAATCAACCTGAGGGGAATGGAACGGAATGGAAAGGAATGGAACGGAATGGAAAGGAATGGAATGGAATGGAATGGAATCAACCAGAGTGGAATGGAATAGAATGGAATGGAGAGAAATAGAATGGAAAGGAATGGAATGCGGGGGAATCCACCCGAGTGGAATGGAATGGAATGGAATGGAATGGAATATAAGGGAATGGAATGGAATAAACCCTAGTGCAATGGAATGGAATGGAATGGAATGGAATGGAATTGAATGGAATCAACGAGTGTGGAATGGAATGGAATCGAATGGAAGGGAATCAAAGAGAAGGGAATCGAATGGCATGGAATGGAATGGAATCTATCCTAGTGGAATGTAGTGGAATGTAATGGAATGGAATGGAATGGAATGGAATCAACGCGAGACGAATGGAAAGGAATGGAATGGAATGGAATGGAATGGAATAGAATGGCAAGGCATGGCATGGAATGGAATGGAATCAACCCGAGTCGAATGGAATGGAACGGTATGCAATAGAATGCAATGGAATAGAATGGAATGGAATCAACCTGAGTGGAATGGAATGGAATGGAATGGAATACAATGGAATGCAATGGAATGGAATGGAATGGAATGGAATGGAATGGAATGGAATGGAATGGGATGGAATCAACACTACTGGAATGGAATAGAATGGAATGGAGAGGACTAGAATGAATGGAATGGAATAGGATGAAATGAACCTGAGAAAAATGGAATGGAATGGAATGGAATGGAATGGAGTAGAATCAACCCGAGTGGAATGGAAAGGAATGGAATGCAATCAACCCCAGTGGAATGAAATCGAAGGGAATGGAATGGAATGGAATCAACCCGAGTGGAATGGAATGGAATGGAATGGAATGGAATGGAATGGAAAGGAGTGGAATCAACGCGAGTGAAACGGTATGGAATGGAATGGAATGGAATGGAATAGAATCAACCCGAGTGGAATGAATGGAACGAGATGGAATGGAATGGAATGGAATTACATAAACCCTAGTGCAATGGAATGGAAGGGAAATGAAGGGAATGTAATGAACCCTAGTGCAATGTAATGGAATGCAATGGTATGGAATGGAATGGAAAAACCCGAGGGTAATGGAATGGAGTGAAATGGAATGGAATGGAATAGATTTGAATGGAAAAAACCTGACTGCAATGGAATGGAATGGAATGCAATGAAATGGAATGGAATGGAAGGGAAGGGAATGGAATGGAATGGAATGGAATGGAATGGAATGGAATGCAATGGAATCAACACGAGTGGAATGGAATAGAAAGGAATGGAGAGGAATAGAATGGAATGGAATGGAAAGGAATGGAATCAACCCGAGTGGAATGGAATGGAATGGAATGGAAAGGAATGGAATGAAATGGAGTAGAATCAACTGGAGTGGAATCGAATGGAATGGAAAGGAATGGAATGGAATGGAATGGAATGGAATGGAATGGAATGGAATCAACCTGATTGTCATGAAATGGAAGGGAATGGAATGGAATACAATCAACCCGAGTGAAATGGATTGGAATGGAAGGGAATGCAATCAAGCCGACTCGAATGAAAGGAATGAGATGAAATGGAATGCAATGGAATGGAATGTAATAAACACTATTGCAATGGAATGGAATGGAATGGAATGGAATGGAATGGATTGAAATGGAATGTAATGGAAAGGAATGGAATGGAATGGAATCAGTGAGAGTGAAACAGAATGGAATTGAATGGAATCGAATGAAATGGAATGGAAAGGAATCAACCCGAGGGGAATGGAATGGAATGAAATGGAATGGAATGGAATGGAATGGAATGGAATGGAATGGAATGGAATAGAATGGAATGCAATAAACACGAATGCAATGGAATGGAATGGAATGGAATGGAATGGAATGGAATCAACGTGAGTGGAATGGAATGGAATGGAACGGAGTCAACGAGAAGGGAATCGAATGGCTTGGAATGCAATGGAATCTACCCCAGTGGAATGGAATGGAATGGAATGGAATGGAATGGAATGGAATCAACGTGAGTGGAATGGAAAGGAATGGAATGGAATGGAGTAGAATAAAATGGAATGGCATGGCATGGAATGGAATGGAATCAACCCGAGTGGAATGGATTGGAATGGAACGGAATGCAATGGAATAGAAAGGAATGGAAGCAATCTGAGTGGAATGGAATGGAATGGAATGGAATACTCCGAGTAGAATGGAATGGAATGGAATGGAATGGAATGCAGTGGAATGGAATCAACGCGAGTGAAACGGAATGGAATGGGATGCAATGGAATGGAATGGAATTGAATGGAATCAACCCAAGAGGAATGGAATGGAATGGAATGGAATGGAATGGAATGGAACGGAATGAACACGAGTGGAATGAAATGGAATGGAATGGAAAGGAAAGGACTGGAATGGAATGGAAAGGAATGGAATGGAAACAATCCGTATGGAATGGAATGGAATGGAATTGGAATGGAAAGGAATGGAATGGAATGGAATGCAATCAACCCAAGTGGAATGGAATGGAACGGAATGGAAGCGAATGGAATGGAATGGAATAAACTTAAGTGAAATGGAATGGAATGGAACGGAATCAACGAGAAGGGAATCGAATAGCATGGAATGGAATGGAATCTACCCGAGTGGAATAGAATGGATTGTAATGGAATGGAATGGAATGAAATGAAATGGAATGGAATCAACGAGAGCGGAATGGAATGGAATGGAAGGGAATGGATTGGAAGGGAATAGAATGGAATGGCATGGCATGGAATGGAATGGAATCAACCCGAGTGGAATGGAATGGAATGAAATGGAATGCCATGGAATAGAATGGAATGGAATCAACCTGAGTGGAATGGAACGGAATGGAAAGGAATGGAACGGAATGGAAAGGAATGGAATGGAATGGAATGGAATCAACCAGAGTGGAATGGAATAGAATGGAATGGAGAGAAATTGAATGGAAAGGAATGGAATGCGGGGGAATGCACCAGAGTGGAATGGAATGGAATGGAATGGAATGGAAAATAAGGGAATGGAATGGAATAAACCCTAGTGCAATGGAATGGAATGGAATGGAATGGAATGGAATCAACGAGTGTGGAATGGAATGGAATCGAATGGAAGGGAATCAAAGAGAAGGGAATCGAATGGCATGGAATGGAATGGAATCTATCCTAGTGGAATGTAATGTAATGGAATGGAATGGAATTGAATCAACGCGAGACGAATGGAAAGGAATGGAATGGAATGGAATGGAATGGAATAGAATGGCATGGCATGGCACGGAATGGAAAGGAATCAACCCGAGTCGTACGGAATGCAACGGAATGCAATAGAATGCAATGGAATAGAATGGAATGGAATCAACCTGAGTGGAATGGAATGGAATGGAATGGAATACAATGGAATGCAATGGAATGGAATGGAATGGAATGGAATGGGATGGAATCAACACTACTGGAATGGAATAGAATGGAATGGAGAGGACTAGAATGAAAGGAATGGAATGGGATGAAATGAACCCGAGTAAAATGGAATGGAATGGAGTAGAATCAACCCGAGTGGAATGGAATGGAATGGAATGGAATGGAATGGAATGGAATCATCCCGAGTGGAATGGAATGGAATTGAATGAAATGAAATGGAATAGAATGCAATGGAATGGAATGGAAGGGAATGGAATGAAATGGAATGGAAAAAACACGAGTGGAATGGTATCTAATGAAATGGAATGGAATGGAATAAACCCTAGTGCCATGTAATGGAATAGAATGAAATGGAATGGAATGGAATGGAACGGAATCAGTGAGAAGGGAATCGAATGGCATAGAATGGAATGGAATCTACCCGAGTGGAATTGAATGGACTGTAATGGAATGGAATGGAATGGAATGGAATGGAATGGAATCAATGTGAGCGGAATGGAAAGGAATGCAACGGAATGGAATGCCATGGAATGGAATGGAATGGCATGGCATGGAATGGAATAGAATCAAACCGAGTGGAATGGAATGGAATGGAATGGAAAGGAATGCATTGGAATAGAATGGACAGGAATCAAACTGAGTGGAATGGAATGGAATGGAATGGAATGGAATGGAATTGAATGGAATCAAGGCGAGTGGAATGGAATAGAATGGAATGGAGACGAATACAATGGAATGGAATGGAATGGGATGGAATCAACCCGAGTGGAATCGAATGGAATTTAATGGAATGGAATGGAATGGAGTAGAATCAACCAGAGTGGAATAGAATGCAATGGAATGGAATGGAATGGAATCAACCCGAGTGGAATGAAATGGAAGGGAAAGGAATGGAATGGAATGAACGCGAGTGTAATGGAATGGAATGGAATGGAATGGAATCAACCCGAGTGGAATGAAATGGAAGGGAAAGGAATAGAATGGAATCAACGCGAGTGTAATGGAATGGAATGGAATGGAATGGTAACAACCCGAGTGGAATGGAATGGAATGAAATGGAATGGAATGGAATGGAATGGAATGGAAAGGAATGGAATGGAATGGAATCAATGACAGTGGAAAGTAGTAGAATGGAATGGAACGGAATCAACGAGAAGGGAATCAAATGGCATGGAATGGAATGGAATATACCCGATTGCAATGGAATGGAATGGAGACAATGGAATTAACGCGAGTGAAATGGAATGGAATGGAATGGAATGGAATGGAATGGAATGGAATGGAATCAACGTGAGTGAAATGAAATGGAATGGAATGGAATGGAATGGAATGGAATGGAATGGAATGGAGTGGAATCAACTCGTGTGGAATGGAATGAAATGAAATGGAATGCAATGGAATTGAATGGAACGGTTTGGAAGGGAATGAACCAGAGTGTAATGGAATGGAATGGAATGAAATGGAATGGAATAGAATGGAATGGAATGGAATGGAATGGAATCAACGCGAGTGAAACGGAATGGAATGAAATGGAATGGAATGGAGTGGCATGGAATGGAATGGAATGGAATCAACCTGAGGGGAAAGGAATGGAATGTAATGGAATAAACCCAAGTGCAATGGAATGGATTGGAATGGAATGGAACGGAATGGAATGGAATGGAATGGAAAGGAATCAAAGCGAGTGGAATGGAATGGAATGGAGTGGAATGGAATCAATGAGAAGGGAATCGAATGGCTTGGAACGGAGTGGAATCTACCCGAATGCAATGGAATGGAATGGAATGGAACAGAGTGGAATGGAATGGAATCAACCCGAGTGGAATGGAATGGAATGGAATGGAATTGAATGGAATGGAATGGAATGGAATGGAACGGAATCAACACGAGTGGAATGAAATGGAATGGAATGGAAAGGAAAGGACTGCAATGGAATGGAAAGGAATGGAATGGAAACAATCCGTATGGAATGGAATGGAATGGAATTGGAATGGAAAGGAATGGAATGGAATGGAATCAACCCAAGTGGAATGGAATGGAATGGAATGGAAGCGAATGGAATGGAATGGAATGGAATGGAATGGAATGGAATGGAATGGAATAAACTTAAGTGAAATGGAATGGAATGGAACGGAATCAACGAGAAGGGAATCGAATAGCATGGAATGGAATGGAATCTACCCGAGTGGAATGGAATGGATTTTAATGGAATGGAATGGAATGAAATGGAATGGAATGGAATCAACGAGAGTGGACTGGAATGGAACGCAAGAGAATGGATTGGAAGGGAATAGAATGGAATGGCTTGGCATGGAATGGAATGGAATCAACCCGAGTGGAATGGAATGGAATGAAATGGAATGCCATGGAATAGAATGGAATGGAATCAACCTGAGGGGAATGGAACGGAATGGAAAGGAATGGAACGGAATGAAAAGGAATGGAATGGAATGGAATGGAATGGAATGGAATCAACCAGAGTGGAATGGAATAGAATGGAATGGAGAGAAATAGAATGGAAAGGAATGGAATGCGGGGGAATCCACCCGAGTGGAATGGAATGGAATGGAATATAAGGGAATGGAATGGAATAAACCCTAGTGCAATGGAATGGAATGGAATGGAATGGAATGGAATGGAATGGAATGGAATCAACGAGTGTGGAATGGAATGGAATCGAATGGAAGGGAATCAAAGAGAAGGGAATCGAATGGCATGGAATGGAATGGAATCTATCCTAGTGGAATGTAATGGAATGGAATGGAATGGAATGGAATTGAATCAACGCGAGACGAATGGAAAGGAATGGAATGGAATGGAATGGAATGGAATAGAATGGCAAGGCATGGCATGGAATGGAATGGAATCAACACGAGTCGAATGGAATGGAACGGTATGCAATAGAATGCAATGGAATAGAATGGAATGGAATCAACCTGAGTGGAATGGAATGGAATGGAATGGAATACAATGGAATGCAATGGAATGGAATGGAATGGAATGGAATGGGATGGAATCAACACTACTGGAATGGAATAGAATGGAATGGAGAGGACTAGAATGAATGGAATGGAATGGGATGAAATGAACCCGAGTAAAATGGTATGGAATGGAATGGAATGGAGTAGAATCAACCCGAGTTGAATGGAAAGGAATGGAATGGAATCAAACCGAGTGGAATGAAATGGAAGGGAATGGAATGGAATGG
Source organism: Pan paniscus (assembly GCF_029289425.2). Taxonomy (NCBI): domain Eukaryota; kingdom Metazoa; phylum Chordata; class Mammalia; order Primates; family Hominidae; genus Pan; species Pan paniscus. The sequence continues at coordinate 35,885,233 of NC_073270.2, forward strand.
AATCAACCCGAGTGGAATGGAGTGGAAAGGAATGGAATGGAATGGAATGGAATGGAATGGAATCAACGCGAGTGAAACGGTATGGAATGGAATGGAATGGAATGGAATAGAATCAACCCGAGTGGAATGAATGGAATGAGATGGAATGGAATGGAATGGAATTACATAAACCCTAGTGCAATGGAATGGAAGGGAAATGAAGGGAATGTAACGAACCCTAGTGCAATGGAATGGAATGCAATGGAATGCAATGGAATGGAATGGAATGGAAAAACCCGAGGGGAATGGAATGGAGTGAAATGGAATGGAATGGAATAGATTTGAATGGAAAAAACCTGACTGCAATGGAATGGAATGGAATGCAATGAAATGGAATGGAATGGAATGGAAGGGAATGGAATGGAATGGAATGGAATGGAATGGAATCAACACGAGTGGAATGGAATAGAAAGGAATGGAGAGGAATAGAATGGAATGGAATGGAAAGGAATGGAATCAACCCGAGTGGAATGGAATGGAATGGAATGGAAAGGAATGGAATGGAAAGGAGTAGAATCAACTGGAGTGGAATCGAATGGAATGGAAAGGAATGGAATGGAATGGAATGGAATGGAACGGAATGGAATGGAATGGAATGGAATGGAATCAACCTGATTGCCATGAAATGGAAGGGAATGGAATGGAATACAATCAACCCGAGTGAAATGGATTGGAATGGAAGGGAATGCAATCAAGCCGACTCGAATGAAAGGAATGAGATGAAATGGAATGCAATGGAATGGAATGTAATAAACACTATTGCAATGGAATGGAATGGAATGGAATGGAATGGAATGGAATCAATGCGAGTGAAACAGAATGGAATTGAATGGAATGGAATGAAATGGAATGGAAAGGAATCAACCCGAGGGGAATGGAATGGAATGAAATGGAATGGAATGGAATGGAATGGAATAGAATGGAATGCAATAAACACGAATGCAATGGAATGGAATGGAATGGAATGGAATGGAATGGAATGGAATCAACGTGAGTGGAATGGAATAGAATGGAAAGGAACGGAGTCAACGAGAAGGGAATCGAATGGCTTGGAATGCAATGGAATCTACCCCAGTGGAATGGAATGGAATGGAATGGAATGGAATCAACGTGAGTGGAATGGAAAGGAATGGAATGGAATGGAGTAGAATAAAATGGAATGGCATGGCATGGAATGGAATGGAATCAACCCGAGTGGAATGGATTGGAATGGAACGGAATGCAATGGAATAGAAAGGAATGGAAGCAATCTGAGTGGAATGGAATGGAATGGAATGGAATGGAATGGAATGGAATGGAATGGAATACTCCGAGTAGAATGGAATGGAATGGAATGGAATGGAATGCAGTGGAATGGAATCAACGCGAGTGAAACGGAATGGAATGGAATGGGATGCAATGGAATGGAATGGAATTGAATGGAATCAACCCGAGAGGAATGGAATGGAATGGAATTGAATGGAATGGAATGGAATGGAACGGAATGAACACGAGTGGAATGAAATGGAATGGAATGGAAAGGAAAGGACTGGAATGGAATGGAAAGGAATGGAATGGAAACAATCCGTATGGAATGGAATGGAATGGAATTGGAATGGAAAGGAATGGAATGGAATGGAATGGAATCAACCCAAGTGGAATGGAATGGAATGGAATGGAAGCGAATGGAATGGAATGGAATAAACTTAAGTGAAATGGAATGGAATGGAACGGAATCAACGAGAAGGGAATCGAATAGCATGGAATGGAATGGAATAAACTTAAGTGAAATGGAATGGAACGGAATCAACGAGAAGGGAATCGAGTAGCATGGAATGGAATGGAATCTACCCGAGTGGAATAGAATGGATTGTAATGGAATGGAATGGAATGAAATGAAATGGAATGGAATCAACGAGAGCGGAATGGAATGGAATGGAAGGGAATGGATTGGAAGGGAATAGAATGGAATGGCATGGCATGGAATGGAATGGAATCAACCCGAGTGGAATGGAATGGAATGAAATGGAATGCCATGGAATAGAATGCAATGGAATCAACCTGAGTGGAATGGAACGGAATGGAAAGGAATGGAACGGAATGGAAAGGAATGGAATGGAATGGAATGGAATCAACCAGAGTGGAATGGAATAGAATGGAATGGAGAGAAATTGAATGGAAAGGAATGGAATGCGGGGGAATCCACCAGAGTGGAATGGAATGGAATGGAATGGAATGGAAAATAAGGGAATGGAATGGAATAAACCCTAGTGCAATGGAATGGAATGGAATGGAATGGAATGGAATCAACGAGTGTGGAATGGAATGGAATCGAATGGAAGGGAATCAAAGAGAAGGGAATCGAATGGCATGGAATGGAATGGAATCTATCCTAGTGGAATGTAATGTAATGGAATGGAATGGAATTGAATCAACGCGAGACGAATGGAAAGGAATGGAATGGAATGGAATGGAATAGAATGGCATGGCATGGCACGGAATGGAATGGAATCAACCCGAGTCGAATGGAATGGAACGGAATGCAATAGAATGCAATGGAATAGAATGGAATGGAATCAACCTGAGTGGAATGGAATGGAATGGAATGGAATACAATGGAATGCAATGGAATAGAATGGAATGGAATGGAATGGGATGGAATCAACACTACTGGAATGGAATAGAATGGAATGGAGAGGACTAGAATGAAAGGAATGGAATGGGATGAAATGAACCCGAGTAAAATGGAATGGAATGGAGTAGAATCAACCCGAGTGGAATGGAATGGAATGGAATGGAATGGAATGGAATGGAATGGAATCATCCAGAGTGGAATGGAATGGAATTGAATGAAATGAAATGGAATAGAATGCAATGGAATGGAATGGAAGGGAATGGAATGAAATGGAATGGAAAAAACACGAGTGGAATGGTATCTAATGAAATGGAATGGAATGGAATAAACCCTAGTGCCATGTAATGGAATAGAATGAAATGGAATGGAATGGAATGGAACGGAATCAGTGAGAAGGGAATCGAATGGCATAGAATGGAATGGAATCTACCCGAGTGGAATTGAATGGACTGTAATGGAATGGAATGGAATGGAATGGAATGGAATGGAATGGAATCAATGTGAGCGGAATGGAAAGGAATGGAATGGAATGGAATGCCATGGAATGGAATGGAATGGCATGGCATGGAATGGAATAGAATCAAACCGAGTGGAATGGAATGGAATGGAATGGAAAGGAATGCATTGGAATAGAATGGACAGGAATCAACCTGAGTGGAATGGAATGGAATGCAATGGAATGGAATGGAATGGAATTGAATGGAATCAAGGCGAGTGGAATGGAATAGAATGGAATGGAGAGGAATACAATGGAATGGAATGGAATGGGATGGAATCAACCCGAGTGGAATCGAATGGAATTTAATGGAATGGAATGGAATGGAGTAGAATCAACCAGAGTGTAATGGAATGCAATGGAATGGAATGGAATGGAATCAACCCGAGTGGAATGAAATGGAAGGGAAAGGAATGGAATGGAATGAACGCGAGTGTAATGGAATGGAATGGAATGGAATGGAATCAACCCACGTGGAATGGAAAGGAATGGAATGGGATGGAATGGAATGGAATCAGCGCGAGTGAAACGAAATGGAATGGAATTGAATGGAATCAACCCAAGTGAAACGGAATGGAACGGAATGCAATGGATTGGGATTGAATGGAATCAACCACAGTGGAATGGAATGGAATGGATTGGAATGAAATAGAATGGATTGCAATGGAATGGATTCAACCCGAGTGAAATGGAATGGAACATAATGGAATGGAATGGAATGGAATGGAATGCAATGCAATGGAATGGAATGGAATGGAATCATCCCAAGTGGAATGGAATGGAATGGAATGAAATGAAATGGAACAGAACGGAATGGAATGGAAAGGAATGGAATCAATGCAAGTGAAACAGATTGGAATGGAGTGGAATGGAATGGAATGGTATGGAATGCAATCCTCGCGAGTGAAACGGAATGAAAAGGAATGAAATGGAATGGAATGGAATGGAATGGAATGGAATGGAATGGAATCCACGGGAGTGAAACGGAATGAAACGGAACGGAATGGAATGGAATGGAATGGAATGGAATGGAATGGAATGGATTGCAATGGAATGGAATGGAATGGAATGCAATGGAATGGAAAGAACCCGAGTGGAATGGAATGGAATGAAATGGAAAGGAATGGAATGGAATGGAATGGAACGGAATCAACGAGACGGGAATCAAATGGCATGGAATGGAATGGAAAGAACCCGAGTGTAAAGGAATGGAATGGAATGGAATGCCATGGAATAGAATGGCATGTCATGGAATGGAATGGAATTAACCAGAGTGGAATGGAATGGAATGGAATGGAATGGAATGGAATGGAATGGAATGGAATGGAATGGAATGCAATGGAATAGAAAGGAATGGAATCAACCTGAGAGGAATGGAATGGAAGAGAAAGGAATGGAATGGCATGGAATCAACCCGGGTGGAATGGAATGGAATGAAATGGAATGGGATGGAATGGAATGGAATGGAATGCAACGGAATGGAATGGCATGGAATGGAATGCAATGCAATGGAATGGAATGGCAGGGAATGGAATGGAATAAACTTTCGTGCAATGGAATTTAATGGAATGGAATGGAATGGAATGGAATCAACGTGAGTGGATTGCAAAGGAAAGGACTGGAATGGAATGGAAGGGAATAGAATGGGATGGCATGGCATGGAATGGAATATAATCAACACGAGTGGAATGGAATGGAATGCAATGGAATAGAACGGAATGGAATCAACCTGAGTGGAATGTAATGGAATGGAATGAAATGGAATGGAATGCAAAGGAATGGAATGGAATGGAATGGAATGGAATGGAATGGAATGGAATGGAATGGAATGGAATAGAATAGAATGGAATGGAATGGAATTAAACCGAGTGGAATGGAAGGGAATCGATTGGAATGGAACGGAATCAACGCGAGTGAAACGCAATGGAATGGAATGGAATGAAAAAGAATGGAATTGAATTGAATGGAATCAACCCGAGTGGAATGGAATGGAATGGATTGCAATGCAATGGAATGAACCCGAGTGGAATGGAATGGAATAGAATGGAATGGAATGGAGTAGAATGGAATGGAATGGAATCATCCCGAGTGGAATGGAATGGAATTGAATGAAAAGAAATGGAATAGAATGCAATGGAATGGAATGGAATGAAATGGAATGGAAAAATCACGAGTGGAATGGTATCTAATGAAATGGAATGGAATGGAATGGAATGGAATAAACCCTAGTGCCATGTAATGGAATGGAATGGAATGGAATGGAACGGAATCAGTGAGAAGGGAATCGAATGGCATGGAATGGAATGAAATCTACCCGAGTGGAATTGAATGGACTGTAATGGAATGGAATGGAATGGAATGGAATCAATGCGAGTGGAATGGAAAGGAATGGAATGGAATGGAATGCCATGGAATAGAATGGAATGGCATGGCACGGAATGGAATAGAATCAAACTGAGTGGAATGGAATGGAATGGAATGGAAAGGAATGCATTGGAAAAGAATGGACAGGAATCAACCTGAGTGGAATGGAATGGAATGGAATGGAAAGGAATGGAATGGAATGGAATGGAATGGAATGGAATGGAATCAACGCGAGTGAAACGAAATGGAATGGAATGGAATGGAATCAACCCAAGTGAAACGGAATGGAATGGAATGGAATGGATTGGGATTGAATGGAATCAACCAGAGTGGAATGGAATGGAATGGATTGGAATGAAATACAATGGTTTGCAATGGAATGGATTCAACCCGAGTGAAATGGAATGGAATACAATGGAATGGAATGGAATGGAATGCAATGCAATGGAATGGAATGGAATGGAATCATCCCGAGTGGAAGGAAATGGAATGGAATGAAATGAAATGGAAGAGAACGGAATGGAATGGAATGGAATTGAATGGAATGGAATCAACACGAGCAGAATGGAAACGAATGGATTGAAATTGAATGGAATACAAAGGAATGGCAAGACATGGAATGCAATGGAATGAACCCGAGTGGAATGGAATGGAATGGAATGGAATGCAATGGAATAGAATGGAATGGAAGCAAGCTGAGTGGAATGGAATGGAATGGAATGGAATGGAATGGACTGGAAATAACGCGAGTGAAATGAAATAGAATGGAATGGAACGGAATGGAATGGAATGGAACGGAATGGAATGGTAACAATCCGAGTGGAATGGAATGCAATGAAATGGAATGGAATGGAATGGAAAGGAATGGAATGGAATGGAATCAATGAGAGTGGAAAGTAGTAGAATGGAATGGAAAGGAATCAAAGAGAAGGGAAACAAATGGCATGGAATGGAATGGAATCTACCCGAGTGGAATGGAATGGAATGGAGAGAATGGAGTTAACGCGAGTGAAACGGAATGGAATGGAATCAACGTGAGTGAAATGAAATGGAATGGAATGGAATGGAATGGAGTGGAATCAACCCGAGTGGAATGGAATGGAATGAAATGGAATGTAATGGAATTGAATGGAACGGATTGGAAGGGAAAGAACCAGAGTGTAATGCAATGGAATGGAATGAAATGGAATGGAATAGAATGGAATGGAATGGAATAGAATGGAATGGAATGCAATAGAATGGAATGGAATGGAATGGAATAGAATGGAATGGAATGGAATGGAATGGAATGGAATCAACGCGAGTGAAACGGAATGGAATGAAATGGAATGGAATGGAGTGGCATGGAATGGAATGGAATGGAATGGAATGGAATGGAATGGAATGGAATGGAATGAAATGGAATGGAATGGAATCAACCTGAGGGGAAAGGAATGGAATGGAATGGAATAAACACAAGTGCAATGGAATGGATTGGAATGGAATGGAACGGAATGGAATGGAATGGAATGGAAAGGAATCAAAGCGAGTGGAATGGAATGGAATGGAGTGGAATGGAATCAATGACAAGGGAATCGAGTGGCATGGAAAGGAGTGGAATCAACCCAAATGCAATGGAATGGAATGGAATGGAAAGGAACGGAGTGGAATGGAATGGAATGGAATGGAACGGAGTGGAATGGAATGGAATGCAATGGAATGGAAAGAACCCGAGTGGAATGGAATGGAATGGAATGGAATGCCATGGAATAGAATGGAATGGCATGGCATGGAACGGAATGGAATTAACCAGAGTGGAATGGAATGGATGGAATGGAATGGAATGGAATGGAATGGAATGCAATGGAATAGAAAGGAATGTAATCAACCTGAGAGGAATGGAATGGAATGGAATGTAAGAGAATGGAATGAAATGTCATGGAATCAACCCGCGTGGAATGGAATGGAATGCAATGGAAAGGGATGGGATGGAATGGAATGGAATGCAATGGAATGGAATGGCATGGAATGGAATGGAATAAACTCTCGTGCAATTGAATTTAATGGAATGGAATAGAATGGAATGGAATCAACGTGAGTGGATTGCAAAGGAAAGGAATGGAATAGAATGGAAGGGAATAGAATGGGATGGCATGGCATGGAATGGAATATAATCAACACGAGTGGAATGGAATGGAATGCAATGGAATAGAATGGAATGGAATCAACCTGAGTGGAATGGAATGGAGTGGAAAGAAATGGAATGGAATGCAAAGGAATGGAATGGAATGGAATGGAATGGAATGGAATAGAATGGAATGGAATGGAATGGAATGAAACCGAGTGGAATGGAAGGGAATGGATTGGAATGGAATGGAATCAACGCGAGTGAAACGCAATGGAATGGAATGGAATGAAAAAGAATGGAATTGAATGGAATCAAACCGAGTGGAATGGAATGGAATGCATTGCAATGCAATGGAATGAACCCGAGTGGAATGGAATGGAATAGAATGGAATGGAATGGAATAGAATGGAATGGAATGGAATCATCCCGAGTGGAATGGAATAGAATTGAATGAAATGAAATGGAATAGAATGCAACGGAATGGAATGGAATGGAATGAAATGGAATGGAAAAAAACACGAGTGGAATGGTATCTAATGAAATGGAATGGAATGGAATAAACCCTATTGCCATGTAATGGAATGGAATGGAATGGAATGGAATGGAATGGAATGGAACGGAATCAGTGAGAAGGGAATCGAATGGCATGGAATGGAATGGAATCTACCCGAGTGGAATTGAATGGACTGTAATGGAATGGAATGGAATGGAATGGAATCAATGCGAGCGGAATGGAAAGGAATGGAATGGAATGGAATGCCATGGAATGGAATGGAATGGACTGGCATGGAATGGAATAGAATCAAACCGAGTGGAATGGAATGGAATGGAATGGAAAGGAATGCATTGGAATAGAATGGACAGGAATCAACCTGAGTGGAATGGAATGGAATGGAATGGAATGGAAAGGAACGCATTGGAATAGAATGGACATGAAACAACCTGAGTGGAATGGAATGGAATGGAATGGAATGGAATGGAATGGAATGGAATGGAATGGAATCAAGGTGAGTGGAATGGAATAGAATGGAATGGAGAGGAATACAGTGGAATGGAATGGAATGGGATGGAATCAACCCGAGTGGAATGGAATAGAATGGAATGGAGAGGAATACAGTGGAATGGAATGGAATGGGATGGAATCAACCCGAGTGGAATGGAATGGAATGGAATAGAATGGAATGCTGTAGAATCAACCCGAGTGGAATGGAATGGAAGGGAAAGGAATGGAATGGAATGAACGCGAGTGTAATCGAATGAAATGGAATGGAATGCAATCAAACCACGTGGAATGGAATGGAATGGGATGGAATGGAATGGAATGGAATCGAACAGAGGGGAATTGCATGGACTGGACAGGAATCAACTCAAGTGTAATTGAATGGCACGGAATGGAATTGAATGCAATGGAATTGAATGGAAAGGAATGGAATCAACCAGAGTGGAATGGAATGCAATGGAATGGAATGGAAAATAATCCAATGGAATGGAATGGAATGGAATGGAATGGAATGGAATGGAATGGAATGGAATGGAAAAAACCCGAGTGGAATGGAATGGAATGAAATGGAAAGGAATGGAATGGAATGGAACGGAATCAACAAGAAGGGAATCGAATGGCATGGAATGGAATGGAATGAACCCGAGTGTAAAGGAATGGAATGGAATGCCATGCTATGGAATTGAATGGAATGTCATGGCATGGAATGGAATGGAATCAACGTGAATGGAATGGAATGGAATGGAATGGAATGGAATGCAATGGAATAGAATGGAATGCAATCAACCTGAGAGGAATGGAATGGAATGGAATAGAATGGAATGGAATGGAAGAGAATGGAATGGAATGGGATGGAATCAACCCGAGTGGAATGGAATGGAATGAAATGGAATGCAATGGAACGGAATGGAATGGAATGGAATGGAATGGAATGGAATGGAATGGAATGGAATGGAATGGAATGCAATGGAATGGAATGGAATGGAATGGAATGGAATGGAATGGAATGGAATGCAATGGAATGGAATGGAATGGAATGGAATGGAATAAACCCTAGTGCAATGGAATGGAATGGAATGGAATGGAATGGAATCAACCCGAGAGGAATGAAATGGAAGGGAAAGGAATGGAATGGAATGAACCCGAGTGTATTGGAATGGAATGGAATGGAATGGAATGGAATCAACCCGCGTGGAATGGAATGGAATGGGATGGAATGGAATGCAATGGAATCGAACGGAGGGGAATGGCATGGAATGGAATGGAATCAAACCAAGTGTAATGGAATGGCATGGAATGGAATTGAATGAAATGGAATTGAATGGAAAGGAATGGAATCAACCCGAGTGGAATGGAATGGAAAGAAATGGAATGCCATGGAATAGAATGGAATGGAATCAACCTGTGTGGAATGGAATGGAATGGAAAGGAATAGAATGGAATGGAAAGGAATGAAATGGAATGGAATGGAATGGAATGAAATGAAATGGAAAGGAATCAACCCGAGTGGAATGGAATAGAATGGAATGGAGAGAAATTGAATGGAAAGGAAAGGCAAGGAGTGGAATCAACACGAGTGGAATGGAATGAAATGGAATGGAATGGAATGGAGTAGAATCAAACCGAGTGGAATGGAATGGAATGGAATGGAAAGGTATGGAATCAACCCGGGAGGAATGAAATGGAAGGGAATGGAAAAGCAAGGAATGAACCCGAGTGGAATGGAATGGAATGGAACGGAATGGAATCGAATGTAATGGAATGGAATGGAATGGAATGGAATGGAATGGAACGGAGTAGAATGCAATGGAATGGAATAAATTCGAGAGGAAAGGAATGGATTGGAATGGAATAGAATGGAATGTAATGGAATGGAATGGACTGCAATGGAATGGAATGGATTGCAATGGAAAGGAAACAACCCGAATGAAACGGAAAGGAATGGAATGGAGTTGAATGGAATGGAATGGAATGGAATGGAATCAACCCAAGTGGAATGGAATGGAATGGAATGGAATCAACGCCATTGAAACGGAATGGAATTGAATGGAATGGAAAGGAATAGAAACAACCCGAGTGGAATGAATGGAATGAGATAGAAAAAAATGGAATGAAATGGAATGGAAAAAAACCCAAGTGCAATGGAATGGAATGGAATGGAATGGAATGGAAAGGAAAGGAATGGAATCAACATGAGTGAAACACAATGGAATGGAATGGAATGGAATGGAATGGAATAGGAATGGAATGTAATGGAATGGAATCAATCCGAGGGGTATGGAATGGAATGAAAGGGAATGGCATGGAACGGAACACAATGGAATGGAATAATCCCGATTGCAATGGAACGGAACTTAATGGAATGGAATGGAATGGAATAGAATGGAATGGAATCAACGTGAGCGGAATGAAGACGAATGGATTGAAATGGAATGGAATACAATGGAATGGCAAGGCATGAAATGGAATGGAATGAACCCAAGTGGAATGGAATAGAATGGAACGGAATGCAATGGGATAGAATGGAATGGAATCAAGCTGAGTGGAAAGGAATGGAATGGAAAGGAATGGAATGGAATGTAATGGAATGGAATGGAATGGAATGGAACGGAATCAACCGGAGGGGAATGGAATGGAATGGAACGGAATGGAATGGAATCAACGTGAGTGAAACGGAATGGAATTGAATGCAATGGATGTGAATTGAATGGAATCAACACGGGTGGAATGGAATGGAATGGATTGGAATGAAATAGAATGGATTGCAATGGAACGGAATCAACCCGATTGGAGTGGAATGGAGTATAATGGAATGGAATGGAATGGAATGGAATGGAATGGAATGGAATCATCCCGCGTGGAATGGAATGGAACGGAATGGAATCAACGACAGAGAAACGGATTAGAATGGAAGGGAACGGAGTGGAATAGAACGGAATGGAATCAGCACGAGTGAAACGGAATGAAATGGAATGGAATGGAATGGAATGGAATGGATTGGAATGGAATGGAACGGAATGGAATAGAATGGAATGGAATGAAATGGAAGGCAAAAGAATGGAATGGAATGGAAGAAACTCCAGTGCAATGGAAAGGAATAATGGAATGGAATGGAATGGAATGGAATCAACGAGAAGGGAAAAGAGTGGCATGGAATGGAATGGAATCTAACCAAGTGGAATGGAATGGACTGTAATGGAATGGAATGGAATGAAATGGAATGGAATTTAATCAATGAGAACGGAGTGGAAAAAATGGAAGGGAATGGATTGCAAGGGAATACAATGGATTGGCATGGCATGGAATGGAATGGAATCAACCCGAGTGTAATGGAATGGAATGGAATGGAATGCCACGGAATAGAAGGGAAAGGAATCAACCTGATTGGAATAGAATGGAATGGAAAGGAATGGAATGGAATGGAATGGAATGGAATGGAATGCAACAGAATGGAATGGAATGGAATGGAATGGAATGCAATGCAATGGAATGGAATCAACCCGAGTGGAATGGAATAGAATGGAATGGAGAGAAATAGAATGGAAAGGAATGGAATGGGGTGGAATCAACCCGAGTGGAATGGAATGGAATGGAATGGAATAGAATGGCATGGAGTAGAATCAAACCGAGTGGAATGGTATGGAATGGAATGGAATCAACCCGAGAGGAATGAAATAGAAGGGAATGGAATGGAATGGAATGAACCCGACTAGAGTGGAATGGAATGGAATGGAATGGAATGGAATGGAATGGAATGGAATGGAATGGAATGGAAAGGAATGGAAAGGAATGGAATGGAATGGAATGGAATGGAATGGAGTGGAATGGAATGGAAAGGAATCAACCCGGGAGGAAAGGAATAGAAAGGAGTGGAATGGAATGGAATGCAATGGAATGGAATGGAATGGATTGCGAAGGAATGGAATGGATTGCAATGGAAAGGAAACATCCCGAGTGAAATGGAATGGAATGGAATGGAATGGAATGGAATCAACCCAAGTGGAATGGAATGGAATGGAATGGAATGGAACAGAATGGAATGGAATCAATGCGATTGAAACGGAATGGAATGGAATGGAATGGAATGGAAGAGAAACAACCCGAGTGGAATGAATGGAATCAAACGGAATGGAATGGAATGGAATGGAATAAACACTAGTGCAATGGAATGGAATGGAATGGAATGGAATGGAATGGAATGGAATTTAAAGGAATGGAATCAACGTGAGTGAAACAGAATGGCATGGAACGGAATGGAAAGGAATGGAATGGAATGGAGTGGAATGGAATGGAACGGAATCAACCCGGGAGGAAAGGAATAGAAAGGAATGGAATGGAATGGAATGGAATGGAATGGAATGGAATGGAATGGAATGGAATGGAATGCAAAGGAATGGAATGGATTGCAATGGAAAGGAAACATCCCGAGTGGAATGGAATGGAATGGAATGGAGTGGCATGGAATGGAATGGAATCAACCCAAGTGGAATGGAATGGAATGGAATGGAATGGAATGGAATGGAATGGAAAGGAATGGAATGGAATGGAATCAATGAGAGTGGAAAGTAGTAGAATGGAATGGAACGGAATCAACGAGAAGGGAATCAAATGGCATGGAATGGAATGGAATCTACCCGAGTGGAATGAAATGGAATTGAATGAAAGGAAATGGAATAGAATGCAATGGAGTGGAATGGAATGGAATGAAATGGAATGGAAAATTCAAGAGTGGAATGGTATCTAATGAAATGGAATGGAATGGAATGGAATGGAATGGAATGCAATGCAAAGGAATGGAATGGATTGCAATGGAAAGGAAACATCCCGAGTGGAATGGAATGGAATGGAATGGAATGGAATGGAATGGAATGGAATCAACCAAAGTGGAATGGAATGGAATGGAATGGAACAGAATGGAATGGAATCAACGCGATTGAAATGGAATGGAATGGAATGGAATGGAATGGAATGGAAGAGAAACAAGCGGAGTGGAATGAATGGAATCAAATGGAATGGAATGGAATGGAATGGAAGGGAATGGAATGGAATGGAATAAACACTAGTGCAATGGAATGTAATTGAATGGAATGGAATGGAATTTAAAGGAATGCAATCAACGTGAGTGAAACAGAATGGAATGGAACGGAATGGAATGGAATGGAATGGAATGGAATAGGAATGGAATGGAATGGAATGGAATCAACCCGAGGGGTATGGAATGGAATGGAATGGAATGGAATAGGAATGGAATGGAATGGAATGGAATCAACCCGAGGGGTATGGAATGGAATGAAATGGAATGGCATGGAACGGAATAAAATAAAATGGAATAATCCCGAGTGCAATGGAACAGAACGGAATGGAATGGAATGGAATAGAATGGACTGGAATCAACGCGAGCAGAATGGAAACGAACGGATTGAAATGGAATGGAATACAAAGGAATGGCAAGCCATGGAATGGAATGGAATGAACCCGAGTGGAATGGAATGGAATGGAATGGAATGCAGTGGAATAGAATGCAACGGAATCAAGCTGAGTGGAAAGGAATGGAATGGAATGGAATGGAACGGACTGGAAATAAGACGAGTGAAACGAAATGGAATGTAATGTAACGGAATGGAATGGAATGGAACGGAATGGAATGGTAACAATCCGAGTGGAATGGAATGGAATGGAATGGAATGGAATGGAAAGGAATGGAATGGAATGGAATCAATGAGAGTGGAAAGTAGTAGAATGGAATGGAACGGAATCAACGAGAAGGGAATCAAATGGCATGGAATGGAATGGAATCTACCCAAGTGGAATGAAATGGAATTGAATGAAAAGAAATGGAATAGAATGCAATGGAATGGAATGGAATGGAATGAAATGGAATGGAAAATTCACGAGTGGAATGGTATCTAATGAAATGGAATGGAATGGAATAAACCCTATTGCCATGTAATGGAATGGAATGGAATGGAATGGAATGGAATGGAATGGAACGGAATCAGTGAGAAGGGAATCGAATGGCATGGAATGGAATGGAATCTACCCGAGTGGAATTGAATGGACTGTAATGGAATGGAATGGAATGGAATGGAATCAATGCGAGCGGAATGGAAAGGAATGGAATGGAATGGAATGCCATGGAATGGAATGGAATGGCATGGCACGGAATGGAATAGAATCAAACTGAGTGGAATGGAATGGAATGGAATGGAAAGGAATGCATTGGAATAGAATGGACAGGAATCAACCTGAGTGGAATGGAATGGAATGGAATGGAATGGAATGGAATGGAATGGAATCAACGCAAGTGAAACGAAATGGAATGGAATTGAATGGAATCAACCCAAGTGAAACGGAATGGAATGGAATGGAATGGATTGGGATTGAATGGAATCAACCAGAGTGGAATAGAATGGAATGGATTGGAATGAAATAGAATGGATTGCAATGGAATGGATTCAACCCGAGTGAAATGGAATGGAATATAATGGAATGGAATGGAATGCAATGCAATGCAATGGAATGGAATGGAATGGAATCATCCCGAGTGGAATGGAATGGAATGGAATGAAATGAAATGGAACAGAACGGAATGGAATGGAAAGGAATGGAATCAACGCAAGTGAAACGGATTGGAATGGAGTGGAATGGAATGGAATGGTATGGAATGGAATCCACGCGAGTGAAAGGGAATGAACCGGAATGAAATGGAATGGAATGGAATGGAATGGAATCCACGTGAGTGAAACGGAATGAAACGGAATGGAATGGAATGGAATGGAATGGATTGCAATGGAATGGAATGGAATGGAATGCAATGGAATGGAAAGAACCCGAGTGGAATGGAATGGAATGAAATTGAAAGGAATGGAATGGAATGGAATGGAACGGAATCAACGAGAAGGGAATTGAATGGCATGGAATGGAATGGAAAGAACCCGAGTGTAAAGGAATGGAATGGAATGGAATGCCATGGAATACAATGGAATGGAATGGAATCTCATGGAATAGAATGGAATGGCATGGCATGGCATGGAATGGAATTAACCAGAGTGGAATTGAATGGAATGGAATGGAATGGAATGGAATGCAATGGAATAGAAAGGAATGGAATCAACCTGAGAGGAATGGAATGGAATGGAAGAGAATGGAATGGAATGGAATGGAATCAACCCGGGTGGAATGGAATGGGATGAAATGGAATGGGATGGAATGGAATGGCAAGCAATGGAATGGAATGGCATGGAATGGAATGGAATAAACTCTCGTGCAATGGAATTTAATGGAATGGAATGGAATGGAATCAACGTGAGTGGAATGCAAAGGAAAGGAATGGAATGGAATGGAAGGGAATAGAATGGGAGGGCATGGCATGGAATGGAATATAATCAACACGAGTGGAATGGAATGAAATGCAATGGAATAGAATGGAATGGAATCAACCTCAGTGAAATGGAATGGAATGGAAAGAAATGGAATGGAATGCAAAGGAATGGAATGGAATGGAATGGAATGGAATGGAATGGAATGGAATGGAATAGAATGGAATGGAATGGAACGGAATTAAACCGAGTGGAATGGAAGGGAATGGATTGGAATGGAACGGAATCAACGCGAGTGAAACGCAATGGAATGGAATGGAATGAAAAAGAATGGAATTCAATGGAATTAACCCGAGTGGAATGGAATGGAATGGATTGCAATGCAATGGAATGAACCCGAGTGGAATGGAGTGGAATAGAATGGAATGGAATGGAGTAGAATGGAATGGAATGGAATCATCCCGAGTGGAATGGAATGCAATTGAATGAAATGATATGGAATAGAATGCAATGGAATGGAATGGAAAGAAATGGAATGGAAAAAACACGAGTGGAATGGTATCTAATGGAATGGAATGGAATGGAATGGAATGGAATGGAATGGAATAAACCCTAGTGCCATGGAATGGAATGGAATGGAATGGAATGGAATGGAATGGAATGGAATGGAATGGAATCAGTGAGAAGGGAATCGAATGGCATGGAATGGAATGGAATCTACCCGAGTGGAATTGAATGGACTGTAATGGAATGGAATGGAATGGAATGGAATCAATGTGAGCGGAAAGGAAAGGAATGGAATGGAATGGAATGCCATGGAATGGAATGGAATGGCATGGCATGGAATGGAGTAGAATCAAACCGAGTGGAATGGAATGGAATGGAATGGAAAGGAATGCTTTGGAATAGAATGGACAGGAATCAACCTGAGTGGAATGGAATGGAATGGAATGGAATGGAATGGAATGGAATGGAATGAAGGCGAGTGGAATGGAATAGAGTGGAATGGAGAGGAATACAATGGAATGGAATGGAATGGGATGGAATCAACCCGAGTGGAATGGAATGGAAGGGAATGGAATGGAATGGAATGGAGTAGAATCAACCCGAGTGGAATGGAATGGAAGGGAAAGGAATGCAATGGAATGAACGCGAGAGTAATGGAATGGAATGGAATGGAATCAACCCACGTGGAATGGAATGGAATGGAATGGAATCGAACGGAGGGGAATGGCATGGAATGGACAGGAATCAGCCCAAGTGTAAGTGAATGGCATGGAATGGAATTGAATGCAATGGAATTGAACGGAAAGGAATGGAAACAACCAGAGTGGAATGGAATGCAATGGAATGGAATGGAATGGAATCGAACGGAACGGAATGGAATGGAATGGAATGGAATGGAATGGAACGGAATGGAATGGAAAAAACCCGAGTGGAATGGAATGCAATGAAATGGAAAGGAATGGAATCGAATGGAATGGAACGGAATCAACAAGAAGGGAATCGAATGGCATGGAATTGAATGGAATGAACCCGAGTGTAAAGGAATGGAATGGAATGGAATGCTATGGAATTGAATGGAATGGCATGGCATGGAATGGAATGGAATCAACGCGAATGGAATGGAATGGAATGGAATGGAATGGAATGGAATGCAATGGAATGCAATGGAATAGAATGGAAGGGAATCAACCTGAGAGGAATGGAATGGAATGGAATAGAATGGAATGGAATGGAAGAGAATGGAATGGAATGGGATGGAATCAACCCGAGTGGAATGGAATGGAATGCAGTGGAATGGAATGGAATGGAATAGAATGCAATGGAATGTAATGGAATGGAATGGAATGGAATGGAATGGAATGGAATAAACCCTAGTGCAATGGAATGGAATGGAATGGAATGGAATGGAATGGAATGGAATGGAATCAACCCGAGAGGAATGAAATGGAAGGGAAAGGAATGGGATGGAATGAACCCGAGTGTAATGCAATGGAATGGAATGGAATGGAATGGAATGGAATCGAACAGAGGGGAATGGCAGGGAATGGAATGAAATCAAACCAAGTGTAATGGAATGGCATGGAATGGAATTGAAAGAAATGGAATTGAATGGAGAGGAATGGAATCAACCCGAGTGGAATGGCATGGAAAGAAATGGAATGCCATGGAATAGAATGGAATGGAATCAACCTGAGTGGAATGGAATGGAATGGAAAGGAATGGAATGCAATGGAAAGGAATGAAATGGAATGGAATGGAATGGAATGAAATGGAAAGGAATCAACCTGAGTGGAATGGAAAAGAATGGAATGGAGAGAAATTGAATGGAAAGGAATGGCATGGGGTGGAATCAACACGAGTGGAATGGAATGGAATGGAATGGAGTAGAATCAAACCGAGTGGAATGGAATGGAATGGAATGGAAAGGAATGGAATCAACCTGGGAGGTATGAAATGGAAGGGAATGGAAAAGCAAGGAATGAACCCGAGTGGAATGGAATGGAACGGAATGGAATGGAATGGAATGGAATGGAATGGAATGGAATAGAGTAGAATGCAATCGAATGGAATAAATTCGAGAGGAAAGGAATGGATTGAAATGGAATGGAATGGAATGGATTGCAATGGAAAGGAAACAACCCGAGTGAAATGGAAAGGAATGGACTGGAGTTGAATGGAATGGAATGGAATGGAATGGAATCAAACCATGTGGAATGGAATGGAATGGAATGGAATGGAATCAACGCCATTGAAACGGAATGGAATTGAATGGAATGGAAAGGAATAGAAACAACCCAAGTGGAATGAATGGAATGAGGTAGAAAAAAATAGAATGGAATGGAATGGAATAAACCCAAGTGCAATGGAATGGAATGGAATGGAATTGAAAGGAAAGGAATGGAATCAACATGAGTGAAACGGAATGGAATGGAATTTAATAGGAATGGAATGGAATGGAATGGAATCAACCCGAGGGGTATGGAATGGAATGAAATGGAATGGCATGGAACGGAACACAATGGAATGGAATAATCCCGATTGCAATGGAACAGAACGGAATGGAATGGAATGGAATGGAATAGAATGAAATGGAATCAACACGAGCGGAATGGAGACGAATGGATTGAAATGGAATGGAATACAATGGAATGGCAAGGCATGGAATGGAATGGAATGAACCCAAGTGGAATGGAATAGAATGGAATGGAATGCAATGGAATAGAATGGAATGGAATCAAGCTGAGTGGAAAGGAATGAAATGGAAAGGAATGGAATGGAATGGAATGGAATGGAATGGAATGGAATGGAATGGAATGGAATGGAACGGAATCAACCTGAGTGGAATGGAATGGAATGGAATGGAACAGAATGGAATGGAATCAACCCTAGTGGAATGCAGTGGAATGGAATGGAACGGAAAGGAATGGAATGGAATCAACGTGAGTGAAACGGAATGGAATTGAATGGAATGGATTTGAATTGAATGGAATCAACCCGGGTGGAAGGGAATGGAATGGATTGGAATGAAATAGAATGGATTGCAATGGAATGGAATCTACCCGAGTGGAGTGGAATGGAGTATAATGGAATGGAATGGAATGGAATGGCATTGAATGGAATGGAATGGAATCATCTCGCGTGGAATGGAATGGAATGCAATCAATGAGAGAGAAACGGATTAGAATGGAAGGGAACGGAGTGGAATAGAAGGGAATGGAAAGAGCACGAGTGAAAAGGAATGAAATGGAATGGAATGGAATGGATTGGAATGGAATGGAATGGAATGGAATAGAATGGAATGGAATGAAATGGAATGGAAAGGAATGGAATGGAATGGAATGGAAGAAACTCCAGTGCAATGGAAAGGAATAATGGAATGGAATGCAATGGAATGGAATCAACGAGAAGGGAAACGAGTGGCATGGAATGGAATGGAATCTACCCAAGTGGAATGGAATGGACTGTAATGGAATGGAATGGAATGAAATGGAATGGAATTTCATCAATGAGAGCGGAGCGGAAAAAATGGAAGAGAATGGATTGGAAGGGAATACAATGGATTGGCATGGCATGGAATGGAATGGAATCAACCCGAGTGTAATGGAATGGAATGCCACGGAATAGAAGGGAAAGGAATCAACCTGATTGGAATAGAATGGAATGGAAAGGAATGGAATGGAATGGAAAGGAATGGAATGGAATGGAATGCAACGGAATGGAATGGAATGGAATGGAATGGGATGCAATGGAATGGAATCAACCCGAGTGGAATGGAATAGAAAGGAATGGAGAGAAATAGAATGGAAAGGAATGGAATGGGGTGGAATCAACCCGAGTGGAATCGAATGGAATGGAATGGAATGGCATGGAGTAGAATCAAACCGAGTGGAATGGTATGGAATGGAATGGAATCAACCCCAGTGGAATGAAATGGAAGGGAATGGAACGGAATGGAATGAACCCCAGTAAAATGGAATGGAACGGAATAGAAAGAATGGAATGGAATGGAATGGAAAGGAATGGAATGGAATGGAATGGAGTGGAATGGAATGGAATGGAATGGAATGGAATGGAACGGAGTGGAATGGAATGGAATGGAATGGAGTGGAATGGAATGGAATGGAAAGGAATCAACCGGGGAGGAAAGGAATAGAAAGGAATGGAATGGAATGGAATGCAATGGAATGGAATGGAATGGAATGGAATGGAATGGAATGGAATGGAATGGAATGGATTGCAAAGGAATGGAATGGATTGAAATGGAAAGGAAACATCTCGAGTGAAATGGAATGGAATGGAATGGAATGGAATGGAATGGAATGGAATGGAATGGAATGGAATCCACCCAAGTGGAATGGAATGGAATGGAATGGAACAGAATGGAATGGAATCAACGCGACTGAAACGGAATGGAATGGAATGGAATGGAATGGAAGAGAAACAACCCAAGTGGAATGAATGGAATCAAATGGAATGGAACGGAATGGAATGGAATAAACACTACTGCAATGGAATGGAATGGAATGGAATGGAATGGAATGGAATGGAATGGAATGGAATCAACCTGGGAGGAAATGAATAGAAAGGAATGGAATGGAATGGAATGGAATGGAGTGGAATGGAATGGAATTGAATGGATTGCAAAGGAATGGAATGGATTTCAATGGAAAGGAAACGTCCCGAGTGGAATGGAATGGAATGGAATGGAATGGAATGGAATCAACCCAAGTGGAATGGAATGGAATGGAATGGAACAGAATGGAATGGAATCAATGCAATTGAAACGGAATGGAATGGAATGGAATGGAATGGAAGAGAAACAACCCGAGTGGAATGAATGGAATGGAATGGAAGGGAATGGAATGGAATGGAATGGAATGGAATAAAAACTAGTGCAATGGAATGGAATTGAATAGAATGGAATGGAATTTAAAGGAATGGAATCAACGTGAGTGAAACAGAATGGAATGGAACGGAATGCCATGGAATGGAATGGAATAGGAATGGAAAGGAATGGAATGGAATCAACCCGAGGGGTATGGAATGGAATGAAGTGGAATGGCATGGAACGGAATAGAATAAAATGGAATAATCCCGAGTGCAGTGGAACGGAACGGAATGGAATGGAATGGAATAGAATGGAATGGAATCAACGCGAGCAGAATGGAAACGAATGGATTGAAATTGAATGGAATAAAAAGGAATGGCAAGACATGGAATGGAATGGAATGAACCCGAGTGGAATGGAATGGAATGGAATGGAATGCAATGGAATAGAATGGAATGGAAGCAAGCTGAGTGGAATGGAATGGAATGGAATGGAATGGAATGGAATGCAATGGAATAGAATGGAATGGAAGCAAGCTGAGTGGAATGGAATGGAATGGAATGGAATGGAATGGAATGGACTGGAAATAACGCGAGTGAAATGAAATGGAATGTAATGGAACGGAATGGAATGGAATGGAACGGAATGGAATGGTAACAATCCGAGTGGAATGGAATGGAATGAAATGGAATGGAATGGAATGGAAAGGAATGGAATGGAATGGAATCAATGAGAGTGGAAAGTAGTAGAATGGAATGGAACGGAATCAAAGAGAAGGGAATCAAATGGCATGGAATGGAATGGAATCTACCCGAGTGGAATGGAATGGAATGGAGAGAATGGAATTAACGCGAGTGAAACGGAATGGAACGGAATGGAATGGAATGGAATCAACGTGAGTGAAATGAAATGCAATGGAATGGAATGGAATGGAGTGGAATCAACCCGAGTGGAATGGAATGGAATGAAATGGAATGTAATGGAATTGAATGGAACGGATTGGAAGGGAAAGAACCAGAGTGTAATGCAATGGAATGGAATGAAATGGAATGGAATAGAATGGAATGGAATGGAATAGAATGGAATGGAATGCAATAGAATGGAATGGAATGGAATCAACGCGATTGAAACGGAATGGAATGCAATGGAATGGAAGGGAAACAACCCGAGTGGAATGAATGGAATCAAATGGAATGGAATGGAATGGAACAAACAATAGTGCAATGGAATGCAATGGAATGGAATGGAATTTAAAGGAATGGAATCAACGTGAGTGAAACAGAATGGCATGGAACGGAATGGAATGGAATGGAATGGAATGGAGTGGAATGGAATGGAATGGAATCAACCCGGGAGGAAAGGAATAGAAAGGAATGGAATGGAATGGAATGGAATGGAATGGAATTGAATGGATTGCAAAGGAATGGAATGGATTGCAATAGAAAGGAAACATCCCGAGTGAAATGGAATGGAATGGAAGGGAATGGAATCAACCCAAGTGGAATGGAATGGAATGGAATGGAACAGAATGGAATGGAATCAACGCGACTGAAACGGAGTGGAATGGAATGGAATGGAATGGAATGGAATGGAATGGAATAAACACTAGTGCAATGGAATGGAATTGAATGGAATGGAATGGAATTTAAAGGAATGGAATCATCGTGAGTGAAACAGAATGGAATGGAACGGAATGGAATGGAATGGAATGGAATAGGAATGGAATGGAATGGAATGGAATGGAATGGAATGGAATGGAAAGGAATCGGAATGGAAAGGAATGGAATGGAATGGAATGGAATGGAATCAACCCGAGGGATATGGAATGGAATGAAGTGGAATGGCATGGAACGGAATACAATAAAATGGAATAATCCCGAGTGCAATGGAACGGAACGGAATGGAATGGATTGGAATAGAATGGAATGGAATCAACACGAGCAGAATGGAAATGAATGGACTGAAATGAAATGCAATACAAAGGAATGGCAAGGCATGGAATGGAATGGAATGAACCCGAGTGGAATGGAATGGAATGGAATGCAATGGAATGCAATGGAATAGAATGGAATGGAATCAAGCTGAGTGGAATGGAATGGAAAGGAATGGAATGGACTAGAAATAACGCGAGTGAAAAGAAATGCAATGTAATGTAACGGAATGGAAAGGAATGGAACGGAATGGAATGGTAACAATCCGAGTGGAATGGAATGGAATGAAATGGAATGGAATGGAATGGAAAGGAATGGAATGGAATGGAATCAATGAGAGTGGAAAGTAGTACAATGGAATGGAACGGAATCAACGAGAAGGGAATCAAATGGCATGGAATGGAAAGGAATCTAACCGAGTGGAATGGAATGGAATGGAGAGAATGGAATTCACACGAATGAAACGGAATGGAATGGAATGGAATTGAATGGAATGGAATGGAGTGGAATCAACGTCAGTGAAATGAAATGGAATGGAATGGAATGGAATGGAATGGAATGGAATGGAATGGAATGGAATGGAGTGGAATCAACCCGAGTGGAATGGAATGGAATGAAATGGAATGTAATGGAATTGAATGGAACGGATTGGAAGGGAAAGAACCAGAGTGTAATGGAATGGAATGGAATGAAAGGGAATGGAATAGAATGGAATGGAATGGAATGGAATGGAATAGAATAGAATGGAATGGAATGGAATGGAATGGAATATAATGGAATGGAATGGAATAGAATGGAATGGAATGGAATGGAATAGAATGGAATGGAATGAAATGGAATGGAATCAACCCGAGTGGAATGCAATGGAATGAAATGGAATGTAATGGAATTGAATGGAACGGATTGGAAGGGAAAGAACCAGAGTGTAATGGAATGCAATGGAATGAAATTGAATGGAATAGAATGGAATGGAATGGAATGGAATGGAATGGAATGGAATGGAATGGAATGGAATGGAATGGTATGGAATGGAATGGAATGGAATGGAATGGAATGGAATGGAAAGGAATGGAATGGAATGGAATCAACGCGAGTGAAACGGAATGGAATGAAATGGAATGGAATGAAGTGGCATGGAATGGAATTGAATGGAATGGAATCAACCTGAGGGGAAAGGAATGGAATGGAATGGAATAAACCCAAGTGCAATGGAAAGGATTGGAATGGAATGGAACGGAATGGAATGGGAAGGAATCAAAGCGAGTGGAATGGAATGGAATGGAGTGGAATGAAGTCAATGAGAAGGGAAACAAATGGCATGGAACGGAGTGGAATCTACCCGAATGCAATGGAATGGAATGGAATGGAATGGAATGGAATGGAATGGAATGGAATGGAACGGAGTGGAATGGAGTGGAATGCAATAGAATGGAAAGATCCCGAGTGGAATGGTATGGAATGAAATGGAAAGGAATGGAATGCAAAGGAATCAACGACAAGGGAATCGAATGCCATGGAATGGAAGGGAAAGAACCCGAGTGTAAAGGAATGGAATGGAAAGGAATGCCATGGAATAGAATGGAAAGGCATGGCATTGAATGGAATGGAATTAACCAGAGTGGAATGGAATGGAATGGAATGGAATGGAATGGAGTGGAGTGGAGTGGAATGGAATGGAATGGAATGGAATGGAATGGAATGCAATGGAATGGAATTCAATGGAAGAGAAAGGAATGGAATCAACCTCAGAGGAATGGAATAGAATGGAGTGGAAGAGAATGGCATGAAATGGCATGAAAACAACCCGTGTGGAATGGAATGGATTGCAATGGAATGGGATGGAATGGAATGCAATGCAATGGAATGGAATGGAATGGAATAAACTCTCGTGCAATGGAATTTAATGGAATGGAATGGAATGGAATGGAATGGAATCAACGTGAGTGGATTGCAAAGAAATGAATGGAATGGAATGGAAGGGAATAGAATGGGATGGCATGGCATGGAATGGAATATAATCAACATGAGTGGAATGGAATGAAATGCAATGGAATAGAATGGAAGGGAATCAACATGAGTGGAATGGAATGGAAAGAAATGGAATGGAATGCAAAGGAATGCAATGGAATGGAATGGAATAGAATGGAAAGGAATGGAATGGAATTAATCCGAGTGGAATGGAAGGGAATGGATTGGAATGGAATGGAATCAACGCGAGTGAAACGCAATGGAATGGAATGGAATGAAAAAGAATGTAATTGAATGGAATCAACACGAGTGGAAAGGAATGGAATGGATTGCAATGCAATGGAAAGAACCCGAGTGGAATGGAATGCAATAGAATGGAATGGAATGGAATAGAATGGAATGGAATGGAATCATCCAGAGTGGAATGGAATGGAATTGAATGAAATGAAAAGGAATAGAATGCAACGGAATGGTATGGAATGGAATGGAATGGAATGGAATGAAATGGAATGGAATGGATTGCAAAGGAATGGAATGGATTGCAATGGAAAGGAAACATCCCGAGTGAAATGGAATGGAATGGAATGGAATGGAATGGAATGGAATGGAATGGAATCCACCCAAGTGGAATGGAATGGAATGGTATGGAACAGAATGGAATGGAATCAACGCGATTGAAACGGAATGGAATGGAATGGAAAGGAATGGAAGAGAAACAACCCGAGTGGAATGAATGGAATCAAATGGAATGGAATGGAATGGAATGGAATGGAATGGAATGGAATGGAATGGAATAAACACTAGTGCAATGGAATGGAATTGAATGGAATGGAATGGAATTTAAACGAATGGAACCAACGTCAGTGAAACAGAATGGAATGGAACAGAATGGAATGGAATGCAATAGGAATGGTATGGAATGGAATGGAATGGAATGGAATCAACCCGAGGGGTATGGAATGGAATGAAGTGGAATGGCATGGAACGGAATACAATAAAATGGAATAATCCCGAGTGCAATGGAACAGACCGGAATGGAATGGAATGGAATAGAATGGAATGGAATCAACGCGAGCAGAATGGAAACGAATGGATTGAAATGGAATGGAATACAAAGGAATGGCAAGGCATGGAATGGAATGGAATGAACCCGAGTGGAATGGAATGGAATGGAATGGAATGCAATGGAATAGAATGGAATGGAATCAAGCTGAGTGGAATGGAATTGAATGGAATGGAAGGGAATGGAATGGAATGGAATATAAATAACACGAGTGAAACAAAATGGAATGTAATGTAACGGAATGGAATGGAATGGAACGGAATGGAATGGTAACAATCAGCGTGGAATGGAATGGAATGGAATGGAAAGGAATGGAATGGAATGGAATCAATGAGAGTGGAAAGTAGTAGAATGGAATGCAACGGAATGAACGAGAAGGGAATCAAATGGCATGGAATGGAATGGAATCAACCCGAGTGGAAAGTAATGGAATGGAGAGAATGGAATTAACGCGAGTGAAACGGAATGGAAAGAATGGAATGGAATGGAATGAAATGGAATGGAATAAAATGGAATGGAATGGAATGGAATGGAATGGAATCAACGCGAGTGAAACGGAATGGAAGGAAATGGAATGGAATGGAGTGGCATGGAATGGAACGGAATGGAATGGAATGGAATGGAATGGAACGGAATCAACCTGAGGGGAAAGGAATGGAATGGAATGGAATAAACCCAAGTGCAATGGAATGGATTGGAATGGAATGGAACGGAATGGAATGGAATGGAAAGGAATCAAAGCGAGTGGAATGGAATGGAATGGAGTGGAATGGAATCAATGAGAAGGGAATGGAATGGCATGGACCGCAGTGGAATGTACCCGAATGCAATGGAATGGAATGGAATGGAATGGAATGGAATGGAATGGAATGGAAAGGAACGGAGTGGAATGGAATGGAATGCAATGGAATGGAAAGAACCCGAGTGGAACGGAATGGAATGAAATGGAAAGGAATGGAATGGAATGGAATGGAACGGAATCAACGAGAAGGGAATCGAATGGCATGGAATGGAATGGAAAGAACCCGAGTGTAAAGGAATGGAATGGAATGGAATGCCATGGAATAGAATGGAATGGCATGGCATGGAATGGAATGGAATTAACCAGAGTGGAATGGAATGGAATGGAATGGAATGGAATGGAATGGAATGGAATGGAATGGAATGCAATGGAATGGAATGGAATGCAATGGAATAGAAAGGAATGAAATCAACCTGAGAGGAATGGAATGGAATGGAATGGAAGAGAATGGAATGAAATGGCATGGAATGGAATGGAATAAACTCTCGTGCAATGGAATTTAATGGAATGGAATGGAATGGAATGGAATCAACGTGAGTGGATTGCAAAGAAAAGGAATGGAATGGAATGGAAGGGAATAGAATGGGATGGCATGGCATGGAATGGGATATAATCAACACGAGTGGAATGGAATGGAATGCAATGGAATAGAATGGAATGGAATCAACCTGAGTGGAATGGAATGGAATGGAAAGAAATGGAATGGAATGCAAAGGAATGGAATGGAATGGAATAGAATGGAATGGAATGGAATGGAATTAAACCGAGTGGAATGGAAGGGAATGGATTGGAATGGAATGGAATCAACGCAAGTGAAACGGATTGGAAAGGGAAGAAATGGAGTGGAATGAAACGGAAAGGAATAAACACAAGTGAAACGGAATGAAATGGAATGGAATGGAATGGAACGGAATGGAATGGAATGGAACGGAACGGAATGGAATGGAATGGAATGGAATCAACCCGAGTGGAATGGAATGGAATGAAATGGAACGGAAGGGAATGGAAAGGAATGGAATGGAATGGAAAGGAATGGAATGGAATGGAATGGAATGGAATGGAATGGAATGGAATGGAATGGAATCAACCTGATTGGAATGGAATAGGATGGAATGGAGAGAAACAGAATGGAAAGGAATACAATTGGGTGGACTCAACCCGAGTGGAATGGAATGGAATGGAATGGAAAGGAATGGAGTTGAATCAACCCGAATGGAATGGAAAGGAATGGAATGGAATGGAATGGAATCCACCCGAGTGGAATGAAACGGAAGGGAAAAGATTGGCATGGAATGAACCCGAGTGGAATGGAATGGAATGGAACAGAAGGGAATAGAATGTAATGGAATGGAATGGAATGGAATGGAATACAATGGAATGGAATGGAATGGAATGGAATGGAATGGAATCAACCCAAGTGGAATGGAATGGAATGGTATGGAACAGAATGGAATGGAATCAACGCGATTGAAACGGAATGGAATGGAATGGAATGGAATGGAAGAGAAACAACCCGAGTGGAATGAATGGAATCAAATGGAATGGAATGGAATTGAATGGAATGGAATGGAATGGAATAAACACTAGTGCAATGGAATGGAATTGAATGGAATGGAATGGAATTTAAAGGAATGGAATCAACGTGAGTGAAACAGAATGGAATGGAACGGAATGGAATGGAATGGAATAGGAAAGGAATGGAATGGAATGGAATGGAATGGAATCAACCCGAGGGGTATGGAATGGAATGAAGTGGAATGGCATGGAACGGAATACAATAAAATGGAATAATCCCGAGTGCAATGGAACGGACCGGAATGGAATGGAATGGAATAGAATGGAATGGAATCAACGCGAGCAGAATGGAAACGAATGGATTGAAATGGAATAGAATACAAAGGAATGGCAAGGCATGGAATGGAATGGAATGAACCCGAGTGGAATGGAATGGAATGGAATGGAATGCAATGGAATAGAATGGAATGGAATCAAGCTGAGTGGAATGGAAAGGAATGGAATGGAATGGAATGGAAATAACACGAGTGAAACGAAATGGAATGTAATGTAACGGAATGGAATGAAATGGAACGGAATGGAATGGTAACAATCAGAGTGGAATGGAATGCAATGGAATGGAATGGAAAGGAATGGAATGGAATGGAATCAATGAGAGTGGAAAGTAGTAGAATGGAATGCAACGGAATCAACGAGAAGGGAATCAAATGGCATGGAATGGAATGGAATCTACCCGAGTGGAAAGGAATGGAATGGACAGAATGGAATTAACGCGAGTGAAACGGAATGGAAAGAATGGAATGGAATGGAATAAAATGGAATGGAATGGAATGGAATGGAATGGAATGGAATGGAATGGAATGGAATGGAATCAACGCGAGTGAAACGGAATGGAAGGAAATGGAATGGAATGGAGTGGCATGGAATGGAATGGAATGGAATGGAATGGAATGGAATGGAATGGAATGGAATGGAATCATTCTGAGGGGAAAGGAATGGAATGGAATGGAATAAACCCAAGTGCAATGGAATGGATTGGAATGGAATGGAACGGAATGGAATGGAATGGAAAGGAATCAAAGCGAGTGGAATGGAATGGAATGGAGTGGAATGGAATCAATGAGAGGGGAATGGAATGGCATGGACCGCAGTGGAATCTACCCGAATGCAATGGAATGGAATGGAATGGAATGGAATGGAATGGAATGGAATGGAACGGAGTGGAATGGAATGGAATGCAATGGAATTGAAAGAACCCGAGTGGAACGGATTGGAATGAAATGGAAAGGAATGGAATGGAATGGAATGGAACGGAATCAACGAGAAGGGAATCGAATGGCATGGAATGGAATGGAAAGAACCCGAGTGTAAAGGAATGGAATGGAATGGAATGCCATGGAATAGAATGGAATGGCATGGCATGGAATGGAATGGAATTAACCAGAGTGGAATGGAATGCAATGGAATGGAATGGAATGGAATGGAATGCAATGGAATGGAATGGAATGCAATGGAATAGAAAGGAATGAAATCAACCTGAGAGGAATGGAATGGAATGGAATGGAAGAGAATGGAATGAAATGGCATGGAATGGAATGGAATAAACTCTCGTGCAATGGAATTTAATGGAATGGAATGGAATGGAATGGAATCAACGTGAGTGGATTGCAAAGGAATGGAATGGAATGAAAGGGAATAGAATGGGATGGCATGACATGGAATGGGATATAATCAACACGAGTGGAATGGAATGGAATGAAATGGAATAGAATGGAATGGAATCAACCTGAGTGGAATGGAATGGAATGGAAAGAAATGGAATGGAATGCAAAGGAATGGAATGGAATGGAATAGAATAGAATGGAATGGAATGGAATGGAATTAAACCGAGTGGAATGGAAGGGAATGGATTGGAATGGAATGGAATCAACGCAAGTGAAACGCAATGGAATGGAATGGAATGAAAAAGAATGGAATTGAATGGAATCAACCCGAGTGGAATGGAATGGAATGGATTGCAATGCAATGGAATGAACCTGAGTGGACAGGAATGGAATAGAATGGAATGGAATGGAATGGAATAGAATGGAATGGAATGGAATCATCCCGAGTGGAATGGAATGGAATTGAATGAAATGAAATGGAATAGAATGCAACGGAATGCAATGGAATGGAATGGAATGCAATGGAATGCAATGGAATGGATTAAACCCGAGTGGAATGCATTGGAATGGAACGGAATGCAATGGAATAGAATGGAATGGAAGCAATCTGAGTGGAATGGAATGGAATGGAATGGAATGGAATACTCCGAGTAGAATGGAATGGAATGGAATTCAATGGAATGGAATCAACGCGAGTGAAACGGAATGGAATGGAATGGAATGGGATGCAATGGAATGGAATTGAATGGAATCAACCCAAGAGGAATGGAATGGAATGGAATGGAAGGGAATAAACCGGAGTGGAATGGAATGGAAAGGAATGAAATGGAATGGAATGGAATGGAATGGAATGGAATGGAATGGAATGGAATGGAATGGAATGGAATGGAATCAATGCAAGTGAAACGGATTGGAATGGGAAGAAATGGAGTGGAATGAAACGGAAAGGAATAAACACAAGTGAAACGGAATGAAATGGAATGGAATGGAATGGAATGGAATGGAATGGAATGGAATGGAACGGAACGGAATGGAATGGAATGGAATCAACACGAGTGGAATGGAATGGAATGAAATGGAATGGAAGGGAATGGAAAGGAATGGAATGTAATGGAAAGGAATGGAATGGAATGGAATGGAATGGAATGGAATGGAATGGAATGGAATGGAATCAACCTGAGTGGAATGGAATAGGATGGAATGGAAAGAAACAGAATGGAAAGGAATGCAATTGGGTGGACTCAACCCGAGTGGAATGGAATGGAATGGAATGGAAAGGAATGGAGTTGAATCAACCCGAATGGAATGGAATGGAATGGAATGGAATGGAATGGAATCCACCCGAGTGGAATGAAACGGAAGGGAAAGGATTGGCATGGAATGAACCCGAGTGGAATGGAATGGAATGGAACGGAAGTGAATAGAATGTAATGTAATGGAATGGAATGGAATGGAATACAATGCAATGGAATGGAATGGAATGGAATGGAATGGAATGGAATGGAACAGAAGGGAATGGAATGGAATGGATTGCAATGGAATGGAATGGATTGCAATGGAACGGAAACAACCCGAGTGAAATGGAAAGGAATGGAATGGAGTGGAATGGAATGGAATAGAATGGAATGGAATGGAATCAACCCAAGTGGAATGGAATGGAATGGAATGGAATCAACGCAATTGAAAGAGAATGGTTTGGAATGGAATGGAAAGGAATAGAAACAACCGGAGTGGAATGAATGGAATGAGATGGAATGGAATGCAATGGAATGGAATGGAATGGAATGGAATGGAAAAAACCCTAGTGCAATGGAATGGAATGGAAAGGAATGGAGTGGAATGGAATGGAAAGGAAAGGAATGGAATCAACGTGAGTGAAACAGAATGGAATGGAATGAAATGGAATGGAATGGTATTGGAATGGAATGGAATCAACCCGAGGGGAATGGAATGGAATGAAATGGAATGGCATGGAATGGAATAGAATGTAATGGAATAATCCCGAGTGCAATGGAACGGAACGGAATGGAATGAAAGAGAATGGAAAGGAATCACTGCGACCGAAATAGAAACGAATGGAATG
This sequence comes from Pan paniscus, assembly GCF_029289425.2. NCBI lineage: Eukaryota > Metazoa > Chordata > Mammalia > Primates > Hominidae > Pan > Pan paniscus. The sequence continues at coordinate 35,917,533 of NC_073270.2, forward strand.
GAATGCAATGGAATGGAGTGGAATACCATGGAATGGCAAGGCATGGAATGGAATGAAATGAACCCGAGTGGAATGGAATGGAACGGAATGGAATGCAATGGAATAGAACGGAATGGAATCCAGCTGAGCGGAATGGAATGGAATGGAATGGAATGGAATGGAATGGAATGGAATCAATGTGAGCGGAATGGAAAGGAATGGAATGGAATGGAATGCCAAGGAATGGAATGGAATGGCATGGCATGGAATGGAATAGAATCAAACCGAGTGGAATGGAATGGAATGGAATGGAAAGGAATGCATTGGAATAGAATGGACAGGAATCAACCTGAGTGGAATGGAATGGAATGGAATGGAATGGAATGGAATGGAATCAACGCGAGACGAATGGAAAGGAATGGAATGGAATGGAATGGAATGGAATGGAATAGAATGGCAAGGCATGGCATGGAATGGAATGGAATCAACCCGAGTCGAATGGAATGGAACGGTATGCAATAGAATGCAATGGAATAGAATGGAATGGAATCAACCTGAGTGGAATGGAATGGAATGGAATGGAATACAATGGAATGCAATGGAATGGAATGGAATGGAATGGAATGGGATGGAATCAACACTACTGGAATGGAATAGAATGGAATGGAGAGGACTAGAATGAATGGAATGGAATGGGATGAAATGAACCCGAGTAAAATGGAATGGAATGGAATGGAATGGAGTAGAATCAACCCGAGTGGAATGGAAAGGAATGGAATGGAATCAACCCGAGTGGAATGAAATGGAAGGGAATGGAATGGAATCAACCCGAGTGGAATGGAATGGAATGGAATGGAATGGAATGGAATGGAATGGAATGGAATGGAATCAACGCGAGTGAAACGGTATGGAATGGAATGGAATGGAATGGAATGGAATGGAATCAACCCGAGTGGAATGAATGGAACGAGATGGAATGGAATGGAATGGAATTACATAAACCCTAGTGCAATGGAATGGAAGGGAAATGAAGGGAATGTAACGAACCCTAGTGCAATGGAATGGAATGAAATGGAATGGAATGGAATGGAATGGAATGGAAAAACCCGAGGGTAATGGAATGGAGTGAAATGGAATGGAATCGAATAGATTTGAATGGAAAAAACCTGACTGCAATGGAATGGAATGGAATGCAATGAAATGGAATGGAATGGAATGGAAGGGAATGGAATGGAATGGAATGGAATGGAATGGAATCAACACGAGTGGAATGGAATAGAAAGGAATGGAGAGGAATAGAATGGAATGGAATGGAAAGGAATGGAATCAACCTGAGTGGAATGGAATGGGATGGAATGGAAAAGAATGGAATGGAATGGAGTAGAATCAACCGGAGTGGAATCGAATGGAATGGAATGGAATGGAATGGAATGGAATGGAATGGAATGGAATGGAATGGAATCAACCTGATTGCCATGAAATGGAAGGGAATGGAATGGAATACAATCAACCCGAGTGAAATGGATTGGAATGGAAGGGAATGCAATCAAGCCGACTCGAATGAAAGGAATGAGATGAAATGGAATGCAATGGAATGGAATGTAATAAACACTATTGCAATGGAATGGAATGGAATGGAATGGAATGGAATGGATTGAAATGGAATGTAATGGAAAGGAATGGAATGGAATGGAATCAATGCGAGTGAAACAGAATGGAATTGAATGGAATGGAATGAAATGGAATGGAAAGGAATCAACCCGAGGGGAAAGGAATGGAATGAAATGGAATGGAATGGAATGGAATGGAATAGAATGGAATGCAATAAACACGAATGCAATGGAATGGAATGGAATGGAATGGAATGGAATGGAATGGAATGGAATGGAATGGAATGGAATCAACGTGAGTGGAATGGAATAGAATGGAATGGAACGGAGTCAACGAGAAGGGAATCGAATGGCTTGGAATGCAATGGAATCTACCCCAGTGGAATGGAATGGAATGGAATGGAATGGAATGGAATGGAATGGAATCAACGTGAGTGGAATGGAAAGGAATGGAATGGAATGGAGTAGAATAAAATGAAATGGCATGGCATGGAATGGAATGGAATCAACCCGAGTGGAATGGATTGGAATGGAACGGAATGCAATGGAATAGAAAGGAATGGAAGCAATCTGAGTGGAATGGAATGGAATGGAATGGAATGGAATGGAATGGAATGGAATACTCCGAGTAGAATGGAATGGAATGGAATGGAATGGAATGGAATGCAGTGGAATGGAATCAACGCGAGTGAAACGGAATGGAATGGAATGGGATGCAATGGAATGGAATGGAATTGAATGGAATCAACCCGAGAGGAATGGAATGGAATGGAAGTGAATGGAATGCAATGGAATGGAACGGAATGAACACGAGTGGAATGAAATGGAATGGAATGGAAAGGAAAGGACTGGAATGGAATGGAAAGGAATGGAATGGAAACAATCCGTATGGAATGGAATGGAATGGAATTGGAATGGAAAGGAATGGAATGGAATGGAATGGAATCAACCCAAGTGGAATGGAATGGAATCGAATGGAATGGAAGCGAATGGAATGGAATGGAATAAACTTAAGTGAAATGGAATGGAATGGAACGGAATCAACGAGAAGGGAATCGAATAGCATGGAATGGAATGGAATCTGCCCGAGTGGAATAGAATGGATTGTAATGGAATGGACTGGAATGAAATGAAATGGAATGGAATCAACGAGAGCGGAATGGAATGGAATGGAAGGGAATGGATTGGAAGGGAATAGAATGGAATGGCATGGCATGGAATGGAATGGAATCAACCCGAGTGGAATGGAATGGAATGAAATGGAATGCCATGGAATAGAATGGAATGGAATCAACCTGAGTGGAATGGAACGGAATGGAAAGGAATGGAACGGAATGGAAAGGAATGGAATGGAATGGAATGGAATCAACCAGAGTGGAATGGAATAGAATGGAATGGAGAGAAATTGAATGGAAAGGAATGGAATGCGGGGGAATCCACCAGAGTGGAATGGAATGGAATGGAATGGAATGGAAAATAAGGGAATGGAATGGAATAAACCCTAGTGCAATGGAATGGAATGGAATGGAATGGAATGGAATCAACGAGTGTGGAATGGAATGGAATCGAATGGAAGGGAATCAAAGAGAAGGGAATCGAATGGCATGGAATGGAATGGAATCTATCCTAGTGGAATGTAATGTAATGGAATGGAATGGAATTGAATCAACGCGAGACGAATGGAAAGGAATGGAATGGAATGGAATGGAATGGAATAGAATGGCATGGCATGGCACGGAATGGAATGGAATCAACCCGAGTCGAATGGAATGGAACGGAATGCAATAGAATGCAATGGAATAGAATGGAATGGAATCAACCTGAGTGGAATGGAATGGAATGGAATGGAATACAATGGAATGCAATGGAATGGAATGGAATGGAATGGAATGGGATGGAATCAACACTACTGGAATGGAATAGAATGGAATGGAGAGGACTAGAATGAAAGGAATGGAATGGGATGAAATGAACCCGAGTAAAATGGAATGGAATGGAGTAGAATCAACCCGAGTGGAATGGAATGGAATGGAATGGAATGGAATGGAATGGAATCATCCCGAGTGGAATGGAATGGAATTGAATGAAATGAAATGGAATAGAATGCAATGGAATGGAATGGAAGGGAATGGAATGAAATGGAATGGGAAAAACACGAGTGGAATGGTATCTAATGAAATGGAATGGAATGGAATAAACCCTAGTGCCATGTAATGGAATAGAATGAAATGGAATGGAATGGAATGGAACGGAATCAGTGAGAAGGGAATCGAATGGCATAGAATGGAATGGAATCTACCCGAGTAGAATTGAATGGACTGTAATGGAATGGAATGGAATGGAATGGAATCAATGTGAGCGGAATGGAAAGGAATGGAATGGAATGGAATGCCATGGAATGGAATGGAATGGCATGGCATGGAATGGAATAGAATCAAACCGAGTGGAATGGAATGGAATGGAATGGAAAGGAATGCATTGGAATAGAATGGACAGGAATCAACCTGAGTGGAATGGAATGGAATGGAATGGAATGGAATGGAATGGAATTGAATGGAATCAAGGCGAGTGGAATGGAATAGAATGGAATGGAGAGGAATACAATGGAATGGAATGTAATGCGATGGAATCAACCGGAGTGGAATCGAATGGAATTTAATGGAATGGAATGGAATGGAGTAGAATCAACCAGAGTGGAATGGAATGCAATGGAATGGAATGGAATGGAATCAACCCGAGTGGAATGAAATGGAAGGGAAAGGAATGGAATGGAATGAACGCGAGTGTAATGGAATGGAATGGAAAGGAATGGAATCAACCCGAGTGGAATGAAATGGAAGGGAAAGGAATGGAATGGAATGAACGCGAGTGTAATGGAATGGAATGGAATGGAATGGAATCAACCCACGTGGAATGGAATGGAATGGAATGGGATGGAATGGAATGGAATCAGCGCGAGTGAAACGAAATGGAATGGAATTGAATGGAATCAACCCAAGTGAAACGGAATGGAACGGAATGGAATGGATTGGGATTGAATGGAATCAACCACAGTGGAATGGAATGGAATGGATTGGAATGAAATAGAATGGATTGCAATGAAATGGATTCAACCCGAGTGAAATGGAATGGAACATAATGGAATGGAATGGAATGCAATGCAATGGAATGGAATGGAATGGAATGGAATCATCCCAAGTGGAATGGAATGGAATGGAATGAAATGAAATGGAACAGAACGGAATGCAATGGAAAGGAATGGAATCAACGCAAGTGATACAGATTGGAATGGAGTGGAATGGAATGGAATGGTATGGAATGGAATCCTCGCGAGTGAAAGGGAATGAAAAGGAATGAAATGGAATGGAATGGAATGGAATGGAATGGAATGGAATGGATTGCAATGGAATGGAATGGAATGGAATGCAATGGAACGGAAAGAACCCGAGTGGAATGGAATGGAATGAAATGGAAAGGAATGGAATGGAATGGAACGGAATCAACGAGACGGGAATCGAATGGCATGGAATGGAATGGAAAGAACCCGAGTGTAAAGGAATGGAATGGAATGGAATGCCATGGAATAGAATGGCATGGCATGGAATGGAATGGAATTAACCAGACTGGAATGGAATGGAATGGAATGGAATGGAATGGAATGGAATGGAATGGAATGGAATGGAATGCAATGGAATAGAAAGGAATGGAATCAACCTGAGAGGAATGGAATGGAATGGAATGGAAGAGAAAGGAATGGAATGGCATGGAATCAACCCGGGTGGAATGGAATGGAATGAAATGGAATGGGATGGAATGGAATGGAATGGAATGCAACGGAATGGAATGGCATGGAATGGAATGGAATGGAATGTCATGGAATGGAATGGAATAAACTTTCGTGCAATGGAATTTAATGGAATGGAATGGAATGGAATGGAATCAACGTGAGTGGATTGCAAAGGAAAGGACTGGAATGGAATGGAAGGGAATACAATGGGATGGCATGGCATGGAATGGAATATAATCAACACGAGTGGAATGGAATGGAATGCAATGGAATAGAATGGAATGGAGTCAACTTGAGTGGAATGTAATGGAATGGAATGAAATGGAATGGAATGCAAAGGAATGGAATGGAATGGAATGGAATGGAATGGAATAGAATAGAATGGAATGGAATGGAATTAAACCGAGTGGAATGGAAGGGAATGGATTGGAATGGAACGGAATCAACGCGAGTGAAATGCAATGGAATGGAATGGAATGAGAAAGAATGGAATTGAATTGAATGGAATCAACCCGAGTGGAATGGAATGGAATGGATTGCAATGCAATGGAATGAACCCGAGTGGAATGGAATGGAATAGAATGGAATGGAATGGAGTAGAATGGAATGGAATGGAATCATCCCGAGTGGAATGGAATGGAATTGAATGAAAAGAAATGGAATAGAATGCAATGGAATGGAATGAAATGGAATGGAAAAATCACGAGTAGAATGGTATCTAATGAAATGGAATGGAATGGAATGGAATGGAATAAACCCTAGTGCCATGTAATGGAATGGAATGGAATGGAATGGAACGGAATCAGTGAGAAGGGAATCGAATGGCATGGAATGGAATGAAATCTACCCGAGTGGAATTGAATGGACTGTAATGGAATGGAATGGAATGGAATGGAATCAATGCGAGTGGAATGGAAAGGAATGGAATGGAATGGAATGCCATGGAATAGAATGGAATGGCATGGCACGGAATGGAATAGAATCAAACTGAGTGGAATGGAATGGAATGGAATGGAATGGAAAGGAATGCATTGGAAAAGAATGGACAGGAATCAACCTGAGTGGAATGGAATGGAATGGAATGGAAAGGAATGGAATGGAATGGAATGGAATCAACGCGAGTGAAACGAAATGGAATGGAATGGAATGGAATCAACCCAAGTGAAACGGAATGGAATGGATTGGGATTGAATGGAATCAACCAGAGTGGAATGGAATGGAATGGATTGGAATGAAATACAATGGATTGCAATGGAATGGATTCAACCCGAGTGAAATGGAATGGAATACAATGGAATGGAATGGAATGGAATGCAATGCAATGGAATGGAATGGAATGGAATCATCCCGAGTGGAATGAAATGGAATGGAATGAAATGAAATGGAACAGTACGGAATCGAACGGAAAGGAATGGAATCAACGCTAGTGAAACGGATTGGAATGGAGTGGAATGGAATGGAATGGTATGGAATGGAATCCACGCGAGTGAAAGGGAATGAAACGGAATGAAATGGAATGGAATGGAATGGAATGGAATCCACGCGAGTGAAAGGGAATGAAACGGAATGAAATGGAATGGAATGGAATGGAATGGAATGGAATGGAATGGAATGGAATGGAATTGAATGCCATGGAATAGAATGGAATGGCATGGCATGGAATGGAATGGAATTAACCAGAGTGGAATTGAATGGAATGGAATGGAATGGAATGGAATGGAATGGAATGGAATGCAATGGAATAGAAAGGAATGGAATCAACCTGAGAGGAATGGAATGGAATGGAATGGAAGAGAATGGAATGGAATGGCATGGAATCAACCCGGGTGGAATGGAATGGAATGAAATGGAATGGGATGGAATGGAATGGCAAGCAATGGAATGGAATGGCATGGAATGGAATGGAATAAACTCTCGTGCAATGGAATTTAATGGAATGGAATGGAATGGAATCAACGTGAGTGGAATGCAAAGGAAAGGAATGGAATGGAATGGAAGGGAATAGAATGGGAGGGCATGGCATGGAATGGAGTATAATCAACACGAGTGGAATGGAATGAAATGCAGTGGAATAGAATGGAATGGAATCAACCTGAGTGAAATGGAATGGAATGGAAAGAAATGGAATGGAATGCAAAGGAATGGAATGGAATGGAATGGAATGGAATGGAATGGAATAGAATGGAATGGAATGGAATGGAATTAAACCGAGTGGAATGGAAGGGAATGGATTGGAATGGAACGGAATCAACGCAAGTGAAACGCAATGGAATGGAATGGAATGAAAAAGAATGGAATTCAATGGAATTAACCCGAGTGGAATGGAATGGAATGGATTGCAAGGCAATGGAATTAACCCGAGTGGAATGGAATGGAATGGATTGCAAGGCAATGGAATGAACCCGAGTGGAATGGAATGGAATAGAATGGAATGGAATGGAGTAGAATGGAATAGAATGGAATCATCCCGAGTGGAATGGAATGCAATTGAATGAAATGAAATGGAATAGAATGCAATGGAATGGAATGGAATGAAATGGAATGGAAAAAACACGAGTGGAATGGTATCTAATGAAATGGAATGGAATGGAATGGAATGGAATGGAATGGAATGGAATGGAATGGAATAAACCCTAGTGCCATGGAATGGAATGGAATGGAATGGAACGGAATCACTGAGAAGGGAATCGAATGGCATGGAATGGAATGGAATCTACCTGAGTGGAATTGAATGGACTGTAATGGAATGGAATGGAATGGAGTGGAATCAATGTGAGTGGAATGGAAAGGAATGGAATGGAATGGAATGCCATGGAATGGAATGGAATGGAATGGCATGGAATGGAGTAGAATCAAACCGAGTGGAATGGAAAGGAATGGAATGGAAAGGAATGCTTTGGAATAGAATGGACAGGAATAAACCAGAGTGGAATGGAATGGAATGGAATGGAATGGAATGAAGGCGAGTGGAATGGAATAGAATGGAATGGAGAGGAATACAATGGAATGGAATGTAATGGGATGGAATCAACCCGAGTGGAATGGAATGGAAGGTAATGGAATGGAATGGAATGGAGTAGAATCAACCCGAGTGGAATGGAATGCAATGGAATGGAATGGAATGGAATCAACCCGAGTGGAATGAAATGGAAGGGAAAGGAATGCAATGGAATGAACGCGAGAGTAATGGAATGGAATGGAATGGAATGGAATCAACCCACGTGGAATGGAATGGAATGGGATGGAATGGAATGGAATGGAATCGAACGGAGGGGAATGGCATGGAATGGACAGGAATCAGCCCAAGTGTAAGTGAATGGCATGGAATGGAATTGAATGCAATGGAATTGAACGGAAAGGAATGGAATCAAACAGAGTGGAATGGAATGCAGTGGAATGGAATGGAATGGAATCGAACGGAATGGAATGGAATGGAATGGAATGGAATGGAATGGAATGGAATGGAATGGAATGGAAAAAACCCGAGTGGAATGGAATGGAATGAAATGGAAAAGAATGGAATGGAATAGAATGGAACGGAATCAACAAGAAGGGAATCGAATAGCATGGAATTGAATGGAATGAACCCGAGTGTAAAGGAATGGAATGGAATGGAATGCTATGGAATTGAATGGAATGGCATGGCATGGAATGGAATGGAATCAACGCGAATGGAATGGAATGGAATGGAATGGAATGGAATGGAATGGAATGGAATGGAATGGAATGCAATGGAATGCAATGGTATAAAATGGAAGGGAATCAACCTGAGAGGAATGGAATGGAATGGAATAGAATGGAATGGAATGGAAGAGAATGGAATGGAATGGGATGGAATCAACCCGAGTGGAATGGAATGGAATGCAGTGGAATGGAATGGAATGGAATGGAATGCAATGGAATGGAATGGAATGGAATGGAATGGAATGGAATGGAATAAACCCTAGTGCAATGGAATGGAATGGAATGGAATGTGATGGAATGGAATGGAATGGAATCGAACAGAGGGGAATGGCATGGAATGGCATGGAATCAAACCAAGCGTAATGGAATGGCATGGAATGGAATTGAATGAAATGGAATTGAATGGAAAGTAATGGAATCAACCCGAGTGGAATGGCATGGAAAGAAATGGAATGCCATGGAATAGAATGGAATGGAATCAACCTGAGTGGAATGCAATGGAATGGAAAGGAATGGAATGCAATGGAAAGGAATGAAATGGAATGGAATGGAATGGAATGAAATGGAAAGGAATCAACCTGAGTGGAATGGAATAGAATGGAATGGAGAGAAATTGAATGGAAAGAAATGGCATGGGGTGGAATCAACACGAGTGGAATGGAATGGAATGGAATGGAATGGAATGGAATGGAATGGAGTAGAATCAAACCGAGTGGAATGGAATGGAATGGAATGGAAAGGAATGGAATCAACCCAGGAGGAATGAAATGGAAGGGAATGGAAAAGCAAGGAATGAACCCGAGTGGAATGGAGTGGAATGGAACGGAATGGAATGGAATGGAATGGAATGGAATGGAATGGAATGGAACGGAGTAGAATGCAATGGAATGGAATAAATTCGAGAGGAAAGGAATGGATTGGAATGGAATGGAATGGAGTGGAATGGAATGGACTGCAAAGGAATGGAACGGATTGCAATGGAAAGGAAACAACCCGAGTGAAATGGAAAGGAATGGACTGGAGTTGAATGGAATGGAATGGAATGGAATGGAATCAAACCATGTGGAGTGGAATGGAATGGAATGGAATGGAATGGAATGGAATCAACGCCATTGAAACGGAATGGAATTGAATGGAATGGAAAGGAATAGAAACAACCCAAGTGGAATGAATGCAATGAGGTAGAAAAAAATAGAATGGAATGGAATGGAATAAACCCAAGTGCAATGGAATGGAATGGAATGGAATTGAAAGGAAAGGAATGGAATCAACATGAGTGAAACGGAATGGAATGGAATGGAATGGAATAGGAATGGAATGGAATGGAATGGAATCAACCCGAGGGGTATGGAATGGAATGAAATGGAATGGCATGGAACGGAACACAATGGAATGGAATAATCCCGATTGCAATGGAACAGAACGGAAAGGAATGGAATGGAATGGAATAGAATGGAATGGAATCAACACGAGCGGAATGGAGACGAATGGATTGAAATGGAATGGAATACAATGGAATGGCAAGGCATGGAATTGAATGGAATGAACCGAAGTGGAATGGAATAGAATGGAATGGAATGCAATGGAATAGAATGGAATGGAATCAAGCTGAGTGGAAAGGAATGGAATGGAAAGGAATGGAATGGAATGGAATGGAATGGAATGGAATGGAATGGAATGGAACGGATTCAACCTGAGTAGAATGGAATGTAATGGAATGGAACGGAATGGAATGGAATCAACCCTAGTGGAATGCAGTGGAATGGAATGGAACGAAATGGAATGGAATGGAATCAACGTGAGTGAAACGGAATGGAATTGAATGGAATGGATTTGAATTGAATGGAATCAACCCGGGTGGAATGGAATGGAATGGATTGGAATGAAATAGAATGGATTGCAAGGGAATGGAATCAACCCGAGTGGAGTGGAATGGAGTATAATGGAATGGAATGGAATGGAATGGCATTGAATGGAATGGAATGGAATCATCTCGCGTGGAATGGAATGGAATGGAATGGAATCAATGAGAGAGAAACGGATTAGAATGGAAGGGAACGGAGTGGAATAGAACGGAATGCAAAGAGCACGAGTGAAACTGAATGAAATGGAATGGAATGGAATGGATTGGAATGGAATGGAACGGAATGGAATAGAATGGAATGGAATGAAATGGAATGGAAAGGAATGGAATGGAATGGAATGGAAGAAACTCCAGTGCAATGGAAAGGAATAATGGAATGGAATGCAATGGAATGGAATCAACGAGAAGGGAAACGAGTGGCATGGAATGGAATGGAATCTACCCAAGTGGAATGGAATGGACTGTAATGGAATGGAATGGAATGAAATGGAATGGAATTTCATCAAAGAGAGCGGAGCGGAAAAAATGGAAGAGAATGGATTGGAAGGGAATACAATGGATTGGCATGGCATGGAATGGAATGGAATCAACCCGAGTGTAATGGAATGGAATGGAATGGAATGGAATGCCACGGAATAGAAGGGAAAGGAATCAACCTGATTGGAATAGAATGGAATGGAAAGGAATGGAATGGAATGGAAAGGAATGGAATGGAATGGAATGCAACGGAATGGAATGGAATGGAATGGAATGGAATGGAATGGAATGGAATGGAATGCAATGGAATGGAATCAATCCGAGTGGAATGGAATAGAAAGGAATGGAGAGAAATAGAATGGAAAGGAATGGAATGGGGTGGAATCAACCCGAGTGGAATGGAATGGAATGGAATGGAATGGCATGGAGTAGAATCAAACAGAGTGGAATGGTATGGAATGGAATGGAATCAACCCCAGTGGAATGAAATGGAAGGAAATGGAACGGAATGGAATGAACCCGAGTAGAATGGAATGGAATGGAATAGAAAGAATGGAATGGAATGGAAAGGAATGGAATGGAATGGAATGGAATGGAGTGGAGTGGAATGGAATGGAATGGAATGGAATGGAATGGAATGGAATGGAATGGAATGGAATGGAATGGAGTGGAATGGAATGGAATGGAATGGAGTGGAATGGAATGGAATGGAATGGAATCAACCCGGGAGGAAAGGAATAGAAAGGAATGGAATGGAATGGAATGGAATGGAATGGAATGGAATGGAATGGATTGCAAAGGAATGGAATGGAATGCAATGGAAAGGAAACATCCCGAGTGAAATGGAATGGAATGGAATGGAATCCACCCAAGTGGAATGGAATGGAATGAAATGGAACAGAATGGAATGGAATCAACGTGATTGAAACGGAATGGAATGGAATGGAATTGAATGGAAGAGAAACAACCCGAGTGGAATGAATGGAATCAAATGGAATGGAATGGAATGGAATGGAATAAACACTAGTGCAATGGAATGGAATGGAATGGAATGGAATGGAATGGAATGGAATGGAATGGAATGGAATGGAGTGGAATGGAATGGAATGGAATCAACCTGGGAGGAAATGAATAGAAAGGAATGGAATGGAATGGAATGGAGTGGAATGGAATGGAATGGAATGGAATGGATTGCAAAGGAATGGAATGGATTTCAATGGAAAGGAAACATCCCGAGTGGAATGGAATGGAATGGAATGGAATGGAATGGAATGGAATCAACCCAAGTGGAATGGAATGGAATGGAATGGAATGGAACAGAATGGAATGGAATCAATGCAATTGAAACGGAATGGAATGGAATGGAATGGAATGGAATGGAAGAGAAACAACCCGAGTGGAATGAATGGAATCAAATGGAATGGAATGGAAGGGAATGGAATTGAATGGAATAAAAACTAGTGCAATGGAATGGAATTGAATGGAATGGAATGGAATTTAAAGGAATGGAATCAACGTGAGTGAAACAGAATGGAATGGAACGGAATGGAATGGAATGGAATGGAATAGGAATGGAATGGAATGGAATGGAATCAACCCGAGGGGTATGGAATGGAATGAAGTGGAATGGCATGGAATGGAATAGAATAAAATAGAATAATCCCGAGTGCAATGGAAAGGAACGGAATGGAATGGAATGGAATGGAATTGAATGGAATGGAATTGAATGGAATGGAATCAACACGAACAGAATGGAAACGAATGGATTGAAATTGAATGGAATACAAAGGAATGGCAAGACATGGAATGGAATGGAATGAATCCGAGTGGAATGGAATGGAATGGAATGGAATGGAATGCAATGGAATAGAATGGAATGGAAGCAAGCTGAGTGGAATGGAATGGAATGGAATGGAATGGAATGGAATGGAACGGACTGGAAATAACGCGAGTGAAATGAAATGGAATGGAATGGAACGGAATGGAATGGAATGGAACGGAATGGAATGGTAACAATCCGAGTGGAATGGAATGCAATGAAATGGAATGGAATGGAATGGAAAGGAATGGAATGGAATGGAATCAATGAGAGTGGAAAGTAGTAGAATGGAATGGAAAGGAATCAAAGAGAAGGGAAACAAATGGCATGGAATGGAATGGAATCTACCCGAGTGGAATGGAATGGAATGGAGAGAATGGAATTAACGCGAGTGAAACGGAAAGGAATGGAAACAACGTGAGTGAAATGAAATGGAATGGAATGGAATGGAATGGAGTGGAATCAACCCGAGTGGAATGGAATGGAATGAAATGGAATGGAATGGAATTGAATGGAAAGGATTGGAAGGGAAAGAACCAGAGTGTAATGGAATGGAATGGAATGAAATGGAATGGAATAGAATGGAATGGAATGGAATAGAATGGAATGGAATGCAATAGAATGGAATGGAATGGAATGGAATGGAATGGAATGGAATGGAATGGAATGGAATAGAATGGAATGGAATGCAATAGAATGGAATGGAATGGAATGGAATGGAATGGAATCAACGAGAGTGAAACGGAATGGAATGAAATGGAATGGAATGGAGTGGCATGGAATGGAATGGAATGGAATGGAATGGAATGGAATGGAATGGAATCAAGCTGAGGGGAAAGGAATGGAATGGAATGGAATAAACACAAGTGCAATGGAATGGATTGGAATGGAATGGAACGGAATGGAATGGAATGGAATGGAAAGGAATCAAAGCGAGTGGAATGGAATGGAATGGAGTGGAATGGAATCAATGACAAGGGAATCGAGTGGCATGGAAAGGAGTGGAATCAACCCGAATGCAATGGAATGGAATGGAATGGAAAGGAACGGAGTGGAATGGAATGGAATGGAATGGAACGGAGTGGAATGGAATGGAATGGAGTGGAATGGAATGGAAAGAACCCGAGTGGAATGGAATGGAATGGAATGGAATGCCATGGAATAGAATGGAATGGCATGGCATGGAACGGAATGGAATTAACCAGAGTGGAATGGAATGGATGGAATGGAATGGAATGGAATGGAATGGAATGCAATGGAATAGAAAGGAATGGAATCAACCTAAAGGAATGGAATGGAATGGAATGTAAGAGAATGGAATGAAATGTCATGGAATCAACCCGCGTGGAATGGAATGGAATGCAATGGAAAGGGATGGGATGGAATGGAATGGAATGCAATGGAATGGAATGGCATGGAATGGAATGGAATAAACTCTCGTGCAATTGAATTTAATGGAATGGAATAGAATGGAATGGAATCAACGTGAGTGGATTGCAAAGGAAAGGAATGGAATAGAATGGAAGGGAATAGAATGGGATGGCATGGCATGGAATGGAATATAATCAACACGAGTGGAATGGAATGGAATGCAATGGAATAGAATGGAATGGAATCAACCTGAGTGGAATGGAATGGAGTGGAAAGAAATGGAATGGAATGCAAAGGAATGGAATGGAATGGAATGGAATGCAATGGAATGGAATGGAATAGAATGGAATGGAATGGAATGGAATGAAACCGAGTGGAATGGAAGGGAATGGATTGGAATGGAATGGAATCAACGCGAGTGAAACGCAATGGAATGGAATGGAATGAAAAAGAATGGAATTGAATGGAATCAAACCGAGTGGAATGGAATGGAATGGATTGCAATGCAATGGAATGAACCCGAGTGGAATGGAATGGAATAGAATGGAGTGGAATGGAATAGAATGGAATGGAATGGAATCATCCCAAGTGGAATGGAATAGAATTGAATGAAATGAAATGGAATAGAATACAACGGAATGGAATGGAATGGAATGAAATGGAATGGAAAAAAACACGAGTGGAATGGTATCTAATGAAATGGAATGGAATGGAATAAACCCTATTGCCATGTAATGGAATGGAATGGAATGGAATGGAATGGAATGGAACGGAATCAGTGAGAAGGGAATCGAATGGCATGGAATGGAATGGAATCTACCCGAGTGGAATTGAATGGACTGTAATGGAATGGAATGGAATGGAATGGAATCAATGCGAGCGGAATGGAAAGGAATGGAATGGAATGGAATGCCATGGAATGGAATGGAATGGAATGGCATGGAATGGAATAGAATCAAACCGAGTGGAATGGAATGGAATGGAATGGAAAGGAATGCATTGGAATAGAATGGACAGGAATCAACCTGAGTGGAATGGAATGGAATGGAATGGAATGGAAAGGAACGCATTGGAATAGAATGGACATGAATCAACCTGAGTGGAATGGAATGGAATGGAATGGAATGGAATGGAATGGAATGGAATGGAATGGAATCAAGGCGAGTGGAATGGAATAGAATGGAATGGAGAGGAATACAGTGGAATGGAATGGAATGGGATGGAATCAACCCGAGTGGAATGGAATAGAATGGAATGGAGAGGAATACAGTGGAATGGAATGGAATGGGATGGAATCAACCCGAGTGGAATGGAATGGAATGGAATGGAATGGAATGCTGTAGAATCAACCCGAGTGGAATGGAATGGAAGGGAAAGGAATGGAATGGAATGAACGCGAGTGTAATCGAATGAAATGGAATGGAATGCAATCAAACCACGTGGAATGGAATGGAATGGGATGGAATGGAATGGAATGGAATCGAACGGAGGGGAATTGCATGGACTGGACAGGAATCAACTCAAGTGTAATTGAATGGCATGGAATGGAATTGAATGCAATGGAATTCAATGGAAAGGAATGGAATCAACCAGAGTGGAATGGAATGCAATGGAATGGAATGGAAAATAATCCAATGGAATGGAATGGAATGGAATGGAATGGAATGGAATGGAATGGAAAAAACCCGAGTGGAATGGAATGGAATGAAATGGAAAGGAATGGAATGGAATGGAATGGAACGGAATCAACAAGAAGGGAATCGAATGGCATGGAATGGAATGGAATGAACCCGAGTGTAAAGGAATGGAATGGAATGCCATGCTATGGAATTGAATGGAATGTCATGGCATGGAATGGAATGGAATCAACGTGAATGGAATGGAATGGAATGTAATGGAATGGAATGGAATGCAATGGAATAGAATGGAATGCAATCAACCTGAGAGGAATGGAATGGAATGGAATAGAATGGAATGGAATGGAAGAGAATGGAATGGAATGGGATGGAATCAACCCGAGTGGAATGGAATGGAATGAAATGGAATGCAATGGAACGGAATGGAATGGAATGGAATGGAATGGAATGCAATGGAATGGAATGGAATGGAATGGAATGGAATGGAATGGAATGGAATGGAATGCAATGGAATGGAATGGAATGGAATGGAATGCAATGGAATGGAATGGAATGGAATGGAATAAACCCTAATGCAATGGAATGGAATGGAATGGAATGGAATGGAATGGAATGGAATGGAATGGAATGGAATAAACCCTAATGCAATGGAATGGAATGGAATGGAATGGAATGGAATGGAATGGAATGGAATGGAATGGAATGGAATGCAATGGAATGGAATGGAATGGAATGGAATGCAATGGAATGGAATGGAATGGAATGGAATAAACCCTAATGCAATGGAATGGAATGGAATGGAATGGAATGGAATGGAATGGAATGGAATGGAATGGAATGGAATAAACCCTAATGCAATGGAATGGAATGGAATGGAATGGAATGGAATGGAATGGAATGGAATGGAATGGAATGGAATGGAATGGAATAAACCCTAGTGCAATGGAATGGAATGGAATGGAATGGAATGGAATCAACCCGAGAGGAATGAAATGGAAGGGAAGGGAATGGAATGGAATGAACCCGAGTGTATTGGAATGGAATGGAATGGAATGGAATGGAATCAACCCGCGTGGAATGGAATGGAATGGGATGGAATGGAATGCAATGGAATCGAACGGAGGGGAATGGCATGGAATGGAATGGAATCAAACCAAGTGTAATGGAATGGCATGGAATGGAATTGAATGAAATGAAATTGAATGGAAAGGAATGGAATCAACCCGAGTGGAATGGAATGGAAAGAAATGGAATGCCATGGAATAGAATGGAATGGAATCAACCTGAGTGCAATGGAATGGAATGGAAAGGAATAGAATGGAATGGAAAGGAATGAAATGGAATGGAATGGAATGGAATGAAATGAAATGGAAAGGAATCAACCCGAGTGGAATGGAATAGAATGGAATGGAGAGAAATTGAATGGAAAGGAAAGGCAAGGAGTGGAATCAACACGAGTGGAATGGAATGAAATGGAATGGAATGGAATGGAGTAGAATCAAACCGAGTGGAATGGAATGGAATGGAATGGAAAGGAATGGAATCAACCCGGGAGGAATGAAATGGAAGGGAATGGAAAAGCAAGGAATAAACCCGAGTGGAATGGAATGGAATGGAACGGAATGGAATCGAATGTAATGGAATGGAATGGAATGGAATGGAATGGAACGGAGTAGAATGCAATGGAATGGAATAAATTCGAGAGGAAAGGAATGGATTGGAATGGAATAGAATGCAAAGGAATGGAATGGAATGGACTGCAATGGAATGGAATGGATTGCAATGGAAAGGAAACAACCCGAATGAAATGGAAAGGAATGGAATGGAGTTGAATGGAATGGAATGGAATGGAATGGAATCAACCCAAGTGGAATGGAATGGAATGGAATGGAATCAACGCCATTGAAACGGAATGGAATTGAATGGAATGGAAAGGAATAGAAACAACCCGAGTGGTATGAATGGAATGAGATAGAAAAAAATGGAATGGAATGGAATGGAATAAACCCAAGTGCAATGGAATGGAATGGAATGGAATGGAATTGAAAGGAAAGGAATGGAATCAACATGAGTGAAACACAATGGAATGGAATGGAATGGAATGGAATGGAATGGAATGGAATGGAATAGGAATGGAATGGAATGGAATGGAATCATCCCGCGTGGAATGGAACGGAACGGAATGGAATCAACGACAGAGAAACGGATTAGAATGGAAGGGAACGGAGTGGAATAGAACGGAATGGAATCAGCACGAGTGAAACGGAATGAAATGGAATGGAATGGAATGGAATGGAATGGATTGGAATGGAATGGAACGGAATGGAATAGAATGGAATGGAATGAAATGGAAGGCAAAAGAATGGAATGGAATGGAAGAAACTCCAGTGCAATGGAAAGGAATAATTGAATGGAATGGAATGGAATGGAATCAACGAGAAGGGAAAAGAGTGGCATGGAATGGAATGGAATCTAACCAAGTGGAATGGAATGGACTGTAATGGAATGGAATGGAATGAAATGGAATGGAATTTAATCAATGAGAACGGAGTGGAAAAAATGGAAGGGAATGGATTGCAAGGGAATACAATCGATTGGCATGGCATGGAATGGAATGGAATCAACCCGAGTGTAATGGAATGGAATGGAATGGAATGCCACGGAATAGAAGGGAAAGGAATCAACCTGATTGGAATAGAATGGAATGGAAAGGAATGGAATGGAATGGAATGGAATGGAATGGAATGCAACAGAATGGAATGGAATTGAATGGAATGGAATGGAATGGAATGCAATGCAATGGAATGGAATCAACCCGAGTGGAATGGAATAGAAAGGAATGGAGAGAAATAGAATGGAAAGGAATGGAATGGGGTGGAATCAACCCGAGTGGAATGGAATGGAATGGAATGGAATAGAATGGCATGGAGTAGAATCAAACCGAGTGGAATGGTATGGAATGGAATGGAATCAACCCGAGAGGAATGAAATAGAAGGGAATGGAATGGAATGGAATGAACCCGAGTAGAGTGGAATGGAATGGAATGGAATGGAATGGAACGGAATGGAATGGAATGGAAAGGAATGGAAAGGAATGGAATGGAATGGAATGGAATGGAATGGAGTGGAATGGAATGGAAAGGAATCAACCCGGGAGGAAAGGAATAGAAAGGAATGGAATGGAATGGAATGGAATGGAATGGAATGGAATGGATTGCGAAGGAATGGAATGGATTGCAATGGAAAGGAAACATCCCGAATGAAATGGAATGGAATGGAATGGAATGGAATGGAATCAACCCAAGTGGAATGGAATGGAATGGAATGGAACAGAATGGAATGGAATCAACGCGATTGAAACGGAATGGAATGGAATGGAATGTAATGGAAGAGAAACAACCCGAGTGGAATGAATGGAATCAAATGGAATGGAATGGAATGGAATGGAATAAACACTAGTGCAATGGAATGGAATGGAATGGAATGGAATGGAATGGAATGGAATTTAAAGGAATGGAATCAACGTGAGTGAAACACAATGGCATGGAACGGAATGGAAAGGAATGGAATGGAATGGAGTGGAATGGAATGGAACGGAATCAACCCGGGAGGAAAGGAATAGAAAGGAATGGAATGGAATGGAATGGAATGGAATGGAATGGAATGGAATGGAATGGAATGGAATGGAATGGAATGCAAAGGAATGGAATGGATTGCAATGGAAAGGAAACATCCCGAGTGGAATGGAATGGAATGGAATGGAGTGGCATGGAATGGAATGGAATCAACCCAAGTGGAATGGAATGGAATGGAATGGAATGGAATGGAAAGGAATGGAATGGAATGGAATCAATGAGAGTGGAAAGTAGTAGAATGGAATGGAATGGAATCAACGAGAAGGGAATCAAATGGCATGGAATGGAATGGAATCTACCCGAGTGGAATGAAATGGAATTGAATGAAAGGAAATGGAATAGAATGCAATGGAGTGGAATGGAATGGAATGAAATGGAATGGAAAATTCAAGAGTGGAATGGTATCTAATGAATGGAATGGAATGGAATGGAATGGAATGGAATGGAATGGAATGGAATGGAATGCAATGCAAAGGAATGGAATGGATTGCAATGGAAGGAAACATCCCGAGTGGAATGGAATGGAATGGAATGGAATGGAATGGAATGGAATGGAATCAACCAAAGTGGAATGGAATGGAATGGAATGGAACAGAATGGAATGGAATCAACGCGATTGAAATGGAATGGAATGGAATGGAATGGAATGGAATGGAATGGAAGAGAAACAAGCGGAGTGGAATGAATGGAATCAAATGGAATGGAATGGAATGGAATGGAAGGGAATGGAATGGAATGGAATGGAATAAACACTAGTGCAATGGAATGTAATTGAATGGAATGGAATGGAATTTAAAGGAATGCAATCAACGTGAGTGAAACAGAATGGAATGGAACGGAATGGAATGGAATGGAATAGGAATGGAATGGAATGGAATGGAATCAACCCGAGGGGTATGGAATGGAATGAAATGGAATGGCATGGAACGGAATAAAATAAAATGGAATAATCCCGAGTGCAATGGAACAGAACGGAATGGAATGGAATGGAATAGAATGGATTGGAATCAACGCGAGCAGAATGGATACGAACGGATTGAAATGGAATGGAATACAAAGGAATGGCAAGCCATGGAATGGAATGGAATGAACCCGAGTGGAATGGAATGGAATGGAATGGAATGCAGTGGAATAGAATGCAACGGAATCAAGCTGAGTGGAAAGGAATGGAATGGAATGGAATGGAACGGACTGGAAATAAGACGAGTGAAACAAAATGGAATGTAATGTAACGGAATGGAATGGAATGGAACGGAATGGAATGGTAACAATTCGAGTGGAATGGAATGGAATGGAATGGAATGGAATGGAATGGAAAGGAATGGAATGGAATGGAATCAATGAGAGTGGAAAGTAGTAGAATGGAATGGAACGGAATCAACGAGAAGGGAATCAAATGGCATGGAATGGAATGGAATCTACCCAAGTGGAATGAAATGGAATTGAATGAAAAGAAATGGAATAGAATGCAATGGAATGGAATGGAATGGAATGAAATGGAATGGAAAATTCACGAGTGGAATGGTATCTAATGAAATGGAATGGAATGGAATGGAATGGAATAAACCCTAGTGCCATGTAATGGAGTGGAATGGAATGGAATGGAATGGAACGGAATCAGTGAGAAGGGAATCGAATGGCATGGAATGGAATGGAATCTACCCAAGTGGAATTGAATGGACTGTAATGGAATGGAATGGAATGGAATGGAATGGAATGGAATGGAATCAATGCGAGTGGAATGGAAAGGAATGGAATGGAATGGAATGCCATGGAATGGAATGGAATGGCATGGCACGGAATGGAATAGAATCAAACTGAGTGGAATGGAATGGAATGGAATGGAAAGGAATGCATTGGAATAGAATGGACAGGAATCAACCTGAGTGGAATGGAATGGAATGGAATGGAATGGAATGGAATGGAATGGAATGGAATGGAATGGAATGGAATCAACGCAAGTGAAACGAAATGGAATGGAATTGAATGGAATCAACCCAAGTGAAACGGAATGGAATGGAATGGAATGGATTGGGATTGAATGGAATCAACCAGAGTGGAATAGAATGGAATGGATTGGAGTGGAATAGAATGGGATGGATTGGAATGAAATAGAATGGATTGCAATGGAATGGATTCAACCCGAGTGAAATGGAATGGAATATAATGGAATGGAATGGAATGCAATGCAATGCAATGGAATGGAATGGAATGGAATCATCCCGAGTGGAATGGAATGGAATGGAATGAAATGAAATGGAACAGAACGGAATGGAATGGAAAGGAATGGAATCAACGCAAGTGAAACGGATTGGAATGGAGTGGAATGGAATGGAATGGTATGGAATGGAATCCACGCGAGTGAAAGGGAATGAACCGGAATGAAATGGAATGGAATGGAATGGAATGGAATCCACGTGAGTGAAACGGAATGAAACGGAATGGAATGGAATGGAATCCACGTGAGTGAAACGGAATGAAACGGAATGGAATGGAATGGAATGGAATGGATTGCAATGGAATGGAATGGAATGGAATGCAATGGAATGGAAAGAACCCGAGTGGAATGGAATGCAATGAAATTGAAAGGAATGGAATGGAATGGAATGGAACGGAATCAACGAGAAGGGAATCGAATGGCATGGAATGGAATGGAAAGAACCCGTGTGTAAAGGAATGGAATGGAATGGAATGGAATGCCATGGAATACAATGGAATGAAATGGAATGTCATGGAATAGAATGGAATGGCATGGCATGGCATGGAATGGAATTAACCAGAGTGGAATTGAATGGAATGGAATGGAATGGAATGGAATGGAATGGAATGGAATGGAATGGAATGCAATGGAATAGAAAGGAATGGAATCAACCTGAGAGGAATGGAATGGAATGGAATGGAAGAGAATGGAATGGAATGGCATGGAATCAACCCGGGTGGAATGGAATGGAATGAAATGGAATGGAATGGAATGGAATAAACCCTAATGCAATGGAATGGAATGGAATGGAATGGAATGGAATGGAATGGAATGGAATGGAATGGAATAAACCCTAATGCAATGGAATGGAATGGAATGGAATGGAATGGAATGGAATGGAATGGAATGGAATGGAATGGAATAAACCCTAATGCAATGGAATGGAATGGAATGGAATGGAATGGAATGGAATGGAATGGAATGGAATGGAATGGAATAAACCCTAGTGCAATGGAATGGAATGGAATGGAATGGAATGGAATGGAATCAACCCGAGAGGAATGAAATGGAAGGGAAGGGAATGGAGTGGAATGAACCCGAGTGTATTGGAATGGAATGGAATGGAATGGAATGGAATCAACCCGCGTGGAATGGAATGGAATGGGATGGAATGGAATGCAATGGAATCGAACGGAGGGGAATGGCATGGAATGGAATGGAATCAAACCAAGTGTAATGGAATGGCATGGAATGGAATTGAATGAAATGAAATTGAATGGAAAGGAATGGAATCAACCCGAGTGGAATGGAATGGAAAGAAATGGAATGCCATGGAATAGAATGGAATGGAATCAACCTGAGTGCAATGGAATGGAATGGAAAGGAATAGAATGGAATGGAAAGGAATGAAATGGAATGGAATGGAATGGAATGAAATGAAATGGAAAGGAATCAACCCGAGTGGAATGGAATAGAATGGAATGGAGAGAAATTGAATGGAAAGGAAAGGCAAGGAGTGGAATCAACACGAGTGGAATGGAATGAAATGGAATGGAATGGAATGGAGTAGAATCAAACCGAGTGGAATGGAATGGAATGGAATGGAAAGGAATGGAATCAACCCGGGAGGAATGAAATGGAAGGGAATGGAAAAGCAAGGAATAAACCCGAGTGGAATGGAATGGAATGGAACGGAATGGAATCGAATGTAATGGAATGGAATGGAATGGAATGGAATGGAACGGAGTAGAATGCAATGGAATGGAATAAATTCGAGAGGAAAGGAATGGATTGGAATGGAATAGAATGCAAAGGAATGGAATGGAATGGACTGCAATGGAATGGAATGGATTGCAATGGAAAGGAAACAACCCGAATGAAATGGAAAGGAATGGAATGGAGTTGAATGGAATGGAATGGAATGGAATGGAATCAACCCAAGTGGAATGGAATGGAATGGAATGGAATCAACGCCATTGAAACGGAATGGAATTGAATGGAATGGAAAGGAATAGAAACAACCCGAGTGGTATGAATGGAATGAGATAGAAAAAAATGGAATGGAATGGAATGGAATAAACCCAAGTGCAATGGAATGGAATGGAATGGAATGGAATTGAAAGGAAAGGAATGGAATCAACATGAGTGAAACACAATGGAATGGAATGGAATGGAATGGAATGGAATGGAATGGAATGGAATAGGAATGGAATGGAATGGAATGGAATCATCCCGCGTGGAATGGAACGGAACGGAATGGAATCAACGACAGAGAAACGGATTAGAATGGAAGGGAACGGAGTGGAATAGAACGGAATGGAATCAGCACGAGTGAAACGGAATGAAATGGAATGGAATGGAATGGAATGGAATGGATTGGAATGGAATGGAACGGAATGGAATAGAATGGAATGGAATGAAATGGAAGGCAAAAGAATGGAATGGAATGGAAGAAACTCCAGTGCAATGGAAAGGAATAATTGAATGGAATGGAATGGAATGGAATCAACGAGAAGGGAAAAGAGTGGCATGGAATGGAATGGAATCTAACCAAGTGGAATGGAATGGACTGTAATGGAATGGAATGGAATGAAATGGAATGGAATTTAATCAATGAGAACGGAGTGGAAAAAATGGAAGGGAATGGATTGCAAGGGAATACAATCGATTGGCATGGCATGGAATGGAATGGAATCAACCCGAGTGTAATGGAATGGAATGGAATGGAATGCCACGGAATAGAAGGGAAAGGAATCAACCTGATTGGAATAGAATGGAATGGAAAGGAATGGAATGGAATGGAATGGAATGGAATGGAATGCAACAGAATGGAATGGAATTGAATGGAATGGAATGGAATGGAATGCAATGCAATGGAATGGAATCAACCCGAGTGGAATGGAATAGAAAGGAATGGAGAGAAATAGAATGGAAAGGAATGGAATGGGGTGGAATCAACCCGAGTGGAATGGAATGGAATGGAATGGAATAGAATGGCATGGAGTAGAATCAAACCGAGTGGAATGGTATGGAATGGAATGGAATCAACCCGAGAGGAATGAAATAGAAGGGAATGGAATGGAATGGAATGAACCCGAGTAGAGTGGAATGGAATGGAATGGAATGGAATGGAACGGAATGGAATGGAATGGAAAGGAATGGAAAGGAATGGAATGGAATGGAATGGAATGGAATGGAGTGGAATGGAATGGAAAGGAATCAACCCGGGAGGAAAGGAATAGAAAGGAATGGAATGGAATGGAATGGAATGGAATGGAATGGAATGGATTGCGAAGGAATGGAATGGATTGCAATGGAAAGGAAACATCCCGAATGAAATGGAATGGAATGGAATGGAATGGAATGGAATGGAATCAACCCAAGTGGAATGGAATGGAATGGAATGGAACAGAATGGAATGGAATCAACGCGATTGAAACGGAATGGAATGGAATGGAATGTAATGGAAGAGAAACAACCCGAGTGGAATGAATGGAATCAAATGGAATGGAATGGAATGGAATGGAATAAACACTAGTGCAATGGAATGGAATGGAATGGAATGGAATGGAATGGAATTTAAAGGAATGGAATCAACGTGAGTGAAACACAATGGCATGGAACGGAATGGAAAGGAATGGAATGGAATGGAGTGGAATGGAATGGAACGGAATCAACCCGGGAGGAAAGGAATAGAAAGGAATGGAATGGAATGGAATGGAATGGAATGGAATGGAATGGAATGGAATGGAATGGAATGCAAAGGAATGGAATGGATTGCAATGGAAAGGAAACATCCCGAGTGGAATGGAATGGAATGGAATGGAGTGGCATGGAATGGAATGGAATCAACCCAAGTGGAATGGAATGGAATGGAATGGAATGGAATGGAAAGGAATGGAATGGAATGGAATCAATGAGAGTGGAAAGTAGTAGAATGGAATGGAACGGAATCAACGAGAAGGGAATCAAATGGCATGGAATGGAATGGAATCTACCCGAGTGGAATGAAATGGAATTGAATGAAAGGAAATGGAATAGAATGCAATGGAGTGGAATGGAATGGAATGAAATGGAATGGAAAATTCAAGAGTGGAATGGTATCTAATGAATGGAATGGAATGGAATGGAATGGAATGGAATGGAATGGAATGCAATGCAAAGGAATGGAATGGATTGCAATGGAAGGAAACATCCCGAGTGGAATGGAATGGAATGGAATGGAATGGAATGGAATGGAATGGAATCAACCAAAGTGGAATGGAATGGAATGGAATGGAACAGAATGGAATGGAATCAACGCGATTGAAATGGAATGGAATGGAATGGAATGGAATGGAATGGAATGGAAGAGAAACAAGCGGAGTGGAATGAATGGAATCAAATGGAATGGAATGGAATGGAATGGAAGGGAATGGAATGGAATGGAATGGAATAAACACTAGTGCAATGGAATGTAATTGAATGGAATGGAATGGAATTTAAAGGAATGCAATCAACGTGAGTGAAACAGAATGGAATGGAACGGAATGGAATGGAATGGAATAGGAATGGAATGGAATGGAATGGAATCAACCCGAGGGGTATGGAATGGAATGAAATGGAATGGCATGGAACGGAATAAAATAAAATGGAATAATCCCGAGTGCAATGGAACAGAACGGAATGGAATGGAATGGAATAGAATGGATTGGAATCAACGCGAGCAGAATGGATACGAACGGATTGAAATGGAATGGAATACAAAGGAATGGCAAGCCATGGAATGGAATGGAATGAACCCGAGTGGAATGGAATGGAATGGAATGGAATGCAGTGGAATAGAATGCAACGGAATCAAGCTGAGTGGAAAGGAATGGAATGGAATGGAATGGAACGGACTGGAAATAAGACGAGTGAAACAAAATGGAATGTAATGTAACGGAATGGAATGGAATGGAACGGAATGGAATGGTAACAATTCGAGTGGAATGGAATGGAATGGAATGGAATGGAATGGAATGGAAAGGAATGGAATGGAATGGAATCAATGAGAGTGGAAAGTAGTAGAATGGAATGGAACGGAATCAACGAGAAGGGAATCAAATGGCATGGAATGGAATGGAATCTACCCAAGTGGAATGAAATGGAATTGAATGAAAAGAAATGGAATAGAATGCAATGGAATGGAATGGAATGGAATGAAATGGAATGGAAAATTCACGAGTGGAATGGTATCTAATGAAATGGAATGGAATGGAATGGAATGGAATAAACCCTAGTGCCATGTAATGGAGTGGAATGGAATGGAATGGAATGGAACGGAATCAGTGAGAAGGGAATCGAATGGCATGGAATGGAATGGAATCTACCCAAGTGGAATTGAATGGACTGTAATGGAATGGAATGGAATGGAATGGAATGGAATGGAATGGAATCAATGCGAGTGGAATGGAAAGGAATGGAATGGAATGGAATGCCATGGAATGGAATGGAATGGCATGGCACGGAATGGAATAGAATCAAACTGAGTGGAATGGAATGGAATGGAATGGAAAGGAATGCATTGGAATAGAATGGACAGGAATCAACCTGAGTGGAATGGAATGGAATGGAATGGAATGGAATGGAATGGAATGGAATGGAATGGAATGGAATCAACGCAAGTGAAACGAAATGGAATGGAATTGAATGGAATCAACCCAAGTGAAACGGAATGGAATGGAATGGAATGGATTGGGATTGAATGGAATCAACCAGAGTGGAATAGAATGGAATGGATTGGAATGAAATAGAATGGATTGCAATGGAATGGATTCAACCCGAGTGAAATGGAATGGAATATAATGGAATGGAATGGAATGCAATGCAATGCAATGGAATGGAATGGAATGGAATCATCCCGAGTGGAATGGAATGGAATGGAATGAAATGAAATGGAACAGAACGGAATGGAATGGAAAGGAATGGAATCAACGCAAGTGAAACGGATTGGAATGGAGTGGAATGGAATGGAATGGTATGGAATGGAATCCACGCGAGTGAAAGGGAATGAACCGGAATGAAATGGAATGGAATGGAATGGAATGGAATCCACGTGAGTGAAACGGAATGAAACGGAATGGAATGGAATGGAATCCACGTGAGTGAAACGGAATGAAACGGAATGGAATGGAATGGAATGGAATGGATTGCAATGGAATGGAATGGAATGGAATGCAATGGAATGGAAAGAACCCGAGTGGAATGGAATGCAATGAAATTGAAAGGAATGGAATGGAATGGAATGGAACGGAATCAACGAGAAGGGAATCGAATGGCATGGAATGGAATGGAAAGAACCCGTGTGTAAAGGAATGGAATGGAATGGAATGGAATGCCATGGAATACAATGGAATGAAATGGAATGTCATGGAATAGAATGGAATGGCATGGCATGGCATGGAATGGAATTAACCAGAGTGGAATTGAATGGAATGGAATGGAATGGAATGGAATGGAATGGAATGGAATGGAATGGAATGGAATGGAATGCAATGGAATAGAAAGGAATGGAATCAACCTGAGAGGAATGGAATGGAATGGAATGGAAGAGAATGGAATGGAATGGCATGGAATCAACCCGGGTGGAATGGAATGGAATGAAATGGAATGGGATGGAATGGAATGGCAAGCAATGGAATGGAATGCCATGGAATGGAATGGAATAAACTCTCGTGCAATGGAATTTACTGGAATGGAATGGAATGGAATCAACGTGAGTGCAATGCAAAGGAAAGGAATGGAATGGAATGGAAGGGAATAGAATGGGAGGGCATGGCATGGAATGGAATATAATCAACACGAGTGGAATGGAATGAAATGCAATGGAATAGAATGGAATGGAATCAACCTGAGTGAAATGGAATGGAATGGAAAGAAATGGAATGGAATGCAAAGGAATGGAATGGAATGGAATGGAATGGAATGGAATGGAATGGAATGGAATGGAATGGAATAGAATGGAATGGAATGGAATGGAATTAAACCGAGTGGAATGGAAGGGAATGGATTGGAATGGAACGGAATCAACGCGAGTGAAACGCAATGGAATGGAATGGAATGAAAAAGAATGGAATTCAATGGAATTAACCCGAGTGGAATGGAATGGAATGGATTGCAATGCAATGGAATGAACCCGAGTGGAATGGAGTGGAATAGAATGGAATGGAATGGAGTAGAATGGAATGGAATGGAATCATCCCGAGTGGAATGGAATGCAATTGAATGAAATGAAATGGAATAGAATGCAATGGAATGGAATGGAATGGAATGGAATGAAATGGAATGGAAAAAACACGAGTGGAATGGTATCTAATGGAATGGAATGGAATGGAATGGAATGGAATAAACCCTAGTGCCATGGAATGGAATGGAATGGAATGGAATGGAATGGAATGGAATGGAATGGAATGGAATCAGTGAGAAGGGAATCGAATGGCATGGAATGGAATGGAATCTACCCGAGTGGAATTGAATGGACTGTAATGGAATGGAATGGAATGGAATGGAATCAATGTGAGCGGAAAGGAAAGGAATGGAATGGAATGGAATGCCATGGAATGGAATGGAATGGCATGGCATGGAATGGAGTAGAATCAAACCGAGTGGAATGGAATGGAATGGAATGGAAAGGAATGCTTTGGAATAGAATGGACAGGAATCAACCTGAGTGGAATGGAATGGAATGGAATGGAATGGAATGGAATGGAATGGAATGAAGGCGAGTGGAATGGAATAGAATGGAATGGAGAGGAATACAATGGAATGGAATGGAATGGGATGGAATCAACCCGAGTGGAATGGAATGGAAGGGAATGGAATGGAATGGAATGGAGTAGAATCAACCCGAGTGGAATGGAATGGAAGGGAAAGGAATGCAATGGAATGAACGCGAGAGTAATGGAATGGAATGGAATGGAATGGAATCAACCCACGTGGAATGGAATGGAATGGAATGGAATCGAACGGAGGGGAATGGCATGGAATGGACAGGAATCAGCCCAAGTGTAAGTGAATGGCATGGAATGGAATTGAATGCAATGGAATTGAACGGAAAGGAATGGAAACAACCAGAGTGGAATGGAATGCAATGGAATGGAATGGAATGGAATCGAACGGAACGGAATGGAATGGAATGGAATGGAATGGAATGGAACGGAATGGAATGGAAAAATCCCGAGTGGAATGGAATGCAATGAAATGGAAAGGAATGGAATCGAATGGAATGGAACGGAATCAACAAGAAGGGAATCGAATGGCATGGAATTGAATGGAATGAACCCGAGTGTAAAGGAATGGAATGGAATGGAATGCTATGGAATAGAATGGAATGCCATGGCATGGAATGGAATGGAATCAACGCGAATGGAATGGAATGGAATGGAATGGAATGGAATGGAATGAAATGGAATGGAATGCAATGGAATGCAATGGAATAGAATGGAAGGGAATCAACCTGAGAGGAATGGAATGGAATGGAATAGAATGGAATGGAATGGAAGAGAATGGAATGGAATGGGATGGAATCAACCCGAGTGGAATGGAATGGAATGCAGTGGAA
The DNA here is from genome assembly GCF_029289425.2 of Pan paniscus. NCBI lineage: Eukaryota > Metazoa > Chordata > Mammalia > Primates > Hominidae > Pan > Pan paniscus. Next base: position 35,948,177 of record NC_073270.2, read on the forward strand.
TGGAATGGAATGGAATGGAATGCAATGGAATGTAATGGAATGGAATGGAATGGAATGGAATAACCCCTAGTGCAATGGAATGGAATGGAATGGAATGGAATGGAATGGAATGGAATCAACCCGAGAGGAATGAAATGGAAGGGAAAGGAATGGGATGGAATGAACCCGAGTGTAATGGAATGGAATGGAATGGAATGGAATGGAATGGAATGGAATGGAATGGAATCGAACAGAGGGGAATGGCATGGAATGGAATGGAATCAAACCAAGTGTAATGGAATGGCATGGAATGGAATTGAATGAAATGGAATTGAATGGAAAGGAATGGAATCAACCCGAGTGGAATGGCATGGAAAGAAATGGAATGCCATGGAATAGAATTGAATGGAATCAACCTGAGTGGAATGGAATGGAATGGAAAGGAATGGAATGCAATGGAAAGGAATGAAATGGAATGGAATGGAATGGAATGAAATGGAAAGGAATCAACCTGAGTGGAATGGAATAGAATGGAATGGAGAGAAATTGAATGGAAAGGAATGGCATGGGGTGGAATCAACACGAGTGGAATGGAATGGAATGGAATGGAGTAGAATCAAACCGAGTGGAATGGAATGGAATGGAATGGAAAGGAATGGAATCAACCCGGGAGGAATGAAATGGAAGGGAATGGAAAAGCAAGGAATGAACCCGAGTGGAATGGAATGGAATGGAACGGAATGGAATGGAATGGAATGGAATGGAATGGAATAGAGTAGAATGCAATGGAATGGAATAAATTCGAGAGGAAAGGAATGGATTGGAATGGAATGGAATGGAATGGAATGGAGTGGAATGGAATGGACTGCAATGGAATGGAATGGATTGCAATGGAAAGGAAACAACCCGAGTGAAATGGAAAGGAATGGACTGGAGTTGAATGGAATGGAATGGAATGGAATGGAATCAAACCATGTGGAATGGAATGGAATGGAATGGAATGGAATCAACGCCATTGAAACGGAATGGAATTGAATGGAATGGAAAGGAATAGAAACAACCCAAGTGGAATGAATGGAATGAGGTAGAAAAAAATAGAATGGAATGGAATGGAATAAACCCAAGTGCAATGGAATGGAATGGAATGGAATTGAAAGGAAAGGAATGGAATCAACATGAGTGAAACGGAATGGAATGGAATGGAATAGGAATGGAATGGAATGGAATGGAATCAACCCGAGGGGTATGGAATGGAATGAAATGGAATGGCATGGAACGGAACACAATGGAATGGAATAATCCCGATTGCAATGGAACAGAACGGAATGGAATGGAATGGAATGGAATAGAATGGAATGGAATCAACACGAGCGGAATGGAGACGAATGGATTGAAATGGAATGGAATACAATGGAATGGCAAGGCATGGAATGGAATGGAATGAACCCAAGTGGAATGGAATAGAATGGAATGGAATGCAATGGAATAGAATGGAATGGAATCAAGCTGAGTGGAAAGGAATGGAATGGAAAGGAATGGAATGGAATGGAATGGAATGGAATGGAATGGAACGGAATCAACCTGAGTGGAATGGAATGTAATGGAATGGAACGGAATGGAATGGAATCAACCCTAGTGGAATGCAGTGGAATGGAATGGAACGGAAGGGAATGGAATGGAATCAACGTGAGTGAAACGGAATGGAATTGAATGGAATGGATTTGAATTGAATGGAATCAACCCGGGTGGAAGGGAATGGAATGGATTGGAATGAAATAGAATGGATTGCAATGGAATGGAATCTACCCGAGTGGAGTGGAATGGAGTATAATGGAATGGAATGGAATGGAATGGAATGGCATTGAATGGAATGGAATGGAATCATCTCGCGTGGAATGGAATGGAATGGAATGGAATCAATGAGAGAGAAACGGATTAGAATGGAAGGGAACGGAGTGGAATAGAAGGGAATGGAAAGAGCACGAGTGAAAAGGAATGAAATGGAATGGAATGGAATGGATTGGAATGGAATGGAACGGAATGGAATAGAATGGAATGGAATGAAATGGAATGGAAAGGAATGGAATGGAATGGAATGGAAGAAACTCCAGTGCAATGGAAAGGAATAATGGAATGGAATGCAATGGAATGGAATCAACGAGAAGGGAAACGAGTGGCATGGAATGGAATGGAATCTACCCAAGTGGAATGGAATGGACTGTAATGGAATGGAATGGAATGAAATGGAATGGAATTTCATCAATGAGAGCGGAGCGGAAAAAATGGAAGAGAATGGATTGGAAGGGAATACAATGGATTGGCATGGCATGGAATGGAATGGAATCAACCAGAGTGTAATGGAATGGAATGGCATGGAATGCCACGGAATAGAAGGGAAAGGAATCAACCTGATTGGAATAGAATGGAATGGAAAGGAATGGAATGGAATGGAAAGGAATGGAATGGAATGGAATGCAACGGAATGGAATGGAATGGAATGGGATGCAATGGAATGGAATCAACCCGAGTGGAATGGAATAGAATGGAATGGAGAGAAATAGAATGGAAAGGAATGGAATGGGGTGGAATCAACCCGAGTGGAATCGAAAGGAATGGAATGGAATGGCATGGAGTAGAATCAAACCAAGTGGAATGGTATGGAATGGAATGGAATCAACCCCAGTGGAATGAAATGGAAGGGAATGGAACGGAATGGAATGAACCCCAGTAGAATGGAATGGAATGGAATAGAAAGAATGGAATGGAATGGAATGGAAAGGAATGGAATGGAATGGAATGGAGTGGAATGGAATGGAATGGAATGGAACGGAGTGGAATGGAATGGAATGGAATGGAGTGGAATGGAATGGAATGGAAAGGAATCAACCCGGGAGGAAAGGAATAGAAAGGAATGGAATGGAATGGAATGCAATGGAATGGAATGGAATGGAATGGAATGGAATGGAATGGAATGGAATGGATTGCAAAGGAATGGAATGGATTGAAATGGAAAGGAAACATCCCGAGTGAAATGGAATGGAATGGAATGGAATGGAATGGAATCCACCCAAGTGGAATGGAATGGAATGGAATGGAACAGAATGGAATGGAATCAACGCGACTGAAACGGAATGGAATGGAATGGAATGGAATGGAAGAGAAACAACCCAAGTGGAATGAATGGAATCAAATGGAATGGAACGGAATGGAATGGAATAAACACTACTGCAATGGAATGGAATGGAATGGAATGGAATGGAATGGAATGGAATGGAATCAACCTGGGAGGAAATGAATAGAAAGGAATGGAATGGAATGGAATGGAGTGGAATGGAATGGAATTGAATGGATTGCAAAGGAATGGAATGGATTTCAATGGAAAGGAAACATCCCGAGTGGAATGGAATGGAATGGAATGGAATGGAATGGAATGAAACCGAGTGGAATGGAAGGGAATGGATTGGAATGGAATGGAATCAACGCGAGTGAAACGCAATGGAATGGAATGGAATGAAAAAGAATGGAATTGAATGGAATCAAACCGAGTGGAATGGAATGGAATGGATTGCAATGCAATGGAATGGACCCGAGTGGAATGGAATGGAATAGAATGGAGTGGAATGGAATAGAATGGAATGGAATGGAATCATCCCGAGTGGAATGGAATAGAATTGAATGAAATGAAATGGAATAGAATGCAACGGAATGGAATGGAATGGAATGAAATGGAATGGAAAAAAACACGAGTGGAATGGTATCTAATGAAATGGAATGGAATGGAATAAACCCTATTGCCATGTAATGGAATGGAATGGAATGGAATGGAATGGAATGGAATGGAATGGAATGGAACGGAATCAGTGAGAAGGGAATCGAATGGCATGGAATGGAATGGAATCTACCCGAGTGGAATTGAATGGACTGTAATGGAATGGAATGGAATGGAATGGAATCAATGCGAGCGGAATGGAAAGGAATGGAATGGAATGGAATGCCATGGAATGGAATGGAATGGAATGGCATGGAATGGAATAGAATCAAACCGAGTGGAATGGAATGGAATGGAATGGAAAGGAATGCATTGGAATAGAATGGACAGGAATCAACCTGAGTGGAATGGAATGGAATGGAATGGAATGGAAAGGAACGCATTGGAATAGAATGGACATGAATCAACCTGAGTGGAATGGAATGGAATGGAATGGAATGGAATGGAATGGAATGGAATGGAATGGAATGGAATCAAGGCGAGTGGAATGGAATAGAATGGAATGGAGAGGAATACAGTGGAATGGAATGGAATGGGATGGAATCAACCCGAGTGGAATGGAATAGAATGGAATGGAGAGGAATACAGTGGAATGGAATGGAATGGGATGGAATCAACCCGAGTGGAATGGAATGGAATGGAATGGAATGGAATGCTGTAGAATCAACCCGAGTGGAATGGAATGGAAGGGAAAGGAATGGAATGGAATGAACGCGAGTGTAATCGAATGAAATGGAATGGAATGCAATCAAACCACGTGGAATGGAATGGAATGGGATGGAATGGAATGGAATGGAATCGAACGGAGGGGAATTGCATGGACTGGACAGGAATCAACTCAAGTGTAATTGAATGGCATGGAATGGAATTGAATGCAATGGAATTGAATTTAAAGGAATGGAATCAACCAGAGTGGAATGGAATGCAATGGAATGGAATGGAAAATAATCCAATGGAATGGAATGGAATGGAATGGAATGGAATGGAATGGAAAAAACCCGAGTGGAATGGAATGGAATGAAATGGAAAGGAATGGAATGGAATGGAATGGAACGGAATCAACAAGAAGGGAATCGAATGGCATGGAATGGAATGGAATGAACCCGAGTGTAAAGGAATGGAATGAAATGCCATGCTATGGAATTGAATGGAATATCATGGCATGGAATGGAATGGAATCAACGTGAATGTAATGGAATGGAATGGAATGGAATGGAATGGAATGCAATGGAATAGAATGGAATGCAATCAACCTGAGAGGAATGGAATGGAATGGAAGAGAATGGAATGGAATGGAAGAGAATGGAATGGAATGGGATGGAATCAACCCGAGTGGAATGGAATGGAATGAAATGGAATGCAATGGAACGGAATGGAATGGAATGGAATGGAATGGAATGGAATGGAATGCAATGGAATGGAATGGAATGGAATGGAATGGAATGGAATGGAATGCAATGGAATGGAATGGAATGGAATGGAATGCAATGGAATGGAATGGAATGGAATGGAATGGAATGGAATGGAATGGAATAAACCCTAATGCAATGGAATGGAATGGAATGGAATGGAATGGAATGGAATAAACCCTAATGCAATGGAATGGAATGGAATGGAATGGAATGGAATGGAATGGAATGGAATGGAATAAACCCTAGTGCAATGGAATGGAATGGAATGGAATGGAATGGAATGGAATCAACCCGAGAGGAATGAAATGGAAGGGAAAGGAATGGAATGGAATGAACCCGAGTGTATTGGAATGGAATGGAATGGAATGGAATGGAATCAACCCGCGTGGAATGGAATGGAATGGGATGGAATGGAATGCAATGGAATCGAACGGAGGGGAATGGCATGGAATGGAATGGAATCAAACCAAGTGTAATGGAATGGCATGGAATGGAATTGAATGAAATGAAATTGAATGGAAAGGAATGGAATCAACCCGAGTGGAATGGAATGGAAAGAAATGGAATGCCATGGAATAGAATGGAATGGAATCAACCTGAGTGCAATGGAATGGAATGGAAAGGAATAGAATGGAATGGAAAGGAATGAAATGGAATGGAATGGAATGGAATGAAATGAAATGGAAAGGAATCAACCCGAGTGGAATGGAATAGAATGGAATGGAGAGAAATTGAATGGAAAGGAAAGGCAAGGAGTGGAATCAACACGAGTGGAATGGAATGAAATGGAATGGAATGGAATGGAGTAGAATCAAACCGAGTGGAATGGAATGGAATGGAATGGAAAGGAATGGAATCAACCCGGGAGGAATGAAATGGAAGGGAATCGAAAAGCAAGGAATGAACCCGAGTGGAATGGAATGGAATGGAACGGAATGGAATCGAATGTAATGGAATGGAATGGAATGGAATGGAATGGAATGGAATGGAACGGAGTAGAATGCAATGGAATGGAATAAATTCGAGAGGAAAGGAATGGATTGGAATGGAATAGAATGCAAAGGAATGGAATGGAATGGACTGCAATGGAATGGAATGGATTGCAATGGAAAGGAAACAACCCGAATGAAATGGAAAGGAATGGAATGGAGTTGAATGGAATGGAATGGAATTGAATGGAATCAACCCAAGTGGAATGGAATGGAATGGAATGGAATCAACGCCATTGAAACGGAATGGAATTGAATGGAATGGAAAGGAATAGAAACAACCCGAGTGGAATGAATGGAATGAGATAGAAAAAAATGGAATGGAATGGAATGGAATAAACCCAAGTGCAATGGAATGGAATGGAATGGAATGGAATTGAAAGGAAAGGAATGGAATCAACATGAGTGAAACACAATGGAATGGAATGGAATGGAATGGAATGGAATGGAATGGAATAGGAATGGAATGGAATGGAATGGAATCATCCCGCGTGGAATGGAACGGAACGGAATGGAATCAACGACAGAGAAACGGATTAGAATGGAAGGGAACGGAGTGGAATAGAATGGAATGGAATCAGCACGAGTGAAACGGAATGAAATGGAATGGAATGGAATGGAATGGAATGGATTGGAATGGAATGGAACGGAATGGAATAGAATGGAATGGAATGAAATGGAAGGCAAAAGAATGGAATGGAATGGAAGAAACTCCAGTGCAATGGAAAGGAATAATGGAATGGAATGGAATGGAATGGAATCAACGAGAAGGGAAAAGAGTGGCATGGAATGGAATGGAATCTAACCAAGTGGAATGGAATGGACTGTAATGGAATGGAATGGAATGAAATGGAATGGAATTTAATCAATGAGAACGGAGTGGAAAAAATGGAAGGGAATGGATTGCAAGGGAATACAATCGATTGGCATGGCATGGAATGGAATGGAATCAACCCGAGTGTAATGGAATGGAATGGAATGGAATGCCACGGAATAGAAGGGAAAGGAATCAACCTGATTGGAATAGAATGGAATGGAAAGGAATGGAATGGAATGGAATGGAATGGAATGGAATGGAATGCAACAGAATGGAATGGAATTGAATGGAATGGAATGGAATGGAATGCAATGCAATGGAATGGAATCAACCCGAGTGGAATGGAATAGAATGGAATGGAGAGAAATAGAATGGAAAGGAATGGAATGGGGTGGAATCAACCCGAGTGGAATGGAATGGAATGGAATGGAATAGAATGGCATGGAGTAGAATCAAACCGAGTGGAATGGTATGGAATGGAATGGAATCAACCCGAGAGGAATGAAATAGAAGGGAATGGAATGGAATGGAATGAACCCGAGTAGAGTGGAATGGAATGGAATGGAATGGAATGGAACGGAATGGAATGGAATGGAATGGAATGGAAAGGAATGGAAAGGAATGGAATGGAATGGAATGGAATGGAGTGGAATGGAATGGAAAGGAATCAACCCGGGAGGAAAGGAATAGAAAGGAATGGAATGGAATGGAATGGAATGGAATGGAATGGAATGGAATGGAATGGATTGCGAAGGAATGGAATGGATTGCAATGGAAAGGAAACATCCCGAGTGAAATGGAATGGAATGGAATGGAATGGAATGGAATGGAATCAACCCAAGTGGAATGGAATGGAATGGAATGGAACAGAATGGAATGGAATCAACGCGATTGAAACGGAATGGAATGGAATGGAATGGAATGGAAGAGAAACAACCCAAGTGGAATGAATGGAATCAAATGGAATGGAATGGAATGGAATGGAATAAACACTAGTGCAATGGAATGGAATGGAATGGAATGGAATGGAATGGAATGGAATGGAATTTAAAGGAATGGAATCAACGTGAGTGAAACACAATGGCATGGAACGGAATGGAAATGAATGGAATGGAATGGAGTGGAATGGAATGGAACGGAATCAACCCGGGAGGAAAGGAATAGAAAGGAATGGAATGGAATGGAATGGAATGGAATGGAATGGAATGGAATGCAAAGGAATGGAATGGATTGCAATGGAAAGGAAACATCCCGAGTGGAATGGAATGGAATGGAATGGAGTGGCATGGAATGGAATGGAATCAACCCAAGTGGAATGGAATGGAATGGAATGGAATGGAATGGAATGGAATGGAAAGGAATGGAATGGAATGGAATCAATGAGAGTGGAAAGTAGTAGAATGGAATGGAACGGAATCAACGAGAAGGGAATCAAATGGCATGGAATGGAATGGAATCTACCCGAGTGGAATGAAATGGAATTGAATGAAAGGAAATGGAATAGAATGCAATGGAGTGGAATGGAATGGAATGAAATGGAATGGAAAATTCAAGAGTGGAATGGTATCTAATGAATGGAATGGAATGGAATGGAATGGAATGGAATGGAATGGAATGGAATGCAATGCAAAGGAATGGAATGGATTGCAATGGAAGGAAACATCCCGAGTGGAATGGAATGGAATGGAATGGAATGGAATGGAATGGAATGGAATCAACCAAAGTGGAATGGAATGGAATGGAATGGAACAGAATGGAATGGAATCAACGCGATTGAAATGGAATGGAATGGAATGGAATGGAATGGAATGGAATGGAATGGAAGAGAAACAAGCGGAGTGGAATGAATGGAATCAAATGGAATGGAATGGAATGGAATGGAAGGGAATGGAATGGAATGGAATGGAATAAACACTAGTGCAATGGAATGTAATTGAATGGAATGGAATGGAATTTAAAGGAATGCAATCAACGTGAGTGAAACAGAATGGAATGGAACGGAATGGAATGGAATGGAATGGAATGGAATGGAATGGAATGGAATGGAATGGAATAGGAATGGAATGGAATGGAATGGAATCAACCCGAGGGGTATGGAATGGAATGAAATGGAATGGCATGGAACGGAATAAAATAAAATGGAATAATCCCGAGTGCAATGGAACAGAACGGAATGGAATGGAATGGAATAGAATGGATTGGAATCAACGCGAGCAGAATGGAAACGAACGGATTGAAATGGAATGGAATACAAAGGAATGGCAAGCCATGGAATGGAATGGAATGAACCCGAGTGGAATGGAATGGAATGGAATGGAATGCAGTGGAATAGAATGCAACGGAATCAAGCTGAGTGGAAAGGAATGGAATGGAATGGAATGGAACGGACTGGAAATAAGACGAGTGAAACAAAATGGAATGTAATGTAACGGAATGGAATGGAATGGAACGGAATGGAATGGTAACAATCCGAGTGGAATGGAATGGAATGGAATGGAATGGAATGGAAAGGAATGGAATGGAATGGAATCAATGAGAGTGGAAAGTAGTAGAATGGAATGGAACGGAATCAACGAGAAGGAATCAAATGGCATGGAATGGAATGGAATCTACCCAAGTGGAATGAAATGGAATTGAATGAAAAGAAATGGAATAGAATGCAATGGAATGGAATGGAATGGAATGAAATGGAATGGAAAATTCACGAGTGGAATGGTATCTAATGAAATGGAATGGAATGGAATGGAATGGAATAAACCCTAGTGCCATGTAATGGAGTGGAATGGAATGGAATGGAATGGAACGGAATCAGTGAGAAGGGAATCGAATGGCATGGAATGGAATGGAATCTACCCAAGTGGAATTGAATGGACTGTAATGGAATGGAATGGAATGGAATGGAATGGAATGGAATCAATGCGAGTGGAATGGAAAGGAATGGAATGGAATGGAATGCCATGGAATGGAATGGAATGGCATGGCACGGAATGGAATAGAATCAAACTGAGTGGAATGGAATGGAATGGAATGGAAAGGAATGCATTGGAATAGAATGGACAGGAATCAACCTGAGTGGAATGGAATGGAATGGAATGGAATGGAATGGAATGGAATGGAATGGAATGGAATCAACGCAAGTGAAACGAAATGGAATGGAATTGAATGGAATCAACCCAAGTGAAACGGAATGGAATGGAATGGAATGGATTGGGATTGAATGGAATCAACCAGAGTGGAATAGAATGGAATGGATTGGAATGAAATAGAATGGATTGCAATGGAATGGATTCAACCCGAGTGAAATGGAATGGAATATAATGGAATGGAATGGAATGCAATGCAATGCAATGGAATGGAATGGAATGGAATCATCCCGAGTGGAATGGAATGGAATGGAATGAAATGAAATGGAACAGAACGGAATGGAATGGAAAGGAATGGAATCAACGCAAGTGAAACGGATTGGAATGGAGTGGAATGGAATGGAATGGTATGGAATGGAATCCACGCGAGTGAAAGGGAATGAACCGGAATGAAATGGAATGGAATGGAATGGAATGGAATCCACGTGAGTGAAAAGGAATGAAACGGAATGGAATGGAATGGAATGGAATGGATTGCAATGGAATGGAATGGAATGGAATGCAATGGAATGGAAAGAACCCGAGTGGAATGGAATGGAATGAAATTGAAAGGAATGGAATGGAATGGAATGGAACGGAATCAACGAGAAGGGAATCGAATGGCATGGAATGGAATGGAAAGAACCCGAGTGTAAAGGAATGGAATGGAATGGAATGCCATGGAATACAATGGAATGGAATGGAATGTCATGGAATAGAATGGAATGGCATGGCATGGCATGGAATGGAATTAACCAGAGTGGAATTGAATGGAATGGAAAGGAATGGAATGGAATGGAATGGAATAGAATGGAATGGAATCAACCTGAGTGAAATGGAATGGAATGGAAAGAAATGGAATGGAATGCAAAGGAATGGAATGGAATGGAATGGAATGGAATGGAATGGAATGGAATAGAATGAAATGGAATGGAATGGAATTAAACCGAGTGGAATGGAAGGGAATGGATTGGAATGGAACGGAATCAACGCGAGTGAAACGCAATGGAATGGAATGGAATGAAAAAGAATGGAATTCAATGGAATTAACCCGAGTGGAATGGAATGGAATGGATTGCAATGCAATGGAATGAACCCGAGTGGAATGGAGTGGAATAGAATGGAATGGAATGGAGTAGAATGGAATGGAATGGAATCATCCCGAGTGGAATGGAATGCAATTGAATGAAATGAAATGGAATAGAATGCAATGGAATGGAATGGAATGGAATGGAATGAAATGGAATGGAAAAAACACGAGTGGAATGGTATCGAATGGAATGGAATGGAATGGAATGGAATGGAATGGAATGGAATGGAATGGAATGGAATAAACCCTAGTGCCATGGAATGGAATGGAATGGAATGGAATGGAATGGAATGGAATGGAATGGAATCAGTGAGAAGGGAATCGAATGGCATGGAATGGAATGGAATCTACCCGAGTGGAATTGAATGGACTGTAATGGAATGGAATGGAATGGAATGGAATCAATGTGAGCGGAAAGGAAAGGAATGGAATGGAATGGAATGCCATGGAATGGAATGGAATGGCATGGCATGGAATGGAGTAGAATCAAACCGAGTGGAATGGAATGGAATGGAATGGAAAGGAATGCTTTGGAATAGAATGGACAGGAATCAACCTGAGTGGAATGGAATGGAATGGAATGGAATGGAATGGAATGAAGGCGAGTGGAATGGAATAGAATGGAATGGAGAGGAATACAATGGAATGGAATGGAATGGGATGGAATCAACCCGAGTGGAATGGAATGGAAGGGAATGGAATGGAATGGAATGGAGTAGAATCAACCCGAGTGGAATGGAATGGAAGGGAAAGGAATGCAATGGAATGAACGCGAGAGTAATGGAATGGAATGGAATGGAATGGAATCAACCCACGTGGAATGGAATGGAATGGAATGGAATCGAACGGAGGGGAATGGCATGGAATGGACAGGAATCAGCCCAAGTGTAAGTGAATGGCATGGAATGGAATTGAATGCAATGGAATTGAACGGAAAGGAATGGAAACAACCAGAGTGGAATGGAATGCAATGGAATGGAATGGAATGGAATCGAACGGAACGGAATGGAATGGAATGGAATGGAATGGAATGGAACGGAATGGAATGGAAAAATCCCGAGTGGAATGGAATGCAATGAAATGGAAAGGAATGGAATCGAATGGAATGGAACGGAATCAACAAGAAGGGAATCGAATGGCATGGAATTGAATGGAATGAACCCGAGTGTAAAGGAATGGAATGGAATGGAATGCTATGGAATAGAATGGAATGCCATGGCATGGAATGGAATGGAATCAACGCGAATGGAATGGAATGGAATGGAATGGAATGGAATGGAATGGAATGGAATGCAATGGAATGCAATGGAATAGAATGGAAGGGAATCAACCTGAGAGGAATGGAATGGAATGGAATAGAATGGAATGGAATGGAAGAGAATGGAATGGAATGGGATGGAATCAACCCGAGTGGAATGGAATGGAATGCAGTGGAATGGAATGGAATGGAATGGAATGCAATGGAATGTAATGGAATGGAATGGAATGGAATGGAATAACCCCTAGTGCAATGGAATGGAATGGAATGGAATGGAATGGAATGGAATGGAATGGAATGGAATCAACCCGAGAGGAATGAAATGGAAGGGAAAGGAATGGGATGGAATGAACCCGAGTGTAATGGAATGGAATGGAATGGAATGGAATGGAATCGAATCAAACAGAGGGGAATGGCATGGAATGGAATGGAATCAAACCAAGTGTAATGGAATGGCATGGAATGGAATTGAATGAAATGGAATTGAATGGAAAGGAATGGAATCAACCCGAGTGGAATGGCATGGAAAGAAATGGAATGCCATGGAATAGAATGGAATGGAATCAACCTGAGTGGAATGGAATGGAATGGAAAGGAATGGAATGCAATGGAAAGGAATGAAATGGAATGGAATGGAATGGAATGAAATGGAAAGGAATCAACCTGAGTGGAATGGAATAGAATGGAATGGAGAGAAATTGAATGGAAAGGAATGGCATGGGGTGGAATCAACACGAGTGGAATGGAATGGAATGGAATGGAGTAGAATCAAACCGAGTGGAATGGAATGGAATGGAATGGAAAGGAATGGAATCAACCCGGGAGGAATGAAATGGAAGGGAATGGAAAAGCAAGGAATGAACCCGAGTGGAATGGAATGGAATGGAACGGAATGGAATGGAATGGAATGGAATGGAATGGAATAGAGTAGAATGCAATGGAATGGAATAAATTCGAGAGGAAAGGAATGGATTGGAATGGAATGGAATGGAATGGAATGGAGTGGAATGGAATGGACTGCAATGGAATGGAATGGATTGCAATGGAAAGGAAACAACCCGAGTGAAATGGAAAGGAATGGACTGGAGTTGAATGGAATGGAATGGAATGGAATGGAATCAAACCATGTGGAATGGAATGGAATGGAATGGAATGGAATCAACGCCATTGAAACGGAATGGAATTGAATGGAATGGAAAGGAATAGAAACAACCCAAGTGGAATGAATGGAATGAGGTAGAAAAAAATAGAATGGAATGGAATGGAATAAACCCAAGTGCAATGGAATGGAATGGAATGGAATTGAAAGGAAAGGAATGGAATCAACATGAGTGAAACGGAATGGAATGGAATGGAATAGGAATGGAATGGAATGGAATGGAATCAACCCGAGGGGTATGGAATGGAATGAAATGGAATGGCATGGAACGGAACACAATGGAATGGAATAATCCCGATTGCAATGGAACAGAACGGAATGGAATGGAATGGAATGGAATAGAATGGAATGGAATCAACACGAGCGGAATGGAGACGAATGGATTGAAATGGAATGGAATACAATGGAATGGCAAGGCATGGAATGGAATGGAATGAACCCAAGTGGAATGGAATAGAATGGAATGGAATGCAATGGAATAGAATGGAATGGAATCAAGCTGAGTGGAAAGGAATGGAATGGAAAGGAATGGAATGGAATGGAATGGAATGGAATGGAATGGAACGGAATCAACCTGAGTGGAATGGAATGTAATGGAATGGAACGGAATGGAATGGAATCAACCCTAGTGGAATGCAGTGGAATGGAATGGAACGGAAGGGAATGGAATGGAATCAACGTGAGTGAAACGGAATGGAATTGAATGGAATGGATTTGAATTGAATGGAATCAACCCGGGTGGAAGGGAATGGAATGGATTGGAATGAAATAGAATGGATTGCAATGGAATGGAATCTACCCGAGTGGAGTGGAATGGAGTATAATGGAATGGAATGGAATGGAATGGAATGGCATTGAATGGAATGGAATGGAATCATCTCGCGTGGAATGGAATGGAATGGAATGGAATCAATGAGAGAGAAACGGATTAGAATGGAAGGGAACGGAGTGGAATAGAAGGGAATGGAAAGAGCACGAGTGAAAAGGAATGAAATGGAATGGAATGGAATGGATTGGAATGGAATGGAACGGAATGGAATAGAATGGAATGGAATGAAATGGAATGGAAAGGAATGGAATGCAATGGAATGGAATCAACGAGAAGGGAAACGAGTGGCATGGAATGGAATGGAATCTACCCAAGTGGAATGGAATGGACTGTAATGGAATGGAATGGAATGAAATGGAATGGAATTTCATCAATGAGAGCGGAGCGGAAAAAATGGAAGAGAATGGATTGGAAGGGAATACAATGGATTGGCATGGCATGGAATGGAATGGAATCAACCCGAGTGTAATGGAATGGAATGGCATGGAATGCCACGGAATAGAAGGGAAAGGAATCAACCTGATTGGAATAGAATGGAATGGAAAGGAATGGAATGGAATGGAATGGGATGCAATGGAATGGAATGCAACGGAATGGAATGGAATGGAATGGAATGGGATGCAATGGAATGGAATCAACCCGAGTGGAATGGAATAGAATGGAATGGAGAGAAATAGAATGGAAAGGAATGGAATGGGGTGGAATCAACCCGAGTGGAATCGAAAGGAATGGAATGGAATGGCATGGAGTAGAATCAAACCAAGTGGAATGGTATGGAATGGAATGGAATCAACCCCAGTGGAATGAAATGGAAGGGAATGGAACGGAATGGAATGAACCCCAGTAGAATGGAATGGAATGGAATAGAAAGAATGGAATGGAATGGAATGGAAAGGAATGGAATGGAATGGAATGGAGTGGAATGGAATGGAATGGAATGGAACGGAGTGGAATGGAATGGAATGGAATGGAGTGGAATGGAATGGAATGGAAAGGAATCAACCCGGGAGGAAAGGAATAGAAAGGAATGGAATGGAATGGAATGCAATGGAATGGAATGGAATGGAATGGAATGGAATGGAATGGAATGGAATGGAATGGAATGGAATGGAATGGAATGGATTGCAAAGGAATGGAATGGATTGAAATGGAAAGGAAACATCCCGAGTGAAATGGAATGGAATGGAATGGAATGGAATGGAATCCACCCAAGTGGAATGGAATGGAATGGAATGGAACAGAATGGAATGGAATCAACGCGACTGAAACGGAATGGAATGGAATGGAATGGAATGGAAGAGAAACAACCCAAGTGGAATGAATGGAATCAAATGGAATGGAACGGAATGGAATGGAATAAACACTACTGCAATGGAATGGAATGGAATGGAATGGAATGGAATGGAATGGAATGGAATGGAATCAACCTGGGAGGAAATGAATAGAAAGGAATGGAATGGAATGGAATGGAGTGGAATGGAATGGAATTGAATGGATTGCAAAGGAATGGAATGGATTTCAATGGAAAGGAAACGTCCCGAGTGGAATGGAATGGAATGGAATGGAATGGAATGGAATCAACCCAAGTGGAATGGAATGGAATGGAATGGAACAGAATGGAATGGAATCAATGCAATTGAAACGGAATGGAATGGAATGGAATGGAATGGAATGGAATGGAAGAGAAACAACCCGAGTGGAATGAATGGAATGGAATGGAAGGGAATGGAATGGAATGGAATGGAATGGAATAAAAACTAGTGCAATGGAATGGAATTGAATAGAATGGAATGGAATTTAAAGGAATGGAATCAACTTGAGTGAAACAGAATGGAATGGAACGGAATGCCATGGAATGGAATGGAATAGGAATGGAATGGAATGGAATGGAATCAACCCGAGGGGTATGGAATGGAATGAATTGGAATGGCATGGAACGGAATAGAATAAAATGGAATAATCCCGATTGCAGTGGAACGGAACGGAATGGAATGGAATGGAATAGAATGGAATGGAATCAACGCGAGCAGAATGGAAACGAATGGATTGAAATTGAATGGAATAAAAAGGAATGGCAAGACATGGAATGGAATGGAATGAACCAGAGTGGAATGGAATGGAATGGAATGGAATGCAATGGAATAGAATGGAATGGAAGCAAGCTGAGTGGAATGGAATAGAATGGAATGGAATGGAATGCAATGGAATAGAATGGAATGGATGCAAGCTGAGTGGAATGGAATGGAATGGAATGGAATGGAATGGAATGGAATGGAATGGAATGGACTGGAAATAACGCGAGTGAAATGAAATGGAATGTAATGGAACGGAATGGAATGGAATGGAACGGAATGGAATGGTAACAATCCGAGTGGAATGGAATGGAATGAAATGGAATGGAATGGAATGGAAAGGAATGGAATGGAATGGAATCAATGAGAGTGGAAAGTAGTAGAATGGAATGGAACGGAATCAAAGAGAAGGGAATCAAATGGCATGGAATGGAATGGAATCTACCCGAGTGGAATGGAATGGAATGGAGAGAATGGAATTAACGCGAGTGAAACGGAATGGAATGGAATGGAATGGAATGGAATCAACGTGAGTGAAATGAAATGGAATGGAATGGAATGGAATGGAGTGGAATCAACCCGAGTGGAATGGAATGGAATGAAATGGAATGTAATGGAATTGAATGGAACGGATTGGAAGGGAAAGAACCAGAGTGTAATGGAATGGAATGGAATGAAATGGAATGGAATAGAATGGAATGGAATGGAATGGAATGGAATAGAATGGAATGGAATGGAATGGAATAGAATGGAATGGAATGGAATGGAATGGAATCAACGCGAGTGAAACGGAATGGAATGAAATGGAATCGAATGGAGTGGCATGGAATGGAATGGAATGGAATGGAATGGAATGGAATCAACCTGAGGGGAAAGGAATGGAATGGAATGGAATAAACCCAAGGGCAATGGAATGGATTGGAATGGAATGGAACGGAATGGAATGGAATGGAAAGGAATCAAAGCGAGTGGAATGGAATGGAATGGAGTGGAATGGAATCAATGAGAAGGAATCGAATGGCATGGAAAGGAGTGGAATCTAACCGAATGCAATGGAATGGAATGGAATGGAAAGGAACGGAGTGGAATGGAATGGAATGGAATGGAACGGAGTGGAATGGAATGGAATGGAATGGAACGGAGTGGAATGGAATGGAATGGAATGGAACGGAGTGGAATGGAATGGAATGGAATGGAACGGAGTGGAATGGAATGGAATGGAATGGAACGGAGTGGAATGGAATGGAATGCAATGGAATGGAAAGAACCTGAGTGGAATGGAAAGGAATGGAATGGAATGCCATGGAATAGAATGGAATGGCATGGCATGGAATGGAATGGAATTAACCAGAGTGGAATGGAATGGATGGAATGGAATTGAAAGGAATGCAATGGAATAGAAAGGAATGGAATCAACGTGAGAGGAATGGAATGGAATGGAATGGAAGAGAATGGAATGAAATGTCATGGAATCAACCCGCATGGAATGGAATGGAATGCAATGGAAAGGGATGGGATGGAATGGAATGGAATGCAATGGAATGGAATGGCATGGAATGGAATGGAATAAACTCTCGTGCAATGGAATTTAATGGAATGGAATGGAATAGAATCAACGTGAGTGGATTGCAAAGGAAAGGAATGGAATGGAATGGAAGGGAATAGAATGGGATGGCATGGCATGGAATGGAATATAATCAACACGAGTGGAATGGAATGGAATGCAATGAAATAGAATGGAATGGAATCAACCTGAGTGGAATGGAATGGAGTGGAAAGAAATGGAATGGAATGCAAAGGAATGGAATGGAATGGAATGGAATGGAATGGAATGGAATGGAATAGAATGGAATGGAATGGAATTAAACCGAGTGGAATGGAAGGGAATGGATTGGAATGGAATGGAATCAACGCGAGTGAAACGCAATGGAATGGAATGGAATGAAAAAGAATGGAATTGAATGGAATCAACCCGAGTGGAAAGGAATGGAATGGATTGCAATGCAATGGAATGAACCGGAGTGGAATGGAATGGAATAGAATGGAATGGAATGGAATAGAATGGAATGGAATGGAATCATCCCGAGTGGAATGGAATAGAATTGAATGAAATGAAACGGAATAGAATGCAACGGAATGGAATGGAATGGAATGAAATGGAATGGAAAAAAACACGAGTGGAATGGAATCTAATGTAATGGAATGGAATGGAATAAACCCTATTGCCATGTAATGGAATGGAATGGAATGGAATGGAATGGAATGGAATCAACCCAAGTGGAATGGAATGGAATGGAATGGAACAGAATGGAATGCAATCAACGCGATTGAAACGGAATGGAATGGAATGGAAGAGAAACAACCCGAGTGGAATGAATGGAATCAAATGGAATGGAATGGAATGGAATGGAATGGAATGGAATGGAATGGAATAAACACTAGTGCAATGGAATGGAATTGAATGGAATGGAATGGAATTTAAACGAATGGAACCAACGTGAGTGAAACAGAATGGAATGGACCAGAATGGAATGGAATGCAATAGGAATGGTATTGAATGGAATGGAATGGAATGGAATCAACCCGAGGGGTATGGAAAGGAATGGAATGGAATGGAATGGAATGGAATACAATGGCATGGCATGGCACGAAATGGAATGGAATCAACCCGAGTCGAATGCAATGGAATGGAATGGAATAGAATGCAATGGAATAGAATGGAATGAAATCAACCTGAGTGGAATGGAGTGGAATGGAATGCAATAGAATGGAATGGAATGGAATGGGATGGAATCAACACTAGTGGAATGGAATAGAATGGAATGCAGAGGACTAGAATGAATGGAATGGAATGGGATGAAATGAACCCGAGTAAAATGGAATGGAATGGAATGGAATGGAATGGAATGGAATGGAATGGAATGGAATGGAATGGACTAGAATCAAACCGAGTGGAATGGTATGGAATGGAATGGAATCAACCCGAGTGGAATGAAATGGAAGGGAATGGAACGGAATGGAATGAACCCCAGTAGAATGGAATGGAATGGAATGGAATGGAATAGAAAGGAATGGAATGGAATGGAATGGAATGGAATGGAATGGAAAGGAATGGAATGAAGTGGAATGGAATGGAATGGAGTGGAATGGAATGGAATGGAATCAACCCGGGAGGAAAGGAATAGAAAGGAATGGAATGGAATGGAATGCAATGGAATGGAATGGAATGGAATGGAATGCAATGGAATGGAATGGATTGCAAAGGAATGGAATGGATTGCAATGGAAAGGAAACATCCCGTGTGAAATGGAATGGAATGGAATGGAATGGAATGGAATGGAATGGAATCAACCCAAGTGGAATTGAATGGAATGGAATGGAACAGAATGGAATGGAATCAACGCGATTGAAACGGAATGGAATGCAATGGAATGGAAGGGAAACAACCCGAGTGGAATGAATGGAATCAAATGGAATGGAATGGAATGGAATAAACACTAGTGCAATGGAATGCAATGGAATGGAATGGAATGGAATGGAATTTAAAGGAATGGAATCAACGTGAGTGAAACAGAATGGCATGGAACGGATTGGAATGGAATGGAATGGAATGGAGTGGAATGGAATGGAATGGAATCAACCCGGGAGGAAAGGAATAGAAAGGAATGGAATGGAATGGAATGGAATGGAATGGAATGGAATGGAATTGAATGGATTGCAAAGGAATGGAATGGATTGCAATAGAAAGGAAACATCCCGAGTGAAATGGAATGGAATGGAATGGAATGAAATGGAAAGGAATCAACCTGAGTGGAATGGAATAGAATGGAATGGAGAGAAATTGAATGGAAAGAAATGGCATGGGGTGGAATCAACACGAGTGGAATGGAATGGAATGGAATGGAATGGAATGGAAAGGAGTAGAATCAAACCGAGTTGAATGGAATGGAATGGAATGGAAAGGAATGGAATCAACCCGGGAGGAATGAAATGGAAGGGAATGGAAAAGCAAGGAATGAACCCGAGTGGAATGGAGTGGAATGGAACGGAATGGAATGGAATGGAATGGAATGGAACGGAGTAGAATGCAATGGAATGGAATAAATTCGAGAGGAAAGGAATGGATTGGAATGGAATGGAATGGAGTGGAATGGAATGGACTGCAAAGGAATGGAACGGATTGCAATGGAAAGGAAACAACCCGAGTGAAATGGAAAGGAATGGACTGGAGTTGAATGGAATGGAATGGAATGGAATGGAATCAAACCATGTGGAGTGGAATGGAATGGAATGGAATGGAATCAACGCCATTGAAACGGAATGGAATTGAATGGAATGGAAAGGAATAGAAACAACCCAAGTGGAATGAATGCAATGAGGTAGAAAAAAATAGAATGGAATGGAATGGAATAAACCCAAGTGCAATGGAATGGAATGGAATGGAATTGAAAGGAAAGGAATGGAATCAACATGAGTGAAACGGAATGGAATGGAATGGAATGGAATAGGAATGGAATGGAATGGAATGGAATCAACCCGAGGGGTATGGAATGGAATGAAATGGAATGGCATGGAACGGAACACAATGGAATGGAATAATCCCGATTGCAATGGAACAGAACGGAAAGGAATGGAATGGAATGGAATAGAATGGAATGGAATCAACACGAGCGGAATGGAGACGAATGGATTGAAATGGAATGGAATACAATGGAATGGCAACGCATGGAATTGAATGGAATGAACCCAAGTGGAATGGATTAGAATGGAATGGAATGCAATGGAATAGAATGGAATGGAATCAAGCTGAGTGGAAAGGAATGGAATGGAAAGGAATGGAATGGAATGGAATGGAATGGAATGGAATGGAATGGAATGGAACGGAATCAACCTGAGTGGAATGGAATGTAATGTTATGGAACGGAATGGAATGGAATCAACCCTAGTGGAATGCAGTGGAATGGAATGGAACGAAATGGAATGGAATGGAATCAACGTGAGTGAAACGGAATGGAATTGAATGGAATGGATTTAAATTGAATGGAATCAACCCGGGTGGAATGGAATGGAATGGATTGGAATGAAATAGAATGGATTGCAAGGGAATGGAATCAACCCGAGTGGAGTGGAATGGAGTATAATGGAATGGAATGGAATGGAATGGCATTGAATGGAATGGAATGGAATCATCTCGCGTGGAATGGAATGGAATGGAATGGAATCAATGAGAGAGAAACGGATTAGAATGGAAGGGAACGGAGTGGAATAGAACGGAATGCCAAGAGCACGAGTGAAACTGAATGAAATGGAATGGAATGGAATGGATTGGAATGGAATGGAACGGAATGGAATAGAATGGAATGGAATGAAATGGAATGGAAAGGAATGGAATGGAATGGAATGGAAGAAACTCCAGTGCAATGGAAAGGAATAATGGAATGGAATGCAATGGAATGGAATCAACGAGAAGGGAAACGAGTGGCATGGAATGGAATGGAATCTACCCAAGTGGAATGGAATGGACTGTAATGGAATGGAATGGAATGAAATGGAATGGAATTTCATCAATGAGAGCGGAGCGGAAAAAATGGAAGAGAATGGATTGGAAGGGAATACAATGGATTGGCATGGCATGGAATGGAATGGAATCAACCCGAGTGTAATGGAATGGAATGGAATGGAATGCCACGGAATAGAAGGGAAAGGAATCAACCTGATTGGAATAGAATGGAATGGAAAGGAATGCAATGGAATGGAAAGGAATGGAATGGAATGGAATGCAACGGAATGGAATGGAATGGAATGGAATGGAATGGAATGGAATGCAATGGAATGGAATCAATCCGAGAGGAATGGAATAGAAAGGAATGGAGAGAAATAGAATGGAAAGGAATGGAATGGGGTGGAATCAACCCGAGTGGAATGGAATGGAATGGAATGGAATGGCATGGAGTAGAATCAAACCGAGTGGAATGGTATGGAATGGAATGGAATCAACCCCAGTGGAATGAAATGGAAGGGAATGGAACGGAATGGAATGAAACCGAGTAGAATGGAATGGAATGGAATAGAAAGAATGGAATGGAATGGAAAGGAATGGAATGGAATGGAATGGAGTGGAATGGAATGGAATGGAATGGAATGGAATGGAATGGAATGGAATGGAATGGAGTGGAATGGAATGGAATGGAATGGAGTGGAATGGAATGGAATGGAATGGAGTGGAATGGAATGGAATGGAATGGAATCAACCCGGGAGGAAAGGAATAGAAAGGAATGGAATGGAATGGAATGGAATGGAATGGAATGGAATGGAATGGAATGGAATGGAATGGAATGGATTGCAAAGGAATGGAATGGATTGCAATGGAAAGGAAACATCCCGAATGAAATGGAATGGAATGGAATGGAATGGAATCCACCCAAGTGGAATGGAATGGAAGGGAATGGAATGGAATGGAATAAAAACTAGTGCAATGGAATGGAATTGAATGGAATGGAATGGAATTTAAAGGAATGGAATCAACGTGAGTGAAACAGAATGGAATGGAACGGAATGGAATGGAATGGAATGGAATAGGAATGGAATGGAATGGAATGGAATCAACCCGAGGGGTATGGAATGGAATGAAGTGGAATGGCATGGAATGGAATAGAATAAAATGGAATAATCCCGAGTGCAATGGAACGGAACGGAATGGAATGGAATGGAATTGAATGGAATGGAATCAACACGAGCAGAATGGAAACGAATGGATTGAAATTGAATGGCATACAAAGGAATGGCAAGACATGGAATGCAATGGAATGAACCCGAGTGGAATTGAATGGAATGGAATGGAATGCAATGGAATAGAATGGAATGGAAGCAAGCTGAGTGGAATGGAATGGAATGGAATGGAATGGAATGGAATGGACTGGAAATAACGCGAGTGAAATGAAATGGAATGGAATGGAACGGAATGGAATGGAATGGAACGGAATGGAATGGTAACAATCCGAGTGGAATGGAATGCAATGAAATGGAATGGAATGGAATGGAAAGGAATGGAATGGAATGGAATCAATGAGAGTGGAAAGTAGTAGAATGGAATGGAAAGGAATCAAAGAGAAGGGAAACAAATGGCATGGAATGGAATGGAATCTACCCGAGTGGAATGGAATGGAATGGAGAGAATGGAATTAACGCGAGTGAAACGGAATGGAATGGAATCAACGTGAGTGAAATGAAATGGAATGGAATGGAATGGAATGGAGTGGAATCAACCCGAGTGGAATGGAATGGAATGAAATGGAATGTAATGGAATTGAATGGAACGGATTGGAAGGGAAAGAACCAGAGTGTAATGCAATGGAATGGAATGAAATGGAATGGAATAGAATGGAATGGAATGGAATAGAATGGAATGGAATGCAATAGAATGGAATGGAATGGAATGGAATAGAATGCAATGGAATGGAATGGAATGGAATGGAATGGAATCAACGCGAGTGAAACGGAATGGAATGAAATGGAATGGAATGGAGTGGCATGGAATGGAATGGAATGGAATGGAATGGAATGGAATGGAATGGAATCAACCTGAGGGGAAAGGAATGGAATGGAATGGAATAAACACAAGTGCAATGGAATGGATTGGAATGGAATGGAACGGAATGGAATGGAATGGAATGGAAAGGAATCAAAGCGAGTGGAATGGAATGGATTGGAGTGGAATGGAATCAATGACAAGGGAATGGAGTGGCATGGAAAGGAGTGGAATCAACCCAAATGCAATGGAATGGAATGGAACGGAAAGGAACGGAGTGGAATGGAATGGAATGGAATGGAACGGAGTGGAATGGAATGGAATGCAATGGAATGGAAAGAACCCGAGTGGAATGGAATGGAATGGAATGGAATGCCATGGAATAGAATGGAATGGCATGGCATGGAACGGAATGGAATTAACCAGAGTGGAATGGAATGGATGGAATGGAATGGAATGGAATGGAATGGAATGCAATGGAATAGAAAGGAATGGAATCAACCTGAGAGGAATGGAATGGAATGGAATGTAAGAGAATGGAATGAAATGTCATGGAATCAACCCGCGTGGAATGGAATGGAATGCAATGGAAAGGGATGGGATGGAATGGAATGGAATGCAATGGAATGGAATGGCATGGAATGGAATGGAATAAACTCTCGTGCAATTGAATTTAATGGAATGGAATAGAATGGAATGGAATCAACGTGAGTGGATTGCAAAGGAAAGGAATGGAATAGAATGGAAGGGAATAGAATGGGATGGCATGGCATGGAATGGAATATAATCAACACCAGTGGAATGGAATGGAATGCAATGGAATAGAATGGAATGGAATCAACCTGAGTGTAATGGAATGGAGTGGAAAGAAATGGAATGGAATGCAAAGGAATGGAATGGAATGGAATGGAATGGAATGGAATGGAATGGAATGGAATGGAATAGAATGGAATGGAATGGAATGGAATGAAACCGAGTGGAATGGAAGGGAATGGATTGGAATGGAATGGAATCAACGCGAGTGAAACGCAATGGAATGGAATGGAATGAAAAAGAATGGAATTGAATGGAATCAAACCGAGTGGAATGGAATGGAATGCATTGCAATGCAATGGAATGAACCCGAGTGGAATGGAATGGAATAGAATGGAATGGAATGGAATAGAATGGAATGGAATGGAATCATCCCGAGTGGAATGGAATAGAATTGAATGAAATGAAATGGAATAGAATGCAACGGAATGGAATGGAATGGAATGAAATGGAATGGAAAAAAACACGAGTGGAATGGTATCTAATGAAATGGAATGGAATGGAATAAACCCTATTCCCATGGAATGGAATGGAATGGAATGGAATGGAATGGAATGGAATGGAATGGAACGGAATCAGTGAGAAGGGAATCGAATGGCATGGAATGGAATGGAATCTACCCGAGTGGAATTGAATGGACTGTAATGGAATGGAATGGAATGGAATGGAATCAATGCGAGCGGAATGGAAAGGAATGGAATGGAATGGAATGCCATGGAATGGAATGGAATGGAATGGCATGGAATGGAATAGAATCAAACCGAGTGGAATGGAATGGAATGGAATGGAAAGGAATGCATTGGAATAGAATGGACAGGAATCAACCTGAGTGGAATGGAATGGAATGGAATGGAATGGAAAGGAACGCATTGGAATAGAATGGACATGAATCAACCTGAGTGGAATGGAATGGAATGGAATGGAATGGAATGGAATGGAATGGAATCAAGGTGAGTGGAATGGAATAGAATGGAATGGAGAGGAATACAGTGGAATGGAATGGAATGGGATGGAATCAACCCGAGTGGAATGGAATAGAATGGAATGGAGAGGAATACAGTGGAATGGAATGGAATGGGATGGAATCAATCCGAGTGGAATGGAATGGAATGGAATGGAATGGAATAGAATGGAATGCTGTAGAATCAACCCGAGTGGAATGGAATGGAAGGGAAAGGAATGCAATGGAATGAACGCGAGTGTAATCGAATGAAATGGAATGGAATGCAATCAAACCACGTGGAATGGAATGGAATGGGATGGAATGGAATGGAATGGAATCGAACAGAGGGGAATTGCATGGACTGGACAGGAATCAACTCAAGTGTAATTGAATGGCATGGAATGGAATTGAATGCAATGGAATTGAATGGAAAGGAATGGAATCAACCAGAGTGGAATGGAATGCAATGGAATGGAATGGAAAATAATCCAATGGAATGGAATGGAATGGAATGGAATGGAATGGAATGGAAAAAACCCGAGTGGAATGGAATGGAATGAAATGGAAAGGAATGGAATGGAATGGAATGGAACGGAATCAACAAGAAGGGAATCGAATGGCATGGAATGGAATGGAATGAACCCGAGTGTAAAGGAATGGAATGGAATGCCATGCTATGGAATTGAATGGAATGTCATGGCATGGAATGGAATGGAATCAACGTGAATGGAATGGAATGGAATGGAATGGAATGGAATGCAATGGAATAGAATGGAATGCAATCAACCTGAGAGGAATGGAATGGAATGGAATAGAATGGAATGGAATGGAAGAGAATGGAATGGAATGGGATGGAATCAACCCGAGTGGAATGGAATGGAATGAAATGGAATGCAATGGAATGGAATGGAATGGAATGGAATGGAATGGAATGGAATGGAATGCAATGGAATGGAATGGAATGGAATGGAATGGAATGGAATGCAATGGAATGGAATGGAATGGAATGGAATGGAATGGAATGGAATAAACCCTAGTGCAATGGAATGGAATGGAATGGAATGGAATGGAATCAACCCGAGAGGAATGAAATGGAAGGGAAAGGAATGGAATGGAATGAACCCGAGTGTATTGGAATGGAATGGAATGGAATCAACCCGCGTGGAATGGAATGGAATGGGATGGAATGGAATGCAATGGAATCGAACGGAGGGGAATGGCATGGAATGGAATGGAATCAAACCAAGTGTAATGGAATGGCATGGAATGGAATTGAATGAAATGAAATTGAATGGAAAGGAATGGAATCAACCCGAGTGGAATGGAATGGAAAGAAATGGAATGCCATGGAATAGAATGGAATGGAATCAACCTGTGTGGAATGGAATGGAATGGAAAGGAATAGAATGGAACGGAAAGGAATGAAATGGAATGGAATGGAATGGAATGAAATGAAATGGAAAGGAATCAACCCGAGTGGAATGGAATAGAATGGAATGGAGAGAAATTGAATGGAAAGGAAAGGCAAGGAGTGGAATCAACACGAGTGGAATGGAATGAAATGGAATGGAATGGAATGGAGTAGAATCAAACCGAGTGGAATGGAATGGAATGGAATGGAAAGGTATGGAATCAACCCGGGAGGAATGAAATGGAAGGGAATGGAAAAGCAAGGAATGAACCCGAGTGGAATGGAATGGAATGGAACGGAATGGAATCGAATGTAATGGAATGGAATGGAATGGAATGGAATGGAACGGAGTAGATTGCAATCGAATGGAATAAATTCGAAAGGAAAGGAATGGATTGGAATGGAATAGAATGGAATGCAATGGAATGGAATGGACTGCAATGGAATGGAATGGATTGCAATGGAAAGGAAACAACCCGAATGAAACGGAAAGGAATGGAATGAAGTTGAATGGAATGGAATGGAATGGAATGGAATCAACCCAAGTGGAATGGAATGGAATGGAATGGAATCAACGCCATTGAAACGGAATGGAATTGAATGGAATGGAAAGGAATAGAAACAACCCGAGTGGAATGAATGGAATGAGATAGAAAAAAATGGAATGGAATGGAATGGAAAAAAACCCAAGTGCAATGGAATGGAATGGAATGGAATGGAATGGAAAGGAAAGGAATGGAATCAACATGAGTGAAACACAATGGAATGGAATGGAATGGAATGGAATGGAATAGGAATGGAATGTAATGGAATGGAATCAACCCGAGGGGTATGGAATGGAATGAAAGGGAATGGCATGAAACGGAACACAATGGAATGGAATAATCCCGAGTGCAATGGAACGGAACTTAATGGAATGGAATGGAATGGAATAGAATGGAATGGAATCAACGTGAGCGGAATGGAGACGAATGGATTGAAATGGAATGGAATACAATGGAATGGCAAGGCATGAAATGGAATGGAATGAACCCAAGTGGAATGGAATAGAATGGAACGGAATGCAATGGGATAGAATGGAATGGAATCAAGCTGAGTGGAAAGGAATGGAATGGAAAGGAATGGAATGGAATGGAATGGAATGGAATGGAATGGAATGGAATGGAATGGAATGGAACGGAATCAACCGGAGGGGAATGGAATGGAATGGAATGGAACGGAATGGAATGGAATCAACGTGAGTGAAACGGAATGGAATTGAATGCAATGGATGTGAATTGAATGGAATCAACTCGGGTGGAATGGAATGGAATGGATTGGAATGAAATAGAATGGATTGCAATGGAACGGAATCAACCCGATTGGAGTGGAATGGAGTATAATGGAATGGAATGGAATGGAATGGAATGGAATGGAATGGAATCATCCCTCGTGGAATGGAATGGAACGGAATGGAATCAACCCGGGAGGAATGAAATGGAAGGGAATGGAAAAGCAACGAATGAACCCGAGTGGAATGGAATGGAACGGAACGGAATGGAATGGAATGGAATGGAATGGAATGGAATGGAATGGAATAGAGTAGAATGCAATCGAATGGAATAAATTCGAGAGGAAAGGAATGGATTGGAATGGAATGGAATGGAATGGATTGCAATGGAAAGGAAACAACCCGAGTGAAATGGAAAGGAATGGACTGGAGTTGAATGGAATGGAATGGAATGGAATGGAATCAAACCATGTGGAATGGAATGGAATGGAATGGAATGGAATCAACGCCATTGAAACGGAATGGAATTGAATGGAATGGAAAGGAATAGAAACAACCCAAGTGGAATGAATGGAATGAGGTAGAAAAAAATAGAATGGAATGGAATGGAATAAACCCAAGTGCAATGGAATGGAATGGAATGGAATTGAAAGGAAAGGAATGGAATCAACATGAGTGAAACGGAATGGAATGGAATTTAATAGGAATGGAATGGAATGGAATGGAATCAACCCGAGGGGTATGGAATGGAATGAAATGGAATGGCATGGAACGGAACACAATGGAATGGAATAATCCCGATTGCAATGGAACAGAACGGAATGGAATGGAATGGAATGGAATAGAATGAAATGGAATCAACACGAGCGGAATGGAGACGAATGGATTGAAATGGAATGGAATACAATGGAATGGCAAGGCATGGAATGGAATGGAATGAACCCAAGTGGAATGGAATAGAATGGAATGGAATGCAATGGAATAGAATGGAATGGAATCAAGCTGAGTGGAAAGGAATGGAATGGAAAGGAATGGAATGGAATGGAATGGAATGGAATGGAATGGAATGGAATGGAACGGAATCAACCTGAGTGGAATGGAGTGGAATGGAATGGAACAGAATGGAATGGAATCAACCCTAGTGGAATGCAGTGGAATGGAAT
Source organism: Pan paniscus (assembly GCF_029289425.2). Taxonomy (NCBI): domain Eukaryota; kingdom Metazoa; phylum Chordata; class Mammalia; order Primates; family Hominidae; genus Pan; species Pan paniscus. Next base: position 35,977,802 of record NC_073270.2, read on the forward strand.
GGAACGGAATGGAATGGAATGGAATCAACGTGAGTGAAACGGAATGGAATTGAATGGAATGGATTTGAATTGAATGGAATCAACCCGGGTGGAAGGGAATGGAATGGATTGGAATGAAATAGAATGGATTGCAATGGAATGGAATCTACCCGAGTGGAGTGGAATGGAGTATAATGGAATGGAATGGAATGGAATGGCATTGAATGGAATGGAATGGAATCATCTCGCGTGGAATGGAATGGAATGGAATGCAATCAATGAGAGAGAAACGGATTAGAATGGAAGGGAACGGAGTGGAATAGAAGGGAATGGAAAGAGCACGAGTGAAAAGGAATGAAATGGAATGGAATGGAATGGATTGGAATGGAATGGAACGGAATGGAATAGAATGGAATGGAATGAAATGGAATGGAAAGGAATGGAATGGAATGGAATGGAAGAAACTCCAGTGCAATGGAAAGGAATAATGGAATGGAATGCAATGGAATGGAATCAACGAGAAGGGAAACGAGTGGCATGGAATGGAATGGAATCTACCCAAGTGGAATGGAATGGACTGTAATGGAATGGAATGGAATGAAATGGAATGGAATTTCATCAATGAGAGCGGAGCGGAAAAAATGGAAGAGAATGGATTGGAAGGGAATACAATGGATTGGCATGGCATGGAATGGAATGGAATCAACCCGAGTGTAATGGAATGGAATGGAATGGAGTGCCACGGAATAGAAGGGAAAGGAATCAACCTGATTGGAATAGAATGGAATGGAAAGGAATGGAATGGAATGGAAAGGAATGGAATGGAATGGAATGCAACGGAATGGAATGGAATGGAATGGAATGGGATGCAATGGAATGGAATCAACCCGAGTGGAATGGAATAGAAAGGAATGGAGAGAAATAGAATGGAAAGGAATGGAATGGGGTGGATTCAACCCGAGTGGAATCGAATGGAATGGAATGGAATGGCATGGAGTAGAATCAAACCGAGTGGAATGGTATGGAATGGAATGGAATCAACCCCAGTGAAATGAAATGGAAGGGAATGGAACGGAATGGAATGAACCCCAGTAGAATGGAATGGAACGGAATAGAAAGAATGGAATGGAATGGAATGGAAAGGAATGGAATGGAATGGAATGGAGTGGAATGGAATGGAATGGAATGGAATGGAATGGAATGGAACGGAGTGGAATGGAATGGAATGGAATGGAGTGGAATGGAATGGAACGGAAAGGAATCAACCCGGGAGGAAAGGAATAGAAAGGAATGGAATGGAATGGAATGCAATGGAATGGAATGGAATGGAATGGAATGGAATGGAATGGAATGGAATGGAATGGATTGCAAAGGAATGGAATGGATTGAAATGGAAAGGAAACATCCCGAGTGAAATGGAATGGAATGGAATGGAATGGAATGGAATGGAATCCACCCAAGAGGAATGGAATGGAATGGAATGGAACAGAATGGAATGGAATCAACGCGACTGAAACGGAATGGAATGGAATGGAATGGAATGGAAGAGAAACAACCCAAGTGGAATGAATGGAATCAAATGGAATGGAACGGAATGGAATGGAATAAACACTACTGCAATGGAATGGAATGGAATGGAATGGAATGGAATGGAATGGAATGGAATGGAATCAACCTGGGAGGAAATGAATAGAAAGGAATGGAATGGAATGGAATGGAATGGAGTGGAATGGAATGGAATTGAATGGATTGCAAAGGAATGGAATGGATTTCAATGGAAAGGAAACGTCCCGAGTGGAATGGAATGGAATGGAATGGAATGGAATGGAATGGAATGGAATGGAATCAACCCAAGTGGAATGGAATGGAATGGAATGGAACAGAATGGAATGGAATCAATGCAATTGAAACGGAATGGAATGGAATGGAATGGAATGGAAGAGAAACAACCCGAGTGGAATGAATGGAATGGAATGGAAGGGAATGGAATGGAATGGAATGGAATGGAATAAAAACTAGTGCAATGGAATGGAATTGAATAGAATGGAATGGAATTTAAAGGAATGGAATCAACGTGAGTGAAACAGAATGGAATGGAACGGAATGCCATGGAATGGAATGGAATAGGAATGGAATGGAATGGAATGGAATCAACCCGAGGGGTATGGAATGGAATGAAGTGGAATGGCATGGAACGGAATAGAATAAAATGGAATAATCCCGAGTGCAGTGGAACGGAACGGAATGGAATGGAATGGAATAGAATGGAATGGAATCAACGCGAGCAGAATGGAAACGAATGGATTGAAATTGAATGGAATACAAAGGAATGGCAAGACATGTAATGCAATGGAATGAACCCGAGTGGAATGGAATGGAATGGAATGGAATGCAATGGAATAGAATGGAATGGAAGCAAGCTGAGTGGAATGGAATGGAATGGAATGGAATGGAATGGAATGGAATGGAATGCAATGGAATAGAATGGAATGGAAGCAAGCTGAGTGGAATGGAATGGAATGGAATGGAATGGAATGGAATGGACTGGAAATAACGCGAGTGAAATGAAATGGAATGGAATGGAACGGAATGGAATGGAATGGAACGGAATGGAATGGTAACAATCCGAGTGGAATGGAATGGAATGAAATGGAATGGAATGGAATGGAAAGGAATGGAATGGAATGGAATCAATGAGAGTGGAAAGTAGTAGAATGGAATGGAACGGAATCAAAGAGAAGGGAATCAAATGGCATGGAATGGAATGGAATCTACCCGAGTGGAATGGAATGGAATGGAGAGAATGGAATTAACGCGAGTGAAACGGAATGGAACGGAATGGAATGGAATGGAATCAACGTGAGTGAAATGAAATGCAATGGAATGGAATGGAATGGAGTGGAATCAACCCGAGTGGAATGGAATGGAATGAAATGGAATGTAATGGAATTGAATGGAACGGATTGGAAGGGAAAGAACCAGAGTGTAATGGAATGGAATGGAATGAAATGGAATGGAATAGAATGGAATGGAATGGAATAGAATGGAATGGAATGGAATGGAATAGAATGGAATGGAATCAACGCGATTGAAACGGAATGGAATGCAATGGAATGGAAGGGAAACAACCCGAGTGGAATGAATGGAATCAAATGGAATGGAATGGAATGGAACAAACAATAGAGCAATGGAATGCAATGGAATGGAATGGAATTTAAAGGAATGGAATCAACGTGAGTGAAACAGAATGGCATGGAACGGAATGGAATGGAATGGAATGGAATGGAGTGGAATGGAATGGAATGGAATCAACCCGGGAGGAAAGGAATAGAAAGGAATGGAATGGAATGGAATGGAATGGAATGGAATGGAATCAACGCGAGTGAAACGGAATGGAAGGAAATGGAATGGAATGGAGTGGCATGGAATGGAATGGAATGGAATGGAATGGAATGGAATGGAATCATTCTGAGGGGAAAGGAATGGAATGGAATGGAATAAACCCAAGTGCAATGGAATGGATTGGAATGGAATGGAACGGAATGGAATGGAATGGAAAGGAATCAAAGCGAGTGGAATGGAATGGAATGGAGTGGAATGGAATCAATGAGAGGGGAATGGAATGGCATGGACCGCAGTGGAATCTACCCGAATGCAATGGAATGGAATGGAATGGAATGGAATGGAATGGAACGGAGTGGAATGGAATGGAATGCAATGGAATTGAAAGAACCCGAGTGGAACGGAATGGATTGAAATGGAAAGGAATGGAATGGAATGGAATGGAACGGAATCAACGAGAAGGGAATCGAATGGCATGGAATGGAATGGAAAGAACCCGAGTGTAAAGGAAAGGAATGGAATGGAATGCCATGGAATAGAATGGAATGGCATGGCATGGAATGGAATGGAATTAACCAGAGTGGAAAGGAATGGAATGGAATGGAATGGAATGGAAAGGAATGGAATGGAATGGAATGCAATGGAATGGAATGGAATGCAATGGAATAGAAAGGAATGAAATCAACCTGAGAGGAATGGAATGGAATGGAATGGAAGAGAATGGAATGAAATGGCATGGAATGGAATGGAATAAACTCTCGTGCAGTGGAATTTAATGGAATGGAATGGAATGGAATGGAATGGAATCAATGTGAGTGGATTGCAAAGAAAAGGAATGGAATGGAATGGAAGGGAATAGAATGGGATGGCATGGCATGGAATGGGATATAATCAACACGAGTGGAATGGAATGGAATGCAATGGAATAGAATGGAATGGAATCAACCTGAGTGGAATGGAATGGAATGGAAAGAAATGGAATGGAATGCAAAGGAATGGAATGGAATGGAATAGAATGGAATGGAATGGAATGGAATTAAACCGAGTGGAATGGAAGGGAATGGATTGGAATGGAATGGAATCAACGCAAGTGAAACGGATTGGAAAGGGAAGAAATGGAGTGGAATGAAACGGAAAGGAATAAACACAAGTGAAACGGAATGAAATGGAATGGAATGGAATGGAACGGAATGGAATGGAATGGAACGGAACGGAATGGAATGGAATGGAATGGAATCAACCCGAGTGGAATGGAATGGAATGAAATGGAACGGAAGGGAATGGAAAGGAATGGAATGGAATGGAAAGGAATGGAATGTAATGGAATGGAATGGAATGGAATGGAATGGAATGGAATCAACCTGATTGGAATGGAATAGGATGGAATGGAGAGAAACAGAATGGAAAGGAATGCAATTGGGTGGACTCAACCCGAGTGGAATGGAATGGAATGGAATGGAAAGGAATGGAGTTGAATCAACCCGAATGGAATGGAAAGGAATGGAATGGAATGGAATGGAATCCACCCGAGTGGAATGAAACGGAAGGGAAAAGATTGGCATGGAATGAACCCGAGTGGAATGGAATGGAATGGAACAGAAGGGAATAGAATGTAATGGAATGGAATGGAATACAATGGAATGGAATGGAAAGGAAAGGAATGCAATGGAATGGAATGGAATGCAATGGAATAGAAAGGAATGAAATCAACCTGAGAGGAATGGAATGGAATGGAATGGAAGAGAATGGAATGAAATGGCATGGAATGGAATGGAATAAACTCTCGTGCAATGGAATTTAATGGAATGGAATGGAATCAACGTGAGTGGATTGCAAAGGAATGGAATGGAATGAAAGGGAATAGAATGGGACGGCATGGCATGGAATGGGATATAATCAACACGAGTGGAATGGAATGGAATGCAATGGAATAGAATGGAATGGAATCAACCTGAGTGGAATGGAATGGAATGGAAAGAAATGGAATGGAATGCAAAGGAATGGAATGGAATGGAATGGAATAGAATGGAATGGAATGGAATAGAATGGAATGGAATGGAATGGAATGAAACCGAGTGGAATGGAAGGGAATGGATTGGAATGGAATGGAATCAACGCAAGTGAAACGCAATGGAATGGAATGGAATGAAAAAGAATGGAATTGAATGGAATCAACCCGAGTGGCATGGAATGGAATGGATTGCAATGCAATGGAATGAACCTGAGTGGACAGGAATGGAATACAATGGAATGGAATGGAATAGAATGGAATGGAATGGAATCATCCCGAGTGGAATGGAATGGAATTGAATGAAATGAAATGGAATAGAATGCAACGGAATGCAATGGAATGGAATGGAATGCAATGGAATGCAATGGAATGGAATAAACCCGAGTGGAATGGATTGGAATGGAACGGAATGCAATGGAATAGAATCGAATGGAAGCACTCTGAGTGGAATGGAATGGAATGGAATGGAATGGAATGGAATGGAATACTCCGAGTAGAATGGAATGGAATGGAATGCAATGGAATGGAATCAACGCGAGTGAAACGGAATGGAATGGAATGGAATGGGATGGAATGGAATGGAATGGAATTGAATGGAATCAACCCGAGAGGAATGGAATTGAATGGAATGGAAGGGAATAAACCGGAGAGGAATGGAATGGAAAGGAATGAAATGGAATGGAATGGAATGGAATGGAATGGAATGGAATGGAATGGAATGGAATGGAATGAAATCAACGCAAGTGAAACGGATTGGAAAGGGAAGAAATGGAGTGGAATGAAACGGAAAGGAATAAACACAAGTGAAACGGAATGAAATGGAATGGAATGGAATGGAACGGAATGGAATGGAATGGAACGGAACGGAATGGAATGGAATGGAATGGAATCAACACTAGTTGAATGGAATGGAATGAAATGGAATGGAAGGGAATGGAAAGGAATGGAATGTAATGGAAAGGAATGGAATGGAATGGAATGGAATGGAATCAACCTGAGTGGAATGGAATAGGATGGAATGGAAAGAAACAGAATGGAAAGGAATGCAATTGGGTGGACTCAACCCGAGTGGAATGGAATGGAATGGAATGGAAAGGAATGGAGTTGAATCAACCCGAATGGAATGGAATGGAATGGAATGGAATGGAATGGAATGGAATGGAATCCACCCGAGTGGAATGAAACGGAAGGGAAAGGATTGGCATGGAATGAACCCGAGTGGAATGGAATGGAATGGAACGGAAGTGAATAGAATGTAATGGAATGGAATGGAATGGAATGGAATGGAATACAATGCAATGGAATGGAATGGAATGGAAAGGAATGGAATGGAATGGAATGGAATGGAACAGAAGGGAATGGAATGGAATGGATTGCAATGGAATGGAATGGATTGCAATGGAACGGAAACAACCCGAGTGAAATGGAAAGGAATGGAATGGAGTGGAATGGAATGGAATAGAATGGAATGGAATGGAATCAACCCAAGTGGAATGGAATGGAATGGAATGGAATCAACGCAATTGAAAGAGAATGGTTTGGAATGGAATGGAAAGGAATAGAAACAACCGGAGTGGAATGAATGGAATGAGATGGAATGGAATGCAATGGAATGGAATGGAATGGAATGGAATGGAATAAACCCTAGTGCAATGGAATGGAATGGAAAGGAATGGAGTGGAATGGAATGGAAAGGAAAGGAATGGAATCAACGTGAGTGAAACAGAATGGAATGGAATGAAATGGAATGGAATGGTATTGGAATGGAATGGAATCAACCCGAGGGGAATGGAATGGAATGAAATGGAATGGCATGGAATGGAATAGAATGTAATGGAATAATCCCGAGTGCAATGGAACGGAACGGAATGGAATGAAAGAGAATGGAAAGGAATCACTGCGACTGAAATAGAAACGAATGGAATGGAATGCAATGGAATGGAGTGGAATACCATGGAATGGCAAGGCATGGAATGGAATGAAATGAACCCGAGTGGAATGGAATGGAACGGAATGGAATGCAATGGAATAGAACGGAATGGAATCCAGCTGAGCGGAATGGAATGGAATGGAATGGAATGGAATGGAATGGAATGGAATGGAATCAATGTGAGCGGAATGGAAAGGAATGGAATGGAATGGAATGCCAAGGAATGGAATGGAATGGCATGGCATGGAATGGAATAGAATCAAACCGAGTGGAATGGAATGGAATGGAATGGAAAGGAATGCATTGGAATAGAATGGACAGGAATCAACCTGAGTGGAATGGAATGGAATGGAATGGAATGGAATGGAATGGAATGGAATGGAATGGAATGGAATGGAATCAACGCGAGACGAATGGAAAGGAATGGAATGGAATGGAATGGAATGGAATAGAATGGCAAGGCATGGCATGGAATGGAATGGAATCAACCCGAGTCGAATGGAATGGAACGGTATGCAATAGAATGCAATGGAATAGAATGGAATGGAATCAACCTGAGTGGAATGGAATGGAATGGAATGGATTACAATGGAATGCAATGGAATGGAATGGAATGGAATGGAATGGGATGGAATCAACACTACTGGAATGGAATAGAATGGAATGGAGAGGACTAGAATGAATGGAATGGAATGGGATGAAATGAACCCGAGTAAAATGGAATGGAATGGAATGGAATGGAGTAGAATCAACCAGAGTGGAATGGAAAGGAATGGAATGGAATCAACCCGAGTGGAATGAAATGGAAGGGAATGGAATGGAATGGAATCAACCCGAGTGGAATGGAATGGAATGGAATGGAATGGAATGGAATGGAATGGAATGGAATGGAATCAACGCGAGTGAAACGGTATGGAATGGAATGGAATGGAATGGAATGGAATGGAATGGAATCAACCCGAGTGGAATGAATGGAACGAGATGGAATGGAATGGAATGGAATTACATAAACCCTAGTGCAATGGAATGGAAGGGAAATGAAGGGAATGTAACGAACCCTAGTGCAATGGAATGGAATGCAATGGAATGGAATGGAATGGAATGGAATGGAAAAACCCGAGGGTAATGGAATGGAGTGAAATGGAATGGAATCGAATAGATTTGAATGGAAAAAACCTGACTGCAATGGAATGGAATGGAATGCAATGAAATGGAATGGAATGGAATGGAAGGGAATGGAATGGAATGGAATGGAATGGAATGGAATGGAATCAACACGAGTGGAATGGAATAGAAAGGAATGGAGAGGAATAGAATGGAATGGAATGGAAAGGAATGGAATCAACCTGAGTGGAATGGAATGGAATGGAATGGAAAGGAATGGAATGGAATGGAGTAGAATCAACCGGAGTGGAATCGAATGGAATGGAAAGGAATGGAATGGAATGGAATGGAATGGAATGGAATGGAATGGAATCAACCTGATTGCCATGAAATGGAAGGGAATGGAATGGAATACAATCAACCCGAGTGAAATGGATTGGAATGGAAGGGAATGCAATCAAGCCGATTCGAATGAAAGGAATGAGATGAAATGGAATGCAATGGAATGGAATGTAATAAACAATATTGCAATGGAATGGAATGGAATGGAATGGAATGGATTGAAATGGAATGTAATGGAAAGGAATGGAATGGAATGGAATCAATGCGAGTGAAACAGAATGGAATTGAATGGAATGGAATGAAATGGAATGGAAAGGAATCAACCCGAGGGGAAAGGAATGGAATGAAATGGAATGGAATGGAATGGAATGGAATAGAATGGAATGCAATAAACACGAATGCAATGGAATGGAATGGAATGGAATGGAATGGAATCAACGTGAGTGGAATGGAATAGAATGGAATGGAACGGAGTCAACGAGAAGGGAATCGAATGGCTTGGAATGCAATGGAATCTACCCCAGTGGAATGGAATGGAATGGAATGGAATGGAATGGAATGGAATGGAATCAACGTGAGTGGAATGGAAAGGAATGGAATGGAATGGAGTAGAATAAAATGAAATGGCATGGCATGGAATGGAATGGAATCAACCCGAGTGGAATGGATTGGAATGGAACGGAATGCAATGGAATAGAAAGGAATGGAAGCAATCTGAGTGGAATGGAATGGAATGGAATGTAATGGAATGGAATGGAATACTCCGAGTAGAATGGAATGGAATGGAATGGAATGGAATGGAATGCAGTGGAATGGAATCAACGCGAGTGAAACGGAATGGAATGGAATGGGATGCAATGGAATGGAATGGAATTGAATGGAATCAACCCGAGAGGAATGGAATGGAATGGAAGTGAATGGAATGCAATGGAATGGAACGGAATGAACACGAGTGGAATGAAATGGAATGGAATGGAAAGGAAAGGACTGGAATGGAATGGAAAGGAATGGAATGGAAACAATCCGTATGGAATGGAATGGAATGGAATTGGAATGGAAAGGAATGGAATGGAATGGAATGGAATCAACCCAAGTGGAATGGAATGGAATGGAATGGAAGCGAATGGAATGGAATGGAATAAACTTAAGTGAAATGGAATGGAATGGAACGGAATCAACGAGAAGGGAATCGAATAGCATGGAATGGAATGGAATCTGCCCGAGTGGAATAGAATGGATTGTAATGGAATGGAATGGAATGAAATGAAATGGAATGGAATCAACGAGAGCGGAATGGAATGGAATGGAAGGGAATGGATTGGAAGGGAATAGAATGGAATGGCATGGCATGGAATGGAATGGAATCAACCCGAGTGGAATGGAATGGAATGAAATGGAATGCCATGGAATAGAATGGAATGGAATCAACCTGAGTGGAATGGAACGGAATGGAAAGGAATGGAACGGAATGGAAAGGAATGGAATGGAATGGAATGGAATCAACCAGAGTGGAATGGAATAGAATGGAATGGAGAGAAATTGAATGGAAAGGAATGGAATGCGGGGGAATCCACCAGAGTGGAATGGAATGGAATGGAATGGAATGGAAAATAAGGGAATGGAATGGAATAAACCCTAGTGCAATGGAATGGAATGGAATGGAATGGAATGGAATCAACGAGTGTGGAATGGAATGGAATCGAATGGAAGGCAATCAAAGAGAAGGGAATCGAATGGCATGGAATGGAATGGAATCTATCCTAGTGGAATGTAATGAAATGGAATGGAATGGAATTGAATCAACGCGAGACGAATGGAAAGGAATGGAATGGAATGGAATGGAATAGAATGGCATGGCATGGCACGGAATGGAATGGAATCAACCCGAGTCGAATGGAATGGAACGGAATGCAATAGAATGCAATGGAATAGAATGGAATGGAATCAACCTGAGTGGAATGGAATGGAATGGAATGGAATACAATGGAATGCAATGGAATGGAATGGAATGGAATGGAATGGAATGGGATGGAATCAACACTACTGGAATGGAATAGAATGGAATGGAGAGGACTAGAATAAAAGGAATGGAATGGGATGAAATGAACCAGAGTAAAATGGAATGGAATGGAGTAGAATCAACCCGAGTGGAATGGAATGGAATGGAATGGAATGGAATGGAATGGAATCATCCCGAGTGGAATGGAATGGAATTGAATGAAATGAAATGGAATAGAATGCAATGGAATGGAATGGAAGGGAATGGAATGAAATGGAATGGAAAAAACACGAGTGGAATGGTATCTAATGAAATGGAATGGAATGGAATAAACCCTAGTGCCATGTAATGGAATAGAATGAAATGGAATGGAATGGAATGGAACGGAATCAGTGAGAAGGGAATCGAATGGCATAGAATGGAATGGAATCTACCCGAGTAGAATTGAATGGACTGTAATGGAATGGAATGGAATGGAATGGAATCAATGTGAGCGGAATGGAAAGGAATGGAATGGAATGGAATGCCATGGAATGGAATGGAATGGCATGGCATGGAATGGAATAGAATCAAACCGAGTGGAATGGAATGGAATGGAATGGAAAGGAATGCATTGGAATAGAATGGACAGGAATCAACCTGAGTGGAATGGAATGGAATGGAATGGAATGGAATGGAATTGAATGGAATCAAGGCGAGTGGAATGGAATAGAATGGAATGGAGAGGAATACAATGGAATGGAATGGAATGGGATGGAATCAACCCGAGTGGAATCGAATGGAATTTAATGGAATGGAATGGAATGGAGTAGAATCAACCAGAGTGGAATGGAATGCAATGGAATGGAATGGAATGGAATCAACCCAAGTGGAATGAAATGGAAGGGAAAGGAATGGAATGGAATGAACGCGAGTGTAATGGAATGGAATGGAAAGGAATGGAATCAACCCGAGTGGAATGAAATGGAAGGGAAAGGAATGGAATGGAATGAACGCGAGTGTAATGGAATGGAATGGAATGGAATGGAATCAACCCACGTGGAATGGAATGGAATGGAATGGGATGGAATGGAATGGAATCAGCGCGAGTGAAACGAAATGGAATGGAATTGAATGGAATCAACCCAAGTGAAACGGAATGGAACGGAATGGAATGGATTGGGATTGAATGGAATCAACCACAGTGGAATGGAATGGAATGGATTGGAATGAAATAGAATGGATTGCAATGGAATGGATTCAACCCGAGTGAAATGGAATGGAACATAATGGAATGGAATGGAATGGAATGGAATGCAATGCAATGGAATGGAATGGAATGGAATGGAATCATCCCAAGTGGAATGGAATGGAATGGAATGAAATGAAATGGAACAGAACGGAATGGAATGGAAAGGAATGGAATCAACGCAAGTGATACAGATTGGAATGGAGTGGAATGGAATGGAATGGTATGGAATGGAATCCTCGCGAGTGAAAGGGAATGAAAAGGAATGAAATGGAATGGAATGGAATGGAATGGAATGGAATCCACGGGAGTGAAACGGAATGAAACGGAACGGAATGGAATGGAATGGAATGGAATGGAATGGAATGGAATGGATTGCAATGGAATGGAATGGAATGGAATGCAATGGAACGGAAAGAACCCGAGTGGAATGGAATGGAATGAAATGGAAAGGAATGGAATGGAATGGAACGGAATCAACGAGACGGGAATCGAATGGCATGGAATGGAATGGAAAGAACCCGAGTGTAAAGGAATGGAATGGAATGGAATGCCATGGAATAGAATGGCATGGCATGGAATGGAATGGAATTAACCAGAGTGGAATGGAATGGAATGGAATGGAATGGAATGGAATGGAATGGAATGGAATGGAATGGAATGGAATGGAATGCAATGGAATAGAAAGGAATGGAATCAACCTGAGAGGAATGGAATGGAATGGAATGGAAGAGAAAGGAATGGAATGGCATGGAATCAACCCGGGTGGAATGGAATGGAATGAAATGGAATGGGATGGAATGGAATGGAATGGAATGCAACGGAATGGAATGGCATGGAATGGAATGGAATGGAATGTCATGGAATGGAATGGAATAAACTTTCGTGCAATGGAATTTAATGGAATGGAATGGAATGGAATGGAATCAACGTGAGTGGATTGCAAAGGAAAGGACTGGAATGGAATGGAAGGGAATAAAATGGGATGGCATGGCATGGAATGGAATATAATCAACACGAGTGGAATGGAATGGAATGCAATGGAATAGAATGGAATGGAATCAACTTGAGTGGAATGTAATGGAATGGAATGAAATGGAATGGAATGCAAAGGAATGGAATGGAATGGAATGGAATGGAATGGAATAGAATAGAATGGAATGGAATGGAATTAAACCGAGTGGAATGGAAGGGAATGGATTGGAATGGAACGGAATCAACGCGAGTGAAATGCAATGGAATGGAATGGAAAGAGAAAGAATGGAATTGAATTGAATGGAATCAACCCGAGTGGAATGGAATGGAATGGATTGCAATGCAATGGAATGAACCCGAGTGGAATGGAATGGAATAGAATGGAATGGAATGGAGTAGAATGGAATGGAATGGAATCATCCCGAGTGGAATGGAATGGAATTGAATGAAAAGAAATGGAATAGAATGCAATGGAATGGAATGGAATGGAATGAAATGGAATGGAAAAATCACGAGTAGAATGGTATCTAATGAAATGGAATGGAATGGAATGGAATGGAATAAACCCTAGTGCCATGTAATGGAATGGAATGGAATGGAATGGAACGGAATCAGTGAGAAGGGAATCGAATGGCATGGAATGGAATGAAATCTACCCGAGTGGAATTGAATGGACTGTAATGGAATGGAATGGAATGGAATGGAATCAATGCGAGTGGAATGGAAAGGAATGGAATGGAATGGAATGCCATGGAATAGAATGGAATGGCATGGCACGGAATGGAATAGAATCAAACTGAGTGGAATGGAATGGAATGGAATGGAATGGAAAGGAATGCATTGGAAAAGAATGGACAGGAATCAACCTGAGTGGAATGGAATGGAATGGAATGGAAAGGAATGGAATGGAATGGAATGGAATCAACGCGAGTGAAACGAAATGGAATGGAATGGAATGGAATCAACCCAAGTGAAACGGAATGGAATGGATTGGGATTGAATGGAATCAACCAGAGTGGAATGGAATGGAATGGATTGGAATGAAATACAATGGATTGCAATGGAATGGATTCAACCCGAGTGAAATGGAATGGAATACAATGGAATGGAATGGAATGGAATGCAATGCAATGGAATGGAATGGAAAGGAATCATCCCGAGTGGAATGAAATGGAATGGAATGAAATGAAATGGAACAGTACGGAATCGAACGGAAAGGAATGGAATCAACGCTAGTGAAACGGATTGGAATGGAGTGGAATGGAATGGAATGGTATGGAATGGAATCCACGCGAGTGAAAGGGAATGAAACGGAATGAAATGGAATGGAATGGAATGGAATGGAATCCACGCGAGTGAAAGGGAATGAAACGGAATGAAATGGAATGGAATGGAATGGAATGGAATGGAATGGAATGGAATGGAATGGAATTGAATGCCATGGAATAGAATGGAATGGCATGGCATGGAATGGAATGGAATTAACCAGAGTGGAATTGAATGGAATGGAATGGAATGGAATGGAATGGAATGGAATGGAATGCAATGGAATAGAAAGGAATGGAATCAACCTGAGAGGAATGGAATGGAATGGAATGGAAGAGAATGGAATGGAATGGCATGGAATCAACCCGGGTGGAATGGAATGGAATGAAATGGAATGGGATGGAATGGAATGGCAAGCAATGGAATGGAATGGCATGGAATGGAATGGAATAAACTCTCGTGCAATGGAATTTAATGGAATGGAATGGAATGGAATCAACGTGAGTGGAATGCAAAGGAAAGGAATGGAATGGAATGGAAGGGAATAGAATGGGAGGGCATGGCATGGAATGGAGTATAATCAACACGAGTGGAATGGAATGAAATGCAGTGGAATAGAATGGAATGGAATCAACCTGAGTGAAATGGAATGGAATGGAAAGAAATGGAATGGAATGCAAAGGAATGGAATGGAATGGAATGGAATGGAATGGAATGGAATAGAATGGAATGGAATGGAATGGAATTAAACCGAGTGGAATGGAAGGGAATGGATTGGAATGGAACGGAATCAACGCAAGTGAAACGCAATGGAATGGAATGGAATGAAAAAGAATGGAATTCAATGGAATTAACCCGAGTGGAATGGAATGGAATGGATTGCAAGGCAATGGAATTAACCCGAGTGGAATGGAATGGAATGGATTGCAAGGCAATGGAATGAACCCGAGTGGAATGGAATGGAATAGAATGGAATGGAATGGAGTAGAATGGAATAGAATGGAATCATCCCGAGTGGAATGGAATGCAATTGAATGAAATGAAATGGAATAGAATGCAATGGAATGGAATGGAATGAAATGGAATGGAAAAAACACGAGTGGAATGGTATCTAATGAAATGGAATGGAATGGAATGGAATGGAATGGAATGGAATGGAATGGAATGGAATAAACCCTAGTGCCATGTAATGGAATGGAATGGAATGGAACGGAATCACTGAGAAGGGAATCGAATGGCATGGAATGGAATGGAATCTACCTGAGTGGAATTGAATGGACTGTAATGGAATGGAATGGAATGGAGTGGAATCAATGTGAGCGGAATGGAAAGGAATGGAATGGAATGGAATGCCATGGAATGGAATGGAATGGAATGGCATGGAATGGAGTAGAATCAAACCGAGTGGAATGGAAAGGAAGGGAATGGAAAGGAATGCTTTGGAATAGAATGGACAGGAATCAACCCGAGTGGAATGGAATGGAATGGAATGGAATGGAATGGAATGGAATCATCCCGAGTGGAATGGAATGGAATTGAATGAAATGAAATGGAATAGAATGCAATGGAATGGAATGGAAGGGAATGGAATGAAATGGAATGGAAAAAACACGAGTGGAATGGTATCTAATGAAATGGAATGGAATGGAATAAACCCTAGTGCCATGTAATGGAATAGAATGAAATGGAATGGAATGGAATGGAACGGAATCAGTGAGAAGGGAATCGAATGGCATAGAATGGAATGGAATCTACCCGAGTAGAATTGAATGGACTGTAATGGAATGGAATGGAATGGAATGGAATCAATGTGAGCGGAATGGAAAGGAATGGAATGGAATGGAATGCCATGGAATGGAATGGAATGGCATGGCATGGAATGGAATAGAATCAAACCGAGTGGAATGGAATGGAATGGAATGGAAAGGAATGCATTGGAATAGAATGGACAGGAATCAACCTGAGTGGAATGGAATGGAATGGAATGGAATGGAATGGAATTGAATGGAATCAAGGCGAGTGGAATGGAATAGAATGGAATGGAGAGGAATACAATGGAATGGAATGGAATGGGATGGAATCAACCCGAGTGGAATCGAATGGAATTTAATGGAATGGAATGGAATGGAGTAGAATCAACCAGAGTGGAATGGAATGCAATGGAATGGAATGGAATGGAATCAACCCGAGTGGAATGAAATGGAAGGGAAAGGAATGGAATGGAATGAACGCGAGTGTAATGGAATGGAATGGAAAGGAATGGAATCAACCCGAGTGGAATGAAATGGAAGGGAAAGGAATGGAATGGAATGAACGCGAGTGTAATGGAATGGAATGGAATGGAATGGAATCAACCCACGTGGAATGGAATGGAATGGAATGGGATGGAATGGAATGGAATCAGCGCGAGTGAAACGAAATGGAATGGAATTGAATGGAATCAACCCAAGTGAAACGGAATGGAACGGAATGGAATGGATTGGGATTGAATGGAATCAACCACAGTGGAATGGAATGGAATGGATTGGAATGAAATAGAATGGATTGCAATGGAATGGATTCAACCCGAGTGAAATGGAATGGAACATAATGGAATGGAATGGAATGGAATGGAATGCAATGCAATGGAATGGAATGGAATGGAATGGAATCATCCCAAGTGGAATGGAATGGAATGGAATGAAATGAAATGGAACAGAACGGAATGGAATGGAAAGGAATGGAATCAACGCAAGTGATACAGATTGGAATGGAGTGGAATGGAATGGAATGGTATGGAATGGAATCCTCGCGAGTGAAAGGGAATGAAAAGGAATGAAATGGAATGGAATGGAATGGAATGGAATGGAATGGAATCCACGGGAGTGAAACGGAATGAAACGGAATGGAATGGAATGGAATGGAATGGAATGGAATGGATTGCAATGGAATGGAATGGAATGGAATGCAATGGAACGGAAAGAACCCGAGTGGAATGGAATGGAATGAAATGGAAAGGAATGGAATGGAATGGAACGGAATCAACGAGACGGGAATCGAATGGCATGGAATGGAATGGAAAGAACCCGAGTGTAAAGTAATGGAATGGAATGGAATGCCATGGAATAGAATGGCATGGCATGGAATGGAATGGAATTAACCAGAGTGGAATGGAATGGAATGGAATGGAATGGAATGGAATGGAATGGAATGGAATGGAATGCAATGGAATAGAAAGGAATGGAATCAACCTGAGAGGAATGGAATGGAATGGAATGGAAGAGAAAGGAATGGAATGGCATGGAATCAACCCGGGTGGAATGGAA
This sequence comes from Pan paniscus, assembly GCF_029289425.2. Classification (NCBI taxonomy): domain Eukaryota; kingdom Metazoa; phylum Chordata; class Mammalia; order Primates; family Hominidae; genus Pan; species Pan paniscus. Next base: position 35,995,283 of record NC_073270.2, read on the forward strand.
TGGAATGAAATGGAATGGAAAAAACACGAGTGGAATGGGATCTAATGAAATGGAATGGAATGGAATGGAATGGAATGGAATGGAATGGAATGGAATGGAATGGAATAAACCCTAGTGCCATGTAATGGAATGGAATGGAATGGAACGGAATCACTGAGAAGGGAATCGAATGGCATGGAATGGAATGGAATCTACCTGAGTGGAATTGAATGGACTGTAATGGAATGGAATGGAATGGAGTGGAATCAATGTGAGCGGAATGGAAAGGAATGGAATGGAATGGAATGCCATGGAATGGAATGGAATGGAATGGCATGGAATGGAGTAGAATCAAACCGAGTGGAATGGAAAGGAAGGGAATGGAAAGGAATGCTTTGGAATAGAATGGACAGGAATCAACCCGAGTGGAATGGAATGGAATGGAATGGAATGGAATGGAATGGAATGGAATCATCCCGAGTGGAATGGAATGGAATTGAATGAAATGAAATGGAATAGAATGCAATGGAATGGAATGGAAGGGAATGGAATGAAATGGAATGGAAAAAACACGAGTGGAATGGTATCTAATGAAATGGAATGGAATGGAATAAACCCTAGTGCCATGTAATGGAATAGAATGAAATGGAATGGAATGGAATGGAACGGAATCAGTGAGAAGGGAATCGAATGGCATAGAATGGAATGGAATCTACCCGAGTAGAATTGAATGGACTGTAATGGAATGGAATGGAATGGAATGGAATCAATGTGAGCGGAATGGAAAGGAATGGAATGGAATGGAATGCCATGGAATGGAATGGAATGGCATGGCATGGAATGGAATAGAATCAAACCGAGTGGAATGGAATGGAATGGAATGGAAAGGAATGCATTGGAATAGAATGGACAGGAATCAACCTGAGTGGAATGGAATGGAATGGAATGGAATGGAATGGAATTGAATGGAATCAAGGCGAGTGGAATGGAATAGAATGGAATGGAGAGGAATACAATGGAATGGAATGGAATGGGATGGAATCAACCCGAGTGGAATTGAATGGAATTTAATGGAATGGAATGGAATGGAGTAGAATCAACCAGAGTGGAATGGAATGCAATGGAATGGAATGGAATGGAATCAACCCGAGTGGAATGAAATGGAAGGGAAAGGAATGGAATGGAATGAACGCGAGTGTAATGGAATGGAATGGAAAGGAATGGAATCAACCCGAGTGGAATGAAATGGAAGGGAAAGGAATGGAATGGAATGAACGCGAGTGTAATGGAATGGAATGGAATGGAATGGAATCAACCCACGTGGAATGGAATGGAATGGAATGGGATGGAATGGAATGGAATCAGCGCGAGTGAAACGAAATGGAATGGAATTGAATGGAATCAACCCAAGTGAAACGGAATGGAACGGAATGGAATGGATTGGGATTGAATGGAATCAACCACAGTGGAATGGAATGGAATGGATTGGAATGAAATAGAATGGATTGCAATGGAATGGATTCAACCCGAGTGAAATGGAATGGAACATAATGGAATGGAATGGAATGGAATGGAATGCAATGCAATGGAATGGAATGGAATGGAATGGAATCATCCCAAGTGGAATGGAATGGAATGGAATGAAATGAAATGGAACAGAACGGAATGGAATGGAAAGGAATGGAATCAACGCAAGTGATACAGATTGGAATGGAGTGGAATGGAATGGAATGGTATGGAATGGAATCCTCGCGAGTGAAAGGGAATGAAAAGGAATGAAATGGAATGGAATGGAATGGAATGGAATGGAATGGAATCCACGGGAGTGAAACGGAATGAAACGGAATGGAATGGAATGGAATGGAATGGAATGGATTGCAATGGAATGGAATGGAATGGAATGCAATGGAACGGAAAGAACCCGAGTGGAATGGAATGGAATGAAATGGAAAGGAATGGAATGGAATGGAACGGAATCAACGAGACGGGAATCGAATGGCATGGAATGGAATGGAAAGAACCCGAGTGTAAAGGAATGGAATCGAATGGAATGCCATGGAATAGAATGGCATGGCATGGAATGGAATGGAATTAACCAGAGTGGAATGGAATGGAATGGAATGGAATGGAATGGAATGGAATGGAATGGAATGCAATGGAATAGAAAGGAATGGAATCAACCTGAGAGGAATGGAATGGAATGGAATGGAAGAGAAAGGAATGGAATGGCATGGAATCAACCCGGGTGGAATGGAATGGAATGAAATGGAATGGGATGGAATGGAATGGAATGGAATGCAACGGAATGGAATGGCATGGAATGGAATGGAATGGAATGTCATGGAATGGAATGGAATAAACTTTCGTGCAATGGAATTTAATGGAATGGAATGGAATGGAATGGAATCAACGTGAGTGGATTGCAAAGGAAAGGACTGGAATGGAATGGAAGGGAATACAATGGGATGGCATGGCATGGAATGGAATATAATCAACACGAGTGGAATGGAATGGAATGCAATGGAATAGAATGGAATGGAATCAACTTGAGTGGAATGTAATGGAATGGAATGAAATGGAATGGAATGCAAAGGAATGGAATGGAATGGAATGGAATGGAATGGAATAGAATAGAATGGAATGGAATGGAATTAAACCGAGTGGAATGGAAGGGAATGGATTGGAATGGAACGGAATCAACGCGAGTGAAATGCAATGGAATGGAATGGAATGAGAAAGAATGGAATTGAATTGAATGGAATCAACCCGAGTGGAATGGAATGGAATGGATTGCAATGCAATGGAATGAACCCGAGTGGAATGGAATGGAATAGAATGGAATGGAATGGAGTAGAATGGAATGGAATGGAATCATCCCGAGTGGAATGGAATGGAATTGAATGAAAAGAAATGGAATAGAATGCAATGGAATGGAATGGAATGGAATGAAATGGAATGGAAAAATCACGAGTAGAATGGTATCTAATGAAATGGAATGGAATGGAATGGAATGGAATAAACCCTAGTGCCATGTAATGGAATGGAATGGAATGGAATGGAACGGAATCAGAGAGAAGGGAATCGAATGGCATGGAATGGAATGAAATCTACCCGAGTGGAATTGAATGGACTGTAATGGAATGGAATGGAATGGAATGGAATCAATGCGAGTGGAATGGAAAGGAATGGAATGGAATGGAATGCCATGGAATAGAATGGAATGGCATGGCACGGAATGGAATAGAATCAAACTGAGTGGAATGGAATGGAATGGAATGGAATGGAAAGGAATGCATTGGAAAAGAATGGACAGGAATCAACCTGAGTGGAATGGAATGGAATGGAATGGAAAGGAATGGAATGGAATGGAATGGAATCAACGCGAGTGAAACGAAATGGAATGGAATGGAATGGAATCAACCCAAGTGAAACGGAATGGAATGGATTGGGATTGAATGGAATCAACCAGAGTGGAATGGAATGGAATGGATTGGAATGAAATACAATGGATTGCAATGGAATGGATTCAACCCGAGTGAAATGGAATGGAATACAATGGAATGGAATGGAATGGAATGCAATGCAATGGAATGGAATGGAATGGAATCATCCCGAGTGGAATGAAATGGAATGGAATGAAATGAAATGGAACAGTACGGAATCGAACGGAAAGGAATGGAATCAACGCTAGTGAAACGGATTGGAATGGAGTGGAATGGAATGGAATGGTATGGAATGGAATCCACGCGAGTGAAAGGGAATGAAACGGAATGAAATGGAATGGAATGGAATGGAATGGAATCCACGCGAGTGAAAGGGAATGAAACGGAATGAAATGGAATGGAATGGAATGGAATGGAATGGAATGGAATGGAATGGAATGGAATGGAATTGAATGCCATGGAATAGAATGGAATGGCATGGCATGGAATGGAATGGAATTAACCAGAGTGGAATTGAATGGAATGGAATGGAATGGAATGGAATGGAATGCAATGGAATAGAAAGGAATGGAATCAACCTGAGAGGAATGGAATGGAATGGAATGGAAGAGAATGGAATGGAATGGCATGGAATCAACCCGGGTGGAATGGAATGGAATGAAATGGAATGGGATGGAATGGAATGGCAAGCAATGGAATGGAATGGCATGGAATGGAATGGGATAAACTCTCGTGCAATGGAATTTAATGGAATGGAATGGAATGGAATCAACGTGAGTGGAATGCAAAGGAAAGGAATGGAATGGAATGGAAGGGAATAGAATGGGAGGGCATGGCATGGAATGGAGTATAATCAACACGAGTGGAATGGAATGAAATGCAGTGGAATAGAATGGAATGGAATCAACCTGAGTGAAATGGAATGGAATGGAAAGAAATGGAATGGAATGCAAAGGAATGGAATGGAATGGAATGGAATGGAATGGAATGGAATAGAATGGAATGGAATGGAATGGAATTAAACCGAGTGGAATGGAAGGGAATGGATTGGAATGGAACGGAATCAACGCAAGTGAAACGCAATGGAATGGAATGGAATGAAAAAGAATGGAATTCAATGGAATTAACCCGAGTGGAATGGAATGGAATGGATTGCAAGGCAATGGAATTAACCCGAGTGGAATGGAATGGAATGGATTGCAAGGCAATGGAATGAACCCGAGTGGAATGGAATGGAATAGAATGGAATGGAATGGAGTAGAATGGAATAGAATGGAATCATCCCGAGTGGAATGGAATGCAATTGAATGAAATGAAATGGAATAGAATGCAATGGAATGGAATGGAATGAAATGGAATGGAAAAAACACGAGTGGAATGGTATCTAATGAAATGGAATGGAATGGAATGGAATGGAATGGAATGGAATGGAATGGAATGGAATAAACCCTAGTGCCATGTAATGGAATGGAATGGAATGGAACGGAATCACTGAGAAGGGAATCGAATGGCATGGAATGGAATGGAATCTACCTGAGTGGAATTGAATGGACTGTAATGGAATGGAATGGAATGGAGTGGAATCAATGTGAGCGGAATGGAAAGGAATGGAATGGAATGGAATGCCATGGAATGGAATGGAATGGAATGGCATGGAATGGAGTAGAATCAAACCGGGTGGAATGGAAAGGAATGGAATGGAAAGGAATGCTTTGGAATAGAATGGACAGGAATCAACCAGAGTGGAATGGAATGGAATGGAATGGAATGGAATGGAATGAAGGCGAGTGGAATGGAATAGAATGGAATGGAGAGGAATACAATGGAATGGAATGGAATGGGATGGAATCAACCCGAGTGGAATCGAATGGAATTTAATGGAATGGAATGGAATGGAGTAGAATCAACCAGAGTGGAATGGAATGCAATGGAATGGAATGGAATGGAATCAACCCGAGTGGAATGAAATGGAAGGGAAAGGAATGGAATGGAATGAACGCGAGTGTAATGGAATGGAATGGAAAGGAATGGAATCAACCCGAGTGGAATGAAATGGAAGGGAAAGGAATGGAATGGAATGAACGCGAGTGTAATGGAATGGAATGGAATGGAATGGAATCAACCCACGTGGAATGGAATGGAATGGAATGGGATGGAATGGAATGGAATCAGCGCGAGTGAAACGAAATGGAATGGAATTGAATGGAATCAACCCAAGTGAAACGGAATGGAACGGAATGGAATGGATTGGGATTGAATGGAATCAACCACAGTGGAATGGAATGGAATGGATTGGAATGAAATAGAATGGATTGCAATGGAATGGATTCAACCCGAGTGAAATGGAATGGAACATAATGGAATGGAATGGAATGGAATGGAATGCAATGCAATGGAATGGAATGGAATGGAATGGAATCATCCCAAGTGGAATGGAATGGAATGGAATGAAATGAAATGGAACAGAACGGAATGGAATGGAAAGGAATGGAATCAACGCAAGTGATACAGATTGGAATGGAGTGGAATGGAATGGAATGGTATGGAATGGAATCCTCGCGAGTGAAAGGGAATGAAAAGGAATGAAATGGAATGGAATGGAATGGAATGGAATGGAATCCACGGGAGTGAAACGGAATGAAACGGAACGGAATGGAATGGAATGGAGTGGAATGGAATGGAATGGAATGGATTGCAATGGAATGGAATGGAATGGAATGCAATGGAACGGAAAGAACCCGAGTGGAATGGAATGGAATGAAATGGAAAGGAATGGAATGGAATGGAACGGAATCAACGAGACGGGAATCGAATGGCATGGAATGGAATGGAAAGAACCCGAGTGTAAAGGAATGGAATGGAATGGAATGCCATGGAATAGAATGGCATGGCATGGAATGGAATGGAATTAACCAGAGTGGAATGGAATGGAATGGAATGGAATGGAATGGAATGGAATGGAATGGAATGGAATGCAATGGAATAGAAAGGAATGGAATCAACCTGAGAGGAATGGAATGGAATGGAATGGAAGAGAAAGGAATGGAATGGCATGGAATCAACCCGGGTGGAATGGAATGGAATGAAATGGAATGGGATGGAATGGAATGGAATGGAATGCAACGGAATGGAATGGCATGGAATGGAATGGAATGGAATGTCATGGAATGGAATGGAATAAACTTTCGTGCAATGGAATTTAATGGAATGGAATGGAATGGAATGGAATCAACGTGAGTGGATTGCAAAGGAAAGGACTGGAATGGAATGGAAGGGAATACAATGGGATGGCATGGCATGGAATGGAATATAATCAACACGAGTGGAATGGAATGGAATGCAATGGAATAGAATGGAATGGAATCAACTTGAGTGGAATGTAATGGAATGGAATGAAATGGAATGGAATGCAAAGGAATGGAATGGAATGGAATGGAATGGAATGGAATAGAATAGAATGGAATGGAATGGAATTAAACCGAGTGGAATGGAAGGGAATGGATTGGAATGGAACGGAATCAACGCGAGTGAAATGCAATGGAATGGAATGGAATGAGAAAGAATGGAATTGAATTGAATGGAATCAACCCGAGTGGAATGGAATGGAATGGATTGCAATGCAATGGAATGAACCCGAGTGGAATGGAATGGAATAGAATGGAATGGAATGGAGTAGAATGGAATGGAATGGAATCATCCCGAGTGGAATGGAATGGAATTGAATGAAAAGAAATGGAATAGAATGCAATGGAATGGAATGGAATGGAATGAAATGGAATGGAAAAATCACGAGTAGAATGGTATCTAATGAAATGGAATGGAATGGAATGGAATGGAATAAACCCTAGTGCCATGTAATGGAATGGAATGGAATGGAATGGAACGGAATCAGTGAGAAGGGAATCGAATGGCATGGAATGGAATGAAATCTACCCGAGTGGAATTGAATGGACTGTAATGGAATGGAATGGAATGGAATTTAATCAATGCGAGTGGAATGGAAAGGAATGGAATGGAATGGAATGCCATGGAATAGAATGGAATGGCATGGCACGGAATGGAATAGAATCAAACTGAGTGGAATGGAATGGAATGGAATGGAATGGAAAGGAATGCATTGGAAAAGAATGGACAGGAATCAACCTGAGTGGAATGGAATGGAATGGAATGGAAAGGAATGGAATGGAATGGAATGGAATCAACGCGAGTGAAACGAAATGGAATGGAATGGAATGGAATCAACCCAAGTGAAACGGAATGGAATGGATTGGGATTGAATGGAATCAACCAGAGTGGAATGGAATGGAATGGATTGGAATGAAATACAATGGATTGCAATGGAATGGATTCAACCCGAGTGAAATGGAATGGAATACAATGGAATGGAATGGAATGGAATGCAATGCAATGGAATGGAATGGAATGGAATCATCCCGAGTGGAATGAAATGGAATGGAATGAAATGAAATGGAACAGTACGGAATCGAACGGAAAGGAATGGAATCAACGCTAGTGAAACGGATTGGAATGGAGTGGAATGGAATGGAATGGTATGGAATGGAATCCACGCGAGTGAAAGGGAATGAAACGGAATGAAATGGAATGGAATGGAATGGAATGGAATCCACGCGAGTGAAAGGGAATGAAACGGAATGAAATGGAATGGAATGGAATGGAATGGAATGGAATGGAATGGAATGGAATGGAATTGAATGCCATGGAATAGAATGGAATGGCATGGCATGGAATGGAATGGAATTAACCAGAGTGGAATTGAATGGAATGGAATGGAATGGAATGGAATGGAATGGAATGGAATGCAATGGAATAGAAAGGAATGGAATCAACCTGAGAGGAATGGAATGGAATGGAATGGAAGAGAATGGAATGGAATGGCATGGAATCAACCCGGGTGGAATGGAATGGAATGAAATGGAATGGGATGGAATGGAATGGCAAGCAATGGAATGGAATGGCATGGAATGGAATGGAATAAACTCTCGTGCAATGGAATTTAATGGAATGGAATGGAATGGAATCAACGTGAGTGGAATGCAAAGGAAAGGAATGGAATGGAATGGAAGGGAATAGAATGGGAGGGCATGGCATGGAATGGAGTATAATCAACACGAGTGGAATGGAATGAAATGCAGTGGAATAGAATGGAATGGAATCAACCTGAGTGAAATGGAATGGAATGGAAAGAAATGGAATGGAATGCAAAGGAATGGAATGGAATGGAATGGAATGGAATGGAATGGAATGGAATGGAATAGAATGGAATGGAATGGAATGGAATTAAACCGAGTGGAATGGAAGGGAATGGATTGGAATGGAACGGAATCAACGCAAGTGAAACGCAATGGAATGGAATGGAATGAAAAAGAATGGAATTCAATGGAATTAACCCGAGTGGAATGGAATGGAATGGATTGCAAGGCAATGGAATTAACCCGAGTGGAATGGAATGGAATGGATTGCAAGGCAATGGAATGAACCCGAGTGGAATGGAATGGAATAGAATGGAATGGAATGGAGTAGAATGGAATAGAATGGAATCATCCCGAGTGGAATGGAATGCAATTGAATGAAATGAAATGGAATAGAATGCAATGGAATGGAATGGAATGAAATGGAATGGAAAAAACACGAGTGGAATGGTATCTAATGAAATGGAATGGAATGGAATGGAATGGAATGGAATGGAATGGAATGGAATGGAATAAACCCTAGTGCCATGTAATGGAATGGAATGGAATGGAACGGAATCACTGAGAAGGGAATCGAATGGCATGGAATGGAATGGAATCTACCTGAGTGGAATTGAATGGACTGTAATGGAATGGAATGGAATGGAGTGGAATCAATGTGAGCGGAATGGAAAGGAATGGAATGGAATGGAATGCCATGGAATGGAATGGAATGGAATGGCATGGAATGGAGTAGAATCAAACCGAGTGGAATGGAAAGGAATGGAATGGAAAGGAATGCTTTGGAATAGAATGGACAGGAATCAACCAGAGTGGAATGGAATGGAATGGAATGGAATGAAGGCGAGTGGAATGGAATAGAATGGAATGGAGAGGAATACAATGGAATGGAATGTAATGGGATGGAATCAACCCGAGTGGAATGGAATGGAAGGGAATGGAATGGAATGGAATGGAGTAGAATCAACCCGAGTGGAATGGAATGCAATGGAATGGAATGGAATGGAATCAACCCGAGTGGAATGAAATGGAAGGGAAAGGAATGCAATGGAATGAACGCGAGAGGAATGGAATGGAATGGAATCAACCCACGTGGAATGGAATGGAATGGGATGGAATGGAATGGAATGGAATCGAACGGAGGGGAATGGCATGGAATGGACAGGAATCAGCCCAAGTGTAAGTGAATGGCATGGAATGGAATTGAATGCAATGGAATTGAACGGAAAGGAATGGAATCAAACAGAGTGGAATGGAATGCAGTGGAATGGAATGGAATTGAATCGAACGGAATGGAATGGAATGGAATGGAATGGAATGGAATGGAATGGAAAAAACCCGAGTGGAATGGAATGGAATGAAATGGAAAAGAATGGAATGGAATAGAATGGAATGGAATCAACAAGAAGGGAATCGAATAGCATGGAATTGAATGGAATGAACCCGAGTGTAAAGGAATGCAATGGAATGGAATGCTATGGAATTGAATGGAATGGCATGGCATGGAATGGAATGGAATCAACGCGAATGGAATGGAATGGAATGGAATGGAATGGAATGGAATGGAATGCAATGGAATGCAATGGAATAAAATGGAAGGGAATCAACCTGAGAGGAATGGAATGGAATGGAATAGAATGGAATGGAATGGAAGAGAATGGAATGGAATGGGATGGAATCAACCCGAGTGGAATGGAATGGAATGCAGTGGAATGGAATGGAATGGAATGGAATGCAATGGAATGGAATGGAATGGAATGGAATGGAATGGAATGGAATGGAATGGAATAAACCCTAGTGCAATGGAATGGAATGGAATGGAATGGGATGGAATGGAATGGAATGGAATCGAACAGAGGGGAATGGCATGGAATGGCATGGAATCAAACCAAGCGTAATGGAATGGCATGGAATGGAATTGAATGAAATGGAATTGAATGGAAAGTAATGGAATCAACCCGAGTGGAATGGCATGGAAAGAAATGGAATGCCATGGAATAGAATGGAATGGAATCAACCTGAGTGGAATGGAATGGAATGGAAAGGAATGGAATGCAATGGAAAGGAATGAAATGGAATGGAATGGAATGGAATGAAATGGAAAGGAATCAACCTGAGTGGAATGGAATAGAATGGAATGGAGAGAAATTGAATGGAAAGAAATGGCATGGGGTGGTATCAACACGAGTGGAATGGAATGGAATGGAATGGAATGGAATGGAATGGAATGGAGTAGAATCAAACCGAGTGGAATGGAATGGAATGGAATGGAAAGGAATGGAATCAACCCAGGAGGAATGAAATGGAAGGGAATGGAAAAGCAAGGAATGAACCCGAGTGGAATGGAGTGGAATGGAACGGAATGGAATGGAATGGAATGGAATGGAATGGAATTTAATGGAATGGAACGGAGTAGAATGCAATGGAATGGAATAAATTCGAGAGGAAAGGAATGGATTGGAATGGAATGGAATGGAGTGGAATGGAATGGACTGCAAAGGAATGGAACGGATTGCAATGGAAAGGAAACAACCCGAGTGAAATGGAAAGGAATGGACTGGAGTTGAATGGAATGGAATGGAATGGAATGGAATCAAACCATGTGGAGTGGAATGGAATGGAATGGAATCAACGCCATTGAAACGGAATGGAATTGAATGGAATGGAAAGGAATAGAAACAACCCAAGTGGAATGAATGCAATGAGGTAGAAAAAAATAGAATGGAATGGAATGGAATAAACCCAAGTGCAATGGAATGGAATGGAATGGAATTGAAAGGAAAGGAATGGAATCAACATGAGTGAAACGGAATGGAATGGAATGGAATGGAATAGGAATGGAATGGAATGGAATGGAATCAACCCGAGGGGTATGGAATGGAATGAAATGGAATGGCATGGAACGGAACACAATGGAATGGAATAATCCCGATTGCAATGGAACAGAACGGAAAGGAATGGAATGGAATGGAATACAATGGAATGGAATCAACACGAGCGGAATGGAGACGAATGGATTGAAATGGAATGGAATACAATGCAATGGCAAGGCATGGAATTGAATGGAATGAACCGAAGTGGAATGGAATAGAATGGAATGGAATGCAATGGAATAGAATGGAATGGAATCAAGCTGAGTGGAAAGGAATGGAATGGAAAGGAATGGAATGGAATGGAATGGAATGGAATGGAATGGAATGGAACGGAATCAACCTGAGTGGAATGGAATGTAATGGAATGGAACGGAATGGAATGGAATCAACCCTAGTGGAATGCAGTGGAATGGAATGGAACGAAATGGAATGGAATGGAATCAACGTGAGTGAAACGGAATGGAATTGAATGGAATGGATCTGAATTGAATGGAATCAACCCGGGTGGAATGGAATGGAATGGATTGGAATGAAATAGAACGGATTGCAAGGGAATGGAATCAACCCGAGTGGAGTGGAATGGAGTATAATGGAATGGAATGGAATGGAATGGCATTGAATGGAATGGAATGGAATCATCTCGCGTGGAATGGAATGGAATGGAATGGAATCAATGAGAGAGAAACGGATTAGAATGGAAGGGAACGGAGTGGAATAGAACGGAATGCAAAGAGCACGAGTGAAACTGAATGAAATGGAATGGAATGGAATGGATTGGAATGGAATGGAACGGAATGGAATAGAATGGAATGGAATGAAATGGAATGGAAAGGAATGGAATGGAATGGAATGGAAGAAACTCCAGTGCAATGGAAAGGAATAATGGAATGGAATGCAATGGAATGGAATCAACGAGAAGGGAAACGAGTGGCATGGAATGGAATGGAATCTACCCAAGTGGAATGGAATGGACTGTAATGGAATGGAATGGAATGAAATGGAATGGAATTTCATCAATGAGAGCGGAGCGGAAAAAATGGAAGAGAATGGATTGGAAGGGAATACAATGGATTGGCATGGCATGGAATGGAATGGAATCAACCCGAGTGTAATGGAATGGAATGGAATGGAATGGAATGCCACGGAATAGAAGGGAAAGGAATCAACCTGATTGGAATAGAATGGAATGGAAAGGAATGGAATGGAATGGAAAGGAATGGAATGGAATGGAATGCAACGGAATGGAATGGAATGGAATGGAATGGAATGGAACGGAATGGAATGCAATGGAATGGAATCAATCCGAGTGGAATGGAATAGAAAGGAATGGAGAGAAATAGAATGGAAAGGAATGGAATGGGGTGGAATCAACCCGAGTGGAATGGAATGGAATGGAATGGAATGGCATGGAGTAGAATCAAACCGAGTGGAATGGTATGGAATGGAATGGAATCAACCCCAGTGGAATGAAATGGAAGGAAATGGAACGGAATGGAATGAACCCGAGTAGAATGGAATGGAATGGAATAGAAAGAATGGAATGGAATGGAAAGGAATGGAATGGAATGGAATGGAATGGAGTGGAATGGAATGGAATGGAATGGAATGGAATGGTATGGAATGGAATGGAGTGGAATGGAATGGAATGGAATGGAGTGGAATGGAATGGAATGGAATCAACCCGGGAGGAAAGGAATAGAAAGGAATGGAATGGAATGGAATGGAATGGAATGGAATGGAATGGAATGGAATGGAATGGATTGCAAAGGAATGGAATGGAATGCAATGGAAAGGAAACATCCCGAGTGAAATGGAATGGAATGGAATGGAATCCACCCAAGTGGAATGGAATGGAATGAAATGGAACAGAATGGAATGGAATCAACGTGATTGAAACGGAATGGAATGGAATGGAATTGAATGGAAGAGAAACAACCCGAGTGGAATGAATGGAATCAAATGGAATGGAATGGAATGGAATGGAATAAACACTAGTGCAATGGAATGGAATGGAATGGAATGGAATGGAATGGAATGGAATGGAGTGGAATGGAATGGAATGGAATCAACCTGGGAGGAAATGAATAGAAAGGAATGGAATGGAATGGAATGGAGTGGAATGGAATGGAATGGAATGGAATGGATTGCAAAGGAATGGAATGGATTTCAATGGAAAGGAAACATCCCGAGTGGAATGGAATGGAATGGAATGGAATGGAATGGAATCAACCCAAGTGGAATGGAATGGAATGGAATGGAATGGAACAGAATGGAATGGAATCAATGCAATTGAAACGGAATGGAATGGAATGGAATGGAATGGAATGGAATGGAAGAGAAACAACCCGAGTGGAATGAATGGAATCAAATGGAATGGAATGGAAGGGAATGGAATGGAATGGAATAAAAACTAGTGCAATGGAATGGAATTGAATGGAATGGAATGGAATTTAAAGGAATGGAATCAACGTGAGTGAAACAGAATGGAATGGAACGGAATGGAATGGAATGGAATGGAATAGGAATGGAATGGAATGGAATGGAATCAACCCGAGGGGTATGGAATGGAATGAAGTGGAATGGCATGGAATGGAATAGAATAAAATGGAATAATCCCGAGTGCAATGGAACGGAACGGAATGGAATGGAATGGAATGGAATTGAATGGAATGGCATTGAATGGAATGGAATCAACACGAACAGAATGGAAACGAATGGATTGAAATTGAATGGAATACAAAGGAATGGCAAGACATGGAATGGAATGGAATGAATCCGAGTGGAATGGAATGGAATGGAATGGAATGCAATGGAATAGAATGGAATGGAAGCAAGCTGAGTGGAATGGAATGGAATGGAATGGAATGGAATGGAATGGAATGGAATGGACTGGAAATAACGCGAGTGAAATGAAATGGAATGGAATGGAACGGAATGGAATGGAATGGAACGGAATGGAATGGTAACAATCCGAGTGGAATGGAATGCAATGAAATGGAATGGAATGGAATGGAAAGGAATGGAATGGAATGGAATCAATGAGAGTGGAAAGTAGTAGAATGGAATGGAAAGGAATCAAAGAGAAGGGAAACAAATGGCATGGAATGGAATGGAATCTACCCGAGTGGAATGGAATGGAATGGAGAGAATGGAATTAACGCGAGTGAAACGGAAAGGAATGGAATCAACGTGAGTGAAATGAAATGGAATGGAATGGAATGGAATGGAGTGGAATCAACCCGAGTGGAATGGAATGGAATGAAATGGAATGGAATGGAATTGAATGGAAAGGATTGGAAGGGAAAGAACCAGAGTGTAATGGAATGGAATGGAATGAAATGGAATGGAATAGAATGGAATGGAATGGAATAGAATGGAATGGAATGCAATAGAATGGAATGGAATGGAATGGAATGGAATGGAATCAACGCGAGTGAAACGGAATGGAATGAAATGGAATGGAATGGAGTGGCATGGAATGGAATGGAATGGAATGGAATGGAATGGAATGGAATGGAATCAACCTGAGGGGAAAGGAATGGAATGGAATGGAATAAACACAAGTGCAATGGAATGGATTGGAATGGAATGGAGCGGAATGGAATGGAATGGAATGGAAAGGAATCAAAGCGAGTGGAATGGAATGGAATGGAGTGGAATGGAATCAATGACAAGGGAATCGAGTGGCATGGAAAGGAGTGGAATCAACCCGAATGCAATGGAATGGAATGGAATGGAAAGGAACGGAGTGGAATGGAATGGAATGGAATGGAACGGAGTGGAATGGAATGGAATGGAGTGGAATGGAATGGAAAGAACCCGAGTGGAATGGAATGGAATGGAATGGAATGCCATGGAATAGAATGGAATGGCGTGGCATGGAACGGAATGGAATTAACCAGAGTGGAATGGAATGGATGGAATGGAATGGAATGGAATGGAATGGAATGGAATGCAATGGAATAGAAAGGAATGGAATCAACCTAAAGGAATGGAATGGAATGGAATGTAAGAGAATGGAATGAAATGTCATGGAATCAACCCGCGTGGAATGGAATGGAATGCAATGGAAAGGGATGGGATGGAATGGAATGGAATGCAATGGAATGGAATGGCATGGAATGGAATGGAATAAACTCTCGTGCAATTGAATTTAATGGAATGGAATAGAATGGAATGGAATCAACGTGAGTGGATTGCAAAGGAAAGGAATGGAATAGAATGGAAGGGAATAGAATGGGATGGCATGGCATGGAATGGAATATAATCAACACGAGTGGAATGGAATGGAATGCAATGGAATAGAATGGAATGGAATCAACCTGAGTGGAATGGAATGGAGTGGAAAGAAATGGAATGGAATGCAAAGGAATGGAATGGAATGGAATGGAATGGAATGGAATGGAATGGAATGGAATGGAATAGAATGGAATGGAATGGAATGGAATGAAACCGAGTGGAATGGAAGGGAATGGATTGGAATGGAATGGAATCAACGCGAGTGAAACGCAATGGAATGGAATGGAATGAAAAAGAATGGAATTGAATGGAATCAAACCGAGTGGAATGGAATGGAATGGATGGCAATGCAATGGAATGAACCCGAGTGGAATGGAATGGAATAGAATGGAGTGGAATGGAATAGAATGGAATGGAATGGAATCATCCCGAGTGGAATGGAATAGAATTGAATGAAATGAAATGGAATAGAATGCAACGGAATGGAATGGAATGGAATGAAATGGAATGGAAAAAAACACGAGTGGAATGGTATCTAATGAAATGGAATGGAATGGAATAAACCCTATTGCCATGTAATGGAATGGAATGGAATGGAATGGAATGGAATGGAATGGAACGGAATCAGTGAGAAGGGAATCGAATGGCATGGAATGGAATGGAATCTACCCGAGTGGAATTGAATGGACTGTAATGGAATGGAATGGAATGGAATCAATGCGAGCGGAATGGAAAGGAATGGAATGGAATGGAATGCCATGGAATGGAATGGAATGGAATGGCATGGAATGGAATAGAATCAAACCGAGTGGAATGGAATGGAATGGAATGGAAAGGAATGCATTGGAATAGAATGGACAGGAATCAACCTGAGTGGAATGGAATGGAATGGAATGGAATGGAAAGGAACGCATTGGAATAGAATGGACATGAATCAACCTGAGTGGAATGGAATGGAATGGAATGGAATGGAATGGAATGGAATGGAATCAAGGCGAGTGGAATGGAATAGAATGGAATGGAGAGGAATAAAGTGGAATGGAATGGAATGGGATGGAATCAACCCGAGTGGAATGGAATAGAATGGAATGGAGAGGAATACAGTGGAATGGAATGGAATGGGATGGAATCAACCCGAGTGGAATGGAATGGAATGGAATGGAATGGAATGCTGTAGAATCAACCCGAGTGGAATGGAATGGAAGGGAAAGGAATGGAATGGAATGAACGCGAGTGTAATCGAATGAAATGGAATGGAATGCAATCAAAACACGTGGAATGGAATGGAATGGGATGGAATGGAATGGAATGGAATCGAACGGAGGGGAATTGCATGGACTGGACAGGAATCAACTCAAGTGTAATTGAATGGCATGGAATGGAATTGAATGCAATGGAATTCAATGGAAAGGAATGGAATCAACCAGAGTGGAATGGAATGCAATGGAATGGAATGGAAAATAATCCAATGGAATGGAATGGAATGGAATGGAATGGAATGGAATGGAATGGAATGGAATGGAAAAAACCCGAGTGGAATGGAATGGAATGAAATGGAAAGGAATGGAATGGAATGGAATGGAACGGAATCAACAAGAAGGGAATCGAATGGCATGGAATGGAATGGAATGAACCCGAGTGTAAAGGAATGGAATGGAATGCCATGCTATGGAATTGAATGGAATGTCATGGCATGGAATGGAGTGGAATCAACGTGAATGGAATGGAATGGAATGTAATGGAATGGAATGGAATGCAATGGAATAGAATGGAATGCAATCAACCTGAGAGGAATGGAATGGAATGGAATAGAATGGAATGGAATGGAAGAGAATGGAATGGAATGGGATGGAATCAACCCGAGTGGAATGGAATGGAATGAAATGGAATGCAATGGAACGGAATGGAATGGAATGGAATGGAATGGAATGCAATGGAATGGAATGGAATGGAATGGAATGGAATGGAATGCAATGGAATGGAATGGAATGGAATGGAATGCAATGGAATGGAATGGAATGGAATGGAATAAACCCTAATGCAATGGAATGGAATGGAATGGAATGGAATGGAATGGAATAAACCCTAGTGCAATGGAATGGAATGGAATGGAATGGGATGGAATGGAATGGAATGGAATCGAACAGAGGGGAATGGCATGGAATGGCATGGAATCAAACCAAGCGTAATGGAATGGCATGGAATGGAATTGAATGAAATGGAATTGAATGGAAAGTAATGGAATCAACCCGAGTGGAATGGCATGGAAAGAAATGGAATGCCATGGAATAGAATGGAATGGAATCAACCTGAGTGGAATGGAATGGAATGGAAAGGAATGGAATGCAATGGAAAGGAATGAAATGGAATGGAATGGAATGGAATGAAATGGAAAGGAATCAACCTGAGTGGAATGGAATAGAATGGAATGGAGAGAAATTGAATGGAAAGAAATGGCATGGGGTGGAATCAACACGAGTGGAATGGAATGGAATGGAATGGAATGGAATGGAATGGAATGGAATGGAGTAGAATCAAACCGAGTGGAATGGAATGGAATGGAATGGAAAGGAATGGAATCAACCCGGGAGGAATGAAATGGAAGGGAATGGAAAAGCAAGGAATGAACCCGAGTGGAATGGAGTGGAATGGAACGGAATGGAATGGAATGGAATGGAATGGAATGGAATGGAATGGAATGGAACGGAGTAGAATGCAATGGAATGGAATAAATTCGAGAGGAAAGGAATGGATTGGAATGGAATGGAATGGAGTGGAATGGAATGGACTGCAAAGGAATGGAACGGATTGCAATGGAAAGGAAACAACCCGAGTGAAATGGAAAGGAATGGACTGGAGTTGAATGGAATGGAATGGAATGGAATGGAATCAAACCATGTGGAGTGGAATGGAATGGAATGGAATGGAATGGAATCAACGCCATTGAAACGGAATGGAATTGAATGGAATGGAAAGGAATAGAAACAACCCAAGTGGAATGAATGCAATGAGGTAGAAAAAAATAGAATGGAATGGAATGGAATAAACCCAAGTGCAATGGAATGGAATGGAATGGAATTGAAAGGAAAGGAATGGAATCAACATGAGTGAAACGGAATGGAATGGAATGGAATGGAATAGGAATGGAATGGAATGGAATGGAATCAACCCGAGGGGTATGGAATGGAATGAAATGGAATGGCATGGAACGGAACACAATGGAATGGAATAATCCCGATTGCAATGGAACAGAACGGAAAGGAATGGAATGGAATGGAATAGAATGGAATGGAATCAACACGAGCGGAATGGAGACGAATGGATTGAAATGGAATGGAATACAATGCAATGGCAAGGCATGGAATTGAATGGAATGAACCGAAGTGGAATGGAATAGAATGGAATGGAATGCAATGGAATAGAATGGAATGGAATCAAGCTGAGTGGAAAGGAATGGAATGGAAAGGAATGGAATGGAATGGAATGGAATGGAATGGAATGGAATGGAACGGAATCAACCTGAGTGGAATGGAATGTAATGGAATGGAACGGAATGGAATGGAATCAACCCTAGTGGAATGCAGTGGAATGGAATGGAACGAAATGGAATGGAATGGAATCAACGTGAGTGAAACGGAATGGAATTGAATGGAATGGATTTGAATTGAATGGAATCAACCCGGGTGGAATGGAATGGAATGGATTGGAATGAAATAGAACGGATTGCAAGGGAATGGAATCAACCCGAGTGGAGTGGAATGGAGTATAATTGAATGGAATGGAATGGAATGGCATTGAATGGAATGGAATGGAATCATCTCGCGTGGAATGGAATGGAATGGAATGGAATCAATGAGAGAGAAACGGATTAGAATGGAAGGGAACGGAGTGGAATAGAACGGAATGCAAAGAGCACGAGTGAAACTGAATGAAATGGAATGGAATGGAATGGATTGGAATGGAATGGAACGGAATGGAATAGAATGGAATGGAATGAAATGGAATGGAAAGGAATGGAATGGAATGGAATGGAAGAAACTCCAGTGCAATGGAAAGGAATAATGGAATGGAATGCAATGGAATGGAATCAACGAGAAGGGAAACGAGTGGCATGGAATGGAATGGAATCTACCCAAGTGGAATGGAATGGACTGTAATGGAATGGAATGGAATGAAATGGAATGGAATTTCATCAATGAGAGCGGAGCGGAAAAAATGGAAGAGAATGGATTGGAAGGGAATACAATGGATTGGCATGGCATGGAATGGAATGGAATCAACCCGAGTGTAATGGAATGGAATGGAATGGAATGGAATGCCACGGAATAGAAGGGAAAGGAATCAACCTGATTGGAATAGAATGGAATGGAAAGGAATGGAATGGAATGGAAAGGAATGGAATGGAATGGAATGCAACGGAATGGAATGGAATGGAATGGAATGGAATGGAACGGAATGGAATGCAATGGAATGGAATCAATCCGAGTGGAATGGAATAGAAAGGAATGGAGAGAAATAGAATGGAAAGGAATGGAATGGGGTGGAATCAACCCGAGTGGAATGGAATGGAATGGAATGGAATGGCATGGAGTAGAATCAAACCGAGTGGAATGGTATGGAATGGAATGGAATCAACCCCAGTGGAATGAAATGGAAGGAAATGGAACGGAATGGAATGAACCCGAGTAGAATGGAATGGAATGGAATAGAAAGAATGGAATGGAATGGAAAGGAATGGAATGGAATGGAATGGAATGGAGTGGAATGGAATGGAATGGAATGGAATGGAATGGTATGGAATGGAATGGAGTGGAATGGAATGGAATGGAATGGAGTGGAATGGAATGGAATGGAATCAACCCGGGAGGAAAGGAATAGAAAGGAATGGAATGGAATGGAATGGAATGGAATGGAATGGAATGGAATGGAATGGATTGCAAAGGAATGGAATGGAATGCAATGGAAAGGAAACATCCCGAGTGAAATGGAATGGAATGGAATGGAATCCACCCAAGTGGAATGGAATGGAATGAAATGGAACAGAATGGAATGGAATCAACGTGATTGAAACGGAATGGAATGGAATGGAATTGAATGGAAGAGAAACAACCCGAGTGGAATGAATGGAATCAAATGGAATGGAATGGAATGGAATGGAATAAACACTAGTGCAATGGAATGGAATGGAATGGAATGGAATGGAATGGAATGGAATGGAATGGAGTGGAATGGAATGGAATGGAATCAACCTGGGAGGAAATGAATAGAAAGGAATGGAATGGAATGGAATGGAGTGGAATGGAATGGAATGGAATGGAATGGATTGCAAAGGAATGGAATGGATTTCAATGGAAAGGAAACATCCCGAGTGGAATGGAATGGAATGGAATGGAATGGAATGGAATCAACCCAAGTGGAATGGAATGGAATGGAATGGAATGGAACAGAATGGAATGGAATCAATGCAATTGAAACGGAATGGAATGGAATGGAATGGAATGGAATGGAATGGAAGAGAAACAACCCGAGTGGAATGAATGGAATCAAATGGAATGGAATGGAAGGGAATGGAATGGAATGGAATAAAAACTAGTGCAATGGAATGGAATTGAATGGAATGGAATGGAATTTAAAGGAATGGAATCAACGTGAGTGAAACAGAATGGAATGGAACGGAATGGAATGGAATGGAATGGAATAGGAATGGAATGGAATGGAATGGAATCAACCCGAGGGGTATGGAATGGAATGAAGTGGAATGGCATGGAATGGAATAGAATAAAATGGAATAATCCCGAGTGCAATGGAACGGAACGGAATGGAATGGAATGGAATGGAATTGAATGGAATGGCATTCAATGGAATGGAATCAACACGAACAGAATGGAAACGAATGGATTGAAATTGAATGGAATACAAAGGAATGGCAAGACATGGAATGGAATGGAATGAATCCGAGTGGAATGGAATGGAATGGAATGGAATGCAATGGAATAGAATGGAATGGAAGCAAGCTGAGTGGAATGGAATGGAATGGAATGGAATGGAATGGAATGGAATGGAATGGAATGGAATGGACTGGAAATAACGCGAGTGAAATGAAATGGAATGGAATGGAACGGAATGGAATGGAATGGAACGGAATGGAATGGTAACAATCCGAGTGGAATGGAATGCAATGAAATGGAATGGAATGGAATGGAAAGGAATGGAATGGAATGGAATCAATGAGAGTGGAAAGTAGTAGAATGGAATGGAAAGGAATCAAAGAGAAGGGAAACAAATGGCATGGAATGGAATGGAATCTACCCGAGTGGAATGGAATGGAATGGAGAGAATGGAATTAACGCGAGTGAAACGGAAAGGAATGGAATCAACGTGAGTGAAATGAAATGGAATGGAATGGAATGGAATGGAGTGGAATCAACCCGAGTGGAATGGAATGGAATGAAATGGAATGGAATGGAATTGAATGGAAAGGATTGGAAGGGAAAGAACCAGAGTGTAATGGAATGGAATGGAATGAAATGGAATGGAATAGAATGGAATGGAATGGAATAGAATGGAATGGAATGCAATAGAATGGAATGGAATGGAATGGAATGGAATGGAATGGAATCAACGCGAGTGAAACGGAATGGAATGAAATGGAATGGAATGGAGTGGCATGGAATGGAATGGAATGGAATGGAATGGAATGGAATGGAATGGAATCAACCTGAGGGGAAAGGAATGGAATGGAATGGAATAAACACAAGTGCAATGGAATGGATTGGAATGGAATGGAGCGGAATGGAATGGAATGGAATGGAAAGGAATCAAAGCGAGTGGAATGGAATGGAATGGAGTGGAATGGAATCAATGACAAGGGAATCGAGTGGCATGGAAAGGAGTGGAATCAACCCGAATGCAATGGAATGGAATGGAATGGAAAGGAACGGAGTGGAATGGAATGGAATGGAATGGAACGGAGTGGAATGGAATGGAATGGAGTGGAATGGAATGGAAAGAACCCGAGTGGAATGGAATGGAATGGAATGGAATGCCATGGAATAGAATGGAATGGCGTGGCATGGAACGGAATGGAATTAACCAGAGTGGAATGGAATGGATGGAATGGAATGGAATGGAATGGAATGGAATGCAATGGAATAGAAAGGAATGGAATCAACCTAAAGGAATGGAATGGAATGGAATGTAAGAGAATGGAATGAAATGTCATGGAATCAACCCGCGTGGAATGGAATGGAATGCAATGGAAAGGGATGGGATGGAATGGAATGGAATGCAATGGAATGGAATGGCATGGAATGGAATGGAATAAACTCTCGTGCAATTGAATTTAATGGAATGGAATAGAATGGAATGGAATCAACGTGAGTGGATTGCAAAGGAAAGGAATGGAATAGAATGGAAGGGAATAGAATGGGATGGCATGGCATGGAATGGAATATAATCAACACGAGTGGAATGGAATGGAATGCAATGGAATAGAATGGAATGGAATCAACCTGAGTGGAATGGAATGGAGTGGAAAGAAATGGAATGGAATGCAAAGGAATGGAATGGAATGGAATGGAATGGAATGGAATGGAATGGAATAGAATGGAATGGAATGGAATGGAATGAAACCGAGTGGAATGGAAGGGAATGGATTGGAATGGAATGGAATCAACGCGAGTGAAACGCAATGGAATGGAATGGAATGAAAAAGAATGGAATTGAATGGAATCAAACCGAGTGGAATGGAATGGAATGGATGGCAATGCAATGGAATGAACCCGAGTGGAATGGAATGGAATAGAATGGAGTGGAATGGAATAGAATGGAATGGAATGGAATCATCCCGAGTGGAATGGAATAGAATTGAATGAAATGAAATGGAATAGAATGCAACGGAATGGAATGGAATGGAATGAAATGGAATGGAAAAAAACACGAGTGGAATGGTATCTAATGAAATGGAATGGAATGGAATAAACCCTATTGCCATGTAATGGAATGGAATGGAATGGAATGGAATGGAATGGAATGGAACGGAATCAGTGAGAAGGGAATCGAATGGCATGGAATGGAATGGAATCTACCCGAGTGGAATTGAATGGACTGTAATGGAATGGAATGGAATGGAATCAATGCGAGCGGAATGGAAAGGAATGGAATGGAATGGAATGCCATGGAATGGAATGGAATGGAATGGCATGGAATGGAATAGAATCAAACCGAGTGGAATGGAATGGAATGGAATGGAAAGGAATGCATTGGAATAGAATGGACAGGAATCAACCTGAGTGGAATGGAATGGAATGGAATGGAATGGAAAGGAACGCATTGGAATAGAATGGACATGAATCAACCTGAGTGGAATGGAATGGAATGGAATGGAATGGAATGGAATGGAATGGAATCAAGGCGAGTGGAATGGAATAGAATGGAATGGAGAGGAATAAAGTGGAATGGAATGGAATGGGATGGAATCAACCCGAGTGGAATGGAATAGAATGGAATGGAGAGGAATACAGTGGAATGGAATGGAATGGGATGGAATCAACCCGAGTGGAATGGAATGGAATGGAATGGAATGGAATGCTGTAGAATCAACCCGAGTGGAATGGAATGGAAGGGAAAGGAATGGAATGGAATGAACGCGAGTGTAATCGAATGAAATGGAATGGAATGCAATCAAAACACGTGGAATGGAATGGAATGGGATGGAATGGAATGGAATGGAATCGAACGGAGGGGAATTGCATGGACTGGACAGGAATCAACTCAAGTGTAATTGAATGGCATGGAATGGAATTGAATGCAATGGAATTCAATGGAAAGGAATGGAATCAACCAGAGTGGAATGGAATGCAATGGAATGGAATGGAAAATAATCCAATGGAATGGAATGGAATGGAATGGAATGGAATGGAATGGAATGGAATGGAAAAAACCCGAGTGGAATGGAATGGAATGAAATGGAAAGGAATGGAATGGAATGGAATGGAACGGAATCAACAAGAAGGGAATCGAATGGCATGGAATGGAATGGAATGAACCCGAGTGTAAAGGAATGGAATGGAATGCCATGCTATGGAATTGAATGGAATGTCATGGCATGGAATGGAGTGGAATCAACGTGAATGGAATGGAATGGAATGTAATGGAATGGAATGGAATGCAATGGAATAGAATGGAATGCAATCAACCTGAGAGGAATGGAATGGAATGGAATAGAATGGAATGGAATGGAAGAGAATGGAATGGAATGGGATGGAATCAACCCGAGTGGAATGGAATGGAATGAAATGGAATGCAATGGAACGGAATGGAATGGAATGGAATGGAATGGAATGCAATGGAATGGAATGGAATGGAATGGAATGGAATGCAATGGAATGGAATGGAATGGAATGGAATGCAATGGAATGGAATGGAATGGAATGGAATAAACCCTAATGCAATGGAATGGAATGGAATGGAATGGAATGGAATGGAATAAACCCTAGTGCAATGGAATGGAATGGAATGGAATGGGATGGAATGGAATGGAATGGAATCGAACAGAGGGGAATGGCATGGAATGGCATGGAATCAAACCAAGCGTAATGGAATGGCATGGAATGGAATTGAATGAAATGGAATTGAATGGAAAGTAATGGAATCAACCCGAGTGGAATGGCATGGAAAGAAATGGAATGCCATGGAATAGAATGGAATGGAATCAACCTGAGTGGAATGGAATGGAATGGAAAGGAATGGAATGCAATGGAAAGGAATGAAATGGAATGGAATGGAATGGAATGAAATGGAAAGGAATCAACCTGAGTGGAATGGAATAGAATGGAATGGAGAGAAATTGAATGGAAAGAAATGGCATGGGGTGGAATCAACACGAGTGGAATGGAATGGAATGGAATGGAATGGAATGGAATGGAATGGAGTAGAATCAAACCGAGTGGAATGGAATGGAATGGAATGGAAAGGAATGGAATCAACCCGGGAGGAATGAAATGGAAGGGAATGGAAAAGCAAGGAATGAACCCGAGTGGAATGGAGTGGAATGGAACGGAATGGAATGGAATGGAATGGAATGGAATGGAATGGAATGGAATGGAACGGAGTAGAATGCAATGGAATGGAATAAATTCGAGAGGAAAGGAATGGATTGGAATGGAATGGAATGGAGTGGAATGGAATGGACTGCAAAGGAATGGAACGGATTGCAATGGAAAGGAAACAACCCGAGTGAAATGGAAAGGAATGGACTGGAGTTGAATGGAATGGAATGGAATGGAATGGAATCAAACCATGTGGAGTGGAATGGAATGGAATGGAATGGAATGGAATCAACGCCATTGAAACGGAATGGAATTGAATGGAATGGAAAGGAATAGAAACAACCCAAGTGGAATGAATGCAATGAGGTAGAAAAAAATAGAATGGAATGGAATGGAATAAACCCAAGTGCAATGGAATGGAATGGAATGGAATTGAAAGGAAAGGAATGGAATCAACATGAGTGAAACGGAATGGAATGGAATGGAATGGAATAGGAATGGAATGGAATGGAATGGAATCAACCCGAGGGGTATGGAATGGAATGAAATGGAATGGCATGGAACGGAACACAATGGAATGGAATAATCCCGATTGCAATGGAACAGAACGGAAAGGAATGGAATGGAATGGAATAGAATGGAATGGAATCAACACGAGCGGAATGGAGACGAATGGATTGAAATGGAATGGAATACAATGGAATGGCAAGGCATGGAATTGAATGGAATGAACCGAAGTGGAATGGAATAGAATGGAATGGAATGCAATGGAATAGAATGGAATGGAATCAAGCTGAGTGGAAAGGAATGGAATGGAAAGGAATGGAATGGAATGGAATGGAATGGAATGGAATGGAACGGAATCAACCTGAGTGGAATGGAATATAATGGAATGGAACGGAATGGAATGGAATCAACCCTAGTGGAATGCAGTGGAATGGAATGGAACGAAATGGAATGGAATGGAATCAACGTGAGTGAAACGGAATGGAATTGAATGGAATGGATTTGAATTGAATGGAATCAACCCGGGTGGAAGGGAATGGAATGGATTGGAATGAAATAGAATGGATTGCAATGGAATGGAATCTACCCGAGTGGAGTGGAATGGAGTATAATGGAATGGAATGGAATGGAATGGCATTGAATGGAATGGAATGGAATCATCTCGCGTGGAATGGAATGGAATGGAATGGAATCAATGAGAGAGAAACGGATTAGAATGGAAGGGAACGGAGTGGAATAGAACGGAATGCAAAGAGCACGAGTGAAACTGAATGAAATGGAATGGAATGGAATGGATTGGAATGGAATGGAACGGAATGGAATAGAATGGAATGGAATGAAATGGAATGGAAAGGAATGGAATGGAATGGAATGGAAGAAACTCCAGTGCAATGGAAAGGAATAATGGAATGGAATGCAATGGAATGGAATCAACGAGAAGGGAAACGAGTGGCATGGAATGGAATGGAATCTACCCAAGTGGAATGGAATGGACTGTAATGGAATGGAATGGAATGAAATGGAATGGAATTTCATCAATGAGAGCGGAGCGGAAAAAATGGAAGAGAATGGATTGGAAGGGAATACAATGGATTGGCATGGCATGGAATGGAATGGAATCAACCCGAGTGTAATGGAATGGAATGGAATGGAATGGAATGCCACGGAATAGAAGGGAAAGGAATCAACCTGATTGGAATAGAATGGAATGGAAAGGAATGGAATGGAATGGAAAGGAATGGAATGGAATGGAATGCAACGGAATGGAATGGAATGGAATGGAATGGAATGGAACGGAATGGAATGCAATGGAATGGAATCAATCCGAGTGGAATGGAATAGAAAGGAATGGAGAGAAATAGAATGGAAAGGAATGGAATGGGGTGGAATCAACCCGAGTGGAATGGAATGGAATGGAATGGAATGGCATGGAGTAGAATCAAACCGAGTGGAATGGTATGGAATGGAATGGAATCAACCCCAGTGGAATGAAATGGAAGGAAATGGAACGGAATGGAATGAACCCGAGTAGAATGGAATGGAATGGAATAGAAAGAATGGAATGGAATGGAAAGGAATGGAATGGAATGGAATGGAATGGAGTGGAATGGAATGGAATGGAATGGAATGGAATGGTATGGAATGGAATGGAGTGGAATGGAATGGAATGGAATGGAGTGGAATGGAATGGAATGGAATGGAATCAACCCGGGAGGAAAGGAATAGAAAGGAATGGAATGGAATGGAATGGAATGGAATGGAATGGAATGGAATGGAATGGAATGGAATGGATTGCAAAGGAATGGAATGGAATGCAATGGAAAGGAAACATCCCGAGTGAAATGGAATGGAATGGAATGGAATCCACCCAAGTGGAATGGAATGGAATGAAATGGAACAGAATGGAATGGAATCAACGTGATTGAAACGGAATGGAATGGAATGGAATTGAATGGAAGAGAAACAACCCGAGTGGAATGAATGGAATCAAATGGAATGGAATGGAATGGAATGGAATAAACACTAGTGCAATGGAATGGAATGGAATGGAATGGAATGGAATGGAATGGAATGGAATGGAATGGAGTGGAATGGAATGGAATGGAATCAACCTGGGAGGAAATGAATAGAAAGGAATGGAATGGAATGGAATGGAGTGGAATGGAATGGAATGGAATGGAATGGAATGGATTGCAAAGGAATGGAATGGATTTCAATGGAAAGGAAACATCCCGAGTGGAATGGAATGGAATGGAATGGAATGGAATGGAATGGAATGGAATCAACCCAAGTGGAATGGAATGGAATGGAATGGAATGGAACAGAATGGAATGGAATCAATGCAATTGAAACGGAATGGAATGGAATGGAATGGAATGGAATGGAATGGAAGAGAAACAACCCGAGTGGAATGAATGGAATCAAATGGAATGGAATGGAAGGGAATGGAATGGAATGGAATAAAAACTAGTGCAATGGAATGGAATTGAATGGAATGGAATGGAATTTAAAGGAATGGAATCAACGTGAGTGAAACAGAATGGAATGGAACGGAATGGAATGGAATGGAATGGAATAGGAATGGAATGGAATGGAATGGAATCAACCCGAGGGGTATGGAATGGAATGAAGTGGAATGGCATGGAATGGAATAGAATAAAATGGAATAATCCCGAGTGCAATGGAACGGAACGGAATGGAATGGAATGGAATGGAATTGAATGGAATGGCATTGAATGGAATGGAATCAACACGAACAGAATGGAAACGAATGGATTGAAATTGAATGGAATACAAAGGAATGGCAAGACATGGAATGGAATGGAATGAATCCGAGTGGAATGGAATGGAATGGAATGGAATGCAATGGAATAGAATGGAATGGAAGCAAGCTGAGTGGAATGGAATGGAATGGAATGGAATGGAATGGAATGGAATGGAATGGACTGGAAATAACGCGAGTGAAATGAAATGGAATGGAATGGAACGGAATGGAATGGAATGGAACGGAATGGAATGGTAACAATCCGAGTGGAATGGAATGCAATGAAATGGAATGGAATGGAATGGAAAGGAATGGAATGGAATGGAATCAATGAGAGTGGAAAGTAGTAGAATGGAATGGAAAGGAATCAAAGAGAAGGGAAACAAATGGCATGGAATGGAATGGAATCTACCCGAGTGGAATGGAATGGAATGGAGAGAATGGAATTAACGCGAGTGAAACGGAAAGGAATGGAATCAACGTGAGTGAAATGAAATGGAATGGAATGGAATGGAATGGAGTGGAATCAACCCGAGTGGAATGGAATGGAATGAAATGGAATGGAATGGAATTGAATGGAAAGGATTGGAAGGGAAAGAACCAGAGTGTAATGGAATGGAATGGAATGAAATGGAATGGAATAGAATGGAATGGAATGGAATAGAATGGAATGGAATGCAATAGAATGGAATGGAATGGAATGGAATGGAATGGAATGGAATCAACGCGAGTGAAACGGAATGGAATGAAATGGAATGGAATGGAGTGGCATGGAATGGAATGGAATGGAATGGAATGGAATGGAATGGAATGGAATGGAATGGAATGGAATCAACCTGAGGGGAAAGGAATGGAATGGAATGGAATAAACACAAGTGCAATGGAATGGATTGGAATGGAATGGAGCGGAATGGAATGGAATGGAATGGAAAGGAATCAAAGCGAGTGGAATGGAATGGAATGGAGTGGAATGGAATCAATGACAAGGGAATCGAGTGGCATGGAAAGGAGTGGAATCAACCCGAATGCAATGGAATGGAATGGAATGGAAAGGAACGGAGTGGAATGGAATGGAATGGAATGGAACGGAGTGGAATGGAATGGAATGGAGTGGAATGGAATGGAAAGAACCCGAGTGGAATGGAATGGAATGGAATGGAATGCCATGGAATAGAATGGAATGGCATGGCATGGAACGGAATGGAATTAACCAGAGTGGAATGGAATGGATGGAATGGAATGGAATGGAATGGAATGGAATGCAATGGAATAGAAAGGAATGGAATCAACCTAAAGGAATGGAATGGAATGGAATGTAAGAGAATGGAATGAAATGTCATGGAATCAACCCGCGTGGAATGGAATGGAATGCAATGGAAAGGGATGGGATGGAATGGAATGGAATGCAATGGAATGGAATGGCATGGAATGGAATGGAATAAACTCTCGTGCAATTGAATTTAATGGAATGGAATAGAATGGAATGGAATCAACGTGAGTGGATTGCAAAGGAAAGGAATGGAATAGAATGGAAGGGAATAGAATGGGATGGCATGGCATGGAATGGAATATAATCAACACGAGTGGAATGGAATGGAATGCAATGGAATAGAATGGAATGGAATCAACCTGAGTGGAATGGAATGGAGTGGAAAGAAATGGAATGGAATGCAAAGGAATGGAATGGAATGGAATGGAATGGAATGGAATGGAATGGAATAGAATGGAATGGAATGGAATGGAATGAAACCGAGTGGAATGGAAGGGAATGGATTGGAATGGAATGGAATCAACGCGAGT
This sequence comes from Pan paniscus, assembly GCF_029289425.2. NCBI lineage: Eukaryota > Metazoa > Chordata > Mammalia > Primates > Hominidae > Pan > Pan paniscus. Next base: position 36,026,147 of record NC_073270.2, read on the forward strand.
GAAACGCAATGGAATGGAATGGAATGAAAAAGAATGGAATTGAATGGAATCAAACCGAGTGGAATGGAATGGAATGGATGGCAATGCAATGGAATGAACCCGAGTGGAATGGAATGGAATAGAATGGAGTGGAATGGAATAGAATGGAATGGAATGGAATCATCCCGAGTGGAATGGAATAGAATTGAATGAAATGAAATGGAATAGAATGCAACGGAATGGAATGGAATGGAATGAAATGGAATGGAAAAAAACACGAGTGGAATGGTATCTAATGAAATGGAATGGAATGGAATAAACCCTATTGCCATGTAATGGAATGGAATGGAATGGAATGGAATGGAATGGAATGGAACGGAATCAGTGAGAAGGGAATCGAATGGCATGGAATGGAATGGAATCTACCCGAGTGGAATTGAATGGACTGTAATGGAATGGAATGGAATGGAATCAATGCGAGCGGAATGGAAAGGAATGGAATGGAATGGAATGCCATGGAATGGAATGGAATGGAATGGCATGGAATGGAATAGAATCAAACCGAGTGGAATGGAATGGAATGGAATGGAAAGGAATGCATTGGAATAGAATGGACAGGAATCAACCTGAGTGGAATGGAATGGAATGGAATGGAATGGAAAGGAACGCATTGGAATAGAATGGACATGAATCAACCTGAGTGGAATGGAATGGAATGGAATGGAATGGAATGGAATGGAATGGAATGGAATCAAGGCGAGTGGAATGGAATAGAATGGAATGGAGAGGAATACAGTGGAATGGAATGGAATGGGATGGAATCAACCCGAGTGGAATGGAATAGAATGGAATGGAGAGGAATACAGTGGAATGGAATGGAATGGGATGGAATCAACCCGAGTGGAATGGAATGGAATGGAATGGAATGGAATGCTGTAGAATCAACCCGAGTGGAATGGAATGGAAGGGAAAGGAATGGAATAGAATGAACGCGAGTGTAATCGAATGAAATGGAATGGAATGCAATCAAACCACGTGGAATGGAATGGAATGGGATGGAATGGAATGGAACGGAATCGAACGGAGGGGAATTGCATGGACTGGACAGGAATCAACTCAAGTGTAATTGAATGGCATGGAATGGAATTGAATGCAATGGAATTCAATGGAAAGGAATGGAATCAACCAGAGTGGAATGGAATGCAATGGAATGGAATGGAAAATAATCCAATGGAATGGAATGGAATGGAATGGAATGGAATGGAATGGAAAAAACCCGAGTGGAATGGAATGGAATGAAATGGAAAGGAATGGAATGGAATGGAATGGAACGGAATCAACAAGAAGGGAATCGAATGGCATGGAATGGAATGGAATGAACCCGAGTGTAAAGGAATGGAATGGAATGCCATGCTATGGAATTGAATGGAATGTCATGGCATGGAATGGAATGGAATCAACGTGAATGGAATGGAATGGAATGTAATGGAATGGAATGGAATGCAATGGAATAGAATGGAATGCAATCAACCTGAGAGGAATGGAATGGAATGGAATAGAATGGAATGGAATGGAAGAGAATGGAATGGAATGGGATGGAATCAACCCGAGTGGAATGGAATGGAATGAAATGGAAAGCTATGGAACGGAATGGAATGGAATGGAATGGAATGGAATGCAATGGAATGGAATGGAATGCAATGGAATGGAATGGAATGGAATGGAATGCAATGGAATGGAATGGAATGGAATGGAATGCAATGGAATGGAATGGAATGGAATAAACCCTAATGCAATGGAATGGAATGGAATGGAATGGAATGGAATGGAATGGAATAAACCCTAATGCAATGGAATGGAATGGAATGGAATGGAATGGAATGGAATGGAATGGAATGGAATGGAATAAACCCTAGTGCAATGGAATGGAATGGAATGGAATGGAATGGAATCAACCCGAGAGGAATGAAATGGAAGGGAAAGGAATGGAATGGAATGAACCCGAGTGTATTGGAATGGAATGGAATGGAATGGAATGGAATCAACCCGCGTGGAATGGAATGGAATGGGATGGAATGGAATGCAATGGAATCGAACGGAGGGGAATGGCATGGAATGGAATGGAATCAAACCAAGTGTAATGGAATGGCATGGAATGGAATTGAATGAAATGAAATTGAATGGAAAGGAATGGAATCAACCCGAGTGGAATGGAATGGAAAGAAATGGAATGCCATGGAATAGAATGGAATGGAATCAACCTGAGTGCAATGGAATGGAATGGAAAGGAATAGAATGGAATGGAAAGGAATGAAATGGAATGGAATGGAATGGAATGGAATGAAATGAAATGGAAAGGAATCAACCCGAGTGGAATGGAATAGAATGGAATGGAGAGAAATTGAATGGAAAGGAAAGGCAAGGAGTGGAATCAACACGAGTGGAATGGAATGAAATGGAATGGAATGGAATGGAGTAGAATCAAATCGAGTGGAATGGAATGGAATGGAATGGAAAGGAATGGAATCAACCCGGGAGGAATGAAATGGAAGGGAATGGAAAAGCAAGGAATGAACCCGAGTGGAATGGAATGGAATGGAACGGAATGGAATCGAATGTAATGGAATGGAATGGAATGGAATGGAATGGAATGGAACGGAGTAGAATGCAATGGAATGGAATAAATTCGAGAGGAAAGGAATGGATTGGAATGGAATAGAATGCAAAGGAATGGAATGGAATGGACTGCAATGGAATGGAATGGATTGCAATGGAAAGGAAACAACCCGAATGAAATGGAAAGGAATGGAATGGAGTTGAATGGAATGGAATGGAATGGAATGGAATCAACCCAAGTGGAATGGAATGGAATGGAATGGAATCAACGCCATTGAAACGGAATGGAATTGAATGGAATGGAAAGGAATAGAAACAACCCGAGTGGAATGAATGGAATGAGATAGAAAAAAATGGAATGGAATGGAATGGAATAAACCCAAGTGCAATGGAATGGAATGGAATGGAATGGAATTGAAAGGAAAGGAATGGAATCAACATGAGTGAAACACAATGGAATGGAATGGAATGGAATGGAATGGAATGGAATGGAATAGGAATGGAATGGAATGGAATGGAATCATCCCGCGTGGAATGGAACGGAACGGAATGGAATCAACGACAGAGAAACGGATTAGAATGGAAGGGAACGGAGTGGAATAGAACGGAATGGAATAAGCACGAGTGAAACGGAATGAAATGGAATGGAATGGAATGGAATGGAATGGATTGGAATGGAATGGAACGGAATGGAATAGAATGGAATGGAATGAAATGGAAGGCAAAAGAATGGAATGGAATGGAAGAAACTCCAGTGCAATGGAAAGGAATAATGGAATGGAATGGAATGGAATGGAATCAACGAGAAGGGAAAAGAGTGGCATGGAATGGAATGGAATCTAACCAAGTGGAATGGAATGGACTGTAATGGAATGGAATGGAATGAAATGGAATGGAATTTAATCAATGAGAACGGAGTGGAAAAAATGGAAGGGAATGGATTGCAAGGGAATACAATCGATTGGCATGGCATGGAATGGAATGGAATCAACCCGAGTGTAATGGAATGGAATGGAATGGAATGCCACGGAATAGAAGGGAAAGGAATCAACCTGATTGGAATAGAATGGAATGGAAAGGAATGGAATGGAATGGAATGGAATGGAATGGAATGCAACAGAATGGAATGGAATTGAATGGAATGGAATGGAATGGAATGCAATGCAATGGAATGGAATCAACCCGAGTGGAATGGAATAGAATGGAATGGAGAGAAATAGAATGGAAAGGAATGGAATGGGGTGGAATCAACCCGAGTGGAATGGAATGGAATGGAATGGAATAGAATGGCATGGAGTAGAATCAAACCGAGTGGAATGGTATGGAATGGAATGGAATCAACCCGAGAGGAATGAAATAGAAGGGAATGGAATGGAATGGAATGAACCCGAGTAGAGTGGAATGGAATGGAATGGAATGGAATGGAACGGAATGGAATGGAATGGAATGGAATGGAAAGGAATGGAAAGGAATGGAATGGAATGGAATGGAATGGAGTGGAATGGAATGGAAAGGAATCAACCCGGGAGGAAAGGAATAGAAAGGAATGGAATGGAATGGAATGGAATGGAATGGAATGGAATGGAATGGATTGCGAAGGAATGGAATGGATTGCAATGGAAAGGAAACATCCCGAGTGAAATGGAATGGAATGGAATGGAATGGAATGGAATCAACCCAAGTGGAATGGAATGGAATGGAATGGAACAGAATGGAATGGAATCAACGCGATTGAAACGGAATGGAATGGAATGGAATGGAATGGAAGAGAAACAACCCGAGTGGAATGAATGGAATCAAATGGAATGGAATGGAATGGAATGGAATAAACACTAGTGCAATGGAATGGAATGGAATGGAATGGAATGGAATGGAATGGAATTTAAAGGAATGGAATCAACGTGAGTGAAACACAATGGCATGGAACGGAATGGAAAGGAATGGAATGGAATGGAGTGGAATGGAATGGAACGGAATCAACACGGGAGGAAAGGAATAGAAAGGAATGGAATGGAATGGAATGGAATGGAATGGAATGGAATGGAATGGAATGGAATGGAATGCAAAGGAATGGAATGGATTGCAATGGAAAGGAAACATCCCGAGTGGAAAGGAATGGAATGGAATGGAGTGGCATGGAATGGAATGGAATCAACCCAAGTGGAATGGAATGGAATGGAATGGAATGGAATGGAAAGGAATGGAATGGAATGGAATCAATGAGAGTGGAAAGTAGTAGAATGGAATGGAACGGAATCAACGAGAAGGGAATCAAATGGCATGGAATGGAATGGAATCTACCCGAGTGGAATGAAATGGAATTGAATGAAAGGAAATGGAATAGAATGCAATGGAGTGGAATGGAATGGAATGAAATGGAATGGAAAATTCAAGAGTGGAATGGTATCTAATGAATGGAATGGAATGGAATGGAATGGAATGGAATGGAATGCAATGCAATGCAAAGGAATGGAATGGATTGCAATGGAAGGAAACATCCCGAGTGGAATGGAATGGAATGGAATGGAATGGAATGGAATGGAATGGAATGGAATGGAATCAACCAAAGTGGAATGGAATGGAATGGAATGGAACAGAATGGAATGGAATCAACGCGATTGAAATGGAATGGAATGGAATGGAATGGAATGGAATGGAATGGAAGAGAAACAAGCGGAGTGGAATGAATGGAATCAAATGGAATGGAATGGAATGGAATGGAAGGGAATGGAATGGAATGGAATGGAATAAACACTAGTGCAATGGAATGTAATTGAATGGAATGGAATGGAATTTAAAGGAATGCAATCAACGTGAGTGAAACAGAATGGAATGGAACGGAATGGAATGGAATGGAATAGGAATGGAATGGAATGGAATGGAATCAACCCGAGGGGTATGGAATGGAATGAAATGGAATGGCATGGAACGGAATAAAATAAAATGGAATAATCCCGAGTGCAATGGAACAGAACGGAATGGAATGGAATGGAATAGAATGGATTGGAATCAACGCGAGCAGAATGGAAACGAACGGATTGAAATGGAATGGAATACAAAGGAATGGCAAGCCATGGAATGGAATGGAATGAACCCGAGTGGAATGGAATGGAATGGAATGGAATGCAGTGGAATAGAATGCAACGGAATCAAGCTGAGTGGAAAGGAATGGAATGGAATGGAATGGAACGGACTGGAAATAAGACGAGTGAAACAAAATGGAATGTAATGTAACGGAATGGAATGGAATGGAACGGAATGGAATGGTAACAATCCGAGTGGAATGGAATGGAATGGAATGGAAAGGAATGGAATGGAATGGAATCAATGAGAGTGGAAAGTAGTAGAATGGAATGGAACGGAATCAACGAGAAGGGAATCAAATGGCATGGAATGGAATGGAATCTACCCAAGTGGAATGAAATGGAATTGAATGAAAAGAAATGGAATAGAATGCAATGGAATGGAATGGAATGGAATGAAATGGAATGGAAAATTCACGAGTGGAATGGTATCTAATGAAATGGAATGGAATGGAATGGAATGGAATAAACCCTAGTGCCATGTAATGGAGTGGAATGGAATGGAATGGAATGGAACGGAATCAGTGAGAAGGGAATCGAATGGCATGGAATGGAATGGAATCTACCCAAGTGGAATTGAATGGACTGTAATGGAATGGAATGGAATGGAATGGAATGGAATGGAATGGAATGGAATCAATGCGAGTGGAATGGAAAGGAATGGAATGGAATGGAATGCCATGGAATGGAATGGAATGGCATGGCACGGAATGGAATAGAATCAAACTGAGTGGAATGGAATGGAATGGAATGGAAAGGAATGCATTGGAATAGAATGGACAGGAATCAACCTGAGTGGAATGGAATGGAATGGAATGGAATGGAATGGAATGGAATGGAATGGAATCAACGCAAGTGAAACGAAATGGAATGGAATTGAATGGAATCAACCCAAGTGAAACGGAATGGAATGGAATGGAATGGATTGGGATTGAATGGAATCAACCAGAGTGGAATAGAATGGAATGGATTGGAATGAAATAGAATGGATTGCAATGGAATGGATTCAACCCGAGTGAAATGGAATGGAATATAATGGAATGGAATGGAATGCAATGCAATGCAATGGAATGGAATGGAATGGAATCATCCCGAGTGGAATGGAATGGAAGGGAATGAAATGAAATGGAACAGAACGGAATGGAATGGAAAGGAATGGAATCAACGCAAGTGAAACGGATTGGAATGGAGTGGAATGGAATGGAATGGTATGGAATGGAATCCACGCGAGTGAAAGGGAATGAACCGGAATGAAATGGAATGGAATGGAATGGAATGGAATCCACGTGAGTGAAACGGAATGAAACGGAATGGAATGGAATGGAATCCACGTGAGTGAAACGGAATGAAACGGAATGGAATGGAATGGAATGGAATGGATTGCAATGGAATGGAATGGAATGGAATGGAATGCAATGGAATGGAAAGAACCCGAGTGGAATGGAATGGAATGAAATTGAAAGGAATGGAATGGAATGGAATGGAACGGAATCAACGAGAAGGGAATCGAATGGCATGGAATGGAATGGAAAGAACCCGAGTGTAAAGGAATGGAATGGAATGGAATGGAATGCCATGGAATACAATGGAATGGAATGGAATGTCATGGAATAGAATGGAATGGCATGGCATGGCATGGAATGGAATTAACCAGAGTGGAATTGAATGGAATGGAATGGAATGGAATGGAATGGAATGGAATGCAATGGAATAGAAAGGAATGGAATCAACCTGAGAGGAATGGAATGGAATGGAATGGAAGAGAATGGAATGGAATGGCATGGAATCAACCCAGGTGGAATGGAATGGAATGAAATGGAATGGGATGGAATGGAATGGCAAGCAATGGAATGGAATGGCATGGAATGGAATGGAATAAACTCTCGTGCAATGGAATTTAATGGAATGGAATGGAATGGAATCAACGTGAGTGGAATGCAAAGGAAAGGAATGGAATGGAATGGAAGGGAATAGAATGGGAGGGCATGGCATGGAATGGAATATAATCAACACGAGTGGAATGGAATGAAATGCAATGGAATAGAATGGAATGGAATCAACCTGAGTGAAATGGAATGGAATGGAAAGAAATGGAATGGAATGCAAAGGAATGGAATGGAATGGAATGGAATGGAATGGAATGGAATGGAATGGAATAGAATGGAATGGAATGGAATGGAATTAAACCGAGTGGAATGGAAGGGAATGGATTGGAATGGAACGGAATCAACGCGAGTGAAACGCAATGGAATGGAATGGAATGAAAAAGAATGGAATTCAATGGAATTAACCCGAGTGGAATGGAATGGAATGGATTGCAATGCAATGGAATGAACCCGAGTGGAATGGAGTGGAATAGAATGGAATGGAATGGAGTAGAATGGAATGGAATGGAATCATCCCGAGTGGAATGGAATGCAATTGAATGAAATGAAATGGAATAGAATGCAATGGAATGGAATGGAATGGAATGGAATGAAATGGAATGGAAAAAACACGAGTGGAATGGTATCTAATGGAATGGAATGGAATGGAATGGAATGGAATGGAATGGAATAAACCCTAGTGCCATGGAATGGAATGGAATGGAATGGAATGGAATGGAATGGAATCAGTGAGAAGGGAATCGAATGGCATGGAATGGAATGGAATCTACCCGAGTGGAATTGAATGGACTGTAATGGAATGGAATGGAATGGAATGGAATCAATGTGAGCGGAAAGGAAAGGAATGGAATGGAATGGAATGCCATGGAATGGAATGGAATGGCATGGCATGGAATGGAGTAGAATCAAACCGAGTGGAATGGAATGGAATGGAATGGAAAGGAATGCTTTGGAATAGAATGGACAGGAATCAACCTGAGTGGAATGGAATGGAATGGAATGGAATGGAATGGAATGAAGGCGAGTGGAATGGAATAGAATGGAATGGAGAGGAATACAATGGAATGGAATGGAATGGGATGGAATCAACCCGAGTGGAATGGAATGGAAGGGAATGGAATGGAATGGAATGGAATGGAGTAGAATCAACCCGAGTGGAATGGAATGGAAGGGAAAGGAATGCAATGGAATGAACGCGAGAGTAATGGAATGGAATGGAATGGAATGGAATCAACCCACGTGGAATGGAATGGAATGGAATGGAATCGAACGGAGGGGAATGGCATGGAATGGACAGGAATCAGCCCAAGTGTAAGTGAATGGCATGGAATGGAATTGAATGCAATGGAATTGAACGGAAAGGAATGGAAACAACCAGAGTGGAATGGAATGCAATGGAATGGAATGGAATGGAATCGAACGGAACGGAATGGAATGGAATGGAATGGAATGGAATGGAACGGAATGGAATGGAAAAATCCCGAGTGGAATGGAATGCAATGAAATGGAAAGGAATGGAATCGAATGGAATGGAACGGAATCAACAAGAAGGGAATCGAATGGCATGGAATTGAATGGAATGAACCCGAGTGTAAAGGAATGGAATGGAATGGAATGCTATGGAATAGAATGGAATGCCATGGCATGGAATGGAATGGAATCAACGCGAATGGAATGGAATGGAATGGAATGGAATGGAATGGAATGGAATGGAATGGAATGGAATGCAATGGAATGCAATGGAATAGAATGGAAGGGAATCAACCTGAGAGGAATGGAATGGAATGGAATAGAATGGAATGGAATGGAAGAGAATGGAATGGAATGGGATGGAATCAACCCGAGTGGAATGGAATGGAATGCAGTGGAATGGAATGGAATGGAATGGAATGCAATGTAATGTAATGGAATGGAATGGAATGGAATGGAATAAACCCTAGTGCAATGGAATGGAATGGAATGGAATGGAATGGAATGGAATGGAATGGAATGGAATGGAATCAACCCGAGAGGAATGAAATGGAAGGGAAAGGAATGGGATGGAATGAACCCGAGTGTAATGGAATGGAATGGAATGGAATGGAATGGAATGGAATCGAACAGAGGGGAATGGCATGGAATGGAATGGAATCAAACCAAGTGTAATGGAATGGCATGGAATGGAATTGAATGAAATGGAATTGAATGGAAAGGAATGGAATCAACCCGAGTGGAATGGCATGGAAAGAAATGGAATGCCATGGAATAGAATGGAATGGAATCAACCTGAGTGGAATGGAATGGAATGGAAAGGAATGGAATGCAATGGAAAGGAATGAAATGGAATGGAATGGAATGGAATGAAATGGAAAGGAATCAACCTGAGTGGAATGGAATAGAATGGAATGGAGAGAAATTGAATGGAAAGGAATGGCATGGGGTGGAATCAACACGAATGGAATGGAATGGAATGGAATGGAGTAGAATCAAACCGAGTGGAATGGAATGGAATGGAATGGAAAGGAATGGAATCAACCCGGGAGGAATGAAATGGAAGGGAATGGAAAAGCAAGGAATGAACCCGAGTGGAATGGAATGGAATGGAACGGAATGCAATGGAATAGAATGGAATGGAATCAAGCTGAGTGGAAAGGAATGGAATGGAAAGGAATGGAATGGAATGGAATGGAATGGAATGGAATGGAACGGAATCAACCTGAGTGGAATGGAATGTAATGGAATGGAACGGAATGGAATGGAATCAACCCTAGTGGAATGCAGTGGAATGGAATGGAACGGAAGGGAATGGAATGGAATCAACGTGAGTGAAACGGAATGGAATTGAATGGAATGGATTTGAATTGAATGGAATCAACCCGGGTGGAAGGGAATGGAATGGATTGGAATGAAATAGAATGGATTGCAATGCAATGGAATCTACCCGAGTGGAGTGGAATGGAGTATAATGGAATGGAATGGAATGGAATGGAATGGAATGGCATTGAATGGAATGGAATGGAATGGAATCATCTCGCGTGGAATGGAATGGAATGGAATGGAATCAATGAGAGAGAAACGGATTAGAATGGAAGGGAACGGAGTGGAATAGAAGGGAATGGAAAGAGCACGAGTGAAAAGGAATGAAATGGAATGGAATGGAATGGATTGGAATGGAATGGAACGGAATGGAATAGAATGGAATGGAATGAAATGGAATGGAAAGGAATGGAATGGAATGGAATGGAAGAAACTCCAGTGCAATGGAAAGGAATAATGGAATGGAATGCAATGGAATGGAATCAACGAGAAGGGAAACGAGTGGCATGGAATGGAATGGAATCTACCCAAGTGGAATGGAATGGACTGTAATGGAATGGAATGGAATGAAATGGAATGGAATTTCATCAATGAGAGCGGAGCGGAAAAAATGGAAGAGAATGGATTGGAAGGGAATACAATGGATTGGCATGGCATGGAATGGAATGGAATCAACCCGAGTGTAATGGAATGGAATGGCATGGAATGCCACGGAATAGAAGGGAAAGGAATCAACCTGATTGGAATAGAATGGAATGGAAAGGAATGGAATGGAATGGAAAGGAATGGAATGGAATGGAATGCAACGGAATGGAATGGAATGGAATGGAATGGGATGCAATGGAATGGAATCAACCCGAGTGGAATGGAATAGAATGGAATGGAGAGAAATAGAATGGAAAGGAATGGAATGGGGTGGAATCAACCCGAGTGGAATCGAAAGGAATGGAATGGAATGGCATGGAGTAGAATCAAACCGAGTGGAATGGTATGGAATGGAATGGAATCAACCCCAGTGGAATGAAATGGAAGGGAATGGAACGGAATGGAATGAACCCCAGTAGAATGGAATGGAATGGAATAGAAAGAATGGAATGGAATGGAATGGAAAGGAATGGAATGGAATGGAATGGAGTGGAATGGAATGGAATGGAATGGAACGGAGTGGAATGGAATGGAATGGAATGGAGTGGAATGGAATGGAATGGAAAGGAATCAACCCGGGAGGAAAGGAATAGAAAGGAATGGAATGGAATGGAATGCAATGGAATGGAATGGAATGGAATGGAATGGAATGGAATGGAATGGAATGGATTGCAAAGGAATGGAATGGATTGAAATGGAAAGGAAACATCCCGAGTGAAATGGAATGGAATGGAATGGAATGGAATGGAATCCACCCAAGTGGAATGGAATGGAATGGAATGGAACAGAATGGAATGGAATCAACGCGACTGAAACGGAATCGAATGGAATGGAATGGAATGGAAGAGAAACAACCCAAGTGGAATGAATGGAATCAAATGGAATGGAACGGAATGGAATGGAATAATCACTACTGCAATGGAATGGAATGGAATGGAATGGAATGGAATGGAATGGAATCAACCTGGGAGGAAATGAATAGAAAGGAATGGAATGGAATGGAATGGAGTGGAATGGAATGGAATTGAATGGATTGCAAAGGAATGAAATGGATTTCAATGGAAAGGAAATGTCCCGAGTGGAATGGAATGGAATGGAATGGAATGAAACCGAGTGGAATGGAAGGGAATGGATTGGAATGGAATGGAATCAACGCGAGTGAAACGCAATGGAATGGAATGGAATGAAAAAGAATGGAATTGAATGGAATCAAACCGAGTGGAATGGAATGGAATGGATTGCAATGCAATGGAATGAACCCGAGTGGAATGGAATGGAATAGAATGGAGTGGAATGGAATAGAATGGAATGGAATGGAATCATCCCGAGTGGAATGGAATAGAATTGAATGAAATGAAATGGAATAGAATGCAACGGAATGGAATGGAATGGAATGAAATGGAATGGAAAAAAACACGAGTGGAATGGTATCTAATGAAATGGAATGGAATGGAATAAACACTATTGCCATGTAATGGAATGGAATGGAATGGAATGGAATGGAATGGAACGGAATCAGTGAGAAGGGAATCGAATGGCATGGAATGGAATGGAATCTACCCGAGTGGAATTGAATGGACTGTAATGGAATGGAATGGAATGGAATGGAATCAATGCGAGCGGAATGGAAAGGAATGGAATGGAATGGAATGCCATGGAATGGAATGGAATGGAATGGCATGGAATGGAATAGAATCAAACCGAGTGGAATGGAATGGAATGGAATGGAAAGGAATGCATTGGAATAGAATGGACAGGAATCAACCTGAGTGGAATGGAATGGAATGGAATGGAATGGAAAGGAACGCATTGGAATAGAATGGACATGAATCAACCTGAGTGGAATGGAATGGAATGGAATGGAATGGAATGGAATGGAATGGAATCAAGGCGAGTGGAATGGAATAGAATGGAATGGAGAGGAATACAGTGGAATGGAATGGAATGGGATGGAATCAACCCGAGTGGAATGGAATAGAATGGAATGGAGAGGAATACAGTGGAATGGAATGGAATGGGATGGAATCAACCCGAGTGGAATGGAATGGAATGGAATGGAATGGAATGCTGTAGAATCAACCCGAGTGGAATGGAATGGAAGGGAAAGGAATGGAATGGAATGAACGCGAGTGTAATCGAATGAAATGGAATGGAATGCAATCAAACCACGTGGAATGGAATGGAATGGGATGGAATGGAATGGAATGGAATCGAACGGAGGGGAATTGCATGGACTGGACAGGAATCAACTCAAGTGTAATTGAATGGCATGGAATGGAATTGAATGCAATGGAATTCAATGGAAAGGAATGGAATCAACCAGAGTGGAATGGAATGCAATGGAATGGAATGGAAAATAATCCAATGGAATGGAATGGAATGGAATGGAATGGAATGGAATGGAAAAAAACCGAGTGGAATGGAATGGAATGATATGGAAAGGAATGGAATGGAATGGAATGGAACGGAATCAACAAGAAGGGAATCGAATGGCATGGAATGGAATGGAATGAACCCGAGTGTAAAGGAATGGAATGGAATGCCATGCTATGGAATTGAATGGAATGTCATGGCAAGGAATGGAATGGAATCAACGTGAATGGAATGGAATGGAATGTAATGGAATGGAATGGAATGCAATGGAATAGAATGGAATGCAATCAACCTGAGAGGAATGGAATGGAATGGAATAGAATGGAATGGAATGGAAGAGAATGGAATGGAATGGGATGGAATCAACCCGAGTGGAATGGAATGGAATGAAATGGAATGCAATGGAACGGAATGGAATGGAATGGAATGGAATGGAATGGAATGCAATGGAATGGAATGGAATGGAATGGAATGGAATGGAATGCAATGCAATGGAATGGAATGGAATGGAATGGAATGCAATGGAATGGAATGGAATGGAATGGAATGGAATGGAATGGAATGGAATAAACCCTAATGCAATGGAATGGAATGGAATGGAATGGAATGGAATGGAATAAACCCTAATGCAATGGAATGGAATGGAATGGAATGGAATGGAATGGAATGGAATGGAATAAACCCTAGTGCAATGGAATGGAATGGAATGGAATGGAATGGAATCAACCCGAGAGGAATGAAATGGAAGGGAAAGGAATGGAATGGAATGAACCCGAGTGTATTGGAATGGAATGGAATGGAATGGAATGGAATCAACCCGCGTGGAATGGAATGGAATGGGATGGAATGGAATGCAATGGAATCGAACGGAGGGGAATGGCATGGAATGGAATGGAATCAAACCAAGTGTAATGGAATGGCATGGAATGGAATTGAATGAAATGGAATTGAATGGAAAGGAATGGAATCAACCCGAGTGGAATGGAATGGAAAGAAATGGAATGCCATGGAATAGAATGGAATGGAATCAACCTGAGTGCAATGGAATGGAATGGAAAGGAATAGAATGGAATGGAAAGGAATGAAATGGAATGGAATGGAATGGAATGAAATGAAATGGAAAGGAATCAACCCGAGTGGAATGGAATAGAATGGAATGGAGAGAAATTGAATGGAAAGGAAAGGCAAGGAGTGGAATCAACACGAGTGGAATGGAATGAAATGGAATGGAATGGAATGGAGTAGAATCAAACCGAGTGGAATGGAATGGAATGGAATGGAAAGGAATGGAATCAACCCGGGAGGAATGAAATGGAAGGGAATGGAAAAGCAAGGAATGAACCCGAGTGGAATGGAATGGAATGGAACAGAATGGAATCGAATGTAATGGAATGGAATGGAATGGAATGGAACGGAGTAGAATGCAATGGAATGGAATAAATTCGAGAGGAAAGGAATGGATTGGAATGGAATAGAATGCAAAGGAATGGAATGGAATGGACTGCAATGGAATGGAATGGATTGCAATGGAAAGGAAACAACCCGAATGAAATGGAAAGGAATGGAATGGAGTTGAATGGAATGGAATGGAATGGAATGGAATCAACCCAAGTGGAATGGAATGGAATGGAATGGAATCAACGCCATTGAAACGGAATGGAATTGAATGGAATGGAAAGGAATAGAAACAACCCGAGTGGAATGAATGGAATGAGATAGAAAAAAATGGAATGGAATGGAATGGAATAAACCCAAGTGCAATGGAATGGAATGGAATGGAATGGAATTGAAAGGAAAGGAATGGAATCAACATGAGTGAAACACAATGGAATGGAATGGAATGGAATGGAATGGAATGGAATGGAATAGGAATGGAATGGAATGGAATGGAATCATCCCGCGTGGAATGGAACGGAACGGAATGGAATCAACGACAGAGAAACGGATTAGAATGGAAGGGAACGGAGTGGAATAGAACGGAATGGAATCAGCACGAGTGAAACGGAATGAAATGGAATGGAATGGAATGGAATGGATTGGAATGGAATGGAACGGAATGGAATAGAATGGAATGGAATGAAATGGAAGGCAAAAGAATGGAATGGAATGGAAGAAACTCCAGTGCAATGGAAAGGAATAATGGAATGGAATGGAATGGAATGGAATCAACGAGAAGGGAAAAGAGTGGCATGGAATGGAATGGAATCTAACCAAGTGGAATGGAATGGACTGTAATGGAATGGAATGGAATGAAATGGAATGGAATTTAATCAATGAGAACGGAGTGGAAAAAATGGAAGGGAATGGATTGCAAGGGAATACAATCGATTGGCATGGCATGGAATGGAATGGAATCAACCCGAGTGTAATGGAATGGAATGGAATGGAATGCCACGGAATAGAAGGGAAAGGAATCAACCTGATTGGAATAGAATGGAATGGAAAGGAATGGAATGGAATGGAATGGAATGGAATGGAATGCAACAGAATGGAATGGAATTGAATGGAATGGAATGGAATGGAATGCAATGCAATGGAATGGAATCAACCCGAGTGGAATGGAATAGAATGGAATGGAGAGAAATAGAATGGAAAGGAATGGAATGGGGTGGAATCAACCCGAGTGGAATGGAATGGAATGGAATGGAATAGAATGGCATGGAGTAGAATCAAACCGAGTGGAATGGTATGGAATGGAATGGAATCAACCCGAGAGGAATGAAATAGAAGGGAATGGAATGGAATGGAATGAACCCGAGTAGAGTGGAATGGAATGGAATGGAATGGAATGGAATGGAACGGAATGGAATGGAATGGAATGGAATGGAAAGGAATGGAAAGGAATGGAATGGAATGGAATGGAATGGAGTGGAATGGAAAGGAAAGGAATCAACCCGGGAGGAAAGGAATAGAAAGGAATGGAATGGATTGGAATGGAATGGAATGGAATGGAATGGATTGCGAAGGAATGGAATGGATTGCAATGGAAAGGAAACATCCCGAGTGAAATGGAATGGAATGGAATGGAATGGAATGGAAGCAACCCAAGTGGAATGGAATGGAATGGAATGGAACAGAATGGAATGGAATCAACGCGATTGAAACGGAATGGAATGGAATGGAATGGAATGGAAGAGAAACAACCCGAGTGGAATGAATGGAATCAAATGGAATGGAATGGAATGGAATGGAATAAACACTAGTGCAATGGAATGGAATGGAATGGAATGGAATGGAATTTAAAGGAATGGAATTAAAGTGAGTGAAACACAATGGCATGGAACGGAATGGAAAGGAATGGAATGGAATGGA
Organism: Pan paniscus; assembly: GCF_029289425.2. Classification (NCBI taxonomy): domain Eukaryota; kingdom Metazoa; phylum Chordata; class Mammalia; order Primates; family Hominidae; genus Pan; species Pan paniscus. Next base: position 36,042,837 of record NC_073270.2, read on the forward strand.
GTGGAATGGAATGGAACGGAATCAACCCGGGAGGAAAGGAATAGAAAGGAATGGAATGGAATGGAATGGAATGGAATGGAATGGAATGGAATGGAATGGAATGGAATGGAATGCAAAGGAATGGAATGGATTGCAATGGAAAGGAAACATCCCGAGTGGAATGGAATGGAATGGAATGGAGTGGCATGGAATGGAATGGAATCAACCCAAGTGGAATGGAATGGAATGGAATGGAATGGAATGGAATGGAATGGAATGGAAAGGAATGGAATGGAATGGAATCAATGAGAGTGGAAAGTAGTAGAATGGAATGGAACGGAATCAACGAGAAGGGAATCAAATGGCATGGAATGGAATGGAATCTACCCGAGTGGAATGAAATGGAATTGAATGAAAGGAAATGGAATAGAATGCAATGGAGTGGAATGGAATGGAACGAAATGGAATGGAAAATTCAAGAGTGGAATGGTATCTAATGAATGGAATGGAATGGAATGGAATGGAATGGAATGCAATGCAATGCAAAGGAATGGAATGGATTGCAATGGAAGGAAACATCCCGAGTGGAATGGAATGGAATGGAATGGAATGGAATGGAATGGAATGGAATCAACCAAAGTGGAATGGAATGGAATGGAATGGAACAGAATGGAATGGAATCAACGCGATTGAAATGGAATGGAATGGAATGGAATGGAATGGAATGGAAGAGAAACAAGCGGAGTGGAATGAATGGAATCAAATGGAATGGAATGGAATGGAATGGAAGGGAATGGAATGGAATGGAATGGAATAAACACTAGTGCAATGGAATGTAATTGAATGGAATGGAATGGAATTTAAAGGAATGCAATCAACGTGAGTGAAACAGAATGGAATGGAACGGAATGGAATGGAATGGAATGGAATGGAATAGGAATGGAATGGAATGGAATGAAATCAACCCGAGGGGTATGGAATGGAATGAAATGGAATGGCATGGAACGGAATAAAATAAAATGGAATAATCCCGAGTGCAATGGAACAGAACGGAATGGAATGGAATGGAATAGAATGGATTGGAATCAACGCGAGCAGAATGGAAACGAACGGATTGAAATGGAATGGAATACAAAGGAATGGCAAGCCATGGAATGGAATGGAATGAACCCGAGTGGAATGGAATGGAATGGAATGGAATGCAGTGGAATAGAATGCAACGGAATCAAGCTGAGTGGAAAGGAATGGAATGGAATGGAATGGAACGGACTGGAAATAAGACGAGTGAAACAAAATGGAATGTAATGTAACGGAATGGAATGGAATGGAACGGAATGGAATGGTAACAATCCGAGTGGAATGGAATGGAATGGAATGGAATGGAAAGGAATGGAATGGAATGGAATCAATGAGAGTGGAAAGTAGTAGAATGGAATGGAACGGAATCAACGAGAAGGGAATCAAATGGCATGGAATGGAATGGAATCTACCCAAGTGGAATGAAATGGAATTGAATGAAAAGAAATGGAATAGAATGCAATGGAATGGAATGGAATGGAATGAAATGGAATGGAAAATTCACGAGTGGAATGGTATCTAATGAAATGGAATGGAATGGAATGGAATGGAATAAACCCTAGTGCCATGTAATGGAGTGGAATGGAATGGAATGGAATGGAACGGAATCAGTGAGAAGGGAATCGAATGGCATGGAATGGAATGGAATCTACCCAAGTGGAATTGAATGGACTGTAATGGAATGGAATGGAATGGAATGGAATGGAATGGAATGGAATCAATGCGAGTGGAATGGAAAGGAATGGAATGGAATGGAATGCCATGGAATGGAATGGAATGGCATGGCACGGAATGGAATAGAATCAAACTGAGTGGAATGGAATGGAATGGAATGGAAAGGAATGCATTGGAATAGAATGGACAGGAATCAACCTGAGTGGAATGGAATGGAATGGAATGGAATGGAATGGAATGGAATGGAATGGAATGGAATCAACGCAAGTGAAACGAAATGGAATGGAATTGAATGGAATCAACCCAAGTGAAACGGAATGGAATGGAATGGAATGGATTGGGATTGAATGGAATCAACCAGAGTGGAATAGAATGGAATGGATTGGAATGAAATAGAATGGATTGCAATGGAATGGATTCAACCCGAGTGAAATGGAATGGAATATAATGGAATGGAATGGAATGCAATGCAATGCAATGGAATGGAATGGAATGGAATCATCCCGAGTGGAATGGAATGGAAGGGAATGAAATGAAATGGAACAGAACGGAATGGAATGGAAAGGAATGGAATCAACGCAAGTGAAACGGATTGGAATGGAGTGGAATGGAATGGAATGGTATGGAATGGAATCCACGCGAGTGAAAGGGAATGAACCGGAATGAAATGGAATGGAATGGAATGGAATGGAATCCACGTGAGTGAAACGGAATGAAACGGAATGGAATGGAATGGAATTCACGTGAGTGAAACGGAATGAAACGGAATGGAATGGAATGGAATGGAATGGATTGCAATGGAATGGAATGGAATGGAATGGAATGCAATGGAATGGAAAGAACCCGAGTGGAATGGAATGGAATGAAATTGAAAGGAATGGAATGGAATGGAATGGAACGGAATCAACGAGAAGGGAATCGAATGGCATGGAATGGAATGGAAAGAACCCGAGTGTAAAGGAATGGAATGGAATGGAATGGAATGCCATGGAATACAATGGAATGGAATGGAATGTCATGGAATAGAATGGAATGGCATGGCATGGCATGGAATGGAATTAACCAGAGTGGAATTGAATGGAATGGAATGGAATGGAATGGAAAGGAATGGAATGGAATGCAATGGAATAGAAAGGAATGGAATCAACCTGAGAGGAATGGAATGGAATGGAATGGAAGAGAATGGAATGGAATGGCATGGAATCAACCCGGGTGGAATGGAATGGAATGAAATGGAATGGGATGGAATGGAATGGCAAGCAATGGAATGGAATGGCATGGAATGGAATGGAATAAACTCTCGTGCAATGGAATTTAATGGAATGGAATGGAATGGAATCAACGTGAGTGGAATGCAAAGGAAAGGAATGGAATGGAATGGAAGGGAATAGAATGGGAGGGCATGGCATGGAATGGAATATAATCAACACGAGTGGAATGGAATGAAATGCAATGGAATAGAATGGAATGGAATCAACCTGAGTGAAATGGAATGGAATGGAAAGAAATGGAATGGAATGCAAAGGAATGGAATGGAATGGAATGGAATGGAATGGAATGGAATGGAATGGAATGGAATGGAATGGAATGGAATAGAATGGAATGGAATGGAATGGAATTAAACCGAGTGGAATGGAAGGGAATGGATTGGAATGGAACGGAATCAACGCGAGTGAAACGCAATGGAATGGAATGGAATGAAAAAGAATGGAATTCAATGGAATTAACCCGAGTGGAATGGAATGGAATGGATTGCAATGCAATGGAATGAACCCGAGTGGAATGGAGTGGAATAGAATGGAATGGAATGGAGTAGAATGGAATGGAATGGAATCATCCCGAGTGGAATGGAATGCAATTGAATGAAATGAAATGGAATAGAATGCAATGGAATGGAATGGAATGGAATGGAATGAAATGGAATGGAAAAAACACGAGTGGAATGGTATCTAATGGAATGGAATGGAATGGAATGGAATGGAATGGAATGGAATAAACCCTAGTGCCATGGAATGGAATGGAATGGAATGGAATGGAATGGAATGGAATGGAATGGAATCAGTGAGAAGGGAATCGAATGGCATGGAATGGAATGGAATCTACCCGAGTGGAATTGAATGGACTGTAATGCAATGGAATGGAATGGAATGGAATCAATGTGAGCGGAAAGGAAAGGAATGGAATGGAATGGAATGCCATGGAATGGAATGGAATGGCATGGCATGGAATGGAGTAGAATCAAACCGAGTGGAATGGAATGGAATGGAATGGAAAGGAATGCTTTGGAATAGAATGGACAGGAATCAACCTGAGTGGAATGGAATGGAATGGAATGGAATGGAATGGAATGGAATGAAGGCGAGTGGAATGGAATAGAATGGAATGGAGAGGAATACAATGGAATGGAATGGAATGGGATGGAATCAACCCGAGTGGAATGGAATGGAAGGGAATGGAATGGAATGGAATGGAGTAGAATCAACCCGAGTGGAATGGAATGGAAGGGAAAGGAATGCAATGGAATGAACGCGAGAGTAATGGAATGGAATGGAATGGAATGGAATCAACCCACGTGGAATGGAATGGAATGGAATGGAATCGAACGGAGGGGAATGGCATGGAATGGACAGGAATCAGCCCAAGTGTAAGTGAATGGCATGGAATGGAATTGAATGCAATGGAATTGAACGGAAAGGAATGGAAACAACCAGAGTGGAATGGAATGCAATGGAATGGAATGGAATGGAATCGAACGGAACGGAATGGAATGGAATGGAATGGAATGGAATGGAACGGAATGGAATGGAAAAATCCCGAGTGGAATGGAATGCAATGAAATGGAAAGGAATGGAATCGAATGGAATGGAACGGAATCAACAAGAAGGGAATCGAATGGCATGGAATTGAATGGAATGAACCCGAGTGTAAAGGAATGGAATGGAATGGAATGCTATGGAATAGAATGGAATGCCATGGCATGGAATGGAATGGAATCAACGCGAATGGAATGGAATGGAATGGAATGGAATGGAACGGAATGGAATGGAATGGAATGCAATGGAATGCAATGGAATAGAATGGAAGGGAATCAACCTGAGAGGAATGGAATGGAATGGAATAGAATGGAATGGAATGGAAGAGAATGGAATGGAATGGGATGGAATCAACCCGAGTGGAATGGAATGGAATGCAGTGGAATGGAATGGAATGGAATGGAATGCAATGTAATGTAATGTAATGGAATGGAATGGAATGGAATAAACCCTAGTGCAATGGAATGGAATGGAATGGAATGGAATGGAATGGAATGGAATGGAATGGAATCAACCCGAGAGGAATGAAATGGAAGGGAAAGGAATGGGATGGAATGAACCCGAGTGTAATGGAATGGAATGGAATGGAATGGAATGGAATGGAATCGAACAGAGGGGAATGGCATGGAATGGAATGGAATCAAACCAAGTGTAATGGAATGGCATGGAATGGAATTGAATGAAATGGAATTGAATGGAAAGGAATGGAATCAACCCGAGTGGAATGGAATGGAAAGAAATGGAATGCCATGGAATAGAATGGAATGGAATCAACCTGAGTGCAATGGAATGGAATGGAAAGGAATAGAATGGAATGGAAAGGAATGAAATGGAATGGAATGGAATGGAATGAAATGAAATGGAAAGGAATCAACCCGAGTGGAATGGAATAGAATGGAATGGAGAGAAATTGAATGGAAAGGAAAGGCAAGGAGTGGAATCAACACGAGTGGAATGGAATGAAATGGAATGGAATGGAATGGAGTAGAATCAAACCGAGTGGAATGGAATGGAATGGAATGGAAAGGAATGGAATCAACCCGGGAGGAATGAAATGGAAGGGAATGGAAAAGCAAGGAATGAACCCGAGTGGAATGGAATGGAATGGAACGGAATGGAATCGAATGTAATGGAATGGAATGGAATGGAATGGAACGGAGTAGAATGCAATGGAATGGAATAAATTCGAGAGGAAAGGAATGGATTGGAATGGAATAGAATGCAAAGGAATGGAATGGAATGGACTGCAATGGAATGGAATGGATTGCAATGGAAAGGAAACAACCCGAATGAAATGGAAAGGAATGGAATGGAGTTGAATGGAATGGAATGGAATGGAATGGAATCAACCCAAGTGGAATGGAATGGAATGGAATGGAATCAACGCCATTGAAACGGAATGGAATTGAATGGAATGGAAAGGAATAGAAACAACCCGAGTGGAATGAATGGAATGAGATAGAAAAAAATGGAATGGAATGGAATGGAATAAACCCAAGTGCAATGGAATGGAATGGAATGGAATGGAATTGAAAGGAAAGGAATGGAATCAACATGAGTGAAACACAATGGAATGGAATGGAATGGAATGGAATGGAATGGAATGGAATGGAATAGGAATGGAATGGAATGGAATGGAATCATCCCGCGTGGAATGGAACGGAACGGAATGGAATCAACGACAGAGAAACGGATTAGAATGGAAGGGAACGGAGTGGAATAGAACGGAATGGAATCAGCACGAGTGAAACGGAATGAAATGGAATGGAATGGAATGGAATGGAATGGATTGGAATGGAATGGAACGGAATGGAATAGAATGGAATGGAATGAAATGGAAGGCAAAAGAATGGAATGGAATGGAAGAAACTCCAGTGCAATGGAAAGGAATAATGGAATGGAATGGAATGGAATGGAATCAACGAGAAGGGAAAAGAGTGGCATGGAATGGAATGGAATCTAACCAAGTGGAATGGAATGGACTGTAATGGAATGGAATGGAATGAAATGGAATGGAATTTAATCAATGAGAACGGAGTGGAAAAAATGGAAGGGAATGGATTGCAAGGGAATACAATCGATTGGCATGGCATGGAATGGAATGGAATCAACCCGAGTGTAATGGAATGGAATGGAATGGAATGCCACGGAATAGAAGGGAAAGGAATCAACCTGATTGGAATAGAATGGAATGGAAAGGAATGGAATGGAATGGAATGGAATGGAATGGAATGCAACAGAATGGAATGGAATTGAATGGAATGGAATGGAATGGAATGCAATGCAATGGAATGGAATCAACCCGAGTGGAATGGAATAGAATGGAATGGAGAGAAATAGAATGGAAAGGAATGGAATGGGGTGGAATCAACCCGAGTGGAATGGAATGGAATGGAATGGAATAGAATGGCATGGAGTAGAATCAAACCGAGTGGAATGGTATGGAATGGAATGGAATCAACCCGAGAGGAATGAAATAGAAGGGAATGGAATGGAATGGAATGAACCCGAGTAGAGTGGAATGGAATGGAATGGAATGGAATGGAACGGAATGGAATGGAATGGAATGGAATGGAAAGGAATGGAAAGGAATGGAATGGAATGGAATGGAATGGAGTGGAATGGAATGGAAAGGAATCAACCCGGGAGGAAAGGAATAGAAAGGAATGGAATGGAATGGAATGGAATGGAATGGATTGCGAAGGAATGGAATGGATTGCAATGGAAAGGAAACATCCCGAGTGAAATGGAATGGAATGGAATGGAATGGAATCAACCCAAGTGGAATGGAATGGAATGGAATGGAACAGAATGGAATGGAATCAACGCGATTGAAACGGAATGGAATGGAATGGAAGAGAAACAACCCAAGTGGAATGAATGGAATCAAATGGAATGGAATGGAATGGAATGGAATAAACACTAGTGCAATGGAATGGAATGGAATGGAATGGAATGGAATGGAATGGAATTTAAAGGAATGGAATCAACGTGAGTGAAACACAATGGCATGGAACGGAATGGAAAGGAATGGAATGGAATGGAGTGGAATGGAATGGAACGGAATCAACCCGGGAGGAAAGGAATAGAAAGGAATGGAATGGAATGGAATGGAATGGAATGGAATGGAATGGAATGGAATGGAATGGAATGGAATGCAAAGGAATGGAATGGATTGCAATGGAAAGGAAACATCCCGAGTGGAATGGAATGGAATGGAATGGAGTGGCATGGAATGGAATGGAATCAACCCAAGTGGAATGGAATGGAATGGAATGGAATGGAATGGAATGGAAAGGAATGGAATGGAATGGAATCAATGAGAGTGGAATGTAGTAGAATGGAATGGAACGGAATCAACGAGAAGGGAATCAAATGGCATGGAATGGAATGGAATCTACCCGAGTGGAATGAAATGGAATTGAATGAAAGGAAATGGAATAGAATGCAATGGAGTGGAATGGAATGGAATGAAATGGAATGGAAAATTCAAGAGTGGAATGGTATCTCATCAATGGAATGGAATGGAATGGAATGGAATGGAATGGAATGGAATGCAATGCAAAGGAATGCAATGGATTGCAATGGAAGGAAACATCCCGAGTGGAATGGAATGGAATGGAATGGAATGGAATGGAATGGAATGGAATCAACCAAAGTGGAATGGAATGGAATGGAATGGAACAGAATGGAATGGAATCAACACGATTGAAATGGAATGGAATGGAATGGAATGGAATGGAATGGAATGGAAGAGAAACAAGCGGAGTGGAATGAATGGAATCAAATGGAATGGAATGGAATGGAATGGAAGGGAATGGAATGGAATGGAATGGAATAACCACTAGTGCAATGGAATGTAATGGAATGGAATGGAATGGAATTTAAAGGAATGCAATCAACGTGAGTGAAACTGAATGGAATGGAACGGAATGGAATGGAATGGAATGGAATGGAATAGGAATGGAATGGAATGGAATGGAATCAACCCGAGGGGTATGGAATGGAATGAAATGGAATGGCATGGAACGGAATAAAATAAAATGGAATAATCCCGAGTGCAATGGAACAGAACGGAATGGAATGGAATGGAATAGAATGGATTGGAATCAACGCGAGCAGAATGGAAACGAACGGATTGAAATGGAATGGAATACAAAGGAATGGCAAGCCATGGAATGGAATGGAATGAACCCGAGTGGAATGGAATGGAATGGAATGGAATGCAGTGGAATAGAATGCAACGGAATCAAGCTGAGTGGAAAGGAATGGAATGGAATGGAATGGAACGGACTGGAAATAAGACGAGTGAAACAAAATGGAATGTAATGTAACGGAATGGAATGGAATGGAACGGAATGGAATGGTAACAATCCGAGTGGAATGGAATGGAATGGAATGGAATGGAATGGAAAGGAATGGAATGGAATGGAATCAATGAGAGTGGAAAGTAGTAGAATGGAATGGAACGGAATCAACGAGAAGGGAATCAAATGGCATGGAATGGAATGGAATCTACCCAAGTGGAATGAAATGGAATTGAATGAAAAGAAATGGAATAGAATGCAATGGAATGGAAAGGAATGGAATGAAATGGAATGGAAAATTCAGGAGTGGAATGGTATCTAATGAAATGGAATGGAATGGAATGGAATGGAATAAACCCTAGTGCCATGTAATGGAGTCGAATGGAATGGAATGGAATGGAACGGAATCAGTGAGAAGGGAATCGAATGGCATGGAATGGAATGGAATCTACCCAAGTGGAATTGAATGGACTGTAATGGAATGGAATGGAATGGAATGGAATGGAATGGAATGGAATCAATGCGAGTGGAATGGAAAGGAATGGAATGGAATGGAATGCCATGGAATGGAATGGAATGGCATGGCACGGAATGGAATAGAATCAAACTGAGTGGAATGGAATGGAATGGAATGGAAAGGAATGCATTGGAATAGAATGGACAGGAATCAACCTGAGTGGAATGGAATGGAATGGAATGGAATGGAATGGAATGGAATCGAATGGAATCAACGCAAGTGAAACGAAATGGAATGGAATTGAATGGAATCAACCCAAGTGAAACGGAATGGAATGGAATGGAATGGATTGGGATTGAATGGAATCAACCAGAGTGGAATAGAATGGAATGGATTGGAATGAACTAGAATGGATTGCAATGGAATGGATTCAACCCGAGTGAAATGGAATGGAATATAATGGAATGGAATGGAATGCAATGCAATGCAATGGAATGGAATGGAATGGAATCATCCCGAGTGGAATGGAATGGAATGGAATGAAATGAAATGGAACAGAACGGAATGGAATGGAAAGGAATGGAATCAACGCAAGTGAAACGGATTGGAATGGAGTTCAATGGAATGGAATGGTATGGAATGGAATCCACGCGAGTGAAAGGGAATGAACCGGAATGAAATGGAATGGAATGGAATGGAATGGAATCCACGTGAGTGAAACGGAATGAAACGGAATGGAATGGAATGGAATGGAATGGATTGCAATGGAATGGAATGGAATGGAATGCAATGGAATGGAAAGAACCCGAGTGGAATGGAATGGAATGAAATTGAAAGGAATGGAATGGAATGGAATGGAACGGAATCAACGAGAAGGGAATCGAATGGCATGGAATGGAATGGAAAGAACCCGAGTGTAAAGGAATGGAATGGAATGGAATGCCATGGAATACAATGGAATGGAATGGAATGTCATGGAATAGAATGGAATGGCATGGCATGGCATGGAATGGAATTAACCAGAGTGGAATTGAATGGAATGGAATGGAATGGAATGGAATGGAATGGAATGCAATGGAATAGAAAGGAATGGAATCAACCTGAGAGGAATGGAATGGAATGGAATGGAAGAGAATGGAATGGAATGGCATGGAATCAACCCGGGTGGAATGGAATGGAATGAAATGGAATGGGATGGAATGGAATGGCAAGCAATGGAATGGAATGGCATGGAATGGAATGGAATAAACTCTCGTGCAATGGAATTTAATGGAATGGAATGGAATGGAATCAACGTGAGTGGAATGCAAAGGAAAGGAATGGAATGGAATGGAAGGGAATAGAATGGGAGGGCATGGCATGGAATGGAATATAATCAACACGAGTGGAATGGAATGAAATGCAATGGAATAGAATGGAATGGAATCAACCTGAGTGAAATGGAATGGAATGGAAAGAAATGGAATGGAATGCAAAGGAATGGAATGGAATGGAATGGAATGGAATGGAATGGAATGGAATAGAATGGAATGGAATGGAATGGAATTAAACCGAGTGGAATGGAAGGGAATGGATTGGAATGGAACGGAATCAACGCGAGTGAAACGCAATGGAATGGAATGGAATGAAAAAGAATGGAATTCAATGGAATTAACCCGAGTGGAATGGAATGGAATGGATTGCAATGCAATGGAATGAACCCGAGTGGAATGGAGTGGAATACAATGGAATGGAATGGAGTAGAATGGAATGGAATGGAATCATCCCGAGTGGAATGGAATGCAATTGAATGAAATGATATGGAATAGAATGCAATGGAATGGAATGGAATGGAATGGAATGAAATGGAATGGAAAAAACACGAGTGGAATGGTATCTAATGGAATGGAATGGAATGGAATGGAATGGAATGGAATGGAATAAACCCTAGTGCCATGGAATGGAATGGAATGGAATGGAATGGAATGGAATGGAATCAGTGAGAAGGGAATCGAATGGCATGGAATGGAATGGAATCTACCCGAGTGGAATTGAATGGACTGTAATGGAATGGAATGGAATGGAATGGAATCAATGTGAGCGGAAAGGAAAGGAATGGAATGGAATGGAATGCCATGGAATGGAATGGAATGGCATGGCATGGAATGGAGTAGAATCAAACCGAGTGGAATGGAATGGAATGGAATGGAAAGGAATGCTTTGGAATAGAATGGACAGGAATCAACCTGAGTGGAATGGAATGGAATGGAATGGAATGGAATGGAATGGAATGGAATGAAGGCGAGTGGAATGGAATAGAATGGAATGGAGAGGAATACAATGGAATGGAATGGAATGGGATGGAATCAACCCGAGTGGAATGGAATGGAAGGGAATGGAATGGAATGGAATGGAGTAGAATCAACCCGAGTGGAATGGAATGGAAGGGAAAGGAATGCAATGGAATGAACGCGAGAGTAATGGAATGGAATGGAATGGAATGGAATCAACCCACGTGGAATGGAATGGAATGGAATGGAATCGAACGGAGGGGAATGGCATGGAATGGACAGGAATCAGCCCAAGTGTAAGTGAATGGCATGGAATGGAATTGAATGCAATGGAATTGAACGGAAAGGAATGGAAACAACCAGAGTGGAATGGAATGCAATGGAATGGAATGGAATGGAATCGAACGGAACGGAATGGAATGGAATGGAATGGAATGGAACGGAATGGAATGGAAAAATCCCGAGTGGAATGGAATGCAATGAAATGGAAAGGAATGGAATAGAATGGAATGGAACGGAATCAACAAGAAGGGAATCGAATGGCATGGAATTGAATGGAATGAACCCGAGTGTAAAGGAATGGAATGGAATGGAATGCTATGGAATAGAATGGAATGCCATGGCATGGAATGGAATGGAATCAACGCGAATGGAATGGAATGGAATGGAATGGAATGGAATGGAATGGAATGGAATGCAACGGAATGCAATGGAATAGAATGGAAGGGAATCAACCTGAGAGGAATGGAATGGAATGGAATAGAATGGAATGGAATGGAAGAGAATGGAATGGAATGGGATGGAATCAACCCGAGTGGAATGGAATGGAATGCAGTGGAATGGAATGGAATGGAATGGAATGCAATGGAATGTAATGGAATGGAATGGAATGGAATGGAATAAACCCTAGTGCAATGGAATGGAATGGAATGGAATGGAATGGAATGGAATGGAATCAACCCGAGAGGAATGAAATGGAAGGGAAAGGAATGGGATGGAATGAACCCGAGTGTAATGGAATGGAATGGAATGGAATGGAATGGAATGGAATCGAACAGAGGGGAATGGCATGGAATGGAATGGAATCAAACCAAGTGTAATGGAATGGCATGGAATGGAATTGAATGAAATGGAATTGAATGGAAAGGAATGGAATCAACCCGAGTGGAATGGCATGGAAAGAAATGGAATGCCATGGAATAGAATGGAATGGAATCAACCTGAGTGGAATGGAATGGAATGGAAAGGAATGGAATGCAATGGAAAGGAATGAAATGGAATGGAATGGAATGGAATGAAATGGAAAGGAATCAACCTGAGTGGAATGGAATAGAATGGAATGGAGAGAAATTGAATGGAAAGGAATGGCATGGGGTGGAATCAACACGAGTGGAATGGAATGGAATGGAATGGAGTAGAATCAAACCGAGTGGAATGGAATGGAATGGAATGGAAAGGAATGGAATCAACCCGGGAGGAATGAAATGGAAGGGAATGGAAAAGCAAGGAATGAACCCGAGTGGAATGGAATGGAATGGAACGGAATGGAATGGAATGGAATGGAATGGAATGGAATGGAATGGAATAGAGTAGAATGCAATGGAATGGAATAAATTCGAGAGGAAAGGAATGGATTGGAATGGAATGGAATGGAATGGAGTGGAATGGAATGGACTGCAATGGAATGGAATGGATTGCAATGGAAAGGAAACAACCCGAGTGAAATGGAAAGGAATGGACTGGAGTTGAATGGAATGGAATGGAATGGAATGGAATCAAACCATGTGGAATGGAATGGAATGGAATGGAATGGAATCAACGCCATTGAAACGGAATGGAATTGAATGGAATGGAAAGGAATAGAAACAACCCAAGTGGAATGAATGGAATGAGGTAGAAAAAAATAGAATGGAATGGAATGGAATAAACCCAAGTGCAATGGAATGGAATGGAATGGAATTGAAAGGAAAGGAATGGAATCAACATGAGTGAAACGGAATGGAATGGAATGGAATAGGAATGGAATGGAATGGAATGGAATCAACCCGAGGGGTATGGAATGGAATGAAATGGAATGGCATGGAACGGAACACAATGGAATGGAATAATCCCGATTGCAATGGAACAGAACGGAATGGAATGGAATGGAATGGAATAGAATGGAATGGAATCAACACGAGCGGAATGGAGACGAATGGATTGAAATGGAATGGAATACAATGGAATGGCAAGGCATGGAATGGAATGGAATGAACCCAAGTGGAATGGAATAGAATGGAATGGAATGCAATGGAATAGAATGGAATGGAATCAAGCTGAGTGGAAAGGAATGGAATGGAAAGGAATGGAATGGAATGGAATGGAATGGAATGGAATGGAATGGAATGGAACGGAATCAACCTGAGTGGAATGGAATGTAATGGAATGGAACGGAATGGAATGGAATCAACCCTAGTGGAATGCAGTGGAATGGAATGGAACGGAAGGGAATGGAATGGAATCAACGTGAGTGAAACGGAATGGAATTGAATGGAATGGATTTGAATTGAATGGAATCAACCCGGGTGGAAGGGAATGGAATGGATTGGAATGAAATAGAATGGATTGCAATGGAATGGAATCTACCCGAGTGGAGTGGAATGGAGTATAATGGAATGGAATGGAATTGAATGGAATGGCATTGAATGGAATGGAATGGAATCATCTCGCGTGAAATGGAATGGAATGGAATGGAATCAATGAGAGAGAAACGGATTAGAATGGAAGGGAACGGAGTGGAATAGAAGGGAATGGAAAGAGCACGAGTGAAAAGGAATGAAATGGAATGGAATGGAATGGATTGGAATGGAATGGAACGGAATGGAATAGAATGGAATGGAATGAAATGGAATGGAAAGGAATGGAATGGAATGGAATGGAAGAAACTCCAGTGCAATGGAAAGGAATAATGGAATGGAATGCAATGGAATGGAATCAACGAGAAGGGAAACGAGTGGCATGGAATGGAATGGAATCTACCCAAGTGGAATGGAATGGACTGTAATGGAATGGAATGGAATGAAATGGAATGGAATTTCATCAATGAGAGCGGAGCGGAAAAAATGGAAGAGAATGGATTGGAAGGGAATACAATGGATTGGCATGGCATGGAATGGAATGGAATCAACCCGAGTGTAATGGAATGGAATGGCATGGAATGCCACGGAATAGAAGGGAAAGGAATCAACCTGATTGGAATAGAATGGAATGGAAAGGAATGGAATGGAATGGAAAGGAATGGAATGGAATGGAATGCAACGGAATGGAATGGAATGGAATGGAATGGGATGCAATGGAATGGAATCAACCCGAGTGGAATGGAATAGAATGGAATGGAGAGAAATAGAATGGAAAGGAATGGAATGGGGTGGAATCAACCCGAGTGGAATCGAAAGGAATGGAATGGAATGGCATGGAGTAGAATCAAACCGAGTGGAATGGTATGGAATGGAATGGAATCAACCCCAGTGGAATGAAATGGAAGGGAATGGAACGGAATGGAATGAACCCCAGTAGAATGGAATGGAATGGAATAGAAAGAATGGAATGGAATGGAATGGAAAGGAATGGAATGGAATGGAATGGAGTGGAATGGAATGGAATGGAATGGAACGGAGTGGAATGGAATGGAATGGAATGGAGTGGAATGGAATGGAATGGAAAGGAATCAACCCGGGAGGAAAGGAATAGAAAGGAATGGAATGGAATGGAATGCAATGGAATGGAATGGAATGGAATGGAATGGAATGGAATGGAATGGAATGGAATGGATTGCAAAGGAATGGAATGGATTGAAATGGAAAGGAAACATCCCGAGTGAAATGGAATGGAATGGAATGGAATGGAATGGAATCCACACAAGTGGAATGGAATGGAATGGAATGGAACAGAATGGAATGGAATCAACGCGACTGAAACGGAATGGAATGGAATGGAATGGAATGGAAGAGAAACAACCCAAGTGGAATGAATGGAATCAAATGGAATGGAACGGAATGGAATGGAATAAACACTACTGCAATGGAATGGAATGGAATGGAATGGAAAGGAATGGAATGGAATGGAATCAACCTGGGAGGAAATGAATAGAAAGGAATGGAATGGAATGGAATGGAGTGGAATGGAATGGAATTGAATGGATTGCAAAGGAATGGAATGGATTTCAATGGAAAGGAAACGTCCCGAGTGGAATGGAATGGAATGGAATGGAATGGAATGGAATGGAATCAACCCAAGTGGAATGGAATGGAATGGAATGGAACAGAATGGAATGGAATCAATGCAATTGAAACGGAATGGAATGGAATGGAATGGAATGGAAGAGAAACAACCCGAGTGGAATGAATGGAATGGAATGGAAGGGAATGGAATGGAATGGAATGGAATGGAATAAAAACTAGTGCAATGGAATGGAATTGAATAGAATGGAATGGAATTTAAAGGAATGGAATCAACGTGAGTGAAACAGAATGGAATGGAACGGAATGCCATGGAATGGAATGGAATAGGAATGGAATGGAATGGAATGGAATCAACCCGAGGGGTATGGAATGGAATGAATTGGAATGGCATGGAACGGAATAGAATAAAATGGAATAATCCCGAGTGCAGTGGAACGGAACGGAATGGAATGGAATGGAATAGAATGGAATGGAATCAACGCGAGCAGAATGGAAACGAATGGATTGAAATTGAATGGAATAAAAAGGAATGGCAAGACATGGAATGGAATGGAATGAACCCGAGTGGAATGGAATGGAATGGAATGGAATGCAATGGAATAGAATGGAATGGAAGCAAGCTGAGTGGAATGGAATGGAATGGAATGGAATGGAATGCAATGGAATAGAATGGAATGGAAGCAAGCTGAGTGGAATGGAATGGAATGCAATGGAATAGAATGGAATGGAAGCAAGCTGAGTGGAATGGAATGGAATGGAATGGAATGGAATGGAATGGAATGGAATGGACTGGAAATAACGCGAGTGAAATGAAATGGAATGTAATGGAACGGAATGGAATGGAATGGAACGGAATGGAATGGTAACAATCCGAGTGGAATGGAATGGAATGAAATGGAATGGAATGGAATGGAAAGGAATGGAATGGAATGGAATCAATGAGAGTGGAAAGTAGTAGAATGGAATGGAACGGAATCAAAGAGAAGGGAATCAAATGGCATGGAATGGAATGGAATCTACCCGAGTGGAATGGAATGGAATGGAGAGAATGGAATTAACGCGAGTGAAACGGAATGGAATGGAATGGAATGGAATGGAATCAACGTGAGTGAAATGAAATGGAATGGAATGGAATGGAATGGAGTGGAATCAACCCGAGTGGAATGGAATGGAATGAAATGGAATGTAATGGAATTGAATGGAACGGATTGGAAGGGAAAGAACCAGAGTGTAATGGAATGGAATGGAATGAAATGGAATGGAATAGAATGGAATGGAATGGAATAGAATGGAATGGAATGGAATGGAATAGAATGGAATGGAATGGAATGGAATGGAATGGAATCAACGCGAGTGAAACGGAATGGAATGAAATGGAATGGAATGGAGTGGCATGGAATGGAATGGAATGGAATGGAATGGAATGGAATGGAATCAAGCTGAGGGGAAAGGAATGGAATGGAATGGAATAAACCCAAGGGCAATGGAATGGATTGGAATGGAATGGAACGGAATGGAATGGAATGGAAAGGAATCAAAGCGAGTGGAATGGAATGGAATGGAGTGGAATGGAATCAATGAGAAGGAATCGAATGGCATGGAAAGGAGTGGAATCTAACCGAATGCAATGGAATGGAATGGAATGGAATGGAAAGGAACGGAGTGGAATGGAATGGAATGGAATGGAACGGAGTGGAATGGAATGGAATGGAATGGAACGGAGTGGAATGGAATGGAATGGAATGGAACGGAGTGGAATGGAATGGAATGGAATGGAACGGAGTGGAATGGAATGGAATGGAATGGAACGGAGTGGAATGGAATGGAATGGAATGGAACGGAGTGGAATGGAATGGAATGGAATGGAACGGAGTGGAATGGAATGGAATGGAATGGAACGGAGTGGAATGGAATGGAATGGAATGGAACGGAGTGGAATGGAATGGAATGCAATGGAATGGAAAGAACCCGAGTGGAATGGAAAGGAATGGAATGGAATGCCATGGAATAGAATGGAATGGCATGGCATGGAATGGAATGGAATTAACCAGAGTGGAATGGAATGGATGGAATGGAATTGAAAGGAATGCAATGGAATAGAAAGGAATGGAATCAACGTGAGAGGAATGGAATGGAATGGAATGGAAGAGAATGGAATGAAATGTCATGGAATCAACCCGCATGGAATGGAATGGAATGCAATGGAAAGGGATGGGATGGAATGGAATGGAATGCAATGGAATGGAATGGCATGGAATGGAATGGAATAAACTCTCGTGCAATGGAATTTAATGGAATGGAATGGAATAGAATCAACGTGAGTGGATTGCAAAGGAAAGGAATGGAATGGAATGGAAGGGAATAGAATGGGATGGCATGGCATGGAATGGAATATAATCAACACGAGTGGAATGGAATGGAATGCAATGAAATAGAATGGAATGGAATCAACCTGAGTGGAATGGAATGGAGTGGAAAGAAATGGAATGGAATGCAAAGGAATGGAATGGAATGGAATGGAATGGAATGGAATGGAATGGAATGGAATGGAATAGAATGGAATGGAATGGAATTAAACCGAGTGGAATGGAAGGGAATGGATTGGAATGGAATGGAATCAACGCGAGTGAAACGCAATGGAATGGAATGGAATGAAAAAGAATGGAATTGAATGGAATCAACCCGAGTGGAAAGGAATGGAATGGATTGCAATGCAATGGAATGAACCGGAGTGGAATGGAATGGAATAGAATGGAATGGAATGGAATCATCCCGAGTGGAATGGAATAGAATTGAATGAAATGAAACGGAATAGAATGCAACGGAATGGAATGGAATGGAATGAAATGGAATGGAAAAAAACACGAGTGGAATGGAATCTAATGTAATGGAATGGAATGGAATAAACCCTATTGCCATGTAATGGAATGGAATGGAATGGAATGGAATGGAATGGAATGGAATCAACCCAAGTGGAATGGAATGGAATGGAATGGAATAGAATGGAATGCAATCAACGCGATTGAAACGGAATGGAATGGAATGGAAGAGAAACAACCCGAGTGGAATGAATGGAATCAAATGGAATGGAATGGAATGGAATGGAATGGAATGGAATGGAATGGAATGGAATGGAATAAACACTAGTGCAATGGAATGGAATTGAATGGAATGGAATGGAATTTAAACGAATGGAACCAACGTGAGTGAAACAGAATGGAATGGACCAGAATGGAATGGAATGCAATAGGAATGGTATGGAATGGAATGGAATGGAATGGAATCAACCCGAGGGGTATGGAAAGGAATGGAATGGAATGGAATGGAATGGAATACAATGGCATGGCATGGCACGAAATGGAATGGAATCAACCCGAGTCGAATGCAATGGAATGGAATGGAATAGAATGCAATGGAATAGAATGGAATGAAATCAACCTGAGTGGAATGGAGTGGAATGGAATGGAATAGAATGGAATGGAATGGAATGGGATGGAATCAACACTAGTGGAATGGAATAGAATGGAATGGAGAGGACTAGAATGAATGGAATGGAATGGGATGAAATGAACCCGAGTAAAATGGAATGGAATGGAATGGAATGGAATGGAATGGAATGGAATGGAATGGACTAGAATCAAACCGAGTGGAATGGTATGGAATGGAATGGAATCAACCCGAGTGGAATGAAATGGAAGGGAATGGAACGGAATGGAATGAACCCCAGTAGAATGGAATGGAATGGAATGGAATGGAATAGAAAGGAATGGAATGGAATGGAATGGAATGGAATGGAATGGAATGGAATGGAATGGAAAGGAATGGAATGAAGTGGAATGGAATGGAATGGAGTGGAATGGAATGGAATGGAATCAACCCGGGAGGAAAGGAATAGAAAGGAATGGAATGGAATGCAATGCAATGGAATGGAATGGAATGGAATGCAATGGAATGGAATGGATTGCAAAGGAATGGAATGGATTGCAATGGAAAGGAAACATCCCGTGTGAAATGGAATGGAATGGAATGGAATGGAATGGAATGGAATGGAATGGAATGGAATGGAATCAACCCAAGTGGAATTGAATGGAATGGAATGGAACAGAATGGAATGGAATCAACGCGATTGAAACGGAATGGAATGCAATGGAATGGAAGAGAAACAACCCGAGTGGAATGAATGGAATCAAATGGAATGGAATGGAATGGAATAAACACTAGTGCAATGGAATGCAATGGAATGGAATGGAATGGAATGGAATTTAAAGGAATGGAATCAACGTGAGTGAAACAGAATGGCATGGAACGGAATGGAATGGAATGGAATGGAATGGAGTGGAATGGAATGGAATGGAATCAACCCGGGAGGAAAGGAATAGAAAGGAAAGGAATGGAATGGAATGGAATGGAATGGAATGGAATGGAATGGAATGGAATGGAATGGAATTGAATGGATTGCAAAGGAATGGAATGGATTGCAATAGAAAGGAAACATCCCGAGTGAAATGGAATGGAATGGAATGGAATGAAATGGAAAGGAATCAACCTGAGTGGAATGGAATAGAATGGAATGGAGAGAAGTTGAATGGAAAGAAATGGCATGGGGTGGAATCAACACGAGTGGAATGGAATGGAATGGAATGGAATGGAATGGAAAGGAGTAGAATCAAACCGAGTTGAATGGAATGGAATGGAATGGAAAGGAATGGAATCAACCCGGGAGGAATGAAATGGAAGGGAATGGAAAAGCAAGGAATGAACCCGAGTGGAATGGAGTGGAATGGAACGGAATGGAATGGAATGGAATGGAATGGAACGGAGTAGAATGCAATGGAATGGAATAAATTCGAGAGGAAAGGAATGGATTGGAATGGAATGGAATGGAGTGGAATGGAATGGACTGCAAAGGAATGGAACGGATTGCAATGGAAAGGAAACAACCCGAGTGAAATGGAAAGGAATGGACTGGAGTTGAATGGAATGGAATGGAATGGAATGGAATCAAACCATGTGGAGTGGAATGGAATGGAATGGAATGGAATCAACGCCATTGAAACGGAATGGAATTGAATGCAATGGAAAGGAATAGAAACAACCCAAGTGGAATGAATGCAATGAGGTAGAAAGAAATAGAATGGAATGGAATGGAATAAACCCAAGTGCAATGGAATGGAATGGAATGGAATTGAAAGGAAAGGAATGGAATCAACATGAGTGAAACGGAATGGAATGGAATGGAATGGAATAGGAATGGAATGGAATGGAATGGAATCAACCCGAGGGGTATGGAATGGAATGAAATGGAATGGCATGGAACGGAACACAATGGAATGGAATAATCCCGATTGAAATGGAACAGAAAGGAAAGGAATGGAATGGAATGGAATAGAATGGAATGGAATCAACACGAGCGGAATGGAGACGAATGGATTGAAATGGAATGGAATACAATGGAATGGCAACGCATGGAATTGAATGGAATGAACCCAAGTGGAATGGATTAGAATGGAATGGAATGCAATGGAATAGAATGGAATGGAATCAAGCTGAGTGGAAAGGAATGGAATGGAAAGGAATGGAATGGAATGGAATGGAATGGAATGGAATGGAACGGAATCAACCTGAGTGGAATGGAATGTAATGTTATGGAACGGAATGGAATGGAATCAACCCTAGTGGAATGCAGTGGAATGGAATGGAACGGAAGGGAATGGAATGGAATCAACGTGAGTGAAACGGAATGGAATTGAATGGAATGGATTTGAATTGAATGGAATCAACCCGGGTGGAATGGAATGGAATGGATTGGAATGAAATAGAATGGATTGCAAGGGAATGGAATCAACCCGAGTGGAGTGGAATGGAGTATAATGGAATGGAATGGAATGGAATGGCATTGAATGGAATGGAATGGAATCATCTCGCGTGGAATGGAATGGAATGGAATGGAATCAATGAGAGAGAAACGGATTAGAATGGAAGGGAACGGAGTGGAATAGAACGGAATGCAAAGAGCACGAGTGAAAATGAATGAAATGGAATGGAATGGAATGGATTGGAATGGAATGGAACGGAATGGAATAGAATGGAATGGAATGAAATGGAATGGAAAGGAATGGAATGGAATGGAATGGAAGAAACTCCAGTGCAATGGAAAGGAATAATGGAATGGAATGCAATGGAATGGAATCAACGAGAAGGGAAACGAGTGGCATGGAATGGAATGGAATCTACCTAAGTGGAATGGAATGGACTGTAATGGAATGGAATGGAATGAAATGGAATGGAATTTCATCAATGAGAGCGGAGCGGAAAAAATGGAAGAGAATGGATTGGAAGGGAATACAATGGATTGGCATGGCATGGAATGGAATGGAATCAACCCGAGTGTAATGGAATGGAATGGAATGGAATGCCACGGAATAGAAGGGAAAGGAATCAACCTGATTGGAATAGAATGGAATGGAAAGGAATGCAATGGAATGGAATGGAATGGAATGCAACGGAATGGAATGGAATGGAATGGAATGGAATGGAATGGAATGGAATGCAATGGAATGGAATCAATCCGAGTGGAATGGAATAGAAAGGAATGGAGAGAAATAGAATGGAAAGGAATGGAATGGGGTGGAATCAACCCGAGTGGAATGGAATGGAATGGAATGGAATGGCATGGAGTAGAATCAAACCGAGTGGAATGGTATGGAATGGAATGGAATCAACCCCAGTGGAATGAAATGGAAGGGAATGGAACGGAATGGAATGAACCCGAGTAGAATGGAATGGAATGGAATAGAAAGAATGGAATGGAATGGAAAGGAATGGAATGGAATGGAATGGAGTGGAATGGAATGGAATGGAATGGAATGGAATGGAATGGAATGGAATGGAGTGGAATGGAATGGAATGGAATGGAGTGGAATGGAATGGAATGGAATGGAATCAACCCGGGAGGAAAGGAATAGAAAGGAATGGAATGGAATGGAATGGAATGGAATGGAATGGAATGGAATGGAATGGAATGGATTGCAAAGGAATGGAATGGATTGCAATGGAAAGGAAACATCCCGAGTGAAATGGAATGGAATGGAATGGAATGGAATCCACACAAGTGGAATGGAATGGAAGGGAATGGAATGGAATGGAATAAAAACTAGTGCAATGGAATGGAATTGAATGGAATGGAATGGAATTTAAAGGAATGGAATCAACGTGAGTGAAACAGAATGGAATGGAACGGAATGGAATGGAATGGAATGGAATAGGAATGGAATGGAATGGAATGGAATCAACCCGAGGGGTATGGAATGGAATGAAGTGGAATGGCATGGAATGGAATAGAATAAAATGGAATAATCCCGAGTGCAATGGAACGGAACGGAATGGAATGGAATGGAATGGAATTGAATGGAATGGAATCAACACGAGCAGAATGGAAACGAATGGATTGAAATTGAATGGAATACAAAGGAATGGCAAGACATGTAATGCAATGGAATGAACCCGAGTGGAATGGAATGGAATGGAATGGAATGCAATGGAATAGAATGGAATGGAAGCAAGCTGAGTGGAATGGAATGGAATGAAATGGAATGGAATGGAATGGAAATAACGCGAGTGAAATGAAATGGAATGGAATGGAACGGAATGGAATGGAATGGAACGGAATGGAATGGTAACAATCCGAGTGGAATGGAATGCAATGAAATGGAATGGAATGGAATGGAAAGGAATGGAATGGAATGGAATCAATGAGAGTGGAAAGTAGTAGAATGGAATGGAAAGGAATCAAAGAGAAGGGAAACAAATGGCATGGAATGGAATGGAATCTACCCGAGTGGAATGGAATGGAATGGAGAGAATGGAATTAACGCGAGTGAAACGGAATGGAATGGAATCAACGTGAGTGAAATGAAATGGAATGGAATGGAATGGAATGGAGTGGAATCAACCCGAGTGGAATGGAAAGGAATGAAATGGAATGTAATGGAATTGAAAGGAACGGATTGGAAGGGAAAGAACCAGAGTGTAATGCAATGGAATGGAATGAAATGGAATGGAATAGAATGGAATGGAATGGAATAGAATGGAATGGAATGCAATAGAATGGAATGGAATGGAATGGAATGGAATGGAATAGAATGCAATGGAATGGAATGGAATGGAATGGAATGGAATGGAATCAACGCGAGTGAAACGGAATGGAATGAAATGGAATGGAATGGAGTGGCATGGAATGGAATGGAATGGAATGGAATGGAATGGAATGGAATGGAATGGAATGGAATCAACCTGAGGGGAAAGGAATGGAATGGAATGGAATAAACACAAGTGCAATGGAATGGATTGGAATGGAATGGAACGGAATGGAATGGAATGGAATGGAAAGGAATCAAAGCGAGTGGAATGGAATGGAATGGAGTGGAATGGAATCAATGACAAGGGAATCGAGTGGCATGGAAAGGAGTGGAATCAACCCAAATGCAATGGAATGGAATGGAATGGAAAGGAACGGAGTGGAATGGAATGGAATGGAATGGAACGGAGTGGAATGGAATGGAATGCAATGGAATGGAAAGAACCCGAGTGGAATGGAATGGAATGGAATGGAATGCCATGGAATAGAATGGAATGGCATGGCATGGAACGGAATGGAATTAACCAGAGTGGAATGGAATGGATGGAATGGAATGGAATGGAATGGAATGGAATGCAATGGAATAGAAAGGAATGGAATCAACCTGAGAGGAATGGAATGGAATGGAATGTAAGAGAATGGAATGAAATGTCATGGAATCAACCCGCGTGGAATGGAATGGAATGCAATGGAAAGGGATGGGATGGAATGGAATGGAATGCAATGGAATGGAATGGCATGGAATGGAATGGAATAAACTCTCGTGCAATTGAATTTAATGGAATGGAATAGAATGGAATGGAATCAACGTGAGTGGATTGCAAAGGAAAGGAATGGAATAGAATGGAAGGGAATAGAATGGGATGGCATGGCATGGAATGGAATATAATCAACACGAGTGGAATGGAATGGAATGCAATGGAATAGAATGGAATGGAATCAACCTGAGTGGAATGGAATGGAGTGGAAAGAAATGGAATGGAATGCAAAGGAATGGAATGGAATGGAATGGAATGGAATGGAATAGAATGGAATGGAATGGAATGGAATGAAACCGAGTGGAATGGAAGGGAATGGATTGGAATGGAATGGAATCAACGCGAGTGAAACGCAATGGAATGGAATGGAATGAAAAAGAATGGAATTGAATGGAATCAAACCGAGTGGAATGGAATGGAATGCATTGCAATGCAATGGAATGAACCCGAGTGGAATGGAATGGAATAGAATGGAATGGAATGGAATAGAATGGAATGGAATGGAATCATCCCGAGTGGAATGGAATAGAATTGAATGAAATGAAATGGAATAGAATGCAACGGAATGGAATGGAATGGAATGAAATGGAATGGAAAAAAACACGAGTGGAATGGTATCTAATGAAATGGAATGGAATGGAATAAACCCTATTCCCATGGAATGGAATGGAATGGAATGGAATGGAATGGAATGGAATGGAATGGAATGGAATCAGTGAGAAGGGAATCGAATGGCATGGAATGGAATGGAATCTACCCGAGTGGAATTGAATGGACTGTAATGGAATGGAATGGAATGGAATGGAATCAATGCGAGCGGAATGGAAAGGAATGGAATGGAATGGAATGCCATGGAATGGAATGGAATGGAATGGCATGGAATGGAATAGAATCAAACCGAGTGGAATGGAATGGAATGGAATGGAAAGGAATGCATTGGAATAGAATGGACAGGAATCAACCTGAGTGGAATGGAATGGAATGGAATGGAATGGAAAGGAACGCATTGGAGTAGAATGGACATGAATCAACCTGAGTGGAATGGAATGGAATGGAATGGAATGGAATGGAATGGAATGGAATGGAATGGAATGGAATGGAATCAAGGTGAGTGGAATGGAATAGAATGGAATGGAGAGGAATACAGTGGAATGGAATGGAATGGGATGGAATCAACCCGAGTGGAATGGAATAGAATGGAATGGAGAGGAATACAGTGGAATGGAATGGAATGGGATGGAATCAACCCGAGTGGAATGGAATGGAATGGAATGGAATGGAATAGAATAGAATGCTGTAGAATCAACCCGAGTGGAATGGAATGGAAGGGAAAGGAATGGAATGGAATGAACGCGAGTGTAATCGAATGAAATGGAATGGAATGCAATCAAACCACGTGGAATGGAATGGAATGGGATGGAATGGAATGGAATGGAATCGAACGGAGGGGAATTGCATGGACTGGACAGGAATCAACTCAAGTGTAATTGAATGGCATGGAATGGAATTGAATGCAATGGAATTGAATGGAAAGGAATGGAATCAACCAGAGTGGAATGGAATGCAATGGAATGGAATGGAAAATAATCCAATGGAATGGAATGAAATGGAAAGGAATGGAATGGAATGGAATGGAACGGAATCAACAAGAAGGGAATCGAATGGCATGGAATGGAATGGAATGAACCCGAGTGTAAAGGAATGGAATGGAATGCCATGCTATGGAATTGAATGGAATGTCATGGCATGGAATGGAATGGAATCAACGTGAATGGAATGGAATGGAATGGAATGGAATGGAATGCAATGGAATAGAATGGAATAGAATCAACCTGAGAGGAATGGAATGGAATGGAATAGAATGGAATGGAATGGAAGAGAATGGAATGGAATGGGATGGAATCAACCCGAGTGGAATGGAATGGAATGAAATGGAATGCAATGGAACGGAATGGAATGGAATGGAATGGAATGGAATGGAATGGAATGGAATGCAATGGAATGGAATGGAATGGAATGGAATGGAATGGAATGCAATGGAATGGAATGGAATGGAATGGAATGGAATAAACCCTAGTGCAATGGAATGGAATGGAATGGAATGGAATGGAATCAACCCGAGAGGAATGAAATGGAAGGGAAAGGAATGGAATGAAATGAACCCGAGTGTATTGGAATGGAATGGAATGGAATGGAATGGAATCAACCCGCGTGGAATGGAATGGAATGGGATGGAATGGAATGCAATCGAATCGAACGGAGGGGAATGGCATGGAATGGAATGGAATCAAACCAAGTGTAATGGAATGGCATGGAATGGAATTGAATGAAATGGAATTGAATGGAAAGGAATGGAATCAACCCGAGTGGAATGGAATGGAAAGAAATGGAATGCCATGGAATAGAATGGAATGGAATCAACCTGTGTGGAATGGAATGGAATGGAAAGGAATAGAATGGAATGGAAAGGAATGAAATGGAATGGAATGGAATGGAATGAAATGAAATGGAAAGGAATCAACCCGAGTGGAATGGAATAGAATGGAATGGAGAGAAATTGAATGGAAAGGAAAGGCAAGGAGTGGAATCAACACGAGTGGAATGGAATGAAATGGAATGGAATGGAATGGAGTAGAATCAAACCGAGTGGAATGGAATGGAATGGAATGGAAAGGTATGGAATCAACCCGGGAGGAATGAAATGGAAGGGAATGGAAAAGCAAGGAATGAACCCGAGTGGAATGGAATGGAATGGAACGGAATGGAATCGAATGTAATGGAATGGAATGGAATGGAATGGAATGGAACGGAGTAGAATGCAATCGAATGGAATAAATTCGAGAGGAAAGGAATGGATTGGAATGGAATAGAATGGAATGCAATGGAATGGAATGGACTGCAATGGAATGGAATGGATTGCAATGGAAAGGAAACAACCCGAATGAAACGGAAAGGAATGGAATGGAGTTGAATGGAATGGAATGGAATGGAATGGAATCAACCCAAGTGGAATGGAATGGAATGGAATGGAATCAACGCCCTTGAAACGGAATGGAATTGAATGGAATGGAAAGGAATAGAAACAACCCGAGTGGAATGAATGAAATGAGATAGAAAAAAATGGAATGGAATGGAATGGAAAAAAACCCAAGTGCAATGGAATGGAATGGAATGGAATGGAATGGAATGGAAAGGAAAGGAATGGAATCAACATGAGTGAAACACAATGGAATGGAATGGAATGGAATGGAATGGAATAGGAATGGAATGTAATGGAATGGAATCAATCCGAGGGGTATGGAATGGAATGAAAGGGAATGGCATGGAACGGAACACAATGGAATGGAATAATCCCGAGTGCAATGGAACGGAACTTAATGGAATGGAATGGAATGGAATAGAATGGAATGGAATCAACGTGAGCGGAATGGAGACGAATGGATTGAAATGGAATGGAATACAATGGAATGGCAAGGCATGAAATGGAATGGAATGAACCCAAGTGGAATGGAATAGAATGGAACGGAATGCAATGGGATAGAATGGAATGGAATCAAGCTGAGTGGAAAGGAATGGAATGGAAAGGAATGGAATGGAATGGAATGGAATGGAATGGAACGGAATCAACCGGAGGGGAATGGAATGGAATGGAACGGAATGGAATGGAATCAACGTGAGTGAAACGGAATGGAATTGAATGCAATGGATGTGAATTGAGTGGAATCAACACGGGTGGAATGGAATGGAATGGATTGGAATGAAATAGAATGGATTGCAATGGAACGGAATCAACCCGATTGGAGTGGAATGGAGTATAATGGAATGGAATGGAATGGAATGGAATGGAATGGAATGGAATGGAATCATCCCGCGTGGAATGGAATGGAACGGAATGGAATCAACGACAGAGAAACGGATTAGAATGGAAGGGAACGGAGTGGAATAGAACGGAATGGAATCAGCACGAGTGAAACGGAATGAAATGGAATGGAATGGAATGGAATGGAATGGAATGGATTGGAATGGAATGGAACGGAATGGAATAGAATGGAATGGAATGAAATGGAAGGCAAAAGAATGGAATGGAATGGAAGAAACTCCAGTGCAATGGAAAGGAATAATGGAATGGAATGGAATGGAATGGAATGGAATCAACGAGAAGGGAAAAGAGTGGCATGGAATGGAATGGAATCTAACCAAGTGGAATGGAATGGACTGTAATGGAATGGAATGGAATGAAATGGAATGGAATTTAATCAATGAGAGCGGAGTGGAAAAAATGGAAGGGAATGGATTGCAAGGGAATACAATGGATTGGCATGGCATGGAATGGAATGGAATCAACCCGAGTGTAATGGAATGGAATGGAATGGAATGCCACGGAATAGAAGGGAAAGGAATCAACCTGATTGGAATAGAATGGAATGGAAAGGAATGGAATGGAATGGAATGGAATGGAATGGAATGGAATGCAACAGAATGGAATGGAATGGAATGGAATGGAATGCAATGCAATGGAATGGAATCAACCCGAGTGGAATGGAATAGAATGGAATGGAGAGAAATAGAATGGAAAGGAATGGAATGGAGTGGAATCAACCCGAGTGGAATGGAATGGAATGGAATGGAATAGAACGGCATGGAGTAGAATCAAACCGAGTGGAATGGTATGGAATGGAATGGAATCAACCCGAGAGGAATGAAATAGAAGGGAATGGAATGGAATGGAATGAACCCGACTAGAGTGGAATGGAATGGAATGGAATGGAATGGAATGGAATGGAATGGAAAGGAATGGAAAGGAATGGAATGGAATGAAGTGGAATGGAGTGGAATGGAATGGAAAGGAATCAACCCGGGAGGAAAGGAATAGAAAGGAATGGAATGGAATGGAATGGAATGGATTGCGAAGGAATGGAATGGATTGCAATGGAAAGGAAACATCCCGAGTGAAATGGAATGGAATGGAATGGAATGGAATGGAATGGAATCAACCCATGTGGAATGGAATGGAATGGAATGGAACAGAATGGAATGGAATCAATGCGATTGAAACGGAATGGAATGGAATGGAATGGAATGGAAGAGAAACAACCCGAGTGGAATGAATGGAATCAAATGGAATGGAATGGAATGGAATGGAATAAACACTAGTGCAATGGAATGGAATGGAATGGAATGGAATGGAATGGAATTTAAAGGAATGGAATCAACGTGAGTGAAACAGAATGGCATGGAACGGAATGGAAAGGAATGGCATGGAATGGAGTGGAATGGAATGGAACGGAATCAACCCGCGAGGAAAGGAATAGAAAGGAATGGAATGGAATGGAATGGAATGGAATGGAATGGAATGGAATGGAATGGAATGGAATGGAATGCAAAGGAATGGAATGGATTGCAATGGAAAGGAAACATCCCGAGTGGAATGGAATGGAATGGAATGGAGTGGCATGGAATGGAATGGAATCAACCCAAGTGGAATGGAATGGAATGGAATGGAATGGAATGGAATGGAATGGAATGGAATGGAATCAATGAGAGTGGAAAGTAGTAGAATGGAATGGAACGGAATCAACGAGAAGGGAATCAAATGGCATGGAATGGAATGGAATCTACCCGAGTGGAATGAAATGGAATTGAATGAAAGGAAATGGAATAGAATGCAATGGAGTGGAATGGAATGGAATGAAATGGAATGGAAAATTCAAGAGTGGAATGGTATCTAATGAAATGGAATGGAATGGAATGGAATGGAATGGAATGCAATGCAAAGGAATGGAATGGATTGCAATGGAAAGGAAACATCCCGAATGGAATGGAATGGAATGGAATGGAATGGAATGGAATGGAATGGAATGGAATCAACCAAAGTGGAATGGAATGGAATGCAATGGAACAGAATGGAATGGAATCAACGCGATTGAAATGGAATGGAATGGAATGGAATGGAAGAGAAACAAGCGGAGTGGAATGAATGGAATCAAATGGAATGGAATGGAATGGAATGGAAGGGAATGGAATGGAATGGAATAAACACTAGTGCAATGGAATGTAATTGAATGGAATGGAATGGAATTTAAAGGAATGCAATCAACGTGAGTGAAACAGAATGGAATGGAACGGAATGGAATGGAATGGAATGGAATGGAATAGGAATGGAATGGAATGGAATGGAATCAACCCGAGGGGTATGGAATGGAATGGAATGGAATGGAATAGGAATGGAATGGAATGGAATGGAATCAACCCGAGGGGTATGGAATGGAATGAAATGGAATGGCATGGAACGGAATAAAATAAAATGGAATAATCCCGAGTGCAATGGAACACAACGGAATGGAATGGAATGGAATAGAATGGACTGGAATCAACGCGAGCAGAATGGAAACGAACGGATTGAAATGGAATGGAATACAAAGGAATGGCAAGCCATGGAATGGAATGGAATGAACCCGAGTGGAATGGAATGGAATGGAATGGAATGCAGTGGAATAGAATGCAACGGAATCAAGCTGAGTGGAAAGGAATGGAATGGAATGGAATGGAACGGACTGGAAATAAGACGAGTGAAACGAAATGGAATGTAATGTAACGGAATGGAATGGAATGGAACGGAATGGAATGGTAACAATCCGAGTGGAATGGAATGGAATGGAATGGAATGGAATGGAAAGGAATGGAATGGAATGGAATCAATGAGAGTGGAAAGTAGTAGAATGGAATGGAACGGAATCAACGAGAAGGGAATCAAATGGAATGGAATGGAATGGAAAGGAATGGAATGGAATGGAATCAATGAGAGTGGAAAGTAGTAGAATGGAATGGAACGGAATCAACGAGAAGGGAATCAAATGGCATGGAATGGAATGGAATCTACCCAAGTGGAATGAAATGGAATTGAATGAAAAGAAATGGAATAGAATGCAATGGAATGGAATGGAATGGAATGAAATGGAATGGAAAATTCACGAGTGGAATGGTATCTAATGAAATGGAATGGAATGGAATGGAATGGAATAAACCCTAGTGCCATGTAATGGAGTGGAATGGAATGGAATGGAATGGAACGGAATCAGTGAGAAGGGAATCGAATGGCATGGAATGGAATGGAATCTACCCAAGTGGAATTGAATGGACTGTAATGGAATGGAATGGAATGGAATGGAATCAATGCGAGTGGAATGGAAAGGAATGGAATGGAATGGAATGCCATGGAATGGAATGGAATGGCATGGCACGGAATGGAATAGAATCAAACTGAGTGGAATGGAATGGAATGGAATGGAAAGGAATGCATTGGAATAGAATGGACAGGAATCAACCTGAGTGGAATGGAATGGAATGGAATGGAATGGAATGGAATGGAATCAACGCAAGTGAAACGAAATGGAATGGAATTGAATGGAATCAACCCAAGTGAAACGGAATGGAATGGAATGGAATGGATTGGGATTGAATGGAATCAACCAGAGTGGAATAGAATGGAATGGATTGGAATGAAATAGAATGGATTGCAATGGAATGGATTCAACCCGAGTGAAATGGAATGGAATATAATGGAATGGAATGGAATGCAATGCAATGCAATGGAATGGAATGGAATGGAATCATCCCGAGTGGAATGGAATGGAATGGAATGAAATGAAATGGAACAGAACGGAATGGAATGGAAAGGAATGGAATCAACGCAAGTGAAACGGATTGGAATGGAGTGGAATGGAATGGAATGGTATGGAATGGAATCCACGCGAGTGAAAGGGAATGAACCGGAATGAAATGGAATGGAATGGAATGGAATGGAATCCACGTGAGTGAAACGGAATGAAACGGAATGGAATGGAATGGAATGGAATGGATTGCAATGGAATGGAATGGAATGGAATGCAATGGAATGGAAAGAACCCGAGTGGAATGGAATGGAATGAAATTGAAAGGAATGGAATGGAATGGAATGGAACGGAATCAACGAGAAGGGAATTGAATGGCATGGAATGGAATGGAAAGAACCCGAGTGTAAAGGAATGGAATGGAATGGAATGCCATGGAATACAATGGAATGGAATGGAATGTCATGGAATAGAATGGAATGGCATGGCATGGCATGGAATGGAATTAACCAGAGTGGAATTGAATGGAATGGAATGGAATGGAATGGAATGGAATGGAATGCAATGGAATAGAAAGGAATGGAATCAACCTGAGAGGAATGGAATGGAATGGAAGAGAATGGAATGGAATGGCATGGAATCAACCCGGGTGGAATGGAATGGAATGAAATGGAATGGGATGGAATGGAATGGCAAGCAATGGAATGGAATGGCATGGAATGGAATGGAATAAACTCTCGTGCAATGGAATTTAATGGAATGGAATGGAATGGAATCAACGTGAGTGGAATGCAAAGGAAAGGAATGGAATGGAATGGAAGGGAATAGAATGGGAGGGCATGGCATGGAATGGAATATAATCAACACGAGTGGAATGGAATGAAATGCAATGGAATAGAATGGAATAGAATCAACCTGAGTGAAATGGAATGGAATGGAAAGAAATGGAATGGAATGCAAAGGAATGGAATGGAATGGAATGGAATGGAATGGAATGGAATAGAATGGAATGGAATGGAATGGAATTAAACCGAGTGGAATGGAAGGGAATGGATTGGAATGGAACGGAATCAACGCGAGTGAAACGCAATGGAATGGAATGGAATGAAAAAGAATGGAATTCAATGGAATTAACCCGAGTGGAATGGAATGGAATGGATTGCAATGCAATGGAATGAACCCGAGTGGAATGGAGTGGAATAGAATGGAATGGAATGGAGTAGAATGGAATGGAATGGAATCATCCCGAGTGGAATGGAATGCAATTGAATGAAATGATATGGAATAGAATGCAATGGAATGGAATGGAATGGAATGGAAAGAAATGGAATGGAAAAAACACGAGTGGAATGGTATCTAATGGAATGGAATGGAATGGAATGGAATGGAATGGAATGGAATAAACCCTAGTGCCATGGAATGGAATGGAATGGAATGGAATGGAATGGAATCAGTGAGAAGGGAATCGAATGGCATGGAATGGAATGGAATCTACCCGAGTGGAATTGAATGGACTGTAATGGAATGGAATGGAATGGAATGGAATCAATGTGAGCGGAAAGGAAAGGAATGGAATGGAATGGAATGCCATGGAATGGAATGGAATGGCATGGCATGGAATGGAGTAGAATCAAACCGAGTGGAATGGAATGGAATGGAATGGAAAGGAATGCTTTGGAATAGAATGGACAGGAATCAACCTGAGTGGAATGGAATGGAATGGAATGGAATGGAATGGAATGAAGGCGAGTGGAAAGGAATAGAATGGAATGGAGAGGAATACAATGGAATGGAATGGAATGGGATGGAATCAACCCGAGTGGAATGGAATGGAAGGGAATGGAATGGAATGGAATGGAGTAGAATCAACCCGAGTGGAATGGAATGGAAGGGAAAGGAATGCAATGGAATGAACGCGAGAGTAATGGAATGGAATGGAATGGAATCAACCCACGTGGAATGGAATGGAATGGAATGGAATCGAACGGAGGGGAATGGCATGGAATGGACAGGAATCAGCCCAAGTGTAAGTGAATGGCATGGAATGGAATTGAATGCAATGGAATTGAACGGAAAGGAATGGAAACAACCAGAGTGGAATGGAATGCAATGGAATGGAATGGAATGGAATCGAACGGAACGGAATGGAATGGAATGGAATGGAATGGAATGGAACGGAATGGAATGGAAAAAACCCGAGTGGAATGGAATGCAATGAAATGGAAAGGAATGGAATCGAATGGAATGGAACGGAATCAACAAGAAGGGAATCGAATGGCATGGAATTGAATGGAATGAAACCGAGTGTAAAGGAATGGAATGGAATGGAATGCTGTGGAATTGAATGGAATGGCATGGCATGGAATGGAATGGAATCAACGCGAATGGAAAGGAATGGAATGGAATGGAATGGAATGGAATGGAATGGAATGGAATGCAATGGAATGCAATGGAATAGAATGGAAGGGAATCAACCTGAGAGGAATGGAATGGAATGGAATAGAATGGAATGGAATGGAAGAGAATGGAATGGAATGGGATGGAATCAACCCGAGTGGAATGGAATGGAATGCAGTGGAATGGAATGGAATGGAATGGAATGCAATGGAATGTAATGGAATGGAATGGAATGGAATGGAATGGAATGGAATAAACCCTAGTGCAATGGAATGGAATGGAATGGAATGGAATGGAATGGAATGGAATCAACCCGAGAGGAATGAAATGGAAGGGAAAGGAATGGGATGGAATGAACCCGAGTGTAATGCAATGGAATGGAATGGAATGGAATGGAATGGAATCGAACAGAGGGGAATGGCATGGAATGGAATGGAATCAAACCAAGTGTAATGGAATGGCATGGAATGGAATTGAATGAAATGGAATTGAATGGAAAGGAATGGAATCAACCCGAGTGGAATGGCATGGAAAGAAATGGAATGCCATGGAATAGAATGGAATGGAATCAACCTGAGTGGAATGGAATGGAATGGAAAGGAATGGAATGCAATGGAAAGGAATGAAATGGAATGGAATGGAATGGAATGAAATGGAAAGGAATCAACCTGAGTGGAATGGAATAGAATGGAATGGAGAGAAATTGAATGGAAAGGAATGGCATGGGGTGGAATCAACACGAGTGGAATGGAATGGAATGGAATGGAGTAGAATCAAACCGAGTGGAATGGAATGGAATGGAATGGAAAGGAATGGAATCAACCCGGGAGGAATGAAATGGAAGGGAATGGAAAAGCAAGGAATGAACCCGAGTGGAATGGAATGGAACGGAACGGAATGGAATGGAATGGAATGGAATGGAATGGAATGGAATAGAGTAGAATGCAATCGAATGGAATAAATTCGAGAGGAAAGGAATGGATTGGAATGGAATGGAATGGAATGGATTGCAATGGAAAGGAAACAACCCGAGTGAAATGGAAAGGAATGGACTGGAGTTGAATGGAATGGAATGGAATGGAATGGAATCAAACCATGTGGAATGGAATGGAATGGAATGGAATGGAATCAACGCCATTGAAACGGAATGGAATTGAATGGAATGGAAAGGAATAGAAACAACCCAAGTGGAATGAATGGAATGAGGTAGAAAAAAATAGAATGGAATGGAATGGAATAAACCCAAGTGCAATGGAATGGAATGGAATGGAATTGAAAGGAAAGGAATGGAATCAACATGAGTGAAACGGAATGGAATGGAATTTAATAGGAATGGAATGGAATGGAATGGAATCAACCCGAGGGGTATGGAATGGAATGAAATGAAATGGCATGGAACGGAACACAATGGAATGGAATAATCCCGATTGCAATGGAACAGAACGGAATGGAATGGAATGGAATGGAATAGAATGAAATGGAATCAACACGAGCGGAATGGAGATGAATGGATTGAAATGGAATGGAATACAATGGAATGGCAAGGCATGGAATGGAATGGAATGAACCCAAGTGGAATGGAATAGAATGGAATGGAATGCAATGGAATAGAATGGAATGGAATCAAGCTGAGTGGAAAGGAATGGAATGGAAAGGAATGGAATGGAATGGAATGGAATGGAATGGAATGGAATGGAATGGAATGGAATGGAATGGAACGGAATCAACCTGAGTGGAATGGAATGGAATGGAATGGAACAGAATGGAATGGAATCAACCCTAGTGGAATGCAGTGGAATGGAATGGAACGGAATGGAATGGAATGGAATCAACGTGAGTGAAACGGAATGGAATTGAATGGAATGGATTTGAATTGAATGGAATCAACCCGGGTGGAAGGGAATGGAATGGATTGGAATGAAATAGAATGGATTGCAATGGAATGGAATCTACCCGAGTGGAGTGGAATGGAGTATAATGGAATGGAATGGAATGGAATGGCATTGAATGGAATGGAATGGAATCATCTCGCGTGGAATGGAATGGAATGGAATGGAATCAATGAGAGAGAAACGGATTAGAATGGAAGGGAACGGAGTGGAATAGAAGGGAATGGAAAGAGCACGAGTGAAAAGGAATGAAATGGAATGGAATGGAATGGATTGGAATGGAATGGAACGGAATGGAATAGAATGGAATGGAATGAAATGGAATGGAAAGGAATGGAATGGAATGGAATGGAAGAAACTCCAGTGCAATGGAAAGGAATAATGGAATGGAATGCAATGGAATGGAATCAACGAGAAGGGAAACGAGTGGCATGGAATGGAATGGAATCTACCCAAGTGGAATGGAATGGACTGTAATGGAATGGAATGGAATGAAATGGAATGGAATTTCATCAATGAGAGCGGAGCGGAAAAAATGGAAGAGAATGGATTGGAAGGGAATACAATGGATTGGCATGGCATGGAATGGAATGGAATCAACCCGAGTGTAATGGAATGGAATGGAATGGAATGCCACGGAATAGAAGGGAAAGGAATCAACCTGATTGGAATAGAATGGAATGGAAAGGAATGGAATGGAATGGAAAGGAATGGAATGGAATGGAATGCAACGGAATGGAATGGAATGGAATGGAATGGGATGCAATGGAATGGAATCAACCCGAGAGGAATGGAATAGAAAGGAATGGAGAGAAATAGAATGGAAAGGAATGGAATGGGGTGGAATCAACCCGAGTGGAATCGAATGGAATGGAATGGAATGGCATGGAGTAGAATCAAACCGAGTGGAATGGTATGGAATGGAATGGAATCAACCCCAGTGGAATGAAATGGAAGGGAATGGAACGGAATGGAATGAACCCCAGTAGAATGGAATGGAACGGAATAGAAAGAATGGAGTGGAATGGAATGGAAAGGAATGGAATGGAATGGAATGGAGTGGAATGGAATGGAATGGAATGGAATGGAATGGAACGGAGTGGAATGGAATGGAATGGAATGGAGTGGAATGGAATGGAATGGAAAGGAATCAACCCGGGAGGAAAGGAATAGAAAGGAATGGAATGGAATGGAATGCAATGGAATGGAATGGAATGGAATGGAATGGAATGGAATGGAATGGAATCCACCCAAGTGGAATGGAATGGAATGGAATGGAACAGAATGGAATGGAATCAACGCGACTGAAACGGAATGGAATGGAAT
Organism: Pan paniscus; assembly: GCF_029289425.2. Taxonomy (NCBI): domain Eukaryota; kingdom Metazoa; phylum Chordata; class Mammalia; order Primates; family Hominidae; genus Pan; species Pan paniscus. The sequence continues at coordinate 36,080,752 of NC_073270.2, forward strand.
GGAATGGAATGGAATGGAATGGAATGGAAGAGAAACAACCCAAGTGGAATGAATGGAATCAAATGGAATGGAACGGAATGGAATGGAATAAACACTACTGCAATGGAATGGAATGGAATGGAATGGAATGGAATGGAATGGAATGGAATGGAATGGAATGGAATCAACCTGGGAGGAAATGAATAGAAAGGAATGGAATGGAATGGAATGGAATGGAATGGAATGGAGTGGAATGGAATGGAATTGAATGGATTGCAAAGGAATGGAATGGATTTCAATGGAAAGGAAACGTCCCGAGTGGAATGGAATGGAATGGAATGGAATGGAATGGAATCAACCCAAGTGGAATGGAATGGAATGGAATGGAACAGAATGGAATGGAATCAATGCACTTGAAACGGAATGGAATGGAATGGAATGGAATGGAAGAGAAACAACCCGAGTGGAATGAATGGAATGGAATGGAAGGGAATGGAATGGAATGGAATGGAATGGAATAAAAACTAGTGCAATGGAATGGAATTGAATAGAATGGAATGGAATTTAAAGGAATGGAATCAACGTGAGTGAAACAGAATGGAATGGAACGGAATGCCATGGAATGGAATGGAATAGGAATGGAATGGAATGGAATGGAATCAACCCGAGGGGTATGGAATGGAATGAAGTGGAATGGCATGGAACGGAATAGAATAAAATGGAATAATCCCGAGTGCAGTGGAACGGAACGGAATGGAATGGAATGGAATAGAATGGAATGGAATCAACGCGAGCAGAATGGAAACGAATGGATTGAAATTGAATGGAATAAAAAGGAATGGCAAGACATGGAATGGAATGGAATGAACCCGAGTGGAATGGAATGGAATGGAATGGAATGCAATGGAATAGAATGGAATGGAAGCAAGCTGAGTGGAATGGAATGGAATGGAATGGAATGGAATGGAATGGAATGCAATGGAATAGAATGGAATGGAAGCAAGCTGAGTGGAATGGAATGGAATGGAATGGAATGGAATGGAATGGAATGGACTGGAAATAACGCGAGTGAAATGAAATGGAATGAAATGGAACGGAATGGAATGGAATGGAACGGAATGGAATGGTAACAATCCGAGTGGAATGGAATGGAATGAAATGGAATGGAATGGAATGGAAATCAATGGAATGGAATGGAATCAATGAGAGTGGAAAGTAGTAGAATGGAATGGAACGGAATCAAAGTGAAGGGAATCAAATGGCATGGAATGGAATGGAATCTACCCGAGTGGAATGGAATGGAATGGAGAGAATGGAATTAACGCGAGTGAAACGGAATGGAACGGAATGGAATGGAATGGAATCAACGTGAGTGAAATGAAATGCAATGGAATGGAATGGAATGGAGTGGAATCAACCCGAGTGGAATGGAATGGAATGAAATGGAATGTAATGGAATTGAATGGAACGGATTGGAAGGGAAAGAACCAGAGTGTAATGGAATGGAATGGAATGAAATGGAATGGAATAGAATGGAATGGAATGGAATAGAATGGAATGGAATGGAATGGAATAGAATGGAATGGAATCAACGCGATTGAAACGGAATGGAATGCAATGGAATGGAAGGGAAACAACCCGAGTGGAATGAATGGAATCAAATGGAATGGAATGGAATGGAACAAACAATAGTGCAATGGAATGCAATGGAATGGAATGGAATGGAATGGAATTTAAAGGAATGGAATCAACGTGAGTGAAACAGAATGGCATGGAACGGAATGGAATGGAATGGAATGGAATGGAGTGGAATGGAATGGAATGGAATCAACCCGGGAGGAAAGGAATAGAAAGCAATGGAATGGAATGGAATGGAATGGAATGGAATGGAATGGAATGGAATTGAATGGATTGCAAAGGAATGGAATGGATTGCAATAGAAAGGAAACATCCCGAGTGAAATGGAATGGAATGGAAGGGAATGGAATCAACCCAAGTGGAATGGAATGGAATGGAATGGAACAGAATGGAATGGAATCAACGCGACTGAAACGGAATGGAACGGAATGGAATGGAATGGAATGGAATGGAATAAACACTAGTGCAATGGAATGGAATTGAATGGAATGGAATGGAATTTAAAGGAATGGAATCATCGTGAGTGAAACAGAATGGAATGGAACGGAATGGAATGGAATGGAATGGAATAGGAATGGAATGGAATGGAATGGAATGGAATGGAATCGGAATGGAAAGGAATGGAATGGAATGGAATGGAATGGAATCAACCCGAGGGATATGGAATGGAATGAAGTGGAATGGCATGGAACGGCATACAATAAAATGGAATAATCCCGAGTGCAATGGAACGGAACGGAATGGAATGGATTGGAATAGAATGGAATGGAATCAACACGAGCAGAATGGAAATGAATGGACTGAAATGAAATGCAATAAAAAGGAATGGCAAGGCATGGAATGGAATGGAATGAACCCGAGTGGAATGGAATGGAATGGAATGCAATGGAATGCAATGGAATAGAATGGAATGGAATCAAGCTGAGTGGAATGGAATGGAAAGGAATGGAATGGACTAGAAATAACGCGAGTGAAAAGAAATGCAATGTAATGTAACGGAATGGAAAGGAATGGAACGGAATGGAATGGTAACAATCCGAGTGGAATGGAATGGAATGAAATGGAATGGAATGGAATGGAAAGGAATGGAATGGAATGGAATCAATGAGAGTGGAAAGTAGTACAATGGAATGGAACGGAATCAACGAGAAGGGAATCAAATGGCATGGAATGGAAAGGAATCTAACCGAGTGGAATGGAATGGAATGGAGAGAATGGAATTCACACGAATGAAACGGAATGGAATGGAATGGAATTGAATGGAATGGAATGGAGTGGAATCAACGTCAGTGAAATGAAATGGAATGGAATGGAATGGAATGGAATGGAATGGAGTGGAATCAACCCGAGTGGAATGGAATGGAATGAAATGGAATGTAATGGAATTGAATGGAACGGATTGGAAGGGAAAGAACCAGAGTGTAATGGAATGGAATGGAATGAAAGGGAATGGAATAGAATGGAATGGAATGGAATGGAATGGAATGGAATGGAATAGAATGGAATGGAATGGAATGGAATAGAATGGAATGGAATGGAATAGAATGGAATGGAATGGAATGGAATAGAATGGAATGGAATGAAATGGAATGGAATCAACCCGAGTGGAATGCAATGGAATGAAATGGAATGTAATGGAATTGAATGGAACGGATTGGAAGGGAAAGAACCAGAGTGTAATGGAATGCAATGGAATGAAATTGAATGGAATAGAATGGAATGGAATGGAATGGAATGGAATGGAATGGAATGGAATGGTATGGAATGGAATGGAATGGAATGGAATGGAATGGAATGGAATGGAATGGAATGGAATGGAATGGAATCAACGCGAGTGAAACGGAATGGAATGAAATGGAATGGAATGAAGTGGCATGGAATGGAATTGAATGCAATGGAATCAACCTGAGGGGAAAGGAATGGAATGGAATGGAATAAACCCAAGTGCAATGGAAAGTATTGGAATGGAATGGAACGGAATGGAATGGGAAGGAATCAAAGCGAGTGGAATGGAATGGAATGGAGTGGAATGAAATCAATGAGAAGGGAATCAAATGGCATGGAACGGAGTGGAATCTACCCGAATGCAATGGAATGGAATGGAATGGAATGGAATGGAATGGAATGGAATGGAATGGAATGGAACGGAGTGGAATGGAGTGGAATGCAATAGAATGGAAAGATCCCGAGTGGAATGGTATGGAATGAAATGGAAAGGAATGGAATGCAAAGGAATCAACGAGAAGGGAATCGAATGCCATGGAATGGAAGGGAAAGAACCCGAGTGTAAAGGAATGGAATGGAAAGGAATGCCATGGAATAGAATGGAAAGGCATGGCATTGAATGGAATGGAATTAACCAGAGTGGAATGGAATGGAATGGAATGGAATGGAATGGAGTGGAGTGGAGTGGAATGGAATGGAATGGAATGGAATGGAATGGAATGCAATGGAATGGAATTCAATGGAATAGAAAGGAATGGAATCAACCTCAGAGGAATGGAATAGAATGGAGTGGAAGAGAATGGAATGAAATGGCATGAAAACAACCCATGTGGAATGGAATGGAATGCAATGGAATGGGATGGAATGGAATGCAATGCAATGGAATGGAATGGAATGGAATAAACTCTCGTGCAATGGAATTTAATGGAATGGAATGGAATGGAATGGAATCAACGTGAGTGGATTGCAAAGAAATGAATGGAATGGAATGGAAGGGAATAGAATGGGAGGGCATGGCATGGAATGGAATATAATCAACATGAGTGGAATGGAATGAAATGCAATGGAATAGAATGGAAGGGAATCAACATGAGTGGAATGGAATGGAAAGAAATGGAATGGAATGCAAAGGAATGCAATGGAATGGAATGGAATAGAATGGAAAGGAATGGAATGGAATTAATCCGAGTGGAATGGAAGGGAATGGATTGGAATGGAATGGAATCAACGCGAGTGAAACGCAATGGAATGGAATGGAATGAAAAAGAATGTAATTGAATGGAATCAACACGAGTGGAATGGAATGGAATGGATTGCAATGCAATGGAAAGAACCCGAGTGGAATGGAATGCAATAGAATGGAATGGAATGGAATAGAATGGAATGGAATGGAATCATCCAGAGTGGAATGGAATGGAATTGAATGAAATGAAAAGGAATAGAATGCAACGGAATGTTATGGAATGGAATGGAATGAAATGGAATGGAATGGATTGCAAAGGAATGGAATGGATTGCAATGGAAAGCAAACATCCCGAGTGAAATGGAATGGAATGGAATGGAATGGAATGGAATGGAATGGAATGGAATCCACCCAAGTGGAATGGAATGGAATGGTATGGAACAGAATGGAATGGAATCAACGCGATTGAAACGGAATGGAATGGAATGGAAAGGAATGGAAGAGAAACAACCCGAGTGGAATGAATGGAATCAAATGGAATGGAATGGAATGGAATGGAATGGAATGGAATAAACACTAGTGCAATGGAATGGAATTGAATGGAATGGAATGGAATTTAAACGAATGGAACCAACGTCAGTGAAACAGAATGGAATGGAACAGAATGGAATGGAATGCAATAGGAATGGTACGGAATGGAATGGAATGGAATGGAATCAACCCGAGGGGTATGGAATGGAATGAAGTGGAATGGCATGGAACGGAATACAATAAAATGGAATAATCCCGAGTGCAATGGAACAGACCGGAATGGAATGGAATGGAATAGAATGGAATGGAATCAACGCGAGCAGAATGGAAACGAATGGATTGAAATGGAATGGAATACAAAGGAATGGCAAGGCATGGAATGGAATGGATTGAACCCGAGTGGAATGGAATGGAATGGAATGGAATGCAATGGAATAGAATGGAATGGAATCAAGCTGAGTGGAATGGAATTGAATGGAATGGAAGGGAATGGAATGGAATGGAATATAAATAACACGAGTGAAACAAAATGGAATGTAACGTAACGGAATGGAATGGAATGGAACGGAATGGAATGGTAACAATCAGCGTGGAATGGAATGGAATGGAATGGAAAGGAATGGAATGGAATGGAATCAATGAGAGTGGAAAGTAGTAGAATGGAATGCAACGGAATGAACGAGAAGGGAATCAAATGGCATGGAATGGAATGGAATCAACCCGAGTGGAAAGGAATGGAATGGAGAGAATGGAATTAACGCGAGTGAAACGGAATGGAAAGAATGGAATGGAATGGAATGAAATGGAATGGAATAAAATGGAATGGAATGGAATGGAATGGAATGGAATGGAATCAACGCGAGTGAAACGGAATGGAAGGAAATGGAATGGAATGGAGTGGCATGGAATGGAATGGAATGGAATGGAATGGAATGGAATGGAATGGAATGGAACGGAATCAACCTGAGGGGAAAGGAATGGAATGGAATGGAATAAACCCAAGTGCAATGGAATGGATTGGAATGGAATGGAACGGAATGGAATGGAATGGAAAGGAATCAAAGCGAGTGGAATGGAATGGAATGGAGTGGAATGGAATCAATGAGAAGGGAATGGAATGGCATGGACCGCAGTGGAATGTACCCGAATGCAATGGAATGGAATGGAATGGAATGGAATGGAATGGAATGGAAAGGAACGGAGTGGAATGGAATGGAATGCAATGGAATGGAAAGAACCCGAGTGGAACGGAATGGAATGAAATGGAAAGGAATGGAATGGAATGGAATGGAACGGAATCAACGAGAAGGGAATCGAATGGCATGGAATGGAATGGAAAGAACCCGAGTGTAAAGGCATGGAATGGAATGGAATGCCATGGAATAGAATGGAATGGCATGGCATGGAATGGAATGGAATTAACCAGAGTGGAATGGAATGGAATGGAATGGAATGGAATGGAATGGAATGGAATGGAATGCAATGGAATGGAATGGAATGCAATGGAATAGAAAGGAATGAAATCAACCTGAGAGGAATGGAATGGAATGGAATGGAAGAGAATGGAATGAAATGGCATGGAATGGAATGGAATAAACTCTCGTGCAATGGAATTTAATGGAATGGAATGGAATGGAATGGAATCAACGTGAGTGGATTGCAAAGAAAAGGAATGGAATGGAATGGAAGGGAATAGAATGGGATGGCATGGCATGGAATGGGATATAATCAACACGAGTGGAATGGAATGGAATGCAATGGAATAGAATGGAATGGAATCAACCTGAGTGGAATGGAATGGAATGGAAAGAAATGGAATGGAATGCAAAGGAATGGAATGGAATGGAATAGAATGGAATGGAATGGAATGGAATTAAACCGAGTGGAATGGAAGGGAATGGATTGGAATGGAATGGAATCAACGCAAGTGAAACGGATTGGAAAGGGAAGAAATGGAGTGGAATGAAACGGAAAGGAATAAACACAAGTGAAACGGAATGAAATGGAATGGAATGGAATGGAACGGAATGGAATGGAATGGAACGGAACGGAATGGAATGGAATGGAATGGAATCAACCCGAGTGGAATGGAATGGAATGAAATGGAACGGAAGGGAATGGAAAGGAATGGAATGGAATGGAAAGGAATGGAATGTAATGGAATGGAATGGAATGGAATGGAATGGAATGGAATGGAATCAACCTGATTGGAATGGAATAGGATGGAATGGAGAGAAACAGAATGGAAAGGAATGCAATTGGGTGGACTCAACCCGAGTGGAATGGAATGGAATGGAATGGAAAGGAATGGAGTTGAATCAACCCGAATGGAATGGAAAGGAATGGAATGGAATGGAATGGAATCCACCCGAGTGGAATGAAACGGAAGGGAAAAGATTGGCATGGAATGAACCCGAGTGGAATGGAATGGAATGGAACAGAAGGGAATAGAATGTAATGGAATGGAATGGAATGGAATGGAATGGAATACAATGGAATGGAATGGAATGGAATGGAATGGAATGGAATGGAATCAACCCAAGTGGAATGGAATGGAATGGTATGGAACAGAATGGAACGGAATCAACGCGATTGAAACGGAATGGAATGGAATGGAATGGAATGGAAGAGAAACAACCCGAGTGGAATGAATGGAATCAAATGGAATGGAATGGAATGGAATGGAATGGAATGGAATGGAATGGAATGGAATGGAATAAACACTAGTGCAATGGAATGGAATTGAATGGAATGGAATGGAATTTAAAGGAATGGAATCAACGTGAGTGAAACAGAATGGAATGGAACGGAATGGAATGGAATGGAATAGGAAAGGAATGGAATCGAATGGAATGGAATGGAATCAACCCGAGGGGTATGGAATGGAATGAAGTGGAATGGCATGGAACGGAATACAATAAAATGGAATAATCCCGAGTGCGATGGAACGGACCGGAATGGAATGGAATGGAATGGAATGGAATGGAATGGAATCAACGCGAGCAGAATGGAAACGAATGGATTGAAATGGAATGGAATACAAAGGAATGGCAAGGCATGGAATGGAATGGAATGAACCCGAGTGGAATGGAATGGAATGGAATGGAATGCAATGGAATAGAATGGAATGGAATCAAGCTGAGTGGAATGGAAAGGAATGGAATGGAATGGAATGGAAATAACACGAGTGAAACGAAATGGAATGTAATGTAACGGAATGGAATGAAATGGAACGGAATGGAATGGTAACAATCAGAGTGGAATGGAATGCAATGGAATGGAATGGAAAGGAATGGAATGGAATGGAATCAATGAGAGTGGAAAGTAGTAGAATGGAATGCAACGGAATCAACGAGAAGGGAATCAAATGGCATGGAATGGAATGGAATCTACCCGAGTGGAAAGGAATGGAATGGACAGAATGGAATTAACGCGAGTGAAACGGAATGGAAAGAATGGAATGGAATGGAATAAAATGGAATGGAATGGAATGGAATGGAATGGAATGGAATGGAATGGAATGGAATGGAATCAACGCGAGTGAAACGGAATGGAAGGAAATGGAATGGAATGGAGTGGCATGGAATGGAATGGAATGGAATGGAATGGAATGGAATGGAATGGAATCATTCTGAGGGGAAAGGAATGGAATGGAATGGAATAAACCCAACTGCAATGGAATGGATTGGAATGGAATGGAACGGAATGGAATGGAATGGAAAGGAATCAAAGCGAGTGGAATGGAATGGAATGGAGTGGAATGGAATCAATGAGAGGGGAATGGAATGGCATGGACCGCAGTGGAATCTACCCGAATGCAATGGAATGGAATGGAATGGAATGGAATGGAATGGAATGGAATGGAACGGAGTGGAATGGAATGGAATGCAATGGAATTGAAAGAACCCGAGTGGAACGGAATGGAATGAAATGGAAAGGAATGGAATGGAATGGAATGGAACGGAATCAACGAGAAGGGAATCGAATGGCATGGAATGGAATGGAAAGAACCCGAGTGTAAAGGAATGGAATGGAATGGAATGCCATGGAATAGAATGGAATGGCATGGCATGGAATGGAATGGAATTAACCAGAGTGGAATGGAATGGAATGGAATGGAATGGAATGGAATGGAATGCAATGGAATGGAATGGAATGCAATGGAATAGAAAGGAATGAAATCAACCTGAGAGGAATGGAATGGAATGGAATGGAAGAGAATGGAATGAAATGGCATGGAATGGAATGGAATAAACTCTCGTGCAATGGAATTTAATGGAATGGAATGGAATGGAATGGAATCAACGTAAGTGGATTGCAAAGAAAAGGAATGGAATGGAATGGAAGGGAATAGAATGGGATGGCATGGCATGGAATGGGATATAATCAACACGAGTGGAATGGAATGGAATGCAATGGAATAGAATGGAATGGAATCAACCTGAGTGGAATGGAATGGAATGGAAAGAAATGGAATGGAATGCAAAGGAATGGAATGGAATGGAATAGAATGGAATGGAATGGAATGGAATTAAACCGAGTGGAATGGAAGGGAATGGATTGGAATGGAATCAACGCAAGTGAAACGGATTGGAAAGGGAAGAAATGGAGTGGAATGAAACGGAAAGGAATAAACACAAGTGAAACGGAATGAAATGGAATGGAATGGAATGGAACGGAATGGAATGGAATGGAACGGAACGGAATGGAATGGAATGGAATGGAATAAACCCGAGTGGAATGGAATGGAATGAAATGGAACGGAAGGGAATGGAAAGGAATGGAATGGAATGGAAAGGAATGGAATGTAATGGAATGGAATGGAATGGAATGGAATGGAATGGAATCAACCTGATTGGAATGGAATAGGATGGAATGGAGAGAAACAGAATGGAAAGGAATGCAATTGGGTGGACTCAACCCGAGTGGAATGGAATGGAATGGAATGGAAAGGAATGGAGTTGAATCAACCCGAATGGAATGGAAAGGAATGGAATGGAATGGAATGGAATCCACCCGAGTGGAATGAATCGGAAGGGAAAAGATTGGCATGGAATGAACCCGAGTGCAATGGAATGGAATGGAACAGAAGGGAATAGAATGTAATGTAATGGAATGGAATGGAATGGAATACAATGGAATGGAATGGAATGGAATGGAATGCAATGGAATGGAATGGAATGCAATGGAATAGAAAGGAATGAAATCAACCTGAGAGGAATGGAATGGAATGGAATGGAAGAGAATGGAATGAAATGGCATGGAATGGAATGGAATAAACTCTCGTGCAATGGAATTTAATGGAATGGAATGGAATCAACGTGAGTGGATTGCAAAGGAATGGAATGGAATGAAAGGGAATAGAATGGGATGGCATGGCATGGAATGGGATATAATCAACACGAGTGGAATGGAATGGAATGCAATGGAATAGAATGGAATGGAATCAACCTGAGTGGAATGGAATGGAATGGAAAGAAATATGGAATGGAATGCAAAGGAATGGAATGGAATGGAATGGAATAGAATGGAATGGAATGGAATGGAATTAAACCGAGTGGAATGGAAGGGAATGGATTGGAATGGAATGGAATCAACGCAAGTGAAACGCAATGGAATGGAATGGAATGAAAAAGAATGGAATTGAATGGAATCAACCCGAGTGGAATGGAATGGAATGGATTGCAATGCAATGGAATGAACCTGAGTGGACAGGAATGGAATAGAATGGAATGGAATGGAATAGAATGGAATGGAATGGAATCATCCCGAGTGGAATGGAATGGAATTGAATGAAATGAAATGGAATAGAATGCAACGGAATGCAATGGAATGGAATGGAATGCAATGGAATGCAATGGAATGGAATAAACCCGAGTGGAATGGATTGGAATGGAACGGAATGCAATGGAATAGAATCGAATGGAAGCACTCTGAGTGGAATGGAATGGAATGGAATGGAATGGAATGGAATGGAATGGAATACTCCGAGTAGAATGGAATGGAATGGAATGCAATGGAATGGAATCAACGCGAGTGAAACGGAATGGAATGGAATGGAATGGGATGGAATGGAATGGAATGGAATTGAATGGAATCAACCCGAGAGGAATGGAATTGAATGGAATGGAAGGGAATAAACCGGAGAGGAATGGAATGGAAAGGAATGAAATGGAATGGAATGGAATGGAATGGAATGGATCGGAATGGACTGGAATAAAATCAACGCAAGTGAAACGGATTGGAAAGGGAAGAAATGGAGTGGAATGAAACGGAAAGGAATAAACACAAGTGAAACGGAATGAAATGGAATGGAATGGAATGGAACGGAATGGAATGGAATGGAACGGAACGGAATGGAATGGAATGGAATGGAATCAACCCGAGTGGAATGGAATGGAATGAAATGGAATGGAAGGGAATGGAAAGGAATGGAATGGAATGGAAAGGAATGGAATGTAATGGAATGGAATGGAATGGAATGGAATGGAATGGAATGGAATGGAATCAACCTGATTGGAATGGAATAGGATGGAATGGAGAGAAACAGAATGGAAAGGAATGCAATTGGGTGGACTCAACCCGAGTGGAATGGAATGGAATGGAATGGAAAGGAATGGAGTTGAATCAACCCGAATGGAATGGAAAGGAATGGAATGGAATGGAATGGAATCCACCCGAGTGGAATGAAACGGAAGGGAAAGGATTGGCATGGAATGAACCCGAGTGGAATGGAATGGAATGGAACAGAAGGGAACAGAATGTAATGGAATGGAATGGAATGGAATGGAATACAATGGAATGGAATGGAATGGAATGGTATGGAACAGAATGGAATGGAATCAACGCGATTGAAACGGAATGGAATGGAATGGAATGGAATGGAAGAGAAACAACCCGAGTGGAATGAATGGAATCAAATGGAATGGAATGGAATGGAATAGAATGGAATGGAATGGAATAAACACTAGTGCAATGGAATGGAATTGAATGGAATGGAATGGAATTTAAAGGAATGGAATCAACGTGAGTGAAACAGAATGGAATGGAACGGAATGGAATGGAATGGAATAGGAAAGGAATGGAATGGAATGGAATGGAATGGAATCAACCCGAGGGGTATGGAATGGAATGAAGTGGAATGGCATGGAACGGAATACAATAAAATGGAATAATCCCGAGTGCAATGGAACGGACCGGAATGGAATGGAATGGAATAGAATGGAATGGAATCAACGCGAGCAGAATGGAAACGAATGGATTGAAATGGAATGGAATACAAAGGAATGGCAAGGCATGGAATGGAATGGAATGAACCCGAGTGGAATGGAATGGAATGGAATGGAATGCAATGGAATAGAATGGAATGGAATCAAGCTGAGTGGAATGGAAAGGAATGGAATGGAATGGAATGGAAATAACACGAGTGAAACGAAATGGAATGTAATGTAACGGAATGGAATGAAATGGAACGGAATGGAATGGTAACAATCAGAGTGGAATGGAATGCAATGGAATGGAATGGAAAGGAATGGAATGGAATGGAATCAATGAGAGTGGAAAGTAGTAGAATGGAATGCAACGGAATCAACGAGAAGGGAATCAAATGGCATGGAATGGAACGGAATCTACCCGAGTGGAAAGGAATGGAATGGAGAGAATGGAATTAACGCGAGTGAAACGGAATGGAAAGAATGGAATGGAATGGAATAAAATGGAATGGAATGGAATGGAATGGAATGGAATGGAATGGAACGGAATCAACGAGAGTGAAACGGAATGGAAGGAAATGGAATGGAATGGAGTGGCATGGAATGGAATGGAATGGAATGGAATGGAATGGAATGGAATCATTCTGAGGGGAAAGGAATGGAATGGAATGGAATAAACCCAAGTGCAATGGAATGGATTGGAATGGAATGGAACGGAATGGAATGGAATGGAAAGGAATCAAAGCGAGTGGAATGGAATGGAATGGAGTGGAATGGAATCAATGAGAGGGGAATGGAATGGCATGGACCGCAGTGGAATCTACCCGAATGCAATGGAATGGAATGAAATGGAATGGAATGGAATGGAACGGAGTGGAATGGAATGGAATGCAATGGAATTGAAAGAACCCGAGTGGAACGGAATGGAATGAAATGGAAAGGAATGGAATGGAATGGAATGGACTGGAATCAACGAGAAGGGAATCGAATGGCATGGAATGGAATGGAAAGAACCCGAGTGTAAAGGAATGGAATGGAATGGAATGCCATGGAATAGAATGGAATGGCATGGCATGGAATGGAATGGAATTAACCAGAGTGGAATGGAATGCAATGGAATGGAATGGAATGGAATGGAATGCAATGGAATGGAATGGAATGCAATGGAATAGAAAGGAATGAAATCAACCTGAGAGGAATGGAATGGAATGGAATGGAAGAGAATGGAATGAAATGGCATGGAATGGAATGGAATAAACTCTCGTGCAATGGAATTTAATGGAATGGAATGGAATGGAATGGAATCAACGTGAGTGGATTGCAAAGGAATGGAATGGAATGAAAGGGAATAGAATGGGATGGCATGACATGGAATGGGATATAATCAACACGAGTGGAATGGAATGGAATGCAATGGAATAGAATGGAATGGAATCAACCTGAGTGGAATGGAATGGAATGGAAAGAAATGGAATGGAATGCAAAGGAATGGAATGGAATGGAATGGAATAGAATGGAATGGAATGGAATGGAATTAAACCGAGTGGAATGGAAGTGAATGGATTGGAATGGAATGGAATCAACGCAAGTGAAACGCAATGGAATGGAATGGAATGAAAAAGAATGGAATTGAATGGAATCAACCCGAGTGGAATGGAATGGAATGGATTGCAATGCAATGGAATGAACCTGAGTGGACAGGAATGGAATAGAATGGAATGGAATGGAATAGAATGGAATGGAATGGAATCATCCCGAGTGGAATGGAATGGAATTGAATGAAATGAAATGGAATAGAATGCAACGGAATGCAATGGAATGGAATGGAATGCAATGGAATGCAATGGAATGGATTAAACCCGAGTGGAATGCATTGGAATGGAATGGAATGCAATGGAATAGAATGGAATGGAAGCAATCTGAGTGGAATGGAATGGAATGGAATGGAATGGAATACTCCGAGTAGAATGGAATGGAATGGAATTCAATGGAATGGAATCAACGCGAGTGAAACGGAATGGAATGGAATGGAATGGGATGCAATGGAATGGAATTGAATGGAATCAACCCAAGAGGAATGGAATGGAATGGAATGGAAGGGAATAAACCGGAGTGGAATGGAATGGAAAGGAATGAAATGGAATGGAATGGAATGGAATGGAATGGAATGGAATGGAATGGAATGGAATCAATGCAAGTGAAACGGATTGGAATGGGAAGAAATGGAGTGGAATGAAACGGAAAGGAATAAACACAAGTGAAACGGAATGAAATGGAATGGAATGGAATGGAATGGAATGGAATGGAACGGAACGGAATGGAATGGAATGGAATCAACACGAGTGGAATGGAATGGAATGAAATGGAATGGAAGGGAATGGAAAGGAATGGAATGTAATGGAAAGGAATGGAATGGAATGGAATGGAATGGAATGGAATGGAATGGAATGGAATCAACCTGAGTGGAATGGAATAGGATGGAATGGAAAGAAACAGAATGGAAAGGAATGCAATTGGGTGGACTCAACCCGAGTGGAATGGAATGGAATGGAATGGAAAGGAATGGAGTTGAATCAACCCGAATGGAATGGAATGGAATGGAATGGAATGGAATGGAATGGAATGGAATCCACCCGAGTGGAATGAAACGGAAGGGAAAGGATTGGCATGGAATGAACCCGAGTGGAATGGAATGGAATGGAACGGAAGTGAATAGAATGTAATGTAATGGAATGGAATGGAATGGAATACAATGCAATGGAATGGAATGGAATGGAATGGAATGGAATGGAATGGAATGGAATGGAACAGAAGGGAATGGAATGGAATGGATTGCAATGGAATGGAATGGATTGCAATGGAACGGAAACAACCCGAGTGAAATGGAAAGGAATGGAATGGAGAGGAATGGAATGGAATAGAATGGAATGGAATGGAATCAACCCAAGTGGAATGGAATGGAATGGAATGGAATCAACGCAATTGAAAGAGAATGGTTTGGAATGGAATGGAAAGAAATGGAAACAACCGGAGTGGAATGAATGGAATGAGATGGAATGGAATGCAATGGAATGGAATGGAATGGAATGGAATGGAATAAACCCTAGTGCAATGGAATGGAATGGAAAGGAATGGAGTGGAATGGAATGGAAAGGAAAGGAATGGAATCAACGTGAGTGAAACAGAATGGAATGGAATGAAATGGAATGGAATGGTATTGGAATGGAATGGAATCAACCCGAGGGGAATGGAATGGAATGAAATGGAATGGCATGGAATGGAATAGAATGTAATGGAATAATCCCGAGTGCAATGGAACGGAACGGAATGGAATGAAAGAGAATGGAAAGGAATCACTGCGAGTGAAATAGAAACGAATGGAATGGAATGCAATGGAATGGAGTGGAATACCATGGAATGGCAAGGCATGGAATGGAATGAAATGAACCCGAGTGGAATGGAATGGAACCGAATGGAATGCAATGGAATAGAACGGAATGGAATCCAGCTGAGCGGAATGGAATGGAATGGAATGGAATGGAATGGAATCAATGTGAGCGGAATGGAAAGGAATGGAATGGAATGGAATGCCAAGGAATGGAATGGAATGGCATGGCATGGAATGGAATAGAATCAAACCGAGTGGAATGGAATGGAATGGAATGGAAAGGAATGCATTGGAATAGAATGGACAGGAATCAACCTGAGTGGAATGGAATGGAATGGAATGGAATGGAATGGAATGGAATCAACGCGAGACGAATGGAAAGGAATGGAATGGAATGGAATGGAATGGAATAGAATGGCAAGGCATGGCATGGAATGGAATGGAATCAACCCGAGTCGAATGGAATGGAACGGTATGCAATAGAATGCAATGGAATAGAATGGAATGGAATCAACCTGAGTGGAATGGAATGGAATGGAATGGAATACAATGGAATGCAATGGAATGGAATGGAATGGAATGGAATGGGATGGAATCAACACTACTGGAATGGAATAGAATGGAATGGAGAGGACTAGAATGAATGGAATGGAATGGGATGAAATGAACCCGAGTAAAATGGAATGGAATGGAATGGAATGGAGTAGAATCAACCCGAGTGGAATGGAAAGGAATGGAATGGAATCAACCCGAGTGGAATGAAATGGAAGGGAATGGAATGGAATGGAATCAACCCGAGTGGAATGGAATGGAATGGAATGGAATGGAATGGAATGGAATGGAATCAACGCGAGTGAAACGGTATGGAATGGAATGGAATGGAATGGAATGGAATGGAATGGAATCAACCCGAGTGGAGTGAATGGAACGAGATGGAATGGAATGGAATGGAATTACATAAACCCTAGTGCAATGGAATGGAAGGGAAATGAAGGGAATGTAACGAACCCTAGTGCAATGGAATGGAATGCAATGGAATGGAATGGAATGGAATGGAATGGAAAAACCCGAGGGTAATGGAATGGAGTGAAATGGAATGGAATCGAATAGATTTGAATGGAAAAAACCTGACTGCAATGGAATGGAATGGAATGCAATGAAATGGAATGGAATGGAATGGAAGGGAATGGAATGGAATGGAATGGAATGGAATGGAATGGAATCAACACGAGTGGAATGGAATAGAAAGGAATGGAGAGGAATAGAATGGAATGGAATGGAAAGGAATGGAATCAACCTGAGTGGAATGGAATGGAATGGAATGGAAAGGAATGGAATGGAATGGAGTAGAATCAACCGGAGTGGAATCGAATGGAATGGAAAGGAATGGAATGGAATGGAATGGAATGGAATGGAATGGAATGGAATGGAATCAACCTGATTGCCATGAAATGGAAGGGAATGGAATGGAATACAATCAACCCGAGTGAAATGGATTGGAATGGAAGGGAATGCAATCAAGCCGACTCGAATGAAAGGAATGAGATGAAATGGAATGCAATGGAATGGAATGTAATAAACACTATTGCAATGGAATGGAATGGAATGGAATGGAATGGATTGAAATGGAATGTAATGGAAAGGAATGGAATGGAATGGAATCAATGCGAGTGAAACAGAATGGAATTGAATGGAATGGAATGAAATGGAATGGAAAGGAATCAACCCGAGGGGAAAGGAATGGAATGAAATGGAATGGAATGGAATGGAATAGAATGAAATGCAATAAACACGAATGCAATGGAATGGAATGGAATGGAATGGAATGGAATCAACGTGAGTGGAATGGAATAGAATGGAATGGAACGGAGTCAACGAGAAGGGAATCGAATGGCTTGGAATGCAATGGAATCTACCCCAGTGGAATGGAATGGAATGGAATGGAATGGAATGGAATGGAATGGAATGGAATCAACGTGAGTGGAATGGAAAGGAATGGAATGGAATGGAGTAGAATAAAATGAAATGGCATGGCATGGAATGGAATGGAATCAACCCGAGTGGAATGGATTGGAATGGAACGGAATGCAATGGAATAGAAAGGAATGGAAGCAATCTGAGTGGAATGGAATGGAATGGAATGGAATGGAATGGAATGGAATGGAATACTCCGAGTAGAATGGAATGGAATGGAATGGAATGGAATGGAATGCAGTGGAATGGAATCAACGCGAGTGAAACGGAATGGAATGGAATGGGATGCAATGGAATGGAATGGAATTGAATGGAATCAACCCGAGAGGAATGGAATGGAATGGAAGTGAATGGAATGCAATGGAATGGAACGGAATGAACACGAGTGGAATGAAATGGAATGGAATGGAAAGGAAAGGACTGGAATGGAATGGAAAGGAATGGAATGGAAACAATCCGTATGGAATGGAATGGAATGGAATTGGAATGGAAAGGAATGGAATGGAATGGAATGGAATCAACCCAAGTGGAATGGAATGGAATGGAATGGAAGCGAATGGAATGGAATGGAATAAACTTAAGTGAAATGGAATGGAATGGAACGGAATCAACGAGAAGGGAATCGAATAGCATGGAATGGAATGGAATCTGCCCGAGTGGAATAGAATGGATTGTAATGGAATGGAATGGAATGAAATGAAATGGAATGGAATCAACGAGAGCGGAATGGAATGGAATGGAAGGGAATGGATTGGAAGGGAATAGAATGGAATGGCATGGCATGGAATGGAATGGAATCAACCCGAGTGGAATGGAATGGAATGAAATGGAATGCCATGGAATAGAATGGAATGGAATCAACCTGAGTGGAATGGAACGGAATGGAAAGGAATGGAACGGAATGGAAAGGAATGGAATGGAATGGAATGGAATCAACCAGAGTGGAATGGAATAGAATGGAATGGAGAGAAATTGAATGGAAAGGAATGGAATGCGGGGGAATCCACCAGAGTGGAATGGAATGGAATGGAATGGAATGGAAAATAAGGGAATGGAATGGAATAAACCCTAGTGCAATGGAATGGAATGGAATGGAATGGAATGGAATCAACGAGTGTGGAATGGAATGGAATCGAATGGAAGGGAATCAAAGAGAAGGGAATCGAATGGCATGGAATGGAATGGAATCTATCCTAGTGGAATGTAATGTAATGGAATGGAATGGAATTGAATCAACGCGAGACGAATGGAAAGGAATGGAATGGAATGGAATGGAATGGAATAGAATGGCATGGCATGGCACGGAATGGAATGGAATCAACCCGAGTCGAATGGAATGGAACGGAATGCAATAGAATGCAATGGAATAGAATGGAATGGAATCAACCTGA
Organism: Pan paniscus; assembly: GCF_029289425.2. Lineage (NCBI taxonomy): Eukaryota > Metazoa > Chordata > Mammalia > Primates > Hominidae > Pan > Pan paniscus. Next base: position 36,099,772 of record NC_073270.2, read on the forward strand.
GTGTAATGTAATGGAATGGAATGGAAAACAATGGAATGCAATGGAATGGAATGGAATGGAATGGAATGGGATGGAATCAACACTACTGGAATGGAATAGAATGGAATGGAGAGGACTAGAATGAAAGGAATGGAATGGGATGAAATGAACCCGAGTAAAATGGAATGGAATGGAGTAGAATCAACCCGAGTGGAATGGAATGGAATGGAATGGAATGGAATGGAATGGAATCATCCCGAGTGGAATGGAATGGAATTGAATGAAATGAAATGGAATAGAATGCAATGGAATGGAATGGAAGGGAATGGAATGAAATGGAATGGAAAAAACACGAGTGGAATGGTATCTAATGAAATGGAATGGAATGGAATAAACCCTAGTGCCATGTAATGGAATAGAATGAAATGGAATGGAACGGAATGGAACGGAATCAGTGAGAAGGGAATCGAATGGCATAGAATGGAATGGAATCTACCCGAGTAGAATTGAATGGACTGTAATGGAATGGAATGGAATGGAATGGAATCAATGTGAGCGGAATGGAAAGGAATGGAATGGAATGGAATGCCATGGAATGGAATGGAATGGCATGGCATGGAATGGAATAGAATCAAACCGAGTGGAATGGAATGGAATGGAATGGAAAGGAATGCATTGGAATAGAATGGACACGAATCAACCTGAGTGGAATGGAATGGAATGGAATGGAATGGAATGGAATTGAATGGAATCAAGGCGAGTGGAATGGAATAGAATGGAATGGAGAGGAATACAATGGAATGGAATGGAATGGGATGGAATCAACCCGAGTGGAATCGAATGGAATTTAATGGAATGGAATGGAATGGAGTAGAATCAACCAGAGTGGAATGGAATGCAATGGAATGGAATGGAATGGAATCAACCCGAGTGGAATGAAATGGAAGGGAAAGGAATGGAATGGAATGAACGCGAGTGTAATGGAATGGAATGGAAAGGAATGGAATCAACCCGAGTGGAATGAAATGGAAGGGAAAGGAATGGAATGGAATGAACGCGAGTGTAATGGAATGGAATGGAATGGAATGGAATCAACCCACGTGGAATGGAATGGAATGGAATGGGATGGAATGGAATGGAATCAGCGCGAGTGAAACGAAATGGAATGGAATTGAATGGAATCAACCCAAGTGAAACGGAATGGAACGGAATGGAATGGATTGGGATTGAATGGAATCAACCACAGTGGAATGGAATGGAATGGATTGGAATGAAATAGAATGGATTGCAATGGAATGGATTCAACCCGAGTGAAATGGAATGGAACATAATGGAATGGAATGGAATGGAATGGAATGGAATGCAATGCAATGGAATGGAATGGAATGGAATGGAATCATCCCAAGTGGAATGGAATGGAATGGAATGAAATGAAATGGAACAGAACGGAATGCAATGGAAAGGAATGGAATCAACGCAAGTGATACAGATTGGAATGGAGTGGAATGGAATGGAATGGTATGGAATGGAATCCTCGCGAGTGAAAGGGAATGAAACGGAACGGAATGGAATGGAATGGAATGGAATGGAATGGAATGGAATGGATTGCAATGGAATGGAATGGAATGGAATGCAATGGAACGGAAAGAACCCGAGTGGAATGGAATGGAATGAAATGGAAAGGAATGGAATGGAATGGAACGGAATCAACGAGACGGGAATCGAATGGCATGGAATGGAATGGAAAGAACCCGAGTGTAAAGGAATGGAATGGAATGGAAAGCCATGGAATAGAATGGCATGGCATGGAATGGAATGGAATTAACCAGAGTGGAATGGAATGGAATGGAATGGAATGGAATGGAATGGAATGGAATGGAATGCAATGGAATAGAAAGGAATGGAATCAACCTGAGAGGAATGGAATAGAATGGAATGGAAGAGAAAGGAATGGAATGGCATGGAATCAACCCGGGTGGAATGGAATGGAATGAAATGGAATGGGATGGAATGGAATGGAATGGAATGCAACGGAATGGAATGGCATGGAATGGAATGGAATGGAATGTCATGGAATGGAATGGAATAAACTTTCGTGCAATGGAATTTAATGGAATGGAATGGAATGGAATGGAATGGAATCAACGTGAGTGGATTGCAAAGGAAAGGACTGGAATGGAATGGAAGGGAATACAATGGGATGGCATGGCATGGAATGGAATATAATCAACACGAGTGGAATGGAATGGAATGCAATGGAATAGAATGGAATGGAATCAACTTGAGTGGAATGTAATGGAATGGAATGAAATGGAATGGAATGCAAAGGAATGGAATGGAATGGAATGGAATGGAATGGAATGGAATGGAATAGAATAGAATGGAATGGAATGGAATTAAACCGAGTGGAATGGAAGGGAATGGATTGGAATGGAACGGAATCAACGCGAGTGAAATGCAATGGAATGGAATGGAATGAGAAAGAATGGAATTGAATTGAATGGAATCAACCCGAGTGGAATGGAATGGAATGGATTGCAATGCAATGGAATGAACCCGAGAGGAATGGAATGGAATAGAATGGAATGGAATGGAGTAGAATGGAATGGAATGGAATCATCACGAGTGGAATGGAATGGAATTGAATGAAAAGAAATGGAATAGAATGCAATGGAATAGAATGGAATGGAATGAAATGGAATGGAAAAATCACGAGTGGAATGGTATCTAATGAAATGGAATGGAATGGAATGGAATGGAATAAACCCTAGTGCCATGTAATGGAATGGAATGGAATGGAATGGAACGGAATCAGTGAGAAGGGAATCGAATGGCATGGAATGGAATGAAATCTACCCGAGTGGAATTGAATGCACTGTAATGGAATGGAATGGAATGGAATGGAATCAATGCGAGTGGAATGGAAAGGAATGGAATGGAATGGAATGCCATGGAATAGAATGGAATGGCATGGCACGGAATGGAATAGAATCAAACTGAGTGGAATGGAATGGAATGGAATGGAATGGAAAGGAATGCATTGGAAAAGAATGGACAGGAATCAACCTGAGTGGAATGGAATGGAATGGAATGGAAAGGAATGGAATGGAATGGAATGGAATCAACGCGAGTGAAACGAAATGGAATGGAATGGAATGGAATCAACCCAAGTGAAACGGAATGGAATGGAATGGAATGGATTGGGATTGAATGGAATCAACCAGAGTGGAATGGAATGGAATGGATTGGAATGAAATACAATGGATTGCAATGGAAGGGATTCAACCCGAGTGAAATGGAATGGAATACAATGGAATGGAATGGAAGGGAATGCAATGCAATGGAATGGAATGGAATGGAATCATCCCGAGTGGAATGAAATGGAATGGAATGAAATGAAATGGAACAGTACGGAATCGAACGGAAAGGAATGGAATCAACGCTAGTGAAACGGATTGGAATGGAGTGGAATGGAGTGGAATGGTATGGAATGGAATCCACGCGAGTGAAAGGGAATGAAACGGAATGAAATGGAATGGAATGGAATGGAATGGAATCCACGCGAGTGAAAGGGAATGAAACGGAATGAAATGGAATGGAATGGAATGGAATGGAATGGAATGGAATGGAATGGAATGGAATTGAATGCCATGGAATAGAATGGAATGGCATGGCATGGAATGGAATGGAATTAACCAGAGTGGAATTGAATGGAATGGAATGGAATGGAATGGAATGGAATGGAATGCAATGGAATAGAAAGGAATGGAATCAACCTGAGAGGAATGGAATGGAATGGAATGGAAGAGAATGGAATGGAATGGCATGGAATCAACCCGGGTGGAATGGAATGGAATGAAATGGAATGGGATGGAATGGAATGGCAAGCAATGGAATGGAATGGCATGGAATGGAATGGAATAAACTCTCGTGCAATGGAATTTAATGGAATGGAATGGAATGGAATCAACGTGAGTGGAATGCAAAGGAAAGGAATGGAATGGAATGGAAGGGAATAGAATGGGAGGGCATGGCATGGAATGGAGTATAATCAACACGAGTGGAATGGAATGAAATGCAGTGGAATAGAATGGAATGGAATCAACCTGAGTGAAATGGAATGGAATGGAAAGAAATGGAATGGAATGCAAAGGAATGGAATGGAATGGAATGGAATGGAATGGAATGGAATGGAATGGAATAGAATGGAATGGAATGGAATGGAATTAAACCGAGTGGAATGGAAGGGAATGGATTGGAATGGAACGGAATCAACGCAAGTGAAACGCAATGGAATGGAATGGAATGAAAAAGAATGGAATTCAATGGAATTAACCCGAGTGGAATGGAATGGAATGGATTGCAAGGCAATGGAATTAACCCGAGTGGAATGGAATGGAATGGATTGCAATGCAATGGAATGAACCCGAGTGGAATGGAATGGAATAGAATGGAATGGAATGGAGTAGAATGGAATAGAATGGAATCATCCCGAGTGGAATGGAATGCAATTGAATGAAATGAAATGGAATAGAATGCAATGGAATGGAATGGAATGAAATGGAATGGAAAAAACACGAGTGGAATGGTATCTAATGAAATGGAATGGAATGGAATGGAATGGAATGGAATGGAATGGAATGGAATGGAATAAACCCTAGTGCCATGTAATGGAATGGAATGGAATGGAACGGAATCACTGAGAAGAGAATCGAATGGCATGGAATGGAATGGAATCTACCTGAGTGGAATTGAATGGACTGTAATGGAATGGAATGGAATGGAGTGGAATCAATGTGAGCGGAATGGAAAGGAATGGAATGGAATGGAATGCCATGGAATGGAATGGAATGGAATGGCATGGAATGGAGTAGAATCAAACCGAGTGGAATGGAAAGGAATGGAATGGAAAGGAATGCTTTGGAATAGAATGGACAGGAATCAACCAGAGTGGAATGGAATGGAATGGAATGGAATGGAATGGAATGGAATGAAGGCGAGTGGAATGGAATAGAATGGAATGGAGAGGAATACAATGGAATGGAATGGAATGGGATGGAATCAACCCGAATGGAATGGAATGGAAGGGAATGGAATGGAATGGAATGGAGTAGAATCAACCCGAGTGGAATGGAATGCAATGGAATGGAATGGAATGGAATCAACCTGAGTGGAATGAAATGGAAGGGAAAGGAATGCAATGGAATGAACGCGAGAGTAATGGAATGGAATGGAATGGAATGGAATCAACCCACGTGGAATGGAATGGAATGGGATGGAATGGAATGGAATGGAATCGAACGGAGGGGAATGGCATGGAATGGACAGGAATCAGCCCAAGTGTAAGTGAATGGCATGGAATGGAATTGAATGCAATGGAATTGAACGGAAAGGAATGGAATCAAACAGAGTGGAATGGAATGCAGTGGAATGGAATGGAATGGAATCGAACGGAATGGAATGGAATGGAATGGAATGGAATGGAATGGAATGGAATGGAAAAAACCCGAGTGGAATGGAATGGAATGAAATGGAAAAGAATGGAATGGAATAGAATGGAACGGAATCAACAAGAAGGGAATCGAATAGCATGGAATTGAATGGAATGAACCCGAGTGTAAAGGAATGGAATGGAATGGAATGCTATGGAATTGAATGGAATGGCATGGCATGGAATGGAATGGAATCAACGTGAATGGAATGGAATGGAATGTAATGGAATGGAATGGAATGCAATGGAATAGAATGGAATGCAATCAACCTGAGAGGAATGGAATGGAATGGAATAGAATGGAATGGAATGGAAGAGAATGGAATGGAATGGGATGGAATCAACCCGAGTGGAATGGAATGGAATGAAATGGAATGCAATGGAACGGAATGGAATGGAATGGAATGGAATGGAATGGAATGGAATAGAATGGAATGCAATGGAATGGAATGGAATGGAATGGAATGGAATGCAATGGAATGGAATGGAATGGAATGGAATGCAATGGAATGGAATGGAATGGAATGGAATAAACCCTAATGCAATGGAATGGAATGGAATGGAATGGAATGGAATGGAATGGAATGGAATAAACCCTAATGCAATGGAATGGAATGGAATGGAATGGAATGGAATGGAATGGAATGGAATGGAATAAACCCTAGTGCAATGGAATGGAATGGAATGGAATGGAATGGAATCAACCCGAGAGGAATGAAATGGAAGGGAAAGGAATGGAATGGAATGAACCCGAGTGTATTGGAATGGAATGGAATGGAATGGAATGGAATCAACCCGCGTGGAATGGAATGGAATGGGATGGAATGGAATGCAATGGAATCGAACGGAGGGGAATGGCATGGAATGGAATGGAATCAAACCAAGTGTAATGGAATGGCATGGAATGGAATTGAATGAAATGGAATTGAATGGAAAGGAATGGAATCAACCCGAGTGGAATGGAATGGAAAGAAATGGAATGCCATGGAATAGAATGGAATGGAATCAACCTGAGTGCAATGGAATGGAATGGAAAGGAATAGAATGGAATGGAAAGGAATGAAATGGAATGGAATGGAATGGAATGAAATGAAATGGAAAGGAATCAACCCGAGTGGAATGGAATAGAATGGAATGGAGAGAAATTGTATGGAAAGGAAAGGCAAGGAGTGGAATCAACACGAGTGGAATGGAATGAAATGGAATGGAATGGAATGGAGTAGAATCAACCCGAGTGGAATGGAATGGAATGGAATGGAAAGGAATGGAATCAACCCGGGAGGAATGAAATGGAAGGGAATGGAAAAGCAAGGAATGAACCCGAGTGGAATGGAATGGAATGGAACGGAATGGAATCGAATATAATGGAATGGAATGGAATGGAATGGAATGGAATGGAACGGAGTAGAATGCAATGGAATGGAATAAATTCGGGAGGAAAGAATGGATTGCAATGGAATAGAATGCAAAGGAATGGAATGGAATGGACTGCAATGGAATGGAATGGATTGCAATGGAAAGGAAACAACCCGAATGAAATGGAAAGGAATGGAATGGAGTTGAATGGAATGGAATGGAATGGAATGGAATCAACCCAAGTGGAATGGAATGGAATGGAATGGAATCAACGCCATTGAAACGGAATGGAATTGAATGGAATGGAAAGGAATAGAAACAACCCGAGTGGAATGAATGGAATGAGATAGAAAAAAATGGAATGGAATGGAATGGAGTAAACCCAAGTGCAATGGAATGGAATGGAATGGAATGGAATTGAAAGGAAAGGAATGGAATCAACATGAGTGAAACACAATGGAATGGAATGGAATGGAATGGAATGGAATGGAATGGAATAGGAATGGAATGGAATGGAATGGAATCATCCCGCGTGGAATGGAACGGAACGGAATGGAATCAACGACAGAGAAAAGGATTAGAATGGAAGGGAACGGAGTGGAATAGAACGGAATGGAATCAGCACGAGTGAAACGGAATGAAATGGAATGGAATGGAATGGAATGGAATGGATTGGAATGGAATGGAACGGAATGGAATAGAATGGAATGGAATGAAATGGAAGGCAAAAGAATGGAATGGAATGGAAGAAACTCCAGTGCAATGGAAAGGAATAATGGAATGGAATGGAATGGAATGGAATCAACGAGAAGGGAAAAGAGTGGCATGGAATGGAATGGAATCTAACCAAGTGGAATGGAATGGACTGTAATGGAATGGAATGGAATGAAATGGAATGGAATTTAATCAATGAGAACGGAGTGGAAAAAATGGAAGGGAATGGATTGCAAGGGAATACAATCGATTGGCATGGCATGGAATGGAATGGAATCAACCCGAGTGTAATGGAATGGAATGGAATGGAATGCCACGGAATAGAAGGGAAAGGAATCAACCTGATTGGAATAGAATGGAATGGAAAGGAATGGAATGGAATGGAATGGAATGGAATGGAATGGAATGGAATGGAATTGAATGGAATGGAATGGAATGGAATGCAATGCAATGGAATGGAATCAACCCGAGTGGAATGGAATAGAATGGAATGGAGAGAAATAGAATGGAAAGGAATGGAATGGGGTGGAATCAACCCGAGTGGAATGGAATGGAATGGAATGGAATAGAATGGCATGGAGTAGAATCAAACCGAGTGGAATGGTATGGAATGGAATGGAATCAACCCGAGAGGAATGAAATAGAAGGGAATGGAATGGAATGGAATGAACCCGAGTACAGTGGAATGGAATGGAATGGAATGGAATGGAACGGAATGGAATGGAATGGAAAGGAATGGAAAGGAATGGAATGGAATGGAATGGAATGGAGTGGAATGGAATGGAAAGGAATGGAATGGAATGGAATGGAATGGAGTGGAATGGAATGGAAAGGAATCAACCCGGGAGGAAAGGAATAGAAAGGAATGGAATGGAATGGAATGGAATGGAATGGAATGGAATGGAATGGAATGGATTGCGAAGGAATGGAATGGATTGCAATGGAAAGGAAACATCCCGAGTGAAATGGAATGGAATGGAATGGAATGGAATGGAATCAACCCAAGTGGAATGGAATGGAATGGAATGGAACAGAATGGAATGGAATCAACGCGATTGAAACGGAATGGAATGGAATGGAATGGAATGGAAGAGAAACAACCCGAGTGGAATGAATGGAATCAAATGGAATGGAATGGAATGGAATGGAATAAACACTAGTGCAATGGAATGGAATGGAATGGAATGGAATGGAATGGAATGGAATGGAATGGAATTTAAAGGAATGGAATCAACGTGAGTGAAACACAATGGCATGGAACGGAATGGAAAGGAATGGAATGGAATGGAGTGGAATGGAATGGAACGGAATCAACCCGGGAGGAAAGGAATAGAAAGGAATGGAATGGAATGGAATGGAATGGAATGGAATGGAATGGAATGGAATGGAATGGAATGCAAAGGAATGGAATGGATTGCAATGGAAAGGAAACATCCCGAGTGGAATGGAATGGAATGGAATGGAGTGGCATGGAATGGAATGGAATCAACCCAAGTGGAATGGAATGGAATGGAATGGAATGGAATGGAATGGAATGGAATGGAATGGAATGGAAAGGAATGGAATGGAATGGAATCAATGAGAGTGGAAAGTAGTAGAATGGAATGGAACGGAATCAACGAGAAGGGAATCAAATGGCATGGAATGGAATGGAATCTACCCGAGTGGAATGAAATGGAATTGAATGAAAGGAAATGGAATAGAATGCAATGGAGTGGAATGGAATGGAATGAAATGGAATGGAAAATTGAAGAGTGGAATGGTATCTAATGAATGGAATGGAATGGAATGGAATGGAATGGAATGGAATGGAATGGAATGCAATGCAAAGGAATGGAATGGATTGCAATGGAAGGAAACATCCCGAGTGGAATGGAATGGAATGGAATGGAATGGAATGGAATGGAATCAACCAAAGTGGAATGGAATGGAATGGAATGGAACAGAATGGAATGGAATCAACGCGATTGAAATGGAATGGAATGGAATGGAATGGAATGGAATGGAATGGAATGGAATGGAAGAGAAACAAGCGGAGTGGAATGAATGGAATCAAATGGAATGGAATGGAATGGAATGGAAGGGAATGGAATGGAATGGAATGGAATAAACACTAGTGCAATGGAATGTAATTGAATGGAATGGAATGGAATTTAAAGGAATGCAATCAACGTGAGTGAAACAGAATGGAATGGAACGGAATGGAATGGAATGGAATGGAATGGAATAGGAATGGAATGGAATGGAATGGAATCAACCCGAGGGGTATGGAATGGAATGAAATGGAATGGCATGGAACGGAATAAAATAAAATGGAATAATCCCGAGTGCAATGGAACAGAACGGAATGGAATGGAATGGAATAGAATGGATTGGAATCAACGCGAGCAGAATGGAAACGAACGGATTGAAATGGAATGGAATACAAAGGAATGGCAAGCCATGGAATGGAATGGAATGAACCCGAGTGGAATGGAATGGAATGGAATGGAATGCAGTGGAATAGAATGCAACGGAATCAAGCTGAGTGGAAAGGAATGGAATGGAATGGAATGGAACGGACTGGAAATAAGACGAGTGAAACAAAATGGAATGTAATGTAACGGAATGGAATGGAATGGAACGGAATGGAATGGTAACAATCCGAGTGGAATGGAATGGAATGGAATGGAATGGAATGGAATGGAAAGGAATGGAATGGAATGGAATCAATGAGAGTGGAAAGTAGTAGAATGGAATGGAACGGAATCAACGAGAAGGGAATCAAATGGCATGGAATGGAATGGAATCTACCCAAGTGGAATGAAATGGAATTGAATGAAAAGAAATGGAATAGAATGCAATGGAATGGAATGGAATGGAATGAAATGGAATGGAAAATTCACGAGTGGAATGGTATCTAATGAAATGGAATGGAATGGAATGGAATGGAATAAACCCTAGTGCCATGTAATGGAGTGGAATGGAATGGAATGGAATGGAACGGAATCAGTGAGAAGGGAATCGAATGGCATGGAATGGAATGGAATCTACCCAAGTGGAATTGAATGGACTGTAATGGAATGGAATGGAATGGAATGGAATGGAATCAATGCGAGTGGAATGGAAAGGAATGGAATGGAATGGAATGCCATGGAATGGAATGGAATGGCATGGCACGGAATGGAATAGAATCAAACTGAGTGGAATGGAATGGAATGGAATGGAAAGGAATGCATTGGAATAGAATGGACAGGAATCAACCTGAGTGGAATGGAATGGAATGGAATGGAATGGAATGGAATGGAATCAACGCAAGTGAAACGAAATGGAATGGAATTGAATGGAATCAACCCAAGTGAAACGGAATGGAATGGAATGGAATGGATTGGGATTGAATGGAATCAACCAGAGTGGAATAGAATGGAATGGATTGGAATGAAATAGAATGGATTGCAATGGAATGGATTCAACCCGAGTGAAATGGAATGGAATATAATGGAATGGAATGGAATGCAATGCAATGCAATGGAATGGAATGGAATGGAATCATCCCGAGTGGAATGGAATGGAATGGAATGAAATGAAATGGAACAGAACGGAATGGAATGGAAAGGAATGGAATCAACGCAAGTGAAACGGATTGGAATGGAGTGGAATGGAATGGAATGGTATGGAATGGAATCCACGCGAGTGAAAGGGAATGAACCGGAATGAAATGGAATGGAATGGAATGGAATGAAATCCACGTGAGTGAAACGGAATGAAACGGAATGGAATGGAATGGAATGGAATGGATTGCAATGGAATGGAATGGAATGGAATGCAATGGAATGGAAAGAACCCGAGTGGAATGGAATGGAATGAAATGGAAAGGAATGGAATGGAATGGAATGGAACGGAATCAACGAGAAGGGAATCGAATGGCATGGAATGGAATGGAAAGAACCCGAGGGTAAAGGAATGGAATGGAATGGAATGCCATGGAATACAATGGAATGGAATGGAATGTCATGGAATAGAATGGAATGGCATGGCATGGCATGGAATGGAATTAACCGGAGTGGAATTGAATGGAATGGAATGGAATGGAATGGAATGGAATGCAATGCAATGGAATAGAAAGGAATGGAATCAACCTGAGAGGAATGGAATGGAATGGAATGGAAGAGAATGGAATGGAATGGCATGGAATCAACCCGGGTGGAATGGAATGGAATGAAATGGAATGGGATGGAATGGAATGGCAAGCAATGGAATGGAATGGCATGGAATGGAATGGAATAAACTCTCGTGCAATGGAATTTAATGGAATGGAATGGAATGGAATCAACGTGAGTGGAATGCAAAGGAAAGGAATGGAATGGAATGGAAGGGAATAGAATGGGAGGGCATGGCATGGAATGGAATATAATCAACACGAGTGGAATGGAATGAAATGCAATGGAATAGAATGGAATGGAATCAACCTGAGTGAAATGGAATGGAATGGAAAGAAATGGAATGGAATGCAAAGGAATGGAATGGAATGGAATGGAATGGAATGGAATGGAATGGAATAGAATGGAATGGAATTGAATGGAATTAAACCGAGTGGAATGGAAGGGAATGGATTGGAATGGAACGGAATCAACGCGAGTGAAACGCAATGGAATGGAATGGAATGAAAAAGAATGGAATTCAATGGAATTAACCCGAGTGGAATGGAACGGAATGGATTGCAATGCAATGGAATGAACCCGAGTGGAATGGAGTGGAATAGAATGGAATGGAATGGAGTAGAATGGAATGGAATGGAATCATCCCGAGTGGAATGGAATGCAATTGAATGAAATGAAATGGAATAGAATGCAATGGAATGGAATGGAATGGAATGGAATGAAATGGAATGGAAAAAACACGAGTGGAATGGTATCTAATGGAATGGAATGGAATGGAATGGAATGGAATGGAATAAACCCCAGTGCCATGGAATGGAATGGAATGGAATGGAATGGAATGGAATGGAATGGAATCAGTGAGAAGGGAATCGAATGGCATGGAATGGAATGGAATCTACCCGAGTGGAATTGAATGGACTGTAATGGAATGGAATGGAATGGAATGGAATGGAATCAATGTGAGCGGAAAGGAAAGGAATGGAATGGAATGGAATGCCATGGAATGGAATGGAATGGCATGGCATGGAATGGAGTAGAATCAAACCGAGTGGAATGGAATGGAATGGAATGGAAAGGAATGCTTTGGAATAGAATGGACAGGAATCAACCTGAGTGGAATGGAATGGAATGGAATGGAATGGAATGGAATGAAGGCGAGTGGAATGGAATAGAATGGAATGGAGAGGAATACAATGGAATGGAATGGAATGGGATGGAATCAACCCGAGTGGAATGGAATGGAAGGGAATGGAATGGAATGGAATGGAGTAGAATCAACCCGAGTGGAATGGAATGGAAGGGAAAGGAATGCAATGGAATGAACGCGAGAGTAATGGAATGGAATGGAATGGAATGGAATCAACCCACGTGGAATGGAATGGAATGGAATGGAATCGAACGGAGGGGAATGGCATGGAATGGACAGGAATCAGCCCAAGTGTAAGTGAATGGCATGGAATGGAATTGAATGCAATGGAATTGAACGGAAAGGAATGGAAACAACCAGAGTGGAATGGAATGCAATGGAATGGAATGGAATGGAATCGAACGGAACGGAATGGAATGGAATGGAATGGAATGGAATGGAACGGAATGGAATGGAAAAATCCCGAGTGGAATGGAATGCAATGAAATGGAAAGGAATGGAATCGAATGGAATGGAACGGAATCAACAAGAAGGGAATCGAATGGCATGGAATTGAATGGAATGAACCCGAGTGTAAAGGAATGGAATGGAATGGAATGCTATGGAATAGAATGGAATGCCATGGCATGGAATGGAATGGAATCAACGCGAATGGAATGGAATGGAATGGAATGGAATGGAATGGAATGGAATGGAATGCAATGGAATGCAATGGAATGGAAAGGAAGGGAATCAACCTGAGAGGAATGGAATGGAATGGAATAGAATGGAATGGAATGGAAGAGAATGGAATGGAATGGGATGGAATCAACCCGAGTGGAATGGAATGGAATGCAGTGGAATGGAATGGAATGGAATGGAATGCAATGGAATGTAATGGAATGGAATGGAATGGAATGGAATAAACCCTAGTGCAATGGAATGGAATGGAATGGAATGGAATGGAATGGAATGGAATGGAATGGAATCAACCCGAGAGGAATGAAATGGAAGGGAAAGGAATGGGATGGAATGAACCCGAGTGTAATGGAATGGAATGGAATGGAATGGAATGGAATGGAATCGAACAGAGGGGAATGGCATGGAATGGAATGGAATCAAACCAAGTGTAATGGAATGGCATGGAATGGAATTGAATGAAATGGAATTGAATGGAAAGGAATGGAATCAACCCGAGTGGAATGGCATGGAAAGAAATGGAATGCCATGGAATAGAATGGAATGGAATCAACCTGAGTGGAATGGAATGGAATGGAAAGGAATGGAATGCAATGGAAAGGAATGAAATGGAATGGAATGGAATGGAATGAAATGGAAAGGAATCAACCTGAGTGGAATGGAATAGAATGGAATGGAGAGAAATTGAATGGAAAGGAATGGCATGGGGTGGAATCAACACGAGTGGAATGGAATGGAATGGAATGGAGTAGAATCAAACCGAGTGGAATGGAATGGAATGGAATGGAAAGGAATGGAATCAACCCGGGAGGAATGAAATGGAAGGGAATGGAAAAGCAAGGAATGAACCCGAGTGGAATGGAATGGAATGGAACGGAATGGAATGGAATGGAATGGAATGGAATGGAATGGAATGGAATAGAGTAGAATGCAATGGAATGGAATAAATTCGAGAGGAAAGGAATGGATTGGAATGGAATGGAATGGAATGGAATGGAGTGGAATGGAATGGACTGCAATGGAATGGAATGGATTGCAATGGAAAGGAAACAACCCGAGTGAAATGGAAAGGAATGGACTGGAGTTGAATGGAATGGAATGGAATGGAATGGAATGGAATCAAACCATGTGGAATGGAATGGAATGGAATGGAATGGAATCAACGCCATTGAAACGGAATGGAATTGAATGGAATGGAAAGGAATAGAAACAACCCAAGTGGAATGAATGGAATGAGGTAGAAAAAAATAGAATGGAATGGAATGGAATAAACCCAAGTGCAATGGAATGGAATGGAATGGAATTGAAAGGAAAGGAATGGAATCAACATGAGTGAAACGGAATGGAATGGAATGGAATAGGAATGGAATGGAATGGAATGGAATCAACCCGAGGGGTATGGAATGGAATGAAATGGAATGGCATGGAACGGAACACAATGGAATGGAATAATCCCGATTGCAATGGAACAGAACGGAATGGAATGGAATGGAATGGAATAGAATGGAATGGAATCAACACGAGCGGAATGGAGACGAATGGATTGAAATGGAATGGAATACAATGGAATGGCAAGGCATGGAATGGAATGGAATGAACCCAAGTGGAATGGAATAGAATGGAATGGAATGCAATGGAATAGAATGGAATGGAATCAAGCTGAGTGGAAAGGAATGGAATGGAAAGGAATGGAATGGAATGGAATGGAATGGAATGGAATGGAATGGAACGGAATCAACCTGAGTGGAATGGAATGTAATGGAATGGAACGGAATGGAATGGAATCAACCCTAGTGGAATGCAGTGGAATGGAATGGAACGGAAGGGAATGGAATGGAATCAACGTGAGTGAAACGGAATGGAATTGAATGGAATGGATTTGAATTGAATGGAATCAACCCGGGTGGAAGGGAATGGAATGGATTGGAATGAAATAGAATGGATTGCAATGGAATGGAATCTACCCGAGTGGAGTGGAATGGAGTATAATGGAATGGAATGGAATGGAATGGAATGGCATTGAATGGAATGGAATGGAATCATCTCGCGTGGAATGGAATGGAATGGAATGGAATCAATGAGAGAGAAACGGATTAGAATGGAAGGGAACGGAGTGGAATAGAAGGGAATGGAAAGAGCACGAGTGAAAAGGAATGAAATGGAATGGAATGGAATGGATTGGAATGGAATGGAACGGAATGGAATAGAATGGAATGGAATGAAATGGAATGGAAAGGAATGGAATGGAATGGAATGGAAGAAACTCCAGTGCAATGGAAAGGAATAATGGAATGGAATGCAATGGAATGGAATCAACGAGAAGGGAAACGAGTGGCATGGAATGGAATGGAATCTACCCAAGTGGAATGGAATGGACTGTAATGGAATGGAATGGAATGAAATGGAATGGAATTTCATCAATGAGAGCGGAGCGGAAAAAATGGAAGAGAATGGATTGGAAGGGAATACAATGGATTGGCATGGCATGGAATGGAATGGAATCAACCCGAGTGTAATGGAATGGAATGGCATGGAATGCCACGGAATAGAAGGGAAAGGAATCAACCTGATTGGAATAGAATGGAATGGAAAGGAATGGAATGGAATGGAAAGGAATGGAATGGAATGGAATGCAACGGAATGGAATGGAATGGAATGGAATGGGATGCAATGGAATGGAATCAACCCGAGTGGAATGGAATAGAATGGAATGGAGAGAAATAGAATGGAAAGGAATGGAATGGGGTGGAATCAACCCGAGTGGAATCGAAAGGAATGGAATGGAATGGCATGGAGTAGAATCAAACCAAGTGGAATGGTATGGAATGGAATGGAATCAACCCCAGTGGAATGAAATGGAAGGGAATGGAACGGAATGGAATGAACCCCAGTAGAATGGAATGGAATGGAATAGAAAGAATGGAATGGAATGGAATGGAAAGGAATGGAATGGAATGGAATGGAGTGGAATGGAATGGAATGGAATGGAACGGAGTGGAATGGAATGGAATGGAATGGAGTGGAATGGAATGGAATGGAAAGGAATCAACCCGGGAGGAAAGGAATAGAAAGGAATGGAATGGAATGGAATGCAATGGAATGGAATGGAATGGAATGGAATGGAATGGAATGGAATGGAATGGAATGGAATGGATTGCAAAGGAATGGAATGGATTGAAATGGAAAGGAAACATCCCGAGTGAAATGGAATGGAATGGAATGGAATGGAATGGAATCCACCCAAGTGGAATGGAATGGAATGGAATGGAACAGAATGGAATGGAATCAACGCGACTGAAACGGAATGGAATGGAATGGAATGGAATGGAAGAGAAACAACCCAAGTGGAATGAATGGAATCAAATGGAATGGAACGGAATGAAATGGAATAAACATTACTGCAATGGAATGGAATGGAATGGAATGGAATGGAATGGAATGGAATGGAATGGAATGGAATCAACCTGGGAGGAAATGAATAGAAAGGAATGGAATGGAATGGAATGGAGTGGAATGGAATGGAATTGAATGGATTGCAAAGGAATGGAATGGATTTCAATGGAAAGGAAACGTCCCGAGTGGAATGGAATGGAAAGGAATGGAATGGAATGGAATGGAATGGAATGGAATGGAATCAACCCAAGTGGAATGGAATGGAATGGAATGGAACAGAATGGAATGGAATCAATGCAATTGAAACGGAATGGAATGGAATGGAATGGAATGGAAGAGAAACAACCCGAGTGGAATGAATGGAATGGAATGGAAGGGAATGGAATGGAATGGAATGGAATGGAATAAAAACTAGTGCAATGGAATGGAATTGAATAGAATGGAATGGAATTTAAAGGAATGGAATCAACGTGAGTGAAACAGAATGGAATGGAACGGAATGCCATGGAATGGAATGGAATAGGAATGGAATGGAATGGAATGGAATCAACCCGAGGGGTATGGAATGGAATGAATTGGAATGGCATGGAACGGAATACAATAAAATGGAATAATCCCGAGTGCAGTGGAACGGAACGGAATGGAATGGAATGGAATAGAATGGAATGGAATCAACGCGAGCAGAATGGAAACGAATGGATTGAAATTGAATGGAATAAAAAGGAATGGCAAGACATGGAATGGAATGGAATGAACCTGAGTGGAATGGAATGGAATGGAATGGAATGCAATGGAATAGAATGGAATGGAAGCAAGCTGAGTGGAATGGAATGGAATGGAATGGAATGGAATGCAATGGAATAGAATGGAATGGAAGCAAGCTGAGTGGAATGGAATGGAATGGAATGGAATGGAATGGAATGGACTGGAAATAACGCGAGTGAAATGAAATGGAATGTAATGGAACGGAATGGAATGGAATGGAACGGAATGGAATGGTAACAATCCGAGTGGAATGGAATGGAATGAAATGGAATGGAATGGAATGGAAAGGAATGGAATGGAATGGAATCAATGAGAGTGGAAAGTAGTAGAATGGAATGGAACGGAATCAAAGAGAAGGGAATCAAATGGCATGGAATGGAATGGAATCTACCCGAGTGGAATGGAATGGAATGGAGAGAATGGAATTAACGCGAGTGAAACGGAATGGAATGGAATGGAATGGAATGGAATGGAATCAACGTGAGTGAAATGAAATGGAATGGAATGGAATGGAATGGAGTGGAATCAACCCGAGTGGAATGGAATGGAATGAAATGGAATGTAATGGAATTGAATGGAACGGATTGGAAGGGAAAGAACCAGAGTGTAATGGAATGGAATGGAATGAAATGGAATGGAATAGAATGGAATGGAATGGAATAGAATGGAATGGAATGGAATGGAATAGAATGGAATGGAATGGAATGGAATGGAATCAACGCGAGTGAAACGGAATGGAATGAAATGGAATGGAATGGAGTGGCATGGAATGGAATGGAATGGAATGGAATGGAATGGAATGGAATCAACCTGAGGGGAAAGGAATGGAATGGAATGGAATAAACCCAAGGGCAATGGAATGGATTGGAATGGAATGGAACGGAATGGAATGGAGTGGAAAGGAATCAAAGGGAGTGGAATGGAATGGAATGGAGAGGAATGGAATCAATGAGAAGGAAACGAATGGCATGGAAAGGAGTGGAATCTAACCGAATGCAATGGAATGGAATGGAATGGAAAGGAACGGAGTGGAATGGAATGGAATGGAATGGAACGGAGTGGAATGGAATGGAATGGAATGGAACGGAGTGGAATGGAATGGAATGGAATGGAACGGAGTGGAATGGAATGGAATGGAATGGAACGGAGTGGAATGGAATGGAATGGAACGGAGTGGAATGGAATGGAATGGAATGGAACGGAGTGGAATGGAATGGAATGCAATGGAATGGAAAGAACCCGAGTGGAATGAAAAGGAATGGAATGGAATGCCATGGAATAGAATGGAATGGCATGGCATGGAATGGAATGGAATTAACCAGAGTGGAATGGAATGGATGGAATGGAATTGAAAGGAATGCAATGGAATAGAAAGGAATGGAATCAACGTGAGAGGAATGGAATGGAATGGAATGGAAGAGAATGGAATGAAATGTCATGGAATCAACCCGCATGGAATGGAATGGAATGCAATGGAAAGGGATGGGATGGAATGGAATGGAATGCAATGGAATGGAATGGCATGGAATGGAATGGAATAAACTCTCGTGCAATGGAATTTAATGGAATGGAATGGAATAGAATCAACGTGAGTGGATTGCAAAGGAAAGGAATGGAATGGAATGGAAGGGAATAGAATGGGATGGCATGGCATGGAATGGAATATAATCAACACGAGTGGAATGGAATGGAATGCAATGAAATAGAATGGAATGGAATCAACCTGAGTGGAATGGAATGGAGTGGAAAGAAATGGAATGGAATGCAAAGGAATGGAATGGAATGGAATGGAATGGAATGGAATGGAATGGAATGGAATGGAATGGAATGGAATTAAACCGAGTGGAATGGAAGGGAATGGATTGGAATGGAATGGAATCAACGCGAGTGAAACGCAATGGAATGGAATGGAATGAAAAAGAATGGAATTGAATGGAATCAACCCGAGTGGAAAGGAATGGAATGGATTGAAATGCAATGGAATGAACCGGAGTGGAATGGAATGGAATAGAATGGAATGGAATGGAATAGAATGGAATGGAATGAAACGGAATAGAATGCAACGGAATGGAATGGAATGGAATGAAATGGAATGGAAAAAAACACGAGTGGAATGGAATCTAATGTAATGGAATGGAATGGAATAAACCCTATTGCCATGTAATGGAATGGAATGGAATGGAATGGAATGGAATGGAATGGAATGGAATCAACCCAAGTGGAATGGAATGGAATGGAATGGAACAGAATGGAATGCAATCAACGCGATTGAAACGGAATGGAATGGAATGGAAGAGAAACAACCCGAGTGGAATGAATGGAATCAAATGGAATGGAATGGAATGGAATGGAATGGAATGGAATGGAATGGAATGGAATAAACACTAGTGCAATGGAATGGAATTGAATGGAATGGAATGGAATTTAAACGAATGGAACCAACGTGAGTGAAACAGAATGGAATGGACCAGAATGGAATGGAATGCAATAGGAATGGTATGGAATGGAATGGAATGGAATGGAATCAACCCGAGGGGTATGGAAAGGAATGGAATGGAATGGAATGGAATGGAATACAATGGCATGGCATGGCACGAAATGGAATGGAATCAACCCGAGTCGAATGCAATGGAATGGAATGGAATAGAATGCAATGGAATAGAATGGAATGAAATCAACCTGAGTGGAATGGAGTGGAATGGAATGGAATAGAATGGAATGGAATGGAATGGGATGGAATCAACACTAGTGGAATGGAATAGAATGGAATGGAGAGGACTAGAATGAATGGAATGGAATGGGATGAAATGAACACGAGTAAAATGGAATGGAATGGAATGGAATGGAATGGAATGGAATGGAATGGAATGGAATGGACTAGAATCAAACCGAGTGGAATGGTATGGAATGGAATGGAATCAACCCGAGTGGAATGAAATGGAAGGGAATGGAACGGAATGGAATGAACCCCAGTAGAATGGAATGGAATGGAATGGAATGGAATGGAATAGAAAGGAATGGAATGGAATGGAATGGAATGGAATGGAATGGAATGGAATGGAAAGGAATGGAATGAAGTGGAATGGAATGGAATGGAGTGGAATGGAATGGAATGGAATCAACCCGGGAGGAAAGGAATAGAAAGGAATGGAATGGAATGGAATGCAATGGAATGGAATGGAATGGAATGCAATGGAATGGAATGGATTGCAAAGGAATGGAATGGATTGCAATGGAAAGGAAACATCCCGTGTGAAATGGAATGGAATGGAATGGAATGGAATGGAATGGAATGGAATCAACCCAAGTGGAATTGAATGGAATGGAATGGAACAGAATGGAATGGAATCAACGCGATTGAAACGGAATGGAATGCAATGGAATGGAAGAGAAACAACCCGAGTGGAATGAATGGAATCAAATGGAATGGAATGGAATGGAATAAACACTAGTGCAATGGAATGCAATGGAATGGCATGGAATGGAATGGAATTTAAAGGAATGGAATCAACGTGAGTGAAACAGAATGGCATGGAACGGAATGGAATGGAATGGAATGGAATGGAGTGGAATGGAATGGAATGGAATCAACCCGGGAGGAAAGGAATAGAAAGGAATGGAATGGAATGGAATGGAATGGAATGGAATGGAATGGAATGGAATGGAATGGAATGGAATGGAATTGAATGGATTGCAAAGGAATGGAATGGATTGCAATAGAAAGGAAACATCCCGAGTGAAATGGAATGGAATGGAATGGAATGAAATGGAAAGGAATCAACCTGAGTGGAATGGAATAGAATGGAATGGAGAGAAATTGAATGGAAAGAAATGGCATGGGGTGGAATCAACACGAGTGGAATGGAATGGAATGGAATGGAATGGAATGGAAAGGAGTAGAATCAAACCGAGTTGAATGGAATGGAATGGAATGGAAAGGAATGGAATCAACCCGGGAGGAATGAAATGGAAGGGAATGGAAAAGCAAGGAATGAACCCGAGTGGAATGGAGTGGAATGGAACGGAATGGAATGGAATGGAATGGAATGGAACGGAGTAGAATGCAATGGAATGGAATAAATTCGAGAGGAAAGGAATGGATTGGAATGGAATGGAATGGAGTGGAATGGAATGGACTGCAAAGGAATGGAACGGATTGCAATGGAAAGGAAACAACCCGAGTGAAATGGAAAGGAATGGACTGGAGTTGAATGGAATGGAATGGAATGGAATGGAACCAAACCATGTGGAGTGGAATGGAATGGAATGGAATGGAATCAACGCCATTGAAACGGAATGGAATTGAATGGAATGGAAAGGAATAGAAACAACCCAAGTGGAATGAATGCAATGAGGTAGAAAAAAATAGAATGGAATGGAATGGAATAAACCCAAGTGCAATGGAATGGAATGGAATGGAATTGAAAGGAAAGGAATGGAATCAACATGAGTGAAACGGAATGGAATGGAATGGAATGGAATAGGAATGGAATGGAATGGAATGGAATCAACCCGAGGGGTATGGAATGGAATGAAATGGAATGGCATGGAACGGAACACAATGGAATGGAATAATCCCGATTGCAATGGAACAGAACGGAAAGGAATGGAATGGAATGGAATAGAATGGAATGGAATAAACACGAGCGGAATGCAGACGAATGGATTGAAATGGAATGGAATACAATGGAATGGCAACGCATGGAATTGAATGGAATGAACCCAAGTGGAATGGATTAGAATGGAATGGAATGCAATGGAATAGAATGGAATGGAATCAAGCTGAGTGGAAAGGAATGGAATGGAAAGGAATGGAATGGAATGGAATGGAATGGAATGGAATGGAATGGAACGGAATCAACCTGAGTGGAATGGAATGTAATGTTATGGAACGGAATGGAATGGAATCAACCCTAGTGGAATGCAGTGGAATGGAATGGAACGAAATGGAATGGAATGGAATCAACGTGAGTGAAACGGAATGGAATTGAATGGAATGGATTTGAATTGAATGGAATCAACCCGGGTGGAATGGAATGGAATGGATTGGAATGAAATAGAATGGATTGCAAGGGAATGGAATCAACCCGAGTGGAGTGGAATGGAGTATAATGGAATGGAATGGAATGGAATGGCATTGAATGGAATGGAATGGAATCATCTCGCGTGGAATGGAATGGAATGGAATGGAATCAATGAGAGAGAAACGGATTAGAATGGAAGGGAACGGAGTGGAATAGAACGGAATGCAAAGAGCACGAGTGAAACTGAATGAAATGGAATGGAATGGAATGGATTGGAATGGAATGGAACGGAATGGAATAGAATGGAATGGAATGAAATGGAATGGAAAGGAATGGAATGGAATGGAATGGAAGAAACTCCAGTGCAATGGAAAGGAATAATGGAATGGAATGCAATGGAATGGAATCAACGAGAAGGGAAACGAGTGGCATGGAATGGAATGGAATCTACCCAAGTGGAATGGAATGGACTGTAATGGAATGGAATGGAATGAAATGGAATGGAATTTCATCAATGAGAGCGGAGCGGAAAAAATGGAAGAGAATGGATTGGAAGGGAATACAATGGATTGGCATGGCATGGAATGGAATGGAATCAACCCGAGTGTAATGGAATGGAATGGAATGGAATGCCACGGAATAGAAGGGAAAGGAATCAACCTGATTGGAATAGAATGGAATGGAAAGGAATGCAATGGAATGGAAAGGAATGGAATGGAATGGAATGCAACGGAATGGAATGGAATGGAATGGAATGGAATGCAATGGAATGGAATCAATCCGAGTGGAATGGAATAGAAAGGAATGGAGAGAAATAGAATGGAAAGGAATGGAATGGAATGGAATGGAATGGCATGGAGTAGAATCAAACCGAGTGGAATGGTATGGAATGGAATGGAATCAACCCCAGTGGAATGAAATGGAAGGGAATGGAACGGAATGGAATGAACCCGAGTAGAATGGAATGGAATGGAATAGAAAGAATGCAATGGAATGGAAAGGAATGGAATGGAATGGAATGGAGTGGAATGGAATGGAATGGAATGGAATGGAATGGAATGGAATGGAATGGAATGGAATGGAGTGGAATGGAATGGAATGGAATGGAGTGGAATGGAATGGAATGGAATGGAATCAACCCGGGAGGAAAGGAATAGAAAGGAATGGAATGGAATGGAATGGAATGGAATGGAATGGAATGGAATGGAATGGATTGCAAAGGAATGGAATGGATTGCAATGGAAAGGAAACATCCCGAGTGAAATGGAATGGAATGGAATGGAATGGAATCCACACAAGTGGAATGGAATGGAAGGGAATGGAATGGAATGGAATAAAAACTAGTGCAATGGAATGGAATTGAATGGAATGGAATGGAATTTAAAGGAATGGAATCAACGTGAGTGAAACAGAATGGAATGGAACGGAATGGAATGGAATGGAATGGAATAGGAATGGAATGGAATGGAATGGAATCAACCCGAGGGGTATGGAATGGAATGAAGTGGAATGGCATGGAATGGAATAGAATAAAATGGAATAATCCCGAGTGCAATGGAACGGAACGGAATGGAATGGAATGGAATTGAATGGAATGGAATCAACACGAGCAGAATGGAAACGAATGGATTGAAATTGAATGGAATACAAAGGAATGGCAAGACATGTAATGCAATGGAATGAACCCGAGTGGAATGGAATGGAATGGAATGGAATGCAATGGAATAGAATGGAATGGAAGCAAGCTGAGTGGAATGGAATGGAATGAAATGGAATGGAATGGAATGGAAATAACGCGAGTGAAATGAAATGGAATGGAATGGAACGGAATGGAATGGAATGGAACGGAATGGAATGGTAACAATCCGAGTGGAATGGAATGCAATGAAATGGAATGGAATGGAATGGAAAGGAATGGAATGGAATGGAATCAATGAGAGTGGAAAGTAGTAGAATGGAATGGAAAGGAATCAAAGAGAAGGGAAACAAATGGCATGGAATGGAATGGAATCTACCCGAGTGGAATGGAATGGAATGGAGAGAATGGAATTAACGCGAGTGAAACGGAATGGAATGGAATCAACGTGAGTGAAATGAAATGGAATGGAATGGAATGGAATGGAGTGGAATCAACCCGAGTGGAATGGAATGGAATGAAATGGAATGTAATGGAATTGAAAGGAACGGATTGGAAGGGAAAGAACCAGAGTGTAATGCAATGGAATGGAATGAAATGGAATGGAATAGAATGGAATGGAATGGAATAGAATGGAATGGAATGCAATAGAATGGAATGGAATGGAATGGAATGGAATGGAATAGAATGGAATGGAATGGAATGGAATGGAATGGAATGGAATGGAATCAACGCGAGTGAAACGGAATGGAATGAAATGGAATGGAATGGAGTGGCATGGAATGGAATGGAATGGAATGGAATGGAATGGAATCAACCTGAGGGGAAAGGAATGGAATGGAATGGAATAAACCCAAGGGCAATGGAATGGATTGGAATGGAATGGAACGGAATGGAATGGAGTGGAAAGGAATGAAAGGGAGTGGAATGGAATGGAATGGAGAGGAATGGAATCAATGAGAAGGAAACGAATGGCATGGAAAGGAGTGGAATCTAACCGAATGCAATGGAATGGAATGGAATGGAAAGGAACGGAGTGGAATGGAATGGAATGGAATGGAACGGAGTGGAATGGAATGGAATGGAATCGAACGGAGTGGAATGGAATGGAATGGAATGGAACGGAGTGGAATGGAATGGAATGGAATGGAACGGAGTGGAATGGAATGGAATGCAATGGAATGGAAAGAACCCGAGTGGAATGAAAAGGAATGGAATGGAATGCCATGGAATAGAATGGAATGGCATGGCATGGAATGGAATGGAATTAACCAGAGTGGAATGGAATGGATGGAATGGAATTGAAAGGAATGCAATGGAATAGAAAGGAATGGAATCAACGTGAGAGGAATGGAATGGAATGGAATGGAAGAGAATGGAATGAAATGTCATGGAATCAACCCGCATGGAATGGAATGGAATGCAATGGAAAGGGATGGGATGGAATGGAATGGAATGCAATGGAATGGAATGGCATGGAATGGAATGGAATAAACTCTCGTGCAATGGAATTTAATGGAATGGAATGGAATAGAATCAACGTGAGTGGATTGCAAAGGAAAGGAATGGAATGGAATGGAAGGGAATAGAATGGGATGGCATGGCATGGAATGGAATATAATCAACACGAGTGGAATGGAATGGAATGCAATGAAATAGAATGGAATGGAATCAACCTGAGTGGAATGGAATGGAGTGGAAAGAAATGGAATGGAATGCAAAGGAATGGAATGGAATGGAATGGAATGGAATGGAATAGAATGGAATGGAATGGAATGGAATGGAATGGAATGGAATGGAATGGAATGGAATTAAACCGAGTGGAATGGAAGGGAATGGATTGGAATGGAATGGAATCAACGCGAGTGAAACGCAATGGAATGGAATGGAATGAAAAAGAATGGAATTGAATGGAATCAACCCGAGTGGAAAGGAATGGAATGGATTGAAATGCAATGGAATGAACCGGAGTGGAATGGAATGGAATAGAATGGAATGGAATGGAATAGAATGGAATGGAATGAAACGGAATAGAATGCAACGGAATGGAATGGAATGGAATGAAATGGAATGGAAAAAAACACGAGTGGAATGGAATCTAATGTAATGGAATGGAATGGAATAAACCCTATTGCCATGTAATGGAATGGAATGGAATGGAATGGAATGGAATGGAATGGAATGGAATCAACCCAAGTGGAATGGAATGGAATGGAATGGAACAGAATGGAATGCAATCAACGCGATTGCAACGGAATGGAATGGAATGGAAGAGAAACAACCCGAGTGGAATGAATGGAATCAAATGGAATGGAATGGAATGGAATGGAATGGAATGGAATGGAATGGAATGGAATGGAATAAACACTAGTGCAATGGAATGGAATTGAATGGAATGGAATGGAATTTAAACGAATGGAACCAACGTGAGTGAAACAGAATGGAATGGACCAGAATGGAATGGAATGCAATAGGAATGGTATGGAATGGAATGGAATGGAATGGAATCAACCCGAGGGGTATGGAAAGGAATGGAATGGAATGGAATGGAATGGAATACAATGGCATGGCATGGCACGAAATGGAATGGAATCAACCCGAGTCGAATGCAATGGAATGGAATGGAATAGAATGCAATGGAATAGAATGGAATGAAATCAACCTGAGTGGAATGGAGTGGAATGGAATGGAATAGAATGGAATGGAATGGAATGGGATGGAATCAACACTAGTGGAATGGAATAGAATGGAATGGAGAGGACTAGAATGAATGGAATGGAATGGGATGAAATGAACACGAGTAAAATGGAATGGAATGGAATGGAATGGAATGGAATGGAATGGAATGGAATGGAATGGACTAGAATCAAACCGAGTGGAATGGTATGGAATGGAATGGAATCAACCCGAGTGGAATGAAATGGAAGGGAATGGAACGGAATGGAATGAACCCCAGTAGAATGGAATGGAATGGAATGGAATGGAATGGAATAGAAAGGAATGGAATGGAATGGAATGGAATGGAATGGAATGGAATGGAAAGGAATGGAATGAAGTGGAATGGAATGGAATGGAGTGGAATGGAATGGAATGGAATCAACCCGGGAGGAAAGGAATAGAAAGGAATGGAATGGAATGGAATGCAATGGAATGGAATGGAATGGAATGCAATGGAATGGAATGGATTGCAAAGGAATGGAATGGATTGCAATGGAAAGGAAACATCCCGTGTGAAATGGAATGGAATGGAATGGAATGGAATGGAATGGAATCAACCCAAGTGGAATTGAATGGAATGGAATGGAACAGAATGGAATGGAATCAACGCGATTGAAACGGAATGGAATGCAATGGAATGGAAGAGAAACAACCCGAGTGGAATGAATGGAATCAAATGGAATGGAATGGAATGGAATAAACACTAGTGCAATGGAATGCAATGGAATGGCATGGAATGGAATGGAATTTAAAGGAATGGAATCAACGTGAGTGAAACAGAATGGCATGGAACGGAATGGAATGGAATGGAATGGAATGGAGTGGAATGGAATGGAATGGAATCAACCCGGGAGGAAAGGAATAGAAAGGAATGGAATGGAATGGAATGGAATGGAATGGAATGGAATGGAATGGAATGGAATGGAATGGAATGGAATGGAATGGAATTGAATGGATTGCAAAGGAATGGAATGGATTGCAATAGAAAGGAAACATCCCGAGTGAAATGGAATGGAATGGAATGGAATGAAATGGAAAGGAATCAACCTGAGTGGAATGGAATAGAATGGAATGGAGAGAAATTGAATGGAAAGAAATGGCATGGGGTGGAATCAACACGAGTGGAATGGAATGGAATGGAATGGAATGGAATGGAATGGAAAGGAGTAGAATCAAACCGAGTTGAATGGAATGGAATGGAATGGAAAGGAATGGAATCAACCCGGGAGGAATGAAATGGAAGGGAATGGAAAAGCAAGGAATGAACCCGAGTGGAATGGAGTGGAATGGAACGGAATGGAATGGAATGGAATGGAATGGAACGGAGTAGAATGCAATGGAATGGAATAAATTCGAGAGGAAAGGAATGGATTGGAATGGAATGGAATGGAGTGGAATGGAATGGACTGCAAAGGAATGGAACGGATTGCAATGGAAAGGAAACAACCCGAGTGAAATGGAAAGGAATGGACTGGAGTTGAATGGAATGGAATGGAATGGAATGGAACCAAACCATGTGGAGTGGAATGGAATGGAATGGAATGGAATCAACGCCATTGAAACGGAATGGAATTGAATGGAATGGAAAGGAATAGAAACAACCCAAGTGGAATGAATGCAATGAGGTAGAAAAAAATAGAATGGAATGGAATGGAATAAACCCAAGTGCAATGGAACGGAATGGAATGGAATGGAATGGAATAGGAATGGAATGGAATGGAATGGAATCAACCCGAGGGGTATGGAATGGAATGAAATGGAATGGCATGGAACGGAACACAATGGAATGGAATAATCCCGATTGCAATGGAACAGAACGGAAAGGAATGGAATGGAATGGAATAGAATGGAATGGAATAAACACGAGCGGAATGCAGACGAATGGATTGAAATGGAATGGAATACAATGGAATGGCAACGCATGGAATTGAATGGAATGAACCCAAGTGGAATGGATTAGAATGGAATGGAATGCAATGGAATAGAATGGAATGGAATCAAGCTGAGTGGAAAGGAATGGAATGGAAAGGAATGGAATGGAATGGAATGGAATGGAATGGAATGGAATGGAACGGAATCAACCTGAGTGGAATGGAATGTAATGTTATGGAACGGAATGGAATGGAATCAACCCTAGTGGAATGCAGTGGAATGGAATGGAACGAAATGGAATGGAATGGAATCAACGTGAGTGAAACGGAATGGAATTGAATGGAATGGATTTGAATTGAATGGAATCAACCCGGGTGGAATGGAATGGAATGGATTGGAATGAAATAGAATGGATTGCAAGGGAATGGAATCAACCCGAGTGGAGTGGAATGGAGTATAATGGAATGGAATGGAATGGAATGGCATTGAATGGAATGGAATGGAATCATCTCGCGTGGAATGGAATGGAATGGAATGGAATCAATGAGAGAGAAACGGATTAGAATGGAAGGGAACGGAGTGGAATAGAACGGAATGCAAAGAGCACGAGTGAAACTGAATGAAATGGAATGGAATGGAATGGATTGGAATGGAATGGAACGGAATGGAATAGAATGGAATGGAATGAAATGGAATGGAAAGGAATGGAATGGAATGGAATGGAAGAAACTCCAGTGCAATGGAAAGGAATAATGGAATGGAATGCAATGGAATGGAATCAACGAGAAGGGAAACGAGTGGCATGGAATGGAATGGAATCTACCCAAGTGGAATGGAATGGACTGTAATGGAATGGAATGGAATGAAATGGAATGGAATTTCATCAATGAGAGCGGAGCGGAAAAA
This sequence comes from Pan paniscus, assembly GCF_029289425.2. NCBI lineage: Eukaryota > Metazoa > Chordata > Mammalia > Primates > Hominidae > Pan > Pan paniscus. The sequence continues at coordinate 36,129,590 of NC_073270.2, forward strand.
ATGGAAGAGAATGGATTGGAAGGGAATACAATGGATTGGCATGGCATGGAATGGAATGGAATCAACCCGAGTGTAATGGAATGGAATGGAATGGAATGCCACGGAATAGAAGGGAAAGGAATCAACCTGATTGGAATAGAATGGAATGGAAAGGAATGCAATGGAATGGAAAGGAATGGAATGGAATGGAATGCAACGGAATGGAATGGAATGGAATGGAATGGAATGCAATGGAATGGAATCAATCCGAGTGGAATGGAATAGAAAGGAATGGAGAGAAATAGAATGGAAAGGAATGGAATGGAATGGAATGGAATGGCATGGAGTAGAATCAAACCGAGTGGAATGGTATGGAATGGAATGGAATCAACCCCAGTGGAATGAAATGGAAGGGAATGGAACGGAATGGAATGAACCCGAGTAGAATGGAATGGAATGGAATAGAAAGAATGCAATGGAATGGAAAGGAATGGAATGGAATGGAATGGAGTGGAATGGAATGGAATGGAATGGAATGGAATGGAATGGAATGGAATGGAATGGAGTGGAATGGAATGGAATGGAATGGAGTGGAATGGAATGGAATGGAATGGAATCAACCCGGGAGGAAAGGAATAGAAAGGAATGGAATGGAATGGAATGGAATGGAATGGAATGGAATGGAATGGAATGGAATGGAATGGAATGGAATGGATTGCAAAGGAATGGAATGGATTGCAATGGAAAGGAAACATCCCGAGTGAAATGGAATGGAATGGAATGGAATGGAATCCACACAAGTGGAATAGAATGGAAGGGAATGGAATGGAATGGAATAAAAACTAGTGCAATGGAATGGAATTGAATGGAATGGAATGGAATTTAAAGGAATGGAATCAACGTGAGTGAAACAGAATGGAATGGAACGGAATGGAATGGAATGGAATGGAATAGGAATGGAATGGAATGGAATGGAATCAACCCGAGGGGTATGGAATGGAATGAAGTGGAATGGCATGGAATGGAATAGAATAAAATGGAATAATCCCGAGTGCAATGGAACGGAACGGAATGGAATGGAATGGAATTGAATGGAATGGAATCAACACGAGCAGAATGGAAACGAATGGATTGAAATTGAATGGAATACAAAGGAATGGCAAGACATGTAATGCAATGGAATGAACCCGAGTGGAATGGAATGGAATGGAATGGAATGCAATGGAATAGAATGGAATGGAAGCAAGCTGAGTGGAATGGAATGGAATGAAATGGAATGGAATGGAATGGAAATAACGCGAGTGAAATGAAATGGAATGGAATGGAACGGAATGGAATGGAATGGAACGGAATGGAATGGTAACAATCCGAGTGGAATGGAATGCAATGAAATGGAATGGAATGGAATGGAAAGGAATGGAATGGAATGGAATCAATGAGAGTGGAAAGTAGTAGAATGGAATGGAAAGGAATCAAAGAGAAGGGAAACAAATGGCATGGAATGGAATGGAATCTACCCGAGTGGAATGGAATGGAATGGAGAGAATGGAATTAACGCGAGTGAAACGGAATGGAATGGAATCAACGTGAGTGAAATGAAATGGAATGGAATGGAATGGAATGGAGTGGAATCAACCCGAGTGGAATGGAATGGAATGAAATGGAATGTAATGGAATTGAAAGGAACGGATTGGAAGGGAAAGAACCAGAGTGTAATGCAATGGAATGGAATGAAATGGAATGGAATAGAATGGAATGGAATGGAATAGAATGGAATGGAATGCAATAGAATGGAATGGAATGGAATGGAATGGAATGGAATAGAATGGAATGGAATGGAATGGAATGGAATGGAATGGAATGGAATCAACGCGAGTGAAACGGAATGGAATGAAATGGAATGGAATGGAGTGGCATGGAATGGAATGGAATGGAATGGAATGGAATGGAATCAACCTGAGGGGAAAGGAATGGAATGGAATGGAATAAACCCAAGGGCAATGGAATGGATTGGAATGGAATGGAACGGAATGGAATGGAGTGGAAAGGAATCAAAGGGAGTGGAATGGAATGGAATGGAGAGGAATGGAATCAATGAGAAGGAAACGAATGGCATGGAAAGGAGTGGAATCTAACCGAATGCAATGGAATGGAATGGAATGGAAAGGAACGGAGTGGAATGGAATGGAATGGAATGGAACGGAGTGGAATGGAATGGAATGGAATCGAACGGAGTGGAATGGAATGGAATGGAATGGAACGGAGTGGAATGGAATGGAATGGAATGGAACGGAGTGGAATGGAATGGAATGCAATGGAATGGAAAGAACCCGAGTGGAATGAAAAGGAATGGAATGGAATGCCATGGAATAGAATGGAATGGCATGGCATGGAATGGAATGGAATTAACCAGAGTGGAATGGAATGGATGGAATGGAATTGAAAGGAATGCAATGGAATAGAAAGGAATGGAATCAACGTGAGAGGAATGGAATGGAATGGAATGGAAGAGAATGGAATGAAATGTCATGGAATCAACCCGCATGGAATGGAATGGAATGCAATGGAAAGGGATGGGATGGAATGGAATGGAATGCAATGGAATGGAATGGCATGGAATGGAATGGAATAAACTCTCGTGCAATGGAATTTAATGGAATGGAATGGAATAGAATCAACGTGAGTGGATTGCAAAGGAAAGGAATGGAATGGAATGGAAGGGAATAGAATGGGATGGCATGGCATGGAATGGAATATAATCAACACGAGTGGAATGGAATGGAATGCAATGAAATAGAATGGAATGGAATCAACCTGAGTGGAATGGAATGGAGTGGAAAGAAATGGAATGGAATGCAAAGGAATGGAATGGAATGGAATGGAATGGAATGGAATAGAATGGAATGGAATGGAATGGAATGGAATGGAATGGAATGGAATGGAATGGAATGGAATTAAACCGAGTGGAATGGAAGGGAATGGATTGGAATGGAATGGAATCAACGCGAGTGAAACGCAATGGAATGGAATGGAATGAAAAAGAATGGAATTGAATGGAATCAACCCGAGTGGAAAGGAATGGAATGGATTGAAATGCAATGGAATGAACCGGAGTGGAATGGAATGGAATAGAATGGAATGGAATGGAATAGAATGGAATGGAATGAAACGGAATAGAATGCAACGGAATAGAATGCAACGGAATGGAATGGAATGGAATGAAATGGAATGGAAAAAAACACGAGTGGAATGGAATCTAATGTAATGGAATGGAATGGAATAAACCCTATTGCCATGTAATGGAATGGAATGGAATGGAATGGAATGGAATGGAATGGAATGGAATCAACCCAAGTGGAATGGAATGGAATGGAATGGAACAGAATGGAATGCAATCAACGCGATTGAAACGGAATGGAATGGAATGGAAGAGAAACAACCCGAGTGGAATGAATGGAATCAAATGGAATGGAATGGAATGGAATGGAATGGAATGGAATGGAATGGAATGGAATAAACACTAGTGCAATGGAATGGAATTGAATGGAATGGAATGGAATTTAAACGAATGGAACCAACGTGAGTGAAACAGAATGGAATGGACCAGAATGGAATGGAATGCAATAGGAATGGTATGGAATGGAATGGAATGGAATGGAATCAACCCGAGGGGTATGGAAAGGAATGGAATGGAATGGAATGGAATGGAATACAATGGCATGGCATGGCACGAAATGGAATGGAATCAACCCGAGTCGAATGCAATGGAATGGAATGGAATAGAATGCAATGGAATAGAATGGAATGAAATCAACCTGAGTGGAATGGAGTGGAATGGAATGGAATAGAATGGAATGGAATGGAATGGGATGGAATCAACACTAGTGGAATGGAATAGAATGGAATGGAGAGGACTAGAATGAATGGAATGGAATGGGATGAAATGAACACGAGTAAAATGGAATGGAATGGAATGGAATGGAATGGAATGGAATGGAATGGAATGGAATGGAATGGACTAGAATCAAACCGAGTGGAATGGTATGGAATGGAATGGAATCAACCCGAGTGGAATGAAATGGAAGGGAATGGAACGGAATGGAATGAACCCCAGTAGAATGGAATGGAATGGAATGGAATGGAATAGAAAGGAATGGAATGGAATGGAATGGAATGGAATGGAATGGAATGGAATGGAAAGGAATGGAATGAAGTGGAATGGAATGGAATGGAGTGGAATGGAATGGAATGGAATCAACCCGGGAGGAAAGGAATAGAAAGGAATGGAATGGAATGGAATGCAATGGAATGGAATGGAATGGAATGCAATGGAATGGAATGGATTGCAAAGGAATGGAATGGATTGCAATGGAAAGGAAACATCCCGTGTGAAATGGAATGGAATGGAATGGAATGGAATGGAATGGAATCAACCCAAGTGGAATTGAATGGAATGGAATGGAACAGAATGGAATGGAATCAACGCGATTGAAACGGAATGGAATGCAATGGAATGGAAGAGAAACAACCCGAGTGGAATGAATGGAATCAAATGGAATGGAATGGAATGGAATAAACACTAGTGCAATGGAATGCAATGGAATGGCATGGAATGGAATGGAATTTAAAGGAATGGAATCAACGTGAGTGAAACAGAATGGCATGGAACGGAATGGAATGGAATGGAATGGAATGGAGTGGAACGGAATGGAATGGAATCAACCCGGGAGGAAAGGAATAGAAAGGAATGGAATGGAATGGAATGGAATGGAATGGAATGGAATGGAATGGAATGGAATGGAATGGAATGGAATTGAATGGATTGCAAAGGAATGGAATGGATTGCAATAGAAAGGAAACATCCCGAGTGAAATGGAATGGAATGGAATGGAATGAAATGGAAAGGAATCAACCTGAGTGGAATGGAATAGAATGGAATGGAGAGAAATTGAATGGAAAGAAATGGCATGGGGTGGAATCAACACGAGTGGAATGGAATGGAATGGAATGGAATGGAATGGAATGGAAAGGAGTAGAATCAAACCGAGTTGAATGGAATGGAATGGAATGGAAAGGAATGGAATCAACCCGGGAGGAATGAAATGGAAGGGAATGGAAAAGCAAGGAATGAACCCGAGTGGAATGGAGTGGAATGGAACGGAATGGAATGGAATGGAATGGAATGGAACGGAGTAGAATGCAATGGAATGGAATAAATTCGAGAGGAAAGGAATGGATTGGAATGGAATGGAATGGAGTGGAATGGAATGGACTGCAAAGGAATGGAACGGATTGCAATGGAAAGGAAACAACCCGAGTGAAATGGAAAGGAATGGACTGGAGTTGAATGGAATGGAATGGAATGGAATGGAACCAAACCATGTGGAGTGGAATGGAATGGAATGGAATGGAATCAACGCCATTGAAACGGAATGGAATTGAATGGAATGGAAAGGAATAGAAACAACCCAAGTGGAATGAATGCAATGAGGTAGAAAAAAATAGAATGGAATGGAATGGAATAAACCCAAGTGCAATGGAATGGAATGGAATGGAATTGAAAGGAAAGGAATGGAATCAACATGAGTGAAACGGAATGGAATGGAATGGAATGGAATAGGAATGGAATGGAATGGAATGGAATCAACCCGAGGGGTATGGAATGGAATGAAATGGAATGGCATGGAACGGAACACAATGGAATGGAATAATCCCGATTGCAATGGAACAGAACGGAAAGGAATGGAATGGAATGGAATAGAATGGAATGGAATCAACACGAGCGGAATGGAGATGAATGGATTGAAATGGAATGGAATACAATGGAATGGCAACGCATGGAATTGAATGGAATGAACCCAAGTGGAATGGATTAGAATGGAATGGAATGCAATGGAATAGAATGGAATGGAATCAAGCTGAGTGGAAAGGAATGGAATGGAAAGGAATGGAATGGAATGGAATGGAATGGAATGGAATGGAATGGAACGGAATCAACCTGAGTGGAATGGAATGTAATGTTATGGAACGGAATGGAATGGAATCAACCCTAGTGGAATGCAGTGGAATGGAATGGAACGAAATGGAATGGAATGGAATCAACGTGAGTGAAACGGAATGGAATTGAATGGAATGGATTTGAATTGAATGGAATCAACCCGGGTGGAATGGAATGGAATGGATTGGAATGAAATAGAATGGATTGCAAGGGAATGGAATCAACCCGAGTGGAGTGGAATGGAGTATAATGGAATGGAATGGAATGGAATGGCATTGAATGGAATGGAATGGAATCATCTCGCGTGGAATGGAATGGAATGGAATGGAATCAATGAGAGAGAAACGGATTAGAATGGAAGGGAACGGAGTGGAATAGAACGGAATGCCAAGAGCACGAGTGAAACTGAATGAAATGGAATGGAATGGAATGGATTGGAATGGAATGGAACGGAATGGAATAGAATGGAATGGAATGAAATGGAATGGAAAGGAATGGAATGGAATGGAATGGAAGAAACTCCAGTGCAATGGAAAGGAATAATGGAATGGAATGCAATGAAATGGAATCAACGAGAAGGGAAACGAGTGGCATGGAATGGAATGGAATCTACCCAAGTGGAATGGAATGGACTGTAATGGAATGGAATGGAATGAAATGGAATGGAATTTCATCAATGAGAGCGGAGCGGAAAAAATGGAAGAGAATGGATTGGAAGGGAATACAATGGATTGGCATGGCATGGAATGGAATGGAATCAACCCGAGTGTAATGGAATGGAATGGAATGGAATGCCACGGAATAGAAGGGAAAGGAATCAACCTGATTGGAATAGAATGGAATGGAAAGGAATGCAATGGAATGGAAAGGAATGGAATGGAATGGAATGCAACGGAATGGAATGGAATGGAATGGAATGGAATGCAATGGAATGGAATCAATCCGAGTGGAATGGAATAGAAAGGAATGGAGAGAAATAGAATGGAAAGGAATGGAATGGGGTGGAATCAACCCGAGTGGAATGGAATGGAATGGAATGGAATGGCATGGAGTAGAATCAAACCGAGTGGAATGGTATGGAATGGAATGGAATCAACCCCAGTGGAATGAAATGGAAGGGAATGGAACGGAATGGAATGAACCCGAGTAGAATGGAATGGAATGGAATAGAAAGAATGGAATGGAATGGAAAGGAATGGAATGGAATGGAATGGAGTGGAATGGAATGGAATGGAATGGAATGGAATGGAATGGAATGGAATGGAGTGGAATGGAATGGAATGGAATGGAGTGGAATGGAATGGAATGGAATGGAATCAACCCGGGAGGAAAGGAATAGAAAGGAATGGAATGGAATGGAATGGAATGGAATGGAATGGAATGGAATGGAATGGAATGCAAAGGAATGGAATGGATTGCAATGGAAAGGAAACATCCCGAGTGAAATGGAATGGAATGGAATGGAATGGAATCCACACAAGTGGAATGGAATGGAAGGGAATGGAATGGAATGGAATAAAAACTAGTGCAATGGAATGGAATTGAATGGAATGGAATGGAATTTAAAGGAATGGAATCAACGTGAGTGAAACAGAATGGAATGGAACGGAATGGAATGGAATGGAATGGAATAGGAATGGAATGGAATGGAATGGAATCAACCCGAGGGGTATGGAATGGAATGAAGTGGAATGGCATGGAATGGAATAGAATAAAATGGAATAATCACGAGTGCAATGGAACGGAACGGAATGGAATGGAATGGAATTGAATGGAATGGAATCAACACGAGCAGAATGGAAACGAATGGATTGAAATTGAATGGAATACAAAGGAATGGCAAGACATGGAATGCAATGGAATGAACCCGAGTGGAATGGAATGGAATGGAATGGAATGCAATGGAATAGAATGGAATGGAAGCAAGCTGAGTGGAATGGAATGGAATGGAATGGAATGGAATGGAATGGACTGGAAATAACGCGAGTGAAATGAAATGGAATGGAATGGAACGGAATGGAATGGAATGGAACGGAATGGAATGGTAACAATCCGAGTGGAATGGAATGCAATGAAATGGAATGGAATGGAATGGAAAGGAATGGAATGGAATGGAATCAATGAGAGTGGAAAGTAGTAGAATGGAATGGAAAGGAATCAAAGAGAAGGGAAACAAATGGCATGGAATGGAATGGAATCTACCCGAGTGGAATGGAATGGAATGGAGAGAATGGAATTAACGCGAGTGAAACGGAATGGAATGGAATCAACGTGAGTGAAATGAAATGGAATGGAATGGAATGGAATGGAGTGGAATCAACCCGAGTGGAATGGAATGGAATGAAATGGAATGTAATGGAATTGAATGGAACGGATTGGAAGGGAAAGAACCAGAGTGTAATGCAATGGAATGGAATGAAATGGAATGGAATAGAATGGAATGGAATGGAATAGAATGGAATGGAATGCAATAGAATGGAATGGAATGGAATGGAATAGAATGGAATGGAATGGAATGGAATGGAATCAACGCGAGTGAAACGGAATGGAATGAAATGGAATGGAATGGAGTGGCATGGAATGGAATGGAATGGAATGGAATGGAATGGAATGGAATGGAATCAACCTGAGGGGAAAGGAATGGAATGGAATGGAATAAACACAAGTGCAATGGAATGGATTGGAATGGAATGGAACGGAATGGAATGGAATGGAATGGAAAGGAATCAAAGCGAGTGGAATGGAATGGAATGGAGTGGAATGGAATCAATGACAAGGGAATCGAGTGGCATGGAAAGGAGTGGAATCAACCCAAATGCAATGGAATGGAATGGAATGGAAAGGAACGGAGTGGAATGGAATGGAATGGAATGGAACGGAGTGGAATGGAATGGAATGCAATGGAATGGAAAGAACTCGAGTGGAATGGAATGGAATGGAATGGAATGCCATGGAATAGAATGGAATGGCATGGCATGGAACGGAATGGAATTAACCAGAGTGGAATGGAATGGATGGAATGGAATGGAATGGAATGGAATGGAATGAAATGGAATAGAAAGGAATGGAATCAACCTGAGAGGAATGGAATGGAATGGAATGTAAGAGAATGGAATGAAATGTCATGGAATCAACCCGCGTGGAATGGAATGGAATGCAATGGAAAGGGATTGGATGGAATGGAATGGAATGCAATGGAATGGAATGGCATGGAATGGAATGGAATAAACTCTCGTGCAATTGAATTTAAAGGAATGGAATAGAATGGAATGGAATCAACGTGAGTGGATTGCAAAGGAAAGGAATGGAATAGAATGGAAGGGAATAGAATGGGATGGCATGGCATGGAATGGAATATAATCAACACGAGTGGAATGGAATGGAATGCAATGGAATAGAATGGAATGGAATCAACCTGAGTGGAATGGAATGGAGTGGAAAGAAATGGAATGGAATGCAAAGGAATGGAATGGAATGGAATGGAATGGAATGGAATGGAATGGAATGGAATGGAATAGAATGGAATGGAATGGAATGGAATGAAACCGAGTGGAATGGAAGGGAATGGATTGGAATGGAATGGAATCAACGCGAGTGAAACGCAATGGAATGGAATGGAATGAAAAAGAATGGAATTGAATGGAATCAAACCGAGTGGAATGGAATGGAATGCATTGCAATGCAATGGAATGAACCCGAGTGGAATGGAATGGAATAGAATGGAATGGAATGGAATAGAATGGAATGGAATGGAATCATCCCGAGTGGAATGGAATAGAATTGAATGAAATGAAATGGAATAGAATGCAACGGAATGGAATGGAATGGAATGAAATGGAATGGAAAAAAACACGAGTGGAATGGTATCTAATGAAATGGAATGGAATGGAATAAACCCTATTCCCATGGAATGGAATGGAATGGAATGGAATGGAATGGAATGGAACGGAATCAGTGAGAAGGGAATCGAATGGCATGGAATGGAATGGAATCTACCCGAGTGGAATTGAATGGACTGTAATGGAATGGAATGGAATGGAATGGAATCAATGCGAGCGGAATGGAAAGGAATGGAATGGAATGGAATGCCATGGAATGGAATGGAATGGAATGGCATGGAATGGAATAGAATCAAACCGAGTGGAATGGAATGGAATGGAATGGAAAGGAATGCATTGGAATAGAATGGACAGGAATCAACCTGAGTGGAATGGAATGGAATGGAATGGAATGGAAAGGAACGCATTGGAGTAGAATGGACATGAATCAACCTGAGTGGAATGGAATGGAATGGAATGGAATGGAATGGAATGGAATGGAATCAAGGTGAGTGGAATGGAATAGAATGGAATGGAGAGGAATACAGTGGAATGGAATGGAATGGGATGGAATCAACCCGAGTGGAATGGAATAGAATGGAATGGAGAGGAATACAGTGGAATGGAATGGAATGGGATGGAATCAACCCGAGTGGAATGGAATGGAATGGAATGGAATGGAATAGAATGGAATGCTGTAGAAACAACCCGAGTGGAATGGAATGGAAGGGAAAGGAATGGAATGGAATGAACGCGAGTGTAATCGAATGAAATGGAATGGAATGCAATCAAACCACGTGGAATGGAATGGAATGGGATGGAATGGAATGGAATGGAATCGAACGGAGGGGTATTGCATGGACTGGACAGGAATCAACTCAAGTGTAATTGAATGGCATGGAATGGAATTGAATGCAATGGAATTGAATGGAAAGGAATGGAATCAACCAGAGTGGAATGGAATGCAATGGAATGGAATGGAAAATAATCCAATGGAATGGAATGGAATGGAATGGAATGGAATGGAATGGAATGGAAAAAACCCGAGTGGAATGGAATGGAATGAAATGGAAAGGAATGGAATGGAATGGAATGGAACGGAATCAACAAGAAGGGAATCGAATGGCATGGAATGGAATGGAATGAACCCGAGTGTAAAGGAATGGAATGGAATGCCATGCTATGGAATTGAATGGAATGTCATGGCATGGAATGGAATGGAATCAACGTGAATGGAATGGAATGGAATGGAATGGAATGGAATGGAATGCAATGGAATAGAATGGAATGCAATCAACCTGAGAGGAATGGAATGGAATGGAATAGAATGGAATGGAATGGAAGAGAATGGAATGGAATGGGATGGAATCAACCCGAGTGGAATGGAATGGAATGAAATGGAATGAAATGGAACGGAATGGAATGGAATGGAATGGAATGGAATGGAATGCAATGGAATGGAATGGAATGGAATGGAATGGAATGGAATGCAATGGAATGGAATGGAATGGAATGGAATGGAATAAACCCTAGTGCAATGTAATGGAATGGAATGGAATGGAATGGAATCAACCCGAGAGGAATGAAATGGAAGGGAAAGGAATGGAATGGAATGAACCCGAGTGTATTGGAATGGAATGGAATGGAATGGAATGGAATCAACCCGCGTGGAATGGAATGGAATGGGATGGAATGGAATGCAATCGAATCGAACGGAGGGGAATGGCATGGAATGGAATGGAATCAAACCAAGTGTAATGGAATGGCATGGAATGGAATTGAATGAAATGGAATTGAATGGAAAGGAATGGAATCAACCCGAGTGGAATGGAATGGAAAGAAATGGAATGCCATGGAATAGAATGGAATGGAATCAAACTGTGTGGAATGGAATGGAATGGAAAGGAATAGAATGGAATGGAAAGGAATGAAATGGAATGGAATGGAATGGAATGAAATGAAATGGAAAGGAATCAACCCGAGTGGAATGGAATAGAATGGAATGGAGAGAAATTGAATGGAAAGGAAAGGCAAGGAGTGGAATCAACACGAGTGGAATGGAATGAAATGGAATGGAATGGAATGGAGTAGAATCAAACCGAGTGGAATGGAATGGAATGGAATGGAAAGGTATGGAATCAACCCGGGAGGAATGAAATGGAAGGGAATGGAAAAGCAAGGAATGAACCCGAGTGGAATGGAATGGAATGGAACGGAATGGAATCGAATGGAATGGAATGGAATGGAATGGAATGGAATGGAACGGAGTAGAATGCAATCGAATGGAATAAATTCGAGAGGAAAGGAATGGATTGGAATGGAATAGAATGGAATGCAATGGAATGGAATGGACTGCAATGGAATGGAATGGATTGCAATGGAAAGGAAACAACCCGAATGAAACGGAAAGGAATGGAATGGAGTTGAATGGAATGGAATGGAATGGAATGGAATCAACCCAAGTGGAATGGAATGGAATGGAATGGAATCAACGCCATTGAAACGGAATGGAATTGAATGGAATGGAAAGGAATAGAAACAACCCGAGTGGAATGAATGGAATGAGATAGAAAAAAATGGAATGGAATGGAATGGAAAAAAACCCAAGTGCAATGGAATGGAATGGAATGGAATGGAATGGAAAGGAAAGGAATGGAATCAACATGAGTGAAACACAATGGAATGGAATGGAATGGAATGGAATAGGAATGGAATGTAATGGAATGGAATCAACCCGAGGGGTATGGAATGGAATGAAAGGGAATGGCATGGAACGGAACACAATGGAATGGAATAATCCCGAGTGCAATGGAACGGAACTTAATGGAATGGAATGGAATGGAATAGAATGGAATGGAAACAACGTGAGCGGAATGGAGACGAATGGATTGAAATGGAATGGAATACAATGGAATGGCAAGGCATGAAATGGAATGGAATGAACCCAAGTGGAATGGAATAGAATGGAACGGAATGCAATGGGATAGAATGGAATGGAATCAAGCTGAGTGGAAAGGAATGGAATGGAAAGGAATGGAATGGAATGTAATGGAATGGAATGGAATGGAATGGAACGGAATGGAATGGAATCAACGTGAGTGAAACGGAATGGAATTGAATGCAATGGATGTGAATTGAATGGAATCAACACGGGTGGAATGGAATGGAATGGATTGGAATGAAATAGAATGGATTGCAATGGAACGGAATCAACCCGATTGGAGTGGAATGGAGTATAATGGAATGGAATGGAATGGAATGGAATGGAATGGAATGGAATCATCCCGCGTGGAATGGAATGGAACGGAATGGAATCAACGACAGAGAAACGGATTAGAATGGAAGGGAACGGAGTGGAATAGAACGGAATGGAATCAGCACGAGTGAAACGGAATGAAATGGAATGGAATGGAATGGAATGGAATGGATTGGAATGGAATGGAACGGAATGGAATAGAATGGAATGGAATGAAATGGAAGGCAAAAGAATGGAATGGAATGGAAGAAACTCCAGTGCAATGGAAAGGAATAATGGAATGGAATGGAATGGAATGGAATCAACGAGAAGGGAAAAGAGTGGCATGGAATGGAATGGAATCTAACCAAGTGGAATGGAATGGACTGTAATGGAATGGAATGGAATGAAATGGAATGGAATTTAATCAATGAGAGCGGAGTGGAAAAAATGGAAGGGAATGGATTGCAAGGGAATACAATGGATTGGCATGGCATGGAATGGAATGGAATCAACCCGAGTGTAATGGAATGGAATGGAGTGGAATGCCACGGAATAGAAGGGAAAGGAATCAACCTGATTGGAATAGAATGGAATGGAAAGGAATGGAATGGAATGGAATGGAATGGAATGGAATGGAATGGAATGCAACAGAATGGAATGGAATGGAATGGAATGGAATGCAATGCAATGGAATGGAATCAACCCGAGTGGAATGGAATAGAATGGAATGGAGAGAAATAGAATGGAAAGGAATGGAATGGGGTGGAATCAACCCGAGTGGAATGGAATGGAATGGAATAGAATGGCATGGAGTAGAATCAAACCGAGTGGAATGGTATGGAATGGAATGGAATCAACCCGAGAGGAATGAAATAGAAGGGAATGGAATGGAATGGAATGAACCCGACTAGAGTGGAATGGAATGGAATGGAATGGAATGGAATGGAATGGAATGGAATGGAATGGAAAGGAATGGAAAGGAATGGAATGGAATGGAATGGAATGGAGTGGAATGGAATGGAAAGGAATCAACCCGGGAGGAAAGGAATAGAAAGGAATGGAATGGAATGGAATGGAATGGAATGGAATGCATTGCGAAGGAATGGAATGGATTGCAATGGAAAGGAAACATCCCGAGTGAAATGGAATGGAATGGAATGGAATGGAATGGAATCAACCCAAGTGGAATGGAATGGAATGGAATGGAACAGAATGGAATGGAATCAATGTGATTGAAACGGAATGGAATGGAATGGAATGGAATGGAAGAGAAACAACCCGAGTGGAATGAATGGAATCAAATGGAATGGAATGGAATGGAATGGAATAAACACTAGTGCAATGGAATGGAATGGAATGGAATGGAATGGAATGGAATGGAATTTAAAGGAATGGAATCAACGTGAGTGAAACAGAATGGCATGGAACGGAATGGAAAGGAATGGAATGGAATGGAGTGGAATGGAATGGAACGGAATCAACCTGGGAGGAAAGGAATAGAAAGGAATGGAATGGAATGGAATGGAATGGAATGGAATGGAATGGAATGGAATGGAATGGAATGCAAAGGAATGGAATGGATTGCAATGGAAAGGAAACATCCCGAGTGGAATGGAATGGAATGGAATGGAGTGGCATGGAATGGAATGGAATCAACCCAAGTGGAATGGAATGGAATGGAATGGAATGGAATGGAATGGAATGGAAAGGAATGGAATGGAATGGAATCAATGAGAGTGGAAAGTAGTAGAATGGAATGGAACGGAATCAACGAGAAGGGAATCAAATGGCATGGAATGGAATGGAATCTACCCGAGTGGAATGAAATGGAATTGAATGAAAGGAAATGGAATAGAATGCAATGGAGTGGAATGGAATGGAATGAAATGGAATGGAAAATTCAAGAGTGGAATGGTATCTAATGAAATGGAATGGAATGGAATGGAATGGAATGGAATGCAATGCAAAGGAATGGAATGGATTGCAATGGAAAGGAAACATCCCGAGTGGAATGGAATGGAATGGAATGGAATGGAATGGAATGGAATGGAATGGAATCAACCAAAGTGGAATGGAATGGAATGGAATGGAACAGAATGGAATGGAATCAACGCGATTGAAATGGAATGGAATGGAATGGAATGGAATGGAATGGAAGAGAAACAAGCGGAGTGGAATGAATGGAATCAAATGGAATGGAATGGAATGGAATGGAAGGGAATGGAATGGAATGGAATAAACACTAGTGCAATGGAATGTAATTGAATGGAATGGAATGGAATTTAAAGGAATGCAATCAACGTGAGTGAAACAGAATGGAATGGAACGGAATGGAATGGAATGGAATGGAATGGAATAGGAATGTAATGGAATGGAATGGAATCAACCCGAGGGGTATGGAATGGAATGGAATGGAATGGAATAGGAATGGAATGGAATGGAATGGAATCAACCCGAGGGGTATGGAATGGAATGAAATGGAATGGCATGGAACGGAATAAAATAAAATGGAATAATCCCGAGTGCAATGGAACAGAACGGAATGGAATGGAATGGAATAGAATGGACTGGAATCAACGCGAGCAGAATGGAAACGAACGGATTGAAATGGAATGGAATACAAAGGAATGGCAAGCCATGGAATGGAATGGAATGAACCCGAGTGGAATGGAATGGAATGGAATGGAATGCAGTGGAATAGAATGCAACGGAATCAAGCTGAGTGGAAAGGAATGGAATGGAATGGAATGGAATGGAACGGACTGGAAATAAGACGAGTGAAACGAAATGGAATGTAATGTAACGGAATGGAATGGAATGGAACGGAATGGAATGGTAACAATCCGAGTGGAATGGAATGGAATGGAATGGAATGGAAAGGAATGGAATGGAATGGAATCAATGAGAGTGGAAAGTAGTAGAATGGAATGGAACGGAATCAACGAGAAGGGAATCAAATGGAATGGAATGGAATGGAAAGGAATGGAATGGAATGGAATCAATGAGAGTGGAAAGTAGTAGAATGGAATGGAACGGAATCAACGAGAAGGGAATCAAATGGCATGGAATGGAATGGAATCTACCCAAGTGGAATGAAATGGAATTGAATGAAAAGAAATGGAATAGAATGCAATGGAATGGAATGGAATGGAATGAAATGGAATGGAAAATTCACGAGTGGAATGGTATCTAATGAAATGGAATGGAATGGAATGGAATGGAATGGAATAAACCCTAGTGCCATGTAATGGAGTGGAATGGAATGGAATGGAATGGAACGGAATCAGTGAGAAGGGAATCGAATGGCATGGAATGGAATGGAATCTACCCAAGTGGAATTGAATGGACTGTAATGGAATGGAATGGAATGGAATGGAATGGAATCAATGCGAGTGGAATGGAAAGGAATGGAATGGAATGGAATGCCATGGAATGGAATGGAATGGCATGGCACGGAATGGAATAGAATCAAACTGAGTGGAATGGAATGGAATGGAATGGAAAGGAATGCATTGGAATAGAATGGACAGGAATCAACCTGAGTGGAATGGAATGGAATGGAATGGAATGGAATGGAATGGAATGGAATCAACGCAAGTGAAACGAAATGGAATGGAATTGAATGGAATCAACCCAAGTGAAACGGAATGGAATGGAATGGAATGGATTGGGATTGAATGGAATCAACCAGAGTGGAATAGAATGGAATGGATTGGAATGAAATAGAATGGATTGCAATGGAATGGATTCAACCCGAGTGAAATGGAATGGAATATAATGGAATGGAATGGAATGCAATGCAATGCAATGGAATGGAATGGAATGGAATCATCCCGAGTGGAATGGAATGGAATGGAATGAAATGAAATGGAACAGAACGGAATGGAATGGAAAGGAATGGAATCAACGCAAGTGAAACGGATTGGAACGGAGTGGAATGGAATGGAATGGTATGGAATGGAATCCACGCGAGTGAAAGGGAATGAACCGGAATGAAATGGAATGGAATGGAATGGAATGGAATCCACGTGAGTGAAACGGAATGAAACGGAATGGAATGGAATGGAATGGAATGGATTGCAATGGAATGGAATGGAATGGAATGCAATGGAATGGAAAGAACCCGAGTGGAATGGAATGGAATGAAATTGAAAGGAATGGAATGGAATGGAATGGAACGGAATCAACGAGAAGGGAATGGAATGGCATGGAATGGAATGGAAAGAACCCGAGTGTAAAGGAATGGAATGGAATGGAATGCCATGGAATACAATGGAATGGAATGGAATGTCATGGAATAGAATGGAATGGCATGGCATGGCATGGAATGGAATTAACCAGAGTGGAATTGAATGGAATGGAATGGAATGGAATGGAATGGAATGGAATGGAATGCAATGGAATAGAAAGGAATGGAATCAACCTGAGAGGAATGGAATGGAATGGAAGAGAATGGAATGGAATGGCATGGAATCAACCCGGGTGGAATGGAATGGAATGAAATGGAATGGGATGGAATGGAATGGCAAGCAATGGAATGGAATGGCATGGAATGGAATGGAATAAACTCTCGTGCAATGGAATTTAATGGAATGGAATGGAATGGAATCAACGTGAGTGGAATGCAAAGGAAAGGAATGGAATGGAATGGAAGGGAATAGAATGGGAGGGCATGGCATGGAATGGAATATAATCAACACGAGTGGAATGGAATGAAATGCAATGGAATAGAATGGAATGGAATCAACCTGAGTGAAATGGAATGGAATGGAAAGAAATGGAATGGAATGCAAAGGAATGGAATGGAATGGAATGGAATGGAATGGAATGGAATGGAATGGAATGGAATGGAATAGAATGGAATGGAATGGAATGGAATTAAACCGAGTGGAATGGAAGGGAATGGATTGGAATGGAACGGAATCAACGCGAGTGAAACGCAATGGAATGGAATGGAATGAAAAAGAATGGAATTCAATGGAATTAACCCGAGTGGAATGGAATGGAATGGATTGCAATGCAATGGAATGAACCCGAGTGGAATGGAGTGGAATAGAATGGAATGGAATGGAGTAGAATGGAATGGAATGGAATCATCCCGAGTGGAATGGAATGCAATTGAATGAAATGATATGGAATAGAATGCAATGGAATGGAATGGAATGGAATGGAAAGAAATGGAATGGAAAAAACACGAGTGGAATGGTATCTAATGGAATGGAATGGAATGGAATGGAATGGAATGGAATGGAATGGAATGGAATGGAATGGAATAAACCCTAGTGCCATGGAATGGAATGGAATGGAATGGAATGGAATGGAATGGAATGGAATGGAATGGAATGGAATGGAATCAGTGAGAAGGGAATCGAATGGCATGGAATGGAATGGAATCTACCCGAGTGGAATTGAATGGACTGTAATGGAATGGAATGGAATGGAATGGAATCAATGTGAGCGGAAAGGAAAGGAATGGAATGGAATGGAATGCCATGGAATGGAATGGAATGGCATGGCATGGAATGGAGTAGAATCAAACCGAGTGGAATGTAATGGAATGGAATGGAAAGGAATGCTTTGGAATAGAATGGACAGGAATCAACCTGAGTGGAATGGAATGGAATGGAATGGAATGGAATGGAATGGAATGAAGGCGAGTGGAATGGAATAGAATGGAATGGAGAGGAATACAATGGAATGGAATGGAATTGGATGGAATCAACCCGAGTGGAATGGAATGGAAGGGAATGGAATGGAATGGAATGGAGTAGAATCAACCCGAGTGGAATGGAATGGAAGGGAAAGGAATGCAATGGAATGAACGCGAGAGTAATGGAATGGAATGGAATGGAATCAACCCACGTGGAATGGAATGGAATGGAATGGAATCGAACGGAGGGGAATGGCATGGAATGGACAGGAATCAGCCCAAGTGTAAGTGAATGGCATGGAATGGAATAGAATGCAATGGAATTGAACGGAAAGGAATGGAAACAACCAGAGTGGAATGGAATGCAATGGAATGGAATGGAATGGAATCGAACGGAACGGAATGGAATGGAATGGAATGGAATGGAATGGAACGGAATGGAATGGAAAAAACCCGAGTGGAATGGAATGCAATGAAATGGAAAGGAATGGAATCGAATGGAATGGAACGGAATCAACAAAAAGGGAATCGAATGGCATGGAATTGAATGGAATGAACCCGAGTGTAAAGGAATGGAATGGAATGGAATGCTATGGAATTGAATGGAATGGCATGGCATGGAATGGAATGGAATCAACGCGAATGGAATGGAATGGAATGGAATGGAATGGAATGGAATGCAATGGAATGCAATGGAATAGAATGGAAGGGAATCAACCTGAGAGGAATGGAATGGAATGGAATAGAATGGAATGGAATGGAAGAGAATGGAATGGAATGGGATGGAATCAACCCGAGTGGAATGGAATGGAATGCAGTGGAATGGAATGGAATGGAATGGAATGCAATGGAATGTAATGGAATGGAATGGAATGGAATGGAATGGAATAAACCCTAGTGCAATGGAATGGAATGGAATGGAATGGAATGGAATGGAATGGAATCAACCCGAGAGGAATGAAATGGAAGGGAAAGGAATGGGATGGAATGAACACGAGTGTAATGCAATGGAATGGAATGGAATGGAATGGAATGGAATCGAACAGAGGGGAATGGCATGGAATGGAATGGAATCAAACCAAGTGTAATGGAATGGCATGGAATGGAATTGAATGAAATGGAATTGAATGGAAAGGAATGGAATCAACCCGAGAGGAATGGCATGGAAAGAAATGGAATGCCATGGAATAGAATGGATTGGAATCAACCTGAGTGGAATGGAATGGAATGGAAAGGAATGGAATGCAATGGAAAGGAATGAAATGGATTGGAATGGAATGGAATGAAATGGAAAGGAATCAACCTGAGTGGAATGGAATAGAATGGAATGGAGAGAAATTGAATGGAAAGGAATGGCATGGGGTGGAATCAACACGAGTGGAATGGAATGGAATGGAATGGAATGGAGTAGAATCAAACCGAGTGGAATGGAATGGAATGGAATGGAAAGGAATGGAATCAACCCGGGAGGAATGAAATGGAAGGGAATGGAAAAGCAAGGAAAGAACCCGAGTGGAATGGAATGGAACGGAACGGAATGGAATGGAATGGAATGGAATGGAATGGAATGGAATGGAATAGAGTAGAATGCAATCGAATGGAATAAATTCGAGAGGAAAGGAATGGATTGGAATGGAATGGAATGGAATGGATTGCAATGGAAAGGAAACAACCCGAGTGAAATGGAAAGGAATGGACTGGAGTTGAATGGAATGGAATGGAATGGAATGGAATCAAACCATGTGGAATGGAATGGAATGGAATGGAATGGAATCAACGCCATTGAAACGGAATGTAATTGAATGGAATGGAAAGGAATAGAAACAACCCAAGTGGAATGAATGGAATGAGGTAGAAAAAAATAGAATGGAATGGAATGGAATAAACCCAAGTGCAATGGAATGGAATGGAATGGAATTGAAAGGAAAGGAATGGAATCAACATGAGTGAAACGGAATGGAATGGAATTTAATAGGAATGGAATGGAATGGAATGGAATCAACCCGAGGGGTATGGAATGGAATGAAATGGAATGGCATGGAACGGAACACAATGGAATGGAATAATCCCGATTGCAATGCAACAGAACGGAATGGAATGGAATGGAATGGAATAGAATGAAATGGAATCAACACGAGCGGAATGGAGACGAATGGATTGAAATGGAATGGAATACAATGGAATGGCAAGGCATGGAATGGAATGGAATGAACCCAAGTGGAATGGAATAGAATGGAATGGAATGCAATGGAATAGAATGGAATGGAATCAAGCTGAGTGGAAAGGAATGGAATGGAAAGGAATGGAATGGAATGGAATGGAATGGAATGGAATGGAATGGAATGGAATGGAACGGAATCAACCTGAGTGGAATGGAATGGAATGGAATGGAACAGAATGGAATGGAATCAACCCTAGTGGAATGCAGTGGAATGGAATGGAACGGAATGGAATGGAATGGAATCAACGTGAGTGAAACGGAATGGAATTGAATGGAATGGATTTGAATTGAATGGAATCAACCCGGGTGGAAGGGAATGGAATGGATTGGAATGAAATAGAATGGATTGCAATGGAATGGAATCTACCCGAGTGGAGTGGAATGGAGTATAATGGAATGGAATGGAATGGAATGGCATTGAATGGAATGGAATGGAATCATCTCGCGTGGAATGGAATGGAATGGAATGCAATCAATGAGAGAGAAACGGATTAGAATGGAAGGGAACGGAGTGGAATAGAAGGGAATGGAAAGAGCACGAGTGAAAAGGAATGAAATGGAATGGAATGGAATGGATTGGAATGGAATGGAACGGAATGGAATAGAATGGAATGGAATGAAATGGAATGGAAAGGAATGGAATGGAATGGAATGGAAGAAACTCCAGTGCAATGGAAAGGAATAATGGAATGGAATGCAATGGAATGGAATCAACGAGAAGGGAAACGAGTGGCATGGAATGGAATGGAATCTACCCAAGTGGAATGGAATGGACTGTAATGGAATGGAATGGAATGAAATGGAATGGAATTTCATCAATGAGAGCGGAGCAGAAAAAATGGAAGAGAATGGATTGGAAGGGAATACAATGGATTGGCATGGCATGGAATGGAATGGAATCAACCCGAGTGTAATGGAATGGAATGGAATGGAATGCCACGGAATAGAAGGGAAAGGAATCAACCTGATTGGAATAGAATGGAATGGAAAGGAATGGAATGGAATGGAAAGGAATGGAATGGAATGGAATGCAACGGAATGGAATGGAATGGAATGGAATGGGATGCAATGGAATGGAATCAACCCGAGTGGAATGGAATAGAAAGGAATGGAGAGAAATAGAATGGAAAGGAATGGAATGGGGTGGAATCAACCCGAGTGGAATCGAATGGAATGGAATGGAATGGCATGGAGTAGAATCAAACCGAGTGGAATGGTATGGAATGGAATGGAATCAACCCCAGTGGAATGAAATGGAAGGGAATGGAACGGAATGGAATGAACCCCAGTAGAATGGAATGGAACGGAATAGAAAGAATGGAATGGAATGGAATGGAAAGGAATGGAATGGAATGGAATGGAGTGGAATGGAAGGGAATGGAATGGAATGGAATGGAACGGAGTGGAATGGAATGGAATGCAATGGAATGGAATGGAACGGAGTGGAATGGAATGGAATGGAATGGAGTGGAATGGAATGGAATGGAAAGGAATAAACCCGGGAGGAAAGGAATAGAAAGGAATGGAATGGAATGGAATGCAATGGAATGGAATGGAATGGAATGGAATGGAATGGAATGGAATGGAATGGAATGGAATGGATTGCAAAGGAATGGAATGGATTGAAATGGAAAGGAAACATCCCGAGTGAAATGGAATGGAATGGAATGGAATGGAATGGAATGGAATGGAATGGAATGGAATCCACCCAAGTGGAATGGAATGGAATGGAATGGAACAGAATGGAATGGAATCAACGCGACTGAAACGGAATGGAATGGAATGGAATGGAATGGAAGAGAAACAACCCAAGTGGAATGAATGGAATCAAATGGAATGGAACGGAATGGAATGGAATAAACACTACTGCAATGGAATGGAATGGAATGGAATGGAATGGAATGGAATGGAATGGAATGGAATGGAATGGAATCAACCTGGGAGGAAATGAATAGAAAGGAATGGAATGGAATGGAATGGAATGGAATGGAATGGAGTGGAATGGAATGGAATTGAATGGATTGCAAAGGAATGGAATGGATTTCAATGGAAAGGAAACGTCCCGAGTGGAATGGAATGGAATGGAATGGAATGGAATTAATCCGAGTGGAATGGAAGGGAATGGATTGGAATGGAATGGAATCAAAGCGAGTGAAACGCAATGGAATGGAATGGAATGAAAAAGAATGTAATTGAATGGAATCAACACGAGTGGAATGGAATGGAATGGATTGCAATGCAATGGAAAGAACCCGAGTGGAATGGAATGCAATAGAATGGAATGGAATGGAATAGAATGGAATGGAATGGAATCATCCAGGGTGGAATGGAATGGAATTGAATGAAATGAAAAGGAATAGAATGCAACGGAATGGTATGGAATGGAATGGAATGGAATGGAATGAAATGGAATGGAATGGATTGCAAAGGAATGGAATGGATTGCAATGGAAAGGAAACATCCCGAGTGAAATGGAATGGAATGGAATGGAATGGAATGGAACGGAATGGAATGGAATCAACCCAAGTGGAATGGAATGGAATGGTATGGAACAGAATGGAATGGAATCAACGCGATTGAAACGGAATGGAATGGAATGGAATGGAATGGAAGAGAAACAACCCGAGTGGAATGAATGGAATCAAATGGAATGGAATGGAATGGAATGGAATGGAATGGAATGGAATGGAATAAACACTAGTGCAATGGAATGGAATTGAATGGAATGGAATGGAATTTAAACGAATGGAACCAACGTGAGTGAAACAGAATGGAATGGAACAGAATGGAATGGAATGCAATAGGAATGGTATGGAATGGAATGGAATGGAATCAACCCGAGGGGTATGGAATGGAATGAAGTGGAATGGCATGGAACGGAATACAATAAAATGGAATAATCACGAGTGCAATGGAACAGACCGGAATGGAATGGAATGGAATAGAATGGAATGGAATCAACGCGAGCAGAATGGAAACGAATGGATTGAAATGGAATGGAATACAAAAGAATGGCAAGGCATGGAACGGAATGGAATGAACCCGAGTGGAATGGAATGGAATGGAATGGAATGCAATGGAATAGAATGGAATGGAATCAAGCTGAGTGGAATGGAATGGAATGGAATGGAATGGAATGGAATGGAATGGAACATAAATAACACGAGTGAAACAAAATGGAATGTACTGTAACGGATTGGAATGGAATGGAACGGAATGGAATGGTAACAATCAGCGTGGAATGGAATGGAATGGAATGGAAAGGAATGGAATGGAATGGAATCAATGAGAGTGGAAAGTAGTAGAATGGAATGCAACGGAATCAACGAGAAGGGAATCAAATGGCATGGAATGGAATGGAATCTACCCGAGTGGAAAGGAATGGAATGGAGAGAACGGAATTAACGCGAGTGAAACGGAATGGAAAGAATGGAATGGAATGGAATGAAATGGAATGGAATAAAATGGAATGGAATTGAATGGAATGGAATGGAATGGAATCAACGCGAGTGAAACGGAATGGAAGGAAATGGAATGGAATGGAGTGGCATGGAATGGAATGGAATGGAATGGAATCAAACTGAGGGGAAAGGAATGGAATGGAATGGAATAAACCCAAGTGCAATGGAATGGATTGGAATGGAATGGAACGGAATGGAATGGAATGGAAAGGAATCAAACCGAGTGGAATGGAATGGAATGGAGTGGAATGGAATCAATGAGAAGGGAATGGAATGGCATGGACCGCAGTGGAATGTACCCGAATGCAATGGAATGGAATGGAATGGAATGGAATGGAATGGAAAGGAACGGAGTGGAATGGAATGGAATGCAATGGAATGGAAAGAACCCGAGTGGAACGGAATGGAATGAAATGGAAAGGAATGGAATGGAATGGAATGGAACGGAATCAACGAGAAGGGAATCGAATGGCATGGAATGGAATGGAAAGAACCCGAGTGTAAAGGAAATGGAATGGAATGGAATGCCATGGAATAGAATGGAATGGCATGGCATGGAATGGAATGGAATTAACCAGAATGGAATGGAATGGAATGGAATGGAATGGAATGGAATGGAATGCAATGGAATGGAATGGAATGCAATGGAATGCAATGGAATAGAAAGGAATGAAATCAACCTGAGAGGAATGGAATGGAATGGAATGGAAGAGAATGGAATGAAATGGCATGGAATGGAATGGAATAAACTCTCATGCAATGGAATTTAATGGAATGGAATGGAATGGAATGGAATCAACGTGAGTGGATTGCAAAGAAAAGGAATGGAATGGAATGAAAGGGAATAGAATGGGATGGCATGGCATGGAATGGGATATAATCAACACGAGTGGAATGGAATGGAATGCAATGTAATAGAATGGAATGGAATCAACCTGAGTGGAATGGAATGGAATGGAAAGAAATGGAATGGAATGCAAAGGAATGGAATGGAATGGAATGGAATAGAATGGAATGGAATGGAATGGAATGGAATTAAACCGAGTGGAATGGAAGGGAATGGATTCGAATGGAATGGAATCAACGCAAGTGAAACGCAATGGAATGGAATGGAATGAAAAAGAATGGAATTGAATGGAATCAACCCGAGTGGAATGGAATGGAATGGATTGCAATGCAATGGAATGAACCTGAGTGGACAGGAATGGAATAGAATGGAATGGAATGGAATAGAATGGAATGGAATGGAATCATCCCGAGTGGAATGGAATGGAATTGAATGAAATGAAATGGAATAGAATGCAACGGAATGCAATGGAATGGAATGGAATGCAATGGAATGCAATGGAATGGATTAAACCCGAGTGGAATGGATTGGAATGGAACGCAATGCAATGGAATAGAATGGAATGGAAGCAATCTGAGTGGAATGGAATGGAATGGAATGGAATGGAATGGAATGGAATACTCCGAGTAGAATGGAATGGAATGGAATTCAATGGAATGGAATCAACGCGAGTGAAACGGAATGGAATGGAATGGAATGGGATGGAATGGAATGGAATGGAATTGAATGGAATCAACCCAAGAGGAATGGAATGGAATGGAATGGAAGGGAATAAACCGGAGTGGAATGGAATGGAAAGGAATGAAATGGAATGGAATGGAATGGAATGGAATGGAATGGAATGGAATGGAATGGAATCAATGCAAGTGAAACGGATTGGAATGGGAAGAAATGGAGTGGAATGAAACGGAAAGGAATAAACACAAGTGAAACGGAATGAAATGGAATGGAATGGAATGGAACGGATTGGAATGGAATGGAACGGAACGGAATGGAATGGAATGGAATCAACACGAGTGGAATGGAATGGATTGAAATGGAATGGAAGGGAATGGAAAGGAATGGAATGTAATGGAAAGGAATGGAATGGAATGGAATGGAATGGAATGGAATGGAATGGAATCAACCTGAGTGGAATGGAATAGGATGGAATGGAAAGAAACAGAATGGAAAGGAATGCAATTGGGTGGACTCAACCCGAGTGGAATGGAATGGAATGGAATGGAAAGGAATGGAGTTGAATCAACCCGAATGGAAGGGAATGGAATGGAATGGAATGGAATGGAATCCACCCGAGTGGAATGAAACGGAAGGGAAAGGATTGGCATGGAATGAACCCGAGTGGAATGGAATGGAATGGAACGGAAGTGAATAGAATGTAATGGAATGGAATGGAATGGAATGGAATACAGTGAAATGGAATGGAATGGAATGGAATGGAATGGAATGGAATGGAATGGAATGGAAGAGAAGGGAATGGAATGGAATGGATTGCAATGGAATGGAATGGATTGCAATGGAACGGAAACAACCCGAGTGAAATGGAAAGGAATGGAATGGAGTGGAATGGAATGGAATAGAATGGAATGGAATGGAATCAACCCAAGTGGAATGGAATGGAATGGAATGGAATCAGCGCAATTGAAAGAGAATGGTTTGGAATGGAATGGAAAGGAATAGAAATAACCGGAGTGGAATGAATGGAATGAGATGGAATGGAATGCAATGGAATGGAATGGAATGGAATGGAATGGAATGGAATGGAATGGAATAAACCCTAGTGCAATGGAATGGAATGGAAAGGAATGGAGTGGAATGGAATGGAAAGGAAAGGAATGGAATCAACGTGAGTGAAACAGAATGGAATGGAATGAAATGGAATGGAATGGTATTGGAATGGAATGGAATCAACCCGAGGGGAATGGAATGGAATGAAATGGAATGGCATGGAATGGAATAGAATGTAATGGAATAATCCCGAGTGCAATGGAACGGAACGGAATGGAATGAAAGAGAATGGAAAGGAATCACTGCGAGTGAAATAGAAACGAATGGAATGGAATGCAATGGAATGGAGTGGAATACCATGGAATGGCAAGGCATGGAATGGAATGAAATGAACCCGAGTGGAATGGAATGGAACGGAATGGAATGCAATGGAATAGAACGGAATGGAATCCAGCTGAGCGGAATGGAATGGAATGGAATGGAATGGAATGGAATGGAATGGAATGGAATGGAATCAATGTGAGCGGAATGGAAAGGAATGGAATGCAATGGAATGCCAAGGAATGGAATGGAATGGCATGGCATGGAATGGAATGGAATGGAATCAATGTGAGCGGAATGGAAAGGAATGGAATGCAATGGAATGCCAAGGAATGGAATGGAATGGCATGGCATGGAATGGAATAGAGTCAAACCGAGTGGAATGGAATGGAATGGAATGGAAAGGAATGCATTGGATTAGAATGGACAGGAATCAACCTGAGTGGAATGGAATGGAATGGAATGGAATGGAATTGAATCAACGCGAGACGAATGGAAAGGAATGGAATGGAATGGAATGGAATGGAATAGAATGGCAAGGCATGGCATGGAATGGAATGGAATCAACCCGAGTCGAATGGAATGGAACGGTATGCAATAGAATGCAATGGAATAGAATGGAATGGAATCAACCTGAGTGGAATGGAATGGAATGGAATGGAATACAATGGAATGCAATGGAATGGAATGGAATGGATTGGAATGGGATGGAATCAACACTACTGGAATGGAATAGAATGGAATGGAGAGGACTAGAATGAATGGAATGGAATGGGATGAAATGAACCCGAGTAAAATGGAATGGAATGGAATGGAATGGAGTAGAATCAACCAGAGTGGAATGGAAAGGAATGGAATGGAATCAACCCGAGTGGAATGAAATGGAAGGGAATGGAATGGAATGGAATCAACCCGAGTGGAATGGAATGGAATGGAATGGAATGGAATGGAATGGAATGGAATGGAATCAACGCGAGTGAAACGGTATGGAATGGAATGGAATGGAATGGAATGGAATGGAATGGAATAGAATCAACCCGAGTGGAATGAATGGAACGAGATGGAATGGAATGGAATGGAATTACATAAACCCTAGTGCAATGGAATGGAAGGGAAATGAAGGGAATGTAACGAACCCTAGTGCAATGGAATGGAATGCAATGGAATGGAATGGAATGGAATGGAATGGAAAAACCCGAGGGGAATGGAATGGAGTGAAATGGAATGGAATGGAATAGATTTGAATGGAAAAAACCTGACTGCAATGGAATGGAATGGAATGCAATGAAATGGAATGGAATGGAATGGAAGGGAATGGAATGGAATGGAATGGAATGGAATGGAATGGAATTGAATCAACACGAGTGGAATGGAATAGAAAGGAATGGAGAGGAATAGAATGGAATGGAATGGAAAGGAATGGAATCAACCCGAGTGGAATGGAATGGAATGGAATGGAAAGGAATGGAATGGAATGGAGTAGAATCAACCGGAGTGGAATCGAATGGAATGGAAAGTAATGGAATGGAATGGAATGGAATGGAATGGAATGGAATCAACCTGATTGCCATGAAATGGAAGGGAATGGAATGGAATACAATCAACCCGAGTGAAATGGATTGGAATGGAAGGGAATGCAATCAAGCCGACTCGAATGAAAGGAATGAGATGAAATGGAATGCAATGGAATGGAATGTAATAAACACTATTGCAATGGAATGGAATGGAATGGAATGGAATGGAATGGATTGAAATGGAATGTAATGGAAAGGAATGGAATGGAATGGAATCAATGCGAGTGAAACAGAATGGAATTGAATGGAATGGAATGAAATGGAATGGAAAGGAATCAACCCGAGGGGAATGGAATGGAATGAAATTGAATGGAATGGAATGGAATGGAATAGAATGGAATGCAATAAACACGAATGCAATGGAATGGAATGGAATGGAATGGAATGGAATGGAATGGAATGGAATGGAATGGAATCAACGTGAGTGGAATGGAATAGAATGGAATGGAATGGAGTCAACTAGAAGGGAATCGAATGGCTTGGAATGCAATGGAATCTACCCCAGTGGAATGGAATGGAATGGAATGGAATGGAATGGAATGGAATGGAATCAACGTGAGTGGAATGGAAAGGAATGGAATGGAATGGAGTAGAATAAAATGGAATGGCATGGTATGGAATGGAATGGAATCAACCCGAGTGGAATGGATTGGAATGGAACGGAATGCAATGGAATAGAAAGGAATGGAAGCAATCTGAGTGGAATGGAATGGAATGGAATGGAATGGAATGGAATGGAATGGAATACTCCGAGTAGAATGGAATGGAATGGAATGGAATGGAATGGAATGCAGTGGAATGGAATCAACGCGAGTGAAACGGAATGGAATGGAATGGGATGCAATGGAATGGAATGGAATTGAATGGAATCAACCCGAGAGGAATGGAATGGAATGGAATTGAATGGAATGGAATGGAATGGAACGGAATGAACACGAGTGGAATGAAATGGAATGGAATGGAAAGGAAAGGACTGGAATGGAATGGAAAGGAATGGAATGGAAACAATCCATATGGAATGGAATGGAATGGAATTGGAATGGAAAGGAATGGAATGGAATGGAATGGAATCAACCCAAGTGGAATGGAATGGAATGGAATGAAAGCGAATGGAATGGAATGGAATAAACTTAAGTGAAATGGAATGGAATGGAACGGAATCAACGAGAAGGGAATCGAATAGCATGGAATGGAATGGAATCTGCCCGAGTGGAATAGAATGGATTGTAATGGAATGGAATGGAATGAAATGAAATGGAATGGAATCAACGAGAGCGGAATGGAATGGAATGGAAGGGAATGGATTGGAAGGGAATAGAATGGAATGGCATGGCATGGAATGGAATGGAATCAACCCGAGTGGAATGGAATGGAATGAAATGGAATGCCATGGAATAGAATGGAATGGAATCAACCTGAGTGGAATGGAACGGAATGGAAAGGAATGGAACGGAATGGAAAGGAATGGAATGGAATGGAATGGAATCAACCAGAGTGGAATGGAATAGAATGGAATGGAGAGAAATTGAATGGAAAGGAATGGAATGCGGGGGAATCCACCAGAGTGGAATGGAATGGAATGGAATGGAATGGAAAATAAGGGAATGGAATGGAATAAACCCTAGTGCAATGGAATGGAATGGAATGGAATTGAATGGAATCAACGAGTGTGGAATGGAATGGAATCGAATGGAAGGGAATCAAAGAGAAGGGAATCGAATGGCATGGAATGGAATGGAATCTATCCTACTGGAATGTAATGTAATGGAATGGAATGGAATTGAATCAACGCGAGACGAATGGAAAGGAATGGAATGGAATGGAATGGAATGGAATGGAATGGAATGGAATAGAATGGCATGGCATGGCAGGGAATGGAATGGAATCAACCCGAGTCGAATGGAATGGAACGGAATGCAATAGAATGCAATGGAATAGAATGGAATGGAATCAACCTGAGTGGAATGGAATGGAATGGAATGGAATACAATGGAATGCAATGGAATGGAATGGAATGGAATGGAATGGGATGGAATCAACACTACTGGAATGGAATAGAATGGAATGGAGAGGACTAGAATGAAAGGAATGGAATGGGATGAAATGAACCCGAGTAAAATGGAATGGAATGGAGTAGAATCAACCCGAGTGGAATGGAATGGAATGGATTGCAATGCAATGGAATGAACCTGAGTGGACAGGAATGGAATAGAATGGAATGGAATGGAATAGAATGGAATGGAATGGAATCATCCCGAGTGGAATGGAATGGAATTGAATGAAATGAAATGGAATAGAATGCAACGGAATGCAATGGAATGGAATGGAATGCAATGGAATGCAATGGAATGGATTAAACCCGACTGGAATGGATTGGAATGGAACGCAATGCAATGGAATAGAATGGAATGGAAGCAATCTGAGTGGAATGGAATGGAATGGAATGGAATGGAATGGAATGGAATACTCCGAGTAGAATGGAATGGAATGGAATTCAATGGAATGGAATCAACGCGAGTGAAACGGAATGGAATGGAATGGAATGGGATGGAATGGAATGGAATGGAATTGAATGGAATCAACCCAAGAGGAATGGAATGGAATGGAATGGAAGGGAATAAACCGGAGTGGAATGGAATGGAAAGGAATGAAATGGAATGGAATGGAATGGAATGGAATGGAATGGAATGGAATGGAATGGAATGGAATGGAATCAATGCAAGTGAAACGGATTGGAATGGGAAGAAATGGAGTGGAATGAAACGGAAAGGAATAAACACAAGTGAAACGGAATGAAATGGAATGGAATGGAATGGAACGGATTGGAATGGAATGGAACGGAACGGAATGGAATGGAATGGAATCAACACGAGTGGAATGGAATGGATTGAAATGGAATGGAAGGGAATGGAAAGGAATGGAATGTAATGGAAAGGAATGGAATGGAATGGAATGGAATGGAATGGAATGGAATGGAATGGAATGGAATGGAATCAACCTGAGTGGAATGGAATAGGATGGAATGGAAAGAAACAGAATGGAAAGGAATGCAATTGGGTGGACTCAACCCGAGTGGAATGGAATGGAATGGAATGGAAAGGAATGGAGTTGAATCAACCCGAATGGAAGGGAATGGAATGGAATGGAATGGAATGGAATCCACCCGAGTGGAATGAAACGGAAGGGAAAGGATTGGCATGGAATGAACCCGAGTGGAATGGAATGGAATGGAACGGAAGTGAATAGAATGGAATGGAATGGAATGGAATGGAATGGAATACAGTGAAATGGAATGGAATGGAATGGAATGGAATGGAATGGAATGGAATGGAATGGAACAGAAGGGAATGGAATGGAATGGATTGCAATGGAATGGAATGGATTGCAATGGAACGGAAACAACCCGAGTGAAATGGAAAGGAATGGAATGGAGTGGAATGGAATGGAATAGAATGGAATGGAATGGAATCAACCCAAGTGGAATGGAATGGAATGGAATGGAATCAGCGCAATTGAAAGAGAATGGTTTGGAATGGAATGGAAAGGAATAGAAATAACCGGAGTGGAATGAATGGAATGAGATGGAATGGAATGCAATGGAATGGAATGGAATGGAATGGAATGGAATGGAATGGAATAAACCCTAGTGCAATGGAATGGAATGGAAAGGAATGGAGTGGAATGGAATGGAAAGGAAAGGAATGGAATCAACGTGAGTGAAACAGAATGGAATGGAATGGAATTCAATGGAATGGAATCAACGCGAGTGAAACGGAATGGAATGGAATGGAATGGGATGGAATGGAATGGAATGGAATTGAATGGAATCAACCCAAGAGGAATGGAATGGAATGGAATGGAAGGGAATAAACCGGAGTGGAATGGAATGGAAAGGAATGAAATGGAATGGAATGGAATGGAATGGAATGGAATGGAATGGAATGGAATGGAATCAATGCAAGTGAAACGGATTGGAATGGGAAGAAATGGAGTGGAATGAAACGGAAAGGAATAAACACAAGTGAAACGGAATGAAATGGAATGGAATGGAATGGAACGGAATGGAATGGAATGGAACGGAACGGAATGGAATGGAATGGAATCAACACGAGTGGAATGGAATGGATTGAAATGGAATGGAAGGGAATGGAAAGGAATGGAATGTAATGGAAAGGAATGGAATGGAATGGAATGGAATGGAATGGAATGGAATGGAATGGAATGGAATCAACCTGAGTGGAATGGAATAGGATGGAATGGAAAGAAACAGAATGGAAAGGAATGCAATTGGGTGGACTCAACCCGAGTGGAATGGAATGGAATGGAATGGAAAGGAATGGAGTTGAATCAACCCGAATGGAAGGGAATGGAATGGAATGGAATGGAATGGAATCCACCCGAGTGGAATGAAACGGAAGGGAAAGGATTGGCATGGAATGAACCCGAGTGGAATGGAATGGAATGGAACGGAAGTGAATAGAATGTAATGGAATGGAATGGAATGGAATGGAATACAGTGAAATGGAATGGAATGGAATGGAATGGAATGGAATGGAATGGAATGGAATGGAAGAGAAGGGAATGGAATGGAATGGATTGCAATGGAATGGAATGGATTGCAATGGAACGGAAACAACCCGAGTGAAATGGAAAGGAATGGAATGGAGTGGAATGGAATGGAATAGAATGGAATGGAATGGAATCAACCCAAGTGGAATGGAATGGAATGGAATGGAATCAGCGCAATTGAAAGAGAATGGTTTGGAATGGAATGGAAAGGAATAGAAATAACCGGAGTGGAATGAATGGAATGAGATGGAATGGAATGCAATGGAATGGAATGGAATGGAATGGAATGGAATGGAATGGAATAAACCCTAGTGCAATGGAATGGAATGGAAAGGAATGGAGTGGAATGGAATGGAAAGGAAAGGAATGGAATCAACGTGAGTGAAACAGAATGGAATGGAATGAAATGGAATGGAATGGTATTGGAATGGAATGGAATCAACCCGAGGGGAATGGAATGGAATGAAATGGAATGGCATGGAATGGAATAGAATGTAATGGAATAATCCCGAGTGCAATGGAACGGAACGGAATGGAATGAAAGAGAATGGAAAGGAATCACTGCGAGTGAAATAGAAACGAATGGAATGGAATGCAATGGAATGGAGTGGAATACCATGGAATGGCAAGGCATGGAATGGAATGAAATGAACCCGAGTGGAATGGAATGGAACGGAATGGAATGCAATGGAATAGAACGGAATGGAATCCAGCTGAGCGGAATGGAATGGAATGGAATGGAATGGAATGGAATGGAATGGAATGGAATCAATGTGAGCGGAATGGAAAGGAATGGAATGCAATGGAATGCCAAGGAATGGAATGGAATGGCATGGCATGGAATGGAATGGAATGGAATCAATGTGAGCGGAATGGAAAGGAATGGAATGCAATGGAATGCCAAGGAATGGAATGGAATGGCATGGCATGGAATGGAATAGAGTCAAACCGAGTGGAATGGAATGGAATGGAATGGAAAGGAATGCATTGGATTAGAATGGACAGGAATCAACCTGAGTGGAATGGAATGGAATGGAATGGAATGGAATTGAATCAACGCGAGACGAATGGAAAGGAATGGAATGGAATGGAATGGAATGGAATAGAATGGCAAGGCATGGCATGGAATGGAATGGAATCAACCCGAGTCGAATGGAATGGAACGGTATGCAATAGAATGCAATGGAATAGAATGGAATGGAATCAACCTGAGTGGAATGGAATGGAATGGAATGGAATACAATGGAATGCAATGGAATGGAATGGAATGGATTGGAATGGGATGGAATCAACACTACTGGAATGGAATAGAATGGAATGGAGAGGACTAGAATGAATGGAATGGAATGGGATGAAATGAACCCGAGTAAAATGGAATGGAATGGAATGGAATGGAGTAGAATCAACCAGAGTGGAATGGAAAGGAATGGAATGGAATCAACCCGAGTGGAATGAAATGGAAGGGAATGGAATGGAATGGAATCAACCCGAGTGGAATGGAATGGAATGGAATGGAATGGAATGGAATGGAATGGAATGGAATGGAATCAACGCGAGTGAAACGGTATGGAATGGAATGGAATGGAATGGAATGGAATGGAATGGAATAGAATCAACCCGAGTGGAATGAATGGAACGAGATGGAATGGAATGGAATGGAATTACATAAACCCTAGTGCAATGGAATGGAAGGGAAATGAAGGGAATGTAACGAACCCTAGTGCAATGGAATGGAATGCAATGGAATGGAATGGAATGGAATGGAATGGAAAAACCCGAGGGGAATGGAATGGAGTGAAATGGAATGGAATGGAATAGATTTGAATGGAAAAAACCTGACTGCAATGGAATGGAATGGAATGCAATGAAATGGAATGGAATGGAATGGAAGGGAATGGAATGGAATGGAATGGAATGGAATGGAATGGAATGGAATGGAATCAACACGAGTGGAATGGAATAGAAAGGAATGGAGAGGAATAGAATGGAATGGAATGGAAAGGAATGGAATCAACCCGAGTGGAATGGAATGGAATGGAATGGAAAGGAATGGAATGGAATGGAGTAGAATCAACCGGAGTGGAATCGAATGGAATGGAAAGGAATGGAATGGAATGGAATGGAATGGAATGGAATGGAATGGAATGGAATCAACCTGATTGCCATGAAATGGAAGGGAATGGAATGGAATACAATCAACCCGAGTGAAATGGATTGGAACGGAAGGGAATGCAATCAAGCCGACTCGAATGAAAGGAATGAGATGAAATGGAATGCAATGGAATGGAATGTAATAAACACTATTGCAATGGAATGGAATGGAATGGAATGGAATGGAATGGAATGGAATGGAATGGATTGAAATGGAATGTAATGGAAAGGAATGGAATGGAATGGAATCAATGCGAGTGAAACAGAATGGAATTGAATGGAATGGAATGAAATGGAATGGAAAGGAATCAACCCGAGGGGAATGGAATGGAATGAAATTGAATGGAATGGAATGGAATGGAATAGAATGGAATGCAATAAACACGAATGCAATGGAATGGAATGGAATGGAATGGAATGGAATGGAATGGAATGGAATGGAATGGAATGGAATGGAATGGAATCAACGTGAGTGGAATGGAATAGAATGGAATGGAATGGAGTCAACTAGAAGGGAATCGAATGGCTTGGAATGCAATGGAATCTACCCCAGTGGAATGGAATGGAATGGAATGGAATGGAATGGAATGGAATGGAATCAACGTGAGTGGAATGGAAAGGAATGGAATGGAATGGAGTAGAATAAAATGGAATGGCATGGTATGGAATGGAATGGAATCAACCCGAGTGGAATGGATTGGAATGGAACGGAATGCAATGGAATAGAAAGGAATGGAAGCAATCTGAGTGGAATGGAATGGAATGGAATGGAATGGAATGGAATGGAATGGAATGGAATACTCCGAGTAGAATGGAATGGAATGGAATGGAATGGAATGGAATGGAATGCAGTGGAATGGAATCAACGCGAGTGAAACGGAATGGAATGGAATGGGATGCAATGGAATGGAATGGAATTGAATGGAATCAACCCGAGAGGAATGGAATGGAATGGAATTGAATGGAATGGAATGGAATGGAACGGAATGAACACGAGTGGAATGAAATGGAATGGAATGGAAAGGAAAGGACTGGAATGGAATGGAAAGGAATGGAATGGAAACAATCCATATGGAATGGAATGGAATGGAATTGGAATGGAAAGGAATGGAATGGAATGGAATGGAATCAACCCAAGTGGAATGGAATGGAATGGAATGGAAGCGAATGGAATGGAATGGAATAAACTTAAGTGAAATGGAATGGAATGGAACGGAATCAACGAGAAGGGAATCGAATAGCATGGAATGGAATGGAATCTACCCGAGTGGAATAGAATGGATTGTAATGGAATGGAATGGAATGAAATGAAATGGAATGGAATCAACGAGAGCGGAATGGAATGGAATGGAAGGGAATGGATTGGAAGGGAATAGAATGGAATGGCATGGCATGGAATGGAATGGAATCAACCCGAGTGGAATGGAATGGAATGAAATGGAATGCCATGGAATAGAATGGAATGGAATCAACCTGAGTGGAATGGAACGGAATGGAAAGGAATGGAACGGAATGGAAAGGAATGGAATGGAATGGAATGGAATCAACCAGAGTGGAATGGAATAGAATGGAATGGAGAGAAATTGAATGGAAAGGAATGGAATGCGGGGGAATCCACCAGAGTGGAATGGAATGGAATGGAATGGAATGGAAAATAAGGGAATGGAATGGAATAAACCCTAGTGCAATGGAATGGAATGGAATGGAATTGAATGGAATCAACGAGTGTGGAATGGAATGGAATCGAATGGAAGGGAATCAAAGAGAAGGGAATCGAATGGCATGGAATGGAATGGAATCTATCCTACTGGAATGTAATGTAATGGAATGGAATGGAATTGAATCAACGCGAGACGAATGGAAAGGAATGGAATGGAATGGAATGGAATGGAATGGAATAGAATGGCATGGCATGGCAGGGAATGGAATGGAATCAACCCGAGTCGAATGGAATGGAACGGAATGCAATAGAATGCAATGGAATAGAATGGAATGGAATCAACCTGAGTGGAATGGAATGGAATGGAATGGAATACAATGGAATGCAATGGAATGGAATGGAATGGAATGGAATGGAATGGGATGGAATCAACACTACTGGAATGGAATAGAATGGAATGGAGAGGACTAGAATGAAAGGAATGGAATGGGATGAAATGAACCCGAGTAAAATGGAATGGAATGGAGTAGAATCAACCCGAGTGGAATGGAATGGAATGGAATGGAATGGAATGGAATGGAATGGAATCATCCCGAGTGGAATGGAATGGAATTGAATGAAATGAAATGGAATAGAATGCAATGGAATGGAATGGAAGGGAATGGAATGAAATGGAATGGAAAAAACACGAGTGGAATGGTATCTAATGAAATGGAATGGAATGGAATAAACCCTAATGCCATGTAATGGAATAGAATGAAATGGAATGGAATGGAATGGAACGGAATCAGTGAGAAGGGAATCGAATGGCATAGAATGGAATGGAATCTACCCGAGTGGAATTGAATGGACTGTAATGGAATGGAATGGAATGCAATGGAATCAATGTGAGCGGAATGGAAAGGAATGGAATGGAATGGAATGCCATGGAATGGAATGGAATGGCATGGCATGGAATGGAATAGAATCAAACCGAGTGGAATGGAATGGAAGGGAATGGAAAGGAATGCATTGGAATAGAATGGACAGGAATCAACCTGAGTGGAATGGAATGGAATGGAATGGAATGGAATGGAATGGAATGAAGGCGAGTGGAATGGAATAGAATGGAATGGAGAGGAATACAATGGAATCGAATGGAATGGGATGGAATCAACCCGAGTGGAATCGAATGGAATTTAATGGAATGGAATGGAATGGAGTAGAATCAACCAGAGTGGAATGGAATGCAATGAAATAGAATGGAATGGAATCAACCCGAGTGGAATGAAATGGAAGGGAAAGGAATGGAATGGAATGAACGCGAGTGTAATGGAATGGAAAGGAATGGAATGGAATCAACCCGAGTGGAATGAAATGGAAGGGAAAGGAATGGAATGGAATGAACGCGAGTGTAACGGAATGGAATGGAATGGAATGGAATCAACCCACGTGGAATGGAATGGAATGGAATGGGATGGGATGGAATGGAATCAGCGCGAGTGAAACGAAATGGAATGGAATTGAATGGAATCAACCCAAGTGAAACGGAATGGAACGGAATGGAATGGATTGGGATTGAATGGAATCAACCACAGTGGAATGGAATGGAATGGATTGGAATGAAATAGAATGGATTGCAATGGAATGGATTCAACCCGAGTGAAATGGAATGGAACATAATGGAATGGAATGGAATGGAATGGAATGCAATGCAATGGAATGGAATGGAATGGAATCATCCCAAGTGGAATGGAATGGAATGGAATGAAATGAAATGGAACAGAACGGAATGGAATGGAAAGGAATGGAATCAACGCAAGTGAAACAGATTGGAATGGAGTGGAATGGAATGGAATGGTATGGAATGGAATCCTCGCGAGTGAAAGGGAATGAAAAGGAATGAAATGGAATGGAATGGAATGGAATGGAATGGAATGGAATCCACGGGAGTGAAACGGAATGAAACGGAACGGAATGGAATGGAATGGAATGGAATGGAATGGAATGGATTGCAATGGAATGGAATGGAATGGAATGCAATGGAACGGAAAGAACCCGAGTGGAATGGAATGGAATGAAATGGAAAGGAATGGAATGGAATGGAATGGAACGGAATCAACGAGACGGGAATCGAATGGCATGGAATGGAATGGAAAGAACCCGAGTGTAAAGGAATGGAATGGAATGGAATGCCATGGAATAGAGTGGCATGGCATGGAATGGAATGGAATTAACCAGAGTGCAATGGAATGGAATGGAATGGAATGGAATGGAATGGAATGGAATGGAATGGAATGGAATGCAATGGAATAGAAAGGAATGGAATCAACCTGAGAGGAATGGAATGGAATGGAATGGAAGAGAAAGGAATGGAATGGCATGGAATCAACCCGGGTGGAATGGAATGGAATGAAATGGAATGGGATGGAATGGAATGGAATGGAATGCAACGGAATGGAATGGCATGGAATGGAATGGAATAAACTTTCGTGCAATGGAATTTAATGGAATGGAATGGAATGGAATGGAATCAACGTGAGTGGATTGCAAAGGAAAGGACTGGAATGGAATGGAAGGGAATACAATGGGATGGCATGGCATGGAATGGAATATAATCAACACGAGTGGAATGGAATGGAATGCAATGGAAAAGAATGGAATGGAATCAACCTGAGTGGAATGTAATGGAATGGAATGAAATGGAATGGAATGCAAAGGAATGGAATGGAATGGAATGGAATAGAATAGAATGGAATGGAATGGAATTAAACCGAGTGGAATGGAAGGGAATGGATTGGAATGGAACGGAATCAACGCGAGTGAAACGCAATGGAATGGAATGGATTGAAAAAGAATGGAATTGAATTGAATGGAATCAACCCGAGTGGAATGGAATGGAATGGATTGCAATGCAATGGAATGAACCCGAGTGGAATGGAATGGAATAGAATGGAATGGAATGGAGTAGAATGGAATGGAATGGAATCATCCCGAGTGGAATGGAATGGAATTGAATGAAAAGAAATGGAATAGAATGCAATGGAATGGAATGGAATGGAATGAAATGGAATGGAAAAATTACGAGTGGAATGGTATCTAATGAAATGGAATGGAATGGAATGGAATGGAATAAACCCTAGTGCCATGTAATGGAATGGAATGGAATGGAATGGAATGGAACGGAATCAGTGAGAAGGGAATCGAATGGCATGGAATGGAATGAAATCTACCCGAGTGGAATTGAATGGACTGTAATGGAATGGAATGGAATGGAATGGAATCAATGCGAGTGGAATGGAAAGGAATGGAATGGAATGGAATGCCATGGAATAGAATGGAATGGCATGGCACGGAATGGAATAGAATCAAACTGAGTGGAATGGAATGGAATGGAATGGAAAGGAATGCATTGGAAAAGAATGGACAGGAATCAACCTGAGTGGAATGGAATGGAATGGAATGGAAAGGAATGGAATGGAATGGAATGGAATCAACGCGAGTGAAACGAAATGGAATGGAATGGAATGGAATCAACCCAAGTGAAACGGAATGGAATGGAATGGAATGGATTGGGATTGAATGGAATCAACCAGAGTGGAATGGAATGGAATGGGTTGGAATGAAATACAATGGATTGCAATGGAATGGATTCAACCCGAGTGAAATGGAATGGAATACAATGGAATGGAATGGAATGGAATGCAATGCAATGGAATGGAATGGAATGGAATCATCCCGAGTGGAATGAAATGGAATGGAATGAAATGAAATGGAACAGAACGGAATGGAATGGAAAGGAATGGAATCAACGCTAGTGAAACGGATTGGAATGGAGTGGAATGGAATGGAATGATATGGAATGGAATCCACGCGAGTGAAAGGGAATGAAACGGAATGAAATGGAATGGAATGGAATGGAATGGAATGCCATGGAATGGAATGGAATGGCATGGCATGGAATGGAATGGAATTAACGAGAGTGGAATTGAATGGAATGGAATGGAATGGAATGGAATGGAATGGAATGGAATGCAATGGAATAGAAAGGAATGGAATCAACCTGAGAGGAATGGAATGGAATGCAATGGAATAGAAAGGAATGGAATCAACCTGAGAGGAATGGAATGGAATGAAATGGAATGGGATGGAATGGAATTGCAAACAATGGAATGGAATGGCATGGAATGGAATGGAATAAACTCTCGTGCAATGGAATTTAATGGAATGGAATGGAATGGAATCAACGTGAGTGGAATGCAAAGGAAAGGAATGGAATGGAATGGAAGGGAATAGAATGGGAGGGCATGGAATGGAATGGAATATAATCAACACGAGTGGAATGGAATGAAATGCAGTGGAATAGAATGGAATGGAATCAACCTGAGTGAAATGGAATGGAATGGAAAGAAATGGAATGGAATGCAAAGGAATGGAATGGAATGGAATGGAATGGAATGGAATGGAATGGAATGGAATGGAATGGAATGGAATGGAATGGAATAGAATGGAATGGAATGGAATGGAATTAAACCGAGTGGAATGGAAGGGAATGGATTGGAATGGAACGGAATCAACGCAAGTGAAACGCAATGGAATGGAATGGAATGAAAAAGAATGGAATTCAATGGAATTAACCCGAGTGGAATGGAATGGAATGGATTGCAAGGCAATGGAATGAACCCGAGTGGAATGGAATGGAATAGAATGGAACGGAATGGAGTAGAATGGAATAGAATGGAATCATCCCGAGTGGAATGGAATGCAATTGAATGAAATGAAATGGAATAGAATGCAATGGAATGGAATGGAATGAAATGGAATGGAAAAAACACGAGTGGAATGGTATCTAATGAAATGGAATGGAATGGAATGGAATGGAATGGAATAAACCCTAGTGCCATGTAATGGAATGGAATGGAATGGAACGGAATCAGTGAGAAGGGAATCGAATGGCATGGAATGGAATGGAATCTACCTGAGTGGAATTGAATGGACTGTAATGGAATGGAATGGAATGGAATGGAATCAATGTGAGCGGAATGGAAAGGAATGGAATGGAATGGAATGCCATGGAATGGAATGGAATGGCATGGCATGGAATGGAGTAGAATCAAACCGAGTGGAATGGAAAGGAATGGAATGGAAAGGAATGCTTTGGAATAGAATGGACAGGAATCAACCTGAGTGGAATGGAATGGAATGGAATGGAATGGAAAGGAATGAAGGCGAGTGGAATGGAATAGAATGGAATGGAGAGGAATACAATGGAATGGAATGGAATGGGATGGAATCAACCCGAGTGGAATGGAATGGAAGGGAATGGAATGGAATGGAATGGAGTAGAATCAACACGAGTGG
This sequence comes from Pan paniscus, assembly GCF_029289425.2. Classification (NCBI taxonomy): domain Eukaryota; kingdom Metazoa; phylum Chordata; class Mammalia; order Primates; family Hominidae; genus Pan; species Pan paniscus. The sequence goes on from NC_073270.2 coordinate 36,172,145, forward strand.
AATGGAATGCAATGGAATGGAATGGAATGGAATCAACCCGAGTGGAATGAAATGGAAGGGAAAGGAATGCAATGGAATGAACGCGAGAGTAATGGAATGGAATGGAATGGAATGGAATCAACCCACGTGGAATGGAATGGAATGGCATGGAATGGAATCGAACGGAGGGGAATGGCATGGAATGGACAGGAATCAGCCCAAGTGTAAGTGAATGGCATGGAATGGAATTGAATGCAATGGAATTGAACGGAAAGGAATGGAATCAACCAGAGTGGAATGGAATGCAGTGGAATGGAATGGAATGGAATCGAACGGAATGGAATGGAATGGAATGGAATGGAATGGAATGGAAAAAACCCGAGTGGAATGGAATGGAATGAAACGGAAAGGAATGGAATGGAATAGAATGGAACGGAATCAACAAGAAGGGAATCGAATAGCATGGAATTGAATGGAATGAACCCGAGTGTAAAGGAATGGAATGGAATGGAATGCTATGGAATTGAATGGAATGGCATGGCATGGAATGGAATGGAATCAACGCGAATGGAATGGAATGGAATGGAATGGAATGGAATGGAATGGAATGGAATGCAATGGAATGCAATGGAATAAAATGGAAGGGAATCAACCTGAGAGGAATGGAATGGAAAGGAATCTAATAGAATGGAATGGAATGGAAGAGAATGGAATGGAATGGGATGGAATCAACCCGAGTGGAATGGAATGGAATGCAGTGGAATGGAATGGAATGGAATGGAATGCAATGGAATGGAATGGAATGCAGTGGAATGGAATGGAATGCAGTGGAATGGAATGGAATGGAATGGAATACAATGGAATGGAATGGAATGGAATGGAATGGAATGCAATGGAATGCAATGGAATGCAATGGAATGGAATGGAATGGAATGGAATGGAATGGAATGGAATGGAATAAACTCTAGTGCAATGGAATGGAATGGAATGGAATGGGATGGAATGGAATGGAATGGAATGGAATTGAATGGAATCAACCCGAGAGGAATGGAATTGAATGGAATGGAAGGGAATAAACAGGAGTGGAATGGAATGGAAAGGAGTGAAATGGAATGGAAAGGAGTGAAATGGAATGGAATGGAATGGAATGGAATGGAATGGAATGGAATGGAATGGAATCAACGCAAGTGAAACGGATTGGAAAGGGAAGAAATGGAGTGGAACGAAACGGAAAGGAATAAACACAAGTGAAACGGAATGAAATGGAATGGAATGGAATGGAACGGAATGGAATGGAATGGAACGGAACGGAATGGAATGGAATGGAATGGAATCAACCCGAGTGGAATGGAATGGAATGAAATGGAATGGAAGGAAATGGAAAGGAATGGAATGGAATGGAAAGGAATGGAATGGAATGGAATGGAATGGAATGGAATGGAATGGAATGGAATCAACCTGAGTGGAATGGAATAGGATGGAATGGAGAGAAACAGAATGCAATTGGGTGGACTCAACCCGAGTGGAATGGAATGGAATGGAATGGAAAGGAATGGAGTTGAATCAACCCGAATGGAATGGAAAGGAATGGAATGGAATGGAATGGAATCCACCCGAGTGGAATGAAACGGAAGGGAAAGGATTGGCATGGAATGAACCCGAGTGGAATGGAATGGAATGGAACAGAAGGGAATAGAATGTAATGGAATGGAATGGAATGGAATGGAATGGAATACAATGGAATGGAATGGAATGGAATGGAATGGAATGGAATGGAATCAACCCAAGTGGAATGGAATGGAATGGTATGGAACAGAATGGAATGGAATCAACGCGATTGAAACGGAATGGAATGGAATGGAATGGAATGGAAGAGAAACAACCCGAGTGGAATGAATGGAATCAAATGGAATGGAATGGAATGGAATGGAATGGAATGGAATGGAATAAACACTAGTGCAATGGAATGGAATTGAATGGAATGGAATGGAATTTAAAGGAATGGAATCAACGTGAGTGAAACAGAATGGAATGGAACGGAATGGAATGGAATGGAATAGGAAAGGAATGGAATGGAATGGAATGGAATGGAATCAACCCGAGGGGTATGGAATGGAATGAAGTGGAATGGCATGGAACGGAATACAATAAAATGGAATAATCCCGAGTGCAATGGAACGGACCGGAATGGGATGGAATGGAATTGAATGGAATGGAATCAACGCGAGCAGAATGGAAACGAATGGATTGAAATGGAATGGAATACAAAGGAATGGCAAGGCATGGAATGGAATGGAATGAACCCGAGTGGAATGGAATGGAATGGAATGGAATGCAATGGAATAGAATGGAATGGAATCAAGCTGAGTGGAATGGAAAGGAATGGAATGGAATGGAATGGAAATAACACGAGTGAAACGAAATGGAATGTAATGTAACGGAATGGAATGAAATGGAACGGAATGGAATGGTAACAATCAGAGTGGAATGGAATGGAATGGAATGGAATGGAATGGAATGGAATGGAATAAATGAGAGTGGAAAGTAGTAGAATGGAATGCAACGGAATCAACGAGAAGGGAATCAAATGGCATGGAATGGAATGGAATCTACCCGAGTGGAAAGGAATGGAATGGAGAGAATGGAATTAACGCGAGTGAAACGGAATGGAAAGAATGGAATGGAATGGAATGGAATAAAATGGAATGCAATGGAATGGAATGGAATGGAATGGAATGGAATGGAATGGAATGGAATGGAATCAACGCGAGTGAAACGGAATGGAAGGAAATGGAATGGAATGGAGTGGCATGGAATGGAATGGAATGGAATGGAATGGAATGGAATGGAATGGAATCATTCTGAGGGGAAAGGAATGGAATGGAATGGAATAAACCCAAGTGCAATGGAATGGATTGGAATGGAATGGAACGGAATGGAATGGAATGGAAAGGAATCAAAGCGAGTGGAATGGAATGGAATGGAGTGGAATGGAATCAATGAGAGGGGAATGGAATGGCATGGACCGCAGTGGAATCTACCCGAATGCAATGGAATGGAATGGAATGGAATGGAAAGGAACGGAGTGGAATGGAATGGAATGCAATGGAATGGAAAGAACCCGAGTGGAACGGAATGGAATGAAATGGAAAGGAATGGAATGGAATGGAATGGAACGGAATCAACGAGAAGGGAATCGAATGGCATGGAATGGAATGGAAAGAACCCGAGTGTAAAGGAATGGAATGGAATGGAATGCCATGGAATAGAATGGAATGGCATGGCATGGAATGGAATGGAATTAACCAGAGTGGAATGGAATGCAATGGAATGGAATGGAATGGAATGCAATGGAATGGAATGGAATGCAATGGAATAGAAAGGAATGAAATCAACCTGAGAGGAATGGAATGGAATGGAATGGAAGAGAATGGAATGAAATGGCATGGAATGGAATGGAATAAACTCTCGTGCAACGGAATTTAATGGAATGGAATGGAATGGAATGGAATCAACGTGAGTGGATTGCAAAGAAAAGGAATGGAATGGAATGAAAGGGAATAGAATGGGATGGCATGGCATGGAATGGGATATAATCAACACGAGTGGAATGGAATGGAATGCAATGGAATAGAATGGAATGGAATCAACCTGAGTGGAATGGAATGGAATGGAAAGAAATGGAATGGAATGCAAAGGAATGGAATGGAATGGAATGGAATAGAATGGAATGGAATCAACCTGAGTGGAATGGAATGGAATGGAAAGAAATGGAATGGAATGCAAAGGAATGGAATGGAATGGAATGGAATGGAATAGAATGGAATGGAATGGAATGGAATTAAACCGAGTGGAATGGAAGGGAATGGATTGGAATGGAATGGAATCAACGCAAGTGAAACGCAATGGAATGGAATGGAATGAAAAAGAATGGAATTGAATGGAATCAACCCGAGTGGAATGGAATGGAATAGATTGCAATGCAATGGAATGAACCTGAGTGGACAGGAATGGAATAGAATGGAATGGAATGGAATAGAATGGAATGGAATGGAATCATCCCGAGTGGAATGGAATGGAATTGAATGAAATGAAATGGAATAGAATGCAACGGAATGCAATGGAATGGAATGGAATGCAATGGAATGCAATGGAATGGAATAAACCCGAGTGGAATGGATTGGAATGGAACGGAATGCAATGGAATAGAATGGAATGGAAGCACTCTGAGTGGAATGGAATGGAATGGAATGGAATGGAATGGAATGGAATACTCCGAGTAGAATGGAATGGAATGGAATGCAATGGAATGGAATCAACGCGAGTGAAACGGAATGGAATGGAATGGAATGGGATGGAATGGAATGGAATGGAATTGAATGGAATCAACCCGAGAGGAATGGAATTGAATGGAATGGAAGGGAATAAACCGGAGTGGAATGGAATGGAAAGGAATGAAATGGAATGGAAAGGAATGGAATGGAATGGAATGGAATGGATTGGGATGGAATGGAATGGAATGGAATTGAATGGAATCAACCCGAGAGGACTGGAATTGAATGGAATGGAAGGGAATAAACCGGAGTGGAATGGAATGGAAAGGAATGAAATGGAATGGAAAGGAATGGAATGGAATGGAATGGAATGGAATGGAATGGAATCAACGCAAGTGAAACGGATTGGAAAGGGAAGAAATGGAGTGGAATGAAACGGAAAGGAATAAACACAAGTGAAACGGAATGAAATGGAATGGAATGGAATGGAACGGAATGGAATGGAATGGAACGGAATGGAATGGAACGGAATGGAATGGAATCAACCCGAGTGGAATGGAATGGAATGAAATGGAATGGAAGGGAATGGAAAGGAATGGAATGGAATGGAAAGGAATGGAATGTAATGTAATGTAATGGAATGGAATGGAATGGAATGGAATGGAATCAACCTGAGTGGAATGGAATAGGATGGAATGGAGAGAAACAGAATGGAAAGGAATGCAATTGGGTGGACTCAAACCGAGTGGAATGGAATGGAATGGAATGGAAAGGAATGGAGTTGAATCAACCCGAATGGAATGGAAAGGAATGGAATGGAATGGAATGGAATCCACCCGAGTGGAATGAAACGGAAGGGAAAGGATTGGCATGGAATGAACCCGAGTGGAATGGAATGGAATGGAACAGAAGGGAATAGAATGTAATGGAATGTAATGGAATGGAATGGAATACAATGGAATGGAATGGAATGGAATGGAATCAACCCAAGTGGAATGGAATGGAATGGTATGGAACTGAATGGAATGGAATCAACGCGATTGAAACGGAATGGAATGGAATGGAATGGAATGGAATGGAAGAGAAACAACCCGAGTGGAATGAATGGAATCAAATGGAATGGAATGGAATGGAATGGAATGGAATGGAATGGAATAAACACTAGTGCAATGGAATGGAATTGAATGGAATGGAATGGAATTTAAAGGAATGGAATCAACGTGAGTGAAACAGAATGGAATGGAACGGAATGGAATGGAATGGAATAGGAAAGGAATGGAATGGAATGGAAAGGAATGGAATCAACCCGAGGGGTATGGAATGGAATGAAGTGGAATGGCATGGAACGGAATACAATAAAATGGAATAATCCCGAGTGCAATGGAACGGACCGGAATGGAATGGAATGGAATAGAATGGAATGGAATCAACGCGAGCAGAATGGAAACGAATGGATTGAAATGGAATGGAATACAAAGGAATGGCAAGGCATGGAATGGAATGGAATGAACCCGAGTGGAATGGAATGGAATGGAATGGAATGGAATGCAATGGAATAGAATGGAATGGAATCAAGCTGAGTGGAATGGAAAGGAATGGAATGGAATGGAATGGAAATAACACGAGTTAAACGAAATGGAATGTAATGTAACGGAATGGAATGAAATGGAACGGAATGGAATGGTAACAATCAGAGTGGAATGGAATGGAATGGAATGGAATGGAAAGGAATGGAATGGAATGGAATCAATGAGAGTGGAAAGTAGTAGAATGGAATGCAACGGAATCAACGAGAAGGGAATCAAATGGCATGGAATGGAATGGAATCTACCCGAGTGGAAAGGAATGGAATGGAGAGAATGGAATTAACGCGAGTGAAACGGAATGGAAAGAATGGAATGGAATTGAATGGAATAAAAAGGAATGGAATGGAATGGAATGGAATGGAATGGAATGGAATGGAATCAACGCGAGTGAAACGGAATGGAAGGAAATGGAATGGAATGGAGTGGCATGGAATGGAATGGAATGGAATGGAATGGAATGGAATGGAATCATTCTGAGGGGAAAGGAATGGAATGGAATGGAATAAACCCAAGTGCAATGGAATGGATTGGAATGGAATGGAACGGAATGGAATGGAATGGAAAGGAATCAAAGCGAGTGGAATGGAATGGAATGGAGTGGAATGGAATCAATGAGAGGGGAATGGAATGGCATGGACCGCAGTGGAATCTACCCGAATGCAATGGAATGGAATGGAATGGAATGGAATGGAATGGAATGGAATGGAATGGAACGGAGTGGAATGGAATGGAATGCAATGGAATGGAAAGAACCCGAGTGGAACGGAATGGAATGAAATGGAAAGGAATGGAATGGAATGGAATGGAACGGAATCAACGAGAAGGGAATCGAATGGCATGGAATGGAATGGAAAGAACCCGAGTGTAAAGGAATGGAATGGAATGGAATGCCATGGAATAGAATGGAATGGCATGGCATGGAATGGAATGGAATTAACCAGAGTGGAATGGAATGCAATGGAATGGAATGGAATGGAATGGAATGCAATGGAATGGAATGGAATGCAATGGAATAGAAAGGAATGAAATCAACCTGAGAGGAATGGAATGGAATGGAATGGAAGAGAATGGAATGAAATGGCATGGAATGGAATGGAATAAACTCTCATGCAATGGAATTTAATGGAATGGAATGGAATGGAATGGAATCAACGTGAGTGGATTGCAAAGAAAAGGAATGGAATGGAATGAAAGGGAATAGAATGGGATGGCATGGCATGGAATGGGATATAATCAACACGAGTGGAATGGAATGGAATGCAATGGAATAGAATGGAATGGAATCAACCTGAGTGGAATGGAATGGAATGGAAAGAAATGGAATGGAATGCAAAGGAATGGAATGGAATGGAATGGAATAGAATGGAATGGAATGGAATGGAATGGAATTAAAACGAGTGGAATGGAAGGGAATGGATTGGAATGGAATGGAATCAACGCAAGTGAAACGCAATGGAATGGAATGGAATGAAAAAGAATGGAATTGAATGGAATCAACCCGAGTGGAATGGAATGGAATGGATTGCAATGCAATGGAATGAACCTGAGTGGACAGGAATGGAATAGAATGGAATGGAATGGAATAGAATGGAATGGAATGGAATCATCCCGAGTGGAATGGAATGGAATTGAATGAAATGAAATGGAATAGAATGCAACGGAATGCAATGGAATGGAATGGAATGCAATGGAATGCAATGGAATGGATTAAACCCGAGTGGAATGGATTGGAATGGAACGGAATGCAATGGAATAGAATGGAATGGAAGCAATCTGAGTGGAATGGAATGGAATGGAATGGAATGGAATGGAATACTCCGAGTAGAATGGAATGGAATGGAATTCAATGGAATGGAATCAACGCGAGTGAAACGGAATGGAATGGAATGGAATGGGATGGAATGGAATGGAATGGAATTGAATGGAATCAACCCAAGAGAAATGGAATGGAATGGAATGGAAGGGAATAAACCGGAGTGGAATGGAATGGAAAGGAATGAAATGGAATGGAATGGAATGGAATGGAATGGAATGGAATGGAATGGAATGGAATCAATGCAAGTGAAACGGATTGGAATGGGAAGAAATGGAGTGGAATGAAACGGAAAGGAATAAACACAAGTGAAACGGACTGAAATGGAATGGAATGGAATGGAACGGAATGGAATGGAATGGAACGGAACGGAATGGAATGGAATGGAATCAACACGAGTGGAATGGAATGGATTGAAATGGAATGGAAGGGAATGGAAAGGAATGGAATGTAATGGAAAGGAATGGAATGGAATGGAATGGAATGGAATGGAATGGAATGGAATGGAATCAACCTGAGTGGAATGGAATAGGATGGAATGGAAAGAAACAGAATGGAAAGGAATGCAATTGGGTGGACTCAACCCGAGTGGAATGGAATGGAATGGAATGGAAAGGAATGGAGTTGAATCAACCCGAATGGAAGGGAATGGAATGGAATGGAATGGAATGGAATCCACCCGAGTGGAATGAAACGGAAGGGAAAGGATTGGCATGGAATGAACCCGAGTGGAATGGAATGGAATGGAACGGAAGTGAATAGAATGTAATGGAATGGAATGGAATGGAATGGAATACAATGAAATGGAATGGAATGGAATGGAATGGAATGGAATGGAATGGAACAGAAGGGAATGGAATGGAATGGATTGCAATGGAATGGAATGGATTGCAATGGAACGGAAACAACCCGAGTGAAATGGAAAGGAATGGAATGGAGTGGAATGGAATGGAATAGAATGGAATGGAATGGAATCAACCCAAGTGGAATGGAATGGAATGGAATGGAATCAGCGCAATTGAAAGAGAATGGTTTGGAATGGAATGGAAAGGAATAGAAATAACCGGAGTGGAATGAATGGAATGAGATGGAATGGAATGCAATGGAATGGAATGGAATGGAATGGAATGGAATGGAATGGAATAAACCCTAGTGCAATGGAATGGAATGGAAAGGAATGGAGTGGAATGGAATGGAAAGGAAAGGAATGGAATCAACGTGAGTGAAACAGAATGGAATGGAATGAAATGGAATGGAATGGTATTGGAATGGAATGGAATCAACCCGAGGGGAATGGAATGGAATGAAATGGAATGGCATGGAATGGAATAGAATGTAATGGAATAATCCCGAGTGCAATGGAACGGAACGGAATGGAATGAAAGAGAATGGAAAGGAATCACTGCGAGTGAAATAGAAACGAATGGAATGGAATGCAATGGAATGGAGTGGAATACCATGGAATGGCAAGGCATGGAATGGAATGAAATGAACCCGAGTGGAATGGAATGGAACGGAATGGAATGCAATGGAATAGAACGGAATGGAATCCAGCTGAGCGGAATGGAATGGAATGGAATGGAATGGAATGGAATGGAATGGAATGGAATCAATGTGAGCGGAATGGAAAGGAATGGAATGCAATGGAATGCCAAGGAATGGAATGGAATGGCATGGCATGGAATGGAATAGAGTCAAACCGAGTGGAATGGAATGGAATGGAATGGAAAGGAATGCATTGGAATAGAATGGACAGGAATCAACCTGAGTGGAATGGAATGGAATGGAATGGAATTGAATCAACGCGAGACGAATGGAAAGGAATGGAATGGAATGGAATGGAATGGAATAGAATGGCAAGGCATGGCATGGAATGGAATGGAATCAACCCGAGTCGAATGGAATGGAACGGTATGCAATAGAATACAATGGAATAGAATGGAATGGAATCAACCTGAGTGGAATGGAATGGAATGGAATGGAATACAATGGAATGCAATGGAATGGAATGGAATGGATTGGAATGGGATGGAATCAACACTACTGGAATGGAATAGAATGGAATGGAGAAGACAAGAATGAATGGAATGGAATGGGATGAAATGAACCCGAGTAAAATGGAATGGAATGGAATGGAATGGAGTAGAATCAACCAGAGTGGAATGGAAAGGAATGGAATGGAATCAACCCGAGTGGAATGAAATGGAAGGGAATGGAATGGAATGGAATCAACCCGAGTGGAATGGAATGGAATGGAATGGAATGGAATGGAATGGAATGGAATGGAATCAACGCGAGTGAAACGGTATGGAATGGAATGGAATGGAATGGAATGGAATGGAATAGAATCAACCCGAGTGGAATGAATTGAACGAGATGGAATGGAATGGAATGGAATTACATAAACCCTAGTGCAATGGAATGGAAGGGAAATGAAGGGAATGTAACGAACACTAGGGCAATGGAATGGAATGCAATGGAATGGAATGGAATGGAATGGAATGGAATGGAAAAACCCGAGGGGAATGGAATGGAGTGAAATGGAATGGAATGGAATAGATTTGAATGGAAAAAACCTGACTGCAATGGAATGGAATGGAATGCAATGAAATGGAATGGAATGGAATGGAAGGGAATGGAATGGAATGGAATGGAATGGAATGGAATGGAATCAACACGAGTGGAATGGAATAGAAAGGAATGGAGAGGAATAGAATGGAATGGAATGGAAAGGAATGGAATCAACCCGAGTGAAATGGAATGGAATGGAATGGAAGGGAATGGAATGGAATGGAGTAGAATCAACCGGAGTGGAATCGAATGGAATGGAAAGGAATGGAATGGAATGGAATGGAATGGAATGGAATGGAATCAACCTGATTGCCATGAAATGGAAGGGAATGGAATGGAATACAATCAACCCGAGTGAAATGGATTGGAATGGAAGGGAATGCAATCAAGCCGACTCGAATGAAAGGAATGAGATGAAATGGAATGCAATGGAATGGAATGTAATAAACACTATTGCAATGGAATGGAATGGAATGGAATGGAATGGAATGGAATGGAATGGAATGGATTGAAATGGAATGTAATGGAAAGGAATGGAATGGAATGGAATCAATGCGAGTGAAACAGAATGGAATTGAATGGAATGGAATGAAATGGAATGGAAAGGAATCAACCCGAGGGGAATGGAATGGAATGAAATTGAATGGAATGGAATGGAATGGAATAGAATGGAATGCAATAAACACGAATGCAATGGAATGGAATGGAATGGAATGGAATGGAATGGAATGGAATGGAATGGAATGGAATGGAATGGAATGGAATCAAAGTGAGTGGAATGGAATAGAATGGAATGGAACGGAGTCAACTAGAAGGGAATCGAATGGCTTGGAATGCAATGGAATCTACCCCAGTGGAATGGAATGGAATGGAATGGAATGGAATGGAATGGAATGGAATCAACGTGAGTGGAATGGAAAGGAATGGAATGGAATGGAGTAGAATAAAATGGAATGGCATGGTATGGAATGGAATGGAATCAACCCGAGTGGAATGGATTGGAATGGAACGGAATGCAATGGAATAGAAAGGAATGGAAGCAATCTGAGTGGAATGGAATGGAATGGAATGGAATGGAATGGAATGGAATGGAATGGAATACTCCGAGTAGAATGGAATGGAATAGAATGGAATGGAATGCAGTGGAATGGAATCAACGCGAGTGAAACGGAATGGAATGGAATGGGATGCAATGGAATGGAATGGAATTGAATGGAATCAACCCGAGAGGAATGGAATGGAATGGAATTGAATGGAATGGAATGGAATGGAACGGAATGAACACGAGTGGAATGAAATGGAATGGAATGGAAAGGAAAGGACTGGAATGGAATGGAAAGGAATGGAATGGAAACAATCCATATGGAATGGAATGGAATGGAATTGGAATGGAAAGGAATGGAATTGAATGGATTGCAAAGGAATGGAATGGATTTCAATGGAAAGGAAACGTCCCGTGTGGAATGGAATGGAATGGAATGGAATGGAATGGAATGAAACCGAGTGGAATGGAAGGGAATGGATTGGAATGGAATGGAATCAACGCGAGTGAAACGCAATGGAATGGAATGGAATGAAAAAGAATGGAATTGAATGGAATCAAACCGAGTGGAATGGAATGGAATGGATTGCAATGCAATGGAATGAACCAGAGTGGAATGGAATGGAATAGAATGGAGTGGAATGGAATAGAATGGAATGGAATGGAATCATCCCGAGTGGAATGGAATAGAATTGAATGAAATGAAATGGAATAGAATGCAACGGAATGGAATGGAATGGAATGAAATGGAATGGAAAAAAACACGAGTGGAATGGTATCTAATGAAATGGAATGGAATGGAATAAACCCTATTGCCATGTAATGGAATGGAATGGAATGGAATGGAATGGAATGGAATGGAATGGAATGGAACGGAATCAGTGAGAAGGGAATCGAATGGCATGGAATGGAATGGAATCTACCCGAGTGGAATTGAATGGACTGTAATGGAATGGAATGGAATGGAATGGAATCAATGCGAGCGGAATGGAAAGGAATGGAATGGAATGGAATGCCATGGAATGGAATGGAATGGAATGGCATGGAATGGAATAGAATCAAACCGAGTGGAATGGAATGGAATGGAATGGAAAGGAATGCATTGGAATAGAATGGACAGGAATCAACCTGAGTGGAATGGAATGGAATGGAATGGAATGGAATGGAAAGGAACGCATTGGAATAGAATGGACATGAATCAACCTGAGTGGAATGGAATGGAATGGAATGGAATGGAATGGAATGGAATGGAATGGAATGGAATCAAGGCGAGTGGAATGGAATAGAATGGAATGGAGAGGAATACAGTGGAATGGAATGGAATGGGATGGAATCAACCCGAGTGGAATGGAATAGAATGGAATGGAGAGGAATACAGTGGAATGGAATGGAATGGGATGGAATCAACCCGAGTGGAATGGAATGGAATGGAATGGAATGGAATGGAATGCTGTAGAATCAACCCGAGTGGAATGGAATGGAAGGGAAAGGAATGGAATGGAATGAACGCGAGTGTAATCGAATGAAATGGAATGGAATGCAATCAAACCACGTGGAATGGAATGGAATGGGATGGAATGGAATGGAATGGAATCGAACGGAGGGGAATTGCATGGACTGGACAGGAATCAACTCAAGTGTAATTGAATGGCATGGAATGGAATTGAATGCAATGGAATTCAATGGAAAGGAATGGAATCAACCAGAGTGGAATGGAATGCAATGGAATGGAATGGAAAATAATCCAATGGAATGGAATGGAATGGAATGGAATGGAATGGAATGGAATGGAATGGAAAAAACCCGAGTGGAATGGAATGGAATGAAATGGAAAGGAATGGAATGGAATGGAATGGAACGGAATCAACAAGAAGGGAATCGAATGGCATGGAATGGAATGGAATGAACCCGAGTGTAAAGGAATGGAATGGAATGCCATGCTATGGAATTGAATGGAATGTCATGGCATGGAATGGAATGGAATCAACGTGAATGGAATGGAATGGAATGGAATGGAATGGAATGGAATGCAATGGAATAGAATGGAATGCAATCAACCTGAGAGGAATGGAATGGAATGGAATAGAATGGAATGGAATGGAAGAGAATGGAATGGAATGGGATGGAATCAACCCGAGTGGAATGGAATGGAATGAAATGGAATGCAATGGAACGGAATGGAATGGAATGGAATGGAATGGAATGGAATGCAATGGAATGGAATGGAATGGAATGGAATGGAATGGAATGGAATGGAATGCAATGGAATGGAATGGAATGGAATGGAATGCAATGGAATGGAATGGAATGGAATGGAATGGAATGGAATGGAATGGAATGGAATGGAATAAACCCTAATGCAATGGAATGGAATGGAATGGAATGGAATGGAATGGAATGGAATGGAATAAACCCTAATGCAATGGAATGGAATGGAATGGAATGGAATGGAATGGAATGGAATGGAATGGAAGAAACCCTAGTGCAATGGAATGGAATGGAATGGAATGGAATGGAATCAACCCGAGAGGAATGAAATGGAAGGGAAAGGAATGGAATGGAATGAACCTGAGTGTATTGGAATGGAATGGAATGGAATGGAATGGAATCAACCCGCGTGGAATGGAATGGAATGGGATGGAATGGAATGCAATGGAATCGAACGGAGGGGAATGGCATGGAATGGAATGGAATCAAACCAAGTGTAATGGAATGGCATGGAATGGAATTGAATGAAATGGAATTGAATGGAAAGGAATGGAATCAACCCGAGTGGAATGGAATGGAAAGAAATGGAATGCCATGGAATAGAATGGAATGGAATCAACCTGAGTGCAATGGAATGGAATGGAAAGGAATAGAATGGAATGGAAAGGAATGAAATGGAATGGAATGGAATGGAATGAAATGAAATGGAAAGGAATCAACCCGAGTGGAATGGAATAGAATGGAATGGAGAGAAATTGAATGGAAAGGAAAGGCAAGGAGTGGAATCAACACGAGTGGAATGGAATGAAATGGAATGGAATGGAATGGAGTAGAATCAAACCGAGTGGAATGGAATGGAATGGAATGGAAAGGAATGGAATCAACCCGGGAGGAATGAAATGGAAGGGAATGGAAAAGCAAGGAATGAACCCGAGTGGAATGGAATGGAATGGAACGGAATGGAATCGAATGTAATGGAATGGAATGGAATGGAATGGAATGGAATGGAATGGAACGGAGTAGAATGCAATGGAATGGAATAAATTCGAGAGGAAAGGAATGGATTGGAATGGAATAGAATGCAAAGGAATGGAATGGAATGGACTGCAATGGAATGGAATGGATTGCAATGGAAAGGAAACAACCCGAATGAAATGGAAAGGAATGGAATGGAGTTGAATGGAATGGAATGGAATGGAATGGAATGGAATCAACCCAAGTGGAATGGAATGGAATGGAATGGAATCAACGCCATTGAAACGGAATGGAATTGAATGGAATGGAAAGGAATAGAAACAACCCGAGTGGAATGAATGGAATGAGATAGAAAAAAATGGAATGGAATGGAATGGAATAAACCCAAGTGCAATGGAATGGAATGGAATGGAATGGAATTGAAAGGAAAGGAATGGAATCAACATGAGTGAAACACAATGGAATGGAATGGAATGGAATGGAATGGAATGGAATGGAATGGAATGGAATAGGAATGGAATGGAATGGAATGGAATCATCCCGCGTGGAATGGAACGGAACGGAATGGAATCAACGACAGAGAAACGGATTAGAATGGAAGGGAACGGAGTGGAATAGAACGGAATGGAATCAGCACGAGTGAAACGGAATGAAATGGAATGGAATGGAATGGAATGGAATGGATTGGAATGGAATGGAACGGAATGGAATAGAATGGAATGGAATGAAATGGAAGGCAAAAGAATGGAATGGAATGGAAGAAACTCCAGTGCAATGGAAAGGAATAATGGAATGGAATGGAATGGAATGGAATCAACGAGAAGGGAAAAGAGTGGCATGGAATGGAATGGAATCTAACCAAGTGGAATGGAATGGACTGTAATGGAATGGAATGGAATGAAATGGAATGGAATTTAATCAATGAGAACGGAGTGGAAAAAATGGAAGGGAATGGATTGCAAGGGAATACAATCGATTGGCATGGCATGGAATGGAATGGAATCAACCCGAGTGTAATGGAATGGAATGGAATGGAATGCCACGGAATAGAAGGGAAAGGAATCAACCTGATTGGAATAGAATGGAATGGAAAGGAATGGAATGGAATGGAATGGAATGGAATGCAACAGAATGGAATGGAATTGAATGGAATGGAATGGAATGGAATGCAATGCAATGGAATGGAATCAACCCGAGTGGAATGGAATAGAATGGAATGGAGAGAAATAGAATGGAAAGGAATGGAATGGGGTGGAATCAACCCGAGTGGAATGGAATGGAATGGAATGGAATAGAATGGCATGGAGTAGAATCAAACCGAGTGGAATGGTATGGAATGGAATGGAATCAACCCGAGAGGAATGAAATAGAAGGGAATGGAATGGAATGGAATGAACCCGAGTAGAGTGGAATGGAAAGGAATGGAATGGAATGGAACGGAATGGAATGGAATGGAATGGAATGGAATGGAAAGGAATGGAAAGGAATGGAATGGAATGGAATGGAATGGAGTGGAATGGAATGGAAAGGAATCAACCCGGGAGGAAAGGAATAGAAAGGAATGGAATGGAATGGAATGGAATGGAATGGAATGGAATGGAATGGAATGGATTGCGAAGGAATGGAATGGATTGCAATGGAAAGGAAACATCCCGAATGAAATGGAATGGAATGGAATGGAATGGAATGGAATCAACCCAAGTGGAATGGAATGGAATGGAATGGAACAGAATGGAATGGAATCAACGCGATTGAAACGGAATGGAATGGAATGGAATGGAATGGAAGAGAAACAACCCAAGTGGAATGAATGGAATCAAATGGAATGGAATGGAATGGAATGGAATAAACACTAGTGCAATGGAATGGAATGGAATGGAATGGAATGGAATGGAATTTAAAGGAATGGAATCAACGTGAGTGAAACACAATGGCATGGAACGGAATGGAAAGGAATGGAATGGAATGGAGTGGAATGGAATGGAACGGAATCAACCCGGGAGGAAAGGAATAGAAAGGAATGGAATGGAATGGAGTGGAATGGAATGGAATGGAATGGAATGCAAAGGAATGGAATGGATTGCAATGGAAAGGAAACATCCCGAGTGGAATGGAATGGAGTGGCATGGAATGGAATGGAATCAACCCAAGTGGAATGGAATGGAATGGAATGGAATGGAATGGAAAGGAATGGAATGGAATGGAATCAATGAGAGTGGAAAGTAGTAGAATGGAATGGAACGGAATCAACGAGAAGGGAATCAAATGGCATGGAATGGAATGGAATCTACCCGAGTGGAATGAAATGGAATTGAATGAAAGGAAATGGAATAGAATGCAATGGAGTGGAATGGAATGGAATGAAATGGAATGGAAAATTCAAGAGTGGAATGGTATCTAATGAATGGAATGGAATGGAATGGAATGGAATGGAATGGAATGGAATGCAATGCAAAGGAATGGAATGGATTGCAATGGAAGGAAACATCCCGAGTGGAATGGAATGGAATGGAATGGAATGGAATGGAATGGAATCAACCAAAGTGGAATGGAATGGAATGGAATGGAACAGAATGGAATGGAATCAACGCGATTGAAATGGAATGGAATGGAATGGAATGGAATGGAATGGAATGGAATGGAATGGAAGAGAAACAAGCGGAGTGGAATGAATGGAATCAAATGGAATGGAATGGAATGGAATGGAAGGGAATGGAATGGAATGGAATGGAATAAACACTAGTGCAATGGAATGTAATTGAATGGAATGGAATGGAATTTAAAGGAATGCAATCAACGTGAGTGAAACAGAATGGAATGGAACGGAATGGAATGGAATGGAATGGAATGGAATAGGAATGGAATGGAATGGAATGGAATCAACCCGAGGGGTATGGAATGGAATGAAATGGAATGGCATGGAACGGAATAAAATAAAATGGAATAATCCCGAGTGCAATGGAACAGAACGGAATGGAATGGAATGGAATAGAATGGATTGGAATCAACGCGAGCAGAATGGAAACGAACGGATTGAAATGGAATGGAATACAAAGGAATGGCAAGCCATGGAATGGAATGGAATGAACCCGAGTGGAATGGAATGGAATGGAATGGAATGCAGTGGAATAGAATGCAACGGAATCAAGCTGAGTGGAAAGGAATGGAATGGAATGGAATGGAACGGACTGGAAATAAGACGAGTGAAACAAAATGGAATGTAATGTAACGGAATGGAATGGAATGGAACGGAATGGAATGGTAACAATCCGAGTGGAATGGAATGGAATGGAATGGAATGGAATGGAAAGGAATGGAATGGAATGGAATCAATGAGAGTGGAAAGTAGTAGAATGGAATGGAACGGAATCAACGAGAAGGGAATCAAATGGCATGGAATGGAATGGAATCTACCCAAGTGGAATGAAATGGAATTGAATGAAAAGAAATGGAATAGAATGCAATGGAATGGAATGGAATGGAATGAAATGGAATGGAAAATTCACGAGTGGAATGGTATCTAATGAAATGGAATGGAATGGAATGGAATGGAATAAACCCTAGTGCCATGTAATGGAGTGGAATGGAATGGAATGGAATGGAACGGAATCAGTGAGAAGGGAATCGAATGGCATGGAATGGAATGGAATCTACCCAAGTGGAATTGAATGGACTGTAATGGAATGGAATGGAATGGAATGGAATGGAATGGAATGGAATCAATGCGAGTGGAATGGAAAGGAATGGAATGGAATGGAATGCCATGGAATGGAATGGAATGGCATGGCACGGAATGGAATAGAATCAAACTGAGTGGAATGGAATGGAATGGAATGGAAAGGAATGCATTGGAATAGAATGGACAGGAATCAACCTGAGTGGAATGGAATGGAATGGAATGGAATGGAATGGAATGGAATGGAATGGAATCAACGCAAGTGAAACGAAATGGAATGGAATTGAATGGAATCAACCCAAGTGAAACGGAATGGAATGGAATGGAATGGATTGGGATTGAATGGAATCAACCAGAGTGGAATAGAATGGAATGGATTGGAATGAAATAGAATGGATTGCAATGGAATGGATTCAACCCGAGTGAAATGGAATGGAATATAATGGAATGGAATGGAATGCAATGCAATGCAATGGAATGGAATGGAATGGAATCATCCCGAGTGGAATGGAATGGAATGGAATGAAATGAAATGGAACAGAACGGAATGGAATGGAAAGGAATGGAATCAACGCAAGTGAAACGGATTGGAATGGAGTGGAATGGAATGGAATGGTACGGAATGGAATCCACGCGAGTGAAAGGGAATGAACCGGAATGAAATGGAATGGAATGGAATGGAATGAAATCCACGTGAGTGAAACGGAATGAAACGGAATGGAATGGAATGGAATGGAATGGATTGCAATGGAATGGAATGGAATGGAATGCAATGGAATGGAAAGAACCCGAGTGGAATGGAATGGAATGAAATGGAAAGGAATGGAATGGAATGGAATGGAACGGAATCAACGAGAAGGGAATCGAATGGCATGGAATGGAATGGAAAGAACCCGAGTGTAAAGGAATGGAATGGAATGGAATGCCATGGAATACAATGGAATGGAATGGAATGTCATGGAATAGAATGGAATGGCATGGCATGACATGGAATGGAATTAACCAGAGTGGAATTGAATGGAATGGAATGGAATGGAATGGAATGGAATGGAATGGAATGCAATGGAATAGAAAGGAATGGAATCAACCTGAGAGGAATGGAATGGAATGGAATGGAAGAGAATGGAATGGAATGGCATGGAATCAACCCGGGTGGAATGGAATGGAATGAAATGGAATGGGATGGAATGGAATGGCAAGCAATGGAATGGAATGGCATGGAATGGAATGGAATAAACTCTCGTGCAATGGAATTTAATGGAATGGAATGGAATGGAATCAACGTGAGTGGAATGCAAAGGAAAGGAATGGAATGGAATGGAAGGGAATAGAATGGGAGGGCATGGCATGGAATGGAATATAATCAACACGAGTGGAATGGAATGAAATGCAATGGAATAGAATGGAATGGAATCAACCTGAGTGAAATGGAATGGAATGGAAAGAAATGGAATGGAATGCAAAGGAATGGAATGGAATGGAATGGAATGGAATGGAATGGAATGGAATAGAATGGAATGGAATTGAATGGAATTAAACCGAGTGGAATGGAAGGGAATGGATTGGAATGGAACGGAATCAACGCGAGTGAAACGCAATGGAATGGAATGGAATGAAAAAGAATGGAATTCAATGGAATTAACCCGAGTGGAATGGAACGGAATGGATTGCAATGCAATGGAATGAACCCGAGTGGAATGGAGTGGAATAGAATGGAATGGAATGGAGTAGAATGGAATGGAATGGAATCATCCCGAGTGGAATGGAATGCAATTGAATGAAATGAAATGGAATAGAATGCAATGGAATGGAATGGAATGGAATGGAAAGAAATGGAATGGAAAAAACACGAGTGGAATGGTATCTAATGGAATGGAATGGAATGGAATGGAATGGAATGGAATAAACCCTAGTGCCATGGAATGGAATGGAATGGAATGGAATGGAATGGAATGGAATGGAATCAGTGAGAAGGGAATCGAATGGCATGGAATGGAATGGAATCTACCCGAGTGGAATTGAATGGACTGTAATGGAATGGAATGGAATGGAATGGAATCAATGTGAGCGGAAAGGAAAGGAATGGAATGGAATGGAATGCCATGGAATGGAATGGAATGGCATGGCATGGAATGGAGTAGAATCAAACCGAGTGGAATGGAATGGAATGGAATGGAAAGGAATGCTTTGGAATAGAATGGACAGGAATCAACCTGAGTGGAATGGAATGGAATGGAATGGAATGGAATGGAATGGAATGAAGGCGAGTGGAATGGAATAGAATGGAATGGAGAGGAATACAATGGAATGGAATGGAATGGGATGGAATCAACCCGAGTGGAATGGAATGGAAGGGAATGGAATGGAATGGAATGGAGTAGAATCAACCCGAGTGGAATGGAATGGAAGGGAAAGGAATGCAATGGAATGAACGCGAGAGTAATGGAATGGAATGGAATGGAATGGAATCAACCCACGTGGAATGGAATGGAATGGAATGGAATCGAACGGAGGGGAATGGCATGGAATGGACAGGAATCAGCCCAAGTGTAAGTGAATGGCATGGAATGGAATTGAATGCAATGGAATTGAACGGAAAGGAATGGAAACAACCAGAGTGGAATGGAATGCAATGGAATGGAATGGAATGGAATCGAACGGAACGGAATGGAATGGAATGGAATGGAATGGAATGGAACGGAATGGAATGGAAAAATCCCGAGTGGAATGGAATGCAATGAAATGGAAAGGAATGGAATCGAATGGAATGGAACGGAATCAACAAGAAGGGAATCGAATGGCATGGAATTGAATGGAATGAACCCGAGTGTAAAGGAATGGAATGGAATGGAATGCTATGGAATAGAATGGAATGCCATGGCATGGAATGGAATGGAATCAACGCGAATGGAATGGAATGGAATGGAATGGAATGGAATGGAATGCAATGGAATGCAATGGAATAGAATGGAAGGGAATCAACCTGAGAGGAATGGAATGGAATGGAATAGAATGGAATGGAATGGAATAGAATGGAATGGAATGGAAGAGAATGGAATGGAATGGGATGGAATCAACCCGAGTGGAATGGAATGGAATGCAGTGGAATGGAATGGAATGGAATGGAATGCAATGGAATGTAATGGAATGGAATGGAATGGAATGGAATAAACCCTAGTGCAATGGAATGGAATGGAATGGAATGGAATGGAATGGAATGGAATGGAATGGAATGGAATCAACCCGAGAGGAATGAAATGGAAGGGAAAGGAATGGGATGGAATGAACCCGAGTGTAATGGAATGGAATGGAATGGAATGGAATGGAATGGAATGGAATGGAATCGAGCAGAGGGGAATGGCATGGAATGGAATGGAATCAAACCAAGTGTAATGGAATGGCATGGAATGGAATTAAATGAAATGGAATTGAATGGAAAGGAATGGAATCAACCCGAGTGGAATGGCATGGAAAGAAATGGAATGCCATGGAATAGAATGGAATGGAATCAACCTGAGTGGAATGGAATGGAATGGAAAGGAATGGAATGCAATGGAAAGGAATGAAATGGAATGGAATGGAATGGAATGAAATGGAAAGGAATCAACCTGAGTGGAATGGAATAGAATGGAATGGAGAGAAATTGAATGGAAAGGAATGGCATGGGGTGGAATCAACACGAGTGGAATGGAATGGAATGGAATGGAGTAGAATCAAACCGAGTGGAATGGAATGGAATGGAATGGAAAGGAATGGAATCAACCCGGGAGGAATGAAATGGAAGGGAATGGAAAAGCAAGGAATGAACCCGAGTGGAATGGAATGGAATGGAACGGAATGGAATGGAATGGAATGGAATGGAATGGAATGGAATGGAATAGAGTAGAATGCAATGGAATGGAATAAATTCGAGAGGAAAGGAATGGATTGGAATGGAATGGAATGGAATGGAATGGAGTGGAATGGAATGGACTGCAATGGAATGGAATGGATTGCAATGGAAAGGAAACAACCCGAGTGAAATGGAAAGGAATGGACTGGAGTTGAATGGAATGGAATGGAATGGAATGGAATGGAATCAAACCATGTGGAATGGAATGGAATGGAATGGAATGGAATCAACGCCATTGAAACGGAATGGAATTGAATGGAATGGAAAGGAATAGAAACAACCCAAGTGGAATGAATGGAATGAGGTAGAAAAAAATAGAATGGAATGGAATGGAATAAACCCAAGTGCAATGGAATGGAATGGAATGGAATTGAAAGGAAAGGAATGGAATCAACATGAGTGAAACGGAATGGAATGGAATGGAATAGGAATGGAATGGAATGGAATGGAATGGAATCAACCCGAGGGGTATGGAATGGAATGAAATGGAATGGCATGGAACGGAACACAATGGAATGGAATAATCCCGATTGCAATGGAACAGAACGGAATGGAATGGAATGGAATGGAATAGAATGGAATGGAATCAACACGAGCGGAATGGAGACGAATGGATTGAAATGGAATGGAATACAATGGAATGGCAAGGCATGGAATGGAATGGAATGAACCCAAGTGGAATGGAATAGAATGGAATGGAATGCAATGGAATAGAATGGAATGGAATCAAGCTGAGTGGAAAGGAATGGAATGGAAAGGAATGGAATGGAATGGAATGGAATGGAATGGAATGGAACGGAATCAACCTGAGTGGAATGGAATGTAATGGAATGGAACGGAATGGAATGGAATCAACCCTAGTGGAATGCAGTGGAATGGAATGGAACGGAAGGGAATGGAATGGAATCAACGTGAGTGAAACGGAATGGAATTGAATGGAATGGATTTGAATTGAATGGAATCAACCCGGGTGGAAGGGAATGGAATGGATTGGAATGAAATAGAATGGATTGCAATGGAATGGAATCTACCCTAGTGGAGTGGAATGGAGTATAATGGAATGGAATGGAATGGAATGGAATGGCATTGAATGGAATGGAATGGAATCATCTCGCGTGGAATGGAATGGAATGGAATGGAATCAATGAGAGAGAAACGGATTAGAATGGAAGGGAACGGAGTGGAAGAGAAGGGAATGGAAAGAGCACGAGTGAAAAGGAATGAAATGGAATGGAATGGAATGGATTGGAATGGAATGGAACGGAATGGAATAGAATGGAATGGAATGAAATGGAATGGAAAGGAATGGAATGGAATGGAATGGAAGAAACTCCAGTGCAATGGAAAGGAATAATGGAATGGAATGCAATGGAATGGAATCAACGAGAAGGGAAACGAGTGGCATGGAATGGAATGGAATCTACCCAAGTGGAATGGAATGGACTGTAATGGAATGGAATGGAATGAAATGGAATGGAATTTCATCAATGAGAGCGGAGCGGAAAAAATGGAAGAGAATGGATTGGAAGGGAATACAATGGATTGGCATGGCATGGAATGGAATGGAATCAACCCGAGTGTAATGGAATGGAATGGCATGGAATGCCACGGAATAGAAGGGAAAGGAATCAACCTGATTGGAATAGAATGGAATGGAAAGGAATGGAATGGAATGGAAAGGAATGGAATGGAATGGAATGCAACGGAATGGAATGGAATGGAATGGAATGGGATGCAATGGAATGGAATCAACCCGAGTGGAATGGAATAGAATGGAATGGAGAGAAATAGAATGGAAAGGAATGGAATGGGGTGGAATCAACCCGAGTGGAATCGAAAGGAATGGAATGGAATGGCATGGAGTAGAATCAAACCAAGTGGAATGGTATGGAATGGAATGGAATCAACCCCAGTGGAATGAAATGGAAGGGAATGGAACGGAATGGAATGAACCCCAGTAGAATGGAATGGAATGGAATAGAAAGAATGGAATGGAATGGAATGGAAAGGAATGGAATGGAATGGAATGGAGTGGAATGGAATGGAATGGAATGGAACGGAGTGGAATGGAATGGAATGGAATGGAGTGGAATGGAATGGAATGGAAAGGAATCAACCCGGGAGGAAAGGAATAGAAAGGAATGGAATGGAATGGAATGCAATGGAATGCAATGGAATGGAATGGAATGGAATGGAATGGAATGGAATGGAATGGAATGGATTGCAAAGGAATGGAATGGATTGAAATGGAAAGGAAACATCCCGAGTGAAATGGAATGGAATGGAATGGAATGGAATGGAATCCACCCAAGTGGAATGGAATGGAATGGAATGGAACAGAATGGAATGGAATCAACGCGACTGAAACGGAATGGAATGGTATGGAATGGAATGGAATGGAAGAGAAACAACCCAAGTGGAATGAATGGAATCAAATGGAATGGAACGGAATGGAATGGAATAAACACTACTGCAATGGAATGGAATGGAATGGAATGGAATGGAATGGAATGGAATGGAATGGAATGGAATGGAATGGAATCAACCTGAGAGGAAATGAATAGAAAGGAATGGAATGGAATGGAATGGAGTGGAATGGAATGGAATTGAATGGATTGCAAAGGAATGGAATGGATTTCAATGGAAAGGAAACGTCCCGAGTGGAATGGAATGGAATGGAATGGAATGGAATGGAATCAACCCAAGTGGAATGGAATGGAATGGAATGGAACAGAATGGAATGGAATCAATGCAATTGAAACGGAATGGAATGGAATGGAATGGAATGGAAGAGAAACAACCCGAGTGGAATGAATGGAATGGAATGGAAGGGAATGGAATGGAATGGAATGGAATGGAATAAAAACTAGTGCAATGGAATGGAATTGAATAGAATGGAATGGAATTTAAAGGAATGGAATCAACGTGAGTGAAACAGAATGGAATGGAACTGAATGCCATGGAATGGAATGGAATAGGAATGGAATGGAATGGAATGGAATCAACCCGAGGGGTATGGAATGGAATGAATTGGAATGGCATGGAACGGAATACAATAAAATGGAATAATCCCGAGTGCAGTGGAACGGAACGGAATGGAATGGAATGGAATAGAATGGAATGGAATCAACGCGAGCAGAATGGAAACGAATGGATTGAAATTGAATGGAATAAAAAGGAATGGCAAGACATGGAATGGAATGGAATGAACCTGAGTGGAATGGAATGGAATGGAATGGAATGCAATGGAATAGAATGGAATGGAAGCAAGCTGAGTGGAATGGAATGGAATGGAATGGAATGGAATGCAATGGAATAGAATGGAATGGAAGCAAGCTGAGTGGAATGGAATGGAATGGAATGGAATGGAATGGAATGGACTGGAAATAACGCGAGTGAAATGAAATGGAATGTAATGGAACGGAATGGAATGGAATGGAACGGAATGGAATGGTAACAATCCGAGTGGAATGGAATGGAATGAAATGGAATGGAATGGAATGGAAAGGAATGGAATGGAATGGAATCAATGAGAGTGGAAAGTAGTAGAATGGAATGGAACGGAATCAAAGAGAAGGGAATCAAATGGCATGGAATGGAATGGAATCTACCCGAGTGGAATGGAATGGAATGGAGAGAATGGAATTAACGCGAGTGAAACGGAATGGAATGGAATGGAATGGAATGGAATCAACGTGAGTGAAATGAAATGGAATGGAATGGAATGGAATGGAGTGGAATCAACCCGAGTGGAATGGAATGGAATGAAATGGAATGTAATGGAATTGAATGGAACGGATTGGAAGGGAAAGAACCAGAGTGTAATGGAATGGAATGGAATGAAATGGAATGGAATAGAATGGAATGGAATGGAATAGAATGGAATGGAATGGAATGGAATAGAATGGAATGGAATGGAATGGAATGGAATCAACGCGAGTGAAACGGAATGGAATGAAATGGAATGGAATGGAGTGGCATGGAATGGAATGGAATGGAATGGAATGGAATGGAATCAACCTGAGGGGAAAGGAATGGAATGGAATGGAATAAACCCAAGGGCAATGGAATGGATTGGAATGGAATGGAACGGAATGGAATGGAGTGGAAAGGAATCAAAGGGAGTGGAATGGAATGGAATGGAGAGGAATGGAATCAATGAGAAGGAAACGAATGGCATGGAAAGGAGTGGAATCTAACCGAATGCAATGGAATGGAATGGAATGGAAAGGAACGGAGTGGAATGGAATGGAATGGAATGGAACGGAGTGGAATGGAATGGAATGGAATGGAACGGAGTGGAATGGAATGGAATGGAATGGAACGGAGTGGAATGGAATGGAATGGAATGGAACGGAGTGGAATGGAATGGAATGGAACGGAGTGGAATGGAATGGAATGGAATGGAACGGAGTGGAATGGAATGGAATGGAATGGAACGGAGTGGAATGGAATGGAATGCAATGGAATGGAAAGAACCCGAGTGGAATGGAAAGGAATGGAATGGAGTGCCATGGAATAGAATGGAATGGCATGGCATGGAATGGAATGGAATTAACCAGAGTGGAATGGAATGGATGGAATGGAATTGAAAGGAATGCAATGGAATAGAAAGGAATGGAATCAACGTGAGAGGAATGGAATGGAATGGAATGGAAGAGAATGGAATGAAATGTCATGGAATCAACCCGCATGGAATGGAATGGAATGCAATGGAAAGGGATGGGATGGAATGGAATGGAATGCAATGGAATGGAATGGCATGGAATGGAATGGAATAAACTCTCGTGCAATGGAATTTAATGGAATGGAATGGAATAGAATCAACGTGAGTGGATTGCAAAGGAAAGGAATGGAATGGAATGGAAGGGAATAGAATGGGATGGCATGGCATGGATTGGAATATAATCAACACGAGTGGACTGGAATGGAATGCAATGAAATAGAATGGAATGGAATCAACCTGAGTGGAATGGAATGGAGTGGAAAGAAATGGAATGGAATGCAAAGGAATGGAATGGAATGGAATGGAATGGAATGGAATAGAATGGAATGGAATGGAATGGAATGGAATAGAATGGAATGGAATGGAATTAAACCGAGTGGAATGGAAGGGAATGGATTGGAATGGAATGGAATCAACGCGAGTGAAACGCAATGGAATGGAATGGAATGAAAAAGAATGGAATTGAATGGAATCAACCCGAGTGGAAAGGAATGGAATGGATTGCAATGCAATGGAATGAACCGGAGTGGAATGGAATGGAATAGAATGGAATGGAATGGAATAGAATGGAATGGAATGGAATCATCCCGAGTGGAATGGAATAGAATTGAATGAAATGAAACGGAATAGAATGCAACGGAATGGAATGGAATGGAATGAAATGGAATGGAAAAAAACACGAGTGGAATGGAATCTAATGTAATGGAATGGAATGGAATAAACCCTATTGCCATGTAATGGAATGGAATGGAATGGAATGGAATGGAATGGAATGGAATCAACCCAAGTGGAATGGAATGGAATGGAATGGAACAGAATGGAATGCAATCAACGCGATTGAAACGGAATGGAATGGAATGGAAGAGAAACAACCCGAGTGGAATGAATGGAATCAAATGGAATGGAATGGAATGGAATGGAATGGAATGGAATGGAATGGAATGGAATGGAATAAACACTAGTGCAATGGAATGGAATTGAATGGAATGGAATGGAATTTAAACGAATGGAACCAACGTGAGTGAAACAGAATGGAATGGACCAGAATGGAATGGAATGCAATAGGAATGGTATGGAATGGAATGGAATGGAATGGAATCAACCCGAGGGGTATGGAAAGGAATGGAATGGAATGGAATGGAATGGAATACAATGGCATGGCATGGCACGAAATGGAATGGAATCAACCCGAGTCGAATGCAATGGAATGGAATGGAATAGAATGCAATGGAATAGAATGGAATGAAATCAACCTGAGTGGAATGGAGTGGAATGGAATGGAATAGAATGGAATGGAATGGAATGGGATGGAATCAACACTAGTGGAATGGAATAGAATGGAATGGAGAGGACTAGAATGAATGGAATGGAATGGGATGAAATGAACACGAGTAAAATGGAATGGAATGGAATGGAATGGAATGGAATGGAATGGAATGGACTAGAATCAAACCGAGTGGAATGGTATGGAATGGAATGGAATCAACCCGAGTGGAATGAAATGGAAGGGAATGGAACGGAATGGAATGAACCCCAGTAGAATGGAATGGAATGGAATGGAATGGAATAGAAAGGAATGGAATGGAATGGAATGGAATGGAATGGAATGGAATGGAATGGAATGGAAAGGAATGGAATGAAGTGGAATGGAATGGAATGGAGTGGAATGGAATGGAATGGAATCAACCCGGGAGGAAAGGAATAGAAAGGAATGGAATGGAATGGAATGCAATGGAATGGAATGGAATGGAATGCAATGGAATGGAATGGATTGCAAAGGAATGGAATGGATTGCAATGGAAAGGAAACATCCCGTGTGAAATGGAATGGAATGGAATGGAATGGAATGGAATGGAATGGAATGGAATGGAATCAACCCAAGTGGAATTGAATGGAATGGAATGGAACAGAATGGAATGGAATCAACGCGATTGAAACGGAATGGAATGCAATGGAATGGAAGAGAAACAACCCGAGTGGAATGAATGGAATCAAATGGAATGGAATGGAATGGAATAAACACTAGTGCTATGGAATGCAATGGAATGGCATGGAATGGAATGGAATTTAAAGGAATGGAATCAACGTGAGTGAAACAGAATGGCATGGAACGGAATGGAATGGAATGGAATGGAATGGAGTGGAATGGAATGGAATGGAATCAACCCGGGAGGAAAGGAATAGAAAGGAATGGAATGGAATGGAATGGAATGGAATGGAATGGAATGGAATGGAATGGAATTGAATGGATTGCAAAGGAATGGAATGGATTGCAATAGAAAGGAAACATCCCGAGTGAAATGGAATGGAATGGAATGGAATGAAATGGAAAGGAATCAACCTGAGTGGAATGGAATAGAATGGAATGAAGAGAAATTGAATGGAAAGAAAAGGCATGGGGTGGAATCAACACGAGTGGAATGGAATGGAATGGAATGGAATGGAATGGAATGGAAAGGAGTAGAATCAAACCGAGTTGAATGGAATGGAATGGAATGGAAAGGAATGGAATCAACCCGGGAGGAATGAAATGGAAGGGAATGGAAAAGCAAGGAATGAACCCGAGTGGAATGGAGTGGAATGGAACGGAATGGAATGGAATGGAATGGAATGGAACGGAGTAGAATGCAATGGAATGGAATAAATTCGAGAGGAAAGGAATGGATTGGAATGGAATGGAATGGAGTGGAATGGAATGGACTGCAAAGGAATGGAACGGATTGCAATGGAAAGGAAACAACCCGAGTGAAATGGAAAGGAATGGACTGGAGTTGAATGGAATGGAATGGAATGGAATGGAATCAAACCATGTGGAGTGGAATGGAATGGAATGGAATGGAATCAACGCCATTGAAACGGAATGGAATTGAATGGAATGGAAAGGAATAGAAACAACCCAAGTGGAATGAATGCAATGAGGTAGAAAAAAATAGAATGGAATGGAATGGAATAAACCCAAGTGCAATGGAATGGAATGGAATGGAATTGAAAGGAAAGGAATGGAATCAACATGAGTGAAACGGAATGGAATGGAATGGAATGGAATAGGAATGGAATGGAATGGAATGGAATCAACCCGAGGGGTATGGAATGGAATGAAATGGAATGGCATGGAACGGAACACAATGGAATGGAATAATCCCGAGTGCAATGGAACAGAACGGAAAGGAATGGAATGGAATGGAATAGAATGGAATGGAATCAACACGAGCGGAATGGAGACGAATGGATTGAAATGGAATGGAATACAATGGAATGGCAAGGCATGGAATTGAATGGAATGAACCCAAGTGGAATGGATTAGAATGGAATGGAATGCAATGGAATAGAATGGAATGGAATCAAGCTGAGTGGAAAGGAATGGAATGGAAAGGAATGGAATGGAATGGAATGGAATGGAATGGAATGGAACGGAATCAACCTGAGTGGAATGGAATGTAATGTTATGGAACGGAATGGAATGGAATCAACCCTAGTGGAATGCAGTGGAATGGAATGGAACGAAATGGAATGGAATGGAATCAACGTGAGTGAAACGGAATGGAATTGAATGGAATGGATTTGAATTGAATGGAATCAACCCGGGTGGAATGGAATGGAATGGATTGGAATGAAATAGAATGGATTGCAAGGGAATGGAATCAACCCGAGTGGAGTGGAATGGAGTATAATGGAATGGAATGGAATGGAATGGCATTGAATGGAATGGAATGGAATCATCTCGCGTGGAATGGAATGGAATGGAATGGAATCAATGAGAGAGAAACGGATTAGAATGGAAGGGAACGGAGTGGAATAGAACGGAATGCAAAGAGCACGAGTGAAACTGAATGAAATGGAATGGAATGGAATGGATTGGAATGGAATGGAACGGAATGGAATAGAATGGAATGGAATGAAATGGAATGGAAAGGAATGGAATGGAATGGAATGGAAGAAACTCCAGTGCAATGGAAAGGAATAATGGAATGGAATGCAATGGAATGGAATCAACGAGAAGGGAAACGAGTGGCATGGAATGGAATGGAATCTACCCAAGTGGAATGGAATGGACTGTAATGGAATGGAATGGAATGAAATGGAATGGAATTTCATCAATGAGAGCGGAGCGGAAAAAATGGAAGAGAATGGATTGGAAGGGAATACAATGGATTGGCATGGCATGGAATGGAATGGAATCAACCCGAGTGTAATGGAATGGAATGGAATGGAATGCCACGGAATAGAAGGGAAAGGAATCAACCTGATTGGAATAGAATGGAATGGAAAGGAATGCAATGGAATGGAAAGGAATGGAATGGAATGGAATGCAACGGAATGGAATGGAATGGAATGGAATGGAATGCAATGGAATGGAATCAATCCGAGTGGAATGGAATAGAAAGGAATGGAGAGAAATAGAATGGAAAGGAATGGAATGGGGTGGAATCAACCCGAGTGGAATGGAATGGAATGGAATGGAATGGCATGGAGTAGAATCAAACCGAGTGGAATGGTATGGAATGGAATGGAATCAACCCCAGTGGAATGAAATGGAAGGGAATGGAACGGAATGGAATGAACCCGAGTAGAATGGAATGGAATGGAATAGAAAGAATGGAATGGAATGGAAAGGAATGGAATGGAATGGAATGGAGTGGAATGGAATGGAATGGAATGGAGTGGAATGGAATGGAATGGAATGGAATCAACCCGGGAGGAAAGGAATAGAAAGGAATGGAATGGAATGGAATGGAATGGAATGGAATGGAATGGAATGGAATGGAATGGAATGGAATGGATTGCAAAGGAATGGAATGGATTGCAATGGAAAGGAAACATCCCGAGTGAAATGGAATGGAATGGAATGGAATGGAATCCACACAAGTGGAATGGAATGGAAGGGAATGGAATGGAATGGAATAAAAACTAGTGCAATGGAATGGAATTGAATGGAATGGAATGGAATTTAAAGGAATGGAATCAACGTGAGTGAAACAGAATGGAATGGAACGGAATGGAATGGAATGGAATGGAATAGGAATGGAATGGAATGGAATGGAATCAACCCGAGGGGTATGGAATGGAATGAAGTGGAATGGCATGGAATGGAATAGAATAAAATGGAATAATCCCGAGTGCAATGGAACGGAACGGAATGGAATGGAATTGAATTGAATGGAATGGAATCAACACGAGCAGAATGGAAACGAATGGATTGAAATTGAATGGAATACAAAGGAATGGCAAGACATGGAATGCAATGGAATGAATCCGAGTGGAATGGAATGGAATGGAATGGAATGCAATGGAATAGAATGGAATGGAAGCAAGCTGAGTGGAATGGAATGGAATGGAATGGAATGGAATGGAATGGACTGGAAATAACGCGAGTGAAATGAAATGGAATGGAATGGAACGGAATGGAATGGAATGGAACGGAATGGAATGGTAACAATCCGAGTGGAATGGAATGCAATGAAATGGAATGGAATGGAATGGAAAGGAATGGAATGGAATGGAATCAATGAGAGTGGAAAGTAGTAGAATGGAATGGAAAGGAATCAAAGAGAAGGGAAACAAATGGCATGGAATGGAATGGAATCTACCCGAGTGGAATGGAATGGAATGGAGAGAATGGAATTAACGCGAGTGAAACGGAATGGAATGGAATCAACGTGAGTGAAATGAAATGGAATGGAATGGAATGGAATGGAGTGGAATCAACCCGAGTGGAATGGAATGGAATGAAATGGAATGTAATGGAATTGAATGGAACGGATTGGAAGGGAAAGAACCAGAGTGTAATGCAATGGAATGGAATGAAATGGAATGGAATAGAATGGAATGGAATGGAATAGAATGGAATGGAATGCAATAGAATGGAATGGAATGGAATGGAATAGAATGGAATGGAATGGAATGGAATGGAATGGAATGGAATGGAATCAACGCGAGTGAAACGGAATGGAATGAAATGGAATGGAATGGAGTGGCATGGAATGGAATGCAATGGAATGGAAAGAACCCGAGTGGAATGGAATGGAATGGAATGGAATGCCATGGAATAGAATGGAATGGCATGGCATGGAACGGAATGGAATTAACCAGAGTGGAATGGAATGGATGGAATGGAATGGAATGGAATGGAATGGAATGAAATGGAATAGAAAGGAATGGAATCAACCTGAGAGGAATGGAATGGAATGGAATGGAATGGAATAGAATGGAATGCTGTAGAATCAACCCGAGTGGAATGGAATGGAAGGGAAAGGAATGGAATGGAATGAACGCGAGTGTAATCGAATGAAATGGAATGGAATGCAATCAAACCACGTGGAATGGAATGGAATGGGATGGAATGGAATGGAATGGAATCGAACGGAGGGGAATTGCATGGACTGGACAGGAATCAACTCAAGTGTAATTGAATGGCATGGAATGGAATTCAATGCAATGGAATTGAATGGAAAGGAATGGAATCAACCAGAGTGGAATGGAATGCAATGGAATGGAATGGAAAATAATCCAATGGAATGGAATGGAATGGAATGGAATGGAATGGAATGGAATGGAATGGAAAAAACCCGAGTGGAATGGAATGGAATGAAATGGAAAGGAATGGAATGGAATGGAATGGAACGGAATCAACAAGAAGGGAATCGAATGGCATGGAATGGAATGGAATGAACCCGAGTGTAAAGGAATGGAATGGAATGCCATGCTATGGAATTGAATGGAATGTCATGGCATGGAATGGAATGGAATCAACGTGAATGGAATGGAATGGAATGGAATGGAATGGAATGGAATGGAATAGAATGGAATGCAATCAACCTGAGAGGAATGGAATGGAATGGAATAGAATGGAATGGAATGGAAGAGAATGGAATGGAATGGGATGGAATCAACCCGAGTGGAATGGAATGGAATGAAATGGAATGCAATGGAACGGAATGGAATGGAATGGAATGGAATGGAATGGAATGGAATGGAATGGAATGCAATGGAATGGAATGGAATGGAATGGAATGGAATAAACCCTAGTGCAATGGAATGGAATGGAATGGAATGGAATGGAATGGAATGGAATGGAATGGAATCAATGCGAGTGGAATGGAAAGGAATGGAATGGAATGGAATGCCATGGAATGGAATGGAATGGCATGGCACGGAATGGAATAGAATCAAACTGAGTGGAATGGAATGGAATGGAATGGAAAGGAATGCATTGGAATAGAATGGACAGGAATCAACCTGAGTGGAATGGAATGGAATGGAATGGAATGGAATGGAATGGAATGGAATCAACGCAAGTGAAACGAAATGGAATGGAATTGAATGGAATCAACCCAAGTGAAACGGAATGGAATGGAATGGAATGGATTGGGATTGAATGGAATCAACCAGAGTGGAATAGAATGGAATGGATTGGAATGAAATAGAATGGATTGCAATGGAATGGATTCAACCCGAGTGAAATGGAATGGAATATAATGGAATGGAATGGAATGCAATGCAATGCAATGGAATGGAATGGAATGGAATCATCCCGAGTGGAATGGAATGGAATGGAATGAAATGAAATGGAACAGAACGGAATGGAATGGAAAGGAATGGAATCAACGCAAGTGAAACGGATTGGAATGGAGTGGAATGGAATGGAATGGTATGGAATGGAATCCACGCGAGTGAAAGGGAATGAACCGGAATGAAATGGAATGGAATGGAATGGAATGGAATCCACGTGAGTGAAACGGAATGAAACGGAATGGAATGGAATGGAATGGAATGGATTGCAATGGAATGGAATGGAATGGAATGCAATGGAATGGAAAGAACCCGAGTGGAATGGAATGGAATGAAATTGAAAGGAATGGAATGGAATGGAATGGAACGGAATCAACGAGAAGGGAATTGAATGGCATGGAATGGAATGGAAAGAACCCGAGTGTAAAGGAATGGAATGGAATGGAATGCCATGGAATACAATGGAATGGAATGGAATGTCATGGAATAGAATGGAATGGCATGGCATGGCATGGAATGGAATTAACCAGAGTGGAATTGAATGGAATGGAATGGAATGGAATGGAATGGAATGCAATGGAATAGAAAGGAATGGAATCAACCTGAGAGGAATGGATTGGAATGGAAGAGAATGGAATGGAATGGCATGGAATCAACCCGGGTGGAATGGAATGGAATGAAATGGAATGGGATGGAATGGAATGGCAAGCAATGGAATGGAATGGCATGGAATGGAATGGAATAAACTCTCGTGCAATGGAATTTAATGGAATGGAATGGAATGGAATCAACGTGAGTGGAATGCAAAGGAAAGGAATGGAATGGAATGGAAGGGAATAGAATGGGAGGGCATGGCATGGAATGGAATATAATCAACACGAGTGGAATGGAATGAAATGCAATGGAATAGAATGGAATGGAATCAACCTGAGTGAAATGGAATGGAATGGAAAGAAATGGAATGGAATGCAAAGGAATGGAATGGAATGGAATGGAATGGAATGGAATGGAATGGAATGGAATAGAATGGAATGGAATGGAATGGAATTAAACCGAGTGGAATGGAAGGGAATGGATTGGAATGGAACGGAATCAACGCGAGTGAAACGCAATGGAATGGAATGGAATGAAAAAGAATGGAATTCAATGGAATTAACCCGAGTGGAATGGAATGGAATGGATTGCAATGCAATGGAATGAACCCGAGTGTAATGGAGTGGAATAGAATGGAATGGAATGGAGTAGAATGGAATGGAATGGAATCATCCCGAGTGGAATGGAATGCAATTGAATGAAATGATATGGAATAGAATGCAATGGAATGGAATGGAATGGAATGGAAAGAAATGGAATGGAAAAAACACGAGTGGAATGGTATCTAATGGAATGGAATGGAATGGAATGGAATGGAATAAACCCTAGTGCCATGGAATGGAATGGAATGGAATGGAATGGAATGGAATGGAATGGAATGGAATGGAATGGAATGGAATGGAATCAGTGAGAAGGGAATCGAATGGCATGGAATGGAATGGAATCTACCCGAGTGGAATTGAATGGACTGTAATGGAATGGAATGGAATGGAATGGAATCAATGTGAGCGGAAAGGAAAGGAATGGAATGGAATGGAATGCCATGGAATGGAATGGAATGGCATGGCATGGAATGGAGTAGAATCAAACCGAGTGGAATGTAATGGAATGGAATGGAAAGGAATGCTTTGGAATAGAATGGACAGGAATCAACCTGAGTGGAATGGATTGGAATGGAATGGAATGGAATGGAATGGAATGAAGGCGAGTGGAATGGAATAGAATGGAATGGAGAGGAATACAATGGAATGGAATGGAATGGGATGGAATCAACCCGAGTGGAATGGAATGGAAGGGAATGGAATGGAATGGAATGGAGTAGAATCAACCCGAGTGGAATGGAATGGAAGGGAAAGGAATGCAATGGAATGAACGCGAGAGTAATGGAATGGAATGGAATGGAATCAACCCACGTGGAATGGAATGGAATGGAATGGAATCGAACGGAGGGGAATGGCATGGAATGGACAGGAATCAGCCCAAGTGTAAGTGAATGGCATGGAATGGAATTGAATGCAATGGAATTGAACGGCAAGGAATGGAAACAACCAGAGTGGAATGGAATGCAATGGAATGGAATGGAATCGAATCGAACGGAACGGAATGGAATGGAATGGAATGGAATGGAATGGAACGGAATGGAATGGAAAAAACCCGAGTGGAATGGAATGCAATGAAATGGAAAGGAATGGAATCGAATGGAATGGAACGGAATCAACAAGAAGGGAATCGAATGGCATGGAATTGAATGGAATGAACCCGAGTGTAAAGGAATGGAATGGAATGGAATGCTATGGAATTGAATGTAATGGCATGGCATGGAATGGAATGGAATCAACGCGAATGGAATGGAATGGAATGGAATGGAATGGAATGGAATGCAATGGAATGCAATGGAATAGAATGGAAGGGAATCAACCTGAGAGGAATGGAATGGAATGGAATAGAATGGAATGGAATGGAAGAGAATGGAATGGAATGGGATGGAATCAACCCGAGTGGAATGGAATGGAATGCAGTGGAATGGAATGGAATGGAATGGAATGCAATGGAATGTAATGGAATGGAATGGAATGGAATGGAATGGAATGGAATAAACCCTAGTGCAATGGAATGGAATGGAATGGAATGGAATGGAAAGGAAAGGAATGGAATCAACATGAGTGAAACACAATGGAATGGAATGGAATGGAATGGAATGGAATAGGAATGGAATGTAATGGAATGGAATCAACCCGAGGGGTATGGAATGGAATGAAAGGGAATGGCATGGAACGGAACACAATGGAATGGAATAATCCCGAGTGCAATGGAACGGAACTTAATGGAATGGAATGGAATGGAATGGAATAGAATGGAATGGAATCAACGTGAGCGGAATGGAGACGAATGGATTGAAATGGAATGGAATACAATGGAATGGCAAGGCATGAAATGGAATGGAATGAACCCAAGTGGAATGGAATAGAATGGAACGGAATGCAATGGGATAGAATGGAATGGAATCAAGCTGAGTGGAAAGGAATGGAATGGAAAGGAATGGAATGGAATGGAATGGAATGGAATGGAATGGAACGGAATCAACCGGAGGGGAATGGAATGGAATGGAACGGAATGGAATGGAATCAACGTGAGTGAAACGGAATGGAATTGAATGCAATGGATGTGAATTGAATGGAATCAACACGGGTGGAATGGAATGGAATGGATTGGAATGAAATAGAATGGATTGCAATGGAACGGAATCAACCCGATTGGAGTGGAATGGAGTATAATGGAATGGAATGGAATGGAATGGAATGGAATGGAATGGAATGGAATGGAATGGAATCATCCCGCGTGGAATGGAATGGAACGGAATGGAATCAACGACAGAGAAACGGATTAGAATGGAAGGGAACGGAGTGGAATAGAACGGAATGGAATCAGCACGAGTGAAACGGAATGAAATGGAATGGAATGGAATGGAATGGAATGGATTGGAATGGAATGGAACGGAATGGAATAGAATGGAATGGAATGAAATGGAAGGCAAAAGAATGGAATGGAATGGAAGAAACTCCAGTGCAATGGAAAGGAATAATGGAATGGAATGGAATGGAATGGAATCAACGAGAAGGGAAAAGAGTGGCATGGAATGGAATGGAATCTAACCAAGTGGAATGGAATGGACTGTAATGGAATGGAATGGAATGAAATGGAATGGAATTTAATCAATGAGAGCGGAGTGGAAAAAATGGAAGGGAATGGATTGCAAGGGAATACAATGGATTGGCATGGCATGGAATGGAATGGAATCAACCCGAGTGTAATGGAATGGAATGGAATGGAATGCCACGGAATAGAAGGGAAAGGAATCAACCTGATTGGAATAGAATGGAATGGAAAGGAATGGAATGGAATGGAATGGAATGGAATGGAATGGAATGGAATGCAACAGAATGGAATGGAATGGAATGGAATGGAATGCAATGCAATGGAATGGAATCAACCCGAGTGGAATGGAATAGAATGGAATGGAGAGAAATAGAATGGAAAGGAATGGAATGGGGTGGAATCAACCCGAGTGGAATGGAATGGAATGGAATGGAATAGAATGGCATGGAGTAGAATCAAACCGAGTGGAATGGTATGGAATGGAATGGAATCAACCCGAGAGGAATGAAATAGAAGGGAAAGGAATGGAATGGAATGAACCCGACTAGAGTGGAATGGAATGGAATGGAATGGAATGGAATGGAATGGAATGGAAAGGAATGGAAAGGAATGGAATGGAATGGAATGGAATGGAGTGGAATGGAATGGAAAGGAATCAACCCGGGAGGAAAGGAATAGAAAGGAATGGAATGGAATGGAATGGAATGGAATGGAATGCATTGCGAAGGAATGGAATGGATTGCAATGGAAAGGAAACATCCCGAGTGAAATGGAATGGAATGGAATGGAATGGAATGGAATCAACCCAAGTGGAATGGAATGGAATGGAATGGAACAGAATGGAATGGAATCAATGCGATTGAAACGGAATGTAATGGAATGGAATGGAATGGAAGAGAAACAACCCGAGTGGAATGAATGGAATCAAATGGAATGGAATGGAATGGAATGGAATAAACACTAGTGCAATGGAATGGAATGGAATGGAATGGAATGGAATGGAATGGAATTTAAAGGAATGGAATCAACGTGAGTGAAACAGAATGGCATGGAACGGAATGGAAAGGAATGGAATGGAATGGAGTGGAATGGAATGGAACGGAATCAACCCGGGAGGAAAGGAATAGAAAGGAATGGAATGGAATGGAATGGAATGGAATGGAATGGAATGGAATGCAAAGGAATGGAATGGATTGCAATGGAAAGGAAACATCCCGAGTGGAATGGAATGGAATGGAATGGAGTGGCATGGAATGGAATGGAATCAACCCAAGTGGAATGGAATGGAATGGAATGGAATGGAATGGAATGGAATGGAAAGGAATGGAATGGAATGGAATCAATGAGAGTGGAAAGTAGTAGAATGGAATGGAACGGAATCAACGAGAAGGGAATCAAATGGCATGGAATGGAATGGAATCTACCCGAGTGGAATGAAATGGAATTGAATGAAAGGAAATGGAATAGAATGCAATGGAGTGGAATGGAATGGAATGAAATGGAATGGAAAATTCAAGAGTGGAATGGTATCTAATGAAATGGAATGGAATGGAATGGAATGGAATGGAATGCAATGCAAAGGAATGGAATGGATTGCAATGGAAAGGAAACATCCCGAGTGGAATGGAATGGAATGGAATGGAATGGAATGCAATGGAATGGAATGGAATGAACCAAAGTGGAATGGAATGGAATGGAATGGAACAGAATGGAATGGAATCAACGCGATTGAAATGGAATGGAATGGAATGGAATGGAAGAGAAACAAGCGGAGTGGAATGAATGGAATCAAA
Organism: Pan paniscus; assembly: GCF_029289425.2. Classification (NCBI taxonomy): domain Eukaryota; kingdom Metazoa; phylum Chordata; class Mammalia; order Primates; family Hominidae; genus Pan; species Pan paniscus. The sequence continues at coordinate 36,211,939 of NC_073270.2, forward strand.
TGGAATGGAATGGAATGGAATGGAAGGGAATGGAATGGAATGGAATAAACACTAGTGCAATGGAATGTAATTGAATGGAATGGAATGGAATTTAAAGGAATGCAATCAACGTGAGTGAAACAGAATGGAATGGAACGGAATGGAATGGAATGGAATGGAATGGAATAGGAATGTAATGGAATGGAATGGAATCAACCCGAGGGGTATGGAATGGAATGGAATGGAATGGAATAGGAATGGAATGGAATGGAATGGAATCAACCCGAGGGGTATGGAATGGAATGAAATGGAATGGCATGGAACGGAATAAAATAAAATGGAATAATCCCGAGTGCAATGGAACAGAACGGAATGGAATGGAATGGAATAGAATGGACTGGAATCAACGCGAGCAGAATGGAAACGAACGGATTGAAATGGAATGGAATACAAAGGAATGGCAAGCCATGGAATGGAATGGAATGAACCCGAGTGGAATGGAATGGAATGGAATGGAATGCAGTGGAATAGAATGCAACGGAATCAAGCTGAGTGGAAAGGAATGGAATGGAATGGAATGGAACGGACTGGAAATAAGACGAGTGAAACGAAATGGAATGTAATGTAACGGAATGGAATGGAATGGAACGGAATGGAATGGTAACAATCCGAGTGGAATGGAATGGAATGGAATGGAATGGAATGGAAAGGAATGGAATGGAATGGAATCAATGAGAGTGGAAAGTAGTAGAATGGAATGGAACGGAATCAACGAGAAGGGAATCAAATGGAATGGAATGGAATGGAAAGGAATGGAATGGAATGGAATCAATGAGCGTGGAAAGTAGTAGAATGGAATGGAACGGAATCAACGAGAAGGGAATCAAATGGCATGGAATGGAATGGAATCTACCCAAGTGGAATGAAATGGAATTGAATGAAAAGAAATGGAATAGAATGCAATGGAATGGAATGGAATGGAATGAAATGGAATGGAAAATTCACGAGTGGAATGGTATCTAATGAAATGGAATGGAATGGAATGGAATGGAATAAACCCTAGTGCCATGTAATGGAGTGGAATGGAATGGAATGGAATGGAACGGAATCAGTGAGAAGGGAATCGAATGGCATGGAATGGAATGGAATCTACCCAAGTGGAATTGAATGGACTGTAATGGAATGGAATGGAATGGAATGGAATCAATGCGAGTGGAATGGAAAGGAATGGAATGGAATGGAATGCCATGGAATGGAATGGAATGGCATGGCACGGAATGGAATAGAATCAAACTGAGTGGAATGGAATGGAATGGAATGGAAAGGAATGCATTGGAATAGAATGGACAGGAATCAACCTGAGTGGAATGGAATGGAATGGAATGGAATGGAATGGAATGGAATGGAATCAACGCAAGTGAAACGAAATGGAATGGAATTGAATGGAATCAACCCAAGTGAAACGGAATGGAATGGAATGGAATGGATTGGGATTGAATGGAATCAACCAGAGTGGAATAGAATGGAATGGATTGGAATGAAATAGAATGGATTGCAATGGAATGGATTCAACCCGAGTGAAATGGAATGGAATATAATGGAATGGAATGGAATGCAATGCAATGCAATGGAATGGAATGGAATGGAATCATCCCGAGTGGAATGGAATGGAATGGAATGAAATGAAATGGAACAGAACGGAATGGAATGGAAAGGAATGGAATCAACGCAAGTGAAACGGATTGGAATGGAGTGGAATGGAATGGAATGGTATGGAATGGAATCCACGCGAGTGAAAGGGAATGAACCGGAATGAAATGGAATGGAATGGAATGGAATGGAATCCACGTGAGTGAAACGGAATGAAACGGAATGGAATGGAATGGAATGGAATGGATTGCAATGGAATGGAATGGAATGGAATGCAATGGAATGGAAAGAACCCGAGTGGAATGGAATGGAATGAAATTGAAAGGAATGGAATGGAATGGAATGGAACGGAATCAACGAGAAGGGAATTGAATGGCATGGAATGGAATGGAAAGAACCCGAGTGTAAAGGAATGGAATGGAATGGAATGCCATGGAATACAATGGAATGGAATGGAATGTCATGGAATAGAATGGAATGGCATGGCATGGCATGGAATGGAATTAACCAGAGTGGAATTGAATGGAATGGAATGGAATGGAATGGAATGGAATGGAATGCAATGGAATAGAAAGGAATGGAATCAACCTGAGAGGAATGGAATGGAATGGAAGAGAATGGAATGGAATGGCATGGAATCAACCCGGGTGGAATGGAATGGAATGAAATGGAATGGGATGGAATGGAATGGCAAGCAATGGAATGGAATGGCATGGAATGGAATGGAATAAACTCTCGTGCAATGGAATTTAATGGAATGGAATGGAATGGAATCAACGTGAGTGGAATGCAAAGGAAAGGAATGGAATGGAATGGAAGGGAATAGAATGGGAGGGCATGGCATGGAATGGAATATAATCAACACGAGTGGAATGGAATGAAATGCAATGGAATAGAATGGAATGGAATCAACCTGAGTGAAATGGAATGGAATGGAAAGAAATGGAATGGAATGCAAAGGAATGGAATGGAATGGAATGGAATGGAATGGAATGGAATGGAATGGAATGGAATAGAATGGAATGGAATGGAATGGAATTAAACCGAGTGGAATGGAAGGGAATGGATTGGAATGGAACGGAATCAACGCGAGTGAAACGCAATGGAATGGAATGGAATGAAAAAGAATGGAATTCAATGGAATTAACCCGAGTGGAATGGAATGGAATGGATTGCAATGCAATGGAATGAACCCGAGTGGAATGGAGTGGAATAGAATGGAATGGAATGGAGTAGAATGGAATGGAATGGAATCATCCCGAGTGGAATGGAATGCAATTGAATGAAATGATATGGAATAGAATGCAATGGAATGGAATGGAATGGAATGGAAAGAAATGGAATGGAAAAAACACGAGTGGAATGGTATCTAATGGAATGGAATGGAATGGAATGGAATGGAATGGAATGGAATAAACCCTAGTGCCATGGAATGGAATGGAATGGAATGGAATGGAATGGAATGGAATGGAATCAGTGAGAAGGGAATCGAATGGCATGGAATGGAATGGAATCTACCCGAGTGGAATTGAATGGACTGTAATGGAATGGAATGGAATGGAATGGAATCAATGTGAGCGGAAAGGAAAGGAATGGAATGGAATGGAATGCCATGGAATGGAATGGAATGGCATGGCATGGAATGGAGTAGAATCAAACCGAGTGGAATGTAATGGAATGGAATGGAAAGGAATGCTTTGGAATAGAATGGACAGGAATCAACCTGAGTGGAATGGAATGGAATGGAATGGAATGGAATGGAATGGAATGAAGGCGAGTGGAATGGAATAGAATGGAATGGAGAGGAATACAATGGAATGGAATGGAATGGGATGGAATCAACCCGAGTGGAATGGAATGGAAGGGAATGGAATGGAATGGAATGGAGTAGAATCAACCCGAGTGGAATGGAATGGAAGGGAAAGGAATGCAATGGAATGAACGCGAGAGTAATGGAATGGAATGGAATGGAATCAACCCACGTGGAATGGAATGGAATGGAATGGAATCGAACGGAGGGGAATGGCATGGAATGGACAGGAATCAGCCCAAGTGTAAGTGAATGGCATGGAATGGAATTGAATGCAATGGAATTGAACGGAAAGGAATGGAAACAACCAGAGTGGAATGGAATGCAATGGAATGGAATGGAATGGAATCGAACGGAACGGAATGGAATGGAATGGAATGGAATGGAACGGAATGGAATGGAAAAAACCCGAGTGGAATGGAATGCAATGAAATGGAAAGGAATGGAATCGAATGGAATGGAACGGAATCAACAAGAAGGGAATCGAATGGCATGGAATTGAATGGAATGAACCCGAGTGTAAAGGAATGGAATGGAATGGAATGCTATGGAATTGAATGTAATGGCATGGCATGGAATGGAATGGAATCAACGCGAATGGAATGGAATGGAATGGAATGGAATGGAATGGAATGCAATGGAATGCAATGGAATAGAATGGAAGGGAATCAACCTGAGAGGAATGGAATGGAATGGAATAGAATGGAATGGAATGGAAGAGAATGGAATGGAATGGGATGGAATCAACCCGAGTGGAATGGAATGGAATGCAGTGGAATGGAATGGAATGGAATGGAATGCAATGGAATGTAATGTAATGGAATGGAATGGAATGGAATGGAATGGAATAAACCCTAGTGCAATGGAATGGAATGGAATGGAATGGAATGGAATGGAATCAACCCGAGAGGAATGAAATGGAAGGGAAAGGAATGGGATGGAATGAACCCGAGTGTAATGCAATGGAATGGAATGGAATGGAATCGAACAGAGGGGAATGGCATGGAATGGAATGGAATCAAACCAAGTGTAATGGAATGGCATGGAATGGAATTGAATGAAATGGAATTGAATGGAAAGGAATGGAATCAACCCGAGAGGAATGGCATGGAAAGAAATGGAATGCCATGGAATAGAATGGAATGGAATCAACCTGAGTGGAATGGAATGGAATGGAAAGGAATGGAATGCAATGGAAAGGAATGAAATGGAATGGAATGGAATGGAATGAAATGGAAAGGAATCAACCTGAGTGGAATGGAATAGAATGGAATGGAGAGAAATTGAATGGAAAGGAATGGCATGGGGTGGAATCAACACGAGTGGAATGGAATGGAATGGAATGGAATGGAGTAGAATCAAACCGAGTGGAATGGAATGGAATGGAATGGAAAGGAATGGAATCAACCCGGGAGGAATGAAATGGAAGGGAATGGAAAAGCAAGGAAAGAACCCGAGTGGAATGGAATGGAACGGAACGGAATGGAATGGAATGGAATGGAATGGAATGGAATGGAATAGAGTAGAATGCAATCGAATGGAATAAATTCGAGAGGAAAGGAATGGATTGGAATGGAATGGAATGGAATGGATTGCAATGGAAAGGAAACAACCCGAGTGAAATGGAAAGGAATGGACTGGAGTTGAATGGAATGGAATGGAATGGAATGGAATCAAACCATGTGGAATGGAATGGAATGGAATGGAATGGAATCAACGCCATTGAAACGGAATGTAATTGAATGGAATGGAAAGGAATAGAAACAACCCAAGTGGAATGAATGGAATGAGGTAGAAAAAAATAGAATGGAATGGAATGGAATAAACCCAAGTGCAATGGAATGGAATGGAATGGAATTGAAAGGAAAGGAATGGAATCAACATGAGTGAAACGGAATGGAATGGAATTTAATAGGAATGGAATGGAATGGAATGGAATCAACCCGAGGGGTATGGAATGGAATGAAATGGAATGGCATGGAACGGAACACAATGGAATGGAATAATCCCGATTGCAATGGAACAGAACGGAATGGAATGGAATGGAATGGAATAGAATGAAATGGAATCAACACGAGCGGAATGGAGACGAATGGATTGAAATGGAATGGAATACAATGGAATGGCAAGGCATGGAATGGAATGGAATGAACCCAAGTGGAATGGAATAGAATGGAATGGAATGCAATGGAATAGAATGGAATGGAATCAAGCTGAGTGGAAAGGAATGGAATGGAAAGGAATGGAATGGAATGGAATGGAATGGAATGGAATGGAATGGAATGGAATGGAACGGAATCAACCTGAGTGGAATGGAATGGAATGGAATGGAACAGAATGGAATGGAATCAACCCTAGTGGAATGCAGTGGAATGGAATGGAACGGAATGGAATGGAATGGAATCAACGTGAGTGAAACGGAATGGAATTGAATGGAATGGATTTGAATTGAATGGAATCAACCCGGGTGGAAGGGAATGGAATGGATTGGAATGAAATAGAATGGATTGCAATGGAATGGAATCTACCCGAGTGGAGTGGAATGGAGTATAATGGAATGGAATGGAATGGAATGGCATTGAATGGAATGGAATGGAATCATCTCGCGTGGAATGGAATGGAATGGAATGCAATCAATGAGAGAGAAACGGATTAGAATGGAAGGGAACGGAGTGGAATAGAAGGGAATGGAAAGAGCACGAGTGAAAAGGAATGAAATGGAATGGAATGGAATGGATTGGAATGGAATGGAACGGAATGGAATAGAATGGAATGGAATGAAATGGAATGGAAAGGAATGGAATGGAATGGAATGGAAGAAACTCCAGTGCAATGGAAAGGAATAATGGAATGGAATGCAATGGAATGGAATCAACGAGAAGGGAAACGAGTGGCATGGAATGGAATGGAATCTACCCAAGTGGAATGGAATGGACTGTAATGGAATGGAATGGAATGAAATGGAATGGAATTTCATCAATGAGAGCGGAGCGGAAAAAATGGAAGAGAATGGATTGGAAGGGAATACAATGGATTGGCATGGCATGGAATGGAATGGAATCAACCCGAGTGTAATGGAATGGAATGGAATGGAATGCCACGGAATAGAAGGGAAAGGAATCAACCTGATTGGAATAGAATGGAATGGAAAGGAATGGAATGGAATGGAAAGGAATGGAATGGAATGGAATGCAACGGAATGGAATGGAATGGAATGGAATGGGATGCAATGGAATGGAATCAACCCGAGTGGAATGGAATAGAAAGGAATGGAGAGAAATAGAATGGAAAGGAATGGAATGGGGTGGAATCAACCCGAGTGGAATAGAATGGAATGGAATGGAATGGCATGGAGTAGAATCAAACCGAGTGGAATGGTATGGAATGGAATGGAATCAACCCCAGTGGAATGAAATGGAAGGGAATGGAACGGAATGGAATGAACCCCAGTAGAATGGAATGGAACGGAATAGAAAGAATGGAATGGAATGGAATGGAAAGGAATGGAATGGAATGGAATGGAGTGGAATGGAATGGAATGGAATGGAATGGAATGGAATGGAATGGAACGGAGTGGAATGGAATGGAATGGAATGGAATGGAATGGAACGGAGTGGAATGGAATGGAATGGAATGGAGTGGAATGGAATGGAATGGAAAGGAATAAACCCGGGAGGAAAGGAATAGAAAGGAATGGAATGGAATGGAATGCAATGGAATGGAATGGAATGGAATGGAATGGAATGGAATGGAATGGAATGGATTGCAAAGGAATGGAATGGATTGAAATGGAAAGGAAACATCTCGAGTGAAATGGAATGGAATGGAATGGAATGGAATGGAATGGAATGGAATCCACCCAAGTGGAATGGAATGGAATGGAATGGAACAGAATGGAATGGAATCAACGCGACTGAAACGGAATGGAATGGAATGGAATGGAATGGAAGAGAAACAACACAAGTGGAATGAATGGAATCAAATGGAATGGAACGGAATGGAATGGAATAAACAATACTGCAATGGAATGGAATGGAATGGAATGGAATGGAATGGAATGGAATGGAATCAACCTGGGAGGAAATGAATAGAAAGGAATGGAATGGAATGGAATGGAATGGAATGGAGTGGAATGGAATGGAATTGAATGGATTGCAAAGGAATGGAATGGATTTCAATGGAAAGGAAACGTCCCGAGTGGAATGGAATGGAATGGAATGGAATGGAATTAATCCGAGTGGAATGGAAGGGAATGCATTGGAATGGAATGGAATCAACGCGAGTGAAACGCAATGGAATGGAATGGAATGAAAAAGAATGTAATTGAATGGAATCAACACGAGTGGAATGGAATGGAATGGATTGCAATGCAATGGAAAGAACCCGAGTGGAATGGAATGCAATAGAATGGAATGGAATGGAATAGAATGGAATGGAATGGAATCATCCAGGGTGGAATGGAATGGAATTGAATGAAATGAAAAGGAATAGAATGCAACGGAATGGTATGGAATGGAATGGAATGGAATGGAATGAAATGGAATGGAATGGATTGCAAAGGAATGGAATGGATTGCAATGGAAAGGAAACATCCCGAGTGAAATGGAATGGAATGGAATGGAATGGAATGGAACGGAATGGAATGGAATCAACCCAAGTGGAATGGAATGGAATGGTATGGAACAGAATGGAATGGAATCAACGCGATTGAAACGGAATGGAATGGAATGGAATGGAATGGAAGAGAAACAACCCGAGTGGAATGAATGGAATCAAATGGAATGGAATGGAATGGAATGGAATGGAATGGAATGGAATAAACACTAGTGCAATGGAATGGAATTGAATGGAATGGAATGGAATTTAAACGAATGGAACCAACGTGAGTGAAACAGAATGGAATGGAACAGAATGGAATGGAATGCAATAGGAATGGTATGGAATGGAATGGAATGGAATGGAATCAACCCGAGGGGTATGGAATGGAATGAAGTGGAATGGCATGGAACGGAATACAATAAAATGGAATAATCACGAGTGCAATGGAACAGACCGGAATGGAATGGAATGGAATAGAATGAAATGGAATCAACACGAGCGGAATGGAGACGAATGGATTGAAATGGAATGGAATACAATGGAATGGCAAGGCATGGAATGGAATGGAATGAACCCAAGTGGAATGGAATAGAATGGAATGGAATGCAATGGAATAGAATGGAATGGAATCAAGCTGAGTGGAAAGGAATGGAATGGAAAGGAATGGAATGGAATGGAATGGAATGGAATGGAATGGAATGGAATGGAATGGAACGGAATCAACCTGAGTGGAATGGAATGGAATGGAATGGAACAGAATGGAATGGAATCAACCCTAGTGGAATGCAGTGGAATGGAATGGAACGGAATGGAATGGAATGGAATCAACGTGAGTGAAACGGAATGGAATTGAATGGAATGGATTTGAATTGAATGGAATCAACCCGGGTGGAAGGGAATGGAATGGATTGGAATGAAATAGAATGGATTGCAATGGAATGGAATCTACCCGAGTGGAGTGGAATGGAGTATAATGGAATGGAATGGAATGGAATGGCATTGAATGGAATGGAATGGAATCATCTCGCGTGGAATGGAATGGAATGGAATGCAATCAATGAGAGAGAAACGGATTAGAATGGAAGGGAACGGAGTGGAATAGAAGGGAATGGAAAGAGCACGAGTGAAAAGGAATGAAATGGAATGGAATGGAATGGATTGGAATGGAATGGAACGGAATGGAATAGAATGGAATGGAATGAAATGGAATGGAAAGGAATGGAATGGAATGGAATGGAAGAAACTCCAGTGCAATGGAAAGGAATAATGGAATGGAATGCAATGGAATGGAATCAACGAGAAGGGAAACGAGTGGCATGGAATGGAATGGAATCTACCCAAGTGGAATGGAATGGACTGTAATGGAATGGAATGGAATGAAATGGAATGGAATTTCATCAATGAGAGCGGAGCGGAAAAAATGGAAGAGAATGGATTGGAAGGGAATACAATGGATTGGCATGGCATGGAATGGAATGGAATCAACCCGAGTGTAATGGAATGGAATGGAATGGAATGCCACGGAATAGAAGGGAAAGGAATCAACCTGATTGGAATAGAATGGAATGGAAAGGAATGGAATGGAATGGAAAGGAATGGAATGGAATGGAATGCAACGGAATGGAATGGAATGGAATGGAATGGGATGCAATGGAATGGAATCAACCCGAGTGGAATGGAATAGAAAGGAATGGAGAGAAATAGAATGGAAAGGAATGGAATGGGGTGGAATCAACCCGAGTGGAATAGAATGGAATGGAATGGAATGGCATGGAGTAGAATCAAACCGAGTGGAATGGTATGGAATGGAATGGAATCAACCCCAGTGGAATGAAATGGAAGGGAATGGAACGGAATGGAATGAACCCCAGTAGAATGGAATGGAACGGAATAGAAAGAATGGAATGGAATGGAATGGAAAGGAATGGAATGGAATGGAATGGAGTGGAATGGAATGGAATGGAATGGAATGGAATGGAATGGAATGGAACGGAGTGGAATGGAATGGAATGGAATGGAATGGAATGGAACGGAGTGGAATGGAATGGAATGGAATGGAGTGGAATGGAATGGAATGGAAAGGAATAAACCCGGGAGGAAAGGAATAGAAAGGAATGGAATGGAATGGAATGCAATGGAATGGAATGGAATGGAATGGAATGGAATGGAATGGAATGGAATGGATTGCAAAGGAATGGAATGGATTGAAATGGAAAGGAAACATCTCGAGTGAAATGGAATGGAATGGAATGGAATGGAATGGAATGGAATGGAATCCACCCAAGTGGAATGGAATGGAATGGAATGGAACAGAATGGAATGGAATCAACGCGACTGAAACGGAATGGAATGGAATGGAATGGAATGGAAGAGAAACAACACAAGTGGAATGAATGGAATCAAATGGAATGGAACGGAATGGAATGGAATAAACAATACTGCAATGGAATGGAATGGAATGGAATGGAATGGAATGGAATGGAATGGAATCAACCTGGGAGGAAATGAATAGAAAGGAATGGAATGGAATGGAATGGAATGGAATGGAGTGGAATGGAATGGAATTGAATGGATTGCAAAGGAATGGAATGGATTTCAATGGAAAGGAAACGTCCCGAGTGGAATGGAATGGAATGGAATGGAATGGAATTAATCCGAGTGGAATGGAAGGGAATGCATTGGAATGGAATGGAATCAACGCGAGTGAAACGCAATGGAATGGAATGGAATGAAAAAGAATGTAATTGAATGGAATCAACACGAGTGGAATGGAATGGAATGGATTGCAATGCAATGGAAAGAACCCGAGTGGAATGGAATGCAATAGAATGGAATGGAATGGAATAGAATGGAATGGAATGGAATCATCCAGGGTGGAATGGAATGGAATTGAATGAAATGAAAAGGAATAGAATGCAACGGAATGGTATGGAATGGAATGGAATGGAATGGAATGAAATGGAATGGAATGGATTGCAAAGGAATGGAATGGATTGCAATGGAAAGGAAACATCCCGAGTGAAATGGAATGGAATGGAATGGAATGGAATGGAACGGAATGGAATGGAATCAACCCAAGTGGAATGGAATGGAATGGTATGGAACAGAATGGAATGGAATCAACGCGATTGAAACGGAATGGAATGGAATGGAATGGAATGGAAGAGAAACAACCCGAGTGGAATGAATGGAATCAAATGGAATGGAATGGAATGGAATGGAATGGAATGGAATGGAATAAACACTAGTGCAATGGAATGGAATTGAATGGAATGGAATGGAATTTAAACGAATGGAACCAACGTGAGTGAAACAGAATGGAATGGAACAGAATGGAATGGAATGCAATAGGAATGGTATGGAATGGAATGGAATGGAATGGAATCAACCCGAGGGGTATGGAATGGAATGAAGTGGAATGGCATGGAACGGAATACAATAAAATGGAATAATCACGAGTGCAATGGAACAGACCGGAATGGAATGGAATGGAATAGAATGGAATGGAATCAACGCGAGCAGAATGGAAACGAATGGATTGAAATGGAATGGAATACAAAGGAATGGCAAGGCATGGAACGGAATGGAATGAACCCGAGTGGAATGGAATGGAATGGAATGGAATGCAATGGAATAGAATGGAATGGAATCAAGCTGAGTGGAATGGAATGGAATGGAATGGAACGGAATGGAATGGAATGGAATGGAATATAAATAACACGAGTGAAACAAAATGGAATGTACTGTAACGGATTGGAATGGAATGGAACGGAATGGAATGGTAACAATCAGCGTGGAATGGAATGGAATGGAATGGAAAGGAATGGAATGGAATGGAATCAATGAGAGTGGAAAGTAGTAGAATGGAATGCAACGGAATCAACGAGAAGGGAATCAAATGGCATGGAATGGAATGGAATCTACCCGAGTGGAAAGGAATGGAATGGAGTGAATGGAATTAACGCGAGTGAAACGGAATGGAAAGAATGGAATGGAATGGAATGAAATGGAATGAAATAAAATGGAATGGAATTGAATGGAATGGAATGGAATGGAATCAACGCGAGTGAAACGGAATGGAAGGAAATGGAATGGAATGGAGTGGCATGGAATGGAATGGAATGGAATGGAATGGAATGGAATGGAATGGAATGGAATCAAACTGAGGGGAAAGGAATGGAATGGAATGGAATAAACCCAAGTGCAATGGAATGGATTGGAATGGAATGGAACGGAATGGAATGGAATGGAAAGGAATCAAAGCGAGTGGAATGGAATGGAATGGAGTGGAATGGAATCAATGAGAAGGGAATGGAATGGCATGGACCGCAGTGGAATGTACCCGAATGCAATGGAATGGAATGGAATGGAATGGAATGGAATGGAAAGGAACGGAGTGGAATGGAATGGAATGCAATGGAATGGAAAGAACCCGAGTGGAACGGAATGGAATGAAATGGAAAGGAATGGAATGGAATGGAATGGAACGGAATCAACGAGAAGGGAATCGAATGGCATGGAATGGAATGGAAAGAACCCGAGTGTAAAGGAAATGGAATGGAATGGAATGCCATGGAATAGAATGGAATGGCATGGCATGGAATGGAATGGAATTAACCAGAATGGAATGGAATGGAATGGAATGGAATGGAATGGAATGGAATGGAATGGAATGCAATGGAATGGAATGGAATGCAATGGAATGCAATGGAATAGAAAGGAATGAAATCAACCTGAGAGGAATGGAATGGAATGGAATGGAAGAGAATGGAATGAAATGGCATGGAATGGAATGGAATAAACTCTCATGCAATGGAATTTAATGGAATGGAATGGAATGGAATGGAATCAACGTGAGTGGATTGCAAAGAAAAGGAATGGAATGGAATGAAAGGGAATAGAATGGGATGGCATGGCATGGAATGGGATATAATCAACACGAGTGGAATGGAATGGAATGCAATGGAATAGAATGGAATGGAATCAACCTGAGTGGAATGGAATGGAATGGAAAGAAATGGAATGGAATGCAAAGGAATGGAATGGAATGGAATGGAATAGAATGGAATGGAATGGAATGGAATGGAATTAAACCGAGTGGAATGGAAGGGAATGGATTGGAATGGAATGGAATCAACGCAAGTGAAACGCAATGGAATGGAATGGAATGAAAAAGAATGGAATTGAATGGAATCAACCCGAGTGGAATGGAATGGAATGGATTGCAATGCAATGGAATGAACCTGAGTGGACAGGAATGGAATAGAATGGAATGGAATGGAATAGAATGGAATGGAATGGAATCATCCCGAGTGGAATGGAATGGAATTGAATGAAATGAAATGGAATAGAATGCAACGGAATGCAATGGAATGGAATGGAATGCAATGGAATGCAATGGAATGGATTAAACCCGAGTGGAATGGATTGGAATGGAACGGAATGCAATGGAATAGAATGGAATGGAAGCAATCGGAGTGGAATGCAATGGAATGGAATGGAATGGAATGGAATGGAATACTCCGAGTAGAATGGAATGGAATGGAATTCAATGGAATGGAATCAACGCGAGTGAAACGGAATGGAATGGAATGGAATGGGATGGAATGGAATGGAATGGAATTGAATGGAATCAACCCAAGAGGAATAGAATGGAATGGAATGGAAGGGAATAAACCGGAGTGGAATGGAATGGAAAGGAATGAAATGGAATGGAATGGAATGGAATGGAATGGAATGGAATGGAATGGAATGGAATCAATGCAAGTGAAACGGATTGGAATGGGAAGAAATGGAGTGGAATGAAACGGAAAGGAATAAACACAAGTGAAACGGAATGAAATGGAATGGAATGGAATGGAATGGAACGGATTGGAATGGAATGGAACGGAACGGAATGGAATGGAATGGAATCAACACGAGTGGAATGGAATGGATTGAAATGGAATGGAAGGGAATGGAAAGGAATGGAATGTAATGGAAAGGAATGGAATGGAATGGAATGGAATGGAATGGAATGGAATGGAATCAACCTGAGTGGAATGGAATAGGATGGAATGGAAAGAAACAGAATGGAAAGGAATGCAATTGGGTGGACTCAACCCGAGTGGAATGGAATGGAATGGAATGGAAAGGAATGGAGTTGAATCAACCCGAATGGAAGGGAATGGAATGGAATGGAATGAAATGGAATCCACCCGAGTGGAATGAAACGGAAGGGAAAGGATTGGCATGGAATGAACCCGAGTGGAATGGAATGGAATGGAACGGAAGTGAATAGAATGTAATGGAATGGAATGGAATGGAATGGAATACAGTGAAATGGAATGGAATGGAATGGAATGGAATGGAATGGAATGGAATGGAACAGAAGGGAATGGAATGGAATGGATTGCAATGGAATGGAATGGATTGCAATGGAACGGAAACAACCCGAGTGAAATGGAAAGGAATGGAATGGAGTGGAATGGAATGGAATAGAATGGAATGGAATGGAATCAACCCAAGTGGAATGGAATGGAATGGAATGGAATCAGCGCAATTGAAAGAGAATGGTTTGGAATGGAATGGAAAGGAATAGAAATAACCGGAGTGGAATGAATGGAATGAGATGGAATGGAATGCAATGGAATGGAATGGAATGGAATGGAATGGAATGGAATGGAATAAACCCTAGTGCAATGGAATGGAATGGAAAGGAATGGAGTGGAATGGAATGGAAAGGAAAGGAATGGAATCAACGTGAGTGAAACAGAATGGAATGGAATGGAATTCAATGGAATGGAATCAACACGAGTGAAACGGAATGGAATGGAATGGAATGGGATGGAATGGAATGGAATGGAATTGAATGGAATCAACCCAAGAGGAATGGAATGGAATGGAATGGAAGGGAATAAACCGGAGTGGAATGGAATGGAAAGGAATGAAATGGAATGGAATGGAATGGAATGGAATGGAATGGAATGGAATGGAATCAATGCAAGTGAAACGGATTGGAATGGGAAGAAATGGAGTGGAATGAAACGGAAAGGAATAAACACAAGTGAAACGGAATGAAATGGAATGGAATGGAATGGAACGGAATGGAATGGAATGGAACGGAACGGAATGGAATGGAATGGAATCAACACGAGTGGAATGGAATGGATTGAAATGGAATGGAAGGGAATGGAAAGGAATGGAATGTAATGGAAAGTAATGGAATGGAATGGAATGGAATGGAATGGAATGGAATGGAATGGAATCAACCTGAGTGGAATGGAATAGGATGGAATGGAAAGAAACAGAATGGAAAGGAATGCAATTGGGTGGACTCAACCCGAGTGGAATGGAATGGAATGGAATGGAAAGGAATGGAGTTGAATCAACCCGAATGGAAGGGAATGGAATGGAATGGAATGGAATGGAATCCACCCGAGTGGAATGAAACGGAAGGGAAAGGATTGGCATGGAATGAACCCGAGTGGAATGGAATGGAATGGAACGGAAGTGAATAGAATGTAATGGAATGGAATGGAATGGAATGAAATACAGTGAAATGGAATGGAATGGAATGGAATGGAATGGAATGGAATGGAATGGAATGGAACAGAAGGGAATGGAATGGAATGGATTGCAATGGAATGGAATGGATTGCAATGGAACGGAAACAACCCGAGTGAAATGGAAAGGAATGGAATGGAGTGGAATGGAATGGAATAGAATGGAATGGAATGGAATCAACCCAAGTGGAATGGAATGGAATGGAATGGAATCAGCGCAATTGAAAGAGAATGGTTTGGAATGGAATGGAAAGGAATAGAAATAACCGGAGTGGAATGAATGGAATGAGATGGAATGGAATGCAATGGAATGGAATGGAATGGAATGGAATGGAATGGAATGGAATGGAATAAACCCTAGTGCAATGGAATGGAATGGAAAGGAATGGAGTGGAATGGAATGGAAAGGAAAGGAATGGAATCAACGTGAGTGAAACAGAATGGAATGGAATGAAATGGAATGGAATGGTATTGGAATGGAATGGAATCAACCCGAGGGGAATGGAATGGAATGAAATGGAATGGCATGGAATGGAATAGAATGTAATGGAATAATCCCGAGTGCAATGGAACGGAACGGAATGGAATGAAAGAGAATGGAAAGGAATCACTGCGAGTGAAATAGAAACGAATGTAATGGAATGCAATGGAATGGAGTGGAATACCATGGAATGGCAAGGCATGGAATGGAATGAAATGAACCCGAGTGGAATGGAATGGAACGGAATGGAATGCAATGGAATAGAACGGAATGGAATCCAGCTGAGCGGAATGGAATGGAATGGAATGGAATGGAATGGAATGGAATCAATGTGAGCGGAATGGAAAGGAATGGAATGCAATGGAATGCCAAGGAATGGAATGGAATGGCATGGCATGGAATGGAATGGAATGGAATCAATGTGAGCGGAATGGAAAGGAATGGAATGCAATGGAATGCCAAGGAATGGAATGGAATGGCATGGCATGGAATGGAATAGAGTCAAACCGAGTGGAATGGAATGGAATGGAATGGAAAGGAATGCATTGGATTAGAATGGACAGGAATCAACCTGAGTGGAATGGAATGGAATGCAATGGAATGGAATTGAATCAACGCGAGACGAATGGAAAGGAATGGAATGGAATGGAATGGAATGGAATAGAATGGCAAGGCATGGCATGGAATGGAATGGAATCAACCCGAGTCGAATGGAATGGAACGGTATGCAATAGAATGCAATGGAATAGAATGGAATGGAATCAACCTGAGTGGAATGGAATGGAATGGAATGGAATACAATGGAATGCAATGGAATGGAATGGAATGGATTGGAATGGGATGGAATCAACACTAGTGGAATGGAATAGAATGGAATGGAGAGGACTAGAATGAATGGAATGGAATAGGATGAAATGAACCCGAGTAAAATGGAATGGAATGGAATGGAGTAGAATCAACCAGAGTGGAATGGAAAGGAATGGAATGGAATCAACCCGAGTGGAATGAAATGGAAGGGAATGGAATGGAATGGAATCAACCCGAGTGGAATGGAATGGAATGGAATGGAATGGAATGGAATGGAATGGAATGGAATGGAATCAACGCGAGTGAAACGGTATGGAATGGAATGGAATGGAATGGAATGGAATGGAATAGAATCAACCCGAGTGGAATGAATGGAACGAGATGGAATGGAATGGAATGGAATTACATAAACCCTAGTGCAATGGAATGGAAGGGAAATGAAGGGAATGTAACGAACCCTAGTGCAATGGAATGGAATGCAATGGAATGGAATGGAATGGAATGGAATGGAAAAACCCGAGGGGAATGGAATGGAGTGAAATGGAATGGAATGGAATAGATTTGAATGGAAAAAACCTGACTGCAATGGAATGGAATGGAATGCAATGAAATGGAATGGAATGGAATGGAAGGGAAGGGAATGGAATGGAATGGAATGGAATGGAATGGAATGGAATGGAATGGAATGGAATGGAATCAACACGAGTGGAATGGAATAGAAAGGAATGGAGAGGAATAGAATGGAATGGAATGGAAAGGAATGGAATCAACCCGAGTGGAATGGAATGGAATGGAATGGAAAGGAATGGAATGGAATGGAGTAGAATCAACCGGAGTGGAATCGAATGGAATGGAAAGGAATGGAATGGAATGGAATGGAATGGAATGGAATGGAATCAACCTGATTGCCATGAAATGGAAGGGAATGGAATGGAATACAATCAACCCGAGTGAAATGGATTGGAATGGAAGGGAATGCAATCAAGCCGACTCGAATGAAAGGAATGAGATGAAATGGAATGCAATGGAATGGAATGTAATAAACACTATTGCAATGGAATGGAATGGAATGGAATGGAATGGAATGGAATGGAATGGAATGGAATGGATTGAAATGGAATGTAATGGAAAGGAATGGAATGGAATGGAATCAATGCGAGTGAAACAGAATGGAATTGAATGGAATGGAATGAAATGGAATGGAAAGGAATCAACCCGAGGGGAATGGAATGGAATGAAATTGAATGGAATGGAATGGAATGGAATAGAATGGAATGCAATAAACACGAATGCAATGGAATGGAATGGAATGGAATGGAATGGAATGGAATCAACGTGAGTGGAATGGAATAGAATGGAATGGAATGGAGTCAACTAGAAGGGAATCGAATGGCTTGGAATGCAATGGAATCTACCCCAGTGGAATGGAATGGAATGGAATGGAATGGAATGGAATGGAATGGAATCAACGTGAGTGGAATGGAAAGGAATGGAATGGAATGGAGTAGAATAAAATGGAATGGCATGCTATGGAATGGAATGGAATCAACCCGAGTGGAATGGATTGGAATGGAACGGAATGCAATGGAATAGAATGGAATGGAAGCAATCTGAGTGGAATGGAATGGAATGGAATGGAATGGAATGGAATGGAATGGAATGGAATACTCCGAGTAGAATGGAATGGAATGGAATGGAATGGAATGCAGTGGAATGGAATCAACGCGAGTGAAACGGAATGGAATGGAATGGGATGCAATGGAATGGAATGGAATTGAATGGAATCAACCCGAGAGGAATGGAATGGAATGGAATTGAATGGAATGGAATGGAATGGAACGGAATGAACACGAGTGGAATGAAATGGAATGGAATGGAAAGGAAAGGACTGGAATGGAATGGAAAGGAATGGAATGGAAACAATCCATATGGAATGGAATGGAATGGAATTGGAATGGAAAGGAATGGAATGGAATGGAATGGAATCAACCCAAGTGGAATGGAATGGAATGGAATGGAAGAGAATGGAATGGAATGGAATAAACTTAAGTGAAATGGAATGGAATGGAACGGAATCAACGAGAAGGGAATCGAATAGCATGGAATGGAATGGAATCTACCCGAGTGGAATAGAATGGATTGTAATGGAATGGAATGGAATGAAATGAAATGGAATGGAATCAACGAGAGCGGAATGGAATGGAATGGAAGGGAATGGATTGGAAGGGAATAGAATGGAATGGCATGGCATGGAATGGAATGGAATCAACCCGAGTGGAATGGAATGGAATGAAATGGAATGCCATGGAATAGAATGGAATGGAATCAACCTGAGTGGAATGGAACGGAATGGAAAGGAATGGAACGGAATGGAAAGGAATGGAATGGAATGGAATGGAATCAACCAGAGTGGAATGGAATAGAATGGAATGGAGAGAAATTGAATGGAAAGGAATGGAATGCGGGGGAATCCACCAGAGTGGAATGGAATGGAATGGAATGGAATGGAAAATAAGGGAATGGAATGGAATAAACCCTAGTGCAATGGAATGGAATGGAATGGAATTGAATGGAATCAACGAGTGTGGAATGGAATGGAATCGAATGGAAGGGAATCAAAGAGAAGGGAATCGAATGGCATGGAATGGAATGGAATCTATCCTACTGGAATGTAATGTAATGGAATGGAATGGAATTGAATCAACGCGAGACGAATGGAAAGGAATGGAATGGAATGGAATGGAATGGAATGGAATGGAATAGAATCGCATGGCATGGTAGGGAATGGAATGGAATCAACCCGAGTCGAATGGAATGGAACGGAATGCAATAGAATGCAATGGAATAGAATGGAATGGAATCAACCTGAGTGGAATGGAATGGAATGGAATGGAATACAATGGAATGCAATGGAATGGAATGGAATGGAATGGAATGGGATGGAATCAACACTACTGGAATGGAATAGAATGGAATGGAGAGGACTAGAATGAAAGGAATGGAATGGGATGAAATGAACCCGAGTAAAATGGAATGGAATGGAGTAGAATCAACCCGAGTGGAATGGAATGGAATGGAATGGAATGGAATGGAATGGAATCATCCCGAGTGGAATGGAATGGAATTGAATGAAATGAAATGGAATAGAATGCAATGGAATGGAATGGAAGGGAATGGAATGAAATGGAATGGAAAAAACACGAGTGGAATGGTATCTAATGAAATGGAATGGAATGGAATAAACCCTAATGCCATGTAATGGAATAGAATGAAATGGAATGGAATGGAATGGAACGGAATCAGTGAGAAGGGAATCGAATGGCATAGAATGGAATGGAATCTACCCGAGTGGAATTGAATGGACTGTAATGGAATGGAATGGAATGGAATGGAATCAATGTGAGCGGAATGGAAAGGAATGGAATGGAATGGAATGCCATGGAATGGAATGGAATGGCATGGCATGGAATGGAATAGAATCAAACCGAGTGGAATGGAATGGAAGGGAATGGAAAGGAATGCATTGGAATAGAATGGACAGGAATCAACCTGAGTGGAATGGAATGGAATGGAATGGAATGGAATGGAATGGAATGGAATGGAATTGAATGGAATCAAGGCGAGTGGAATGGAATAGAATGGAATGGAGAGGAATACAATGGAATCGAATGGAATGGGATGGAATCAACCCGAGTGGAATCGAATGGAATTTAATGGAATGGAATGGAATGGAGGAGAATCAACCAGAGTGGAATGGAATGCATTGAAATAGAATGGAATGGAATCAACCCGAGTGGAATGAAATGGAAGGGAAAGGAATGGAATGGAATGAACGCGAGTGTAATGGAATGGAAAGGAATGGAATGGAATCAACCCGAGTGGAATGAAATGGAAGGGAAAGGAATGGAATGGAATGAACGCGAGTGTAACGGAATGGAATGGAATGGAATGGAATCAACCCACGTGGAATGGAATGGAATGGAATGGGATGGGATGGAATGGAATCAGCGCGAGTGAAACGAAATGGAATGGAATTGAATGGAATCAACCCAAGTGAAACGGAATGGAACGGAATGGAATGGATTGGGATTGAATGGAATCAACCACAGTGGAATGGAATGGAATGGATTGGAATGAAATAGAATGGATTGCAATGGAATGGATTCAACCCGAGTGAAATGGAATGGAACATAATGGAATGGAATGGAATGGAATGGAATGGAATGCAATGCAATGGAATGGAATGGAATGGAATCATCCCAAGTGGAATGGAATGGAATGGAATGAAATGAAATGGAACAGAACGGAATGGAATGGAAAGGAATGGAATCAACGCAAGTGAAACAGATTGGAATGGAGTGGAATGGAATGGAATGGTATGGAATGGAATCCTCGCGAGTGAAAGGGAATGAAAAGGAATGAAATGGAATGGAATGGAATGGAATGGAATGGAATGGAATGGAATGGAATCCACGGGAGTGAAACGGAATGAAACGGAACGGAATGGAATGGAATGGAATGGAATGGAATTGAATGGAATGGATTGCAATGGAATGGAATGGAATGGAATGCAATGGAACGGAAAGAACCCGAGTGGAATGGAATGGAATGAAATGGAAAGGAATGGAATGGAATGGAATGGAACGGAATCAACGAGACGGGAATCGAATGGCATGGAATGGAATGGAAAGAACCCGAGTGTAAAGGAATGGAATGGAATGGAATGCCATGGAATAGAGTGGCATGGCATGGAATGGAATGGAATTAACCAGAGTGGAATGGAATGGAATGGAATGGAATGGAATGGAATGGAATGGAATGCAATGGAATAGAAAGGAATGGAATCAACCTGAGAGGAATGGAATGGAATGGAATGGAAGAGAAAGGAATGGAATGGCATGGAATCAACCCGGGTGGAATGGAATGGAATGAAATGGAATGGGATGGAATGGAATGGAATGGAATGCAACGGAATGGAATGGCATGGAATGGAATGGAATAAACTTTCGTGCAATGGAATTTAATGGAATGGAATGGAATGGAATGGAATCAACGTGAGTGGATTGCAAAGGAAAGGACTGGAATGGAATGGAAGGGAATACAATGGGATGGCATGGCATGGAATGGAATATAATCAACACGAGTGGAATGGAATGGAATGCAATGGAAAAGAATGGAATGGAATCAACCTGAGTGGAATGTAATGGAATGGAATGAAATGGAATGGAATGCAAAGGAATGGAATGGAATGGAATGGAATAGAATAGAATGGAATGGAATGGAATTAAACCGAGTGGAATGGAAGGGAATGGATTGGAATGGAACGGAATCAACGCGAGTGAAACGCAATGGAATGGAATGGATTGAAAAAGAATGGAATTGAATTGAATGGAATCAACCCGAGTGGAATGGAATGGAATGGAATGGAATGGAATGGAATGGAATCCACGGGAGTGAAACGGAATGAAACGGAACGGAATGGAATGGAATGGAATGGAATGGAATGGAATAGCATGCAATGGAATGGAATGGAATGGAATGAAATGGAATGGAAAAATCACGAGTGGAATGGTATCTAATGAAATGGAATGGAATGGAATGGAATGGAATAAACCCTAGTGCCATGTAATGGAATGGAATGGAATGGAATGGAATGGAACGGAATCAGTGAGAAGGGAATCGAATGGCATGGAATGGAATGAAATCTACCCGAGTGGAATTGAATGGACTGTAATGGAATGGAATGGAATGGAATGGAATCAATGCGAGTGGAATGGAAAGGAATGGAATGGAATGGAATGCCATGGAATAGAATGGAATGGCATGGCACGGAATGGAATAGAATCAAACTGAGTGGAATGGAATGGAATGGAATGGAAAGGAATGCATTGGAAAAGAATGGACAGGAATCAACCTGAGTGGAATGGAATGGAATGGAATGGAAAGGAATGGAATGGAATGGAATGGAATCAACGCGAGTGAAACGAAATGGAATGGAATGGAATGGAATCAACCCAAGTGAAACGGAATGGAATGGAATGGAATGGATTGGGATTGAATGGAATCAACCAGAGTGGAATGGAATGGAATGGATTGGAATGAAATACAATGGATTGCAATGGAATGGATTCAACCCGAGTGAAATGGAATGGAATACAATGGAATGGAATGGAATGGAATGCAATGCAATGGAATGGAATGGAATGGAATCATCCCGAGTGGAATGAAATGGAATGGAATGAAATGAAATGGAACAGAACGGAATGGAATGGAAAGGAATGGAATCAACGCTAGTGAAACGGATTGGAATGGAGTGGAATGGAATGGAATGATATGGAATGGAATCCACGCGAGTGAAAGGGAATGAAACGGAATGAAATGGAATGGAATGGAATGGAATGGAATGCCATGGAATGGAATGGAATGGCATGGCATGGAATGGAATGGAATTAACCAGAGTGGAATTGAATGGAATGGAATGGAATGGAATGGAATGGAATGGAATGGAATGGAATGGAATGCAATGGAATAGAAAGGAATGGAATCAACCTGAGAGGAATGGAATGGAATGCAATGGAATAGAAAGGAATGGAATCAACCTGAGAGGAATGGAATGGAATGAAATGGAATGGGATGGAATGGAATTGCAAACAATGGAATGGAATGGCATGGAATGGAATGGAATAAACTCTCGTGCAATGGAATTTAATGGAATGGAATGGAATGGAATCAACGTGAGTGGAATGCAAAGGAAAGGAATGGAATGGAATGGAAGGGAATAGAATGGGAGGGCATGGAATGGAATGGAATATAATCAACACGAGTGGAATGGAATGAAATGCAGTGGAATAGAATGGAATGGAATCAACCTGAGTGAAATGGAATGGAATGGAAAGAAATGGAATGGAATGCAAAGGAATGGAATGGAATGGAATGGAATGGAATGGAATGGAATGGAATGGAATAGAATGGAATGGAATGGAATGGAATTAAACCGAGTGGAATGGAAGGGAATGGATTGGAATGGAACGGAATCAACGCAAGTGAAACGCAATGGAATGGAATGGAATGAAAAAGAATGGAATTCAATGGAATTAACCCGAGTGGAATGGAATGGAATGGATTGCAAGGCAATGGAATGAACCCGAGTGGAATGGAATGGAATAGAATGGAATGGAATGGAGTAGAATGGAATAGAATGGAATCATCCCGAGTGGAATGGAATGCAATTGAATGAAATGAAATGGAATAGAATGCAATGGAATGGAATGGAATGAAATGGAATGGAAAAAACACGAGTGGAATGGTATCTAATGAAATGGAATGGAATGGAATGGAATGGAATGGAATGGAATAAACCCTAGTGCCATGTAATGGAATGGAATGGAATGGAACGGAATCAGTGAGAAGGGAATCGAATGGCATGGAATGGAATGGAATCTACCTGAGTGGAATTGAATGGACTGTAATGGAATGGAATGGAATGGAATGGAATCAATGTGAGCGGAATGGAAAGGAATGGAATGGAATGGAATGCCATGGAATGGAATGGAATGGCATGGCATGGAATGGAGTAGAATCAAACCGAGTGGAATGGAAAGGAATGGAATGGAAAGGAATGCTTTGGAATAGAATGGACAGGAATCAACCTGAGTGGAATGGAATGGAATGGAATGGAAAGGAATGAAGGCGAGTGGAATGGAATAGAATGGAATGGAGAGGAATACAATGGAATGGAATGGAATGGGATGGAATCAACCCGAGTGGAATGGAATGGAAGGGAATGGAATGGAATGGAATGGAGTAGAATCAACCCGAGTGGAATGGAATGCAATGGAATGGAATGGAATGGAATCAACCCGAGTGGAATGAAATGGAAGGGAAAGGAATGCAATGGAATGAACGCGAGAGTAATGGAATGGAATGGAATGGAATGGAATCAACCCACGTGGAATGGAATGGAATGGCATGGAATGGAATGGAATGGAATCGAACGGAGGGGAATGGCATGGAATGGACAGGAATCAGCCCAAGTGTAAGTGAATGGCATGGAATGGAATTGAATGCAATGGAATTGAACGGAAAGGAATGGAATCAACCAGAGTGGAATGGAATGCAGTGGAATGGAATGGAATGGAATCGAACGGAATGGAATGGAATGGAATGGAATGGAATGGAATGGAAAAAACCCGAGTGGAATGGAATGGAATGAAACGGAAAGGAATGGAATGGAATAGAATGGAACGGAATCAACAAGAAGGGAATCGAATAGCATGGAATTGAATGGAATGAACCCGAGTGTAAAGGAATGGAATGGAATGGAATGCTATGGAATTGAATGGAATGGCATGGCATGGAATGGAATGGAATCAACGCGAATGGAATGGAATGGAATGGAATGGAATGGAATGGAATGGAATGCAATGGAATGCAATGGAATAAAATGGAAGGGAATCAACCTGAGAGGAATGGAATGGAATGGAATGGAATAGAATGGAATGGAATGGAAGAGAATGGAATGGAATGGGATGGAATCAACCCGAGTGGAATGGAATGGAATGCAGTGGAATGGAATGGAATGGAATGGAATGCAATGGAATGGAATGGAATGCAGTGGAATGGAATGGAATGGAATGGAATGCAATGGAATGGAATGGAATGCAATGGAATGGAATGCAATGGAATGCAATGGAATGGAATGGAATGGAATGGAATGGAATGGAATGGAATAAACCCTAGTGCAATGGAATGGAATGGAATGGAATGGGATGGAATGGAATGGAATGGAATGGAATTGAATGGAATCAACCCGAGAGGAATGGAATTGAATGGAATGGAAGGGAATAAACAGGAGTGGAATGGAATGGAAAGGAGTGAAATGGAATGGAAAGGAGTGAAATGGAATGGAAAGGAATGGAATGGAATGGAATGGAATGGAATGGAATGGAATGGAATGGAATCAACGCAAGTGAAACGGATTGGAAAGGGAAGAAATGGAGTGGAACGAAACGGAAAGGAATAAACACAAGTGAAACGGAATGAAATGGAATGGAATGGAATGGAACGGAATGGAATGGAATGGAACGGAACGGAATGGAATGGAATGGAATGGAATCAACCCGAGTGGAATGGAATGGAATGAAATGGAATGGAAGGGAATGGAAAGGAATGGAATGGAATGGAAAGGAATGGAATGGAATGGAATGGAATGGAATGGAATGGAATGGAATGGAATCAACCTGAGTGGAATGGAATAGGATGGAATGGAGAGAAACAGAATGGAAAGGAATGCAATTGGGTGGACTCAACCCGAGTGGAATGGAATGGAATGGAATGGAAAGGAATGGAGTTGAATCAACCCGAATGGAATGGAAAGGAATGGAATGGAATGGAATGGAATCCACCCGAGTGGAATGAAACGGAAGGGAAAGGATTGGCATGGAATGAACCCGAGTGGAATGGAATGCAATGGAACAGAAGGGAATAGAATGTAATGGAATGGAATGGAATGGAATGGAATGGAATGGAATACAATGGAATGGAATGGAATGGAATGGAATGGAATGGAATGGAATGGAATGGAATCAACCCAAGTGGAATGGAATGGAATGGTATGGAACAGAATGGAATGGAATCAACGCGATTGAAACGGAATGGAATGGAATGGAATGGAATGGAAGAGAAACAACCCGAGTGGAATGAATGGAATCAAATGGAATGGAATGGAATGGAATGGAATGGAATGGAATGGAATAAACACTAGTGCAATGGAATGGAATTGAATGGAATGGAATGGAATTTAAAGGAATGGAATCAACGTGAGTGAAACAGAATGGAATGGAACGGAATGGAATGGAATGGAATAGGAAAGGAATGGAATGGAATGGAATGGAATGGAATCAACCCGAGGGGTATGGAATGGAATGAAGTGGAATGGCATGGAACGGAATACAATAAAATGGAATAATCCCGAGTGCAATGGAACGGACCGGAATGGAATGGAATGGAATTGAATGGAATGGAATCAACGCGAGCAGAATGGAAACGAATGGATTGAAATGGAATGGAATACAAAGGAATGGCAAGGCATGGAATGGAATGGAATGAACCCGAGTGGAATGGAATGGAATGGAATGGAATGCAATGGAATAGAATGGAATGGAATCAAGCTGAGTGGAATGGAAAGGAATGGAATGGAATGGAATGGAAATAACACGAGTGAAACGAAATGGAATGTAATGTAACGGAATGGAATGAAATGGAACGGAATGGAATGGTAACAATCAGAGTGGAATGGAATGGAATGGAATGGAATGGAAAGGAATGGAATGGAATGGAATCAATGAGAGTGGAAAGTAGTAGAATGGAATGCAACGGAATCAACGAGAAGGGAATCAAATGGCATGGAATGGAATGGAATCTACCCGAGTGGAAAGGAATGGAATGGAGAGAATGGAATTAACGCGAGTGAAACGGAATGGAAAGAATGGAATGGAATGGAATGGAATAAAATGGAATGGAATGGAATGGAATGGAATGGAATGGAATGGAATGGAATGGAATCAACGCGAGTGAAACGGAATGGAAGGAAATGGAATGGAATGGAGTGGCATGGAATGGAATGGAATGGAATGGAATGGAATGGAATGGAATGGAATGGAATGGAATCATTCTGAGGGGAAAGGAATGGAATGGAATGGAATAAACCCAAGTGCAATGGAATGGATTGGAATGGAATGGAACGGAATGGAATGGAATGGAAAGGAATCAAAGCGAGTGGAATGGAATGGAATGGAGTGGAATGGAATCAATGAGAGGGGAATGGAATGGCATGGACCGCAGTGGAATCTACCCGAATGCAATGGAATGGAATGGAATGGAATGGAAAGGAACGGAGTGGAATGGAATGGAATGCAATGGAATGGAAAGAACCCGAGTGGAACGGAATGGAATGAAATGGAAAGGAATGGAATGGAATGGAATGGAACGGAATCAACGAGAAGGGAATCGAATGGCATGGAAAGGAATGGAAAGAACCCGAGTGTAAAGGAATGGAATGGAATGGAATGCCATGGAATAGAATGGAATGGCATGGCATGGAATGGAATGGAATTAACCAGAGTGGAATGGAATGCAATGGAATGGAATGGAATGGAATGGAATGCAATGGAATGGAATGGAATGCAATGGAATAGAAAGGAATGAAATCAACCTGAGAGGAATGGAATGGAATGGAATGGAAGAGAATGGAATGAAATGGCATGGAATGGAATGGAATAAACTCTCGTGCAACGGAATTTAATGGAATGGAATGGAATGGAATGGAATCAACGTGAGTGGATTGCAAAGAAAAGGAATGGAATGGAATGAAAGGGAATAGAATGGGATGGCATGGCATGGAATGGGATATAATCAACACGAGTGGAATGGAATGGAATGCAATGGTATAGAATGGAATGGAATCAACCTGAGTGGAATGGAATGGAATGGAAAGAAATGGAATGGAATGCAAAGGAATGGAATAGAATGGAATGGAATAGAATGGAATGGAATCAACCTGAGTGGAATGGAATGGAATGGAAAGAAATGGAATGGAATGCAAAGGAATGGAATGGAATGGAATGGAATGGAATAGAATGGAATGGAATGGAATGGAATTAAACCGAGTGGAATGGAAGGGAATGGATTGGAATGGAATGGAATCAACGCAAGTGAAACGCAATGGAATGGAATGGAATGAAAAAGAATGGAATTGAATGGAATCAACCCGAGTGGAATGGAATGGAATGGATTGCAATGCAATGGAATGAACCTGAGTGGACAGGAATGGAATAGAATGGAATGGAATGGAATAGAATGGAATGGAATGGAATCATCCCGAGTGGAATGGAATGGAATTGAATGAAATGAAATGGAATAGAATGCAACGGAATGCAATGGAATGGAATGGAATGCAATGGAATGCAATGGAATGGAATAAACCCGAGTGGAATGGATTGGAATGGAACGGAATGCAATGGAATAGAATGGAATGGAAGCACTCTGAGTGGAATGGAATGGAATGGAATGGAATGGAATGGAATGGAATGGAATACTCCGAGTAGAATGGAATGGAATGGAATGCAATGGAATGGAATCAACGCGAGTGAAACGGAATGGAATGGAATGGAATGGGATGGAATGGAATGGAATGGAATGGAATGGAATGGAATCAACCCGAGAGGAATGGAATTGAATGGAATGGAAGGGAATAAACCGGAGTGGAATGGAATGGAAAGGAATGAAATGGAATGGAAAGGAATGGAATGGAATGGAATGCCATGGAATGGAACGGAATGGCATGGCATGGAATGGAGTAGAATCAAACCGAGTGGAATGGAAAGGAATGGAATGGAAAGGAATGCTTTGGAATAGAATGGACAGGAATCAACCTGAGTGGAATGGAATGGAATGGAATGGAATGGAAAGGAATGAAGGCGAGTGGAATGGAATAGAATGGAATGGAGAGGAATACAATGGAATGGAATGGAATGGGATGGAATCAACCCGAGTGGAATGGAATGGAAGGGAATGGAATGGAATGGAATGGAGTAGAATCAACCCGAGTGGAATGGAATGCAATGGAATGGAATGGAATGGAATCAACCCGAGTGGAATGAAATGGAAGGGAAAGGAATGCAATGGAATGAACGCGAGAGTAATGGAATGGAATGGAATGGAATGGAATCAACCCACGTGGAATGGAATGGAATGGGATGGAATGGAATGGAATGGAATCGAACGGAGGGGAATGGCATGGAATGGACAGGAATCAGCCCAAGTGTAAGTGAATGGCATGGAATGGAATTGAATGCAATGGAATTGAACGGAAAGGAATGGAATCAACCAGAGTGGAATGGAATGCAGTGGAATGGAATGGAATGGAATCGAACGGAATGCAATGGAATGGAATGGAATGGAATGGAATGGAATGGAATGGAAAAAACCCGAGTGGAATGGAATGGAATGAAACGGAAAGGCATGGAATGGAATAGAATGGAACGGAATCAACAAGAAGGGAATCGAATAGCATGGAATTGAATGGAATGAACCCGAGTGTAAAGGAATGGAATGGAATGGAATGCTATGGAATTGAATGGAATGGCATGGCATGGAATGGAATGGAATCAACGCGAATGGAATGGAATGGAATGGAATGGAATGGAATGGAATGGAATGGAATGCAATGGAATGCAATGGAATAAAATGGAAGGGAATCAACCTGAGAGGAATGGAATGGAATGGAATGGAATAGAATGGAATGGAATGGAAGAGAATGGAATGGAATGGGATGGAATCAACCCGAGTGGAATGGAATGGAATGCAGTGGAATGGAATGGAATGGAATGGAATGCAATGGAATGGAATGGAATGCAGTGGAATGGAATGGAATGGAATGGAATGCAATGGAATGGAATGGAATGGAATGGAATGGAATGCAATGGAATGCAATGGAATGGAATGGAATGGAATGGAATGGAATGGAATGGAATAAACCCTAGTGCAATGGAATGGAATGGAATGGAATGGGATGGAATGGAATGGAATGGAATGGAATTGAATGGAATCAACCCGAGAGGAATGGAATTGAATGGAATGGAAGGGAATAAACAGGAGTGGAATGGAATGGAAAGGAGTGAAATGGAATGGAAAGGAGTGAAATGGAATGGAATGGAATGGAATGGAATGGAATGGAATGGAATGGAATCAACGCAAGTGAAACGGATTGGAAAGGGAAGAAATGGAGTGGAACGAAACGGAAAGGAATAAACACAAGTGAAATGGAATGAAATGGAATGGAATGGAATGGAACGGAATGGAATGGAATGGAACGGAACGGAATGGAATGGAATGGAATGGAATCAACCCGAGTGGAATGGAATGGAATGAAATGGAATGGAAGGGAATGGAAAGGAATGGAATGGAATGGAAAGGAATGGAATGGAATGGAATGGAATGGAATGGAATGGAATGGAATGGAATGGAATGGAATCAACCTGAGTGGAATGGAATAGGATGGAATGGAGAGAAACAGAATGGAAAGGAATGCAATTGGGTGGACTCAACCCGAGTGGAATGGAATGGAATGGAATGGAAAGGAATGGAGTTGAATCAACCCGAATGGAATGGAAAGGAATGGAATGGAATGGAATGGAATCCACCCGAGTGGAATGAAACGGAAGGGAAAGGATTGGCATGGAATGAACCCGAGTGGAATGGAATGGAATGGAACAGAAGGGAATAGAATGTAATGGAATGGAATGGAATGGAATGGAATGGAATACAATGGAATGGAATGGAATGGAATGGAATGGAATGGAATGGAATCAACCCAAGTGGAATGGAATGGAATGGTATGGAACAGAATGGAATGGAATCAACGCGATTGAAACGGAATGGAATGGAATGGAATGGAATGGAAGAGAAACAACCCGAGTGGAATGAATGGAATCAAATGGAATGGAATGGAATGGAATGGAATGGAATGGAATGGAATAAACACTAGTGCAATGGAATGGAATTGAATGGAATGGAATGGAATTTAAAGGAATGGAATCAACGTGAGTGAAACAGAATGGAATGGAACGGAATGGAATGGAATGGAATAGGAAAGGAATGGAATGGAATGGAATGGAATGGAATCAACCCGAGGGGTATGGAATGGAATGAAGTGGAATGGCATGGAACGGAATACAATAAAATGGAATAATCCCGCGTGCAATGGAACGGACCGGAATGGAATGGAATGGAATTGAATGGAATGGAATCAACGCGAGCAGAATGGAAACGAATGGATTGAAATGGAATGGAATACAAAGGAATGGCAAGGCATGGAATGGAATGGAATGAACCCGAGTGGAATGGAATGGAATGGAATGGAATGCAATGGAATAGAATGGAATGGAATCAAGCTGAGTGGAATGGAAAGGAATGGAATGGAATGGAATGGAAATAACACGAGTGAAACGAAATGGAATGTAATGTAACGGAATGGAATGAAATGGAACGGAATGGAATGGTAACAATCAGAGTGGAGTGGAATGGAATGGAATGGAATGGAAAGGAATGGAATGGAATGGAATCAATGAGAGTGGAAAGTAGTAGAATGGAATGCAACGGAATCAACGAGAAGGGAATCAAATGGCATGGAATGGAATGGAATCTACCCGAGTGGAAAGGAATGGAATGGAGAGAATGGAATTAACGCGAGTGAAACGGAATGGAAAGAATGGAATGGAATGGAATGGAATAAAATGGAATGCAATGGAATGGAATGGAATGGAATGGAATGGAATGGAATGGAATCAACGCGAGTGAAACGGAATGGAAGGAAATGGAATGGAATGGAGTAGCATGGAATGGAATGGAATGGAATGGAATGGAATGGAATGGAATCATTCTGAGGGGAAAGGAATGGAATGGAATGGAATAAACCCAAGTGCAATGGAATGGATTGGAATGGAATGGAACGGAATGGAATGGAATGGAAAGGAATCAAAGCGAGTGGAATGGAATGGAATGGAGTGGAATGGAATCAATGAGAGGGGAATGGAATGGCATGGACCGCAGTGGAATCTACCCGAATGCAATGGAATGGAATGGAATGGAATGGAAAGGAATGGAGTGGAATGGAATGGAATGCAATGGAATGGAAAGAACCCGAGTGGAACGGAATGGAATGAAATGGAAAGGAATGGAATGGAATGGAATGGAACGGAATCAACGAGAAGGGAATCGAATGGCATGGAATGGAATGGAAAGAACCCGAGTGTAAAGGAATGGAATGGAATGGAATGCCATGGAATAGAATGGAATGGCATGGCATGGAATGGAATGGAATTAACCAGAGTGGAATGGAATGCAATGGAATGGAATGGAATGGAATGGAATGCAATGGAATGGAATGGAATGCAATGGAATAGAAAGGAATGAAATCAACCTGAGAGGAATGGAATGGAATGGAATGGAAGAGAATGGAATGAAATGGCATGGAATGGAATGGAATAAACTCTCGTGCAACGGAATTTAATGGAATGGAATGGAATGGAATGGAATCAACGTGAGTGGATTGCAAAGAAAAGGAATGGAATGGAATGAAAGGGAATAGAATGGGATGGCATGGCATGGAATGGGATATAATCAACACGAGTGGAATGGAATGGAATGCAATGGAATAGAATGGAATGGAATCAACCTGAGTGGAATGGAATGGAATGGAAAGAAATGGAATGGAATGCAAAGGAATGGAATGGAATGGAATGGAATAGAATGGAATGGAATCAACCTGAGTGGAATGGAATGGAATGGAAAGAAATGGAATGGAATGCAAAGGAATGGAATGGGATGGAATGGAATGGAATAGAATGGAATGGAATGGAATGGAATTAAACCGAGTGGAATGGAAGGGAATGGATTGGAATGGAATGGAATCAACGCAAGTGAAACGCAATGGAATGGAATGGAATGAAAAAGAATGGAATTGAATGGAATCAACCCGAGTGGAATGGAATGGAATGGATTGCAATGCAATGGAATGAACCTGAGTGGACAGGAATGGAATAGAATGGAATGGAATGGAATAGAATGGAATGGAATGGAATCATCCCGAGTGGAATGGAATGGAATTGAATGAAATGAAATGGAATAGAATGCAACGGAATGCAATGGAATGGAATGGAATGCAATGGAATGCAATGGAATGGAATAAACCCGAGTGGAATGGATTGGAATGGAACGGAATGCAATGGAATAGAATGGAATGGAAGCACTCTGAGTGGAATGGAATGGAATGGAATGGAATGGAATGGAATGGAATGGAATGGAATACTCCGAGTAGAATGGAATGGAATGGAATGCAATGGAATGGAATCAACGCGAGTGAAACGGAATGGAATGGAATGGAATGGGATGGAATGGAATGGAATGGAATTGAATGGAATCAACCCGAGAGGAATGGAATTGAATGGAATGGAAGGGAATAAACCGGAGTGGAATGGAATGGAAAGGAATGAAATGGAATGGAAAGGAATGGAATGGAATGGAATGCCATGGAATGGAATGGAATGGCATGGCATGGAATGGAGTAGAATCAAACCGAGTGGAATGGAAAGGAATGGAATGGAAAGGAATGCTTTGGAATAGAATGGACAGGAATCAACCTGAGTGGAATGGAATGGAATGGAATGGAATGGAAAGGAATGAAGGCGAGTGGAATGGAATAGAATGGAATGGAGAGGAATACAATGGAATGGAATGGAATGGGATGGAATCAACCCGAGTGGAATGGAATGGAAGGGAATGGAATGGAATGGAATGGAGTAGAATCAACCCGAGTGGAATGGAATGCAATGGAATGGAATGGAATGGAATCAACCCGAGTGGAATGAAATGGAAGGGAAAGGAATGCAATGGAATGAACGCGAGAGTAATGGAATGGAATGGAATGGAATGGAATCAACCCACGTGGAAAGGAATGGAATGGGATGGAATGGAATGGAATGGAATCGAACGGAGGGGAATGGCATGGAATGGACAGGAATCAGCCCAAGTGTAAGTGAATGGCATGGAATGGAATTGAATGCAATGGAATTGAACGGAAAGGAATGGAATCAACCAGAGTGGAATGGAATGCAGTGGAATGGAATGGAATGGAATCGAACGGAATGCAATGGAATGGAATGGAATGGAATGGAATGGAATGGAATGGAAAAAACCCGAGTGGAATGGAATGGAATGAAACGGAAAGGAATGGAATGGAATAGAATGGAACGGAATCAACAAGAAGGGAATCGAATAGCATGGAATTGAATGGAATGAACCCGAGTGTAAAGGAATGGAATGGAATGGAATGCTATGGAATTGAATGGAATGGCATGGCATGGAATGGAATGGAATCAACGCGAATGGAATGGAATGGAATGGAATGGAATGGAATGGAATGGAATGGAATGGAATGGAATGGAATGGAATGGAATGCAATGGAATGCAATGGAATAAAATGGAAGGGAATCAACCTGAGAGGAATGGAATGGAATGGAATGGAATAGAATGGAATGGAATGGAAGAGAATGGAATGGAATGGGATGGAATCAACCCGAGTGGAATGGAATGGAATGCAGTGGAATGGAATGGAATGGAATGGAATGCAATGGAATGGAATGGAATGCAGTGGAATGGAATGGAATGGAATGGAATGCAATGGAATGGAATGGAATGGAATGGAATGGAATGCAATGGAATGCAATGGAATGGAATGGAATGGAATGGAATGGAATGGAATAAACCCTAGTGCAATGGAATGGAATGGAATGGAATGGGATGGAATGGAATGGAATGGAATGGAATTGAATGGAATCAACCCGAGAGGAATGGAATTGAATGGAATGGAAGGGAATAAACAGGAGTGGAATGGAATGGAAAGGAGTGAAATGGAATGGAATGGAATGGAATGGAATGGAATGGAATGGAATGGAATGGAATCAACGCAAGTGAAACGGATTGGAAAGGGAAGAAATGGAGTGGAACGAAACGGAAAGGAATAAACACAAGTGAAACGGAATGAAATGGAATGGAATGGAATGGAACGGAATGGAATGGAATGGAACGGAACGGAATGGAATGGAATGGAATGGAATCAACCCGAGTGGAATGGAATGGAATGAAATGGAATGGAAGGGAATGGAAAGGAATGGAATGGAATGGAAAGGAATGGAATGGAATGGAATGGAAAGGAATGGAATGGAATGGAATGGAATCAACCTGAGTGGAATGGAATAGGATGGAATGGAGAGAAACAGAATGGAAAGGAATGCAATTGGGTGGACTCAACCCGAGTGGAATGGAATGGAACGGAATGGAAAGGAATGGAGTTGAATCAACCCGAATGGAATGGAAAGGAATGGAATGGAATGGAATGGAATCCACCCGAGTGGAATGAAACGGAAGGGAAAGGATTGGCATGGAATGAACCCGAGTGGAATGGAATGGAATGGAACAGAAGGGAATAGAATGTAATGGAATGGAATGGAATGGAATGAAATGGAATACAATGGAATGGAATGGAATGGAATGGAATGGAATGGAATGGAATCAACCCAAGTGGAATGGAATGGAATGGTATGGAACAGAATGGAATGGAATCAACGCGATTGAAACGGAATGGAATGGAATGGAATGGAATGGAAGAGAAACAACCCGAGTGGAATGAATGGAATCAAATGGAATGGAATGGAATGGAATGGAATGGAATGGAATGGAATGGAATGGAATGGAATGGAATAAACACTAGTGCAATGGAATGGAATTGAATGGAATGGAATGGAATTTAAAGGAATGGAATCAACGTGAGTGAAACAGAATGGAATGGAACGGAATGGAATGGAATGGAATAGGAAAGGAATGGAATGGAATGGAAAGGAATGGAATCAACCCGAGGGGTATGGAATGGAATGAAGTGGAATGGCATGGAACGGAATACAATAAAATGGAATAATCCCGAGTGCAATGGAACGGACCGGAATGGAATGGAATGGAATTGAATGGAATGGAATCAACGCGAGCAGAATGGAAACGAATGGATTGAAATGGAATGGAATACAAAGGAATGGCAAGGCATGGAATGGAATGGAATGAACCCGAGTGGAATGGAATGGAATGGAATGGAATGCAATGGAATAGAATGGAATGGAATCAAGCTGAGTGGAATGGAAAGGAATGGAATGGAATGGAATGGAAATAACACGAGTGAAACGAAATGGAATGTAATGTAACGGAATGGAATGAAATGGAACGGAATGGAATGGTAACAATCAGAGTGGAATGGAATGGAATGGAATGGAATGGAAAGGAATGGAATGGAATGGAATCAATGAGAGTGGAAAGTAGTAGAATGGAATGCAACGGAATCAACGAGAAGGGAATCAAATGGCATGGAATGGAATGGAATCTACCCGAGTGGAAAGGAATGGAATGGAGAGAATGGAATTAACGCGAGTGAAACGGAATGGAAAGAATGGAATGGAATGGAATGGAATAAAATGGAATGCAATGGAATGGAATGGAATGGAATGGAATGGAATGGAATGGAATGGAATGGAATGGAATGGAATCAACGCGAGTGAAACGGAATGGAAGGAAATGGAATGGAATGGAGTAGCATGGAATGGAATGGAATGGAATGGAATGGAATGGAATGGAATGGAATGGAATCATTCTGAGGGGAAAGGAATGGAATGGAATGGAATAAACCCAAGTGCAATGGAATGGATTGGAATGGAATGGAACGGAATGGAATGGAATGGAAAGGAATCAAAGCGAGTGGAATGGAATGGAATGGAGTGGAATGGAATCAATGAGAGGGGAATGGAATGGCATGGACCGCAGTGGAATCTACCCGAATGCAATGGAATGGAATGGAATGGAATGGAAAGGAACGGAGTGGAATGGAATGGAATGCAATGGAATGGAAAGAACCCGAGTGGAACGGAATGGAATGAAATGGAAAGGAATGGAATGGAATGGAATGGAACGGAATCAACGAGAAGGGAATCGAATGGCATGGAATGGAATGGAAAGAACCCGAGTGTAAAGGAATGGAATGGAATGGAATGCCATGGAATAGAATGGAATGGCATGGCATGGAATGGAATGGAATTAACCAGAGTGGAATGGAATGCAATGGAATGGAATGGAATGGAATGGAATGCAATGGAATGGAATGGAATGCAATGGAATAGAAAGGAATGAAATCAACCTGAGAGGAATGGAATGGAATGGAATGGAAGAGAATGGAATGAAATGGCATGGAATGGAATGGAATAAACTCTCGTTCAGCGGAATTTAATGGAATGGAATGGAATCAACGTGAGTGGATTGCAAAGAAAAGGAATGGAATGGAATGAAAGGGAATAGAATGGGATGGCATGGCATGGAATGGGATATAATCAACACGAGTGGAATGGAATGGAATGGAATGGAATAGAATGGAATGGAATCAACCTGAGTGGAATGGAATGGAATGGAAAGAAATGGAATGGAATGCAAAGGAATGGAATGGAATGGAATGGAATAGAATGGAATGGAATCAACCTGAGTGGAATGGAATGGAATGGAAAGAAATGGAATGGAATGCAAAGGAATGGAATGGAATGGAATGGAATGGAATAGAATGGAATGGAATGGAATGGAATTAAACCGAGTGGAATGGAAGGGAATGGATTGGAATGGAATGGAATCAACGCAAGTGAAACGCAATGGAATGGAATGGAATGAAAAAGAATGGAATTGAATGGAATCAACCCGAGTGGAATGGAATGGAATGGATTGCAATGCAATGGAATGAACCTGAGTGGACAGGAATGGAATAGAATGGAATGGAATGGAATAGAATGGAATGGAATGGAATCATCCCGAGTGGAATGGAATGGAATTGAATGAAATGAAATGGAATAGAATGCAACGGAATGCAATGGAATGGAATGGAATGCAATGGAATGCAATGGAATGGAATAAACCCGAGTGGAATGGATTGGAATGGAACGGAATGCAATGGAATAGAATGGAATGGAAGCACTCTGAGTGGAATGGAATGGAATGGAATGGAATGGAATGGAATGGAATACTCCGAGTAGAATGGAATGGAATGGAATGCAATGGAATGGAATCAACGCGAGTGAAACGGAATGGAATGGAATGGAATGGGATGGAATGGAATGGAATGGAATTGAATGGAATCAACCCGAGAGGAATGGAATTGAATGGAATGGAAGGGAATAAACCGGAGTGGAATGGAATGGAAAGGAATGAAATGGAATGGAAAGGAATGGAATGGAATGGAATGGAATGGATTGGGATGGAATGGAATGGAATGGAATTGAATGGAATCAACCCGAGAGGACTGGAATTGAATGGAATGGAAGGGAATAAACCGGAGTGGAATGGAATGGAAAGGAATGAAATGGAATGGAAAGGAATGGAATGGAATGCAATGGAATGGAATGGAATGGAATCAACGCAAGTGAAACGGATTGGAAAGGGAAGAAATGGAGTGGAATGAAACGGAAAGGAATAAACACAAGTGAAACGGAATGAAATGGAATGGAATGGAATGGAACGGAATGGAATGGAATGGAACGGAAAGGAATGGAACGGAATGGAATGGAATCAACCCGAGTGGAATGGAATGGAATGAAATGGAATGGAAGGGAATGGAAAGGAATGGAATGGAATGGAAAGGAATGGAATGTAATGTAATGGAATGGAATGGAATGGAATGGAATGGAATGGAATCAACCTGAGTGGAATGGAATAGGATGGAATGGAGAGAAACAGAATGGAAAGGAATGCAATTGGGTGGACTCAAACCGAGTGGAATGGAATGGAATGGAATGGAAAGGAATGGAGTTGAATCAACCCGAATGGAATGGAAAGGAATGGAATGGAATGGAATGGAATCCACCCGAGTGGAATGAAACGGAAGGGAAAGGATTGGCATGGAATGAACCCGAGTGGAATGGAATGGAATGGAACAGAAGGGAATATAATGTAATGGAATGGAATGGAATGGAATGGAATACAATGGAATGGAATGGAATGGAATGGAATGGAATGGAATCAACCCAAGTGGAATGGAATGGAATGGTATGGAACTGAATGGAATGGAATCAACGCGATTGAAACGGAATGGAATGGAATGGAATGGAATGGAATGGAAGAGAAACAACCCGAGTGGAATGAATGGAATCAAATGGAATGGAATGGAATGGAATGGAATGGAATGGAATGGAATGGAATGGAATGGAATAAACACTAGTGCAATGGAATGGAATTGAATGGAATGGAATGGAATTTAAAGGAATGGAATCAACGTGAGTGAAACAGAATGGAATGGAACGGAATGGAATGGAATGGAATAGGAAAGGAATGGAATGGAATGGAAAGGAATGGAATCAACCCGAGGGGTATGGAATGGAATGAAGTGGAATGGCATGGAACGGAATACAATAAAATGGAATAATCCCGAGTGCAATGGAACGGACCGGAATGGAATGGAATGGAATAGAATGGAATGGAATCAACGCGAGCAGAATGGAAACGAATGGATTGAAATGGAATGGAATACAAAGGAATGGCAAGGCATGGAATGGAATGGAATGAACCCGAGTGGAATGGAATGGAATGGAATGGAATGGAATGCAATGGAATAGAATGGAATGGAATCAAGCTGAGTGGAATGGAAAGGAATGGAATGGAATGGAATGGAAATAACACGAGTGAAACGAAATGGAATGTAATGTAACGGAATGGAATGAAATGGAACGGAATGGAATGGTAACAATCAGAGTGGAATGGAATGGAATGGAATGGAATGGAAAGGAATGGAATGGAATGGAATCAATGAGAGTGGAAAGTAGTAGAATCGAATGCAACGGAATCAACGAGAAGGGAATCAAATGGCATGGAATGGAATGGAATCTACCCGAGTGGAAAGGAATGGAATGGAGAGAATGGAATTAACGCGAGTGAAACGGAATGGAAAGAATGGAATGGAATTGAATGGAATAAAAAGGAATGGAATGGAATGGAATGGAATGGAATGGAATGGAATGGAATCAACGCGAGTGAAACGGAATGGAAGGAAATGGAATGGAATGGAGTGGCATGGAATGGAATGGAATGGAATGGAATGGAATGGAATGGAATCATTCTGAGGGGAAAGGAATGGAATGGAATGGAATAAACCCAAGTGCAATGGAATGGATTGGAATGGAATGGAACGGAATGGAATGGAATGGAAAGGAATCAAAGCGAGTGGAATGGAATGGAATGGAGTGGAATGGAATCAATGAGAGGGGAATGGAATGGCATGGACCGCAGTGGAATCTACCCGAATGCAATGGAATGGAATGGAATGGAATGGAATGGAATGGAATGGAATGGAACGGAGTGGAATGGAATGGAATGCAATGGAATGGAAAGAACCCGAGTGGAACGGAATGGAATGAAATGGAAAGGAATGGAATGGAATGGAATGGAACGGAATCAACGAGAAGGGAATCGAATGGCATGGAATGGAATGGAAAGAACCCGAGTGTAAAGGAATGGAATGGAATGGAATGCCATGGAATAGAATGGAATGGCATGGCATGGAATGGAATGGAATTAACCAGAGTGGAATGGAATGCAATGGAATGCAATGGAATGGAATGGAATGCAATGGAATGGAATGGAATGCAATGGAATAGAAAGGAATGAAATCAACCTGAGAGGAATGCAATGGAATGGAATGGAAGAGAATGGAATGAAATGGCATGGAATGGAATGGAATAAACTCTCATGCAATGGAATTTAATGGAATGGAATGGAATGGAATGGAATCAACGTGAGTGGATTGCAAAGAAAAGGAATGGAATGGAATGAAAGGGAATAGAATGGGATGGCATGGCATGGAATGGGATATAATCAACACGAGTGGAATGGAATGGAATGCAATGGAATAGAATGGAATGGAATCAACCTGAGTGGAATGGAATGGAATGGAAAGAAATGGAATGGAATGCAAAGGAATGGAATGGAATGGAATGGAATAGAATGGAATGGAATGGAATTAAACCGAGTGGAATGGAAGGGAATGGATTGGAATGGAATGGAATCAACGCAAGTGAAACGCAATGGAATGGAATGGAATGAAAAAGAATGGAATTGAATGGAATCAACCCGAGTGGAATGGAATGGAATGGATTGCAATGCAATGGAATGAACCTGACTGGACAGGAATGGAATAGAATGGAATGGAATGGAATAGAATGGAATGGAATGGAATCATCCCGAGTGGAATGGAATGGAATTGAATGAAATGAAATGGAATAGAATGCAACGGAATGCAATGGAATGGAATGGAATGCAATGGAATGCAATGGAATGGATTAAACCCGAGTGGAATGGATTGGAATGGAACGGAATGCAATGGAATAGAATGGAATGGAAGCAATCTGAGTGGAATGGAATGGAATGGAATGGAATGGAATGGAATGGAATACTCCGAGTAGAATGGAATGGAATGGAATTCAATGGAATGGAATCAACGCGAGTGAAACGGAATGGAATGGAATGGAATGGGATGGAATGGAATGGAATGGAATTGAATGGAATCAACCCAAGAGGAATGGAATGGAATGGAATGGAAGGGAATAAACCGGAGTGGAATGGAATGGAAAGGAATGAAATGGAATGGAATGGAATGGAATGGAATGGAATGGAATGGAATGGAATGGAATGGAATGGAATGGAATCAATGCATGTGAAACGGATTGGAATGGGAAGAAATGGAGTGGAATGAAACGGAAAGGAATAAACACAAGTGAAACGGACTGAAATGGAATGGAATGGAATGGAACGGAATGGAATGGAATGGAACGGAACAGAATGGAATGGAATGGAATCAACACGAGTGGAATGGAATGGATTGAAATGGAATGGAAGGGAATGGAAAGGAATGGAATGTAATGGAAAGGAATGGAATGGAATGGAATGGAATGGAATGGAATGGAATGGAATCAACCTGAGTGGAATGGAATAGGATGGAATGGAAAGAAACAGAATGGAAAGGAATGCAATTGGGTGGACTCAACCCGAGTGGAATGGAATGGAATGGAATGGAAAGGAATGGAGTTGAATCAACCCGAATGGAAGGGAATGGAATGGAATGGAATGGAATGGAATGGAATGGAATCCACCCGAGTAGAATGAAACGGAAGGGAAAGGATTGGCATGGAATGAACCCGAGTGGAATGGAATGGAATGGAACGGAAGTGAATAGAATGTAATGGAATGGAATGGAATGGAATGGAATACAATGAAATGGAATGGAATGGAATGGAATGGAATGGAATGGAATGGAATGGAATGGAACAGAAGGGAATGGAATGGAATGGATTGCAATGGAATGGAATGGATTGCAATGGAACGGAAACAACCCGAGTGAAATGGAAAGGAATGGAATGGAGTGGAATGGAATGGAATAGAATGGAATGGAATGGAATCAACCCAAGTGGAATGGAATGGAATGGAATGGAATCAGCGCAATTGAAAGAGAATGGTTTGGAATGGAATGGAAAGGAATAGAAATAACCGGAGTGGAATGAATGGAATGAGATGGAATGGAATGCAATGGAATGGAATGGAATGGAATGGAATGGAATGGAATGGAACGGAATAAACCCTAGTGCAATGGAATGGAATGGAAAGGAATGGAGTGGAATGGAATGGAAAGGAAAGGAATGGAATCAACGTGAGTGAAACAGAATGGAATGGAATGAAATGGAATGGAATGGTATTGGAATGGAATGGAATCAACCCGAGGGGAATGGAATGGAATGAAATGGAATGGCATGGAATGGAATAGAATGTAATGGAATAATCCCGAGTGCAATGGAACGGAACGGAATGGAATGAAAGAGAATGGAAAGGAATCACTGCGAGTGAAATAGAAACGAATGGAATGGAATGCAATGGAATGGAGTGGAATACCATGGAATGGCAAGGCATGGAATGGAATGAAATGAACCCGAGTGGAATGGAATGGAACGGAATGGAATGCAATGGAATAGAACGGAATGGAATCCAGCTGAGCGGAATGGAATGGAATGGAATGGAATGGAATGGAATGGAATGGAATCAATGTGAGCGGAATGGAAAGGAATGGAATGCAATGGAATGCCAAGGAATGGAATGGAATGGCATGGCATGGAATGGAATAGAGTCAAACCGAGTGGAATGGAATGGAATGGAATGGAAAGGAATGCATTGGAATAGAATGGACAGGAATCAACCTGAGTGGAATGGAATGGAATGGAATGGAATGGAATTGAATCAACGCGAGACGAATGGAAAGGAATGGAATGGAATGGAATGGAATGGAATAGAATGGCAAGGCATGGCATGGAATGGAATGGAATCAACCCGAGTCGAATGGAATGGAACGGTATGCAATAGAATACAATGGAATAGAATGGAATGGAATCAACCTGAGTGGAATGGAATGGAATGGAATGGAATACAATGGAATGCAATGGAATGGAATG
This sequence comes from Pan paniscus, assembly GCF_029289425.2. Classification (NCBI taxonomy): domain Eukaryota; kingdom Metazoa; phylum Chordata; class Mammalia; order Primates; family Hominidae; genus Pan; species Pan paniscus. Next base: position 36,255,928 of record NC_073270.2, read on the forward strand.
GAATGGATTGGAATGGGATGGAATCAACACTACTGGAATGGAATAGAATGGAATGGAGAGGACTAGAATGAATGGAATGGAATGGGATGAAATGAACCCGAGTAAAATGGAATGGAATGGAATGGAATGGAGTAGAATCAACCAGAGTGGAATGGAAAGGAATGGAATGGAATCAACCCGAGTGGAATGAAATGGAAGGGAATGGAATGGAATGGAATCAACCCGAGTGGAATGGAATGGAATGGAAAGGAATGGAATGGAATGGAATGGAATGGAATCAACGCGAGTGAAACGGTATGGAATGGAATGGAAGGGAATGGAATGGAATGGAATAGAATCAACCCGAGTGGAATGAATTGAACGAGATGGAATGGAATGGAATGGAATTACATAAACCCTAGTGCAATGGAATGGAAGGGAAATGAAGGGAATGTAACGAACCCTAGTGCAATGGAATGGAATGCAATGGAATGGAATGGAATGGAATGGAATGGAAAAACCCGAGGGGAATGGAATGGAGTGAAATGGAATGGAATGGAATAGATTTGAATGGAAAAAACCTGACTGCAATGGAATGGAATGGAATGCAATGAAATGGAATGGAATGGAATGGAAGGGAATGGAATGGAATGGAATGGAATGGAATGGAATGGAATCAACACGAGTGGAATGGAATAGAAAGGAATGGAGAGGAATAGAATGGAATGGAATGGAAAGGAATGGAATCAACTCGAGTGGAATGGAATGGAATGGAATGGAAGGGAATGGAATGGAATGGAGTAGAATCAACCGGAGTGGAATCGAATGGAATGCAAAGGAATGGAATGGAATGGAATGGAATGGAATGGAATGGAATGGAATCAACCTGATTGCCATGAAATGGAAGGGAATGGAATGGAATACAATCAACCCGAGTGAAATGGATTGGAATGGAAGGGAATGCAATCAAGCCGACTCGAATGAAAGGAATGAGATGAAATGGAATGCAATGGAATGGAATGTAATAAACACTATTGCAATGGAATGGAATGGAATGGAATGGAATGGAATGGAATGGATTGAAATGGAATGTAATGGAAAGGAATGGAATGGAATGGAATCAATGCGAGTGAAACAGAATGGAATTGAATGGAATGGAATGAAATGGAATGGAAAGGAATCAACCCGAGGGGAATGGAATGGAATGAAATTGAATGGAATGGAATGGAATGGAATAGAATGGAATGCAATAAACACGAATGCAATGGAATGGAATGGAATGGAATGGAATGGAATGGAATGGAATGGAATGGAATGGAATGGAATCAAAGTGAGTGGAATGGAATAGAATGGAATGGAACGGAGTCAACTAGAAGGGAATCGAATGGCTTGGAATGCAATGGAATCTACCCAAGTGGAATGGAATGGAATGGAATGGAATGGAATGGAATGGAATGGAATCAACGTGAGTGGAATGGAAAGGAATGGAATGGAATGGAGTAGAATAAAATGGAATGGCATGGTATGGAATGGAATGGAATCAACCCGAGTGGAATGGATTGGAATGGAACGGAATGCAATGGAATAGAAAGGAATGGAAGCAATCTGAGTGGAATGGAATGGAATGGAATGGAATGGAATGGAATGGAATGGAATGGAATACTCCGAGTAGAATGGAATGGAATGGAATGGAATGGAATGCAGTGGAATGGAATCAACGCGAGTGAAACGGAATGGAATGGAATGGGATGCAATGGAATGGAATGGAATTGAATGGAATCAACCCGAGAGGAATGGAATGGAATGGAATTGAATGGAATGGAATGGAATGGAACGGAATGAACACGAGTGGAATGAAATGGAATGGAATGGAAAGGAAAGGACTGGAATGGAATGGAAAGGAATGGAATGGAAACAATCCATATGGAATGGAATGGAATGGAATTGGAATGGAAAGGAATGGAATGGAATGGAATGGAATCAACCCAAGTGGAATGGAATGGAATGGAATGGAAGCGAATGGAATGGAATGGAATAAACTTAAGTGAAATGGAATGGAATGGAACGGAATCAACGAGAAGGGAATCGAATAGCATGGAATGGAATGGAATCTACCCGAGTGGAATAGAATGGATTGTAATGGAATGGAATGGAATGAAATGAAATGGAATGGAATCAACGAGAGCGGAATGGAATGGAATGGAAGGGAATGGATTGGAAGGGAATAGAATGGAATGGCATGGCATGGAATGGAATGGAATCAACCCGAGTGGAATGGAATGGAATGAAATGGAATGCCATGGAATAGAATGGAATGGAATCAACCTGAGTGGAATGGAACGGAATGGAAAGGAATGGAACGGAATGGAAAGGAATGGAATGGAATGGAATGGAATCAACCAGAGTGGAATGGAATAGAATGGAATGGAGAGAAATTGAATGGAAAGGAATGGAATGCGGGGGAATCCACCAGAGTGGAATGGAATGGAATGGAATGGAATGGAAAATAAGGGAATGGAATGGAATAAACCCTAGTGCAATGGAATGGAATGGAATGGAATGGAATGGAATCAACGAGTGTGGAATGGAATGGAATCGAATGGAAGGGAATCAAAGAGAAGGGAATCGAATGGCATGGAATGGAATGGAATCTATCCTACTGGAATGTAATGGAATGGAATGGAATGGAATTGAATCAACGCGAGACGAATGGAAAGGAATGGAATGGAATGGAATGGAATGGAATGGAATGGAATAGAATGGCATGGCATGGCACGGAATGGAATGGAATCAACCCGAGTCGAATGGAATGGAACGGAATGCAATAGAATGCAATGGAATAGAATGGAATGGAATCAACCTGAGTGGAATGGAATGGAATGGAATGGAATACAATGGAATGCAATGGAATGGAATGGAATGGAATGGAATGGGATGGAATCAACACTACTGGAATGGAATAGAATGGAATGGAGAGGACTAGAATGAAAGGAATGGAATGGGATGAAATGAACCCGAGTAAAATGTAATGGAATGGAGTAGAATCAACCCGAGTGGAATGGAATGGAATGGAATGGAATGGAATGGAATCATCCCGAGTGGAATGGAATGGAATTGAATGAAATGAAATGGAATAGAATGCAATGGAATGGAATGGAAGGGAATGGAATGAAATGGAATGGAAAAAACACGAGTGGAATGGTATCTAATGAAATGGAATGGAATGGAATAAACCCTAATGCCATGTAATGGAATAGAATGAAATGGAATGGAATGGAATGGAACGGAATCAGTGAGAAGGGAATCGAATGGCATAGAATGGAATGGAATCTACCCGAGTGGAATTGAATGGACTGTAATGGAATGGAATGGAATGGAATGGAATCAATGTGAGCGGAATGGAAAGGAATGGAATGGAATGGAATGCCATGGAATGGAATGGAATGGCATGGCATGGAATGGAATAGAATCAAACCGAGTGGAATGGAATGGAATGGAATGGAAAGGAATGCATTGGAATAGAATGGACAGGAATCAACCTGAGTGGAATGGAATGGAATGGAATGGAATGGAATGGAATGGAATTGAATGGAATCAACGCGAGTGGAATGGAATAGAATGGAATGGAGAGGAATACAATGGAATGGAATGGAATGGGATGGAATCAACCCGAGTGGAATCGAATGGAATTTAATGGAATGGAATGGAATGGAGTAGAATCAACCAGAGTGGAATGGAATGCAATGAAATAGAATGGAATGGAATCAACCCGAGTGGAATGAAATGGAAGGGAAAGGAATGGAATGGAATGAACGCGAGTGTAATGGAATGGAAAGGAATGGAATGGAATCAACCCGAGTGGAATGAAATGGAAGGGAAAGGAATGGAATGGAATGAACGCGAGTGTAACGGAATGGAATGGAATGGAATGGAATCAACCCACGTGGAATGGAATGGAATGGAATGGAATGGGATGGGATGGAATGGAATCAGCGCGAGTGAAACGAAATGGAATGGAATTGAATGGAATCAACCCAAGTGAAACGGAATGGAACGGAATGGAATGGATTGGGATTGAATGGAATCAACCACAGTGGAATGGAATGGAATGGATTGGAATGAAATAGAATGGATTGCAATGGAATGGATTCAACCCGAGTGAAATGGAATGGAACATAATGGAATGGAATGGAATGGAATGGAATGGAATGCAATGCAATGGAATGGAATGGAATGGAATCATCCCAAGTGGAATGGAATGGAATGGAATGAAATGAAATGGAACAGAACGGAATGGAATGGAAAGGAATGGAATCAACGCAAGTGAAACAGATTGGAATGGAGTGGAATGGAATGGAATGGTATGGAATGGAATCCTCGCGAGTGAAAGGGAATGAAAAGGAATGAAATGGAATGGAATGGAATGGAATGGAATGGAATGGAATGGAATGGAATCCACGGGAGTGAAACGGAATGAAACGGAACGGAATGGAATGGAATGGAATGGAATGGAATGGAATGGATTGCAATGGAATGGAATGGAATGGAATGCAATGGAACGGAAAGAACCCGAGTGGAATGGAATGGAATGAAATGGAAAGGAATGGAATGGAATGGAATGGAACGGAATCAACGAGACGGGAATCGAATGGCATGGAATGGAATGGAAAGAACCCGAGTGTAAAGGAATGGAATGGAATGGAATGCCATGGAATAGAGTGGCATGGCATGGAATGGAATGGAATTAACCAGAGTGGAATGGAATGGAATGGAATGGAATGGAATGGAATGGAATGGAATGGAATGGAATGCAATGGAATAGAAAGGAATGGAATCAACCTGAGAGGAATGGAATGGAATGGAATGGAAGAGAAAGGAATGGAATGGCATGGAATCAACCCGGGTGGAATGGAATGGAATGAAATGGAATGGGATGGAATGGAATGGAATGGAATGCAACGGAATGGAATTGCATGGAATGGAATGGAATAAACTTTCGTGCAATGGAATTTAATGGAATGGAATGGAATGGAATGGAATCAACGTGAGTGGATTGCAAAGGAAAGGACTGGAATGGAATGGAAGGGAATACAATGGGATGGCATGGCATGGAATGGAATATAATCAACACGAGTGGAATGGAATGGAATGCAATGGAAAAGAATGGAATGGAATCAACCTGAGTGGAATGTAATGGAATGGAATGAAATGGAATGGAATGCAAAGGAATGGAATGGAATAGAATAGAATGGAATGGAATGGAATTAAACCGAGTGGAATGGAAGGGAATGGATTGGAATGGAACGGAATCAACGCGAGTGAAACGCAATGGAATGGAATGGATTGAAAAAGAATGGAATTGAATTGAATGGAATCAACCCGAGTGGAATGGAATGGAATGGATTGCAATGCAATGGAATGAACCCGAGTGGAATGGAATGGAATAGAATGGAATGGAATGGAGTAGAATGGAATGGAATGGAATCATCCCGAGTGGAATGGAATGGAATTGAATGAAAAGAAATGGAATAGAATGCAATGGAATGGAATGGAATGGAATGAAATGGAATGGAAAAATCACGAGTGGAATGGTATCTAATGAAATGGAATGGAATGGAATGGAATGGAATAAACCCTAGTGCCATGTAATGGAATGGAATGGAATGGAATGGAACGGAATCAGTGAGAAGGGAATCGAATGGCATGGAATGGAATGAAATCTACCCGAGTGGAATTGAATGGACTGTAATGGAATGGAATGGAATCAATGCGAGTGGAATGGAAAGGAATGGAATGGAATGGAATGCCATGGAATAGAATGGAATGGCATGGCACGGAATGGAATAGAATCAAACTGAGTGGAATGGAATGGAATGGAATGGAAAGGAATGCATTGGAAAAGAATGGACAGGAATCAACCTGAGTGGAATGGAATGGAATGGAATGGAAAGGAATGGAATGGAATGGAATGGAATCAACGCGAGTGAAACGAAATGGAATGGAATGGAATGGAATCAACCCAAGTGAAACGGAATGGAATGGAATGGAATGGATTGGGATTGAATGGAATCAACCAGAGTGGAATGGAATGGAATGGATTGGAATGAAATACAATGGATTGCAATGGAATGGATTCAACCCGAGTGAAATGGAATGGAATACAATGGAATGGAATGGAATGGAATGCAATGCAATGGAATGGAATGGAATGGAATCATCCCGAGTGGAATGAAATGGAATGGAATGAAATGAAATGGAACAGAACGGAATGGAATGGAAAGGAATGGAATCAACGCTAGTGAAACGGATTGGAATGGAGTGGAATGGAATGGAATGATATGGAATGGAATCCACGCGAGTGAAAGGGAATGAAACGGAATGAAATGGAATGGAATGGACTGGAATGGAATGCCATGGAATAGAATGGAATGGCATGGCATGGAATGGAATGGAATTAACCAGAGTGGAATGGAATGGAATGGAATGGAATGGAATGGAATGGAATGCAATGGAATAGAAAGGAATGGAATCAACCTGAGAGGAATGGAATGGAATGCAATGGAATAGAAAGGAATGGAATCAACCTGAGAGGAATGGAATGGAATGAAATGGAATGGGATGGAATGGAATGGCAAACAATGGAATGGAATGGCATGGAATGGAATGGAATAAACTCTCGTGCAATGGAATTTAATGGAATGGAATGGAATGGAATCAACGTGAGTGGAATGCAAAGGAAAGGAATGGAATGGAATGGAAGGGAATAGAATGGGAGGGCATGGCATGGAATGGAATATAATCAACACGAGTGGAATGGAATGAAATGCAGTGGAATAGAATGGAATGGAATCAACCTGAGTGAAATGGAATGGAATGGAAAGAAATGGAATGGAATGCAAAGGAATGGAATGGAATGGAATGGAATGGAATGGAATGGAATGGAATGGAATGGAATGGAATGGAATGGAATGGAATGGAATGGAATTAAACCGAGTGGAATGGAAGGGAATGGATTGGAATGGAACGGAATCAACGCGAGTGAAACGCAATGGAATGGAATGGAATGAAAAAGAATGGAATTCAATGGAATTAACCCGAGTGGAATGGAATGGAATGGATTGCAATGCAATGGAATGAACCCAAGTGGAATGGAATGGAATAGAATGGAATGGAATGGAGTAGAATGGAATGGAATGGAATCATCCCGAGTGGAATGGAATGGAATTGAATGAAAAGAAATGGAATAGAATGCAATGGAATGGAATGGAATGGAATGAAATGGAATGGAAAAATCACGAGTGGAATGGTATCTAATGAAATGGAATGGAATGGAATGGAATGGAATAAACCCTAGTGCCATGTAATGGAATGGAATGGAATGGAATGGAACGGAATCAGTGAGAAGGGAATCGAATGGCATGGAATGGAATGAAATCTACCCGAGTGGAATTGAATGGACTGTAATGGAATGGAATGGAATGGAATGGAATCAATGCGAGTGGAATGGAAAGGAATGGAATGGAATGGAATGCCATGGAATAGAATGGAATGGCATGGCACGGAATGGAATAGAATCAAACTGAGTGGAATGGAATGGAATGGAATGGAAAGGAATGCATTGGAAAAGAATGGACAGGAATCAACCTGAGTGGAATGGAATGGAATGGAATGGAAAGGAATGGAATGGAATGGAATGGAATCAACGCGAGTGAAACGAAATGGAATGGAATGGAATGGAATCAACCCAAGTGAAACGGAATGGAATGGAATGGAATGGATTGGGATTGAATGGAATCAACCAGAGTGGAATGGAATGGAATGGATTGGAATGAAATACAATGGATTGCAATGGAATGGATTCAACCCGAGTGAAATGGAATGGAACATAATGGAATGGAATGGAATGGAATGGAATGCAATGCAATGGAATGGAATGGAATGGAATCATCCCAAGTGGAATGGAATGGAATGGAATGAAATGAAATGGAACAGAACGGAATGGAATGGAAAGGAATGGAATCAACGCAAGTGAAACAGATTGGAATGGAGTGGAATGGAATGGAATGGTATGGAATGGAATCCTCGCGAGTGAAAGGGAATGAAAAGGAATGAAATGGAATGGAATGGAATGGAATGGAATGGAATGGAATGGAATGGAATCCACGGGAGTGAAACGGAATGAAACGGAACGGAATGGAATGGAATGGAACGGAATGGAATGGAATGGAATGGATTGCAATGGAATGGAATGGAATGGAATGCAATGGAACGGAAAGAACCCGAGTGGAATGGAATGGAATGAAATGGAAAGGAATGGAATGGAATGGAATGGAACGGAATCAACGAGATGGGAATCGAATGGCATGGAATGGAATGGAAAGAACCCGAGTGTAAAGGAATGGAATGGAATGGAATGCCATGGAATAGAATGGCATGGCATGGAATGGAATGGAATTAACCAGAGTGGAATGGAATGGAATGGAATGGAATGGAATGGAATGGAATGGAATGGAATGCAATGGAATAGAAAGGAATGGAATCAACCTGAGAGGAATGGAATGGAATGGAATGGAAGAGAAAGGAATGGAATGGCATGGAATCAACCCGGGTGGAATGGAATGGAATGAAATGGAATGGGATGGAATGGAATGGAATGGAATGCAATGGAATGGAATGGCATGGAATGGAATGGAATGCAATGGAATGGAATGGCATGGAATGGAATGGAATAAACATTCGTGCAATGGAATTTAATGGAATGGAATGGAATGTAATGGAATCAACGTGAGTGGATTGCAAAGGAAAGGACTGGAATGGAATGGAAGGGAATACAATGGGATGGCATGGCATGGAATGGAATATAATCAACACGAGTGGAATGGAATGGAATGCAATGGAAAAGAATGGAATGGAATCAACCTGAGTGGAATGTAATGGAATGGAATGAAATGGAATGGAATGCAAAGGAATGGAATGGAATGGAATGGAATAGAATAGAATGGAATGGAATGGAATTAAACCGAGTGGAATGGAAGGGAATGGATTGGAATGGAACGGAATCAACGCGAGTGAAACGCAATGGAATGGAATGGAATGAAAAAGAATGGAATTGAATTGAATGGAATCAACCCGAGTGGAATGGAATGGAATGGATTGCAATGCAATGGAATGAACCCGAGTGGAATGGAATGGAATAGAATGGAATGGAATGGAGTAGAATGGAATGGAATGGAATCATCCCGAGTGGAATGGAATGGAATTGAATGAAAAGAAATGGAATAGAATGCAATGGAATGGAATGGAATGGAATGAAATGGAATGGAAAAATCACGAGTGGAATGGTATCTAATGAAATGGAATGGAATGGAATGGAATGGAATAAACCCTAGTGCCATGTAATGGAATGGAATGGAATGGAATGGAATGGAACGGAATCAGTGAGAAGGGAATCGAATGGCATGGAATGGAATGAAATCTACCCGAGTGGAATTGAATGGACTGTAATGGAATGGAATGGAATGGAATGGAATCAATGCGAGTGGAATGGAAAGGAATGGAATGGAATGGAATGCCATGGAATAGAATGGAATGGCATGGCATGGAATGGAATAGAATCAAACTGAGTGGAATGGAATGGAATGGAATGGAAAGGAATGCATTGGAAAAGAATGGACAGGAATCAACCTGAGTGGAATGGAATGGAATGGAATGGAAAGGAATGGAATGGAATGGAATGGAATCAACGCGAGTGAAACGAAATGGAATGGAATGGAATGGAATCAACCCAAGTGAAACGGAATGGAATGGAATGGAATGGATTGGGATTGAATGGAATCAACCAGAGTGGAATGGAATGGAATGGATTGGAATGAAATACAATGGATTGCAATGGAATGGATTCAACCCGAGTGAAATGGAATGGAATACAATGGAATGGAATGGAATGGAATGCAATGCAATGGAATGGAATGGAATGGAATCATCCCGAGTGGAATGAAATGGAATGGAATGAAATGAAATGGAACAGAACGGAATGGAATGGAAAGGAATGGAATCAACGCTAGTGAAACGGATTGGAATGGAGTGGAATGGAATGGAATGATATGGAATGGAATCCACGCGAGTGAAAGGGAATGAAACGGAATGAAATGGAATGGAATGGAATGGAATGGAATGCCATGGAATAGAATGGAATGGCATGGCATGGAATGGAATGGAATTAACCAGAGTGGAATTGAATGGAATGGAATGGAATGGAATGGAATGGAATGGAATGGAATGGAATGCAATGGAATAGAAAGGAATGGAATCAACCTGAGAGGAATGGAATGGAATGCAATGGAATAGAAAGGAATGGAATCAACCTGAGAGGAATGGAATGGAATGGAATGGAATGGAATGGAATGGAATGGAATGCAATGGAATAGAAAGGAATGGAATCAACCTGAGAGGAATGGAATGGAATGCAATGGAATAGAAAGGAATGGAATCAACCTGAGAGGAATGGAATGGAATGAAATGGAATGGGATGGAATGGAATGGCAAACAATGGAATGGAATGGCATGGAATGGAATGGAATAAACTCTCGTGCAATGGAATTTAATGGAATGGAATGGAATGGAATCAACGTGAGTGGAATGCAAAGGAAAGGAATGGAATGCAATGGAAGGGAATAGAATGGGAGGGCATGGCATGGAATGGAATATAATCAACACGAGTGGAATGGAATGAAATGCAGTGGAATAGAATGGAATGGAATCAACCTGAGTGAAATGGAATGGAATGGAAAGAAATGGAATGGAATGCAAAGGAATGGAATGGAATGGAATGGAATGGAATGGAATGGAATGGAATGGAATGGAATGGAATGGAATGGAATGGAATGGAATTAAACCGAGTGGAATGGAAGGGAATGGATTGGAATGGAACGGAATCAACGCGAGTGAAACGCAATGGAATGGAATGGAATGAAAAAGAATGGAATTCAATGGAATTAACCCGAGTGGAATGGAATGGAATGGATTGCAATGCAATGGAATGAACCCGAGTGGAATGGAATGGAATAGAATGGAATGGAATGGAGTAGAATGGAATGGAATGGAATCATCCCGAGTGGAATGGAATGGAATTGAATGAAAAGAAATGGAATAGAATGCAATGGAATGGAATGGAATGGAATGAAATGGAATGGAAAAATCACGAGTGGAATGGTATCTAATGAAATGGAATGGAATGGAATGGAATGGAATAAACCCTAGTGCCATGTAATGGAATGGAATGGAATGGAATGGAACGGAATCAGTGAGAAGGGAATCGAATGGCATGGAATGGAATGAAATCTACCCGAGTGGAATTGAATGGACTGTAATGGAATGGAATGGAATGGAATGGAATCAATGCGAGTGGAATGGAAAGGAATGGAATGGAATGGAATGCCATGGAATAGAATGGAATGGCATGGCACGGAATGGAATAGAATCAAACTGAGTGGAATGGAATGGAATGGAATGGAAAGGAATGCATTGGAAAAGAATGGACAGGAATCAACCTGAGTGGAATGGAATGGAATGGAATGGAAAGGAATGGAATGGAATGGAATGGAATCAACGCGAGTGAAACGAAATGGAATGGAATGGAATGGAATCAACCCAAGTGAAACGGAATGGAATGGAATGGAATGGATTGGGATTGAATGGAATCAACCAGAGTGGAATGGAATGGAATGGATTGGAATGAAATACAATGGATTGCAATGGAATGGATTCAACCCGAGTGAAATGGAATGGAACATAATGGAACGGAATGGAATGGAATGGAATGCAATGCAATGGAATGGAATGGAATGGAATCATCCCAAGTGGAATGGAATGGAATGGAATGAAATGAAATGGAACAGAACGGAATGGAATGGAAAGGAATGGAATCAACGCAAGTGAAACAGATTGGAATGGAGTGGAATGGAATGGAATGGTATGGAATGGAATCCTCGCGAGTGAAAGGGAATGAAAAGGAATGAAATGGAATGGAATGGAATGGAATGGAATGGAATGGAATGGAATGGAATGGAATCCACGGGAGTGAAACGGAATGAAACGGAACGGAATGGAATGGAATGGAATGGAATGGATTGCAATGGAATGGAATGGAATGCAATGGAACGGAAAGAACCCGAGTGTAATGGAATGGAATGAAATGGAAAGGAATGGAATGGAATGGAATGGAACGGAATCAACGAGACGGGAATCGAATGGCATGGAATGGAATGGAAAGAACCCGAGTGTAAAGGAATGGAATGGAATGGAATGCCATGGAATAGAATGGCATGGCATGGAATGGAATGGAATTAACCAGAGTGGAATGGAATGGAATGGAATGGAATGGAATGGAATGGAATGGAATGGAATGGAATGCAATGGAATAGAAAGGAATGGAATCAACCTGAGAGGAATGGAATGGAATGGAATGGTAGAGAAAGGAATGGAATGGCATGGAATCAACCCGGGTGGAATGGAATGGAATGAAATGGAATGGGATGGAATGGAATGGAATGGAATGCAATGGAATGGAATGGCATGGAATGGAATGGAATGCAATGGAATGGAATGGCATGGAATGGAATGGAATAAACTTTCGTGCAATGGAATTTAATGGAATGGAATGGAATGGAATGGAATCAACGTGAGTGGATTGCAAAGGAAAGGACTGGAATGGAATGGAAGGGAATACAATGGGATGGCATGGCATGGAATGGAATATAATCAACACGAGTGGAATGGAATGGAATGCAATGGAAAAGAATGGAATGGAATCAACCTGAGTGGAATGTAATGGAATGGAATGAAATGGAATGGAATGCAAAGGAATGGAATGGAATGGAATGGAATAGAATAGAATGGAATGGAATGGAATTAAACCGAGTGGAATGGAAGGGAATGGATTGGAATGGAACGGAATCAACGCGAGTGAAACGCAATGGAATGGAATGGAATGAAAAAGAATGGAATTGAATTGAATGGAATCAACCCGAGTGGAATGGAATGGAATGGATTGCAATGCAATGGAATGAACCCGAGTGGAATGGAATGGAATAGAATGGAATGGAATGGAGTAGAATGGAATGGAATGGAATCATCCCGAGTGGAATGGAATGGAATTGAATGAAAAGAAATGGAATAGAATGCAATGGAATGGAATGGAATGGAATGAAATGGAATGGAAAAATCACGAGTGGAATGGTATCTAATGAAATGGAATGGAATGGAATGGAATGGAATAAACCCTAGTGCCATGTAATGGAATGGAATGGAATGGAATGGAATGGAACGGAATCAGTGAGAAGGGAATCGAATGGCATGGAATGGAATGAAATCTACCCGAGTGGAATTGAATGGACTGTAATGGAATGGAATGGAATGGAATGGAATCAATGCGAGTGGAATGGAAAGGAATGGAATGGAATGGAATGCCATGGAATAGAATGGAATGGCATGGCACGGAATGGAATAGAATCAAACTGAGTGGAATGGAATGGAATGGAATGGAAAGGAATGCATTGGAAAAGAATGGACAGGAATCAACCTGAGTGGAATGGAATGGAATGGAATGGAAAGGAATGGAATGGAATGGAATGGAATCAACGCGAGTGAAACGAAATGGAATGGAATGGAATGGAATCAACCCAAGTGAAACGGAATGGAATGGAATGGAATGGATTGGGATTGAATGGAATCAACCAGAGTGGAATGGAATGGAATGGATTGGAATGCAATACAATGGATTGCAATGGAATGGATTCAACCCGAGTGAAATGGAATGGAATACAATGGAATGGAATGGAATGGAATGCAATGCAATGGAATGGAATGGAATGGAATCATCCCGAGTGGAATGAAATGGAATGGAATGAAATGAAATGGAACAGAACGGAATGGAATGGAAAGGAATGGAATCAACGCTATTGAAACGGATTGGAATGGAGTGGAATGGAATGGAATGATATGGAATGGAATCCACGCGACTGAAAGGGAATGAAACGGAATGAAATGGAATGGAATGGAATGGAATGGAATGCCATGGAATAGAATGGAATGGCATGGCATGGAATGGAATGGAATTAACCAGAGTGGAATTGAATGGAATGGAATGGAATGGAATGGAATGGAATGGAATGGAATGGAATGCAATGGAATAGAAAGGAATGGAATCAACCTGAGAGGAATGGAATGGAATGCAATGGAATAGAAAGGAATGGAATCAACCTGAGAGGAATGGAATGGAATGAAATGGAATGGGATGGAATGGAATGGCAAACAATGGAATGGAATGGCATGGAATGGAATGGAATAAACTCTCGTGCAATGGAATTTAATGGAATGGAATGGAATGGAATCAACGTGAGTGGAATGCAAAGGAAAGGAATGGAATGGAATGGAAGGGAATAGAATGGGAGGGCATGGCATGGAATGGAATATAATCAACACGAGTGGAATGGAATGAAATGCAGTGGAATAGAATGGAATGGAATCAACCTGAGTGAAATGGAATGGAATGGAAAGAAATGGAATGGAATGCAAAGGAATGGAATGGAATGGAATGGAATGGAATGGAATGGAATGGAATGGAATAGAATGGAATGGAATGGAATGGAATTAAACCGAGTGGAATGGAAGGGAATGGATTGGAATGGAACGGAATCAACGCAAGTGAAACGCAATGGAATGGAATGGAATGAAAAAGAATGGAATTCAATGGAATTAACCCGAGTGGAATGGAATGGAATGGATTGCAAGGCAATGGAATGAACCCGAGTGGAATGGAATGGAATAGAATGGAATGGAATGGAGTAGAATGGAATAGAATGGAATCATCCCGAGTGGAATGGAATGCAATTGAATGAAATGAAATGGAATAGAATGCAATGGAATGGAATGGAATGAAATGGAATGGAAAAAACACGAGTGGAATGGTATCTAATGAAATGGAATGGAATGGAATGGAATGGAATGGAATGGAATGGAATAAACCCTAGTGCCATGTAATGAAATGGAATGGAATGGAACGGAATCAGTGAGAAGGGAATCGAATGGCATGGAATGGAATGGAATCTACCTGAGTGGAATTGAATGGACTGTAATGGAATGGAATGGAATGGAATGGAATCAATGTGAGCGGAATGGAAAGGAATGGAATGGAATGGAATGCCATGGAATGGAATGGAATGGCATGGCATGGAATGGAGTAGAATCAAACCGAGTGGAATGGAAAGGAATGGAATGGAAAGGAATGCTTTGGAATAGAATGGACAGGAATCAACCTGAGTGGAATGGAATGGAATGGAATGGAATGGAATGGAATGGAATGGAATGGAATGAAGGCGAGTGGAATGGAATAGAATGGAATGGAGAGGAATACAATGTAATGGAATGGAATGGGATGGAATCAACCCGAGTGGAATGGAATGGAAGGGAATGGAATGGAATGGAATGGAGTAGAATCAACCCGAGTGGAATGGAATGCAATGGAATGGAATGGAATGGAATCAACCCGAGTGGAATGAAATGGAAGGGAAAGGAATGCAATGGAATGAACGCGAGAGTAATGGAATGGAATGGAATGGAATGGAATCAACCCACGTGGAATGGAATGGAATGGGATGGAATGGAATGGAATGGAATCGAACGGAGGGGAATGGCATGGAATGGACAGGAATCAGCCCAAGTGTAAGTGAATGGCATGGAATGGAATTGAATGCAATGGAATTGAACGGAAAGGAATGGAATCAACCAGAGTGGAATGGAATGCAGTGGAATGGAATGGAATGGAATCGAACGGAATGGAATGGAATGGAATGGAATGGAATGGAATGGAATGGAATGGAAAAAACCCGAGTGGAATGGAATGGAATGAAACAGAAAGGAATGGAATGGAATAGAATGGAACGGAATCAACAAGAAGGGAATCGAATAGCATGGAATTGAATGGAATGAACCCGAGTGTAAAGGAATGGAATGGAATCGAATGCTATGGAATTGAATGGAATGGCATGGCATGGAATGGAATGGAATCAACGCGAATGGTATGGAATGGAATGGAATGGAATGGAATGGAATGGAATGGAATGGAATGCAATGGAATGCAATGGAATAAAATGGAAGGGAA
Source organism: Pan paniscus (assembly GCF_029289425.2). Lineage (NCBI taxonomy): Eukaryota > Metazoa > Chordata > Mammalia > Primates > Hominidae > Pan > Pan paniscus. Next base: position 36,272,066 of record NC_073270.2, read on the forward strand.
TCAACCTGAGAGGAATGGAATGGAATGGAATAGAATGGAATGGAATGGAAGAGAATGGAATGGAATGGGATGGAATCAACCCGAGTGGAATGGAATGGAATGCAGTGGAATGGAATGGAATGGAATGGAATGCCATGGAATGGAATGGAATGGAATGGAATGGAATGGAATGGAATGCAATGGAATGGAATGGAATGGAATGGAATGGAATGGAATGGAATGGAATGGAATAAACCCTAGTGCAATGGAATGGAATGGAATGGAATGGGATGGAATGGAATGGAATGGAATCGAACAGAGGGGAATGGCATGGAATGGCATGGAATCAAACCAAGCGTAATGGAATGGCATGGAATGGAATTGAATGAAATGGAATTGAATGTAAAGTAATGGAATCAACCCGAGTGGAATGGCATGGAAAGAAATGGAATGCCATGGAATAGAATGGAATGGAATCAACCTGAGTGGAATGGAATGGAATGGAAAGGAATGGAATGCAATGGAAAGGAATGAAATGGAATGGAATGGAATGGAATGAAATGGAAAGGAATCAACCTGAGTGGAATGGAATAGAATGGAATGGAGAGAAATTGAATGGAAAGAAATGGCATGGGGTGGAATCAACACGAGTGGAATGGAATGGAATGGAATGGAATGGAATGGAATGGAATGGAATGGAGTAGAATCAAACCGAGTGGAATGGAATGGAATGGAATGGAAAGGAATGGAATCAACCCGGGAGGAATGAAATGGAAGGGAATGGAAAAGCAAGGAATGAACCCGAGTGGAATGGAGTGGAATGGAACGGAATGGAATGGAATGGAATGGAATGGAATGGAATGGAATGCAATGGAACGGAGTAGAATGCAATGGAATGGAATAAATTCGAGAGGAAAGGAATGGATTGGAATGGAATGGACTGCAAAGGAATGGAACGGATTGCAATGGAAAGGAAACAACCCGAGTGAAATGGAAAGGAATGGACTGGAGTTGAATGGAATGGAATGGAATGGAATGGAATCAAACCATGTGGAGTGGAATGGAATGGAATGGAATGGAATCAACGCCATTGAAACGGAATGGAATTGAATGGAATGGAAAAGAATAGAAACAACCCAAGTGGAATGAATGCAATGAGGTAGAAAAAAATAGAATGGAATGGAATGGAATAAACCCAAGTGCAATGGAATGGAATGGAATGGAATTGAAAGGAAAGGAATGGAATCAACATGAGTGAAACGGAATGGAATGGAATGGAATGGAATAGGAATGGAATGGAATGGAATGGAATCAACCCGAGGGGTATGGAATGGAATGAAATGGAATGGCATGGAACGGAACACAATGGAATGGAATAATCCCGATTGCAATGGAACAGAACGGAAAGGAATGGAATGGAATGGAATAGAATGGAATGGAATCAACACGAGCGGAATGGAGACGAATGGATTGAAATGGAATGGAATACAATGGAATGGCAAGGCATGGAATTGAATGGAATGAACCCAAGTGGAATGGAATAGAATGGAATGGAATGCAATGGAATAGAATGGAATGGAATCAAGCTGAGTGGAAAGGAATGGAATGGAAAGGAATGGAATGGAATGGAATGGAATGGAATGGAATGGAACGGAATCAACCTGAGTGGAATGGAATGGAATGGAATGGAACGGAATGGAATGGAATCAACCCTAGTGGAATGCAGTGGAATGGAAGGGAACGAAATGGAATGGAATGGAATCAACGTGAGTGAAACGGAATAGAATTGAATGGAATGGATTTGAATTGAATGGAATCAACCCGGGTGGAATGGAATGGAATGGATTGGAATGAAATAGAATGGATTGCAAGGGAATGGAATCAACCCGAGTGGAGTGGAATGGAGTATAATGGAATGGAATGGAATGGAATGGCATTGAATGGAATGGAATGGAATCATCTCGCGTGGAATGGAATGGAATGGAATGGAATCAATGAGAGAGAAACGGATTAGAATGGAAGGGAACGGAGTGGAATAGAACGGAATGCAAAGAGCACGAGTGAAACTGAATGAAATGGAATGGAATGGAATGGATTGGAATGGAATGGAACGGAATGGAATAGAATGGAATGGAATGAAATGGAATGGAAAGGAATGGAATGGAATGGAATGGAAGAAACTCCAGTGCAATGGAAAGGAATAATGGAATGGAATGCAATGGAATGGAATCAACGAGAAGGGAAACGAGTGGCATGGAATGGAATGGAATCTACCCAAGTGGAATGGAATGGACTGTAATGGAATGGAATGGAATGAAATGGAATGGAATTTCATCAATGAGAGCGGAGTGGAAAAAATGGAAGAGAATGGATTGGAAGGGAATACAATGGATTGGCATGGCATGGAATGGAATGGAATCAACCCGAGTGTAATGGAATGGAATGGAATGGAATGCCACGGAATAGAAGGGAAAGGAATCAACCTGATTGGAATAGAATGGAATGGAAAGGAATGGAATGGAATGGAAAGGAATGGAATGGAATGGAATGCAACGGAATGGAATGGAATGGAATGGAATGGAATGGAATGCAATGGAATGGAATCAATCCGAGTGGAATGGAATAGAAAGGAATGGAGAGAAATAGAATGGAAAGGAATGGAATGGGGTGGAATCAACCTGAGTGGAATGGAATGGAATGGAATGGAATGGCATGGAGTAGAATCAAACCGAGTGGAATGGTATGGAATGGAATGGAATCAACCCCAGTGGAATGAAATGGAAGGGAATGGAACGGAATGGAATGAACCCGAGTAGAATGGAATGGAATGGAATAGAAAGAATGGAATGGAATGGAAAGGAATGGAATGGAATGGAATGGAGTGGAATGGAATGGAATGGAATGGAATGGAATGGAATGGAATGGATTGCAAAGGAATGGAATGGATTGCAATGGAAAGGAAACATCCCGAGTGAAATGGAATGGAATGGAATGGAATGGAATCCACCCAAGTGGAATGGAATGGAATGAAATGGAACAGAATGGAATGGAATCAACGTGATTGAAACGGAATGGAATGGAATGGAATTGAATGGAAGAGAAACAACCCGAGTGGAATGAATGGAATCAAATGGAATGGAATGGAATGGAATGGAATAAACACTAGTGCAATGGAATGGAATGGAATGGAATGGAATGGAATGGAATGGAATGGAATGGAGTGGAATGGAATGGAATGGAATCAACCTGGGAGGAAATGAATAGAAAGGAATGGAATGGAATGGAATGGAGTGGAATGGAATGGAATGGAATGGAATGGAATGGAATGGATTGCAAAGGAATGGAATGGATTTCAATGGAAAGTAAACATCCCGAGTGGAATGGAATGGAATGGAATGGAATGGAATGGAATGGAATCAACCCAAGTGGAATGGAATGGAATGGAATGGAACAGAATGGAATGGAATCAATGCAATTGAAACGGAATGGAATGGAATGGAATGGAATGGAAGAGAAACAACCCGAGTGGAATGAATGGAATCAAATGGAATGGAATGGAAGGGAATGGAATGGAATGGAATAAAAACTAGTGCAATGGAATGGAATTGAATGGAATGGAATGGAATTTAAAGGAATGGAATCAACGTGAGTGAAACAGAATGGAATGGAACGGAATGGAATGGAATGGAATGGAATCGGAATGGAATGGAATGGAATGGAATCAACCCGAGGGGTATGGAATGGAATGAAGTGGAATGGCATGGAATGGAATAGAATAAAATGGAATAATCCCGAGTGCAATGGAACGGAACGGAATGGAATGCAATGGAATTGAATGGAATGGAATCAACACCAGCAGAATGGAAACGAATGGATTGAAATTGAATGGAATACAAAGGAATGGCAAGACATGGAATGGAATGGAATGAACCCGAGTGGAATGGAATGGAATGGAATGGAATGCAATGGAATAGAATGGAATGGAAGCAAGCTGAGTGGAATGGAATGGAATGGAATGGAATGGAATGGACTGGAAATAACGCGAGTGAAATGAAATGGAATGGAATGGAACGGAATGGAATGGAATGGAACGGAATGGAATGGTAACAATCCGAGTGGAATGGAATGCAATGAAATGGAATGGAATGGAATGGAAAGGAATGGAATGGAATGGAATCAATGAGAGTGGAAAGTAGTAGAATGGAATGGAAAGGAATCAAAGAGAAGGGAAACAAATGGCATGGAATGGAATGGAATCTACCCGAGTGGAATGGAATGGAATGGAGACAATGGAATTAACGCGAGTGAAACGGAATGGAATGGAATGGAATGGAATCAACGTGAGTGAAATGAAATGGAATGGAATGGAATGGAATGGAGTGGAATCAACCCGAGTGGAATGGAATGGAATGAAATGGAATGTAATGGAATTGAATGGAACGGATTGGAAGGGAAAGAACCAGAGTGTAATGGAATGGAATGGAATGAAATGGAATGGAATAGAATGGAATGGAATGGAATAGAATGGAATGGAATGCAATAGAATGCAATGGAATGGAATGGAATAGAATGGAATGGAATGGAATGGAATGGAATGGAATGGAATCAACGCGAGTGAAACGGAAAGGAATGAAATGGAATGGAATGGAGTGGCATGGAATAGAATGGAATGGAAGGGAATGGAATGGAATGGAATGGAATCAACCTGAGGGGAAAGGAATGGAATGGAATGGAATAAACACAAGTGCAATGGAATGGATTGGAATGGAATGGAACGGAATGGAATGGAATGGAATGGAAAGGAATCAAAGCGAGTGGAATGGAATGAAATGGAGTGGAATGGAATCAATGACAAGGGAATCGAGTGGCATGGAAAGGAGTGGAATCAACCCGAATGCAATGGAATGGAATGGAATGGAAAGGAACGGAGTGGAATGGAATGGAATGGAATGGAACGGAGTGGAATGGAATGGAATGCAATGGAATGGAAAGAACCCGAGTGGAATGGAATGGAATGGAATGGAATGCCATGGAATAGAATGGAATGGCATGGCATGGAACGGAATGGAATTAACCAGAGTGGAATGGAATGGATGGAATGGAATGGAATGGAATGGAATGCAATGGAATAGAAAGGAATGGAATCAACTTGAGAGGAATGGAATGGAATGGAATGTAAGAGAATGGAATGAAATGTCATGGAATCAACCCGCGAGGAATGGAATGGAATGCAATGGAAAGGGATGGGATGGAATGGAATGGAATGCAATGGAATGGAATGGCATGGAATGGAATGGAATAAACTCTCGTGCAATTGAATTTAATGGAATGGAATAGAATGGAATGGAATCAACGTGAGTGGATTGCAAAGGAAAGGAATGAAATAGAATGGAAGGGAATAGAATGGGATGGCATGGCATGGAATGGAATATAATCAACACGAGTGGAATGGAATGGAATGCAATGGAATAGAATGGAATGGAATCAACCTGAGTGGAATGAAATGGAGTGGAAAGAAATGGAATGGAATGCAAAGGAATGGAATGGAATGGAATGGAATGGAATGGAATGGAATAGAATGGAATGGAATGGAATGGAATGAAACCGAGTGGAATGGAAGGGAATGGATTGGAATGGAATGGAATCAACGGGAGTGAAACGCAATGGAATGGAATGGAATGAAAAAGAATGGAATTGAATGGAATCAAACCGAGTGGAATGGAATGGAATGGATTGCAATGCAATGGAATGAACCCGAGTGGAATGGAATGGAATAGAATGGAACGGAATGGAATAGAATGGAATGGAATGGAATCATCCCGAGTGGAATGGAATAGAATTGAATGAAATGAAATGGAATAGAATGCAACGGAATGGAATGGAATGGAATGAAATTGAATGGAAAAAAACACGAGTGGAATGGAATCTAATGAAATGGAATGGAATGGAATAAACCCTATTGCCATGTAATGGAATGGAATGGAATGGAATGGAATGGAATGGAATGGAACGGAATCAGTGAGAAGGGAATCGAATGGCATGGAATGGAATGGAATCTACCCGAGTGGAATTGAATGGACTGTAATGGAATGGAATGGAATGGAATGGAATCAATGCGAGCGGAATGGAAAGGAATGGAATGGAATGGAATGCCATGGAATGGAATGGAATGGAATGGCATGGAATGGAATAGAATCAAACCGAGTGGAATGGAATGGAATGGAATGGAAAGGAATGCATTGGAATAGAATGGACAGGAATCAACCTGAGTGGAATGGAATGGAATGGAATGGAATGGAAAGGAACGCATTGGAATAGAATGGACATGAATCAACCTGAGTGGAATGGAATGGAATGGAATGGAATGGAATGGAATCAAGGCGAGTGGAATGGAATAGAATGGAATGGAGAGGAATACAGTGGAATGGAATGGAATGGGATGGAATCAACCCGAGTGGAATGGAATAGAATGGAATGGAGAGGAATACAGTGGAATGGAATGGAATGGGATGGAATCAACCCGAGTGGAATGGAATGGAATGGAATGGAATGGAATGGAATGGAATGCTGTAGAATCAACCCGAGTGGAATGGAATGGAAGGGAAAGGAATGGAATGGAATGAACGCGAGTGTAATCGAATGAAATGGAATGGAATGCAATCAAACCACGTGGAATGGAATGGAATGGGATGGAATGGAATGGAATGGAATCGAACGGAGGGGAATTGCATGGACTGGACAGGAATCAACTCAAGTGTAACTGAATGGCATGGAATGGAAATGAATGCAATGGAATTGAATGGAAAAGAATGGAATCAACCAGAGTGGAATGGAATGAAATGGAATGGAATGGAAAATAATCCAATGGAATGGAATGGAATGGAATGGAATGGAATGGAATGGAATGGAATGGAATGGAATGGAATGGAATGGAAAAAACCCGAGTGGAATGGAATGGAATGAAATGGAAAGGAATGGAATGGAATGGAATGGAACGGAATCAACAAGAAGGGAATCGAATGGCATGGAATGGAATGGAATGAACCCGAGTGTAAAGGAATGGAATGGAATACCATGCTATGGAATTGAATGGAATGTCATGGCATGGAATGGAATGGAATCAACGTGAGTGGAATGGAATGGAATGGAATGGAATGGAATGGAATGGAATGGAATGGAATGCAATGGAATAGAATGGAAGGCAATCAACCTGAGAGGAATGGAATGGAATGGAATAGAATGGAATGGAATGGAATGGAATAGAATGGAATGGAATGGAAGAGAATGGAATGGAATGGGATGGAATCAACCCGAGTGGAATGGCATGGAATGAAATGGAATGCAACGGAATGGAATGGAATGGAATGGAATGGAATGGAATGCAATGGAATGGAATGGAATGGAATGGAATGGAATGGAATGGAATGGAATAAACCCTAATGCAATGGAATGGAATGGAATGGAATGGAATGGAATGGAATGGAATGAAATGGAATGGAATAAACCCTAGTGCAATGGAATGGAATGGAATGGAATCAACCCGAGAGGAATGAAATGGAAGGGAAAGGAATGGAATGGAATGAACCCGAGTGTATTGGAATGGAATGGAATGGAATGGAATGGAATCAACTCGCGTGGAATGGAATGGAATGGGATGGAATGGAATGCAATGGAATCGAACGGAGGGGAATGTCATGGAATGGAATGGAATCAAACGAAGTGTAATGGAATGGCATGGAATGGAATTGAATGAAATGGAATTGAATGGAAAGGAATGGAATCAACCCGAGTGGAATGGAATGGAAAGAAATGGAATGCCATGGAATAGAATGGAATGGAATCAACCTGAGTGGAATGGAATGGAATGGAAAGGAATAGAATGGAATGGAAAGGAATGAAATGGAATGGAATGGAATGGAATGAAATGAAATGGAAAGGAATCAACCCGAGTGGAATGGAATAGAATGGAATGGAGAGAAATTGAATGGAAAGGAAAGGAAAGGAGTGGAATCAACACGAGTGGAATGGAATGAAATGGAATGGAATGGAATGGAGTAGAATCAAACCGAGTGGAATGGAATGGAATGGAAAGGAAAGGAATGGAATCAACCCGGGAGGAATGAAATGGAAGGGAATGGAAAAGCAAGGAATGAACCCGAGTGGAATGGAATGGAATGGAAAAGAATGGAATCGAATGTAATGGAATGGAATGGAATGGAATGGAATGGAATGGAATGGAATGGAATGGAACGGAGTAGAATGCAATGGAGTGGAATAAATTCGGGAGGAAAGAATGGATTGCAATGGAATAGAATGGAATGGAATTGAATGGAATGGACTGCAATGGAATGGAATGGATTGCAATGGAAAGGAAACAACCCGAGTGAAATGGAAAGGAATGGAATGGAGTTGAATGGAATGGAAAGGAATGGAATGGAATCAACCCAAGTGGAATGGAATGGAATGGAATCAACGCCATTGAAACGGAATGGAATTGAATGGAATGGAAAGGAATAGAAACAACCCGAGTGGAATGAATGGAATGAGATAGAAAAAAATGGAATGGAATGGAATGGAATAAACCCAAGTGCAGTGGAATGGAATGGAATGGAATGGAATTGAAAGGAAAGGAATGGAATCAACGTGAGCGGAATGGAGACGAATGGATTGAAATGGAATGGAATACAATGGAATGGCAAGGCATGAAATGGAATGTAATGAACCCAAGTGGAATGGAATAGAATGGAACGGAATGCAATGGGATAGAATGGAATGGAATCAAGCTGAGTGGAAAGGAATGGAATGGAAAGGAATGGAATGGAATGGAATGGAATGGAATGGAATGGAATGGAATGGAATGGAACGGAATCAACCGGAGGGGAATGGAATGGAATGGAATGGAACGGAATGGAATGGAATAAACGTGAGTGAAACGGAATGGAATTGAATGCAATGGATGTGAATTGAATGGAATCAACCCGGGTGGAATGGAATGGAATGGATTGGAATGAAATAGAATGGATTGCAATGGAACGGAATCAACCCGATTGGAGTGGAATGGAGTATAATGGAATGGAATGGAATGGAATGGAATGGAATGGAATGGAATCATCCCTCGTGGAATGGAATGGAACGGAATGGAATCAACGACAGAGAAACGGATTAGAATGGAAGGGAACGGAGTGGAATAGAACGGAATGGAATCAGCACGAGTGAAACGGAATGAAATGGAATGGAATGGAATGGAATGGAATGGATTGGAATGGAATGGAGCGGAATGGAATAGAATGGAATGGAATGAAATGGAAGGCAAAAGAATGGAATGGAATGGAAGAAACTCCAGTGCAATGGAAAGGAATAATGGAATGGAATGGAATGGAATGGAATCAACGAGAAGGGAAAAGAGTGGCATGGAATGGAATGGAATCTAACCAAGTGGAATGGAATGGACTGTAATGGAATGGAATGGAATGAAATGGAATGGAATTTAATCAATGAGAGCGGAGTGGAAAAAATGGAAGGCAATGGATTGCAAGGGAATACAATGGATTGGCATGGCATGGAATGGAATGGAATCAACCCGAGTGTAATGGAATGGAATGGAATGGAATGCCACGGAATAGAAGGGAAAGGAATCAACCTGATTGGAATAGAATGGAATGGAAAGGAATGGAATGGAATTGAATGGAATGGAATGCAACAGAATGGAATGGAATGGAATGGAATGGAATGCAATGCAATGGAATGGAATCAAACCGAGTGGAATGGAATAGAATGGAATGGAGAGAAATAGAATGGAAAGGAATGGAATGGGGTGGAATCAACCCGAGTGGAATGGAATGGAATGGAATGGAATAGAATGGCATGGAGTAGAATCAAACCGAGTGGAATGGTATGGAATGGAATGGAATCAACCCGAGAGGAATGAAATAGAAGGGAATGGAATGGAATGGAATGAACCCGAGTAGAGTGGAATGGAATGGAATGGAATGGAATGGAATGGAATGGAATGGAATGGAATGGAATGGAATGGAAAGGAATGGAAAGGAATGGAATGGAATGGAATGGAATGGAATGGAATGGAATGGAATGGAATGGAGTGGAATGGAATGGAAAGGAATCAACCCGGGAGGAAAGGAATAGAAAGGAATGGAATGGAATGGAATGGAATGGAATGGAATGGATTGCGAAGGAATGGAATGGATTGCAATGGAAAGGAAACATCCCGAGTGAAATGGAATGGAATGGAAGGGAATGGAATCAACCCAAGTGGAATGGAATGGAATGGAATGGAACAGAATGGAATGGAATCAACGCGATTGAAACGGAATGGAATGGAATGGAATGGAATGGAAGAGAAACAACCCGAGTGGAATGAATGGAATCAAATGGAATGGAATGGAATGGAATGGAATAAACACTAGTGCAATGGAATGGAATGGAATGGAATGGAATGGAATTTAAAGGAATGGAATCAACGTGAGTGAAACAGAATGGCATGGAACGGAATGGAAAGGAATGGAATGGAATGGAGTGGAATGGAATGGAACGGAATCAACCCGGGAGGAAAGGAATAGAAAGGAATGGAATGGAATGGAATGGAATGGAATGGAATGGAATGGAATGGAATGGAATGGAATGCAAAGGAATGGAATGGATTGCAATGGAAAGGAAACATCCCGAGTGGAATGGAATGGAATGGAATGGAGTGGCATGGAATGGAATGGAATCAACCCAAGTGGAATGGAATGGAATGGAATGGAATGGAATGGAAAGGAATGGAATGGAATGGAATCAATGAGAGTGGAAAGTAGTAGAATGGATTGGAACGGAATCAACGAGAAGGGAATCAAATGGCATGGAATGGAATGGAATCTACCCGAGTGGAATGAAATGGAATTGAATGAAAGGAAATGGAATAGAATGCAATGGAGTGGAATGGAATGGAATGAAATGGAATGGAAAATTCAAGACTGGAATGGTATCTAATGAAATGGAATGGAATGGAATGGAATGGAATGGAATGCAAAGGAATGGAATGGATTGCAATGGAAAGGAAACATCCCGAGTGGAATGGAATGGAATGGAATGGAATGGAATGGAATCAACCAAAGTGGAATGGAATGGAATGGAATGGAACAGAATGGAATGGAATCAACGTGATTGAAATGGAATGGAATGGAATGGAATGGAATGGAAGAGAAACAAGCGGAGTGGAATGAATGGAATCAAATGGAATGGAATGGAATGGAAGGGAATGGAATGGAATGGAATGGAATAAACACTAGTGCAATGGAATGTAATTGAATGGAATGGAATGGAATTTAAAGGAATGCAATCAACGTGAGTGAAACAGAATGGAATGGAACGGAATGGAATGGAATGGAATGGAATGGAATAGGAATGGAATGGAATGGAATGGAATCAACCCGAGGGGTATGGAATGGAATGAAATGGAATGGCATGGAACGGAATAAAATAAAATGGAATAATCCCGAGTGCAATGGAACAGAACGGAATGGAATGGAATGGAATAGAATGGATTGGAATCAACGCGAGCAGAATGGAAACGAACGGATTGAAATGGAATGGAATACAAAGGAATGGCAAGCCATGGAATGGAATGGAATGAACCCGAGTGGAATGGAATGGAATGGAATGGAATGCAGTGGAATAGAATGCAACGGAATCAAGCTGAGTGGAAAGGAATGGAATGGAATGGAATGGAACGGACTGGAAATAAGACGAGTGAAACGAAATGGAATGTAATGTAACGGAATGGAATGGAATGGAACGGAATGGAATGGTAACAATCCGAGTGGAATGGAATGGAAAGGAATGGAATGGAATGGAATGGAAAGGAATGGAATGGAATGGAATCAATGAGAGTGGAAAGTAGTAGAATGGAATGGAACGGAATCAACGAGAAGGGAATCAAATGGCATGGAATGGAATGGAATCTACCCAAGTGGAATGAAATGGAATTGAATGAAAAGAAATGGAATAGAATGCAATGGAATGGAATGGAATGGAATGAAATGGAATGGAAAATTCACGAGTGGAATGGTATCTAATGAAATGGAATGGAATGGAATAAACCCTAGTGCCATGTAATGGAGTGGAATGGAATGGAATGGAATGGAACGGAATCAGTGAGAAGGGAATCGAATGGCATGGAATGGAATGGAATCTACCCAAGTGGAATTGAATGGACTGTAATGGAATGGAATGGAATCAATGCGAGTGGAATGGAAAGGAATGGAATGGAATGGAATGTCATGGAATGGAATGGAATGGCATGGAACGGAATGGAATAGAATCAAACTGAGTGGAATGGAATGGAATGGAATGGAAAGGAATGCATTGGAATAGAATGGACAGGAATCAACCTGAGTGGAATGGAATGGAATGGAATGGAATGGAATGGAATGGAATCAACGCAAGTGAAACGAAATGGAATGGAATTGAATGGAATCAACCCAAGTGAAACGGAATGGAATGGAATGGAATGGCATGGAATGGAATAGAATCAAACCGAGTGGAATGGAATGGAATGGAATGGAAAGGAATGCATTGGAATAGAATGGACAGGAATCAACCTGAGTGGAATGGAATGGAATGGAATGGAATGGAAAGGAACGCATTGGAATAGAATGGACATGAATCAACCTGAGTGGAATGGAATGGAATGGAATGGAATGGAATGGAATGGAATGGAATCAAGGCGAGTGGAATGGAATAGAATGGAATGGAGAGGAATACAGTGGAATGGAATGGAATGGGATGGAATCAACCCGAGTGGAATGGAATAGAATGGAATGGAGAGGAATACAGTGGAATGGAATGGAATGGGATGGAATCAACCCGAGTGGAATGGAATGGAATGGAATGGAATGGAATGGAATGGAATGCTGTAGAATCAACCCGAGTGGAATGGAATGGAAGGGAAAGGAATGGAATGGAATGAACGCGAGTGTAATCGAATGAAATGGAATGGAATGCAATCAAACCACGTGGAATGGAATGGAATGGGATGGAATGGAATGGAATGGAATCGAACGGAGGGGAATTGCATGGACTGGACAGGAATCAACTCAAGTGTAACTGAATGGCATGGAATGGAAATGAATGCAATGGAATTGAATGGAAAGGAATGGAATCAACCAGAGTGGAATGGAATGAAATGGAATGGAATGGAAAATAATCCAATGGAATGGAATGGAATGGAATGGAATGGAATGGAATGGAATGGAATGGAATGGAATGGAATGGAATGGAAAAAACCCGAGTGGAATGGAATGGAATGAAATGGAAAGGAATGGAATGGAATGGAATGGAACGGAATCAACAAGAAGGGAATCGAATGGCATGGAATGGAATGGAATGAACCCGAGTGTAAAGGAATGGAATGGAATACCATGCTATGGAATTGAATGGAATGTCATGGCATGGAATGGAATGGAATCAACGTGAGTGGAATGGAATGGAATGGAATGGAATGGAATGGAATGCAATGGAATAGAATGGAAGGCAATCAACCTGAGAGGAATGGAATGGAATGGAATAGAATGGAATGGAATGGAATGGAATAGAATGGAATGGAATGGAAGAGAATGGAATGGAATGGGATGGAATCAACCCGAGTGGAATGGCATGGAATGAAATGGAATGCAACGGAATGGAATGGAATGGAATGGAATGGAATGGAATGCAATGGAATGGAATGGAATGGAATGGAATGGAATGGAATGGAATGGAATAAACCCTAATGCAATGGAATGGAATGGAATGGAATGGAATGGAATGGAATGGAATGAAATGGAATGGAATAAACCCTAGTGCAATGGAATGGAATGGAATGGAATCAACCCGAGAGGAATGAAATGGAAGGGAAAGGAATGGAATGGAATGAACCCGAGTGTATTGGAATGGAATGGAATGGAATGGAATGGAATCAACCCGCGTGGAATGGAATGGAATGGGATGGAATGGAATGCAATGGAATCGAACGGAGGGGAATGTCATGGAATGGAATGGAATCAAACGAAGTGTAATGGAATGGCATGGAATGGAATTGAATGAAATGGAATTGAATGGAAAGGAATGGAATCAACCCGAGTGGAATGGAATGGAAAGAAATGGAATGCCATGGAATAGAATGGAATGGAATCAACCTGAGTGGAATGGAATGGAATGGAAAGGAATAGAATGGAATGGAAAGGAATGAAATGGAATGGAATGGAATGGAATGAAATGAAATGGAAAGGAATCAACCCGAGTGGAATGGAATAGAATGGAATGGAGAGAAATTGAATGGAAAGGAAAGGAAAGGAGTGGAATCAACACGAGTGGAATGGAATGAAATGGAATGGAATGGAATGGAGTAGAATCAAACCGAGTGGAATGGAATGGAATGGAAAGGAAAGGAATGGAATCAACCCGGGAGGAATGAAATGGAAGGGAATGGAAAAGCAAGGAATGAACCCGAGTGGAATGGAATGGAATGGAAAAGAATGGAATCGAATGTAATGGAATGGAATGGAATGGAATGGAATGGAATGGAATGGAATGGAATGGAATGGAACGGAGTAGAATGCAATGGAGTGGAATAAATTCGGGAGGAAAGAATGGATTGCAATGGAATAGAATGGAATGGAATTGAATGGAATGGACTGCAATGGAATGGAATGGATTGCAATGGAAAGGAAACAACCCGAGTGAAATGGAAAGGAATGGAATGGAGTTGAATGGAATGGAAAGGAATGGAATGGAATCAACCCAAGTGGAATGGAATGGAATGGAATCAACGCCATTGAAACGGAATGGAATTGAATGGAATGGAAAGGAATAGAAACAACCCGAGTGGAATGAATGGAATGAGATAGAAAAAAATGGAATGGAATGGAATGGAATAAACCCAAGTGCAGTGGAATGGAATGGAATGGAATGGAATTGAAAGGAAAGGAATGGAATCAACGTGAGCGGAATGGAGACGAATGGATTGAAATGGAATGGAATACAATGGAATGGCAAGGCATGAAATGGAATGTAATGAACCCAAGTGGAATGGAATAGAATGGAACGGAATGCAATGGGATAGAATGGAATGGAATCAAGCTGAGTGGAAAGGAATGGAATGGAAAGGAATGGAATGGAATGGAATGGAATGGAATGGAATGGAATGGAATGGAATGGAACGGAATCAACCGGAGGGGAATGGAATGGAATGGAATGGAACGGAATGGAATGGAATAAACGTGAGTGAAACGGAATGGAATTGAATGCAATGGATGTGAATTGAATGGAATCAACCCGGGTGGAATGGAATGGAATGGATTGGAATGAAATAGAATGGATTGCAATGGAACGGAATCAACCCGATTGGAGTGGAATGGAGTATAATGGAATGGAATGGAATGGAATGGAATGGAATGGAATGGAATCATCCCTCGTGGAATGGAATGGAACGGAATGGAATCAACGACAGAGAAACGGATTAGAATGGAAGGGAACGGAGTGGAATAGAACGGAATGGAATCAGCACGAGTGAAACGGAATGAAATGGAATGGAATGGAATGGAATGGAATGGATTGGAATGGAATGGAGCGGAATGGAATAGAATGGAATGGAATGAAATGGAAGGCAAAAGAATGGAATGGAATGGAAGAAACTCCAGTGCAATGGAAAGGAATAATGGAATGGAATGGAATGGAATGGAATCAACGAGAAGGGAAAAGAGTGGCATGGAATGGAATGGAATCTAACCAAGTGGAATGGAATGGACTGTAATGGAATGGAATGGAATGAAATGGAATGGAATTTAATCAATGAGAGCGGAGTGGAAAAAATGGAAGGCAATGGATTGCAAGGGAATACAATGGATTGGCATGGCATGGAATGGAATGGAATCAACCCGAGTGTAATGGAATGGAATGGAATGGAATGCCACGGAATAGAAGGGAAAGGAATCAACCTGATTGGAATAGAATGGAATGGAAAGGAATGGAATGGAATTGAATGGAATGGAATGCAACAGAATGGAATGGAATGGAATGGAATGGAATGCAATGCAATGGAATGGAATCAAACCGAGTGGAATGGAATAGAATGGAATGGAGAGAAATAGAATGGAAAGGAATGGAATGGGGTGGAATCAACCCGAGTGGAATGGAATGGAATGGAATGGAATAGAATGGCATGGAGTAGAATCAAACCGAGTGGAATGGTATGGAATGGAATGGAATCAACCCGAGAGGAATGAAATAGAAGGGAATGGAATGGAATGGAATGAACCCGAGTAGAGTGGAATGGAATGGAATGGAATGGAATGGAATGGAATGGAATGGAATGGAATGGAATGGAATGGAAAGGAATGGAAAGGAATGGAATGGAATGGAATGGAATGGAATGGAATGGAATGGAATGGAATGGAGTGGAATGGAATGGAAAGGAATCAACCCGGGAGGAAAGGAATAGAAAGGAATGGAATGGAATGGAATGGAATGGAATGGAATGGATTGCGAAGGAATGGAATGGATTGCAATGGAAAGGAAACATCCCGAGTGAAATGGAATGGAATGGAAGGGAATGGAATCAACCCAAGTGGAATGGAATGGAATGGAATGGAACAGAATGGAATGGAATCAACGCGATTGAAACGGAATGGAATGGAATGGAATGGAATGGAAGAGAAACAACCCGAGTGGAATGAATGGAATCAAATGGAATGGAATGGAATGGAATGGAATAAACACTAGTGCAATGGAATGGAATGGAATGGAATGGAATGGAATTTAAAGGAATGGAATCAACGTGAGTGAAACAGAATGGCATGGAACGGAATGGAAAGGAATGGAATGGAATGGAGTGGAATGGAATGGAACGGAATCAACCCGGGAGGAAAGGAATAGAAAGGAATGGAATGGAATGGAATGGAATGGAATGGAATGGAATGGAATGGAATGGAATGCAAAGGAATGGAATGGATTGCAATGGAAAGGAAACATCCCGAGTGGAATGGAATGGAATGGAATGGAGTGGCATGGAATGGAATGGAATCAACCCAAGTGGAATGGAATGGAATGGAATGGAATGGAATGGAAAGGAATGGAATGGAATGGAATCAATGAGAGTGGAAAGTAGTAGAATGGATTGGAACGGAATCAACGAGAAGGGAATCAAATGGCATGGAATGGAATGGAATCTACCCGAGTGGAATGAAATGGAATTGAATGAAAGGAAATGGAATAGAATGCAATGGAGTGGAATGGAATGGAATGAAATGGAATGGAAAATTCAAGACTGGAATGGTATCTAATGAAATGGAATGGAATGGAATGGAATGGAATGGAATGCAAAGGAATGGAATGGATTGCAATGGAAAGGAAACATCCCGAGTGGAATGGAATGGAATGGAATGGAATGGAATGGAATCAACCAAAGTGGAATGGAATGGAATGGAATGGAACAGAATGGAATGGAATCAACGTGATTGAAATGGAATGGAATGGAATGGAATGGAATGGAAGAGAAACAAGCGGAGTGGAATGAATGGAATCAAATGGAATGGAATGGAATGGAAGGGAATGGAATGGAATGGAATGGAATAAACACTAGTGCAATGGAATGTAATTGAATGGAATGGAATGGAATTTAAAGGAATGCAATCAACGTGAGTGAAACAGAATGGAATGGAACGGAATGGAATGGAATGGAATGGAATGGAATAGGAATGGAATGGAATGGAATGGAATCAACCCGAGGGGTATGGAATGGAATGAAATGGAATGGCATGGAACGGAATAAAATAAAATGGAATAATCCCGAGTGCAATGGAACAGAACGGAATGGAATGGAATGGAATAGAATGGATTGGAATCAACGCGAGCAGAATGGAAACGAACGGATTGAAATGGAATGGAATACAAAGGAATGGCAAGCCATGGAATGGAATGGAATGAACCCGAGTGGAATGGAATGGAATGGAATGGAATGCAGTGGAATAGAATGCAACGGAATCAAGCTGAGTGGAAAGGAATGGAATGGAATGGAATGGAACGGACTGGAAATAAGACGAGTGAAACGAAATGGAATGTAATGTAACGGAATGGAATGGAATGGAACGGAATGGAATGGTAACAATCCGAGTGGAATGGAATGGAAAGGAATGGAATGGAATGGAATGGAAAGGAATGGAATGGAATGGAATCAATGAGAGTGGAAAGTAGTAGAATGGAATGGAACGGAATCAACGAGAAGGGAATCAAATGGCATGGAATGGAATGGAATCTACCCAAGTGGAATGAAATGGAATTGAATGAAAAGAAATGGAATAGAATGCAATGGAATGGAATGGAATGGAATGAAATGGAATGGAAAATTCACGAGTGGAATGGTATCTAATGAAATGGAATGGAATGGAATAAACCCTAGTGCCATGTAATGGAGTGGAATGGAATGGAATGGAATGGAACGGAATCAGTGAGAAGGGAATCGAATGGCATGGAATGGAATGGAATCTACCCAAGTGGAATTGAATGGACTGTAATGGAATGGAATGGAATCAATGCGAGTGGAATGGAAAGGAATGGAATGGAATGGAATGTCATGGAATGGAATGGAATGGCATGGAACGGAATGGAATAGAATCAAACTGAGTGGAATGGAATGGAATGGAATGGAAAGGAATGCATTGGAATAGAATGGACAGGAATCAACCTGAGTGGAATGGAATGGAATGGAATGGAATGGAATGGAATGGAATCAACGCAAGTGAAACGAAATGGAATGGAATTGAATGGAATCAACCCAAGTGAAACGGAATGGAATGGAATGGAATGGCATGGAATGGAATAGAATCAAACCGAGTGGAATGGAATGGAATGGAATGGAAAGGAATGCATTGGAATAGAATGGACAGGAATCAACCTGAGTGGAATGGAATGGAATGGAATGGAATGGAAAGGAACGCATTGGAATAGAATGGACATGAATCAACCTGAGTGGAATGGAATGGAATGGAATGGAATGGAATGGAATGGAATGGAATCAAGGCGAGTGGAATGGAATAGAATGGAATGGAGAGGAATACAGTGGAATGGAATGGAATGGGATGGAATCAACCCGAGTGGAATGGAATAGAATGGAATGGAGAGGAATACAGTGGAATGGAATGGAATGGGATGGAATCAACCCGAGTGGAATGGAATGGAATGGAATGGAATGGAATGGAATGGAATGCTGTAGAATCAACCCGAGTGGAATGGAATGGAAGGGAAAGGAATGGAATGGAATGAACGCGAGTGTAATCGAATGAAATGGAATGGAATGCAATCAAACCACGTGGAATGGAATGGAATGGGATGGAATGGAATGGAATGGAATCGAACGGAGGGGAATTGCATGGACTGGACAGGAATCAACTCAAGTGTAACTGAATGGCATGGAATGGAAATGAATGCAATGGAATTGAATGGAAAGGAATGGAATCAACCAGAGTGGAATGGAATGAAATGGAATGGAATGGAAAATAATCCAATGGAATGGAATGGAATGGAATGGAATGGAATGGAATGGAATGGAATGGAATGGAATGGAATGGAATGGAAAAAACCCGAGTGGAATGGAATGGAATGAAATGGAAAGGAATGGAATGGAATGGAATGGAACGGAATCAACAAGAAGGGAATCGAATGGCATGGAATGGAATGGAATGAACCCGAGTGTAAAGGAATGGAATGGAATACCATGCTATGGAATTGAATGGAATGTCATGGCATGGAATGGAATGGAATCAACGTGAGTGGAATGGAATGGAATGGAATGGAATGGAATGGAATGCAATGGAATAGAATGGAAGGCAATCAACCTGAGAGGAATGGAATGGAATGGAATAGAATGGAATGGAATGGAATGGAATAGAATGGAATGGAATGGAAGAGAATGGAATGGAATGGGATGGAATCAACCCGAGTGGAATGGCATGGAATGAAATGGAATGCAACGGAATGGAATGGAATGGAATGGAATGGAATGGAATGGAATGCAATGGAATGGAATGGAATGGAATGGAATGGAATGGAATGGAATGGAATAAACCCTAATGCAATGGAATGGAATGGAATGGAATGGAATGGAATGGAATGGAATGGAATGAAATGGAATGGAATAAACCCTAGTGCAATGGAATGGAATGGAATGGAATCAACCCGAGAGGAATGAAATGGAAGGGAAAGGAATGGAATGGAATGAACCCGAGTGTATTGGAATGGAATGGAATGGAATGGAATGGAATCAACCCGCGTGGAATGGAATGGAATGGGATGGAATGGAATGCAATGGAATCGAACGGAGGGGAATGTCATGGAATGGAATGGAATCAAACGAAGTGTAATGGAATGGCATGGAATGGAATTGAATGAAATGGAATTGAATGGAAAGGAATGGAATCAACCCGAGTGGAATGGAATGGAAAGAAATGGAATGCCATGGAATAGAATGGAATGGAGTCAACCTGAGTGGAATGGAATGGAATGGAAAGGAATAGAATGGAATGGAAAGGAATGAAATGGAATGGAATGGAATGGAATGAAATGAAATGGAAAGGAATCAACCCGAGTGGAATGGAATAGAATGGAATGGAGAGAAATTGAATGGAAAGGAAAGGAAAGGAGTGGAATCAACACGAGTGGAATGGAATGAAATGGAATGGAATGGAATGGAGTAGAATCAAACCGAGTGGAATGGAATGGAATGGAAAGGAAAGGAATGGAATCAACCCGGGAGGAATGAAATGGAAGGGAATGGAAAAGCAAGGAATGAACCCGAGTGGAATGGAATGGAATGGAACAGAATGGAATCGAATGTAATGGAATGGAATGGAATGGAATGGAATGGAATGGAATGGAATGGAACGGAGTAGAATGCAATGGAGTGGAATAAATTCGGGAGGAAAGAATGGATTGCAATGGAATAGAATGGAATGGAATTGAATGGAATGGACTGCAATGGAATGGAATGGATTGCAATGGAAAGGAAACAACCCGAGTGAAATGGAAAGGAATGGAATGGAGTTGAATGGAATGGAAAGGAATGGAATGGAATCAACCCAAGTGGAATGGAATGGAATGGAATCAACGCCATTGAAACGGAATGGAATTGAATGGAATGGAAAGGAATAGAAACAACCCGAGTGGAATGAATGGAATGAGATAGAAAAAAATGGAATGGAATGGAATGGAATAAACCCAAGTGCAGTGGAATGGAATGGAATGGAATGGAATTGAAAGGAAAGGAATGGAATCAACGTGAGCGGAATGGAGACGAATGGATTGAAATGGAATGGAATACAATGGAATGGCAAGGCATGAAATGGAATGTAATGAACCCAAGTGGAATGGAATAGAATGGAACGGAATGCAATGGGATAGAATGGAATGGAATCAAGCTGAGTGGAAAGGAATGGAATGGAAAGGAATGGAATGGAATGGAATGGAATGGAATGGAATGGAATGGAATGGAATGGAACGGAATCAACCGGAGGGGAATGGAATGGAATGGAATGGAACGGAATGGAATGGAATCAACGTGAGTGAAACGGAATGGAATTGAATGCAATGGATGTGAATTGAATGGAATCAACCCGGGTGGAATGGAATGGAATGGATTGGAATGAAATAGAATGGATTGCAATGGAACGGAATCAACCCGATTGGAGTGGAATGGAGTATAATGGAATGGAATGGAATGGAATGGAATGGAATGGAATGGAATCATCCCTCGTGGAATGGAATGGAACGGAATGGAATCAACGACAGAGAAACGGATTAGAATGGAAGGGAACGGAGTGGAATAGAACGGAATGGAATCAGCACGAGTGAAACGGAATGAAATGGAATGGAATGGAATGGAATGGAATGGATTGGAATGGAATGGAGCGGAATGGAATAGAATGGAATGGAATGAAATGGAAGGCAAAAGAATGGAATGGAATGGAAGAAACTCCAGTGCAATGGAAAGGAATAATGGAATGGAATGGAATGGAATGGAATCAACGAGAAGGGAAAAGAGTGGCATGGAATGGAATGGAATCTAACCAAGTGGAATGGAATGGACTGTAATGGAATGGAATGGAATGAAATGGAATGGAATTTAATCAATGAGAGCGGAGTGGAAAAAATGGAAGGCAATGGATTGCAAGGGAATACAATGGATTGGCATGGCATGGAATGGAATGGAATCAACCCGAGTGTAATGGAATGGAATGGAATGGAATGCCACGGAATAGAAGGGAAAGGAATCAACCTGATTGGAATAGAATGGAATGGAAAGGAATGGAATGGAATTGAATGGAATGGAATGCAACAGAATGGAATGGAATGGAATGGAATGGAATGCAATGCAATGGAATGGAATCAAACCGAGTGGAATGGAATAGAATGGAATGGAGAGAAATAGAATGGAAAGGAATGGAATGGGGTGGAATCAACCCGAGTGGAATGGAATGGAATGGAATGGAATAGAATGGCATGGAGTAGAATCAAACCGAGTGGAATGGTATGGAATGGAATGGAATCAACCCGAGAGGAATGAAATAGAAGGGAATGGAATGGAATGGAATGAACCCGAGTAGAGTGGAATGGAATGGAATGGAATGGAATGGAATGGAATGGAATGGAATGGAATGGAATGGAAAGGAATGGAAAGGAATGGAATGGAATGGAATGGAATGGAATGGAATGGAATGGAATGGAGTGGAATGGAATGGAAAGGAATCAACCCGGGAGGAAAGGAATAGAAAGGAATGGAATGGAATGGAATGGAATGGAATGGAATGGATTGCGAAGGAATGGAATGGATTGCAATGGAAAGGAAACATCCCGAGTGAAATGGAATGGAATGGAAGGGAATGGAATCAACCCAAGTGGAATGGAATGGAATGGAATGGAACAGAATGGAATGGAATCAACGCGATTGAAACGGAATGGAATGGAATGGAATGGAATGGAAGAGAAACAACCCGAGTGGAATGAATGGAATCAAATGGAATGGAATGGAATGGAATGGAATAAACACTAGTGCAATGGAATGGAATGGAATGGAATGGAATGGAATTTAAAGGAATGGAATCAACGTGAGTGAAACAGAATGGCATGGAACGGAATGGAAAGGAATGGAATGGAATGGAGTGGAATGGAATGGAACGGAATCAACCCGGGAGGAAAGGAATAGAAAGGAATGGAATGGAATGGAATGGAATGGAATGGAATGGAATGGAATGGAATGGAATGCAAAGGAATGGAATGGATTGCAATGGAAAGGAAACATCCCGAGTGGAATGGAATGGAATGGAATGGAGTGGCATGGAATGGAATGGAATCAACCCAAGTGGAATGGAATGGAATGGAATGGAATGGAATGGAAAGGAATGGAATGGAATGGAATCAATGAGAGTGGAAAGTAGTAGAATGGATTGGAACGGAATCAACGAGAAGGGAATCAAATGGCATGGAATGGAATGGAATCTACCCGAGTGGAATGAAATGGAATTGAATGAAAGGAAATGGAATAGAATGCAATGGAGTGGAATGGAATGGAATGAAATGGAATGGAAAATTCAAGACTGGAATGGTATCTAATGAAATGGAATGGAATGGAATGGAATGGAATGGAATGGAATGCAAAGGAATGGAATGGATTGCAATGGAAAGGAAACATCCCGAGTGGAATGGAATGGAATGGAATGGAATGGAATGGAATCAACCAAAGTGGAATGGAATGGAATGGAATGGAACAGAATGGAATGGAATCAACGTGATTGAAATGGAATGGAATGGAATGGAATGGAATGGAAGAGAAACAAGCGGAGTGGAATGAATGGAATCAAATGGAATGGAATGGAATGGAAGGGAATGGAATGGAATGGAATGGAATAAACACTAGTGCAATGGAATGTAATTGAATGGAATGGAATGGAATTTAAAGGAATGCAATCAACGTGAGTGAAACAGAATGGAATGGAACGGAATGGAATGGAATGGAATGGAATGGAATAGGAATGGAATGGAATGGAATGGAATCAACCCGAGGGGTATGGAATGGAATGAAATGGAATGGCATGGAACGGAATAAAATAAAATGGAATAATCCCGAGTGCAATGGAACAGAACGGAATGGAATGGAATGGAATAGAATGGATTGGAATCAACGCGAGCAGAATGGAAACGAACGGATTGAAATGGAATGGAATACAAAGGAATGGCAAGCCATGGAATGGAATGGAATGAACCCGAGTGGAATGGAATGGAATGGAATGGAATGCAGTGGAATAGAATGCAACGGAATCAAGCTGAGTGGAAAGGAATGGAATGGAATGGAATGGAACGGACTGGAAATAAGACGAGTGAAACGAAATGGAATGTAATGTAACGGAATGGAATGGAATGGAACGGAATGGAATGGTAACAATCCGAGTGGAATGGAATGGAAAGGAATGGAATGGAATGGAATGGAAAGGAATGGAATGGAATGGAATCAATGAGAGTGGAAAGTAGTAGAATGGAATGGAACGGAATCAACGAGAAGGGAATCAAATGGCATGGAATGGAATGGAATCTACCCAAGTGGAATGAAATGGAATTGAATGAAAAGAAATGGAATAGAATGCAATGGAATGGAATGGAATGGAATGAAATGGAATGGAAAATTCACGAGTGGAATGGTATCTAATGAAATGGAATGGAATGGAATAAACCCTAGTGCCATGTAATGGAGTGGAATGGAATGGAATGGAATGGAACGGAATCAGTGAGAAGGGAATCGAATGGCATGGAATGGAATGGAATCTACCCAAGTGGAATTGAATGGACTGTAATGGAATGGAATGGAATGGAATGGAATCAATGCGAGTGGAATGGAAAGGAATGGAATGGAATGGAATGCCATGGAATGGAATGGAATGGCATGGAACGGAATGGAATAGAATCAAACTGAGTGGAATGGAATGGAATGGAATGGAAAGGAATGCATTGGAATAGAATGGACAGGAATCAACCTGAGTGGAATGGAATGGAATGGAATGGAATGGAATGGAATGGAATCAACGCAAGTGAAACGAAATGGAATGGAATTGAATGGAATCAACCCAAGTGAAACGGAATGGAATGGAATGGAATGGCATGGAATGGAATAGAATCAAACCGAGTGGAATGGAATGGAATGGAATGGAAAGGAATGCATTGGAATAGAATGGACAGGAATCAACCTGAGTGGAATGGAATGGAATGGAATGGAATGGAAAGGAACGCATTGGAATAGAATGGACATGAATCAACCTGAGTGGAATGGAATGGAATGGAATGGAATGGAATGGAATGGAATGGAATCAAGGCGAGTGGAATGGAATAGAATGGAATGGAGAGGAATACAGTGGAATGGAATGGAATGGGATGGAATCAACCCGAGTGGAATGGAATAGAATGGAATGGAGAGGAATACAGTGGAATGGAATGGAATGGGATGGAATCAACCCGAGTGGAATGGAATGGAATGGAATGGAATGGAATGGAATGGAATGCTGTAGAATCAACCCGAGTGGAATGGAATGGAAGGGAAAGGAATGGAATGGAATGAACGCGAGTGTAATCGAATGAAATGGAATGGAATGCAATCAAACCACGTGGAATGGAATGGAATGGGATGGAATGGAATGGAATGGAATCGAACGGAGGGGAATTGCATGGACTGGACAGGAATCAACTCAAGTGTAACTGAATGGCATGGAATGGAAATGAATGCAATGGAATTGAATGGAAAGGAATGGAATCAACCAGAGTGGAATGGAATGAAATGGAATGGAATGGAAAATAATCCAATGGAATGGAATGGAATGGAATGGAATGGAATGGAATGGAATGGAATGGAATGGAATGGAAAAAACCCGAGTGGAATGGAATGGAATGAAATGGAAAGGAATGGAATGGAATGGAATGGAACGGAATCAACAAGAAGGGAATCGAATGGCATGGAATGGAATGGAATGAACCCGAGTGTAAAGGAATGGAATGGAATACCATGCTATGGAATTGAATGGAATGTCATGGCATGGAATGGAATGGAATCAACGTGAGTGGAATGGAATGGAATGGAATGGAATGGAATGGAATGCAATGGAATAGAATGGAAGGCAATCAACCTGAGAGGAATGGAATGGAATGGAATAGAATGGAATGGAATGGAATGGAATAGAATGGAATGGAATGGAAGAGAATGGAATGGAATGGGATGGAATCAACCCGAGTGGAATGGCATGGAATGAAATGGAATGCAACGGAATGGAATGGAATGGAATGGAATGGAATGGAATGGAATGCAATGGAATGGAATGGAATGGAATGGAATGGAATGGAATGGAATGGAATAAACCCTAATGCAATGGAATGGAATGGAATGGAATGGAATGGAATGGAATGGAATGGAATGAAATGGAATGGAATAAACCCTAGTGCAATGGAATGGAATGGAATGGAATCAACCCGAGAGGAATGAAATGGAAGGGAAAGGAATGGAATGGAATGAACCCGAGTGTATTGGAATGGAATGGAATGGAATGGAATGGAATCAACCCGCGTGGAATGGAATGGAATGGGATGGAATGGAATGCAATGGAATCGAACGGAGGGGAATGTCATGGAATGGAATGGAATCAAACGAAGTGTAATGGAATGGCATGGAATGGAATTGAATGAAATGGAATTGAATGGAAAGGAATGGAATCAACCCGAGTGGAATGGAATGGAAAGAAATGGAATGCCATGGAATAGAATGGAATGGAGTCAACCTGAGTGGAATGGAATGGAATGGAAAGGAATAGAATGGAATGGAAAGGAATGAAATGGAATGGAATGGAATGGAATGAAATGAAATGGAAAGGAATCAACCCGAGTGGAATGGAATAGAATGGAATGGAGAGAAATTGAATGGAAAGGAAAGGAAA
The DNA here is from genome assembly GCF_029289425.2 of Pan paniscus. NCBI lineage: Eukaryota > Metazoa > Chordata > Mammalia > Primates > Hominidae > Pan > Pan paniscus. Next base: position 36,299,038 of record NC_073270.2, read on the forward strand.
GGAGTGGAATCAACACGAGTGGAATGGAATGAAATGGAATGGAATGGAATGGAGTAGAATCAAACCGAGTGGAATGGAATGGAATGGAAAGGAAAGGAATGGAATCAACCCGGGAGGAATGAAATGGAAGGGAATGGAAAAGCAAGGAATGAACCCGAGTGGAATGGAATGGAATGGAACAGAATGGAATCGAATGTAATGGAATGGAATGGAATGGAATGGAATGGAATGGAATGGAATGGAACGGAGTAGAATGCAATGGAGTGGAATAAATTCGGGAGGAAAGAATGGATTGCAATGGAATAGAATGGAATGGAATTGAATGGAATGGACTGCAATGGAATGGAATGGATTGCAATGGAAAGGAAACAACCCGAGTGAAATGGAAAGGAATGGAATGGAGTTGAATGGAATGGAAAGGAATGGAATGGAATCAACCCAAGTGGAATGGAATGGAATGGAATCAACGCCATTGAAACGGAATGGAATTGAATGGAATGGAAAGGAATAGAAACAACCCGAGTGGAATGAATGGAATGAGATAGAAAAAAATGGAATGGAATGGAATGGAATAAACCCAAGTGCAGTGGAATGGAATGGAATGGAATGGAATTGAAAGGAAAGGAATGGAATCAACGTGAGCGGAATGGAGACGAATGGATTGAAATGGAATGGAATACAATGGAATGGCAAGGCATGAAATGGAATGTAATGAACCCAAGTGGAATGGAATAGAATGGAACGGAATGCAATGGGATAGAATGGAATGGAATCAAGCTGAGTGGAAAGGAATGGAATGGAAAGGAATGGAATGGAATGGAATGGAATGGAATGGAATGGAATGGAATGGAATGGAATGGAACGGAATCAACCGGAGGGGAATGGAATGGAATGGAATGGAACGGAATGGAATGGAATCAACGTGAGTGAAACGGAATGGAATTGAATGCAATGGATGTGAATTGAATGGAATCAACCCGGGTGGAATGGAATGGAATGGATTGGAATGAAATAGAATGGATTGCAATGGAACGGAATCAACCCGATTGGAGTGGAATGGAGTATAATGGAATGGAATGGAATGGAATGGAATGGAATGGAATGGAATCATCCCTCGTGGAATGGAATGGAACGGAATGGAATCAACGACAGAGAAACGGATTAGAATGGAAGGGAACGGAGTGGAATAGAACGGAATGGAATCAGCACGAGTGAAACGGAATGAAATGGAATGGAATGGAATGGAATGGAATGGAATGGATTGGAATGGAATGGAGCGGAATGGAATAGAATGGAATGGAATGAAATGGAAGGCAAAAGAATGGAATGGAATGGAAGAAACTCCAGTGCAATGGAAAGGAATAATGGAATGGAATGGAATGGAATGGAATCAACGAGAAGGGAAAAGAGTGGCATGGAATGGAATGGAATCTAACCAAGTGGAATGGAATGGACTGTAATGGAATGGAATGGAATGAAATGGAATGGAATTTAATCAATGAGAGCGGAGTGGAAAAAATGGAAGGCAATGGATTGCAAGGGAATACAATGGATTGGCATGGCATGGAATGGAATGGAATCAACCCGAGTGTAATGGAATGGAATGGAATGGAATGCCACGGAATAGAAGGGAAAGGAATCAACCTGATTGGAATAGAATGGAATGGAAAGGAATGGAATGGAATTGAATGGAATGGAATGCAACAGAATGGAATGGAATGGAATGGAATGGAATGCAATGCAATGGAATGGAATCAAACCGAGTGGAATGGAATAGAATGGAATGGAGAGAAATAGAATGGAAAGGAATGGAATGGGGTGGAATCAACCCGAGTGGAATGGAATGGAATGGAATGGAATAGAATGGCATGGAGTAGAATCAAACCGAGTGGAATGGTATGGAATGGAATGGAATCAACCCGAGAGGAATGAAATAGAAGGGAATGGAACGGAATGGAATGAACCCGAGTAGAGTGGAATGGAATGGAATGGAATGGAATGGAATGGAATGGAATGGAATGGAATGGAATGGAATGGAATGGAATGGAAAGGAATGGAAAGGAATGGAATGGAATGGAATGGAATGGAATGGAATGGAATGGAATGGAGTGGAATGGAATGGAAAGGAATCAACCCGGGAGGAAAGGAATAGAAAGGAATGGAATGGAATGGAATGGAATGGAATGGAATGGATTGCGAAGGAATGGAATGGATTGCAATGGAAAGGAAACATCCCGAGTGAAATGGAATGGAATGGAAGGGAATGGAATCAACCCAAGTGGAATGGAATGGAATGGAATGGAACAGAATGGAATGGAATCAACGCGATTGAAACGGAATGGAATGGAATGGAATGGAATGGAAGAGAAACAACCCGAATGGAATGAATGGAATCAAATGGAATGGAATGGAATGGAATGGAATAAACACTAGTGCAATGGAATGGAATGCAATGGAATGGAATGGAATTTAAAGGAATGGAATCAACGTGAGTGAAACAGAATGGCATGGAACGGAATGGAAAGGAATGGAATGGAATGGAGTGGAATGGAATGGAACGGAATCAACCCGGGAGGAAAGGAATAGAAAGGAATGGAATGGAATGGAATGGAATGGAATGGAATGCAAAGGAATGGAATGCAAAGGAATGGAATGGATTGCAATGGAAAGGAAACATCCCGAGTGGAATGGAATGGAATGGAATGGAGTGGCATGGAATGGAATGGAATCAACCCAAGTGGAATGGAATGGAATGGAATGGAATGGAATGGAAAGGAATGGAATGGAATGGAATCAATGAGAGTGGAAAGTAGTAGAATGGATTGGAACGGAATCAACGAGAAGGGAATCAAATGGCATGGAATGGAATGGAATCTACCCGAGTGGAATGAAATGGAATTGAATGAAAGGAAATGGAATAGAATGCAATGGAGTGGAATGGAATGGAATGAAATGGAATGGAAAATTCAAGACTGGAATGGTATCTAATGAAATGGAATGGAATGGAATGGAATGGAATGGAATGCAAAGGAATGGAATGGATTGCAATGGAAAGGAAACATCCCGAGTGGAATGGAATGGAATGGAATGGAATGGAATGGAATCAACCAAAGTGGAATGGAATGGAATGGAATGGAACAGAATGGAATGGAATCAACGTGATTGAAATGGAATGGAATGGAATGGAATGGAATGGAAGAGAAACAAGCGGAGTGGAATGAATGGAATCAAATGGAATGGAATGGAATGGAAGGGAATGGAATGGAATGGAATGGAATAAACACTAGTGCAATGGAATGTAATTGAATGGAATGGAATGGAATTTAAAGGAATGCAATCAACGTGAGTGAAACAGAATGGAATGGAACGGAATGGAATGGAATGGAATGGAATGGAATAGGAATGGAATGGAATGGAATGGAATCAACCCGAGGGGTATGGAATGGAATGAAATGGAATGGCATGGAACGGAATAAAATAAAATGGAATAATCCCGAGTGCAATGGAACAGAACGGAATGGAATGGAATGGAATAGAATGGATTGGAATCAACGCGAGCAGAATGGAAACGAACGGATTGAAATGGAATGGAATACAAAGGAATGGCAAGCCATGGAATGGAATGGAATGAACCCGAGTGGAATGGAATGGAATGGAATGGAATGCAGTGGAATAGAATGCAACGGAATCAAGCTGAGTGGAAAGGAATGGAATGGAATGGAATGGAACGGACTGGAAATAAGACGAGTGAAACGAAATGGAATGTAATGTAACGGAATGGAATGGAATGGAACGGAATGGAATGGTAACAATCCGAGTGGAATGGAATGGAATGGAATGGAATGGAATGGAATGGAATGGAAAGGAATGGAATGGAATGGAATCAATGAGAGTGGAAAGTAGTAGAATGGAATGGAACGGAATCAACGAGAAGGGAATCAAATGGCATGGAATGGAATGGAATCTACCCAAGTGGAATGAAATGGAATTGAATGAAAAGAAATGGAATAGAATGCAATGGAATGGAATGGAATGGAATGAAATGGAATGGAAAATTCACGAGTGGAATGGTATCTAATGAAATGGAATGGAATGGAATAAACCCTAGTGCCATGTAATGGAGTGGAATGGAATGGAATGGAATGGAACGGAATCAGTGAGAAGGGAATCGAATGGCATGGAATGGAATGGAATCTACCCAAGTGGAATTGAATGGACAGTAATGGAATGGAATGGAATGGAATGGAATCAATGCGAGTGGAATGGAAAGGAATGGAATGGAATGGAATGCCATGGAATGGAATGGAATGGCATGGAACGGAATGGAATAGAATCAAACTGAGTGGAATGGAATGGAATGGAATGGAAAGGAATGCATTGGAATAGAATGGACAGGAATCAACCTGAGTGGAATGGAATGGAATGGAATGGAATGGAATCAACGCAAGTGAAACGAAATGGAATGGAATTGAATGGAATCAACCCAAGTGAAACGGAATGGAATGGAATGGAATGGATTGGGATTGAATGGAATCAACCAGAGTGGAATAGAATGGAATGGATTGGAATGAAATAGAATGGATTGCAATGGAATGGATTCAACCCGAGTGAAATGGAATGGAATATAATGGAATGGAATGGAATGCAATGCAATGCAATGGAATGGAATGGAATGGAATCATCCCGAGTGGAATGGAATGGAATGGAATGAAATGAAATGGAACAGAACGGAATGGAATGGAAAGGAATGGAATCAACGCAAGTGAAACGGATTGGAATGGAGTGGAATGGAATGGAATGGTATGGAATGGAATCCACGCGAGTGAAAGGGAATGAACCGGAATGAAATTGAATGGAATGGAATGGAATGGAATCCACGTGAGTGAAACGGAATGAAACGGAATGGAATGGAATGGAATGGAATGGATTGCAATGGAATGGAATGGAATGGAATGCAATGGAATGGAAAGAACCCGAGTGGAATGGAATGGAATGAAATTGAAAGGAATGGAATGGAATGGAATGGAACGGAATCAACGAGAAGGGAATTGAATGGCATGGAATGGAATGGAAAGAACCCGAGTGTAAAGGAATGGAATGGAATGGAATGCCATGGAATACAATGGAATGGAATGGAATGTCATGGAATAGAATGGAATGGCATGGCATGGCATGGAATGGAATTAACCAGAGTGGAATTGAATGGAATGGAATGGAATGGAATGGAATTCAATGGAATAGAAAGGAATGGAATCAACCTGAGAGGAATGGAATGGAATGGAAGAGAATGGAATGGAATGGCATGGAATCAACCCGGGTGGAATGGAATGGGATGAAATGGAATGGGATGGAATGGAATGGCAAGCAATGGAATGGAATGGCATGGAATGGAATGGAATAAACTCTCGTGCAATGGAATTTAATGGAATGGAATGGAATGGAATCAACGTGAGTGGAATGCAAAGGAAAGGAATGGAATGGAATGGAAGGGAATAGAATGGGAGGGCATGGCATGGAATGGAATATAATCAACACGAGTGGAATGGAATGAAATGCAATGGAATAGAATGGAATGGAATCAACCTGAGTGAAATGGAATGGAATGGAAAGAAATGGAATGGAATGCAAAGGAATGGAATGGAATGGAATGGAATGGAATGGAATGGAATGGAATGGAATGGAATAGAATGGAATGGAATGGAATGGAATTAAACCGAGTGGAATGGAAGGGAATGGATTGGAATGGAACGGAATCAACGCGAGTGAAACGCAATGGAATGGAATGGAATGAAAAAGAATGGAATTCAATGGAATTAACCCGAGTGGAATGGAATGGAATGGATTGCAATGCAATGGAATGAACCCGAGTGGAATGTAGTGGAATAGAATGGAATGGAATGGAGTAGAATGGAATGGAATGGAATCATCCCGAGTGGAATGGAATGCAATTGAATGAAATGAAATGGAATAGAATGCAATGGAATGGAATGGAATGGAATGGAATGAAATGGAATGGAAAAAACACGAGTGGAATGGTATCTAATGGAATGGAATGGAATGGAATGGAATGGAATGGAATGGAATGGAATCAGTGAGAAGGGAATCGAATGGCATGGAATGGAATGGAATCTACCCAACTGGAATTGAATGCACTGTAATGGAATGGAATGGAATGGAATGGAATCAATGTGAGCGGAAAGGAAAGGAATGGAATGGAATGGAATGCCATGGAATGGAATGGAATGGCATGGCATGGAATGGAGTAGAATCAAACCGAGTGGAATGGAATGGAATGGAATGGAAAGGAATGCTTTGGAATAGAATGGACAGGAATCAACCTGAGTGGAATGGAATGGAATGGAATGGAATGGAATGGAATGAAGGCGAGTGGAATGGAATAAAATGGAATGGAGAGGAATACAATGGAATGGAATGGGATGGAATCAACCCGAGTGGAATGGAATGGAAGGGAATGGAATGGAATGGAATGGAGTAGAATCAACCCGAGTGGAATGGAAGGGAAGGGAAAGGAATGCAATGGAATGAACGCGAGAGTAATGGAATGGAATGGAATGGAATGGAATCAACCCACGTGGAATGGAATGGAATGGAATGGAATCGAACGGAGGGGAATGGCATGGAATGGACAGGAATCAGCCCAAGTGTAAGTGAATGGCATGGAATGGAATTGAATGCAATGGAATTGAACGGAAAGGAATGGAAACAACCAGAGTGGAATGGAATGCAATGGAATGGAATGGAATGGAATCGAACGGAACGGAATGGAATGGAATGGAATGGAATGGAATGGAATGGAATGGAACGGAATGGAATGGAAAAAACCCGAGTGGAATGGAATGCAATGAAATGGAAAGGAATGGAATCGAATGGAATGGAACGGAATCAACAAGAAGGGAATCGAATGGCATGGAATTGAATGGAATGAACCCGAGTGTAAAGGAATGGAATGGAATGGAATGCTATGGAATTGAATGGAATGGCATGGCATGGAATGGAATGGAATCAACGCGAATGGAATGGAATGGAATGGAATGGAATGGAATGGAATGGAATGCAATGCAATGGAATGCAATGGAATAGAATGGAAGGGAATCAACCTGAGAGGAATGGAATGGAATGGAATAGAATGGAATGGAATGGAAGAGAATGGAATGGAATGGAAGAGAATGGAATGGAATGGGATGGAATCAACCCGAGTGGAATGGAATGGAATGCAGTGGAATGGAATGGAATGGAATAAACCCTAGTGCAATGGAATGGAATGGAATGGAATGGAATGGAATGGAATGGAATGGAATGGAATGGAATCAACCCGAGAGGAATGAAATGGAAGGGAAAGGAATGGGATGGAATGAACCCGAGTGTAATGGAATGGAATGGAATGGAATGGAATGGAATGGAATGGAATGGAATCGAACAGAGGGGAATGGCATGGAATGGAATGGAATCAAACCAAGTGTAATGGAATGTCATGGAATGGAATTGAATGAAATGGAATTGAATGGAAAGGAATGGAATCAACCCGAGTGGAATGGCATGGAAACAAATGGAATGCCATGGAATAGAATGGAATGGAATCAACCTGAGTGGAATGGAATGGAATGGAAAGGAATGGAATGCAATGGAAAGGAATGAAATGGAATGGAATGGAATGGAATGAAATGGAAAGGAATCAACCTGAGTGGAATGGAATACAATGGAATGGAGAGAAATTGAATGGAAAGGAATGGCATGGGGTGGAATCAACACGAGTGGAATGGAATGGAATGGAATGGAATGGAATGGAGTAGAATCAAACCGAGTGGAATGGAATGGAATGGAATGGAATCAACCCGGGAGGAATGAAATGGAAGGGAATGGAAAAGCCAGGAATGGAACCGAGTGGAATGGAATGGAATGGAATGGAATGGAATGGAATGGAATAGAGTAGAATGCAATGGAATGGAATAAATTCGAGAGGAAAGGAATGGATTGGAATGGAATGGAATGGAATGGAATGGAGTGGAATGGAATGGACTGCAATGGAATGGAATGGATTGCAATGGAAAGGAAACAACCCGAGTGAAATGGAAAGGAATGGACTGGAGTTGAATGGAATGGAATGGAATGGAATGGAATCAAACCATGTGGAATGGAATGGAATGGAATGGAATGGAATCAACGCCATTGAAACGGAATGGAATTGAATGGAATGGAAAGGAATAGAAACAACCCAAGTGGAATGAATGCAATGAGGTAGAAAAAAATAGAATGGAATGGAATGGAATGAACCCAAGTGCAATGGAATGGAATGGAATGGAATTGAAAGGAAAGGAATGGAATCAACATGAGTGAAACGGAATGGAATGGAATGGAATAGGAATGGAATGGAATGGAATGGAATCAACCCGAGGGGTATGGAATGGAATGAAATGGAATGGCATGGAACGGAACACAATGGAATGGAATAATCCCGATGGCAATGAAACAGAACGGAATGGAATGGAATGGAATGGAATAAAATGGAATGGAATCAACACGAGCGGAATGGAGATGAATGGATTGAAATGGAATGGAATACAATGGAATGGCAAGGCATGGAATGGAATGGAATGAACCCAAGTGGAATGGAATAGAATGGAATGGAATGCAATGGAATAGAATGGAATGGAATCAAGCTGAGTGGAAAGGAATGGAATGGAAAGGAACGGAATGGAATGGAATGGAATGGAATGGAATGGAATGGAATGGAATGGAATGGAACGGAATCAACCTGAGTGGAATGGAATGGAATGGAATGGAACGGAATGGAATCAACCCTACTGGAATGCAGTGGAATGGAATGGAACGGAATGGAATGGAATGGAATCAACGTGAGTGAAACGGAATGGAATTGAATGGAATGGATTTGAATTGAATGGAATCAACCCGGGTGGAAGGGAATGGAATGGATTGGAATGAAATAGAATGGATTGCAATGGAATGGAATCTACCCGAGTGGAGTGGAATGGAGTATAATGGAATGGAATGGAATGGAATGGCATTGAATGGAATGGAATGGAATCATCTCGCGTGGAATGGAATGGAATGGAATGGAATCAATGAGAGAGAAACGGATTAGAATGGAAGGGAACGGAGTGGAATAGAAGGGAATGGAAAGAGCACGAGTGAAAAGGAATGAAATGGAATGGAATGGAATGGATTGGAATGGAATGGAACGGAATGGAATAGAATGGAATGGAATGAAATGGAATGGAAAGGAATGGAATGGAATGGAATGGAAGAAACTCCAGTGCAATGGAAAGGAATAATGGAATGGAATGCAATGGAATGGAATCAACGAGAAGGGAAATGAGTGGCATGGAATGGAATGGAATCTACCCAAGTGGAATGGAATGGAATGGAATGGAACAGAATGGAATGGAAACAATGCAATTGAAACGGAATGGAATGGAATGGAATGGAATGGAAGAGAAACAACCCGAGTGGAATGAATGGAATGGAATGGAAGTGAATGGAATGGAATGGAATGGAATGGAATAAAAACTAGTGCAATGGAATGGAATTGAATAGAATGGAATGGAATTTAAAGGAATGGAATCAACGTGAGTGAAACAGAATGGAATGGAACGGAATGCCATGGAATGGAATGGAATAGGAATGGAATGGAATGGAATGGAATCAACCCGAGGGGTATGGATTGGAATGAAGTGGAATGGCATTGAACGGAATAGAATAAAATGGAATAATCCCGAGTGCAGTGGAACGGAACGGAATGGAATGGAATGGAATAGAATGGAATGGAATCAACGCGAGCATAATGGAAACGAATGGATTGAAATTGAATGGAATAAAAAGGAATGGCAAGACGTGGAATGGAATGGAATGAACCCAAGTGGAATGGAATGGAATGGAATGGAATGCAATGGAATAGAATGGAATGGAAACAAGCTGAGTGGAAAGGAATGGAATGGAATGCAATGGAATAGAATGGAATGGAAGCAAGCTGAGTGGAATGGAATGGAATGGAATGGAATGGAATGGAATGGAATGGAAATAACGCGAGTGAAATGAAATGGAATGTAATGGAACGGAATGGAATGGAATGGAACGGAATGGAATGGTAACAATCCGAGTGGAATGGAATGGAATGAAATGGAATGGAATGGAATGGAAAGGAATGGAATGGAATGGAATCAATGAGAGTGGAAAGTAGTAGAATGGAATGGAACAGAATCAAAGAGAAGGGAATCAAATGGCATGGAATGGAATGGAATCTACCCGAGTGGAATGGAATGGAATGGAGAGAATGGAATTAACGGGAGTGAAACGGAATGGAATGGAATGGAATGGAATGGAATGGAATCAACGTGAGTGAAATGAAATGGAATGGAATGGAATGGAATGGAGTGGAATCAACCCGAGTGGAATGGAATGGAATGAAATGGAATGTAATGGAATTGAATGGAACGGATTGGAAGGGAAAGAACCAGAGTGTAATGGAATGGAATGGAATGAAATGGAATGGAATGGAATGGAATGGAATAGAATGGAATGGAATGGAATGGAATAGAATGGAATGGAATGGAACGGAACGGAATGGAATGGAATGGAATGGAATGGAATGGAATGGAATGGAATCAACGCGAGTGAAACGGAATGGAATGAAATGGAATGGAATGGAGTGGCATGGAATGGAATGGAATGGAATGGAATGGAATGGAATGGAATGGAATCAACCTGAGGGGAAAGGAATGGAATGGAATGGAATAAACCCAAGGGCAATGGAATGGATTGGAATGGAATGGAACGGAATGGAATGGAATGGAAAGGAATCAAAGCGAGTGGAATGGAATGGAATGGAGTGGAATGGAATCAATGAGAAGGAATCGAATGGCATGGAAAGGAGTGGAATCTACCCGAATGCAATGGAATGGAATGGAATGGAAAGGAACGGAGTGGAATGGAATGGAATGGAATGGAACGGAGTGGAATGGAATGGAATGGAATGGAACGGAGTGGAATGGAATGGAATGGAATGGAACGGAGTGGAATGGAATGGAATGGAATGGAATGGAATGGAATGGAACGGAGTGGAATGGAATGGAATGGAATGGAAAGGAGTGGAATGGAATGGAATGCAATGGAATGGAAAGAACCCGAGTGGAATGGAAAGGAATGGAATGGAATGCCATGGAATAGAATGGAATGGCATGGCATGGAATGGAATGGAATTAACCAGAGTGGAATGGAATGGATGGAATGGAATTGAAAGGAATGCAATGGAATAGAAAGGAGTGGAATCAACCTGAGAGGAATGGAATGGAATGGAATGGAAGAGAATGGAATGAAATGTCATGGAATCAACCCGCGTGGAATGGAATGGAATGCAATGGAAAGGGATGGGATGGAATGGAATGGAATGCAATGGAATGGAATGGCATGGAATGGAATGGAATAAACTCTCGTGCAATTGAATTTAATGGAATGGAATGGAAGAGAATCAACGTGAGTGGATTGCAAAAGAAAGGAATGGAATGGAATGGAAGGGAATAGAATGGGATGGCATGGCATGGAATGGAATATAATCAACACGAGTGGAATGGAATGCAATGCAATGAAATAGAATGGAATGGAATCAACCTGAGTGGAATGGAATAGAGTGGAAAGAAATGGAATGGAATGCAAAGGAATGGAATGGAATGGAATGGAATGGAATGGAATGGAATGGAATGGAATAGAATGGAATGGAATGGAGTGGAATGGAATGGAATGGAATGGAATGGAACGGAGTGGAATGGAATGGAATGGAATGGAGTGGAATGGAATGGAATGGAAAGGAATCAACCCGGGAGGAAAGGAATAGAAAGGAATGGAATGGAATGGAATGCAATGGAATGGAATGGAATGGAATGGAATGGAATGGAATGGAATGGATTGCAAAGGAATGGAATGGATTGAAATGGAAAGGAAACATGCCGAGTGAAATGGAATGGAATGGAATGGAATGGAATGGAATCCACCCAAGTGGAATGGAATGGAATGGAATGGAACAGAATGGAATGGAATCAACGCGACTGAAACGGAATGGAATGGAATGGAAGAGAAACAACCCAAGTGGAATGAATGGAATCAAATGGAATGGAACGGAATGGAATGGAATAAACACTAGTGCAATGGAATGGAATGGAATGGAATGGAATGGAATGGAATGGAATGGAATGGAATGGAATCAACCTGGGCGGAAAAGAATAGAAAGGAATGGAATGGAATGGAATGGAGTGGAATGGAATTGAATTGAATGGATTGCAAAGGAATGGAATGGATTTCAATGGAAAGGAAACGTCCCGAGTGGAATGGAATGGAATGGAATGGAATGGAATGGAATGGAATGGAATCAACCCAAGTGGAATGGAATGGAATGGAATGGAACAGAATGGAATGGAACAGAATGGAATGGAATCATCGCGATTGAAACGGAATGGAATGGAATGGACTGGAATGGAAGAGAAACAACCCGAGTGGAATGAATGGAATCAAATGGAATGGAATGGAAGAGAAACAACCCGAGTGGAATGAAAGGAATCAAATGGAATGGAATGGAATTTAATGGAATGGAATGGAATGGAATGGAATAAACACTAGTGCAATGGAATGGAATTGAGTGGAATGGAATGGAATGGAATGGAATTTAAAGGAATGGAATCAACATCAGTGAAAGAGAATGGAATGGAACAGAATGGAATGGAATGGAATGGAATAGGAATGGAATGGAATGGAATGGAATGGAATCAACCCGAGGGGGATGGAATGGAATGAAATGGAATGGCATGGAACGGAATAGAAAAAAATGGAATAATCCCGAGTGCAATGGAATGGAAAGGAATGGAATGGAATGGAATAGAATGGAATGGAATCAACGCGAGCAGAATGGAAACGAATGGATTTAAATGGAATGGAATACAAAGGAATGGCAAGGCATGGAATGGAATGGAATAAACCCGAGTTGAATGGAATGGAATGGAATGGAATGCAATGGAATAGAATGCAATGGAATCAAGCTGAGTGGAATGGAATGGAATGGAATGGAATGGAATGGAATGGAATGGAATCAACACGAGTGGAATGGAATGGAATGGAATGGAATGGAATGGAATGGAATGGAATCAACCCTAGTGGAATGCAGTGGAATGGAATGGAACGGAATGGAATGGAATGGAATGGAATGGAATGGAACGCAATCAACGTGAGTGAAACGGAATGGAATGCAATGGAATGAAATGGAATTGAATGGAATCAACTCGAGTGGAATGGAATGCAATGGATTGGAATGAAATAGAATGGATTGCAATGGAATGGAATCAACCCGAGTGGAGTGGAATGCAGTATAATGGAATGGAATGGAATGGAATGGAACGGAGTGGAATGGAATGGAATGGAATGGAATGGAACGGAGTGGAATGGAATGGAATGGAATGGAAAGGAGTGGAATGGAATGGAATGCAATGGAATGGAAAGAACCCGAGTGGAATGGAAAGGAATGGAATGGAATGCCATGGAATAGAATGGAATGGCATGGCATGGAATGGAATGGAATTAACCAGAGTGGAATGGAATGGATGGAATGGAATTGAAAGGAATGCAATGGAATAGAAAGGAGTGGAATCAACCTGAGAGGAATGGAATGGAATGGAATGGAAGAGAATGGAATGAAATGTCATGGAATCAACCCGCGTGGAATGGAATGGAATGCAATGGAAAGGGATGGGATGGAATGGAATGGAATGCAATGGAATGGAATGGCATGGAATGGAATGGAATAAACTCTCGTGCAATTGAATTTAATGGAATGGAATGGAAGAGAATCAACGTGAGTGGATTGCAAAAGAAAGGAATGGAATGGAATGGAAGGGAATAGAATGGGATGGCATGGCATGGAATGGAATATAATCAACACGAGTGGAATGGAATGCAATGCAATGAAATAGAATGGAATGGAATCAACCTGAGTGGAATGGAATAGAGTGGAAAGAAATGGAATGGAATGCAAAGGAATGGAATGGAATGGAATGGAATGGAATGGAATGGAATGGAATGGAATAGAATGGAATGGAATGGAGTGGAATGGAATGGAATGGAATGGAATGGAACGGAGTGGAATGGAATGGAATGGAATGGAGTGGAATGGAATGGAATGGAAAGGAATCAACCCGGGAGGAAAGGAATAGAAAGGAATGGAATGGAATGGAATGCAATGGAATGGAATGGAATGGAATGGAATGGAATGGAATGGAATGGATTGCAAAGGAATGGAATGGATTGAAATGGAAAGGAAACATGCCGAGTGAAATGGAATGGAATGGAATGGAATGGAATGGAATCCACCCAAGTGGAATGGAATGGAATGGAATGGAACAGAATGGAATGGAATCAACGCGACTGAAACGGAATGGAATGGAATGGAAGAGAAACAACCCAAGTGGAATGAATGGAATCAAATGGAATGGAACGGAATGGAATGGAATAAACACTAGTGCAATGGAATGGAATGGAATGGAATGGAATGGAATGGAATGGAATGGAATGGAATCAACCTGGGCGGAAAAGAATAGAAAGGAATGGAATGGAATGGAATGGAGTGGAATGGAATTGAATTGAATGGATTGCAAAGGAATGGAATGGATTTCAATGGAAAGGAAACGTCCCGAGTGGAATGGAATGGAATGGAATGGAATGGAATGGAATGGAATGGAATCAACCCAAGTGGAATGGAATGGAATGGAATGGAACAGAATGGAATGGAACAGAATGGAATGGAATCATCGCGATTGAAACGGAATGGAATGGAATGGACTGGAATGGAAGAGAAACAACCCGAGTGGAATGAATGGAATCAAATGGAATGGAATGGAAGAGAAACAACCCGAGTGGAATGAAAGGAATCAAATGGAATGGAATGGAATTTAATGGAATGGAATGGAATGGAATGGAATAAACACTAGTGCAATGGAATGGAATTGAGTGGAATGGAATGGAATGGAATGGAATTTAAAGGAATGGAATCAACATCAGTGAAAGAGAATGGAATGGAACAGAATGGAATGGAATGGAATGGAATAGGAATGGAATGGAATGGAATGGAATGGAATCAACCCGAGGGGGATGGAATGGAATGAAATGGAATGGCATGGAACGGAATAGAAAAAAATGGAATAATCCCGAGTGCAATGGAATGGAAAGGAATGGAATGGAATGGAATAGAATGGAATGGAATCAACGCGAGCAGAATGGAAACGAATGGATTTAAATGGAATGGAATACAAAGGAATGGCAAGGCATGGAATGGAATGGAATAAACCCGAGTTGAATGGAATGGAATGGAATGGAATGCAATGGAATAGAATGCAATGGAATCAAGCTGAGTGGAATGGAATGGAATGGAATGGAATGGAATGGAATGGAATGGAATGGAATCAACACGAGTGGAATGGAATGGAATGGAATGGAATGGAATGGAATGGAATGGAATCAACCCTAGTGGAATGCAGTGGAATGGAATGGAACGGAATGGAATGGAATGGAATGGAATGGAATGGAACGCAATCAACGTGAGTGAAACGGAATGGAATGCAATGGAATGAAATGGAATTGAATGGAATCAACTCGAGTGGAATGGAATGCAATGGATTGGAATGAAATAGAATGGATTGCAATGGAATGGAATCAACCCGAGTGGAGTGGAATGCAGTATAATGGAATGGAATGGAATGGAATGGAATGGAATGGAATGGAATGGCATCATCCCGCGTGGAATGGAATGGAATGGAATGGAATCAACGCGAGAGAAACGGATTGGAATGGAAGGGAACGGAGTGGAATAGAACGGAATGGAATCAACACGACTGAAACGGAATGAAATGGAATGGAATGGAATGGAATGGATTGGAATGGAATGGAACGGAATGGAATAGAATGGAATGGAAAGAAATGGAATAGAAAGGAATGGAATGGAATGGAATAGAATAAACTCTAGTGCAATGGAATGGAATGGAATGGAATGGAATGGAATGGGATGGAATGGAATCAACGAGAAGGGAATCGAGTGGCATGGAATGGAATGGAATCTACCCGAGTGGAATGGAATGGACTGTAATGGATTGGAAAGTAATGGGATGGAATCAAATTTAGAGGATTTGAAAGGAATGGAATGGAATGGAATGGAAGGGAGTAGAATGGAATGGCATGGCATGGAATAGAATGAAATCAGCACGAGTGGAATGGAATGGAATGGAATGCAATGGAATGGAATGGAATGGAATCACCCTGAGTGGAAAGGAATGGAATGGAAAGGAATGAAATGGAATGGAATTAACCCGAGTGGAATATAATCGAATGGAATGGAATGGAATGGAACGGAATGGAATGGAATGGAATGAAGTGGAATAAACGCGAGTGAAACGGAATGGAATGGAAAGGAATGGAATGGTATGAAATTGAATGGAATCAACCCGAGTGGAATGGAATGGAAAGGAATGCAATGGAATACATTGGAATGGAATCAACCAGAGTTGATTGAAAGGAATGTAAAGGAATGGAATGGAATGGAATCAACCCTAGTGGAATGGAATAGAATGGAAGGGAGAGGAATAGAATGGAATGGAATGGAATGGAATGGAATGAAATGGAATGGAATGGAAAAAACCCGACTGGAATGGAATGGAATGAATTGGAAAGGAATGGAAGGGAAGGGAATGGATCGGAATAAGAGAAGGGATCGAATGGCATTGAATGGAATGGAATGAAACCAAGGGTAAAGGAACGGAATGGAATAGAATGCAGTGGAATAGAATAGAATGGCATGGCATGGAATGGAATGGAATTAACCCGAGTGGAATGGAATGGAAGAGAATCGAATGGAATTGCATGGAAACAACCCGAGTGGAATGGAATGGAATGAAGTGGAATGAAATGGAATGCAATGGAATGGAATGGAACGGAGTGCAATGGAATGGAATGGAATGAAATGGAAAGGAATTAAATGGAATAATCCCTAGTGCAATGGAATGGAATGGAATGGAATGCAATGGAATGGAATGGAATGGTATCAATGAGAAAGGAATCGAATGGTATGGAATGGAATGGAATATACCAGAGTGGAATGGAATGGACTGTAATGGATTGGAATGGAATAGAATGGAATCAACGTGAGCGGATTGGAAAGGAAGGGAATGGAATGAAATGGAAGGGAATAGAATGGAATGGTATGGCATGGAATGGAATGGAATCAACACGAGTGGAACGGAATGGAATGGAATGGAATGGAATGGAATGGAATGGAATGGAATTGAATGGAATGGAATCAACCTGAGTGGAATGTAATGGAATGGAAAGGAAAGGAATGGAATGGAATGGAATGGAATGGAATGGAATGGAATGGAATCAATGCGAGTGAAACGGAATGTAATGGAATGGAATGGAATAGGATGGAAAGGAGAGAAATAGAAAGGAATGGGGTGGAATCAACCCGAGTATAATGGAATGGAATGGAATGGAATGGAAAGGAATGGAATGGGGTAGAATCAACCAGAGTGGAATGGAAAGGAATGGAATAGAATGGAATGGAATGGAATGGAATCAACCTGAGTAGAATGTAATGGAAGGGAATGGAATGGAATGGAATGGAATGGACTGGAATGGAAAGGAATGCAATTCAATGGAATGGAATTAACATGAGTGGGAAGGAATGCAATGGAAGGGAATAGAATGGAATGGAATGGAATGGAATCAACCCGAGTGGAATGGAATGGAGTGGAATGGAATGGAATCAATGCAATTGAAACTGAATGGAATGGAATGGAATGGAATGGAATGGAATGGAATACAAACAACTCGAGTGGAATGAATGGAATGAGATGGAATGGAATGGAATGCAATGGAATGGAATATAATAAACCCTAGTGAAATAGAATGGAATGGAATGGAATGGAATGGAATGGAATGGAATCAACGTGAGTGAAACACAATGGAATGGAATGGAAAGGAATGGAACGGAATGGAATGGAATAAACCCGAGGGGAATGCAATGGAATGAAGTGGAATGCAATGGAATGGAACAGAATGGAATGGAATAATCCCGAGTGCAAGGGCACGGAATGTAATGTGATGGAAAGGAATGCAATGGAATGGAATCAACAAGAGTGGAATGGAAAGGAGTGGAATGGAATGGAATGTAATGGAATACAATGGAATGGCATGGCTTGGAATGGAAAGGAATGAACCCGAGTGAAATGGAATGGAATGGAATGCAATGCAATGGAATAGAATGGAATGAGATCAACCGGAGTGGAATGGAGTGGAATGGAATGGAATGGAGTGGAATGGAATTGAATGGAATGGAATGGAATGGAATCAACACGAGTGGAATGGAATGGAATCGAATGGAATGGAATTGTATCAACGCGAGTGAAATGGAACGGAGTTGAATGGAATGCAATGGAATTGAATGGATTCAACCCGAGTGGAATGGAATGGAACGGAATGGAATGAAATTGAATGGAATGAACGCAAGTGAAACGCATTGGAATACAGTGGAATGGAATGGAATGGAGTGGAATGAAATCCACGTGAGTGAAACGGAATGAAAAGGAATGGAATGGAATGCAATGGAATGGAAAGGAATGGAATGGAATGGAATGGAATGGAATGGAATGCAAAAAACCCGAGTGGAATGGAGTGGAATGAAAAGGAATGGAATGGAATGCAATGGAATGGAATGGAATGGAATGGAATGGAATGGAATGGAATGGAATGGAATGCAAAAAACCCGAGTGGAATGGAGTGGAATGAAAAGGAATGGAATGGAAAGGAATGGAATAAACCCTAGTGCAATGGAATGGAATGGAATGGTGTCAACCAGAACGGAATCGAACGGCATGGAAAGGAATGGAATCTACGCGAGTGGAATTGAATGGACTGTAATGGAATGCAAAGGAATGGAATGGAATCAACGCGAGTGGAAAGGAAAGGAATGGAATGGAATTGAATGGAATGCCATGGAATAGAATGGAATGGCATGGCATGGAATGGAATGGAATCCAACCGACTGGAATGGAATGGAATGGAATGGAATGGAATGGAATGGAATGGAAAGGAATGCAATGGAATGCAATGGAATAGAATGAAAAGGAATCAACCTGAGAGGAATGGAATGGAATGGAATGGAATGGAATCAACCCGAGTGGAATGGAATGGAATGAAATGGAATCGAATGGGATGGGATGGAATGGAATGGAATGGAATCCACACGAGTGAAACGGATGGGAATGTAATGGAATGGAGAGGAATGGAATGGAATGGAATCAACGCGAGTGAAACGGAAAGAAATGCAATGTAATGGCATGGCATGAAATAAAACGGAATCAACCAGAGTGGAATGGAATGGAATGGAATAGAATGGAATGCAATGGAATAGAATGGAATGGAATCAACCTGACTGGAATGGAATGGAATGGAAAGGAATGGAACGGCATGGAATGGAATGAACCCAAATGGAATGGAATGGAATGGAATGGAATGGAATGGAATAAACCCTATTGCAATGGAATGGAATGGATTGGAATGGAACGGAACGGAATCAAGGAGAAGGGAATCGAATGGCATGGAATGGAATGGAACCTACCCGAGTGGGGTGGAATGGACTGTAATGGAATGGAATGGAATGAAATGGAATGGAATGGAATCTACGAGGGCGGAATGGAAAGGAATGGAAGGGAAAGGAATGGAAGGGAATAGAATGGAATGGCATGGCATGGAATGGAATGGAATCAACCCGAGTGGAATGGAAAGGAATGGAATGTAATGCCATGGAATAGAATGGAATGGAATCAACCTGAGTGGAATGGAATGGAATGGAATGGAATGGAATCAACCCGAGGGGAATGGAATAGAATGGAAAGGAGAGAAATAGAAAGGAATGGGGTTGAATCAACCCAAGTATAATGGAATGTAATATAATGGAATGGAAAGGAATGGAATGGAGTAGAATCAACCAGAGTGAATGGAATCGAATGGAATGGAATGGAATGGAATGGAATCAACTGGAGTGGAAAGTAATGGAAGAGAATGGAATGGAATGGAATGGAATCAACACGAGAGGAAAGGAACGGAATGGACTGGACTGGAATGGAATGGAATGGAATGGAATGGAATCAACGCGATTGAAACTGAATGGAACGGAATGGAAAGGAAAGAAATGGAATGCAATGGAATCATCGCGATTCAAACTGAATGGAATGGAATGGAATGGAATCGAATGGAATACCAACAACCTGAGTGGAATGAATGGAATGAGATATAATGCAATTCAATGCAATGGAATGGAATATAATACACCCTAGTGCAATGGAATGGAATGGAATAGAATGGAATTCAGTGGAATGGAATGGAATCAACGTGCGTGAAACAGAATGGAATGGAATGGAAAGAAATGGAATGGAATGGAATGGAATGGAATAAACGCGTGTGAAACGGATTGTAATGGAAACGAAAGGAGTGCAATAGAATGGTATGGAATCAACGTGAGTGAAACGGGAAAGAATGAAATTTAATGGCATGGCATGGAATGGAATTGAATCAACCCGACTGGAATGGAATGGAATGGAACGCAATGGAATAGAATGGAATGGAATGAACATGAGAGGAATGGAATGGAATGGAATGGAATAGAAGGGAATCAAACCGAGAGGAATGGAATGGAATGGAATGGAATGGAATGGAATGGAATGGAATGGAATAGAAGGGAATCAATCCGAGAGGAATGGAATGGAATGGAATGGAATGGGATGGAATGGAATGGAATGGAATGGGATCGGATGGAATGGGATGGAATGGAATGGAATGGAATGGAATGAACCCTAGTGCAATGGAAAGGAATGGAATGGAATGCAATGGAATGGAATGGATTCAACGCGAGTGGAATGGAAAGGAATGGAATGGAATGGAATTCAATAGAATAGAATGGAATGGCATAGCATGGAATGGAATGGAATCCACCCGAGTGGAATGGAATTTAAAGGAATGGAATGTAATGCAATGGAATAGAATGGAATGGAATCAACCTGAGAGGAATGGGATGGAATGGAGTGGAATGGAATGGAATGGAATAGAATGGAACAACCCCGAGTGGAATAGAATGGAATGAAATGGAATGCAATGGGAAGAAATGGAATGGAATCACATGGAATGGAATGGAATGGAATAAACCCTAGTGCAATGGAATGGAATGGAATGGAATGGAATGGAATAGAACGGAATCAACCAGAAGGGAATCGAATGGCATGGAATGGAATCGAATCTACCCGAGCGGAATGGAATGCACTGTAATGGATTAGAATGGAATGGAATGGAATGAACATGAGAGGAATGGAATGGAATGGAATGGAATGGAATCAATCCGAGAGGAATGGAAGGAATGGAATGGAATAGAATGGAATGGAATGGAATGGTATGGTATGGGAAGGAATGGAATGGAATGGAAGGGAATTGAATGGAATTGAATGGAATGGAATGGAGTGGAATAAACACAACTGCAATGGAACGGAATGGAATGGAATGGAATGGAATCAACGAGAAGGGAATCAAATATCATGGAAAGGAATTGAACCTACACAAGTGGAATGGAATGGACTGTAATGGATTGGAATGGAATGGAATCAACGTGAACGGAATGGAAAGCAACGGAATGTAATGGAATGGGAGGGAATAGAATGGAATGGCATGGCATGGAATGGAATGGAATCAACACGAGTGGAATGCAATGGAATGGAATCGGATGCAATGTAATAGAATGGAATGGAATCAAACTGAGTGGAATGGAATGGAATGGAAAGGAATGGAATGGAATGGAAAGGAGTGGAATGGAATGGAATGGAATGCAATGGAAAGGAACGGAATCAACACGAGTGCAATGGAATGGAATGGAATGGAATAGAATCAACACGAGTTGAATGGAATGGAAAGGATTGGAATGAAGTGGAATGGATTGCAATGGAATGGAATCAACCCGAGGGGAATGCAATGGAATAGAATGAAATGGAATGCAATGGAATGGAATGGAATGGAATGGAATGGAATGAAATGGAATGAAATGGAATGGAAAGGAATGGAATGGAATGCAATGGAATGGAAGGGAATGGAATGGAATGCAATGGAATGGAAGGGAATGGAATGGAATGCAATGGAATGAAATGGAATGGAATGGAATGCAATGGAATGGAATGGAATGGAATGGAATGCAATGCAATGAAATGAAATGGAATGGAATGGAATGCAATGGAATGAAATGGAATGGAATGGAATGCAATGGAATGGAATGCAATGGAATGGAAAGGAATGGAATGGAATGGAATGGCATCATCCAGAGTGGAATGGAATGGTAATGAAGAAATGAAATGGAACAGAAAGGAATGGAATGGAGTGGAATGGATTGGAATGGAATGGAATCAACGCGAGTGGAATGGAATGGCATGGCATGGAAAGCAATGGAATCAACACGAGTAGAATGGAACGGAATGGAATCGGATGCAATGTAATAGAATGGAATGGACTCAAACTGAGTGGAATGGAATGGAATGGAAAGGAATGGAATGGAATGGAAAGGAGTGGAATGGAATGGAATGGAATGGAATGGAATGCAATGGAAAGGAATTGAATCAACACGAGTGCAATGGAATGGAATGGAATAGAATGAAACGGAATAGAATCAACTTGAGTGCAACGGATTGAAATGGAATGCAATGGAATGGAATCAACACGAGTTGAATGGAATGGAAAGGATTGGAATGAAATGGAGTGGATTGCAAAGGAATGGAATCAGCCCGAGTGGAATGGAATGGAATAGAATGAAATGGAATGCAATGGAATGGAATGGAATGGAATGGAATGCCATGGAATGGAATGGAATGGAATGGAATGGAATGGAATGGAATGGAATGGAATACAATGGAATGGAATGGAATGGAATGGAATGGAATGGAATGGAATGGAATGGAATGGAATGACATTATCCCGAGTGGAATGGAATGGAAATGAAGAAATGAAATGGAATAGAATGGAATGGAATGGAGTGGAATGGATTGGAATGGAATGGAATCAACGCGAGTGGAATGGAATGGAATGGATTGGAATGAAATGGAATGGATTGCAATGGAATGGATCAAGCCAAGTGGAATGGAATGCAAGGCAACGGAATGGAATGCAAAGAACCCGAGTGGAATGGAATCGAATGGAATGGAATGGAACTGAATGGAATGGAATGGAAGGAAATTGAATGGAATGGAATGGAAAGAAATGGAATCAACCCGAATGGAATGGAATGGAATGGAATGAATGGAATGAAATGGAATAGAATACAATGGAATGGAATGGAATGGAATGGAATGGAATGGATTCAACGCGAGTGATACGGAATGGAATGGAATGTAATGGAATGAATGGAATGAAATGGAATAGAATAGAATGGAATGGAATGGAATGGAATGGAATGGATTCAAAGCAAGTGATACGGAATGGAATGGATTGGAATGGAATGGAATGGAATGGAATCAACACGAGTGGAATGGAATGGAACGAATTGGAATGGAATGGAATGGAAAGGAATGGAATGGAATCAACACGAGTGGAATGGAATGGAATGAAATGGAATGGAATGGAAAGGAATGTAATAAACCCTAGTGGAATGGAATGGAATGGAATGGAATGGAATGGAATGGAATGGAAGGAAATTCAATGGAATGGAATGGAAATGAATGGAAGAAACCCGAGTGGAATGGAATGGAATGGAATGAATGGAATGAAACGGAATAGAATGGAATGGAGTGGAACGGAATGGAATGGATTGGAATGGATTCTACGCGACTGAAACGGAATGGAATGGAATGGATTGGAAAGGAATGGAATAAACACTAGTGCAATGGATTGGAATGGAAAGGAATGGAATCAACGTGAACGGAAAGGAAAGCAATGGAACGGAATGGAATGGAAGCGAATAGAATGGAATGGCATGGGATGAAAGGAAATGGAATCAACATGAGTGTAATGGAATAGAATGAAATCGGATGCAATGGAATAGAATGTAATGGACTCAACCTGAATGGAATGGAATGGCATGGAATGGAATGGAATGGAATGGAATGGAATGGATTGGAATGGAATGGCATGGAACGGAATCAACGAGAAGGGAATCGAATGGCATGGAATGGGATGGAACCTACCCGAGTGGAATTGAATGGACTGTAATGGAATGGAAAGGAATGGAATGGAAACAACGCGAGTGGAATTGAAAGGATTGGAATGGAATGGAATGCCATGGAATAGAACGGAATGGCATGGCATGGAGTGGAATGGAATCAACCCTAGTGTAATGGAATGGAATGGTATGGAATGGAATGGAATGCGATGGAATAGAATGAAATGCAATCGACCTGAGAGGAATGGAACGGAATGGAATGGAATGGAATGGAATAAACCCGAGTGGAATGGAATGGAATGAAAAGGAATGGAATGAGATGGAATGGAATGGAATGGAATGGAATGGAATGGAATGGAATGGAATGGAATGGAATGGAATGGAATGGAAAAAACCCTAGTGCAATGGAATGGAATGCAATGGAATGAAATGCAACGGAATCAACGAGAAGGGAATCGAATGGCATGGAATGCAATCGACTCTGCCAGAGTGGAATGGAAAGGACTGTAGTGGATTGGAATGGAACGGAATGGAATGGAATCAGCGTGAGTGGAATGGAAAGGAATGGAATGGAATGGATTGGAAGGGAATAGAATGGAATGGCATGGCATGGAATGGAATGGAATCAACCCGTGTGGATTGGAATGGAATGGAATGAAACGGAATGCAATGGAATAGAATGGAAGGGAATCAACATGAGAGCAATGGAATAATGGAATGGAATGGAATGGAATGGAATGGAGTGGAATGGCATGAAATGCATTCAACCGGAATGGAAAGGAATGCAATGGAATGGGATGGAATGGAATGCAATGGAATGGAATGGAATGGAATGGGATAAAGCCTAGTGCAATGGAAAGGAATGGAATGAAATGAGTGGAATGGAATGGAATGGAATGCAAGGGAATGAATGGAATCCAATGGAATGCAATGGAATGGAATGGAGAGAACCCGAGTGGAATGGAATGGAATGGAATGGAATGGAATGGAATGGAATGGAATGAAGTGGAATAGAAACAACGCGAGAGAAATGGACTGGAATGGAATGGAATGCAATGAAATGGAATGGAATGGAATGAAATCAACCCGAGTGGAATGAAATGGAAGGGCATGGAATGGAAGAGAATGAACCCGAGAGTAATGGAATGGAATAGAATGGAATGAAATTGAATTGAACGGAGTGGAAAGGAATGGAAACAACCCGAATGGAATGGAATCAACCCGAATGGAATGGAATGGAATGGAATGAATGGAATGAAATGGAATAGAATAGAATGAAATGGAATGGAATGGAATTGAATGCAATGGAATCAACGCGAGTGAAACGGAATTGAATGGAATGGAATGGAATGGAATGAAATAGAGTGGAATGGAATGGAATGGAATGAAATGGAATGGAATGGAATGGAATGGATTGGAATGAAATGGAATGGAATGGAATAGAATGGAATGAAATTGAATGGAATGAAATGAAATGGAATGGAATGGAATCAACGCGAGTGGAATGCAATGGATAGGAAGGAAAGGAACCAATGAGAAGAGAATCAAATGGCATAGAATGGAATGGATACTACACGCGTGGAATGGAATGGAATGGAATGGAATGGAATGGAATGGAATGGAATGCAATGGAATGGAATCAACGAGATTGAAACGGAATATAGTGGAATGGAATGGATTGGAATGGAATCAACGCGAGTGAAACGGAATGGAATGGAATGGAATGGAATGGAATGGAATGGAATGGAATGGAATCAACCTGAGTGCAATGGAAATGAATGCAATGAAATGTCATCCAATGGAATGGAATGGAATGGAACGGAATGGAATGGAATGGAATGGAATGGAATGGAAGAAACCCTAGTGCAAAGCAATGGAATGTGATTAACGAGAGTGGATTGGAATGGAAGCAAACGGAATCAACGAGAAGGGAATCGAGTGGTATGGAATGGAAAGGAATTGAATGGAATGGAAGAAACCCTAGTGCAAAGCAATGGAATGTAATTAACGAGAGTGGATTGGAATGGAAGCAAACGGAATCAACGAGAAGGGAATCGAGTGGTATGGAATGGAATGGAATCACCGAGAGCGGTATGGAAAGGAATAGAAAGGAATGGAATGGAATGGAATGGAATGGATTGCAATGGAATAGAATGTAATGGAATTAACCTGAGTGGAATGGAATGGAATGGAATGGAGTGGAATAGAATGGAATGGAATGGAATGGGATAGAATCAACCCGAGTGGAATGGAATGGAATGGAATGGAATGGAATGGAATGGAATGGAATGCAATGGAATGGAATGGAATCAACGTGAGTGAAACAGAACGCAATGCAATGGAATGGAATGGAAAAGAATCAACCCGAGTGAAATGAATGGAATGAGATGGAATGGAATGGAATGGAATATAATACACCCTAGTGCAATGGAATGGAATGGAATTGAATGGAATGTAATAAACCCTAGTGCAATGGAATGGAATGGCATGGAATGGAATGGAATGGAATGGAAAGGAATGGAATGGTATCAACGCGAGTGAAACAGAATGGAATGGAATGGAATGGAATGGAATAAACCCGCAGGGAATGGAATGGAATGAAATGGAATGGATTGGGATATTTTGGAATGGAATAAACCCAAGAGAAATGGAATGGAATGGAACGGAACGGAACGGAATGGAATGCAATCGAATGGAATATAATGAAATGGAAGGGGTTGGAATCAACCCGAGTGGAGTGGAATAGAATGGAATGGAGAGGAATACAATGGAATGAAATGGAAAGGGATGGATTCCACCCGAGTGGAATGGAAAGCAATGGAATGGAATGGAATGGAATGGCATGGAATCAACCTGAGTGGAATGGAATGGAATAGAATGGAATGGAATGGAATGAAATGGAATAGAATGGAATGGAATCAACCTGAGTGGAGTGGAATGGAATAGAAAGGAATGGAATGGAATGGAAAGGAATGGAATGGAATGGAATGGAATGGAATGGAATGGAATGGAATGGAGTGGAATTGAATGCAATGGAATGGAATGAAATCAACCCGAGTGGATTGGAATAGAATGGAATGGAATGGAATGGAATGGAATGGAATGGAATGGAATGGAATGGAATGGAAACAACGCGTGTGAAACGGAATGGAATGGAATGGAACGGAATAGAAAGGAATGGAATGGAATGGAATCAACCCGAGTGGAATGGAATGGAATAGAATGGAATGGAATGCAATTGAATGGAATGGAATGGAATGGAATGCAATCATGCTGACTGGAATGAAATGGAATGGAAGAAATGAAATGGAATAGAATGGAATGGAATGGAGTGGAATGGAATGGAATGGAATGGAATCCACGCGACTGAAACGGAATAAAACGGAATGGAATGGAATGGAATGCAATGAACCCTAGTGCAATGGAAAGGAATGGAATGGAATGGAATGGAATCACCGCGAGTGGAGTGGAAAGGAATGGAATGGAATGGAATGCAATGGAATAGAACGGAATGGCATAGCATGGAATGGAATGGAATTCTCCCGAGTGAAATGGAATTAAAAGGAATGGAATGGAATGCAATGGAATAGAATGGAAGGGAATCAACCTGAGAGGAATGGAATGGAATGGAATGGAATGGAATGGAATGGAATGGAATGGAATAGAATGGAACAAACCCGAGTGGAATAGAAAGGAATGAAATGGAATGGAATGGGATGGAATGGAATGGAATCACATGGAATGGAATGGAATGGAATGGAATAAACCCTAGTGTAATGGAATGGAATGGAATGGAATGGAATACAACGGAATCAACGAGAAGTGAATCGAATGGCATGCAATGGAATCGAATCTACCCGACTGGAATGGAGTGCCCTGTAATGGATTAGAATGGAATGGAATGGAATCAACGTGACCCGAATGGAAAGGAATGGAATAGAATGAAATGGGAGGGAATGGAATGGAATGGCCTGGCATGGAATGGAATGGAATCAACCCGAGTGGAATGGAAGGGAATGGAAAGGAATGGAATGCAATGGAGTAGAATGGAATGGAATGAACATGAGAGAAATGGAAAGAATGGAATGGAAGGGAATGGAATGGAATGGAATGGAATCAATCCGTGAGGAATGGAATGGAATGGAATGGAATGGGATGGGATGGGATGGAATGGAATGGAAGGGATTTGAATGGAATTGAATGGAATGGAATGGAATGGAATAAACACTACTGCCATGGAACGGAATGGAATGGAATGGAATGGAATGGAATCAATGAGAAGTGAATGAAATATCATGGAATGGAATCGAATCAACACGAGTGGAATGGAATGGACTGTAATGGATTGTAATGGAATGGAATGCAATCAACGTGAACAGAATGGAAAGCAATGGAATGGAATGGAATGGAAGGCAATAGAATGGAATGGCATGGCATGGAAAGCAATGGAATCAACACGAGTAGAATGGAACGGAATGGAATCGGATGCAATGTAATAGAATGGAATGGAATCAAACTGAGTGGAATGGAATGGAATGGAAAGGAATGGAATGGAATGGAAAGGAGTGGAATGGAATGGAATGGAATGGAATGGAATGGAATGGAA
This sequence comes from Pan paniscus, assembly GCF_029289425.2. Classification (NCBI taxonomy): domain Eukaryota; kingdom Metazoa; phylum Chordata; class Mammalia; order Primates; family Hominidae; genus Pan; species Pan paniscus. Next base: position 36,327,888 of record NC_073270.2, read on the forward strand.
TGCAATGGAAAGAAATTGAATCAACACGAGTGCAATGGAATGGAATGGAATAGAATGAAACGGAATAGAATCAACTCGAGTGCAACGGATTGAAATGGAATGCAATGGAATGGAATCAACACGAGTTGAATGGAATGGAAAGGATTGGAATGAAATGGAGTGGATTGCAAAGGAATGGAATCAGCCCGAGTGGAATGGAATGGAATAGAATGAAATGGAATGCAATGGAATGGAATGGAATGGAATGGAACGGAATGGAATGGAATGGAATGCCATGGAATGGAATGGAATGGAATGGAATGGAATGAAATGGAATGGAATACAATGGAATGGAATGGAATGGAATGGAATGGAATGACATTATCCCGAGTGGAATGGAATGGAAATGAAGAAATGAAATGGAATAGAATGGAATGGAATGGAGTGGAATGGATTGGAATGGAGTGGAATCAACGCGAGTGGAATGGAATGGAATGGATTGGAATGAAATGGAATGGATGGCAATGGAATGGAATAAAGCCAAGTGGAATGGAATGCAAGGCAACGGAATGGAATGCAAAGAACCCGAGTGGAATGGAATCGAATGGAATGGAATGGAACTGAATGGAATGGAATGGAAGGAAATTGAATGGAATGGAATGGAAAGAAATGGAATCAACCCGAATGGAATGGAATGGAATGGAATGAATGGAATGAAATGGAATAGAATAGAATGGAATGGAATGGAATGGATTCAACGCGAGTGATACGGAATGGAATGGAATGTAATGGAATGAAGGGAATGAAATGGAATAGAAGAGAATGGAATGGAATGGAATGGAATGGATTCAAAGCGAGTGATACGGAATGGAATGGATTGGAAGGGAATGGAATGGAATGGAATGGAATCAACACGAGTGGAATGGAATGGAATGAAATGGAATGGAATGGAAAGGAATGTAATAAACCCTAGTGGAATGAAATGGAATGGAATGGAATGGAATGGAATGGAATGGAATGGAATGGAAGGAAATTCAATGGAATGGAATGGAAATGAATGGAATCAACCCGAGTGGAATGGAATGGAATGGAATGAATGGAATGAAACGGAATAGAATGGAATGGAGTGGAATGGAATGGAATGGAGTGGAATGGATTCAACGCGACTGAAACGGAATGGAATGGAATGGAATGCAATGGAATGGAATGGAATCAACACGAGTGGAATGGAACGGAATGCAATGAAATGAACCGGAATGGAATGGATTGGAAAGGAATGGAATAAACACTAGTGCAATGGATTGGAATGGAAAGGAATGGAATCAACGTGAACGGAAAGGAAAGCAATGGAACGGAATGGAATGGAAGGGAATAGAATGGAATGGCATGGGATGAAAGGAAATGGAATCAACATGAGTGGAATGGAATAGAATGAAATCGGATGCAATGGAATAGAATGTAATGGACTCAACCTGAATGGAATGGAATGGAATTGAATGGAATGGAATGGATTGGAAAGGAATGGCATGGAACGGAATCAATGAGAAGGGAATCGAATGGCATGGAATGGGATGGAAACTACCCGAGTGGAATTGAATGGACTGTAATTGAATGGAAAGGAATGGAATGGAAACAACGCGAGCGGAATTGAAAGGATAGGAATGGAATGGAATGCCATGGAATAGAACGGAATGGCATGGCATGGAGTGGAATGGAATCAACCCTAGTGTAATGGAATGGAATGGTATGCAATGGAATGGAATGCGATGGAATAGAATGAAATGCAATCGACCTGAGAGGAATGGAACGGAATGGAATGGAATGGAATGGAATAAACCCGAGTGGAATGGAATGGAATGAAATGGAATGGAATGAGATGGAATGGAATGGAATGGAATGGAATGGAATGGAATGGAATGGAATGGAATGGAAAAAACCCTAGTGCAATGGAATGGAATGCAATATAATGGAATGCAACGGAATCAACGAGAAGGGAATCGAATGGCATGGAATGCAATCGAATCTGCCAGAGTGGAATGGAAAGGACTGTAGTGGATTGGAATGGAACGGAATGGAATGGAATCAACGTGAGTGGAATGGAAAGGAATGGAATGGAATGGATTGGAAGGGAATAGAATGGAATGTCATGGCATGGAATGGAATGGAATCAACCCGTGTGGATTGGAATGGAATGGAATGAAACGGAATGCAATGGAATAGAATGGAAGGGAATCAACATGAGAGCAATGGAATAATGGAATGGAATGGAATGGAATGGAATGGAATGGAATGGAGTGGAATGGCATGAAATGCAATCAACCGGAATGGAAAGGAATGCAATGGAATGGGATGGAATGGAATGCAATGGAATGGAATGGAATGGAATGGGATAAAGCCTAGTGCAATGGAAAGGAATGGAATGAAATGAGTGGAATGGAATGGAATGGAATGGAATGGAATGGAATGGAATGAAGTGGAATAGAAACAACGCGAGAGAAATGGACTGGAATGGAATGGAATGCAATGAAATGGAATGGAATGGAATGAAATCAACCCGAGTGGAATGAAATGGAAGGGCATGGAATGGAAGAGAATGAACCCGAGAGTAATGGAATGGAATAGAATGGAATGAAATTGACTAGAACGGAGTGGAAAGGAATGGAAACAACCCGAATGGAATGGAATCAACCCGAATGGAATGGAATGGAATGGAATGAATGGAAAGAAATGGAATAGAATAGAATGAAATGGAATGGAATGGAATTGAATGGAATGGAATCAACGCGAGTGAAACGGAATTGAATGGAATGGAATGGAATGGAATGAAATAGAGTGGAATGGAATGGAATGGAATGAAATGGAATGGAATGGAATGGAATGGATTGGAATGAAATGGAATGGAATGGAATAGAATGGAATGAAATTGAATGGAATGAAATGAAATGGAATGGAATGGAATCAACGCGAGTGGAATGCAATGGATTGGAAGGAAAGGAACCAATGAGAAGAGAATCAAATGGCATAGAATGGAATGGATACTACACGCGTGGAATGGAATGGAATGGAATGGAATGGAATGCAATGGAATGGAATCAACGAGATTGAAACGGAATATAGTGGAATGGAATGGATTGGAATGGAATCAACGCGAGTGAAACGGAATGGAATGGAATGCAATGGAATGGAATGGAATGGAATGGAATGGAATCAACCTGAGTGCAATGGAAATGAATGCAATGAAATGTCATCCAATGGAATGGAATGGAATGGAATGGAATGGAATGGAATGGAATGGAATGGAATGGAATGGAAGAAACCCTAGTGCAAAGCAATGGAATGTAATTAACGAGAGTGGATTGGAATGGAAGCAAACGGAATCAACGAGAAGGGAATCAAGTGGTATGGAATGGAATGGAATTGAATGGAATGGAAGAAACCCTAGTGCAAAGCAATGGAATGTAATTAACGAGAGTGGATTGGAATGGAAGCAAACGGAATCAACGAGAAGGGAACCGAGTGGTATGGAATGGAATGGAATCACCGAGAGCGGTATGGAAAGGAATAGAAAGGAATGGAATGGAATGGAATGGAAAGGATTGCAATGGAATAGAATGTAATGGAATTAACCTGAGTGGAATGGAATGGAATGGAATGGAGTGGAATAGAATGGAATGGAATGGAATGGGATAGAATCAACCCGAGTGGAATGGAAAGGAATGGAATTGAATAAACCCGATTGGAATGAAATGGAAGGGAATGGAACGGCATGGAAGCAACCCGAGTGGAATGGAATGGAATGGAATGCAATGGAATGAAAGGGAATCAACGTGAGTGAAACGGAATGCAATGCAATGGAATGGAATGGAATAGAATCAACCCGAGTGAAATGAATGGAATGAGATGGAATGGAATGGAATGGAATATAATACACCCTAGTGCAATGGAATGGAATGGAATTGAATGGAATGTAATAAACCCTAGTGCAATGGAATGGAATGGCATGGAATGGAATGGAAAGGAATGGAATGGTATCAACGCGAGTGAAACAGAATGGAATGGAATGGAATGGAATGGAATAAACCCGCAGGGAATGGAATGGAATGAAATGGAATGGATTGGGATATTTTGGAATGGAATAAACCCAAGAGAAATGGAATGGAATGGAACGGAACGGAACGGAATGGAATGCAATCGAATGGAATATAATGAAATGGAAGGGGTTGGAATCAACCCGAGTGGAGTGGAATAGAATGGAATGGAGAGGAATAGAATGGAATGAAATGGAAAGGGATGGATTCCACCCGAGTGGAATGGAAAGCAATGGAATGGAATGGAATGGAAGGGAATGGAATGGAATGGCATGGAATCAACCTGAGTGGAATGGAATGGAATAGAATGGAATGGAATGGAATGAAATGGAATAGAATGGAATGGAATCAACCTGAGTGGAATGGAATGGAATGGAAAGGAATGGAATGGAATCAACCACAGTGGAATGGAATGGAATGGAATTGAGAGGAAGAGAATGGAATGGAATGGAATTTGATGGAATCAACCCGAGTGCAATGTAATGCAATGGAATGGAATGGAATGGAATCAGCAAGAGTGGAATGAAATGGAAGGGAATGGATTGGCATGGAATCAACCCGACTGCAATGGAAAATAATGGAATGGAATGAACTGGAATGGAATCAACACGAGTGAAGTGGAATGGAATGGAATGGAATGGAATGGAATGGAATAGTATCCACACGAGCGGAATGAAAGGAATGAGATAGAATGGAATGGAATGGAATGGAATAAACCCTAGTGCAATGGAATGTAATGGAATTGAATGGAATGTAATAAACCCTAGTGCAATGGAATGGAATGGAATGGAATGGAATGGTATCAACACGAGTGAAACAGAATTGAATGGAATAGAATGGAATGGAACGGAGTGGAATGGAATGGAATGGAATGGAGTGGAATGGAATGGAATCAACCCGCAGAGAATGGAATGGAATGAAATGGAATGGAAAGGAATATTTTGTAATGGAAAAAACCCGAGTGCAATGGAATGGAATAGAATGGAAGGGAATGGAATGGAATGGAATGAAATGCAAGGGGATGGAATCAACCCGAGTGGAATGGAATAGACTGGAATGGAGAGGAATAGAAAGGAATGAAATGGAAAGGAATGCAATACACCAGAGTGGAATGGTACGTAATGGAATGGAATGGAATGGAATGGAATGGAATGGAATGGAATGGAGTAGAATCAAAACGAGTGGAAAGGAATGGAATGGAATGGAAAGGAATGGAATGGAATGGAATCAACCAAAGTGAAATGAAATGGAAGGGAATGAAATGGAATGGAATGAAACCGAGTGGAATGGAATGGAATGGAATGGAATAGAATGGAATGGAATGAAATGGAATGGAATCAAACCGAGTGGAATGCAATGGAATGGAATGAAATGGAATGGTATGGAATGGAATAGAATGGAATGGAATAAACCCTAGTGCAATGGAATGGAATGGAATGGAATGGAATGGAATGGAATGGAACGGAATCAATGAGAAGGAAACCAAAACGCATGGAATGGAACGGAATCCATCCGTGTGAAATGGAATGGAATGGAATGGAAAGGAATGGAATGGAATGGAATCGAGTCAACGCGAGCGGAATGGAAAGTAGTGGAATGGAACGGAATGGAAGGGAATAGAATGGCATGGCATGGCATGGAATGAAATGGAATCAACCCGAGTGGAATGGATTGTAACAGAATGGAATGCAACGGGATAGAATGGAATTAAAAGAACCTGAGTGGAATGGAATCGAATGGAAAGGAATGGAATGGAATGGAAAGGAATAGAATGGAATGGAATGGAATGGAATGGAATGGAATGGAAAGGAATCAACCCGAGTGGAATGGAATAGAATGGAATGGAGAGGAATAAAATGGAAAGGAATGGAATGGAATGGGATGGAATCAACCCGAGCGGAATGGAATGGAATGGAAAGGAAGAGAATCAACCCGAGTGGAGTGGAAGGGAATGGAATGGAAAGGAATCAACCACAGTGGAATGAAATGGAAGGGAATGGAATGGAATTGAATGAACCCGCGTGGAATGGAATGGAATGGAATGGAATGGAACGGAACGGAACGGAACGGAATGGAATAGAATGGAATGGAATGGAATGGAATCAACCCGAGTGGAAAGGAATGGAAGGGAATGGAATGGAATGGACTGGAATGGAATCAACCCACGTGGAATGGAATGAAATCGGATGGAATGGAATCAACGCGAATGGAAAGGAAAGGAATGGAATGGAATGGAATGGAATGCAATGGAATCAACGTGCGTGGAATGGAATGGATTCGGATAGAATGGAATGGAATGGAATGGAACGGAGGGTAATGGCAAACAATGGAATGGAATCAACGCAAGTTGAATGGAATGCCATGGAATGGAATGGAATTGAATGGAATGGAATGGAACGGAATGCAAACAACTAGAGTTGAATGGAAAGGAATGGAATGGAATGGAATGGAGTGGAATCAACCCGAGTGGAAAGGAATGGAATGAAATGGAATGGAAAGGAATGGAATGGAATGGAATGGAATGGAATGGAATGGAATGGAATAAACACTAGTGCAATGGAATGGAATGGAATGGAATGGATTCAAGGCGAGTGGAATGGAATAGAATGGAATGGATTGGAATGGAATGGAATGGAATGGAATGGATTCAAAGCGAGTGATACGGAATGGAATGGATTGGAATGGAATGGAATGGAATGGAATCAACACGAGTGGAATGGAATGGAACGAATTGGAATGGAATGGAATGGAATGGAATGGAATGGAATCAACACGAGTGGAATGGAATGGAATGAAATGGAATGGAATGGAAAGGAATGTAATAAACCCTAGTGGAATAGAATGGAATGGAATGGAATGGAATGGAATGGAATGGAATGGAAGGAAATTCAATGGAATGGAATGGAAATGAATGGAGTCAACCCGAGTGGAATGGAATGGAATGGAATGAATGGAATGAAACGGAATAGAATGGAATGGAGTGGAATGGAATGGAATGGATTGGAATGGATTCAACGCGACTGAAACGGAATGGAATGGAATGGAATGGAATCAACACGAGTGGAATGGAACGGAATGCAATGAAATGAAACGGAATGCAATGAAATGAAACGGAATGGAATGGATTGGAAAGGAATGGAATAAACACTAGTGCAATGGATTGGAATGGAAAGGAATGGAATCAACGTGAACGGAAAGGAAATCAATGGAACGGAATGGAATGGAAGGGAATAGAATGGAATGGCATGAGATGAAAGGAAATGGAATCAACATGAGTGGAATGGAATAGAATGAAATCAGATGCAATGGAATAGAATGTAATGGACTCAACCTGAATGGAATGGAATGGAATGGAATGGAATGGATTGGAATGGAATGGCATGGAACGGAATCAACGAGAAGGGAATCGAATGGCATGGAATGGGATGGAACCTACCCGAGTGGAATTGAATGGACTGTAATGGAATAGAAAGGAATGGAATGGAAACAACGCGAGCGGAATTGAAAGGATTGGAATGGAATGGAATGCCATGGAATAGAACGGAATGGCATGGCATGGAGTGGAATGGAATCAACCCTAGTGTAATGGAATGGAATGGTATGCAATGGAATGGAATGCGATGGAATAGAATGAAATGCAATCGACCTGAGAGGAATGGAACGGAATGGAATGGAATGGAATGGAATAAACCCGAGTGGAATGGAATGGAATGAAATGGAATGGAATGAGATGGAATGGAATGGAATGGAATGGAATGGAATGGAATGGAATGGAATGGAATGGAATGAAAAAAACCCTAGTGCAATGGAATGGAATGCAATATAATGGAATGCAACGGAATCAACGAGAAGGGAATCGAATGGCATGGAATGCAATCGAATCTGCCAGAGTGGAATGGAAAGGACTGTAGTGGATTGGAATAGAACGGAATGGAATGGAATCAACGTGAGTGGAATGGAAAGGAATGGAATGGAATGGATTGGAAGGGAATAGAATGGAATGGCATGGCATGGAATGGAATGGAATCAACCCGTGTGGATTGGAATGGAATGGAATGAAACGGAATGCAATGGAATAGAATGGAAGGGAATCAACATGAGAGCAATGGAATAATGGAATGGAATGGAATGGAATGGAATGGAATGGAATGGAATGGAATGGAATGGAGTGGAATGGCTTGAAATGCAATCAACCGGAATGGAAAGGAATGCAATGGAATGGGATGGAATGGAATGCAATGGAATGGAATGGAATGGAATGGGATAAAGCCTAGAGCAATGGAAAGGAATGGAATGAAATGAGTGGAATGAAATGGAATGGAATGGAATGGAATGGAATGGAATGGAATGGAATGAAGTGGAATAGAAACAACGCGAGAGAAATGGACTGGAATGGAATGGAATGCAATGAAATGGAATGGAATGGAATGAAATCAACCCGAGTGGAATGAAATGGAAGGGCATGGAATGGAAGAGAATGAACCCGAGAGTAATGGAATGGAATAGAATGGAATGAAATTGAATAGAACGGAGTGGAAAGGAATGGAAACAACCCGAATGGAATGGAATCAACCCGAATGGAATGGAATGGAATGGAATGAATGGAAAGAAATGGAATAGAATATAATGAAATGGAATGGAATGGAATTGAATGGAATGGAATCAACGCGAGTGAAACGGAATTGAATGGAATGGAATGGAATGGAATGAAATAGAGTGGAATGGAATGGAATGGAATGAAATGGAATGGAATGGAATGGAATGGATTGGAATGAAATGGAATGGAATGAAATGGAATGGAATGGAATGGAATGGATTGGAATGAAATGGAATGGAATGGAATAGAATGGAATGAAATTGAAAGGAATGAAATGAAATGGAATGGAATGGAATCAACGCGAGTGGAATGCAATGGATTGCAAGGAAAGGAACCAATGAGAAGAGAATCAAATGGCATAGAATGGAATGGATACTACACGCGTGGAATGGAATGGAATGGAATGGAATGGAATGCAATGGAATGGAATCAACGAGATTGAAACGGAATATAGTGGAATGGAATGGATTGGAATGGAATCAACGCGAGTGAAACGGAATGGAATGGAATGCAATGGAATGGAATGGAATGGAATGGAATGGAATCAACCTGAGTGCAATGGAAATGAATGCAATGAAATGTCATCCAATGGAATGGAATGGAATGGAATGGAATGGAATGGAATGGAATGGAATGGAATGGAATGGAAGAAACCCTAGTGCAAAGCAATGGAATGTAATTAACGAGAGTGGATTGGAATGGAAGCAAACGGAATCAACGAGAAGGGAATCAAGTGGTATGGAATGGAATGGAATTGAATGGAATGGAAGAAACCCTAGTGCAAAGCAATGGAATGTAATTAACGAGAGTGGATTGGAATGGAAGCAAACGGAATCAACGAGAAGGGAACCGAGTGGTATGGAATGGAATGGAATCACCGAGAGCGGTATGGAAAGGAATAGAAAGGAATGGAATGGAATGGAATGGAAAGGATTGCAATGGAATAGAATGTAATGGAATTAACCTGAGTGGAATGGAATGGAATGGAATGGAGTGGAATAGAATGGAATGGAATGGAATGGGATAGAATCAACCCGAGTGGAATGGAAAGGAATGGAATTGAATAAACCCGATTGGAATGAAATGGAAGGGAATGGAACGGCATGGAAGCAACCCGAGTGGAATGGAATGGAATGGAATGGAATGGAATGGAATGGAATGCAATGGAATGAAAGGGAATCAACGTGAGTGAAACGGAATGCAATGCAATGGAATGGAATGGAATAGAATCAACCCGAGTGAAATGAATGGAATGAGATGGAATGGAATGGAATGGAATATAATACACCCTAGTGCAATGGAATGGAATGGAATTGAATGGAATGTAATAAACCCTAGTGCAATGGAATGGAATGGCATGGAATGGAATGGAAAGGAATGGAATGGTATCAACGCGAGTGAAACAGAATGGAATGGAATGGAATGGAATGGAATAAACCCGCAGGGAATGGAATGGAATGAAATGGAATGGATTGGGATATTTTGGAATGGAATAAACCCAAGAGAAATGGAATGGAATGGAACGGAACGGAACGGAATGGAATGCAATCGAATGGAATATAATGAAATGGAAGGGGTTGGAATCAACCCGAGTGGAGTGGAATAGAATGGAATGGAGAGGAATAGAATGGAATGAAATGGAAAGGGATGGATTCCACCCGAGTGGAATGGAAAGCAATGGAATGGAATGGAATGGAAGGGAATGGAATGGAATGGCATGGAATCAACCTGAGTGGAATGGAATGGAATAGAATGGAATGGAATGGAATGAAATGGAATAGAATGGAATGGAATCAACCTGAGTGGAATGGAATGGAATGGAAAGGAATGGAATGGAATCAACCACAGTGGAATGGAATGGAATGGAATTGAGAGGAAGAGAATGGAATGGAATGGAATTTGATGGAATCAACCCGAGTGCAATGTAATGCAATGGAATGGAATGGAATGGAATCAGCAAGAGTGGAATGAAATGGAAGGGAATGGATTGGCATGGAATCAACCCGACTGCAATGGAAAATAATGGAATGGAATGAACTGGAATGGAATCAACACGAGTGAAGTGGAATGGAATGGAATGGAATGGAATGGAATGGAATAGTATCCACACGAGCGGAATGAAAGGAATGAGATAGAATGGAATGGAATGGAATGGAATAAACCCTAGTGCAATGGAATGTAATGGAATTGAATGGAATGTAATAAACCCTAGTGCAATGGAATGGAATGGAATGGAATGGAATGGTATCAACACGAGTGAAACAGAATTGAATGGAATAGAATGGAATGGAACGGAGTGGAATGGAATGGAATGGAATGGAGTGGAATGGAATGGAATCAACCCGCAGAGAATGGAATGGAATGAAATGGAATGGAAAGGAATATTTTGTAATGGAAAAAACCCGAGTGCAATGGAATGGAATAGAATGGAAGGGAATGGAATGGAATGGAATGAAATGCAAGGGGATGGAATCAACCCGAGTGGAATGGAATAGACTGGAATGGAGAGGAATAGAAAGGAATGAAATGGAAAGGAATGCAATACACCAGAGTGGAATGGTACGTAATGGAATGGAATGGAATGGAATGGAATGGAATGGAATGGAATGGAATGGAGTAGAATCAAAACGAGTGGAAAGGAATGGAATGGAATGGAAAGGAATGGAATGGAATGGAATCAACCAAAGTGAAATGAAATGGAAGGGAATGAAATGGAATGGAATGAAACCGAGTGGAATGGAATGGAATGGAATGGAATAGAATGGAATGGAATGAAATGGAATGGAATCAAACCGAGTGGAATGCAATGGAATGGAATGAAATGGAATGGTATGGAATGGAATGGAATGGAATGGAATAAACCCTAGTGCAATGGAATGGAATGGAATGGAATGGAATGGAATGGAATGGAATGGAACGGAATCAATGAGAAGGAAACCAAAACGCATGGAATGGAACGGAATCCATCCGTGTGAAATGGAATGGAATGGAATGGAAAGGAATGGAATGGAATGGAATCGAGTCAACGCGAGCGGAATGGAAAGTAGTGGAATGGAACGGAATGGAAGGGAATAGAATGGCATGGCATGGCATGGAATGAAATGGAATCAACCCGAGTGGAATGGATTGTAACAGAATGGAATGCAACGGGATAGAATGGAATTAAAAGAACCTGAGTGGAATGGAATCGAATGGAAAGGAATGGAATGGAATGGAAAGGAATAGAATGGAATGGAATGGAATGGAATGGAATGGAATGGAAAGGAATCAACCCGAGTGGAATGGAATAGAATGGAATGGAGAGGAATAAAATGGAAAGGAATGGAATGGAATGGGATGGAATCAACCCGAGCGGAATGGAATGGAATGGAAAGGAAGAGAATCAACCCGAGTGGAGTGGAAGGGAATGGAATGGAAAGGAATCAACCACAGTGGAATGAAATGGAAGGGAATGGAATGGAATTGAATGAACCCGCGTGGAATGGAATGGAATGGAATGGAATGGAACGGAACGGAACGGAACGGAATGGAATAGAATGGAATGGAATGGAATGGAATCAACCCGAGTGGAAAGGAATGGAAGGGAATGGAATGGAATGGACTGGAATGGAATCAACCCACGTGGAATGGAATGAAATCGGATGGAATGGAATCAACGCGAATGGAAAGGAAAGGAATGGAATGGAATGGAATGGAATGCAATGGAATCAACGTGCGTGGAATGGAATGGATTCGGATAGAATGGAATGGAATGGAATGGAACGGAGGGTAATGGCAAACAATGGAATGGAATCAACGCAAGTTGAATGGAATGCCATGGAATGGAATGGAATTGAATGGAATGGAATGGAACGGAATGCAAACAACTAGAGTTGAATGGAAAGGAATGGAATGGAATGGAATGGAGTGGAATCAACCCGAGTGGAAAGGAATGGAATGAAATGGAATGGAAAGGAATGGAATGGAATGGAATGGAATGGAATGGAATGGAATGGAATGGAATAAACACTAGTGCAATGGAATGGAATGGAATGGAATGGATTCAAGGCGAGTGGAATGGAATAGAATGGAATGGATTGGAATGGAATGGAATGGAATGGAATGGATTCAAAGCGAGTGATACGGAATGGAATGGATTGGAATGGAATGGAATGGAATGGAATGGAATCAACACGAGTGGAATGGAATGGAACGAATTGGAATGGAATGGAATGGAATGGAATGGAATGGAATGGAATCAACACGAGTGGAATGGAATGGAATGAAATGGAATGGAATGGAAAGGAATGTAATAAACCCTAGTGGAATAGAATGGAATGGAATGGAATGGAATGGAATGGAATGGAATGGAATGGAATGGAAGGAAATTCAATGGAATGGAATGGAAATGAATGGAGTCAACCCGAGTGGAATGGAATGGAATGGAATGAATGGAATGAAACGGAATAGAATGGAATGGAGTGGAATGGAATGGAATGGATTGGAATGGATTCAACGCGACTGAAACGGAATGGAATGGAATGGAATGGAATCAACACGAGTGGAATGGAACGGAATGCAATGAAATGAAACGGAATGCAATGAAATGAAACGGAATGGAATGGATTGGAAAGGAATGGAATAAACACTAGTGCAATGGATTGGAATGGAAAGGAATGGAATCAACGTGAACGGAAAGGAAATCAATGGAACGGAATGGAATGGAAGGGAATAGAATGGAATGGCATGAGATGAAAGGAAATGGAATCAACATGAGTGGAATGGAATAGAATGAAATCAGATGCAATGGAATAGAATGTAATGGACTCAACCTGAATGGAATGGAATGGAATGGAATGGAATGGATTGGAATGGAATGGCATGGAACGGAATCAACGAGAAGGGAATCGAATGGCATGGAATGGGATGGAACCTACCCGAGTGGAATTGAATGGACTGTAATGGAATAGAAAGGAATGGAATGGAAACAACGCGAGCGGAATTGAAAGGATTGGAATGGAATGGAATGCCATGGAATAGAACGGAATGGCATGGCATGGAGTGGAATGGAATCAACCCTAGTGTAATGGAATGGAATGGTATGCAATGGAATGGAATGCGATGGAATAGAATGAAATGCAATCGGCCTGAGAGGAATGGAACGGAATGGAATGGAATGGAATGGAATAAACCCGAGTGGAATGGAATGGAATGAAATGGAATGGAATGAGATGGAATGGAATGGAATGGAATGGAATGGAATGGAATGGAATGGAATGGAATGAAAAAAACCCTAGTGCAATGGAATGGAATGCAATATAATGGAATGCAACGGAATCAACGAGAAGGGAATCGAATGGCATGGAATGCAATCGAATCTGCCAGAGTGGAATGGAAAGGACTGTAGTGGATTGGAATAGAACGGAATGGAATGGAATCAACGTGAGTGGAATGGAAAGGAATGGAATGGAATGGATTGGAAGGGAATAGAATGGAATGGCATGGCATGGAATGGAATGGAATCAACCCGTGTGGATTGGAATGGAATGGAATGAAACGGAATGCAATGGAATAGAATGGAAGGGAATCAACATGAGAGCAATGGAATAATGGAATGGAATGGAATGGAATGGAATGGAATGAAATGGAATGGAGTGGAATGGCTTGAAATGCAATCAACCGGAATGGAAAGGAATGCAATGGAATGGGATGGAATGGAATGCAATGGAATGGAATGGAATGGAATGGGATAAAGCCTAGAGCAATGGAAAGGAATGGAATGAAATGAGTGGAATGAAATGGAATGGAATGGAATGGAATGGAATGGAATGGAATGGAATGAAGTGGAATAGAAACAACGCGAGAGAAATGGACTGGAATGGAATGGAATGCAATGAAATGGAATGGAATGGAATGAAATCAACCCGAGTGGAATGAAATGGAAGGGCATGGAATGGAAGAGAATGAACCCGAGAGTAATGGAATGGAATAGAATGGAATGAAATTGAATAGAACGGAGTGGAAAGGAATGGAAACAACCCGAATGGAATGGAATCAACCCGAATGGAATGGAATGGAATGGAATGAATGGAAAGAAATGGAATAGAATATAATGAAATGGAATGGAATGGAATTGAATGGAATGGAATCAACGCGAGTGAAACGGAATTGAATGGAATGGAATGGAATGGAATGAAATAGAGTGGAATGGAATGGAATGGAATGAAATGGAATGGAATGGAATGGAATGGATTGGAATGAAATGGAATGGAATGGAATAGAATGGAATGAAATTGAAAGGAATGAAATGAAATGGAATGGAATGGAATCAACGCGAGTGGAATGCAATGGATTGCAAGGAAAGGAACCAATGAGAAGAGAATCAAATGGCATAGAATGGAATGGATACTACACGCGTGGAATGGAATGGAATGGAATGGAATGGAATGCAATGGAATGGAATCAACGAGATTGAAACGGAATATAGTGGAATGGAATGGATTGGAATGGAATCAACGCGAGTGAAACGGAATGGAATGGAATGCAATGGAATGGAATGGAATGGAATCAACCTGAGTGCAATGGAAATGAATGCAATGAAATGTCATCCAATGGAATGGAATGGAATGGAATGGAATGGAATGGAATGGAATGGAATGGAAGAAACCCTAGTGCAAAGCAATGGAATGTAATTAACGAGAGTGGATTGGAATGGAAGCAAACGGAATCAACGAGAAGGGAATCAAGTGGTATGGAATGGAATGGAATTGAATGGAATGGAAGAAACCCTAGTGCAAAGCAATGGAATGTAATTAACGAGAGTGGATTGGAATGGAAGCAAACGGAATCAACGAGAAGGGAACCGAGTGGTATGGAATGGAATGGAATCACCGAGAGCGGTATGGAAAGGAATAGAAAGGAATGGAATGGAATGGAATGGAAAGGATTGCAATGGAATAGAATGTAATGGAATTAACCTGAGTGGAATGGAATGGAATGTAATGGAGTGGAATAGAATGGAATGGAATGGAATGGGATAGAATCAACCCGAGTGGAATGGAAAGGAATGGAATTGAATAAACCCGATTGGAATGAAATGGAAGGGAATGGAACGGCATGGAAGCAACCCGAGTGGAATGGAATGGAATGGAATGGAATGGAATGCAATGGAATGGAATGGAATCAACGTGAGTGAAACGGAATGCAATGCAATGGAATGGAATGGAATAGAATCAACCCGAGTGAAATGAATGGAATGAGATGGAATGGAATGGAATGGAATATAATACAGCCTAGTGCAATGGAATGGAATGGAATTGAATGGAATGTAATAAACCCTAGTGCAATGGAATGGAATGGCATGGAATGGAATGGAAAGGAATGGAATGGTATCAACGCGAGTGAAACAGAATGGAATGGAATGGAATGGAATGGAATAAACCCGCAGGGAATGGAATGGAATGAAATGGAATGGATTGGGATATTTTGGAATGGAATAAACCCAAGAGAAATGGAATGGAATGGAACGGAACGGAACGGAATGGAATGCAATCGAATGGAATATAATGAAATGGAAGGGGTTGGAATCAACCCGAGTGGAATGGAATAGAATGGAATGGAGAGGAATAGAATGGAATGAAATGGAAAGGGATGGATTCCACCTGAGTGGAATGGAAAGCAATGGAATGGAAGGGAATGGAATGGAATGGCATGGAATCAACCTGAGTGGAATGGAATGGAATAGAATGGAATGGAATGGAATGAAATGGAATAGAATGGAATGGAATCAACCTGAGTGGAATGGAATGGAATGGAAAGGAATGGAATGGAATCAACCACAGTGGAATGGAATGGAATGGAATTGAGAGGAAGAGAATGGAATGGAATGGAATTTGATGGAATCAACCCGAGTGCAATGTAATGCAATGGAATGGAATGGAATGGAATCAGCAAGAGTGGAATGAAATGGAAGGGAATGGATTGGCATGGAATCAACCCTAGTGCAATGGAAAATAATGGAATGGAATGAACTGGAATGGAATCAACACGAGTGAAGTGGAATGGAATGGAATGGAATGGAATGGAATAGTATCCACACGAGCGGAATGAAAGGAATGAGATAGAATGGAATGGAATGGAATGGAATAAACCCTAGTGCAATGGAATGTAATGGAATTGAATGGAATGTAATAAACCCTAGTGCAATGGAATGGAATGGAATGGAATGGAATGGTATCAACACGAGTGAAACAGAATTGAAGGGAATAGAATGGAATGGAACGGAGTGGAATGGAATGGAATGGAATGGAGTGGAATGGAATGGAATCAACCCGCAGAGAATGGAATGGAATGAAATGGAATGGAAAGGAATATTTTGTAATGGAATAAACCCGAGTGCAATGGAATGGAATAGAATGGAAGGGAATGGAATGGAATGGAATGGAATGAAATGCAAGGGGATGGAATCAACCAGAGTGGAATGGAATAGACTGGAATGGAGAGGAATAGAAAGGAATGAAATGGAAAGGAATGCAATACACCAGAGTGGAATGGTACGAAATGGAATGGAATGGAATGGAATGGAATGGAATGGAATGGAGTAGAATCAAAACGAGTGGAAAGGAATGGAATGGAATGGAATGGAATGGAATGGAATGGAATGGAATGGAATGCAATGGAATGCAATGGAATGCAATGGAATCAACCAAAGTGAAATGAAATGGAAGGGAATGAAATGGAACGGAATGAAACCGAGTGGAATGGAATGGAATGGAATGGAATAGAATGGAATGGAATGAAATGGAATGGAATCAAACCGAGTGGAATGCAATGGAATGGAATGAAATGGAATGGAATGGAATGGAATGGAATGGAAAGGAATGGAATGGAATGGAATAAACCCTAGTACAATGGAATGGAATGGAATGGAATGGAATGGAATGGAATGGAATGGAATGGAATGAAACGGAATCAATGAGAAGGAAATCAAAACGCATGGAATGGAACGGAATCCATCCGTGTGAAATGGAATGGAATGGAATGGAAAGGAATGGAATGGAATGGAATCGAGTCAACGCGAGCGGAATGGAAAGTAGTGGAATGGAACGGAATGGAAGGGAATAGAATGGCATGACAATGCATGGAATGAAATGGAATCAACCCGAGTGGAATGGATTGTAATAGAATGGAATGCAACGGGATAGAATGGAATTAAAAGAACCTGAGTGGAATGGAATCGAATGGAAAGGAATGGAATGGAATGGAAAGGAATAGAATGGAATGGAATGGAATGGAATGGAATGGAATGGAATGGAATGGAATGGAATGGAATGGAAAGGAATCAACCCGAGTGGAATGGAATAGAATGGAATGGAGAGGAATAAAATGGAAAGGAATGGAATGGAATGGGATGGAATCAACCCGAGCGGAATGGAATGGAATGGAAAGGAAGAGAATCAGCCCGAGTGGAGTGGAAGGGAATGGAATGGAAAGGAATCAACCACAGTGGAATGAAATGGAAGGGAATGGAACGGAATTGAATGAACCCGCGTTGAATGGAATAGAATGGAATGGAATGGAACGGAACGGAACGGAACGGAATGGAATAGAATGGAATGGAATGGAATCAACCCGAGTGGAAAGGAATGGAAGGGAATGGAATGGAATGGACTGGAATGGAATCAACCCAGGCGGAATGGAATGAAATCGGATGGAATGGAATCAACGCGAATGGAAAGGAAAGGAATGGAATGGAATGGAATGGAATGCAATGGAATCAACGTGCGTGGAATGGAATGGATTCGGATAGAATGGAATGGAATGGAATGGAACGGAGGGTAATGGCAAAAATGGAATGGAATCAACGCGAGTTGAATGGAATGCCTTGGAATGGAATTGAATTGAATGGAATGGAATGGAACGGAATGCAAACAACTAGAGTTGAATGGAAAGGAATGGAATGGAATGGAATGGAGTGGAATCAACCCGAGTGGAAAGGAATGGAATGAAATGGAATGGAAAGGAATGGAATGGAATGGAATGGAATGGAATGGAATGGAATGGAATGGAATGGAATAAACACTAGTGCAATGGAATGGAATGGATTCAAGGCGAGTGGAATGGAATAGAATGGAATGGATTGGAATGGAATGGAATGGAATGGAATGGAATGGAATGGAATGGAATAAACGAGAAGGGAATCTAATGGCATGTAACGGAATGGAATCTACCTGAGTAGAATGGAATAGAATGCAATGGAATGGAATGGAAAGGAATGGAATAAACCCGAGTGCAAAGAAATGGAATGAAATGGAATGGAAAGGAATGGAATGGAAAGGAATGGAATGGAATAGAATTGAATGGAATGGAATCAACGCGAGTGGAATGGAATAGAATGGAATGGAATCAACGAGAAGGCAATCGAATGTCATGGAATGGAATGGACTCTACACAAGCGGAATGGAGTGGAATGGAGTGGAGTGGAATAGAATGGAATGGATTCAACGTGAGGGGAATGGAATGGAATGAAATAAAACCGAGTTGAATGGAATAGAATGGAAAGGAGAGTAATATAAAGGAATGGAATGGAATGGAAAGGAATCAACCCAAGTGGAAGGAATGGAATGAAATGGAAGGGAATGGAATGGATTGGAAAGGAACTGAATGGAATCAACCCGAGGGGAATGGAATGGAATGAAATGGAAAGGAATTGAATGGAATAGAATGGAATGGAATAAACCCGAGTACAAAGGAATGGAATGGAATGGAATGGAATGGAATGGAATGGAATGGAATGGCACGGAATAGAACTGAATGGAATGGAATCAACGCGAGTGGAATGGATTAGAATGGAATGGAATGGAATCAAAGAGAATGGAATCGAATGTCATGGAATGGAATGGAATCTACCCGAGCGGAATGGAATGGAATGGAATGGAATGGAATGGAATGGAATGGAATGGAATGGAATGGAATGAAATGGAATCAACGCCAGCGGAATGGAAAGCAATGGAATGGAAAGGAATAAAAAGGAATTGCATGGCATGGAATGGAATGGAATCGACCCGAGTGGAATTGAGTGGAATGGAATGCAATGGAATAGAAAGGAATGGAATCAACTTGAGAGGAAAGGAATGGAATGGAATGGAAAGGAATGGAATGGAATGGAATGGAATGGAAAGGAATGGAATGGAATGGAATGGAATGGAATGGAATCAACGCGAGAGAACCAGAATGGAATGGAATGGGATGGAACGGAATGGAATCAACGCAAGGGGAATGGAATGGAATGAAATGGAATGGAATGGAATGGAATGGAATAGAATGAAATGGAATAAACCCGAATGAAAAGGAATGGAATGGAATGGAATGGAAAGGAATGAAATGGAATAAACCCGAATGAAAAGGAATGGAATGGAATGGAATGGAAAGGAACGGAATGGAATGGAATAGAATTGAATGGAATGGAATCAATGCGATCGGAATGGAATAGAATGGAATAGAATGGAATCAACGAGAGTGGATTGGAATGGAAGGGAAAGAAAACAACGAGAAAGTAATGGAATGGAATGGAATGGAACCACCGAGAGCGGAAAGGAAAGGAATAAAATGGAATGGAATGGAATGGAATGGAATAGAATGGAACGGCATGGCAAGGAATGCAATGGAATCAACCCGAGTGGAATGGAATGGAATGGAATGGAAAGGAATGCAATGGATAGAATGGAATGGAATCAACCTGAGTGAAATGGCATGGAAAGGAATGGAATGGAATGGAATGGAATGGAATGGAATGGAATGGAATGGAATGGAATAGAATCAACCCAAGTGGAATGGAATAGAATGGAATGGAGAGGAATAGAATGGAATGGAATGGAATGGGATGGAAGGGAAAGGAATAGAATCAACCCGAGTGGAGTGGAAGGCAAAGGATTGGAATGGAATGGAATTCACCTGAGTGGAATGAAATGGAAGGGCAAGGAATGGAATGGAATGATCCCGAGTGTAAGAGAATGGAATTGAATGGAATAGAAAGGAATGGAATGGAATGGAATGCAATGGAATGGATTCAACCCGAGTGGAAAGGAATGGAATGGAGTGGTATCGAATGGAATGGAATGGAATGGAATGGAATGGAGGGGAACGGCATGGAATGGAATGCACTGGAATGGGATGCAAAGATACAGATTGGAATGGAATCAACCCGAGAGGAATGGAATGGAATGGAACGGAATTAAAAGGAATGGAATGGAATGGAATAAACCATAGTGCAATGGAATGGAATGGAATGGATTGGAATGGAATCAAGGCGAGTGGAATGCAATCGAATGGAATGTTACGGAATAAAGAAGAAGGCAATCAAATGGCATGTAATGGAATGGAATCTACCCGAGTGGAATGGAATGGAATGGAATGGAATGGAATCAACGCGAGTGAAAAAGAATGTAATGTAATGTAATGGAATGGAATGGAATGGAATGGAGTGGAGTGGAGTGGAGTGGAATGGAATGGAATGGAATGGAGTGGAATGGAATGGAATCAACATGAGTGGAATGAAAGGAATGTAATGAAATGGAATGGAATGGATTGGAATGGAACAGAATGGAATCAACCCGAGGGGAATGGAATGGAATGGAATGGAATGGAATTGAATGGAATAGAATGGAATGGAATAAACCCGAGTGCAAAGGAATGGAATGGAATGGAATGGAATAGAACTGAATGAAATGGAATCAACGCGAGTGGAATGGATTAGAATGGAATGGAATGGAATCAAAGAGAAGGGAATCGAATGTCATGGAATGGAATGGAATCTACCCGAACAGAATGGAATAAAATGGAATGGAATGGAACGGAATGGAATGGAATGGAATGGAATCAATGCCAGCGGAATGGAAAACCATGGAATGGAAAGGAATAAAATGGAATTGCATGGCATGGAATGGAATGGAATCGACCCGAGTGGAATTGAATGGAATGGAATGGAATCGAATGCAATGGAATAGAAAGGCATGGACTCAACCTGAGTGGAATGGAATGGAATGGAATGGAATGGATTCGAAAGGAATGGAATGGAATCAACACGAGTGGCATGGAATGGAATGGAATGGAATAGAATGGAATGGAATGGAATGCAATGGAATGGAATCAATGCAAGCGGAATGGAAAGGAATAGAATGGAATGGAATGGAATGGAATGGCATGGCATGGCATGGAATGGATTGCAATCAAAACGACTGGAATGAAATGGAATGGAATGGAATGCAATGGAATAGAATGGAACGGAATAAACCTGAGTGGAATGGAATGGAATGGAATGGAATGGAATGGAATATAATGGAATGGAATGGAATGGAACAGGATGGAATCAACCCGAGTGGAATGGAATAGAATGGAATGCAGAGGAATAGAATGCAATGGAATGAAATGGAAAGGAATCAACCTGAGTGGAATGAATGGAATGAGATGGAATGGAATGGAATGGAATAAACACTGGTGCAATGGAATGGAATGAAATGGAATGGAATGGAATGGAATGGAATGGAATGGAATGGAATGGAATCAACGCGAGAGAACCAGAATGGAATGTAATGGAATGGAACGGAATGGAATCAACCCGAGGGGAATGGAATGGAATGAAATGGAATGGAATGGAATGAAATGGAATGGAATGGAATGGAACGGAATAGAATGAAATGGAATAAACCCGAATGAAAAGGAATGGAATGGAATGGAATGGAAAGGAATGGAATGAAATGGAATAGAATTGAATGGAATGGAATCAATGCGATTGGAATGGAATAGAATGGAATAGAATGGAATCAACGAGAGTGGATTGGAATGGAAGGGAAAGAAATCAACGAGAAAGGAATGGAATGGAATGGAATGGAATGGAATGGAATAGAATGGAACGGCATGGCATGGAATGCAATGGAATCAACCCGAGTGGAATGGAATGGAATGGAATGGAAAGGAATGCAATGCATAGAATGGAATGGAATTACCTGAGTGAAATGGCATGGAAAGGAATGGAATGGAATGGAATGGAATGGAATGGAATGGAATGGAATGGAATCAACCCGAGTGGAATGGAATAGAAAGGAATGGGAGGAATAGAATGGAATGGAATGGAATGGGATGAAAGGGAAAGGAGTAGAATCAACCCGAGTGGAGTGGAAGGCAAAGGATTGGAATGGAATGGAATCAACCCGAGTGGAATGAAATGGAAGGGCAAGGAATGGAATGGAATGATCCCGAGTGTAACGGAATGGAATTGAATGGAATAGAATGGAATGGAATGGAATGGAATGCAATGGAATGGATTCAACCCGAGTGGAAAGGAATGGAATGGAGTGGAATCGAATGGAATGGAATGGAATGGAATGGAATGGAATGGAATCAACCCGCATGGAATGGAACGGAATGGAATGGGATGGAATGGAAAGGAATGGAGGAGAATGGCATGGAATGGAATGCACTGGAATGGAATACAAAGGTACAGATTGTAATGGAATCAACCCGAGAGGAATGGAATGGAATGGAACGGAATTTAATGGAATGGAATGGAATGGAATAAACCCTAGTGCAACGGAATGGAATGGATTGGATTGGAATGGAATCAAGGCGAGTGGAATGCAATCGAATGGAAAGTTACGGAATAAAGAAGAAGGAAATCAAATGGCATGTAATGGTATGGAATCTACCCGAGTGGAATGGAATGGAATGGAATGGAATGGAATCAACACGAGTGAAAAAGAATGGAATGGAATGGAATGGAATGGAATGGAATGCAATGGAATGGAGTGGAGTGGAGTGGAGTGGAGTGGAATGGAAAGGAATGGAGTGGAATGGAATGGAATCAACACGACTGGACTGAATGGAATGAAATGGAATGGAATGGAATGGATTGGAATGGAACACAATGGAATCAACCCGAGGGGAATGGAATGGAATGAAATGGAATGGAATTGAATGGAATAGAATGGAATGGAATAAACCCGAGTGCAAAGGAATGGAATGGAATGGAATGGAATGGAATGGAATGGAACGGAATGGAATGGAATGGAATGGAATCAATGCCATCGGAATGGTAAACAATGGAATGGAAAGGAATAAAAAGGAATTGCATGGCATGGAATGGAATGGAATCGACCCGAGTGGAATTGAATGGAATGGAATGGAATCGAATGCAATGGAATAGAAAGGCATGGACTCAACCTGATTGGAATGGAATGGAAAGGAATGGAATGGAAAGGAATGGAATGGAATCAACACGAGTGGCATGGAATGGAATGGAATGGAATAGAATGGAATGGAATGGAATGGAATGGAATGGAATCAATGCAAGCGGAATGGAAAGGAATAGAATGGAATGGAATGGAATGGAATGGCATGGCATGGCATGGAATGGATTGCAATCAAAACGACTGGAATGAAATGGAATGGAATGGAATGCAATGGAATAGAATGGAACGGAATAAACCTGAGTGGAATGGAATGGAATGGAATGGAATGGAATATAATGGAATGGAATGGAATGGAATGGGATGGAATCAACCCGAGTGGAATGGAATAGAATGGAATGCAGAGGAATAGAATGCAATGGAATGAAATGGAAAGGAATCAACCTGAGTGGAATGAATGGAATGAGATGGAATGGAATGGAATTGAATGGAATAAACACTAGTGCAATGGAATGGAATGAAATGGAATGGAATGGAATGGAATGGAATGGAATGGAATGGAATGGAATGGAATGGAATCAACGCGAGAGAACCAGAATGGAATGTAATGGAATGGAACGGAATGGAATCAACCCGAGGGGAATGGAATGGAATGAAATGGAATGGAATGGAATGAAATGGAATGGAATGGAATGGAATGGAACGGAATAGAATGAAATGGAATAAACCCGAATGAAAAGGAATGGAATGGAATGGAATGGAAAGGAATGGAATGAAATGGAATAGAATTGAATGGAAAGGAATCAATGCGATTGGAATGGAATAGAATGGAATAGAATGGAATCAACGAGAGTGGATTGGAATGGAAGGGAAAGAAATCAACGAGAAAGGAATGGAATGGAATGGAATGGAATGGAATGGAATAGAATGGAATGGAATAGAGTGGAAGGGCATGGCATGGAATGCAATGGAATCAACCCGAGTGGAATGGAATGGAATGGAATGGAAAGGAATGCAATGCATAGAATGGAATGGAATTACCTGAGTGAAATGGCATGGAAAGGAATGGAATGGAATGGAATGGAATGGAATGGAATGGAATGGAATCAACCCGAGTGGAATGGAATAGAAAGGAATGGAGAGGAATAGAATGGAATGGAATTGAATGGGATGAAAGGGAAAGGAGTAGAATCAACCCGTGTGGAGTGGAAGGCAAAGGATTGGAATGGAATGGAATCAACCCGAGTGGAATGGAATGGAATGGAATGGAATAGAATGGCATGGAGTAGAATCAAACCGAGTGGATGGTATGGAATGGAATGGAATCAACCCGAGAGGAATGAAATAGAAGGGAATGGAATGGAATGGAATGAACCCGAGTAGAGTGGAATGGAATGGAATGGAATGGAATGGAAAGGAATGGAATGGAATGGAATGGAAAGGAATGGAAAGGAATGGAATGGAATGGAATGGAATGGAATGGAATGGAATGGAATGGAATGGAATGGAATGGAATGGAGTGGAATGGAATGGAAAGGAATCAACCCGGGAGGAAAGGAATAGAAAGCAATGGAATGGAATGGAATGGAATGGAATGGAATGGATTGCGAAGGAATGGAATGGATTTCAATGGAAAGGAAACATCCCGAGTGAAATGGAATGGAATGGAAGGGAATGGAATCAACCCAAGTGGAATGGAATGGAATGGAATGGAACAGAATGGAATGGAATCAACGCGATTGAAACGGAATGGAATGGAATGGAATGGAATGGAAGAGAAACAACCCGAGTGGAATGAATGGAATCAAATGGAATGGAATGGAATGGAATGGAATAAACACTAGTGCAATGGAATGGAATGGAATGGAATGGAATGGAATTTAAAGGAATGGAATCAACGTGAGTGAAACAGAATGGCATGGAACGGAATGGAAAGGAATGGAATGGAATGGAGTGGAATGGAATGGAACGGAATCAACCCGGGAGGAAAGGAATAGAAAGGAATGGAATGGAATGGAATGGAATGGAATGGAATGGAATGGAATGGAATGGAATGGAATGGAATGCAAAGGAATGGAATGGATTGCAATGGAAAGGAAACATCCCGAGTGGAATGGAATGCAATGGAATGGAGTGGCATGGAATGGAATGGAATCAACCCAAGTGGAATGGAATGGAATGGAATGGAATGGAATGGAAAGGAATGGAATGGAATGGAATCAATGAGAGTGGAAAGTAGTAGAATGGATTGGAACGGAATCAACGAGAAGGGAATCAAATGGCATGGAATGGAATGGAATCTACCCGAGTGGAATGAAATGGAATTGAATGAAAGGAAATGGAATAGAATGCAATGGAGTGGAATGGAATGGAATGAAATGGAATGGAAAATTCAAGACTGGAATGGTATCTAATGAAATGGAATGGAATGGAATGGAATGGAATGGAATGCAAAGGAATGGAATGGATTGCAATGGAAAGGAAACATCCCGAGTGGAATGGAATGGAATGGAATGGAATGGAATGGAATGGAATCAACCAAAGTGGAATGGAATGGAATGGAATGGAACAGAATGGAATGGAATCAACGTGATTGAAATGGAATGGAATGGAATGGAATGGAATGGAAGAGAAACAAGCGGAGTGGAATGAATGGAATCAAATGGAATGGAATGGAATGGAAGGGAATGGAATGGAATGGAATGGAATAAACACTAGTGCAATGGAATGTAATTGAATGGAATGGAATGGAATTTAAAGGAATGCAATCAACGTGAGTGAAACAGAATGGAATGGAACGGAATGGAATGGAATGGAATGGAATGGAATAGGAATGGAATGGAATGGAATGGAATCAACCCGAGGAATATGGAATGGAATGAAATGGAATGGCATGGAACGGAATAAAATAAAATGGAATAATCCCGAGTGCAATGGAACAGAACGGAATGGAATGGAATGGAATAGAATGGATTGGAATCAACGCGAGCAGAATGGAAACGAACGGATTGAAATGGAATGGAATACAAAGGAATGGCAAGCCATGGAATGGAATGGAATGAAACCGAGTGGAATGGAATGGAATGGAATGGAATGCAGTGGAATAGAATGCAACGGAATCAAGCTGAGTGGAAAGGAATGGAATGGAATGGAATGGAACGGACTGGAAATAAGACGAGTGAAACGAAATGGAATGTAATGTAACGGAATGGAATGGAATGGAACGGAATGGAATGGTAACAATCCGAGTGGAATGGAATGGAATGGAATGGAATGGAATGGAATGGAAAGGAATGGAATGGAATGGAATCAATGAGAGTGGAAAGTAGTAGAATGGAATGGAACGGAATCAACGAGAAGGGAATCAAATGGCATGGAATGGAATGGAATCTACCCAAGTGGAATGAAATGGAATTGAATGAAAAGAAATGGAATAGAATGCAATGGAATGGAATGGAATGGAATGAAATGGAATGGAAAATTCACGAGTGGAATGGTATCTAATGAAATGGAATGGAATGGAATAAACCCTAGTGCCATGTAATGGAGTGGAATGGAATGGAATGGAATGGAACGGAATCAGTGAGAAGGGAATCGAATGGCATGGAATGGAATGGAATCTACCCAAGTGGAATTGAATGGACTGTAATGGAATGGAATGGAATGGAATGGAATCAATGCGAGTAGAATGGAAAGGAATGGAATGGAATGGAATGCCATGGAATGGAATGGAATGGCATGGCACGGAATGGAATAGAATCAAACTGAGTGGAATGAAATGGAATGGAATGGAAAGGAATGCATTGGAATAGAATGGACAGGAATCAACCTGAGTGGAATGGAATGGAATGGAATGGAATGGAATGGAATGGAATCAACGCAAGTGAAACGAAATGGAATGGAATTGAATGGAATCAACCCAAGTGAAACGGAATGGAATGGAATGGAATGGATTGGGATTGAATGGAATCAACCAGAGTGGAATAGAATGGAATGGATTGGAATGAAATAGAATGGATTGCAATGGAATGGATTCAACCCGAGTGAAATGGAATGGAATATAATGGAATGGAATGGAATGCAATGCAATGCAATGGAATGGAATGGAATGGAATCATCCCGAGTGGAATGGAATGGAATGGAATGAAATGAAATGGAACAGAACGGAATGGAATGGAAAGGAATGGAATCAACGCAAGTGAAACGGATTGGAATGGAGTGGAATGGAATGGAATGGTATGGAATGGAATCCACGCGAGTGAAAGGGAATGAACCGGAATGAAATGGAATGGAATGGAATGGAATGGAATCCACGTGAGTGAAACGGAATGAAACGGAATGGAATGGAATGGAATGGAATGGATTGCAATGGAATGGAATGGAATGGAATGCAATGGAATGGAAAGAACCCGAGTGGAATGGAATGGAATGAAATTGAAAGGAATGGAATGGAATGGAATGGAACGGAATCAACGAGAAGGGAATCGAATGGCATGGAATGGAATGGAAAGAACCCGAGTGTAAAGGAATGGAATGGAATGGAATGCCATGGAATACAATGGAATGGAATGGAATGTCATGGAATAGAATGGAATGGCATGGCATGGCATGGAATGGAATTAACCAGAGTGGAATTGAATGGAATGGAATGGAATGGAATGGAATGGAATGGAATGCAATGGAATAGAAAGGAATGGAATCAACCTGAGAGGAATGGAATGGAATGGAATGGAAGAGAATGGAATGGAATGGCATGGAATCAACCCGGGTGGAATGGAATGGAATGAAATGGAATGGGATGGAATGGAATGGCAAGCAATGGAATGGAATGGCATGGAATGGAATGGAATAAACTCTCCTGCAATGGAATTTAATGGAATGGAATGGAATGGAATCAACGTGAGTGGAATGCAAAGGAAAGGAATGGAATGGAATGGAAGGGAATAGAATGGGAGGGCATGGCATGGAATGGAATACAATCAACACGAGTGGAATGGAATGAAATGCAATGGAATAGAATGGAATGGAATCAACCTGAGTGAAATGGAATGGAATGGAAAGAAATGGAATGGAATGCAAAGGAATGGAATGGAATGGAATGGAATGGAATGGAATGGAATGGAATGGAATGGAATAGAATGGAATGGAATGGAATGGAATTAAACCGAGTGGAATGGAAGGGAATGTATTGGAATGGAACGGAATCAACGCGAGTGAAACGCAATGGAATGGAATGGAATGAAAAAGAATGGAATTCAATGGAATTAACCCGAGTGGAATGGAATGGAATGGATTGCAATGCAATGGAATGAACCCGAGTGGAATGGAGTGGAATAGAATGGAATGGAATGGAGTAGAATGGAATGGAATGGAATCATCCCGAGTGGAATGGAATGCAATTGAATGAAATGAAATGGAATAGAATGCAATGGAATGGAATGGAATGGAATGGAATGAAATGGAATGGAAAAAACACGAGTGGAATGGTATCTAATGGAATGGAATGGAATGGAATGGAATGGAATGGAATGGAATGGAATGGAATCAGTGAGAAGGGAATCGAATGGCATGGAATGGAATGGAATCTACCCAAGTGGAATTGAATGGACTGTAATGGAATGGAATGGAATGGAATGGAATCAATGTGAGCGGAAAGGAAAGGAATGGAATGGAATGGAATGCCATGGAATGGAATGGAATGGCATGGCATGGAATGGAGTAGAATCAAAGCGAGTGGAATGGAATGGAATGGAATGGAAAGGAATGCTTTGGAATAGAATGGACAGGAATCAACCTGAGTGGAATGGAATGGAATGGAATGGAATGGAATGGAATGAAGGCGAGTTGAATGGAATAGAATGGAATGGAGAGGAATACAATGGAATGGAATGGGATGGAATCAACCCGAGTGGAACGGAATGGAAGGGAATGGAATGGAATGGAATGGAGTAGAATCAACCCGAGTGGAATGGAAGGGAAGGGAAAGGAATGCAATGGAATGAACGCGAGAGTAATGGAATGGAATGGAATGGAATGGAATCAACCCACGTGGAATGGAATGGAATGGAATGGAATCGAACGGAGGGGAATGGCATGGAATGGACAGGAATCAGCCCAAGTGTAAGTGAATGGCATGGAATGGAATTGAATGCAATGGAATTGAACGGAAAGGAATGGAAACAACCAGAGTGGAATGGAATGCAATGGAATGGAATGGAATGGAATCGAACGGAACGGAACGGAATGGAATGGAATGGAATGGAATGGAATGGAACGGAATGGAATGGAAAAAACCCGAGTGGAATGGAATGCAATGAAATGGAAAGGAATGGAATCGAATGGAATGGAACGGAATCAACAAGAAGGGAATCGAATGGCATGGAATTGAATGGAATGAACCCGAGTGTAAAGGAATGGAATGGAATGGAATGCTATGGAATTGAATGGAATGGCATGGCATGGAATGGAATGGAATCAACGCGAATGGAATGGAATGGAATGGAATGGAATGGAATGGAATGCAATGCAATGCAATGGAATAGAATGGAAGGGAATCAACCTGAGAGGAATGGAATGGAATGGAATAGAATGGAATGGAATGGAAGAGAATGGAATGGAATGGGATGGAATCAACCCGAGTGGAATGGAATGGAATGCAGTGGAATGGAATGGAATGGAATAAACCCTAGTGCAATGGAATGGAATGGAATGGAATGGAATGGAATGGAATGGAATGGAATGGAATCAACCCGAGAGGAATGAAATGGAAGGGAAAGGAATGGGATGGAATGAACCCGAGTGTAATGGAATGGAATGGAATGGAATGGAATGGAATGGAATGGAATGGAATCGAACAGAGGGGAATGGCATGGAATGGAATGGAATCAAACCAAGTGTAATGGAATGTCATGGAATGGAATTGAATGAAATGGAATTGAATGGAAAGGAATGGAATCAACCCGAGTGGAATGGCATGGAAACAAATGGAATGCCATGGAATAGAATGGAATGGAATCAACCTGAGTGGAATGGAATGGAATGGAAAGGAATGGAATGCAATGGAAAGGAATGAAATGGAATGGAATGGAATGGAATGAAATGGAAAGGAATCAACCTGAGTGGAATGGAATACAATGGAATGGAGAGAAATTGAATGGAAAGGAATGGCATGGGGTGGAATCAACACGAGTGGAATGGAATGGAATGGAATGGAATGGAATGGAGTAGAATCAAACCGAGTGGAATGGAATGGAATGGAATGGAATCAACCCGGGAGGAATGAAATGGAAGGGAATGGAAAAGCCAGGAATGAAACCGAGTGGAATGGAATGGAATGGAATGGAATGGAATGGAATGGAATAGAGTAGAATGCAATGGAATGGAATAAATTCGAGAGGAAAGGAATGGATTGGAATGGAATGGAATGGAATGGAGTGGAATGGAATGGACTGCAATGGAATGGAATGGATTGCAATGGAAAGGAAACAACCCGAGTGAAATGGAAAGGAATGGACTGGAGTTGAATGGAATGGAATGGAATGGAATGGAATCAAACCATGTGGAATGGAATGGAATGGAATGGAATGGAATCAACGCCATTGAAACGGAATGGAATTGAATGGAATGGAAAGGAATAGAAACAACCCAAGTGGAATGAATGCAATGAGGTAGAAAAAAATAGAATGGAATGGAATGGAATAAACCCAAGTGCAATGGAATGGAATGGAATGGAATTGAAAGGAAAGGAATGGAATCAACATGAGTGAAACGGAATGGAATGGAATGGAATAGGAATGGAATGGAATGGAATGGAATCAACCCGAGGGGTATGGAATGGAATGAAATGGAATGGCATGGAACGGAACACAATGGAATGGAATAATCCCGATTGCAATGAAACAGAACGGAATGGAATGGAATGGAATGGAATAAAATGGAATGGAATCAACACGAGCGGAATGGAGATGAATGGATTGAAATGGAATGGAATACAATGGAATGGCAAGGCATGGAATGGAATGGAATGAACCCAAGTGGAATGGAATAGAATGGAATGGAATGCAATGGAATAGAATGGAATGGAATCAAGCTGAGTGGAAAGGAATGGAATGGAAAGGAACGGAATGGAATGGAATGGAATGGAATGGAATGGAATGGAATGGAACGGAATCAACCTGAGTGGAATGGAATGGAATGGAATGGAACGGAATGGAATGGAATCAACCCTACTGGAATGCAGTGGAATGGAATGGAACGGAATGGAATGGAATGGAGTCAACGTGAGTGAAACGGAATGGAATTGAATGGAATGGATTTGAATTGAATGGAATCAACCCGGGTGGAAGGGAATGGAATGGATTGGAATGAAACAGAATGGATTGCAATGGAATGGAATCTACCCGAGTGGAGTGGAATGGAGTATAATGGAATGGAATGGAATGGAATGGCATTGAATGGAATGGAATGGAATCATCTCGCGTGGAATGGAATGGAATGGAATGGAATCAATGAGAGAGAAACGGATTAGAATGGAAGGGAACGGAGTGGAATAGAAGGGAATGGAAAGAGCACGAGTGAAAAGGAATGAAATGGAATGGAATGGAATGGATTGGAATGGAATGGAACGGAATGGAATAGAATGGAATGGAATGAAATGGAATGGAAAGGAATGGAATGGAATGGAATGGAAGAAACTCCAGTGCAATGGAATGGAATAATGGAATGGAATGCAATGGAATGGAATCAACGAGAAGGGAAATGAGTGGCATGGAATGGAATGGAATCTACCCAAGTGGAATGGAATGGACTGTAATGGAATGGAATGGAATGAAATGGAATGGAATTTCATCAATGAGAGCGGAGCGGAAAAAATGGAAGAGAATGGATTGGAAGGGAATACAATGGATTGGCATGGCATGGAATTGTATGGAATCAACCCGAGTGTAATGGAATGGAATGGCATGGAATGCCACGGAATAGAAGGGAAAGGAATCATCCTGATTGGAATAGAATGGAATGGAAAGGAATGGAATGGAATGGAAAGGAATGGAATGGAATGGAAAGCAACGGAATGGAATGGAATGGAATGGAATGGGATGCAATGGAATGGAATCAACCCGAGTGGAATAGAATAGAATGGAATGGAGAGAAATAGAATGGAAAGGAATGGAATGGGGTGGAATCAACCCGAGTGGAATCGAATGGAATGGAATGGAATGGCATGGAGTAGAATCAAACCGAGTGGAATGGTATGGAATGGAATGGAATCAACCCCAGTGGAATGAAATGGAAGGGAATGGAACGGAATGGAATGAACCCCAGTAGAATGGAATGGAATGGAATAGAAAGAAGGGAATGGAATGGAAAGGAATGGAATGGAATGGAATGGAGTGGAATGGAATGGAATGGAATGGAATGGAATGGAACGGAGTGGAATGGAATGGAATGGAATGGATTGCAAAGGAATGGAATGGATTGAAATGGAAAGGAAACATCCCGAGTGAAATGGAATGGAATGGAATGGAATGGAATGGAATGGAATGGAATGGAATCCACCCAAGTGGAATGGAATGGAATGGAATGGAACAGAATGGAATGGAATCAACGCGACTGAAACGGAATGGAATGGAATGGAAGAGAAACAACCCAAGTGGAATGAATGGAATCAAATGGAATGGAACGGAATGGAATGGAATAAACACTACTGCAATGGAATGGAATGGAATGGAATGGAATGGAATGGAATGGAATGGAATGGAATGGAATCAACCTGGGAGGAAATGAATAGAAAGGAATGGAATGGAATGGAATGGAGTGGAATGGAATTGAATTGAATGGATTGCAAAGGAATGGAATGGATTTCAATGGAAAGGAAACGTCCCGAGTGGAATGGAATGGAATGGAATGGAATGGAATGGAATGGAATGGAATCAACCCAAGTGGAATGGAATGGAATGGAATGGAACAGAATGGAATGGAATCAATGCAATTGAAACGGAATGGAATGGAATGGAATGGAATGGAAGAGAAACAACCCGAGTGGAATGAATGGAATGGAATGGAAGTGAATGGAATGGAATGGAATGGAATGGAATAAAAACTAGTGCAATGGAATGGAATTGAATAGAATGGAATGGAATTTAAAGGAATGGAATCAACGTGAGTGAAACAGAA
The DNA here is from genome assembly GCF_029289425.2 of Pan paniscus. Lineage (NCBI taxonomy): Eukaryota > Metazoa > Chordata > Mammalia > Primates > Hominidae > Pan > Pan paniscus. Next base: position 36,361,886 of record NC_073270.2, read on the forward strand.
TGGAATGGAACGGAATGCCATGGAATGGAATGGAATAGGAATGGAATGGAATGGAATGGAATCAACCCGAGGGGTATGGATTGGAATGAAGTGGAATGGCATGGAACGGAATAGAATAAAATGGAATAATCCCGAGTGCAGTGGAACGGAACGGAATGGAATGGAATGGAATAGAATGGAATGGAATCAACGCGAGCAGAATGGAAACGAATGGATTGAAATTGAATGGAATAAAAAGGAATGGCAAGACGTGGAATGGAATGGAATGAACCCAAGTGGAATGGAATGGAATGGAATGGAATGCAATGGAATAGAATGGAATGGAAACAAGCTGAGTGGAAAGGAATGGAATGGAATGCAATGGAATAGAATGGAATGGAAGCAAGCTGAGTGGAATGGAATGGAATGTAATGGAATGGAATGGAATGGAATGGAATGGAAATAACGCGAGTGAAATGAAATGGAATGTAATGGAACGGAATGGAATGGAATGGAACGGAATGGAATGGTAACAATCCGAGTGGAATGGAATGGAATGAAATGGAATGGAATGGAATGGAAAGGAATGGAATGAAATGGAATCAATGAGAGTGGAAAGTAGTAGAATGGAATGGAACAGAATCAAAGAGAAGGGAATCAAATGGCATGGAATGGAATGGAATCTACCCAAGTGGAATGGAATGGAATGGAGAGAATGGAATTAACGGGAGTGAAACGGAATGGAATAGAATGGAATGGAATGGAATGGAATCAACGTGAGTGAAATGAAATGGAATGGAATGGAATGGAATGGAGTGGAATCAACCCGAGAGGAATGGAATGGAATGAAATGGAATGTAATGGAATTGAATGGAACGGATTGGAAGGGAAAGAACCAGAGTGTAATGGAATGGAATGGAATGAAATGGAATGGAATGGAATGGAATGGAATAGAATGGAATGGAATGGAATGGAATGGAATGGAATGGAATGGAATGGAATGGAATGGAATGGAATCAACGCGAGTGAAACGGAATGGAATGAAATGGAATGGAATGGAGTGGCATGGAATGGAATGGAATGGAATGGAATGGAATGGAATGGAATGGAATCAACCTGAGGGGAAAGGAATGGAATGGAATGGAATAAACCCAAGGGCAATGGAATGGATTGGAATGGAATGGAACGGAATGGAATGGAATGGAAAGGAATCAAAGCGAGTGGAATGGAATGGAATGGAGTGGAATGGAATCAATGAGAAGGAATCGAATGGCATGGGAAGGAGTGGAATCTACCCGAATGCAATGGAATGGAATGGAATGGAAAGGAACGGAGTGGAATGGAATGGAATGGAATGGAACGGAGTGGAATGGAATGGAATGGAATGGAACGGAGTGGAATGGAATGGAATGGAATGGAACGGAGTGGAATGGAATGGAATGGAATGGAACGGAGTGGAATGGAATGGAATGGAATGGAATGGAACGGAGTGGAATGGAATGGAATGGAATGGAAAGGAGTGGAATGGAATGGAATGCAATGGAATGGAAAGAACCCGAGTGGAATGGAAAGGAATGGAATGGAATGCCATGGAATAGAATGGAATGGCATGGCATGGAATGGAATGGAATTAACCAGAGTGGAATGGAATGGATGGAATGGAATTGAAAGGAATGCAATGGAATAGAAAGGAGTGGAATCAACCTGAGAGGAATGGAATGGAATGGAATGGAAGAGAATGGAATGAAATGTCATGGAATCAACCCGCGTGGAATGGAATGGAATGCAATGGAAAGGGATGGGATGGAATGGAATGGAATGCAATGGAATGGAATGGCATGGAATGGAATGGAATAAACTCTCGTGCAATTGAATTTAATGGAATGGAATGGAAGAGAATCAACGTGAGTGGATTGCAAAAGAAAGGAATGGAATGGAATGGAAGGGAATAGAATGGGATGGCATGGCATGGAATGGAATATAATCAACACGAGTGGAATGGAATGCAATGCAATGAAATAGAATGGAATGGAATCAACCTGAGTGGAATGGAATAGAGTGGAAAGAAATGGAACGGAATGCAAAGGAATGGAATGGAATGGAATGGAATGGAATGGAATGGAATGGAATGGAATGGAATAGAATGGAATGGAATGGAGTGGAATGGAATGGAATGGAATGGAATGGAACGGAGTGGAATGGAATGGAATGGAATGGAGTGGAATGGAATGGAATGGAAAGGAATCAACCCGGGAGGAAAGGAATAGAAAGGAATGGAATGGAATGGAATGCAATGGAATGGAATGGAATGGAATGGAATGGAATGGAATGGAATGGATTGCAAAGGAATGGAATGGATTGAAATGGAAAGGAAACATGCCGAGTGAAATGGAATGGAATGGAATGGAATGGAATGGAATCCACCCAAGTGGAATGGAATGGAATGGAATGGAACAGAATGGAATGGAATCAACGCGACTGAAACAGAATGGAATGGAATGGAAGAGAAACAACCCAAGTGGAATGAATGGAATCAAATGGAATGGAACGGAATGGAATGGAATAAACACTAGTGCAATGGAATGGAATGGAATGGAATGGAATGGAATGGAATGGAATGGAATCAACCTGGGCGGAAAAGAATAGAAAGGAATGGAATGGAATGGAATGGAGTGGAATGGAATTGAATTGAATGGATTGCAAAGGAATGGAATGGATTTCAATGGAAAGGAAACGTCCCGAGTGGAATGGAATGGAATGGAATGGAATGGAATCAACCCAAGTGGAATGGAATGGAATGGAATGGAACAGAATGGAATGGAACAGAATGGAATGGAATCATCGCGATTGAAACGGAATGGAATGGAATGGACTGGAATGGAAGAGAAACAACCCGAGTGGAATGAATGGAATCAAATGGAATGGAATGGAAGAGAAACAACCCGAGTGGAATGAAAGGAATCAAATGGAATGGAATGGAATTTAATGGAATGGAATGGAATGGAATGGAATAAACACTAGTGCAATGGAATGGAATTGAGTGGAATGGAATGGAATGGAATGGAATTTAAAGGAATGGAATCAACATCAGTGAAAGAGAATGGAATGGAACAGAATGGAATGGAATGGAATGGAATAGGAATGGAATGGAATGGAATGGAATGGAATCAACCCGAGGGGGATGGAATGGAATGAAATGGAATGGCATGGAACGGAATAGAAAAAAATGGAATAATCCCGAGTGCAATGGAATGGAAAGGAATGGAATGGAATGGAATAGAATGGAATGGAATCAACGCGAGCAGAATGGAAACGAATGGATTTAAATGGAATGGAATACAAAGGAATGGCAAGGCATGGAATGGAATGGAATAAACCCGAGTTGAATGGAATGGAATGGAATGGAATGCAATGGAATAGAATGCAATGGAATCAAGCTGAGTGGAAAGGAATGGAATGGAATGGAATGGAATGGAATGGAATGGAATGGAATGGAATGGAATCAACACGAGTGGAATGGAATGGAATGGAATGGAATGGAATGGAATGGAATGGAATGGAATCAACCCTAGTGGAATGCAGTGGAATGGAATGGAACGGAATGGAATGGAATGGAATGGAATGGAATGGAACGCAATCAACGTGAGTGAAACGGAATGGAATGCAATGGAATGAAATGGAATTGAATGGAATCAACTCGAGTGGAATGGAATGCAATGGATTGGAATGAAATAGAATGGATTGCAATGGAATGGAATCAACCCGAGTGGAGTGGAATGCAGTATAATGGAATGGAATGGAATGGAATGGAATGGAATGGAATGGAATGGCATCATCCCGCGTGGAATGGAATGGAATGGAATGGAATCAACGCGAGAGAAACGGATTGGAATGGAAGGGAACGGAGTGGAATAGAACGGAATGGAATCAACACGACTGAAACGGAATGAAATGGAATGGAATGGAATGGAATGGATTGGAATGGAATGGAACGGAATGGAATAGAATGGAATGGAAAGAAATGGAATAGAAAGGAATGGAATGGAATGGAATAGAATAAACTCTAGTGCAATGGAATGGAATGGAATGGAATGGAATGGAATGGAATGGGATGGAATGGAATCAACGAGAAGGGAATCGAGTGGCATGGAATGGAATGGAATCTACCCGAGTGGAATGGAATGGACTGTAATGGATTGGAAAGTAATGGGATGGAATCAAATTTAGAGGATTTGAAAGGAATGGAATGGAATGGAATGGAAGGGAGTAGAATGGAATGGCATGGCATGGAATGGAATGAAATCAGCACCAGTGGAATGGAATGGAATGGAATGCAATGGAATGGAATGGAATGGAATCACCCTGAGTGGAAAGGAATGGAATGGAAAGGAATGAAATGGAATGGAATTAACCCGAGTGGAATATAATCGAATGGAATGGAATGGAATGGAATGGAATGGAATGGAATGGAATGAAGTGGAATAAACGCGAGTGAAACGGAATGGAATGGAAAGGAATGGAATGGTATGAAATTGAATGGAATCAACCCGAGTGGAATGGAATGGAAAGGAATGCAATGGAATACATTGGAATGGAATCAACCAGAGTTGATTGAAAGGAATGTAAAGGAATGGAATGGAATGGAATCAACCCTAGTGGAATGGAATAGAATGGAAGGGAGAGGAATAGAATGGAATGGAATGGAATGGAATGGAATGAAATGGAATGGAATGGAAAAAACCCGACTGGAATGGAATGGAATGAATTGGAAAGGAATGGAAGGGAAGGGAATGGATCGGAATAAGAGAAGGGATCGAATGGCATTGAATGGAATGGAATGAAACCAAGGGTAAAGGAACGGAATGGAATAGAATGCAGTGGAATAGAATAGAATGGCATGGCATGGAATGGAATGGAATTAACCCGAGTGGAATGGAATGGAAGAGAATCGAATGGAATTGCATGGAAACAACCCGAGTGGAATGGAATGGAATGAAGTGGAATGAAATGGAATGCAATGGAATGGAATGGAACGGAGTGCAATGGAATGGAATGGAATGAAATGGAAAGGAATTAAATGGAATAATCCCTAGTGCAATGGAATGGAATGGAATGGAATGCAATGGAATGGAATGGAATGGTATCAATGAGAAAGGAATCGAATGGTATGGAATGGAATGGAATATACCAGAGTGGAATGGAATGGACTGTAATGGATTGGAATGGAATAGAATGGAATCAACGTGAGCGGATTGGAAAGGAAGGGAATGGAATGAAATGGAAGGGAATAGAATGGAATGGTATGGCATGGAATGGAATGGAATCAACACGAGTGGAACGGAATGGAATGGAATGGAATGGAATGGAATGGAATGGAATGGAATGGAATTGAATGGAATGGAATCAACCTGAGTGGAATGTAATGGAATGGAAAGGAAAGGAATGGAATGGAATGGAATGGAATGGAATGGAAAGGAATGGAATCAATGCGAGTGAAACGGAATGTAATGGAATGGAATGGAATAGGATGGAAAGGAGAGAAATAGAAAGGAATGGGGTGGAATCAACCCGAGTATAATGGAATGGAATGGAATGGAATGGAAAGGAATGGAATGGGGTAGAATCAACCAGAGTGGAATGGAAAGGAATGGAATAGAATGGAATGGAATGGAATGGAATCAACCTGAGTAGAATGTAATGGAAGGGAATGGAATGGAATGGAATGGAATGGAATGGATTCAACCTGAGTAGAATGTAATGGAAGGGAATGGAATGGAATGGAATGGAATGGAATGGAATGGAATGGAAAGGAATGCAATTCAATGGAATGGAATTAACATGAGTGGGAAGGAATGCAATGGAAGGGAATAGAATGGAATGGAATGGAATGGAATCAACCCGAGTGGAATGGAATGGAGTGGAATGGAATGGAATCAATGCAATTGAAACTGAATGGAATGGAATGGAATGGAATGGAATGGAATGGAATGGAATGGAATACAAACAACTCGAGTGGAATGAATGGAATGAGATGGAATGGAATGGAATGCAATGGAATGGAATATAATAAACCCTAGTGAAATAGAATGGAATGGAATGGAATGGAATGGAATGGAATGGAATGGAATGGAATCAACGTGAGTGACACACAATGGAATGGAATGGAAAGGAATGGAACGGAATGGAATGGAATAAACCCGAGGGGAATGCAATGGAATGAAGTGGAATGCAATGGAATGGAACAGAATGGAATGGAATAATCCCGAGTGCAAGGGCACGGAATGTAATGTGATGGAAAGGAATGCAATGGAATGGAATCAACAAGAGTGGAATGGAAAGGAGTGGAATGGAATGGAATGTAATGGAATACAATGGAATGGCATGGCTTGGAATGGAAAGGAATGAACCCGAGTGAAATGGAATGGAATGGAATGCAATGCAATGGAATAGAATGGAATGAGATCAACCGGAGTGGAATGGAGTGGAATGGAATGGAATGGAGTGGAATGGAATTGAATGGAATGGAATGGAATGGAATCAACACGAGTGGAATGGAATGGAATCGAATGGAATGGAATTGTATCAACGCGAGTGAAATGGAACGGAGTTGAATGGAATGCAATGGAATTGAATGGATTCAACCCGAGTGGAATGGAATGGAACGGAATGGAATGAAATTGAATGGAATGAACGCAAGTGAAACGCATTGGAATACAGTGGAATGGAATGGAATGGAGTGGAATGAAATCCACGTGAGTGAAACGGAATGAAAAGGAATGGAATGGAATGCAATGGAATGGAAAGGAATGGAATGGAATGGAATGGAATGGAATGGAATGGAATGGAATGCAAAAAACCCGAGTGGAATGGAGTGGAATGAAAAGGAATGGAATGGAATGCAATGGAATGGAATGGAATGGAATGGAATGGAATGGAATGGAATGGAATGCAAAAAACCCGAGTGGAATGGAGTGGAATGAAAAGGAATGGAATGGAAAGGAATGGAATAAACCCTAGTGCAATGGAATGGAATGGAATGGTGTCAACCAGAACGGAATCGAACGGCATGGAAAGGAATGGAATCTACGCGAGTGGAATTGAATGGACTGTAATGGAATGCAAAGGAATGGAATGGAATCAACGCGAGTGGAAAGGAAAGGAATGGAATGGAATTGAATGGAATGCCATGGAATAGAATGGAATGGCATGGCATGGAATGGAATGGAATCCAACCGACTGAAATGGAATGGAATGGAATGGAATGGAATGGAATGGAAAGGAATGCAATGGAATGCAATGGAATAGAATGAAAAGGAATCAACCTGAGAGGAATGGAATGGAATGGAATGGAATGGAATGGAATCAACCCGAGTGGAATGGAATGGAATGAAATGGAATCGAATGGGATGGGATGGAATGGAATGGAATGGAATCCACACGAGTGAAACGGATTGGAATGTAATGGAATGGAGAGGAATGGAATGGAATGGAATCAACGCGAGTGAAACGGAAAGAAATGCAATGTAATGGCATGGCATGAAATAAAACGGAATCAACCAGAGTGGAATGGAATGGAATGGAATAGAATGGAATGCAATGGAATAGAATGGAATGGAATCAACCTGACTGGAATGGAATGGAATGGAAAGGAATGCAACGGCATGGAATGGAATGAACCCAAATGGAATGGAATGGAATGGAATGGAATGGAATGGAATGGAATAAACCCTATTGCAATGGAATGGAATGGATTGGAATGGAACGGAACGGAATCAAGGAGAAGGGAATCGAATGGCATGGAATGGAATGGAACCTACCCGAGTGGGGTGGAATGGACTGTAATGGAATGGAATGGAATGAAATGGAATGGAATGGAATCTACGAGGGCGGAATGGAAAGGAATGGAAGGGAAAGGAATGGAAGGGAATAGAATGGAATGGCATGGCATGGAATGGAATGGAATCAACCCGAGTGGAATGGAAAGGAATGGAATGTAATGCCATGGAATAGAATGGAATGGAATCAACCTGAGTGGAATGGAATGGAATGGAATGGAATGGAATCAACCCGAGGGGAATGGAATAGAATGGAATGGAGAGAAATAGAAAGGAATTGGGTTGAATCAACCCAAGTATAATGGAATGTAATATAATGGAATGGAAAGGAATGGAATGGAGTAGAATCAACCGGAGTGAATGGAATCGAATGGAATGGAATGGAATGGAATGGAATCAACTGGAGTGGAAAGTAATGGAAGAGAATGGAATGGAATGGAATGGAATCAACACGAGAGGAAAGGAACGGAATGGACTGGACTGGAATGGAATGGAATGGAATGGAATGGAATCAACGCGATTGAAACTGAATGGAACGGAATGGAATGGAATGGAAAGGAAAGAAATGGAATGCAATGGAATCATCGCGATTCAAACTGAATGGAATGGAATGGAATGGAATCGAATGGAATACCAACAACCTGAGTGGAATGAATGGAATGAGATATAATGCAATTCAATGCAATGGAATGGAATATAATACACCCTAGTGCAATGGAATGGAATGGAATAGAATGGAATTCAGTGGAATGGAATGGAATCAACGTGCGTGAAACAGAATGGAATGGAATGGAAAGAAATGGAATGGAATGGAATGGAATGGAATAAACGCGTGTGAAACGGATTGTAATGGAAACGAAAGGAGTGCAATAGAATGGTATGGAATCAACGTGAGTGAAACGGGAAAGAATGAAATTTAATGGCATGGCATGGAATGGAATTGAATCAACCCGACTGGAATGGAATGGAATGGAACGCAATGGAATAGAATGGAATGGAATGAACATGAGAGGAATGGAATGGAATGGAATGGAATAGAAGGGAATCAAACCGAGAGGAATGGAATGGAATGGAATGGAATGGAATGGAATGGAATGGAATGGAATGGAATAGAAGGGAATCAATCCGAGAGGAATGGAATGGAATGGAATGGAATGGGATGGAATGGAATGGAATGGAATGGGATCGGATGGAATGGGATGGAATGGAATGGAATGGAATGGAATGAACCCTAGTGCAATGGAAAGAATGGAATGGAATGCAATGGAATGGAATGGATTCAACGCGAGTGGAATGGAAAGGAATGGAATGGAATGGAATTCAATAGAATAGAATGGAATGGCATAGCATGGAATGGAATGGAATCCACCCGAGTGGAATGGAATTTAAAGGAATGGAATGTAATGCAATGGAATAGAATGGAATGGAATCAACCTGAGAGGAATGGGATGGAATGGAGTGGAATGGAATGGAATGGAATAGAATGGAACAACCCCGAGTGGAATAGAATGGAATGAAATGGAATGCAATGGGAAGAAATGGAATGGAATCACATGGAATGGAATGGAATGGAATAAACCCTAGTGCAATGGAATGGAATGGAATGGAATGGAATGGAATAGAACGGAATCAACCAGAAGGGAATCGAATGGCATGGAATGGAATCGAATCTACCCGAGCGGAATGGAATGCACTGTAATGGATTAGAATGGAATGGAATGGAATGAACATGAGAGGAATGGAATGGAATGGAATGGAATGGAATCAATCCGAGAGGAATGGAAGGAATGGAATGGAATAGAATGGAATGGAATGGAATGGTATGGTATGGGAAGGAATGGAATGGAATGGAAGGGAATTGAATGGAATTGAATGGAATGGAATGGAGTGGAATAAACACAACTGCAATGGAACGGAATGGAATGGAATGGAATGGAATCAACGAGAAGGGAATCAAATATCATGGAAAGGAATTGAACCTACACAAGTGGAATGGAATGGACTGTAATGGATTGGAATGGAATGGAATCAACGTGAACGGAATGGAAAGCAACGGAATGTAATGGAATGGGAGGGAATAGAATGGAATGGCATGGCATGGAATGGAATGGAATCAACACGAGTGGAATGCAATGGAATGGAATCGGATGCAATGTAACAGAATGGAATGGAATCAAACTGAGTGGAATGGAATGGAATGGAAAGGAATGGAATGGAATGGAAAGGAGTGGAATGGAATGGAATGGAATGCAATGGAAAGGAACGGAATCAACACGAGTGCAATGGAATGGAATGGAATGGAATAGAATCAACACGAGTTGAATGGAATGGAAAGGATTGGAATGAAGTGGAATGGATTGCAATGGAATGGAATCAACCCGAGGGGAATGCAATGGAATAGAATGAAATGGAATGCAATGGAATGGAATGGAATGGAATGGAATGGAATGAAATGGAATGAAATGGAATGGAAAGGAATGGAATGGAATGCAATGGAATGGAATGGAATGGAATGGAATGCAATGGAATGGAAGGGAATGGAATGGAATGCAATGGAATGAAATGGAATGGAATGGAATGCAATGGAATGGAAGGGAATGGAATGGAATGCAATGCAATGAAATGAAATGGAATGGAATGGAATGCAATGGAATGAAATGGAATGGAATGGAATGCAATGGAATGGAATGCAATGGAATGGAAAGGAATGGAATGGAATGGAATGGCATCATCCAGAGTGGAATGGAATGGTAATGAAGAAATGAAATGGAACAGAAAGGAATGGAATGGAGTGGAATGGATTGGAATGGAATGGAATCAACGCGAGTGGAATGGAATGGCATGGCATGGAAAGCAATGGAATCAACACGAGTAGAATGGAACGGAATGGAATCGGATGCAATGTAATAGAATGGAATGGACTCAAACTGAGTGGAATGGAATGGAATGGAAAGGAATGGAATGGAATGGAAAGGAGTGGAATGGAATGGAATGGAATGGAATGCAATGGAAAGGAATTGAATCAACACGAGTGCAATGGAATGGAATGGAATAGAATGAAACGGAATAGAATCAACTTGAGTGCAACGGATTGAAATGGAATGCAATGGAATGGAATCAACACGAGTTGAATGGAATGGAAAGGATTGGAATGAAATGGAGTGGATTGCAAAGGAATGGAATCAGCCCGAGTGGAATGGAATGGAATAGAATGAAATGGAATGCAATGGAATGGAATGGAATGGAATGGAATGCCATGGAATGGAATGGAATGGAATGGAATGGAATGGAATGGAATGGAATGGAATACAATGGAATGGAATGGAATGGAATGGAATGGAATGGAATGGAATGGAATGGAATGACATTATCCCGAGTGGAATGGAATGGAAATGAAGAAATGAAATGGAATAGAATGGAATGGAATGGAGTGGAATGGATTGGAATGGAATGGAATCAACGCGAGTGGAATGGAATGGAATGGATTGGAATGAAATGGAATGGATTGCAATGGAATGGATCAAGCCAAGTGGAATGGAATGCAAGGCAACGGAATGGAATGCAAAGAACCCGAGTGGAATGGAATCGAATGGAATGGAATGGAACTGAATGGAATGGAATGGAAGGAAATTGAATGGAATGGAATGGAAAGAAATGGAATCAACCCGAATGGAATGGAATGGAATGGAATGAATGGAATGAAATGGAATAGAATACAATGGAATGGAATGGAATGGAATGGAATGGAATGGATTCAACGCGAGTGATACGGAATGGAATGGAATGTAATGGAATGAATGGAATGAAATGGAATAGAATAGAATGGAATGGAATGGAATGGAATGGAATGGAATGGATTCAAAGCAAGTGATACGGAATGGAATGGATTGGAATGGAATGGAATGGAATGGAATCAACACGAGTGGAATGGAATGGAACGAATTGGAATGGAATGGAATGGAAAGGAATGGAATGGAATCAACACGAGTGGAATGGAATGGAATGAAATGGAATGGAATGGAAAGGAATGTAATAAACCCTAGTGGAATGGAATGGAATGGAATGGAATGGAATGGAATGGAATGGAATGGAAGGAAATTCAATGGAATGGAATGGAAATGAATGGAAGAAACCCGAGTGGAATGGAATGGAATGGAATGAATGGAATGAAACGGAATAGAATGGAATGGAGTGGAATGGAATGGAATGGATTGGAATGGATTCTACGCGACTGAAACGGAATGGAATGGAATGGATTGGAAAGGAATGGAATAAACACTAGTGCAATGGATTGGAATGGAAAGGAATGGAATCAACGTGAACGGAAAGGAAAGCAATGGAACGGAATGGAATGGAAGCGAATAGAATGGAATGGCATGGGATGAAAGGAAATGGAATCAACATGAGTGTAATGGAATAGAATGAAATCGGATGCAATGGAATAGAATGTAATGGACTCAACCTGAATGGAATGGAATGGCATGGAATGGAATGGAATGGAATGGAATGGAATGGATTGGAATGGAATGGCATGGAACGGAATCAACGAGAAGGGAATCGAATGGCATGGAATGGGATGGAACCTACCCGAGTGGAATTGAATGGACTGTAATGGAATGGAAAGGAATGGAATGGAAACAACGCGAGCGGAATTGAAAGGATTGGAATGGAATGGAATGCCATGGAATAGAACGGAATGGCATGGCATGGAGTGGAATGGAATCAACCCTAGTGTAATGGAATGGAATGGTATGGAATGGAATGGAATGCGATGGAATAGAATGAAATGCAATCGACCTGAGAGGAATGGAACGGAATGGAATGGAATGGAATGGAATAAACCCGAGTGGAATGGAATGGAATGAAACGGAATGGAATGAGATGGAATGGAATGGAATGGAATGGAATGGAATGGAATGGAATGGAATGGAATGGAATGGAATGGAATGGAATGGAATGGAAAAAACCCTAGTGCAATGGAATGGAATGCAATGGAATGGAATGCAACGGAATCAACGAGAAGGGAATCGAATGGCATGGAATGCAATCGACTCTGCCAGAGTGGAATGGAAAGGACTGTAGTGGATTGGAATGGAACGGAATGGAATGGAATCAGCGTGAGTGGAATGGAAAGGAATGGAATGGAATGGATTGGAAGGGAATAGAATGGAATGGCATGGCATGGAATGGAATGGAATCAACCCGTGTGGATTGGAATGGAATGGAATGAAACGGAATGCAATGGAATAAAATGGAAGGGAATCAACATGAGAGCAATGGAATAATGGAATGGAATGGAATGGAATGGAATGGAGTGGAATGGCATGAAATGCAATCAACCGGAATGGAAAGGAATGCAATGGAATGGGATGGAATGGAATGCAATGGAATGGAATGGAATGGAATGGGATAAAGCCTAGTGCAATGGGAAGGAATGGAATGAAATGAGTGGAATGGAATGGAATGGAATGGAAGGGAATGAATGGAATCCAATGGAATGCAATGGAATGGAATGGAGAGAACCCGAGTGGAATGGAATGGAATGGAATGGAATGGAATGGAATGGAATGGAATGGAATGGAATGGAATGAAGTGGAATAGAAACAACGCGAGAGAAATGGACTGGAATGGAATGGAATGCAATGAAATGGAATGGAATGGAATGAAATCAACCCGAGTGGAATGAAATGGAAGGGCATGGAATGGAAGAGAATGAACCCGAGAGTAATGGAATGGAATAGAATGGAATGAAATTGAATAGAACGGAGTGGAAAGGAATGGAAACAACCCGAATGGAATGGAATCAACCCGAATGGAATGGAATGGAATGGAATGAATGGAATGAAATGGAATAGAATAGAATGAAATGGAATGGAATGGAATTGAATGCAATGGAATCAACGCGAGTGAAACGGAATTGAATGGAATGGAATGGAATGGAATGAAATAGAGTGGAATGGAATGGAATGGAATGAAATGGAATGGAATGGAATGGAATGGATTGGAATGAAATGGAATGGAATGGAATAGAATGGAATGAAATTGAATGGAATGAAATGAAATGGAATGGAATGGAATCAACGCGAGTGGAATGCAATGGATAGGAAGGAAAGGAACCAATGAGAAGAGAATCAAATGGCATAGAATGGAATGGATACTACACGCGTGGAATGGAATGGAATGGAATGGAATGGAATGCAATGGAATGGAATCAACGAGATTGAAACGGAATATAGTGGAATGGAATGGATTGGAATGGAATCAACGCGAGTGAAACGGAATGGAATGGAATGGAATGGAATGGAATGGAATGGAATGGAATGGAATCAACCTGAGTGCAATGGAAATGAATGCAATGAAATGTCATCCAATGGAATGGAATGGAATGGAACGGAATGGAATGGAATGGAATGGAATGGAAGAAACCCTAGTGCAAAGCAATGGAATGTAATTAACGAGAGTGGATTGGAATGGAAGCAAACGGAATCAACGAGAAGGGAATCGAGTGGTATGGAATGGAAAGGAATTGAATGGAATGGAAGAAACCCTAGTGCAAAGCAATGGAATGTAATTAACGAGAGTGGATTGGAATGGAAGCAAACGGAATCAACGAGAAGGGAATCGAGTGGTATGGAATGGAATGGAATCACCGAGAGCGGTATGGAAAGGAATAGAAAGGAATGGAATGGAATGGAATGGAATGGATTGCAATGGAATAGAATGTAATGGAATTAACCTGAGTGGAATGGAATGGAATGGAATGGAGTGGAATAGAATGGAATGGAATGGAATGGGATAGAATCAACCCGAGTGGAATGGAATGGAATGGAATGGAATGGAATGGAATGGAATGGAATGGAATGGAATGCAATGGAATGGAATGGAATCAACGTGAGTGAAACAGAACGCAATGCAATGGAATGGAATGGAAAAGAATCAACCCGAGTGAAATGAATGGAATGAGATGGAATGGAATGGAATGGAATATAATACACCCTAGTGCAATGGAATGGAATGGAATGGAATGGAATGTAATAAACCCTAGTGCAATGGAATGGAATGGCATGGAATGGAATGGAATGGAATGGAAAGGAATGGAATGGTATCAACGCGAGTGAAACAGAATGGAATGGAATGGAATGGAATGGAATAAACCCGCAGGGAATGGAATGGAATGAAATGGAATGGATTGGGATATTTTGGAATGGAATAAACCCAAGAGAAATGGAATGGAATGGAACGGAACGGAACGGAATGGAATGCAATCGAATGGAATATAATGAAATGGAAGGGGTTGGAATCAACCCGAGTGGAATGGAATAGAATGGAATGGAGAGGAATACAATGGAATGAAATGGAAAGGGATGGATTCCACCCGAGTGGAATGGAAAGCAATGGAATGGAATGGAATGGAATGGCATGGAATCAACCTGAGTGGAATGGAATGGAATAGAATGGAATGGAATGGAATGAAATGGAATAGAATGGAATGGAATCAACCTGAGTGGAGTGGAATGGAATAGAAAGGAATGGAATGGAATGGAAAGGAATGGAATGGAATGGAATGGAATGGAATGGAATGGAGTGGAATTGAATGCAATGGAATGGAATGAAATCAACCCGAGTGGATTGGAATAGAATGGAATGGAATGGAATGGAATGGAATGGAATGGAATGGAATGGAATGGAAACAACGCGTGTGAAACGGAATGGAATGGAATGGAACGGAATAGAAAGGAATGGAATGGAATGGAATCAACCCGAGTGGAATGGAATGGAATAGAATGGAATGGAATGCAATTGAATGGAATGGAATGGAATGGAATGCAATCATGCTGACTGGAATGAAATGGAATGGAAGAAATGAAATGGAATAGAATGGAATGGAATGGAGTGGAATGGAATGGAATGGAATGGAATCCACGCGACTGAAACGGAATAAAACGGAATGGAATGGAATGGAATGGAATGGAATGAACCCTAGTGCAATGGAAAGGAATGGAATGGAATGGAATGGAATCACCGCGAGTGGAGTGGAAAGGAATGGAATGGAATGGAATGCAATGGAATAGAACGGAATGGCATAGCATGGAATGGAATGGAATTCTCCCGAGTGAAATGGAATTAAAAGGAATGGAATGGAATGCAATGGAATAGAATGGAAGGGAATCAACCTGAGAGGAATGGAATGGAATGGAATGGAATGGAATGGAATGGAATGGAATAGAATGGAACAAACCCGAGTGGAATAGAAAGGAATGAAATGGAATGGAATGGGATGGAATGGAATGGAATCACATGGAATGGAATGGAATGGAATGGAATAAACCCTAGTGTAATGGAATGGAATGGAATGGAATGGAATACAACGGAATCAACGAGAAGTGAATCGAATGGCATGCAATGGAATCGAATCTACCCGACTGGAATGGAGTGCCCTGTAATGGATTAGAATGGAATGGAATGGAATCAACGTGACCCGAATGGAAAGGAATGGAATAGAATGAAATGGGAGGGAATGGAATGGAATGGCCTGGCATGGAATGGAATGGAATCAACCCGAGTGGAATGGAAGGGAATGGAAAGGAATGGAATGCAATGGAGTAGAATGGAATGGAATGAACATGAGAGAAATGGAAAGAATGGAATGGAAGGGAATGGAATGGAATGGAATGGAATCAATCCGTGGGGAATGGAATGGAATGGAATGGAATGGGACGGGATGGGATGGGATGGAATGGAATGGAAGGGATTTGAATGGAATTGAATGGAATGGAATGGAATGGAATAAACACTACTGCCATGGAACGGAATGGAATGGAATGGAATGGAATGGAATCAATGAGAAGTGAATGAAATATCATGGAATGGAATCGAATCAACACGAGTGGAATGGAATGGACTGTAATGGATTGTAATGGAATGGAATGCAATCAACGTGAACAGAATGGAAAGCAATGGAATGGAATGGAATGGAAGGCAATAGAATGGAATGGCATGGCATGGAAAGCAATGGAATCAACACGAGTAGAATGGAACGGAATGGAATCGGATGCAATGTAATAGAATGGAATGGAATCAAACTGAGTGGAATGGAATGGAATGGAAAGGAATGGAATGGAATGGAAAGGAGTGGAATGGAATGGAATGGAATGGAATGGAATGGAATGGAATGCAATGGAAAGAAATTGAATCAACACGAGTGCAATGGAATGGAATGGAATAGAATGAAACGGAATAGAATCAACTCGAGTGCAACGGATTGAAATGGAATGCAATGGAATGGAATCAACACGAGTTGAATGGAATGGAAAGGATTGGAATGAAATGGAGTGGATTGCAAAGGAATGGAATCAGCCCGAGTGGAATGGAATGGAATAGAATGAAATGGAATGCAATGGAATGGAATGGAATGGAATGGAACGGAATGGAATGGAATGGAATGCCATGGAATGGAATGGAATGGAATGGAATGGAATGAAATGGAATGGAATACAATGGAATGGAATGGAATGGAATGGAATGGAATGACATTATCCCGAGTGGAATGGAATGGAAATGAAGAAATGAAATGGAATAGAATGGAATGGAATGGAGTGGAATGGATTGGAATGGAGTGGAATCAACGCGAGTGGAATGGAATGGAATGGATTGGAATGAAATGGAATGGATGGCAATGGAATGGAATAAAGCCAAGTGGAATGGAATGCAAGGCAACGGAATGGAATGCAAAGAACCCGAGTGGAATGGAATCGAATGGAATGGAATGGAACTGAATGGAATGGAATGGAAGGAAATTGAATGGAATGGAATGGAAAGAAATGGAATCAACCCGAATGGAATGGAATGGAATGGAATGAATGGAATGAAATGGAATAGAATAGAATGGAATGGAATGGAATGGAATGGAATGGAATGGATTCAACGCGAGTGATACGGAATGGAATGGAATGTAATGGAATGAAGGGAATGAAATGGAATAGAATAGAATGGAATGGAATGGAATGGAATGGATTCAAAGCGAGTGAAACGGAATGGAATGGATTGGAAGGGAATGGAATGGAATGGAATGGAATCAACACGAGTGGAATGGAATGGAATGAAATGGAATGGAATGGAAAGGAATGTAATAAACCCTAGTGGAATGGAATGGAATGGAATGGAATGGAATGGAAGGAAATTCAATGGAATGGAATGGAAATGAATGGAATCAACCCGAGTGGAATGGAATGGAATGGAATGAATGGAATGAAACGGAATAGAATGGAATGGAGTGGAATGGAATGGAATGGAGTGGAATGGATTCAACGCGACTGAAACGGAATGGAATGGAATGGAATGCAATGGAATGGAATGGAATCAACACGAGTGGAATGGAACGGAATGCAATGAAATGAACCGGAATGGAATGGATTGGAAAGGAATGGAATAAACACTAGTGCAATGGATTGGAATGGAAAGGAATGGAATCAACGTGAACGGAAAGGAAAGCAATGGAACGGAATGGAATGGAAGGGAATAGAATGGAATGGCATGGGATGAAAGGAAATGGAATCAACATGAGTGGAATGGAATAGAATGAAATCGGATGCAATGGAATAGAATGTAATGGACTCAACCTGAATGGAATGGAATGGAATTGAATGGAATGGAATGGATTGGAATGGAATGGCATGGAACGGAATCAATGAGAAGGGAATCGAATGGCATGGAATGGGATGGAAACTACCCGAGTGGAATTGAATGGACTGTAATTGAATGGAAAGGAATGGAATGGAAACAACGCGAGCGGAATTGAAAGGATAGGAATGGAATGGAATGCCATGGAATAGAACGGAATGGCATGGCATGGAGTGGAATGGAATCAACCCTAGTGTAATGGAATGGAATGGTATGCAATGGAATGGAATGCGATGGAATAGAATGAAATGCAATCGACCTGAGAGGAATGGAACGGAATGGAATGGAATGGAATGGAATAAACCCGAGTGGAATGGAATGGAATGAAATGGAATGGAATGAGATGGAATGGAATGGAATGGAATGGAATGGAATGGAATGGAATGGAATGGAATGGAATGGAAAAAACCCTAGTGCAATGGAATGGAATGCAATATAATGGAATGCAACGGAATCAACGAGAAGGGAATCGAATGGCATGGAATGCAATCGAATCTGCCAGAGTGGAATGGAAAGGACTGTAGTGGATTGGAATGGAACGGAATGGAATGGAATCAACGTGAGTGGAATGGAAAGGAATGGAATGGAATGGATTGGAAGGGAATAGAATGGAATGGCATGGCATGGAATGGAATGGAATCAACCCGTGTGGATTGGAATGGAATGGAATGAAACGGAATGCAATGGAATAGAATGGAAGGGAATCAACATGAGAGCAATGGAATAATGGAATGGAATGGAATGGAATGGAATGGAATGGAATGGAATGGAATGGAGTGGAATGGCATGAAATGCAATCAACCGGAATGGAAAGGAATGCAATGGAATGGGATGGAATGGAATGCAATGGAATGGAATGGAATGGAATGGGATAAAGCCTAGTGCAATGGAAAGGAATGGAATGAAATGAGTGGAATGGAATGGAATGGAATGGAATGGAATGGAATGGAATGGAATGAAGTGGAATAGAAACAACGCGAGAGAAATGGACTGGAATGGAATGGAATGCAATGAAATGGAATGGAATGGAATGAAATCAACCCGAGTGGAATGAAATGGAAGGGCATGGAATGGAAGAGAATGAACCCGAGAGTAATGGAATGGAATAGAATGGAATGAAATTGAATAGAACGGAGTGGAAAGGAATGGAAACAACCCGAATGGAATGGAATCAACCCGAATGGAATGGAATGGAATGGAATGAATGGAAAGAAATGGAATAGAATAGAATGAAATGGAATGGAATGGAATTGAATGGAATGGAATCAACGCGAGTGAAACGGAATTGAATGGAATGGAATGGAATGGAATGAAATAGAGTGGAATGGAATGGAATGGAATGAAATGGAATGGAATGGAATGGAATGGATTGGAATGAAATGGAATGGAATGGAATAGAATGGAATGAAATTGAATGGAATGAAATGAAATGGAATGGAATGGAATCAACGCGAGTGGAATGCAATGGATTGGAAGGAAAGGAACCAATGAGAAGAGAATCAAATGGCATAGAATGGAATGGATACTACACGCGTGGAATGGAATGGAATGGAATGGAATGGAATGCAATGGAATGGAATCAACGAGATTGAAACGGAATATAGTGGAATGGAATGGATTGGAATGGAATCAACGCGAGTGAAACGGAATGGAATGGAATGCAATGGAATGGAATGGAATGCAATGGAATGGAATCAACCTGAGTGCAATGGAAATGAATGCAATGAAATGTCATCCAATGGAATGGAATGGAATGGAATGGAATGGAATGGAATGGAATGGAATGGAATGGAATGGAAGAAACCCTAGTGCAAAGCAATGGAATGTAATTAACGAGAGTGGATTGGAATGGAAGCAAACGGAATCAACGAGAAGGGAATCAAGTGGTATGGAATGGAATGGAATTGAATGGAATGGAAGAAACCCTAGTGCAAAGCAATGGAATGTAATTAACGAGAGTGGATTGGAATGGAAGCAAACGGAATCAACGAGAAGGGAACCGAGTGGTATGGAATGGAATGGAATCACCGAGAGCGGTATGGAAAGGAATAGAAAGGAATGGAATGGAATGGAATGGAAAGGATTGCAATGGAATAGAATGTAATGGAATTAACCTGAGTGGAATGGAATGGAATGGAATGGAGTGGAATAGAATGGAATGGAATGGAATGGGATAGAATCAACCCGAGTGGAATGGAAAGGAATGGAATTGAATAAACCCGATTGGAATGAAATGGAAGGGAATGGAACGGCATGGAAGCAACCCGAGTGGAATGGAATGGAATGGAATGCAATGGAATGAAAGGGAATCAACGTGAGTGAAACGGAATGCAATGCAATGGAATGGAATGGAATAGAATCAACCCGAGTGAAATGAATGGAATGAGATGGAATGGAATGGAATGGAATATAATACACCCTAGTGCAATGGAATGGAATGGAATTGAATGGAATGTAATAAACCCTAGTGCAATGGAATGGAATGGCATGGAATGGAATGGAAAGGAATGGAATGGTATCAACGCGAGTGAAACAGAATGGAATGGAATGGAATGGAATGGAATAAACCCGCAGGGAATGGAATGGAATGAAATGGAATGGATTGGGATATTTTGGAATGGAATAAACCCAAGAGAAATGGAATGGAATGGAACGGAACGGAACGGAATGGAATGCAATCGAATGGAATATAATGAAATGGAAGGGGTTGGAATCAACCCGAGTGGAGTGGAATAGAATGGAATGGAGAGGAATAGAATGGAATGAAATGGAAAGGGATGGATTCCACCCGAGTGGAATGGAAAGCAATGGAATGGAATGGAATGGAAGGGAATGGAATGGAATGGCATGGAATCAACCTGAGTGGAATGGAATGGAATAGAATGGAATGGAATGGAATGAAATGGAATAGAATGGAATGGAATCAACCTGAGTGGAATGGAATGGAATGGAAAGGAATGGAATGGAATCAACCACAGTGGAATGGAATGGAATGGAATTGAGAGGAAGAGAATGGAATGGAATGGAATTTGATGGAATCAACCCGAGTGCAATGTAATGCAATGGAATGGAATGGAATGGAATCAGCAAGAGTGGAATGAAATGGAAGGGAATGGATTGGCATGGAATCAACCCGACTGCAATGGAAAATAATGGAATGGAATGAACTGGAATGGAATCAACACGAGTGAAGTGGAATGGAATGGAATGGAATGGAATGGAATGGAATAGTATCCACACGAGCGGAATGAAAGGAATGAGATAGAATGGAATGGAATGGAATGGAATAAACCCTAGTGCAATGGAATGTAATGGAATTGAATGGAATGTAATAAACCCTAGTGCAATGGAATGGAATGGAATGGAATGGAATGGTATCAACACGAGTGAAACAGAATTGAATGGAATAGAATGGAATGGAACGGAGTGGAATGGAATGGAATGGAATGGAGTGGAATGGAATGGAATCAACCCGCAGAGAATGGAATGGAATGAAATGGAATGGAAAGGAATATTTTGTAATGGAAAAAACCCGAGTGCAATGGAATGGAATAGAATGGAAGGGAATGGAATGGAATGGAATGAAATGCAAGGGGATGGAATCAACCCGAGTGGAATGGAATAGACTGGAATGGAGAGGAATAGAAAGGAATGAAATGGAAAGGAATGCAATACACCAGAGTGGAATGGTACGTAATGGAATGGAATGGAATGGAATGGAATGGAATGGAATGGAATGGAGTAGAATCAAAACGAGTGGAAAGGAATGGAATGGAATGGAAAGGAATGGAATGGAATGGAATCAACCAAAGTGAAATGAAATGGAAGGGAATGAAATGGAATGGAATGAAACCGAGTGGAATGGAATGGAATGGAATGGAATAGAATGGAATGGAATGAAATGGAATGGAATCAAACCGAGTGGAATGCAATGGAATGGAATGAAATGGAATGGTATGGAATGGAATGGAATGGAATGGAATAAACCCTAGTGCAATGGAATGGAATGGAATGGAATGGAATGGAATGGAATGGAATGGAACGGAATCAATGAGAAGGAAACCAAAACGCATGGAATGGAACGGAATCCATCCGTGTGAAATGGAATGGAATGGAATGGAAAGGAATGGAATGGAATGGAATCGAGTCAACGCGAGCGGAATGGAAAGTAGTGGAATGGAACGGAATGGAAGGGAATAGAATGGCATGGCATGGCATGGAATGAAATGGAATCAACCCGAGTGGAATGGATTGTAACAGAATGGAATGCAACGGGATAGAATGGAATTAAAAGAACCTGAGTGGAATGGAATCGAATGGAAAGGAATGGAATGGAATGGAAAGGAATAGAATGGAATGGAATGGAATGGAATGGAATGGAATGGAAAGGAATCAACCCGAGTGGAATGGAATAGAATGGAATGGAGAGGAATAAAATGGAAAGGAATGGAATGGAATGGGATGGAATCAACCCGAGCGGAATGGAATGGAATGGAAAGGAAGAGAATCAACCCGAGTGGAGTGGAAGGGAATGGAATGGAAAGGAATCAACCACAGTGGAATGAAATGGAAGGGAATGGAATGGAATTGAATGAACCCGCGTGGAATGGAATGGAATGGAATGGAATGGAACGGAACGGAACGGAACGGAATGGAACAGAATTGAATGGAATGGAATGGAATCAACCCGAGTGGAAAGGAATGGAAGGGAATGGAATGGAATGGACTGGAATGGAATCAACCCACGTGGAATGGAATGAAATCGGATGGAATGGAATCAACGCGAATGGAAAGGAAAGGAATGGAATGGAATGGAATGGAATGCAATGGAATCAACGTGCGTGGAATGGAATGGATTCGGATAGAATGGAATGGAATGGAATGGAACGGAGGGTAATGGCAAACAATGGAATGGAATCAACGCAAGTTGAATGGAATGCCATGGAATGGAATGGAATTGAATGGAATGGAATGGAACGGAATGCAAACAACTAGAGTTGAATGGAAAGGAATGGAATGGAATGGAATGGAGTGGAATCAACCCGAGTGGAAAGGAATGGAATGAAATGGAATGGAAAGGAATGGAATGGAATGGAATGGAATGGAATGGAATGGAATGGAATAAACACTAGTGCAATGGAATGGAATGGAATGGAATGGATTCAAGGCGAGTGGAATGGAATAGAATGGAATGGATTGGAATGGAATGGAATGGAATGGAATGGATTCAAAGCGAGTGATACGGAATGGAATGGATTGGAATGGAATGGAATGGAATGGAATGGAATCAACACGAGTGGAATGGAATGGAACGAATTGGAATGGAATGGAATGGAATGGAATGGAATGGAATCAACACGAGTGGAATGGAATGGAATGAAATGGAATGGAATGGAAAGGAATGTAATAAACCCTAGTGGAATAGAATGGAATGGAATGGAATGGAATGGAATGGAATGGAATGGAAGGAAATTCAATGGAATGGAATGGAAATGAATGGAGTCAACCCGAGTGGAATGGAATGGAATGGAATGAATGGAATGAAACGGAATAGAATGGAATGGAGTGGAATGGAATGGAATGGATTGGAATGGATTCAACGCGACTGAAACGGAATGGAATGGAATGGAATGGAATCAACACGAGTGGAATGGAACGGAATGCAATGAAATGAAACGGAATGCAATGAAATGAAACGGAATGGAATGGATTGGAAAGGAATGGAATAAACACTAGTGCAATGGATTGGAATGGAAAGGAATGGAATCAACGTGAACGGAAAGGAAATCAATGGAACGGAATGGAATGGAAGGGAATAGAATGGAATGGCATGAGATGAAAGGAAATGGAATCAACATGAGTGGAATGGAATAGAATGAAATCAGATGCAATGGAATAGAATGTAATGGACTCAACCTGAATGGAATGGAATGGAATGGAATGGAATGGATTGGAATGGAATGGCATGGAACGGAATCAACGAGAAGGGAATCGAATGGCATGGAATGGGATGGAACCTACCCGAGTGGAATTGAATGGACTGTAATGGAATAGAAAGGAATGGAATGGAAACAACGCGAGCGGAATTGAAAGGATTGGAATGGAATGGAATGCCATGGAATAGAACGGAATGGCATGGCATGGAGTGGAATGGAATCAACCCTAGTGTAATGGAATGGAATGGTATGCAATGGAATGGAATGCGATGGAATAGAATGAAATGCAATCGACCTGAGAGGAATGGAACGGAATGGAATGGAATGGAATGGAATAAACCCGAGTGGAATGGAATGGAATGAAATGGAATGGAATGAGATGGAATGGAATGGAATGGAATGGAATGGAATGGAATGGAATGGAATGGAATGAAAAAAACCCTAGTGCAATGGAATGGAATGCAATATAATGGAATGCAACGGAATCAACGAGAAGGGAATCGAATGGCATGGAATGCAATCGAATCTGCCAGAGTGGAATGGAAAGGACTGTAGTGGATTGGAATAGAACGGAATGGAATGGAATCAACGTGAGTGGAATGGAAAGGAATGGAATGGAATGGATTGGAAGGGAATAGAATGGAATGGCATGGCATGGAATGGAATGGAATCAACCCGTGTGGATTGGAATGGAATGGAATGAAACGGAATACAATGGAATAGAATGGAAGGGAATCAACATGAGAGCAATGGAATAATGGAATGGAATGGAATGGAATGGAATGGAATGGAATGGAATGGAATGGAGTGGAATGGCTTGAAATGCAATCAACCGGAATGGAAAGGAATGCAATGGAATGGGATGGAATGGAATGCAATGGAATGGAATGGAATGGAATGGGATAAAGCCTAGAGCAATGGAAAGGAATGGAATGAAATGAGTGGAATGAAATGGAATGGAATGGAATGGAATGGAATGGAATGGAATGGAATGGAATGAAGTGGAATAGAAACAACGCGAGAGAAATGGACTGGAATGGAATGGAATGCAATGAAATGGAATGGAATGGAATGAAATCAACCCGAGTGGAATGAAATGGAAGGGCATGGAATGGAAGAGAATGAACCCGAGAGTAATGGAATGGAATAGAATGGAATGAAATTGAATAGAACGGAGTGGAAAGGAATGGAAACAACCCGAATGGAATGGAATCAACCCGAATGGAATGGAATGGAATGGAATGAATGGAAAGAAATGGAATAGAATATAATGAAATGGAATGGAATGGAATTGAATGGAATGGAATCAACGCGAGTGAAACGGAATTGAATGGAATGGAATGGAATGGAATGAAATAGAGTGGAATGGAATGGAATGGAATGAAATGGAATGGAATGGAATGGAATGGATTGGAATGAAATGGAATGGAATGGAATAGAATGGAATGAAATTGAAAGGAATGAAATGAAATGGAATGGAATGGAATCAACGCGAGTGGAATGCAATGGATTGCAAGGAAAGGAACCAATGAGAAGAGAATCAAATGGCATAGAATGGAATGGATACTACACGCGTGGAATGGAATGGAATGGAATGGAATGGAATGCAATGGAATGGAATCAACGAGATTGAAACGGAATATAGTGGAATGGAATGGATTGGAATGGAATCAACGCGAGTGAAACGGAATGGAATGGAATGCAATGGAATGGAATGGAATGGAATCAACCTGAGTGCAATGGAAATGAATGCAATGAAATGTCATCCAATGGAATGGAATGGAATGGAATGGAATGGAATGGAATGGAATGGAATGGAAGAAACCCTAGTGCAAAGCAATGGAATGTAATTAACGAGAGTGGATTGGAATGGAAGCAAACGGAATCAACGAGAAGGGAATCAAGTGGTATGGAATGGAATGGAATTGAATGGAATGGAAGAAACCCTAGTGCAAAGCAATGGAATGTAATTAACGAGAGTGGATTGGAATGGAAGCAAACGGAATCAACGAGAAGGGAACCGAGTGGTATGGAATGGAATGGAATCACCGAGAGCGGTATGGAAAGGAATAGAAAGGAATGGAATGGAATGGAATGGAAAGGATTGCAATGGAATAGAATGTAATGGAATTAACCTGAGTGGAATGGAATGGAATGTAATGGAGTGGAATAGAATGGAATGGAATGGAATGGGATAGAATCAACCCGAGTGGAATGGAAAGGAATGGAATTGAATAAACCCGATTGGAATGAAATGGAAGGGAATGGAACGGCATGGAAGCAACCCGAGTGGAATGGAATGGAATGGAATGGAATGGAATGCAATGGAATGGAATGGAATCAACGTGAGTGAAACGGAATGCAATGCAATGGAATGGAATGGAATAGAATCAACCCGAGTGAAATGAATGGAATGAGATGGAATGGAATGGAATGGAATATAATACAGCCTAGTGCAATGGAATGGAATGGAATTGAATGGAATGTAATAAACCCTAGTGCAATGGAATGGAATGGCATGGAATGGAATGGAAAGGAATGGAATGGTATCAACGCGAGTGAAACAGAATGGAATGGAATGGAATGGAATGGAATAAACCCGCAGGGAATGGAATGGAATGAAATGGAATGGATTGGGATATTTTGGAATGGAATAAACCCAAGAGAAATGGAATGGAATGGAACGGAACGGAACGGAATGGAATGCAATCGAATGGAATATAATGAAATGGAAGGGGTTGGAATCAACCCGAGTGGAATGGAATAGAATGGAATGGAGAGGAATAGAATGGAATGAAATGGAAAGGGATGGATTCCACCTGAGTGGAATGGAAAGCAATGGAATGGAAGGGAATGGAATGGAATGGCATGGAATCAACCTGAGTGGAATGGAATGGAATAGAATGGAATGGAATGGAATGAAATGGAATAGAATGGAATGGAATCAACCTGAGTGGAATGGAATGGAATGGAAAGGAATGGAATGGAATCAACCACAGTGGAATGGAATGGAATGGAATTGAGAGGAAGAGAATGGAATGGAATGGAATTTGATGGAATCAACCCGAGTGCAATGTAATGCAATGGAATGGAATGGAATGGAATCAGCAAGAGTGGAATGAAATGGAAGGGAATGGATTGGCATGGAATCAACCCTAGTGCAATGGAAAATAATGGAATGGAATGAACTGGAATGGAATCAACACGAGTGAAGTGGAATGGAATGGAATGGAATGGAATGGAATAGTATCCACACGAGCGGAATGAAAGGAATGAGATAGAATGGAATGGAATGGAATGGAATAAACCCTAGTGCAATGGAATGTAATGGAATTGAATGGAATGTAATAAACCCTAGTGCAATGGAATGGAATGGAATGGAATGGAATGGTATCAACACGAGTGAAACAGAATTGAAGGGAATAGAATGGAATGGAACGGAGTGGAATGGAATGGAATGGAATGGAGTGGAATGGAATGGAATCAACCCGCAGAGAATGGAATGGAATGAAATGGAATGGAAAGGAATATTTTGTAATGGAATAAACCCGAGTGCAATGGAATGGAATAGAATGGAAGGGAATGGAATGGAATGGAATGGAATGAAATGCAAGGGGATGGAATCAACCAGAGTGGAATGGAATAGACTGGAATGGAGAGGAATAGAAAGGAATGAAATGGAAAGGAATGCAATACACCAGAGTGGAATGGTACGAAATGGAATGGAATGGAATGGAATGGAATGGAATGGAATGGAGTAGAATCAAAACGAGTGGAAAGGAATGGAATGGAATGGAATGGAATGGAATGCAATGGAATGCAATGGAATGCAATGGAATCAACCAAAGTGAAATGAAATGGAAGGGAATGAAATGGAACGGAATGAAACCGAGTGGAATGGAATGGAATGGAATGGAATAGAATGGAATGGAATGAAATGGAATGGAATCAAACCGAGTGGAATGCAATGGAATGGAATGAAATGGAATGGAATGGAATGGAATGGAATGGAAAGGAATGGAATGGAATGGAATAAACCCTAGTACAATGGAATGGAATGGAATGGAATGGAATGGAATGGAATGGAATGGAATGGAATGGAATGAAACGGAATCAATGAGAAGGAAATCAAAACGCATGGAATGGAACGGAATCCATCCGTGTGAAATGGAATGGAATGGAATGGAAAGGAATGGAATGGAATGGAATCGAGTCAACGCGAGCGGAATGGAAAGTAGTGGAATGGAACGGAATGGAAGGGAATAGAATGGCATGACAATGCATGGAATGAAATGGAATCAACCCGAGTGGAATGGATTGTAATAGAATGGAATGCAACGGGATAGAATGGAATTAAAAGAACCTGAGTGGAATGGAATCGAATGGAAAGGAATGGAATGGAATGGAAAGGAATAGAATGGAATGGAATGGAATGGAATGGAATGGAATGGAATGGAATGGAATGGAATGGAAAGGAATCAACCCGAGTGGAATGGAATAGAATGGAATGGAGAGGAATAAAATGGAAAGGAATGGAATGGAATGGGATGGAATCAACCCGAGCGGAATGGAATGGAATGGAAAGGAAGAGAATCAGCCCGAGTGGAGTGGAAGGGAATGGAATGGAAAGGAATCAACCACAGTGGAATGAAATGGAAGGGAATGGAACGGAATTGAATGAACCCGCGTTGAATGGAATAGAATGGAATGGAATGGAACGGAACGGAACGGAACGGAATGGAATAGAATGGAATGGAATGGAATCAACCCGAGTGGAAAGGAATGGAAGGGAATGGAATGGAATGGACTGGAATGGAATCAACCCAGGCGGAATGGAATGAAATCGGATGGAATGGAATCAACGCGAATGGAAAGGAAAGGAATGGAATGGAATGGAATGGAATGCAATGGAATCAACGTGCGTGGAATGGAATGGATTCGGATAGAATGGAATGGAATGGAATGGAACGGAGGGTAATGGCAAAAATGGAATGGAATCAACGCGAGTTGAATGGAATGCCTTGGAATGGAATTGAATTGAATGGAATGGAATGGAACGGAATGCAAACAACTAGAGTTGAATGGAAAGGAATGGAATGGAATGGAATGGAGTGGAATCAACCCGAGTGGAAAGGAATGGAATGAAATGGAATGGAAAGGAATGGAATGGAATGGAATGGAATGGAATGGAATGGAATGGAATGGAATGGAATAAACACTAGTGCAATGGAATGGAATGGATTCAAGGCGAGTGGAATGGAATAGAATGGAATGGATTGGAATGGAATGGAATGGAATGGAATGGAATGGAATGGAATGGAATAAACGAGAAGGGAATCTAATGGCATGTAACGGAATGGAATCTACCTGAGTAGAATGGAATAGAATGCAATGGAATGGAATGGAAAGGAATGGAATAAACCCGAGTGCAAAGAAATGGAATGAAATGGAATGGAAAGGAATGGAATGGAAAGGAATGGAATGGAATAGAATTGAATGGAATGGAATCAACGCGAGTGGAATGGAATAGAATGGAATGGAATCAACGAGAAGGCAATCGAATGTCATGGAATGGAATGGACTCTACACAAGCGGAATGGAGTGGAATGGAGTGGAGTGGAATAGAATGGAATGGATTCAACGTGAGGGGAATGGAATGGAATGAAATAAAACCGAGTTGAATGGAATAGAATGGAAAGGAGAGTAATATAAAGGAATGGAATGGAATGGAAAGGAATCAACCCAAGTGGAAGGAATGGAATGAAATGGAACGGAATGGAATGGATTGGAAAGGAACTGAATGGAATCAACCCGAGGGGAATGGAATGGAATGAAATGGAAAGGAATTGAATGGAATAGAATGGAATGGAATAAACCCGAGTACAAAGGAATGGAATGGAATGGAATGGAATGGAATGGAATGGAATGGAATGGCACGGAATAGAACTGAATGGAATGGAATCAACGCGAGTGGAATGGATTAGAATGGAATGGAATGGAATCAAAGAGAATGGAATCGAATGTCATGGAATGGAATGGAATCTACCCGAGCGGAATGGAATGGAATGGAATGGAATGGAATGGAATGGAATGGAATGGAATGGAATGGAATGAAATGGAATCAACGCCAGCGGAATGGAAAGCAATGGAATGGAAAGGAATAAAAAGGAATTGCATGGCATGGAATGGAATGGAATCGACCCGAGTGGAATTGAGTGGAATGGAATGCAATGGAATAGAAAGGAATGGAATCAACTTGAGAGGAAAGGAATGGAATGGAATGGAAAGGAATGGAATGGAATGGAATGGAATGGAAAGGAATGGAATGGAATGGAATGGAATGGAATGGAATCAACGCGAGAGAACCAGAATGGAATGGAATGGGATGGAACGGAATGGAATCAACGCAAGGGGAATGGAATGGAATGAAATGGAATGGAATGGAATGGAATGGAATAGAATGAAATGGAATAAACCCGAATGAAAAGGAATGGAATGGAATGGAATGGAAAGGAATGAAATGGAATAAACCCGAATGAAAAGGAATGGAATGGAATGGAATGGAAAGGAACGGAATGGAATGGAATAGAATTGAATGGAATGGAATCAATGCGATCGGAATGGAATAGAATGGAATAGAATGGAATCAACGAGAGTGGATTGGAATGGAAGGGAAAGAAAACAACGAGAAAGTAATGGAATGGAATGGAATGGAACCACCGAGAGCGGAAAGGAAAGGAATAAAATGGAATGGAATGGAATGGAATGGAATGGAATGGAATAGAATGGAACGGCATGGCAAGGAATGCAATGGAATCAACCCGAGTGGAATGGAATGGAATGGAATGGAAAGGAATGCAATGGATAGAATGGAATGGAATCAACCTGAGTGAAATGGCATGGAAAGGAATGGAATGGAATGGAATGGAATGGAATGGAATGGAATGGAATGGAATGGAATGGAATGGAATAGAATCAACCCAAGTGGAATGGAATAGAATGGAATGGAGAGGAATAGAATGGAATGGAATGGAATGGGATGGAAGGGAAAGGAATAGAATCAACCCGAGTGGAGTGGAAGGCAAAGGATTGGAATGGAATGGAATTCACCTGAGTGGAATGAAATGGAAGGGCAAGGAATGGAATGGAATGATCCCGAGTGTAAGAGAATGGAATTGAATGGAATAGAAAGGAATGGAATGGAATGGAATGCAATGGAATGGATTCAACCCGAGTGGAAAGGAATGGAATGGAGTGGTATCGAATGGAATGGAATGGAATGGAATGGAATGGAATGGAATGGAGGGGAATGGCATGGAATGGAATCAACCCGAGTGGAAAGGAATGGAATGAAATGGAATGGAAAGGAATGGAATGGAATGGAATGGAATGGAATGGAATGGAATGGAATGGAATGCAATGAAATGGAATGGAATGGAATGAAATCAACCCGAGTGGAATGAAATGGAAGGGCATGGAATGGAAGAGAATGAACCCGAGAGTAATGGAATGGAATAGAATGGAATGAAATTGAATAGAACGGAGTGGAAAGGAATGGAAACAACCCGAATGGAATGGAATCAACCCGAATGGAATGGAATGGAATGGAATGAATGGAATGAAATGGAATAGAATAGAATGAAATGGAATGGAATGGAATTGAATGCAATGGAATCAACGCGAGTGAAACGGAATTGAATGGAATGGAATGGAATGGAATGAAATAGAGTGGAATGGAATGGAATGGAATGAAATGGAATGGAATGGAATGGAATGGATTGGAATGAAATGGAATGGAATGGAATAGAATGGAATGAAATTGAATGGAATGAAATGAAATGGAATGGAATGGAATCAACGCGAGTGGAATGCAATGGATAGGAAGGAAAGGAACCAATGAGAAGAGAATCAAATGGCATAGAATGGAATGGATACTACACGCGTGGAATGGAATGGAATGGAATGGAATGGAATGGAATGGAATGCAATGGAATGGAATCAACGAGATTGAAACGGAATATAGTGGAATGGAATGGATTGGAATGGAATCAACGCGAGTGAAACGGAATGGAATGGAATGGAATGGAATGGAATGGAATGGAATGGAATGGAATCAACCTGAGTGCAATGGAAATGAATGCAATGAAATGTCATCCAATGGAATGGAATGGAATGGAATGGAATGGAATGGAATGGAATGGAATGGAAGAAACCCTAGTGCAAAGCAATGGAATGTAATTAACGAGAGTGGATTGGAATGGAAGCAAACGGAATCAACGAGAAGGGAATCGAGTGGTATGGAATGGAAAGGAATTGAATGGAATGGAAGAAACCCTAGTGCAAAGCAATGGAATGTAATTAACGAGAGTGGATTGGAATGGAAGCAAACGGAATCAACGAGAAGGGAATCGAGTGGTATGGAATGGAATGGAATCACCGAGAGCGGTATGGAAAGGAATAGAAAGGAATGGAATGGAATGGAATGGAATGGATTGCAATGGAATAGAATGTAATGGAATTAACCTGAGTGGAATGGAATGGAATGGAATGGAGTGGAATAGAATGGAATGGAATGGAATGGGATAGAATCAACCCGAGTGGAATGGAATGGAATGGAATGGAATGGAATGGAATGGAATGGAATGGAATGGAATGCAATGGAATGGAATGGAATCAACGTGAGTGAAACAGAACGCAATGCAATGGAATGGAATGGAAAAGAATCAACCCGAGTGAAATGAATGGAATGAGATGGAATGGAATGGAATGGAATATAATACACCCTAGTGCAATGGAATGGAATGGAATGGAATGGAATGTAATAAACCCTAGTGCAATGGAATGGAATGGCATGGAATGGAATGGAATGGAATGGAAAGGAATGGAATGGTATCAACGCGAGTGAAACAGAATGGAATGGAATGGAATGGAATGGAATAAACCCGCAGGGAATGGAATGGAATGAAATGGAATGGATTGGGATATTTTGGAATGGAATAAACCCAAGAGAAATGGAATGGAATGGAACGGAACGGAACGGAATGGAATGCAATCGAATGGAATATAATGAAATGGAAGGGGTTGGAATCAACCCGAGTGGAATGGAATAGAATGGAATGGAGAGGAATACAATGGAATGAAATGGAAAGGGATGGATTCCACCCGAGTGGAATGGAAAGCAATGGAATGGAATGGAATGGAATGGCATGGAATCAACCTGAGTGGAATGGAATGGAATAGAATGGAATGGAATGGAATGAAATGGAATAGAATGGAATGGAATCAACCTGAGTGGAGTGGAATGGAATAGAAAGGAATGGAATGGAATGGAAAGGAATGGAATGGAATGGAATGGAATGGAATGGAATGGAATGGAGTGGAATTGAATGCAATGGAATGGAATGAAATCAACCCGAGTGGATTGGAATAGAATGGAATGGAATGGAATGGAATGGAATGGAATGGAATGGAATGGAATGGAATGGAAACAACGCGTGTGAAACGGAATGGAATGGAATGGAACGGAATAGAAAGGAATGGAATGGAATGGAATCAACCCGAGTGGAATGGAATGGAATAGAATGGAATGGAATGCAATTGAATGGAATGGAATGGAATGGAATGCAATCATGCTGACTGGAATGAAATGGAATGGAAGAAATGAAATGGAATAGAATGGAATGGAATGGAGTGGAATGGAATGGAATGGAATGGAATCCACGCGACTGAAACGGAATAAAACGGAATGGAATGGAATGGAATGGAATGGAATGAACCCTAGTGCAATGGAAAGGAATGGAATGGAATGGAATGGAATCACCGCGAGTGGAGTGGAAAGGAATGGAATGGAATGGAATGCAATGGAATAGAACGGAATGGCATAGCATGGAATGGAATGGAATTCTCCCGAGTGAAATGGAATTAAAAGGAATGGAATGGAATGCAATGGAATAGAATGGAAGGGAATCAACCTGAGAGGAATGGAATGGAATGGAATGGAATGGAATGGAATGGAATGGAATAGAATGGAACAAACCCGAGTGGAATAGAAAGGAATGAAATGGAATGGAATGGGATGGAATGGAATGGAATCACATGGAATGGAATGGAATGGAATGGAATAAACCCTAGTGTAATGGAATGGAATGGAATGGAATGGAATACAACGGAATCAACGAGAAGTGAATCGAATGGCATGCAATGGAATCGAATCTACCCGACTGGAATGGAGTGCCCTGTAATGGATTAGAATGGAATGGAATGGAATCAACGTGACCCGAATGGAAAGGAATGGAATAGAATGAAATGGGAGGGAATGGAATGGAATGGCCTGGCATGGAATGGAATGGAATCAACCCGAGTGGAATGGAAGGGAATGGAAAGGAATGGAATGCAATGGAGTAGAATGGAATGGAATGAACATGAGAGAAATGGAAAGAATGGAATGGAAGGGAATGGAATGGAATGGAATGGAATCAATCCGTGAGGAATGGAATGGAATGGAATGGAATGGGACGGGATGGGATGGGATGGAATGGAATGGAAGGGATTTGAATGGAATTGAATGGAATGGAATGGAATGGAATAAACACTACTGCCATGGAACGGAATGGAATGGAATGGAATGGAATGGAATCAATGAGAAGTGAATGAAATATCATGGAATGGAATCGAATCAACACGAGTGGAATGGAATGGACTGTAATGGATTGTAATGGAATGGAATGCAATCAACGTGAACAGAATGGAAAGCAATGGAATGGAATGGAATGGAAGGCAATAGAATGGAATGGCATGGCATGGAAAGCAATGGAATCAACACGAGTAGAATGGAACGGAATGGAATCGGATGCAATGTAATAGAATGGAATGGAATCAAACTGAGTGGAATGGAATGGAATGGAAAGGAATGGAATGGAATGGAAAGGAGTGGAATGGAATGGAATGGAATGGAATGGAATGGAATGGAATGCAATGGAAAGAAATTGAATCAACACGAGTGCAATGGAATGGAATGGAATAGAATGAAACGGAATAGAATCAACTCGAGTGCAACGGATTGAAATGGAATGCAATGGAATGGAATCAACACGAGTTGAATGGAATGGAAAGGATTGGAATGAAATGGAGTGGATTGCAAAGGAATGGAATCAGCCCGAGTGGAATGGAATGGAATAGAATGAAATGGAATGCAATGGAATGGAATGGAATGGAATGGAACGGAATGGAATGGAATGGAATGCCATGGAATGGAATGGAATGGAATGGAATGGAATGAAATGGAATGGAATACAATGGAATGGAATGGAATGGAATGGAATGGAATGACATTATCCCGAGTGGAATGGAATGGAAATGAAGAAATGAAATGGAATAGAATGGAATGGAATGGAGTGGAATGGATTGGAATGGAGTGGAATCAACGCGAGTGGAATGGAATGGAATGGATTGGAATGAAATGGAATGGATGGCAATGGAATGGAATAAAGCCAAGTGGAATGGAATGCAAGGCAACGGAATGGAATGCAAAGAACCCGAGTGGAATGGAATCGAATGGAATGGAATGGAACTGAATGGAATGGAATGGAAGGAAATTGAATGGAATGGAATGGAAAGAAATGGAATCAACCCGAATGGAATGGAATGGAATGGAATGAATGGAATGAAATGGAATAGAATAGAATGGAATGGAATGGAATGGAATGGAATGGAATGGATTCAACGCGAGTGATACGGAATGGAATGGAATGTAATGGAATGAAGGGAATGAAATGGAATAGAATAGAATGGAATGGAATGGAATGGAATGGATTCAAAGCGAGTGAAACGGAATGGAATGGATTGGAAGGGAATGGAATGGAATGGAATGGAATCAACACGAGTGGAATGGAATGGAATGAAATGGAATGGAATGGAAAGGAATGTAATAAACCCTAGTGGAATGGAATGGAATGGAATGGAATGGAATGGAATGGAATGGAAGGAAATTCAATGGAATGGAATGGAAATGAATGGAATCAACCCGAGTGGAATGGAATGGAATGGAATGAATGGAATGAAACGGAATAGAATGGAATGGAGTGGAATGGAATGGAATGGAGTGGAATGGATTCAACGCGACTGAAACGGAATGGAATGGAATGGAATGCAATGGAATGGAATGGAATCAACACGAGTGGAATGGAACGGAATGCAATGAAATGAACCGGAATGGAATGGATTGGAAAGGAATGGAATAAACACTAGTGCAATGGATTGGAATGGAAAGGAATGGAATCAACGTGAACGGAAAGGAAAGCAATGGAACGGAATGGAATGGAAGGGAATAGAATGGAATGGCATGGGATGAAAGGAAATGGAATCAACATGAGTGGAATGGAATAGAATGAAATCGGATGCAATGGAATAGAATGTAATGGACTCAACCTGAATGGAATGGAATGGAATTGAATGGAATGGAATGGATTGGAATGGAATGGCATGGAACGGAATCAATGAGAAGGGAATCGAATGGCATGGAATGGGATGGAAACTACCCGAGTGGAATTGAATGGACTGTAATTGAATGGAAAGGAATGGAATGGAAACAACGCGAGCGGAATTGAAAGGATAGGAATGGAATGGAATGCCATGGAATAGAACGGAATGGCATGGCATGGAGTGGAATGGAATCAACCCTAGTGTAATGGAATGGAATGGTATGCAATGGAATGGAATGCGATGGAATAGAATGAAATGCAATCGACCTGAGAGGAATGGAACGGAATGGAATGGAATGGAATGGAATAAACCCGAGTGGAATGGAATGGAATGAAATGGAATGGAATGAGATGGAATGGAATGGAATGGAATGGAATGGAATGGAATGGAATGGAATGGAATGGAAAAAACCCTAGTGCAATGGAATGGAATGCAATATAATGGAATGCAACGGAATCAACGAGAAGGGAATCGAATGGCATGGAATGCAATCGAATCTGCCAGAGTGGAATGGAAAGGACTGTAGTGGATTGGAATGGAACGGAATGGAATGGAATCAACGTGAGTGGAATGGAAAGGAATGGAATGGAATGGATTGGAAGGGAATAGAATGGAATGGCATGGCATGGAATGGAATGGAATCAACCCGTGTGGATTGGAATGGAATGGAATGAAACGGAATGCAATGGAATAGAATGGAAGGGAATCAACATGAGAGCAATGGAATAATGGAATGGAATGGAATGGAATGGAATGGAATGGAATGGAGTGGAATGGCATGAAATGCAATCAACCGGAATGGAAAGGAATGCAATGGAATGGGATGGAATGGAATGCAATGGAATGGAATGGAATGGAATGGGATAAAGCCTAGTGCAATGGAAAGGAATGGAATGAAATGAGTGGAATGGAATGGAATGGAATGGAATGGAATGGAATGGAATGGAATGAAGTGGAATAGAAACAACGCGAGAGAAATGGACTGGAATGGAATGGAATGCAATGAAATGGAATGGAATGGAATGAAATCAACCCGAGTGGAATGAAATGGAAGGGCATGGAATGGAAGAGAATGAACCCGAGAGTAATGGAATGGAATAGAATGGAATGAAATTGAATAGAACGGAGTGGAAAGGAATGGAAACAACCCGAATGGAATGGAATCAACCCGAATGGAATGGAATGGAATGGAATGAATGGAAAGAAATGGAATAGAATAGAATGAAATGGAATGGAATGGAATTGAATGGAATGGAATCAACGCGAGTGAAACGGAATTGAATGGAATGGAATGGAATGGAATGAAATAGAGTGGAATGGAATGGAATGGAATGAAATGGAATGGAATGGAATGGAATGGATTGGAATGAAATGGAATGGAATGGAATAGAATGGAATGAAATTGAATGGAATGAAATGAAATGGAATGGAATGGAATCAACGCGAGTGGAATGCAATGGATTGGAAGGAAAGGAACCAATGAGAAGAGAATCAAATGGCATAGAATGGAATGGATACTACACGCGTGGAATGGAATGGAATGGAATGGAATGGAATGCAATGGAATGGAATCAACGAGATTGAAACGGAATATAGTGGAATGGAATGGATTGGAATGGAATCAACGCGAGTGAAACGGAATGGAATGGAATGCAATGGAATGGAATGGAATGCAATGGAATGGAATCAACCTGAGTGCAATGGAAATGAATGCAATGAAATGTCATCCAATGGAATGGAATGGAATGGAATGGAATGGAATGGAATGGAATGGAATGGAATGGAAGAAACCCTAGTGCAAAGCAATGGAATGTAATTAACGAGAGTGGATTGGAATGGAAGCAAACGGAATCAACGAGAAGGGAATCAAGTGGTATGGAATGGAATGGAATTGAATGGAATGGAAGAAACCCTAGTGCAAAGCAATGGAATGTAATTAACGAGAGTGGATTGGAATGGAAGCAAACGGAATCAACGAGAAGGGAACCGAGTGGTATGGAATGGAATGGAATCACCGAGAGCGGTATGGAAAGGAATAGAAAGGAATGGAATGGAATGGAATGGAAAGGATTGCAATGGAATAGAATGTAATGGAATTAACCTGAGTGGAATGGAATGGAATGGAATGGAGTGGAATAGAATGGAATGGAATGGAATGGGATAGAATCAACCCGAGTGGAATGGAAAGGAATGGAATTGAATAAACCCGATTGGAATGAAATGGAAGGGAATGGTACGGCATGGAAGCAACCCGAGTGGAATGGAATGGAATGGAATGGAATGGAATGGAATGGAATGCAATGGAATGAAAGGGAATCAACGTGAGTGAAACGGAATGCAATGCAATGGAATGGAATGGAATAGAATCAACCCGAGTGAAATGAATGGAATGAGATGGAATGGAATGGAATGGAATATAATACAGCCTAGTGCAATGGAATGGAATGGAATTGAATGGAATGTAATAAACCCTAGTGCAATGGAATGGAATGGCATGGAATGGAATGGAAAGGAATGGAATGGTATCAACGCGAGTGAAACAGAATGGAATGGAATGGAATGGAATGGAATAAACCCGCAGGGAATGGAATGGAATGAAATGGAATGGATTGGGATATTTTGGAATGGAATAAACCCAAGAGAAATGGAATGGAATGGAACGGAACGGAACGGAATGGAATGCAATCGAATGGAATATAATGAAATGGAAGGGGTTGGAATCAACCCGAGTGGAGTGGAATAGAATGGAATGGAGAGGAATAGAATGGAATGAAATGGAAAGGGATGGATTCCACCCGAGTGGAATGGAAAGCAATGGAATGGAATGGAATGGAAGGGAATGGAATGGAATGGCATGGAATCAACCTGAGTGGAATGGAATGGAATAGAATGGAATGGAATGGAATGAAATGGAATAGAATGGAATGGAATCAACCTGAGTGGAATGGAATGGAATGGAAAGGAATGGAATGGAATCAACCACAGTGGAATGGAATGGAATGGAATTGAGAGGAAGAGAATGGAATGGAATGGAATTTGATGGAATCAACCCGAGTGCAATGTAATGCAATGGAATGGAATGGAATGGAATCAGCAAGAGTGGAATGAAATGGAAGGGAATGGATTGGCATGGAATCAACCCGACTGCAATGGAAAATAATGGAATGGAATGAACTGGAATGGAATCAACACGAGTGAAGTGGAATGGAATGGAATGGAATGGAATGGAATGGAATAGTATCCACACGAGCGGAATGAAAGGAATGAGATAGAATGGAATGGAATGGAATGGAATAAACCCTAGTGCAATGGAATGTAATGGAATTGAATGGAATGTAATAAACCCTAGTGCAATGGAATGGAATGGAATGGAATGGAATGGTATCAACACGAGTGAAACAGAATTGAATGGAATAGAATGGAATGGAACGGAGTGGAATGGAATGGAATGGAATGGAGTGGAATGGAATGGAATCAACCCGCAGAGAATGGAATGGAATGAAATGGAATGGAAAGGAATATTTTGTAATGGAAAAAACCCGAGTGCAATGGAATGGAATAGAATGGAAGGGAATGGAATGGAATGGAATGAAATGCAAGGGGATGGAATCAACCCGAGTGGAATGGAATAGACTGGAATGGAGAGGAATAGAAAGGAATGAAATGGAAAGGAATGCAATACACCAGAGTGGAATGGTACGTAATGGAATGGAATGGAATGGAATGGAATGGAATGGAATGGAATGGAGTAGAATCAAAACGAGTGGAAAGGAATGGAATGGAATGGAAAGGAATGGAATGGAATGGAATCAACCAAAGTGAAATGAAATGGAAGGGAATGAAATGGAATGGAATGAAACCGAGTGGAATGGAATGGAATGGAATGGAATAGAATGGAATGGAATGAAATGGAATGGAATCAAACCGAGTGGAATGCAATGGAATGGAATGAAATGGAATGGTATGGAATGGAATGGAATGGAATGGAATAAACCCTAGTGCAATGGAATGGAATGGAATGGAATGGAATGGAATGGAATGGAACGGAATCAATGAGAAGGAAACCAAAACGCATGGAATGGAACGGAATCCATCCGTGTGAAATGGAATGGAATGGAATGGAAAGGAATGGAATGGAATGGAATCGAGTCAACGCGAGCGGAATGGAAAGTAGTGGAATGGAACGGAATGGAAGGGAATAGAATGGCATGGCATGGCATGGAATGAAATGGAATCAACCCGAGTGGAATGGATTGTAACAGAATGGAATGCAACGGGATAGAATGGAATTAAAAGAACCTGAGTGGAATGGAATCGAATGGAAAGGAATGGAATGGAATGGAAAGGAATAGAATGGAATGGAATGGAATGGAATGGAATGGAATGGAATGGAAAGGAATCAACCCGAGTGGAATGGAATAGAATGGAATGGAGAGGAATAAAATGGAAAGGAATGGAATGGAATGGGATGGAATCAACCCGAGCGGAATGGAATGGAATGGAAAGGAAGAGAATCAACCCGAGTGGAGTGGAAGGGAATGGAATGGAAAGGAATCAACCACAGTGGAATGAAATGGAAGGGAATGGAATGGAATTGAATGAACCCGCGTGGAATGGAATGGAATGGAATGGAATGGAACGGAACGGAACGGAACGGAATGGAATAGAATGGAATGGAATGGAATGGAATCAACCCGAGTGGAAAGGAATGGAAGGGAATGGAATGGAATGGACTGGAATGGAATCAACCCACGTGGAATGGAATGAAATCGGATGGAATGGAATCAACGCGAATGGAAAGGAAAGGAATGGAATGGAATGAAATGGAATGCAATGGAATCAACGTGCGTGGAATGGAATGGATTCGGATAGAATGGAATGGAATGGAATGGAACGGAGGGTAATGGCAAACAATGGAATGGAATCAACGCAAGTTGAATGGAATGCCATGGAATGGAATGGAATTGAATGGAATGGAATGGAACGGAATGCAAACAACTAGAGTTGAATGGAAAGGAATGGAATGGAATGGAATGGAGTGGAAACAACCCGAGTGGAAAGGAATGGAATGAAATGGAATGGAAAGGAATGGAATGGAATGGAATGGAATGGAATGGAATGGAATGGAATGGAATGGAATAAACACTAGTGCAATGGAATGGAATGGAATGGAATGGATTCAAGGCGAGTGGAATGGAATAGAATGGAATGGATTGGAATGGAATGGAATGGAATGGAATGGATTCAAAGCGAGTGATACGGAATGGAATGGATTGGAATGGAATGGAATGGAATGGAATGGAATGGAATCAACACGAGTGGAATGGAATGGAACGAATTGGAATGGAATGGAATGGAATGGAATGGAATGGAATGGAATGGAATCAACACGAGTGGAATGGAATGGAATGAAATGGAATGGAATGGAAAGGAATGTAATAAACCCTAGTGGAATAGAATGGAATGGAATGGAATGGAATGGAATGGAATGGAATGGAATGGAATGGAATGGAAGGAAATTCAATGGAATGGAATGGAAATGAATGGAGTCAACCCGAGTGGAATGGAATGGAATGGAATGAATGGAATGAAACGGAATAGAATGGAATGGAGTGGAATGGAATGGAATGGATTGGAATGGATTCAACGCGACTGAAACGGAATGGAATGGAATGGAATGGAATCAACACGAGTGGAATGGAACGGAATGCAATGAAATGAAACGGAATGCAATGAAATGAAACGGAATGGAATGGATTGGAAAGGAATGGAATAAACACTAGTGCAATGGATTGGAATGGAAAGGAATGGAATCAACGTGAACGGAAAGGAAATCAATGGAACGGAATGGAATGGAAGGGAATAGAATGGAATGGCATGAGATGAAAGGAAATGGAATCAACATGAGTGGAATGGAATAGAATGAAATCAGATGCAATGGAATAGAATGTAATGGACTCAACCTGAATGGAATGGAATGGAATGGAATGGAATGGATTGGAATGGAATGGCATGGAACGGAATCAACGAGAAGGGAATCGAATGGCATGGAATGGGATGGAACCTACCCGAGTGGAATTGAATGGACTGTAATGGAATAGAAAGGAATGGAATGGAAACAACGCGAGCGGAATTGAAAGGATTGGAATGGAATGGAATGCCATGGAATAGAACGGAATGGCATGGCATGGAGTGGAATGGAATCAACCCTAGTGTAATGGAATGGAATGGTATGCAATGGAATGGAATGCGATGGAATAGAATGAAATGCAATCGACCTGAGAGGAATGGAACGGAATGGAATGGAATGGAATGGAATAAACCCGAGTGGAATGGAATGGAATGAAATGGAATGGAATGAGATGGAATGGAATGGAATGGAATGGAATGGAATGGAATGGAATGGAATGGAATGGAATGAAAAAAACTCTAGTGCAATGGAATGGAATGCAATATAATGGAATGCAACGGAATCAACGAGAAGGGAATCGAATGGCATGGAATGCAATCGAATCTGCCAGAGTGGAATGGAAAGGACTGTAGTGGATTGGAATAGAACGGAATGGAATGGAATCAACGTGAGTGGAATGGAAAGGAATGGAATGGAATGGATTGGAAGGGAATAGAATGGAATGGCATGGCATGGAATGGAATGGAATCAACCCGTGTGGATTGGAATGGAATGGAATGAAACGGAATGCAATGGAATAGAATGGAAGGGAATCAACATGAGAGCAATGGAATAATGGAATGGAATGGAATGGAATGGAATGGAATGGAATGGAGTGGAATGGCTTGAAATGCAATCAACCGGAATGGAAAGGAATGCAATGGAATGGGATGGAATGGAATGCAATGGAATGGAATGGAATGGAATGGGATAAAGCCTAGAGCAATGGAAAGGAATGGAATGAAATGAGTGGAATGAAATGGAATGGAATGGAATGGAATGGAATGGAATGGAATGGAATGAAGTGGAATAGAAACAACGCGAGAGAAATGGACTGGAATGGAATGGAATGCAATGAAATGGAATGGAATGGAATGAAATCAACCCGAGTGGAATGAAATGGAAGGGCATGGAATGGAAGAGAATGAACCCGAGAATAATGGAATGGAATAGAATGGAATGAAATTGAATAGAACGGAGTGGAAAGGAATGGAAACAACCCGAATGGAATGGAATCAACCCGAATGGAATGGAATGGAATGGAATGAATGGAAAGAAATGGAATAGAATAGAATGAAATGGAATGGAATGGAATGGAATGGAATGGAATCAACGCGAGTGAAACGGAATTGAATGGAATGGAATGGAATGGAATGAAATAGAGTGGAATGGAATGGAATGGAATGAAATGGAATGGAATGGAATGGAATGGATTGGAATGAAATGGAATGGAATGGAATAGAATGGAATGAAATTGAATGGAATGAAATGAAATGGAATGGAATGGAATCAACGCGAGTGGAATGCAATGGATTGGAAGGAAAGGAACCAATGAGAAGAGAATCAAATGGCATAGAATGGAATGGATACTACACGCGTGGAATGGAATGGAATGGAATGGAATGGAATGCAATGGAATGGAATCAACGAGATTGAAACGGAATATAGTGGAATGGAATGGATTGGAATGGAATCAACGCGAGTGAAACGGAATGGAATGGAATGCAATGGAATGGAATGGAATGGAATGGAATGGAATCAACCTGAGTGCAATGGAAATGAATGCAATGAAATGTCATCCAATGGAATGGAATGGAATGGAAT
This sequence comes from Pan paniscus, assembly GCF_029289425.2. Classification (NCBI taxonomy): domain Eukaryota; kingdom Metazoa; phylum Chordata; class Mammalia; order Primates; family Hominidae; genus Pan; species Pan paniscus. The sequence continues at coordinate 36,406,570 of NC_073270.2, forward strand.
GGAATGGAATGGAATGGAATGGAATGGAATGGAATGGAATGGAAGAAACCCTAGTGCAAAGCAATGGAATGTAATTAACGAGAGTGGATTGGAATGGAAGCAAACGGAATCAACGAGAAGGGAATCAAGTGGTATGGAATGGAATGGAATGGAATGGAATGGAAGAAACCCTAGTGCAAAGCAATGGAATGTAATTAACGAGAGTGGATTGGAATGGAAGCAAACGGAATCAACGAGAAGGGAACCGAGTGGTATGGAATGGAATGGAATCACCGAGAGCGGTATGGAAAGGAATAGAAAGGAATGGAATGGAATGGAATGGAAAGGATTGCAATGGAATAGAATGTAATGGAATTAACCTGAGTGGAATGGAATGGAATGGAATGGAGTGGAATAGAATGGAATGGAATGGAATGGGATAGAATCAACCCGAGTGGAATGGAAAGGAATGGAATTGAATAAACCCGATTGGAATGAAATGGAAGGGAATGGAACGGCATGGAAGCAACCCGAGTGGAATGGAATGGAATGGAATGGAATGGAATGGAATGGAATGCAATGGAATGAAAGGGAATCAACGTGAGTGAAACGGAATGCAATGCAATGGAATGGAATGGAATAGAATCAACCCGAGTGAAATGAATGGAATGAGATGGAATGGAATGGAATGGAATATAATACACCCTAGTGCAATGGAATGGAATGGAATTGAATGGAATGTAATAAACCCTAGTGCAATGGAATGGAATGGCATGGAATGGAATGGAAAGGAATGGAATGGTATCAACGCGAGTGAAACAGAATGGAATGGAATGGAATGGAATGGAATAAACCCGCAGGGAATGGAATGGAATGAAATGGAATGGATTGGGATATTTTGGAATGGAATAAACCCAAGAGAAATGGAATGGAATGGAACGGAACGGAACGGAATGGAATGCAATCGAATGGAATATAATGAAATGGAAGGGGTTGGAATCAACCCGAGTGGAGTGGAATAGAATGGAATGGAGAGGAATAGAATGGAATGAAATGGAAAGGGATGGATTCCACCCGAGTGGAATGGAAAGCAATGGAATGGAATGGAATGGAAGGGAATGGAATGGAATGGCATGGAATCAACCTGAGTGGAATGGAATGGAATAGAATGGAATGGAATGGAATGAAATGGAATAGAATGGAATGGAATCAACCTGAGTGGAATGGAATGGAATGGAAAGGAATGGAATGGAATCAACCACAGTGGAATGGAATGGAATGGAATTGAGAGGAAGAGAATGGAATGGAATGGAATTTGATGGAATCAACCCGAGTGCAATGTAATGCAATGGAATGGAATGGAATGGAATCAGCAAGAGTGGAATGAAATGGAAGGGAATGGATTGGCATGGAATCAACCCGACTGCAATGGAAAATAATGGAATGGAATGAACTGGAATGGAATCAACACGAGTGAAGTGGAATGGAATGGAATGGAATGGAATGGAATGGAATAGTATCCACACGAGCGGAATGAAAGGAATGAGATAGAATGGAATGGAATGGAATGGAATAAACCCTAGTGCAATGGAATGTAATGGAATTGAATGGAATGTAATAAACCCTAGTGCAATGGAATGGAATGGAATGGAATGGAATGGTATCAACACGAGTGAAACAGAATTGAATGGAATAGAATGGAATGGAACGGAGTGGAATGGAATGGAATGGAATGGAGTGGAATGGAATGGAATCAACCCGCAGAGAATGGAATGGAATGAAATGGAATGGAAAGGAATATTTTGTAATGGAAAAAACCCGAGTGCAATGGAATGGAATAGAATGGAAGGGAATGGAATGGAATGGAATGAAATGCAAGGGGATGGAATCAACCCGAGTGGAATGGAATAGACTGGAATGGAGAGGAATAGAAAGGAATGAAATGGAAAGGAATGCAATACACCAGAGTGGAATGGTACGTAATGGAATGGAATGGAATGGAATGGAATGGAATGGAATGGAATGGAATGGAGTAGAATCAAAACGAGTGGAAAGGAATGGAATGGAATGGAAAGGAATGGAATGGAATGGAATCAACCAAAGTGAAATGAAATGGAAGGGAATGAAATGGAATGGAATGAAACCGAGTGGAATGGAATGGAATGGAATGGAATAGAATGGAATGGAATGAAATGGAATGGAATCAAACCGAGTGGAATGCAATGGAATGGAATGAAATGGAATGGTATGGAATGGAATGGAATGGAATGGAATAAACCCTAGTGCAATGGAATGGAATGGAATGGAATGGAATGGAATGGAATGGAATGGAATGGAACGGAATCAATGAGAAGGAAACCAAAACGCATGGAATGGAACGGAATCCATCCGTGTGAAATGGAATGGAATGGAATGGAAAGGAATGGAATGGAATGGAATCGAGTCAACGCGAGCGGAATGGAAAGTAGTGGAATGGAACGGAATGGAAGGGAATAGAATGGCATGGCATGGCATGGAATGAAATGGAATCAACCCGAGTGGAATGGATTGTAACAGAATGGAATGCAACGGGATAGAATGGAATTAAAAGAACCTGAGTGGAATGGAATCGAATGGAAAGGAATGGAATGGAATGGAAAGGAATAGAATGGAATGGAATGGAATGGAATGGAATGGAATGGAATGGAATGGAAAGGAATCAACCCGAGTGGAATGGAATAGAATGGAATGGAGAGGAATAAAATGGAAAGGAATGGAATGGAATGGGATGGAATCAACCCGAGCGGAATGGAATGGAATGGAAAGGAAGAGAATCAACCCGAGTGGAGTGGAAGGGAATGGAATGGAAAGGAATCAACCACAGTGGAATGAAATGGAAGGGAATGGAATGGAATTGAATGAACCCGCGTGGAATGGAATGGAATGGAATGGAATGGAACGGAACGGAACGGAACGGAATGGAATAGAATGGAATGGAATGGAATGGAATCAACCCGAGTGGAAAGGAATGGAAGGGAATGGAATGGAATGGACTGGAATGGAATCAACCCACGTGGAATGGAATGAAATCGGATGGAATGGAATCAACGCGAATGGAAAGGAAAGGAATGGAATGGAATGGAATGGAATGCAATGGAATCAACGTGCGTGGAATGGAATGGATTCGGATAGAATGGAATGGAATGGAATGGAACGGAGGGTAATGGCAAACAATGGAATGGAATCAACGCAAGTTGAATGGAATGCCATGGAATGGAATGGAATTGAATGGAATGGAATGGAACGGAATGCAAACAACTAGAGTTGAATGGAAAGGAATGGAATGGAATGGAATGGAGTGGAATCAACCCGAGTGGAAAGGAATGGAATGAAATGGAATGGAAAGGAATGGAATGGAATGGAATGGAATGGAATGGAATGGAATGGAATAAACACTAGTGCAATGGAATGGAATGGAATGGAATGGATTCAAGGCGAGTGGAATGGAATAGAATGGAATGGATTGGAATGGAATGGAATGGAATGGAATGGATTCAAAGCGAGTGATACGGAATGGAATGGATTGGAATGGAATGGAATGGAATGGAATGGAATCAACACGAGTGGAATGGAATGGAACGAATTGGAATGGAATGGAATGGAATGGAATGGAATCAACACGAGTGGAATGGAATGGAATGAAATGCAATGGAATGGAAAGGAATGTAATAAACCCTAGTGGAATAGAATGGAATGGAATGGAATGGAATGGAATGGAATGGAATGGAATGGAATGGAAGGAAATTCAATGGAATGGAATGGAAATGAATGGAGTCAACCCGAGTGGAATGGAATGGAATGGAATGAATGGAATGAAACGGAATAGAATGGAATGGAGTGGAATGGAATGGAATGGATTGGAATGGATTCAACGCGACTGAAACGGAATGGAATGGAATGGAATGGAATCAACACGAGTGGAATGGAACGGAATGCAATGAAATGAAACGGAATGCAATGAAATGAAACGGAATGGAATGGATTGGAAAGGAATGGAATAAACACTAGTGCAATGGATTGGAATGGAAAGGAATGGAATCAACGTGAACGGAAAGGAAATCAATGGAACGGAATGGAATGGAAGGGAATAGAATGGAATGGCATGAGATGAAAGGAAATGGAATCAACATGAGTGGAATGGAATAGAATGAAATCAGATGCAATGGAATAGAATGTAATGGACTCAACCTGAATGGAATGGAATGGAATGGAATGGAATGGATTGGAATGGAATGGCATGGAACGGAATCAACGAGAAGGGAATCGAATGGCATGGAATGGGATGGAACCTACCCGAGTGGAATTGAATGGACTGTAATGGAATAGAAAGGAATGGAATGGAAACAACGCGAGCGGAATTGAAAGGATTGGAATGGAATGGAATGCCATGGAATAGAACGGAATGGCATGGCATGGAGTGGAATGGAATCAACCCTAGTGTAATGGAATGGAATGGTATGCAATGGAATGGAATGCGATGGAATAGAATGAAATGCAATCGACCTGAGAGGAATGGAACGGAATGGAATGGAATGGAATGGAATAAACCCGAGTGGAATGGAATGGAATGAAATGGAATGGAATGAGATGGAATGGAATGGAATGGAATGGAATGGAATGGAATGGAATGGAATGAAAAAAACCCTAGTGCAATGGAATGGAATGCAATATAATGGAATGCAACGGAATCAACGAGAAGGGAATCGAATGGCATGGAATGCAATCGAATCTGCCAGAGTGGAATAGAAAGGACTGTAGTGGATTGGAATAGAACGGAATGGAATGGAATCAACGTGAGTGGAATGGAAAGGAATGGAATGGAATGGATTGGAAGGGAATAGAATGGAATGGCATGGCATGGAATGGAATGGAATCAACCCGTGTGGATTGGAATGGAATGGAATGAAACGGAATGCAATGGAATAGAATGGAAGGGAATCAACATGAGAGCAATGGAATAATGGAATGGAATGGAATGGAATGGAATGGAATGGAATGGAATGGAGTGGAATGGCTTGAAATGCAATCAACCGGAATGGAAAGGAATGCAATGGAATGGGATGGAATGGAATGCAATGGAATGGAATGGAATGGAATGGGATAAAGCCTAGAGCAATGGAAAGGAATGGAATGAAATGAGTGGAATGAAATGGAATGGAATGGAATGGAATGGAATGGAATGGAATGGAATGGAATGAAGTGGAATAGAAACAACGCGAGAGAAATGGACTGGAATGGAATGGAATGCAATGAAATGGAATGGAATGGAATGAAATCAACCCGAGTGGAATGAAATGGAAGGGCATGGAATGGAAGAGAATGAACCCGAGAGTAATGGAATGGAATAGAATGGAATGAAATTGAATAGAACGGAGTGGAAAGGAATGGAAACAACCCGAATGGAATGGAATCAACCCGAATGGAATGGAATGGAATGGAATGAATGGAAAGAAATGGAATAGAATAGAATGAAATGGAATGGAATGGAATTGAATGGAATGGAATCAACGCGAGTGAAACGGAATTGAATGGAATGGAATGGAATGAAATAGAGTGGAATGGAATGGAATGGAATGAAATGGAATGGAATGGAATGGAATGGATTGGAATGAAATGGAATGGAATGGAATAGAATGGAATGAAATTGAAAGGAATGAAATGAAATGGAATGGAATGGAATCAACGCGAGTGGAATGCAATGGATTGCAAGGAAAGGAACCAATGAGAAGAGAATCAAATGGCATAGAATGGAATGGATACTACACGCGTGGAATGGAATGGAATGGAATGGAATGGAATGCAATGGAATGGAATCAACGAGATTGAAACGGAATATAGTGGAATGGAATGGATTGGAATGGAATCAACGCGAGTGAAACGGAATGGAATGGAATGCAATGGAATGGAATGGAATGGAATCAACCTGAGTGCAATGGAAATGAATGCAATGAAATGTCATCCAATGGAATGGAATGGAATGGAATGGAACGGAATGGAATGGAATGGAATGGAATGGAAGAAACCCTAGTGCAAAGCAATGGAATGTAATTAACGAGAGTGGATTGGAATGGAAGCAAACGGAATCAACGAGAAGGGAATCAAGTGGTATGGAATGGAATGGAATTGAATGGAATGGAAGAAACCCTAGTGCAAAGCAATGGAATGTAATTAACGAGAGTGGATTGGAATGGAAGCAAACGGAATCAACGAGAAGGGAACCGAGTGGTATGGAATGGAATGGAATCACCGAGAGCGGTATGGAAAGGAATAGAAAGGAATGGAATGGAATGGAATGGAAAGGATTGCAATGGAATAGAATGTAATGGAATTAACCTGAGTGGAATGGAATGGAATGTAATGGAGTGGAATAGAATGGAATGGAATGGAATGGGATAGAATCAACCCGAGTGGAATGGAAAGGAATGGAATTGAATAAACCCGATTGGAATGAAATGGAAGGGAATGGAACGGCATGGAAGCAACCCGAGTGGAATGGAATGGAATGGAATGGAATGGAATGGAATGCAATGGAATGGAATGGAATCAACGTGAGTGAAACGGAATGCAATGCAATGGAAAGGAATGGAATAGAATCAACCCGAGTGAAATGAATGGAATGAGATGGAATGGAATGGAATGGAATATAATACAGCCTAGTGCAATGGAATGGAATGGAATTGAATGGAATATAATAAACCCTAGTGCAATGGAATGGAATGGCATGGAATGGAATGGAAAGGAATGGAATGGTATCAACGCGAGTGAAACAGAATGGAATGGAATGGAATGGAATGGAATAAACCCGCAGGGAATGGAATGGAATGAAATGGAATGGATTGGGATATTTTGGAATGGAATAAACCCAAGAGAAATGGAATGGAATGGAACGGAACGGAACGGAATGGAATGCAATCGAATGGAATATAATGAAATGGAAGGGGTTGGAATCAACCCGAGTGGAATGGAATAGAATGGAATGGAGAGGAATAGAATGGAATGAAATGGAAAGGGATGGATTCCACCTGAGTGGAATGGAAAGCAATGGAATGGAAGGGAATGGAATGGAATGGCATGGAATCAACCTGAGTGGAATGGAATGGAATAGAATGGAATGGAATGGAATGAAATGGAATAGAATGGAATGGAATCAACATGAGTGGAATGGAATGGAATGGAAAGGAATGGAATGGAATCAACCACAGTGGAATGGAATGGAATGGAATTGAGAGGAAGAGAATGGAATGGAATGGAATTTGATGGAATCAACCCGAGTGCAATGTAATGCAATGGAATGGAATGGAATGGAATCAGCAAGAGTGGAATGAAATGGAAGGGAATGGATTGGCATGGAATCAACCCTAGTGCAATGGAAAATAATGGAATGGAATGAACTGGAATGGAATCAACACGAGTGAAGTGGAATGGAATGGAATGGAATGGAATGGAATAGTATCCACACGAGCGGAATGAAAGGAATGAGATAGAATGGAATGGAATGGAATGGAATAAACCCTAGTGCAATGGAATGGAATTGAATGGAATGGAATAAACCCTAGTGCAATGGAATATAATGGAATTGAATGGAATGTAATAAACCCTAGTGCAATGGAATGGAATGGAATGGAATGGAATGGTATCAACACGAGTGAAACAGAATTGAAGGGAATAGAATGGAATGGAACGGAGTGGAATGGAATGGAATGGAATGGAGTGGAATGGAATGGAATCAACCCGCAGAGAATGGAATGGAATGAAATGGAATGGAAAGGAATATTTTGTAATGGAATAAACCCGAGTGCAATGGAATGGAATAGAATGGAAGGGAATGGAATGGAATGGAATGGAATGAAATGCAAGGGGATGGAATCAACCCGAGTGGAATGGAATAGACTGGAATGGAGAGGAATAGAAAGGAATGAAATGGAAAGGAATGCAATACACCAGAGTGGAATGGTACGAAATGGAATGGAATGGAATGGAATGGAATGGAATGGAATGGAATGGAGTAGAATCAAAACGAGTGGAAAGGAATGGAATGGAATGGAATGGAATGGAATGGAATGGAATGGAATGGAATGGAATGGAATGGAATGGAATGCAATGGAATGCAATGGAATCAACCAAAGTGAAATGAAATGGAAGGGAATGAAATGGAACGGAATGAAACCGAGTGGAATGGAATGGAATGGAATGGAATAGAATGGAATGGAATGAAATGGAATGGAATCAAACCGAGTGGAATGCAATGGAATGGAATGAAATGGAATGGAATGGAATGGAATGGAATGGAAAGGAATGGAATGGAATGGAATAAACCCTAGTACAATGGAATGGAATGGAATGGAATGGAATGGAATGGAATGGAATGGAATGAAACGGAATCAATGAGAAGGAAATCAAAACGCATGGAATGGAACGGAATCCATCCGTGTGAAATGGAATGGAATGGAATGGAAAGGAATGGAATGGAATGGAATCGAGTCAACGCGAGCGGAATGGAAAGTAGTGGAATGGAACGGAATGGAAGGGAATAGAATGGCATGACAATGCATGGAATGAAATGGAATCAACCCGAGTGGAATGGATTGTAATAGAATGGAATGCAACGGGATAGAATGGAATTAAAAGAACCTGAGTGGAATGGAATCGAATGGAAAGGAATGGAATGGAATGGAAAGGAATAGAATGGAATGAAATGGAATGGAATGGAATGGAATGGAATGGAATGGAATGGAATGGAAAGGAATCAACCCGAGTGGAATGGAATAGAATGGAATGGAGAGGAATAAAATGGAAAGGAATGGAATGGAATGGGATGGAATCAACCCGAGCGGAATGGAATGGAATGGAAAGGAAGAGAATCAACCCGAGTGGAGTGGAAGGGAATGGAATGGAAAGGAATCAACCACAGTGGAATGAAATGGAAGGGAATGGAACGGAATTGAATGAACCCGCGTTGAATGGAATAGAATGGAATGGAATGGAACGGAACGGAACGGAACGGAATGGAATAGAATGGAATGGAATGGAATGGAATCAACCCGAGTGGAAAGGAATGGAAGGGAATGGAATGGAATGGACTGGAATGGAATCAACCCAGGCGGAATGGAATGAAATCGGATGGAATGGAATCAACGCGAATGGAAAGGAAAGGAATGGAATGGAATGGAATGGAATGCAATGGAATCAACGTGCGTGGAATGGAATGGATTCGGATAGAATGGAATGGAATGGAATGGAACGGAGGGTAATGGGAAAAATGGAATGGAATCAACGCGAGTTGAATGGAATGCCTTGGAATGGAATTGAATTGAATGGAATGGAATGGAATGGAATGCAAACAACTAGAGTTGAATGGAAAGGAATGGAATGGAATGGAATGGAGTGGAATCAACCCGAGTGGAAAGGAATGGAATGAAATGGAATGGAAAGGAATGGAATGGAATGGAATGGAATGGAATGGAATGGAATGGAATGGAATGGAATGGAATGGAATAAACACTAGTGCAATGGAATGGAATGGAATGGAATGGATTCAAGGCGAGTGGAATGGAATAGAATGGAATGGATTGGAATGGAATGGAATGGAATGGAATGGAATGGAATGGAATGGAATAAACGAGAAGGGAATCTAATGGCATGTAACGGAATGGAATCTACCTGAGTAGAATGGAATAGAATGCAATGGAATGGAATGGAAAGGAATGGAATAAACCCGAGTGCAAAGAAATGGAATGAAATGGAATGGAAAGGAATGGAATGGAAAGGAATGGAATGGAATAGAATTGAATGGAATGGAATCAACGCGAGTGGAATGGAATAGAATGGAATGGAATCAACGAGAAGGCAATCGAATGTCATGGAATGGAATGGACTCTACACAAGCGGAATGGAGTGGAATGGAGTGGAGTGGAATAGAATGGAATGGATTCAACGTGAGGGGAATGGAATGGAATGAAATAAAACCGAGTTGAATGGAATAGAATGGAAAGGAGAGTAATATAAAGGAATGGAATGGAATGGAAAGGAATCAACCCAAGTGGAAGGAATGGAATGAAATGGAATGGAATGGAATGGATTGGAAAGGAACTGAATGGAATCAACCCGAGGGGAATGGAATGGAATGAAATGGAAAGGAATTGAATGGAATAGAATGGAATGGAATAAACCCGAGTACAAAGGAATGGAATGGAATGGAATGGAATGGAATGGAATGGAATGGAATGGCACGGAATAGAACTGAATGGAATGGAATCAACGCGAGTGGAATGGATTAGAATGGAATGGAATGGAATCAAAGAGAATGGAATCGAATGTCATGGAATGGAATGGAATCTACCCGAGCGGAATGGAATGGAATGGAATGGAATGGAATGGAATGGAATGGAATGGAATGGAATGGAATGAAATGGAATCAACGCCAGCGGAATGGAAAGCAATGGAATGGAAAGGAATAAAAAGGAATTGCATGGCATGGAATGGAATGGAATCGACCCGAGTGGAATTGAGTGGAATGGAATGCAATGGAATAGAAAGGAATGGAATCAACTTGAGAGGAAAGGAATGGAATGGAATGGAAAGGAATGGAATGGAATGGAATGGAATGGAAAGGAATGGAATGGAATGGAATAGAATGGAATGGAATCAACGCGAGAGAACCAGAATGGAATGGAATGGGATGGAACGGAATGGAATCAACGCAAGGGGAATGGAATGGAATGAAATGGAATGGAATGGAATGGAATGGAATAGAATGAAATGGAATAAACCCGAATGAAAAGGAATGGAATGGAATGGAATGGAAAGGAATGAAATGGAATAAACCCGAATGAAAAGGAATGGAATGGAATGGAATGGAAAGGAACGGAATGGAATGGAATAGAATTGAATGGAATGGAATCAATGCGATCGGAATGGAATAGAATGGAATAGAATGGAATCAACGAGAGTGGATTGGAATGGAAGGGAAAGAAAACAACGAGAAAGTAATGGAATGGAATGGAATGGAACCACCGAGAGCGGAAAGGAAAGGAATAAAATGGAATGGAATGGAATGGAATGGAATGGAATGGAATAGAATGGAACGGCATGGCAAGGAATGCAATGGAATCAACCCGAGTGGAATGGAATGGAATGGAATGGAAAGGAATGCAATGGATAGAATGGAATGGAATCAACCTGAGTGAAATGGCATGGAAAGGAATGGAATGGAATGGAATGGAATGGAATGGAATGGAATGGAATGGAATGGAATGGAATAGAATCAACCCAAGTGGAATGGAATAGAATGGAATGGAGAGGAATAGAATGGAATGGAATGGAATGGGATGGAAGGGAAAGGAATAGAATCAACCCGAGTGGAGTGGAAGGCAAAGGATTGGAATGGAATGGAATTCACCGGAGTGGAATGAAATGGAAGGGCAAGGAATGGAATGGAATGATCCCGAGTGTAAGAGAATGGAATTGAATGGAATAGAAAGGAATGGAATGGAATGTTATGCAATGGAATGGATTCAACCCGAGTGGAAAGGAATGGAATGGAGTGGTATCGAATGGAATGGAATGGAATGGAATGGAATGGAATGGAGGGGAATGGCATGGAATGGAATGCACTGGAATGGGATGCAAAGATACAGATTGGAATGGAATCAACCCGAGAGGAATGGAATGGAATGGAACGGAATTAAAAGGAATGGAATGGAATGGAATAAACCATAGTGCAATGGAATGGAATGGAATGGATTGGAATGGAATCAAGGCGAGTGGAATGCAATCGAATGGAATGTTACGGAATAAAGAAGAAGGCAATCAAATGGCATGTAATGGAATGGAATCTACCCGAGTGGAATGGAATGGAATGGAATGGAATGGAATCAACGCGAGTGAAAAAGAATGTAATGGAATGGAATGGAATGGAATGGAATGGAATGGAATGGAGTGGAGTGGAGTGGAGTGGAATGGAATGGAATGGAATGGAGTGGAATGGAATGGAATCAACATGAGTGGAATGAAAGGAATGTAATGAAATGGAATGGAATGGATTGGAATGGAACAGAATGGAATCAACCCGAGGGGAATGGAATGGAATGAAATGGAATGGAATTGAATGGAATAGAATGGAATGGAATAAACCCGAGTGCAAAGGAATGGAATGGAATGGAATGGAATAGAACTGAATGAAATGGAATCAACGCGAGTGGAATGGATTAGAATGGAATGGAATGGAATCAAAGAGAAGGGAATCGAATGTCATGGAATGGAATGGAATCTACCCGAGCAGAATGGAATAAAATGGAATGGAATGGAACGGAATGGAATGGAATGGAATGGAATCAATGCCAGCGGAATGGAAAACCATGGAATGGAAAGGAATAAAATGGAATTGCATGGCATGGAATGGAATGGAATCGACCCGAGTGGAATTGAATGGAATGGAATGGAATCGAATGCAATGGAATAGAAAGGCATGGACTCAACCTGAGTGGAATGGAATGGAATGGAATGGAATGGAATCGAAAGGAATGGAATGGAATCAACACGAGTGGCATGGAATGGAATGGAATGGAATAGAATGGAATGGAATGGAATGCAATGGAATGGAATCAATGCAAGCGGAATGGAAAGGAATAGAATGGAATGGAATGGAATGGAATGGCATGGCATGGCATGGAATGGATTGCAATCAAAACGACTGGAATGAAATGGAATGGAATGGAATGCAATGGAATAGAATGGAACGGAATAAACCTGAGTGGAATGGAATGGAATGGAATGGAATGGAATATAATGGAATGGAATGGAATGGAACAGGATGGAATCAACCCGAGTGGAATGGAATAGAATGGAATGCAGAGGAATAGAATGCAATGGAATGAAATGGAAAGGAATCAACCTGAGTGGAATGAATGGAATGAGATGGAATGGAATGGAATGGAATGGAATGGAATAAACACTAGTGCAATGGAATGGAATGAAATGGAATGGAATGGAATGGAATGGAATGGAATGGAATGGAATGGAATGGAATGGAATCAACGCGAGAGAACCAGAATGGAATGTAATGGAATGGAACGGAATGGAATCAACCCGAGGGGAATGGAATGGAATGAAATGGAATGGAATGGAATGAAATGGAATGGAATGGAATGGAACGGAATAGAATGAAATGGAATAAACCCGAATGAAAAGGAATGGAATGGAATGGAATGGAAAGGAATGGAATGAAATGGAATAGAATTGAATGGAATGGAATCAATGCGATTGGAATGGAATAGAATGGAATAGAATGGAATCAACGAGAGTGGATTGGAATGGAAGGGAAAGAAATCAACGAGAAAGGAATGGAATGGAATGGAATGGAATGGAATGGAATGGAATAGAATGGAACGGCATGGCATGGAATGCAATGGAATCAACCCGAGTGGAATGGAATGGAATGGAATGGAAAGGAATGCAATGCATAGAATGGAATGGAATTACCTGAGTGAAATGGCATGGAAAGGAATGGAATGGAATGGAATGGAATGGAATGGAATGGAATGGAATGGAATCAACCCGAGTGGAATGGAATAGAAAGGAATGGGAGGAATAGAATGGAATGGAATGGAATGGGATGAAAGGGAAAGGAGTAGAATCAACCCGAGTGGAGTGGAAGGCAAAGGATTGGAATGGAATGGAATCAACCCGAGTGGAATGAAATGGAAGGGCAAGGAATGGAATGGAATGATCCCGAGTGTAACGGAATGGAATTGAATGGAATAGAATGGAATGGAATGGAATGGAATGGAATGCAATGGAATGGATTCAACCCGAGTGGAAAGGAATGGAATGGAGTGGAATCGAATGGAATGGAATGGAATGGAATGGAATGGAATGGAATGGAATGGAATCAACCCGCATGGAATGGAACGGAATGGAATGGGATGGAATGGAAAGGAATGGAGGAGAATGGCATGGAATGGAATGCACTGGAATGGAATACAAAGGTACAGATTGTAATGGAATCAACCCGAGAGGAATGGAATGGAATGGAACGGAATTTAATGGAATGGAATGGAATGGAATAAACCCTAGTGCAACGGAATGGAATGGATTGGATTGGAATGGAATCAAGGCGAGTGGAATGCAATCGAATGGAAAGTTACGGAATAAAGAAGAAGGAAATCAAATGGCATGTAATGGTATGGAATCTACCCGAGTGGAATGGAATGGAATGGAATGGAATGGAATCAACACGAGTGAAAAAGAATGGAATGGAATGGAATGGAATGGAATGCAATGGAATGGAGTGGAGTGGAGTGGAGTGGAGTGGAATGGAAAGGAATGGAGTGGAATGGAATGGAATCAACACGACTGGACTGAATGGAATGAAATGGAATGGAATGGAATGGATTGGAATGGAACACAATGGAATCAACCCGAGGGGAATGGAATGGAATGAAATGGAATGGAATTGAATGGAATAGAATGGAATGGAATAAACCCGAGTGCAAAGGAATGGAATGGAATGGAAAGGAATGGAATGGAATAGAACTGAATGGAATGGAATCAACGCGAGTGGAATGGACTAGAATGGAATGGAATGGAATCAAAGAGAAGGGAATCGAATGTCATGGAATGGAATGGAATCTACCCGAGCGGAATGGAATAAAATGGAATGGAATGGAATGGAATGGAATGGAATGGAATGGAATCAACGCCAGCGGAATGGAAAACAATGGAATGGAAAGAAATAAAAAGGAATTGCATGGCATGCTATGGAATGGAATCGACGCGAGTGGAATTGAATGGAATGGAATGGAATGCAATGCAATGGAATAGAAAGTAATGGAATCAACCTGAGTGGAATGGAATGGAATGGAATGGAATGGAAAGGAATGGAATGGAATCAACACGAGTGGCATGGAATGGAATGGAATAGAATGGAATGGAATGGAATCAATGCAAGCGGAATGGAAAGGAATAGAATGGAATGGAATGGAATGGAATGGAATGGCATGGCATGGCATGGAATGGACTGCAATCAAACCGACTGGAATGAAATGGAATGGAATGGAATGCAATGGAATAGAATGGAATGGAATAAACCTCAGTGGAATGGAATGGAATGGAATGGAATGGAATGGAATATAACGGAATGGAATGGAATGGAACGGGGTGGAATCAACCCGAGTGGAGTGGAATAGAATGGAATGCAGAGGAATAGAATGCAATGGAATGAAATGGAAAGGAATCAACCTGAGTGGAATGAATGGAATGAGATGGAATGGAATGGAATGGAATGGAATAAACACTAGTGCAATAGAAAGAAATGGAATGGAATGGAATGGAATGGAATGGAATGGAATGGAATGGAATGGAATGGAATGGAATGGAGTGGAATCAACGTGAGAGAACCAGAATGGAAAGTAATGGAATGGAACGGAATGGAATCAACCCGAGGGGAATGGAATGGAATGAAATGGAATGGAATGGAATGAAATGGAATGGAATGGAATGGAATAGAATGAAATGGAATAAACCCGAATGAAAAGGAATGGAATGGAATGGAATGGAAAGGAATGGAATGGAATGGAATAGAATTGAATGGAATGGAATTAATGCGATCGGAATGGAATAGAATGGAATGGAATGGAATCAACGAGAGTGGATTGGAATGGAAGGGAAAGAAATCAACGAGAAAGGAATGGAATGGAATGGAATGGAATGGAATCACCGAGAGCGAAAAGGAAAGGAATAGAATGGAATGGAATGGAATGGAATGGAATGGAATGGAAAGGAAAGGAATAGAATGGAACGGCATGGCAAGGAATGCAATGGAATCAACCCGAGTGGAATGGAATGGAATGGAATGGAAAGGAATGCAATGGATAGAATGGAATGGAATCAACCTGAGTGAAATGGCATGGAATGGAATGGAATGGAATGGAATGGAATGGAATCAACACGAGTGGAATCGAATAGAATGGGATGGAGAGGAATAGAATGGAATGGAATGGAATGGGATGGAAGGGAAAGGAGTAGAATCAACCCGAGTGGAGTGGATGGCAAAGGATTGGAATGGAATGGAATCCACCCGAGTGGAATGAAATGGAAGGGCAAGGAATGGAATGGAATGATCCCGAGTGTAATGGAATGGAATTGAATGGAATAGAATGGAATGGAATGGAATGCAATGCAATGGAATGGATTCAACCCGAGAGGAAAGGGATGGAATGCAGTGGAATGGAATGGAATGGAATGGAATAGAATGGAATGGAATGGAATGGGATGGAATGGAATGGAATGGAATGGAATGGAATGGAATGGAGGGGAATGGCATGGAATGGAATGCACTGAAATGGAATGCAAAGGTACAGATTGGAATGGAATCAACCCGAGAGGAATGGAATGGAATGGAACGGAATTTAATGGAATGGAATGGAATGGAATAAACCCTAGTGCAATGGAATGGAATGGAATGGATTGGAATGGAATCAAGGCGAGTGGAATGCAATCGAATGGAATGTTACGGAATAAAGAAGAAGGAAAACAAATGGCATGTAATGGAATGGAATCTACCCGAGTGGAATGGAATGGAATGGAATGGAATGGAATGGAATCAACGCGAGTGAAAAAGAATGGAATGTAATGGAATGTAATGTAATGGAATGGAATGGAATGGAGTGGAGTGGAGTGGAATGGAATGGAATGGAATGGAATGGAGTGGAATGGAATGGAATGGAATCAACACGAGTGGAATGAATGGAATGAAATGAAATGGAATGGAATGGATTGGAATGGAACAGAATGGAATCAACCCGAGGGGAATGGAATGGAATGAAATGGAATGGAATTGAAGGGAATAGAATGGAATGGAATAAACCCGAGTGCAAAGGAATGGAATGGAATGGAAAGGAATAGAACTGAATGGAATGGAATCAACGCGAGTGGAATGGATTAGAATGGAATGGAATGGAATCAAAGAGAAGGGAATCGAATGTCATGGAATGGAATGGAAACTACCCGAGCAGAATGTAATAAAATGGAATGGAATGGAATGGAATGGAACGGAATGGAATGGAATGGAATGGAATCAATGCCAGCGGAATGGTAAACAATGGAATGGAAAGGAATAAAAAGGAATTGCATGGCATGGAATGGAATGGAATCGACCCGAGTGGAATTGAATGGAATGGAATGGAATCGAATGCAATGGAATAGAAAGGCATGGACTCAACCTGATTGGAATGGAATGGAAAGGAATGGAATGGAAAGGAATGGAATGGAATCAACACGAGTGGCATGGAATGGAATGGAATGGAATAGAATGGAATGGAATGGAATGGAATGGAATGGAATGGAATGGAATCAATGCAAGCGGAATGGAAAGGAATAGAATGGAATGGAATGGAATGGAATGGCATGGCATGGCATGGAATGGATTGCAATCAAAACGACTGGAATGAAATGGAATGGAATGGAATGCAATGGAATAGAATGGAACGGAATAAACCTGAGTGGAATGGAATGGAATGGAATGGAATGGAATATAATGGAATGGAATGGAATGGAATGGGATGGAATCAACCCGAGTGGAATGGAATAGAATGGAATGCAGAGGAATAGAATGCAATGGAATGAAATGGAAAGGAATCAACCTGAGTGGAATGAATGGAATGAGATGGAATGGAATGGAATTGAATGGAATAAACACTAGTGCAATGGAATGGAATGAAATGGAATGGAATGGAATGGAATGGAATGGAATGGAATGGAATGGAATGGAATCAACGCGAGAGAACCAGAATGGAATGTAATGGAATGGAACGGAATGGAATCAACCCGAGGGGAATGGAATGGAATGAAATGGAATGGAATGGAATGAAATGGAATGGAATGGAATGGAATGGAACGGAATAGAATGAAATGGAATAAACCCGAATGAAAAGGAATGGAATGGAATGGAATGGAAAGGAATGGAATGAAATGGAATAGAATTGAATTGAATGGAATCAATGCGATTGGAATGGAATAGAATGGAATAGAACGGAATCAACGAGAGTGGATTGGAATGGAAGGGAAAGAAATCAACGAGAAAGGAATGGAATGGAATGGAATGGAATGGAATGGAATGGAATGGAATGGAATGGAATAGAATGGAATGGAATAGAATGGAACGGCATGGCATGGAATGCAATGGAATCAACCCGAGTGGAATGGAATGGAATGGAATGGAAAGGAATGCAATGCATAGAATGGAATGGAATTACCTGAGTGAAATGGCATGGAAAGGAATGGAATGGAATGGAATGGAATGGAATGGAATGGAATGGAATCAACCCGAGTGGAATGGAATAGAAAGGAATGGAGAGGAATAGAATGGAATGGAATGGAATGGGATGAAAGGGAAAGGAGTAGAATCAACCCGAGTGGAGTGGAAGGCAAAGGATTGGAATGGAATGGAATCAACCCGAGTGGAATGAAATGGAAGGGCAAGGAATGGAATGGAATGATCCCGAGTGTAACGGAATGGAATTGAATGGAATAGAATGGAGTGGAATGGAATGGAATGCAATGGAATGGATTCAACCCGAGTGGAAAGGAATGGAATGGAGTGGAATCGAATGGAATGGAATGGAATGGAATCAACCCGCATGGAATGGAACGGAATGTAATGGGATGGAATGGAATGGAATGGAAAGGAATGGAGGGGAATGGCATGGAATGGAATGCACTGGAATGGAATACAAAGGTACAGATTGTAATGGAATCAACCCGAGAGGAATGCAATGGAATGGAACGGAATTTAATGGAATGGAATGGAATGGAATAAACCCTAGTGCAACGGAATGGAATGGATTGTATTGGAATGGAATCAAGGTGAGTGGAATGCAATCGAATGGAAAGTTACGGAATAAAGAAGAAGGAAATCAAATGGCAGGTAATGGAATGGAATCTACCCGACTGGAATGGAATGGAATGGAATGGAATGGAATCAACACGAGTGAAAAAGAATGGAATGGAATGGAATGGAATGGAATGGAATGGAATGCAATGGAATGGAGTGGAGTGGAGTGGAATGGAAAGGAATGGAGTGGAATGGAATGGAATCAACACGAGTGGAATGAATGGAATGAAATGGAATGGAATGGAATGGATTGGAATGGAAAACAATGGAATCAACCCGAGGGGATTGGAATGGAATGAAATGGAATGGAATTGAATGGAATAGAATGGAATGGAATAAACCCGAGGGCAAAGGAATGGAATGGAATGGAATGGAATGGAATGGAATGGAATGGAATGGAATGGAATGGAATGGAATGGAATCAACCTGAGAGAACAAGAATGGAATGTAATGGAATGGAACGGAATGGAATCAACCCGAGGGGAATGGAATGGAATGAAATGGAATGGAATGGAATGAAATGGAAAGGAATGGAATAGAATGAAATGGAATAAACCCGAATGAAAAGGAATGGAATGGAATGGAATGGAAAGGAATGGAATGGAATGGAATAGAATTGAATGGAATGGAATCAATGCGATCGGAATGGAATAGAATGGAATGGAATGGAATCAACGAGAGTGGATTGGAATGGAAGGGAAAGAAATCAACGAGAAAGGAATGGAATGGAATGGAATGGAATGGAATGGATTGGAATCACCGAGAGCGAAAAGGAAAGGAATAGAATGGAATGGAATGGAATGGAAAGGAAATGAATAGAATGGAACAGCATGGCAAGGAATGCAATGGAATCAACCCGAGTGGAATGGAATGGAATGGAATGGAAAGCAATGCAATGGATAGAATGGAATGGAATCAACCTGAGTGAAATGGCATGGAATGGAATGGAATGGAATGGAATGGAATGGAATGGAATGGAATGGAATGGAATGGAATGGAATCAACACGAGTGGAATGGAATAGAATGGAATGGAGAGGAATAGAATGGAATGGAATGGAATGGGATGGAAGAGAAAGGAGTAGAATCAACCCGAGTGGAGTGGAAGGCAAAGGATTGGAATGGAATGGAATCCACCCGAGTGGAATGAAATGGAAGGGCAAGGAATGGAATGGAATGATCCCGAGTGTAATGGAATGGAATTGAATGGAATAGAATGGAATGGAATGGAATGCAAAGCAATGGAATGGATTCAACCCGAGTGGAAAGGAATGGAATGGAGTGGAATGGAATGGAATGGAATGGAATGGAATGGAATGGAATCAACCCGCATGGAATGGAATGGAATGGGATGGAATGGAATGGAATGGAATGGAATGGAATGGAATCGAATGGAGAGGAATGGCATGGAATGGAATGCACTGGAATGGAATGCAAAGGTACAGATTGGAATGGAATCAACCCGAGAGGAATGGAATGGAATGGAACGGAATTTAATGGGATGGAATAAACCCTAGTGCAATGGAATGGAATGGAATGGATTGGAATGGAATCAAGGCGAGTGGAATGCAATCGAATGGAATGTTACGGAATAAAGAAGAAGGCAATCAAATGGCATGCAATGGAATGGAATCTACCAGAGTGGAATGGAATGCAATGGAATGGAATGGAATGGAATGGAATGGAATGGAATGGAATGGAATCAACGCGAGTGAAAAAGAATGGAATGGAATGGAATGGAATGGAATGGAATGGAGTGGAGTGGAGAGGAATGGAATGGAATGGAATGGAATGGAGTGGAATGGAATGGAATCAACACGAGAGGAATGAATGGAATGAAATGAAATGGAATGGAATGGATTGGAATGGAACAGAATGGAATCAACCCGAAGGGAATGGAATGGAATGAAATGGAATGGAATTGAATGGAATAGAATGGAATGGAATAAACCCGAGTGCAAAGGAATGGAATGGAATGGAATAGAATAGAACTGAATGGAATGGAATCAACGCGAGTGGAATGGATTAGAATGGAATGGAATGGAATCAAAGAGAAGGGAATCGAATGTCATGGAATGGAATGGAATCTACCCGAGCGGAATGGAATAAAATGGAATGGAATGGAATGGAATGGAATGGAAAGAAATGGAATAGAATGGAACGTAATGGAATGGAATGGAATGGAATCAACGCCAGCGGAATGGAAATCAATGGAATGGAAAGGAATGAAAAGTAATTGCATGGCATGGAATGGAATGGAATCGACCCGAGTGGAATTGAATGCAATGGAATGGAATGGAATGCAATGGAATAGAAAGGCATGGAATCAACCTGAGTGGAATGGAATGGAATGGAATGGAAAGGAATGGAATGGAATCAACATGAGTGGCATGAAATGGAATAGAATAGAACGGAACGGAATGGAATGGAATGGAATGGAATGGAATGGAATGGAATCAATGCAAGCGGAATGGAAAGGAATAGAATGGAATGGAATGGAATGGCATGGCAGGGCATGGAATGGATTGCAATAAAACCGACTGGAATGAAATGGAATGGAATGGAACGCAATGGAATAGAATGGAAAGGAATCAACCTGAGTGGAATGAATGGAATGAGAGGGAATGGAATGGAATTGAATGGAATAAACACTAGTGCAATGGAATGGAATGGAATGGAATGGAATGGAATGGAATGGAATGGAATGGAATGGAATGGAATCAACGCGAGAGAACTAGAATGGAATGTAATGGAATGGAACGGAATGGAATCAACCCGAGGGGAATGGAATGGAATGAAATGCAACGGAATGGAATGAAATGGAATGGAATGGAATGAAATGGAATGGAATGGAATGGAACGGAATAGAATGAAATCGAATAAACACGAATGAAAAGGAATGGAATGGAATGGAATGGAATGGAAAGGAATGGAATGAAATGGAATAGAATTGAATGGAATGGAATCAATGCGATTGGAATGGAATAGAATGGAATAGAATGGACTCAACGAGAGTGGATTGGAATGGAAGGGAAAGAAATCAACCAGAAAGGAATGGAATGGAATGGAATGGAATGGAATGGAATGGAATAGAATGGAACGGCATGGCATGGAATGCAATGGAATCAACCCGAGTGGAATGGAATGGAATGGAATGGAAAGGAATGCAATGCATAGAATGGAATGGAATCAACCTGAGTGAAATGGCATGGAAAGGAATGGAATGGAATGGAATGGAAGGGAATGGAATGGAATCAACCCGAGTGGAATGGAATAGAATGGAATGGAGAGGAATAGAATGGAATGGAATGGAATGAAAGGGAAAGGAGTAGAATCAACCCGAGTGGAGTGGAAGGCAAAGGATTGGAATGGAATGAAATCAACCCGAGTGGAATGAAATGGAAGGGCAAGGAATGGAATGGAATGATCCCGAGTGTAACGGAATGGAATTGAATTGAATAGAATGGAATGGAATGGAATGGAATGCAATGGAATGGATTCAACCCCAGTGGAAAGGAATGGATTGGAGTGGAATAGAATGGAATGGAATGGAATGGAATGGAATCAACCCGCATGGAATGGAATGGAATGGGATGGAATGGAATGGAATGGAATGGAATGGAATGGAATGGGATGGAATGGAATGGAATGGAATCGAGGGGAATGGCATGGAATGGAATGCACTGGAATGGAATGCAAAGGTACAGATTGGAATGGAATCAACCCGAGAGGAATGGAATGGAATGGAACGGAATTTAATGGAATGGAATGGAATGGAATAAACCCTAGGGCAACGGAATGGAATGGAATGGATTGGAATGGAATCAAGGCGAGTGGAATGCAATCGAATGGAAAGTTACGGAATAAAGAAGAAGGAAATCAAATGGCATTTAATGGAATGGAATCTACCCGAGTGGAATGGAATGGAATGGAATGGAATCAACACGAGTGAAAAAGAATGGAATGGAATGGAATGGAATGGAATGGAATGGAATGGAATGGAATGGAGTGGAGTGGAGTAGAATGGAATGGAATGGAGCGGAATGGAATGGAATCAACACGAGTGAAATGAATGGAATGAAATGGAATGGAATGGAATGGATTGGAATGGAACAGAATTTAATCAACCCGAGGGGAATGGAATGGAATGAAATGCAATGGAATTGAATGGAATAGAATGGAATGGAATAAGCCCGAGTGCAAAGGAATGGAATGGAATAGAATGGAATGGAATGGAATAGAACTGAATGGAATGGAATCAACGCGAGTGGAATGGATTAGAATGGAATGGAATGGAATCAAAGAGAAGGGAATCGAATGTCATGGAATGGAATGGAATCTACCCGAGCGGAATGGAATAAAATGGAATGGAATGGAATGGAATGGAATGGAATGAAATGGAATGGAATGGAATCAACGCCAGCGGAATGGAAAACAATGGAATGGAAAGGAATAAAAAGTAATTGCATGGCATGGAATGGAATGGAATCGACCCGAGTGGAATTGAATGGAATGGAATGGAATGCGGTGCAATGGAATAGAAAGGAATGGAATCAAACTGATTGGAATGGAATGGAATGGAATGGAATGGAAAGGAATGGAATTGAATCAACACGAGTGGCATGGAATGGAATGGAATAGAATGGAATGGAATGGAATGGAATGGAAAGGAATCAATGCAAGTGGAATGGAAAGGAATAGAATGGAATGGAATGGAACGGAATGGCATGGCATGGCATGGAATGGACTGCAATCAAACCGACTGGAATGAAATGGAATGGAATGGAATGCAATGGAATAGAATGGAATGGAATAAACCTGAGTGGAATGGAATGGAATGGAATATAATTGAATGGAATGGAATGGAACGGGATGGAATCAACCCGAGTGGAATGGAATAGAATGGAATGCAGAGGAATAGAATGCAATGGAATAAAATGGAAAGGAATCAACCTGAGTGGAATGAATGGAATGAGATGGAATGGAATGGAATTGAATGGAATAAACACTAGTGCAATGTAATGGAATGAAATGGAATGGAATGGAATGGAATGGAATGGAATGGAATGGAATGGAATGGAACGGAACGGAATCAACCCGAGGGGAATGGAATGGAATGAAATGGAATGGAATGGAATGAAATGGAATGGAATGGAATGGAATACAATGAAATGGAATAACTCCGAATGAAAAGGAATGGAATGGAAAGGAATGGAATGGAATGGAATAGAATTGAATGGAATGGAATCAATGCGATCGGAATGGAATAGAATGGAATAGAATGGAATCAACGAGAGTGGATTGGAATGGAAGGGAAAAAAATCAACGAGAAAGGAATGGAATGGAATGGAATGGAATGGAATGGAATGGAATCTCCGAGAGCGGAAAGGAAAGGAATAGAATGGAATGGAATTTAATAGAATGGAATGGAATGCAATGGAATGGAATAGAATGGAACGGCATGGCAAGGAATGCAATGGAATCAACCCGAGTGGAATGGAATGGAATGGAATGGAAAGGAATGCAATGGATAGAATGGAATGGAATCAACCTGAGTGAAATGGCATGGAAAGGAATGGAATGGAATGGAATGGAATGGAATGGAATGGAATGGGATGGAAGGGAAAGGAGTAGAATAAACCCGAGTGGAGTGGAAGGCAAAGGATTGGAATGGAATGGAAGCAACCCGAGTGGAATGGAATAGAATGGAATGGAGAGGAATAGAATGGAATGGAATGGAATGGGATGGAAGGGAAAGGAGTAGAATAAACCCGAGTGGAGTGGAAGGCAAAGGATTGGAATGGAATGGAAGCAACCCGAGTGGAATGAAATGGAAGGGCAAGGAATGGAATGGAATGATCCCGAGTGTAACGGAATGGAATTGAATTGAATAGAATGGAATGAAATGGAATGGAATGGAATGCAATGGAATGGATTCAACCCGAGTGGAAAGGAATGGAATGGAGTGGAATCGAATGGAATGGAATGGAATGGAATGGAATGGAATGGAATGGAATGGAATGGAATCAACCCGCATGGAATGGAATGGAATGGAATGGGATGGAATGGAATGGAATGGAATGGAATGGAGGGGAATGGCATGGAATGGAATGCACTGGAATGGAATGCAAAGGTACAGACTGGAATGGAATCAACCCGAGAGGAATGGAATGGAATGGAACGGAATTTAATGGAATGTAATGGAATGGAATAAACCCTAGTGCAATGGAATGGAATGGAATGGATTGGAATGGACTCAAGGCGAGTGGAATGCAATCCAATGGAATGTTACGGAATAAAGAAGAAGGAAATCAAATGGCATGTAATGGAATGGAATCTACCCGACTGGAATGGAATGGAATGGAATGGAATGGAATCAACGCGAGTGAAAAAGAATGGAATGTAATGGAATGGAATGGAATGGAATGGAATGGAGTGGAGTGGAGTGGAATGGAATGGAATGGAGTGGAATGGAATGGAATCAACACGAGTGGAATGAATGGAATGAAATGGAATGGAATGGAATGGATTGGAATGGAACAGAATGGAATCAACCCGAGGGGAATGGAATGGAATGAAATGGAATGGAATTGAATGGAATAGAATGGAATGGAATAAACCCGAGTGCAAAGGAATGGAATGGAACGGAATGGAATGGAATAGAACTCAATGGAATGGAATCAACGCGAGTGGAATGGATTAGAATGGAATGGAATGGAATCAAAGAGAAGGGAATCGAATGTCATGGAATGGAATGGAAACTACCCGAGCAGAATGGTATAAAATGGAATGGAATGGAACGGAATGGAATGGAATGGAATGGAATCAACGCCAGCGGAATGGAAAACAATGGAATGGAAAGGAGTAAAAAGGAATTGCATGGCATGGAATGGAATGGAATCGACGCGAGTGGAATTGAATGGAATGGAATGCATTGGAATGGAATGCAATGGAATAGAAAGGCATGGAATCAACCTGAGTGGAATGGAATGGAATGGAATGGAATGGAATGGAATGGAAAGGAATGGAATGGAATCAACATGAGTGGCATGAAATGGAATAGAATTGAACGGAACAGAATGGAATGGAATGGAATGGAATGGAATGGAATGGAATCAATGCAAGCGGAATGGAAAGGAATAGAATGGAATGGAATGGAATGGAATGGCATGGCATGGCATGGAATGGATTGCAATCAAACTGACTAGAATGAAATGGAATGGAATGGATTGCAATGGAATAGAATGGAAAGGAATCAACCTGAGTGGAATGAATGGAATGAGATGGAATGGAATGGAATTGAATGGAATAAACACTAGTGCAATGGAATGGAATGAAATGGAATGGAATGGAATGGAATGGAATCAACGCGAGAGAACTAGAATGGAATGTAATGGAATGGAACGGAATGGAATCAACCCGAGGGGAATGGAACGGAATGAAATGGAATGGAATGGAATGAAATGGAATGGAATGGAATGAAATGGAATGGAATGGAATGGAACGGAATAGAATGAAATGGAATAAACCCGAATGAAAAGGAATGGAATGGAATGGAATGGAAAGCAATGGAATGAAATGGAATAGAATTGAATGGAATGGAATCAATGCGATTGGAATGGAATAGAATGGAATAGAATGGACTAAACGAGAGTGGATTGGAATGGAAGGGAAAGAAATCAACGAGAAAGGAATGGAATGGAATGGAAAGGAATGGAATGGAATAGAATGGAACGGCATGGCATGGAATGCAATGGAATCAACCCGAGTGGAATGGAATGGAATGGAATGGAAAGGAATGCAATGCATAGAATGGAATGGAATCAACCTGAGTGAAATGGCATGGAAAGGAATGGAATGGAATGGAATGGAATGGAATGGAATGGAATGGAATCAACCCGAGTGGAATGGAATAGAATGGAATGGGGAGGAATAGAATGGAATGGAATGGAATGAAAGGGAAAGGAGTAGAATCAACCCGAGTGGAGTGGAAGGCAAAGGATTGGAATGGAATGGAATCAACCCGAGTGGAATGAAATGAAAGGGCAAGGAATGGAATGGAATGATCCCGAGTGTAACGGAATGGAATTGAATTGAATAGAATGGAATGGAATGGAATGGAATGGAATGCAATGGAATGGATTCAACCCGAGTGGAAAGGAATGGAATGGAGTGGAATCGAATGGAATGGAATGGAATGGAATGGAATGGAATCAACCCGCATGGAATGGAATGGAATGGGATGGAATGGAATGGAATGGAATGGAGGGGAATGGCATGGAATGGAATGCACTGGAATGGAATGCAAAGGTACAGATTGGAATGGAATCAACCCGAGAGGAATGGAATGGAATGGAACGGAATTTAATGGAATGGAATGGAATGGAATAAACCCTAGGGCAACGGAATGGAATGGAATGGATTGGAATGGAATCAAGGCGAGTGGAACGCAATCGAATGGAATGTTACGGAATAAAGAAGAAGGAAATCAAATGGCATGTAATGGAAAGGAATCTACCCGAGTGGAAAGGAATGGAATTGAATGGAATGGAATCAACACGAGTGAAAAAGAATGGAATGTAATGGAATGGAATGGAATTGAATGGAATGGAATGGACTGGAGTGGAGTGGAATGGAATGGAATGGAGTGGAATGGAATGGAATCAACACGAGTGGAATGAATGGAATGAAATGGAATGGAATGGAATGGATTGGAATGGAACAGAATTTAATCAACCCGAGGGGAATGGAATGGAATGAAATGGAATGGAATTGAAAGGAATAGAATGGAATGGAATAAACCCGAGAGCAAAGGAATGGAATGGAATGGAATAGAACTGAATGGAATGGAATCAACGCGAGTGGAATGGATTAGAATGGAATGGAGTGGAATCAAAGAGAAGGGAATCGAATGTCATGGAATGGAATGGAATCTACCCGAGCGGAATGGAATAAAATGGAATGGAATGGAATGGAACGGAATGGAATGGAATCAACGCCAGCGGAATGGAAAACAATGGAATGGAAAGGAATAAAAAGGAATTGCATGGCATGGAATGGAATGGAATCGACCCGAGTGGAATTGAATGGAATGGAATGGAATGCGATGCAATTGAATAGAAAGGAATGGAATCAACCTGAGTGGAATGGAATGGAATGGAATGGAATGGAAAGGAATGGAATGGAATCAACATGAGTGGCATGGAATGGAATGGAATAGAATGGAATGGAATGGAATGGAATGGAATCAATGCAAGCGGAATGGAAAGGAAAAGAATGGAATGGAATGGAATGGAATGGCATGGCATGGCATGGAATGGACTGCAATCAAATCGACTGGAATGAAATGGAATGGAATGGAATGCAATGGAATAGAATGGAATGGAATAAACCTGAGTGGAATGGAAAGGAAAGGAATATAATGGAATGGAATGGAATGGAATGGGATGGAATCAACCCGAGTGGAATGGAATAGAATGGAATGCAGAGGAATAGAATGCAATGGAATGAAATGGAAAGGAATCAACTTGAGTGGAATGAATGGAATGAGATGGAATGGAATGGAATTGAATGGAATAAACACTAGTGCAATGGAATGGAATGAAATGGAATGGAACGGAATGGAATGGAATGGAATGGAATGGAATCAAAGCGAGAGAACCAGAATGGAATGTAATGGAATCAAACGGAATGGAATCAACCCGAGGGGAATGGAATGGAATGAAATGGAATGGAATGGAATGAAAAGGAATGGAATGGAATGGAATGGAAAGGAATGGAATGGAATGGAATAGAATTGAATGGAATGGAATCAATGCGATCGGAATGGAATAGAATGGAATAGAATGGAATCAACGAGAGTGGATTGGAATGGAAGGGAAAGAAATCAACGAGAAAGGAATGGAATGGAATGGAATGGAATCAACCCGAGTGGAATGAAATGGAAGGGCAAGGAATGGAATGGAATGATCCCGAGTGTAACGGAATGGAATTGAATTGAATAGAATGGAATGGAATGCAATGGAATGGATTCAACCCGAGTGGAAAGGCATGGAATGGATTGGAATCGAATGGAATGGAATGGAATGGAATCAACCCGCATGGAATGGAATGGAATGCAATGGGATGGAATGGAATGGAATGGAATGGAATGGAATGGAATGGAATGGAGGGGAATGGCATGGAAGGAATGCACTGGAATGGAATGCAAAGGTACAGATAGGAATGGAATCAACCCGAGAGGAATGGAATGGAATGGAACGGAATTTAAAGGAAAGGAATGGAATGGAATAAACCCTAGTGCAACGGAATGGAATGGATTGGATTGGAATGGAATCAAGGCGAGTGGAATGCAATCCAATGGAATGTTACAGAATAAAGAAGAAGGAAATCAAATGGCATGTAATGGAATGGAATCTACCCGAGTGGAATGGAATGGAATGGAATGGAATGGAATGGAATCAACACGAGTGAAAAAGAATGGAATGGAATGTAATGGAATGGAATGGAATGGAATGGAATGGAATGCAATGGAATGGAGTGGAGTGGAGTGGAGTGGAATGGAATGGAATGGAGTGGAATGGAATGGAACCAACACGAGTGGAATGAATGGAATGAAACGGAATGGAATGGAATGGATTGGAATGGAACAGAATGGAATCAACCCGAGGGGAATGGAATGGAATGAAATGGAATGGAATTGAATGGAATAGAATGGAATGGAATAAACCCGAGTGCAAAGGAATGGAATGGAATGGAATGGAATGGAATGGAATAGAACTGAATGGAATGGAATCAACGCGAGTGGAATGGATTAGAATGGAATGGAATGGAATCAAAGAGAAGGGAATCGAATGTCATGGAATGGAATGGAATCTACCCGAGCGGAATGGAATAAAATGGAATGGAATGGAATGGAACGGAATGGAATGGAAAGGAATGGAATCAACGCCAGCGGAATGGAAAACAATGGAATGGAAAGGAATAAAAAGGAATTGCATGGCATGGAATGGAATGGAATCGACCCGAGTGGAATTGAGTGGAATGGAATGGAATGGAATGGAATGCAATGGAATAGAAAGGCATGGAAT
Organism: Pan paniscus; assembly: GCF_029289425.2. NCBI lineage: Eukaryota > Metazoa > Chordata > Mammalia > Primates > Hominidae > Pan > Pan paniscus. The sequence goes on from NC_073270.2 coordinate 36,436,565, forward strand.
CAACCTGAGTGGAATGGAATGGAATGGAATGGAATGGAAAGGAATGGAATGGAATCAACATGAATGGCATGAAATGGAATAGAATAGAACAGAACGGAATGGAATGGAATGGAATGGAATTGAATGGAGTCAATGCAAGCGGAATGGAAAGGAATAGAATGGAATGGAATGGAATGGAATGGCATGGCATGGCATGGAATGGATTGCAATCAAACCGACTGGAATGAAATGGAATGGAATGGAATGCAATGGAATAGAATGGAATTGAATAAACCTGAGTGCAATGGAATGGAATGGAATGGAATGGAATATAATGGAATGGAATGGAATGGAACGGGATGGAATCAACCCGAGTGGAATGGAATAGAATGGAATGCAGAGGAATAGAATGCAATGGAATGAAATGGAAAGGAATCAACCTGAGTGGAATGAATGGAATGAGATGGAATGGAATGGAATTGAATGGAATAAACACTAGTGCAATGGAATGGAATGGAATGGAATGGAATGGAATGGAATGGAATGGAATGGAATGGAATGGAATGGAATGGAATGGAATGGAATCAACGCGAGAGAACCAGAATGGAATGTAATGGAATGAAACGGAATGGAATCAACCCGAGGGGAATGGAATGGAATGAAATGGAATGGAATGGAATGGAATAGAGTGAAATGGAATAAACCCGAATGAAAATGAATGGAATGGAAAGGAATGTAAAGGAATGGAATGGAATGGAATAGAATTGAATGGAATGGAATCAATGCGATCGGAATGGAATAGAATGGAATGGAATGGAATCAACGAGAGTGGATTGGAATGGAAGGGAAAGAAATCAACGAGAAAGGAATGGAATGGAATGGAATGGAAAGGAATCACCAAGAGCGGAAAGGAAAGGAATAGAATGGCATGGAATGCAATGGAATCAACCCGAGTGGAATGGAATGGAATGGAATGGAATGGAATGGAAAGGAACGCAATGGATAGAATGGAATGGAATCAACCTGAGTGAAATGGCATGGAAAGGAATGGAATGGAATGGAATGGAATGGAATGGAATGGAATGGAATGGAATGGAATGGAATGGAATCAACCCGAGTGGAATGGAATAGAATGGAATGGAGAGGAATAGAATGGAATGGAATGGAATGGAATGGAAGGGAAAGGAGTAGAATCAACCCGAGTGGAGTGGAATGCAAAGGATTGGAATGGAATGGAATCAACCCGAGTGGAATGAAATGGAAGGGCAAGGAATGGAATGGAATGATCCCGAGTGTAACGGAATGGAATTGAATGGAATAGAATGGAATGGAATGCAATGGAATGCAATGGAATGGATTCAACCCGAGTGGAAAGGAATGGAATGGAGTGGAATCGAATGGAATGGAATTGAATGGAATGGAATGGAATCAACCCGCATGGAGTGGAATGGAATGGGATGGAATGGAATGGAATGGAATGGAATGGAATTGAGTGGAGGGGAATGGCATGGAATGGAATGCCCTGAAATGGAATGCAAAGGTACAGATTGGAATGGAATCAACCCGAGAGGAATGGAATGGAATGGAACGGAATTTCATGGAATGGAATGGAATGGAATAAACCCTAGTGCAATGGAATATACTGGAATGGATTGGAATGGAATCAAGGCGAGTGGAATGCAATCGAATGGAATGATACGGAATAAAGCAGAAGGCAATCAAATGGCATGTAATGGAATGGAATCTACCCGAGTGGAATGGAATGGAATGCAATGGAATGGAATGGAATGGAATGGAATCAACGCGAGTGAAAAAGAATGGAATGGAATGGAATGGAATGGAATGGAATGGAATGGAATAGAATGGAGTGGAGTGGAGTGCAATGGAATGGAATGGAATGGAATGGAATGGAATGGAATGGAATGGAATGGAGTGGAATGGAATGGAATCAACACGAGTTAAAGAGACTGGAATGGAATGGAATGGAATGGAATCACAACGAGTGGAATGGAATGGAATGGAATGGAATGGAATGGAATAAACTCTAGTGTAATGGAATGGAATGGAATCAACGAGAGTGGAATGTAATGTAATTCAATGAAATGAAATGGAATGGAATGGAATGGAATTATGGACAAGGGAATCGAATGGCATGGAATGGAATGGAATCTACACGAGTGAAATGGAATGAAATGGCATGGAATGGAATAGAATGGAATGGAATGAAACTGAGTGGAATGGAATGGAATGCAATGGAATGGAATGGAATGGAATGGAATCGGATGGAATCAACTGGAGTGAATTGGAATAGAATGGAATGCAATGTAATCAACGAGAAGAGAATCGAATGTCATGGAATGGAATGGAATCTGCCCGAACGGAATTGAATTGAATGGAATGGAATGGAATGGAATGGAATGAAATGGAAACAACGCGAGCACAATGGAAAAGAATGGAATGCATTGAAATACAAAGAAATTGCATGGCATGGAATGGAATGGAATCGACCCGAGTGGAATTGAATGGAATAGAATGGAATGGAATGCAACGGAATAGAAAGGAATGGAATCAACCTGAGTGGAATGGAATGGAATGGAAGGAAATGGAAAGGAATGTAATGGAATCAACACGAGTGGCATGGAATGGAATGGAATGGAATCGAATGGAATCGAATGAAATCAATGCGAGTGAAACGGAATGTAATGGAATGGAATGGAATGGAATTAACAAGTGTGGAATGGAAAAGAATAGAATGGAATGCTGTGGAATAGAGTGGAATGGAATAGAATGGTATCAACGCGAGCGAAACGGAATGGAATGGAATGGAATGGAATGGAATGGAAGGGAATGGAACCAACCCGAGTGGAGTGGAATGGAATGAAATGGAATGGAATTGAATGGAATGTCGTGGAATGGAATAAACCCTAGTACAAAGGAATGGAATGGAATGGAATGGAATGGAATCAACGAGAGTGGATTGGAATGGAAGGGAACGGAATAAACGAGAAGAGAATGGAATGGAATGGAATGGAATGGAATCACCGAGAGCGGAATGGAAAGGAATAGAATGGAATGGAATGGAGTGGAATGGAATAGAATGCAATGGCATGGCATGGAATGCAATGGAATCAACCCGAGTGGAATGGAATGGAATGGAATGGAAAGGAATGCAATGGATAGAATGGAATGGAATCAACCTGAGTGAAATGGCATGGAATGGAATGGAATGGAATGGAATGGAATGGAATGGAATGGAATGGAATCAACCCGAGTGGAATGGAATAGAATGGAATGGAGAGGAATAGAATGGAATGGAATGGAATGGGATGGAAGAGAAAGCACTAGAATCAACCCGAGCTGAGTGGATTGCAAAGGAAAGGAATGGAATGGAATCAACCCGAGTGGAATGAAATGGAAGGGCAAGGAATGGAATGGAATCATCCCGAGTGTAATGGAATGGAATTGAATGGAATATAATGGAATGGAATAAACCCGAGTGCAAAGGAATGGAATGGGATGGAATGGAATGGAATGGAATGGAATGGAATGGAATGGAATGAAATGGAATCAACACGCATGGAATGGAATGGAATTGGAGGGAATGGAATGGAATGGAATGGAATGGAGGGGAATGGCATGGAATGGAATGCACTGGAATGGAATGCAAAGGTACAGATTGTAATGGAATCAACCCGAGAGGAAAGGAATGGAATGGAACGGAATTTAATGGAATGGAATGGAATGGAATAAACCCTAGTGCAACGGAATGGAATGGATTGGATTGGAATGGAATCAAGGCGAGTGGAATGCAATCGAATGTAAAGTTACGGAATAAATAAGAAGGAAATCAAACGGCATGTAATGGAATGGAAACTACCCGAGTGGAATGGAATGGAATGGAATGGAATGGAATGGAATCAACACGAGTGAAAAAGAATGGAATGGAATGGAATGGAATGGAATGGAGTGGAGTGGAGTGGAATGGAATGGAATGGAGTGGAATGGAATGGAATCAACACGAGTGGAATGAATGGAATGAAATGGAATGGAATGGAATCGATTGGAATGGAACAGAATGCAATCAACCCGAGGGGAATGGAATGGAATGAAATGGAATGGAATTGAATGGAATAGAATGGATTGGAATAAACCCGAGTGCAAAGGAATGGAATGGAATGGAATGGAATGGAATGGAATAGAACTGAATGGAATGGAATCAACGCGAGTGGAATGGATTAGAATGGAATGGAATGGAATCAAAGAGAAGGGAATCGAATGTCATGGAATGGAATGGAATCTACCCGAGTGGAATTGAATAAAATGGAATGGAATGGAATGGAATGGAATGGAATGGAATGGAATGGAATGGAATCAACGCCAGCGGAATGGAAAACAATGGAATGGAAAGGAATAAAAAGGAATTGCATGGCATGCAATGGAATGGAATCGACCCGAGTGGAATTGAATGGAATGGAATGGAATGCAATGCAATGGAATAGAAAGGAATGGAATCAAACTGAGTGGAATGGAATGGAATGGAATGGAATGGAAAGGAATGGAATGGAATCAACACGAGTGGCATGGAATGGAATGGAATAGAATGGAATGGAATTGAATCAGTGCAAGCGGAATGGAAAGGAATAGAATGGAATGGAATGGAATGGAATGGCATGGCATGGAATGGACTGCAATCAAACCGACTGGAATGAAATGGAATGGAATGGAATGCAGTGGAATAGAATGGAATGGAATAAACCTGAGTGGAATGGAATGGAATGGAATGGAATGGAATATAATGGAATGGAATGGAATGGAATGGGATGGAATCAACCCGAGTGGAATGGAATAGAATGGAATGCAGAGGAATAGAATGCAATGGAATGAAATGGAAAGGAATCAACCTGAGTGAAATGAATGGAATGAGATGGAATGGAGTGGAATTGAATGGAATAAACACTAGTGCAATGGAATGGAATGGAATGGAATGGAATGGAATGGAATGGAATGGAATCAACGCGAGAGAACCAGAATGGAATGTAATGGAATGGAACGGAATGGAATCAACCAGAGGGGAATGGAATGGAATGAAATGGAATGGAATGGAATGAAATGGAATGGAATGGAATGGAATGGAATAGAATGAAATGGAATAAACCCGAATGAAAAGGAATGGAATGGAATGGAATGGAAAGGAATGGAATGGAATAGAATTGAATGGAATGGAATCAATGCGATCGGAATGGAATAGAATGGAATGGAATGGAATCAACGAGAGTGGATTGGAATGGAAGGGAAAGAAATCAACGAGAAAGGAATGGAATGGAATGGAATGGAATGGAATGGAATGGAATCACCGAGAGCGAAAAGGAAAGGAATAGAATGGAATGGAATGGAATGGAATGGAATGGAATGGAATGGAATGGAATGGAATGGAAAGGAAAGGAATAGAATGGAACGGCATGGCAAGGAATGCAATGGAATCAACCCGAGTGGAATGGAATGGAATGGAATGGAAAGGAATGCAATGGATAGAATGGAATGGAATCAACCTGAGTGAAATGGCACGGAATGGAATGGAATGCAATGGAATGGAATGGAATGGAATGGAATCAACACGAGTGGAATGGAATAGAATGGAATGGAGAGGAATAGAATGGAATGGAATGGGATGGAAGGGAAAGGGGTAGAATCAACCCGAGTGGAGTAGAAGGCAAAGGATTGGAATGGAATGGAATCCACCCGAGTGGAATGAAATGGAAGGGCAAGGAATGGAATGGAATGATCCCGAGTGTAATGGAATGGAATTGAATGGAATAGAATGGAATGGAATGGAATGCAATGCAATGGAATGGATTCAACCCGAGTGGAAAGGAATGGAATGGAGTGGAATGGAATGGAATGGAATGGAATGGAATGGAATGGAATAAACCCGCATGGAATGGAATGGAATGGGTTGGAATGGAAAGGAATGGAATGGAATGGAATGGAATGGAATGGAGGGGAATGGCATGGAATGGAATGCACTGGAATGGAATGCAAAGGAACAGATTGGAATGGAATCAACCCGAGAGGAGTGGAATGGAATGGAACGGAATTTAATGGAATGGAATGGAATGGAATAAACCCTAGTGCAATGGAATGGAATGGAATGGATTGGAATGGAATCAAGGCGAGTGGAATGCAATCGAATGGAATGTTTCGGAATAAAGAAGAAGGCAATCAAATGGCATGTAATGGAATGGAATCTACCCGAGTGGAATGGAATGGAATGGAATGGAATCAACGCGAGTGAAAAAGAATGGAATGGAATGGAATGGAATGGAATGGAATGGAATGGAATGGAATGGAGTGGAGTGGAGTGGAATGGAATGCAATGGAATGGAATGGAGTAGAATGGAATGGAATCAACACGAGTGGAATGAATGGAATGAAATGAAATGGAATGGAATGGATTGGAATGGAACAGAATGGAATAAACCCGAGGGGAATGGAATGGAATGAAATGGAATGGAATTGAATGGAATAGAATGGAATGCAATAAACCCGAGTGCAAAGGAATGGAATGGAATGGAATGGAATGGAATACAACTGAATGGAATGGAATCAACGCGAGTGGAATGGATTAGAATGGAATGGAATGGAATCAAAGAGAAGGGAATCGAATGTCATGGAATGGAATGGAATCTACCCGAGCGGAATGGAATAAAATGGAATGGAATGGAATGGATTGGAATGGAACGGAATGGAATAGAATGGAACAGAATGGAATGGAATGGAATGGAATCAATGCCAGCGGAATGGAAAACAATGGAATGGAAAGGAATAAAAAAGAATTGCATGGCATGGAATGGAATGGAATCGACGCGAGTGGAATTGAATGCAATGGAATGGAATGGAATGCAATGGAATAGAAAGGCATGTAATCAACCTGAGTGGAATGGAATGGAAAGGAATGGAATGGAAAGGAATGGAATGGAATCAACATGAGTGGCATGAAATGGAATAGAATAGAACGGAACGGAATGGAATGGAATGGAATGGAATGGAATGGAATCAATGCAAGCGGAATGGAAAGGAATAGAATGGAATGGAATGGAATGGAATGGCATGGCATGGCATGGAATGGATTGCAATAAAACCGACTGGAATGAAATGGAATGGAATGGAGTGCAATGGAATAGAATGGAAAGGAATCAACCTGAGTGGAATGAATGGAATGAGATGGAATGGAACGGAATTGAATGGAATAAACACTAGTGCATGGAATGGAATGAAATGGAATGGAATGGAATGGAAAGGAATCAACGCGAGAGAACTAGAATGGAATGTAATGGAATGGAACGGAATGGAATCAACCCGAGGGGAATGGAATGGAATGAAATGGAATGGAATGGAATGAAATGGAATGGAAAGGAATGAAATGGAATGGAAAGGAATGGAACGGAATAGAATGAAATGGAATAAACCCGAATGAAAAGGAATGGAATGGAATGGAATGGAATGGAATGGAAAGCAATGGAATGAAATGGAATAGAATTGAATGGAATGGAATCAATGCGATTGGAATGGAATAGAATGGAATAGAATGGAATCAACGAGAGTGGATTGGAATGGAAGGGAAAGAAATCAACCAGAAAGGAATGGAATGGAATCGAATGGAATGGAATGGAATGGAATGGAATAGAATGGAACGGCATGGCATGGAATGCAATGGAATCAACCCGAGTGGAATGGAATGGAATGGAATGGAAAGGAATGCAATGCATAGAATGGAATGGAATCAACCTGAGTGAAATGGCATGGAACGGAATGGAATGGAATGGAATGGAATGGAATGGAATGGAATGGAATGGAATGGAATCAACCCGAGTGGAATGGAATAGAATGGAATGGAGAGGAACAGAATGGAATGGAATGGAATGAAAGGGAAAGGAGTAGAATCAACCCGAGTGGAGTGGAAGGCAAAGGATTGGAATGGAATGGAACCAACCCGAGTGGAATGAAATGGAAGGGCAAGGAATGGAATGGAATGATCCCGAGTGTAACGGAATGGAATTGAATTGAATAGAATGGAATGGAATGGAATGGAATGCAATGGAATGGATTCAACCCGAATGGAAAGGAATAGAATGGAGTGGAATCGAATGGAATGGAATGGAATGGAATCAACCCGCATGGAATGGAATGGAATGGGTTTGGAATGGAATGGAATGGAATGGAATGGAGGGTAATGGCATGGAATGGAATGCACTGGAATGGAATGCAAAGGTACAGATTGGAATGGAATCAACCCGAGAGGAATGGAATGGAATGGAACGGAATTTAATGGAATGGAATGGAATGGAATAAACCCTAGGGCAACGGAATGGAATGGAATGGATTGGAATGGAATCAAGGCGAGTGGAATGCAATCGAATGGAATGTTACGGAATAAAGAAGAAGGAAATCAAATGGCATGTAATGGAATGGAATCTACCCGAGTGGAATGGAATGGAATGGAATGGAATGGAATGGAATCAACACGAGTGAAAAAGAATGGAATGGAATGGAATGGAATGGAATGGAATGGAATGGAATGGAATGGAATGGAGTGGAGTGGAGTGGAATGGAATGGAATGGAGTGGAATGGAATGGAATCAACACGAGTGGAATGAATGGAATGAAATGGAATGGAATGGAATGGATTGGAATGGAACAGAATTGAATCAACCCGAGGGGAATGGAATGGAATGAAATGGAAAGAAATTGAATGGAATAGAATGGAATGGAATAAACCCGAGTGCAAAGGAATGGAATGGAATGGAATGGAATAGAACTGACTGGAGTGGAATCAACGCGAGTGGAATGGATTAGAATGGAATGGAATGGAATCAAAGAGAAGGGAATCGAATGTCATGGAATGGAATGGAATCTACCCGAGCGGAATTGAATAAAATGGAATGGAATGCAATGGAATGGAATGGAATGGAATGGAATCAACGCCAGCGGAATGGAAAGCAATGGAATGGAAAGTAATAAAAAGGAATTGCATGGCATGGAATGGAATGGAATCGACCCGAGTGGAATTGAATGGAATGGAATGGAATGCGATGCAATGGAATAGAAAGGAATGGAATCAACCTGAGTGGAATGGAATGGAATGGAATGGAATGGAAAGGAATGGAATGGAATCAACACGAGTGGCATGGAATGGAATGGAATAGAATGGAATGGAATGCAATGGAATGGAATCAATGCAAGCGGAATGGAAAGGAATAGAATGGAATGGAATGGCATGGCATGGCATGGAATGGACTGCAATCAAACCGACTGGAATGAAATGGAATGGAATGGAATGCAATGGAATAGAATGGAATGGAATAAACCTGAGTGGAATGGAATGGAATGGAATATAATGGAATGGAAGGGAATGAAACGGGATGGAATCAACCCGAGTGGAATGGAATAGAATGGAATGCAGAGGAATAGAATGCAATGGAATGCAATGGAAAGGAATCAACCTGAGTGGAATGAATGGAATGAGATGGAATAGAATGGAATTGAATGGAATAAACACTAGGGCAATGGAATGGAATGGAATGGAATGGAATGGAATGGAATGGAATGGAATGGAATGGAATGGAATCAACGCGAGAGAACCAGAATGGAATGGAATGGAATGGAACGGAATGGAATCAACCCAAGGGGAATGGAATGGAATGAAATGGAATGGAATGGAATGGAATGGAATGAAATGGAATGGAATGGAATGAAATGGAATGGAATAGAATGAAATGGAATAAATCCGAATGAAAAGGAATGGAATGGAATGGAATGGAAAGGAATGGAATGGAATGGAATAGAATTGAATGGAATGGAATCAATGCGATTGGAATGGAATAGAATGGAATAGAATGGAATCAACGAGAGTGGATTGGAATGGAAGGGAAAGAAATCAACGAGAAAGGAATGGAATGGAACGGAATGGAATGGAATGGAATCACCGAGAGCGGAAAGGAAAGTAATAGAATGGAATGGAATGGAATGGAAAGGAATGGAATGGAATGGACTAGAATGGAACGGCATGGCAAGGAATGCAATGGAAACAACCCGAGTGGAATGGAATGGAATGGAATGGAAAGGAATGCAATGGATAGAATGGAAAGGAATCAACCTGAGTGAAATGGCATGGAAAGGAATGGAATGGAATGGAATGGAATGGAATGGAATGGAATGGAATGGAATGGAATGGAATGGAATCAACCCGAGTGGAATGGAATAGAATGGAATGGAGAGGAATAGAAAGGAATGGAATAGATTGGGATGGAAGGGAAAGGAGTAGAATCAACCCGAGTGGAGTGGAAGGCAAAGGATTGGAATGGAATGGAAAGGAGTGGAATCGAATGGAATGGAATGGGATGGGATGGAATGGAATGGAATGGAATGGAATGGAATGGAGGGGAATGGAATGGAATGGAATGGAATGGGACAGAATAAACACTAGTGCAATTCAATGGAATGGAATGGAATGGAATGGAGTGGAATGGAATGGAATGGAATGCAATCTACGCGAGAGAAACATAATGGAATGGAATGGAATGGAACGGAATGGAATCAACCCGAGGGGAATGGAATGGAATGAAATGGAACGGAATGGAATGGAATGAAATGGAATGGAATGGAATGGAATGAAATGGAATGGAATGGAATAGAATGAAATGGAATAAACCGGAATGAAAAGGAATGGAATGGAATGGAATGGAATGGAATGGAATGGAATGGAATAGAATTGAATACAATGGAATCAACGTGATACAAATGGAATAGAATGGAATGAAATGGAATCAACGAGAAAGGAATCGAATGTCATGGAATGGAATGGAATCTACCCGAGCGGAATGGAATGGAATGAAATGGAATGGAATGGAATGGAATGGAATGGAATCAAGGTGAGCGGAATGGAATGGAAAGCAATGGAATGGAATGGAATGGAATGGGATGGGATGGAATTAAATTGAGTGGAATGGAGTGGAATGGAATGCAGAGGAATTGAATGGCATGGAATGGAATGGAAAGGAATAAACCCGAGTGGAATGAATGGAATGAGATGGAATGGAATGGAATGCAATGGAATAGAATGGAACCGAATCAAACTTTGTTGAATGGAATGGAATGCAATGGAATGCAATGGAATGGAATGGAATGGAATCAACCCGAGTGGAACGGAATAGAATGGAATGCAGAGGAATAGAATGCAATGGAATGGAATGGAAAGGAATCAACCAGAGTGGAATGAATGGAATGAGATGGAATGGAATGGAATGCGACGGAATAAACACTAGTGCAATGCAATGGAATGGAATGGAATGGAATGGAATGGAATGCAATCAACGCGAGAGAAACAGAATGGAATGGAATGGAATGGAACGGAATGGAATCAACCCGAGGGGAATGGAATGGAATGAAATGGAACGGAATGGAATGGAATGAAATGGAATGGCAAGGAATGGAATGGAATGAAATGGAATGGAATGGAATGGAATAGAATGAAATGGAATAAACCGGAATGAAAAGGAATGGAATGGAATGGAATGGAATGGAATGGAATAGAATTGAATGGAATGGAATCAACGGGATAGGAATGGAATAGAATGGAATGGAATGGAATCAATGAGAAGGGAATCGAATGTTATGGAATGGAATGGAATCTACCCGAGCGGAATGGAATGGAATGAAATGGAATGGAATGGAATGGAATGGAATCAACGTGAGCGGAATGGAATGGAAAGCAATGGAATGGAATGGAATGGAATGGAATGGAATGGAAATAAACCGAGTGGAATGGAGTAGAATGGAATGCAGAGGAATAGAATGGCATGGAATGGAATGGAAAGGAATAAACCAGAGTGGAATGAATGGAATGAGATGGAATGGAATGGAATGAATTGGAATGGAATAAACACTAGTGCAATGGAAAGGAATGGAATGGAATGGATTGGAAAGGGATGAAATGCAATCAACCCTAGTGAAACAGAATGGAATGGATAGAAATGGAACGGAATGGAATCAACCCGAGGGGAATGGAATGGAATGAAATGGAATGGAATTGAATGGAATAGAATGGAATGGAATAAATCCGAGTGCAAAGGAATGGAATGCAGTGGAATGGAATGGAATGGAATAGAATTGAATGGAATGGAATCAACTCGAGTGGAATGGAATAGAATGGAATGGAATGAAATCAACGACAAGGGAATAGAATGTCATGGAATGGAATGGAATCTACCCGAGCGGAACGTAATGGAATGGAATGGAATACAGTGGAATTGCATGGCATGGAATGGAATGGAATCGACCCGAGTGGAATGGAATGGAATGGAATGGAATGGAATAGAATGGAATGGAATGCAATGGAATAGAAAGGAATGAAATCAACCTGAGTGGAATGGATTGGATTGGAATGAAATGGAAAGGAATGGAATGGAATCAACTCCAGGGGCATGGAATGGAATGGAATGGAATGGAATGGAATAGAATGGAATAGAAAGGAATGGAATAGATTGGAAAGGAATGGAATGGAATGGAATCAACGCGAGTGAAACGGATTGGAGTGGAATGGAATGAAGTGGAACGGAATGGATCGGAATGGAATGGAATGGCATGGAATGGAATGCAATGGAATGGAATCAACCTGAGTGGAATGGAATGGAATGGAATGGAATCGAATGGAATGGAATGGAAATGAATGGAACGGAATAAATCCTAGTGCAATGGAATGGAATGGAATGGAATGGAATGGAATGGAATGGAATGGAATGGAATAAACGAGAAGGGAATCGAATGGCATGGAATGGAATGGAGTCTACACGAGTGGAATTGAATGGATTGTAATGGAATGGAATGGAATGGAAGCAACGCGAGTGGAATGGAAAGGAATGAAATGGACTGGAAGGGAATAGAATCGAACGGCATGGCATGGAATGGAATGGTATCAACACGAATGGATGGAATGGAAAGGAATGGAATGCAATGGAATACAATTGAATGGAATCAACCTGAGTGGAATGGAATGGAATGGAAAGGAATGGAATGGAATGGAAAAGAATGGAATGGAATGGAATGGAAAGAATGGAATGGAATGGCGTGGAACGGAATGGAATGGATTGCAATGGAATGGAAACAACCAGAGTGAAATGGAATGGAATGGAACGGAATGGAGTGGAATGGAATGTAATCAACTCGAGTGGAATGGAATGGAATGTAATTTAATGGAATGGAATGCAATCAACGTGAGTGAAAATGAATGGAATAGAATGGAATTGAATTGAATGGAATCAATCTGAGTGGAATGGAATGGAATGGAATGGAATGAAATGGAATGGTTTGCAAAGGAAAGGAAACAACCCGTGTGGAATGGAATGGAATGGAATGGAATGGAATGGAATGGAATGGAATGGAATGGAATGGAATGGAATGGAATGGAATGCAATGGAATCTTACCAAGTGGAACGGAATGGAATGGAATGAAATGGAATAGAATAGAGTGGAATGGAATGGAATGGAATGGAATCAACGCGAGTGAAACGGATTGGAATGGAATGGAATGGAGTGGAATGGAATGGAATGGGATCAATGCGTGTGAAACGCACTGAAATGGAATGGAATGGAACGGAATGGAATGGAATGGAATGGAATGGAATGGAATGGAGTGAAATGGAAGCAACCCGACTGGAATGGAATGGAATAAAACGGAATGGAATGGAATTTAATGGAATGGAATGGAATGGAATGGAACGGAATCAACGAGAAGGGAATCGAATGGCATGGAATGAAATAGAATCTACGCGAGTGGAATGGAATGGAATGGAATGGAATCAACCCGAGTGGAATGGAATACAATGGATTGGAGAGGAATAGAATGGAATTAAATGGAATGGGATGGAATCAACCCAAATGGAATGGAATGGAATGGAATGGAATGGATTGGAACCAACTCGAGGGAATGGAATGGATTGGAATGTAATGGAATGGAATGGAATCAACTCACGTGGGATGGAATGGAATGGGATGGAATGGAATAGAAAGGAATGGAATGGAGGGGAATGGCATGGAATGGAATGGAATCAACTCGAGCGGAATGGAATGGCATGGAAGGCAATGGAATGTAATGGAAATGAATGGAATTAACCCGAGTGGAGAGGAAGAGAATGGAATGGAATGGAATGCAATGGAATGAAATGGAAAGGAATGGAATGGAATGGAATCAACCAGAGTGCAATGGAATGGAATGAAATGAAATGGATTGGAAAGGAAAGGAATGGAATCAACCCGAGTGGAATGGAGTAGAAAGGAATGGAAAAAAATTCAAGGGAATCAACTGGAATGGAATGGAATGGAATGGAATGAAATGGAATGCAATGGATTGGAATGGAATCAACACGAGTGGAATGAAATGGAATGGAATGGAATTTAATGGAATGGAATGGAAAGGAATCAGCCCGAGTGGAATGGAATGGAATGGAATGAAATGGAATGGAATTTAACGGAATCATCCTGAGTGGAATGGAATGGAATGGAATGGAAACGAATTAACTCGAGTGGAATGGATTGGAATCACCCTGAGGGGAATGGAATGGAATGGAATGGAATGGAAAGGAGAGTAGTTGAAAGAAAAGGAATCAACGCGATTGGAATGGAATGAAATGGAATGGAATGGCATAGATTGGAATCAACCACAGTGGAATGGAATGGAATGGAATGGAATGGAATGGAATGGAATGGAAATGAGTTAAATGGATTGGAATGGAATCAAAACGAGTGTAATGGAATGGAATGGAATGGAATCAACGCGAGTGGAATGTAATGTAATGCAATGGAATGGAATGGAATGGAATGGAATTAACCAGAGTGGAATGGAATGGAATGTAATCGAATGGAGTGGAATGGAGTTAGATGGAAAGGAATGGAATCAACCAGATTGGAATGGAATGGAATGGAATGGAATGCAAAGGAATTGAATCAAACCGAGAGGAACGGATTGGAACGGAATGGAATGGAATGGAATTGAATGGAATGGATTGGTATGAACTGGAGTGGAATGGAATGGAATGGAATGGAATCAACCCGAGTGGAATGGAATGGAATGAAATGGAATGGAACGGAATGGACTGGATGCAATCAACGTGAGTGCAATGGAATGTAATGAAATGGAAACAACCCGAGTGGAATGGAGTGGAATGGAATGGAATGGAATGGAATGGAATGGAATGGAATGGAATGGAATGGAGTCAACACGAGTGGAATGGAATGGAAAGGAATGGAAAGGAATGGAATGGAATGGAATAGCAACAACCCGAGTTGAATGGAATGGAACGGAACGAAATGGAATGGTATGGAATGGAATGGAATGGAATCATGGCGAGTGGAATGAAATGGAATGAAATGGAATGGTATGGAATGGAATGGAATGGAATCAAGGCGAATGGAATGAAATGGAATGAAATGGTATGGATTGGAGTGCAATCAACCTTCATGGAATGCAATGGAATGGAATGGAATGGAATGGAATGGAATGGAATGGAATGGAATGGAATCAACGCGAGTGGAATGGAATGGAATAGAAAGGAATGGAATGCACTGCACTGGAATCAAACAGACTGCATTGTAACTGAATGGAATGGAAGGGAATGCAAAGGAATCCACCTGAGTGTAATGGAATGGCAAGAAATGGAATGGAATGGAATGGAATCAACCCGAGTGGAATGCAAGGGAATGGAATGGAATGGAATGGAATCAACCTGAATAAAATGGAATGGAACGGATTGGAATGGAACGGAGTGGAATGGAATGGAACGCAATGGAGTGGAACAGAATGGAATGGAATTTAATGGAATGGAATGGAAGGGAAAGGAATGGAATGGAATGGAACGGAACGGAATGGAATTAACGCGAGTGGAATGGAATGCAATGGAATGGAATTAAATGGAAACAAAAGGAGTTGAATGGAATGGAATGGAAAAGAATAGAATCAACCCGAGTGGAATAGAATGGAATGGCATGGAATGCAATGGAATGGAATCAAACCGAGAGGAATGGAATGGAATGGAACGGAATGGAATGGAATTGAATGGAATGGAATAGAAAGGAATCAACCATAGTGGAATGGAATGGAATGGAATGGAATGGAACGGAATGGAGTGTAATGGATTTTAAAGGAATGGAATGGAGAAAACCGAGTGGAATGTAAAGGAATGGAATGCAACGGAAAGGAATGGAATGGAATGGAATGGAATTAACCCGAGTGGAATGGAATGGAATGCAATGGAAAGGAATAGAATGGAAAGGAATGGAATCAAACCGAGTGTAACGCAATGCAGTGGAATGTAATGGAATGGAAGGAAATGTAATGTAATCAACCCGAGTGGAATGTAATGGAATGGAATAGAATGGAATGGAAAGCAATGGATTGGCATGCAATCATCCGGACTGGAATGCAATAGAATGGAATGGAATGGAATGGAAAGCAAAGGAAAGGAATGGAAGCGAATTGAATCAACCCACGTGGAAAGGAATGGAATGGAAATAAATGGAATGGGATGGGATGCAATCAACCCGAGTTGAATGGAATGGAATGGAATGGAATGGAATGGAAAGGAATCAACCAGAGAGGACTGGAATGCAATGGAATGGAATGGAATAGATTGGAATGGAATGGAATGGGATGAAAAGCAATCAAGCCGAGAGGAATGGAATGGAAGGGAATGGAATGAAACGGAATGGAATGCAATCAACATGAGTAGAATGGAACGGAATGGAATGGAATGGAATGGAATAAAACCGAATGGAATGGAATGGAAAGGAATGGAGTGGCATGGAATGTAATGGAATGGATGCAATCATCGTGATTGGAATGGAATGGAATGGAATGGAATGCAATGGAATCAACACAAGTGGAATAGAAAGGAATGGAATGGAATGGAATCAACACGAGTGGAATGGAACAGAAAGGAATGGAAAGGAATGGAATGGAATGGAGTAGAAACAACCCAAGTGGAATAGAATGGAATGGAATGGAATCCAATCGAATGGAATGGAATTGAATCAAGGCGACTGGAATGAAATCGAATGAAATGGAACGGATTGGAATGCAATCAACCTTAGTGGAATGCAATGGAATGGAATGGAATGCAATGGGATGGAATGGAATGGAATGGAATGGAGTGAAATGGAAGCAACCCGACTGGAATGGAATGGAATAAAACGGAATGGAATGGAATTTAATGGAATGGAATGGAATGGAATGGAACGGAATCAACGAGAAGGGAATCGAATGGCATGGAATGAAATAGAATCTACGCGAGTGGAATGGAATGGAATGGAATGGAATCAACCCGAGTGGAATGGAATACAATGGATTGGAGAGGAATAGAATGGAATTAAATGGAATGGGATGGAATCAACCCAAATGGAATGGAATGGAATGGAATGGAATGGATTGGAACCAACTCGAGGGAATGGAATGGATTGGAATGTAATGGAATGGAATGGAATCAACTCACGTGGGATGGAATGGAATGGGATGGAATGGAATAGAAAGGAATGGAATGGAGGGGAATGGCATGGAATGGAATGGAATCAACTCGAGCGGAATGGAATGGCATGGAAGGCAATGGAATGTAATGGAAATGAATGGAATTAACCCGAGTGGAGAGGAAGAGAATGGAATGGAATGGAATGCAATGGAATGAAATGGAAAGGAATGGAATGGAATGGAATCAACCAGAGTGCAATGGAATGGAATGAAATGAAATGGATTGGAAAGGAAAGGAATGGAATCAACCCGAGTGGAATGGAGTAGAAAGGAATGGAAAAAAATTCAAGGGAATCAACTGGAATGGAATGGAATGGAATGGAATGAAATGGAATGCAATGGATTGGAATGGAATCAACACGAGTGGAATGAAATGGAATGGAATGGAATTTAATGGAATGGAATGGAAAGGAATCAGCCCGAGTGGAATGGAATGGAATGGAATGAAATGGAATGGAATTTAACGGAATCATCCTGAGTGGAATGGAATGGAATGGA
This sequence comes from Pan paniscus, assembly GCF_029289425.2. NCBI lineage: Eukaryota > Metazoa > Chordata > Mammalia > Primates > Hominidae > Pan > Pan paniscus. The sequence goes on from NC_073270.2 coordinate 36,454,611, forward strand.
ATGGAATGGAAACGAATTAACTCGAGTGGAATGGATTGGAATCACCCTGAGGGGAATGGAATGGAATGGAATGGAATGGAAAGGAGAGTAGTTGAAAGAAAAGGAATCAACGCGATTGGAATGGAATGAAATGGAATGGAATGGCATAGATTGGAATCAACCACAGTGGAATGGAATGGAATGGAATGGAATGGAATGGAATGGAATGGAAATGAGTTAAATGGATTGGAATGGAATCAAAACGAGTGTAATGGAATGGAATGGAATGGAATCAACGCGAGTGGAATGTAATGTAATGCAATGGAATGGAATGGAATGGAATGGAATTAACCAGAGTGGAATGGAATGGAATGTAATCGAATGGAGTGGAATGGAGTTAGATGGAAAGGAATGGAATCAACCAGATTGGAATGGAATGGAATGGAATGGAATGCAAAGGAATTGAATCAAACCGAGAGGAACGGATTGGAACGGAATGGAATGGAATGGAATTGAATGGAATGGATTGGTATGAACTGGAGTGGAATGGAATGGAATGGAATGGAATCAACCCGAGTGGAATGGAATGGAATGAAATGGAATGGAACGGAATGGACTGGATGCAATCAACGTGAGTGCAATGGAATGTAATGAAATGGAAACAACCCGAGTGGAATGGAGTGGAATGGAATGGAATGGAATGGAATGGAATGGAATGGAATGGAATGGAATGGAGTCAACACGAGTGGAATGGAATGGAAAGGAATGGAAAGGAATGGAATGGAATGGAATAGCAACAACCCGAGTTGAATGGAATGGAACGGAACGAAATGGAATGGTATGGAATGGAATGGAATGGAATCATGGCGAGTGGAATGAAATGGAATGAAATGGAATGGTATGGAATGGAATGGAATGGAATCAAGGCGAATGGAATGAAATGGAATGAAATGGTATGGATTGGAGTGCAATCAACCTTCATGGAATGCAATGGAATGGAATGGAATGGAATGGAATGGAATGGAATGGAATGGAATGGAATGGAATCAACGCGAGTGGAATGGAATGGAATAGAAAGGAATGGAATGCACTGCACTGGAATCAAACAGACTGCATTGTAACTGAATGGAATGGAAGGGAATGCAAAGGAATCCACCTGAGTGTAATGGAATGGCAAGAAATGGAATGGAATGGAATGGAATCAACCCGAGTGGAATGCAAGGGAATGGAATGGAATGGAATGGAATCAACCTGAATAAAATGGAATGGAACGGATTGGAATGGAACGGAGTGGAATGGAATGGAACGCAATGGAGTGGAACAGAATGGAATGGAATTTAATGGAATGGAATGGAAGGGAAAGGAATGGAATGGAATGGAACGGAACGGAATGGAATTAACGCGAGTGGAATGGAATGCAATGGAATGGAATTAAATGGAAACAAAAGGAGTTGAATGGAATGGAATGGAAAAGAATAGAATCAACCCGAGTGGAATAGAATGGAATGGCATGGAATGCAATGGAATGGAATCAAACCGAGAGGAATGGAATGGAATGGAACGGAATGGAATGGAATTGAATGGAATGGAATAGAAAGGAATCAACCATAGTGGAATGGAATGGAATGGAATGGAATGGAACGGAATGGAGTGTAATGGATTTTAAAGGAATGGAATGGAGAAAACCGAGTGGAATGTAAAGGAATGGAATGCAACGGAAAGGAATGGAATGGAATGGAATGGAATTAACCCGAGTGGAATGGAATGGAATGCAATGGAAAGGAATAGAATGGAAAGGAATGGAATCAAACCGAGTGTAACGCAATGCAGTGGAATGTAATGGAATGGAAGGAAATGTAATGTAATCAACCCGAGTGGAATGTAATGGAATGGAATAGAATGGAATGGAAAGCAATGGATTGGCATGCAATCATCCGGACTGGAATGCAATAGAATGGAATGGAATGGAATGGAAAGCAAAGGAAAGGAATGGAAGCGAATTGAATCAACCCACGTGGAAAGGAATGGAATGGAAATAAATGGAATGGGATGGGATGCAATCAACCCGAGTTGAATGGAATGGAATGGAATGGAATGGAATGGAAAGGAATCAACCAGAGAGGACTGGAATGCAATGGAATGGAATGGAATAGATTGGAATGGAATGGAATGGGATGAAAAGCAATCAAGCCGAGAGGAATGGAATGGAAGGGAATGGAATGAAACGGAATGGAATGCAATCAACATGAGTAGAATGGAACGGAATGGAATGGAATGGAATGGAATAAAACCGAATGGAATGGAATGGAAAGGAATGGAGTGGCATGGAATGTAATGGAATGGATGCAATCATCGTGATTGGAATGGAATGGAATGGAATGGAATGCAATGGAATCAACACAAGTGGAATAGAAAGGAATGGAATGGAATGGAATCAACACGAGTGGAATGGAACAGAAAGGAATGGAAAGGAATGGAATGGAATGGAGTAGAAACAACCCAAGTGGAATAGAATGGAATGGAATGGAATCCAATCGAATGGAATGGAATTGAATCAAGGCGACTGGAATGAAATCGAATGAAATGGAACGGATTGGAATGCAATCAACCTTAGTGGAATGCAATGGAATGGAATGGAATGCAATGGGATGGAATGGAATGGAATGGAATCAACACGAGTGGAATGGAATGGAATGGAAAGGAATGGAATGCACTGGAATGGAATAAAACAGACTGCAATGTAACTGAATGGAATGGAAGGGAATAGAATGAAATCCACTCGAGTGTAATGGAATAGCTTGGAATGGAATGGAATGGAATGGGATGGCATGGAATGGAATGGAATGGAATGGCATCAACCCAAGTGGAATGAACTGGAATTTAATGCAATGGAATGGAATGGAATCAACCCGAGTGTAATGTAATGTATTGGAATGGAAAGGAATGGAAAAGAATGGAATGGAATGCAATCAATGCGCGTGGAATGGAATGGAATGGAAAGCAATGGAATTGAATGGATTGGAATGGATTCAACCCTACTGGAATGGAATGGAATGGAATGGATTGGAATGGAATGGAATGGAATGGAATGGAATGGAAAAGAGTGGAATGGAATGGAATGGAATGGAATCACCCCGGGTAGAACGAAATGGAATGGAATGCAAAGGAATGGAATCAACCCAAGAGGAATGGAATGGAATGGAATGGAACGGAATCAAACCGAGAGAATTGAATGGAATGAATGGATTGGAATGGAGTGGAATCAGGCAGTGTGGAAATGGAATGGATTTCAATGGAATTGAATGCACTGGAATGGATTTGAATGGAATGGAATGGATTGGAATGGAATGCAATTGAATGGAATCAACCCTAGTGAAATTGAAAGGAACGGAGTGGAATGCTTGGAATGGAATGGAATGCAATGGGTTAATCACGATTGGAATGGAAAGGAATGGAATGGAATGGAATGCAATGGAATCAAATGCAATTAACACGAATGGAATGCAATGGAATGAAATGGAATGGAATGTAAAGGAATGGAATGGAATGGGATGGAATCAACCCACGTGAATTGGAATGGAATGGAATGGATTGGAATGCAAAGGAATGGTATTAAATGGAATCAAGCCGAGAGGAATGGAATGGAATGGAATGGAATGGAATGGAATGGAATGGAATGCAATCAGCCCAAGTGGAATGGAATGGAATGGATTGGAATGGAATAAACCAGAGTGGAATGGAATGGAATGGAATGGAATGGAATGGAATGGAATGGAATGGAACGGATGACATCAACGTGAGTGGAATGGAATGGAATGGAATGGAATGGAATGGAATGGATTCAACCCGATTGGAATAGAATGGAATGGAATGGAATGGAATGGAATAGAATGGAATGGAATGGAATGGAATGGAATGGAATGGAATCAACACGAGTGGAATGGAATAGAAAGGAATGGAAAGGAATGGAATGGAATGCAATAGAAACAACCGGAGTGGAAAGGAATGGAATGGAATGGAATGAAATCGATTGGAATGTAATGGAATCAAGACGAGTGGAATGGAATGGAATGAAATGGAATGGATAGGAATGCAATCAACCTTAGTGGATTGGAATGGAATGGAAAGGAATGGAAAAGAATGGAATGGAATGGAAGAAAGTCGAGTGGAAAGGAATGGAATGGAAAGGAATGGAATGCACTGTAATGGAATCAGATATCAGTTTAACTGAAAGGAATATAAGGGAATAGAATGGAATCCACTTGTGTGTAATGGCATGGCATGGCATGGAACGGAATGGAATGGAATGGAATGGAATGGGATTGAATGGATTCAATCACCTCGAGTGGAATGGAATGGAATGGAATGGAATCCACCCAAGTGGAATGCAACGTAATGGATTGGAATGGAATAGAAAGGAATGGCACCCAACTGATTGGATTGGAATGGAATGGAACGGAATGCAATGGAATAGAAAGGAGTGCAATGGAATGGAATGGAGTGGAATCAACCCGAGTGAAATGTAAAGGAAAGGAATGGAATGATCTTGAATCAACCCTTGTGGAAAGGAAAGGAATGGAATGGATTGGAATGGAATGGAATGGAATGGATGGGAATGGAATCAACCCGAGTGAAATAGAATAGAACGGAATGGAAAGGGATGGCATGGAATGGAATGGAATGGAATGGAATGGAATGGATTTGAATGGAATGGAATCAACCAAAGTGGAATGAAGAGCAATGGAACGCAATGGAATGGAATGGAATCAACCCGAGTGGAATGCAATGTATTGGAATGGAAAGGAATGGAAAAGAATGGAATGGAATGGAATGGAATGGAATCGACCTGCATGGAATGGAATGGAATGCAAAGGAATGGAATGGAATGGAATCAACCCAAGTGGAAAGGAATGGAATGGAATGGAATGGAATGGTATGGAATGGAATGGAATGCAATGGAATGCAGTGGAATGGAATGGAATGGAGTCAACCCGAGAGAATTGAATGGAATGAATTGATTGGAATTTTGTGGAATCAAGCAGAGTGGAATGGAATGGAATTGAATGGAATTGAACGCAATGGAATGCAATGGAATGGAATGGAATGCAAAGTAATGGAATGGAAATGAGTGGTATCAACCCGAGTTGAATGGAATGGAATGGAATGGAATGGAATGGAATAGAATGGAATGGAAACAACCCGAGTTGAATGGAATGGAATGGAATGGAATGGAATGAAATGGAATCAACCAGAGTGTTATGTAAAGGAAAGGAAAGAAATCGAATCGAATGGAATTGAATGGAATATGCTGGAATGGAATGGAATATACACAAGTGGAATGGAATGGAAAGGAATGGAATGGAATGGAATGAAATCAACGGGAGTGGAAGGGAAGGAAATATTATGGAATGTAATTGAATGCAATGGAATCAAACCGATTGGAATGGAATGGATTGGAATGGAATGGAATGGAATGGAATGGAATCAACACAAGTGGAATTGAATGGAAAGGAATGGAATGGAATGGAATGTTATGGAATGGAATCAAGACGAGTGGAATGGTATGGAAAGAAATGGAATGGAATGACATCATCCGGAATGTAATGGTATGGAATGCAATCGAATGAAATCAACAGGAAAGGAATGGAATTCAATGGAATGGAGTGGAGTGATATGCAATGGAATGGAAACAACCGACAGGAACGGCATGGAATGCAATGGAATGGAATGGAATAGAGTGGAATGGAAAGGAATGGAATCAATACAAGTGGAATGGAATAGAATGGAATGGAATGGAATGGAATGGAATGCAAAGGAATGGAATGGAATGGAATGGATTGGAATGGAATCAAACCGAGTGAAATAGAATAGAACGGAATGGAATGGGATGGCATGGAATGGAGTGGAATGGAATGGATTGGAATGGAATGGAATCAACCCAAGTGGAATGAAGTGGAATGGAACGCAATGGAATGCAATGGAATCAACCCGAGTGGAATGCAATGTATTGGAATGGAAAGGAATGGAAAAGAAGGGAATGGAATGGAATCGACCAGCATGGAATGGAATGGAATGCAAAGGAATGGAATGGAATGGAATCAACCCAAGTGGAATGGAATGGAATGGAATGGAATGGAATGGAATGGAATGGAATGGAATGGAATGCAATGCAATGCAATGGAATGGCGTGGAATGGAATGGAATGGAATGGAGTCAATCCGCGAGAATTGAATGGAATGAATTGATTGGAATGGTGTGGAATCAAGCAGAGTGGAATGGAATGGAATTCAATGGAAATGAACGCAATGGAATGGAATGCAATGGAATGCAAAGGAATGGAATAGAAATGAATGGCATCAACCCGAGTTGAATGGAATGGAATGGAATGGAATGGAATAGAATGGAATGGAAACAACCCGAGTTGAATGGAATGGAATGGAATGGAATGAAATAGAATCAACCACAGTGTTAGGTAAAGGAAAGGAAAGAAATGGAATCGAATGCAATTGAATGGAATATGCTGGAATGCAATGGAATATACACAAGTGGAATGGAATGGAAAGGAATGGAATGGAATGGAATGGAAAGGAAAGAAATCAACGGGAGTGGAAGGGAAGGAAATAGAATGGAATGTAATTGAATGCACTGCAATCAAACCGATACGAATGAAATCGATTGGAATGGAATGGAATGGAATGGAATGGAATGAAATGGAATGGAATGGAATGGAATCAACCCAAGTGTAATTGAATGGAAAGGAATGGAATGGAATGGAATGGAAAGGAATGGAATGCAATGGAATGGAATGGAATGGAATGGAATGGAGTGGAATGTTATGGAATGGAATCAAGACGAGTGGAATGGTATGGAATGGAATGGAATGGAATGGCATCATCCGGATTGTAATGGTATGGAATGCAATCGAAATAAATCAACAGGAAAGGAATGGAATTCAATGGAATGGAGTGGAATGATATGCAATGGAATGGAATTAACGGAGTGGAACGGCATAGAAAGCAATGGAATGGAATGGAATAGAGTGGAAAGGAAAGGAATGGAATCAACACAAGTGGAATGGTATAGAAAGGAATGGAATGGAATGTAAAGGAATGGAAGGGAATGGAATGGATTGGAATGGAATGGAATCAACCCGAGTGGAATGCAGTGGAATGGAACGCAATGAAATGGAATGGAATGGAATCAACCCGAGTGGAATGGAATGGAAAGGAATGGAATGGAATCAATGGGAGTGGAATGGAATGGCATGGAATGGAATACAATGGAATTGCATGGATTCAACAGGAGTGGAATGTAGTGTAATGTAATGGAATGTAAGGGAATGGAATGGAATGGAATGGAATGGAATGGAAAGAAATCAACCGGAGTGGAATGGAATGAAATAGAATGGAATATAACTGAATGCAGTGGAATCAAACCGATTGGAATTGAATGGATTGGAATGGAATGGAATGGAATGGAATCAACCCAACTGGAATTGAATGGAATGGACTGGAATGGAATGGAATGGAATGGAATGTTATGGAATGGAATCAAGACGAGTGGAATGGAATGGAATGGAATGGAATGGAATTATCCGGAATGGAATGGTATGGAAATGCAATCGAATGGAATCAACAGGAAAGGAATGGAATACAATGCAAAGGAGTGAAATGAAATGCAATGGAATGGAATCAACCGAGTGGAATGGCAAGGAATGCAATGGAATGGAATGGAATAGAGTGGAATGGAAAGGAAGGGAATCAACACAAGCGGAATGGAATAGAATCGAATGGAATGGAATGGAAAGGAATGGAATGGAATGGAATGGAATGGAATGGAATGGAATGGAATCGAATCAACCTGAGTGGATTGCAGTGGAAAGGAATGCAATGAAATGGAATGGAATGGAATCAACCCGAGTGGAATGGAATGGAATGCAATGGAATGGAATGGAATGGAATAGAATGGCATGGAATGGAATGGAATCAACAGAAATGGAATGCAACAGAATGGAATGGAATGGAATGAAATGGAATCAACCCCAGTGGCATGCAATGGAATGGAATGGAATGGAATCAACCCGAGTGGAACGGAATGGAAATGAATGTAATGGAATGCAATGGAATGGAATGGAATGGAATGGAATGGAATCCAACAGAGTGGAATGGAATGGAATGGAATGAAATGCAATGGAATGGAATGAAATCGAGTTGAACGGAGTGGAATTGAATGGAATGCAATAGAATGGAACGGGATGGAATGGAAGGGAATGGAATGGAATGGAATCAACCCGAGAGGAATGGATTGGAACGGGATGGAATGGAATGGAATGGAATGGAATGGAATCAACCCGAGAGGAATGGATTGGAACGGAATGGAATGGGATGGAATTGAATCTACACGAGTGGAATTGAATGGAATGGAATAGAATGGAATGGAATGGAATGGAATGGAATGGAATGGAATGGAATGGAATGGAAAGGAATGGAATGGAATGCAAACAAACCGAGAGTACTGGAATGGAATGGAATGAAATGGAATGGAATCAACCTGAGAGGAATGGATTGGAACGGAATGGAATGGGATGGAATTGAATCTGCACGAGTGGAATTGAATGGAATGGAATGGAATGGAATGGAATGGAATGGAATGGAATGGAATGCAAACAAACCGAGAGTACTGGAATGGAATGGAATGAGATGGAATGGAATCGAAAGGAAAGGAATGGAATGGAACGTAATGAAGACGAGTGGAATAGAAGGGAATGGAATGGAATGGAATGTACTGGATTGGAATGGAATGGAATCAACTGGATTGGAATGGAACGGAATCAAACCGAGTGGAATGGAATGCAATGGATTGGACTGGAATGGAATAGAATGGAATAGAATGGAATGGAATGGAATCAACACGAGTTTAATGGAATGGAATGGAATGGATTGGAAAGAAATGGAATGGAATGGTATGGAATGGAATGGAATCAACGCGAGTGTAATTGATTGGAATGCAATGGAATGGATTGGTATGGAATCAACAGAATTGTAATGGAATGGAATGGAATGGAAAGGAATGGAATGGAGTGAAAGCAATACGAGTGGAATGGAAAGGAATGGAATGGAATGGAACGGAATGGAATGGAATCAAAACGAATGGAATAGAAGGGAATGCAATGGAATGGAACGGAATGAAATGGAATGCAATGCATTGGAATGGAATCAACCGGAATGGAATGGAATGGAATGGAATGGAATTCAATGGAATGGAAACAAACCGAGTGGAATGGAATAGAATAGAATGGAATAGAATCAACTTGAATGGAATAGTTTGGAATGGAATGGAATGGCATGGAATGGAAACAACGCGACTGAAAAGGAAAGGAATGGACTGGAATGGAAAGGAATGTAATAGAATGGAAAAGAATGGAATGGAATCAAACAGAGTGCAATGGAATGGAATGTAATAGACTTGTACGGAATGGAATGGCATCAACGCGACTGGAAAGGAATGAAAAGGAATGGAATAAACCGGTCTGGAATGGAAAGGAGAGGAATGAAATTGAATGAAATGGAATGGAATGGAATCGAATGGAATGGAATGGAATGGAGTCACCCCGAGTGGAGTGGAATGGAATGGAATGGAAAGGAATGGAATGGAATGGAATGGAATGGAATGGAATGGAATCAACATGAGTGGAATGGAATGGAATGGAATGGAATGGAGTGGAAAGGAATCCATCCGAGGGGAATGGAATGGAATGGAGTGGAATGGAGGGAAACGGAATTGAATGGAATTGAATGGAATCATCACGAATGGAGTGGAATGGAATGCAATGCAATGCAATACAATGGAATGCAATCAAGCCGAGTGGAAAGGATTGCAATGGAATTAAATAGAATGGAATGGAATGGAAAGAAATGGAATGGAAAGGATTGGAATGGAATGGAATGGGATAGAATGGAATGCAATGGAATGAACTGGAATTCAATAGAATGGAATGGAATGGAATCAAAGCAAGTGGAATGGAATCTAATGGAATGGAATGGAATGGAATCAAAACGAGTGGAAAGAAATGTAATGGAATATAAGGGAATGGAATGGAATGGAATCAACCAGAGTGGGATGGAATGGAATGGAATGCAATGAAATTGAATAGAATGGAATCAACCCGAGTGGAATGGAATGGAATGCAATGGCATGGAACGGAATGGAATGGAATGGAATCAACACGAGTGGTTCGGAATGGAATGCAAAGGCATGTATTGGAATTGAATAAACTGGAAAGCAACGGAATGGAATGGAATGGAATGGAATCAAAAGGAGTGAAATGGAATGGAATGGAAAGGCATGGAAAGGAATGGAATCCAATGGAATGGAATGGAATGGAATGAACTGGAATGGAATAGAAAGGAATGGAATGGAATGGATTGGAACTGAATACAATGCAATAAAATGGAATGGAATGAACCCGAGTGGAATGGAATGGAATGGGAAGGAATGGAATTGAATGGAATCACCTCAAGTGTAATGGAATGGAATGGAAAGGAATGGAATGGAAAGGATTTGAATAGACCGGAATGGAATCAACCCAAGTGGAATGGTATGGAATGCAATGGAATGGAATGGAAAGGAATGGAATGGAATTAAACCGAGTGGAATGGAAAGGAACGGAATGGAATGGATTGGAATGGAATGGAATGTAATGCAATGGAAAGGAATGGAATGGAATGGAATCAACAGGAGTGGAATGGAAAGCAAGGGAAAGGAATGGAATGGAATGGAATGAACACGTGTGGAATGGAAAGGAATGGAATGGAATGCAATGGAATGGATTAGAATGGAATGGAATCAACCAGAGTTTAAAGGAAAGGAAAGAGAGGGACTGGAAAGGAATGGAATGGAATGGAATGGAATGGAAGGGAATGTAAGGGAATGGAATGGAATCAAATGGAGTGCAATAAAATGGAATGGAACGGAATGGAAGTGAATGGAATGGAGTGGAATCAACACGAGTGGAATGGAATGGAATGCAAAGGAATGGATTGTAATGGAATCAACACGAGTGGAAAGGAATGGAATAGAATGTAGTGGAAAGGAAAGGAATCAACCCGAGTGGAATGGAATGGATTCGAATCTAATGGAATGGAATGGAAAAGAATGGAATGGAATGGAATGGAATGGAATGGAATGGAATGGAATGGAATGGAATTAACAACACTGGAATGGATTGGAATGGAATGGAATGGAATGCAATGTAATGGAATGGAATGGAATGGAATGCAATGCAATGGAATGGAATCACCCCGAGTGAAATGGAATGGAATGGAATGGAATGGTATGGAATGGAATGGAATGGTATGGAATGGAACGGAATGGAATGGAATGGAATGGAATCAATCCGTGTGGTATGGAATGAAATGGAATGCAATGGATTGGAATGAACCCGAAAGGAATGGAATACAATGGAATGGAGTGGATTTGAATGGAATTTAATGCAAAGGATTGGAATGCATGGAGTGGAATGGAATCAAACCGAGTGGATCGGAATGGAAAGCAAAGGAATGGAATGGAATGGAACAGAATGGAATGGAATGGAATGGCATCAACACGAGTTGAATAGAAACGAATTCAATGGAATGCAATGGAATGGAATCAAACCGAGTGGAATGGAATGGAATAGAATGGAAGGGAATGGAATGGAATTGAATAACACTGACTGGAATACAATGGAATGGAATGGAATGGAATGGCACATAATGGAATGGAATTGAATGGAACGAAATGCAATCCACCCGATTGGATGGAATGGAATGTATTGCAATCAACCAGATAGGAATGGAACGGAATGGAATGGAATGGAATGGATAGGAATGGAAAGGAATGAAATGTAATGGAATCAACGCGAGGCGAATGGAATGAAATGCAATGGAATGGATTGGAATGGAATCAACCGTAGGGGAATGTAATGGAATGGAATGCAATTGACTAGAATCAACCCGATTGGAATGGAATGGACTGGAGTGTAATAGAATGGAATGGAATGCAATGCAATGGAATGGAATGGAATGGAATGGAATGGAATGGAATGGAATGGAAATAACCAGACAGGAATGGAATGGAAAGGAATGGAATGGAATGGAGTGGAATAGAATGGGAAGGAATCAAGCCGAGAGGAATGGAATGCAACGGAATGGAATGGAATGGAATGCAATCAACCCGAGTAGAATGGAATGGAATGGAATGCAATGGAATCAACCCGAGTGGAAATGAATGGAATAAAACGGAATGGAATGGAATGCAACGGAATGCATGCAATCATCGTGAGTGGAATGGAATGGAATGGAATGGAATGGAATGGAATGGAATGTAATGTAATGGAAACAACCGAAGTGGAATAGAATGGAAAGGAATGGAATGGAGTCAACAAGAATGAAGAGGAATGGAATGGAACGGAATGGATTGGAAAGGAATGGAATCAAGCCGAGTGGAATGGAATGGAACGGAAAGGAATGGAATGGAATGCACTGGGTTGGAATTGAATAGAATGGAATTGAAAGGAATCAACGGGAAAGGAATGGAATGGAATGGAATGGAATGGAATGGAATGGAATCAACCGCAGCGGAATGGAATGGAAGGCAATGCAATGGAAACGACATGAAAGGAATGGAATACAATGGAATGGAGTGGAATGTAGTGGAAAGGAACGGAATGGAATCAACCCAAGTGGAATGGAATGGCATGGAATGGAAGGCAATTGAATGGAATCAAACCAAGTGGAATGGAATGGAATGCAATGAAGTGGAATGGAATGGAATGGAATGAAATGGAATGAAGTCGAATGGAATGGAATGGAATGAAATGGAATGGAATGGAATGGAATGTACTGGATTGGAATGGAATGGAATCAACTGGATTGGAATGGAATGGAATGGAATCATACCGAGTGGAATGGAACGCAATGGATTGGACTGGAATGGAATAGAATGGAAGGGAATGAAATGGAATGGAATCCACACGAGTTTAATGGAATAGAATGGAATGGATTGGAAAGGAATGGAATGGAATGGTATGGAATGGAATGGAATCAACGCGAGTGAAATCGATTGGAATGCAATGGAATGGATAGGTATGGAATCAACAGGATTGTAATGGAATGGAATGGAATGGAATGGAAAGGAATGCAATGGAGTGAAACCAATATGAGTGGAATGGAAAGAATGGAATGGAACGGAACGGAATGGAATGCAATCAAAACGAATGGAATAGAAGGGAATGCAATGGAGTGGAACGGAAAGAAATGGAATGCAATGCATTGGAATGGAATCAACTGGAGTGGAATGGAATGGAATGGAATTGAACTAAATGGAATGGAATCAAACCGAGTGGAATGGAATAGAATGGAATAGAATAGAATCAACAGGAATGGAATAGATTGGAATGCAATGGAATGGCATGGAATGGAATCAACGTGACTGAAATGGAAAGGAATGGACTGGAATGGAAAGGAATGTAACAGAATGGAAAAGAATGGAATGGAATCAACCAGAGTGCAATGGAATGGAATGGAATGGAATGGAATGGACTTGTACGGAATAGAATGGAATCAACGCGAGAGGAATGGAATGGAAAGGAATGGAATAAACCGGTCTGGAATGGAAAGGAGAGGAATGAAATTGAATGGAATGGAATGGAATGGAATGGAATGGAATGGAATGGAATGGAATGGAATGGAATGGAATGGAATGGAATGAAATGGAGTCACCCCGACTGGAGTGGAATGGAATGGAATGGAAAGGAATGGAATGGAATGGAATGGAATGGAGTGGAATGGAATGGAATCAACATGAGTGGAATGGAATGGAATGGAATGGAGTGGAAAGGAATCCATTCGAGGGGAATGGAATGGAATGGAGTGGAATGGAGGGAAACGGAATTGAATGGAATAGAAAGGAATCAACACGAATGGAGTGGAATGGAATGGAATGCAATGCAATGGAATGGAATGGAATCAACCCGAGTGGAAAGGATTGCAATGGAATTAAATGGAATGGAATGGAATGGAAAGGAATGGAATGGAAAGGAATGGAATGAAGTGGAATGGAATGGGATAGAATGGAATAGAATGGAATGAACTGGATTTCAATAGAATGAAATGGAAAGGAATCAAAGAAAGTGGAATGGAATCTAATGGAATGGAATGGAATGGAATCAAAACGAGAGGAAAGGAATGTAATGGAATATGAGGGAATGGAATCGAATGGAATCAACCAGAGTGAGATGGAATGGAAAGGAATGTAATGAAATTGAATAGAATGGAATCAACCCGAGTGAAATGGAATAGAATGCAATGGCATGGAACGGAATGGAATGGAATGGAATCAACACGAGTGGTTCGGAATGGAATGCAAAGGCATGTATTGGAATTGAATAAACCGGAATGCAACGGAATGGAATGGAATGGAATGGAATCAAACGGAGTGAAATGGAATGGAATGGAAAGGCATGCAATGGAATGGAATCTAATGGAATGGAATGGAATGGAATGAACTGTAATGGAATAGAAAGGAATGGAATGGAATGGAATGGAACTGAATGCAGTGCAATCAAATGGAATGGAATAAACCCGACTGGAATGCAATGGAATGGAATGGAAAGGAATGGAATTGAATGGAATCACCTCAAGTGTAGTGGAATGGAATGGAAAGGAATGGAATGGAAAGGAATTGAATAGACCGGAATGGAATCAACCCGAGTGGAATGGAATGGAACGGAATGGAATAGAATGGAATGGACTGGGTTGGAATTGAATAGAATGGAATGGAAAGGAATCAACGGGAAAGGAATGGAATGGAATGGAATGGAATGGTTTGGAATGGAATGGAATCAATGCGAGTAGAATGGAATGGAATCCAAAAGGATGCATTGGAACGGAATAACCCAGAGTGGAATCGAATGGAATGAAATGCAAAGGAATGGCATGCAATGGATTGGAATCAACCAGACTGGAATGGAATGGAATGGAATGGAATCAACACAAGGGAAATGGATTGGAATGGAATGGAATGCAATGGAATGTAATGAAATGGAATGGAATGGAATCACCCCGACTGGAATGGAATGGAATGGAATGGAATGGAATGGAATGGAATGGAATCAACGTGAATGGAATGGAATGGAGTGGAATGGAATGGAATCAAAACGAGTGGAATGGAATGGAATGGAGTAGAATGGAATCAACCCGAGTGGAATGGAATGGAGTGGAATGGAATGCAATGGAAAGGAATGGAATGGAATGGAATGGAATGGAATCAACATGAGTGGAATGGAATGGAATGGAATGGAATGGAGTGGAAAGGAATCCATCCGAGGGGAATGGAATGGAATGGAGTGGAATGGAGGGAAACGGAATTGAATGGAATTGAATGGAATCATCAAGAATGGAGTGGAATGGAATGGAATGCAATGCAATGCAATGGAATGGAATCAACCCGAGTGGAAAGGATTGCAATGGAATTAAATAGAATGGAATGGAATGGATAGAAATGGAATGGAAAGGAATGGAATGGAATGGAATGGGATAGAATGGAACGGAATGGAATGAACTGGAATTCAATAGAATGGAATGGAATGGAATCAAAGCAAGTGGAATGGAATCTAATGGAATGGAATGGAATGGAATCAAAACGAGTGGAAAGAAATGTAATGGAATATAAGGGAATGGAATGGAATGGAATCAACCAGAGTGGGATGGAATGGAATGGAATGCAATGAAATTGAATAGAATGCAATCAACCCGAGTGGAATGGAATGGAATGCAATGGCATGGAACGGAATGGAATGGAATGGAATCAACATGAGTGGTTCGGAATGGAATGCAAAGGCATGTATTGGAATTGAATAAACTGGAATGCAACGGAATGGAATGAAATGGAATGGAATCAAAAGGAGTGAAATGGAATGGAATGGAAAGGCATGGAAAGGAATGGAATCTAATGGAATGGAATGGAATGGAATGAACTGGAATGGAATAGAAAGGAACGGAATGGAATGGAATGGAACTGAATGCAATGCAATCAAATAGAATGGAATGAACCCGACTGGAATGGAATGGAATGGAATGGAAAGGAATGGAATTGAATGGAATCACCTCAAGTGTAATGGAATGGAATGGAAAGGAATGGAATGGAAGGGAATGGAATTGAATGGAATCACCTCAAGTGTAATGGAATGGAATGGAAAGGAATGGAATGGAAAGGATTTGAATAGACTGGAATGGAATCAACCCAAGTGGAATGGTATGGAATGCAATGGAATGGAATGGAAAGGAATGGAATGGAATTAAGCCGAGTGGAATGGAAAGGAACGGAATGGAATGGATTGGAATGGAATGGAAGGTAATGCAATGGAAAGGAATGGAATGGAATGGAATCAACAGGAGTGGAATGGAAAGCAATGGAAAGGAATGGAATGGAATGGAATGAACACGTGTGGAATGGAAAGGAATGGAATGGAATGCAATGGAATGGATTAGAATGGAATGGAATCAACCAGAGTTTAAAGGAAAGGAATGAGAGGGACTGCAAAGGAATGGAACGGAATGGAATGGAATGGAAGGGAATGGAAGGGAATGGAATGGAATCAAATGGAGTGCAATAAAATGGAATGGAATGGAATGGAATGGAATTAAACCGAGTGGAATGGAAAGGAACGGAATGGAATGGATTGGAATGGAATGGAAGGTAATGCAATGGAAAGGAATGGAATGGAATGGAATCAAAAGGAGAGGAATGGAAAGCAATGGAAAGGAATGGAATGGAATGGAATGAACACGTGTGGAATGGAAAGGAATGGAATGGAATGCAATGGAATGGATTAGAATGGAATGGAATCAACCAGAGTTTAAAGGAAAGGAATGAGAGGGACTGCAAAGGAATGGAACGGAATGGAATGGAATGGAAGGGAATGGAAGGGAATGGAATGGAATGGAAGGGAATGGAATGGAATCAAATGGAGTGCAATAAAATGGAATGGAATGGAATGGAAGTGAATGGAATGGAGTGGAATCAACACGAGTGGAATGGAATGGAATGCAAAGGAATGGATTGTAATGGAATCAACACGAGTGGAAAGGAATGGAATAGAATGTAGTGGAAAGGAAAGGAATCAACCCGAGTGGAATGGAATGGATTCGAATCTAATGGAATGGAATGGAAAAGAATGGAATGGAATGGAATGGAATGGAATGGAATGGAATGGAATTAACCACACTGGAATGGATTGGAATGGAATGGAATGGAATGCAATGGAATGGAATGGAATGGAATGGAATGCAATGCAATGGAATGGAATCACCCCGAGAGAAATGGAATGGAATGGAATGGAATGGTATGGAATGGAATGGAATGGTATGGAATGGAATGGAATGGAATCAATCCGTGTGGTATGGAATGAAAAGGAATGCAATGGATTGGAATGAACCCGAAAGGAATGGAATACAATGGAATGGAGTGGATTTGAATGGAATTTAATGCAAAGGATTGGAATGCATGGAGTGGAATGGAATCAAACCGAGTGGATCGGAATGGAAAGCAAAGGAATGGAATGGAACAGAATGGAATGGAACAGAATGGTATCAACACGAGTTGAATAGAAAGGAATTCAATGGAATGCAATGGAATGGAATCAAACCGAGTGGAATGGAATGGAATAGAATGGAAGGGAATGGAATGGAATTGAATAACACTGACTGGAATATAATGGAATGGAATGGAATGGAATGGAATGGCACATAATGGAATGGAATTGAATGGAACGAAATGCAATCCACCCGATTGGATGGAATGGAATGTATTGCAATCAACCAGATAGGAATGGAATGGAATGGAATGGATAGGAATGGAAAGGAATGAAATGTAATGGAATCAACGCGAGGCGAATGGAATGAAATGCAATAGAATGGATTGGAATGGAATCAACCGTATGGGAATGTAATGGAATGGAATGGAATTGACTAGTATCAACCCGATTGGAATGGAATGGAATGGAGTGTAATAGAATGGAATGGAATGCAATGGAAAGGAATGGAATGGAATGGAATGGAATGGAATGGAATGGAATGGAATGGAATGGAATGGAAATAACCAGACAGGAAAGGAATGGAAAGGAATGGAATGGAATGGAGTGGAATAGAATGGGAAGGAATCAAGCCGAGAGGAATGGAATGCAATGGAATGGAATGGAATGGAATGCAATCAACCCGAGTAGAATGGAATGGAATGGAATGCAATGGAATCAACCCGAGTGGAAAAGAATGGAATAAAATGCAATGGAATGGAATTCAATGGAATGCATGCAATCATCGTGAGTGGAATGGAATGGAATGGAATGGAATGAAATGGAATGGAAACAACCGAAGTGGAATAGAATGGAAAGGAATGGAATGGAGTCAACAAGAATGGAGAGCAATGGAATGGAACGGAATGGATTGGAATGGAATGGAATCAAGCCGAGTGGAATGGAATGGAACGGAAAGGAATGGAATGGAATGCACTGGGTTGGAATTGAATAGATGGAATGGAAAGGAATAAACGGGAAAGGAACGGAATGGAATGGAATGGAATGGAATGGAATGGAATCAACCTCAGCGGAATGGAATGGAATGCAATGCAATGGAAACGACATGAAAGGAATGGAATACAATGGAATGGAGTGGAATGTAATGGAATGGAACGGAACGGAATCAACCCAAGTGGAAAGGAATGGCATGGAATGGAAGGCAATTGAATGGAATCAAACCAAGTGGAATGCAATGGAATGGAATGAAGTGGAATGGAATGGAATGGAATGAAATGGAATGGAATGGAATGAAATGTACTGGATTGGAATGGAATGGAATCAACTGGATTGAAATGGAATGGAATCAAACCGAGTGGAATGTAACGCAATGGATTGGACTGGAATGGAATAGAATGGAAGGGAATGGAATGGAATGGAATCAACACGAGTTTAATGGAATAGAATGGAATGGATTGGAAAGGAATGGAATGGAATGGTATGGAATGGAATGGAATCAACGCGAGTGTAATCGATTGGAATGCAATGGAATGGATAGGTATGGAATTAACAGGATCGTAATGGAATGGAATGGAATGGAAAGGAATGCAATGGAGTGAAACCAATATGAGTGGAATGGAAAGGAATGGAATGGAATGGAACGAAATGGAATGGAATCAAAACGAATGGAATAGAAGGGAATGCAATGGAGTGGAATGGAATGAAATGGAATGCAATGCATTGGAATGGAATCAACTGGAGTGGAATGGAATGGAATGGAATGGAATTAAATGGAATGGAATCAAACCGAGTGGAATGGAATAGAATGGAATGGAATAGAATCAACAGGACTGGAATAGATTGGAATGGAATGGAATGGCATGGAATGGAATCAACGTGACTGAAATGGAAAGGAATGGACTGGAATGGAAAGGAATGTAATGGAATGGAAAAGAATGGAATGGAATCAACCAGAGTGCAATGGAATGGAATGGAATGGGATGGAATGGAATGGAATGGAAAGGAAAGGAGTCAACCCGAGAGGAATGGAATGGACCGGCAAGGAAGGAAATGGAAAGGAATGGAATGGAATGGAATAAAACGGAAAGAAATTGGATAGAATCAAAGCGAATGTAATGGAATGGAATGGAATGGAATCTAACCGAGTGTAATGCAATGGAAAGGAATGGAATGGAATCAACACAAGTGGAATTGAATGTAATGGAAGGAAATGGAATGGAATGGAAAGGAATGGAAAGGAATGGAATAGAAACAAACCGAGTGGAATGGAATGGAATGGAATGGAATGGAATGCAATGGAATGGAATCAAACCATGTGGAATGTAATGGGATATGAAAGTGATGGAATGGAATGGAATGCAATGGAATGGAATCAACCGGAGTGGCCTGGAAAGGAATGGAATGGAATGCAATGGAATGGAACGGAATGGAATCAAGCTGAGTGCATTGGAATGGAAATGAAAGGAATGGAATGGAATGGAATTCATTGGAATGGAAAGGAATGGAATTCAATGGAGCGGAATCAACCCGAGTGGAATGGAATGGATTGGAATGGAATGCAATGGAATGGAATGGAATGCAATCAAATGCAGTGGAATGGATTGGAAGGGAATTGAAAGTAATGGAATGGAATGGAAACAACTCGAGTGTAATGGAATGGAATGGAAAGAAATGGAATGGAATGGAAAGTAATGGAATGGAAGGGAATCAACCCAAGTGGAATGGTATGGAATGCAATGGAATGGAATGTAAAGGAATGGAATGGAATCAAACCTAGGGGAATGGAATGGAATGGATTGGAATGGAATGCAATGGAAAGGAATGGAATGGAAAGTAATCAACACGAGTGGAAAGGAAAGGAATGGAATCAAATGGAATGGAATCAACCATAGTTTAATGTAAAGAAATGAGATGGAATGGAATGGAAAGGAACGGAATGGAATGGAATGCAATGGAAGGGATTGGAATGGAATGGAATCAAACGGAGTGGAATATAATGGAATGGAATGCAATGGAAGTGAATGGAATTGAGTGGAATCAACGTGAGTGGAATGGAATCGAATGCAAAAGAATGGATTGTAATGCAATCAACACGAGTGGAAAGGAATGGAAAAGAATGGATGGAATGGAAAGGAATCAGCCCAAGTGGAATGGAATGGATTCGAATCGAAAGGAATGGAATGGAAATGAATGGAATGGAATGAAATGGAATGGAATGGAATGGAATCAACCGCACTGGAACGGATTGGAAAGGAATGGAATTTAATGGAATGGAATGGAAAGGAATGGAATCCACTGGAGTGTAATGGAATGGATTTGAACGGAATAGAAAGGAATGGAATAGAATGGAATGGAATGAAACGGAATGGAATCCACTGGAGTGTAATGGAATGGATTGGAAAGGAATGGAATGGAGAGGAGTGGAATAGAATGGAATCAACGCGAGTAGAATGGAATGGAATGGAATTTAATAGAATGGAATGGAATGGAAGGGAATGGAAACAAACACAATGGAATGGAATGGAATGGAATGGAATGCCATTGAATGGAATGCAATGTAATTAACCCGAGTGGAATGGAAAGTAATGGAAAGAAACGGAATGGAATGAATCCGAGTGTAATGGAATGGAAGGGAATAAAATGGACAGGAATTTAATGGAATACACCCAAGTTAAATGGAAAGGAACGGAATGGAATGGAATGGAAAGGAATGGCATGGATTGGAATGGAATCATCCTCAGTGGAACGGAATGGAATGGAATGGAATGGAATGGAATGGAATGGAATGGAAAGCAATGAAATGGAATGGAATCAACCCAAGTGGAATGCAATGGAAATGAATGGAATGAAATGGAAAGGAATGGAATGGAATGGAATCAACCCGAGTGGAATCAATTGGAATGCAATGGAATGGAATGGAATGGAATGGAATGGAGTGGGATGGAATCATCCCGAGTGGAATGGAATGCAATAGAATGGAATGGACTGGAATGGAATCACCCCGAGAGAAATGGAATGGAATGGAATAGAATGGAATGGAATGGAGTGGAATCAATCCGTGTGGTATGGAATGGAATGGAATGCAATGGATTCGAATCAACCCGAAATGTAATGGAATCAAATGGAGTGGATGGAATGGAATAGAATGTAATGGAATGTAATGGAATGGAATGGAATGGAATGGAATGGAATGGAACGGAATGGAATGGAATCAACGCGAGTGGAATAGAATGGAATGCAATGGAATGGATTGGAAAGTAAACAGCTAGAGTGGAATAGAAAGAATGGACTGAAATGCAATGGAATGGAATGGAATGGAATGGAATCAATCCGAGTGGAATGGAATGGAATGGAATGGAATCAACCCCAGTGGAATGGAAAGGAATGGAATGGAATGGAAAGGAATAGAATGGAATGGAATGGAATGCAATCAGCCTGAGTGAAATGGAATGGAACGGAGCGGAATGGAATGGAATGGAAAGGAATAGAATGGAACGGAATGGAACTGAATGGAGTGCAATGGAATGCAATGGAATGGAATGGAATGGAATGGAAGGGAAGGGAATGGAGTGGAATTAACGCCAGTGGAATGGAATGGAATGGAAAGCAATGGAATGGAAGGGAATCAACTCGTGTGGACTGCAAATGAAGGGAAATGAATGGAAAGGAAAGAAGTGGAATGCAATGGAACGGAATGGAATCAACATGAGTGGAATGCAATGGAATGGAATGGAAAGAATGGAATGGATTGGAATGGAATGGAATGGAATGGAATGGAAAGGATTGGAATGGAATGGAATGGAATCCACACTAGTGGAACAGAATGGAACGGAATGGAATGCAGTGGAATGAAATCAAACAGAGTGGAATGGAATGCAATGAAATGGAATGGAATGGAATGGATTGGAATGGAATGGAAACAACCCGAGTGGAATCGAATGGAATGGAATGGAATGAAATGAAATGGAATCAAACCGAGTGGAAAGGAAAGGAATACAATGGAATGTTATGGAATCAACGTGGGTGGAATGGAATGGAATGGAATGGAGTGGAATGGACTAGAATCAACCGGAGTGGAATGGAATGAAATGGAATGGAATTCAAAGGAAATGAATGGAATGTAACGCAATGAAATCAACCCGTTTGAAATAGAATGCAATGGAATGGAAAGGAAAGGTATGGAAAGGAATGGAATGGAATGCAATGGAAGGGAATCAAACCGAGTGGAATGGAATGGAATGGAATGGAGTGGAATGGAATCAACGTGAGTGGAACAGAATGGAATGCAATGGAATGGAATGGAATGGAATGGAACGGAATGAGATGGAATGGAATGGAATGGAATGGAAAGTAATGGATTGGATTGGAATGGAATAGAAAGGAATGGAATCAACCAGGAAGTAATGTAATGAACTGGCTCGTAAGGGAATGCAATGGAATGGAATGGAAGCGAATAGAATGGAATGGAATGGAATGGAATGGAATGGAATGGAATCAACACGGGTGGAATGGAATGGAATGGAATGAAATAGAATGGAAAGAAATGGAATGGAACAAAAGCGAATGGAATGTAATAGAATCCAATGAAATGGAATGTAATGGAATCTAACCGAGTGGAATGGACTGGAATGGAATGGAATGGAATGGAATGGAATGGAATGGAATGGAATCAAGACAAGTGGAATTGAATGGAATGGAATGGAATGGAATAAAGAAGAGTGTATTAGAAGGGAAAGGAAAGGAATGGAATGGAATGGAATGCAAAGAAATGGAATGGAATGGAATGGAATGGAATCAAAACGAATAGACTGGAATGCAATGGAATGGAATGGAATAGAATCAACGCGAGTGCAATACAACGGAATGCAATGGAATGGATTGGAATGGAAACAACCAGAGTGGAATGGAAATGAATGGAATGGAATGGAATGGAATGGAATTTAGTGGAATGGAATCAACACGATTGGAATGGAATGGAATGGTATGGAATGGAATGGAATGGAGTGGAATGGAATGGAATGGAATGGAATGGAGTGGAATGGAGTGGAATGGAGTGGAATGGAATGAACCCGAGAGGAATGCAATGCACTGGCACTGAAGGGAAAGGAATGGAATGGAATGGAGTGGAATGCAATGGAATGGAATCAACAGGACAGGAGTGGAATGGAAAGGAATTGAAACGAATGGAATGGAATGGAATGGAATGCAATGGAATGGAATGGAATGGAATGCAATGGAATACAATGGAATGGAATCAAACCGTGTGAAATGTAATGTAATGGAATGGAATGGAATGGAATGGAATTGAATGCAATGGAATGCAATGGAATGGAATCAAACCGTGTGGAATGTAATGGAATGGAATGGAATGGAATGGAATGGAATGCAATGGAATTAAATGGAATGGAATGGAATGGAAGCAACCCGAGTGAAATGGAAAGGATCAGAATGGAATGGAATGGAATCAAATTCAACGGAATGGAATGGAATGGAATGGAATGGAATGGAATGGAATGGAAAGCAATGGATTGGAATTGAATCATCCCGAGTGGAATATAATGGAGGGGAATGGAATGGAATGGAAAGTAATGGACTGAAATGGAATCATCCCGAATGGAATGCAATAGAATATAATGGAATGGAATGGAAAGGAAAGGAATGGAATGCAATGGAATCAACCCACGTGTAATGGAACGGAATGGAATTCAATGCAATGCAATGGAATTGGATGGGATGCCATCAACCCGAGTAGAGTGGAATGGAATGGATTGGAATGGAGTGGAATGGAATGGAATAAATCTGAGTGGAATGGAATGGAATGGAATGGAATCGAATGGAATGGAATTGAATGGAATGGGAGGGAATCAACCAGAGAGACGTGGAATGCAACGGAATGGAACGGAATGGAATGGAATGAAATGGAATCACGCAGAGAGAAATGGAACGCAAAGGAGTGGAATGGAATGGAATGGAAATAAATGGAATGGAATGAAATGGAATGGAATGGAATGGAATGGAATGGAATGGAATGGAATGGAATGGAATCAACCCGAGTGGAATGGAATGGAATGGAATGGAATGGAATGGAATGGAATCGAATGGAAAGGAATTAAATGGATGGAATCAACGTTAGTGGAATGGAATGGAATGGAATGGAATGGAATGGAATCAACCCGAGTGGAATGGAAAAGAAACGAATTGAAAGTAATGAAATGGAATGGAAGAGGAACACCCCGATTGGAATGGAATGGAATGCCATGAAAAGGAATCGAATGGAATGGAATGGAATCAAGGTGAGTGGAATGCAATGGAATGCAGTGGAATACATTGGAATGGAATCAGCCTGAGTGGAATGGAATGGAATGGAATGGAATGGAATGGAATGGAATTGAACAGAATCAACTCGAGAGGAATGGAATGGAAAGGAAAGGAATGGAATGCAATGGAATGGAATCAAACAGACCGGAATGGAATGGAATGGAATGGAATGCAATCCACAGGTGCGTAATGGAATGGCATGGAATGGAATGGAATGGAATGGAATGGCAGGGCATGGCATGGAATGGAATGGAATGGAATGTAATGGAATGGAATGGAATGGAATGGAGTCACCTCAAGTGGCATTGAATGGAATGGAATGGAATGGAATAAACCCGAGGGGAATGGAATGGAATCCAAATTATTTGTTTGGAATGGAATGGAATGGAATGCAAAGGAAAGGAATGGAGTGCAATGGAATGGAAATCAACCCAAGAAAAATGGAAAGGTATTGAATGAAATGGAATGGAATGAAACGGAATGGAATGGAATGGATTGGATTTGAATCAACCCTTGCGGAAAGGAAAGGAATGGAATGGATTGGAAAGGGATGGAATGGAATGGAAGGAAATGGAATGGAATGGAATCAACCCGAGTGAAAGGGAATAGAACGGAATGGAATGGAATGGAATAGAATGGAATGGAATGGAATGGAAAAGAAAGAAATGGAATCGACACGGGAGAATGAAGTGGATTGGAATGCAATGCAATGGAATGGACTGGAATCAACACGAGTGCAATGCAGCGAAATGGAATGGAATGGAATAGAAAGGAATGGAATGGAAAGGAATGGAAACAACCTTCGTGGCATGGAATGGAATGGAATGGAATGGAATGGAATGGAATCATCAGCTCTGGAATGGAATGGAATGGAATGGAATGGAATGGGATGTAATGGAATCAAAACGGCTGGAATGGAATGGAATGGAATGCAATGGAATGGAATCGAATGTAATGAACCCCAGAGGAATGGAAAGGAATGGAATGGAAAGGAATGGAATGGAATGGAATGGAATGGAATGGAATGGAATGGAATCAACCCGAGAGAATTGAATGGAATGAATGGAACGGAATGGAGTGGATTAAAACACAATGGAATGGAATGGAGTGGAATGCAATGGAAAGGAACGGAATGGAATGGAATGGAATGGAATGGAATGAAATAGAATGGAAATGAAGGAAATGGAATGCAATCAATCGGATTGGAATGTAATGAATGGGAATGGAATGGATGCAATGGAACGGAATGGAATGGAAAGGAATGGAAAGGAATGGAATGGAATGGAACAGAATCATCGCACGTGGAATGGAATGGAATGGAATGGGATGCAATGGAATGCAATGGAAAGGGATGGGATGGAATCAACCCGAGTGGAAAGGAATGGAATGGAATGGAATGGAATGGAATCAAACCGAGAGGAATGGAATGGAATGGAATGGAATGGAATGGAATGGAATGGAATGGAATCAAATGGAATCAAGCTGAAAGAAATGGAATGAAATGGAATGGAATGGAATGGAATGGAACGGACGGCAATCAACTCGAGTGGAATGGAATGGAATGGAATGGAATTGAAAGGAATGCAATGGAAAGGAATGGAATGGAATGGATGGAAACAACGTGAGTTGAATTGAATGGAATGGAATGAAATGGAATGGAATGGAATGGAATGGAATCAACTCGAGAGGATTGCAATTGAATGGAATGGAATGCAATGGAATGGAATGGAATGGAGAGGAATGGAATCAACCCGAGTGGAACAGAATGGAATGGAATGGAATGCAACGGAATGGAATCAACCGAGTGGAATGGAAAAAAATGGAACGGAATGGAATGGAATGGAACGGAATCAACCTGAGTTGAATGCAATGGAATGAAAAGGAATGGAATGGAATGGAATGGAATGGAATGGAATGGAATGGAATGAAACGGAATGGAATGGAATGAAACGGAATGGAATAGAATGGAATGGATTTTAAAGGAATGGAAGGGAATCAACGGAATGGAATGTAAAGGAATGTAATGGTATGAAATGGAATGGAATGGAATAAACCCGAGTGGAAGGGAAGGCTTTGTAAAGGAAAGCAATAGAATGGAATGGAATGCAATAAACCCGAGTGTACTGGAATGTAATGGGATGGAATTAAATGGAATGGAATGGAATGGAATCAACCCAAGTGAAATGGAAAGGATCAGAATGGAACGCAATGGAATCGAATGCAATGGAATGGAATGGAATGGAATCAACCCGAGTGGAAAGTAAGGTAATGGAATTGAATGGAATGGAATGGAATGGAAGGGAAGGGAATGGAAAGGGATGGGATGGAATCAACCCGAGTGGAAAGTAATGGAGTGGAATGGAATGGAATGGAATGGAATGGAGTGGAATGGAATAAAATGGAATGGACTCAACCTGAGTGGAATGGAATGGAAAGGAATGGAATGGAATGGAATGGAATAGAATAGAATGGAATGGAATGGAATGGAATGGAATGAAACCAGCCCGAGTGGAATGGAATAGAACGGAATTGATAGGAATGGAATGGAATGAAATGGAAAAACCCGAGTGGAATGGAATGGAATGGAACGGAATGGAATGGAATGGAACGGAATGGAACCAAGGCGAGTGGAATGGAATGGAATGCAACGTAATGCAATGGGATGGAATCAAGCTGAGTGGAAGGGAATGGAATGGGATGAAATGAAATGGAATGGAATGGAATCAACTAGAGTGGAATGCAGTGGAACGGAATGTAACGGAATGGAATGGAAAGAAATCAAACAGACTGGAATGGAATTGAATGGAATGGAATGGAATGGAATGGAATGGAATGGAAAGAATTCAATGGAATCCACACGAGTGGAATGGAATTGAATGGAATGGAATCCACACGAGTGGAATGGAATGGAATGGAATGGAATGGAATGGAATGGAATGGAATGGAATGGAATGGAATGGAATAACCCCGAGTGAAATGGAATGGAGTGGAATGCAATGGAATGGAATGGAATGGAAAGGAATGGAATCAATCCGAGTGGAATGGAATGGAATGGACTGGAATGGAATGGAATTGACTGGAATCCAAGTAATTGGATTGGAATGGAATGGAATGGAATGAGATGGAATGGAATGGAATGGAGTGCAAAGGAATGGAATGGAATGGAATGCAATGGAAAGGAATGGAATAGAATGGAATGGATTTGAATCAACACATGTGGAAAGAAAAGGAATGGAATGCAATGGAATGGAATGGAATCCACCCGAGTGAAATGGAGTAGAATGGAATGCAATGGAATGGAATGGAGTGGAATGGAATGGAATCCACCCAAGTGAAATGGAGTGGAATGGAATGGAGTGGAATGGAATGGAATAGAATGGAATGTAATGGAATGGAATGGAATCCACAAGAATTGAATGAAATGGAATGGAATGGAATGGAATGGAATCAAACCGAGTGGAATGGAATGGATCGGAATGGAATGGAATGGAATGGAATCAACACGAGTGGAATAGAATGCAATGCAATGGAATGGATTGGAATGGAAACAACAAGAGTGGAATAGAAAGGAATGGAATGGAATGCAATGGAATGGAATGGAATGGAATGGAATGGAATCACACCGAATGGAATGGAATGGAATGGAATGGAATGGAATCAACCCTACTGGAATGGAAAGGAAAGGAATGGAATGGAATGGAATGGAATGGAATGGAATGGAATGGAATGGAATCAGCCTGAGTGAAATGGAATGGAATAGAGTGGAATGGAACTGAACGGAGTGGAATGGAATGGAATGGAACGGAATAGAATGGAATGGAATGGAGTGGAATTAACGCGAGTGGAATGGAATGGAATGCAATGGAGTGGAAAGCAAAGGAATGGAATGGAATCAACACGTTAGGAAAGCAAATGAATGGAATGGAATGGAAAGGAAAGGAAAGGAGTGGAATGAAATGGAATGGAATGGAATCAACACGAGTGGAATGCAATGGAATGGAACGGAATGGAATGGAATGGAATCCACACGAGTCGAACAGAATGGAATGGAATGGAATGCAGTGGAATGAAATCAAACCGAGTGGAATGGAATACTATGGAATGGAATGGAATGGAACGGAATGGAATGGAATTTAACAGAATCAACCGGAGTGGAATGGAATAGAATGCTATTCAAAGGAATGGTATGGAATGGAATCAACCAGAGCAGAATGTAAAGAAATGCAATGGAATGGAATGTAAGGCAATGGATTGCAATGGAATGGAAACAACCCGAGTGGAATCAAATGGAACGGAATGGAATGAAATGGAATGGAATCAACCCGAGTGGAAAGGAAAGGAATGAAATGGAAAGGAATCGTATCAACGTGGGTGTAATGGAATGGAATGGAATGGAGTGGAATGGAATGGAATCAACCGGAGTGGAATGGAATGAAATGGAATGGAATTCAAAGGAAAGGAAAGGAATGGAATTCAAAGAAAACAATGCAATGAAATGCAATTAAATCAACCCGTTTCAAATAGACTGCAATGGAATTGAATGGAAAGGATTGGAATGGAATGCAATTGAATGCAATGGAAGGAAAACAAACCGAGTGGAATGGAATGGAATGGAATGGAATGGAATGGAATGGAATGGAAAGGAATAGAATGGCATGGAATGGAATCAACTAAAGTGGAATGGAATGGAATGGAATGGAATGGAATGGAATGGAATGGAATGCAATCAACCTCAGTGGAACAGCAAGGAATGCAATGGAATGGAATGGAATGGAATGGAATGCAATGGAATGGAATGAGATGGAATGGAAAGGAATGGAAAGGAATGCAATCAACCCGAGTCCAATGGAATGGAATGGAATGGAATGGAATGGAATGGAATGGAATGGAATGGAATGGAAAGTAATGGATTGGACTGGAATGGAATAGAAAGGAATGGAATCAACCAGAAAGTAATGTAATGCACTGGCACGTAAGGGAATGCAATGGAATGTAATGGAATGGAATAGAATGGAATGGAATGGAATGGAATGGAATGCAATGGAATGGAATCAACACGGGGGTAATTGAATCAAATGGAATGAAATAGAATGGAAAGAAATGGGTTGGAGCGAAAGCGAATGGAAAGTAATGGAATGCAATGAAATGGAATGGAATGGAATCTAACCGAGTGAAATGGAATGGAATGGAATGGAATGGAATGGAATAAGCACAAATGGAATTGAATGCAATGGAATAGAATGGAATGCAATGGAATGGAAAGGAAAAAAATGGAATAGAAACAACTCGAGTGGAACGGAACGCAATGGAATGGAATGGAATGGAATGCACTGGAATGAAATCAAACCTTTTCGAATGGAATGGAATGGAATGGAATCGAATGGAATGGAAAGGAATCAACCGGAGTGGAATGGAATGGAATGCAATGGAATAAAGCACAGTGTATTAGAAGGGAAAGGAAAGGAATGGAATGCAATGGAATGGAATGGAATGCAATGGAAAGAAATGGAATGGAATCAAAACGAGTGGACTGGAATGGAATGGAATTGAATAGAATAAACGCGAGTGGAATACAACGGAATGCAATGCAATGGATTGGAATGGAAAAAATCAGAGTGGAATCGAAATGAATGGAACGGAATGGAGTGGAATGGAATGGAATGGAATCACCACGATTGGAATGTAATGTAATGGAATGGAATGGAATGGAATGGAGTGGAATGGAAAGGAATGGAATCAACCTGAGAGGAATGCAATGCACTGGCACTTAAGTGAATGGAATGGAATGGAATCAACAGGACTGGAGTGGAATGGAAAGGAATGGAATGGAATGGAATGGAATGCAATGCAATGCAATGCAATGCAATGGAATCAAACCGTGTGGAATAAAATGGAATGGAATGGAGTGCAATGGAATGGAATGCAAACAAACGGAGTTGAATGGAGTGGATTGGAATGGATTGCAATGGAAAGGAATGGAATGGAACCAAATAAAGTGTATCAGAATGGAAAGGAAACGAAAGGAATGGAATGGAATTGATTGGAATAGAATGGAATGGAATAAAATGGAATAAAATGGAATCAAAAAGAGTGGAATGGAATGGAATGGAATCAACGCGAGTGGAATAGAATGGACTGCAATGGAATGGATTGGAATGGAAACTGCCAGAGTGGAATGGAATGGAATGGAATGGAATGGAACGGAATGGAATGGAATGGAATCAACCCGAGTGGAATGGAATGGGATGGAATGGAATGGAACGGAATGGAATGGAATAGAATGGAACGGAATCAATCAGAGTGGAATGGAAAGGAATGGAATGTAATGGAATGGAATAGAATAGAATGGAAAGGCATGGAATCATCATGAGTGAAATGGAATGGAACGGAGTGTAATGGAATGGAATGGAAAGGAATGGAATGGAATGGAATTCAACTGAACGGAGTGGAATGTAATGTATGGAATGGAATGGAATGCAATAAACGCGAGTGTAATGGAATGGAATGGAAAGGAATGGAATGGAATGGAATTGAACTGAATGGAGTGGAATGTAATGTATGGAATGGAATGAAATGGAACAGAATGCAATTAACACGAGTGCAATGGAATGGAATGGAATGGGAAGCATTGGAATGGAATGGAATCAACCAGTTTGGAATGCAAATGAATGGCATGGAATGGAATGGATTGGAATGGAATGGAATCAACACGAGTGGAATGCAATGGAATGGAATGGAATGGAACGAAATCGAATGGAATGGAATGGAATGGAATCAACATGAGTGGAACTGAATGAAATGGAATGGAATGCAGTGGAATGGAATCAAACCGAGTGGAATGTGAAGGAATGGAATGGAATGGAATGGAATGGAATGGAATGGAATGGAATTTAACAGTATGAACCGGAGTGGAATGGAAAGGAATGCTACGGAATGGAATGGAATGGAATGGAATCAACTGGAGTGGATTGGAATGAAATGCAATGGAATGGAATGCTATGGAATGGAATGGAATGGAATGGAAAGGAATGGAATGGAATGGAATGAAAAGGAATGGAATGGAAAGGAATGGAATCAAACCGAGTGGAATGGAATGGAATGGAATAGAATGGCATGGAATGAAATGCAATGGAATCAACTCAAGTTAAATGTCAAGGAATGGAATGGAATGGAATGGAATGGAAGGGAATGTCATAGAATGGAATAGAATCAAGTCGAGTGGAATGGAATGGAATGGAATACAATGGAATGGAATGGAATGCAATGGAATGGAATGGAATACAATGGAATGGAATGGAATTCAATGGAATGGAATGGAATACAATGGAATGGAATGGAATGCAATGGAATGGAATGGAATGCAATGGAATGGAATGGAATGCAATAGAATGCAATGGAATGGAAGGGAATGTAATAAACCCGAGTGGGAAAGAATGGAATGCAATGGAATAGAATGGAATGGAATGGAAAGGAATGGAATTGAATGGAATGGAATGGTTTGGAATGGAATGGAATCAAGCAGAAGGGAATGGAATGCAATGGAATGGAACGCAATGGAATGGAATAAAACCGAGTGGAATGGAATGGAATGGAATCAACCGGAGTGGAATTGAATGGAATGGACTGGAGTAGATTGGAATGGAATGGAATGGAGTAGAATGGAATGGAATGGAATGGAATCAACCCGAGTGGAATGGAAGGCAATTGAATGGAAATGAATGGAATGGAATGGAACGGAATGGAAATTAAAGGAATGGATTGGAATGCAAAGGAATGGAATTTAATCAACCAGAGTGGAATGGAATGGAATGGAATGGAATCAACCCGAGTTGAATGAAATGGAATGGAATGCAATGCAATGGAAAGGAATGGAATGGAGTGGAATGGAATGGAATGGAATCAACCCGAGATGAATGCAATGCACTGGCAGGTAAGGGAATGCAATGGAATGGGATGGAATCAAAGAGAATGGAATGGAATGGAATGGAATGGAATGGAATGGAATCTAACCGAGTGCAATGGAAAGGAATGGAATGGAATGGAATCATACGAGTGGGATGGAATGTAATGAAATGGAATGGAATGGAATGGAACGGAATGGAATTGAATGGAATGGAATGGATTGGCATGGAATGGAATCAACACGAGTGGAATAGAATGGAATGCAATGGAATGGATTGTAATGGAAACAACCCGAGAGGAATGGGAAGGAATGGAATGGAATGGAATGGAATGAAATCCACCTGAGAGGAATGCACTTGAATTGAATGGAATGGAATGGAAAGGAAAGGAATGGAATTTAATGGAATGGAATGGAATGGAAAGGAATCAACCCGAGTGGATTGAAATTGAATGGACTAGAATGCAATGGAATATAATGGATTGGAGTGGAATGGAATCAACCTGAGTGGAAGAGAATGGAATCAAATGGAATGCAATGGATTGGAATCAAACAGACTGGAATGGAATGGAGTGGATCGGAATGGAATGGAATGGAATGGAACAGAATCAACAAGAGTGGAATGGAAAGGAATAGAATGGAATGGAATGGAAAGGAATGGAATGGAATGGAATGGAATGGAATCGAATGGAACGGAATGGAATGGAATGGAATGGAATGGATTTTAAAGGAATGGAATGTAGACAACCGAGTGGAATGTAAAGGAGTGGAATGGAATGGAATGGAATGGAATGGAATGGAATGGAATGGAATTAACTCGAGTGGAATGGAATGGAATGGAATGGAAAGGAATGGAGTGGAATGGAATGGAGTGGAATGGAATGGAATGGAGTGGAATGGAATGGAATGGATTGGAATGGAATGGAATGGAATGGATGGAATCAACCTGAGTGGAATGGAATGGAATGGAATGGAATCAACATGAGTGGAATAGAATGGAACGGAATGGAACGGAATCAATCCGATTAGAATTTAAAAGAAAGTAATGGAAAGGAATGCAATGGAATGGAATAGAAACAACCCGATTTGAATGGAAGGGAATGCAATGAAATGGAATCGAATGAAATGGAATGGAATGGAATGGAAACAACCAGACTGGAATGGAATGGAATGGAAAGGAATGGAATGCAATGGAATGGAATCAAACAGACTAGAATGGAATGGAATGGAATGGAATGGAATGGAAACCACTCCAGTGTAATGGAATGGCATGGATTGTAATGGAATGGAATGGAATGGAACGGAATGGAATGGAATGGAATGGAATCACTTTGAGTGGCATGGAATGGAATGGAATAGAATGGAATGGAATGGAGTAAACCCGAGTAGAATGGAATGGAATGCAATCCAACTGATTGAATTGGAATGGAATGTAATGGAATGCAATGGAATGGAATGGAGTGCAATGGAATGCAATGGAGTGGAATCAACCCGAGAGAAATGTAAAGGAATGGAAATGAATGCAATGGAATGAAATGGAATGGAATGGAATGCAATGGACTTGAATCAACCCATGCGGAAAGGGAAGGAATGGAATGGATTGGAATGGAATGGAGTGGAATGGAATGGTATGGAATCAACTCGAGTGAAATGGAATAGAACGGAGTGGAATGGAATGGAATGGAATGGAATGGAATCAACACGAGTGGAATGAAGTGGAATGGAATGCAATGCAATGGAATGGAATGGAATCAACCCGAATGCAATGTCGTGGAATGGAAGGCAATCGAATGGAAATTAATGGAATGGATTGGAATGGAAAGGAATGGCATGGAATCAACCCGAGTGGAAGGGAATGGAATGGAGTGGAATCAACCCGAGTGGAATGGAATGGAATGGAGTGGAATGGAAAGGAATGTAATGGACTGGAATGGAATGGATCGGAATCAACCAGAGAGGAATGCCATGCACTGGCAGGTAAGGGAATGCAATGGAATGGGATGGAATCAAAGAGAATGGAATGGAATGGAATGGAATGGAATGGAATGGAATGGAATCTAACCGAGTGGAATGGAATGGAATGGAATAGAATGGAATCATACGAGTGCAATGGAATGTAATGAAATGGAATGGAATGGAATGGAATGGAATGGAATTGAATGGAATGGAATGGACCGGCATGGAATGAAATCAACGCGAGTGGAACAGAATGCAATGCAATGGAATGTATTGTAATGGAAACAACACGAGAGGAATGGAAAGGAATGGAATGGAATGGAATGGAATAGAATGGAATTCACTCGAGTGTAATGGAATGGAATGGAATGGAATCGAATGCAATGGAATCAAACCGAGTGTAGTTGATTTGAATGGAATGGAATATAATGGAAAAGAATGGAATCAACCCGAATGGAATGGAAAGGAATACAATGGAATAGAAAGTAATGGAATGGAATTGAATCAACCCACGTGGAATGGAACGGAAAGGAATGGAATGGAATGGAATGGAATGGAATGGAACGGAATCAAACAGACTGGATTGGGACGGAATGTAATAGAATGGAAGGGAAAGGAATGGAATGGAATGGAATCCAATCGAGTGTAATGGAATGGAATGGAATGGAATGGAATGGAATGGAATGGAATGGATGGAATCAACATGAGTGGAACGGAATGGAATGGAATTGAATGAAATCAAACCAAGTGGAATAGAATGGAATGGAAAAATCCTGAGTGGAATGGAAAAGAAAGGAATGGAAAGGAATGCAATGGAATGGAAAAGAAACAACTCGAGTGGAATGGAATTTAATGCAATGAAATGGAATCGAATGCAATGGAATCGAATTCAATGGAATGGAATCAAGGCGGGTGGCATGGAATGGAATGTAGTGGAATGGATTCGAATGGAATCATCCTGAGTGGAATCGAATGGAATGGAATGGAATGCAATGGAATCCTCTCAAATGTAATGGAATTGCATGGAATGGAATGGAATAGAATTGAACGGAATGGAAGGAATCAACCTGAGTGGAAGGGAATGGAATGGAATAGAATGCAATGGAATGGAATGGAATGAAATGGAATCAAAACGAGTGGAATGCAATGGAATGGAATGGAACGGAATCAACAAGAGTGGAATAGAAAGGAATGCAATGGAATGTATTGGAATGCAAACAACCCCAGTGGACAGGAAAGGAATGCAATGGAATGGAATGGAATGGAATACAAACGAATCAACCCGAGTGGAATTAAATGGAATGGAATGGAAGGGAATGGAATGGAATGGAATCAACCCGAGTGGAATGCAAAGGAATGGAATGGAATAGAATGGAATGGAATGGAATGGAATCAACCTGAGTAAAATGGAATGGAACGGAGTGAAACGGAATGGAACGGAATGGAATGGAACGGAGTGTAATGGAATGGAACGGAATGGAATAGAAGGGAATGGAATGGAAGGGAATGGAATTAACGCGAGTGGAATGGAAAGCAATGGAACGGAACAGAAAGGAATGGAAAGCAATGGATGGAATGGAATCAACCTGAGAGGGATGCAATTGAAATGAATGGAATGGAATCAACCTGAGAGGGAAGCAATTGAAATGAATGGAATGGAATGGAAAGGAAAGGAATGGAATTTAATGGAATGGAATGGAATGGAATGGAATCAACCCGAGTGGATTGCAATTGAATGGAGTAGAATGCAATGGAATATAATAGATTGGAGTGGAATAGAATCAACCCAAGTGGAAGAGAATGGAATCGAATGGAATGCAATGGATTGGAATCAAACCGAGTGGAATGGAATGGAGTGGAATAGAATGGAATGGAATGGAATGGAACGGAATCAACAAGAGTGGAATGGAAAGGAATAGAACGGAATGGAATGGAAAGGAATGGAATGGAGTGGAAAAGAAGGGAATGGAGTGGAATGGAATGGAATGGAATGGAATGCAACGGAATGGAATGGAACGGAATGGAATTTAATGGATTTTAAAGGAATGGAATGTAGTCAACCGAGTGGAATGTAAAGGAATGGAATGGAATGGAATGAAATGGAACGGAATGGAATGGAATTAACCCGAGTGGAATGGAATGGAATGGAATGGAATGGAAAGGAATTGAGTGGATTGGAATGGAATGGAATGGAATGGAATGGATTGGAATGGAATGGAATGGATGGAATCAACCTGAGTGGAATGGAATGGAATGGAATGGAATGGAATGGAATGGAATGGAATCTAACCGAGTGGAATGGAATGGAATGGAATCATACGAGTGGCATGAAATGTAATGAAATGGAATGGAATGGAATGGAACGGAATGGAACCAAGGCCAGTGGAATAGAAAGGAATACAATGGAATGTATTGGAATGCAAACAACCCCAGTGGATATGAAAGGAATGCAATGGAATGGAATGGAATACAAAGGAATCAACACGATTGGAATGGAATGGAATGGAATGGAATGGAATGGAATGGAATGGAATCAACGTGAGTAAAATGCAATGGAATGGAGTGGAATGGAATGGAACGGAATGGAATGGAACGGAGTGTAATGGAATGGAACGGAATGGAATAGAATGGCATGGAATGAAATGCAATGGAATCAACTCACGATTAATGAAATGGAATGGAATGGAATGGAAGGGAATGTAATAGAATGGAATAGAATCAAGCCGAGTGGAATGGAATGCAATGTAATGCAATGGAATGGAATGGAATGCAATGGAATGGAATGGAATTCAAAAGAATGGAATGGAATGCAATGGAATGGAATGGAATGCAATGGAATGCAATAGAATGGAACGGAATGTAATAAACCCGAGTCGAAAAGAATGGAATACAATGGAATGCAGTGGAATGGAAAGGAATGGAAAGGAATGGAATGGAATGGTTTTGGAATGGAATGGAATCAAGCAGAGGGGAATGGAATGCAATGGAATGGAACGCAATGGAATGGAATAAAACCGAGTGGAATGGAATGTAATGGAATAAACCGGAGTGGAATGGAATGGACTGGAGTGGAGTAGAATGGAATGGAATGGAATCGAATCAACCCGAGGGGAATGGAAGGCAATTGAATGGAATGGAATGGAATGGAACGGAATGGAAATTAATGGAATGGATTGGAATGGAAAGGAATGGAATGTAATCAAACAGAGTGGAATGGAATGGAATGGAATGGAATCAACCCGAGTTGAATGAAAAGGAATGGAATGGAATGGAATGGAATGGAATGGAATGGAATGGAATGGAAAGGAATGGAATGGAGTGGAATGGAATGGAATGGAATGGAATCAACACCAGAGGAATGCAATGCACTGGCAGGTAAGGGAATGCAATGGAATGGGATGGAATCAAAGGGAATGGAATGGAATGGAATGGAATGGAATGGAATGGAATGGAATCAAACCGAGTGGAATGGATTGGAATGGAATGGAATGGAATCATACCAGTGGAATGGAATGTAATGAAATGGAATGGAAAGGAATGGAACGGAATGGAATTGAATGGAATGGAATGGATTGGCATGGAATGGAATCAACGCGAGTGGAATAGAATGGAATGCAATGGAATGGATTGTAGTGGAAACAACCCGAGAGGAATGGAAAGGAATGGAATGGTATGGAATTGAATGGAATGGAATGGAATAAAATTCACTCGAGTGTAATGGAATGGAATGGAATGGAATCCAATCGAGTGTAATTGAATGGAATGGAATGCAATGGAATGGATGGATTCAACGTGAGTCGAATGGAATGGAATAGAATGGAATGCAATGGAATGGAATCAAACCAAGTGGAATAGAAGGGAATGGAATGGAATGGAAAAAACCCGACTGGAATGGAAATGAAAGGAATGGAAAGGAATGCAATGGAATGGAATAGAAACAACCTGAGTGGAATGGAATTTAATGCAATGGAATGGAATCGAATTCAATGGAATGGAATCAAGGCGGGTGGCATGGAATGGAATGCAGTGGAATGGATTCCAATGGAATCATCCTGAGAGGAATGGAATGGAATGGAATGGAATGGAATGGAATGGAATGGAATGGAATGGAATTCACTCGAGTGTAATGGAATGGAATGGAATGGAATCGAATGCAATGTCATCAATGCGAGAGTAGTGGAATGGAATGGAATGGAAAGGAATGGAATGGAATGGAATGGAATTGAATGGAATGGAATGGAATGGAATCACCCAGAGTGGAATGGAAAGGAATGGAATGGAATGGAATGGAATAGAATATAATGGAGAGTCATGGAATCATCATGAGTGAAATGGAATGGAACAGAGTGTAATGGAATGGAATGGAAAGGAATGGACTGGAACGGAATGGAACTGAACGCAGTGGAATGGAATGGAATGGAATAGAATGGAAAGGAATGCAATTAACGAGAGTGGAATGGAATGAAATGGGAAGCATTGGAATGGAATGGAATCCACCAGTTTGGAATGCAAATGAATGGAATGGAATGGAATGGATTGGAATGGAATGGAATCAACACGAGTGGAATGCAATGGAATGGAATGGAATGGAATGGAATGGAATGAAACAGAATGGAATCAACACAAGTGGAACTGAATGAAATGGAATGGAATGCAGTGGAATGGAATCAAACCGAGTGGAATGGGATGGAATGGAATGGAATGCAATGGAAAGAAATGGAATGGAACGGAATGGAATTTAACGGTACGAACCGGAGTGGAATGGAATGGAATGCTAAGGAATGGAATGGAATGGAATGGAATGGAATGGAATCAACTGGAATGGATTGGAATGAAATGCAATGGAATGGAATGGAATGGAATGGATCAGAATGGAATGGAAACAACCCAAGTGGAATGGAATGGAATGGAATGGAATGGAATGGAATGGAATGGAATGGAATCAACCCGAGTGGAATGAAATGGAATGGAATGGAATGGAATGGAATCAACACAATTGGAATGGAATGGAAAGGAATGGAAAGGAATGGAATTAACCAGAGTGCAATGGAATGGAATGGAATGGTATGGAATACAATGGAATGGAATCAAATGGAAGGCAGTGAAATCAACCCGTGTGGAATAGAATGGAATGGAATGGAATGGAATGGAATGGAATGGAATGGAATGAAAAGGCATGGAATGGAATGGAATGGAATCAAACCGAGTGGAATGGAATGGAATGGCATGGAATAGAATGGCATGGAATGAAATGCAATGGAATCAACTCAACTTTAATGGCATGGAATGGAATGGAATGGAAGGGAATGTCATAGAATGGAATAGAATCAAGTCGAGTGGAATGGAATGGAATGGAATGCAATGGAATGGAATGGAATGCAATGGAATGGAACGGAATGTAATAAACACGAGTTGAAAAGAATGGAATGCAATGGAATGAAATGGAATGGAAATGAATGGAAGGGAATGGAATGGAATGGTTTGGAATGGAATGGAATCAAGCAGAGGGGAATGGAATGCAATGGAATGGAACGCAATGGAATGGAATAAAACCGAGTGGAACGGAATGGAATGGAATCAACCGGAGTGGAATGGAATGGAATGGAATGCAGTAGAATGGAATGGAATGGAATCAACCCATGTGGAATGGAATGCAACTGAATGGAATGGAATGGAATGGAACAGAATGGAAATTAACTGAATGGATTGGAATGGAAAGGAATGGAATGTAATCAACCAGAGCGGAATGGAATGGAATGGAATGGAATCAACCCGAATTGAATGAAATGGAATGGAATGGAATGGAAGGGGAAGGAATGGAATGGAGTGGAATGGAGTGGAATGGAATGGAATGGAATAAACCCGCGAGGAATGCAATGCACTGGCAAGTAAGGGAATGCAATGGAATGGGATGGAATCAAAGAGAATGGAATGGAATGGAATGGAATGGAAAGGAATCTAACCGAGTGGAATGGAATGGAATGGAATGGAATGGAATGGAATGGAATGGAATGGAATGGACCGGCATGGAATGGAATCAACCTGAGTGGAATAGAATGGAATGCAATGCAATGGATTGTAATGGAAACAACCCGAGAGGAATGGAAAGGAATGGAATGGAATGGAATGGAATGGAATGGAATGGAATGGAATGGAATAGAATGGAATGAAATTCACTCGAGTGTAATGGAATGGAATGGAATGGAATCGAATACAATGGAATCAAACCGAGTGTAGTTGATTGAAATGGAATGGAATATAATGGAAAAGAATGGAATCAATCCGAGTGGAAAGGAAAGGAATGGAATGGAATGGAATAGAAAGTAATGGAATGGAATTCAGTTAACCCACGTGGAATGGAATGGAATGTAATGGAATGGAATGGAAAGGAACGGAATCAATCAGACTGGATTGGGATGGAATGGAATGGAAGGGGATGGAATGGAATGGAAGGGAATGGAATGGAATGGAATCCAATCGAGTGTAATGGAATGGAATGGAATGGAATGGAATGGAATGAAATGGAATGGAATGGAATGCAATGGACTTGAATCAACTCATGCGGAAAGGGAAGGAATGGAATGGATTGGAATGGAATGGAATGGAATGGAATGGAATGGAATGGAATGGTATGGAATCAACTCGAGTGAAATGGAATAGAACGGAATGGAATGGAATGGAATGGAATGGAATGGAATGGAATGGAATGGAATCAACACGAGTGGAATGAAGTGGAATGGAATGCAATGCAATGGAATGGAATGGAATCAACCCGAATGCAATGTCGTGGAATGGAATGCAATCGAATGGAAATTAATGGAATGGATTGGAATGGAAAGGAATGGAATGGAATCAACCCGAGTGGAAGGGAATGGAATGGAGTGGAATCAACCCGAGTGGAATGGAATGGAATGGAATGGAGTGGAATGGAACAGAATGGAAAGGACTGGAATGGAATGGATCGGAATCAACCTGAGAGGAATGCAATGCACTGGCGGGTAAGGGAATGCAATGGAATGGGACGAAATCAAAGAGAATGGAATGGAATGGAATCTAACCGAGTGGAATGGAATGGAATTGAATCATACAAGTGGAATGGAATGTAATGAAATGGAATGGAATGGAATTGAATGGAAAGGAATGAATTGGCATGGAATGGAATCAATGCGAGTGGAATGGAATGGAATGCAACGGAATGGATTGTAATGGAAACAACCCGAGTGGAATGGAAAGGAATGGAATGGAATTGAATGGAATGGAATTGAATAGAATTCACTAGAGTGTAATGGAACGGAATGGAATGGAATCGAATGCAATGGAATCAAACCGAGTGTAGTGGATTGGAATGGAATGGAATATAATGGAAAAGAATGGAATCAACCCGAGTGGAATGGAATGGAATGGAATGGAATGGAATGGAATGGAATGGAACCGCACGGAATCAAACAGACTGGAATGGGACGGAATGGAATGGAATGGAATGGAATGGAATGGAATGGAATCCACTCGAGTGTAATTGAATGGAATGGAATGGAATGGATGGAATCAACGTGAGTGGAATGGAATGGAATAGAATGGAATGGAATGGAATGGAATCAAAGCAAGTGGAATGGAATGGAATGGAATGGCATGGAATGGAATGGAATGGAATGGAATGGAATGGAATAAACCCGAGTGGAATGGAAAAAAAAGGAAAGGAAAGGAATGCAATGGAGTGGAATAGAAACAACACGAGTGGAATGGAATGTAATGCAATGAAATGGAATCGACTGCGGTGGAATGGAATCAAAGCGGGTGGAATGGAATGGAATGCAGTGGAATGGATTCGAACGGTATCATCCTGAGTGAAATGGAATGGAATGGAATGGAATGGAATGGAATCAACCTGAGTGGAATGGAATGGAATGGAATAGAATGCAATGGAATGGAATTTAATGGAATGGAATCAAAACGAGTGGAAAGGAATGGAATGGAATGGAACGAAATCAAT
Source organism: Pan paniscus (assembly GCF_029289425.2). Classification (NCBI taxonomy): domain Eukaryota; kingdom Metazoa; phylum Chordata; class Mammalia; order Primates; family Hominidae; genus Pan; species Pan paniscus. The sequence continues at coordinate 36,497,325 of NC_073270.2, forward strand.
GCCAGTGGAATAGAAAGGAATGCAATGGAACGTATTGGAATGCAAACAACCCCAGTGGACAGGAAAGGAATGCAATGGAATGGAATGGAATGGAATACAAAGGAATCAACCCGAGTGGAATGGACTAGAATGTAATGTAATGGAATGGAATGGAATGGAAATGAATTAACTCGAGTGTAATGGAATGGAAAAGAATGGTATCAAATGCAGTGGAATCAAACCGAGTGTGGTGCAATGGAATGGATTGGAAAGAAATGGAAAAGAATGGAATGGAATTAACCCGAGTGGAATGGATAGGAATGCAATGGAATGGAATGGAAAAGAATGGAATGGAATGGAATGGAATCAGCCTGAGTGAAATGGAATGGAATGGAGTGGAATGGAATAGAGTGGAATGGAACGAAATGGAAACGAAGAGAGTGGAATGGAATGGAATGGAATGGAATGGAATGGAATGGAATGGAATGGAATCAACACGAGTGGAATGAAGTGGAATGGAATGCAATGCAATGGAATGGAATGGAATCAACCCGAATGCAATGTCGTGGAATGGAATGCAATCGAATGGAAATTAATGGAATGGATTGGAATGGAAAGGAATGGAATGGAATCAACCCGAGTGGAAGGGAATGGAATGGAGTGGAATCAACCCGAGTGGAATGGAATGGAATGGAATGGAGTGGAATGGAACAGAATGGAAAGGACTGGAATGGAATGGATCGGAATCAACCTGAGAGGAATGCAATGCACTGGCGGGTAAGGGAATGCAATGGAATGGGACGAAATCAAAGAGAATGGAATGGAATGGAATCTAACCGAGTGGAATGGAATGGAATTGAATCACACAAGTGGAATGGAATGTAATGAAATGGAATGGAATGGAATTGAATGGAAAGGAATGAATTGGCATGGAATGGAATCAATGCGAGTGGAATGGAATGGAATGCAACGGAATGGATTGTAATGGAAACAACCCGAGTGGAATGGAAAGGAATGGAATGGAATTGAATGGAATGGAATTGAATAGAATTCACTAGAGTGTAATGGAACGGAATGGAATGGAATCGAATGCAATGGAATCAAACCGAGTGTAGTGGATTGGAATGGAATGGAATATAATGGAAAAGAATGGAATCAACCCGAGTGGAATGGAATGGAATGGAATGGAATGGAATGGAATGGAATGGAATGGAACCGCACGGAATCAAACAGACTGGAATGGGACGGAATGGAATGGAATGGAATGGAATGGAATGGAATGGAATGGAATGGAATCCACTCGAGTGTAATTGAATGGAATGGAATGGAATGGATGGAATCAACGTGAGTGGAATGGAATGGAATAGAATGGAATGGAATGGAATGGAATCAAAGCAAGTGGAATGGAATGGAATGGAATGGCATGGAATGGAATGGAATGGAATGGAATGGAATGGAATGGAATAAACCCGAGTGGAATGGAAAAAAAAGGAAAGGAAAGGAATGCAATGGAGTGGAATAGAAACAACACGAGTGGAATGGAATGTAATGCAATGAAATGGAATCGACTGCGGTGGAATGGAATCAAAGCGGGTGGAATGGAATGGAATGCAGTGGAATGGATTCGAACGGTATCATCCTGAGTGAAATGGAATGGAATGGAATGGAATGGAATGGAATCAACCTGAGTGGAATGGAATGGAATGGAATAGAATGCAATGGAATGGAATTTAATGGAATGGAATCAAAACGAGTGGAAAGGAATGGAATGGAATGGAACGAAATCAATGCCAGTGGAATAGAAAGGAATGCAATGGAACGTATTGGAATGCAAACAACCCCAGTGGACAGGAAAGGAATGCAATGGAATGGAATGGAATGGAATACAAAGGAATCAACCCGAGTGGAATGGACTAGAATGTAATGTAATGGAATGGAATGGAATGGAAATGAATTAACTCGAGTGTAATGGAATGGAAAAGAATGGTATCAAATGCAGTGGAATCAAACCGAGTGTGGTGCAATGGAATGGATTGGAAAGAAATGGAAAAGAATGGAATGGAATTAACCCGAGTGGAATGGATAGGAATGCAATGGAATGGAATGGAAAAGAATGGAATGGAATGGAATGGAATCAGCCTGAGTGAAATGGAATGGAATGGAGTGGAATGGAATAGAGTGGAATGGAACGAAATGGAAACGAAGAGAGTGGAATGGAATGGAATGGAATGGAATGGAATGGAATGGAATGGAATTAACGCTAGTGAAATGGAATGGAATGGAATGGAATGGAATGGAATGGAATGGAATGGAATCGAAAGCAATGCAATGGAATGGCATCAACCCGAGTGGAATGCAAATGAATGGAGTGGAATGAAAAAGAAAGGAAAGGAGTGGAATGGAATGGAATGGAATCGAATCGAATGGAATGAACAAGAGTGGAATAGAATGGAATGGAATGGAATGCAGTGAAATGGATTCAAACCGAGTGGATTGGAATGGAATGGAATGGAATGGAATGGAATGGAATGCAATCAACCCGTGTGAAATGGAATGCAATGCAATGGAATGGAATGGAATGGAATGGAATGGAATGGAATGGAATGGAATGGAATCAAGCTGAGTGGAATGGAATGGAAAGGAATGGAATGGAATGGAATGGAATGGAAAGGCTTGGAATCAACCCGAGTGGAATGGAATGGAATGGAACGGAAAGGAACGGAATGGAATGGAATGGAAACAAACCGAATGGAATGGAATGGAATCAAGGCGAGTGAAATGGAATGGAATGCGAAGGAATTCACTGGAATGGAATCACCCTGAGTGGAATGGAATGGAATGGAATGGAATGGAATGGAATGGAATGGGATGGAATCAACTCGAGTGGAATGCAGTGGAATGGAATGGAATGAACTGCAGTGGAACGGAATCAAACAGACTGGAATGGAATGGAATGGAATCGAATGGAATGGAATGGAAAGAAACGGAATGGAATCCACTCGAGTGTAACAGAATGGAATGGAATGGAATGGAATGGAATTGAATGGAATGAAATCACCCCGAGTGAAATGGAATGGAATGGAATGGAATGGAATGGAATGGAATGGAATGGAATCCAACTAATTGGATTGGAATTGAATGGAATGGAATGGAATGAGATTTACTGGAACGGAAGGGAATGGAATGCAATCTCCCCGATTGGAATGTAATGGATAGGAATGGAATGGATGCAATGGAATGGATTAGAATGGAATGGAATGGAATGGAATGCAAAGGAATCGAATGGAATGGAATGGAATGGAGTGGAATCATCCCACGTGGAATGGCATGGAATGGAATGGTATGGAATGGAATGGAATGGAAAGGGATGGGATGGAATCAACTCAAGTAGAATGGAATGCAGTAGAATGGAATGGAATGGAATGGAATGGAATGGAATGGAATGGAAAGGAGTGGAAGGGAATGAAATGAAATGGACTCAACCTGAGTGGAATGGAACGGAAAGGAATGGAATGGAATGGAATCAACCCGAGTGGAATGGAATGGAATGGAATGGAATGGAATTAAATCAACACGAGTGGAAAGGAATAGAAAGGAATGGACAGGAATGGAATGGAATTGAATGGAAAGAACCCGAGTGGAATGGAATGGAATGGAATGGAATGGAATGGAATGGAATGGAATGGACGGGAATGGAATGTAACTGAATGGAATCCAACTAATTGGATTGGAATGGAATGGAATGAGATGGAATGGAATGGAATGGAGTGCAATGGAATGGAATGCAATGGAATCAAACCGAGTGGAATGTAAAGGAATGGATTTAAATGGAATGCAATGGAATGGAATTGAATGGAATGGAATGGAATGAAATGGAATGGACTTGAATCAACACTAGAGGAAAGAAAAGGAATGGAATGGAATGGAGTGGAATGGAATGGAATCAACCCGATTGAAATGGAATAGGATGAAATGGAATGGAATGGAATGGAATGGAATGGAATGGAATGGAATACAATGGAATGAAATGGAATGGAATCCACCGGAGTGGAATGAAATGGAATGGAATGGAGTGGAATGGAATGGAACGGAATGGAATGGAATGGAATCAACACGAGTGTAATGCAATGAAATGGAATGGAATGGTATATGAAGGAATGGTATGGAATGCAATGGAATCAACACCCGTGTTATGGAATGGAATGGAAAGGAATGGAATGGAATGGAATGGAAGCTACTCGAGTGGAAAAAATGGAATGAAATGGAATGGAATTTAGTGAAATGGAATGGGATGGAATGGAATCAACCTGGGCGAAATGTACTGGAATTGTATGGAATGGAATGGAATGGAATAGAATGGAATCAACCCCAGAGGATTGGAATGTAATGGCATGGAATGGAATGGAATGGAATGGAATCATCAGGAGTGAAATTGAATGGAATGAATGGATGGGAATACAGTGGAATAAACTCGAGTAGAATGTAATGGAATAGAGTAGAAAGGAATGGAATACATTGCTTGGAATCAGATGGAACGGAATCAACTGGAATGCAATGTTATGTAATGCAATGGAATAGAATGGAATGGAATGGGATAGAATGGTATGGAATGGAATGGAATGGAATGGAATGGAATGGTATGAAATTGAATCAACCTGAGTGGAGCGGAATGGAAAGTAATGGAATGCAATGGAATGGAATGAATGGAATGGAATGGAATTAATGAAATGGAATGTAATGGAAAGGAATGGAATCCAATCAACGCGAGAGGAATGGAATAGAATGGAATGGAGTGGAATGGAATGGAATCAACCACAGTGGATTGGAAATGAATGGAATGGAATTGAATGGAGTGGAATGGAATGGAATGAAAAGGAATGGAATGGAATGGAATGGAATCAACTGGAGTGGAATGGAGTGGAATGGAATGGGAACAACTGAAATGCACAGGAATTGACTGGAATGCAATGGAATGGAATCAACCCGAGTGGAATAGAATGGAATGGAATGAAATGGAATGGAATTGAATCAACTGGAGTGGAATGGAATGCAATGGAATGGATTGGAATGGAAACAGGCCGAGTGGAATGGAAAGGAATGGAATGGAATGAAATGGAATGGAATGGAATGGAATGGCATGGCATGGCATGGAATCAACACGAGGGGAATGGAATGGAATGGAATGGAATGGAATGGAATGGAATGGAATGGAATGGAATTCACTCAACTGTAATGGAATGGAATGGAATGGAATCGAATTCAATGGAATCAAACCGAGTGTAGTGCAATGGAATGGAATGGAATGGAATGGAATGAAATGAAATGGAATGGAATGAAATGGAATGGAATCAACCTCAGTGGAATGGAAAGGAAAAGTATGCAACGGAATGGAATGGAAACAACCCGAGTGGAATGGAATGGAATGGAATGGAATGGAATGGAATGGAATGGAACCAACACGAGTGGAATGGAATAGAAAGGAATGGAAAGTTATGGAATGGAATGGAGTGGAAACAACCAGAGTGGAATGGAATGGAATTGAATGGAATGGAATGGAATAGAATCAAGGCGAGTGGAATGGAATGGAATGCAATGGAATGGACTGGAATGTAATCAACCTGAGTGGAATGGACTAGAATGGAATGGAATGGAATGGAATCAACTCGAGTGGAATCAAACAGACTGGAATGGAATGGAATGGAATGGAACGGAATGGAAGGGAATGGAATGGAATGGAATTCGCTCGCGTGTAATGGAATGGAATGGAATGGAATCAAATTCAGTGGAATCAAACCGAGTGTAGTGGAATGGAATGGAATGGAATGAAATTGAATGGAAAGGAATGGAATGGAATGGAATTAACCAGAGTGGAATGGAAAGGAATGGAATGGAATGGAATGGAATAGAATGGGATGGAATGGAATGGAATCAGCCTGAGTGAAATGGAATGGAACGGAGAGGAATGGAATGGAATGGAATGGAAAGGAGTGGAGTGGAATGGAATGTAAAGGAATGGAATGGAAAGGAATGGAACTGAACAGAGTGGAATGGAATGGAATGGAATGGAAAGAAACAAAATAGAATGAAATGGAATGTAATGAAATTAACGTGAGTGGAATGGAATGCAATGGAATGGAATGGAATGGAATGGCATGGAATGGAATGGAAAGAAACAAAATAGAATGAAATGGAATGTAATGAAATTAACGTGAGTGGAATGGAATGGAATGGCATGGAATGGCATGGAATGGAAAGCAATGGAATGGAATGGCATGGAATCAACCCGAGTGGAATGCAATGGAATGGAATGGAATGGAATGGAGTGGAATGGGTTTGAATGGAATCAACCCGAGTGGAATGCAACGGAATTGAAAGGAATGCAATGAGTTGGAATGGAATGGAATCGAATAAAATGAAATGGAATAGAATCAACAGGAGTGGAATGCACTGCATTGGAATGGAATGCAGTGGCATGGAATGAAATGGAATCAAAGCGTGTGGAATGCAGTGGAATGGAATGGAATGTTGTGGAATGGAATGTCATCAACGCGGGTGGAAAAGAATGAAATGGAATGGAATGCAATGGAATGGAATGGAACGGAATGGAATCAAAACGAGTGGAATGGAACGCAATGGAATCAACACAGGTGGAATAGAATGGAATGCAATTAAATGGATTGGAATGGAAACTAGCCGAGAGGAATGTAAATGAATGGAATGAAATGGAATGGAATGCAATGGAATGGAATGGAAAGGATTCAACTTGAGTGGAATGAAATGGAATGGAATGGAACGGAATGGAATGGAATGCAATGGAATGGAATTCATTCGAGTGTAATGGAATGGAACGGAATAGAATGGAATCAAATGCAAAGGAATAAAACCGAGTGTAGTGGAATGGAATGGAATGGAAGGAAATGGAATCGAATGGAATGGAATGCAATGGAATGCAATGGAATGGAATGGAATCAACGCGAGTGGAATAGAATTTAAAGGAATGGAATGGAATGGAATGGAATGGAATGGAATCAACTCGAGTGGAATGGAATGGAATGGAATGGAATGGAATGGAATGGAATGGAATCAAGGCGAGTGGAATGCAATGGAATGCAATGGAATGGACTGGAATGGAATCTCCCCGAGTGAAATGAAATGGAATGTAATGCAATAGAATGGAATGGAATGGAATCAACAAGATTGGAATGGAATGGAGAGGAATGGAATGGAATGGAATGGAATGGAATGGAATGGAATGGAATGGAATGGAATGGAGTAAAATGGAATGGAATCAACCCGAGTGGAATGAAGTGGAATGGAATACAATGGAATGGAATGGAATCAACCCGAGTGGAATGCAATGGATTGGAATGGAATGAAATGGAAAGGAATGGAATGGAATGGAATGGAATCAACCTGGGTCGAATGGAATGCAATGGAACGGAATGTAATGCAGTGGAATGGATTGCAATCAACCGACTGGAATGTAAAGGAATGGAACGGAATGCATTGGAAAGGAATGGAGTGGAATGAAATGGGATGGAATGGAATCAACCAGTGTGGAATGGAGTGGAATGGAATGGAATGGAGTGGAATGGAATGGAATGGAATGGAATCAACCCCAGAGCAATGGAATGTATTGGAATGGAATGGAATGGAATGGAACGGAATCAACAAGAGAGAATTGAATGGAATGAATGGGTTGGAATGGAGTGGAATTGAACAGAGTTGAATGGAATGGAATGGAATGGAATGGAATGGAATGGAATGAAGTGGAGTGGAATCAACCCAAGTGAAAAGGAAAGGAACGCAATGGAATGGAATGGAATGCGATGGAATGGAAAGGAATGCAATGGAATGGAAAGGAATGGAATCATCCCGATTGGAATGGAATGGAATGGAATGGAAGGGAATGGAATGGAATGGACTGAAATGGAATGTAATCGAATTCACCCGAATATAATGCAATGGAATAGAATGGAAAGTTATGGAATGGAGGGGAATGGAATTAACCAACGTGGAATGGAATGGAATGGAATGGAATGAGATGGAATGGAATGGAATGGAATGGAAAGGAATGAGATGGAATGCAATGGAATGGATTGGAATGAGATGGAATGCAATGGAATGGAATGGAAAGTGATGGGATGGAATCAACCCGAGTGAAATGGAATGGAATGGAAGGGAATGGAATGGAAAGGGTTGGAATGCAATGAAATGGAATGGAATCAACCCGAGAGGAATGCCACGCAATGGAATGGAATGCAATGGAAGGGAATGCAATGGAATGGAATGGAATGCTATCAAACCGAGTGGAATGGAATGGAACGTAACGGAATGGAATCTACACGAATGGAATGGAATGGAATGGAATGGAATGAAATGAAATGGAAGCAACCCGAGAGGAATGCAACGCAATGGAGTGGAATGGAATGGAAGGGAATGCAATGGAATGGAATGGAATGCAATCACCCCGAGTGGAATGGAATGGAATGGAACGGAATGGAATGGAATGGAGTGAAATGGAATGGAATGGAATGAATGGAATGGAATGGAATGCAATCAACACGAGTGGAATGGAATTTAAAGGAATGGAATAGAATGGAATGGAATGGAATCAACCCGTGTGGAATGGAATGGAATGGAATGGAATGGAATGGAATGGAATGGAATGGAATGGAATCAAGGTGAGTGGAATGGAATGGAATGCAATGGAATGGAATGGAATGGAATCACACCGAGGGAAATGTAATGGAAACTAATGCCATGGAATGAAATGGAATGGAGTCAACAAGATTGGAATGGAATGGAGTGGAATGGAATGGAATGGAATGGAATGGAATGGAATGGAATGGAATGGAATGGAAACAAACCGATTGGAATGGTATGGATTGGAATGGAATGGAATGGAATGGAATCAACTGAAGTGGAATAGAATGGAATCGAATGGAATGGAATGGAATGGAATGGAGTGGAATCAAAATGAGTGAAATGGAATGAAATGGAATGGAATCAAACCGAGTGGAATGTAAAGGAATGGAATGGAATGGAATGGAATGCAATGGAATAGAATGGAATGGACTTGAATCAAGACTTGTGGAAAGGAAATGAATGGAATTGAATGGAATAGAATGGAAATAACCCGAGTGAAATGGCATAGAACGGAATGGAATGGAATGCAATGGAATGGAATGGAATGCAATGGAATGGAATGGAATGGAATGTTATGGAATGGAATGGAATCCACCGAGTGGAATGAAATGGAATGGAATGCCATGGAATGGAATGAAATGAACCCGAGTGGAATGCAATGAAATGGAATGGAATGGAATATAAAGGAATGGTGTGGAATGAAATGGAATCAATCCCCATGTAATTGAATGGAATGGAAAGGAATGGAAGGGAATGGAATGGAATGGAATGGAATGGAAGCAACTAGACTGGAATGGAATTCATTGGAATGGAATGGAACTTAGTGGAATGCAATGGGATGGAATGGAATCAACACGGGTGAAATGTAATGTAATGGTATGGAATGGAATGGAATGGAATGGAATGGAATGGAATCAATCCCAGAGGAATGGAATGTAATGGAATAGAATGGAATGGAGTGGAACGGAAAAAAACAGTGTGGAATGGAATGGAATGAATGGATTGGAATACAGTGGAATATTCTCGAGTGGAATGTAATGGAATGTAATGGAATGGAGTGGAATGGAATGGAATGCAATGAAATGGAATCTCACGGAATGGAATCAACTGGAATGCAATCTAAAGGAATGGAATGGAATACAGTGGAATGGAATGGAATGGAAAGGAATGGAATGCAATGGAATGAAATGGAATGTAATGGAATGAAATTGAATGCAATAAATGCGAATGCGATGGAATGGAATGGAATGGAATGGAATCAACCAGAGTGGAATAGAATGTAATGGATGGGAAATGAATGGAATGGAATGGAATGGAATGGAATGGAATGGAATGGAATGGAATGCAATGCAATGGAATGGAACGGAATGATATCAACTGGACTGGAATGGAATTAAAGGGAATGGAAAAAACAGGAATGGAATGGAATTGACTGGAATGGAATGGAATGGAATAAACCCGAGTGGAATGCAATGGAATGGAATGAAATGAAATAGAATTGAATCAAAGAAAGTGGAATGAAACGGAATGTAGTGGAATCAACCCGAGTTGAATGGACTGGAATGGAATGGAATGGAATGGAATGGAATGGAATTCAAAGGAATCCAATGGAATGGAAACAACTTGAAAGGAATGGAATGGAATGGAATGGAATGGAATGGAATGGAATGGAATGGAATGAAATGAAATGGAATCGAATGGAATGGTATGGAATCAACGCGATTGGAATGGAATGGAATGGAATGGAATGGAATCAACTGGAGTGGAATGGAATGGAATGGAATGGAATCAGCTGCAATGGAATGGAATTGACTGGAATGGAATGGAATGGAATGGAATGAACCCTAGAGAAATGGAATGGAATGGAATGAAAAGTAATGGAATTGAATCAATCGGAGTGGAATGGAATGGAATTAAATGGAATGCAGTGGAATCAATATAATGGAATGGAATGGAATGGAATCAACGGGAGTCGAATGGAATGGAGTGGAATGGACTGGAATGAAAGGCAATGGAGTGGAATCAACCAGAGTTGAACGGAATGGAATGATATGGAATGGAATGGAATGGAATGGAGAGGAATGGAATTCAAAGGAATCGAATGGAATGGAATCAACTGGAATGGAATGGAATTGATTGAAATGGTATGGAATGGAACAGAATGGAATGGAATAGAATGAAATGGAATCAACCCGAGTGTTATGTAAAGGAAAGGAGAGAAAAGGAATGGAATGGAAATGAATGGAATAGAATTGGAATGGCATGGAATCTACGCAAGTGTAATGCAATGGAATGGAATGGAATGGAATGAAACAGAATGGAATGGAATGGAATGGAATGAAACAGAATGGAATGGATTAAAATGGAATACAATGGAAGGGAATGGAATGGAATGGAATGAAATGGTATCACCCGAGTGTTATGTAAAGGAAACGGAAGAAATGGAACGGAATGGAAATGAATGCAATAGAAATGGAATGGAATGGTGTCTACGCAAGTGTAATGGAATGGAATGGAATGGAATGGAATGGAATGGAATGGAATGGAATGGAATACACCGGAGTGGAAAGGAATGAAATGGAATGCAGTGGAATGGAATGGAGTGGAATGGAATGGAATGGAATGGATTCAACACGAATGTAATTGAATGGAAAGGAATCAAACCGATTGGAAAGGAAGGGATTGGAATAGAATGGAATGGAATGGAATGGAATGGAATGGAATGGAATGGAATGGAATGGAATGGAATCAACCCAAGTGGAATAAAATCGAACAGAATGGAAGGGAATGGAATGGAATGGAATGGAATGGAATGGAATCAAGACGAGTGGAAAGGAATGGAATGGAATGAAATGGAATGGAATGGAATCAAGACGAGTGGAATGGAATGGAATGCAATGGAAACAATCGGTATGGAATGGAATGGAATGCAATCGAATGGAATCAACAGGAAAGGAGTGGAGTACAATTGACTGGAGTGGAATGAAATGGAATGGAATGGAATCAACAGAGAGGAACGGAATGGAATGCAATGGAATGGAATTGAATAGAATGGAATGGAAACAACACAAGTGGAATGAAATGACATGGAATGGAATGGAATGTAAAGGAATGGAATTAAATGGAAAGGAATGGAATGAAATGGAATCAACCCGAGTGGAATGCAATGGAATGGAGTGGAATGGAATGCAAAGGTATTGAATGGAATCAACCCGAGTGGAATGAAACGGAATTGAATGGTGTGGAATGAGTTGGAACGGAATGGAATGGATTTGAATGGAATGGAATGGAATCAATGCGAGTGGAATAGATTGGAATGGAACTCAGTGCTGTGGAATGGAATGTCATCAACCCGAGTAGAATGGAATGGAAGGGAATGACATGGAATCCATTGCAATGGAATGGAATGCAAGGAATGGAATGGAACGGAATCAACTAGAATGGAATGGATTGGAATGGAATGGAATTGAATGGAATGGAATGGAATCAACCAGAGTGGAAAGGAATGGAATGCAATGGAATGGAGTGGAATGGAATGGAATGGAATGGAATCAACCAGAGTGGAAAGGAATGGAATGCAATGGAATGGAGTGGAATGGAATGGAATGGAGTGGAATGGAATAAATCCGAGTGGAATGGAAAGGAACGGAATGGAATGGAATGGAATGGAATGGAATGGAATGGAGTAGAATGGAATGGAACGGTATGGAATGAACCTGAGTTGAATGGAATGGAATGGAATGGAATGGAATGGAATGGAATGGAATGGAATGGAATTCAATCAACCTGAGTGGAATGGAATGGAATGAAAAGGAATGGAATCCAACGGAAAGGAATGGAACGGAATGGAATGAAGACGAGTGGAATGGAAGGGAATGGAATGCAATGGAATCGAAAGGAATGGAATGGAGTGGAATGGAATCAGCCGCAATTGAAAGTAATGGAATGCAATGAAATGGAATCAACACGAAAGAAATGGAATACAATGGAATGTAGTGAAATGGAATGGAATCAACAGAATAGAAAGATATGGAATGCAATGGAAAGGAGGGGAATAGAATTGAACGGAATGGAATGGCATGGAATGGAATGGAATGGAATCGAATGGAAAGAAATGGAATCGAATGGAATGGAATGGAATCAACCCGAGTGGAATGGAATGCAATGGATTGGACTAGAATGGAATTGAATGGGATGGAATCAACACGAGTGTAATGGAATGGAATGGAATGGATAGGAAAGGATTGGAACGGAATGGCATGGAATTGAATGGAATTGAATCAATGCGAGTGAAATTGAATGGAATGCAAGGGAATGGATTGGTATGGAATCAACAAGATAGAAATGGAATGGAATGTAATAGAAAGGAATGGAATGGAATGGATTCAACATGAGTGGAATGGAATGGAATCAAAACGAATGGAATGGAATGGAATGCAATGGAGTGGAATGGAATGAAATGGAATGCAATGCAATGGAATGGAATCAATCGGACTAGAAAAGAATGCAATGGAATAGAATGCAATGGAATGGAATCCAACCGAGTGGAATGGAATAGAATGCAATGAAATGGAATCAACTGAAATGGAATGGATTGGATTGGAATGGAATGGCATGGAATGGAATCAACGTGAGTGAAAAGGAATGGAATGGACTGGAATGGAAAGGAATGGAAGAGAATGGAATAGAATGGAATGGAATCAACCAGAGTACAATGGAATGGAATGGAATGGAATGCACTGGTATGGAATGGAATGGCATCAACGCCAGTGGAATGCAATGGAAAGGAATGGAATAAACCGGAGTAGAATGGAATGGAGAGGAATGAAATTGAATGAACTGGAATGGAAGGGAATGGAATGGAATCGAATGGAATGGAATGGAAGGGAATGGAATGAAACGAAATGGAATGGAATCAACGTGACTAGAACGGAATGGAATGAAATGCATTCGAATAGAATCAACGTGGGTGGAATGGAATGGAATGGAATGGAATGGAATGGAATCAACCTGAGTGGAGTGGAATGGAATGGAATGGAAAAGAATGGGATGGATTGGAATGGAATGGAATGGAATCAAAGTGAGTGGAATGGAATGGAATGGAATGGAATGGTATCCATCCAAGGGGAATGGAATGGAATGGAATGGAATGGAATGGAATGGAGTGAAACGGATTGAAATGGAATTTAATGGAATCGATAAGAATGGAGTGGAACGGAATGTAATGGAATGGATTGGAATGGAATGGAATGGAATGCAATCCACCCATGCCGAAAGGAATACAATGGAATTGAATGGAACAGAATGGAATGGAAAGAAATGGAATGGAATAGAAAGGAGTGGAATGGAATCAACTGGAATTGAATGGAATGGAATGGAATGGAATGGAATGCAATGGAATGGAATCAAAGCGAGTCGAATTGAATGGAATGGAATGGAATGGAATCAAAACGAGTGGAATGGAATGTAATGGAATGTAATGGAACGGAATGCAATGGAATCAAACCGAGTGTAATGGAAAGTAATGGAATGGAATGAAATGGAATGGAATGGAATGGAATGAAATGGAATGGAATGGAATGGAATGGAATGGAATGGAATGGAATGGAATGGAAACAACCCGAGTGGAATGGAATGGAATGGCATGGCATGGCATGGAATGGAATGGAATGGAATCAACGCGAGTGGTATGGAATGGAATGCAAACGCATGTATTGGAATGGAATAAACAGGAATGGAATGGAATGGAATCAACTGGAGAGGAATGGAGTGGAATGGAGTGGAATGGAATGGAATGAATTGGAATGGAATAGAAAGGAATGGAATGGAATGGATTGGAATGGAATGGAATGGAAAGGAAGCGAATGGAATGGAATCAACCCTACTATAATGGAATGGAATGGAATGGAAATAATGGAGTGGAATGGAATCAACTCGAGTGGATTGGAATGGAATGGAATAGACCGGAATGGAATCAACCCAAGTGGAACGGAATGGAATGCAATGGAATGGAATGGAAAGGAATGGAATGGAACCAAACCGAGTGGAACGGAAAGGAATGGAATGGAATAGATTGGAACGGAATGGAATGGAATGGAATCAAGCAGAGTGGAGTGGAAAGGAAGGTGATGGAACAGAATGGAATCTAAAGAATGCAAAGGAATCAAAGGGCATGGAATGGAATGGAATAAAAAGGAGTGGAATATAATGGAATGGAATGGATTGCAATGGAATGGAATGGAAAGGAGTGGAATCAACGCGAGTGGAATGGAATGGAATGCAATGGAATCAAAGGGAATGGAATGGAATGGAATGGAATGGAATCAATCCGTGTGGAATGGAATGGAATGGAATGGAATGGAATGGAATGGAATGGAATCGAATGGAATGGAGTGGAATGGAATGGAATGGAATGGAATCGAACGGAATGGAATGGAATGGAATTCAATGGAATGGAATCGAAAGCAATCAACCAGACTGCCATGGAATGGAATGGAATGGAAAGGAATTGAATGGAAAGAAAAGGAATGGAATGCAAAGGAATGGAATGGAATCCACTGGAGTGTAATGGTATGCAATGGAAAGGAATGGAATGGAATGGAGAGGAATGCAATAGAATCAACCCGAGTAGAATGGAATGGAATGGAATGGTATAGAATGAAATGGAATGGAATGGAATCAAATCAAACCCAGTGAAATGGAATGGAATGGAATGCTATGGAATGGAATTGAATGGAATTAACAAGGGTGGAATGCAATGGAATGGAATGGAAAGAAATGGAATGGAATGGACTGAACCCGAGTGTAATGGAATGGAATCGAATGAAATGGAATAGAATGGAATGGGATCAACCACAGTGAAATGGAAAGGAATGGAATGGAATGTAATGGAATGAAATGGAATGGATAGGAAAGGAATGCAATGGAATGGAATGCAATGGAATGGAATCATCCCGAGTGGAAAGGAATGGCATGGAATGGAATGCAAATGAATGGAATAAAACAGAGTGGAATGGAATAGAATGGAAAGGAATGGATTGGAATGGAAGCCACCCGAGTGGAAAGGAATGCAATGGAATTAAATGGAATAGAATGGAATTGAAAGCAATGGAATGGAATGGAATGCAATAGAATGGAATGGAATGGAATCAACTGGAAATGAATGGAATAGAATGGAATAGAATCCAATGGAATGGAATAAAAGCGAGTGGAATTCAATTGAATGGACTGGAATGCAATGGAATGGAATCAAAACGAGTGGAATGCAATCTAATGGAAAGTAATGGAATGGAATGGAATGGAATCAACCCGAGTGGAATGGAATGCAATGGAATGGAATGGAATGGAATGGAAACAACCCAAGTGGAATGGAATGGAATGGAATGGCATGGCATAGAATGGAATGGAATGGAATGGAATCAAAGCGACTGCTCTGGAATGGAATGCAAAGGCATGTATTGGAATGCAAAGGCATGTATTGGAATGCAATAAACCGGAATGGAATGGAATGGAATCAACTAGAGTGGAATGGAGTGGAATGGAGTGGAATGGAAAGGAATGAATTGGAATGGAATAGAAAGGAATGGAATGGAATGGAATGGAATGCAATGGAATGGAATGGAAGCGAATGGAATGGAATCAACCCGACTGGAATGGAATGCAATAGTATGGAAATAATGGAATGGAATGGAATCAACTCGAGTGTAATGGAATGGAATGGAATGGAATGGAATGGAATGGAATGGAATGGAATGGAATAGACCGGAATGGAATCAACACAAGTGGAATGGAATGAAATGCAATGGAATGGAATGGAAAGGAATGGAATGGAATCAAACCAAGTGGAATGGAAAGGAATGGAATGTAATGGACTGGAAAGGAATGGAATGGAATGGAATCGACCAGAGTGGAATGGAAAGGAATGTGATGGAATAGAATGAAATAGAATGGAATGGAATGCAATCGACGGGCATGGAATGGAATGGAATCAAACGGAGTGGAATATAATGGAAAGGAATGGAATGGAATGGAATGGAAAGGAGTGGAATCAACGCGAGTGGAATGGAATGGAACGCAATGGAATCAAAGGGAATGCAATGGAATGGAATGGAATCAACCCGTGTGCAATGGAAAGGAATGGAATGGAATGGACTGGAATGGAATCAACCAGACTGCCATGGAATGGAATTGAATGGAAAGGAATTGAATGGAATGTAAAGGAATGGAATGCAATGGAATGGAATGGAATGGAATGGAGAGGAATGGAATAGAATCAAACCGAGTAGAATGGAATGGAATGGAATGGGAGAGAATGACATGGAATGGAATGGAATCAAATCAAACCCAGTGGAATGGAATGGAATGGAATGCTATTGAATGGAATTGAATGGAATTAACACGAGTGGAATGCAATGGAGTGGAATGGAAAGAAATGGAATGGAATGGAATATACCTGAGTGTAATGTATTGGAATGGAATGAAATGGAACAGAATGGAACGGAATAAACCCGAGTGAAATGGAAAGCAATGGAATGGAATGGAATGGAATGGAATGGAATGGAATGGAATGGAATGGAATGGAATGGAATGAAATGGAATGGAATCATCCCTAGTGGAGAGGAACGGCATGGAATGGAATGCAAATAAATGGAATCAAACCGAGTGGAATGTAATAGAATGGAATGAAATGGAATGGAATGGAATGAAATGGAAGCCACCCGAGCGGAAAGGAACGCAATGAAATTAAATGGAATAGAATGGAATGGAAAGCAATGGAATGGAATGCAACGGAATAGAATGGAGTGGAATTTAATCAACAGGAATTGAATGGAATGGAATGGAATGGAATGCAATGGAATGGAATCAAACGGAGTGGAATGGAATAAAATGGAATGAAATAGAATGGAAAGGAATGGAATCAAGCCGAGTGGAATGGAATGCAATGGATTGGACTGGAATAGAATGGAAGGGAATGGAATGGAATCAACACGAGTTTAATGGAATGGAATGAATTGGAAAGGAAAGAAATGGAATGGCATGGAATGGAATGGATTGGATGAATGCGAGTGGAAACGAATGGAGTGCAATGGTATGTATTGGTTTGGAATCAACAAAATTGTAATGGAATGGAATGGAATGGAAAGGGATGGAATGGAATGGAATCAACACGAGTGGAATGGAATTGAATGGAATGGTATCAAACTGATCAGAATATAATGGATTGTAACTGAATGGAGAGGAACGGAAAGAATCAACCCAAGTGTAATGGAATGGAATGGAATGGGATGGAATGGAATGGAATGGAATGGAATGCAATGGATTGGAATAAAGATGAGTGGAACGTAATGGAATGGAATGGAATGGAATGAAAACACCCGGAATGGAATGGAATGGAACGCAATCGAATGGAATCAACAGGAAAGGAATGGAATACAATGGAATTGAGAGGAATGAAATGGAATGGATTGGAATCAACCGAGTGCCACGGAATGGAAAGCAATTGAATGGAATGAAATAGAATCGAATGGAATGGAATGGAATCAACACAAGTGGTATAGAATAGAATGGAATGGAATGGAATTTAAAGGAATGGAATGGAATGAAGTGGAATCAACCCGAGTGAAATGCAATGGAATGGAATGGAATGGAATGGAATGGAATGGAATGGAATGGAATGAGATTGAATGGAATCAACCCGACTGGGATGGAACGGAATTGAATGGAATGGAATGAGTTGATATGGAATGGAATAGAATGGACTGATATAGAATGGAAAGGGATCAACGCGAGTGGAATGGAAATGAATGGAATAAACCGGAGTGGAATGGAATGGAGAGGAATGTAATAGAATGGAATGGAATGGAATGGAATGGAATCACCGAGAGTTGAATGGAATGGAGTGGAATAGAATGGAATGGAATGGAATGAAATCAACCCGTGTCATGTAGAATGGAATGGAATGGAAAGGAAAGGAATGGAATGGAATGGAATGGAATCAACGTGAGTGGAATGGAATGGTATCCATCCAAGGGGAATGGAATGGAATGGAATGGAATTGAGGGAAACAGAACGGAATGGAATTGAATGGAATCAACACGAATGGAGTGGAGTGGAATGGAATGGAATGGAATGGAATGGAATGGAATGGAATGGAAGGGAATCGACCCGAGCGGAAAGGAAAGCAATTTAATTAAATGGAATGGAATAGAATGGAATGGAATCAAATGGAATGGAATGGAATAGAATGGAATGGAACGGAATCAACTGGAATTCAATGGAATGGAATGCAATGGAATGCAATGGAATGGAATCAAAGCGAGTGGAATGGAATGGAATGGAATGGAATAGAAACGAGTGGAATTGAATGTAATGCATTGTAATGGAATGGAATTTAACGGAATCAACCCTAGTGGAATGGGAAGGAATGGAATGGAATGGAATGGAATGCAATGGAATTGAATGGAATGGAATAAACCCGAGGGGAATGGAATGGAATGGAATAAACCCGAGGGGAATGGAATGGAATGGAATGCCATGGGATGGAATGGAATGGAATGGAATGGAATAAACCCGAGGGGAATGGAATGGAATGGAATGCCATGGCATGGAATGGAA
Organism: Pan paniscus; assembly: GCF_029289425.2. Taxonomy (NCBI): domain Eukaryota; kingdom Metazoa; phylum Chordata; class Mammalia; order Primates; family Hominidae; genus Pan; species Pan paniscus. The sequence continues at coordinate 36,516,567 of NC_073270.2, forward strand.
AGGAATGTAATCAACGCGAGAGATATGGAATGAAATGCAAAGGCATTTATTGGAATAGAATAAACCGGAATGGAATGGAATGGAATGCAATGGAATCAACTGGAGTGGAACGAAATGGAATGGATTGGAATGGAATGGAATGAATTGGAAAGGAATGGAAAGGAATGTAATGGAATGGATTGGAATTGAATGTAAAGGAATCGAATGGAATGGAATAAACCCAATTGGAATGGAATGGAATGGAATGGAAAGGATTGGAATGGGATGCAATCAACTCGAGTGGAATGGAATGGAATAGAATGGAATGGAATGGAATGGAATGCAATGGAACGGAATAGAACGGAATGGAATCAACTCAAGTGGTATGGAATGGAATGCAATGGAATGGAATGGAAAGGAATGGAATGGAATCAAACTGAGTGGAATGGAAAGGAATGGAATGGAATGTATTGGAATGGAAGGGAATGGAATGGAATCAAGCAGAGTGTAATGGAAAGGAATGTGATAGAAAGGAATGGAATGGAATGGAATGGAATGGAAGGGAATGGAATGGAATGGAATTAAAAGGATTGGAATATAATGGAATGGAATGGAAGGGAACTGAATGGAATGGAGTGCCATCAACGCGAGAGAAAAGGAATGGAATGCAAAGGAATGGATTGTAATGGAATCAACCCAAGTGGAAAGGAATGAAATAGAATGGAATGGAATGGAATGGAATGGAATCAACACGAGTGGAATGGAATGGAATGGAATCGAATGGAATGGAAAGGAATGGAATGGAATGGAATGGAATGGAATGCAATGGAATGGAATGGAACCAACCGGACTGCCATGGAATGGAATGCAATGGAAAGGATTTGAATGGAATGGAAAGGAATGGAATGGAATGGAGAGGAATGGAATGGAATCAACCCGAGTAGAATAGAATGGAATGGAATGGAATGGAATGGAATGGAATCAAACCCAATGGAATGGAATGGAATTAACATGATTGGAATGCAATGGAGTGAAATGGAAAGGAATGGAATAGAATCAACCCGAGTTGAATAGAATGGAATGGAATGCAATGGAATGCAATGGAATGGAAACAAACCAAGTGCAATGGAATGGAATGGAAAGGAGTGGAATGGAATGCAATGGAAAGGAATGGAATGGAATGGAATCAAACTGAGTGGAATATAATGGAATGGAATGGAATGGATTGGACTGGCATGGAATGGAATGAATTGAATGGAATGGAATGGAATCACCCCGAGTCGAATGGAGTGGAATGGAATGGAATGGAATAAAATGGATTTGAATGGAGTGTAATGGAATGGAATCAAACGCATAGGAATGGAGTAGAATGGAAATGAATGGAATGGAATGGAGTGGTATCAACCAGAGAGGAATGTGATGGAATGGAACGGAATGGAATGAAATGGAATGGAATCAACGCGAGGGGAACGGAATGAAATTCAATGAAATGAATTGAAAAGGAATCAACTCTAGGGGAATGTAATGGTATGGAATGGAATATACTGGAATCATCCAGATTGGAATGGAATTGAATGGAGTGTGATAGAATGGAATGGAATGCAATGCAATGGAATGGAATGGAATGGAATGGAAACAACCAGACTGGAATGGAATAGAATGGAATGGAATGGAATGCAATGGAATGGGATGGAATGGAATGGAATGGAATGGAATGGAATCAACCAGAGACGAATGGAATGGAATGGAATGGAATAGAATGGAATGAAATCAACCAAAGTGTATTAGAATGGAAAGGAAACGAATGTAATGGATTGGAACGGAATGGAATGGAATGGAATGGAATGGAAAGCAATGGAGTGGAATGGAATCAAACCCAGTGGAATGCAATTGAATGGAAAGGAAAGGAAAGGAGTGGAATGGAGTGGAATGGAGTGGAATGTAATCAACAGGAGTGGAATGAAATGGAATGGATTACAATGAAATGGAATGGAATGGAATAAAATGGAATAGAATGGAAAGGAATGAAATCACCCCGAATGGAATGCAATGGAAGGGAATGGAATGGAATGGAATGGAAATTAATGGAATGGATTGGAACGGAATGGAATGGAATGGAATCAATCCGAGTGGAATGGAATGGAACGGAATGGAATAGAATGGAAAGGAACGGAATGGAATGGAATGGAATGGTATCAACCAGACTTTAATGGAATGAAATGGAAAGAAATGGAATTTAATGGAATGCAATGGAATGGAATCAAACAGATTGGAATGGAATGGAATGGAATCACCCCGAGTGAAATGCACTGGAATGGAATGGAATGGAATGGAATGGAATGGAATGCAATGGAACGGAATGTAGGGCAAAGGAATGGAATGGAATGGAAGGGAATCATACCGAGTGGAATGGGAAGGAATGGAATGGAATGGAATGGATTGGAGTGGAATGGAATGGAATGGAATCAACAGAGGTGGAATCAATTGGAAAGGAAGGCAATGGAATGGAATGAAATGGAATGGAATGCAATGGAGTGGAATCAACCCGAGTGGAATGAAACGGACTGGAATGCAATGGAATGGAATGGAATCACCCAGAGTGGAATAGAATGGAATGGAATGGAATGGAATGGAATGGAATGGAATGGAATGGAAAGCAATGGAATGGAATGAAATCAACCCGAGTGAAATGGAATGCAACGGAAAGGAATGGAATGGAACCGAATCGAATCGAATCGAATCGAATGGAATCAACCCGAGTGGAATGAAATGGATTGGAATGCTGTGGATTGGAATGGAATGGAATTGAATGGAATGGAATGGAATCAACCCGAGTGGAAGGAAATCGAATGGAATGCAATGGAATGGAATGGAATCATCCCGAGTGAAATGCAAGGGAATGAAATGGAACGGAATGGAAAGGAATGGAATGGAATGGAATGGAATGCAATGGAATGCAATGGAATGGAATGGAATAGAATGGAATCATCCCAAGCAGAAATAAATGGAATGGAATGGACAGGAATGTAATGGGATGGAATGGAATCAACCCGGGTGGAATAGAATGGAATGCAATGGAATGGAATGGAATGAGAAGGAATGGAATGGAATGGAATGGAATAAAATGGTATCAACCAGATTTTAATGGAATGAAATGGAAAGAAATGGAAATTAATGGAATGCAATAGAATGGAATCAAACAGATTGGAATGGAATGGAATGGAATGGAATGGAATGGAATCAACCAGAGTGGAATAGAATGGAATGGAATGGAATGCAGTCGTATGGAATCAAACATAGTGGAATGGAATGGAATGGAATGCATTGAAATGGAAGGGAATGGATGGGAAAGGAATGGAATGGAATCAAAGGGATTGGAATGGAATGGAATGGAACGGAATGGAATGGAATGGAATGGAATGAAATCAACCCGAGTGGAATGGAATGGAAAGGAATGGAATGGAATGGAATGGAATGGAATGGAATGCAATCAACCGGAGTGGAATGAAATGGAATGGAAAGCCATGGAGTGGAATGGAATGGAATGGAATGGAATGGAATCAACCCGAGTGGAATGAAATGGAATGGAATGCAATGGAATGGAATGGAATCAAACCTAGTGGAATGCAGTGGAGTGAAATGGAAAGGAATGAAAAGGAATGGAATGGAATGGAATCCATGGAATGGAATGGAATCATCCCGAGTGGAATAGAATGGAATGGAATGCAATCAAATGGAATGGAATGGATTGGAATCATCCCGAGAGGAGTCGTACCGAATGGAATGGAATGGAATGGAATGGAATGGGATGGAAGGGAATCGACCCGGGTGGAATAGAATGGAATGCAATGGAATAGAATGGAATGGAATGGAATGGAATAGAATAGAATAGAATGGAATCCACCCAAGAGAAATGGAAAGCAACGGAATAGAATGGAATGGAATGGAATGGAATGGAATGGAATGGAATGGAATGGATTCATCCAGAGTGGAATGGAATTGAATGGAATTGAATGGAATGAATGGAATGGAACGGAATGGAAATTAATGGAATGGATTGGAATGGAATGGAATGGAATGGAATCAATCCGAGTGGAATGGAATCCAATGGAATGGAATGGAATAGAATGGAATGCAATGGAATGGAATGGAATGGAATGGAATGGAATGAAATGGAATCAATCGGAGTAGAATGCAATGGAATGGAATGGAATGGAATGGAATCAACCGGATTGGAATGGAATGGAATGGAATGGAATGGAATGGAATGGAAACAACATGACAGGAATGGAATGGAAAGGAATAGAATGGAGTGGAATGGAATGGAATGGAATCAACCCGAGAAGAAAGGAATGGACTTCCATGGCAGTGAATGGAATGGAATGGAATACAATCAAATGGAATGGAAAGGAATACAATGGAATGGAATGGAATGGAATGGAATGGAATGGAATGGAAACAACGCGTGTGGAATGGAATGGAATGGAATGGAATGGAATGGGATGGAATCAAAGCCAATGGATTTGAATGCCATGGAATGGAATGGAATGGAATGCAATGGAATGGAATCAACCCGTGAGGAATATAAGGGAATGCAATGGTGTGGAATGGAATAAACCCAGCTGGAATATAATGGAATGGAAAGGAATGGAATTCACTCGAGTGACATGGAATGGAATGGAATGGAATCGAATCGAATGGAATCAAACCGAGTGGAGTGGAATGGAATGGAATGTAGTGGAATCAACAGCGTAGAATGACAAGGAATGAAATGGAATGGAATGGAACAGAATCAACCGGAAAGGAATGGAATGGAATGGAATGGAATGGAATGGAATGGAATGGAACGGAATGGAATGGAATGGAATGGAATGGAACGGAATGGAATAGAATGGAATGGAATGGAACGGAATGGAATGAAATGTATTTTAAAGGTATGGAATTCAGTCAACCGAGTGGAATGTAAAAGTATGGAATGGAATAGAGTGGAGTGGAACCAAACCGATTGGAATGCTATGGAATGGAATCGAATGGATTGGAATCAACACAAGTGGAATGGAATGGAATGGAGCCACACGGAGTGGAATGGAGTTGAGTCACATGGAATGGAATGGAATCCAACGCATTAGAGTGCAATGGAATGGAATGGAATGGAATGGAATGGAATGAAATGGAATGGAGTGCAATGGAATGGAAGGAATGGAATCATCCCGAGTGGAATGAAAATGAATGGAATGGAGTGGAATGGAATGGAAGTGAATCAACCCATGTGGAAAGGAAAAGAATGGAATGCAATGGAATTGAATGGAATGGAGTGAAATGGAATGGTATGGAATGGAATCAACCCGGGTCTAAGAGAATGGAATGCAATATAATGGAATGGAATGGAATAGAATGGAATCAACCCAAGTGAAATAGGAAGGAACGGAATAGAATGGAATGGAATGCAATGGAATGGGATGGAATGGAATGGAATGGAATGGAATGGAATGGAATGGAATGGAATGCAATCAACACTAGTCAAATGCAACGGAATGAAATCAGACGGATTGGAATGGAATGGAATGGAATGGAGTCAACCCACGTGGAATGAAATGGAATGGAAAGGAAAGGAATGGAATGGAATGCAATGGAATCAATCCAACTGGAATGGAATGGAATGGAATGGAATGGAATGGAATGGAATTAACCCGAGTCAAATGGAATGGAATGGAATGGAATCAAATGGACTGGAATCAACCTGAGTGGAATGAAATGGAATGGAATGCAATAGTATGGAAAGGAATGGAATGGAAAGGAATGGAATGCATAGGAATCAATCCGAGTGGAATGAAATGCAATGGAAAGCAATGGAATGGAATGGAATGGAAGCAACCTGAGTGAAATGGAATTGAACGGAATGGAATGCAATGAAATGGAGAGGAATGGAATGGAAATGAATGGATTGGAATCAAGCCGAGTGGAATGAAAGGGAATGGAATGCACTGGAATAGAATAGAATGGAATGCAACGGAATGGACTCAACCCGAGTGAAATGAAATGGAATACAATCCAATAGAATGGAATGGAATCAACCCGAGAGGAATGCAATGGAAGGGAAGGGAATGGAATGCAACGGAAAGGAATTTAATGGAATGGAATGGAATCAACTCGTGTGGAATGGAATGGAATGGAAAGGAATGAAAGGAAGGGAGTGGAATGGAATCAACACGACTGGAATGGAATGGAATGGAATGGAATGGAACGGAATGGAACGGAATGGAGTGGAATGGAATGGGTTGGAATGGAATCAACCCAAGTGGAAAGAAATGGAATGCAATGCAACTCAATGTAATGTAATGGAATGGAATGGAATCAACCGAAGTGGAATGCAATGAAATGGAACGGAATGGAATGGAAAGGAATGGAATGGAATGGAATGGATTCAACCCACGTGGAATGAAATGGAATGGAAAAGAATGGAATGGAATGGAATTTAATCACCCCAATTGGAATGGAATGGAATGGAATGGAATGGAATGGAATGGAATGGAATGGAGTGCAGTGGAGTGGAGTGGAATTTAATGGAATGGGAAGGAATGGAATCAACCTGAATGGGATGGAAAGGAATGCAATGGAATGGAATGGAATGGAATGGAATCCACCTAAGATGAATGGAATGGAGTGGAATGAAATGTAGTGCAATGGAAGGGAATGGAAAGGAAACAAACGGAGTGGAATGGAATGGAATGGAATGCAATAAACTGGAGTGGAATGGAATGGAATGCAATGGAATGGCATCAACCCGAACGGAATGGAATTCAATGGAATGGAGCGGAATGGAATGGAATATAATGCAAAGGATTGGAATGGAATGGAATGGAATGGGATGGAATGGAATGGAATCTAATGGAATGGAATCAACCCGAGTGGAACGGTGTGGAATGGAATGGAATGGATTGGAACGGCCTGGCATTGAATGGTATGGAATGGAATCAACCAGATTGGAATGGAATGCAATGGAGTGGAATGCAATGGAATGGAATGGAATGGTATGGAATCAACCAGAATGGAATGGAATGGAATGCCATGGAATGGAATGTAATACAATGGAATGGATTGTAAGGGAATCAACCTGAGTGGAATGGAATGGAATGGAATGGAATGGAATGGAATGGAATGCAATGCAATACAATGGAATCAACCCGAGTGGAATGGAATGGAATGGAAAGGAATAGAATGGAAAGAACGGAATGGAATGGTATCAACCAGACATTAATGGAATGAAATGGAAAGAGATGGAATTTAATGGAATGCAATGGAATGGAATCAAACAGATTGGAATGGAATGGAATGGAATCACACCGAGTGAAAAGCACTGGAATGGAATGGAATGGAATGGAATGGAATGGAATGGAATGGAATGGAATGGAATGCAATGCAATGGAATGCAATGGAACGGAATGTAGGGCAATGGAATGGAGTGGAATGGAAGGGAATCAAACCGAGTGGAATGGAAAGGAACGGAATGGAATGGAATGGACTGGAGTGGAATGGAATGGAATGGAATCAACACGGGTGGAATCAATTGGAATGGAAGGCAATGGAATGGAATGAAATGGAACGGAATGCAATGGAGTGGAATCAACCCGAGTGGAATGAAACGGACTGGAATGCAATGGAATGGAATGGAATCACCCTGAGTTGAATGGAATGGAATGGAATGGAAAGCAACGGAATGGAATGGAAAGCAATGGAATGGAATGAAATGAACCCGAGTGAAATGGAATGCAACAGAAACGAATGGAATGGAATCGAATTGAATCGAATCTAATGGAATGGAATCAACCCGAGTGGAATGAAATGGATTGGAATGCTGTGGATTGGAATGGAATGGAATTGAATGGAATGGAATGGAATCAACCCGAGTGGAATGAAATCGAATGGAATGCAATGGAATGGAATGGAATCAACCCGAGTGAAATGCAGGGGAATGAAATGGAACGGAATGGAAAGGAATGGAATGGAATGGAATGGAATGGAATGGAACGGAACGGAATGGAATAGAATGGAATCATCCCGAGTGGAAAACAACGGAATGGAATGGACTGGAATGTAATGGGATGCAATGGAATCAACCCGGGTGGAATAGAATGGAATGCAATGGAATGGAATGGAATGCAATGGAATGGAATGGAATGGAATGGAATGGAATGGAATGCAATCAACCGGAGTGGAATGAAATGGAATGGAAAGCCATGGAGTGGAAAGGATTGGAATGGAATGGAATGGAATGGAATGGAATGGAATCAACCCGAGTGGAATGAAATGGAATGGAATGCAATGGAATGGAATGGAATCAAACCTAGTGGAATTCAGTGGAGTGGAATGGAACGGAATGGAAAGGAATTAAGTGGAATGGAATGGAATGGAATGGAATAGAATCAATCGGAGTAGAATGCAATGGAATGGAATGGAATGGAATGGAATGGAATCAACCTGATTGGAATGGAATGGAATGGAATGGAAACAACATGACAGGAATGGAATGGAAAGGAATAGAATGGAATGGAATGGAATGGAATGGAATCAAATCGAGAGGAAAGAAATGGACTGGCATGGCAGTGAATGGAATGGAATGGAATACAATGGAATGGAATGGAATGGAATGGAATGGAATGGAAAAAATGCAGGTGGAATGGAATGGAATTGAATGGAATGGAATGGAATGGAATGGGATGGAATCAAAGCCAATGGATTTGAATGCAATGGAATGGAATGGAAAGGAATGCAATGGAATGGAATCAACCCGAGAGGAATGAAAGGGAAGGCAATGGTGTGGAATGGAATAAACCCAGCTTGAATATAATGGAATCGAATGGAATGGAATTCACTCGAGTGAAATGGAATGGAATGGAATGGAATCGAATCGAATGGAATCAAACCGAGTGGAGTGGAATGGAATGGAATGGAATGGAATGTAGAGGAATCAACACGCGTAGAATGCCAAGAAATGAAATGGAATGGAATGGAACAGAATCAACCGGAATGGAATGGAATGGAATGGAATGGAATGGAATGGCATGGAATGGAATGGAATCCACCTAAGATGAATGGAATGGAGTGGAATGAAATGTAGTGCAATGGAAGGGAATGGAAAGGAAACAAGCGGAGTGGAATGGAATGGAATGGAATGCAATAAACTGGAGTGGAATGGAATGGAATGCAATGGAATGGCATCAACCCGAAAGGAATGGAATTCAATGGAATGGAGCGGAATGTAATGAAATATAAAGCAAAGGATTGGAATGGAATGGAATGGAATGGGATGGAATGGAATGGAATCTAATGGAATGGAATCAACCCGAGTGGAACGGTGTGGAATGGAATGGAATGGATTGGAACGGCCTGGCATTGAATGGTATGGAATGGAATCACCCAGATTGGAATGGAATGCAATGGAGTGGAATGCAATGGAATGGAATGGAATGGTATGGAATCAACCAGAACGGAATGGAATGGAATGCCATGGAATGGAATGTAATACAATGCAATGGATTGTTAGGGAATCAACCTGAGTGGAATGGAATGGAATGGAATGGAATGGAATGGAATGGAATGGAATGCAATAAAATGGAATCAACCCGAGTTGAATGGAATGGAATGGAATGGAATAGAATGGAAAGGAACGGAATGGAATGGTATCCACCAGACTTTAATGGAATGAAATGGAAAGAAATGGAATTTAATGGAATGCAATGGAATGGAATCAAACAGATTGGAATGGAATGGAATGGAATCACCCCGAGTGAAATGCACTGGAATGGAATGGAATGGAAAGGAATGGAATGGAATGGAATGCAATTAAATGGAATGTAGGGCAATGGAATGGAATGGAATGGAAGGGAATCATACCGAGTGGAATGGAAAGGAATGGAATGGAATGGAATGGATTGGAGTGGAATGGAATGGAATGGAATCAACCTGGGTGGAATCAATTGGAATGGAAGGCAATGGAATGGAATGAAATGGAATGGAATGCAATGGAGTGGAATCAACCCGAGTGGAATGAAACGGACTGGAATGCAATGGAATGGAATGGAATCACCCTGAGTTGAATGGAATGGAATGGAATGGAAAGCAATGGAATGGAATGGAAAGCAATGGAATGGACTGAAATCAACCCGAGTGAAATGGAATGCAACAGAAACGAATGTAATGGAATAGAATCGAATCGAATCGAATCACATGGAATCAACCCGAGTGGAATGAAATGGATTGGAATGCTATGGAGTGGAATGGAATGGAATTGAATGGAATGGAATGGAATCAACCCGAGTGGAATGAAATCGAATGGAATGCAATGGAATGGAATGGAATCAACCCGAGTGGAATGCAGGGGAATGAAATGGAACAGAATGGAAAGGAATGGACTGGAACGGAATGGAATGGAATGCAATGGAACGGAATGGAATGGAATAGAATGGAATCATCCCGAGTGGAAAACAACGGAATGGAATGGACTGGAATGTAATGGGATGCAATGGAATCAACCCGGGTGGAATAGAATGGAATGCAATGGAATGGAATGGAATGGAATGGAATGGAATGGAATGGAATCAACCGGAGTGGAATAGAATGGAATGGAATGGAATGCAGTCATATGGAATCGAACATAGTGGAATGGAATGGAATGGAATGTATTGGAATGGAAGGGAAAGGAATGGAATGGAATCGAAGGGATTGGAATGTAATGGAATGGAATGGAATGGAATGGAATGAAATCAACCCGAGTGGAATGGAATGGAAAGGAATGAAGTGGAATGGAATGGAATGGAATGGAATGGAATGGAATGGAATGGAATGGAATGGAATGCAATCAACCGGAGTGGAATGAAATGGAATGGAAAGCCATGGAGTGGAAAGGAATGGAATGGAATGGAATGGAATGGAATCAACGAGAGTGGAATGAAATGGAATGGAATGCAATGGAATGGAATGGAATGGAATCAAACCTAGTGGAATGCAGTGGAGTGGAATGGAAAGGAATGGAAAGGAATTAAATGGAATGGAATGGAATGGAATAAATGGAATGGAATGGAATCATCTCGAATGGAATGGAATGGAATGGAATGCAATCAAATGGAATGGACTGGATTGGAATCATCCCGAGAGGAATCGTACCGAATGGAATGGAATGGAATGGAATGGTATGGAATGGGATGGAAGGGAATCGACCCGGGTGGAATAGAATGGAATGTAATGGAATAGAATGGAATGGAATGGAATAGAATGGAATCCATCCAAGAGAAAAGGAAAGGAACGGAATAGAATGGAATGGAATGGAATGGAATGGAATGGAATGGAACGGAAAGGAATGGAATGGATTCATCCAGAGTGGAATGGAATGGAATGGAATTTAATGGAATGAATGGAATGGAATGGAATGGAAATTAATAGAATGGATGGGAATGGAATGGAATGGAATGGAATCAATCTGAGTGGAATGGAATCCAATGGAATGGAATGGAATAGAATGGAATGGAATGGAATGGAATGGAATGGAATGGAATGGAATCAATCGGAGTAGAATGCAATGGAATGGAATGGAATGGAATGGAATGGAATCAACCTGATTGGAATGGAATGGAATGGAATGGAAACAACATGACAGGAATGGAATGGAAAAGAATAGAATGGAATGGAATGGAATGGAACGGAATCAACCAGAGAGGAAAGAAATGGACTGGCATGGCAGTGAATGGAATGGAATGGAATACAATGGAATGGAATGGAATGGAATCGAATGGAAACAACGCGGGTGGAATGGAATGGAATGGAATGGAATGGAATTGAATGGAATGGAATGGGATGGAATCAAAGCCAATGGATTTGAATGCAATGGAATGAAATGGAATGGAATGCAATGGAATGGAATCAACCCAAGAGGAATGTAAGGGAATGCAATGGTGTGGAATGGAATAAGCCCAGCTGGAATATAATGGAATGGAATGGAATGGAATTCACTCGAGTGAAATGGAATTGAATGGAATTTAATCGAGTCGATTTGAATCAAACAGAGTGGAGTGGAATGGAATGGAATGGAATGGAGTGTAGTGGAATCAACACGCGTAGAATGCCAAGGAATGAAATGGAATGGAATGGAACAGAATCAACCGGAATGGAATGGAATGGAACGGAATGGAATAGAATGGAATGGAATGGAACGGAATGGAATCAAATACATTTTGAAGGTATGGAATTGAGTCAACCGAGTGGAATGTAAAAGCATGGAATGGAATAGAGTGGAGTGGAACCAAACCGATTGGAATGGTATGGAATGGAATCGAATGGATTGGAATCAACACAAGTTGAATGGAATGGAATGGAGCCACACGGAGTGGAATGGAGTTGAGTCACATGGAATGGAGTGGAATCCAACGCATTAGAGTGCAATGGAATGGAATGGAATGGAATGGAATGGAATGGAATGGAATGAAATGGAATGGAGTGCAATGGAATGGAAGCAAAGGAATCATCCCGAGTGGAATGAAAATGAATGGAATGGAGTGGAATGGAATGGAATTGAATCAACCCATGTGGAAAGGAAAGGAATGGAATGGAATGGAATGGAAAGGAATGGAGTGGAATGGAATGGGATGGAATGGAATCAACCCGGGTCTAAGAGAATGGAATGCAATATAATCGAATGGAATGGAATAGAATGGAATCAACCCAAGTGAAATAGGAAGGAACGGAATAGAATGGAATGGAATGGAATGGAATGCAATGGAATGGGATGGAATGGAATGGAATGGAATGGAATGCAATCAACCCTAGTCAAATGCAACGGAATGAAATCAAACGGATTGGAATGGAATGGAATGGAATGGAGTCAACCCAGGTGGAATGAAATGGAATGGAAAGGAAAGGAATGGAATGGAATGCAATGGAATCAATCCAACTGGAATGGAATGGAATGGAATGGACTGGAATGGAATGCAATGGAATTAACCCGAGTCAAATGGAATGGAATGGAATGGAATCAAATGGACTGGAATCAACCTGAGTGGAATGAAATGGAATGGAATGCAATAGAATGGAAAGGAATGGAATGGAAAGGAATGGAATGCATAGGAATCAATCCGAGTGGAATGAAATGCAATGGAAAGCAATGGAATGGAATGGAAAGGAACCAACCTGAGTGAAATGGAATTGTACTGAATGGAATGCAATGAAATGGAGTGGAATGCAATGGAAATGAATGGATTGGAATCAATCCGAGTGGAATGAAAGGGAATGGAATGCACTGGAATAGAATAGAATGGAATGCAACGGAATGGACTCAACCCGAGTGAAATGAAATGGAATACAATCCAATAGAATGGAATGGAATCAACCCGAGAGGAATGCAATGGAAGGGAAGGGAATGGAATGGAATGGAAAGGAATTTAATGGAATGGAATGGAATCAACTCGCGTGCAATGGAATGGAATGGAAAGGAATGAAAGGAAGGGAGTGGAATGGAATCAACATGACGGGAATGGAATGGAATGGAATGGAATGGAACGGACTGGAACGGAATGGAGTGGAATGGAATGGGTTGGAATGGAATCAACCCGAGTGGAATGAAAAGGAATGCAATGCAATTGAATGGAATGGAATGGAATGGAATGGAATCAACCCGAGTGGAATGCAATGAAATGGAATGGAATGGAATGGAAAGGAATGGAATGGAATGGAATGGATTCAACCCACGTGGAATGAAATGGAATGGAAACGAATGGAATGGAATGGAACGGAATGGAATTTAATCACTCCAATTGGAATGGAATGGAATGGAATGGAATGGAATGGAATGGAATGGAATGCAATACAATGGAATCAACCCGAGTGGAATGGAATGGAATGGAATGGAATAGAATGGAAAGGAACGGAATGGAATGGAATGGAATGGTATCAACCAGACATTAATGGAATGAAATGGAAAAACATGGAATTTAATGGAATGCAATGGAATGCAATCAAACAGATTGGAATGGAATGGAATGGAATCACCCCGACTGAAATACACTGGAATGGAATGGAATGGAATGGAATGGAATGGAATGGAATGGAATGGAATGCAATGGAATGGAATGGAATGGAATGGAATGTAGGGCAATGGAATGGAATGGAATGGAAGGGAATCATACCGAGTGGAATGGGAAGTAATGGAATGGAATGGAATGGATTGGAGTGGAATGGAATGGAATGGAATCAACACGGGTGGAATCAAAAGGAATGGAAGGCAATGGAATGGAATGAAATGAAATGGAATGCAATGGAGTGGAATCAACACGGGTGGAATCTAATGGAATGGAAGGCAATGGAATGGAATGAAATGAAATGGAATGCAATGGAGTGGAATCAACCCGATTGGAATGAAACGGACTGGAATGCAATGGAATGGAATGGAATCACCCTGAGTGGAATAGAACGGAATGGAATGGAATGGAATGGAATGGAATGGAATGCAATCAGCCTGAGTGAAATGGAATGGAACGGAGCGGAATGGAATGGAATGGAAAGGAATAGAATGGAACGGAATGGAACTGAATGGAGTGCAATGGAATGCAATGGAATGGAATGGAATGGAAGGGAAGGGAAGGGAATGGAGTGGAATTAACGCCAGTGGAATGGAATGGAATGGAAAGCAATGGAATGGAAGGGAATCAACTCGTGTGGACTGCAAATGAAGGGAAATGAATGGAAAGGAAAGAAGTGGAATGCAATGGAACGGAATGGAATCAACATGAGTGGAATGCAATGGAATGGAATGGAAAGAATGGAATGGATTGGAATGGAATGGAATGGAATGGAATGGAAAGGATTGGAATGGAATGGAATGGAATCCACACTAGTGGAACAGAATGGAACGGAATGGAATGCAGTGGAATGAAATCAAACAGAGTGGAATGGAATGCAATGAAATGGAATGGAATGGAATGGATTGGAATGGAATGGAAACAACCCGAGTGGAATCGAATGGAATGGAATGGAATGAAATGAAATGGAATCAAACCGAGTGGAAAGGAAAGGAATACAATGGAATGTTATGGAATCAACGTGGGTGGAATGGAATGGAATGGAATGGAGTGGAATGGACTAGAATCAACCGGAGTGGAATGGAATGAAATGGAATGGAATTCAAAGGAAATGAATGGAATGTAACGCAATGAAATCAACCCGTTTGAAATAGAATGCAATGGAATGGAAAGGAAAGGTATGGAAAGGAATGGAATGGAATGCAATGGAAGGGAATCAAACCGAGTGGAATGGAATGGAATGGAATGGAGTGGAATGGAATCAACGTGAGTGGAACAGAATGGAATGCAATGGAATGGAATGGAATGGAATGGAACGGAATGAGATGGAATGGAATGGAATGGAATGGAAAGTAATGGATTGGATTGGAATGGAATAGAAAGGAATGGAATCAACCAGGAAGTAATGTAATGAACTGGCTCGTAAGGGAATGCAATGGAATGGAATGGAAGCGAATAGAATGGAATGGAATGGAATGGAATGGAATGGAATGGAATCAACACGGGTGGAATGGAATGGAATGGAATGAAATAGAATGGAAAGAAATGGAATGGAACAAAAGCGAATGGAATGTAATAGAATCCAATGAAATGGAATGTAATGGAATCTAACCGAGTGGAATGGACTGGAATGGAATGGAATGGAATGGAATGGAATGGAATGGAATGGAATCAACACAAGTGGAATTGAATGGAATGGAATGGAATGGAATAAAGAAGAGTGTATTAGAAGGGAAAGGAAAGGAATGGAATGGAATGGAATGCAAAGAAATGGAATGGAATGGAATGGAATGGAATCAAAACGAATAGACTGGAATGCAATGGAATGGAATGGAATAGAATCAACGCGAGTGCAATACAACGGAATGCAATGGAATGGATTGGAATGGAAACAACCAGAGTGGAATGGAAATGAATGGAATGGAATGGAATGGAATGGAATTTAGTGGAATGGAATCAACACGATTGGAATGGAATGGAATGGTATGGAATGGAATGGAATGGAGTGGAATGGAATGGAATGGAATGGAATGGAGTGGAATGGAGTGGAATGGAGTGGAATGGAATGAACCCGAGAGGAATGCAATGCACTGGCACTGAAGGGAAAGGAATGGAATGGAATGGAGTGGAATGCAATGGAATGGAATCAACAGGACAGGAGTGGAATGGAAAGGAATCGAATCGAATGGAATGGAATGGAATGGAATGCAATGGAATGGAATGGAATGGAATGCAATGGAATACAATTGAATGGAATCAAACCGTGTGAAATGTAATGTAATGGAATGGAATGGATTGGAATGGAATGGAATGGAATGGAATGGAATTGAATGCAATGGAATGCAATGGAATGGAATCAAACCGTGTGGAATGTAATGGAATGGAATGGAATGGAATGGAATGGAATGGAATGCAATCAACCGGAGTGGAATGCAGGGGAATGGAATCGATTGCAATGGAATGGAATGGAATGGAATGGAATGGAATGGAATGGAATGGAATGGAATGGAATGGAATCAAGTAAACTGTATCAGAATGGAAAGGAAACGAGTGGAATGGAATGGAATTTATTGGAATGGAATCAACCCGAGTGGAATGCAATGGAACGCTATGGAATGCAATGGAATTGAATGGAATGGAATGGAATCAAAACTAGTGGAATGGAATGGAATGGAATTGAATGGAATGGAATGGAATCAACGCGAGTGGTATAGAATGGAATGGAATAGAATGGATTGGAATGGAAACTGCCAGAGTGGAATGGAAAGGAATGGAATGGAATTGAATGAAATGGAATGGAACGGAACGAAATGGAATGGAATGGAATCAACCCGAGTTGAATGGAATGGAATGGAATGGAATTGAATGGAATGGAATAGAATGGAAAGTAATGGATTGGATAGGAATGCAGTAGAAAGGAATGGAATCAACCATGAAGTAATGTAATGCACTGGCACGTAAGGGAATGCAATGGAATGGAATGGAATGGAATGGAATGGAATGGAATGGAATGGAATCAACACAGGTGGAATGGAATGGAATGGAATGAAATAGAGTGGAAAGAAATGGGATGGAATGAAAGCCAATGGAATGTAATGGAATGCAATGAAGTTGAATGGAATGGAATCTAACCGAGTGGAATGGAATGGAATGGAATGGAATGGAATCAACACAAGTGGAATTGAATGGAATGGAAAAGAAAGGAATGCAATGGAATGGAAAGGAATGGAATGAAAAGCACTGGAATGAAATCAAACCGTTTGGAATGGGATGGAATGGAATGCAATGGAATGGAATGGAATGCAATCAAAACGAGTGGAATGGAATGGAATGGAAAGGAATGGAATCAATGCGAGTGGAATAGAATGGAATGCAATGGAATGAATTGGAATGGAAACTGCCAGAGTGGAATGGAAAGGCATGGAATGGAATGGAATGGAATGGAATGGAATGGAATGGAACGGAATGAAATGGAATGGAATGGAATAAACCCGAGTGGAATGGAATGGAATGGAATGGAAAGGAATGGAATGGAATGGAATTCACTCGAGTGTAATGGAATGGAATGGAATGAAATCGAATGCAATGTAATCAAAGGAGAGTACTGGAATGGAATGGAATGGAAAGGAATGGAATGGCATGGAATGGAAGGGAATGGAATCAACATGAGTGGAATGGAAAGGAATGGAATGGAATGGAATAGAATATAATGGAAAGGCATGGAATCATCCTGAGTGAAATGGAAACGAACGGAGTGTAATGGAATGGAATGGAAAGGAATGGAATGGAACGGAATGGAACTGAATGGAGTGGAATGTAATGGAAAGAAATGGAATGGAATGGAATGGAATGGAATTAACGCGAGTGGAATGGAATGGAATTGAATGGGAGGCATTGGAATGGAATGGAATCAACCCGTTTGGAATGCAAATGAATGAAATGGAATGGAATAGAATGGAATGGAATGCAATGGAATGAAATGGAATGGGATATAATCAATACGAGTGAAATGCAATGGAATGGAATGGAATGGAGTGGAATGGAATGGAATAGAACAGAATGGAATCAACACGAGTGGAATGGAATGGAATGGAATGGAATTTAACGGTATGAACCAGAGTGGAATGAAATGGAATGCTATTGAATGGAATGGAATGGAATGGAATCAACTCGAGTGGAATGGAATGAAATGCAAAGGAACGGAATGGAATGGAATTTATTGGAAAAAAATGGAAACAACCCGAGTCTAATGGAATGGATTGGAATGGAATCAACTCCAGTGGAATGAAATGGAATGGAATGGATTTGATTGGAATCAACACGATAGGAAAGGAACAGAAAGGAATGGAAAGGAATGGATTCAACTGGAGTGGAATGGAATGACATGGCATGGAATGCAATTCTATGGAATGGAATCGAATGGAAGGCAGGGAAATCAACCCGTGAGGAACAGAATGGAATGGAATGGAATGGAAAGGAATGGAATGGAATTAAATGGAATCAAACCGAGTGTAATGGAATGGAATGGAATCGAATCGAATCGAATGAAACGGAATCAGACCGTTTGTAGTGGAATGGAATGGAATGAAGTGGAAAGGAATAGAATGGAATGGGATGGATTGGAATCAACCTGAGTGGAATGCAAAGTAATGGAATGGAAAGGAATGGAATAGAATGGAATGGAGTGGAATGGAATCACCCTGAGTGAAATGGAATGGAAGGGAGCAGACTGGAATGGAATGGAATGAAATGGAACGGAATGGAACAGAACGGAGTGGAATGGAATGGAATGGTATTGAATGGAAAGGAACGGAATGGAATGGAAGGGAATCAAATGGAATGGAATGGAATTAACGTCAGTGGAATGGAATGGAATGAAATGGAATGGAATGGAATGGAATGAACTCGATTGGAATGGAATGGAATCAGCTGGATTGGAATGGAATGGAATCAAACGGAGTGGAATGGAACGCAATGGATTGGACTGGAATGGAATAGAATGGAAGGGAATGGAATGGAATGGAAACAACACGAGTTTAATGGAATAGAATGGAATGGATTGGAAAGGAATGGAATGGAATGGTATGGAATGGAATGGAATCAACACGAGTGTAATCGATTGGAATGCAAAGGAATGGATAGCTATGGAATCAAAAGGATTGTAATGGAATGGAATGGAATGGAAAGGAATGGAATGGAGTGAAATCAATATGAGTGGAATGGAAAGGAATTGAATGGAATGGAACGGAATGGAATGGAATCAACTGGAGTGGAATGGAATGGAATGGAATGGAATTAAATGGAATGGAATGGAATGGAGTGGAATGGAATCCACCCAAGTGGAATAGAATGGAATGCAATGGAATGCAATGGATTGGAATGGAAAAAACCAGAGTGGAATGGAAATGAATGCAATGGAATGGAATGGAATGGAATGGAATGGAATTTAGTGGAATGGAATCAACACGATTGGAATGGAATGGAATGGAATGGAATGGAATGGAGTGGAATGGAATCCACCCAAGTGGAATAGAATGGAATGCAATGGAATGCAATGCAATGGAATCAAACCGAGTGGAATGGAATGGAATGGAATGGAACGGAATCAACTTGAGTGGAATGGAATGGAATGGAATGGAAAGGAATGGCATAGAATGGAATGGAATGCAATGGAATGGAATGGAATGGAAAAGAATCAACCTGAATGGAATGGAATGGAATGGAAAGGAATGGAATGGAATGGAATGGAATGGAATGGAATGCAATGGAATGCAATGAAACGGAATGGAATGGAATGGAATGGAATGGAATGGAATGGAATGGAATGCAATGGAACGGAACGGAACGGAACGGAACGGAATGGAATGGAATGGAATGGAATGGAATGGAATGGATTTTAAAGGAACGAAATGGAGTCAACCGAGTGGAATGTAAAGGAATGGAATGGAATGGAATGGAATGACACAGAATGGAATGGAATTAAGCCGAGTGGAATGGAATGCTATGTAAAGGAAAGGAATAGAATGGAATGGAATGGAATCAACCCGAGTATAATGGAATGTAATGGAAAGGAATTCAGTGGAATGGAATGGAATGGAATCAAACCGAGTTGATTGCAATTGAATGGAATGGAATGCAATGGAATGGAATGGAATGGAAAGGAATGGAATGGAATGGAACCATCCAAAGTGGAATGTAATGTAATGTAATGGAATGGAATGGTAAGGAATGGAAAGCAATGGATTGGAATGGAATCATCATTAGTGGAATATAATGGAATGGAATGGAACAGAATGGAAAGCAGTAGATTGGAAAGGAATTATCCCAAATGGAATGCAATAGAATGGAATGGAATGGAATGGAAAGGAAAGGAAAGGAATGGAATGCAATGGAATCAACACACGTGGAATGGAATGGAATGGAATTGAATGGAATGGAATGGAATGGGATGGGATGCAATCAACCCGAGTAGAGTGGAATGGAATGGAATGGAATGGAGTGGAATGGAATGGAATGGAATGGAATTGAATGGAATGGAATGGGATGGGAGGGAATCAACCCGAGAGGACTGGAATGCAATGGAATGGAAACGAATGGAATGGAATGGAATGGAATGGAATGGAATGGAATGGAATGGAATGACATGGAATCAAGATGAGAGAAATGGAATGCAATGGAATGGAATGGAATGGAATGGAATGGAATCAACCCTAGTGGAATGGAATGGGAAGGAATGGAAGGGAATGAAATGGAATGGAATGGAATGGAATGGAATGGAATGGAATGGAATGGAATGGAATGGAATGGAATGGAAACAACGTGAGTTGAATGGAATGGAATGGAATGAAATGGAATGGAATGGAAACAACGTGAGTTGAATTGAATGGAATGGAATGAAATGGAATGGAATGGAATGGAATGGAATGGAATCATCCCGACTGGAATAGAATGGAATGGAATGGAATGGAGTGGAATGGAATGGAATGGAATGGAATTGAATGGAATGGAATGGGATGGGAGGGAATCAACCCGAGAGGACTGGAATGCAATGGAATGGAAACGAATGGAATGGAATGGAATGGAATGGAATGGAATGGAATGGAATGGAATGACATGGAATCAAGATGAGAGAAATGGAATGCAATGGAATGGAATGGAATGGAATGGAATGGAATCAACCCTAGTGGAATGGAATGGGAAGGAATGGAAGGGAATGAAATGGAATGGAATGGAATGGAATGGAATGGAATGGAATGGAATGGAATGGAATGGAATGGAATGGAATGGAAACAACGTGAGTTGAATGGAATGGAATGGAATGAAATGGAATGGAATGGAAACAACGTGAGTTGAATTGAATGGAATGGAATGAAATGGAATGGAATGGAATGGAATGGAATGGAATCATCCCGACTGGAATAGAATGGAATGGAATGGAATGCAAAGGAATGGAATCAAACCGAGTGGAATGGAATGGAGTAGAATGGAAAGGAATGGAATGGAATGCAACGGAATCAACATGAGTGGAATGGAATCGAATGGAATGAAAAGGAATGGAATGGAATAGAATGGAATGGAATGGAATGGAATGGAATGGAATGGAATGGAATGGAATGGAATGGAATTAACCTGAGTGGAAGGGAATGCTATGTAAAGGAAAGGAATAGAACGGAATGGAATGGAATCAACCCGAGTGTAATGGAATGCAATGCAATGGAATTAAATGGAATGGAATGAAATGGAATCAACCCGAGTGAAATGGAAAGGATCAGAATGGAATGGAATGGAATCGAATTCAATGGAATGGAATGGAAAGGAATGGAATGGAATGGAATGGAATGGAATGGAATGGAATGGAATGGAATGGAATGGATTGGAATGGAATGGAAAGCAATGGGTTGGAATGGAATCATCCCGAGTGGAATATAATGGAGTGGAATGGAATGGAATGGAAAGTAATGGATTGAAATGGAATCATCCCGAATGGAATGCAATAGAATATAATGGAATGGAATGGAAAGGAAAGGAATGGAATGCAATGCAATCAACCCACGAGTAATGGAATGGAATGGAATTCAATGGAATGCAATGGAATGGGATGGGATGCCATCAACCCGAGTAGAGTGGAATGGAATGGATTGGAATGGAGTGGAATGGAATGGAATCAACCTGAGTGGAATGGAATGGAATGGAATGGAATAGAATGTAATGGAATGGAATGCAATGGGAGGGAATCAACCAGAGAGACATGGAATGCAACGGAATGGAACGGAATGGAATGGAATGAAATGGAATCACGCAGAGAGAAATGGAATGCAGTGGAATGGAATGGAATGGAATGGAATGGAATGGAATGGAATGGAATCAACCCGAGTGGAATGGAATTGAATGAAATGGAAAGGAATGGAATGGAATGGAATGGAATGGAATGGAATGGAATTAAATGGATGGAATCAACGTTAGTGGAATGGAATGGAATGGAATGGAATGGAATCAAGCCGAGTGGAATGGAAAAGAAAGGAATTGAAAGTAATGAAATGGAATGGAAGAGAAACACCCCGATTGGAATGGAATGGAATTCAATGAAAAGGAATCGAATGGAATGGAATGGAATCAAGGCGAGTGGAATGCAATGGAATGCAGTGGAATGGATTGGAATGGAATTGAACAGAATCAACTCGAGAGGAATGGAATGGAAAGGAAAGGAATGGAATGCAATGGAATGGAATCAAACACACCGGAATGGAATGGAATGGAATGAAATCAACAAAAGTGGAATGGAATAGAATGTAATGGAACAGAATGTAAAGGAACGGAATGGAATGGAATCAACCCGAGTGGAATGCATTGGAATGGAATGGAATTGGATTGCATGGAATCAACCCGAGTGTAATGGAACGGAATTGAATGGAATGGAACGAGTTGGAATGGAATGGAATGGAAAAAAATGGTTTAGAATGGAAGCAACTGGAGTGGAATGAACTGCATTGCAATGGAATGGAATGGCATGGAATGAAATGGTATCAATGCGAGTGGAATGGAATGGAATGAAACGGAGAGTTGTGGAATGGAATGTCATCAACCCGAGTGGAATGGAATGGAATGCAATGGAATGGAATGGAATGGAATGGAATGGAATCAAAACGAGTGGAATGCAATGGAATGGAATGGAGTCAAATGGAATGGAATTAACGCCAGTGGAATAGAATAGAATGAAATGGAATGGATTAAAATGGAAACAACCCGAGGGGAATGGAAAGGAATGCAATGGAATGGATTTCACTCGAGTGTAATGAAATGGAATGGAATGGAATCAAATGCAATGGAAACAACCGAGGGTAGTGGAAAGGAATGGAATGGAAAGAAATGGAATGGAATGGAATGGAATGGAATGGAATGGAATGGAATGGAATGGAATGAACCCGAGTGGAATCGATAGGAATGGAATTCAATGGAATGGAATAGAATGGAATGGAATGGAATGGAATCAGCATGAGTGAAATGGAATGTAACGGAGTGGCATGGAATGGAATTCAATGGAACGGAATGGAACTGCACCGAGTGGAATGGAATGGAATGGAATGGAACCCAATGGAATGGAAAGAATGGAATGGAATCAAACCGAGTGGAAAGGAAAAGACTGCAATGGAAAGAATTGGAATCAACGTTAGTGGAATGGAATGGAATTGAATGGAATGGAATGGAATGGAATGGAATCAACCGGAGTGTAATGGAATGGAATTCAATTGAATGGAAAGGAATGGAATGGAATGGAATCAACCCAAGTGAAATGGAATGGAATGGAATGGAACAGAAAAAAGCCCAGTGGAATGGAATGGAAGGGAATGCAATGAAATGGAAAGGAATGGAATGGAATGGAATGGAATCAACCCGAGTGGAACGGAATGAAATGCAATGGAATGGAAGGGAAAGAAATGGAATAGAAACAACTCCAGTGGAATGGAATGGAATGGAATGGAACGGAAGGGAATGGAATGGAATGGAATGGAATGGAAAAGAATGGAATGGAATCACGCATTTTGGGATGAAATGAAATGTAATGGAATGCAAAGGAATGAAATGGAATCAAACAGAGTGGAATGGGATGGAATGGAAGGCAATGAAATGGAATGGAATGGAATGGAATGGAATGGAATGGAATGCAATGGAATGGAATCAAGCAGAGTGTAATAGAATGGAAAGGAAAGGAATGGAATGGAATGGAATGGATTGGAATGGAATTGAATTTAATGGAATCAATCCGAGTGGAACGGAATGGATTGCAATGGAATGGAATGCAATGGAATGGAATGGAATGGAATCGAATCGAATCGAATCGAATCAAAACGAGTGGAATGGAATGGAATCAGCGCAAGTGGAATACAAGGGAATGCAGTGGAATGGATTGGAATGGAAACAACCACAGTTGAATGGAAAGGAATGGAACGGAATGGAATGGAATGGAATGGAATAGAATGGAATGGAATGGAAAGAAATGGAATTATCCCGAGTGGAATGGAATGGAATGGAATGGAATGGAATGGAATGGAATGGAATGGAATGGAACGGAAAGTAATGGAATGGATTCGAATGGAATGGAATCAATCTGAGTGGAATGGAATTGAATGGAATGGAATGCAATGGAATACAATGGAATGGAATGGAATGGAATGGAAAGAGACCGAGTGGAATGGAAAAGAATGGAATGGAATGGAATCAACACGATTGGAATGGAATGCAAAGGAATGGAATGGAATAGACTGGAGTGGTATGGAATGGAATTCAATCAACCCGAGACGAATACAATGCACTGGCACGGTAGGGAATGGAATGGATTGGAATGGAATGGAACGGAAAGGAATGCATTGAAAGCGGGTGCAATGGAAAGCAATGGAATGCAAGAGACTGGCATGGAATGGGATGGAATCCAAGGAAATGGAATGGAATGGAATGGAATGCAATCAAACTGAGTGGAATGGAAAGGAGTGGAATGGAATGGAATGGAATCAACCACAGTGGAATTCTATTGAATGGAATGGAAAGGAATGGAATGGAATGGAATGGAATGGAATGGAACGGAATTTAATAGAAACATCCTGAGTGAAATTGAACAGAATGGAGTGCAATGGAATGGAATGAAAACTTGTGGAAAGGAATGGAATGGAATGGAATGGATTGGAATGGAATGGAAAGCAATGGAATGCAATCAAGAAGAGTGTATTAGAATGGAAAGGAAAGTAATGGAATGGAACGGAATGGATTGGAATGCAATTGAGTGGAATGGAAAAAACCCAATTGGAATGGAAAGGAATGGAATGGAAGAGAATGAGATGGAAGGGATTGGAATTAACTCGAGTGGATTGGAATGCAATGGAGCGGAATGGAATGGAATAGAAAACAATGGAATGGAATAGAATCAACCCGAGAGGAATGCAATAGAATTGAATGGAGTGGAATGGAAAGGAAAGGAGTGGGATGGAATGGAATGGAATGAAATGGAATGGATTGGAATGAAATCACCCCAGTGGATTGCAATTGAATGGAATGGAATGCAATGGAATGGAATGGAATGGAGTGGAATGGAATCCACCCAAGTGGAATACAATGGAATGTAATGGAATGCAATGGCATGGAATCAAACCAAGTCAAATGGAATCGAATGGAATGGAATGTAATTGAACGGAATCAACTTGAGTGGAATGGAATGGAATGGAATGGAAAGGAATGGAATGGAATGGAATGGAATGGAATGGAATGCAATGGAATGGAATGGAAAAGAATCAACCTGAATGGAATGGAATTGAATGGAAAGGAATGGAATGGAATGGAATGGAATGGAATGGAACGGAATGGAATGGAATTGAATGGAATGGAATGGAATGAAACGGAATGGAATGGAATGGAATGGAATGGAATGGAATGGAATCGATTTTAAAGGAACGGAGTGGAGTCAACCGAGTGGAATGCAAAGGAATGGAATGCAATGGAATGGAATGACACAGAATGGAATGGAATTAAGCCGAGTGTAAGGGAATGCTATGTAAAGGAAAGGAATAGAATGGAATGGAATGGAATCAACCCGAGTGTAATGGAATGGAATGGAAAGGAATTGAGTGGAATGGAATGGAATGGAATCAAACCGAGTGGATTGCAATTCAATGGAATGGAATGCAATGGAATGTAATGGAATGGAAAGGAATGGAGTGGAATGGAATCATACAAAGTGCAATGTAATGGAATGGAATGGAATGGAATGTTAAGGAATGGAAAGCAATGGATTGGAATGGAATCTTCCCAAGTGGAATATAATGGAATGGAATGGAACAGAATGGAAAGCAGTAGATTGGAAAGGAATCATCCCAAATGGAATGCAATAGAATGGAATGGAATGGAATGGAAAGGAAAGGAATGGAATGCAATGGAATCAACACACGTGGAATGGAATGGAATGGAATTGAATGGAATGGAATGGAATGGGATGGGATGCAATCAACCCGAGTAGAGAGGAATGGAATGGAATGGAATGGAGGGGAATGGAATGGAATCAACCCGAGCGGAATGGAATGGAACGGAATAGATTGGAATGAAATGAAATGGAATGGAATGGAATGGGATGGGAGGGAATCAACCCGAGAGGACTGGAATGCAATGGAATGGAATGGAATGGAATGGAACAGAATGACATGGAATCAAGCTGAGAGAAATGGAATGCAATGGAATGGAATGGAATGGATTGGAATGGAATGGAATCAACCCTAGTGGAATGGAATGGAAAGGAATGGAAGGGAATGAAATGGAATGGAATTTAATGGAATTGAATGGAAACAACGTGAGTTGAATGGAATGGAATGGAATGAAATGGAATGGAATGGAATGGAATGGAATCAACCCGAGTGGATTGCAATTGAATGGAATGGAATGCAATGGACTGGAATGGAATGGAGAGGAATGGAATCATCCGGACTGGAATAGAATGGAATGGAATGGAATGGAAAGGAATGGAATCAAACCGAGTGGAATGGAATGGAATAGAATGGAAAGGAATGGAATGGAATGAAACGGAATCAACCTCAGTGGAATGGAACGGAATGGAATGGAAAGGAATGGAATGGAATGGAATTAACCTGAGTGGAAGGGAAAGCTATGTAAAGGAAAGGAATAGAACGGAATGGAAAGAAGTCAACCCGACTGTAATGGAATGCAATGCAATGGAATTAAATGGAATGGAATGGAATGGAAGCAACCCGAGTGAAATGGAAAGGATCAGAATGGAATGGAATGGAATCAAATTCAACGGAATGGAATGGAATGGAATGGAATGGAATGGAATGGAATGGAAAGCAATGGATTGGAATTGAATCATCCCGAGTGGAATATAATGGAGGGGAATGGAATGGAATGGAAAGTAATGGACTGAAATGGAATCATCCCGAATGGAATGCAATAGAATATAATGGAATGGAATGGAAAGGAAAGGAATGGAATGCAATGGAATCAACCCACGTGTAATGGAACGGAATGGAATTCAATGGAATGCAATGGAATTGGATGGGATGCCATCAACCCGAGTAGAGTGGAATGGAATGGATTGGAATGGAGTGGAATGGAATGGAATCAATCTGAGTGGAATGGAATGGAATGGAATGGAATAGAATGGAAAGGAATGCAATTAACGAGAGTGGAATGGAATGAAATGGGAAGCATTGGAATGGAATGGAATCCACCAGTTTGGAATGCAAATGAATGGAATGGAATGTAATGGATTGGAATGGAATGGAATCAACACGAGTGGAATGCAATGGAATGGAATGGAATGGAATGGAATGGAATGGAATGGAACAGAATGGAATCAACACAAGTGGAACTGAATGAAATGGAATGGAATGCAGTGGAATGGAATCAAACCGAGAGGAATGGGATGGAATGGAATGGAATGCAATGGAAAGAAATGGAATGGAACGGAATGGAATTTAACGGTACGAACCGGAGTGGAATGGAATGGAATGCTAAGGAATGGAATGGAATGGAATGGAATGGAATGGAATGGAATGGAATCAACTGGAATGGATTGGAATGAAATGCAATGGAATGGAATGGAATGGAATGGATTGGAATGGAATGGAAACAACCCAAGTGGAATGGAATGGAATGGAATGGAATGGAATGGAATGGAATGGAATGGAATGGAATCAACCCGAGTGGAATGAAATGGAATGGAATGGAATGGAATGGAATCAACACAATTGGAATGGAATGGAAAGGAATGGAAAGGAATGGAATTAACCAGAGTGCAATGGAATGGAATGGAATGGTATGGAATACAATGGAATGGAATCAAATGGAAGGCAGTGAAATCAACCCGTGTGGAATAGAATGGAATGGAATGGAATGGAATGGAATGGAATGAAAAGGCATGGAATGGAATGGAATGGAATCAAACCGAGTGGAATGGAATGGAATGGCATGGAATAGAATGGCATGGAATGAAATGCAATGGAATCAACTCAACTTTAATGGCATGGAATGGAATGGAATGGAAGGGAATGTCATAGAATGGAATAGAATCAAGTCGAGTGGAATGGAATGGAATGGAATGGAATGGAATGGAATGCAATGGAATGGAACGGAATGTAATAAACACGAGTTGAAAAGAATGGAATGCAATGGAATGAAACGGAATGGAAATGAATGGAAGGGAATGGAATGGAATGGTTTGGAATGGAATGGAATCAAGCAGAGGGGAATGGAATGCAATGGAATGGAACGCAATGGAATGGAATAAAACCGAGTGGAACGGAATGGAATGGAATCAACCGGAGTGGAATGGAATGGAATGGAATGCAGTAGAATGGAATGGAATGGAATCAACCCGTGTGGAATGGAATGCAACTGAATGGAATGGAATGGAATGGAACAGAATGGAAATTAACTGAATGGATTGGAATGGAAAGGAATGGAATGTAATCAACCAGAGCGGAATGGAATGGAATGGAATGGAATCAACCCGAATTGAATGAAATGGAATGGAATGGAATGGAAGGGGAAGGAATGGAATGGAGTGGAATGGAGTGGAATGGAATGGAATGGAATAAACCCGCGAGGAATGCAATGCACTGGCAAGTAAGGGAATGCAATGGAATGGGATGGAATCAAAGAGAATGGAATGGAATGGAATGGAATGGAAAGGAATCTAACCGAGTGGAATGGAATGGAATGGAATGGAATGGAATGGAATGGAATGGAATGGACCGGCATGGAATGGAATCAACGTGAGTGGAATAGAATGGAATGCAATGCAATGGATTGTAATGGAAACAACCCGAGAGGAATGGAAAGGAATGGAATGGAATGGAATGGAATGGAATGGAATGGAATGGAATAGAATGGAATGAAATTCACTCGAGTGTAATGGAATGGAATGGAATGGAATCGAATACAATGGAATCAAACCGAGTGTAGTTGATTGAAATGGAATGGAATATAATGGAAAAGAATGGAATCAATCCGAGTGGAAAGGAAAGGAATGGAATGGAATGGAATAGAAAGTAATGGAATGGAATTCAGTTAACCCACGTGGAATGGAATGGAATGTAATGGAATGGAATGGAAAGGAACGGAATCAATCAGACTGGATTGGGATGGAATGGAATGGAAGGGGATGGAATGGAATGGAAGGGAATGGAATGGAATGGAATCCAATCGAGTGTAATGGAATGGAATGGAATGGAATGGAATGGAATGAAATGGAATGGAATGGAATGCAATGGACTTGAATCAACTCATGCGGAAAGGGAAGGAATGGAATGGATTGGAATGGAATGGAATGGAATGGAATGGAATGGAATGGAATGGTATGGAATCAACTCGAGTGAAATGGAATAGAACGGAATGGAATGGAATGGAATGGAATGGAATGGAATGGAATGGAATGGAATCAACACGAGTGGAATGAAGTGGAATGGAATGCAATGCAATGGAATGGAATGGAATCAACCCGAATGCAATGTCGTGGAATGGAATGCAATCGAATGGAAATTAATGGAATGGATTGGAATGGAAAGGAATGGAATGGAATCAACCCGAGTGGAAGGGAATGGAATGGAGTGGAATCAACCCGAGTGGAATGGAATGGAATGGAATGGAGTGGAATGGAACAGAATGGAAAGGACTGGAATGGAATGGATCGGAATCAACCTGAGAGGAATGCAATGCACTGGCGGGTAAGGGAATGCAATGGAATGGGACGAAATCAAAGAGAATGGAATGGAATGGAATCTAACCGAGTGGAATGGAATGGAATTGAATCATACAAGTGGAATGGAATGTAATGAAATGGAATGGAATGGAATTGAATGGAAAGGAATGAATTGGCATGGAATGGAATCAATGCGAGTGGAATGGAATGGAATGCAACGGAATGGATTGTAATGGAAACAACCCGAGTGGAATGGAAAGGAATGGAATGGAATTGAATGGAATGGAATTGAATAGAATTCACTAGAGTGTAATGGAACGGAATGGAATGGAATCGAATGCAATGGAATCAAACCGAGTGTAGTGGATTGGAATGGAATGGAATATAATGGAAAAGAATGGAATCAACCCGAGTGGAATGGAATGGAATGGAATGGAATGGAATGGAATGGAATGGAACCGCACGGAATCAAACAGACTGGAATGGGACGGAATGGAATGGAATGGAATGGAATGGAATGGAATGGAATCCACTCGAGTGTAATTGAATGGAATGGAATGGAATGGATGGAATCAACGTGAGTGGAATGGAATGGAATAGAATGGAATGGAATGGAATGGAATCAAAGCAAGTGGAATGGAATGGAATGGAATGGCATGGAATGGAATGGAATGGAATGGAATGGAATGGAATAAACCCGAGTGGAATGGAAAAAAAAGGAAAGGAAAGGAATGCAATGGAGTGGAATAGAAACAACACGAGTGGAATGGAATGTAATGCAATGAAATGGAATCGACTGCGGTGGAATGGAATCAAAGCGGGTGGAATGGAATGGAATGCAGTGGAATGGATTCGAACGGTATCATCCTGAGTGAAATGGAATGGAATGGAATGGAATGGAATGGAATCAACCTGAGTGGAATGGAATGGAATGGAATAGAATGCAATGGAATGGAATGTAATGGAATGGAATCAAAACGAGTGGAAAGGAATGGAATGGAATGGAACGAAATCAATGCCAGTGGAATAGAAAGGAATGCAATGGAACGTATTGGAATGCAAACAACCCCAGTGGACAGGAAAGGAATGCAATGGAATGGAATGGAATGGAATACAAAGGAATCAACCCGAGTGGAATGGACTAGAATGTAATGGAATGGAATGGAATGGAATGGAAATGAATTAACTCGAGTGTAATGGAATGGAAAAGAATGGTATCAAATGCAGTGGAATCAAACCGAGTGTGGTGCAATGGAATGGATTGGAAAGAAATGGAAAAGAATGGAATGGAATTAACCCGAGTGGAATGGATAGGAATGCAATGGAATGGAATGGAAAAGAATGGAATGGAATGGAATGGAATCAGCCTGAGTGAAATGGAATGGAATGGAGTGGAATGGAATAGAGTGGAATGGAACGAAATGGAAACGAAGAGAGTGGAATGGAATGGAATGGAATGGAATGGAATGGAATGGAATCAACACGAGTGGAATGAAGTGGAATGGAATGCAATGCAATGGAATGGAATGGAATCAACCCGAATGCAATGTCGTGGAATGGAATGCAATCGAATGGAAATTAATGGAATGGATTGGAATGGAAAGGAATGGAATGGAATCAACCCGAGTGGAAGGGAATGGAATGGAGTGGAATCAACCCGAGTGGAATGGAATGGAATGGAATGGAGTGGAATGGAACAGAATGGAAAGGACTGGAATGGAATGGATCGGAATCAACCTGAGAGGAATGCAATGCACTGGCGGGTAAGGGAATGCAATGGAATGGGACGAAATCAAAGAGAATGGAATGGAATGGAATCTAACCGAGTGGAATGGAATGGAATTGAATCACACAAGTGGAATGGAATGTAATGAAATGGAATGGAATGGAATTGAATGGAAAGGAATGAATTGGCATGGAATGGAATCAATGCGAGTGGAATGGAATGGAATGCAACGGAATGGATTGTAATGGAAACAACCCGAGTGGAATGGAAAGGAATGGAATGGAATTGAATAGAATTCACTAGAGTGTAATGGAACGGAATGGAATGGAATCGAATGCAATGGAATCAAACCGAGTGTAGTGGATTGGAATGGAATGGAATATAATGGAAAAGAATGGAATCAACCCGAGTGGAATGGAATGGAATGGAATGGAATGGAATGGAATGGAATGGAATGGAACCGCACGGAATCAAACAGACTGGAATGGGACGGAATGGAATGGAATGGAATGGAATGGAATGGAATGGAATGGAATCCACTCGAGTGTAATTGAATGGAATGGAATGGAATGGATGGAATCAACGTGAGTGGAATGGAATGGAATAGAATGGAATGGAATGGAATGGAATCAAAGCAAGTGGAATGGAATGGAATGGAATGGCATGGAATGGAATGGAATGGAATGGAATGGAATGGAATGGAATAAACCCGAGTGGAATGGAAAAAAAAGGAAAGGAAAGGAATGCAATGGAGTGGAATAGAAACAACACGAGTGGAATGGAATGTAATGCAATGAAATGGAATCGACTGCGGTGGAATGGAATCAAAGCGGGTGGAATGGAATGGAATGCAGTGGAATGGATTCGAACGGTATCATCCTGAGTGAAATGGAATGGAATGGAATGGAATGGAATGGAATCAACCTGAGTGGAATGGAATGGAATGGAATAGAATGCAATGGAATGGAATGTAATGGAATGGAATCAAAACGAGTGGAAAGGAATGGAATGGAATGGAACGAAATCAATGCCAGTGGAATAGAAAGGAATGCAATGGAACGTATTGGAATGCAAACAACCCCAGTGGACAGGAAAGGAATGCAATGGAATGGAATGGAATGGAATACAAAGGAATCAACCCGAGTGGAATGGACTAGAATGTAATGTAATGGAATGGAATGGAATGGAAATGAATTAACTCGAGTGTAATGGAATGGAAAAGAATGGTATCAAATGCAGTGGAATCAAACCGAGTGTGGTGCAATGGAATGGATTGGAAAGAAATGGAAAAGAATGGAATGGAATTAACCCGAGTGGAATGGATAGGAATGCAATGGAATGGAATGGAAAAGAATGGAATGGAATGGAATGGAATCAGCCTGAGTGAAATGGAATGGAATGGAGTGGAATGGAATAGAGTGGAATGGAACGAAATGGAAACGAAGAGAGTGGAATGGAATGGAATGGAATGGAATGGAATGGAATGGAATGGAATGGAATTAACGCTAGTGAAATGGAATGGAATGGAATGGAATGGAATGGAATGGAATGGAATGGAATGGAATGGAATGGAATCGAATCGAAAGCAATGCAATGGAATGGCATCAACCCGAGTGGAATGCAAATGAATGGAGTGGAATGAAAAAGAAAGGAAAGGAGTGGAATGGAATGGAATGGAATCGAATCGAATGGAATGAACAAGAGTGGAATAGAATGGAATGGAATGGAATGCAGTGAAATGGATTCAAACCGAGTGGATTGGAATGGAATGGAATGGAATGGAATGGAATGGAATGGAATGGAATGGAATGCAATCAACCCGTGTGAAATGGAACGCAATGCAATGGAATGGAATGGAATGGAATGGAATGGAATGGAATGGAATGGAATCAAGCTGAGTGGAATGGAATGGAAAGGAATGGAATGGAATGGAATGGAATGGAAAGGCTTGGAATCAACCCGAGTGGAATGGAATGGAATGGAACGGAAAGGAACGGAATGGAATGGAATGGAAACAAACCGAATGGAATGGAATGGAATCAAGGCGAGTGAAATGGAATGGAATGCGAAGGAATTCACTGGAATGGAATCACCCTGAGTGGAATGGAATGGAATGGAATGGAATGGAATGGAATGGAATGGAATGGAATGGGATGGAATCAACTCGAGTGGAATGCAGTGGAATGGAATGGAATGAACTGCAGTGGAACGGAATCAAACAGACTGGAATGGAATGGAATGGAATCGAATGGAATGGAATGGAAAGAAACGGAATGGAATCCACTCGAGTGTAACAGAATGGAATGGAATGGAATGGAATGGAATTGAATGGAATGAAATCACCCCGAGTGAAATGGAATGGAATGGAATGGAATGGAATGGAATGGAATGGAATGGAATGGAATGGAATGGAATCCAACTAATTGGATTGGAATTGAATGGAATGGAATGGAATGAGATTTACTG
The DNA here is from genome assembly GCF_029289425.2 of Pan paniscus. Taxonomy (NCBI): domain Eukaryota; kingdom Metazoa; phylum Chordata; class Mammalia; order Primates; family Hominidae; genus Pan; species Pan paniscus. Next base: position 36,550,999 of record NC_073270.2, read on the forward strand.
GAACGGAAGGGAATGGAATGCAATCTCCCCGATTGGAATGTAATGGATAGGAATGGAATGGATGCAATGGAATGGATTAGAATGGAATGGAATGGAATGGAATGCAAAGGAATCGAATGGAATGGAATGGAATGGAGTGGAATCATCCCACGTGGAATGGCATGGAATGGAATGGTATGGAATGGAATGGAATGGAAAGGGATGGGATGGAATCAACTCAAGTAGAATGGAATGCAGTAGAATGGAATGGAATGGAATGGAATGGAATGGAATGGAAAGGAGTGGAAGGGAATGAAATGAAATGGACTCAACCTGAGTGGAATGGAACGGAAAGGAATGGAATGCAATGGAATCAACCCGAGTGGAATGGAATGGAATGGAATGGAATGGAATTAAATCAACACGGGTGGAAAGGAATAGAAAGGAATGGACAGGAATGGAATGGAATTGAATGGAAAGAACCCGAGTGGAATGGAATGGAATGGAATGGAATGGAATGGAATGGAATGGACGGGAATGGAATGTAACTGAATGGAATCCAACTAATTGGATTGGAATGGAATGGAATGAGATGGAATGGAATGGAATGGAGTGCAATGGAATGGAATGCAATGGAATCAAACCGAGTGGAATGTAAAGGAATGGATTTAAATGGAATGCAATGGAATGGAATTGAATGGAATGGAATGGAATGAAATGGAATGGACTTGAATCAACACTAGAGGAAAGAAAAGGAATGGAATGGAATGGAGTGGAATGGAATGGAATCAACCCGATTGAAATGGAATAGGATGAAATGGAATGGAATGGAATGGAATGGAATGGAATGGAATGGAATACAATGGAATGAAATGGAATGGAATCCACCGGAGTGGAATGAAATGGAATGGAATGGAGTGGAATGGAATGGAACGGAATGGAATGGAATGGAATCAACACGAGTGTAATGCAATGAAATGGAATGGAATGGTATATGAAGGAATGGTATGGAATGCAATGGAATCAACACCCGTGTTATGGAATGGAATGGAAAGGAATGGAATGGAATGGAATGGAAGCTACTCGAGTGGAAAAAATGGAATGAAATGGAATGGAATTTAGTGAAATGGAATGGGATGGAATGGAATCAACCTGGGCGAAATGTACTGGAATTGTATGGAATGGAATGGAATGGAATAGAATGGAATCAACCCCAGAGGATTGGAATGTAATGGCATGGAATGGAATGGAATGGAATGGAATCATCAGGAGTGAAATTGAATGGAATGAATGGATGGGAATACAGTGGAATAAACTCGAGTAGAATGTAATGGAATAGAGTAGAAAGGAATGGAATACATTGCTTGGAATCAGATGGAACGGAATCAACTGGAATGCAATGTTATGTAATGCAATGGAATAGAATGGAATGGAATGGGATAGAATGGTATGGAATGGAATGGAATGGAATGGAATGGAATGGTATGAAATCGAATCAACCTGAGTGGAGCGGAATGGAAAGTAATGGAATGCAATGGAATGGAATGAATGGAATGGAATGGAATTAATGAAATGGAATGTAATGGAAAGGAATGGAATCCAATCAACGCGAGTGGAATGGAATAGAATGGAATGGAGTGGAATGGAATGGAATCAACCACAGTGGATTGGAAATGAATGGAATGGAATTGAATGGAGTGGAATGGAATGGAATGAAAAGGAATGGAATGGAATGGAATGGAATCAACTGGAGTGGAATGGAGTGGAATGGAATGGGAACAACTGAAATGCACAGGAATTGACTGGAATGCAATGGAATGGAATCAACCCGAGTGGAATAGAATGGAATGGAATGAAATGGAATGGAATTGAATCAACTGGAGTGGAATGGAATGCAATGGAATGGATTGGAATGGAAACAGGCCGAGTGGAATGGAAAGGAATGGAATGGAATGAAATGGAATGGAATGGAATGGAATGGCATGGCATGGCATGGAATCAACACGAGGGGAATGGAATGGAATGGAATGGAATGGAATGGAATGGAATGGAATGGAATTCACTCAACTGTAATGGAATGGAATGGAATGGAATCGAATTCAATGGAATCAAACCGAGTGTAGTGCAATGGAATGGAATGGAATGGAATGGAATGAAATGAAATGGAATGGAATGAAATGGAATGGAATCAACCTCAGTGGAATGGAAAGGAAAAGTATGCAACGGAATGGAATGGAAACAACCCGAGTGGAATGGAATGGAATGGAATGGAATGGAACCAACACGAGTGGAATGGAATAGAAAGGAATGGAAAGTTATGGAATGGAATGGAGTGGAAACAACCAGAGTGGAATGGAATGGAATTGAATGGAATGGAATGGAATAGAATCAAGGCGAGTGGAATGGAATGGAATGCAATGGAATGGACTGGAATGTAATCAACCTGAGTGGAATGGACTAGAATGGAATGGAATGGAATGGAATCAACTCGAGTGGAATCAAACAGACTGGAAGGGAATGGAATGGAATGGAACGGAATGGAAGGGAATGGAATGGAATGGAATTCGCTCGCGTGTAATGGAATGGAATGGAATGGAATCAAATTCAGTGGAATCAAACCGAGTGTAGTGGAATGGAATGGAATGGAATGAAATTGAATGGAAAGGAATGGAATGGAATGGAATTAACCAGAGTGGAATGGATAGGAATGGAATGGAATGGAATGGAATAGAATGGGATGGAATGGAATGGAATCAGCCTGAGTGAAATGGAATGGAACGGAGAGGAATGGAATGGAATGGAATGGAAAGGAGTGGAGTGGAATGGAATGTAAAGGAATGGAATGGAACGGAATGGAACTGAACAGAGTGGAATGGAATGGAATGGAATGGAAAGAAACAAAATAGAATGAAATGGAATGTAATGAAATTAACGTGAGTGGAATGGAATGCAATGGAATGGAATGGCATGGAATGGCATGGAATGGAAAGCAATGGAATGGAATGGCATGGAATCAACCCGAGTGGAATGCAATGGAATGGAATGGAATGGAATGGAGTGGAATGGGTTTGAATGGAATCAACCCGAGTGGAATGCAACGGAATTGAAAGGAATGCAATGAGTTGGAATGGAATGGAATCGAATAAAATGAAATGGAATAGAATCAACAGGAGTGGAATGCACTGCATTGGAATGGAATGCAGTGGCATGGAATGAAATGGAATCAAAGCGTGTGGAATGCAGTGGAATGGAATGGAATGTTGTGGAATGGAATGTCATCAACGCGGGTGGAAAAGAATGAAATGGAATGGAATGCAATGGAATGGAATGGAACGGAATGGAATCAAAACGAGTGGAATGGAACGCAATGGAATCAACACAGGTGGAATAGAATGGAATGCAATTAAATGGATTGGAATGGAAACTAGCCGAGAGGAATGTAAATGAATGGAATGAAATGGAATGGAATGCAATGGAATGGAATGGAAAGGATTCAACTTGAGTGGAATGAAATGGAATGGAATGGAACGGAATGGAATGGAATGCAATGGAATGGAATTCATTCGAGTGTAATGGAATGGAACGGAATAGAATGGAATCAAATGCAAAGGAATAAAACCGAGTGTAGTGGAATGGAATGGAATGGAAGGAAATGGAATCGAATGGAATGGAATGCAATGGAATGCAATGGAATGGAATGGAATCAACGCGAGTGGAATAGAATTTAAGGAATGGAATGGAATGGAATGGAATGGAATGGAATCAACTCGAGTGGAATGGAATGGAATGGAATGGAATGGAATGGAATGGAATGGAATGGAATGGAATCAAGGCGAGTGGAATGCAATGGAATGCAATGGAATGGACTGGAATGGAATCTCCCCGAGTGAAATGAAATGGAATGTAATGCAATAGAATGGAATGGAATGGAATCAACAAGATTGGAATGGAATGGAGAGGAATGGAATGGAATGGAATGGAATGGAATGGAATGGAATGGAGTGGAATGGAATGGAATGGAATGGAGTAAAATGGAATGGAATCAACCCGAGTGGAATGAAGTGGAATGGAATACAATGGAATGGAATGGAATCAACCCGAGTGGAATGCAATGGATTGGAATGGAATGAAATGGAAAGGAATGGAATGGAATGGAATGGAATCAACCTGGGTCGAATGGAATGCAATGGAACGGAATGTAATGCAGTGGAATGGATTGCAATCAACCGACTGGAATGTAAAGGAATGGAACGGAATGCATTGGAAAGGAATGGAGTGGAATGAAATGGGATGGAATGGAATCAACCAGTGTGGAATGGAGTGGAATGGAATGGAATGGAGTGGAATGGAATGGAATGGAATGGAATCAACCCCAGAGCAATGGAATGTATTGGAATGGAATGGAATGGAATGGAACGGAATCAACAAGAGAGAATTGAATGGAATGAATGGGTTGGAATGGAGTGGAATTGAACAGAGTTGAATGGAATGGAATGGAATGGAATGGAATGGAATGGAATGGAATGAAGTGGAGTGGAATCAACCCAAGTGAAAAGGAAAGGAACGCAATGGAATGGAATGGAATGCGATGGAATGGAAAGGAATGCAATGGAATGGAAAGGAATGGAATCATCCCGATTGGAATGGAATGGAATGGAATGGAAGGGAATGGAATGGAATGGACTGAAATGGAATGTAATCGAATTCACCCGAATATAATGCAATGGAATAGAATGGAAAGTTATGGAATGGAGGGGAATGGAATTAACCAACGTGGAATGGAATGGAATGGAATGGAATGGAATGAGATGGAATGGAATGGAATGGAATGGAAAGGAATGAGATGGAATGCAATGGAATGGATTGGAATGAGATGGAATGCAATGGAATGGAATGGAAAGTGATGGGATGGAATCAACCCGAGTGAAATGGAATGGAATGGAAGGGAATGGAATGGAAAGGGTTGGAATGCAATGAAATGGAATGGAATCAACCCGAGAGGAATGCCACGCAATGGAATGGAATGCAATGGAAGGGAATGCAATGGAATGGAATGGAATGCTATCAAACCGAGTGGAATGGAATGGAACGTAACGGAATGGAATCTACACGAATGGAATGGAATGGAATGGAATGGAATGAAATGAAATGGAATCAACCCGAGAGGAATGCAACGCAATGGAGTGGAATGGAATGGAAGGGAATGCAATGGAATGGAATGGAATGCAATCACCCCGAGTGGAATGGAATGGAATGGAACGGAATGGAATGGAATGGAGTGAAATGGAATGGAATGGAATGAATGGAATGGAATGGAATGCAATCAACACGAGTGGAATGGAATTTAAAGGAATGGAATAGAATGGAATGGAATGGAATCAACCCGTGTGGAATGGAATGGAATGGAATGGAATGGAATGGAATCAAGGGGAGTGGAATGGAATGGAATGCAATGGAATGGAATGGAATGGAATCACACCGAGGGAAATGTAATGGAAACTAATGCCATGGAATGAAATGGAATGGAGTCAACAAGATTGGAATGGAATGGAGTGGAATGGAATGGAATGGAATGGAATGGAATGGAATGGAAACAAACCGATTGGAATGGTATGGATTGGAATGGAATGGAATGGAATGGAATCAACTGAAGTGGAATAGAATGGAATCGAATGGAATGGAATGGAATGGAATGGAGTGGAATCAAAATGAGTGAAATGGAATGGAATGGAATGGAATCAAACCGAGTGGAATGTAAAGGAATGGAATGGAATGGAATGGAATGCAATGGAATAGAATGGAATGGACTTGAATCAAGACTTGTGGAAAGGAAATGAATGGAATTGAATGGAATAGAATGGAAATAACCCGAGTGAAATGGCATAGAACGGAATGGAATGGAATGCAATGGAATGGAATGGAATGCAATGGAATGGAATGGAATGGAATGTTATGGAATGGAATGGAATCCACCGAGTGGAATGAAATGGAATGGAATGCCATGGAATGGAATGAAATGAACCCGAGTGGAATGCAATGAAATGGAATGGAATGGAATATAAAGGAATGGTGTGGAATGAAATGGAATCAATACCCATGTAATTGAATGGAATGGAAAGGAATGGAAGGGAATGGAATGGAATGGAATGGAATGGAAGCAACTAGACTGGAATGGAATTCATTGGAATGGAATGGAACTTAGTGGAATGCAATGGGATGGAATGGAATCAACACGGGTGAAATGTAATGTAATGGTATGGAATGGAATGGAATGGAATGGAATGGAATGGAATCAATCCCAGAGGAATGGAATGTAATGGAATAGAAAGGAATGGAGTGGAACGGAAAAAACCAGTGTGGAATGGAATGGAATGAATGGATTGGAATACAGTGGAATATTCTCGAGTGGAATGTAATGGAATGTAATGGAATGGAGTGGAATGGAATGGAATGCAATGAAATGGAATCTCACGGAATGGAATCAACTGGAATGCAATCTAAAGGAATGGAATGGAATACAGTGGAATGGAATGGAATGGAAAGGAATGGAATGCAATGGAATGAAATGGAATGTAATGGAATGAAATTGAATGCAATAAATGCGAATGCGATGGAATGGAATGGAATGGAATGGAATCAACCAGAGTGGAATAGAATGTAATGGATGGGAAATGAATGGAATGGAATGGAATGGAATGGAATGGAATGGAATGGAATGGAATGGAATGCAATGCAATGGAATGGAACGGAATGATATCAACTGGACTGGAATGGAATTAAAGGGAATGGAAAAAACAGGAATGGAATGGAATTGACTGGAATGGAATGGAATGGAATAAACCCGAGTGGAATGCAATGGAATGGAATGAAATGAAATAGAATTGAATCAAAGAAAGTGGAATGAAACGGAATGTAGTGGAATCAAACCGAGTTGAATGGACTGGAATGGAATGGAATGGAATGGAATGGAATGGAATTCAAAGGAATCCAATGGAATGGAAACAACTTGAAAGGAATGGAATGGAATGGAATGGAATGGAATGGAATGAAATGAAATGGAATCGAATGGAATGGTATGGAATCAACGCGATTGGAATGGAATGGAATGGAATGGAATGGAATCAACTGGAGTGGAATGGAATGGAATGGAATGGAATCAGCTGCAATGGAATGGAATTGACTGGAATGGAATGGAATGGAATGGAATGAACCCTAGAGAAATGGAATGGAATGGAATGAAAAGTAATGGAATTGAATCAATCGGAGTGGAATGGAATGGAATTAAATGGAATGCAGTGGAATCAATATAATGGAATGGAATGGAATGGAATCAACGGGAGTCGAATGGAATGGAGTGGAATGGACTGGAATGAAAGGCAATGGAGTGGAATCAACCAGAGTTGAACGGAATGGAATGATATGGAATGGAATGGAATGGAATGGAGAGGAATGGAATTCAAAGGAATCGAATGGAATGGAATCAACTGGAATGGAATGGAATTGATTGAAATGGTATGGAATGGAACAGAATGGAATGGAATAGAATGAAATGGAATCAACCCGAGTGTTATGTAAAGGAAAGGAGAGAAAAGGAATGGAATGGAAATGAATGGAATAGAATTGGAATGGCATGGAATCTACGCAAGTGTAATGCAATGGAATGGAATGGAATGGAATGAAACAGAATGGAATGGATTAAAATGGAATACAATGGAAGGGAATGGAATGGAATGGAATGAAATGGTATCACCCGAGTGTTATGTAAAGGAAACGGAAGAAATGGAACGGAATGGAAATGAATGCAATAGAAATGGAATGGAATGGTGTCTACGCAAGTGTAATGGAATGGAATGGAATGGAATGGAATGGAATGGAATGGAATGGAATGGAATACACCGGAGTGGAAAGGAATGAAATGGAATGCAGTGGAATGGAATGGAGTGGAATGGAATGGAATGGAATGGATTCAACACGAATGTAATTGAATGGAAAGGAATCAAACCGATTGGAAAGGAAGGGATTGGAATAGAATGGAATGGAATGGAATGGAATGGAATGGAATGGAATGGAATGGAATGGAATCAACCCAAGTGGAATAAAATCGAACAGAATGGAAGGGAATGGAATGGAATGGAATGGAATGGAATGGAATCAAGACGAGTGGAAAGGAATGGAATGGAATGAAATGGAATGGAATGGAATCAAGACGAGTGGAATGGAATGGAATGCAATGGAAACAATCGGTATGGAATGGAATGGAATGCAATCGAATGGAATCAACAGGAAAGGAGTGGAGTACAATTGACTGGAGTGGAATGAAATGGAATGGAATGGAATCAACAGAGAGGAACGGAATGGAATGCAATGGAATGGAATTGAATAGAATGGAATGGAAACAACACAAGTGGAATGAAATGACATGGAATGGAATGGAATGTAAAGGAATGGAATTAAATGGAAAGGAATGGAATGAAATGGAATCAACCCGAGTGGAATGCAATGGAATGGAGTGGAATGGAATGCAAAGGTATTGAATGGAATCAACCCGAGTGGAATGAAACGGAATTGAATGGTGTGGAATGAGTTGGAACGGAATGGAATGGATTTGAATGGAATGGAATGGAATCAATGCGAGTGGAATAGATTGGAATGGAACTCAGTGCTGTGGAATGGAATGTCATCAACCCGAGTAGAATGGAATGGAAGGGAATGACATGGAATCCATTGCAATGGAATGGAATGCAAGGAATGGAATGGAACGGAATCAACTAGAATGGAATGGATTGGAATGGAATGGAATTGAATGGAATGGAATGGAATCAACCAGAGTGGAAAGGAATGGAATGCAATGGAATGGAGTGGAATGGAATGGAATGGAATGGAATCATCCAGAGTGGAAAGGAATGGAATGCAATGGAATGGAGTGGAATGGAATGGAATGGAGTGGAATGGAATAAATCCGAGTGGAATGGAAAGGAACGGAATGGAATGGAATGGAATGGAATGGAATGGAATGGAGTAGAATGGAATGGAACGGTATGGAATGAACCTGAGTTGAATGGAATGGAATGGAATGGAATGGAATGGAATGGAATGGAATGGAATGGAATTCAATCAACCTGAGTGGAATGGAATGGAATGAAAAGGAATGGAATCCAACGGAAAGGAATGGAACGGAATGGAATGAAGACGAGTGGAATGGAAGGGAATGGAATGCAATGGAATCGAAAGGAATGGAATGGAGTGGAATGGAATCAGCCGCAATTGAAAGTAATGGAATGCAATGAAATGGAATCAACACGAAAGAAATGGAATACAATGGAATGTAGTGAAATGGAATGGAATCAACAGAATAGAAAGATATGGAATGCAATGGAAAGGAGGGGAATAGAATTGAACGGAATGGAATGGCATGGAATGGAATGGAATGGAATCGAATGGAAAGAAATGGAATCGAATGGAATGGAATGGAATCAACCCGAGTGGAATGGAATGCAATGGATTGGACTAGAATGGAATTGAATGGGATGGAATCAACACGAGTGTAATGGAATGGAATGGAATGGATAGGAAAGGATTGGAACGGAATGGCATGGAATTGAATGGAATTGAATCAATGCGAGTGAAATTGAATGGAATGCAAGGGAATGGATTGGTATGGAATCAACAAGATAGAAATGGAATGGAATGTAATAGAAAGGAATGGAATGGAATGGATTCAACATGAGTGGAATGGAATGGAATCAAAACGAATGGAATGGAATGGAATGCAATGGAGTGGAATGGAATGAAATGGAATGCAATGCAATGGAATGGAATCAATCGGACTAGAAAAGAATGCAATGGAATAGAATGCAATGGAATGGAATCCAACCGAGTGGAATGGAATAGAATGCAATGAAATGGAATCAACTGAAATGGAATGGATTGGATTGGAATGGAATGGCATGGAATGGAATCAACGTGAGTGAAAAGGAATGGAATGGACTGGAATGGAAAGGAATGGAAGAGAATGGAATAGAATGGAATGGAATCAACCAGAGTACAATGGAATGGAATGGAATGGAATGCACTGGTATGGAATGGAATGGCATCAACGCCAGTGGAATGCAATGGAAAGGAATGGAATAAACCGGAGTAGAATGGAATGGAGAGGAATGAAATTGAATGAACTGGAATGGAAGGGAATGGAATGGAATCGAATGGAATGGAATGGAAGGGAATGGAATGAAACGAAATGGAATGGAATCAACGTGACTAGAACGGAATGGAATGAAATGCATTCGAATAGAATCAACGTGGGTGGAATGGAATGGAATGGAATGGAATGGAATGGAATCAACCTGAGTGGAGTGGAATGGAATGGAATGGAAAAGAATGGGATGGATTGGAATGGAATGGAATGGAATCAAAGTGAGTGGAATGGAATGGAATGGAATGGAATGGAATGGAATGGAATGGAATGGTATCCATCCAAGGGGAATGGAATGGAATGGAATGGAATGGAATGGAATGGAGTGAAACGGATTGAAATGGAATTTAATGGAATCGATAAGAATGGAGTGGAACGGAATGTAATGGAATGGATTGGAATGGAATGGAATGGAATGCAATCCACCCATGCCGAAAGGAATACAATGGAATGGAATGGAACAGAATGGAATGGAAAGAAATGGAATGGAATAGAAAGGAGTGGAATGGAATCAACTGGAATTGAATGGAATGGAATGGAATGGAATGGAATGCAATGGAATGGAATCAAAGCGAGTCGAATTGAATGGAATGGAATGGAATGGAATCAAAACGAGTGGAATGGAATGTAATGGAATGTAATGGAACGGAATGCAATGGAATCAAACCGAGTGTAATGGAAAGTAATGGAATGGAATGAAATGGAATGGAATGGAATGAAATGGAATGGAATGGAATGGAATGGAATGGAATGGAATGGAATGGAATGGAATGGAATGGAAACAACCCGAGTGGAATGGAATGGAATGGCATGGCATGGCATGGAATGGAATGGAATGGAATCAACGCGAGTGGTATGGAATGGAATGCAAACGCATGTATTGGAATGGAATAAACAGGAATGGAATGGAATGGAATCAACTGGAGAGGAATGGAGTGGAATGGAGTGGAATGGAATGGAATGAATTGGAATGGAATAGAAAGGAATGGAATGGAATGGATTGGAATGGAATGGAATGGAAAGGAAGCGAATGGAATGGAATCAACCCTACTATAATGGAATGGAATGGAATGGAAATAATGGAGTGGAATGGAATCAACTCGAGTGGATTGGAATGGAATGGAATAGACCGGAATGGAATCAACCCAAGTGGAACGGAATGGAATGCAATGGAATGGAATGGAAAGGAATGGAATGGAACCAAACCGAGTGGAACGGAAAGGAATGGAATGGAATAGATTGGAACGGAATGGAATGGAATGGAATCAAGCAGAGTGGAGTGGAAAGGAAGGTGATGGAACAGAATGGAATCTAAAGAATGCAAAGGAATCAAAGGGCATGGAATGGAATGGAATAAAAAGGAGTGGAATATAATGGAATGGAATGGATTGCAATGGAATGGAATGGAAAGGAGTGGAATCAACGCGAGTGGAATGGAATGGAATGCAATGGAATCAAAGGGAATGGAATGGAATGGAATGGAATGGAATGGAATCAATCCGTGTGGAATGGAATGGAATGGAATGGAATGGAATGGAATGGAATCGAATGGAATGGAGTGGAATGGAATGGAATGGAATGGAATCGAACGGAATGGAATGGAATGGAATTCAATGGAATGGAATCGAAAGCAATCAACCAGACTGCCATGGAATGGAATGGAATGGAAAGGAATTGAATGGAAAGAAAAGGAATGGAATGCAAAGGAATGGAATGGAATCCACTGGAGTGTAATGGTATGCAATGGAAAGGAATGGAATGGAATGGAGAGGAATGCAATAGAATCAACCCGAGTAGAATGGAATGGAATGGAATGGTATAGAATGAAATGGAATGGAATGGAATCATATCAAACCCAGTGAAATGGAATGGAATGGAATGCTATGGAATGGAATTGAATGGAATTAACAAGGGTGGAATGCAGTGGAATGGAATGGAAAGAAATGGAATGGAATGGACTGAACCCGAGTGTAATGGAATGGAATCGAATGAAATGGAATAGAATGGAATGGGATCAACCACAGTGAAATGGAAAGGAATGGAATGGAATGTAATGGAATGAAATGGAATGGATAGGAAAGGAATGCAATGGAATGGAATGCAATGGAATGGAATCATCCCGAGTGGAAAGGAATGGCATGGAATGGAATGCAAATGAATGGAATAAAACAGAGTGGAATGGAATAGAATGGAAAGGAATGGATTGGAATGGAAGCCACCCGAGTGGAAAGGAATGCAATGGAATTAAATGGAATAGAATGGAATTGAAAGCAATGGAATGGAATGGAATGCAATAGAATGGAATGGAATGGAATCAACTGGAAATGAATGGAATAGAATGGAATAGAATCCAATGGAATGGAATAAAAGCGAGTGGAATTCAATTGAATGGACTGGAATGCAATGGAATGGAATCAAAACGAGTGGAATGCAATCTAATGGAAAGTAATGGAATGGAATGGAATGGAATCAACCCGAGTGGAATGGAATGCAATGGAATGGAATGGAATGGAATGGAAACAACCCAAGTGGAATGGAATGGAATGGAATGGCATGGCATAGAATGGAATGGAATGGAATGGAATCAAAGCGACTGCTCTGGAATGGAATGCAAAGGCATGTATTGGAATGCAAAGGCATGTATTGGAATGCAATAAACCGGAATGGAATGGAATGGAATCAACTAGAGTGGAATGGAGTGGAATGGAGTGGAATGGAAAGGAATGAATTGGAATGGAATAGAAAGGAATGGAATGGAATGGAATGGAATGCAATGGAATGGAATGGAAGCGAATGGAATGGAATCAACCCGACTGGAATGGAATGCAATAGTATGGAAATAATGGAATGGAATGGAATCAACTCGAGTGTAATGGAATGGAATGGAATGGAATGGAATGGAATGGAATGGAATGGAATGGAATAGACCGGAATGGAATCAACACAAGTGGAATGGAATGAAATGCAATGGAATGGAATGGAAAGGAATGGAATGGAATCAAACCAAGTGGAATGGAAAGGAATGGAATGTAATGGACTGGAAAGGAATGGAATGGAATGGAATCGACCAGAGTGGAATGGAAAGGAATGTGATGGAATAGAATGAAATAGAATGGAATGGAATGCAATCGACGGGCATGGAATGGAATGGAATCAAACGGAGTGGAATATAATGGAAAGGAATGGAATGGAATGGAATGGAAAGGAGTGGAATCAACGCGAGTGGAATGGAATGGAACGCAATGGAATCAAAGGGAATGCAATGGAATGGAATGGAATCAACCCGTGTGCAATGGAAAGGAATGGAATGGAATGGACTGGAATGGAATCAACCAGACTGCCATGGAATGGAATTGAATGGAAAGGAATTGAATGGAATGTAAAGGAATGGAATGCAATGGAATGGAATGGAATGGAATGGAGAGGAATGGAATAGAATCAAACCGAGTAGAATGGAATGGAATGGAATGGGAGAGAATGACATGGAATGGAATGGAATCAAATCAAACCCAGTGGAATGGAATGGAATGGAATGCTATTGAATGGAATTGAATGGAATTAACACGAGTGGAATGCAATGGAGTGGAATGGAAAGAAATGGAATGGAATGGAATATACCTGAGTGTAATGTATTGGAATGGAATGAAATGGAACAGAATGGAACGGAATAAACCCGAGTGAAATGGAAAGCAATGGAATGGAATGGAATGGAATGGAATGGAATGGAATGGAATGGAATGGAATGGAATGAAATGGAATGGAATCATCCCTAGTGGAGAGGAACGGCATGGAATGGAATGCAAATAAATGGAATCAAACCGAGTGGAATGTAATAGAATGGAATGAAATGGAATGGAATGGAATGAAATGGAAGCCACCCGAGCGGAAAGGAACGCAATGAAATTAAATGGAATAGAATGGAATGGAAAGCAATGGAATGGAATGCAACGGAATAGAATGGAGTGGAATTTAATCAACAGGAATTGAATGGAATGGAATGGAATGGAATGCAATGGAATGGAATCAAACGGAGTGGAATGGAATAAAATGGAATGAAATAGAATGGAAAGGAATGGAATCAAGCCGAGTGGAATGGAATGCAATGGATTGGACTGGAATAGAATGGAAGGGAATGGAATGGAATCAACACGAGTTTAATGGAATGGAATGAATTGGAAAGGAAAGAAATGGAATGGCATGGAATGGAATGGATTGGATGAATGCGAGTGGAAACGAATGGAGTGCAATGGTATGTATTGGTTTGGAATCAACAAAATTGTAATGGAATGGAATGGAATGGAAAGGGATGGAATGGAATGGAATCAACACGAGTGGAATGGAATTGAATGGAATGGTATCAAACTGATTAGAATATAATGGATTGTAACTGAATGGAGAGGAACGGAAAGAATCAACCCAAGTGTAATGGAATGGAATGGAATGGGATGGAATGGAATGGAATGGAATGGAATGCAATGGATTGGAATAAAGATGAGTGGAACGTAATGGAATGGAATGGAATGGAATGAAAACACCCGGAATGGAATGGAATGGAACGCAATCGAATGGAATCAACAGGAAAGGAATGGAATACAATGGAATTGAGAGGAATGAAATGGAATGGATTGGAATCAACCGAGTGCCACGGAATGGAAAGCAATTGAATGGAATGAAATAGAATCGAATGGAATGGAATGGAATCAACACAAGTGGTATAGAATAGAATGGAATGGAATGGAATTTAAAGGAATGGAATGGAATGAAGTGGAATCAACCCGAGTGAAATTCAATAGAATAGAATGGAATGGAATGTAATTTAAAGGAATGGAATGGAATGAAGTGGAATCAACCCGAGTGAAATGCAATGGAATGGAATGAAATGGAATGGAATGGAATGGAATGGAATGAGATTGAATGGAATCAACCCGACTGGGATGGAACGGAATTGAATGGAATGGAATGAGTTGATATGGAATGGAATAGAATGGACTGATATAGAATGGAAAGGGATCAACGCGAGTGGAATGGAAATGAATGGAATAAACCGGAGTGGAATGGAATGGAGAGGAATGAAATAGAATGGAATGGAATGGAATGGAATGGAATCACCGAGAGTTGAATGGAATGGAGTGGAATAGAATGGAATGGAATGGAATGAAATCAACCCGTGTCATGTAGAATGGAATGGAATGGAAAGGAAAGGAATGGAATGGAATGGAATGGAATCAACGTGAGTGGAATGGAATGGTATCCATCCAAGGGGAATGGAATGGAATGGAATGGAATTGAGGGAAACAGAACGGAATGGAATTGAATGGAATCAACACGAATGGAGTGGAGTGGAATGGAATGGAATGGAATGGAATGGAATGGAATGCAATGGAATGGAAGGGAATCGACCCGAGCGGAAAGGAAAGCAATTTAATTAAATGGAATGGAATAGAATGGAATGGAATCAAATGGAATGGAATGGAATAGAATGGAATGGAACGGAATCAACTGGAATTCAATGGAATGGAATGCAATGGAATGCAATGGAATGGAATCAAAGCGAGTGGAATGGAATGGAATGGAATGGAATAGAAACGAGTGGAATTGAATGTAATGCATTGTAATGGAATGGAATTTAACGGAATCAACCCGAGTGGAAAGGGAAGGAATGGAATGGAATGGAATGGAATGCAATGGAATTGAATGGAATGGAATAAACCCGAGGGGAATGGAATGGAATGGAATAAACCCGAGGGGAATGGAATGGAATGGAATGCCATGGGATGGAATGGAATGGAATGGAATGGAATAAACCCGAGGGGAATGGAATGGAATGGAATGCCATGGCATGGAATGGAAAGGAATGTAATCAACGCGAGAGGTATGGAATGAAATGCAAAGGCATTTATTGGAATAGAATAAACCGGAATGGAATGGAATGGAATGCAATGGAATCAACTGGAGTGGAACGAAATGGAATGGATTGGAATGGAATGGAATGAATTGGAAAGGAATGGAAAGGAATGTAATGGAATGGATTGGAATTGAATGTAAAGGAATCGAATGGAATGGAATAAACCCAATTGGAATGGAATGGAATGGAATGGAAAGGATTGGAATGGGATGCAATCAACTCGAGTGGAATGGAATGGAATAGAATGGAATGGAATGGAATGGAATGCAATGGAACGGAATAGAATGGAATGGAATCAACCCAAGTGGTATGGAATGGAATGCAATGGAATGGAATGGAAAGGAATGGAATGGAATCAAACTGAGTGGAATGGAAAGGAATGGAATGGAATGTATTGGAATGGAAGGGAATGGAATGGAATCAAGCAGAGTGTAATGGAAAGGAATGTGATAGAAAGGAATGGAATTGAATGAAATGGAATGGAAGAGAATGGAATGGAATGGAATTAAAAGGATTGGAATATAATGGAATGGAATGGAAGGGAACTGAATGGAATGGAGTGCCATCAACGCGAGAGAAAAGGAATGGAATGCAAAGGAATGGATTGTAATGGAATCAACCCAAGTGGAAAGGAATGAAATAGAATGGAATGGAATGGAATGGAATGGAATCAACACGAGTGGAATGGAATGGAATGGAATCGAATGGAATGGAAAGGAATGGAATGGAATGGAATGGAATGGAATGGAATGCAATGGAATGGAATGGAACCAACCGGACTGCCATGGAATGGAATGCAATGGAAAGGATTTGAATGGAATGGAAAGGAATGGAATGGAATGGAGAGGAATGGAATGGAATCAACCCGAGTAGAATAGAATGGAATGGAATGGAATGGAATGGAATGGAATCAAACCCAATGGAATGGAATGGAATTAACATGATTGGAATGCAATGGAGTGAAATGGAAAGGAATGGAATAGAATCAATCCGAGTTGAATAGAATGGAATGGAATGCAATGGAATGCAATGGAATGGAAACAAACCAAGTGCAATGGAATGGAATGGAAAGGAGTGGAATGGAATGCAATGGAAAGGAATGGAATGGAATGGAATCAAACTGAGTGGAATATAATGGAATGGAATGGAATGGATTGGACTGGCATGGAATGGAATGAATTGAATGGAATGGAATGGAATCACCCCGAGTCGAATGGAGTGGAATGGAATGGAATGGAATAAAATGGATTTGAATGGAGTGTAATGGAATGGAATCAAACGCATAGGAATGGAGTAGAATGGAAATGAATGGAATGGAATGGAGTGGTATCAACCAGAGAGGAATGTGATGGAATGGAACGGAATGGAATGAAATGGAATGGAATCAACGCGAGGGGAACGGAATGAAATTCAATGAAATGAATTGAAAAGGAATCAACCCTAGGGGAATGTAATGGTATGGAATGGAATATACTGGAATCATCCAG
The DNA here is from genome assembly GCF_029289425.2 of Pan paniscus. Lineage (NCBI taxonomy): Eukaryota > Metazoa > Chordata > Mammalia > Primates > Hominidae > Pan > Pan paniscus. The sequence goes on from NC_073270.2 coordinate 36,568,562, forward strand.
ATTGGAATGGAATTGAATGGAGTGTGATAGAATGGAATGGAATGCAATGCAATGGAATGGAATGGAATGGAATGGAAACAACCAGACTGGAATGGAATAGAATGGAATGGAATGGAATGCAATGGAATGGGATGGAATGGAATGGAATGGAATGGAATGGAATCAACCAGAGACGAATGGAATGGAATGGAATGGAATAGAATGGAATGAAATCAACCAAAGTGTATTAGAATGGAAAGGAAACGAATGTAATGGATTGGAACGGAATGGAATGGAATGGAATGGAATGGAAAGCAATGGAGTGGAATGGAATCAAACCCAGTGGAATGCAATTGAATGGAAAGGAAAGGAAAGGAGTGGAATGGAGTGGAATGGAGTGGAATGTAATCAACAGGAGTGGAATGAAATGGAATGGATTGCAATGAAATGGAATGGAATGGAATAAAATGGAATAGAATGGAAAGGAATGAAATCACCCCGAATGGAATGCAATGGAAGGGAATGGAATGGAATGGAATGGAAATTAATGGAATGGATTGGAACGGAATGGAATGGAATGGAATCAATCCGAGTGGAATGGAATGGAACGGAATGGAATAGAATGGAAAGGAACGGAATGGAATGGAATGGAATGGTATCAACCAGACTTTAATGGAATGAAATGGAAAGAAATGGAATTTAATGGAATGCAATGGAATGGAATCAAACAGATTGGAATGGAATGGAATGGAATCACCCCGAGTGAAATGCACTGGAATGGAATGGAATGGAATGGAATGGAATGGAATGCAATGGAACGGAATGTAGGGCAAAGGAATGGAATGGAATGGAAGGGAATCATACCGAGTGGAATGGGAAGGAATGGAATGGAATGGAATGGATTGGAGTGGAATGGAATGGAATGGAATCAACAGAGGTGGAATCAATTGGAAAGGAAGGCAATGGAATGGAATGAAATGGAATGGAATGCAATGGAGTGGAATCAACCCGAGTGGAATGAAACGGACTGGAATGCAATGGAATGGAATGGAATCACCCAGAGTGGAATAGAATGGAATGGAATGGAATGGAATGGAATGGAATGGAATGGAAAGCAATGGAATGGAATGAAATCAACCCGAGTGAAATGGAATGCAACGGAAAGGAATGGAATGGAACCGAATCGAATCGAATCGAATCGAATGGAATCAACCCGAGTGGAATGAAATGGATTGGGATGCTGTGGATTGGAATGGAATGGAATTGAATGGAATGGAATGGAATAAACCCGAGTGGAAGGAAATCGAATGGAATGCAATGGAATGGAATGGAATCATCCCGAGTGAAATGCAAGGGAATGAAATGGAACGGAATGGAAAGGAATGGAATGGAATGGAATGGAATGCAATGGAATGCAATGGAATCGAATGGAATAGAATGGAATCATCCCAAGCAGAAATAAATGGAATGGAATGGACAGGAATGTAATGGGATGGAATGGAATCAACCCGGGTGGAATAGAATGGAATGCAATGGAATGGAATGGAATGAGAAGGAATGGAATGGAATGGAATGGAATAAAATGGTATCAACCAGATTTTAATGGAATGAAATGGAAAGAAATGGAAATTAATGGAATGCAATAGAATGGAATCAAACAGATTGGAATGGAATGGAATGGAATGGAATGGAATGGAATGGAATGGAATCAACCAGAGTGGAATAGAATGGAATGGAATGGAATGCAGTCGTATGGAATCAAACATAGTGGAATGGAATGGAATGGAATGCATTGAAATGGAAGGGAATGGATGGGAAAGGAATGGAATGGAATCAAAGGGATTGGAATGGAATGGAATGGAACGGAATGGAATGGAATGGAATGGAATGAAATCAACCGGAGTGGAATGGAATGGAAAGGAATGGAATGGAATGGAATGGAATGGAATGGAATGGAATGCAATCAACCGGAGTGGAATGAAATGGAATGGAAAGCCATGGAGTGGAATGGAATGGAATGGAATGGAATGGAATGGAATGGAATCAACCCGAGTGGAATGAAATGGAATGGAATGCAATGGAATGGAATGGAATCAAACCTAGTGGAATGCAGTGGAGTGAAATGGAAAGGAATGAAAAGGAATGGAATGGAAAGGAATCCATGGAATGGAATGGAATCATCCCGAGTGGAATAGAATGGAATGGAATGCAATCAAATGGAATGGAATGGATTGGAATCATCCCGAGAGGAGTCGTACCGAATGGAATGGAATGGAATGGAATGGAATGGGATGGAAGGGAATCGACCCGGGTGGAATAGAATGGAATGCAATGGAATAGAATGGAATGGAATGGAATGGAATAGAATAGAATAGAATGGAATCCACCCAAGAGAAATGGAAAGCAACGGAATAGAATGGAATGGAATGGAATGGAATGGAATGGAATGGAATGGAATGGATTCATCCAGAGTGGAATGGAATTGAATGGAATTGAATGGAATGAATGGAATGGAACGGAATGGAAATTAATGGAATGGATTGGAATGGAATGGAATGGAATGGAATCAATCCGAGTGGAATGGAATCCAATGGAATGGAATGGAATAGAATGGAATGCAATGGAATGGAATGGAATGGAATGGAATGGAATGGAATGGAATGAAATGGAATCAATCGGAGTAGAATGCAATGGAATGGAATGGAATGGAATGGAATCAACCGGATTGGAATGGAATGGAATGGAATGGAATGGAATGGAATGGAATGGAATGGAAACAACATGACAGGAATGGAATGGAAAGGAATAGAATGGAGTGGAATGGAATGGAATGGAATCAACCCGAGAAGAAAGGAATGGACTTCCATGGCAGTGAATGGAATGGAATGGAATACAATCAAATGGAATGGAAAGGAATACAATGGAATGGAATGGAATGGAATGGAAACAACGCGTGTGGAATGGAATGGAATGGAATGGAATGGAATGGAATGGAATGGAACGGAATCAAAGCCAATGGATTTGAATGCCATGGAATGGAATGGAATGGAATGCAATGGAATGGAATCAACCCGAGAGGAATATAAGGGAATGCAATGGTGTGGAATGGAATAAACCCAGCTGGAATATAATGGAATGGAAAGGAATGGAATTCACTCGAGTGACATGGAATGGAATGGAATGGAATCGAATCGAATGGAATCAAACCGAGTGGAGTGGAATGGAATGGAATGGAATGTAGTGGAATCAACAGCGTAGAATGACAAGGAATGAAATGGAATGGAATGGAACAGAATCAACCGGAAAGGAATGGAATGGAATGGAATGGAATGGAATGGAACGGAATGGAATAGAATGGAATGGAATGGAACGGAATGGAATGAAATGTATTTTAAAGGTATGGAATTCAGTCAACCGAGTGGAATGTAAAAGTATGGAATGGAATAGAGTGGAGTGGAACCAAACCGATTGGAATGCTATGGAATGGAATCGAATGGATTGGAATCAACACAAGTGGAATGGAATGGAATGGAGCCACACGGAGTGGAATGGAGTTGAGTCACATGGAATGGAATGGAATCCAACGCATTAGAGTGCAATGGAATGGAATGGAATGGAATGGAATGGAATGAAATGGAATGGAGTGCAATGGAATGGAAGGAATGGAATCATCCCGAGTGGAATGAAAATGAATGGAATGGAGTGGAATGGAATGGAAGTGAATCAACCCATGTGGAAAGGAAAAGAATGGAATGCAATGGAATTGAATGGAATGGAGTGAAATGGAATGGTATGGAATGGAATCAACCCGGGTCTAAGAGAATGGAATGCAATATAATGGAATGGAATGGAATAGAATGGAATCAACCCAAGTGAAATAGGAAGGAACGGAATAGAATGGAATGGAATGCAATGGAATGGGATGGAATGGAATGGAATGGAATGGAATGGAATGGAATGGAATGGAATGGAATGCAATCAACACTAGTCAAATGCAACGGAATGAAATCAGACGGATTGGAATGGAATGGAGTCAACCCACGTGGAATGAAATGGAATGGAAAGGAAAGGAATGGAATGGAATGCAATGGAATCAATCCAACTGGAATGGAATGGAATGGAATGGAATGGAATGGAATGGAATGGAATGGAATGGAATTAACCCGAGTCAAATGGAATGGAATGGAATGGAATCAAATGGACTGGAATCAACCTGAGTGGAATGAAATGGAATGGAATGCAATAGTATGGAAAGGAATGGAATGGAAAGGAATGGAATGCATAGGAATCAATCCGAGTGGAATGAAATGCAATGGAAAGCAATGGAATGGAATGGAATGGAAGCAACCTGAGTGAAATGGAATTGAACGGAATGGAATGCAATGAAATGGAGAGGAATGGAATGGAAATGAATGGATTGGAATCAAGCCGAGTGGAATGAAAGGGAATGGAATGCACTGGAATAGAATAGAATGGAATGCAACGGAATGGACTCAACCCGAGTGAAATGAAATGGAATACAATCCAATAGAATGGAATGGAATCAACCCGAGAGGAATGCAATGGAAGGGAAGGGAATGGAATGCAACGGAAAGGAATTTAATGGAATGGAATGGAATCAACTCGTGTGGAATGGAATGGAATGGAAAGGAATGAAAGGAAGGGAGTGGAATGGAATCAACACGACTGGAATGGAATGGAATGGAATGGAATGGAACGGAATGGAACGGAATGGAGTGGAATGGAATGGGTTGGAATGGAATCAACCCAAGTGGAAAGAAATGGAATGCAATGCAACTCAATGTAATGTAATGGAATGGAATGGAATCAACCGAAGTGGAATGCAATGAAATGGAACGGAATGGAATGGAAAGGAATGGAATGGAATGGAATGGATTCAACCCACGTGGAATGAAATGGAATGGAAAAGAATGGAATGGAATGGAATTTAATCACCCCAATTGGAATGGAATGGAATGGAATGGAATGGAATGGAATGGAATGGAATGGAGTGCAGTGGAGTGGAGTGGAATTTAATGGAATGGGAAGGAATGGAATCAACCTGAATGGGATGGAAAGGAATGCAATGGAATGGAATGGAATGGAATGGAATCCACCTAAGATGAATGGAATGGAGTGGAATGAAATGTAGTGCAATGGAAGGGAATGGAAAGGAAACAAGCGGAGTGGAATGGAATGGAATGGAATGCAATAAACTGGAGTGGAATGGAATGGAATGCAATGGAATGGCATCAACCCGAACGGAATGGAATTCAATGGAATGGAGCGGAATGGAATGGAATATAATGCAAAGGAATGGAATGGAATGGAATGGAATGGGATGGAATGGAATGGAATCTAATGGAATGGAATCAACCCGAGTGGAACGGTGTGGAATGGAATGGAATGGATTGGAACGGCCTGGCATTGAATGGTATGGAATGGAATCAACCAGATTGGAATGGAATGCAATGGAGTGGAATGCAATGGAATGGAATGGAATGGTATGGAATCAACCAGAATGGAATGGAATGGAATGCCATGGAATGGAATGTAATACAATGGAATGGATTGTAAGGGAATCAACCTGAGTGGAATGGAATGGAATGGAATGGAATGGAATGGAATGGAATGGAATGCAATGCAATACAATGGAATCAACCCGAGTGGAATGGAATGGAATGGAATGGAATAGAATGGAAAGAACGGAATGGAATGGTATCAACCAGACATTAATGGAATGAAATGGAAAGAGATGGAATTTAATGGAATGCAATGGAATGGAATCAAACAGATTGGAATGGAACGGAATGGAATCACACCGAGTGAAAAGCACTGGAATGGAATGGAATGGAATGGAATGGAATGGAATGGAATGCAATGCAATGGAATGCAATGGAACGGAATGTAGGGCAATGGAATGGAATGGAATGGAAGGGAATCAAACCGCGTGGAATGGAAAGGAACGGAATGGAATGGAATGGACTGGAGTGGAATGGAATGGAATGGAATCAACACGGGTGGAATCAATTGGAATGGAAGGCAATGGAATGGAATGAAATGGAACGGAATGCAATGGAGTGGAATCAACCCGAGTGGAATGAAACGGACTGGAATGCAATGGAATGGAATGGAATCACCCTGAGTTGAATGGAATGGAATGGAATGGAAAGCAACGGAATGGAATGGAAAGCAATGGAATGGAATGAAATGAACCCGAGTGAAATGGAATGCAACAGAAACGAATGGAATGGAATCGAATTGAATCGAATCTAATGGAATGGAATCAACCCGAGTGGAATGAAATGGATTGGAATGCTGTGGATTGGAATGGAATGGAATTGAATGGAATGGAATGGAATCAACCCGAGTGGAATGAAATCGAATGGAATGCAATGGAATGGAATGGAATCAACCCGAGTGAAATGCAGGGGAATGAAATGGAACGGAATGGAAAGGAATGGAATGGAATGGAATGGAATGGAATGGAACGGAACGGAATGGAATAGAATGGAATCATCCCGAGTGGAAAACAACGGAATGGAATGGACTGGAATGTAATGGGATGCAATGGAATCAACCCGGGTGGAATAGAATGGAATGCAATGGAATGGAATGGAATGCAATGGAATGGAATGGAATGGAATGGAATGGAATGGAATGGAATGCAATCAACCGGAGTGGAATGAAATGGAATGGAAAGCCATGGAGTGGAAAGGATTGGAATGGAATGGAATGGAATGGAATGGAATGGAATGGAATGGAATCAACCCGAGTGGAATGAAATGGAATGGAATGCAATGGAATGGAATGGAATCAAACCTAGTGGAATTCAGTGGAGTGGAATGGAACGGAATGGAAAGGAATTAAATGGAATGGAATGGAATGGAATGGAATAGAATCAATCGGAGTAGAATGCAATGGAATGGAATGGAATGGAATGGAATGGAATCAACCTGATTGGAATGGAATGGAATGGAATGGAAACAACATGACAGGAATGGAATGGAAAGGAATAGAATGGAATGGAATGGAATGGAATGGAATCAAATCGAGAGGAAAGAAATGGACTGGCATGGCAGTGAATGGAATGGAATGGAATACAATGGAATGGAATGGAATGGAATGGAAACAATGCAGGTGGAATGGAATGGAATTGAATGGAATGGAATGGAATGGAATGGGATGGAATCAAAGCCAATGGATTTGAATGCAATGGAATGGAATGGAAAGGAATGCAATGGAATGGAATCAACCCGAGAGGAATGAAAGGGAAGGCAATGGTGTGGAATGGAATAAACCCAGCTTGAATATAATGGAATCGAATGGAATGGAATTCACTCGAGTGAAATGGAATGGAATGGAATGGAATCGAATCGAATGGAATCAAACCGACTGGAGTGGAATGGAATGGAATGGAATGGAATGTAGAGGAATCAACACGCGTAGAATGCCAAGAAATGAAATGGAATGGAATGGAACAGAATCAACCGGAATGGAATGGAATGGAATGGAATGGAATGGAATGGCATGGAATGGAATGGAATCCATCTAAGATGAATGGAATGGAGTGGAATGAAATGTAGTGCAATGGAAGGGAATGGAAAGGAAACAAGCGGAGTGGAATGGAATGGAATGGAATGCAATAAACTGGAGTGGAATGGAATGGAATGCAATGGAATGGCATCAACCCGAAAGGAATGGAATTCAATGGAATGGAGCGGAATGTAATGAAATATAAAGCAAAGGATTGGAATGGAATGGAATGGAATGGGATGGAATGGAATGGAATCTAATGGAATGGAATCAACCCGAGTGGAACGGTGTGGAATGGAATGGAATGGATTGGAACGGCCTGGCATTGAATGGTATGGAATGGAATCACCCAGATTGGAATGGAATGCAATGGAGTGGAATGCAATGGAATGGAATGGAATGGTATGGAATCAACCAGAATGGAATGGAATGGAATGCCATGGAATGGAATGTAATACAATGCAATGGATTGTTAGGGAATCAACCTGAGTGGAATGGAATGGAATGGAATGGAATGGAATGGAATGGAATGGAATGGAATGGAATGGAATCAACCCGAGTGGAATGGAATGGAATGGAATGGAATAGAATGGAAAGGAACGGAATGGAATGGTATCCACCAGACTTTAATGGAATGAAATGGAAAGAAATGGAATTTAATGGAATGCAATGGAATGGAATCAAACAGATTGGAATGGAATGGAATGGAATCACCCCGAGTGAAATTCACTGGAATGGAATGGAATGGAAAGTAATGGAATGGAATGTAATGCAATTAAATGGAATGTAGGGCAATGGAATGGAATGGAATGGAAGGGAATCATACCGAGTGGAATGGAAAGGAATGGAATGGAATGGAATGGATTGGAGTGGAATGGAATGGAATGGAATCAACCTGGGTGGAATCAATTGGAATGGAAGGCAATGGAATGGAATGAAATGGAATGGAATGCAATGGAGTGGAATCAACCCGAGTGGAATGAAACGGACTGGAATGCAATGGAATGGAATGGAATCACCCTGAGTTGAATGGAATGGAATGGAATGGAAAGCAATGGAATGGAATGGAAAGCAATGGAATGGACTGAAATCAACCCGAGTGAAATGGAATGCAACAGAAACGAATGTAATGGAATCGAATTGAATCGAATCGAATCACATGGAATCAACCCGAGTGGAATGAAATGGATTGGAATGCTATGGAGTGGAATGGAATGGAATTGAATGGAATGGAATGGAATCAACCCGAGTGGAATGCAATGAAATGGAATGGAATGGAATGGAATGGAATGGAGTCAACCCACGGGGAATGAAATGGAATGTAAAGGAATGGAATGGAATGGAATGGAATGGAATGGAATGGAATGGAATGGAATGGAATCTACCCAACGGGAATGGAATGGAATGGAATGGAATGGAATGGAGTGGAGTGGAATTTAATGGAATGGGAAGGAACGGAATCAACCTGAATGGGATGGAACGGAATGCAATGGAATGGAATGGAATGGTATGGAATGGAATGGAAAGAATGGAATCCAACTAAGATGAATGGAATTGAGTGGAATGAAATGTAGTGCAATGGAACGGAATGGAAAGGAAACAACCGGAGTGGAAAGGAATGGAATGGAATGCAATCAACTGGAATGGAATGGAATGGAATGCAATGGAATGACATCAACAGGAACGGAATGGAATTCCATGGAATGGAGTGAAATGGAATGGAATATAATGCAAAGGATTGGAATGGAATGGAATGGAATGGGATGGAATGGAATGGAATCTAATGGAATGGAATCAACGCGAGTGGAACGGTGTGGAATGGAATGGAATTGAATGGAATGGAATGGAATGGAATGGAATAAAATGGAATCAACCCGAGTGGAATGGAATGGAAAGGAATGGGATAGAATGGAATGGAATGGAATGGAATGCTATCAACCAGATTTGAATGGAATGAAATGGAAAGAAATGGAATTTCATGGAATGCAATGGAATGGAATCAAACAGATTGGAGTTGAATGGAATGGAATGGAATGGAATGGAATGGAATCAACCGGAGTGGAATGGAATGGAATCAACCGGATTGGAATAGAATGGAATGCAATGGAATGCAGTCGTATGGAATCAAACAGAGTGGAATGGAATGGAATGGAATGTATTGGAATGGAATGGAATGGAAGGGAAGGGAAGGGAAAGGAATGGAAAGGAATCAAAGGGATTGGAATGTAATGGAATGGAACTGAATGGAATGGAATGGAATGGAATGGAATGGAATGGAATGAAATCAACCTGAGTGGAATGGAATGGAAAGGAATGAAATGGAATGGAATGGAATGGAAAGGTATCAACCGGAGTGGAATGAAATGGAATGGAAAGCCATGGAGTGGTATGGAATGGAATGGAATGGAATGGAATGGAATGGAATCAACCCGAGTGGAATGAAATGGAATGGAATGCAATGGAATGGAATGGAATCAAACCGTGTGGAATGCAGTGGAGTGGAATGGAACGGAATGGAAAGGAGTGAAATGGAATGGAATGGAATGGAATTAATGGAATGGAAAGGAATCATCCCGAGTGGAATGGAATGCAATGGAATGGAATGCAATCAAATGGAATGGAATGGAGTGGAATCATCCCGAGAGGAATCGAACCGAAAGGAATGGAATGGAATGGGATGGAAGGGAATCGAACCGGGTGGAATAGAATGGAATGCAATGGAATAGAATGGAATGGAATGGAATGGAACAGAATGGAATCCACCCAAGAGAAATGGAAAAGAATGGAATGGAATGGAATGGAATGGAATGGAATGGAATGGAATGGATTCATCCCGAGTGGAATGGAATGGAAGGGAATGGAATGGAAAGAATGGAATGGAATGGAATGGAATGGAATGGAATGGAATGGAATGGAATGGAATAAATTCAACCCGAGTGTAATGGCATGGAATGGAATTGAACGGTACGGAATGGAATGGAATGGGATGGAGTAAACACTTGTGGTATGGAATGGAATGGAATGGAATAGAATGGAATGTAATCAACGCTAGTGGAATGGAATGGAATGGAATGAAATGGAATCAAACAGAATGGAATGGAATGGAATGGAATGGAATGCAATCGAATGAACGCGAGGGGAATCGAATGGAAAGGAATGGAATGGAATGAAATGGAATGGAATGGAAGGGAATCAAATCGAGTGGAATGAAATGGCATGGATTGGAATGCAAAGGAGTGGAATGGAATGGATTGGATTTGAACGGAATCAACCTGAGTGGAGTGGAATGATATGGAATGGAATGGAATGAATAGGAGTGGAATCAAATGGACTGGAATGGAATGCAATCAACCTGAGTGGAATGGAGTGGAAGGGAATGGAATAGAATGGAATGGAATGGAAAAAACGAGAATGGAGTGGAATGGAATGGAATGGAATGCAATGGAATGGAATGGATGGGAGTCAACCGGAATGGAATGCGATAGAATGGAATGCAACGGAACGGAATGGAATGAAATGGAATGGAATGGAATGCAATGCAATGGAATGGAATCAATTCGAGTGGAGTGCAATGGAATGGAATGGAATGGAATGGAAAGGAATGGAATCAACCTGACTGAAATGAAATGCAACGGAATGGAATGGAATGGAATGGAATGGAATGGAATGGAGTGGAATGGAGTGGAATGGAATTTAATGGAATGGAATAAACGCTAATGGAATTGAATAGAATAGAATCGAGTGGAACGGAATCAACCAGAGAGGAATGGAATGGAATGGAAAGCAATGGAATGGAATGGAATAACCCCGAGTGAAATGCAATGGAACGGAATGGAATGGAATGGAATGGAATGGCATGGAATGGAATCAACCCGAGTGGAATAGAATGGAATGGAATGGAATGCATTGGAATGGCATCAAACCGAGTGGAATGGAATGGAATGGAATGGAAAGGAATGGAAGCAACTCGAGTGAAATGAATGGAATGGAATGGACCCAACACGAATGGAATGGAATGGAATGGAATGGAATGGACAGGAATGGAATCAACCTGACTGAAATGGAACGGAATGGAATGGAATGGAATGGAATGGAATGGAATGGAATGGAGTGGAATGGAATGGAATGTAATAGAATCAACTCGAGTGGAATAAATGGAATGGAAGTCAATGGAATGCAATGAAATGGAATGGAATGGAATGGAATGGAATGGAATGGAATGGAATGGAATGCAGTGGAATCAACCCGAGTTGAATGAAACGGAATGGAATGGAATGGAATCACCCCGAGTGTAATGGAATGGAACGGAATGGAATGGAATGGAATGGAAAGGAATGAAATGCAATGGAATGGAACGGAATAACCCCTAGTGAAATGGAATGGAACAGAATGGAATGGAATGCAATGGAAAGGAATGGAATGGAATGGAATGGAATCTTATGGAATGGAATGGAATCAACCTGAGTGGAATGAAATGGAATGGAATGTCATGGAGTGCAATGTAATGTAAGGGAATGGAATGGAATGCAATGGAATGGAATGGAATATACCAGATTGGAAAGAAATGGAAGGGCTTGCAATTGATTTGACTGGAATCAACCCGAATGCAATGCAATGGAATGGAAAGGAACGGAATGGAAGGGAATGGAATGGAATGGTATGGAATGGAATGGAATGGAATCAACCAGAGTGGAATGAAATGGAATGGAATGTCATGGAGTGCAATGTAATGGAAGGGAATGGAATGGAATGCAATGGAATGGAATGGAATATACCAGAGTGGAATGAAATGGAAGGGATTGCAATTGATTAGACTGGAATCAACCCGAATGGAATGCAATGGAATGGAAAGGAACGGAATGGAAGGGAATGGAATGGAATGGAATGGAATGGAATCATCCCAAGTGGAAGCGAACGGAATGAAATGGAATGGAAGGGAGTGGAATGGAATGGGACGGAATGGAATCAACCCGGGTGGAATAGAATGGAATACAACGGAATGGAATGGAATGGAATCATCCCGACTGGAATGGAATAGAATGGAATGGAATGGAATGCAGTGGAATGGAATCAAACCGAGCGGAATGGAATGGAATGGAATAGAATGGAATGGAGTGGAATAGAATGGGATGGAATGGAGTCAACCCGGGTGGAATAGAATGGAATGCAATATAATGGAATGGAATAGAATAGAATGGAATCATCACTAGTGGAATGGAATGGAATGGAATGCAGGGGAATGGAATCAAACCGAGTGGAATGGAATGGAATGGAATGGAATGGAATCGAATCGAATGGAATGGAAGGGAATGGAAGGGAGTGGAATCAAACACAGTGCAATATAATGGTATGGAACGGAATGGAAACGAATGGAATGGAATTTAATGGAATGCAATCAACCCCAGTGGAATGGAATGGAATGCAATGGAATGAAATGGAAAGCAATGGAATAAAGCAACCCGAGTGGAATGGAATGGAATGGAATAGAAACAACCCCGGTGGAATGGAATGGAATGGAATGGAATGGAATGGAATGGAATGGAATGGAATAAACGCTAATGGAATTGAATAGAATAGAATCGAGTGGAATGGAATCAACCCGAGAGGAATGGAATGGAATGGAAAGGAATGGAATGGAATGGAATAACCCCGAGTGAAATGCAATGGAACGGAATGTAATGGAATGGAATGGAATGGCATGGAATGGAATCAACCCGAGTGGAATAGAATGGAATGGAATGAAATGCATTGGAATGGCATCAAACCGAGTGGAATGGAATGGCATGGAATGGAAGGGAATGGAATGGAATGGAATCAAACAGACTGCAATATACTGGTATGGAATGGAAAGGAATCGAATGGAATGCAATGGAATGGAAATTAAAGCAATGCAAACAACCCGAGTGGAATGGAATGGAGTGCAATGGAATGGAATGGAATGCAATGAAATGGAATGGAATAGAATCAACTCGAGTGGAATGGAATGGAATGGAATGGAATAGAATGGATTGGAAGGGAACAGAATGGAATGGAATGGAACGGAATGGAATGGAATGGAATCAACAAGACTGGACTGGAATTGAATGGAAAGGAATGGAATGGAATGGAATGGAATCAACCCTCGTGGAACCGAATGGAATGGAAAGGAATGGAATGGAATGGAATGGAATGGAATGGAATGGAATGGAATGGAATGGAATCAACCCCACTGGAATGGAATGTAACGGAAAGGAATGAAATGGAATGAAATGGAATGGAATGGAATGGAATGGAATGGAAAGTTAAGGAATGCAATGGAAGGGAATTGAATGGAATCCAGTCGAGTGTAATGGAAAGGAATGGAATGGAATGGAATGGAATGGAACCCAATGGAATCAAACCGAATGAAATTGAATGTAATGGAAGGGAATGGAATGGAACGGAAAGTAATGGAATTCACCCGAGTGGAATGGAATGGAAAGGAATGGAATGGAATGGAACGGAATGGAATGGAATGGAATCAACCTTAGTGTAATGGAATGCAATGGAATGGAATGGAATGGAATTGAATGGAATAGAATGGAATCAACCCTAGTGGAATGGAATGGAAAGGAATAAACTGGAATGGAATGCAATGGAATGGAATGGAATGGAAGGCAATGGAATGGAATGGAATCAACCTGAGTGAAATGGAATGGAACGGAATGGAATAGAATGGAATTGAATGGAATCAAGGCGAGTGGAATGAAATGGAATCGACGGCAATGTAATGTAATGGAATGGAATGGAATGGCATGGAATGGAACGTAGCGGAATCAACCGAGTGGAATGAAATGGAATGGAATGCAATGGAATGGAAAGGAAACACGCCGAGTCAAATGGAATGGAACGAAATGGAATGGAATGGAGCGGAATGGAATGGAATGCAATGTAATGGAATGGAATCACCCCCAGTGAAATGGAATGGAACCGAATGGAATGCAATGGAATGGAATGGAAAGATATATAATGGAGTACAATCAACGCGAGTGGAATGGAATGAATGGAAAGGAATGGAATGGAATGGAATTGAATGGAATGGAATGGAAGCAACCCGAGTGGAATGGAATGGAAAGAAATGAAATGCAATGGAATGGAATGGAATGGAATCAATCTGAGTAGAATGGAATGCAATGGAATGGAACGGAATCAACCCGATTGGAATGGAAAAGAAAGGAATGGAAAGGACTGGAATGGAACGGAATGCAATGATTTGGAATGGAGTGGCATGGAATCAATCAGAGTGGTATGGAATGGAATGGAATGCAATGGAATGCAATGGAATGGAATCCACCCGAGTGGAATGGAATGGAATCAAAAGGAATGGAATTGAAAGGATTGTAATGACACGGAATGGAATGGAAAAAACTCGATAGGAATGGAATGGAACGGAATGGAATGGAATGGAATGGGATGCAATGGAATGGAATAGAGTGGAATGGAATGGAATGGAATGGAATGGAGTGGATTGGAATGGAATGGAATGGAGTGGAATGGAATGGAATTGAATGGAATGGAAGGTAATCAAATCGACTTGAGTGGAATGGAATGGAATGGAATGGAAGGAAATCACCCTGAGTGGAATGGTAAGGAATGGAATGGAATAGAATGGAATGGAATGGAATGGTATTTAATGTAATCACCCCGAGTTAAATGGAATGGAACGGAATGGAATTGAATGGAAAGCAATGAAATGGAATGGAATGGAATGGAATCAACGCGAGTGGAATGGAATGGAATGGAAGGGAATGGAATGGAATCAACCGCAGTGGAATGGAATAGAATGGAATGGAATGGAACAGAATCAAAAGGAGTGGAATGGAACAGAATGGAATGGGATGAAATGGAATGGAATAAAGTGGAATGGAATGGAATGGAATGGAATGGAATCAACTTGAATGAAATCAAATTGAATGGAATAGAATTGAATCAAATCACCCAGACTGGAATGGAATGGAATGAAATGGAATGGAATGGAAAGGAATCAACTGGAAAGGAATGGAATGTAATAAAATTGAATGGAATGGAATGGAATGGAATCAACCCAAGGTGAATAAAATGGAGTGGAATGGAATGGAATGCAATGAAATGGAAAGGAAAGGAATGGAATGTAATCAAACCGAGTGGAATGGAGTGAAATCAAATGGAATGGAATGGAATGCAATGCAATGGAATCAAGCGGAATGGAATAGAATGGAATGCAATGGAATGGAATCAACCCGAAAGGAATGGAATACAATGGAATGGAGTGGAATGGAATAGAATGGAAGGCAAAGGTTTGGACTGGAATAGAATGGAATCAATAGGTGTGGAACGTAATGGATTTGAATGGAATGGAATGGAACGGAATGGAATGGAATGGAAGGTGAAGGGAAGGGAATGGAATGGAATGGAATGGAATGGAATGGAACGGAATCACCCCGAGTGGAATGGAATGGAATGGAATGGAATGGAATGGAATGGAATGGAATGGAATGAAAAGGAATTAAAGATAATGGAATGGAATGGAATCAAACCGTGCGGAATAGAATGAAATGGAATGGAACGGAGTGGAGTGCAGTGGAATTGAATGGAAAAGAATCAACTGGAATGGAATGGAATGGAATGGAATGGAATGGAATGGAATGGAATGGAATGGATTGGATTGGAATGGAATGGAATGGAATGGAATGCAATGGAATGGAATGGAATCAAGCCTAGTGGAATGGAATGGAATGGCAAGGAATGAGAAGGAATAGAATGGAATGGAATGGAATAGAATGGAATGGAATGGAATCAACGCGAGTGGAATGGAATGGAATGGAATGGAATTAACTGGATTGGAATGGAATGGAATAGAATGCAATGGAACGGTATGGAAAGGAATGAAACACAATGGAATTGAACGGAATCAACTAGAATATAATGGAATGTAACGGCATTGAAATTCATCAACTGGAATGCAATGGAAAGGAATTGAATGGAATGGAATGGAGTCAATCCGAAAGGAATGGATTGGAATGGAATGGAATGGACTGGAATGGAATCAACCCGAGTAGAATGAAATGGAATGAAATGGAATTGAATGGAATGGGATGGAATGGAATGGAATGGAGTGGAATGGAATGGAATCAACCTTTATGGAATGGAATGGAATGCAATGCAATGGAATCAACCCGAAATAAATGGAATACAATGGAATTCAGTGGAATGGAATAGAGTGGAATGGAATAGAGTGGAATAGTATCAACAGTGTGGAATGGAATGCAATGCAATGGAATGAAAAGCAATGCACTGGAATGGAAAGGAATCGAATGGAATGAAATGAAATGGCATGGAATTGAATCAACAGGTTTAGAATGGAATGGAATGGGATGCAATGGAATCAAAGCGAGTGGTATGGAATGGAATGGAATGGAATGGAATGCAATGGAATGGAATGGAATGGAATAGAATGGAATGTAATGGAAAGGAACAGAATGGAATGGAATGGAAACAACGCGAGTGGAGTGGAATGGAATACAATTGAATGGATTGCAACGGAATCAACACAAGTGGAATGAAATGGAAGGGAATGGGATGGAATGGAATGCAATGAAATGGAACGGAAACTACCCCAGTGGAATGGAATGGAATGGAATGCAATGGAATGGAATGGAATGGAATAGAATGGAATGTAATGGAAAGGAACAGAATGGAATGGAATGGAAACAACGCGAGTGGAGTGGAATGGAATACAATTGAATGGATTGCAACGGAATCAACAGAAGTGGAATGAAATGGAAGGGAATGGGATGGAATGGAATGCAATGAAATGGATCGGAAACTACCCCAGTGGAATGGAATGGAATGGAATGGAATGGAATGGAATGGAATGCAATGCAATGGAATGGAATGGAATGGAATGGAATGCACTGGAATGGAACCAATCGGAATGGAATGGAATGGATTGCAAAGGATTGGAATCAACCCCAATGGAACGGAATGGAATGGAATGGAATGGAGTGGAATGGAATGGAATGGAATCCACCTGAGTGGAATGGAATGGAATGGAATAGAGTGGAATCAACCAGAATGGAATGGAATGGAGGGCAATGGAATGGAATCAGTGCGAATGGAATGGAATAGAATGGAATGGAAAGAATTGAATGACCACGAGTGGAATGGAATGCAATGGAATGGAATGGAATGGAATTTATTGGAATGGCATGGAATAGAATGGAATCAACTGGATTCGAATGAAAAGGAATGGAATGGAATGGAATGCAATGCAATGGAATGGAATGCCATCAACCAGATTGGAATGGAATGGAAAGGAATGAAATGGAATGGAATCGAATGGAATGGAATGGAATGGAATAGGATGGAAAGGGTTCAAATCGATTGGAATGTAATGGAATGGGATGGAATAGAATCAATCCGAGTGGAATGCAATGCAATGGAATGGAATGGAATGGAATCAACCCGAGTGGAATGGAATGGAATGGATTAGAATTTATTGGAATGGATTGGAATTGAATGGAATGGAATGGAATCAACCCGAGTGGAATGGAATGGAATGGATTGGAATTGAATGGAATGCATTGGAATTGAATGGAAAGAAATGAAATCAACCCGAGTGGAATGGAATGGAATGGAATGGATTGGAATGCAATTTATTGGAATGGCATGGAATAGAATGGAATCAACTGGATTGGCATGAAAAGGAATGAAATGGAAAGGAATGGAATGGAATGGAATTGATTGGAATGGAATTAACCAGAGTGGAATGGAATGTAAAGAAATGGAATGTAATAGAATGGAATGGAACAGAAAGGAATAGAATGGAAACAACTCGAGTTGAATGGAATGCAATGCAATTGAATGTATTCTAATGAAATCAAAACGAATGGAACGGAATGGAAGGGAATGGAATGGAATTTAATGGAGAGGAAGGGAATCCACGCCAGTGGAATGGAATTGAATGGATTGGAACGGAATGGAATGGAATGGAATCAACCAGAATGGAATGGAATGGAATGCGATGGAATGGAATCAACCCATATGGAATGGAGCAGAATGGAATGTAATGGAATGGAATGGAATGGAATTGAATGGAATCAACCCGAGTGGAAAGGAAAGCAATCGAATGCAGTGGAATGGAATGGAATGGAATGGAATGGAATGAAGTGAAATGGAATGGAATGGAATCAAAGCGAGATGCATGGAATGGAAAGGAAGGGAATGGAATGGAATGGAATCAACCACAATGTAATGGAATGGAATGCAATGGAATGGTATCAGCACGAATGGAATGGAATAGAATGGAATGGATTGGAATGGAATGAAAGGGATTGGAATGGAATGGAATGGAATCAACACGACTGGAATGGAATGCAATGGAATAGAATGAATGGAAGGGAATGGAGTGGAATGGAATCAATTGATTTCAATGGAATGGAATGGAATAGAGTGGTATAGGATGGAATTGAAAGGAGTCAACCAGAGTGGAATGGAAAGCAATGCAATGGAATGGAATGGAATGGAATGGAATGCAATAGAATGGAATGGAATCAACCTGAGTGGAAAGTAAAGAAATGGAATGGAATGGAATGGAATGGAACGGAATGGAATGGAATCAACCCGAGTGAATTGAAATGGAACGGAATGGAATTGAATGTAATGGAATGGAATGCAATGGAATGGAATCAACCCGAGTGGAATGGAATGGAATGGAATGGAATGGAATGGAATGGAATAGAATGGAATGTAATAAACAGAAGCTAAAGGGAATGGAATGGAATGGAATGGAATGGAATGGAATCAACCGGAGTGGAAAGGAATGGAATGGAATGGAATGGAATGGAATGGAATGGAATGGAATGGAATGGAATGGGATGGAATGCAGTGTCATCAACTGGATTGGAATGGAATGGAATGGAATGGAATCAACTGGAAAGGAATGGAATTGTATGGAATGAAATGCAATGCAATCAATCCGAGTGGAGTGGGATAGAATGGAATGGAATCAAACCGAGACGAATGGAATGGAATAGACAGGAAAGGAAAGGAATGGAATGAACACGAATGGAATGGAATGGATCGGATTGGAATGGATTGGCATTTACTCAATCCGAGGGGTTTGGAATGGAATGGAAAGGAATGGAATGGAGTGGAATGTAATGGAATGGAATGGAATGGAATGGAATGGAATGGAGTGGAGTGGAATGGAATGGAATGGAATGGAGTGGAATGGAATCAACCCGAATGGAATGCAATTGAATGGAATGGAATGCAATGAAATGTAATGGAAACAACCCAAGATGAATGGAATGGAGTGCAATGGAATGCAATTGAATGGAACGGAATGGAATGGAATCACGCCGAGTGGAATGGAATGGAATCGAATGAACAGGAATGGAATGGAATGGAATGCAATGGAATGGAATCAACCGGAAAGCAATGGAAGACAATGGAATGCAGTGGAATGAAATGCAATGGAATGCAAAGGATTGGAATGGAATGGAATGGGGTGGAAAGGAATCAAACCGAGTAGAGCCGAAAGGAATGCAATAAAATGGAATGCACTGGAATGGAATGAAATGGAATGGAATGGAATCAAACCGAGTGGAACAGAACAGAATGGAATGGAATGCAATGGAATGGAATCAAACTCAGTTGAATGGAATGGAATTTAATGGAATGGAATGGAACGGAATGGAATGGAAAGGAATCAACCGGAGAGGAATAAAATGGAATGGAATGGAATGGAATGGAATGGAATGGAATGGAATGGATTTGGATTGCATGGAATGGAATCAACCGCAATGGAATAGAATGGAATGGGATGGGATGAAATGGAATGGAATGGAATGGAATGGATTTGGATTGCATGGAATGGAATCAACCGCAATGGAATAGAATGGAATGGGATGGGATGAAATGGAATGGAATGAAATGGAATGGAATGGAATCAAACCACCGTGAATGCAATGGAGTGACTGGAATGGAATGGAATGGAATGGAATGGAATGGAATGGAATCAAACCGAGTGGAATGGAATGGAATCAGTTGGAGTGGAATGGAATAGAATGGAATGGAAGGCAATGAAATGGAATGGAATGGAATGGAATGGAATGGAATGGAATGGATTAGGATTGAATGGAATGCAATGGAATGGAGTCAACTCGAATGGAATGGAATGGAATGGAATGGGATGGAATGCAATGAAATGGAATGGAATGGAGTGGAATGGAATTGAATGGAATGGAATGGAACGGAATGGAATGGATTGGGATTGAATGGAATGTAATGGAATGGAATCATCCCGAATAGAGTGGAATGGAATGGAATGGAATGGAATGGAATCGAATGGAATGGAATGGAATTCAATGGATTGGAATGAAATGGGATGCTATGGAATCAAACCGATAGGAATGTAATGGCATGGAATGGAACGGCATGGAATGGAATGGAATCAAATCCATTTGAGTGCAATGGAATAGAATGGAATGTAGTGTAATGGAATGCAATGGAAAGGCATCGACCCTAGTGGAATGGAAAGTAATGGAATGGAATGGAATATAATGGAATGGAATGGAATGAAAATTAATAGAACCAACCCGAGAGAAACTTACTGGAAGGGAATGGAATTGAATGGAAAGGAATGGAATGGAATGGAATGGAAAGGAATCAACCTCAGTGGAACTGAATGCAATGGAATGGGATGGAATAAACCCGAGTGGAATGTAATGGAATGGAATGGAATGGAATGGAATGGAATCAACCAGTGTGGAATGCAATCGAATGGATTGGAATGGAATGGAATCAAACCGAGTGGAATGCACAGCAATGGAATGGAATGGAATGGAATGGAATCAATGTGAGTGGAATGGTATGGAATGGAGTGGAGTGGGATGGAATGGATTGGAATCAACCCGAGGGTAATGGAATGGAAAGGAATGAAATAGAACGCAATGCAACGAAATGGAATGGAATGGAATGGAATGGAATGGAATGGAATGGAATGGAATGGAATAAACCCGTCTGGAATGGAATGGAATGGAATGGAATGGAATGGAATGGAATGGAATGGAATGGAATGGAATCAAAGCGAGTGGAATGCAATGGAATGCAACGGAATGGATTGGAGTGGAGTCAACCCGAGTGTAACGGAATAAAATGGAATGGAGTGGAATGGAATGGAATGGAATCAACTCGAGTAGAATGGAATACAATAGAATGTAATGTAATAGAGTGGAGTGGAATGCATCGGAATTGAATGAAATGGTATGGAAAGGAGTGGAATGGAATAGAATGGAATGGAGCCAACTGGAATGGAATGGAATGGAATAAATCAGAGTGGAATGGAGTGGAATGCAATGGAAGAGAATGGAATGGAATGGAATGCAATGGAATGGAATGGAATGGAATGGAATGGAATGGAATGCAATGGAATGGAATGGAATGGAATGGAATAGAATGGAATGAAACGGAATGGAATGAACCAGAGTGGAATGGAATGCAATGGAATGGAATGGAATGGAATCAACACGAGTGGAATGGAATGGAATGGAATGGGATGGAAAGGAATGGAATCAACCAGAGTGGAATGCAATGGAATTGAATGGAATGGAATGGAATGGATGGGAATTCAATTAAGTGCAATGAAATCAACACGAGTGGAGTGGAATGGAATGGAATTGAATGGATTGGATTGGAATGGAATGGAATGGAATCAACACCCCAGGAATGGAATGGTATGGAATGGAATGGAATCAAAACGAATGGAACGTAATGGAATGCAAAGGAATGCAATGGAATGGAATGGAATTGAATGGAATGGATGGGAATGGAATGGAATCAACCCGAGTGGAATGGAATGGAATGTAATGGAATAGAAAGGAATGGAATCGACCAGAGGGTAATGGTATAGAATTCAACGAAAAGGAGTAGAATGGAATGGAATGGAATCAACCCGATTGCAATGGAATAGAATGGAATGGAATGGAATCAACCTGAGTGGAATGGAAAGGAATGGAACGGAATCGATTGGAATGGAATCAACCCTATTCAAATGGAAAGGAATGGAATGGAATGGAATGGAATGGAATGGAATGGAATGGAATCAAGCCGAGTGAAATGCAATGGAAAGGAATGGAACGGAATGCAAACAATGGAATGTAACGCAATTGTATCGAAAGGAATGGAATAAAATGGATTGGAATTGAATGGACTCAAACCGAGTGGCATGCAATGGAATAGAGTGCAATGGAATTGAATGGAATGGTATGGAATAGAATGGAATCAAACCGGTTAGAGTCGAAAGGTGTGGAATGGAGTGTAATGGAATGGAATGGAATGGAAGGGAAAGGAATGGAAAAGAATGGAAGGGAATCAACCTGAGTGGAATGGAAAGGAATGGAATGGAATGGAATCGAAAGGAATGGCATCAACCCGAGTGGAAAGGAAAGGAATGGAATGGAATGGAATCAACCCGAGTGAAATAGAATGGAATGGAATGGAATGGAATCAACCCAAGTGGAATGGAATGAAATGGAATGCAATAGAATGGAATGGAATCAACCCGAGAGGAATGAAATGGAATGGAGTGGAATGGAATGGGGTGGAAAGGAATCAACCCGAGTGGAATGGAAAGGAATGGAATGGAATTGAACGGAATGGAATGGAATGGAATGCAATGGAATGGAATGGAATGGAATGAAACGCTGTGGAATATAATGGAATTGAATGGAATGGAGTGGAATGGACTTGAATTGAATGTAATGGAATGAAATCATCCCGAGTGGAATGGAATGGAATGGAATGCAATGGAATGGAATGGAATGGAATGGAATGCAATGGAATGGAATCGAATGGAATGGAATGGAATGGAATGGAATGGAATGGAATGGAATGGAATGCAATGGAATGGAATGCAATGGAATGGAATGGAATGGAATGGAATGGAATCAAATGGAGTGGAATATAATGGAATTGAATGGAATGGAATGGAATGGAATGGAATGGAATGGAAAGGAACGGAATGGAATGGAATCAACCCGAGAGAATGTAATGGAATGGAATCAAATGGAATCAACCCGAGTGGAATGGAATGGGATGGAAAGGAATGGAATGGAATGGAATGGAGTGGAATGGATTGGGATGGAAGGGAATGCAATGCAATGCAATGCAATGCAATGGAAAGGAATAAACCCGAATGGAATAGAATGGAATGGAATGGAAAGGAATCACCCCGAATGGAATAGAATGGAATGGAATGGAATGCAATGGAATGGAATCAAACTGAGTAGAATGGAATGGAATGGAATGGAATCAAACCGAGTGGAATATAATGGAATGGAACAGAATAGACTGGAATGGAATGGAGTGGAAATGAATGGAATGGAATGGAATCAACCAGAATGGAATGGAATGGAATGGAATCGAATGGAATGGCAACAACACAATGTGAACGGAAGGGAGTGGAATGGATTGGAATGGAATGGAATGGAATCAAACCGAGTGAAATGGAATGGAATGAAATGGGACGGAATGGAATTGAATGGAATGGAAAAGAATGGAATCACCCGGAATGGATTGGAATGGAATGCAATGGAATGGAATCAACCCGAAAGGAATGGAATTCTACGGAATGTAGTGGAATGGAATGGAATGGAATGCAAAGCTTTGGAATGGAACGGAATAGAATCAAACCGAGTGGAACCTAATGGAATGCAATGGAATGGAATGGAATGGAAAGGAATGGAATGGAATGAAACGGAAGCGAATCGCCCTGAGTGGAATACAATGGAATGGAATGGAATGCAATGGAAACGAATCAAACCGAATGGAATGGAATGGAATGGAATGGAATGGAATGGAATGGAATGGAATGGAATCAAACGGAGTGAAATATAATGGAATTAAATGGAATGGAATGGAATGGATTGGAATTGTTGGAATGCAATCAAATCAAATCAGGTGGAATGCCTTGGAATGGATTGGAATGGAATGGAATGGAAAGTTATGGATAGGAGTGGAATGGAGTGGCATGGAATCAACCCAATTGGAATGGAATGGAATGGAATGGAATGCAATGGAATGGAATTGAATGGAATAGAATGCAATCAAACCGAGTGCAACATAATGGAATGCAATGGAAAGGAATGGAATGGAAAGGAATGGAACGGAACGGAATCAACGCGAGTGCAATGGAATGGAAAGGAATGGATTGGAATGGAATGGAGTGGAATAGAATGGAGTGGAATTAAATGGAATGGAATCAACCTGATTGAAATGGAATGGAATGGAATGGAATGGATAAAACGTGTGTGGTACCGAATGGAATTCAATTGAATGCATTGTAATGGAATCAACCAGATTGGAATGCAATGGAAGGGAATGGAATATAAGGGAATGGAATGTATTTGAATGGAAGGGAAGGGAATCAACCCCATGGGAATGGAATTGAAGGGAATGGAATGCAATGGATTGGAAATAACCAGAGGGGAATGGAATGGAATGCAATTCAATGGATTTTAAAGGAATCAACTCGAGTGGAATGGAATGGAACAGAATGGAATGCAATTGAATGGAATGGAAGGGAATCAACCCCAGTGCAACGGAATTGAATGGAATGGAATGGAATGTTATGCAATGGAATGGAACCAACCAGAAGGGAATGTAATGGAATGCAATGGAATGGAATCAACCCAAATGGAATGGAATACAATAGAATGGAATGGAATGCAATGGAATGGAATGAAATGAAATGGAATCAACACTAGTTATGCAATGGAATGGAATGGAATGAAATGGAATGGAAAGGAATCTACCAAAATGGAATGGAATGGAATGAAATCGAATGGAATCAGCCAGAATGGAATGGAATGAACCCACGTGGAATGGAATGCAAAGTAATGGAATTGAATGGAATGGAATCAACGCGAGTGGAATGGAATGCAATAGAATGGAATGGAATGAAATCAACGCGAGTGGAATGCAATGGAAAGGAATGAAATTGAATGAAATGGAATGCAATGAAATGGAATAGAAAGGAATGGAATGGAATGGAATGGTATGGAATGGAATCAATGCGACTGGAAGGGAATGGAATAGAATGGAATGGAATGAAAACAACCCGAGTGGAATAGAATGGAGAGGAAAGGAATCAAATCAACGCGAGTGGAATAGAATGGAATGGAAGTGAATTGAATGGAATGGAAAGTAATCAACCCGAATGGAATGGAATACAATGGAATGAAATGGAATACAATGCTAGGGAATGGACTGGAATAGAATGGAATCAACCCGAGTGGAATGGAATGGCAAGAAATGGAATAGAATGGAATGGAATGGAATGCGATCAACATGAGTATAATGGAATGGAACGGATTTGAACGGAATGAAAAGGAGTGGAATGGAATAGAATGCAATGGAATCAACACGAGAGGAATGGAAAGGAATGGAGTAGAATGGAATGGATTGGAATGGAAAGGAATGGAAAGCAATCAACACGAGTTGAATAGAAAGGAAAGGAATGGAATGGAATGAAAAGGAATGGAAAGGAATGTAATGGAATGGAAAGGAATGGAATGAAATCACCCCGAGTGGAATGGAATGGAATGCAATGCAACGCAACGCAATGGAAGGGAATCAAACCGAGTGGAATGCAATAGAATGGAATGGAATGGAATGGAAAGGAATGGAATGGAATGGAATGGAATCAACCAGCGTGGTAGGGAATGGAATGGAATGGAACCGAATGGAATGGACTGGAATGAAATCAACACGAGTGGAATGGAATAGAACGCAATGCAATGGAGTGGAATGGAATGGGATGGAATGGAATCAACCCGAGTGGAACGGAATGGAATGGAATGCAATGCAATGGAATGGAATGGAATGGAATCATCCCGAGTGGAATGTAATGGAATAGAATGGAATGGAAAAGAACGGAATAAACGCGAGAGGAATGGAATGGAATGGAATGGATTGGAATGGTGTGCAATCAATCTGACTGGAATGGAACAGAATGGAATGGAATGGATTGGAATCAAACTGAATGGAAGGAAATGAAATGCAATGGAATGGAATAAACGCGAGTGGAAGAGAATGGGTTGCAATGGAATGCAATGCAATGGAATCAAACCGAGTGGAATGGAATGGAATGGAATATAATGGAATGTAATGGAATGGAAGGAATATATTGGAATTGAATGGAATGGGATGAAGTCAAACCGAGTGCAATGGAATGGAAAGGAATGGAATGGAATGGCATGGATTGCAGTGGAATCGAATGGAATGGAATCAACCCGTTTGGAATGGAATGGAATGGAACGGAATGGAATGGAATGGAATAAACCAGAGTGGAATGGAATGCAATGGAATGAAATGGAATAAACAAGAGTGGAATGGAATGGAATGGAATGGAATGAAATAGAATAAACCAGAGTGGAATGGAATGGAATGGAATGGAATGGAATGGAATGGAAAGGAATGGAATGGAAACAACACGAGTGGAATCTAATGGAATGCAATTGAATAGATTGTAAAGGAATCAACTCGAGTGGAATGGAATCGAAGGGAATCGAATGGAAGGGAATGAAATGGAATTGAATGGACGGGAAGGGAATCAACCCCAGTGGAATGGAACTGAATTGAATCAAGAGGAATGGAAAGGAAAACAATGAAATGGAAGCAACCAGAATGGAATGGAATGGAATGCAATGGAACGGAATCAAACTGAATGGAAAGGAATACAACGGAATGGAATGGAATGGGATGGAATGGAATGGAATCGATCCCAGTGGAATGGAATGCATTGGAATGGAATGGAATGGAATGGAATGGAATGGAATGGAATGGAATCAAACCGAGTGGAATGGAATGGAATGAAATCAACCAGAATTGAAGGGAATGGAATGCAGTGGAATGGAATCAGCCCGAATGGAGTGGAATGGAATGGAATGGAATGGAAAGGAATGAACCCAAGCAGAATGGAATGCAAAGGAATGGAAAGGAATGGAATGGAATAGAATCAACGCGGGTGGAATAGAATGTATAGGAATGAAATGGAATGGAATAGAAAGCAATAGAATGGAATTGAATGCAATGCAATGGCATGGAATGGAATGGAATCAACCGGATTGGAATGCAGTGGAATGGAATGGAATGGAATGGAATGGAATGGAATGGAATCAACCCCAGTGGAATGGAATGGAATGGAATCAACCAGAGTGGAATGGAATGGAATGGAATGGAATGGAATGGAATGGATGGAATGGAAAGGAATCAACCCAAGTGGAAGGGAATGCAATGGTGTGAAATATAATAGAATGGAATGGAATGCAATGGAATGGAATCAACCGGCGTGGAATGGGATGGAACGGATTCGAATGCAATGGAATAGTATCAACCCGCGTGGAATGGAATGGAATGGAATGAAATGGAAGGGAATGGAATGGAATTAAATGGAACGGAATAGAATGGAGAGGAATGGATTGGAATCAATCCGATTGGAGTTTAATGGAATGGATTTGAATTGAATGAAATGCAATCAAATCAACCCGAGTGGAATGGAATGGAATGGAATGGAATCCAATGGAATGGAATGGATTGGAGTGGAATGGAAGGCAATGGAATCAACCCGAAGCGAATGGAATGGAATGGAATGGAATTGAATGGAAGGGAAGGGAATCAACCCCATTGGAATGGAATTGAATGGAATGGAATGGAACCAACCAGAATAGAATGGAATGGAATGCAGTGGAATGTAATCAACCTGAATGGAATGGAATAAAATGGAATGTAATCGATGGGAATGGAATGGAATCAACCAGAGTGGAATGGAATGGAATGGAATGGAATCAAACACAATGGAATGGAATGGAATGGAGGGGAATGGAATGGGATCGAACGGAATCAACACGGGTGGAATAGAATGGAATGCAATGGAATGGAATCGAATGGAATGGAATGGAATGGAATGGAATGGAATGGAATGGAATGGAATGCAATGGAATGGAATGCAATGGAATGGAATGGAATGGAATGGAATGGAATCAAATGGAGTGGAATATAATGGAATTGAATGGAATGGAATGGAATGGAATGGAATGGAATGGAAAGGAACGGAATGGAATGGAATCAACCCGAGAGAATGTAATGGAATGGAATCAAATGGAATCAACCCGAGTGGAATGGAATGGGATGGAAAGGAATGGAATGGAATGGAATGGAGTGGAATGGATTGGGATGGAAGGGAATGCAATGCAATGCAATGCAATGCAATGGAAAGGAATAAACCCGAATGGAATAGAATGGAATGGAATGGAAAGGAATCACCCCGAATGGAATAGAATGGAATGGAATGGAATGCAATGGAATGGAATCAAACTGAGTAGAATGGAATGGAATGGAATGGAATCAAACCGAGTGGAATATAATGGAATGGAACAGAATGGACTGGAATGGAATGGAGTGGAAATGAATGGAATGGAATGGAATCAACCAGAATGGAATGGAATGGAATGGAATCGAATGGAATGGCAACAACACAATGTGAACGGAAGGGAGTGGAATGGATTGGAATGGAATGGAATGGAATCAAACCGAGTGAAATGGAATGGAATGAAATGGGACGGAATGGAATTGAATGGAATGGAAAAGAATGGAATCACCCGGAATGGATTGGAATGGAATGCAATGGAATGGAATCAACCCGAAAGGAATGGAATTCTACGGAATGTAGTGGAATGGAATGGAATGGAATGCAAAGCTTTGGAATGGAACGGAATAGAATCAAACCGAGTGGAACCTAATGGAATGCAATGGAATGGAATGGAATGGAAAGGAATGGAATGCAATGAAACGGAAGCGAATCGCCCTGAGTGGAATACAATGGAATGGAATGGAATGCAATGGAAACGAATCAAACCGAATGGAATGGAATGGAATGGAATGGAATGGAATGGAATGGAATGGAATCAAACGGAGTGAAATATAATGGAATTAAATGGAATGGAATGGAATGGATTGGAATTGTTGGAATGCAATCAAATCAAATCAGGTGGAATGCCTTGGAATGGATTGGAATGGAATGGAATGGAAAGTTATGGATAGGAGTGGAATGGAGTGGCATGGAATCAACCCAATTGGAATGGAATGGAATGGAATGGAATGCAATGGAATGGAATTGAATGGAATAGAATGCAATCAAACCGAGTGCAACATAATGGAATGCAATGGAAAGGAATGGAATGGAAAGGAATGGAACGGAACGGAATCAACGCGAGTGCAATGGAATGGAAAGGAATGGATTGGAATGGAATGGAATGGAGTGGAATAGAATGGAGTGGAATTAAATGGAATGGAATCAACCTGATTGAAATGGAATGGAATGGAATGGAATGGATAAAACGTGTGTGGTACCGAATGGAATTCAATTGAATGCATTGTAATGGAATCAACCAGATTGGAATGCAATGGAAGGGAATGGAATATAAGGGAATGGAATGTATTTGAATGGAAGGGAAGGGAATCAACCCCATGGGAATGGAATTGAAGGGAATGGAATGCAATGGATTGGAAATAACCAGAGGGGAATGGAATGGAATGCAATTCAATGGATTTTAAAGGAATCAACTCGAGTGGAATGGAATGGAACAGAATGGAATGCAATTGAATGGAATGGAAGGGAATCAACCCCAGTGCAACGGAATTGAATGGAATGGAATGGAATGTTATGCAATGGAATGGAACCAACCAGAAGGGAATGTAATGGAATGCAATGGAATGGAATCAACCCAAATGGAATGGAATACAATAGAATGGAATGGAATGCAATGGAATGGAATGAAATGAAATGGAATCAACACTAGTTATGCAATGGAATGGAATGGAATGAAATGGAATGGAAAGGAATCTACCAAAATGGAATGGAATGGAATGAAATCGAATGGAATCAGCCAGAATGGAATGGAATGAACCCACGTGGAATGGAATGCAAAGTAATGGAATTGAATGGAATGGAATCAACGCGAGTGGAATGGAATGCAATAGAATGGAATGGAATGAAATCAACGCGAGTGGAATGCAATGGAAAGGAATGAAATTGAATGAAATGGAATGCAATGAAATGGAATAGAAAGGAATGGAATGGAATGGAATGGTATGGAATGGAATCAATGCGACTGGAAGGGAATGGAATAGAATGGAATGGAATGAAAACAACCCGAGTGGAATAGAATGGAGAGGAAAGGAATCAAATCAACGCGAGTGGAATAGAATGGAATGGAAGTGAATTGCATGGAATGGAAAGTAATCAACCCGAATGGAATGGAATACAATGGAATGAAATGGAATACAATGCTAGGGAATGGACTGGAATAGAATGGAATCAACCCGAGTGGAATGGAATGGCAAGAAATGGAATAGAATGGAATGGAATGGAATGCGATCAACATGAGTATAATGGAATGGAACGGATTTGAACGGAATGAAAAGGAGTGGAATGGAATAGAATGCAATGGAATCAACACGAGAGGAATGGAAAGGAATGGAGTAGAATGGAATGGATTGGAATGGAAAGGAATGGAAAGCAATCAACACGAGTTGAATAGAAAGGAAAGGAATGGAATGGAATGAAAAGGAATGGAAAGGAATGTAATGGAATGGAAAGGAATGGAATGAAATCACCCCGAGTGGAATGGAATGGAATGCAATGCAACGCAATGGAAGGGAATCAAACCGAGTGGAATGCAATAGAATGGAATGGAATGGAATGGAAAGGAATGGAATGGAATGGAATGGAATCAACCAGCGTGGTAGGGAATGGAATGGAATGGAACCGAATGGAATGGACTGGAATGAAATCAACACGAGTGGAATGGAATAGAACGCAATGCAATGGAGTGGAATGGAATGGGATGGAATGGAATCAACCCGAGTGGAACGGAATGGAATGGAATGCAATGCAATGGAATGGAATGGAATGGAATCATCCCGAGTGGAATGTAATGGAATAGAATGGAATGGAAAAGAACGGAATAAACGCGAGAGGAATGGAATGGAATGGAATGGATTGGAATGGTGTGCAATCAATCTGACTGGAATGGAACAGAATGGAATGGAATGGATTGGAATCAAACTGAATGGAAGGAAATGAAATGCAATGGAATGGAATAAACGCGAGTGGAAGAGAATGGGTTGCAATGGAATGCAATGCAATGGAATCAAACCGAGTGGAATGGAATGGAATGGAATATAATGGAATGTAATGGAATGGAAGGAATATATTGGAATTGAATGGAATGGGATGAAGTCAAACCGAGTGCAATGGAATGGAAAGGAATGGAATGGAATGGCATGGATTGCAGTGGAATCGAATGGAATGGAATCAACCCGTTTGGAATGGAATGGAATGGAACGGAATGGAATGGAATGGAATAAACCAGAGTGGAATGGAATGCAATGGAATGAAATGGAATAAACAAGAGTGGAATGGAATGGAATGGAATGGAATGAAATAGAATAAACCAGAGTGGAATGGAATGGAATGGAATGGAATGGAATGGAATGGAAAGGAATGGAATGGAAACAACACGAGTGGAATCTAATGGAATGCAATTGAATAGATTGTAAAGGAATCAACTCGAGTGGAATGGAATCGAAGGGAATCGAATGGAAGGGAATGAAATGGAATTGAATGGACGGGAAGGGAATCAACCCCAGTGGAATGGAACTGAATTGAATCAAGAGGAATGGAAAGGAAAAGAATGAAATGGAAGCAACCAGAATGGAATGGAATGGAATGCAATGGAACGGAATCAAACTGAATGGAAAGGAATACAACGGAATGGAATGGAATGGGATGGAATGGAATGGAATCGATCCCAGTGGAATGGAATGCATTGGAATGGAATGGAATGGAATGGAATGGAATGGAATGGAATGGAATGGAATCAAACCGAGTGGAATGGAATGGAATGAAATCAACCAGAATTGAAGGGAATGGAATGCAGTGGAATGGAATCAGCCCGAATGGAGTGGAATGGAATGGAATGGAATGGAAAGGAATGAACCCAAGCAGAATGGAATGCAAAGGAATGGAAAGGAATGGAATGGAATAGAATCAACGCGGGTGGAATAGAATGTATAGGAATGAAATGGAATGGAATAGAAAGGAATAGAATGGAATTGAATGCAATGCAATGGCATGGAATGGAATGGAATCAACCGGATTGGAATGCAGTGGAATGGAATGGAATGGAATGGAATGGAATGGAATGGAATCAACCCCAGTGGAATGGAATGGAATGGAATCAACCAGAGTGGAATGGAATGGAATGGAATGGAATGGAATGGAATGGATGGAATGGAAAGGAATCAACCCAAGTGGAAGGGAATGCAATGGTGTGAAATATAATAGAATGGAATGGAATGCAATGGAATGGAATCAACCGGCGTGGAATGGGATGGAACGGATTCGAATGCAATGGAATAGTATCAACCCGCGTGGAATGGAATGGAATGGAATGAAATGGAAGGGAATGGAATGGAATTAAATGGAACGGAATAGAATGGAGAGGAATGGATTGGAATCAATCCGATTGGAGTTTAATGGAATGGATTTGAATTGAATGAAATGCAATCAAATCAACCCGAGTGGAATGGAATGGAATGGAATGGAATCCAATGGAATGGAATGGATTGGAGTGGAATGGAAGGCAATGGAATCAACCCGAAGCGAATGGAATGGAATGGAATGGAATTGAATGGAAGGGAAGGGAATCAACCCCATTGGAATGGAATTGAATGGAATGGAATGGAACCAACCAGAATAGAATGGAATGGAATGCAGTGGAATGTAATCAACCTGAATGGAATGGAATAAAATGGAATGTAATCGATGGGAATGGAATGGAATCAACCAGAGTGGAATGGAATGGAATGGAATGGAATCAAACACAATGGAATGGAATGGAATGGAGGGGAATGGAATGGGATCGAACGGAATCAACACGGGTGGAATAGAATGGAATGCAATGGAATGGAATGGAATGGAATGGAATGGAATGGAATGGAATGGAAAGGAATTTAATAGAATGGAATCAACCCGAGTTAAATGGAAAGGAACGGAACAGAATGGAATGGAATGGAATGGAATGGAATCATCCCGAGTGGAATTGAATGGAATGGAATGGAATGGAATGGAATGGAATGGAATGGAATGGAATGGAATGGAATCGAATGCAATGGAATTGAATGGAAAGGAATGTAATGGAATGGAATGGAATGGAAACCACCCGTGGGGAATGGAATCGAATGGAATGGAATATAATGGAATGTAATCAACGCTAGTGGAATGGAATAGAATGGAATGGAATGTAATGGAATCAACCCGAGTGGAATGCAATGGAATGGAATGCAATGGAATGGAATGGAATGAAATGGAATCACCCCGAGTGAAATGCAATGGAATGGAATGGAATGGAATGGTATGGAGTGGAATGGAAAGGAATCGAATGGAATGGAATGGAATGCAATGCAATGGAATTGAATCAACCCAAGTGGAATGAAATGGATTGGAATGCAGTGGAATGGAACGGAATCAACCCGAGGGGAATGCAATGGAATGGAATGGAATGGAATGGAATGGAATGGAAAGGAAATTAGTGGAATGGAATGAAATCAAACCACGTGGAATGGAATGGAAAGGGAAGGAATGGAATAGAATGGAATGGAATGGAATGGAATGGAATGGAATGGAATGGAATGGATCAACCAGAATGCAATGGAATGGAATGGCATGGAATGGAATGGAATGGAATGGAGTGGAATGGAAACAACCCGAGTTCAATGGAATGGAATCGAATGGAATGGAATGGAATGAAATCATCTCGAGTGGAATGGAAAGGAATGGAATAGAATGGAGTGGAAAGCGATGGAATGGAATGGAATCAACCCTAGTGGAATGCAAAGGAATGGAAGGGAAAGGAATGAAGTGGAATGGAATGGAATCAACCCACGTGCAATAGAATGGAATGGAATGGAATGGGATGGGATGGAATGAGATGGGATGGATTAAACCAGATTGGAATGGAATGGAATGAAATGGAATGGAAGGGAATGGAATTAACTCGAGTGGAGTGGAATGGAATGGAATGGAATGGAATGGAATGGAATGGAATCAACCCGACCGGAATGGAATGGAATGGAAATGAATGGAAGGGAAAGGAATGGAATGGAATGGAATGGAATGGAATGGAATGGAATGGAATGGAATGGAATGGAATACATTCGAATGGAATGGAATGGAATGGAATACATTCGAATGTAATGGAAAGCAATAGAATGGAATGGAATGGAATACATTCGAATGTAATGGAAAGCAATAGAATGGAATGGAATGGAATGGAATGGAATGGAATGGAATCAAACCCAATGGAATGGAATGGAATGCAATGGAATGGAATGGAATGGAATGGAATGGAATGGAATGGAATGGAAAGGGAAGTAATGGAATTAACCCGAGAAAATGGAGTGGAAAGGAATGCAAAGGAATGGAATGGAATTGAATGAAATCAACCCTAGTGTAATGGAATGGAAAGGAATGCAATGGAATGGAATGGAATGGAATGGAATGGAATGGAATCAACCCATTGAAATGGAAAGCAACGGAATGCAATGGAATGGAATGGAATGGAATGGAATGGAATGGAATGGAATGGATTGGAATGGAATGGAATGGAAATCAAGGGAATGGAAAGGAATCAATCCGAATGGATTGCAGTGGAATGGAAAAGAATGGAATGCAATGGAAAGGAATGCAAAGGAATCAAACCACGGGGAATGGAATGGAGTGGAAAGGAATCGGATGAGATGGAATCAAACCGAGTGGAATGGAATGGAATGGAATGGAATGGAATGGAATGGAATCAACCCGAGAGGAATGAATTGCAATGGAATGGAATGGAATGGAATGGAATGGAAAGGAATGCAATGGAATGGAATGGAAACGAATGGAAAGGTATGGAATCAACGCAAGCGGAATGGAATGGAGTGGAGTGGAAAGAAATGAAATGGAATGGGATGCAATGGAATAGAATAAAGCCGAATAGATTGAAATGGAGAGGAATGGAATCATATAGAATGGAATGGAATGGAATGCAATGGAATGGAATGGAATGGAATGGAATGGAAAGGAATGGAATGGGATGCAGTCAACCTGAGTGGAATGCAATGGAATGGCATGGAATTGAATCAACCCGAGTGGAATGAAATGGATTGAAATTGAAATGAATGGAATGGAGTGGAATGGAATGGAATGGAATGGAAGGGAATCAACGCGAGGGAATGGAATGGAATGGAATGGAATGGAATGGAATGGAAGGGAATGGAATGGAATGGAATGGAATGGAATGGATTGGAATGGAATACAATGGAATGGAATGGAATGGAATGGAATGGAATGGAATGGAATGGAATGGAATGGAATGGATTGGAAAGTAATGGAATGGAATCAACCCGAGGGGAATGGAATGAAATGGAATGGAATGGAAGCAACCCGAGTGGAATGGAAAAGAAAGGAATGGAAAGGATTCGAATGGAATGCAAACAACCTCAATGTAGTGAAATGGAATGGAATGGAAAGGAATGGAATGGACTGGAATGGTAAGGAATCAAGTCGAGTGGAATGGAATGGAATGCAATGAAATGGATTGGAATGGAAAAACCTGAGGGGAATGGAAGGGATTGGAATGCAATGGAATGGAACAGAATGGAATGGAATCAACTCGAGTGTAATGCAAGAGACTGGAATGCAATGGAATGGAAACCAACAGACTGGAATGGAATGGAATGGCATGGAATGGAATCCACTCGAGTGTAATGGAATGGAATGGAATCGAATGGATTGGAATGGAATGGAACGGACTGGAATGGAATGGAATCATCCCGAGTGGAAGGGAAAGCAATGGAATGGAACGGAATGGAATGGTATGGAGTGGACTGGAATGGAATGGAATCATCCCGAGTGGAATGGAAGTGATTGGAGTCGAATGGAATGGAATGGAAGGGAATTCAGACAATTGGAGAGGAATGGAGTGGAATGGAATGGAAGGCAATGCAATTGAATGGAATGGAATCATCCCGATTGGAATGGAATGGAATGGAATGGAATGGAATCACCACGAGTGAAATGCAATGGAATGGATGGGAATGGAATGCAATGGAATGGAATCAACCCGAGCGGAATAGAATGGATTGGAATGGAATGCAGTGGAATAGAATGAAACCGAGTGGAATGAAACCGAGTGTAATGGAACGGAATGGAATGGAATGCAATGGAATGGAATCAAACGTAGTGGAATACAAGGGAATGGCATGGAATGGAATTGAATGGAATGCTATGTAATTTAATGGAATACAATCAACACGAGAGGAATGGAGTGGAAAGGAATGGAATGGAATGGAATGGAATGGAATGGAATGGAATGGAATGGAATCAACCAGAGTGGAAAGCAATGGAATGGAATGGAATGGAATCAACCCGAGTGAAATGCAGTGGAATGGAAGGGAATGGAATGGAATGGAATGGAATCAACCAGAGTGGAATAGAATGGAATGGAATGGAATGCAGTGGAATAGAATGAAACCGAGTGGAATGAAACCGAGTATAATGGAACGGAATGGAATGGAATGCAATGGAATGGAATCAAACGGAGTGGAATACAACGGAATGGCATGGAATGGAATTAAATGGAATGTAATGTAATTTAATGGAACACAATCAACCCGAGAGGAATGGAGTGGAATGGAATGGAATGGAATGGAATGGAATGGAATGGAATGGAATGGAAAGGAATGGAATCAAACAGAGTGGAATGCAATGGAATGGAATGGAATGGAATCAACCCGAGCGGATTCGGGTGGATTGGAATTGAAAGGAATGGAATGGAATGGAACGGAATGGAATGGAATGTAACGGAAAATATTGGAATTAACCCGAGTGGAATAGAATGGAAAGGAATGGAAAGGAATGAAATGGATTGGAATGGAATCAACCCGAGTAGAATAGAATGGAATGGAATGGAATGGAATGGAA
The DNA here is from genome assembly GCF_029289425.2 of Pan paniscus. NCBI lineage: Eukaryota > Metazoa > Chordata > Mammalia > Primates > Hominidae > Pan > Pan paniscus. The sequence goes on from NC_073270.2 coordinate 36,606,162, forward strand.
TGGAAAGGAATGGAATAAAACCCAATGGAATGGAATGGAATGGAATGGAATGGAATGGAACGGAATTTAATGGAATTACACGGAGTGGAATGGAATGGAAAGGAATGGAAAGAATGGAATGGAATGGAATGGAATCAATCCGAGTGTAATGGAATGGAATGGAATGGCATGCAATGGAATGCAATCAACGCAAGCGGAATACAATGGAATGGAATGGAATGGAATGGAATGCAATGGAATGGGATGGAATGGAACGGAATCAACCCGAGTGGATTGGAATTTAGAGGAATGAAAGGGCATGGAATGGAATGGAATGGAATGGAATGGAATGGAATGGAATGGAATGGAATGCAATGCAATGCAATCAACCAGAGTGGAATGCAATGGAATGGAATCGAATGGAATCAACTCGAGTGGAATGGGGTTGATTGGAATTGAAAGGAAGGGAAAGGAGTGGAATGGAATGGAATGGAAAGGAATGGAATGGAATGGAATGCAATCAACGCCAGTGGAATGGAATGGAATGGAATGGAACGGAATCAAGACGCATGGAATGGAATGGAGTGCAATGGAATGGATTGGAATGGAATTAAACTGCGTGGAATGGAATGGAATGGAATGGAACGGAATCAACCCGAGTGGAATGGAATGGAACAGAAGTGACTGCAATGGAATGGAATGGAATGAAATTGACTGGAATGGAATGGAACGCAATGGAATGGAATGGAATGAAAAGGAATGCAATGCAATGGAATGGAATCAACCCGAGTGGAATGGAATCAAATGGAATGTAATGGAATGAAAAGGAATGCAATGCAATGGAATGCAATCAACCCGAGTGGAAAGGAATGGAATGGAATAGATTAGAATGGAAAGGAATGGAATCATCTCGATAGGAATGGAATGGAATGGAGTGAAATGGAATGGAATGGAAGGGAATCATCCCGAGTGGAATCGAACAGAATGGAATGGAATGGAATGCAGTGGAAAGGAATGGGATGGAATGGAATCAACCCGGGCGGAATAGAATGGAATTCAATGGAATGGAATGGAATGGAATGGAATGGAATGGAATGGAATGGAATGGAATGGAATAGAATGGAATCAACGCAAGTGAAAAAGAAAGGAATGGAAAAGAATGGAATGGAATGGAAAGGCATGGAATGATATGGAATAGAATTATCCCGAGTGTAATGGAATGGAATGGAACGGAAGGTAACGGAATGGAATGGAATCAACTCGAGTGGAGAGCCATGGAATGGAATGGAAAGGAATGGAATTGAATGGAATGGAATCAACCCACGTGGAATGGAAATGAATGGAATGGAATGGAACGGGATAGAATGGGATGGAATGGAATCAAACCGAGTGGAATGGAAGGGAATGGAATGGGATGGAATGGGAAGGAATGGAATGGAACGGAATGGAATGGAATGGAATGGAATGGAATGGAATGGAATGGAATCACCCCGAGTGAAATGTAATGGAAAGGAATAGAACAGAATGGAATGGAGTGGAATATAATGGAATGGAATGGAATCATCCCGATTGGAATGGAATGGAAATCAATGCAATGGAATGGAATGGAGTGGAATGGAATGGAATGGAATGGAATGGAATGGAATTGAATGGAAGCAACCCGAATGGAATGTAATGGAATGGAATGAAATGGAATGGATTCAAACCGATTGGAATGGAATGGAATGGAATGGAATGGAATGGAATGGAATGGAATCAACGCTAGTGGAATGGAATACAATGGAATGGAATGGAATGCAATCAACCAGAGTGGAAAGGAATGGAATGGAATGGAATGGAATGGAATGGAATGGAACGGAATGGAATGGAATGGAGTGAACACGAGTGGAATAGAATAGAAAGGAATGGAAAGGAATGGAATGGAAAGTAATCAAGTCGAGTGGAATGGAATGGAAAAGAATGGAAAGGAATGGAATGGAAAGTAATCAAGTCGAGTGGAATGGAATGGAATGGAAGGGAATGGAATGGAATGGAATGGAATGCAATGGATAGGAGTGGAAAGGAAAGGATTGGAATGGAATGGAATCAACCTGAGTGGAATGGAATGGAAGGGAATGGAATGGAATGGAATGGAATGGTATGGAAACAAAGCGAGAGGAATGGAATGGAATGGAATGGAAGGGAATGCAATGGAATGGAATGGAATGGAGTGGTATCAACCCGAGTGGATTTGAATGGCATGGAGTGGAATGGAATGCAATGGAATGGAATGGAAGATAGTCAACGGGAATGGAATGACATAGAAATGAACGGAATGGAACGGAAAGAAATAAACACGAATGGTATGGAAAGGAATGGAATGGAATGGATTGGAATGGAATGGAATGGAATGGAATGCAATGGAATGGAATGGAATGGAACAAATCCGAGGGGAATGGAATGGAATGGAGTGGAATGGAATGGATTGGAATTGAATGGAATCAACCCGAATGGAATGCAGTGGAATGGAAGAGAATGGAATGGAATGGAATGGAATGAAGTGGAATGGAATGGAATCAACTCGAATGGAATGGAATGGAATGGAATTAAAAGGAATTGAATGTAATGGAATGTAATAGAATTAAATGGAATGGAATGGAGTGGAATAGCAGGGAATGGAATGGAATGGAGTGGAAGGGAATGGAATCAAATCGTGTGGAATGGAAAAGAATAGAATGGAATGGAAAGGAATGGAATCAACCCGAGTGAAATGGAATGGAACGGAATGCAATGGAATGGAATTTAATGGAATGACATGGAATGGAATGGAGTGGAATGGAACTGAATCAACCTGAGTGGAAAGGATTGAAATGGAATTCAATGGAATGGAATGAAATCAACCCGAATGCAATGCAATGGAATGGAATGGAATGGAATGGAATGGAAAGGAATGGAATGGAATGGAAAGGAAAAAACCCGAGTGGAAAGGAATAGAACGGAATGAAATACAATGGAATAGAATGGAATGGAATGGAATGGAATGGAATGGAATGGAATGGAATGGAATCAGCGTGTGCGGAATGGAATCGAATGCAATGGAATGGATTGCAATGGAATCACCAGGAGTGCAATGGAATGGAATGGAATGGAAAGGAATGGAATGGAATGGAAACAACACGAGTGGAATGGGATTGAATGAAATGGAATGGAATGGAAGGGAAAGGAATGGAATGGAATCAACACGAAACGAATGGAATGGAATGCAATGGAATGGAATGGAATGAAAAGGAATGCAATGCAATGGAATGGAATGAACCCGAGTGGAATGGAATGGAATAGAATGGAATGGAATGGAATGGAATGGAATGGAATGGAATGGAATCAATCGGAATGGAATCAATCGGAATGGAATGAAATGAAATGGAGTGGATTTGAATGGAATGGAAGGGAATCAACCCGAGTGGAATGGAATGGAATGGAATGGAATGGAATGGACTGGAACCAACAGGAATGGAACGGAATGGAATGCAAAGAAACAGAATCAGCATGAATGTAATGGAATGGAATGGAATGCAATTGAACGGAACCAAAACGAGTGGAATGGAATGGAATGGAATGGAATGAAATGGAATCACCGGGAATGGAATGCAATGGAATGGAATCATCCCGAGGGGAATGGAATGCAATGGAATGCAATGGAATGAATCGAATGGAATCAACGCGAGTGGAATGGAATGGAATAGAATGGATTGGAATGCAATGGAATGGAATGGAATCAATGAGTGTGGACTGGAATGGAATGCAATGGAATGGATTGGAATGGAAACAACACAAGTGTAATGGAATGGAATGGAATGGAATGGAAAGGAATGGAATGGAATGGAAACAACACGAGTGGAATGGGATTGAATGGAATTGAATCGAATGGAATGGAAAGGAATGGAAGGAAATCAACCCGAATAGAATGGAATGGAATGCAATGGGATGGAATGGAATGAAAAGGAATGCAATGGAATGGAACGGAATCAAACCGAGTAGAAAGCAATGGAATGGAATGGAGTGGAATCAACCCGAGTGGAATGGAATAGAAAGCAATGGAAACGAATGCAATGGAATGGAATGCAAACATCCCTAGTGGAATAGAACGGAATGGAATGGAATGGACAAGAATGGAATGGAATGGAATGGAATGGAAAGGAATATAATGGAATCAACCTGAGTGGAATGAAATGGATTCGAAAGCAATGGAATGCAATGGAATCAACCTGAGTGGAATGAAAAGGAAAGAAATAGAATGGAATGCAAATGAATGGAATGGAATGGAATGCTATGGAATGGAATCAACCAGCGTGGAATGGAATGGAATGGAAAGGAATGGAATTGAAAGGAATCACCCCGAGTGAAATGGAATGGAACGGAATGGAATGGAACGGAATGGAATGGAATGGAATGGAATCAAAATGAGTGGAATGAAATGGAAAGCAATGGAATGGAATGGAATGGAATGGAATGGAATGGAATGGAATGGAATGGAATGGAATGGAAGGGAATGGAATGAAATGGAATGGAATGCACTGGAAAGTAATGGTATCAACCCGAGTGGAATGCAATGGAAAGGAATGGAATGGAATGGAAAGGAATGGAATGGAATGGAATGGAATCAACCCGCGAGAATGGAATGGAACGGAAAGGAATGGAATAGAATGGAATGGAATTTAATGGAATGGAATGGAATCAATCCGACTGGAATGGAATGGAAAGGAGCGGAGTGGGATGGGATAGAATGGAATCAACACGGGTGGAATAAAATAGAATGGAATGGAATCGAATGGACTGGAATGGAATGGAAAGTAATCAAGTCGAGTGGAATGGAATGGAATGGAAGGGAATGGAATGGAATGGAATGGAATGCAATGGATAGGAGTGGAAAGGAAAGGATTGGAATGGAATGGAATCAACCTGAGTGGAATGGAATGGAAGGGAATGGAATGGAATGGAATGGAATGGTATGGAAACAAAGCAAGAGGAATGGAATGGAATGGAATGGAAGGGAATGCAATGGAATGGAATGGAATGGAGTGGTATCAACCCGAGTGGATTTGAATGGCATGGAGTGGAATGGAATGCAATGGAATGGAATGGAAGATAGTCAACGGGAATGGAATGACATAGAAATGAACGGAATGGAACGGAAAGAAATAAACACGAATGGTATGGAAAGGAATGGAATGGAATGGATTGGAATGGAATGGAATGGAATGGAATGCAATGGAATGGAATGGAATGGAACAAATCCGAGGGGAATGGAATGGAATGGAGTGGAATGGAATGGATTGGAATTGAATGGAATCAACCCGAATGGAATGCAGTGGAATGGAAGAGAATGGAATGGAATGGAATGGAATGAAGTGGAATGGAATGGAATCAACTCGAATGGAATGGAATGGAATGGAATTAAAAGGAATTGAATGTAATGGAATGTAATAGAATTAAATGGAATGGAATGGAGTGGAATAGCAGGGAATGGAATGGAATGGAGTGGAAGGGAATGGAATCAAATCGTGTGGAATGGAAAAGAATGGAATGGAATGGAAAGGAATGGAATCAACCCGAGTGAAATGGAATGGAACGGAATGCAATGGAATGGAATTTAATGGAATGACATGGAATGGAATGGAGTGGAATGGAACTGAATCAACCTGAGTGGAAAGGATTGAAATGGAATTCAATGGAATGGAATGAAATCAACCCGAATGGAATGCAATGGAATGGAATGGAATGGAAGGGAATGGAAAGGAATGGAAAGGAATGGAATGGAAAAAACCCGAGTGGAAAGGAATAGAACGGAACGAAATACAATGGAATAGAATGGAATGGAATGGAATGCAATGGAATGGAATCAGCGTGTGCGGAATGGAATCGAATGCAATGGAATGGATTGCAATGGAATCACCAGGAGTGCAATGGAATGGAATGGAATGGAAAGGAATGGAATGGAATGGAAACAACACGAGTGGAATGGGATTGAATGAAATGGAATGGAATGGAAGGGAAAGGAATGGAATGGAATCAACACGAAACGAATGGAATGGAATGCAATGGAATGGAATGCAATGAAAAGGAATGCAATGCAATGGAATGGAATGAACCCGAGTGGAATGGAATGGAATGGAATGGAATGGAATGGAATGGAATGGAATGGAATGGAATGGAATCAATCGGAATGGAATCAATCGGAATGGAATGAAATGAAATGGAGTGGATTTGAATGGAATGGAAGGGAATCAACCCGAGTGGAATGGAATGGAATGGAATGGACTGGAACCAACAGGAATGGAACGGAATGGAATGCAAAGAAACAGAATCAGCATGAATGTAATGGAATGGAATGGAATGCAATTGAACGGAACCAAAACGAGTGGAATGGAATGGAATGGAATGGAATGAAATGGAATCACCGGGAATGGAATGCAATGGAATGGAATCATCCCGAGGGGAATGGAATGCAATGGAATGCAATGGAATGGAATGGAATGAATCGAATGGAATCAACCCGAGTGGAATGGAATGGAATAGAATGGATTGGAATGCAATGGAATGGAATGGAATCAATGAGTGTGGACTGGAATGGAATGCAATGGAATGGATTGGAATGGAAACAACACAAGTGTAATGGAATGGAATGGAATGGAATGGAAAGGAATGGAATGGAATGGAAACAACACGAGTGGAATGGGATTGAATGGAATTCAATCGAATGGAATGGAAAGGAATGGAAGGAAATCAACCCGAATAGAATGGAATGGAATGCAATGGGATGGAATGGAATGAAAAGGAATGCAATGGAATGGAATGGAATCAAACCGAGTAGAAAGCAATGGAATGGAATGGAGTGGAATCAACCCGAGTGGAATGGAATAGAAAGCAATGGAAACGAATGCAATGGAATGGAATGCAAACATCCCTAGTGGAATAGAACGGAATGGAGTGGAATGGACAAGAATGGAATGGAATGGAATGGCAAGGAATATAATGGAATCAACCTGAGTGGAATGAAATGGATTCGAAAGCAATGGAATGCAATGGAATCAACCTGAGTGGAAAGAAAAGGAAAGAAATAGAATGGAATGCAAACGAATGGAATGGAATGGAATGCTATGGAATGGAATCAACCAGCGTGGAATGGAATGGAATGGAAAGGAATAGAATTGAAAGGAATCACCCCGAGTGAAATGGAATGGAACGGAATGGAATGGAACGGAATGGAATGGAATGGAATGGAATCAAAATGAGTGGAATGAAATGGAAAGCAATGGAATGGAATGGAATGGAATGGAATGGCATGGAATGGAAGGGAATGGAATGAAATGGAATGGAATTAACCCCAGTGAAACGAAATGGAACGGAATGCAATGGAATGTAATGGTATTAACCCGAGTGGAATGCAATGGAAAGGAATGGAATGGAATGGAAAGGAATGGAATGGAATGGAATGGAATCAACCCGCGAGAACGGAATGGAATGGAAAGGAATGGAATAGAATGGAATGGAATTTAATGGAATGGAATGGAATCAATCCGACTGGAATGGAATGGAAAGGAGCGGAGTGGGATGGGATAGAATGGAATCAACACGGGTGGAATAAAATAGAATGGAATGGAATTGAATGGACTGGAATGGAATGGAATGGAATGGAATGCAGTAGAAAGGAATCAACCCGAATGGAATGGAATGGAATGGAATGGAATGGAATGGAATGGAATGGAATGGAATGGAATGGAATGAAATCATTCCCGGGGGAATGGAAAGAAATGGAATGCAATGGAACAGAAAGCAATGGAATGGAGTGAAATGAACCAGAGAGGAATGCAGTGGAATGGAATGGAAAGGAGTGAAATGGAATGGAATGGAATCAACCCATGTGGAAGAGAATGGAATGGATTGGAATGGGATGCAATGGGATGGGATGGAATCAACCCGAGTGGAATGGAATGGAATGAAATGAAATGGAATGCAATGGAATGCAATGGAATGGAATGGAATGGAAAGAAATGGAAAAAACCCGAGTGGAGTGGAAAGCAATGGAATGGAATGGAATGGAATGGAATGCAAAGAAATGGAATCACGTAGATTGAAATGCAATGGAATGGAATGGAACGGAATGGAATGGTATGGACGAGAATCAATCCGAGTGGAATAGAATTGAATGGAATGGAATGCAGTGGAATGAAATGAAACCGAGTGGAAATAAAACGAATGGAATGGAATGGAATGGAATGGAATGGAATGGAATGCAATGGAATCAAACGGAGTGGAACTAATGCAATGGAATGGAATGAAATGGAATGGAATGGAATGGAATGGAATGGAATGGAATGGGATGGAATGGAATGAAAAGGAATGCAATGGAAGGGAATGCAATCAAACCGAGCAGAATGCAATGGAATGGAATGGAGTGGAATCAACCCGAGTGGAATGGAATAGAAAGCAATGGAAAGGAATGCAATGGAATGGAATGCAAACATCCCTAGTGGAATAGAACGGAATGGAATGGAATGGAATGGAAAAGAATGGAATGGAATGGAATGGAATGGAATGGAATGGAATGGAATGGATTGGAATAAACCTGAGTGGAATGAAATGGATTCGAAAGCAATGGAATGCAATGGAATCAACCTGAGTGGAATGAAATGGAAAGGAATAGAATGGAATGCAAATGAATGGAATGGAATGGAATGCTATGGAATGGAATCAACCAGCGTGGAATGGAATGGAATGGAAAGGAATGGAATTGAAAGGAATCACCCCGAGTGAAATGGAATGGAATGGAATGGAATGGAATGGAATGGAATGGAATGGAATCAAAATGAGTGGAATGAAATGGAAAGCAATGGAATGGAATGGAATGGAATGGAATAGCATGGAATGGAAGGGAATGGAATGAAATGGAATGGAATTAACCCCAGTGAAACGAAATGGAATGGAATGCAATGGAAAGTAATGGTATCAACACGAGTGGAATGCAATGGAATGGAATGGAATGGAATGGAATCAACCCACGTGGAATGGAATGGAATGGAAAGGAATGGAATAGAATGGAATGGAATTTAATGGAATGGAATGGAATCAATCCGACTGGAATGGAATGGAATGGAGCGGGGTGGAATGGGACTGAATGGAATCAACTCGGGTGGAATAAAATAGAATGGAATGGAATCGAATGGACTGGAATGGAATGGAATGGAATGGAATGGAATGGAATGGAATCACCCCGAGTGAAATGCAATGGAATTGAATGGAATGGAAAGGAATGGAATGGAATGGAATCAACACGAGTGGAATACAATGGAATGGAATGGAAGGCCGTGGAATGAAATGAAACCGGATGGAATGGAATGAAATGGAATGGAATGGAAGGGAATGGTCTGGAATGGAATGGAATAAAAGGGAGTGGAATATAATGGAATGGAATGAAATGGAATGGAATGGAATGCAGTCAACTCGAATGGAATGGAATGGAAAGGAATGAAATGGAATGTAATGGAACGGAATAGAATGGAATGGAATGGAATGGAATGAAATGGAATCAACCCGAGTAGAATGGAATGCAAACGAATGGTAAAGAATCAACCCGATTGGAATGGAAAAGAAAGGAATGGAAAGGAGTGGAATGGAAAGGAAACAACCCATGTGGAATGGAATGGAATGGAATGGAAAGGAATGGAATGCAATGGAATGGAATGAAATCAAGGCGAATCGAATGGAACTGACTGCAATGGAATGGATGGGAATGGAATCTACCTCCGTGGAATGGAATGGAATGGAATGCAATGGAATCAACTCGAGTGGAATGGAATGGACTGGAAAGCAATGGAATGCAATCAAACAGACTGGAAAGGAATGGAATGGAAAGGAATGGAATCAAGTCGAGTGTAATGAATGGAATGGAATGAAATTGAATGGAATCGATTGGAATGGAATGCAATCAACCCGAGTGGAATGGAAAGGAATGGAATGCAAAGGAATGGAAAGGAATGGAATGGAATGGAATAGAATGGAATGGAATGGAATGGAACTGAATGGAGCAGAGTGGAATGGGATTGAATGGAATCAGCTCGGGTGCAATAGAATGGAATGCAATGGAATGGAATGGAAAGGAATGGAATGGAATGGAATCAACACACGTGGAATGGAAATGAATGCAATGGAATGATATGCGATGGAATCAGACGGAATGGGATGGGATGGAATCAACCCGACTGGAATAGAACGGAATGGAATAGGATGGAATAGAATGGAATCAACCCGAGTGGAGTGGAAAGGAATGGAATGGAATGGAATGGAAAGGAATGGAATGGAATGGAATCAACCTGAGTGGAATGGAATGGAATGGAAAAGAATGGAATGGAATGGAATGGAATGGAATGGAATGGAATGGAATAGAATGTAATGGAATGGAATCAACACGAGTAGAATGGAATGAAACGGAATGGAACAGAATAAACCGGATTAGAATGGAAAAGAAAGAAATGGAAAGGAGGGGAATGGAATGCAACCATCATCAGTGTAATGGAATGGAATGGATTGGAATAGAAAGCAATGGAATGGAATGGAATCAAGAAGAGTGGAATGGAATTGAATGCAATGGAATGGATTGAAATGGAATCAACCAGCGTGAAATGCAATGGAATGAAATGTAATGGAAAGGAATTGAATGGAGTCAACCCGACAGGAATGGAATATACTGGAAAGGACTGGAATCCAATGGACTGGAATCAAACAGACTCGAATGAAATGGAATGGATTGGAATTGAAAGGAATGGAATCAACTCGAGTGTAATGAATGGAATGGAATGGAATGGAATGGAATGGAATGGAATGGAATGGAATGGAATCAACGCGATGGGAATGGAATGCAATGTAATGGAACGGAACGGAACGAAACGAAACGAAATGGAATGGAATGGAATGGAATCAACCCTAGTGGAATGGAATGGAAAGCAATGAAATGGAATGGAATGGAGTGGAAGGGAATGGAATGGAACGGAATCGAATGAAATGGAATGGAGTGGAGTGGAATGGAATGGAATGGAATGGAATGGAATGGAACGGAACGGAACGGAATGGATTGCATTCCGATTATAATGGAAAAGAAAGGAATGGAAAGGACGGGAATGCAATGGAAACAACACCATTGGAATGGAATGGAATGGAATGGAATGGAAAGGAAAGGAATGGAATGGAACAGAATGGAATCATCCCGAGTGGAATGGAATGGAATGGAATGCAATGCAGAGGAATGCAATCAAACGGAGTGGAATTGAATGGAATGGAATGGATTGGAAGGGAATGGAAAGGAATGGAATGAAATGGAGGGCTATATAATGGTATGGAATGGAATGGAATCGAATGGAATGCAAGGGAATGGAATTTAAAGGAAAACAATCAAGCCAAGTGGAATGGAATGGCATGGAATGGAATAGAATCAACCTGAGTGCAATGGAATGGAATGGAATGGAATGGAATAGAATGGAATGGAAGGGAAAAGACTGGAAAGAAATGGAATGGAATGGAATGGAATCAACCCGACTGGAATGGAATGGAATGGAAAGGAATGGAATGGAATGGAGTGGAATGGTATGGAATGGAACGGAATGGAATGGAATCCAGTCGAGTGTAATGGAAAGGAATGGAATGGAATGGAACGGAATGGAATGAAATGGAATCAAACCCAATGAAATGGAATGGAACGGAATGGAATGGAATGCAACGGAAAATAATGGAATTTACCCGAGTGAAATGGAATGGAAAGGAATGGAAGGGAATGGAATGGAATCAACCCTAGTGTAATGGAATGGAATGGAATGGAATGGAATGGAATGGAATGGAATGGAATGGAATCAACCCATTGAAACAGAAAGCAACAGAATGGAATGGAATGGAATGGGATGGAATGGTAAGGAATGGAAAGTATTGGAATGGAAAGGAATCAACCCCAGTGGAATGCAGTGGAAAGGAATGGAATAGAATGCAAAGGAATGGAATGGAATACAATGGAATCAACCCACGTGGAGTCGAGTAGAATATAAAGGAATCAGAAGGGATGGAATCAAACCGAGTGGAATGGAATGGAATGGAAAGCAATGGAATCAGCACGAGAGGAATGGAATGGCATGGAATGGCATGGAATGCAATGGAAAGTAATGGGATGGGATGGAATCAACCCGAGAGGAAGGAAATGCAATGGATTGGAAAGGAATGGAAGGGAATGGAATGGAATGGATGGAATGCAATGCAATGGAATGGAAATGATTGGAAAGGTATGGAATCAATGCAAGCGGAATGGAATGGAATGAAATGGAATGGAATGGAATGGAATGAAATGGAATGGAATGGGATGGAATGGAATGGAATAAAACAGAGTGAATTGGAATGGTAAGGAAAGGAGTGGAATGGAATGGAATGGAATGGAATTTAATGCAAAGGAATGGAAAGGAATGCAGTCAACCAGAGTGTAACGCAATGGAATGGAACGGAATGGAATGGAATCAAACCGAGTGGAATGAAATGGATTGGAAGTGAAAGGAATGGAAGGGAGCGGAATGGAATGTCATGGACTGGAATGCAATGGAATGGAATGGAAGGGAATGAATGCGAGTGGAATGGAATGGAATGGAATGGAATGGAATGGAATGGAATGGAATCAACCATAGTGCAATAGAATTGAAAGGAATAAAATGGAATGGAATGCAATGGAAAGGAATGCAGTGGCATGGAATCAACCTGAGTGAAATGGAATGGAATGGAATGGAATGCAATGGAATGGAATGGAATGGAATGGAATGGAATGGAATGGAATCAACGCGAGTGGAATGAAATGGAATGGAAGGCAAAGGAATGGAATGGAAGGGAATGAAATGAAATCGAATGGAATGAAATGGAATGGAGTGGAATCAACCCGAGTGGAATCAAATGGAATGCAATGCAATGGAATGGAATGGAATCACCCCAAGTGAAATGGAATGGAACGGAATGGAATGGAATGGAATGGAACGGAATGGAATGGAATGCAATGTAATGGAATGGAGTCACCCCGAGTGAAATGGAATGGAACCGAATGGAATGCAATGGAATGCAATGGAATGGAATGGAATGGAATCAAAGCGAGTGGAATGGAATCAATGGAAAGGAATGGAATGGAATGGAATGGAATGGAATGGAATGGAATGGAATCAACGCGAGTGGAATTGAATGAATGGAAAGGAATGGAATGGAATGGAATGGAATGGAATAAAGCCGAGTGAATTGGAAAGGAGAGGAAAGGAGTGGAATGGAATGGAATGGAATGGAATGGAGTGGAATGGAAAGGAACGGAATGGAATGCAATCAACCAGAGTGGAAAGCAATGGAATGGAATGGAACGGAATGGAATCGAAGGGAATGGAATGGAATGGACTGGAATGGAATGGAATTGAATGGAAACAACCCGAGTGCAATAGAAAGCAATGGAATGGAATGGAATGGAATGCAATGGAATGGAATGGAATGGAGTGGAATGGAATGGAATGGAATGCAGTTCAATGGAATGGAATGGAATGGAATTACCCAGAGTGGAATAGAAGTGAATGGAGTAGAATGGAATGAAATCGAATGGAATCCAACCGATTGGAGTGGAATGGAATGGAAGGCAATGGAATGGAATGGAATGGAATCATCCCGAGTGGAATGGGAAGGAATAGAATGGAATGGAAAGGAATGGAATGGAAACGAATGGAATGGAATGGAATGGAATAGAATGGAATGGAATCAACCTGAGTGAAATGGAATGGAACGGAATGGAATGGAATGGAATGGAATGGAATGGAACGGAATGGAATGTAACGGAATGGAATGGAATGGAATGGAAGGGAATGGAATGGAATCAACCCGACTAGAATGAAATAGAATGGAATGCAATGGAATGGAATGGAATGGAATGGAATGGAATGGAAAGGAATGAAATCAACCCGAGTGGAATAGAATGGAATGGAATGGAAGGCAGTGGAATGGAATCAAACCGAGAGGAATGGAATGGAATGGAATGGAAGCGAATGGAATGGAATGGAATCAAAGGGAGTGGAATATAGTGGAATGGAATGGAATGGAATGCAATGCAATGGAATGGAATGGAATGGAATGGAATGGAATGCAATGGAATGCAATGGAATGGAATGCAATGCAATGGAATGGAATGGAATGGAATGGAATGCAATGGAATGGAATGGAATGGAATGGAATGGAATGGAATGGAATGGAATCAAACCAAGTGGAAAGGAATGGAAAGGAATGAAATGGAATGGAATGGAATGGAATCGAATCGAATGCAATGCAATGGACTGAACCAGAGTAGAAAGGAATGAAATGGAATGGAGCAGAATCAACCCTATTGGAATGGGAAAGAAATGAATGGAAAGGAGTGGAATGGAATGGAAACAACCCAAGTGGAATGGAATGGAATGGAATGGAAAGGAATGGAACGGAATGGAATGCAATGGAATCAAGGCCAGTGGAATGAAATTGAATGAAATGCAATGGATTGGAATGCAATCAACTTGCGTGGAATGGAATGGAATGGAATGGAATCAACTCGAGTGGAATGGAATGGAATGGAATGGAACGGAACGCCATGGAATGGAATGAAACACACTGGAATGGAATGGAATGCAATGGACAGGAATGGAAGCAACTCGAGTGAAATGAATGGAATGGAATGGAATGGATTCAACCACAGTGTAATGGAATGGAATGGAATGGATTCAACCCCAGTGTAATGGAATGGAATGGAATGCATTGGAATGGAATGGAATGGAATGGAATGGAACGGAATATAATGCAATGGAATGAACTGGAATGGAATGGAATCATCCCGAGTAGCAGGGAATGGAATGGAATAGAAAGGAATGGAATGGAAAGGAATCCAACCAATTGGAGAGGAATGCAAGGGAATCAACGCGAGTGGAATGGAATGGAATGGAATGGAATCAACCCTATGGGAATGGACTGGAAATGAATAAAATGAAATGGAATGCAATGGAATGGAATGGAATGGAATGGAAAGGAATGGAATGCAATGGAATGGAATGGGATGGAATGGAATCAACCCGAGAGGAAGGAAATGCAATGGAATGGAAAGGAATGGAATGGAATGGAATGGAATGCAATGGAATGGAATGGATGGAATGCAATGCAATGGAATGGAAACGATTGGAAAGGTATGGAATCAATGCAAGCAGAATGGAATGGAATGGAAAGGAATGAAATGGAATGGAATGGGATGGAACGGAATGGAATGAAACAGAGTGAATTGGAATGGAGAGGAAAGGAGTGGAATGGAATGGAATGGAATGGAATGGAATAGAATGGAATGCAAAGGAATGGAACGGAATGCAATCAACCAGATTGAAACGCAATGGAATGCAATGGAATGCAATGGAATCAACCCGAGTTTAATGAAATGGATTGGAAGTGAAAGGAATGGAATGGAGCGGAATGGAATGGAATGGAATGCAATGGAATGGAAAGGAAGGGAATGAATGCAAGTGGAATGGAATGGAATGGAATGGAATGGAATCAACCCTAGTAAAATGGAATGGAAAGGAATAAAATGGAATGGAATGCAATGGAATGGAATGGAATGGAATGGAATGGAATGGAATGCAATGGAATCAATCTGAGTGAAATGGAGTGGAACGGAATGGAATGGAATGGAATCAAGGGGAGTGGAATGAAATGGAATGGAAGGCAATGGAATGGAATGGAATGGAATGAAATGGAATGGAATGGAATAAAATGGAATGGAATGGGATGAAATGGAATGGAGTGGAATCAACCCTAGTGAAATGGAATGGAAAGGAATAAAATGGAATGGAATGCAATGGAATGGAGTGGAATGGAATGGAATGGAATCAATCTGAGTGAAATGGATTGGAACGGAATGGAATGGAATGGAATGGAATGGAATCAACGTGAGTAGAATGAAATGGAATGGAAGGCAATAGAGTGGAATGGAATGGAATGGAATGGAATGGAATGGAATGAAATGGAATGGAGTGGAATCAACCCGAGTGGAATGAAATGGAATGCCATGCAATGGAATGGAATGGAATCACCCCGAGTGAAATTGAATGGAACGGAATGGAATGGAATGGAACGGAAAGGAATGGAATGAATAGTAATGGAATGGAATGAATAGTAATGGAATGGAATCACCCCGAGTGAAACGGAATGGTACCGAATGGAATGCAATGGAATGGAATGGAATGGAATCAACGCGAGTTGAATGGAATGAATGGAAAGGAATGGAATGGAATGGAATGGAATGGAATGGAATGGAATGGAATGGAATCAACGAGAGTAGAACGGAATGAATGGAAAGGAATCGAACGGAATGGAATGGGATGGAATGGAATGGAATAAAACCGAGGGAATTGGAATGGAGAGGAAAAGAGTGGAATGGAATGGAATGGAATGCAATGGAATGGAATGCAATCAACCAGATTTGAATGCAATGGAATGCAATGGAATGGAATGGAATCAACCCAAGTGGAATGTAAAGGATTGGAAGTGAAAGGAATGGAATGGAGCGCAATGGAACGGAATGGAATGGAATGGAAAGGAATACAACGGAATCAATGCGAGTGGAACGGAATGGAATGGAATGGAATCAACCCTAGTGGAATGGAATGGAAAGGAATAAAATGGAATGGAATGCAATGGAATGGAATGGAATGGAATGGAATGGGATGGAATGGAATGGAATCAACCTGAGTGAAATGGAATGGAACGGAATGGAATGAAGTGGAATTGAATGGAATCAACGCGAGTGGAATGAAATGGAGTGGAAGGCAATGGAATGGAATGGAATGGAATGAAATGGAATGGAATGGAATGAAATGGAATGTAGTGGAAACAACCGGAATGGAATGAAATGGAGTGCAATGCAATGGAATGGAATGGAATGACCCCGAGTGAAATGGAATGGAGCGGAATGGAATGGAATGGAAAGGAATGGAATGGAATGCAATGTAATGGAATGGAATCACCCCAAGTGAAATGGAATGGAACGGAATGGAATGCAATGGAATGGAATGGATTGGAATCAACGCGAGTGGAAAGGAATGAATGGAAAGGAATGGAATGGAATCAACGCGAGTGGAATGGAATCAATGGAAAGTAATGGAATGGAGTGGAATCGAATGGAATGGAATGGAATCAACGTTAGTGGAATGGAATGGAAAGGAATAAAATAGAATGGAATGCAATGGAATGGAATGGAATAGAATGGAATCAACCTGAGTGAAATGGAATGGAACGGAATGCAATGGAATGGAATTGAAGCGAATCAATGCGAGTGGAATGGAATAAATGGAAAGGAATGGAATGGAATGGGATGGAATGCAGTGGAATAAAACCGAGTGAATTGGAATGCAGAGGAAAGGAGTGGAATGGAATGGAATGAAATGGAATAGAAGGGAATGGAATGGAATGGAAGGGAATGCAATGGAATGCAATCAACCAGAGTGGAACGCAATGGAATGCAATGGAATCAAACCGAGTGGAATGAAATGTAATGGAAGGCAATGGAATGGAATGGAATGGAATGGAATGGAATGGAATGGAATGGAATGGAATGGACTGGAATGGAATCAACCTGAGTGAAATGGAATGCAACGGAATGGAATGGAATGGAATGGAATGGAATCAACGCTAGTGGAATGAAATGGAATGGAAGGCAATGGAATGCAATGGAATGGAATAAAATGGAAAGGAATGGAATGGAATCAACCCGATTGCAATGAAATGGAATGGAATTCAATGGAATGGAAAAGAATCACCCCGAGTGAAATGGAATGGAACGGATCGGAATGGAATGGAACGGAATGTAATGGAATGCCAAGGAATGGAATGGAATCACGCCGAGTGAAATGGAATGGAACCGAATGGAATGCAATGGAATGTAACCGAATGGAATGCAATGGAATGGAATGGAATGGAATGGAATGGAATCAACGCGAGTGGAATGGAATGAATGGAAAGGAATGGAATGGAATGGAATGGAATGGAATCAACGCGAGTGGAATGGAATGAATGGAAAGGAATGGAATGGATTTGAATGGAAAGGAATGGAATGGAATCACCTCGAGTGGAATGGAATGGAAAGGAATGAAATGCAATGGAATGGAATGGAAAGGAATGAAATCCAATGGAATGGAATGGAATGGAATGGAATGGAATCGAATGGAATCGAATGGAATCAACCCGAGTACAATGCAATGCAATGGAATGGAACGGAATCAACCCGATTGGAAGGGTAAAGAAAGGAATGGAAAGGGCTGGAATGGAACGGAAACAACCCCAGTGGAATGGAATGGAATGGAGCGGAAAGGAATGGAATGGAATGGAATGGAATGGAATCAAGGCGGGTGGAATGCAATTGTATGCAATGAAATGGATTGTAATGGAATCAACCTGCGTGGAATGGAATGGAATGGAATGGAATGGAATGGAATGGAATGGAATCAACACGAGTGAAATGAAATTGAATGGAAGCCAATGGAATGGAATGAAATGGAATGAAAAGGAATGGAATGGTACGGACTGGAATCAACCCGAGTGGAATGAAACGGAATGGAATGCAATGGAATGGAATGGAATCACCCCGAGTGAAATGGAATGGAACGGAATGGAACGGAATCAACCAGACTGGAATGGAAAAGAAAGGAAAGGAAAGGAATGGAATGGAAAGGAAACTACCCCAGTGAAATGGAATGGAAAGGAATGCAATGGAATGGACTGGAATGGAATGGAATCAACTCGATTATAATGGAATGGAATGGAATGGACTAGAATCCAATGGAATGGAAACAAACAGACTGGAAATGAATGGAATGGAATTGAAAGGAATCCACTAGAGTGTAATGGAATGGAATGGAATGGAATCGCAGGGAATGGAATGGAATGGACTGGAATGGAATGGAACGGAATCAACCCGAGTTGAATAAAATGCAATGGAATAGAATGGAATGGAATGGAACGGAATGGAATGCAGTGGAATGGAATGGAGTGGAATGGAATGGAGTGGAATGGAATGGAATGGAATGGAATGGAATGGAATGGAATGGAATTATCCAGAGTGGCATGGAAGTGAATGGAGTAGAATGGAATGGAATGGAATGGAATCGCAGGGAATGGAATGGAATGGACTGGAATGGAATGGAACGGAATCAACCCGAGTTGAATAAAATGCAATGGAATAGAATGGAATGGAATGGAACGGAATGGAATGGAGTGGAATGGAATGGAGTGGAATGGAATGGAATGGAATGGAATGGAATGGAATGGAATGGAATTATCCAGAGTGGCATGGAAGTGAATGGAGTAGAATGGAATGGAATGGAATGGAATCCAAACGATTGGAGTGGAATGGAATGGAATGGAATGGAATGGAGTGGAATGGAATGGAATGGAATGGAATGGAGTGGAGAGGAATGGAATGGAATGGAATGGAATGGAGTGGAGTGGAATGGAATGGAATGGACGGCAATGCAATGGAATGGAATGGAATGGAATCATCCCGAGTGGAATGGAAAGGAATGGAAAGGAAAGGAGAGGAATGGAATGGAAACGAATAGAGTGGAATGGAATGGAAAGGAATCAACCTGAGTGAAAGGGAATGGAACGGAATGGAATGGAATTGAATGGAATGGAATCAACCCGACTGGAATGAAATAGAATGGAATGCAATGGAATGGAACTGAATGGAATGGAATGGAATGGAATGAAATCAACCCGAGTGGAATAGAATGGAACGGAATGGATGGCAGCGGAATGGAATCAAACCTAGTGGAATGGAAAGGAATGGAATGGAATGGAATGGAGTGGAATGGAATGGAACGGACGGGAAAGGAGTGGAATGGATTGGAACGGACGGGAAAGGAATGGAATGCAATCAAAGGGACTGGAATATAGTGGAATGGAATGGAATGAAATTGAATGTAATGGAATGGAATGGAATGGAATGGAATGGAATCCAACCGAGTGGAATGGAATGGAAAGGAATGAAATTGAATGGAATGGAATGGAATCGAATGGAATCGAATGCAATCCAATGGAATCAACCCGAGTAGAAGGGAATGAAATGGAATGGAGCAGAATCAACCCTATTGGAATGGAAAAGAAAAGAATGGAAAGGAGTGGAATGGTATGGAAACAACCCCAGTGGAATGGAATGGAATGGAATGGAATGGAATGGAATCAAGTCGAGTGGAATGAAATTGAATGAAATGCAATGGATTGGAATGGAATCAACTTGCGTGGAATGGAATGGAATGGAAAGGAATGGGAGCAACTAGAGTGTAATGAATGGAATGGAATGGGATGGAATGCCATGGAATGGAATCAACCCGAGTGGAATGGAATGGAATGGAATAGAACGTAATGGAACGGAATATAATGGAATGGAATGGAATCATCCCGAGTGGCAGGGAATGCAATGGAATAGAAAGGAATGGAATGAAAAGGAATCCAACCGATGGGAGAGGAATCAAATGCAATGGAATTGAATGGAATGGAATGGAATGGAATGTAGGACAATCGAATGGAATGGAGGGGAATCCTCCCGAGTGGAATGGAATGGAATGGAATGGAATGGAATGGAATGGAATGGAATCAAACTGAGTGAAATGGAATGGAACGGAATGGAATGCAATGGAATGGAATGGAATGGAATCAACCCGAATGCATTGAAATGGAATGGAAGGCAATAGAATGGAAAGAAGTGGAATGAAATGGAATGGAACGAAACGGAGTGGAATCAACCAGAGTGGATGGAAACGGAATGGAATGCAATGGAATGGAATGGAATCACCACGAGTGAAGTGGAAGGGAAAGGAATGGAATGGAATGGAATCGAATGGACTGGATTGGAATCAACCCGAGTGGAAGGAAATGGAATGGAATGCCACGGAGTGCAGTGGAATGGAATGGAATTTAATGGAATGCAATGGAATCAACCCGAGTGGAAGGAAATGGAATGTAATGCCACGGAGTGCAGTGGAATGGAATGGAATGGAATGGAATGCAATGGAATCAACCCGAGTGGAATGAAATGGAATGGAGTGCAATGGAATGCAATGGATTCAACCTGAGGGGAATGTAATGGTATGCAATGGAATGGAATGGAAAGCAATGGAATGGAATGGATGGGAATGGAATGGAATGGAATGGAGCCATCCCTAATGGAATGGAATGGAATGGAATGGAATGCAACTAAATGGAATGGAGTCATCCCGAGTTGAATAGAATCAAACGGAATGGAATGGAATGGAATGGAGGGGAATGGAATGGGATCGAACGGAATCAACCCGGGTGGAATAGAATGGAATGCAATGCAATGGAATGGAATGGAATGGAATGGAATGGAATGGAATGGAAATGAATTTAATAGAATGGAATCAACCCGAGTTAAATGGAAAGGAACGGAATAGAATGGAATGGAATGGAATGGAATGGAATGGAATCATCCCGAGTGGAATTGAATGGAATGGAATGGAATGGAATGGAATGGAATGGAATGGAATGGAATCGAATGCAATGGAATTGAATGGAAAGGAATGGAATGGAATGGAATGGAATGGAAACCACCCGTGGGGAATGGAATCGAATGGAATGGAATTTAATGGAATGTAATCAACGCTAGTTGAATGGAATAGAATGGAATGGAATGTAATGGAATCAACCCGAGTGGAATGCAATGGAATGGAATGCAATGGAATGGAATGGAATGAAAAGGAATCACCCCGAGTGAAATGCAATGCAATGGAATGGAATGGTATGGAATGGAATGGAAAGGAATCGAATGGAATGGAATGGAATGCAATGCAATGGAATTGAATCAACCCAAGTGGAATGAAATGGATTGGAATGCAGTGGAATGGAACGGAATCAACCCGAGGGGAATGCAATGGAATGGAATGGAATGGAATGGAATGGAATGGAATGGAAAGGAAATTAGTGGAATGGAATGAAATCAAACCACGTGGAATGGAATGGAAAGGGAAGGAATGGAATAGAATGGAATGGAATGGAATGGAATGGAATGGAATGGAATGGAATGGATCAAGCAGAATGCAATGGAATGGAATGGCATGGAATGGAATGGAATGGAATGGAGTGGAATGGAAACAACCCGAGTTCAATGGAATGGAATCGAATGGAATGGAATGGAATGAAATCATCTCGAGTGGAATGGAAAGGAATGGAATAGAATGGAGTGGAAAGCGATGGAATGGAATGGAATCAACCCTAGTGGAATGCAAAGGAATGGAAGGGAAAGGAATGAAGTGGAATGGAATGGAATCAACCCACGTGCAATAGAATGGAATGGAATGGAATGGGATGGGATGGAATGAGATGGGATGGATTAAACCAGATTGGAATGGAATGGAATGAAATGGAATGGAAGGGAATGGAATTAACTCGAGTGGAGTGGAATGGAATGGAATGGAATGGAATCAACCTGACCGGAATGGAATGGAATGGAAATGAATGGAAGGGAAAGGAATAGAATGGAATGGAATGGAATGGAATGGAATGGAATGGAATGGAATACATTCGAATGTAATGGAAAGCAATAGAATGGAATGGAATGGAATGGAATGGAATGGATTGGAATGGAATGGAATGGAAATCAAGGGAATGGAAAGGAATCAATCCGAATGGATTGCAGTGGAATGGAAAAGAATGGAATGCAATGGAAAGGAATGCAAAGGAATCAAACCACGGGGAATGGAATGGAGTGGAAACGAATCGGATGAGATGGAATCAAACCGAGTGGAATGGTATGGAATGGAATGGAATGGAATGGAATGGAATGGAATGGAATGGAATCAACCCGAGAGGAATGAATTGCAATGGAATGGAATGGAATGGAATGGAATGGAAAGGAATGCAATGGAATGGAATGGAAACGAATGGAAAGGTATGGAATCAACGCAAGCGGAATGGAATGGAGTGGAGTGGAAAGAAATGAAATGGAATGGGATGCAATGGAATAGAATAAAGCCGAATAGATTGAAATGGAGAGGAATGGAATCATATAGAATGGAATGGAATGGAATGCAATGGAATGGAATGGAATGGAATGGAAAGGAATGGAATGGGATGCAGTCAACCTGAGTGGAATGCAATGGAATGGCATGGAATTGAATCAACCCGAGTGGAATGAAATGGATTGAAATTGAAATGAATGGAATGGAGTGGAATGGAATGGAATGGAATGGAAGGGAATCAACGCGAGGGAATGGAATGGAATGGAATGGAATGGAATGGAATGGATTGGAATGGAATACAATGGAATGGAATGGAATGGAATGGAATGGAATGGAATGGAATGGAATGGAATGGATTGGAAAGTAATGGAATGGAATCAACCCGAGGGGAATGGAATGAAATGGAATGGAATGGAAGCAACCCGAGTGGAATGGAAAAGAAAGGAATGGAAAGGATTCGAATGAAATGCAAACAACCTCAATGTAGTGAAATGGAATGGAATGGAAAGGAATGGAATGGACTGGAATGGTAAGGAATCAAGTCGAGTGGAATGGAATGGAATGCAATGAAATGGATTGGAATGGAAAAACCTGAGGGGAATGGAAGGGATTGGAATGCAATGGAATGGAACAGAATGGAATGGAATCAACTCGAGTGTAATGGAAGAGACTGGAATGCAATGGAATGGAAACCAACAGACTGGAATGGAATGGAATGGCATGGAATGGAATCCACTCGAGTGTAATGGAATGGAATGGAATCGAATGGATTGGAATGGAATGGAACGGACTGGAATGGAATGGAATCATCCCGAGTGGAAGGGAAAGCAATGGAATGGAACGGAATGGAATGGTATGGAGTGGACTGGAATGGAATGGAATCATCCCGAGTGGAATGGAAGTGATTGGAGTCGAATGGAATGGAATGGAAGGGAATTCAGACAATTGGAGAGGAATGGAGTGGAATGGAATGGAATGGAAGGCAATGCAATTGAATGGAATGGAATCATCCCGATTGGAATGGAATGGAATGGAATCACCACGAGTGAAATGCAATGGAATGGATGGGAATGGAATGCAATGGAATGGAATCAACCCGAGCGGAATAGAATGGATTGGAATGGAATGCAGTGGAATAGAATGAAACCGAGTGGAATGAAACCGAGTGTAATGGAACGGAATGGAATGGAATGCAATGGAATGGAATCAAACGTAGTGGAATACAAGGGAATGGCATGGAATGGATTTGAATGGAATGCTATGTAATTTAATGGAATACAATCAACACGAGAGGAATGGAGTGGAAAGTAATGGAATGGAATGGAATGGAATGGAATGGAATGGAATGGAATCAACCAGAGTGGAATGCAATGGAATGGAATGGAATGGAATCAACCCGAGTGAAATGCAGTGGAATGGAAGGGAATGGAATGGAATGGAATGGAATCAACCAGAGTGGAATAGAATGGAATGGAATGGAATGCAGTGGAATAGAATGAAACCGAGTGGAATGAAACCGAGTATAATGGAACGGAATGGAATGGAATGCAATGGAATGGAATCAAACGGAGTGGAATACAACGGAATGGCATGGAATGGAATTAAATGGAATGTAATGTAATTTAACGGAACACAATCAACCCGAGAGGAATGGAGTGGAATGGAATGGAATGGAATGGAATGGAATGGAATGGAATGGAATGGAAAGGAATGGAATCAACCAGAGTGGAATGCAATGGAATGGAATGGAATGGAATCAACCCGTGCGGATTCGGGTGGATTGGAATTGAAAGGAATGGAATGGAATGGAACGGAATGGAATGGAATGTAACGGAAAATATTGGAATTAACCCGAGTGGAATAGAATGGAAAGGAATGGAAAGGAATGAAATGGATTGGAATGGAATCAACCCGAGAAGAATAGAATGGAATGGAATGGAATGGAATGGAATGGAATGGAATGGAATGGAATCAAACCCAATGGAATGGAATGGAATGGAATGGAATGGAACGGAATTTAATGGAATTACACGGAGTGGAATGGAATGGAAAGGAATGGAAAGAATGGAATGGAATGGAATGGAATCAATCCGAGTGTAATGGAATGGAATGGAATGGCATGCAATGGAATGCAATCAACGCAAGCGGAATAGAATGGAATGGAATGGAATGGAATGGAATGCAATGGAATGGGATGGAATGGAAAGGAATCAACCCGAGTGGATTGGAATGTAGAGGAATGAAAGGGAATGGAATGGAATGGAATGGAATGGAATGGAATGGAATGGAATGCAATGCAATGCAATGCAATCAACCAGAGTGGAATGCAATGGAATGGAATCGAATGGAATCAACTCGAGTGGAATGGGGTTGATTGGAATTGAAAGGAAGGGAAAGGAGTGGAATGGAATGGAATGGAAAGGAATGGAATGGAATGGAATGCAATCAACGCCAGTGGAATGGAATGGAATGGAATGGAATGGAACGGAGTCAAGACGCATGGAATGGAATGGAGTGCAATGGAATGGATTGGAATGGAATTAAACTGCGTGGAATGGAATGGAATGGAATGGAACGGAATCAACCCGAGTGGAATGGAATGGAACAGAAGTGACTGCAATGGAATGGAATGGAATGAAATTGACTGGAATGGAATGGAACGCAATGGAATGGAATGGAATGAAAAGGAATGCAATGCAATGGAATGGAATCAACCCGAGTGGAATGGAATCAAATGGAATGTAATGGAATGAAAAGGAATGCAATGCAATGGAATGCAATCAACCCGAGTGGAAAGGAATGGAATGGAATAGATTAGAATGGAAAGGAATGGAATCATCTCGATAGGAATGGAATGGAATGGAGTGAAATGGAATGGAATGGAAGGGAATCATCCCGAGTGGAATCGAACAGAATGGAATGGAATGGAATGCAGTGGAAAGGAATGGGATGGAATGGAATCAACCCAGGCGGAATAGAATGGAATTCAATGGAATGGAATGGAATGGAATGGAATGGAATGGAATAGAATGGAATCAACGCAAGTGAAAAAGAAAGGAATGGAAAAGAATGGAATGGAATGGAAAGGAATGGAATGATATGGAATAGAATAATCGCGAGTGTAATGGAATGGAATGGAACGGAAGGTAACGGAATGGAATGGAATCAACTCGAGTGGAGAGCCATGGAATGGAATGGAAAGGAATGGAATTGAATGGAATGGAATCAACCCACGTGGAATGGAAATGAATGGAATGGAATGGAACGGGATAGAATGGGATGGAATGGAATCAAACCGAGTGGAATGGAAGGGAATGGAATGGGATGGAATGGGAAGGAATGGAATGGAACGGAATGGAATGGAATGGAATGGAATGGAATGGAATGGAATGGAATGGAATGGAATCACCCCGAGTGAAATGTAATGGAACGGAATAGAACAGAATGGAATGGAGTGGAATATAATGGAATGGAATGGAATCATCCCGATTGGAATGGAATGGAAATCAATGCAATGGAATGGAATGGAGTGGAATGGAATGGAATGGAATGGAATGGAATGGAAGCAACCCGAATGGAATGTAATGGAATGGAATGAAATGGAATGGATTCAAACCGATTGGAATGGAATGGAATGGAATGGAATGGAATGGAATGGAATGGAATGGAATGGAATCAACGCTAGTGGAATGGAATACAATGGAATGGAATGGAATGCAATCAACCAGAGTGGAAAGGAATGGAATGGAATGGAATGGAATGGAATGGAACGGAATGGAATGGAATGGAGTGAACACGAGTGGAATAGAATAGAAAGGACTGGAAAGGAATGGAATGGAAAGTAATCAAGTCGAGTGGAATGGAATGGAAAAGAATGGAAAGGAATGGAATGGAAAGTAATCAAGTCGAGTGGAATGGAATGGAATGGAAGGGAATGGAATGGAATGGAATGGAATGCAATGGATAGGAGTGGAAAGGAAAGGATTGGAATGGAATGGAATCAACCTGAGTGGAATGGAATGGAAGGGAATGGAATGGAATGGAATGGAATGGTATGGAAACAAAGCGAGAGGAATGGAATGGAATGGAATGGAAGGGAATGCAATGGAATGGAATGGAATGGAGTGGTATCAACCCGAGTGGATTTGAATGGCATGGAGTGGAATGGAATGCAATGGAATGGAATGGAAGATAGTCAACGGAAATGGAATGACATAGAAATGAACGGAATGGAACGGAAACAAATAAACACGAATGGTATGGAAAGGAATGGAATGGAATGGATTGGAATGGAATGGAATGGAATGGAATGCAATGGAATGGAATGGAATGGAACAAATCCGAGGGGAATGGAATGGAATGGAGTGGAATGGAATGGACTGGAATTGAATGGAATCAACCCGAATGGAATGCAGTGGAATGGAAGAGAATGGAATGGAATGGAATGGAATGAAGTGGAATGGAATGGAATCAACTCGAATGGAATGGAATGGAATGGAATTAAAAGGAATTGAATGTAATGGAATGTAATAGAATTAAATGGAATGGAATGGAGTGGAATAGCAGGGAATGGAATGGAATGGGGTGGAAGGGAATGGAATCAAATCGTGTGGAATGGAAAAGAATGGAATGGAATGGAAAGGAATGGAATCAACCCGAGTGAAATGGAATGGAACGGAATGCAATGGAATGGAATTTAATGGAATGACATGGAATGGAATGGAGTGGAATGGAACTGAATCAACCTGAGTGGAAAGGATTGAAATGGAATTCAATGGAATGGAATGAAATCAACCCGAATGGAATGCAATGGAATGGAATGGAATGGAATGGAATGGAAAGGAATGGAATGGAATGGAAAGGAAAAAACCCGAGTGGAAAGGAATAGAACGGAACGAAATACAATGGAATAGAATGGAATGGAATGGAATGGAATGGAATGGAATGGAAGGGAATGGAATGGAATGGAATGGAATCAGCGTGTGCGGAATGGAATCGAATGCAATGGAATGGATTGCAATGGAATCACCAGGAGTGCAATGGAATGGAATGGAATGGAAAGGAATGGAATGGAATGGAAACAACACGAGTCGAATGGGATTGAATGAAATGGAATGGAATGGAAGGGAAAGGAATGGAATGGAATCAACACGAAACGAATGGAATGGAATGCAATGGAATGGAATGGAATGAAAAGGAATGCAATGCAATGGAATGGAATGAACCCGAGTGGAATGGAATGGAATAGAATGGAATGGAATGGAATGGAATGGAATGGAATGGAATCAATCGGAATGGAATCAATCGGAATGGAATGAAATGAAATGGAGTGGATTTGAATGGAATGGAAGGGAATCAACCCGAGTGGAATGGAATGGAATGGAATGGACTGGAACCAACAGGAATGGAACGGAATGGAATGCAAAGAAACAGAATCAGCATGAATGTAATGGAATGGAATGGAATGCAATTGAACGGAACCAAAACGAGTGGAATGGAATGGAATGGAATGGAATGAAATGGAATCACCGGGAATGGAATGCAATGGAATGGAATCATCCCGAGGGGAATGGAATGCAATGGAATGCAATGGAATGAATCGAATGGAATCAACCCGAGTGGAATGGAATGGAATAGAATGGATTGGAATGCAATGGAATGGAATGGAATCAATGAGTGTGGACTGGAATGGAATGCAATGGAATGGATTGGAATGGAAACAACACAAGTGTAATGGAATGGAATGGAATGGAATGGAAAGGAATGGAATGGAATGGAAACAACACGAGTAGAATGGGATTGAATGGAATTGAATCGAATGGAATGGAAAGGAATGGAAGGAAATCAACCCGAATAGAATGGAATGGAATGCAATGGGATGGAATGGAATGAAAAGGAATGCAATGGAATGGAATGGAATCAAACCGAGTAGAAAGCAATGGAATGGAATGGAGTGGAATCAACCCGAGTGGAATGGAATAGAAAGCAATGGAAACGAATGCAATGGAATGGAATGCAAACATCCCTAGTGGAATAGAACGGAATGGAATGGAATGGACAAGAATGGAATGGAATGGAATGGAATGGAATGGAAAGGAATATAATGGAATCAACCTGAGTGGAATGAAATGGATTCGAAAGCAATGGAATGCAATGGAATCAACCTGAGTGGAATGAAAAGGAAAGAAATAGAATGGAATGCAAATGAATGGAATGGAATGGAATGCTATGGAATGGAATCAACCAGCGTGGAATGGAATGGAATGGAAAGGAATGGAATTGAAAGGAATCACCCCGAGTGAAATGGAATGGAACGGAATGGAATGGAACGGAATGGAATGGAATGGAATGGAATCAAAATGAGTGGAATGAAATGGAAAGCAATGGAATGGAATGGAATGGAATGGAATGGAATGGCATGGAATGGAAGGGAATGGAATGAAATGGAATGGAATGCACTGGAAAGTAATGGTATCAACCCGAGTGGAATGCAATGGAAAGGAATGGAATGGAATGGAAAGGAATGGAATGGAATGGAATGGAATCAACCCGCGAGAATGGAATGGAATGGAAAGGAATGGAATAGAATGGAATGGAATTTAATGGAATGGAATGGAATCAATCCGACTGGAATGGAATGGAAAGGAGCGGAGTGGGATGGGATAGAATGGAATCAACACGGGTGGAATAAAATAGAATGCAATGGAATCGAATGGACTGGAATGGAATGGAAAGTAATCAAGTCGAGTGGAATGGAATGGAATGGAAGGGAATGGAATGGAATGGAATGGAATGCAATGGATAGGAGTGGAAAGGAAAGGATTGGAATGGAATGGAATCAACCTGAGTGGAATGGAATGGAAGGGAATGGAATGGAATGGAATGGAATGGTATGGAAACAAAGCGAGAGGAATGGAATGGAATGGAATGGAAGGGAATGCAATGGAATGGAATGGAATGGAGTGGTATCAACCCGAGTGGATTTGAATGGCATGGAGTGGAATGGAATGCAATGGAATGGAATGGAAGATAGTCAACGGGAATGGAATGACATAGAAATGAACGGAATGGAACGGAAAGAAATAAACACGAATGGTATGGAAAGGAATGGAATGGAATGGATTGGAATGGAATGGAATGGAATGGAATGCAATGGAATGGAATGGAATGGAACAAATCCGAGGGGAATGGAATGGAATGGAGTGGAATGGAATGGATTGGAATTGAATGGAATCAACCCGAATGGAATGCAGTGGAATGGAAGAGAATGGAATGGAATGGAATGGAATGAAGTGGAATGGAATGGAATCAACTCGAATGGAATGGAATGGAATGGAATTAAAAGGAATTGAATGTAATGGAATGTAATAGAATTAAATGGAATGGAATGGAGTGGAATAGCAGGGAATGGAATGGAATGGAGTGGAAGGGAATGGAATCAAATCGTGTGGAATGGAAAAGAATGGAATGGAATGGAAAGGAATGGAATCAACCCGAGTGAAATGGAATGGAACGGAATGCAATGGAATGGAATTTAATGGAATGACATGGAATGGAATGGAGTGGAATGGAACTGAATCAACCTGAGTGGAAAGGATTGAAATGGAATTCAATGGAATGGAATGAAATCAACCCGAATGGAATGCAATGGAATGGAATGGAATGGAAGGGAATGGAAAGGAATGGAATGGAAAGGAATGGAAAAAACCCGAGTGGAAAGGAATAGAACGGAACGAAATACAATGGAATAGAATGGAATGGAATGGAATGGAATGGAATCAGCGTGTGCGGAATGGAATCGAATGCAATGGAATGGATTTCAATGGAATCACCAGGAGTGCAATGGAATGGAATGGAATGGAAAGGAATGGAATGGAATGGAAACAACACGAGTCGAATGGGATTGAATGAAATGGAATGGAATGGAAGGGAAAGGAATGGAATGGAATCAACACGAAACGAATGGAATGGAATGCAATGGAATGGAATGGAATGAAAAGGAATGCAATGCAATGGAATGGAATGAACCCGAGTGGAATGGAATGGAATGGAATGGAATGGAATGGAATGGAATGGAATGGAATGGAATCAATCGGAATGGAATCAATCGGAATGGAATGAAATGAAATGGAGTGGATTTGAATGGAATGGAAGGGAATCAACCCGAGTGGAATGGAATGGAATGGAATGGACTGGAACCAACAGGAATGGAACGGAACGGAATGCAAAGAAACAGAATCAGCATGAATGTAATGGAATGGAATGGAATGCAATTGAACGGAACCAAAACGAGTGGAATGGAATGGAATGGAATGAAATGAAATGGAATCACCGGGAATGGAATGCAATGGAATGGAATCATCCCGAGGGGAATGGAATGCAATGGAATGCAATGGAATGGAATGGAATGAATCGAATGGAATCAACCCGAGTGGAATGGAATGGAATAGAATGGATTGGAATGCAATGGAATGGAATGGAATCAATGAGTGTGGACTGGAATGGAATGCAATGGAATGGATTGGAATGGAAACAACACAAGTGTAATGGAATGGAATGGAATGGAATGGAAAGGAATGGAATGGAATGGAAACAACACGAGTGGAATGGGATTGAATGGAATTGAATCGAATGGAATGGAAAGGAATGGAAGGAAATCAACCCGAATAGAATGGAATGGAATGCAATGGGATGGAATGGAATGAAAAGGAATGCAATGGAATGGAATGGAATCAAACCGAGTAGAAAGCAATGGAATGGAATGGAGTGGAATCAACCCGAGTGGAATGGAATAGAAAGCAATGGAAACGAATGCAATGGAATGGAATGCAAACATCCCTAGTGGAATAGAACGGAATGGAATGGAATGGACAAGAATGGAATGGAATGGAATGGAATTGAAAGGAATATAATGGAATCAACCTGAGTGGAATGAAATGGATTCGAAAGCAATGGAATGCAATGGAATCAACCTGAGTGGAATGAAAAGGAAAGAAATAGAATGGAATGCAAACGAATGGAATGGAATGGAATGCTATGGAATGGAATGAACCAGCGTGGAATGGAATGGAATGGAAAGGAATGGAATTGAAAGGAATCACCCCGAGTGAAATGGAATGGAACGGAATGGAATGGAACGGAATGGAATGGAATGGAATGGAATCAAAATGAGTGGAATGAAATGGAAAGCAATGGAATGGAATGGAATGGAATGGAATGGCATGGAATGGAAGGGAATGGAATGAAATGGAATGGAATTAACCCCAGTGAAACGAAATGGAATGGAATGCAATGGAATGTAATGGTATTAACCCGAGTGGAATGCAATGGAAAGGAATGGAATGGAATAGAAAGGAATGGAATGGAATGGAATGGAATCAACCCGCGAGAATGGAATGGAATGGAAAGGAATGGAATAGAATGGAATGGAATTTAATGGAATGGAATGGAATCAATCCGACTGGAATGGAATGGAAAGGAGCGGAGTGGGATGGGATAGAATGGAATCAACACGGGTGGAATAAAATAGAATGGAATGGAATCGAATGGACTGGAATGGAATGGAATGGAATGGAATGCAGTAGAAAGGAATCAACCCGAATGGAATGGAATGGAATGGAATGGAATGGAATGGAATGGAATGGAATGGAATGAAATCATTCCGGGGGGAGTGGAAAGAAATGGAATGCAATGGAACAGAAAGCAATGGAATGGAGTGAAATGAACCAAAGAGGAATGCAATGGAATGGAATGGAAAGGAGTGAAATGGAATGGAATGGAATCAACCCAAGTGGAAGAGAATGGAATGGATTGGAATGGGATGCAATGGGATGGGATGGAATCAACCCGAGTGGAATGGAATGGAATGAAATGGAATGGAATGCAATGGAATGCAATGGAATGGAATGGAATGGAAAGAAATGGAAAAAACACGAGTGGAGTGGAAAGCAATGGAATGGAATGGAATGGAATGGAATGCAAAGAAATGGAATCACGTAGATTGAAATGCAATGGAATGGAATGGAACGGAATGGAATGGTATGGACGAGAATCAATCCGAGTGGAATAGAATTGAATGGAATGGAATGCAGTGGAATGAAATGAAACCGAGTGGAAATAAAACGAATGGAATGGAATGGAATGGAATGGAATGGAATGGAATGGAATGGAATGGAATCAAACGGAGTGGAACTAATGCAATGGAATGGAATGAAATGGAATGGAATGGAATGGAATGGAATGGAATGGAATTTAGCGGAATGCCATCAACCCGAATGGAATGGACTGGAATGGAATGGAATGGAATCAACCAGACTGGAACGCAATGGAATGGAATGGAATGGAATCAACTTGAGTGGAATGGGGTGGATGGGAATTGAAAGGAATGGAATGGAATGGAATGGAACGGAAAGCAATGGAATTAACCCAGGTGGAATGGAATGCAAAGGAATGGAAAGGAATTCAATGGAATGGAATGGAATCAACACGAGTTGAATGGAATGAAATGGAATTAAATGGAATACAATGGAATGGAATGGAATGGAATGGAATGGAATGGAATGGAATGGAATGGAATCAAAACCAATGGAATGGCATGGAATAGAATGGAATGGAATGGAACGGAAATTAATGCAATTAACCGGAGTGGGATGGAATGGAAAGGAATGGAAAGAATGGAATGGAATGGAATCAGCCAGAGTGTAACGGAATTGTACGGAATGGAATGGAATGCAATGGAATGGAATCAACGCAAGCGGAATAGAACGGAAAGGAATGGAATGGAATGGAATGGAATGGAATGGAATCAACCCGAGTGGATTGGAATGTAGAGGAATGAAATGGAATGGAATGGAATGGAATGCAATCAACCAGAGAAGAATGCAATGGAACGGAATGGAATGGAATCAAATCGAGTGGAATGGGTTTGATTGGAATTGAAAGGAATGGAATGGAATGCAATGGAATGGAATGTCATGGAATGGAATGGAATGGAATCAATGAGTGTGGACTGGAATGGAATGCAATGGAATGGATTGGAATGGAAAAAACACAAGTGTAATGGAATGGAATGGAATGGAATGGAAAGGAAAGGAATGGAACGGAATGGAAACAACACGAGTGGAATGGGATTGAATGGAACTGAATCGAATGGAATGGAAAGGAATGGAAGGAAATCAACCCGAATAGAATGGAATGGAATGCAATGGGATGGAATGGAATGAAAAGGAATGCAATGGAAGGGAATGCAATCAAACCGAGCAGAATGCAATGGAATGGAATGGAGTGGAATCAACCCGAGTGGAATGGAATAGAAAGCAATGGAAAGGAATGCAATGGAATGGAATGCAAACATCCCTAGTGGAATAGAACGGAATGGAATGGAATGGAATGGAAAAGAATGGAATGGAATGGAATGGAATGGAATGCAATAAACCTGAGTGGAATGAAATGGATTCGAAAGCAATGGAATGCAATGGAATCAACCTGAGTGGAATGAAATGGAAAGGAATAGAATGGAATGCAAATGAATGGAATGGAATGGAATGCTATGGAATGGAATCAACCAGCGTGGAATGGAATGGAATGGAAAGGAATGGAATTGAAAGGAATCACCCCGAGTGAAATGGAATGGAATGGAATGGAATGGAATGGAATGGAATGGAATGGAATCAACACGAGTGGAATGAAATGGAAAGCAATGGAATGGAATGGAATGGAATGGAATAGCATGGAATGGAAGGGAATGGAATGAAATGGAATGGAATTAACCCCAGTGAAACGAAATGGAATGGAATGCAATGGAAAGTAATGGTATCAACACGAGTGGAATGCAATGGAATGGAATGGAATGGAATGGAATCAACCCACGTGGAATGGAATGGAATGGAAAGGAATGGAATAGAATGGAATGGAATTTAATGGAATGGAATGGAATCAATCCGACTGGAATGGAATGGAATGGAGCGGGGTGGAATGGGACTGAATGGAATCAACTCGGGTGGAATAAAATAGAATGGAATGGAATCGAATGGACTGGAATGGAATGGAATGGAATGGAATGGAATGGAATGGAATCACCCCGAGTGAAATGCAATGGAATTGAATGGAATGGAAAGGAATGGAATGGAATGGAATCAACACGAGTGGAATACAATGGAATGGAATGGAAGGCCGTGGAATGAAATGAAACCGGTTGGAATGGAATGAAATGGAATGGAATGGAAGGGAATGGTCTGGAATGGAATGGAATAAAAGGGAGTGGAATATAATGAAATGGAATGAAATGGAATGGAATGGAATGCAGTCAACTCGAATGGAATGGAATGGAAAGGAATGAAATGGAATGTAATGGAACGGAATAGAATGGAATGGAATGGAATGGAATGAAATGGAATCAACCCGAGTAGAATGGAATGCAAACGAATGGTAAAGAATCAACCCGATTGGAATGGAAAAGAAAGGAATGGAAAGGAGTGGAATGGAAAGGAAACAACCCATGTGGAATGGAATGGAATGGAATGGAAAGGAATGGAATGCAATGGAATGGAATGAAATCAAGGCGAATCGAATGGAACTGACTGCAATGGAATGGATGGGAATGGAATCTACCTCCGTGGAATGGAATGGAATGGAATGCAATGGAATCAACTCGAGTGGAATGGAATGGACTGGAAAGCAATGGAATGCAATCAAACAGACTGGAAAGGAATGGAATGGAAAGGAATGGAATCAAGTCGAGTGTAATGAATGGAATGGAATGAAATTGAATGGAATGGATTGGAATGGAATGCAATCAACCCGAGTGGAATGGAAAGGAATGGAATGCAAAGGAATGGAAAGGAATGGAATGGAATGGAATAGAATGGAATGGAATGGAATGGAACTGAATGGAGCAGAGTGGAATGGGATTGAATGGAATCAGCTCGGGTGCAATAGAATGGAATGCAATGGAATGGAATGGAAAGGAATGGAATGGAATGGAATCAACACACGTGGAATGGAAATGAATGCAATGGAATGATATGCGATGGAATCAGACGGAATGGGATGGGATGGAATCAACCCGACTGGAATAGAACGGAATGGAATAGGATGGAATAGAATGGAATCAACCCGAGTGGAGTGGAAAGGAATGGAATGGAATGGAATGGAAAGGAATGGAATGGAATGGAATCAACCTGAGTGGAATGGAATGGAATGGAAAAGAATGGAATGGAATGGAATGGAATGGAATGGAATGGAATGGAATGGAATGGAATGGAATAGAATGGAATGGAATGGAATCAACACGAGTAGAATGGAATGAAACGGAATGGAACAGAATAAACCGGATTAGAATGGAAAAGAAAGAAATGGAAAGGAGGGGAATGGAATGCAACCATCATCAGTGTAATGGAATGGAATGGATTGGAATAGAAAGCAATGGAATGGAATGGAATCAAGAAGAGTGGAATGGAATTGAATGCAATGGAATGGATTGAAATGGAATCAACCAGCGTGAAATGCAATGGAATGAAATGTAATGGAAAGGAATTGAATGGAGTCAACCCGACAGGAATGGAATATACTGGAAAGGACTGGAATGCAATGGACTGGAATCAAACAGACTCGAATGAAATGGAATGGATTGGAATTGAAAGGAATGGAATCAACTCGAGTGTAATGAATGGAATGGAATGGAATGGAATGGAATGGAATGGAATGGAATCAACGCGATGGGAATGGAATGCAATGTAATGGAACGGAACGGAACGGAACGAAACGAAATGGAATGGAATGGAATGGAATCAACCCTAGTGGAATGGAATGGAAAGCAATGAAATGGAATGGAATGGAGTGGAAGGGAATGGAATGGAACGGAATCGAATGAAATGGAATGGAGTGGAGTGGAATGGAATGGAATGGAATGGAATGGAACGGAACGGAACGGAATGGATTGCATTCCGATTATAATGGAAAAGAAAGGAATGGAAAGGACGGGAATGCAATGGAAACAACACCATTGGAATGGAATGGAATGGAATGGAATGGAAAGGAAAGGAATGGAATGGAACAGAATGGAATCATCCCGAGTGGAATGGAATGGAATGGAATGCAATGCAGAGGAATGCAATCAAACGGAGTGGAATTGAATGGAATGGAATGGATTGGAAGGGAATGGAAAGGAATGGAATGAAATGGAGGGCTATATAATGGTATGGAATGGAATGGAATCGAATGGAATGCAAGGGAATGGAATTTAAAGGAAAACAATCAAGCCAAGTGGAATGGAATGGCATGGAATGGAATAGAATCAACCTGAGTGCAATGGAATGGAATGGAATGGAATGGAATAGAATGGAATGGAAGGGAAAAGACTGGAAAGAAATGGAATGGAATGGAATGGAATCAACCCGACTGGAATGGAATGGAATGGAAAGGAATGGAATGGAATGGAGTGGAATGGTATGGAATGGAACGGAATGGAATGGAATCCAGTCGAGTGTAATGGAAAGGAATGGAATGGAATGGAACGGAATGGAATGAAATGGAATCAAACCCAATGAAATGGAATGGAATGGAATGGAATGGAATGCAACGGAAAATAATGTAATTTACCCGAGTGAAATGGAATGGAAAGGAATGGAAGGGAATGGAATGGAATCAACCCTAGTGTAATGGAATGGAATGGAATGGAATGGAATGGAATGGAATGGAATGGAATGGAATGGAATCAACCCATTGAAACAGAAAGCAACAGAATGGAATGGAATGGAATGGGATGGAATGGTAAGGAATGGAAAGTATTGGAATGGAAAGGAATCAACCCCAGTGGAATGCAGTGGAAAGGAATGGAATAGAATGCAAAGGAATGGAATGGAATACAATGGAATCAACCCACGTGGAGTCGAGTAGAATATAAAGGAATCAGAAGGGATGGAATCAAACCGAGTGGAATGGAATGGAATGGAAAGCAATGGAATCAGCACGAGAGGAATGGAATGGCATGGAATGGCATGGAATGCAATGGAAAGTAATGGGATGGGATGGAATCAACCCGAGAGGAAGGAAATGCAATGGATTGGAAAGGAATGGAAGGGAATGGAATGGAATGGATGGAATGCAATGCAATGGAATGGAAAT
Source organism: Pan paniscus (assembly GCF_029289425.2). NCBI lineage: Eukaryota > Metazoa > Chordata > Mammalia > Primates > Hominidae > Pan > Pan paniscus. Next base: position 36,644,330 of record NC_073270.2, read on the forward strand.
GATTGGAAAGGTATGGAATCAATGCAAGCGGAATGGAATGGAATGAAATGGAATGGAATGGAATGGAATGAAATGGAATGGAATGGGATGGAATGGAATGGAATAAAACAGAGTGAATTGGAATGGTAAGGAAAGGAGTGGAATGGAATGGAATGGAATGGAATTTAATGCAAAGGAATGGAAAGGAATGCAGTCAACCAGAGTGTAACGCAATGGAATGGAATGGAATGGAATGGAATCAAACCGAGTGGAATGAAATGGATTGGAAGTGAAAGGAATGGAAGGGAGCGGAATGGAATGTCATGGACTGGAATGCAATGGAATGGAATGGAAGGGAATGAATGCGAGTGGAATGGAATGGAATGGAATGGAATGGAATGGAATGGAATGGAATCAACCATAGTGCAATAGAATTGAAAGGAATAAAATGGAATGGAATGCAATGGAAAGGAATGCAGTGGCATGGAATCAACCTGAGTGAAATGGAATGGAATGGAATGCAATGGAATGGAATGGAATGGAATGGAATGGAATCAACGCGAGTGGAATGAAATGGAATGGAAGGCAATGGAATGGAATGGAAGGGAATGAAATGAAATCGAATGGAATGAAATGGAATGGAGTGGAATCAACCCGAGTGGAATCAAATGGAATGCAATGCAATGGAATGGAATGGAATCACCCCAAGACAAATGGAATGGAACGGAATGGAATGGAATGGAATAGAACGGAATGGAATGGAATGCAATGTAATGGAATGGAGTCACCCCGAGTGAAATGGAATGGAACCGAATGGAATGCAATGGAATGCAATGGAATGGAACGGAATGGAATCAAAGCGAGTGGAATGGAATCAATGGAAAGGAATGGAATGGAATGGAATGGAATGGAATGGAATGGAATGGAATGGAATCAACGCGAGTGGAATTGAATGAATGGAAAGGAATGGAATGGAATGGAATGGAATGGAATGGAATGGAATAAAGCCGAGTGAATTGGAAAGGAGAGGAAAGGAGTGGAATGGAATGGAATGGAATGGAATGGAATGGAGTGGAATGGAAAGGAACGGAATGGAATGCAATCAACCAGAGTGGAAAGCAATGGAATGGAATGGAACGGAATGGAATCGAAGGGAATGGAATGGAATGGACTGGAATGGAATGGAATTGAATGGAAACAACCCGAGTGCAATAGAAAGCAATGGAATGGAATGGAATGGAATGGAATGGAATGGAGTGGAATGGAATGGAATGGAATGCATTTCAATGGAATGGAATGGAATGGAATTACCCAGAGTGGAATAGAAGTGAATGGAGTAGAATGGAATGAAATCGAATGGAATCCAACCGATTGGAGTGGAATGGAATGGAAGGCAATGGAATGGAATGGAATGGAATGGAATCATCCCGAGTGGAATGGGAAGGAATAGAATGGAATGGAAAGGAATGGAATGGAAACGAATGGAATGGAATGGAATGGAATAGAATGGAATGGAATCAACCTGAGTGAAATGGAATGGAACGGAATGGAATGGAATGGAATGGAATGGAATGGAACGGAATGGAATGTAACGGAATGGAATGGAATGGAATGGAAGGGAATGGAATGGAATCAACCCGACTAGAATGAAATAGAATGGAATGCAATGGAATGGAATGGAATGGAATGGAATGGAATGGAATGGAATGGAATGGAATGGAATGAAATCAACCCGAGTGGAATAGAATGGAATGGAATGGAAGGCAGTGTAATGGAATCAAACCGAGAGGAATGGAATGGAATGGAATGGAAGCGAATGGAATGGAATGGAATCAACCCATTGAAACAGAAAGCAACAGAATGGAATGGAATGGAATGGGATGGAATGGTAAGGAATGGAAAGTATTGGAATGGAAAGGAATCAACCCCAGTGGAATGCAGTGGAAAGGAATGGAATAGAATGCAAAGGAATGGAATGGAATACAATGGAATCAACCCACGTGGAGTCGAGTAGAATATAAAGGAATCAGAAGGGATGGAATCAAACCGAGTGGAATGGAATGGAATGGAAAGCAATGGAATCAGCACGAGAGGAATGGAATGGCATGGAATGGCATGGAATGCAATGGAAAGTAATGGGATGGGATGGAATCAACCCGAGAGGAAGGAAATGCAATGGATTGGAAAGGAATGGAAGGGAATGGAATGGAATGGATGGAATGCAATGCAATGGAATGGAAATGATTGGAAAGGTATGGAATCAATGCAAGCGGAATGGAATGGAATGAAATGGAATGGAATGGAATGGAATGAAATGGAATGGAATGGGATGGAATGGAATGGAATAAAACAGAGTGAATTGGAATGGTAAGGAAAGGAGTGGAATGGAATGGAATGGAATGGAATTTAATGCAAAGGAATGGAAAGGAATGCAGTCAACCAGAGTGTAACGCAATGGAATGGAATGGAATGGAATGGAATCAAACCGAGTGGAATGAAATGGATTGGAAGTGAAAGGAATGGAAGGGAGCGGAATGGAATGTCATGGACTGGAATGCAATGGAATGGAATGGAAGGGAATGAATGCGAGTGGAATGGAATGGAATGGAATGGAATGGAATGGAATGGAATGGAATGGAATCAACCATAGTGCAATAGAATTGAAAGGAATAAAATGGAATGGAATGCAATGGAAAGGAATGCAGTGGCATGGAATCAACCTGAGTGAAATGGAATGGAATGGAATGCAATGGAATGGAATGGAATGGAATGGAATGGAATCAACGCGAGTGGAATGAAATGGAATGGAAGGCAATGGAATGGAATGGAAGGGAATGAAATGAAATCGAATGGAATGAAATGGAATGGAGTGGAATCAACCCGAGTGGAATCAAATGGAATGCAATGCAATGGAATGGAATGGAATCACCCCAAGACAAATGGAATGGAACGGAATGGAATGGAATGGAATAGAACGGAATGGAATGGAATGCAATGTAATGGAATGGAGTCACCCCGAGTGAAATGGAATGGAACCGAATGGAATGCAATGGAATGCAATGGAATGTAATGGAATGGAATCAAAGCGAGTGGAATGGAATCAATGGAAAGGAATGGAATGGAATGGAATGGAATGGAATGGAATGGAATGGAATCAACGCAAGTGGAATTGAATGAATGGAAAGGAATGGAATGGAATGGAATGGAATGGAATAAAGCCGAGTGAATTGGAAAGGAGAGGAAAGGAGTGGAATGGAATGGAATGGAATGGAATGGAGTGGAGTGGAATGGAAAGGAACGGAATGGAATGCAATCAACCAGAGTGGAAAGCAATGGAATGGAATGGAACGGAATGGAATCGAAGGGAATGGAATGGAATGGACTGGAATGGAATGGAATTGAATGGAAACAACCCGAGTGCAATAGAAAGCAATGGAATGGAATGGAATGGAATGGAATGGAATGGAGTGGAATGGAATGGAATGGAATGCAGTTCAATGGAATGGAATGGAATGGAATTACCCAGAGTGGAATAGAAGTGAATGGAGTAGAATGGAATGAAATCGAATGGAATCCAACCGATTGGAGTGGAATGGAATGGAAGGCAATGGAATGGAATGGAATGGAATGGAATCATCCCGAGTGGAATGGGAAGGAATAGAATGGAATGGAAAGGAATGGAATGGAAACGAATGGAATGGAATGGAATGGAATAGAATGGAATGGAATCAACCTGAGTGAAATGGAATGGAACGGAATGGAATGGAATGGAATGGAATGGAATGGAATGGAATGGAACGGAATGGAATGTAACGGAATGGAATGGAATGGAATGGAAGGGAATGGAATGGAATCAACCCGACTAGAATGAAATAGAATGGAATGCAATGGAATGGAATGGAATGGAATGGAATGGAATGGAATGGAATGGAAAGGAATGAAATCAACCCGAGTGGAATAGAATGGAATGGAATGGAAGGCAGTGTAATGGAATCAAACCGAGAGGAATGGAATGGAATGGAATGGAAGCGAATGGAATGGAATGGAATCAAAGGGAGTGGAATATAGTGGAATGGAATGGAATGGAATGCAATGCAATGGAATGGAATGGAATGCAATGGAATGGAATGGAATGGAATGGAATGCAATGGAATGGAATGGAATGGAATGGAATGCAATGCAATGGAATGGAATGGAATGGAATGGAATGCAATGGAATGGAATGGAATGGAATGGAATGGAATGGAATGGAATGGAATGGAATCAAACCAAGTGGAAAGGAATGGAAAGGAATGAAATGGAATGGAATGGAATGGAATCGAATCGAATGCAATGCAATGGACTGAACCAGAGTAGAAAGGAATGAAATGGAATGGAGCAGAATCAACCCTATTGGAATGGGAAAGAAATGAATGGAAAGGAGTGGAATGGAATGGAAACAACCCAAGTGGAATGGAATGGAATGGAATGGAAAGGAATGGAACGGAATGGAATGCAATGGAATCAAGGCCAGTGGAATGAAATTGAATGAAATGCAATGGATTGGAATGCAATCAACTTGCGTGGAATGGAATGGAATGGAATGGAATCAACTCGAGTGGAATGGAATGGAATGGAATGGAACGGAACGCCATGGAATGGAATGAAACACACTGGAATGGAATGGAATGCAATGGACAGGAATGGAAGCAACTCGAGTGAAATGAATGGAATGGAATGGAATGGATTCAACCACAGTGTAATGGAATGGAATGGAATGGATTCAACCCCAGTGTAATGGAATGGAATGGAATGCATTGGAATGGAATGGAATGGAATGGAATGGAACGGAATATAATGCAATGGAATGAACTGGAATGGAATGGAATCATCCCGAGTAGCAGGGAATTGAATGGAATAGAAAGGAATGGAATGGAAAGGAATCCAACCAATTGGAGAGGAATGCAAGGGACTCAACGCGAGTGGAATGGAATGGAATGGAATGGAATCAACCCTATGGGAATGGACTGGAAATGAATAAAATGAAATGGAATGCAATGGAATGGAATGGAATGGAATGGAAAGGAATGGAATGCAATGGAATGGAATGGGATGGAATGGAATCAACCCAAGAGGAAGGAAATGCAATGGAATGGAAAGGAATGGAATGGAATGGAATGGAATGCAATGGAATGGAATGGATGGAATGCAATGCAATGGAATGGAAACGATTGGAAAGGTATGGAATCAATGCAAGCGGAATGGAATGGAATGGAAAGGAATGAAATGGAATGGAATGGGATGGAACGGAATGGAATGAAACAGAGTGAATTGGAATGGAGAGGAAAGGAGTGGAATGGAATGGAATGGAATGGAATGGAATAGAATGGAATGCAAAGGAATGGAACGGAATGCAATCAACCAGATTGAAACGCAATGGAATGCAATGGAATGCAATGGAATCAACCCGAGTTTAATGAAATGGATTGGAAGTGAAAGGAATGGAATGGAGCGGAATGGAATGGAATGGAATGCAATGGAATGGAATGGAAGGGAATGAATGCAAGTGGAATGGAATGGAATGGAATGGAATGGAATGGAATGCAATCAACCAGATTTGAATGCAATGGAATGCAATGGAATGGAATGGAATCAACCCAAGTGGAATGTAAAGGATTGGAAATGAAAGGAATGGAATGGAGCGCAATGGAACGGAATGGAATGGAATGGAAAGGAATACAACGGAATCAATGCGAGTGGAACGGAATGGAATGGAATGGAATGGAATGGAATGGAATGGAATGGAATCAACCCTAGTGGAATGGAATGGAAAGGAATAAAATGGAATGGAATGCAATGGAATGGAATGGAATGGAATGGAATGGGATGGAATGGAATGGAATCAACCTGAGTGAAATGGAATGGAACGGAATGGAATGAAGTGGAATTGAATGGAATCAACGCGAGTGGAATGAAATGGAGTGGAAGGCAATGGAATGGAATGGAATGGAATGAAATGGAATGGAATGGAATGAAATGGAATGTAGTGGAAACAACCGGAATGGAATGAAATGGAGTGCAATGGAATGGAATGGAATGGAATGACCCCGAGTGAAATGGAATGGAGCGGAATGGAATGGAATGGAAAGGAATGGAATGGAATGCAATATAATGGAATGGAATCACCCCAAGTGAAATGGAATGGAGCGGAATGGAATGCAATGGAATGGAATGGATTGGAATCAACGCGAGTGGAAAGGAATGAATGGAAAGGAATGGAATGGAATCAACGCGAGTGGAATGGAATCAATGGAAAGTAATGGAATGGAGTGGAATCGAATGGAATGGAATGGAATCAACGCTAGTGGAATGGAATGGAAAGGAATAAAATAGAATGGAATGCAATGGAATGGAATGGAATGGAATGGAATCAACCTGAGTGACATGGAATGGAACGGAATGCAATGGAATGGAATTGAAGCGAATCAATGCGAGTGGAATGGAATAAATGGAAAGGAATGGAATGGAATGGGATGGAATGCAGTGGAATAAAACCGAGTGAATTGGAATGCAGAGGAAAGGAGTGGAATGGAATGGAATGAAATGGAATAGAAGGGAATGGAATGGAATGGAAGGGAATGGAATGGAATGCAATCAACCAGAGTGGAACGCAATGGAATGCAATGGAATCAAACCGAGTGGAATGAAATGTAATGGAATGGAATGGAATGGAATGGAATGGAATGGAATGGAATGGAATCAACCCTAGTGGAATGGAATGGAAAGGAATAAAATGGGATGGAATGGAATGGAATGGAATGGAATGGACTGGAATGGAATCAACCTGAGTGAAATGGAATGGAACGGAATGGAATGGAATGGAATGGAATGGAATCAACGCTAGTGGAATGAAATGGAATGGAAGGCAATGGAATGCAATGGAATGGAATAAAGTGGAAAGGAATGGAATGGAATCAACCCGATTGCAATGAAATGGAATGGAATTCAATGGAATGGAAAAGAATCACCCCGAGTGAAATGGAGTGGAACGGATCGGAATGGAATGGAACGGAATGTAATGGAATGCCAAGGAATGGAATGGAATCACGCCGAGTGAAATGGAATGGAACCGAATGGAATGCAATGGAATGTAACCGAATGGAATGCAATGGAATGGAATGGAATGGAATGGAATGGAATCAACGCGAGTGGAATGGAATGAATGGAAAGGAATGGAATGGAATGGAATGGAATGGAATGGAATCAACGCGAGTGGAATGGAATGAATGGAAAGGAATGGAATGGATTTGAATGGAAAGGAATGGAATGGAATCACCTCGAGTGGAATGGAATGGAAAGGAATGAAATGCAATGGAATGGAATGGAAAGGAATGAAATCCAATGGAATGGAATGGAATGGAATGGAATGGAATCGAATGGAATCGAATGGAATCAACCCGAGTACAATGCAATGCAATGGAATGGAACGGAATCAACCCGATTGGAAGGGTAAAGAAAGGAATGGAAAGGGCTGGAATGGAACGGAAACAACCCCAGTGGAATGGAATGGAATGGATCGGAAAGGAATGGAATGGAATGGAATGGAATCAAGGCGAGTGGAATGCAATTGTATGCAATGGAATGGATTGTAATGGAATCAACCTGCGTGGAATGGAATGGAATGGAATGGAATGGAATGGAATGGAATCAACACGAGTGAAATGAAATTGAATGGAAGCCAATGGAATGGAATGAAATGGAATGAAAAGGAATGGAATGGTACGGACTGGAATCAACCCGAGTGGAATGAAACGGAATGGAATGCAATGGAATGGAATGGAATCACCCCGAGTGAAATGGAATGGAACGGAATGGAATGGAATCAACCAGACTGGAATGGAAAAGAAAGGAAAGGAAAGGAATGGAATGGAAAGGAAACTACCCCAGTGAAATGGAATGGAAAGGAATGCAATGGAATGGACTGGAATGGAATGGAATCAACTCGATTATAATGGAATGGAATGGAATGGACTAGAATCCAATGGAATGGAAACAAACAGACTGGAAATGAATGGAATGGAATTGAAAGGAATCCACTAGAGTGTAATGGAATGGAATGGAATGGAATCGCAGGGAATGGAATGGAATGGACTGGAATGGAATGGAACGGAATCAACCCGAGTTGAATAAAATGCAATGGAATAGAATGGAATGGAATGGAACGGAATGGAATGGAGTGGAATGGAATGGAGTGGAATGGAATGGAATGGAATGGAATGGAATGGAATTATCCAGAGTGGCATGGAAGTGAATGGAGTAGAATGGAATGGAATGGAATGGAATACAAACGATTGGAGTGGAATGGAATGGAATGGAATGGAATGGAGTGGAATGGAATGGAATGGAATGGAATGGAGTGGAGTGGAATGGAATGGAATGGAATGGAATGGAGTGGAGTGGAATGGAATGGAATGGACGGCAATGGAATGGAATGGAATGGAATGGAATCATCCCGAGTGGAATGGAAAGGAATGGAAAGGAAAGGAGAGGAATGGAATGGAAACGAATAGAGTGGAATGGAATGGAAAGGAATCAACCTGAGTGAAAGGGAATGGAACGGAATGGAATGGAATTGAATGGAATGGAATCAACCCGACTGGAATGAAATAGAATGGAATGCAATGGAATGGAACTGAATGGAATGGAATGGAATGGAATGAAATCAACCCGAGTGGAATAGAATGGAACGGAATGGATGGCAGCGGCATGGAATCAAACCTAGTGGAATGGAAAGGAATGGAATGGAATGGAATGGAGTGGAATGGAATGGAATGGACGGGAAAGGAGTGGAATGGATTGGAACGGACGGGAAAGGAATGGAATGCAATCAAAGGGACTGGAATATAGTGGAATGGAATGCAATGAAATTGAATGTAATGGAATGGAATGGAATGGAATGGAATGGAATCCAACCGAGTGGAATGGAATGGAAAGGAATGAAATGGAATGGAATGGAATGGAATCGAATGGAATCGAATGCAATCCAATGGAATCAACCCGAGTAGAAGGGAATGAAATGGAATGGAGCAGAATCAACCCTATTGGAATGGAAAAGAAAAGAATGGAAAGGAGTGGAATGGTACGGAAACAACCCCAGTGGAATGGAATGGAATGGAATGGAATGGAATGGAATCAAGTCGAGTGGAATGAAATTGAATGAAATGCAATGGATTGGAATGGAATCAACTTGCGTGGAATGGAATGGAATGGAAAGGAATGGGAGCAACTAGAGTGTAATGAATGGAATGGAATGGGATGGAATGCCATGGAATGGAATCAACCCGAGTGGAATGGAATGGAATGGAATAGAACGTAATGGAACGGAATATAATGGAATGGAATGGAATCATCCCGAGTGGCAGGGAATGCAATGGAATAGAAAGGAATGGAATGAAAAGGAATCCAACCGATGGGAGAGGAATCAAATGCAATGGAATTGAATGGAATGGAATGGAATGGAATGTAGGACAATCGAATGGAATGGAGGGGAATCCTCCCGAGTGGAATGGAATGGAATGGAATGGAATGGAATGGAATGGAATGGAATGGAATGGAATCAAACTGAGTGAAATGGAATGGAACGGAATGGAATGCAATGGAATGGAATGGAATGGAATCAACCCGAATGCATTGAAATGGAATGGAAGGCAATAGAATGGAAAGAAGTGGAATGAAATGGAATGGAACGAAACGGAGTGGAATCAACCAGAGTGGATGGAAACGGAATGGAATGCAATGGAATGGAATGGAATCACCACGAGTGAAGTGGAAGGGAAAGGAATGGAATGGAATGGAATCGAATGGACTGGATTGGAATCAACCCGAGTGGAAGGAAATGGAATGGAATGCCACGGAGTGCAGTGGAATGGAATGGAATTTAATGGAATGCAATGGAATCAACCCGAGTGGAAGGAAATGGAATGTAATGCCACGGAGTGCAGTGGAATGGAATGGAATGGAATGGAATGCAATGGAATCAACCCGAGTGGAATGAAATGGAATGGAGTGCAATGGAATGCAATGGATTCAACCTGAGGGGAATGTAATGGTATGCAATGGAATGGAATGGAAAGCAATGGAATGGAATGGATGGGAATGGAATGGAATGGAATGGAATGGAATGGAATGGAATGGAGCCATCCCTAATGGAATGGAATGGAATGGAATGGAATGCAACTAAATGGAATGGAGTCATCCCGAGTTGAATAGAATCAAACGGAATGGAATGGAATGGAATGGAGGGGAATGGAATGGGATCGAACGGAATCAACCCGGGTGGAATAGAATGGAATGGAATGGAATGGAATGGAATGGAATGGAATGGAATGGAATGGAATGGAAAGGAATTTAATAGAATGGAATCAACCCGAGTTAAATGGAAAGGAACGGAATAGAATGGAATGGAATGGAATGGAATGGAATCATCCCGAGTGGAATTGAATGGAATGGAATGGAATGGAATGGAATGGAATGGAATGGAATGGAATGGAATCGAATGCAATGGAATTGAATGGAAAGGAATGTAATGGAATGGAATGGAATGGAAACCACCCGTGGGGAATGGAATCGAATGGAATGGAATTTAATGGAATGTAATCAACGCTAGTGGAATGGAATAGAATGGAATGGAATGTAATGGAATCAACCCGAGTGGAATGCAATGGAATGGAATGCAATGGAATGGAATGGAATGAAATGGAATCACCCCGAGTGAAATGCAATGGAATGGAATGGAATGGAATGGTATGGAATGGAATGGAAAGGAATCGAATGGAATGGAATGGAATGCAATGCAATGGAATTGAATCAACCCAAGTAGAATGAAATGGATTGGAATGCAGTGGAATGGAACGGAATCAACCCGAGGGGAATGCAATGGAATGGAATGGAATGGAATGGAATGGAAAGGAAATTAGTGGAATGGAATGAAATCAAACCACGTGGAACGGAATGGAAAGGGAAGGAATGGAATGGAATGGAATGGAATGGAATGGAATGGAATGGAATGGAATGGAATGGAATGGATCAAGCAGAATGCAATGGAATGGAATGGCATGGAATGGAATGGAATGGAATGGAGTGGAATGGAAACAACCCGAGTTCAATGGAATGGAATCGAATGGAATGGAATGGAATGAAATCATCTCGAGTGGAATGGAAAGGAATGGAATAGAATGGAGTGGAAAGCGATGGAATGGAATGGAATCAACCCTAGTGGAATGCAAAGGAATGGAAGGGAAAGGAATGAAGTGGAATGGAATGGAATCAACCCACGTGCAATAGAATGGAATGGAATGGAATGGGATGGGATGGAATGAGATGGGATGGATTAAACCAGATTGGAATGGAATGGAATGAAATGGAATGGAAGGGAATGGAATTAACTCGAGTGGAGTGGAATGGAATGGAATGGAATGGAATGGAATGGAATGGAATCAACCCGACCGGAATGGAATGGAATGGAAATGAATGGAAGGGAAAGGAATAGAATGGAATGGAATGGAATGGAATGGAATGGAATGGAATGGAATACATTCGAATGTAATGGACAGCAATAGAATGGAATGGAAAGGAATGGAATGGAATGGAATGGAATGGAATGGAATCAAACCCAATGGAATGGAATGGAATGCAATGGAATGGAATGGAATGGAATGGAATGGAATGGAAAGGAAAGTAATGGAATTAACCCGAGAAAATGGAATGGAAAGGAATGCAAAGGAATGGAATGGAATTGAATGAAATCAACCCTAGTGTAATGGAATGGAAAGGAATGCAATGGAATGGAATGGAATGGAATGGAATCAACCCATTGAAATGGAAAGCAACGGAATGCAATGGAATGGAATGGAATGGAATGGAATGGAATGGATTGGAATGGAATGGAATGGAAATCAAGGGAATGGAAAGGAATCAATCCGAATGGATTGCAGTGGAATGGAAAAGAATGGAATGCAATGGAAAGGAATGCAAAGGAATCAAACCACGGGGAATGGAATGGAGTGGAAAGGAATCGGATGAGATGGAATCAAACCGAGTGGAATGGAATGGAATGGAATGGAATGGAATGGAATGGAATGGAATCAACCCGAGAGGAATGAATTGCAATGGAATGGAATGGAATGGAATGGAATGGAAAGGAATGCAATGGAATGGAATGGAAACGAATGGAAAGGTATGGAATCAACGCAAGCGGAATGGAATGGAGTGGAGTGGAAAGAAATGAAATGGAATGGGATGCAATGGAATAGAATAAAGCCGAATAGATTGAAATGGAGAGGAATGGAATCATATAGAATGGAATGGAATGGAATGCAATGGAATGGAATGGAATGGAAAGGAATGGAATGGGATGCAGTCAACCTGAGTGGAATGCAATGGAATGGCATGGAATTGAATCAACCCGAGTGGAATGAAATGGATTGAAATTGAAATGAATGGAATGGAGTGGAATGGAATGGAATGGAATGGAAGGGAATCAACGCGAGGGAATGGAATGGAATGGAATGGAATGGAATGGAATGGAATGGATTGGAATGGAATACAATGGAATGGAATGGAATGGAATGGAATGGAATGGAATGGAATGGAATGGAATGGAATGGAATGGAATGGATTGGAAAGTAATGGAATGGAATCAACCCGAGGGGAATGGAATGAAATGGAATGGAATGGAAGCAACCCGAGTGGAATGGAAAAGAAAGGAATGGAAAGGATTCGAATGGAATGCAAACAACCTCAATGTAGTGAAATGGAATGGAATGGAAAGGAATGGAATGGACTGGAATGGTAAGGAATCAAGTCGAGTGGAATGGAATGGAATGCAATGAAATGGATTGGAATGGAAAAACCTGAGGGGAATGGAAGGGATTGGAATGCAATGGAATGGAACAGAATGGAATGGAATCAACTCGAGTGTAATGGAAGAGACTGGAATGCAATGGAATGGAAACCAACAGACTGGAATGGAATGGAATGGCATGGAATGGAATCCACTCGAGTGTAATGGAATGGAATGGAATCGAATGGATTGGAATGGAATGGAACGGACTGGAATGGAATGGAATCATCCCGAGTGGAAGGGAAAGCAATGGAATGGAACGGAATGGAATGGTATGGAGTGGACTGGAATGGAATGGAATCATCCCGAGTGGAATGGAAGTGATTGGAGTCGAATGGAATGGAATGGAAGGGAATTCAGACAATTGGAGAGGAATGGAGTGGAATGGAATGGAATGGAAGGCAATGCAATTGAATGGAATGGAATCATCCCGATTGGAATGGAATGGAATGGAATGGAATGGAATCACCACGAGTGAAATGCAATGGAATGGATGGGAATGGAATGCAATGGAATGGAATCAACCCGAGCGGAATAGAATGGATTGGAATGGAATGCAGTGGAATAGAATGAAACCGAGTGGAATGAAACCGAGTGTAATGGAACGGAATGGAATGGAATGCAATGGAATGGAATCAAACGTAGTGGAATACAAGGGAATGGCATGGAATGGAATTGAATGGAATGCTATGTAATTTAATGGAATACAATCAACACGAGAGGAATGGAGTGGAAAGGAATGGAATGGAATGGAATGGAATGGAATGGAATCAACCAGAGTGGAATGCAATGGAATGGAATGGAATGGAATCAACCCGAGTGAAATGCAGTGGAATGGAAGGGAATGGAATGGAATGGAATGGAATCAACCAGAGTGGAATAGAATGGAATGGAATGGAATGCAGTGGAATAGAATGAAACCGAGTGGAATGAAACCGAGTATAATGGAACGGAATGGAATGGAATGCAATGGAATGGAATCAAACGGAGTGGAATACAACGGAATGGCATGGAATGGAATTAAATGGAATATAATATAATTTAATGGAACACAATCAACCCGAGAGGAATGGAGTGGAATGGAATGGAATGGAATGGAATGGAATGGAATGGAATGGAATGGAATGGAAAGGAATGGAATCAACCAGAGTGGAATGCAATGGAATGGAATGGAATGGAATCAACCCGAGCGGATTCGGGTGGATTGGAATTGAAAGGAATGGAATGGAATGGAACGGAATGGAATGGAATGTAACGGAAAATATTGGAATTAACCCGAGTGGAATAGAATGGAAAGGAATGGAAAGGAATGAAATGGATTGGAATGGAATCAACCCGAGTAGAATAGAATGGAATGGAATGGAATGGAATGGAATGGAATGGAATGGAATGGAATGGAATGGAATGGAATGGAATCAAACCCAATGGAATGGAATGGAATGGAATGGAATGGAACGGAATTTAATGGAATTACACGGAGTGGAATGGAATGGAAAGGAATGGAAAGAATGGAATGGAATGGAATGGAATCAATCCGAGTGTAATGGAATGGAATGGAATGGCATGCAATGGAATGCAATCAACGCAAGCGGAATAGAATGGAATGGAATGGAATGGAATGGAATGCAATGGAATGGGATGGAATGGAACGGAATCAACCCGAGTGGATTGGAATGTAGAGGAATGAAAGGGAATGGAATGGAATGGAATGGAATGGAATGGAATGCAATGCAATGCAATCAACCAGAGAAGAATGCAATGGAATGGAATCGAATGGAATCAACTCGAGTGGAATGGGGTTGATTGGAATTGAAAGGAAGGGAAAGGAGTGGAATGGAATGGAATGGAAAGGAATGGAATGGAATGGAATGCAATCAACGCCAGTGGAATGGAATGGAATGGAATGGAACGGAATCAAGACGCATGGAATGGAATGGAGTACAATGGAATGGATTGGAATGGAATTAAACTGCGTGGAATGGAATGGAATGGAATGGAATGGAACGGAATCAACCCGAGTGGAATGGAATGGAACAGAAGTGACTGCAATGGAATGGAATGGAATGAAATTGACTGGAATGGAATGGAACGCAATGGAATGGAATGGAATGAAAAGGAATGCAATGCAATGGAATGGAATCAACCCGAGTGGAATGGAATCAAATGGAATGTAATGGAATGAAAAGGAATGCAATGCAATGGAATGCAATCAACCCGAGTGGAAAGGAATGGAATGGAATAGATTAGAATGGAAAGGAATGGAATCATCTCGATAGGAATGGAATGGAATGGAGTGAAATGGAATGGAATGGAAGGGAATCATCCCGAGTGGAATCGAACAGAATGGAATGGAATGGAATGCAGTGGAAAGGAATGGGATGGAATGGAATCAACCCGGGCGGAATAGAATGGAATTCAATGGAATGGAATGGAATGGAATGGAATGGAATGGAATGGAATGGAACGGAATAGAATGGAATCAACGCAAGTGAAAAAGAAAGGAATGGAAAAGAATGGAATGGAATGGAAAGGAATGGAATGATATGGAATAGAATAATCCCGAGTGTAATGGAATGGAATGGAACGGAAGGTAATGGAATGTTATGGAATAGAATAATCCCGAGTGTAATGGAATGGAATGGAACGGAAGGTAACGGAATGGAATGGAATCAACTCGAGTGGAGAGCCATGGAATGGAATGGAAAGGAATGAAATTGAATGGAATGCAATCAACCCACGTGGAATGGAAATGAATGGAATGGAATGGAACGGGATAGAATGGGATGGAATGGAATCAAACCGAGTGGAATGGAAGGGAATGGAATGGGATGGAATGGGAAGGAATGGAATGGAACGGAATGGAATGGAATGGAATGGAATGGAATGGAATGGAATGGAATGGAATCACCCCGAGTGAAATGTAATGGAACGGAATAGAACAGAATGGAATGGAGTGGAATATAATGGAATGGAATGGAATCATCCCGATTGGAATGGAATGGAAATCAATGCAATGGAATGGAATGGAGTGGAATGGAATGGAATGGAATGGAATTGAATGGAAGCAACCCGAATGGAATGTAATGGAATGGAATGAAATGGAATGGATTCAAACCGATTGGAATGGAATGGAATGGAATGGAATGGAATGGAATGGAATGGAATGGAATCAACGCTAGTGGAATGGAATACAATGGAATGGAATGGAATGCAATCAACCAGAGTGGAAAGGAATGGAATGGAATGGAATGGAATGGAACGGAATGGAATGGAATGGAATGGAATGGAACGGAATGGAATGGAATGGAGTGAACACGAGTGGAATAGAATAGAAAGGAATGGAAAGGAATGGAATGGAAAGTAATCAAGTCGAGTGGAATGGAATGGAAAAGAATGGAAAGGAATGGAATGGAAAGTAATCAAGTCGAGTGGAATGGAATGGAATGGAAGGGAATGGAATGGAATGGAATGGAATGCAATGGATAGGAGTGGAAAGGAAAGGATTGGAATGGAATGGAATCAACCTGAGTGGAATGGAATGGAAGGGAATGGAATGGAATGGAATGGAATGGTATGGAAACAAAGCGAGAGGAATGGAATGGAATGGAATGGAAGGGAATGCAATGGAATGGAATGGAATGGAGTGGTATCAACCCGAGTGGATTTGAATGGCATGCAGTGGAATGGAATGCAATGGAATGGAATGGAAGATAGTCAACGGGAATGGAATGACATAGAAATGAACGGAATGGAACGGAAAGAAATAAACACGAATGGTATGGAAAGGAATGGAATGGAATGGATTGGAATGGAATGGAATGGAACGGAATGCAATGGAATGGAATGGAATGGAACAAATCCGAGGGGAATGGAATGGAATGGAGTGGAATGGAATGCATTGGAATTGAATGGAATCAACCCGAATGGAATGCAGTGGAATGGAAGAGAATGGAATGGAATGGAATGGAATGAAGTGGAATGGAATGGAATCAACTCGAATGGAATGGAATGGAATGGAATTAAAAGGAATTGAATGTAATGGAATGTAATAGAATTAAATGGAATGGAATGGAGTGGAATAGCAGGGAATGGAATGGAATGGAGTGGAAGGGAATGGAATCAAATCGTGTGGAATGGAAAAGAATGGAATGGAATGGAAAGGAATGGAATCAACCCGAGTGAAATGGAATGGAACGGAATGCAATGGAATGGAATTTAATGGAATAACATGGAATGGAATGGAGTGGAATGGAACTGAATCAACCTGAGTGGAAAGGATTGAAATGGAATTCAATGGAATGGAATGAAATCAACCCGAATGGAATGCAATGGAATGGAATGGAATGGAATGGAATGGAAAGGAATGGAATGGAATGGAAAGGAAAAAACCCGAGTGGAAAGGAATAGAACGGAACGAAATACAATGGAATAGAATGGAATGGAATGGAATGGAATGGAATGGAATGGAATGGAATGGAATGGAATCAGCGTGTGCGGAATGGAATCGAATGCAATGGAATGGATTGCAATGGAATCACCAGGAGTGCAATGGAATGGAATGGAATGGAAAGGAATGGAATGGAATGGAAACAACACGAG
The DNA here is from genome assembly GCF_029289425.2 of Pan paniscus. Classification (NCBI taxonomy): domain Eukaryota; kingdom Metazoa; phylum Chordata; class Mammalia; order Primates; family Hominidae; genus Pan; species Pan paniscus. The sequence continues at coordinate 36,661,788 of NC_073270.2, forward strand.
TGGAATGGGATTGAATGAAATGGAATGGAATGGAAGGGAAAGGAATGGAATGGAATCAACACGAAACGAATGGAATGGAATGCAATGGAATGGAATGGAATGAAAAGGAATGCAATGCAATGGAATGGAATGAACCCGAGTGGAATGGAATGGAATAGAATGGAATGGAATGGAATGGAATGGAATGGAATGGAATGGAATCAATCGGAATGGAATCAATCGGAATGGAATGAAATGAAATGGAGTGGATTTGAATGGAATGGAAGGGAATCAACCCGAGTGGAATGGAATGGAATGGAATGGACTGGAACCAACAGGAATGGAACGGAATGGAATGCAAAGAAACAGAATCAGCATGAATGTAATGGAATGGAATGGAATGCAATTGAACGGAACCAAAACGAGTGGAATGGAATGGAATGGAATGGAATGAAATGGAATCACCGGGAATGGAATGCAATGGAATGGAATCATCCCGAGGGGAATGGAATGCAATGGAATGCAATGGAATGAATCGAATGGAATCAACCCGAGTGGAATGGAATGGAATAGAATGGATTGGAATGCAATGGAATGGAATGGAATCAATGAGTGTGGACTGGAATGGAATGCAATGGAATGGATTGGAATGGAAACAACACAAGTGTAATGGAATGGAATGGAATGGAATGGAAAGGAATGGAATGGAATGGAAACAACACGAGTGGAATGGGATTGAATGGAATTGAATCGAATGGAATGGAAAGGAATGGAAGGAAATCAACCCGAATAGAATGGAATGGAATGCAATGGGATGGAATGGAATGAAAAGGAATGCAATGGAATGGAATGGAATCAAACCGAGTAGAAAGCAATGGAATGGAATGGAGTGGAATCAACCCGAGTGGAATGGAATAGAAAGCAATGGAAACGAATGCAATGGAATGGAATGCAAACATCCCTAGTGGAATAGAACGGAATGGAATGGACAAGAATGGAATGGAATGGAATGGAATGGAAAGGAATATAATGGAATCAACCTGAGTGGAATGAAATGGATTCGAAAGCAATGGAATGCAATGGAATCAACCTGAGTGGAATGAAAAGGAAAGAAATAGAATGGAATGCAAATGAATGGAATGGAATGGAATGCTATGGAATGGAATCAACCAGCGTGGAATGGAATGGAATGGAAAGGAATGGAATTGAAAGGAATCACCCCGAGTGAAATGGAATGGAACGGAATGGAATGGAACGGAATGGAATGGAATGGAATGGAATCAAAATGAGTGGAATGAAATGGAAAGCAATGGAATGGAATGGAATGGAATGGAATGGAATGGAATGGAATGGAAGGGAATGGAATGAAATGGAATGGAATGCACTGGAAAGTAATGGTATCAACCCGAGTGGAATGCAATGGAAAGGAATGGAATGGAATGGAAAGGAATGGAATGGAATGGAATGGAATCAACCCGCGAGAATGGAATGGAATGGAAAGGAATGGAATAGAATGGAATGGAATTTAATGGAATGGAATGGAATCAATCCGACTGGAATGGAATGGAAAGGAGCGGAGTGGGATGGGATAGAATGGAATCAACACGGGTGGAATAAAATAGAATGGAATGGAATCGAATGGACTGGAATGGAATGGAAAGTAATCAAGTCGAGTGGAATGGAATGGAATGGAAGGGAATGGAATGGAATGGAATGGAATGCAATGGATAGGAGTGGAAAGGAAAGGATTGGAATGGAATGGAATCAACCTGAGTGGAATGGAATGGAAGGGAATGGAATGGAATGGAATGGAATGGTATGGAAACAAAGCGAGAGGAATGGAATGGAATGGAATGGAAGGGAATGCAATGGAATGGAATGGAATGGAGTGGTATCAACCCGAGTGGATTTGAATGGCATGCAGTGGAATGGAATGCAATGGAATGGAATGGAAGATAGTCAACGGGAATGGAATGACATAGAAATGAACGGAATGGAACGGAAAGAAATAAACACGAATGGTATGGAAAGGAATGGAATGGAATGGATTGGAATGGAATGGAATGGAATGGAATGCAATGGAATGGAATGGAATGGAACAAATCCGAGGGGAATGGAATGGAATGGAGTGGAATGGAATGGATTGGAATTGAATGGAATCAACCCGAATGGAATGCAGTGGAATGGAAGAGAATGGAATGGAATGGAATGGAATGAAGTGGAATGGAATGGAATCAACTCGAATGGAATGGAATGGAATGGAATTAAAAGGAATTGAATGTAATGGAATGTAATAGAATTAAATGGAATGGAATTGAGTGGAATAGCAGGGAATGGAATGGAATGGAGTGGAAGGGAATGGAATCAAATCGTGTGGAATGGAAAAGAATGGAATGGAATGGAAAGGAATGGAATCAACCCGAGTGAAATGGAATGGAACGGAATGCAATGGAATGGAATTTAATGGAATGACATGGAATGGAATGGAGTGGAATGGAACTGAATCAACCTGAGTGGAAAGGATTGAAATGGAATTCAATGGAATGGAATGAAATCAACCCGAATGGAAAGCAATGGAATGGAATGGAATGGAAGGGAATGGAAAGGAATGGAATGGAATGGAATGGAAAAAACCCGAGTGGAAAGGAATAGAACGGAACGAAATACAATGGAATAGAATGGAATGGAATGGAATGGAATCAGCGTGTGCGGAATGGAATCGAATGCAATGGAATGGATTGCAATGGAATCACCAGGAGTGCAATGGAATGGAATGGAATGGAAAGGAATGGAATGGAATGGAAACAACACGAGTGGAATGGGATTGAATGAAATGGAATGGAATGGAAGGGAAAGGAATGGAATGGAATCAACACGAAACGAATGGAATGGAATGCAATGGAATGGAATGGAATGAAAAGGAATGCAATGCAATGGAATGGAATGAACCCGAGAAGAATGGAATGCAATGGAATGGAATGGAATGGAATGGAATGGAATCAATCGGAATGGAATCAATCGGAATGGAATGAAATGAAATGGAGTGGATTTGAATGGAATGGAAGGGAATCAACCCGAGTGGAATGGAATGGAATGGAATGGACTGGAACCAACAGGAATGGAACGGAATGGAATGCAAAGAAACAGAATCAGCATGAATGTAATGGAATGGAATGGAATGCAGTTGAACGGAACCAAAACGAGTGGAATGGAATGGAATGGAATGAAATGAAATGGAATCACCGGGAATGGAATGCAATGGAATGGAATCATCCCGAGGGGAATGGAATGCAATGGAATGCAATGGAATGGAATGGAATGAATCGAATGGAATCAACCCGAGTGGAATGGAATGGAATAGAATGGATTGGAATGCAATGGAATGGAATGGAATCAATGAGTGTGGACTGGAATGGAATGCAATGGAATGGATTGGAATGGAAACAACACAAGTGTAATGGAATGGAATGGAATGGAATGGAAAGGAATGGAATGGAATGGAAACAACACGAGTGGAATGGGATTGAATGGAATTGAATCGAATGGAATGGAAAGGAATGGAAGGAAATCAACCCGAATAGAATGGAATGGAATGCAATGGGATGGAATGGAATGAAAAGGAATGCAATGGAATGGAATGGAATCAAACCGAGTAGAAAGCAATGGAATGGAATGGAGTGGAATCAACCCGAGTGGAATGGAATAGAAAGCAATGGAAACGAATGCAATGGAATGGAATGCAAACATCCCTAGTGGAATAGAACGGAATGGAATGGAATGGACAAGAATGGAATGGAATGGAATGGAAAGGAATATAATGGAATCAACCTGAGTGGAATGAAATGGATTCGAAAGCAATGGAATGCAATGGAATCAACCTGAGTGGAATGAAAAGGAAAGAAATAGAATGGAATGCAAACGAATGGAATGGAATGGAATGCTATGGAATGGAATCAACCAGCGTGGAATGGAATGGAATGGAAAGGAATGGAATTGAAAGGAATCACCCCGAGTGAAATGGAATGGAACGGAATGGAATGGAACGGAATGGAATGGAATGGAATGGAATCAAAATGAGTGGAATGAAATGGAAAGCAATGGAATGGAATGGAATGGAATGGAATGGCATGGAATGGAAGGGAATGGAATGAAATGGAATGGAATTAACCCCAGTGAAACGAAATGGAATGGAATGCAATGGAATGTAATGGTATTAACCCGAGTGGAATGCAATGGAAAGGAATGGAATGGAATGGAAAGGAATGGAATGGAATGGAATGGAATCAACCCGCGAGAATGGAATGGAATGGAAAGGAATGGAATAGAATGGAATGGAATTTAATGGAATGGAATGGAATCAATCCGACTGGAATGGAATGGAAAGGAGCGGAGTGGGATGGGATAGAATGGAATCAACACGGGTGGAATAAAATAGAATGGAATGGAATTGAATGGACTGGAATGGAATGGAATGGAATGGAATGCAGTAGAAAGGAATCAACACGAATGGAATGGAATGGAATGGAATGGAATGGAATGGAATGAAATCATTCCGGGGGGAGTGGAAAGAAATGGAATGCAATGGAACAGAAAGCAATGGAATGGAGTGAAATGAACCAGAGAGGAATGCAATGGAATGGAATGGAAAGGAGTGAAATGGAATGGAATGGAATCAACCCATGTGGAAGAGAATGGAATGGATTGGAATGGGATGCAATGGGATGGGATGGAATCAACCCGAGTGGAATGGAATGGAATGAAATGGAATGGAATGCAATGGAATGCAAAGGAATGGAATGGAATGGAAAGAAATGGAAAAAACCCGAGTGGAGTGGAAAGCAATGGAATGGAATGGAATGGAATGGAATGCAAAGAAATGGAATCACGTAGATTGAAATGCAATGGAATGGAATGGAACGGAATGGAATGGTATGGACGAGAATCAATCCGAGTGGAATAGAATTGAATGGAATGGAATGCAGTGGAATGAAATGAAACCGAGTGGAAATAAAACGAATGGAATGGAATGGAATGGAATGGAATGGAATGGAATGGAATCAAACGGAGTGGAACTAATGCAATGGAATGGAATGAAATGGAATGGAATGGAATGGAATGGAATGGAATGGAATTTAGCGGAATGCCATCAACCCGAATGGAATGGACTGGAATGGAATGGAATGGAATCAACCAGACTGGAATGCAATGGAATGGAATGGAATGGAATCAACTTGAGTGGAATGGGGTGGATGGGAATTGAAAGGAATGGAATGGAATGGAATGGAACGGAAAGCAATGGAATTAACCCAGGTGGAATGGAATGCAAAGGAATGGAAAGGAATTCAATGGAATGGAATGGAATCAACACGAGTTGAATGGAATGAAATGGAATTAAATGGAATACAATGGAATGGAATGGAATGGAATGGAATGGAATGGAATGGAATGGAATGGAATCAAACCCAATGGAATGGAATGGAATAGAATGGAATGGAATGGAACGGAAATTAATGCAATTAACCGGAGTGGGATGGAATGGAAAGGAATGGAAAGAATGGAATGGAATGGAATCAGCCAGAGTGTAACGGAATTGTACGGAATGGAATGGAATGCAATGGAATGGAATCAACGCAAGCGGAATAGAACGGAAAGGAATGGAATGGAATGGAATGGAATGGAATCAACCCGAGTGGATTGGAATGTAGAGGAATGATATGGAATGGAATGGAATGGAATGCAATCAACCAGAGAAGAATGCAATGGAACGGAATGGAATGGAATCAAATCGAGTGGAATGGGTTTGATTGGAATTGAAAGGAATGGAATGGAATGCAATGGAATGGAATGTCATGGAATGTAATGGAATGGAATCAATGAGTGTGGACTGGAATGGAATGCAATGGAATGGATTGGAATGGAAAAAACACAAGTGTAATGGAATGGAATGGAATGGAATGGAAAGGAAAGGAATGGAACGGAATGGAAACAACACGAGTGGAATGGGATTGAATGGAACTGAATCGAATGGAATGGAAAGGAATGGAAGGAAATCAACCCGAATGGAATGGAATGGAATGCAATGGGATGGAATGGAATGAAAAGGAATGCAATGGAAGGGAATGCAATCAAACCGAGCAGAATGCAATGGAATGGAATGGAGTGGAATCAACCCGAGTGGAATGGAATAGAAAGCAATGGAAAGGAATGCAATGGAATGGAATGCAAACATCCCTAGTGGAATAGAACGGAATGGAATGGAATGGAATGGAAAAGAATGGAATGGAATGGAATGGAATGGAATGGAATGGAATGGAATAAACCTGAGTGGAATGAAATGGATTCGAAAGCAATGGAATGCAATGGAATCAACCTGAGTGGAATGAAATGGAAAGGAATAGAATGGAATGCAAATGAATGGAATGGAATGGAATGCTATGGAATGGAATCAACCAGCGTGGAATGGAATGGAATGGAAAGGAATGGAATTGAAAGGAATCACCCCGAGTGAAATGGAATGGAATGGAATGGAACGGAATGGAATGGAATGGAATGGAATCAACACGAGTGGAATGAAATGGAAAGCAATGGAATGGAATGGAATGGAATGGAACGGAATGGCATGGAATGGAAGGGAATGGAATGAAATGGAATGGAATTAACCCCAGTGAAACGAAATGGAATGGAATGCAATGGAAAGTAATGGTATCAACACGAGTGGAATGCAATGGAATGGAATGGAATGGAATGGAATCAACCCACGTGGAATGGAATGGAATGGAAAGGAATGGAATAGAATGGAATGGAATTTAATGGAATGGAATGGAATCAATCCGACTGGAATGGAATGGAATGGAGCGGGGTGGAATGGGACTGAATGGAATCAACTCGGGTGGAATAAAATAGAATGGAATGGAATCGAATGGACTGGAATGGAATGGAATGGAATGGAATGGAATGGAATCACCCCGAGTGAAATGCAATGGAATTGAATGGAATGGAAAGGAATGGAATGGAATGGAATCAACACGAGTGGAATACAATGGAATGGAATGGAAGGCCGTGGAATGAAATCAAACCGGTTGGAATGGAATGAAATGGAATGGAATGGAAGGGAATGGTCTGGAATGGAATGGAATAAAAGGGAGTGGAATATAATGGAATGGAATGAAATGGAATGGAATGGAATGCAGTCAACTCGAATGGAATGGAATGGAAAGGAATGAAATGGAATGTAATGGAACGGAATAGAATGGAATGGAATGGAATGGAATGAAATGGAATCAACCCGAGTAGAATGGAATGCAAACGAATGGTAAAGAATCAACCCGATTGGAATGGAAAAGAAAGGAATGGAAAGGAGTGGAATGGAAAGGAAACAACCCATGTGGAATGGAATGGAATGGAATGGAAAGGAATGGAATGCAATGGAATGGAATGAAATCAAGGCGAATCGAATGGAACTGACTGCAATGGAATGGATGGGAATGGAATCTACCTCCGTGGAATGGAATGGAATGGAATGCAATGGAATCAACTCGAGTGGAATGGAATGGACTGGAAAGCAATGGAATGCAATCAAACAGACTGGAAAGGAATGGAATGGAAAGGAATGGAATCAAGTCGAGTGTAATGAATGGAATGGAATGAAATTGAATGGAATGGATTGGAATGGAATGCAATCAACCCGAGTGGAATGGAAAGGAATGGAATGCAAAGGAATGGAAAGGAATGGAATGGAATGGAATAGAATGGAATGGAATGGAATGGAACTGAATGGAGCAGAGTGGAATGGGATTGAATGGAATCAGCTCGGGTGCAATAGAATGGAATGCAATGGAATGGAATGGAAAGGAATGGAATGGAATGGAATCAACACACGTGGAATGGAAATGAATGCAATGGAATGATATGCGATGGAATCAGACGGAATGGGATGGGATGGAATCAACCCGACTGGAATAGAACGGAATGGAATAGGATGGAATAGAATGGAATCAACCCGAGTGGAGTGGAAAGGAATGGAATGGAATGGAATGGAAAGGAATGGAATGGAATGGAATCAACCTGAGTGGAATGGAATGGAATGGAAAAGAATGGAATGGAATGGAATGGAATGGAATGGAATGGAATGGAATAGAATGGAATGGAATGGAATCAACACGAGTAGAATGGAATGAAACGGAATGGAACAGAATAAACCGGATTAGAATGGAAAAGAAAGAAATGGAAAGGAGGGGAATGGAATGCAACCATCATCAGTGTAATGGAATGGAATGGATTGGAATAGAAAGCAATGGAATGGAATGGAATCAAGAAGAGTGGAATGGAATTGAATGCAATGGAATGGATTGAAATGGAATCAACCAGCGTGAAATGCAATGGAATGAAATGTAATGGAAAGGAATTGAATGGAGTCAACCCGACAGGAATGGAATATACTGGAAAGGACTGGAATGCAATGGACTGGAATCAAACAGACTCGAATGAAATGGAATGGATTGGAATTGAAAGGAATGGAATCAACTCGAGTGTAATGAATGGAATGGAATGGAATGGAATGGAATGGAATGGAATCAACGCGATGGGAATGGAATGCAATGTAATGGAACGGAACGGAACGGAACGAAACGAAATGGAATGGAATGGAATGGAATCAACCCTAGTGGAATGGAATGGAAAGCAATGAAATGGAATGGAATGGAGTGGAAGGGAATGGAATGGAACGGAATCGAATGAAATGGAATGGAGTGGAGTGGAATGGAATGGAATGGAATGGAATGGAATGGAACGGAACGGAACGGAATGGATTGCATTCCGATTATAATGGAAAAGAAAGGAATGGAAAGGACGGGAATGCAATGGAAACAACACCATTGGAATGGAATGGAATGGAATGGAATGGAAAGGAAAGGAATGGAATGGAACAGAATGGAATCATCCCGAGTGGAATGGAATGGAATGGAATGCAATGCAGAGGAATGCAATCAAACGGAGTGGAATTGAATGGAATGGAATGGATTGGAAGGGAATGGAAAGGAATGGAATGAAATGGAGGGCTATATAATGGTATGGAATGGAATGGAATCGAATGGAATGCAAGGGAATGGAATTTAAAGGAAAACAATCAAGCCAAGTGGAATGGAATGGCATGGAATGGAATAGAATCAACCTGAGTGCAATGGAATGGAATGGAATGGAATGGAATGGAATAGAATGGAATGGAAGGGAAAAGACTGGAAAGAAATGGAATGGAATGGAATGGAATCAACCCGACTGGAATGGAATGTAATGGAAAGGAATGGAATGGAATGGAGTGGAATGGTATGGAATGGAACGGAATGGAATGGAATCCAGTCGAGTGTAATGGAAAGGAATGGAATGGAATGGAACGGAATGGAATGAAATGGAATCAAACCCAATGAAATGGAATGGAATGGAATGGAATGCAACGGAAAATAATGGAATTTACCCGAGTGAAATGGAATGGAAAGGAATGGAAGGGAATGGAATGGAATCAACCCTAGTGTAATGGAATGGAATGGAATGGAATGGAATGGAATGGAATGGAATGGAATCAACCCATTGAAACAGAAAGCAACAGAATGGAATGGAATGGAATGGGATGGAATGGTAAGGAATGGAAAGTATTGGAATGGAAAGGAATCAACCCCAGTGGAATGCAGTGGAAAGGAATGGAATAGAATGCAAAGGAATGGAATGGAATACAATGGAATCAACCCACGTGGAGTCGAGTAGAATATAAAGGAATCAGAAGGGATGGAATCAAACCGAGTGGAATGGAATGGAATGGAAAGCAATGGAATCAGCACGAGAGGAATGGAATGGCATGGAATGGCATGGAATGCAATGGAAAGTAATGGGATGGGATGGAATCAACCCGAGAGGAAGGAAATGCAATGGATTGGAAAGGAATGGAAGGGAATGGAATGGAATGGATGGAATGCAATGCAATGGAATGGAAATGATTGGAAAGGTATGGAATCAATGCAAGCGTAATGGAATGGAATGAAATGGAATGGAATGGAATGGAATGAAATGGAATGGAATGGGATGGAATGGAATGGAATAAAACAGAGTGAATTGGAATGGTAAGGAAAGGAGTGGAATGGAATGGAATGGAATGGAATTTAATGCAAAGGAATGGAAAGGAATGCAGTCAACCAGAGTGTAACGCAATGGAATGGAATGGAATGGAATGGAATCAAACCGAGTGGAATGAAATGGATTGGAAGTGAAAGGAATGGAAGGGAGCGGAATGGAATGTCATGGACTGGAATGCAATGGAATGGAATGGAAGGGAATGAATGCGAGTGGAATGGAATGGAATGGAATGGAATGGAATGGAATGGAGTGGAATGGAATGGAATGGAATGGAATGGAATGGAATGGAATGGAATCAACCATAGTGCAATAGAATTGAAAGGAATAAAATGGAATGGAATGCAATGGAAAGGAATGCAGTGGCATGGAATCAACCTGAGTGAAATGGAATGGAATGGAATGGAATGGAATGGAATGGAATGGAATGGAATGGAATGGAATCAACGCGAGTGGAATGAAATGGAATGGAAGGCAATGGAATGGAATGGAAGGGAATGAAATGAAATCGAATGGAATGAAATGGAATGGAGTGGAATCAACCCGAGTGGAATCAAATGGAATGCAATGGAATGGAATGGAATGGAATCACCCCAAGTGAAATGGAATGGAACGGAATGGAATGGAATGGAATGGAACGGAATGGAATGGAATGCAATGTAATGGAATGGAGTCACCCCGAGTGAAATGGAATGGAACCGAATGGAATGCAATGGAATGCAATGGAATGGAATGGAATGGAATCAAAGCGAGTGGAATGGAATCAATGGAAAGGAATGGAATGGAATGGAATGGAATGGAATGGAATGGAATGGAATGGAATCAACGCGAGTGGAATTGAATGAATGGAAAGGAATGGAATGGAATGGAATGGAATGGAATGGAATAAAGCCGAGTGAATTGGAAAGGAGAGGAAAGGAGTGGAATGGAATGGAATGGAATGGAATGGAGTGGAATGGAAAGGAACGGAATGGAATGCAATCAACCAGAGTGGAAAGCAATGGAATGGAATGGAACGGAATGGAATGGAATTGAATGGAAACAACCCGAGTGCAATAGAAAGCAATGGAATGGAATGGAATGGAATGGAATGGAATGGAATGTAATGGAATGGAGTGGAATGGAATGGAATGGAATGGAATGGAATGGAATGGAATGGAATTACCCAGAGTGGAATAGAAGTGAATGGAGTAGAATGGAATGAAATCGAATGGAATCCAACCGATTGGAGTGGAATGGAATGGAAGGCCATGGAATGGAATGGAATGGAATCATCCCGAGTGGAATGGGAAGGAATAGAATGGAATGGAAAGGAATGGAATGGAAACGAATGGAATGGAATGGAATGGAATAGAATGGAATGGAATCAACCTGAGTGAAATGGAATGGAACGGAATGGAATGGAATGGAATGGAATGGAACGGAATGGAATGTAACGGAATGGAATGGAATGGAATGGAAGGGAATGGAATGGAATCAACCCGACTAGAATGAAATAGAATGGAATGCAATGCAATGGAATGGAATGGAATGGAATGGAATGGAATGGAATGGAAAGGAATGAAATCAACCCGAGTGGAATAGAATGGAATGGAATGGAAGGCAGTGGAATGGAATCAAACCGAGAGGAATGGAATGGAATGGAATGGAAGCGAATGGAATGGAATGGAATCAAAGGGAGTGGAATATAGTGGAATGGAATGGAATGGAATGCAATGCAATGGAATGGAATGGAATGCAATGCAATGGAATGGAATGGAATGCAATGGAATGGAATGGAATGGAATGGAATGCAATGGAATGGAATGGAATGGAATGGAATGGAATGGAATGGAATGCAATGCAATGGAATGGAATGGAATGGAATGGAATGCAATGGAATGGAATGGAATGGAATGGAATGGAATGGAATGGAATGGAATCAAACCAAGTGGAAAGGAATGGAAAGGAATGAAATGGAATGGAATGGAATGGAATCGAATCGAATGCAATGCAATGGACTGAACCAGAGTAGAAAGGAATGAAATGGAATGGAGCAGAATCAACCCTATTGGAATGGGAAAGAAATGAATGGAAAGGAGTGGAATGGAATGGAAACAACCCAAGTGGAATGGAATGGAATGGAATGGAAAGGAATGGAACGGAATGGAATGCAATGGAATCAAGGCCAGTGGAATGAAATTGAATGAAATGCAATGGATTGGAATGCAATCAACTTGCGTGGAATGGAATGGAATGGAATGGAATCAACTCGAGTGGAATGGAATGGAATGGAATGGAACGGAACGCCATGGAATGGAATGAAACACACTGGAATGGAATGGAATGCAATGGACAGGAATGGAAGCAACTCGAGTGAAATGAATGGAATGGAATGGAATGGATTCAACCACAGTGTAATGGAATGGAATGGAATGGATTCAACCGCAGTGTAATGGAATGGAATGGAATGCATTGGAATGGAATGGAATGGAATGGAATGGAACGGAATATAATGCAATGGAATGAACAGGAATGGAATGGAATCATCCCGAGTAGCAGGGAATGGAATGGAATAGAAAGGAATGGAATGGAAAGGAATGCAACCAATTGGAGAGGAATGCAAGGGAATCAACGCGAGTGGAATGGAATGGAATGGAATGGAATCAACCCTATGGGAATGGACTGGAAATGAATAAAATGAAATGGAATGCAATGGAATGGAATGGAATGGAATGGAAAGGAATGGAATGCAATGGAATGGAATGGGATGGAATGGAATCAACCCGAGAGGAAGGAAATGCAATGGAATGGAAAGGAATGGAATGGAATGGAATGGAATGCAATGGAATGGAATGGATGGAATGCAATGCAATGGAATGGAAACGATTGGAAAGGTATGGAATCAATGCAAGCGGAATGGAATGGAATGGAAAGGAATGAAATGGAATGGAATGGGATGGAACGGAATGGAATGAAACAGAGTGAATTGGAATGGAGAGGAAAGGAGTGGAATGGAATGGAATGGAATGGAATGGAATGGAATGGAATGGAATAGAATGGAATGCAAAGGAATGGAACGGAATGCAATCAACCAGATTGAAACGCAATGGAATGCAATGGAATGCAATGGAATCAACCCGAGTTTAATGAAATGGATTGGAAGTGAAAGGAATGGAATGGAGCGGAATGGAATGGAATGGAGTGCAATGGAATGGAATGGAAGGGAATGAATGCAAGTGGAATGGAATGGAATGGAATGGAATGGAATCAACCCTAGTAAAATGGAATGGAAAGGAATAAAATGGAATGGAATGGAATGGAATGGAATGGAATGCAATGGAATCAATCTGAGTGAAATGGAGTGGAACGGAATGGAATGGAATGGAATCAAGGGGAGTGGAATGAAATGGAATGGAAGGCAATGGAAAGGAATCGAATGGAATGAAATGGAATGGAATGGAATAAAATGGAATGGAATGGGATGAAATGGAATGGAGTGGAATCAACCCTAGTGAAATGGAATGGAAAGGAATAAAATGGAATGGAATGCAATGGAATGCAGTGGAATAGAATGGAATGGAATCAATCTGAGTGAAATGGATTGGAACGGAATGGAATGGAATGGAATGGAATGGAATCAACGTGAGTAGAATGAAATGGAATGGAAGGCAATGGAGTGGAATGGAATGGAATGGAATGGAATGGAATGAAATGGAATGGAGTGGAATCAACCCGAGTGGAATGAAATGGAATGCCATGCAATGGAATGGAATGGAATCACCCCGAGTGAAATTGAATGGAACGGAATGGAATGGAATGGAACGGAAAGGAATGGAATGAATAGTAATGGAATGGAATGAATAGTAATGGAATGGAATCACCCCGAGTGAAACGGAATGGTACCGAATGGAATGCAATGGAATGGAATGGAATGGAATCAACGCGAGTTGAATGGAATGAATGGAAAGGAATGGAATGGAATGGAATGGAATGGAATGGAATCAACGAGAGTAGAACGGAATGAATGGAAAGGAATCGAACGGAATGGAATGGGATGAAATGGAATGGAATAAAACCGAGGGAATTGGAATGGAGAGGAAAAGAGTGGAATGGAATGGAATGGAATGCAATGGAATGGAATGCAATCAACCAGATTTGAATGCAATGGAATGCAATGGAATGGAATGGAATCAACCCAAGTGGAATGTAAAGGATTGGAAGTGAAAGGAATGGAATGGAGCGCAATGGAACGGAATGGAATGGAATGGAAAGGAATACAACGGAATCAATGCGAGTGGAACGGAATGGAATGGAATGGAATGGAATGGAATGGAATCAACCCTAGTGGAATGGAATGGAAAGGAATAAAATGGAATGGAATGCAATGGAATGGAATGGAATGGAATGGAATGGGATGGAATGGAATGGAATCAACTTGAGTGAAATGGAATGGAACGGAATGGAATGAAGTGGAATTGAATGGAATCAACGCGAGTGGAATGAAATGGAGTGGAAGGCAATGGAATGGAATGGAATGGAATGAAATGGAATGGAATGGAATGAAATGGAATGTAGTGGAAACAACCGGAATGGAATGAAATGGAGTGCAATGCAATGGAATGGAATGGAATGACCCCGAGTGAAATGGAATGGAGCGGAATGGAATGGAATGGAAAGGAATGGAATGGAATGCAATGTAATGGAATGGAATCACCCCAAGTGAAATGGAATGGAACGGAATGGAATGCAATGGAATGGAATGGATTGGAATCAACGCGAGTGGAAAGGAATGAATGGAAAGGAATGGAATGGAATCAACGCGAGTGGAATGGAATCAATGGAAAGTAATGGAATGGAGTGGAATCGAATGGAATGGAATGGAATCAACGCTAGTGGAATGGAATGGAAAGGAATAAAATAGAATGGAATGCAATGGAATGGAATGGAATGGAATGGAATCAACCTGAGTGCAATGGAATGGAATGGAATGGAATGGAATAGAATGGAATGGAAGGGAAAAGACTGGAAAGAAATGGAATGGAATGGAATGGAATCAACCCGACTGGAATGGAATGTAATGGAAAGGAATGGAATGGAATGGAATGGAGTGGAATGGTATGGAATGGAACGGAATGGAATGGAATCCAGTCGAGTGTAATGGAAAGGAATGGAATGGAATGGAACGGAATGGAATGAAATGGAATCAAACCCAATGAAATGGAATGGAATGGAATGGAATGCAACGGAAAATAATGGAATTTACCCGAGTGAAATGGAATGGAAAGGAATGGAAGGGAATGGAATGGAATCAACCCTAGTGTAATGGAATGGAATGGAATGGAATGGAATGGAATGGAATGGAATGGAATGGAATGGAATGGAATGGAATCAACCCATTGAAACAGAAAGCAACAGAATGGAATGGAATGGAATGGGATGGAATGGTAAGGAATGGAAAGTATTGGAATGGAAAGGAATCAACCCCAGTGGAATGCAGTGGAAAGGAATGGAATAGAATGCAAAGGAATGGAATGGAATACAATGGAATCAACCCACGTGGAGTCGAGTAGAATATAAAGGAATCAGAAGGGATGGAATCAAACCGAGTGGAATGGAATGGAATGGAAAGCAATGGAATCAGCACGAGAGGAATGGAATGGCATGGAATGGCATGGAATGCAATGGAAAGTAATGGGATGGGATGGAATCAACCCGAGAGGAAGGAAATGCAATGGATTGGAAAGGAATGGAAGGGAATGGAATGGAATGGATGGAATGCAATGCAATGGAATGGAAATGATTGGAAAGGTATGGAATCAATGCAAGCGGAATGGAATGGAATGAAATGGAATGGAATGGAATGGAATGAAATGGAATGGAATGGGATGGAATGGAATGGAATAAAACAGAGTGAATTGGAATGGTAAGGAAAGGAGTGGAATGGAATGGAATGGAATGGAATTTAATGCAAAGGAATGGAAAGGAATGCAGTCAACCAGAGTGTAACGCAATGGAATGGAATGGAATGGAATGGAATCAAACCGAGTGGAATGAAATGGATTGGAAGTGAAAGGAATGGAAGGGAGCGGAATGGAATGTCATGGACTGGAATGCAATGGAATGGAATGGAAGGGAATGAATGCGAGTGGAATGGAAAGGAATGGAATGGAATGGAATGGAATGGAATGGAATCAACCATAGTGCAATAGAATTGAAAGGAATAAAATGGAATGGAATGCAATGGAAAGGAATGCAGTGGCATGGAATCAACCTGAGTGAAATGGAATGGAATGGAATGGAATGGAATGGAATGGAATGGAATGGAATGGAATCAACGCGAGTGGAATGAAATGGAATGGAAGGCAATGGAATGGAATGGAAGGGAATGAAATGAAATCGAATGGAATGAAATGGAATGGAGTGGAATCAACCCGAGTGGAATCAAATGGAATGCAATGGAATGGAATGGAATGGAATCACCCCAAGTGAAATGGAATGGAACGGAATGGAATGGAATGGAATGGAACGGAATGGAATGGAATGCAATGTAATGGAATGGAGTCACCCCGAGTGAAATGGAATGGAACCGAATGGAATGCAATGGAATGCAATGGAATGGAATGGAATGGAATCAAAGCGAGTGGAATGGAATCAATGGAAAGGAATGGAATGGAATGGAATGGAATGGAATGGAATGGAATGGAATGGAATCAACGCGAGTGGAATTGAATGAATGGAAAGGAATGGAATGGAATGGAATGGAATGGAATAAAGCCGAGTGAATTGGAAAGGAGAGGAAAGGAGTGGAATGGAATGGAATGGAATGGAATGGAGTGGAATGGAAAGGAACGGAATGGAATGCAATCAACCAGAGTGGAAAGCAATGGAATGGAATGGAACGGAATGGAATGGAATTGAATGGAAACAACCCGAGTGCAATAGAAAGCAATGGAATGGAATGGAATGGAATGGAATGGAATGGAATGGAATGGAATGGAGTGG
The DNA here is from genome assembly GCF_029289425.2 of Pan paniscus. Classification (NCBI taxonomy): domain Eukaryota; kingdom Metazoa; phylum Chordata; class Mammalia; order Primates; family Hominidae; genus Pan; species Pan paniscus. Next base: position 36,678,870 of record NC_073270.2, read on the forward strand.
AATGGAATGGAATGGAATGGAATGGAATGGAATGGAATGGAATTACCCAGAGTGGAATAGAAGTGAATGGAGTAGAATGGAATGAAATCGAATGGAATCCAACCGATTGGAGTGGAATGGAATGGAAGGCAATGGAATGGAATGGAATGGAACCATCCCGAGTGGAATGGGAAGGAATAGAATGGAATGGAAAGGAATGGAATGGAAACGAATGGAATGGAATGGAATGGAATAGAATGGAATGGAATCAACCTGAGTGAAATGGAATGGAACGGAATGGAATGGAATGGAACGGAATGGAATGTAACGGAATGGAATGGAATGGAATGGAAGGGAATGGAATGGAATCAACCCGACTAGAATGAAATAGAATGGAATGCAATGCAATGGAATGGAATGGAATGGAATGGAATGGAATGGAATGGAAAGGAATGAAATCAACCCGAGTGGAATAGAATGGAATGGAATGGAAGGCAGTGGAATGGAATCAAACCGAGAGGAATGGAATGGAATGGAATGGAAGCGAATGGAATGGAATGGAATCAAAGGGAGTGGAATATAGTGGAATGGAATGGAATGGAATGCAATGCAATGGAATGGAATGGAATGCAATGCAATGGAATGGAATGGAATGCAATGGAATGGAATGGAATGGAATGGAATGCAATGGAATGGAATGGAATGGAATGGAATGGAATGCAATGCAATGGAATGGAATGGAATGGAATGGAATGCAATGGAATGGAATGGAATGGAATGGAATGGAATGGAATGGAATGGAATCAAACCAAGTGGAAAGGAATGGAAAGGAATGAAATGGAATGGAATGGAATGGAATCGAATCGAATGCAATGCAATGGACTGAACCAGAGTAGAAAGGAATGAAATGGAATGGAGCAGAATCAACCCTATTGGAATGGGAAAGAAATGAATGGAAAGGAGTGGAATGGAATGGAAACAACCCAAGTGGAATGGAATGGAATGGAATGGAAAGGAATGGAACGGAATGGAATGCAATGGAATCAAGGCCAGTGGAATGAAATTGAATGAAATGCAATGGATTGGAATGCAATCAACTTGCGTGGAATGGAATGGAATGGAATGGAATCAACTCGAGTGGAATGGAATGGAATGGAATGGAACGGAACGCCATGGAATGGAATGAAACACACTGGAATGGAATGGAATGCAATGGACAGGAATGGAAGCAACTCGAGTGAAATGAATGGAATGGAATGGAATGGATTCAACCACAGTGTAATGGAATGGAATGGAATGGATTCAACCGCAGTGTAATGGAATGGAATGGAATGCATTGGAATGGAATGGAATGGAATGGAATGGAACGGAATATAATGCAATGGAATGAACTGGAATGGAATGGAATCATCCCGAGTAGCAGGGAATGGAATGGAATAGAAAGGAATGGAATGGAAAGGAATGCAACCAATTGGAGAGGAATGCAAGGGAATCAACGCGAGTGGAATGGAATGGAATGGAATGGAATCAACCCTATGGGAATGGACTGGAAATGAATAAAATGAAATGGAATGCAATGGAATGGAATGGAATGGAATGGAAAGGAATGGAATGCAATGGAATGGAATGGGATGGAATGGAATCAACCCGAGAGGAAGGAAATGCAATGGAATGGAAAGGAATGGAATGGAATGGAATGGAATGCAATGGAATGGAATGGATGGAATGCAATGCAATGGAATGGAAACGATTGGAAAGGTATGGAATCAATGCAAGCGGAATGGAATGGAATGGAAAGGAATGAAATGGAATGGAATGGGATGGAACGGAATGGAATGAAACAGAGTGAATTGGAATGGAGAGGAAAGGAGTGGAATGGAATGGAATGGAATGGAATGGAATGGAATGGAATAGAATGGAATGCAAAGGAATGGAACGGAATGCAATCAACCAGATTGAAACGCAATGGAATGCAATGGAATGCAATGGAATCAACCCGAGTTTAATGAAACGGATTGGAAGTGAAAGGAATGGAATGGAGCGGAATGGAATGGAATGGAGTGCAATGGAATGGAATGGAAGGGAATGAATGCAAGTGGAATGGAATGGAATGGAATGGAATGGAATCAACCCTAGTAAAATGGAATGGAAAGGAATAAAATGGAATGGAATGGAATGGAATGGAATGGAATGCAATGGAATCAATCTGAGTGAAATGGAGTGGAACGGAATGGAATGGAATGGAATCAAGGGGAGTGGAATGAAATGGAATGGAAGGCAATGGAAAGGAATCGAATGGAATGAAATGGAATGGAATGGAATAAAATGGAATGGAATGGGATGAAATGGAATGGAGTGGAATCAACCCTAGTGAAATGGAATGGAAAGGAATAAAATGGAATGGAATGCAATGGAATGCAGTGGAATGGAATGGAATGGAATCAATCTGAGTGAAATGGATTGGAACGGAATGGAATGGAATGGAATGGAATGGAATCAACGTGAGTAGAATGAAATGGAATGGAAGGCAATGGAGTGGAATGGAATGGAATGGAATGGAATGGAATGAAATGGAATGGAGTGGAATCAACCCGAGTGGAATGAAATGGAATGCCATGCAATGGAATGGAATGGAATCACCCCGAGTGAAATTGAATGGAACGGAATGGAATGGAATGGAACGGAAAGGAATGGAATGAATAGTAATGGAATGGAATGAATAGTAATGGAATGGAATCACCCCGAGTGAAACGGAATGGTACCGAATGGAATGCAATGGAATGGAATGGAATGGAATCAACGCGAGTTGAATGGAATGAATGGAAAGGAATGGAATGGAATGGAATGGAATGGAATGGAATGGAATCAACGTGAGTAGAACGGAATGAATGGAAAGGAATCGAACGGAATGGAATGGGATGAAATGGAATGGAATAAAACCGAGGGAATTGGAATGGAGAGGAAAAGAGTGGAATGGAATGGAATGGAATGCAATGGAATGGAATGCAATCAACCAGATTTGAATGCAATGGAATGCAATGGAATGGAATGGAATCAACCCAAGTGGAATGTAAAGGATTGGAAGTGAAAGGAATGGAATGGAGCGCAATGGAACGGAATGGAATGGAATGGAAAGGAATACAACGGAATCAATGCGAGTGGAACGGAATGGAATGGAATGGAATGGAATGGAATGGAATCAACCCTAGTGGAATGGAATGGAAAGGAATAAAATGGAATGGAATGCAATGGAATGGAATGGAATGGAATGGAATGGGATGGAATGGAATGGAATCAACCTGAGTGAAATGGAATGGAACGGAATGGAATGAAGTGGAATTGAATGGAATCAACGCGAGTGGAATGAAATGGAGTGGAAGGCAATGGAATGGAATGGAATGGAATGAAATGGAATGGAATGGAATGAAATGGAATGTAGTGGAAACAACCGGAATGGAATGAAATGGAGTGCAATGCAATGGAATGGAATGGAATGACCCCGAGTGAAATGGAATGGAGCGGAATGGAATGGAATGGAAAGGAATGGAATGGAATGCAATGTAATGGAATGGAATCACCCCAAGTGAAATGGAATGGAACGGAATGGAATGCAATGGAATGGAATGGATTGGAATCAACGCGAGTGGAAAGGAATGAATGGAAAGGAATGGAATGGAATCAACGCGAGTGGAATGGAATCAATGGAAAGTAATGGAATGGAGTGGAATCGAATGGAATGGAATGGAATCAACGCTAGTGGAATGGAATGGAAAGGAATAAAATAGAATGGAATGCAATGGAATGGAATGGAATGGAATGGAATCAACCTGAGTGCAATGGAATGGAATGGAATGGAATGGAATAGAATGGAATGGAAGGGAAAAGACTGGAAAGAAATGGAATGGAATGGAATGGAATCAACCCGACTGGAATGGAATGTAATGGAAAGGAATGGAATGGAATGGAATGGAGTGGAATGGTATGGAATGGAACGGAATGGAATGGAATCCAGTCGAGTGTAATGGAAAGGAATGGAATGGAATGGAACGGAATGGAATGAAATGGAATCAAACCCAATGAAATGGAATGGAATGGAATGGAATGCAACGGAAAATAATGGAATTTACCCGAGTGAAATGGAATGGAAAGGAATGGAAGGGAATGGAATGGAATCAACCCTAGTGTAATGGAATGGAATGGAATGGAATGGAATGGAATGGAATGGAATGGAATGGAATGGAATGGAATCAACCCATTGAAACAGAAAGCAACAGAATGGAATGGAATGGAATGGGATGGAATGGTAAGGAATGGAAAGTATTGGAATGGAAAGGAATCAACCCCAGTGGAATGCAGTGGAAAGGAATGGAATAGAATGCAAAGGAATGGAATGGAATACAATGGAATCAACCCACGTGGAGTCGAGTAGAATATAAAGGAATCAGAAGGGATGGAATCAAACCGAGTGGAATGGAATGGAATGGAAAGCAATGGAATCAGCACGAGAGGAATGGAATGGCATGGAATGGCATGGAATGCAATGGAAAGTAATGGGATGGGATGGAATCAACCCGAGAGGAAGGAAATGCAATGGATTGGAAAGGAGTGGAAGGGAATGGAATGGAATGGATGGAATGCAATGCAATGGAATGGAAATGATTGGAAAGGTATGGAATCAATGCAAGCGGAATGGAATGGAATGAAATGGAATGGAATGGAATGGAATGAAATGGAATGGAATGGGATGGAATGGAATGGAATAAAACAGAGTGAATTGGAATGGTAAGGAAAGGAGTGGAATGGAATGGAATGGAATGGAATTTAATGCAAAGGAATGGAAAGGAATGCAGTCAACCAGAGTGTAACGCAATGGAATGGAATGGAATGGAATGGAATCAAACCGAGTGGAATGAAATGGATTGGAAGTGAAAGGAATGGAAGGGAGCGGAATGGAATGTCATGGACTGGAATGCAATGGAATGGAATGGAAGGGAATGAATGCGAGTGGAATGGAAAGGAATGGAATGGAATGGAATGGAATGGAATGGAATCAACCATAGTGCAATAGAATTGAAAGGAATAAAATGGAATGGAATGCAATGGAAAGGAATGCAGTGGCATGGAATCAACCTGAGTGAAATGGAATGGAATGGAATGGAATGGAATGGAATGGAATGGAATGGAATCAACGCGAGTGGAATGAAATGGAATGGAAGGCAATGGAATGGAATGGAAGGGAATGAAATGAAATCGAATGGAATGAAATGGAATGGAGTGGAATCAACCCGAGTGGAATCAAATGGAATGCAATGCAATGGAATGGAATGGAATCACCCCAAGTGAAATGGAATGGAATGGAATGGAATGGAATGGAATGGAACGGAATGGAATGGAATGCAATGTAATGGAATGGAGTCACCCCGAGTGAAATGGAATGGAACCGAATGGAATGCAATGGAATGCAATGGAATGGAACGGAATGGAATCAAAGCGAGTGGAATGGAATCAATGGAAAGGAATGGAATGGAATGGAATGGAATGGAATGGAATGGAATGGAATCAACGCGAGTGGAATTGAATGAATGGAAAGGAATGGAATGGAATGGAATGGAATGGAATGGAATAAAGCCGAGTGAATTGGAAAGGAGAGGAAAGGAGTGGAATGGAATGGAATGGAATGGAATGGAGTGGAATGGAAAGGAACGGAATGGAATGCAATCAACCAGAGTGGAAAGCAATGGAATGGAATGGAACAGAATGGAATGGAATTGAATGGAAACAACCCGAGTGCAATAGAAAGCAATGGAATGGAATGGAATGGAATGGAATGGAATGGAATGGAATGGAGTGGAATGGAATGGAATGGAATGCAGTTCAATGGAATGGAATGGAATGGAATTACCCAGAGTGGAATAGAAGTGAATGGAGTAGAATGGAATGAAATCGAATGGAATCCAACCGATTGGAGTGGAATGGAATGGAAGGCCATGGAATGGAATGGAATGGAATCATCCCGAGTGGAATGGGAAGGAATAGAATGGAATGGAAAGGAATGGAATGGAAACGAATGGAATGGAATGGAATGGAATGGAATAGAATTGAATGGAATCAACCTGAGTGAAATGGAATGGAACGGAATGGAATGGAATGGAATGGAACGGAATGGAATGTAACGGAATGGAATGGAATGGAATGGAAGGGAATGGAATGGAATCAACCCGACTAGAATGAAATAGAATGGAATGCAATGCAATGGAATGGAATGGAATGGAATGGAATGGAATGGAATGGAAAGGAATGAAATCAACCCGAGTGGAATAGAATGGAATGGAATGGAAGGCAGTGTAATGGAATCAAACCGAGAGGAATGGAATGGAATGGAATGGAAGCGAATGGAATGGAATGGAATCAAAGGGAGTGGAATATAGTGGAATGGAATGGAATGGAATGCAATGCAATGGAATGGAATGGAATGCAATACAATGGAATGGAATGGAATGCAATGGAATGGAATGGAATGGAATGGAATGCAATGGAATGGAATGGAATGGAATGGAATGGAATGGAATGCAATGCAATGGAATGGAATAGAATGGAATGGAATGCAATGGAATGGAATGGAATGCAATGGAATGGAATGGAATGGAATGGGATGGAATGGAATGGAATGGAATCAAACCAAGTGGAAAGGAATGGAAAGGAATGAAATGGAATGGAATGGAATGGAATCGAATCGAATGCAATGCAATGGACTGAACCAGAGTAGAAAGGAATGAAATGGAATGGAGCAGAATCAACCCTATTGGAATGGGAAAGAAATGAATGGAAAGGAGTGGAATGGAATGGAAACAACCCAAGTGGAATGGAATGGAATGGAATGGAAAGGAATGGAACGGAATGGAATGCAATGGAATCAAGGCCAGTGGAATGAAATTGAATGAAATGCAATGGATTGGAATGCAATCAACTTGCGTGGAATGGAATGGAATGGAATGGAATCAACTCGAGTGGAATGGAATGGAATGGAATGGAACGGAACGCCATGGAATGGAATGAAACACACTGGAATGGAATGGAATGCAATGGACAGGAATGGAAGCAACTCGAGTGAAATGAATGGAATGGAATGGAATGGATTCAACCACAGTGTAATGGAATGGAATGGAATGGATTCAACCCCAGTGTAATGGAATGGAATGGAATGCATTGGAATGGAATGGAATGGAATGGAATGGAACGGAATATAATGCAATGGAATGAACTGGAATGGAATGGAATCATCCCGAGTAGCAGGGAATGGAATGGAATAGAAAGGAATGGAATGGAAAGGAATCCAACCAATTGGAGAGGAATGCAAGGGACTCAACGCGAGTGGAATGGAATGGAATGGAATGGAATCAACCCTATGGGAATGGACTGGAAATGAATAAAATGAAATGGAATGCAATGGAATGGAATGGAATGGAATGGAAAGGAATGGAATGCAATGGAATGGAATGGGATGGAATGGAATCAACCCGAGAGGAAGGAAATGCAATGGAATGGAAAGGAATGGAATGGAATGGAATGGAATGGAATGCAATGGAATGGAATGGATGGAATGCAATGCAATGGAATGGAAACGATTGGAAAGGTATGGAATCAATGCAAGCGGAATGGAATGGAATGGAAAGGAATGAAATGGAATGGAATGGGATGGAACGGAATGGAATGAAACAGAGTGAATTGGAATGGAGAGGAAAGGAGTGGAATGGAATGGAATGGAATGGAATGGAATGGAATAGAATGGAATGCAAAGGAATGGAACGGAATGCAATCAACCAGATTGAAACGCAATGGAATGCAATGGAATGCAATGGAATCAACCCGAGTTTAATGAAATGGATTGGAAGTGAAAGGAATGGAATGGAGCGGAATGGAATGGAATGGAGTGCAATGGAAAGGAATGGAAGGGAATGAATGCAAGTGGAATGGAATGGAATGGAATGGAATGGAATGGAATCAACCCTAGTAAAATGGAATGGAAAGGAATAAAATGGAATGGAATGAAATGGAATGGAATGGAATGGAATGGAATGGAATGGAATGGAATGCAATGGAATCAATCTGAGTGAAATGGAGTGGAACGGAATGAAATGGAATGGAATCAAGGGGAGTGGAATGAAATGGAATGGAAGGCAATGGAATGGAATCGAATGGAATGAAATGGAATGGAATGGAATAAAATGGAATGGAATGGGATGAAATGGAATGGAGTGGAATCAACCCTAGTGAAATGGAATGGAAAGGAATAAAATGGAATGGAATGCAATGGAATGCAGTGGAATGGAATGGAATGGAATCAATCTGAGTGAAATGGATTGGAACGGAATGGAATGGAATGGAATGGAATGGAATCAACGTGAGTAGAATGAAATGGAATGGAAGGCAATGGAGTGGAATGGAATGGAATGGAATGGAATAGAATGGAATGAAATGGAATGGAGTGGAATCAACCCGAGTGGAATGAAATGGAATGCCATGCAATGGAATGGAATGGAATCACCCCGAGTGAAATTGAATGGAACGGAATGGAATGGAATGGAACGGAAAGGAATGGAATGAATAGTAATGGAATGGAATGAATAGTAATGGAATGGAATCACCCCGAGTGAAACGGAATGGTACCGAATGGAATGCAATGGAATGGAATGGAATGGAATCAACGCGAGTTGAATGGAATGAATGGAAAGGAATGGAATGGAATGGAATGGAATGGAATGGAATGGAATGGAATGGAATCAACGAGAGTAGAACGGAATGAATGGAAAGGAATCGAACGGAATGGAATGGGATGGAATGGAATGGAATAAAACCGAGGGAATTGGAATGGAGAGGAAAAGAGTGGAATGGAATGGAATGGAATGCAATGGAATGGAATGCAATCAACCAGATTTGAATGCAATGGAATGCAATGGAATGGAATGGAATCAACCCAAGTGGAATGTAAAGGATTGGAAGTGAAAGGAATGGAATGGAGCGCAATGGAACGGAATGGAATGGAATGGAAAGGAATACAACGGAATCAATGCGAGTGGAACGGAATGGAATGGAATGGAATGGAATGGAATGGAATCAACCCTAGTGGAATGGAATGGAAAGGAATAAAATGGAATGGAATGCAATGGAATGGAATGGAATGGAATGGAATGGGATGGAATGGAATGGAATCAACCTGAGTGAAATGGAATGGAACGGAATGGAATGAAGTGGAATTGAATGGAATCAACGCGAGTGGAATGAAATGGAGTGGAAGGCAATGGAATGGAATGGAATGGAATGAAATGGAATGGAATGGAATGAAATGGAATGTAGTGGAAACAACCGGAATGGAATGAAATGGAGTGCAATGCAATGGAATGGAATGGAATGACCCCGAGTGAAATGGAATGGACCGGAATGGAATGGAATGGAAAGGAATGGAATGGAATGCAATGTAATGGAATGGAATCACCCCAAGTGAAATGGAATGGAACCGAATGGAATGCAATGGAATGGAATGGATTGGAATCAACGCGAGTGGAAAGGAATGAATGGAAAGGAATGGAATGGAATCAACGCGAGTGGAATGGAATCAATGGAAAGTAATGGAATGGAGTGGAATCGAATGGAATGGAATGGAATCAACGCTAGTGGAATGGAATGGAAAGGAATAAAATAGAATGGAATGCAATGGAATGGAATGGAATGGAATGGAATCAACCTGAGTGAAATGGAATGGAACGGAATGCAATGGAATGGAATTGAAGCGAATCAATGCGAGTGGAATGGAATAAATGGAAAGGAATGGAATGGAATGGGATGGAATGCAGTGGAATAAAACCGAGTGAATTGGAATGCAGAGGAAAGGAGTGGAATGGAATGGAATGAAATGGAATAGAAGGGAATGGAATGGAATGGAAGGGAATGGAATGGAATGCAATCAACCAGAGTGGAACGCAATGGAATGCAATGGAATCAAACCGAGTGGAATGAAATGTAATGGAAGGCAATGGAATGGAATGGAATGGAATGGAATGGAATGGAATGGAATCAACCCTAGTGGAATGGAATGGAAAGGAATAAAATGGAATGGAATGGAATGGAATGGAATGGAATGGACTGGAATGGAATCAACCTGAGTGAAATGGAATGGAACGGAATGGAATGGAATGGAATTGAATGGAATCAACGCTAGTGGAATGAAATGGAATGGAAGGCAATGGAATGCAATGGAATGGAATAAAATGGAAAGGAATGGAATGGAATCAACCCGATTGCAATGAAATGGAATGGAATTCAATGGGATGGAAAAGAATCACCCCGAGTGAAATGGAATGGAACGGATCGGAATGGAATGGAACGGAATGTAATGGAATGCCAAGGAATGGAATGGAATCACGCCGAGTGAAATGGAATGGAACCGAATGGAATGCAATGGAATGTAACCGAATGGAATGCAATGGAATGGAATGGAATGGAATGGAATGGAATCAACGCGAGTGGAATGGAATGAATGGAAAGGAATGGAATGGAATGGAATGGAATGGAATCAACGCGAGTGGAATGGAATGAATGGAAAGGAATGGAATGGATTTGAATGGAAAGGAATGGAATGGAATCACCTCGAGTGGAATGGAATGGAAAGGAATGAAATGCAATGGAATGGAATGGAAAGGAATGAAATCCAATGGAATGGAATGGAATGGAATGGAATGGAATGGAATCGAATGGAATCGAATGGAATCAACCCGAGTACAATGCAATGCAATGGAATGGAACGGAATCAACCTGATTGGAAGGGTAAAGAAAGGAATGGAAAGGGCTGGAATGGAACGGAAACAACCCCAGTGGAATGGAATGGAATGGAGCGGAAAGGAATGGAATGGAATGGAATGGAATCAAGGCGAGTGGAATGCAATTGTATGCAATGGAATGGATTGTAATGGAATCAACCTGCGTGGAATGGAATGGAATGGAATGGAATGGAATGGAATGGAATGGAATCAACACGAGTGAAATGAAATTGAATGGAAGCCAATGGAATGGAATGAAATGGAATGAAAAGGAATGGAATGGTACGGACTGGAATCAACCCGAGTGGAATGAAACGGAATGGAATGCAATGGAATGGAATGGAATCACCCCGAGTGAAATGGAATGGAACGGAATGGAACGGAATCAACCAGACTGGAATGGAAAAGAAAGGAAAGGAAAGGAATGGAATGGAAAGGAAACCACCCCAGTGAAATGGAATGGAAAGGAATGCAATGGAATGGACTGGAATGGAATGGAATCAACTCGATTACAATGGAATGGAATGGAATGGACTAGAATCCAATGGAATGGAAACAAACAGACTGGAAATGAATGGAATGGAATTGAAAGGAATCCACTAGAGTGTAATGGAATGGAATGGAATGGAATCGCAGGGAATGGAATGGAATGGACTGGAATGGAATGGAACGGAATCAACCCGAGTTGAATAAAATGCAATGGAATAGAATGGAATGGAATGGAACGGAATGGAATGGAGTGGAATGGAATGGAGTGGAATGGAGTGGAATGGAATGGAATGGAATTATCCAGAGTGGCATGGAAGTGAATGGAGTAGAATGGAATGGAATGGAATGGAATCCAAACGATTGGAGTGGAATGGAATGGAATGGAATGGAATGGAGTGGAATGGAATGGAATGGAATGGAGTGGAATGGAATGGAATGGAATGGAATGGAATGGAGTGGAGTGGAATGGAATGGAATGGACGGCAATGGAATGGAATGGAATGGAATGGAATCATCCCGAGTGGAATGGAAAGGAATGGAAAGGAAAGGAGAGGAATGGAATGGAAACGAATAGAGTGGAATGGAATGGAAAGGAATCAACCTGAGTGAAAGGGAATGGAACGGAATGGAATGGAATTGAATGGAATGGAATCAACCCGACTGGAATGAAATAGAATGGAATGCAATGGAATGGAACTGAATGGAATGGAATGGAATGGAATGAAATCAACCCGAGTGGAATAGAATGGAACGGAATGGATGGCAGCGGAATGGAATCAAACCTAGTGGCATGGAAAGGAATGGAATGGAATGGAATGGAGTGGAATGGAATGGAACGGACGGGAAAGGAGTGGAATGGATTGGAACGGACGGGAAAGGAATGGAATGCAATCAAAGGGACTGGAATATAGTGGAATGGAATGGAATGAAATTGAATGTAATGGAATGGAATGGAACGGAATGGAATCCAACCGAGTGGAATGGAATGGAAAGGAATGAAATGAAATGGAATGGAATGGAATCGAATGGAATCGAATGCAATCCAATGGAATCAACCCGAGTAGAAGGGAATGAAATGGAATGGAGTAGAATCAACCCTATTGGAATGGAAAAGAAAAGAATGGAAAGGAGTGGAATGGTATGGAAACAACCCCAGTGGAATGGAATGGAATGGAATGGAATGGAATCAAGTCGAGTGGAATGAAATTGAATGAAATGCAATGGATTGGAATGGAATCAACTTGCGTGGAATGGAATGGAATGGAAAGGAATGGGAGCAACTAGAGTGTAATGAATGGAATGGAATGGGATGGAATGCCATGGAATGGAATCAACCCGAGTGGAATGGAATGGAATGGAATAGAACGTAATGGAACGGAATATAATGGAATGGAATGGAATCATCCCGAGTGGCAGGGAATGCAATGGAATAGAAAGGAATGGAATGAAAAGGAATCCAACCGATGGGAGAGGAATCAAATGCAATGGAATTGAATGGAATGGAATGGAATGGAATGTAGGACAATCGAATGGAATGGAGGGGAATCCTCCCGAGTGGAATGGAATGGAATGGAATGGAATGGAATGGAATGGAATGGAATCAAACTGAGTGAAATGGAATGGAACGGAATGGAATGCAATGGAATGGAATGGAATGGAATCAACCCGAATGCATTGAAATGGAATGGAAGGCAATAGAATGGAAAGAAGTGGAATGAAATGGAATGGAACGAAACGGAGTGGAATCAACCAGAGTGGATGGAAACGGAATGGAATGCAATGGAATGGAATGGAATCACCACGAGTGAAGTGGAAGGGAAAGGAATGGAATGGAATGGAATCGAATGGACTGGATTGGAATCAACCCGAGTGGAAGGAAATGGAATGGAATGCCACGGAGTGCAGTGGAATGGAATGGAATTTAATGGAATGCAATGGAATCAACCCGAGTGGAAGGAAATGGAATGTAATGCCACGGAGTGCAGTGGAATGGAATGGAATGGAATGGAATGCAATGGAATCAACCCGAGTGGAATGAAATGGAATGGAGTGCAATGGAATGCAATGGATTCAACCTGAGGGGAATGTAATGATATGCAATGGAATGGAATGGAAAGCAATGGAATGGAATGCATGGGAATGGAATGGAATGCAATGGAATGGAATGGAATGGAATGGAATGGAATGGAGCCATCCCTAATGGAATGGAATGGAATGGAATGGAATGCAACTAAATGGAATGGAGTCATCCCGAGTTGAATAGAATCAAACGGAATGGAATGGAATGGAATGGAGGGGAATGGAATGGGATCGAACGGAATCAACCCGGGTGGAATAGAAGGGAATGCAATGGAATGGAATGGAATGGAATGGAATGGAATGGAATGGAAAGGAATTTAATAGAATGGAATCAACCCGAGTTAAATGGAAAGGAACGGAATAGAATGGAATGGAATGGAATGGAATGGAATCATCCCGAGTGGAATTGAATGGAATGGAATGGAATGGAATGGAATGGAATGGAATGGAATGGAATGGAATCGAATGCAATGGAATTGAATGGAAAGGAATGTAATGGAATGGAATGGAATGGAAACCACCCGTGGGGAAAGGAATCGAATGGAATGGAATTTAATGGAATGTAATCAACGCTAGTGGAATGGAATAGAATGGAATGGAATGTAATGGAATCAACCCGAGTGGAATGCAATGGAATGGAATGCAATGGAATGGAATGGAATGAAATGGAATCACCCCGAGTGAAATGCAATGGAATGGAATGGAATGGAATGGAATGGTATGGAATGGAATGGAAAGGAATCGAATGGAATGGAATGGAATGCAATGCAATGGAATTGAATCAACCCAAGTGGAATGAAATGGATTGGAATGCAGTGGAATGGAACGGAATCAACCCGAGGGGAATGCAATGGAATGGAATGGAATGGAATGGAATGGAATGGAAAGGAAATTAGTGGAATGGAATGAAATCAAACCACGTGGAATGGAATGGAAAGGGAAGGAATGGAATAGAATGGAATGGAATGGAATGGAATGGAATGGAATGGAATGGAATGGAATGGAATGGAATGGATCAACCAGAATGCAATGGAATGGAATGGCATGGAATGGAATGGAATGGAATGGAGTGGAATGGAAACAACCCGAGTTCAATGGAATGGAATGGAATGGAATGGAATGCAATGAAATCATCTCGAGTGGAATGGAAAGGAATGGAATAGAATGGAGTGGAAAGCGATGGAATGGAATGGAATCAACCCTAGTGGAATGCAAAGGAATGGAAGGGAAAGGAATGAAGTGGAATGGAATGGAATCAACCCACGTGCAATAGAATGGAATGGAATGGAATGGGATGGGATGGAATGAGATGGGATGGATTAAACCAGATTGGAATGGAATGGAATGAAATGGAATGGAAGGGAATGGAATTAACTCGAGTGGAGTGGAATGGAATGGAATGGAATGGAATGGAATGGAATCAACCTGACCGGAATGGAATGGAATGGAAATGAATGGAAGGGAAAGGAATAGAATGGAATGGAATGGAATGGAATGGAATGGAATGGAATGGAATGGAATGGAATGGAATACATTCGAATGTAATGGACAGCAATAGAATGGAATGGAATGGAATGGAATGGATTGGAATCAAACCCAATGGAATGGAATGGAATGCAATGGAATGGAATGGAATGGAATGGAATGGAGTGGAATGGAAAGGAAAGTAATGGAATTAACCCGAGAAAATGGAATGGAAAGGAATGCAAAGGAATGGAATGGAATTGAATGAAATCAACCCTAGTGTAATGGAATGGAAAGGAATGCAATGGAATGGAATGGAATGGAATGGAATGGAATCAACCCATTGAAATGGAAAGCAACGGAATGCAATGGAATGGAATGGAATGGAATGGAATGGAATGGATTGGAATGGAATGGAATGGAAATCAAGGGAATGGAAAGGAATCAATCCGAATGGATTGCAGTGGAATGGAAAAGAATGGAATGCAATGGAAAGGAATGCAAAGGAATCAAACCACGGGGAATGGAATGGAGTGGAAAGGAATCGGATGAGATGGAATCAAACCGAGTGGAATGGAATGGAATGGAATGGAATGGAATGGAATGGAATGGAATGGAATGGAATGGAATCAACCCGAGAGGAATGAATTGCAATGGAATGGAATGGAATGGAATGGAATGGAAAGGAATGCAATGGAATGGAATGGAAACGAATGGAAAGGTATGGAATCAACGCAAGCGGAATGGAATGGAGTGGAGTGGAAAGAAATGAAATGGAATGGGATGCAATGGAATAGAATAAAGCCGAATAGATTGAAATGGAGAGGAATGGAATCATATAGAATGGAATGGAATGGAATGCAATGGAATGGAATGGAATGGAATGGAAAGGAATGGAATGGGATGCAGTCAACCTGAGTGGAATGCAATGGAATGGCATGGAATTGAATCAACCCGAGTGGATTGAAATGGATTGAAATTGAAATGAATGGAATGGAGTGGAATGGAATGGAATGGAATGGAAGGGAATCAACGCGAGGGAATGGAATGGAATGGAATGGAATGGATTGGAATGGAATACAATGGAATGGAATGGAATGGAATGGAATGGAATGGAATGGAATGGAATGGAATGGAATGGAATGGATTGGAAAGTAATGGAATGGAATCAACCCGAGGGGAATGGAATGAAATGGAATGGAATGGAAGCAACCCGAGTGGAATGGAAAAGAAAGGAATGGAAAGGATTCGAATGGAATGCAAACAACCTCAATGTAGTGAAATGGAATGGAATGGAAAGGAATGGAATGGACTGGAATGGTAAGGAATCAAGTCGAGTGGAATGGAATGGAATGCAATGAAATGGATTGGAATGGAAAAACCTGAGGGGAATGGAAGGGATTGGAATGCAATGGAATGGAACAGAATGGAATGGAATCAACTCGAGTGTAATGGAAGAGACTGGAATGCAATGGAATGGAAACCAACAGACTGGAATGGAATGGAATGGCATGGAATGGAATCCACTCGAGTGTAATGGAATGGAATGGAATCGAATGGATTGGAATGGAATGGAACGGACTGGAATGGAATGGAATCATCCCGAGTGGAAGGGAAAGCAATGGAATGGAACGGAATGGAATGGTATGGAGTGGACTGGAATGGAATGGAATCATCCCGAGTGGAATGGAAGTGATTGGAGTCGAATGGAATGGAATGGAAGGGAATTCAGACAATTGGAGAGGAATGGAGTGGAATGGAATGGAATGGAAGGCAATGCAATTGAATGGAATGGAATCATCCCGATTGGAATGGAATGGAATGGAATGGAATGGAATCACCACGAGTGAAATGCAATGGAATGGATGGGAATGGAATGCAATGGAATGGAATCAACCCGAGCGGAATAGAATGGATTGGAATGGAATGCAGTGGAATAGAATGAAACCGAGTGGAATGAAACCGAGTGTAATGGAACGGAATGGAATGGAATGGAATGCAATGGAATGGAATCAAACGTAGTGGAATACAAGGGAATGGCATGGAATGGAATTGAATGGAATGCTATGTAATTTAATGGAATACAATCAACACGAGAGGAATGGAGTGGAAAGGAATGGAATGGAATGGAATGGAATGGAATGGAATGGAATGGAATGGAATCAACCAGAGTGGAATGCAATGGAATGGAATGGAATGGAATCAACCCGAGTGAAATGCAGTGGAATGGAAGGGAATGGAATGGAATGGAATGGAATCAACCAGAGTGGAATAGAATGGAATGGAATGGAATGCAGTGGAATAGAATGAAACCGAGTGGAATGAAACCGAGTATAATGGAACGGAATGGAATGGAATGCAATGGAATGGAATCAAACGGAGTGGAATACAACGGAATGGCATGGAATGGAATTAAATGGAATGTAATGTAATTTAATGGAACACAATCAACCCGAGAGGAATGGAGTGGAATGGAATGGAATGGAATGGAATGGAATGGAATGGAATGGAATGGAATGGAAAGGAATGGAATCAACCAGAGTGGAATGCAATGGAATGGAATGGAATGGAATCAACCCGAGCGGATTCGGGTGGATTGGAATTGAAAGGAATGGAATGGAATGGAACGGAATGGAATGGAATGTAACGGAAAATATTGGAATTAACCCGAGTGGAATAGAATGGAAAGGAATGGAAAGGAATGAAATGGATTGGAATGGAATCAACCCGAGTAGAATAGAATGGAATGGAATGGAATGGAATGGAATGGAATGGAATGGAATCAAACCCAATGGAATGGAATGGAATGGAATGGAATGGAACGGAATTTAATGGAATTACACGGAGTGGAATGGAATGGAAAGGAATGGAAAGAATGGAATGGAATGGAATGGAATCAATCCGAGTGTAATGGAATGGAATGGAATGGCATGCAATGGAATGCAATCAACGCAAGCGGAATAGAATGGAATGGAATGGAATGGATTGGAATGCAATGGAATGTGATGGAATGGAACGGAATCAACCCGAGTGGATTGGAATGTAGAGGAATGAAAGGGAATGGAATGGAATGGAATGGAATGGAATTGAATGGAATGGAATGCAATGGAATGCAATGCAATGCAATCAACCAGAGTGGAATGCAATGGAATGGAATCGAATGGAATCAACTCGAGTGGAATGGGGTTGATTGGAATTGAAAGGAAGGGAAAGGAGTGGAATGGAATGGAATGGAAAGGAATGGAATGGAATGGAATGCAATCAACGCCAGTGGAATGGAATGGAATGGAATGGAATGGAACGGAATCAAGACGCATGGAATGGAATGGAGTGCAATGGAATGGATTGGAATGGAATTAAACTGCGTGGAATGGAATGGAATGGAATGGAACGGAATCAACCCGAGTGGAATGGAATGGAACAGAAGTGACTGCAATGGAATGGAATGGAATGAAATTGACTGGAATGGAATGGAACGCAATGGAATGGAATGGAATGAAAAGGAATGCAATGCAATGGAATGGAATCAACCCGAGTGGAATGGAATCAAATGGAATGTAATGGAATGAAAAGGAATGCAATGCAATGGAATGCAATCAACCCGAGTGGAAAGGAATGGAATGGAATAGATTAGAATGGAAAGGAATGGAATCATCTCGATAGGAATGGAATGGAATGGAGTGAAATGGAATGGAATGGAAGGGAATCATCCCGAGTGGAATCGAACAGAATGGAATGGAATGGAATGCAGTGGAAAGGAATGGGATGGAATGGAATCAACCCGGGCGGAATAGAATGGAATTCAATGGAATGGAATGGAATGGAATGGAATGGAATGGAATGGAATGGAATGGAATGGAATGGAATGGAATCAACGCAAGTGAAAAAGAAAGGAATGGAAAAGAATGGAATGGAATGGAAAGGAATGGAATGATATGGAATAGAATAATCCCGAGTGTAATGGAATGGAATGGAACGGAAGGTAACGGAATGGAATGGAATCAACTCGAGTGGAGAGCCATGGAATGGAATGGAAAGGAATGGAATTGAATGGAATGGAATCAACCCACGTGGAATGGAAATGAATGGAATGGAATGGAACGGGATAGAATGGGATGGAATGGAATCAAACCGAGTGGAATGGAAGGGAATGGAATGGGATGGAATGGGAAGGAATGGAATGGAACGGAATGGAATGGAATGGAATGGAATGGAATGGAATCACCCCGAGTGAAATGTAATGGAACGGAATAGAACAGAATGGAATGGAGTGGAATATAATGGAATGGAATGGAATCATCCCGATTGGAATGGAATGGAAATCAATGCAATGGAATGGAATGGAGTGGAATGGAATGGAATGGAATGGAATTGAATGGAAGCAACCCGAATGGAATGTAATGGAATGGAATGAAATGGAATGGATTCAAACCGATTGGAATGGAATGGAATGGAATGGAATGGAATGGAATGGAATGGAATCAACGCTAGTGGAATGGAATACAATGGAATGGAATGGAATGCAATCAACCAGAGTGGAAAGGAATGGAATGGAATGGAATGGAATGGAACGGAATGGAATGGAATGGAGTGAACACGAGTGGAATAGAATAGAAAGGAATGGAAAGGAATGGAATGGAAAGTAATCAAGTCGAGTGGAATGGAATGGAAAAGAATGGAAAGGAATGGAATGGAAAGTAATCAAGTCGAGTGGAATGGAATGGAATGGAAGGGAATTGAATGGAATGGAATGGAATGCAATGGATAGGAGTGGAAAGGAAAGGATTGGAATGGAATGGAATCAACCTGAGTGGAATGGAATGGAAGGGAATGGAATGGAATGGAATGGAATGGTATGGAAACAAAGCGAGAGGAATGGAATGGAATGGAATGGAAGGGAATGCAATGGAATGGAATGGAATGGAGTGGTATCAACCCGAGTGGATTTGAATGGCATGGAGTGGAATGGAATGCAATGGAATGGAATGGAAGATAGTCAACGGGAATGGAATGACATAGAAATGAACGGAATGGAACGGAAAGAAATAAACACGAATGGTATGGAAAGGAATGGAATGGAATGGATTGGAATGGAATGGAATGGAATGGAATGCAATGGAATGGAATGGAATGGAACAAATCCGAGGGGAATGGAATGGAATGGAGTGGAATGGAATGGATTGGAATTGAATGGAATCAACCCGAATGGAATGCAGTGGAATGGAAGAGAATGGAATGGAATGGAATGGAATGAAGTGGAATGGAATGGAATCAACTCGAATGGAATGGAATGGAATGGAATTAAAAGGAACTGAATGTAATGGAATGTAATAGAATTAAATGGAATGGAATGGAGTGGAATAGCAGGGAATGGAATGGAATGGAGTGGAAGGGAATGGAATCAAATCGTGTGGAATGGAAAAGAATGGAATGGAATGGAAAGGAACGGAATCAACCCGAGTGAAATGGAATGGAACGGAATGCAATGGAATGGAATTTAATGGAATGACATGGAATGGAGTGGAATGTAACTGAATCAACCTGAGTGGAAAGGATTGAAATGGAATTCAATGGAATGGAATGAAATCAACCCGAATGGAATGCAATGGAATGGAATGGAATGGAATGGAATGGAATGGAAAGGAATGGAATGGAATGGAATGGAAAAAACCCGAGTGGAAAGGAATAGAACGGAACGAAATACAATGGAATAGAATGGAATGGAATGGAATGGAATGGAATGGAATGGAATGGAATCAGCGAGTGCGGAATGGAATCGAATGCAATGGAATGGATTGCAATGGAATCACCAGGAGTGCAATGGAATGGAATGGAATGGAAAGGAATGGAATGGAATGGAAACAACACGAGTGGAATGGGATTGAATGAAATGGAATGGAATGGAAGGGAAAGGAATGGAATGGAATCAACACGAAACGAATGGAATGGACTGCAAAGGAATGGAATGGAATGAAAAGGAATGCAATGCAATGGAATGGAATGAACCCGAGTGGAATGGAATGGAATGGAATGGAATGGAATGGAATGGAATGGAATCAATCGGAATGGAATCAATCGGAATGGAATGAAATGAAATGGAGTGGAATTGAATGGAATGGAAGGGAATCAACCCGAGTGGAATGGAATGGAATGGAATGGACTGGAACCAACAGGAATGGAACGGAATGGAATGCAAAGAAACAGAATCAGCATGAATGTAATGGAATGGAATGGAATGCAATTGAACGGAACCAAAACGAGTGGAATGGAATGGAATGGAATGAAATGAAATGGAATCACCGGAAATGGAATGCAATGGAATGGAATCATCCCGAGGGGAATGGAATGCAATGGAATGCAATGGAATGGAATGGAATGAATCGAATGGAATCAACCCGAGTGGAATGGAATGGAATAGAATGGATTGGAATGCAATGGAATGGAATGGAATCAATGAGTGTGGACTGGAATGGAATGCAATGGAATGGATTGGAATGGAAACAACACAAGTGTAATGGAATGGAATGGAATGGAATGGAATGGAATGGAATGGAAAGGAATGGAATGGAATGGAAACAACACGAGTGGAATGGGATTGAATGGAATTGAATCGAATGGAATGGAAAGGAATGGAAGGAAATCAACCCGAATAGAATGGAATGGAATGCAATGGGATGGAATGGAATGAAAAGGAATGCAATGGAATGGAATGGAATCAAACCGAGTAGAAAGCAATGGAATGGAATGGAGTGGAATCAACCCGAGTGGAATGGAATAGAAAGCAATGGAAACGAATGCAATGGAATGGAATGCAAACATCCCTAGTGGAATAGAACGGAATGGAATGGAATGGACAAGAATGGAATGGAATGGAATGGAATGGAATGGAAAGGAATATAATGGAATCAACCTGAGTGGAATGAAATGGATTCGAAAGCAATGGAATGCAATGGAATCAACCTGAGTGGAATGAAAAGGAAAGAAATAGAATGGAATGCAAACGAATGGAATGGAATGGAATGCTATGGAATGGAATCAACCAGCGTGGAATGGAATGGAATGGAAAGGAATGGAATTGAAAGGAATCACCCCGAGTGAAATGGAATGGAACGGAATGGAATGGAACGGAATGGAATGGAATCAAAATGAGTGGCATGAAATGGAAAGCAATGGAATGGAATGGAATGGAATGGAATGGCATGGAATGGAAGGGAATGGAATGAAATGGAATGGAATGCACTGGAAAGTAATGGTATCAACCCGAGTGGAATGCAATGGAAAGGAATGGAATGGAATGGAAAGGAATGGAATGGAATGGAATGGAATCAACCCGCGAGAATGGAATGGAATGGAAAGGAATGGAATAGAATGGAATGGAATTCAATGGAATGGAATGGAATCAATCCGACTGGAATGGAATGGAAAGGAGCGGAGTGGGATGGGATAGAATGGAATCAACACGGGTGGAATAAAATAGAATGGAATGGAATCGAATGGTCTGGAATGGAATGGAATGGAATGGAATGGAATGCAGTAGAAAGGAATCAACCCGAATGGAATGGAATGGAATGGAATGGAATGGAATGGAATGGAATGAAATCATTCCGGGGGGAGTGGAAAGAAATGGAATGCAATGGAACAGAAAGCAATGGAATGGAGTGAAATGAACCAGAGAGGAATGCAATGGAATGGAATGGAAAGGAATGAAATGGAATGGAATGGAATCAACCCATGTGGAAGAGAATGGAATGGATTGGAATGGGATGCAATGGGATGGGATGGAATCAACCCGAGTGGAATGGAATGGAATGAAATGGAATGGAATGCAATGGAATGCAATGGAATGGAATGGAATGGAATCAACCCGAGTGGAGTGGAAAGCAATGGAATGGAATGGAATGCAAAGAAATGGAATCATGTAGATTGAAATGCAATGGAATGGAATGGAACGGAACGGAATGGAATGGTATGGACGAGAATCAATCAGAGTGGAATAGAATTGAATGGAATGGAATGCAGTGGAATGAAATGAAACCGAGTGGAAATAAAACGAATGGAATGGAATGGAATGGAATGGAATGGAATGGAATGGAATGGAATGGAATGGAATCAAACGGAGTGGAACTAATGCAATGGAATGGAATGGAATGGAATGGAATGGAATGGAATGGAATTTAGCGGAATGCCATCAACCCGAATGGAATGGACTGGAATGGAATGGAATGGAATCAACCAGACTGGAATGCAATGGAATGGAATGGAATGGAATCAACTTGAGTGGAATGGGGTGGATGGGAATTGAAAGGAATGGAATGGAATGGAATGGAACGGAAAGCAATGGAATTAACCCAGGTGGAATGGAATGCAAAGGAATGGAAAGGAATTCAATGGAATGGAATGGAATCAACACGAGTTGAATGGAATGAAATGGAATTAAATGGAATACAATGGAATGGAATGGAATGGAATGGAATGGAATGGAATGGAATCAAACCCAATGGAATGGAATGGAATGGAATGGAATGGAATGGAATGGAATGGAATGGAACGGAAATTAATGCAATTAACCGGAGTGGGATGGAATGGAAAGGAATAGAAAGAATGGAATGGAATGGAATCAGCCACAGTGTAACGGAATGGTACGGAATGGAATGGAATGCAATGGAATGGAATCAACGCAAGCGGAATAGAACGGAAAGGAATAGAATGGAATGGAATGGAATCAACCCGAGTGGATTGGAATGTAGAGGAATGAAATGGAATGGAATGGAATGGAATGCAATCAACCAGAGAAGAATGCAATGGAACGGAATGGAATGGAATCAACTCGCGTGGAATGGGTTTGATTGGAATTGAAAGGAATGGAATGGAATGCAATGGAATGGAATGCCATGGAATGGAATGGAATGGAATCAATGAGTGTGGACTGGAATGGAATGCAATGGAATGGATTGGAATGGAAAAAACACAAGTGTAATGGAATGGAATGGAATGGAAAGGAAAGGAATGGAACGGAATGGAAACAACACGAGTGGAATGGGATTGAATGGAACTGAATCGAATGGAATGGAAAGGAATGGAAGGAAATCAACCCGAATGGAATGGAATGGAATGCAATGGGATGGGATGGAATGAAAAGGAATGCAATGGAATGGAATGCAATCAAACCGAGCAGAATGCAATGGAATGGAATGGAGTGGAATCAACCCGAGTGGAATGGAATAGAAAGCAATGGAAAGGAATGCAATGGAATGGAATGCAAACATCCCTAGTGGAATAGAACGGAATGGAATGGAATGGAATGGAAAAGAATGGAATGGAATGAAATGGAATGGAATGGAATGGAATGGAATGGAATGGAATAAACCTGAGTGGAATGAAATGGATTCGAAAGCAATGGAATGCAATGGAATCAACCTGAGTGGAATGAAATGGAAAGGAATAGAATGGAATGCAAATGAATGGAATGGAATGGAATGCTATGGAATGGAATCAACCAGCGTGGAATGGAATGGAATGGAAAGGAATGGAATTGAAAGGAATCACCCCGAGTGAAATGGAATGGAACGGAATGGAATGGAATGGAATGGAATGGAATCAACACGAGTGGAATGAAATGGAAAGCAATGGAATGGAATGGAATGGAATGGAATGGAATGGCATGCAATGGAAGGGAATGGAATGAAATGGAATGGAATTAACCCCAGTGAAACGAAATGGAATGGAATGCAATGGAAAGTAATGGTATCAACCCGAGTGGAATGCAATGGAATGGAATGCAAAGGAATGGAATGGAATGGAATGAAATCAACCCGCGTGGAATGGAATGGAATGGAAAGGAATGGAATAGAATGGAATTGAATTTAATGGAATGGAATGGAATCAATCCGACTGGAATGGAATGGAATGGAGCGGGGTGGAATGGGACTGAATGGAATCAACTCGGGTGGAATAAAATAGAATGGAATGGAATCGAATGGACTGCAATGGAATGGAATGGAATGGAATGGAATGGAATGGAATGAAATGGAATTCAGTGGAATGGAATCAACCCGAATGAAATGGAATGGAATGGAATGGAATGGAATGGAATGGAATGGAATGAAATCAATCTGAGGGGAGTGGAAAGAAATGGAATGCAATGGAATGGAAAGCAATGGAAAGGAGTGAAATGAACCAGAGTGGAATGCAATGAAATGGAATGGAAAGGAATGAAATGGAATGGAATGGAAACAACCCATGTGGAATAGAATGGAATGGATTGGAATGGGATGCAATGGAATGGGATGGAATCAACCCGAGTGGAATGGAATGGAATGAAATGGAATGGAATGCAATGGAATGCAATGGAATGGAATAGAATGGAATCAACCCGAGTGGAGTGGAAAGCAATGGAATGGAATGGAATGGAATGGAATGCAAAGAAAGGGGAATCACCTAGATTGAAATGCAATGGAATGCAATGGAACGGAATGGAATGGTATGGACGAGAATCAATCCGAGTGGAATAGAATTGAATGGAATGGAATGCAGTGGAATGAAATGAAGCCGAGTGGAAATAAAACGAATGGAATGGAATGGAATGAAATGGAATGGAATGGAATGGAATCAAACGGAGTGGAACTAATGCAATGGAATGGAATGAAATGGAATGGAAAGGAATGGAATGGAATGGAATGGAATGAAATGGAATGGAATTTAGCGGAATGCAATCAACCCGAATGGACTGGACAGGAATGGAATGAAATGGAATGGAATGGAATTGAATGGAAGCAACCCGAATGGAATGTAATGGAATGGAATGAAATGGAATGGATTCAAACCGATTGGAATGGAATGGAATGGAATGGAATGGAATGGAATGGAATGGAATGGAATCAACTCTAGTGGAATGGAATACAATGGAATGGAATGGAATGCAATCAACCAGAGTGGAAAGGAATGGAATGGAATGGAATGGAATGGAACGGAATGGAATGGAATGGAGTGAACACGAGTGGAATAGAATGGAAAGGAATGGAAAGGAATGGAATGGAAAGTAATCAAGTCGAGTGGAATGGAATGGAAAAGAATGGAAAGGAATGGAATGGAAAGTAATCAAGTCGAGTGGAATGGAATGGAATGGAAGGGAATGGAATGGAATGGAATGGAATGCAATGGATAGGAGTGGAAAGGAAAGGATTGGAATGGAATGGAATCAACCTGAGTGGAATGGAATGGAAGGGAATGGAATGGAATGGAATGGAATGGTATGGAAACAAAGCGAGAGGAATGGAATGGAATGGAATGGAAGGGAATGCAATGGAATGGAATGGAATGGAGTGGTATCAACCCGAGTGGATTTGAATGGCATGGAGTGGAATGGAATGCAATGGAATGGAATGGAAGATAGTCAACGGGAATGGAATGACATAGAAATGAACGGAATGGAACGGAAAGAAATAAACACGAATGGTATGGAAAGGAATGGAATGGAATGGATTGGAATGGAATGGAATGCAATGGAATGGAATGGAACAAATCCGAGGGGAATGGAATGGAATGGAGTGGAATGGAATGGATTGGAATTGAATGGAATCAACCCGAATGGAATGCAGTGGAATGGAAGAGAATGGAATGGAATGAAGTGGAATGGAATGGAATCAACTCGAATGGAATGGAATGGAATGGAATTAAAAGGAATTGAATGTAATGGAATGTAATAGAATTAAATGGAATGGAATGGAGTGGAATAGCAGGGAATGGAATGGAATGGAGTGGAAGGGAATGGAATCAAATCGTGTGGAATGGAAAAGAATGGAATGGAATGGAAAGGAATGGAATCAACCCGAGTGAAATGGAATGGAACGGAATGCAATGGAATGGAATTTAATGGAATGACATGGAATGGAATGGAGTGGAATGGAACTGAATCAACCTGAGTGGAAAGGATTGAAATGGAATTCAATGGAATGGAATGAAATCAACCCGAATGGAATGCAATGGAATGGAATGGAATGGAATGGAATGGAATGGAAAGGAATGGAATGGAATGGAATGGAAAAAACCCGAGTGGAAAGGAATAGAACGGAACGAAATACAATGGAATAGAATGGAATGGAATGGAATGGAATGGAATCAGCGTGTGCGGAATGGAATCGAATGCAATGGAATGGATTGCAATGGAATCACCAGGAGTGCAATGGAATGGAATGGAATGGAAAGGAATGGAATGGAATGGAAACAACACGAGTGGAATGGGATTGAATGAAATGGAATGGAATGGAAGGGAAAGGAATGGAATGGAATCAACACGAAACGAATGGAATGGAATGCAATGGAATGGAATGGAATGAAAAGGAATGCAATGCAATGGAATGGAATGAACCCGAGTGGAATGGAATGGAATGGAATGGAATGCAATGGAATGGAATGGAATCAATCGGAATGGAATCAATCGGAATGGAATGAAATGAAACGGAGTGGATTTGAATGGAATGGAAGGGAATCAACCCGAGTGGAATGGAATGGAATGGAATGGACTGGAACCAACAGGAATGGAATGGAATGGAATGCAAAGAAACAGAATCAGCATGAATGTAATGGAATGGAATGGAATGCAATTGAACG
Source organism: Pan paniscus (assembly GCF_029289425.2). Lineage (NCBI taxonomy): Eukaryota > Metazoa > Chordata > Mammalia > Primates > Hominidae > Pan > Pan paniscus. Next base: position 36,706,304 of record NC_073270.2, read on the forward strand.
GAACCAAAACGAGTGGAATGGAATGGAATGGAATGGAATGAAATGGAATCACCGGGAATGGAATGCAATGGAATGGAATCATCCCGAGGGGAATGGAATGCAATGGAATGCAATGGAATGGAATGGAATGAATCGAATGGAATCAACCCGAGTGGAATGGAATGGAATAGAATGGATTGGAATGCAATGGAATGGAATGGAATCAATGAGTGTGGACTGGATTGGAATGCAATGGAATGGATTGGAATGGAAACAACACAAGTGTAATGGAATGGAATGGAATGGAATGGAAAGGAATGGAATGGAATGGAAACAACACGAGTGGAATGGGATTGAATGGAATTGAATCGAATGGAATGGAAAGGAATGGAAGGAAATCAACCCGAATAGAATGGAATGGAATGCAATGGGATGGAATGGAATGAAAAGGAATGCAATGGAATGGAATGGAATCAAACCGAGTAGAAAGCAATGGAATGGAATGGAGTGGAATCAACCCGAGTGGAATGGAATAGAAAGCAATGGAAACGAATGCAATGGAATGGAATGCAAACATCCCTAGTGGAATAGAACGGAATGGAATGGAATGGACAAGAATGGAATGGAATGGAATGGAAAGGAATATAATGGAATCAACCTGAGTGGAATGAAATGGATTCGAAAGCAATGGAATGCAATGGAATCAACCTGAGTGGAATGAAAAGGAAAGAAATAGAATGGAATGCAAACGAATGGAATGGAATGGAATGCTATGGAATGGAATCAACCAGCGTGGAATGGAATGGAATGGAAAGGAATGGAATTGAAAGGAATCACCCCGAGTGAAATGGAATGGAACGGAATGGAATGGAACGGAATGGAATGGAATGGAATGGAATCAAAATGAGTGGAATGAAATGGAAAGCAATGGAATGGAATGGAATGGCATGGAATGGAAGGGAATGGAATGAAATGGAATGGAATTAACCCCAGTGAAACGAAATGGAATGGAATCCAATGGAATGTAATGGTATTAACCCGAGTGGAATGCAATGGAAATGAATGGAATGGAATGGAAAGGAATGGAATGGAATGGAATGGAATCAACCCGCGAGAATGGAATGGAATGGAAAGGAATGGAATAGAATGGAATGGAATTTAATGGAATGGAATGGAATCAATCCGACTGGAATGGAATGGAAAGGAGCGGAGTGGGATGGGATAGAATGGAATCAACACGGGTGGAATAAAATAGAATGGAATGGAATCGAATGGACTGGAATGGAATGGAATGGAATGGAATGCAGTAGAAAGGAATCAACCCGAATGGAATGGAATGGAATGGAATGGAATGGAATGAAATCATTCCGGGGGGAGTGGAAAGAAATGGAATGCAATGGAACAGAAAGCAATGGAATGGAGTGAAATGAACCAGAGAGGAATGCAATGGAATGGAATGGAAAGGAGTGAAATGGAATGGAATGGAATCAACCCATGTGGAAGAGAATGGAATGGATTGGAATGGGATGCAATGGGATGGGATGGAATCAACCCGAGTGGAATGGAATGGAATGAAATGGAATGGAATGCAATGGAATGCAATGGAATGGAATGGAATGGAAAGAAATGGAAAAAACCCGAGTGGAGTGGAAAGCAATGGAATGGAATGGAATGGAATGGAATGCAAAGAAATGGAATCACGTAGATTGAAATGCAATGGAATGGAATGGAACGGAATGGAATGGTATGGACGAGAATCAATCCGAGTGGAATAGAATTGAATGGAATGGAATGCAGTGGAATGAAATGAAACCGAGTGGAAATAAAACGAATGGAATGGAATGGAATGGAATGGAATGGAATGGAATGGAATGGAATCAAACGGAGTGGAACTAATGCAATGGAATGGAATGAAATGGAATGGAATGGAATGGAATGGAATGGAATGGAATGGAATGGAATTTAGCGGAATGCCATCAACCCGAATGGAATGGACTGGAATGGAATGGAATGGAATCAACCAGACTGGAATGCAATGGAATGGAATGGAATGGAATCAACTTGAGTGGAATGGGGTGGATGAGAATTGAAAGGAATGGAATGGAATGGAATGGAACGGAAAGCAATGGAATTAACCCAGGTGGAATGGAATGCAAAGGAATGGAAAGGAATTCAATGGAATGGAATGGAATCAACACGAGTTGAATGGAATGAAATGGAATTAAATGGAATACAATGGAATGGAATGGAATGGAATGGAATGGAATGGAATCAAACCCAATGGAATGGAATGGAATAGAATGGAATGGAATGGAACGGAAATTAATGCAATTAACCGGAGTGGGATGGAATGGAAAGGAATGGAAAGAATGGAATGGAATGGAATCAGCCAGAGTGTAACGGAATTGTACGGAATGGAATGGAATGCAATGGAATGGAATCAACGCAAGCGGAATAGAACGGAAAGGAATGGAATGGAATGGAATGGAATGGAATCACCCCGAGTGGATTGGAATGTAGAGGAATGAAATGGAATGGAATGGAATGGAATGCAATCAACCAGAGAAGAATGCAATGGAACGGAATGGAATGGAATCAAATCGAGTGGAATGGGTTTGATTGGAATTGAAAGGAATGGAATGGAATGCAATGGAATGGAATGTCATGGAATGGAATGGAATGGAATCAATGAGTGTGGACTGGAATGGAATGCAATGGAATGGATTGGAATGGAAAAAACACAAGTGTAATGGAATGGAATGGAATGGAATGGAAAGGAAAGGAATGGAACGGAATGGAAACAACACGAGTGGAATGGGATTGAATGGAACTGAATCGAATGGAATGGAAAGGAATGGGAGGAAATCAACCAGAATGGAATGGAATGGAATGCAATGGGATGGAATGGAATGAAAAGGAATGCAATGGAAGGGAATGCAATCAAACCGAGCAGAATGCAATGGAATGGAATGGAGTGGAATCAACCCGAGTGGAATGGAATAGAAAGCAATGGAAAGGAATGCAATGGAATGGAATGCAAACATCCCTAGTGGAATAGAACGGAATGGAATGGAATGGAATGGAAAAGAATGGAATGGAATGGAATGGAATGGAATGGAATGGAACGGAATAAACCTGAGTGGAATGAAATGGATTCGAAAGCAATGGAATGCAATGGAATCAACCTGAGTGGAATGAAATGGAAAGGAATAGAATGGAATGCAAATGAATGGAATGGAATGGAATGCTATGGAATGGAATCAACCAGCGTGGAATGGAATGGAATGGAAAGGAATGGAATTGAAAGGAATCACCCCGAGTGAAATGAATGGAATGGAATGGAATGGAATGGAATGGAATGGAATGGAATGGAATCAACACGAGTGGAATGAAATGGAAAGCAATGGAATGGAATGGAATGGAATGGAATGGCATGGAATGGAAGGGAATGGAATGAAATGGAATGGAATTAACCCCAGTGAAACGAAATGGAATGGAATGCAATGGAAAGTAATGGTATCAACACGAGTGGAATGCAATGGAATGGAATGGAATGGAATGGAATCAACCCACGTGGAATGGAATGGAATGGAAAGGAATGGAATAGAATGGAATGGAATTTAATGGAATGGAATGGAATCAATCCGACTGGAATGGAATGGAATGGAGCGGGGTGGAATGGGACTGAATGGAATCAACTCGGGTGGAATAAAATAGAATGGAATGGAATCGAATGGACTGGAATGGAATGGAATGGAATGGAATGGAATGGAATGGAATCACCCCGAGTGAAATGCAATGGAATTGAATGGAATGGAAAGGAATGGAATGGAATGGAATCAACACGAGTGGAATACAATGGAATGGAATGGAAGGCCGTGGAATGAAATGAAACCGGTTGGAATGGAATGAAATGGAATGAAATGGAAGGGAATGGTCTGGAATGGAATGGAATAAAAGGGAGTGGAATATAATGGAAAGGAATGAAATGGAATGGAATGGAATGCAGTCAACTCGAATGGAATGGAATGGAAAGGAATGAAATGGAATGTAATGGAACGGAATAGAATGGAATGGAATGGAATGGAATGGAATGAAATGGAATCAACCCGAGTAGAATGGAATGCAAACGAATGGTAAAGAATCAACCCGATTGGAATGGAAAAGAAAGGAATGGAAAGGAGTGGAATGGAAAGGAAACAACCCATGTGGAATGGAATGGAATGGAATGGAAAGGAATGGAATGCAATGGAATGGAATGAAATCAAGGCGAATCGAATGGAACTGACTGCAATGGAATGGATGGGAATGGAATCTACCTCCGTGGAATGGAATGGAATGGAATGCAATGGAATCAACTCGAGTGGAATGGAATGGACTGGAAAGCAATGGAATGCAATCAAACAGACTGGAAAGGAATGGAATGGAAAGGAATGGAATCAAGTCGAGTGTAATGAATGGAATGGAATGAAATTGAATGGAATGGATTGGAATGGAATGCAATCAACCCGAGTGGAATGGAAAGGAATGGAATGCAAAGGAATGGAAAGGAATGGAATGGAATGGAATAGAATGGAATGGAATGGAATGGAACTGAATGGAGCAGAGTGGAATGGGATTGAATGGAATCAGCTCGGGTGCAATAGAATGGAATGCAATGGAATGGAATGGAAAGGAATGGAATGGAATGGAATCAACACACGTGGAATGGAAATGAATGCAATGGAATGATATGCGATGGAATCAGACGGAATGGGATGGGATGGAATCAACCCGACTGGAATAGAACGGAATGGAATAGGATGGAATAGAATGGAATCAACCCGAGTGGAGTGGAAAGGAATGGAATGGAATGGAATGGAAAGGAATGGAATGGAATGGAATCAACCTGAGTGGAATGGAATGGAATGGAAAAGAATGGAATGGAATGGAATGGAATGGAATGGAATGGAATGGAATGGAATGGAATAGAATGGAATGGAATGGAATCAACACGAGTAGAATGGAATGAAACGGAATGGAACAGAATAAACCGGATTAGAATGGAAAAGAAAGAAATGGAAAGGAGGGGAATGGAATGCAACCATCATCAGTGTAATGGAATGGAATGGATTGGAATAGAAAGCAATGGAATGGAATGGAATCAAGAAGAGTGGAATGGAATTGAATGCAATGGAATGGATTGAAATGGAATCAACCAGCGTGAAATGCAATGGAATGAAATGTAATGGAAAGGAATTGAATGGAGTCAACCCGACAGGAATGGAATATACTGGAAAGGACTGGAATGCAATGGACTGGAATCAAACAGACTCGAATGAAATGGAATGGATTGGAATTGAAAGGAATGGAATCAACTCGAGTGTAATGAATGGAATGGAATGGAATGGAATGGAATGGAATGGAATGGAATCAACGCGATGGGAATGGAATGCAATGTAATGGAACGGAACGGAACGGAACGAAACGAAATGGAATGGAATGGAATGGAATCAACCCTAGTGGAATGGAATGGAAAGCAATGAAATGGAATGGAATGGAGTGGAAGGGAATGGAATGGAACGGAATCGAATGAAATGGAATGGAGTGGAGTGGAATGGAATGGAATGGAATGGAATGGAACGGAACGGAACGGAATGGATTGCATTCCGATTATAATGGAAAAGAAAGGAATGGAAAGGACGGGAATGCAATGGAAACAACACCATTGGAATGGAATGGAATGGAATGGAATGGAAAGGAAAGGAATGGAATGGAACAGAATGGAATCATCCCGAGTGGAATGGAATGGAATGGAATGCAATGCAGAGGAATGCAATCAAACGGAGTGGAATTGAATGGAATGGAATGGATTGGAAGGGAATGGAAAGGAATGGAATGAAATGGAGGGCTATATAATGGTATGGAATGGAATGGAATCGAATGGAATGCAAGGGAATGGAATTTAAAGGAAAACAATCAAGCCAAGTGGAATGGAATGGCATGGAATGGAATAGAATCAACCTGAGTGCAATGGAATGGAATGGAATGGAATGGAATAGAATGGAATGGAAGGGAAAAGACTGGAAAGAAATGGAATGGAATGGAATGGAATCAACCCGACTGGAATGGAATGTAATGGAAAGGAATGGAATGGAATGGAGTGGAATGGTATGGAATGGAACGGAATGGAATGGAATCCAGTCGAGTGTAATGGAAAGGAATGGAATGGAATGGAACGGAATGGAATGAAATGGAATCAAACCCAATGAAATGGAATGGAATGGAATGCAACGGAAAATAATGGAATTTAGCCGAGTGAAATGGAATGGAAAGGAATGGAAGGGAATGGAATGGAATCAACCCTAGTGTAATGGAATGGAATGGAATGGAATGGAATGGAATGGAATGGAATGGAATGGAATGGAATGGAATGGAATGGAATGGAATGGAATCAACCCATTGAAACAGAAAGCAACAGAATGGAATGGAATGGAATGGGATGGAATGGTAAGGAATGGAAAGTATTGGAATGGAAAGGAATCAACCCCAGTGGAATGCAGTGGAAAGGAATGGAATAGAATGCAAAGGAATGGAATGGAATACAATGGAATCAACCCACGTGGAGTCGAGTAGAATATAAAGGAATCAGAAGGGATGGAATCAAACCGAGTGGAATGGAATGGAATGGAAAGCAATGGAATCAGCACGAGAGGAATGGAATGGCATGGAATGGCATGGAATGCAATGGAAAGTAATGGGATGGGATGGAATCAACCCGAGAGGAAGGAAATGCAATGGATTGGAAAGGAATGGAAGGGAATGGAATGGAATGGATGGAATGCAATGCAATGGAATGGAAATGATTGGAAAGGTATGGAATCAATGCAAGCGGAATGGAATGGAATGAAATGGAATGGAATGGAATGGAATGAAATGGAATGGAATGGGATGGAATGGAATGGAATAAAACAGAGTGAATTGGAATGGTAAGGAAAGGAGTGGAATGGAATGGAATGGAATGGAATTTAATGCAAAGGAATGGAAAGGAATGCAGTCAACCAGAGTGTAACGCAATGGAATGGAATGGAATGGAATGGAATCAAACCGAGTGGAATGAAATGGATTGGAAGTGAAAGGAATGGAAGGGAGCGGAATGGAATGTCATGGACTGGAATGCAATGGAATGGAATGGAAGGGAATGAATGCGAGTGGAATGGAAAGGAATGGAATGGAATGGAATGGAATGGAATGGAATCAACCATAGTGCAATAGAATTGAAAGGAATAAAATGGAATGGAATGCAATGGAAAGGAATGCAGTGGCATGGAATCAACCTGAGTGAAAAAGAATGGAATGGAATGGAATGGAATGCAATGGAATGGAATGGAATGGAATGGAATGGAATGGAATCAACGCGAGTGGAATGAAATGGAATGGAAGGCAATGGAATGGAATGGAAGGGAATGAAATGAAATCGAATGGAATGAAATGGAATGGAGTGGAATCAACCCGAGTGGAATCAAATGGAATGCAATGCAATGGAATGGAATGGAATCACCCCAAGTGAAATGGAATGGAACGGAATGGAATGGAATGGAATGGAACGGAATGGAATGGAATGCAATGTAATGGAATGGAGTCACCCCGAGTGAAATGGAATGGAACCGAATGGAATGCAATGGAATGCAATGGAATGGAATGGAATGGAATCAAAGCGAGTGGAATGGAATCAATGGAAAGGAATGGAATGGAATGGAATGGAATGGAATGGAATCAACGCGAGTGGAATTGAATGAATGGAAAGGAATGGAATGGAATGGAATGGAATGGAATGGAATAAAGCCGAGTGAATTGGAAAGGAGAGGAAAGGAGTGGAATGGAATGGAATGGAATGGAATGGAGTGGAATGGAAAGGAACGGAATGGAATGCAATCAACCAGAGTGGAAAGCAATGGAATGGAATGGAACGGAATGGAATCGAAGGGAATGGAATGGAATGGACTGGAATGGAATGGAATTGAATGGAAACAACCCGAGTGCAATAGAAAGCAATGGAATGGAATGGAATGGAATGGAATGGAATGGAATGGAATGGAATGGAATGGAGTGGAATGGAATGGAATGGAATGCAGTTCAATGGAATGGAATGGAATGGAATTACCCAGAGAGGAATAGAAGTGAATGGAGTAGAATGGAATGAAATCGAATGGAATCCAACCGATTGGAGTGGAATGGAATGGAAGGCCATGGAATGGAATGGAATGGAATCATCCCGAGTGGAATGGGAAGGAATAGAATGGAATGGAAAGGAATGGAATGGAAACGAATGGAATGGAATGGAATGGAATAGAATGGAATGGAATCAACCTGAGTGAAATGGAATGGAACGGAATGGAATGGAATGGAATGGAATGGAACGGAATGGAATGTAACGGAATGGAATGGAATGGAATGGAAGGGAATGGAATGGAATCAACCCGACTAGAATGAAATAGAATGGAATGCAATGCAATGGAATGGAATGGAATGGAATGGAATGGAATGGAATGGAATGGAAAGGAATGAAATCAACCCGAGTGGAATAGAATGGAATGGAATGGAAGGCAGTGGAATGGAATCAAACCGGGAGGAATGGAATGGAATGGAATGGAAGCGAATGGAATGGAATGGAATCAAAGAGAGTGGAATATAGTGGAATGGAATGGAATGGAATGCAATGCAATGGAATGGAATGGAATGCAATGGAATGGAATGGAATGGAATGGAATGCAATGGAATGGAATGGAATGGAATGCAATGCAATGGAATGGAATGGAATGGAATGGAATGCAATGGAATGGAATGGAATGGAATGGAATGGAATGGAATGGAATGCAATGGAATGGAATGGAATGGAATGGAATGGAATGGAATGGAATGGAATCAAACCAAGTGGAAAGGAATGGAAAGGAATGAAATGGAATGGAATGGAATGGAATCGAATCGAATGCAATGCAATGGACTGAACCAGAGTAGAAAGGAATGAAATGGAATGGAGCAGAATCAACCCTATTGGAATGGGAAAGAAATGAATGGAAAGGAGTGGAATGGAATGGAAACAACCCAAGTGGAATGGAATGGAATGGAATGGAAAGGAATGGAATGGAATGGAGTGCAATGGAATCAAGGCCAGTGGAATGAAATTGAATGAAATGCAATGGATTGGAATGCAATCAACTTGCGTGGAATGGAATGGAATGGAATGGAATCAACTCGAGTGGAATGGAATGGAATGGAATGGAACGGAACGCCATGGAATGGAATGAAACACACTGGAATGGAATGGAATGCAATGGACAGGAATGGAAGCAACTCGAGTGAAATGAATGGAATGGAATGGAATGGATTCAACCACAGTGTAATGGAATGGAATGGAATGGATTCAACCCCAGTGTAATGGAATGGAATGGAATGCATTGGAATGGAATGGAATGGAATGGAATGGAATGGAACGGAATATAATGCAATGGAATGAACTGGAATGGAATGGAATCATCCCGAGTAGCAGGGAATGGAATGGAATAGAAAGGAATGGAATGGAATAGAAAGGAATGGAATGGAAAGGAATCCAACCAATTGGAGAGGAATGCAAGGGAATCAACGCGAGTGGAATGGAATGGAATGGAATGGAATCAACCCTATGGGAATGGACTGGAAATGAATAAAATGAAATGGAATGCAATGGAATGGAATGGAATGGAATGGATAGGAATGGAATGCAATGGAATGGAATGGGATGGAATGGAATCAACCCGAGAGGAAGGAAATGCAGTGGAATGGAAAGGAATGGAATGGAATGCAATGGAATGCAATGGAATGGAATGGATGGAATGCAATGCAATGGAATGGAAACGATTGGAAAGGTATGGAATCAATGCAAGCGGAATGGAATGGAATGGAAAGGAATGAAATGGAATGGAATGGGATGGAACGGAATGGAATGAAACAGAGTGAATTGGAATGGAGAGGAAAGGAGTGGAATGGAATGGAATGGAATGGAATGGAATAGAATGGAATGCAAAGGAATGGAACGGAATGCAATCAACCAGATTGAAACGCAATGGAATGCAATGGAATGCAATGGAATCAACCCGAGTTTAATGAAATGGATTGGAAGTGAAAGGAATGGAATGGAGCGGAATGCAATGGAATGCAATGCAATGGAATGGAATGGAAGGGAATGAATGCAAGTGGAATGGAATGGAATGGAATGGAATGGAATCAACCCTAGTAAAATGGAATGGAAAGGAATAAAATGGAATGGAATGCAATGGAATGGAATGGAATGGAATGGAATGGAATGGAATGGAATGCAATGGAATCAATCTGAGTGAAATGGAGTGGAACGGAATGGAATGGAATGGAATCAAGGGGAGTGGAATGAAATGGAATGGAAGGCAATGGAATGGAATGGAATGGAATGAAATGGAATGGAATGGAATAAAATGGAATGGAATGGGATGAAATGGAATGGAGTGGAAACAACCCTAGTGAAATGGAATGGAAAGGAATAAAATGGAATGGAATGCAATGGAATGGAGTGGAATGGAATGGAATGGAATCAATCTGAGTGAAATGGATTGGAACGGAATGGAATGGAATGGAATGGAATCAACGTGAGTAGAATGAAATGGAATGGAAGGCAATGGAGTGGAATGGAATGGAATGGAATGGAATGGAATGGAATGGAATGGAATGAAATGGAATGGAGTGGAATCAACCCGAGTGGAATGAAATGGAATGCCATGCAATGGAATGGAATGGAATCACCCCGAGTGAAATTGAATGGAACGGAATGGAATGGAATGGAACGGAAAGGAATGGAATGAATAGTAATGGAATGGAATGAATAGTAATGGAATGGAATCACCCCGAGTGAAACGGAATGGTACCGAATGGAATGCAATGGAATGGAATGGAATGGAATCAACGCGAGTTGAATGGAATGAATGGAAAGGAATGGAATGGAATGGAATGGAATGGAATGGAATCAACGAGAGTAGAACGGAATGAATGGAAAGGAATCGAACGGAATGGAATGGGATGGAATGGAATGGAATAAAACCGAGGGAATTGGAATGGAGAGGAAAAGAGTGGAATGGAATGGAATGGAATGCAATGGAATGGAATGCAATCAACCAGATTTGAATGCAATGGAATGCAATGGAATGGAATGGAATCAACCCAAGTGGAATGTAAAGGATTGGAAGTGAAAGGAATGGAATGGAGCGCAATGGAACGGAATGGAATGGAATGGAAAGGAATACAACGGAATCAATGCGAGTGGAACGGAATGGAATGGAATGGAATGGAATGGAATGGAATCAACCCTAGTGGAATGGAATGGAAAGGAATAAAATGGAATGGAATGCAATGGAATGGAATGGAATGGAATGGAATGGGATGGAATGGAATGGAATCAACCTGAGTGAAATGGAATGGAACGGAATGGAATGAAGTGGAATTGAATGGAATCAACGCGAGTGGAATGAAATGGAGTGGAAGGCAATGGAATGGAATGGAATGGAATGAAATGGAATGGAATGGAATGAAATGGAATGTAGTGGAAACAACCGGAATGGAATGAAATGGAGTGCAATGCAATGGAATGGAATGGAATGACCCCGAGTGAAATGGAATGGAGCGGAATGGAATGGAATGGAAAGGAATGGAATGGAATGCAATGTAATGGAATGGAATCACCCCAAGTGAAATGGAATGGAACCGAATGGAATGCAATGGAATGGAATGGATTGGAATCAACGCGAGTGGAAAGGAATGAATGGAAAGGAATGGAATGGAATCAACGCTAGTGGAATGGAATGGAAAGGAATAAAATAGAATGGAATGCAGTGGAATGGAATGGAATGGAATGGAATCAACCTGAGTGAAATGGAATGGAACGGAATGCAATGGAATGGAATTGAAGCGAATCAATGCGAGTGGAATGGAATAAATGGAAAGGAATGGAATGGAATGGGATGGAATGCAGTGGAATAAAACCGAGTGAATTGGAATGCAGAGGAAAGGAGTGGAATGGAATGGAATGAAATGGAATAGAAGGGAATGGAATGGAATGGAAGGGAATGGAATGGAATGCAATCAACCAGAGTGGAACGCAATGGAATGCAATGGAATCAAACCGAGTGGAATGAAATGTAATGGAAGGCAATGGAATGGAATGGAATGGAATGGAATGGAATGGAATGGAATGGAATCAACCCTAGTGGAATGGAATGGAAAGGAATAAAATGGAATGGAATGGAATGGAATGGAATGGAATGGACTGGAATGGAATCAACCTGAGTGAAATGGAATGGAACGGAATGGAATGGAATGGAATTGAATGGAATCAACGCTAGTGGAATGAAATGGAATGGAAGGCAATGGAATGCAATGGAATGGAATAAAATGGAAAGGAATGGAATGGAATCAACCCGATTGCAATGAAATGGAATGGAATTCAATGGAATGGAAAAGAATCACCCCGAGTGAAATGGAATGGAACGGATCGGAATGGAATGGAACGGAATGTAATGGAATGCCAAGGAATGGAATGGAATCACGCCGAGTGAAATGGAATGGAACCGAATGGAATGCAATGGAATGTAACCGAATGGAATGCAATGGAATGGAATGGAATGGAATGGAATGGAATCAACGCGAGTGGAATGGAATGAATGGAAAGGAATGGAATGGAATGGAATGGAATGGAATCAACGCGAGTGGAATGGAATGAATGGAAAGGAATGGAATGGATTTGAATGGAAAGGAATGGAATGGAATCACCTCGAGTGGAATGGAATGGAAAGGAATGAAATGCAATGGAATGGAATGGAAAGGAATGAAATCCAATGGAATGGAATGGAATGGAATGGAATGGAATCGAATGGAATCGAATGGAATCAACCCGAGTACAATGCAATGCAATGGAATGGAACGGAATCAACCCGATTGGAAGGGTAAAGAAAGGAATGGAAAGGGCTGGAATGGAACGGAAACAACCCCAGTGGAATGGAATGGAATGGAGCGGAAAGGAATGGAATGGAATGGAATGGAATCAAGGCGAGTGGAATGCAATTGTATGCAATGGAATGGATTGTAATGGAATCAACCTGCGTGGAATGGAATGGAATGGAATGGAATGGAATGGAATGGAATCAACACGAGTGAAATGAAATTGAATGGAAGCCAATGGAATGGAATGAAATGGAATGAAAAGGAATGGAATGGTACGGACTGGAATCAACCCGAGTGGAATGAAACGGAATGGAATGGAATGGAATGGAATGGAATCACCCCGAGTGAAATGTAATGGAACGGAATGGAACGGAATCAACCAGACTGGAATGGAAAAGAAAGGAAAGGAAAGGAATGGAATGGAAAGGAAACTACCCCAGTGAAATGGAATGGAAAGGAATGCAATGGAATGGACTGGAATGGAATGGAATCAACTCGATTATAATGGAATGGAATGGAATGGACTAGAATCCAATGGAATGGAAACAAACAGACTGGAAATGAATGGAATGGAATTGAAAGGAATCCACTAGAGTGTAATGGAATGGAATGGAATGGAATCGCAGGGAATGGAATGGAATGGACTGGAATGGAATGGAACGGAATCAACCCGAGTTGAATAAAATGCAATGGAATAGAATGGAATGGAATGGAACGGAATGGAATGGAGTGGAATGGAATGGAGTGGAATGGAATGGAATGGAATGGAATGGAATTATCCAGAGTGGCATGGAAGTGAATGGAGTAGAATGGAATGGAATGGAATGGAATCCAAACGATTGGAGTGGAATGGAATGGAATGGAATGGAATGGAGTGGAATGTAATGGAATGGAATGGAATGGAATGGAGTGGAATGGAATGGAATGGAATGGAATGGAGTGGAGTGGAATGGAATGGAATGGACGGCAATGGAATGGAATGGAATGGAATGGAATCATCCCGAGTGGAATGGAAAGGAATGGAAAGGAAAGGAGAGGAATGGAATGGAAACGAACAGAGTGGAATGGAATGGAAAGGAATCAACCTGAGTGAAAGGGAATGGAACGGAATGGAATGGAATTGAATGGAATGGAATCAACCCGACTGGAATGAAATAGAATGGAATGCAATGGAATGGAACTGAATGGAATGGAATGGAATGGAATGAAATCAACCCGAGTGGAAGAGAATGGAACGGAATGGATGGCAGCGGAATGGAATCAAACCTAGTGGAATGGAAAGGAGTGGAATGGAAAGGAATGGAATGGAATGGAATGGAGTGGAATGGAATGGAACGGACGGGAAAGGAGTGGAATGGATTGGAACGGACGGGAAAGGAATGGAATGCAATCAAAGGGACTGGAATATAGTGGAATGGAATGGAATGAAATTGAATGTAATGGAATGGAATGGAATGGAATGGAATCCAACCGAGTGGAATGGAATGGAAAGGAATGAAATGGAATGGAATGGAATGGAATCGAATGGAATCGAATGCAATCCAATGGAATCAACCCGAGTAGAAGGGAATGAAATGGAATGGAGCAGAATCAACCCTATTGGAATGGAAAAGAAAAGAATGGAAAGGAGTGGAATGGTATGGAAACAACCCCAGTGGAATGGAATGGAATGGAATGGAATGGAATGGAATGGAATGGAATCAAGTCGAGTGGAATGAAATTGAATGAAATGCAATGGATTGGAATGGAATCAACTTGCGTGGAATGGAATGGAATGGAAAGGAATGGGAGCAACTAGAGTGTAATGAATGGAATGGAATGGGATGGAATGCCATGGAATGGAATCAACCCGAGTGGAATGGAATGGAATGGAATAGAACGTAATGGAACGGAATATAATGGAATGGAATGGAATCATCCCGAGTGGCAGGGAATGCAATGGAATAGAAAGGAATGGAATGAAAAGGAATCCAACCGATGGGAGAGGAATCAAATGCAATGGAATTGAATGGAATGGAATGGAATGGAATGTAGGACAATCGAATGGAATGGAGGGGAATCCTCCCGAGTGGAATGGAATGGAATGGAATGGAATGGAATGGAATGGAATGGAATGGAATCAAACTGAGTGAAATGGAATGGAACGGAATGGAATGCAATGGAATGGAATGGAATGGAATCAACCCGAATGCATTGAAATGGAATGGAAGGCAATAGAATGGAAAGAAGTGGAATGAAATGGAATGGAACGAAACGGAGTGGAATCAACCAGAGTGGATGGAAACGGAATGGAATGCAATGGAATGGAATGGAATCACCACGAGTGAAGTGGAAGGGAAAGGAATGGAATGGAATGGAATCGAATGGACTGGATTGGAATCAACCCGAGTGGAAGGAAATGGAATGGAATGCCACGGAGTGCAGTGGAATGGAATGGAATTTAATGGAATGCAATGGAATCAACCCGAGTGGAAGGAAATGGAATGTAATGCCACGGAGTGCAGTGGAATGGAATGAAATGGAATGGAATGGAATGCAATGGAATCAACCCGAGTGGAATGAAATGGAATGGAGGGCAATAGAATGCAATGGATTCAACCTGAGGGGAATGTAATGGTATGCAATGGAATGGAATGGAAAGCAATGGAATGGAATGGATGGGAATGGAATGGAATGGAATGGAATGGAATGGAATGGAATGGAATGGAGCCATCCCTAATGGAATGGAATGGAATGGAATGGAATGCAACTAAATGGAATGGAGTCATCCCGAGTTGAATAGAATCAAACGGAATGGAATGGAATGGAATGGAGGGGAATGGAATGGGATCGAACGGAATCAACCCGGGTGGAATAGAATGGAATGCAATGGAATGGAATGGAATGGAATGGAATGGAATGGAATGGAATGGAATGGAATGGAAAGGAATTTAATAGAATGGAATCAACCCGAGTTAAATGGAAAGGAACGGAATAGAATGGAATGGAATGGAATGGAATGGAATCATCCCGAGTGGAATTGAATGGAATGGAATGGAATGGAATGGAATGGAATGGAATGGAATGGAATGGAATGGAATGGAATCGAATGCAATGGAATTGAATGGAAAGGAATGTAATGGAATGGAATGGAATGGAAACCACCCGTGGGGAATGGAATCGAATGGAATGGAATTTAATGGAATGTAATCAACGCTAGTGGAATGGAATAGAATGGAATGGAATGTAATGGAATCAACCCGTGTGGAATGCAATGGAATGGAATGCAATGGAATGGAATGGAATGAAATGGAATCACCCCGAGTGAAATGCAATGGAATGGAATGGTATGGAATGGAATGGAAAGGAATCGAATGGAATGGAATGGAATGCAATGCAATGGAATTGAATCAACCCAAGTGGAATGAAATGGATTGGAATGCAGTGGAATGGAACGGAAACAACCCGAGGGGAATGCAATGGAATGGAATGGAATGGAATGGAATGGAATGGAATGGAAAGGAAATTAGTGGAATGGAATGAAATCAAACCACGTGGAATGGAATGGAAAGGGAAGGAATGGAATAGAATGGAATGGAATGGAATGGAATGGAATGGAATGGAATGGAATGGATCAACCAGAATGCAATGGAATGGAATGGCATGGAATGGAATGGAATGGAATGGAGTGGAATGGAAACAACCCGAGTTCAATGGAATGGAATCGAATGGAATGGAATGGAATGAAATCATCTCGAGTGGAATGGAAAGGAATGGAATAGAATGGAGTGGAAAGCGATGGAATGGAATGGAATCAACCCTAGTGGAATGCAAAGGAATGGAAGGGAAAGGAATGAAGTGGAATGGAATGGAATCAACCCACGTGCAATAGAATGGAATGGAATGGAATGGGATGGGATGGAATGAGATGGGATGGATTAAACCAGATTGGAATGGAATGGAATGAAATGGAATGGAAGGGAATGGAATTAACTCGAGTGGAGTGGAATGGAATGGAATGGAATGGAATGGAATGGAATGGAATGGAATCAACCCGACCGGAATGGAATGGAATGGAAATGAATGGAAGGGAAAGGAATAGAATGGAATGGAATGGAATGGAATGGAATGGAATGGAATGGAATGGAATGGAATACATTCGAATGTAATGGAAAGCAATAGAATGGAATCGAATGGAATGGAATGGAATGGAATGGAATGGAATCAAACCCAATGGAATGGAATGGAATGCAATGGAATGGAATGGAATGGAATGGAATGGAATGGAATGGAATGGAGTGGAATGGAAAGGAAAGTAATGGAATTAACCCGAGAAAATGGAATGGAAAGGAATGCAAAGGAATGGAATGGAATTGAATGAAATCAACCCTAGTGTAATGGAATGGAAAGGAATGCAATGGAATGGAATGGAATGGAATGGAATGGAATGGAATCAACCCATTGAAATGGAAAGCAACGGAATGCAATGGAATGGAATGGAATGGAATGGAATGGAATGGATTGGAATGGAATGGAATGGAAAACAAGGGAATGGAAAGGAATCAATCCGAATGGATTGCAGTGGAATGGAAAAGAATGGAATGCAATGGAAAGAAATGCAAAGGAATCAAACCACGGGGAATGGAATGGAGTGGAAAGGAATCGGATGAGATGGAATCAAACCGAGTGGAATGGAATGGAATGGAATGGAATGGAATGGAATGGAATGGAAAGGAATCAACCCGAGAGGAATGAATTGCAATGGAATGGAATGGAATGGAATGGAATGGAAAGGAATGCAATGGAATGGAATGGAAACGAATGGAAAGGTATGGAATCAACGCAAGCGGAATGGAATGGAGTGGAGTGGAAAGAAATGAAATGGAATGGGATGCAATGGAATAGAATAAAGCCGAATAGATTGAAATGGAGAGGAATGGAATCATATAGAATGGAATGGAAAGGAATGCAATGGAATGGAATGGAATGGAATGGAAAGGAATGGAATGGGATGCAGTCAACCTGAGTGGAATGCAATGGAATGGCATGGAATTGAATCAACCCGAGTGGAATGAAATGGATTGAAATTGAAATGAATGGAATGGAGTGGAATGGAATGGAATGGAATGGAAGGGAATCAACGCGAGGGAATGGAATGGAATGGAATGGAATGGAATGGAATGGATTGGAATGGAATACAATGGAATGGAATGGAATGGAATGGAATGGAATGGAATGGAATGGAATGGAATGGATTGGAAAGTAATGGAATGGAATCAACCCGAGGGGAATGGAATGAAATGGAATGGAATGGAAGCAACCCGAGTGGAATGGAAAAGAAAGGAATGGAAAGGATTCGAATGGAATGCAAACAACCTCAATGTAGTGAAATGGAATGGAATGGAAAGGAATGGAATGGACTGGAATGGTAAGGAATCAAGTCGAGTGGAATGGAATGGAATGCAATGAAATGGATTGGAATGGAAAAACCTGAGGGGAATGGAAGGGATTGGAATGCAATGGAATGGAACAGAATGGAATGGAATCAACTCGAGTGTAATGGAAGAGACTGGAATGCAATGGAATGGAAACCAACAGACTGGAATGGAATGGAATGGCATGGAATGGAATCCACTCGAGTGTAATGGAATGGAATGGAATCGAATGGATTGGAATGGAATGGAACGGACTGGAATGGAATGGAATCATCCCGAGTGGAAGGGAAAGCAATGGAATGGAACGGAATGGAATGGTATGGAGTGGACTGGAATGGAATGGAATCATCCCGAGTGGAATGGAAGTGATTGGAGTCGAATGGAATGGAATGGAAGGGAATTCAGACAATTGGAGAGGAATGGAGTGGAATGGAATGGAATGGAAGGCAATGCAATTGAATGGAATGGAATCATCCCGATTGGAATGGAATGGAATGGAATGGAATGGAATCACCACGAGTGAAATGCAATGGAATGGATGGGAATGGAATGCAATGGAATGGAATCAACCCGAGCGGAATAGAATGGATTGGAATGGAATGCAGTGGAATAGAATGAAACCGAGTGGAATGAAACCGAGTGTAATGGAACGGAATGGAATGGAATGCAATGGAATGGAATCAAACGTAGTGGAATACAAGGGAATGGCATGGAATGGAATTGAATGGAATGCTATGTAATTTAATGGAATACAATCAACACGAGAGGAATGGAGTGGAAAGGAATGGAATGGAATGGAATGGAATGGAATGGAATGGAATGGAATCAACCAGAGTGGAATGCAATGGAATGGAATGGAATGGAATCAACCCGAGTGAAATGCAGTGGAATGGAAGGGAATGGAATGGAATGGAATGGAATCAACCAGAGTGGAATAGAATGGAATGGAATGGAATGCAGTGGAATAGAATGAAACCGAGTGGAATGAAACCGAGTATAATGGAACGGAATGGAATGGAATGCAATGGAATGGAATCAAACGGAGTGGAATACAACGGAATGGCATGGAATGGAATTAAATGGAATGTAATGTAATTTAATGGAACACAATCAACCCGAGAGGAATGGAGTGGAATGGAATGGAATGGAATGGAATGGAATGGAATGGAATGGAAAGGAATGGAATCAACCAGAGTGGAATGCAATGGAATGGAATGGAATGGAATCAACCCGAGCGGACTCGGGTGGATTGGAATTGAAAGGAATGGAATGGAATGGAACGGAATGGAATGGAATGTAACGGAAAATATTGGAATTAACCCGAGTGGAATAGAATGGAAAGGAATGGAAAGGAATGAAATGGATTGGAACGGAATCAACCCGAGTAGAATAGAATGGAATGGAATGGAATGGAATGGAATGGAATGGAATGGAATGGAATCAAACCCAATGGAATGGAATGGAATGGAATGGAATGGAACGGAATTTAATGGAATTACACGGAGTGGAATGGAATGGAAAGGAATGGAAAGAATGGAATGGAATGGAATGGAATCAATCCGAGTGTAATGGAATGGAATGGAATGGCATGCAATGGAATGCAATCAACGCAAGCGGAATAGAATGGAATGGAATGGAATGGAATGGAATGCAATGGAATGGGATGGAATGGAACGGAATCAACCCGAGTGGATTGGAATGTAGAGGAATGAAAGGGAATGGAATGGAATGGAATGGAATGGAATGGAATGGAATGGAATGCAATGCAATGCAATCAACCAGAGTGGAATGCAATGGAATGGAATCGAATGGAATCAACTCGAGTGGAATGGGGTTGATTGGAATTGAAAGGAAGGGAAAGGAGTGGAATGGAATGGAATGGAAAGGAATGGAATGGAATGGAATGCAATCAACGCCAGTGGAATGGAATGGAATGGAATGGAATGGAACGGAATCAAGACGCATGGAATGGAATGGAGTGCAATGGAATGGATTGGAATGGAATTAAACTGCGTGGAATGGAATGGAATGGAATGGAACGGAATCAACCCGAGTGGAATGGAATGGAACAGAAGTGACTGCAATGGAATGGAATGGAATGAAATTGACTGGAATGGAATGGAACGCAATGGAATGGAATGGAATGAAAAGGAATGCAATGCAATGGAATGGAATCAACCCGAGTGGAATGGAATCAAATGGAATGTAATGGAATGAAAAGGAATGCAATGCAATGGAATGCAATCAACCCGAGTGGAAAGGAATGGAATGGAATAGATTAGAATGGAAAGGAATGGAATCATCTCGATAGGAATGGAATGGAATGGAGTGAAATGGAATGGAATGGAAGGGAATCATCCCGAGTGGAATCGAACAGAATGGAATGGAATGGAATGCAGTGGAAAGGAATGGGATGGAATGGAATCAACCCGGGCGGAATAGAATGGAATTCAGTGGAATGGAATGGAATGGAATGGAATGGAATGGAATGGAATAGAATGGAATCAACGCAAGTGAAAAAGAAAGGAATGGAAAAGAATGGAATGGAATGGAAAGGAATGGAATGATATGGAATAGAATAATCCCGAGTGTAATGGAATGGAATGGAACGGAAGGTAACGGAATGGAATGGAATCAACTCGAGTGGAGAGCCATGGAATGGAATGGAAAGGAATGGAATTGAATGGAATGGAATCAACCCACGTGGAATGGAAATGAATGGAATGGAATGGAACGGGATAGAATGGGATGGAATGGAATCAAACCGAGTGGAATGGAAGGGAATGGAATGGGATGGAATGGGAAGGAATGGAATGGAACGGAATGGAATGGAATGGAATGGAATGGAATGGAATGGAATGGAATGGAATGGAATCACCCCGAGTGAAATGTAATGGAACGGAATAGAACAGAATGGAATGGAGTGGAATATAATGGAATGGAATGGAATCATCCCGATTGGAATGGAATGGAAATCAATGCAATGGAATGGAATGGAGTGGAATGGAATGGAATGGAATGGAATGGAATGGAAGCAACCCGAATGGAATGTAATGGAATGGAATGAAATGGAATGGATTCAAACCGATTGGAATGGAATGGAATGGAATGGAATGGAATGGAATCAACGCTAGTGGAATGGAATACAATGGAATGGAATGGAATGCAATCAACCAGAGTGGAAAGGAATGGAATGGAATGGAATGGAATGGAAAGGAATGGAATGGAATGGAAGCAACCCGAACGGGATAGAATGGGATGGAATGGAATCAAACCGAGTGGAATGGAAGGGAATGGAATGGGATGGAATGGGAAGGAATGGAATGGAACGGAATGGAATGGAATGGAATGGAATGGAATGGAATGGAATGGAACGGAATGGAATGGAATGGAATGGAATGGAATGGAATGGAATGGAATGGAATCACCCCGAGTGAAATGTAATGGAACGGAATAGAACAGAATGGAATGGAGTGGAATATAATGGAATGGAATGGAATCATCCCGATTGGAATGGAATGGAAATCAATGCAATGGAATGGAATGGAGTGGAATGGAATGGAATGGAATGGAATGGAATGGAAGCAACCCGAATGGAATGTAATGGAATGGAATGAAATGGAATGGATTCAAACCGATTGGAATGGAATGGAATGGAATGGAATGGAATGGAATCAACGCTAGTGGAATGGAATACAATGGAATGGAATGGAATGCAATCAACCAGAGTGGAAAGGAATGGAATGGAATGGAATGGAATGGAACGGAATGGAATGGAATGGAGTGAACACGAGTGGAATAGAATAGAAAGGAATGGAAAGGAATGGAATGGAAAGTAATCAAGTCGAGTGGAATGGAATGGAAAAGAATGGAAAGGAATGGAATGGAAAGTAATCAAGTCGAGTGGAATGGAATGGAATGGAAGGGAATGGAATGGAATGGAATGGAATGCAATGGATAGGAGTGGAAAGGAAAGGATTGGAATGGAATGGAATCAACCTGAGTGGAATGGAATGGAAGGGAATGGAATGGAATGGAATGGTATGGAAACAAAGCGAGAGGAATGGAATGGAATGGAATGGAAGGGAATGCAATGGAATGGAATGGAATGGAGTGGTATCAATCCGAGTGGATTTGAATGGCATGGAGTGGAATGGAATGCAATGGAATGGAATGGAAGATAGTCAACGGGAATGGAATGACATAGAAATGAACGGAATGGAACGGAAAGAAATAAACACGAATGGTATGGAAAGGAATGGAATGGAATGGATTGGAATGGAATGGAATGGAATGGAATGCAATGGAATGGAATGGAATGGAACAAATCCGAGGGGAATGGAATGGAATGGAATGGAATGGAAGATAGTCAACGGGAATGGAATGACATAGAAATGAACGGAATGGAACGGAAAGAAATAAACACGAATGGTATGGAAAGCAATGGAATGGAATGGATTGGAATGGAATGGAATGGAATGGAATGCAATGGAATGGAATGGAATGGAACAAATCCGAGGGGAATGGAATGGAATGGAGTGGAATGGAATGGATTGGAATTGAATGGAATCAACCCGAATGGAATGCAGTGGAATGGAAGAGAATGGAATGGAATGGAATGGAATGAAGTGGAATGGAATAGAATCAACTCGAATGGAATGGAATGGAATGGAATTAAAAGGAATGGAATGGAATTAACAGGAATTGAATGTAATGGAATGTAATAGTATTATATGGAATGCAATGGAGAGGAATAGCAGGGAATGGAATGGAATGGAGTGGAAGGGAATGGAATCAAATCGTGTGGAATGGAAAAGAATGGAATGGAATGGAAAGGAATGGAATCAACCCGAGTGAAATGGAATGGAACGGAATGCAATGGAATGGAATTTAATGGAATGACATGGAATGGAATGGAGTGGAATGGAACTGAATCAACCTGAGTGGAAAGGATTGAAATGGAATTCAATGGAATGGAATGAAATCAACCCGAATGGAATGCAATGGAACGGAATGGAATGGAAGGGAATGGAAAGGAATGGAATGGAATGGAATGGAAAAAACCCGAGTGGAAAGGAATAGAACGGAACGAAATACAATGGAATAAAATGGAATGGAATGGAATGGAATGGAATGGAATGGAATGGAATGGAATGGAATGGAGTGGAATGGAATCAGCGTGTGCGGAATGGAATCGAATGCAATGGAATGGATTGCAATGGAATCACCAGGAGTGCAATGGAATGGAATGGAATGGAAAGGAATGGAATGGAATGGAAACAACACGAGTGGAATGGGATTGAATGAAATGGAATGGAATGGAAGGGAAAGGAATGGAATGGAATCAACACGAAACGAATGGAATGGAATGCAATGGAATGGAATGGAATGAAAAGGAATGCAATGCAATGGAATGGAATGAACCCGAGTGGAATGGAATGGAATAGAATGGAATGGAATGGAATGGAATGGAATGGAATGGAATGGAATGGAATCAATCGGAATGGAATGAAATGAAATGGAGTGGATTTGAATGGAATGGAAGGGAATCAACCCGAGTGGAATGGAATGGAATGGACTGGAACCAACAGGAATGGAACGGAATGGAATGCAAAGAAACAGAATCAGCATGAATGTAATGGAATGGAATGGAATGCAATTGAACGGAACCAAAACGAGTGGAATGGAATGGAATGGAATGGAATGAAATGGAATCACCGGGAATGGAATGCAATGGAATGGAATCATCCCGAGGGGAATGGAATGCAATGGAATGAATCGAATGGAATCAACCCGAGTGGAATGGAATGGAATAGAATGGATTGGAATGCAATGGAATGGAATGGAATCAATGAGTGTGGACTGGAATGTAATGCAATGGAATGGATTGGAATGGAAACAACACAAGTGTAATGGAATGGAATGGAATGGAATGGAATGGAAAGGAATGGAATGGAATGGAAACAACACGAGTGGAATGGGATTGAATGGAATTGAATCGAATGGAATGGAAAGGAATGGAAGGAAATCAACCCGAATACAATGGAATGGAATGCAATGGGATGGAATGGAATGAAAAGGAATGCAATGGAATGGAATGGAATCAAACCGAGTAGAAAGCAATGGAATGGAATGGAGTGGAATCAACCCGAGTGGAATGGAATAGAAAGCAATGGAAACGAATGCAATGGAATGGAATGCAAACATCCCTAGTGGAATAGAACGGAATGGAATGGAATGGACAAGAATGGAATGGAATGGAATGGAATGGAAAGGAATATAATGGAATCAACCTGAGTGGAATGAAATGGATTCGAAAGCAATGGAATGCAATGGAATCAACCTGAGTGGAATGAAAAGGAAAGAAATAGAATGGAATGCAAATGAATGGAATGGAATGGAATGCTATGGAATGGAATCAACCAGCGTGGAATGGAATGGAATGGAAAGGAATGGAATTGAAAGGAATCACCCCGAGTGAAATGGAATGGAACGGAATGGAATGGAACGGAATGGAATGGAATGGAATGGAATCAAAATGAGTGGAATGAAATGGAAAGCAATGGAATGGAATGGAATGGAATGGAATGGAATGGAATGGAATGGAATGGAAGGGAATGGAATGAAATGGAATGGAATGCACTGGAAAGTAATGGTATCAACCCGAGTGGAATGCAATGGAAAGGAATGGAATGGAATGGAATGGAATGGAATGGAATGGAATGGAATGGAAGGGAATGGAATGAAATGGAATGGAATGCACTGGAAAGTAATGGTATCAACCCGAGTGGAATGCAATGGAAAGGAATGGAATGGAATGGAAAGGAATGGAATGGAATGGAATGGAATCAACCCGCGAGAATGGAATGGAATGGAAAGGAATGGAATAGAATGGAATGGAATTTAATGGAATGGAATGGAATCAATCCGACTGGAATGGAATGGAAAGGAGCGGAGTGGGATGGGATAGAATGGAATCAACACGGGTGGAATAAAATAGAATGGAATGGAATCGAATGGACTGGAATGGAATGGAAAGTAATCAAGTCGAGTGGAATGGAATGGAATGGAAGGGAATGGAATGGAATGGAATGGAATGCAATGGATAGGAGTGGAAAGGAAAGGATTGGAATGGAATGGAATCAACCTGAGTGGAATGGAATGGAAGGGAATGGAATGGAATGGAATGGAATGGTATGGAAACAAAGCGAGAGGAATGGAATGGAATGGAAGGGAATGCAATGGAATGGAATGGAATGGAGTGGTATCAACCCGAGTGGATTTGAATGGCATGGAGTGGAATGGAATGCAATGGAATGGAATGGAAGATAGTCAACGGGAATGGAATGACATAGAAATGAACGGAATGGAACGGAAAGAAATAAACACGAATGGTATGGAAAGGAATGGAATGGAATGGATTGGAATGGAATGGAATGGAATGGAATGCAATGGAATGGAATGGAATGGAACAAATCCGAGGGGAATGGAATGGAATGGAGTGGAATGGAATGGATTGGAATTGAATGGAATCAACCCGAATGGAATGCAGTGGAATGGAAGAGAATGGAATGGAATGGAATGGAATGAAGTGGAATGGAATGGAATCAACTCGAATGGAATGGAATGGAATGGAATTAAAAGGAATTGAATGTAATGGAATGTAATAGAATTAAATGGAATGGAATGGAGTGGAATAGCAGGGAATGGAATGGAATGGAGTGGAAGGGAATGGAATCAAATCGTGTGGAATGGAAAAGAATGGAATGGAATGGAAAGGAATGGAATCAACCCGAGTGAAATGGAATGGAACGGAATGCAATGGAATGGAATTTAATGGAATGACATGGAATGGAGTGGAATGTAACTGAATCAACCTGAGTGGAAAGGATTGAAATGGAATTCAATGGAATGGAATGAAATCAACCCGAATGGAATGCAATGGAATGGAATGGAATGGAATGGAATGGAATGGAAAGGAATGGAATGGAATGGAATGGAAAAAACCCGAGTGGAAAGGAATAGAACGGAACGAAATACAATGGAATAGAATGGAATGGAATGGAATGGAATGGAATGGAATGGAATCAGCGTGTGCGGAATGGAATCGAATGCAATGGAATGGATTGCAATGGAATCACCAGGAGTGCAATGGAATGGAATGGAATGGAAAGGAATGGAATGGAATGGAAACAACACGAGTGGAATGGGATTGAATGAAATGGAATGGAATGGAAGGGAAAGGAATGGAATGGAATCAACACGAAACGAATGGAATGGAATGCAAAGGAATGGAATGGAATGAAAAGGAATGCAATGCAATGGAATGGAATGAACCCGAGTGGAATGGAATGGAATGGAATGGAATGGAATGGAATGGAATGGAATGGAATGGAATCAATCGGAATGGAATCAATCGGAATGGAATGAAATGAAATGGAGTGGATTTGAATGGAATGGAAGTGAATCAACCCGAGTGGAATGGAATGGAATGGAATGGACTGGAACCAACAGGAATGGAACGGAATGGAATGCAAAGAAACAGAATCAGCATGAATGTAATGGAATGGAATGGAATGCAATTGAACGGAACCAAAACGAGTGGAATGGAATGGAATGGAATGAAATGAAATGGAATCACCGGGAATGGAATGCAATGCAATGGAATCATCCCGAGGGGAATGGAATGCAATGGAATGCAATGGAATGGAATGGAATGAATCGAATGGAATCAACCCGAGTGGAATGGAATGGAATAGAATGGATTGGAATGCAATGGAATGGAATGGAATCAATGAGTGTGGACTGGAATGGAATGCAATGGAATGGATTGGAATGGAAACAACACAAGTGTAATGGAATGGAATGGAATGGAATGGAATGGAAAGGAATGGAATGGAATGGAAACAACACGAGTGGAATGGGATTGAATGGAATTGAATCGAATGGAATGGAAAGGAATGGAAGGAAATCAACCCGAATAGAATGGAATGGAATGCAATGGGATGGAATGGAATGAAAAGGAATGCAATGGAATGGAATGGAATCAAACCGAGTAGAAAGCAATGGAATGGAATGGAGTGGAATCAACCCGAGTGGAATGGAATAGAAAGCAATGGAAACGAATGCAATGGAATGGAATGCAAACATCCCTAGTGGAATAGAACGGAATGGAATGGAATGGACAAGAATGGAATGGAATGGAATGGAATGGAAAGGAATATAATGGAATCAACCTGAGTGGAATGAAATGGATTCGAAAGCAATGGAATGCAATGGAATCAACCTGAGTGGAATGAAAAGGAAAGAAATAGAATGGAATGCAAACGAATGGAATGGAATGGAATGCTATGGAATGGAATGAACCAGCGTGGAATGGAATGGAATGGAAAGGAATGGAATTGAAAGGAATCACCCCGAGTGAAATGGAATGGAACGGAATGGAATGGAACGGAATGGAATGGAATGGAATGGAATCAAAATGAGTGGAATGAAATGGAAAGCAATGGAATGGAATGGAATGGAATGGAATGGCATGGAATGGAAGGGAATGGAATGAAATGGAATGGAATGCACTGGAAAGTAATGGTATCAACCCGAGTGGAATGCAATGGAAAGGAATGGAATGGAATGGAAAGGAATGGAATGGAATGGAATGGAATCAACCCGCGAGAATGGAATGGAATGGAAAGGAATGGAATAGAATGGAATGGAATTTAATGGAATGGAATGGAATCAATCCGACTGGAATGGAATGGAAAGGAGCGGAGTGGGATGGGATAGAATGGAATCAACACGGGTGGAATAAAATAGAATGGAATGGAATCGAATGGACTGGAATGGAATGGAATGGAATGGAATGCAGTAGAAAGGAATCAACCCGAATGGAATGGAATGGAATGGAATGGAATGGAATGGAATGGAATGGAATGGAATGGAATGAAATTATTCCGGGGGGAGTGGAAAGAAATGGAATGCAATGGAACAGAAAGCAATGGAATGGAGTGAAATGAACCAGAGAGGAATGCAATGGAATGGAATGGAAAGGAATGAAATGGAATGGAATGGAATCAACCCATGTGGAAGAGAATGGAATGGATTGGAATGGGATGCAATGGGATGGGATGGAATCAACCCGAGTGGAATGGAATGGAATGAAATGGAATGGAATGCAATGGAATGCAATGGAATGGAATGGAATGGAATCAACCCGAGTGGAGTGGAAAGCAATGGAATGGAATGGAATGGAATGGAATGCAAAGAAATGGAATCACGTAGATTGAAATGCAATGGAATGGAATGGAACGGAATGGAATGGTATGGACGAGAATCAATCCGAGTGGAATAGAATTGAATGGAATGGAATGCAGTGGAATGAAATGAAACCGAGTGGAAATAAAACGAATGGAATGGAATGGAATGGAATGGAATGGAAAGGAATCAAACGGAGTGGAACTAATGCAATGGAATGGAATGAAATGGAATGGAATGGAATGGAATGGAATTTAGTGGAATGCCATCAACCCGAATGGAATGGACTGGAATGGAATGGAATGGAATCAACCAGACTGGAATGCAATGGAATGGAATGGAATGGAATCAACTTGAGTGGAATGGGGTGGATGGGAATTGAAAGGAATGGAATGGAATGGAATGGAACGGAAAGCAATGGAATTAACCCAGGTGGAATGGAATGCAAAGGAATGGAAAGGAATTCAATGGAATGGAATGGAATCAACACGAGTTGAATGGAATGAAATGGAATTAAATGGAATACAATGGAATGGAATGGAATGGAATGGAATGGAATGGAATGGAATCAAACCCAATGGAATGGAATGGAATGGAATGGAATGGAATGGAATGGAATGGAATGGAACGGAAATTAATGCAATTAACCGGAGTGGGATGGAATGGAAAGGAATGGAAAGAATGGAATGGAATGGAATCAGCCAGAGTGTAACGGAATGGTACGGAATGGAATGGAATGCAATGGAATGGAATCAACGCAAGCGGAATAGAACGGAAAGGAATGGAATGGAATGGAATGGAATCAACCCGAGTGGATTGGAATGTAGAGGAATGAAATGGAATGGAATGGAATGGAATGCAATCAACCAGAGAAGAATGCAATGGAACGGAATGGAATGGAGTCAAATCGAGTGGAATGGGTTTGATTGGAATTGAAAGGAATGGAATGGAATGCAATGGAATGGAATGTCATGGAATGGAATGGAATGGAATCAATGAGTGTGGACTGGAATGGAATGCAATGGAATGGATTGGAATGGAAAAAACACAAGTGTAATGGAATGGAATGGAATGGAATGGAAAGGAAAGGAATGGAACGGAATGGAAACAACACGAGTGGAATGGGATTGAATGGAACTGAATCGAATGGAATGGAAAGGAATGGAAGGAAATCAACCCGAATGGAATGGAATGGAATGCAATGGGATGGAATGGAATGAAAAGGAATGCAATGGAAGGGAATGCAATCAAACCGAGCAGAATGCAATGGAATGGAATGGAGTGGAATCAACCCGAGTGGAATGGAATAGAAAGCAATGGAAAGGAATGCAATGGAATGGAATGCAAACATCCCTAGTGGAATAGAACGGAATGGAATGGAATGGAATGGAAAAGAATGGAATGGAATGGAATGGAATGGAATGGAATGGAATAAACCTGAGTGGAATGAAATGGATTCGAAAGCAATGGAATGCAATGGAATCAACCTGAGTGGAATGAAATGGAAAGGAATAGAATGGAATGCAAATGAATGGAATGGAATGGAATGCTATGGAATGGAATCAACCAGCGTGGAATGGAATGGAATGGAAAGGAATGGAATTGAAAGGAATCACCCCGAGTGAAATGGAATGGAATGGAATGGAATGGAATGGAATGGAATCAACACGAGTGGAATGAAATGGAAAGCAATGGAATGGAATGGAATGGAATGGAATGGCATGGAATGGAAGGGAATGGAATGAAATGGAATGGAATTAACCCCAGTGAAACGAAATGGAATGGAATGCAATGGAACGTAATGGTATCAACACGAGTGGAATGCAATGGAATGGAATGGAATGGAATGGAATCAACCCACGTGGAATGGAATGGAATGGAAAGGAATGGAATAGAATGGAATGGAATTTAATGGAATGGAATGGAATCAATCCGACTGGAATGGAATGGAATGGAGCGGGGTGGAATGGGACTGAATGGAATCAACTCGGGTGGAATAAAATAGAATGGAATGGAATCGAATGGACTGGAATGGAATGGAATGGAATGGAATGGAATGGAATCACCCCGAGTGAAATGCAATGGAATTGAATGGAATGGAAAGGAATGGAATGGAATGGAATCAACACGAGTGGAATACAATGGAATGGAATGGAAGGCCGTGGAATGAAATCAAACCGGTTGGAATGGAATGAAATGGAATGGAATGGAAGGGAATGGTCTGGAATGGAATGGAATAAAAGGGAGTGGAATATAATGGAATGGAATGAAATGGAATGGAATGGAATGCAGTCAACTCGAATGGAATGGAATGGAAAGGAATGAAATGGAATGTAATGGAACGGAATAGAATGGAATGGAATGGAATGGAATGAAATGGAATCAACCCGAGTAGAATGGAATGCAAACGAATGGTAAAGAATCAACCCGATTGGAATGGAAAAGAAAGGAATGGAAAGGAGTGGAATGGAAAGGAAACAACCCATGTGGAATGGAATGGAATGGAATGGAAAGGAATGGAATGCAATGGAATGGAATGAAATCAAGGCGAATCGAATGGAACTGACTGCAATGGAATGGATGGGAATGGAATCTACCTCCGTGGAATGGAATGGAATGGAATGCAATGGAATCAACTCGAGTGGAATGGAATGGACTGGAAAGCAATGGAATGCAATCAAACAGACTGGAAAGGAATGGAATGGAAAGGAATGGAATCAAGTCGAGTGTAATGAATGGAATAGAATGAAATTGAATGGAATGGATTGGAATGGAATGCAATCAACCCGAGTGGAATGGAAAGGAATGGAATGCAAAGGAATGGAAAGGAATGGAATGGAATGGAATAGAATGGAATGGAATGGAATGGAACTGAATGGAGCAGAGTGGAATGGGATTGAATGGAATCAGCTCGGGTGCAATAGAATGGAATGCAATGGAATGGAATGGAAAGGAATGGAATGGAATGGAATCAACACACGTGGAATGGAAATGAATGCAATGGAATGATATGCGATGGAATCAGACGGAATGGGATGGGATGGAATCAACCCGACTGGAATAGAACGGAATGGAATAGGATGGAATAGAATGGAATCAACCCGAGTGGAGTGGAAAGGAATGGAATGGAATGGAATGGAAAGGAATGGAATGGAATGGAATCAACCTGAGTGGAATGGAATGGAATGGAAAAGAATGGAATGGAATGGAATGGAATGGAATGGAATGGAATGGAATGGAATAGAATGTAATGGAATGGAATCAACACGAGTAGAATGGAATGAAACGGAATGGAACAGAATAAACCGGATTAGAATGGAAAAGAAAGAAATGGAAAGGAGGGGAATGGAATGCAACCATCATCAGTGTAATGGAATGGAATGGATTGGAATAGAAAGCAATGGAATGGAATGGAATCAAGAAGAGTGGAATGGAATTGAATGCAATGGAATGGATTGAAATGGAATCAACCAGCGTGAAATGCAATGGAATGAAATGTAATGGAAAGGAATTGAATGGAGTCAACCCGACAGGAATGGAATATACTGGAAAGGACTGGAATGCAATGGACTGGAATCAAACAGACTCGAATGAAATGGAATGGATTGGAATTGAAAGGAATGGAATCAACTCGAGTGTAATGAATGGAATGGAATGGAATGGAATGGAATCAACGCGATGGGAATGGAATGCAATGTAATGGAACGGAACGGAACGGAACGAAACGAAATGGAATGGAATGGAATGGAATCAACCCTAGTGGAATGGAATGGAAAGCAATGAAATGGAATGGAATGGAGTGGAAGGGAATGGAATGGAACGGAATCGAATGAAATGGAATGGAGTGGAGTGGAATGGAATGGAATGGAATGGAATGGAATGGAACGGAACGGAACGGAATGGATTGCATTCCGATTATAATGGAAAAGAAAGGAATGGAAAGGACGGGAATGCAATGGAAACAACACCATTGGAATGGAATGGAATGGAATGGAATGGAATGGAAAGGAAAGGAATGGAATGGAACAGAATGGAATCATCCCGAGTGGAATGGAATGGAATGGAATGCAATGCAGAGGAATGCAATCAAACGGAGTGGAATTGAATGGAATGGAATGGATTGGAAGGGAATGGAAAGGAATGGAATGAAATGGAGGGCTATATAATGGTATGGAATGGAATGGAATCGAATGGAATGCAAGGGAATGGAATTTAAAGGAAAACAATCAAGCCAAGTGGAATGGAATGGCATGGAATGGAATAGAATCAACCTGAGTGCAATGGAATGGAATGGAATGGAATGGAATAGAATGGAATGGAAGGGAAAAGACTGGAAAGAAATGGAATGGAATGGAATGGAATCAACCCGACTGGAATGGAATGGAATGGAAAGGAATGGAATGGAATGGAGTGGAATGGTATGGAATGGAACGGAATGGAATGGAATCCAGTCGAGTGTAATGGAAAGGAATGGAATGGAATGGAACGGAATGGAATGAAATGGAATCAAACCCAATGAAATGGAATGGAATGGAATGGAATGCAACGGAAAATAATGGAATTTACCCGAGTGAAATGGAATGGAAAGGAATGGAAGGGAATGGAATGGAATCAACCCTAGTGTAATGGAATGGAATGGAATGGAATGGAATGGAATGGAATGGAATGGAATGGAATCAACCCATTGAAACAGAAAGCAACAGAATGGAATGGAATGGAATGGGATGGAATGGTAAGGAATGGAAAGTATTGGAATGGAAAGGAATCAACCCCAGTGGAATGCAGTGGAAAGGAATGGAATAGAATGCAAAGGAATGGAATGGAATACAATGGAATCAACCCACGTGGAGTCGAGTAGAATATAAAGGAATCAGAAGGGATGGAATCAAACCGAGTGGAATGGAATGGAATGGAAAGCAATGGAATCAGCACGAGAGGAATGGAATGGCATGGAATGGCATGGAATGCAATGGAAAGTAATGGGATGGGATGGAATCAACCCGAGAGGAAGGAAATGCAATGGATTGGAAAGGAATGGAAGGGAATGGAATGGAATGGATGGAATGCAATGCAATGGAATGGAAATGATTGGAAAGGTATGGAATCAATGCAAGCGGAATGGAATGGAATGAAATGGAATGGAATGGAATGGAATGAAATGGAATGGAATGGGATGGAATGGAATGGAATAAAACAGAGTGAATTGGAATGGTAAGGAAAGGAGTGGAATGGAATGGAATGGAATGGAATTTAATGCAAAGGAATGGAAAGGAATGCAGTCAACCAGAGTGTAACGCAATGGAATGGAATGGAATGGAATGGAATCAAACAGAGTGGAATGAAATGGATTGGAAGTGAAAGGAATGGAAGGGAGCGGAATGGAATGTCATGGACTGGAATGCAATGGAATGGAATGGAAGGGAATGAATGCGAGTGGAATGGAATGGAATGGAATGGAATGGAATCAACCATAGTGCAATACAATTGAAAGGAATAAAATGGAATGGAATGCAATGGAAAGGAATGCAGTGGCATGGAATCAACCTGAGTGAAATGGAATGGAATGGAATCGAATGGAATGCAATGGAATGGAATGGAATGGAATGGAATGGAATCAACGCGAGTGGAATGAAATGGAATGGAAGGCAATGGAATGGAATGGAAGGGAATGAAATGAAATCGAATGGAATGAAATGGAATGGAGTGGAATCAACCCGAGTGGAATCAAATGGAATGCAATGCAATGGAATGGAATGGAATCACCCCAAGTGAAATGGAATGGAACGGAATGGAATGGAATGGAATGGAACGGAATGGAATGGAATGCAATGTAATGGAATGGAGTCACCCCGAGTGAAATGGAATGGAACCGAATGGAATGCAATGGAATGCAATGGAATGGAATGGAATGGAATCAAAGCGAGTGGAATGGAATCAATGGAAAGGAATGGAATGGAATGGAATGGAATGGAATGGAATGGAATCAACGCGAGTGGAATTGAATGAATGGAAAGGAATGGAATAGAATGGAATGGAATGGAATAAAGCCGAGTGAATTGGAAAGGAGAGGAAAGGAGTGGAATGGAATGGAATGGAATGGAATGGAGTGGAATGGAAAGGAACGGAATGGAATGCAATCAACCAGAGTGGAAAGAAATGGAATGGAATGGAACGGAATGGAATCGAAGGGAATGGAATGGAATGGACTGGAATGGAATGGAATTGAATGGAAACAACCCGAGTGCAATAGAAAGCAATGGAATGGAATGGAATGGAATGGAATGGAATGGAATGGAATGGAATGGAATGGAATGGAGTGGAATGGAATGGAATGGAATGCAGTTCAATGGAATGGAATGGAATGGAATTACCCAGAGTGGAATAGAAGTGAATGGAGTAGAATGGAATGAAATCGAATGGAATCCAACCGATTGGAGTGGAATGGAATGGAAGGCAATGGAAAGGAATGGAATGGAATCATCCCGAGTGGAATGGGAAGGAATAGAATGGAATGGAAAGGAATGGAATGGAAACGAATGGAATGGAATGGAATGGAATAGAATGGAATGGAATCAACCTGAGTGAAATGGAATGGAACGGAATGGAATGGAATGGAATGGAATGGAACGGAATGGAATGTAACGGAATGGAATGGAATGGAATGGAAGGGAATGGAATGGAATCAACCCGACTAGAATGAAATAGAATGGAATGCAATGCAATGGAATGGAATGGAATGGAATGGAATGGAATGGAATGGAAAGGAATGAAATCAACCCGAGTGGAATAGAATGGAATGGAATGGAAGGCAGTGGAATGCAATCAAACCGAGAGGAATGGAATGGAATGGAATGGAAGCGAATGGAATGGAATGGAATCAAAGGGAGTGGAATATAGTGGAATGGAATGGAATGGAATGCAATGCAATGGAATGGAATGGAATGCAATGCAATGGAATGGAATGGAATGCAATGGAATGGAATGGAATGGAATGGAATGCAATGGAATGGAATGGAATGGAATGGAATGCAATGCAATGGAATGGAATGGAATGGAATGGAATGGAATGCAATGGAATTTAATGGAATGGAATGGAATGGAATGGAATGGAATCAAACCAAGTGGAAAGGAATGGAAAGGAATGAAATGGAATGGAATGGAATGGAATCGAATCGAATGCAATGCAATGGACTGAACCAGAGTAGAAAGGAATGAAATGGAATGGAGCAGAATCAACCCTATTGGAATGGGAAAGAAATGAATGGAAAGGAGTGGAATGGAATGGAAACAACCCAAGTGGAATGGAATGGAATGGAATGGAAAGGAATGGAACGGAATGGAATGCAATGGAATCAAGGCCAGTGGAATGAAATTGAATGAAATGCAATGGATTGGAATGCAATCAACTTGCGTGGAATGGAATGGAATGGAATGGAATCAACTCGAGTGGAGTGGAATGGAATGGAATGGAACGGAACGCCATGGAATGGAATGAAACACACTGGAATGGAATGGAATGCAATGGACAGGAATGGAAGCAACTCGAGTGAAATGAATGGAATGGAATGGAATGGATTCAACCACAGTGTAATGGAATGGAATGGAATGGATTCAACCCCAGTGTAATGGAATGGAATGGAATGCATTGGAATGGAATGGAATGGAATGGAATGGAACGGAATATAATGCAATGGAATGAACTGGAATGGAATGGAATCATCCCGAGTAGCAGGGAATGGAATGGAATAGAAAGGAATGGAATGGAAAGGAATCCAACCAATTGGAGAGGAATGCAAGGGAATCAACGCGAGTGGAATGGAATGGAATGGAATGGAATCAACCCTATGGGAATGGACTGGAAATGAATAAAATGAAATGGAATGCAATGGAATGGAATGGAATGGAATGGAAAGGAATGGAATGCAATGGAATGGAATGGGATGGAATGGAATCAACCCGAGAGGAAGGAAATGCAATGGAATGGAAAGGAATGGAATGGAATGGAATGGAATGCAATGGAATGGAATGGATGGAATGCAATGCAATGGAATGGAAACGATTGGAAAGGTATGGAATCAATGCAAGCGGAATGGAATGGAATGGAAAGGAATGAAATGGAATGGAATGGGATGGAACGGAATGGAATGAAACAGAGTGAATTGGAATGGAGAGGAAAGGAGTGGAATGGAATGGAATGGAATGGAATGGAATAGAATGGAATGCAAAGGAATGGAACGGAATGCAATCAACCAGATTGAAACGCAATGGAATGCAATGGAATGCAATGGAATCAACCCGAGTTTAAAGAAATGGATTGGAAGTGAAAGGAATGGAATGGAGCGGAATGGAATGGAATGGAGTGCAATGGAATGGAATGGAAGGGAATGAATGCAAGTGGAATGGAATGGAATGGAATGGAATGGAATCAACCCTAGTAAAACGGAATGGAAAGGAATAAAATGGAATGGAATGAAATGGAATGGAATGGAATGGAATGGAATGGAATGGAATGGAATGGAATGGAATGGAATGCAATGGAATCAATCTGAGTGAAATGGAGTGGAACGGAATGGAATGGAATGGAATCAAGGGGAGTGGAATGAAATGGAATGGAAGGCAATGGAATGGAATCGAATGGAATGAAATGGAATGGAATGGAATAAAATGGAATGGAATGGGATGAAATGGAATGGAGTGGAATCAACCCTAGTGAAATGGAATGGAAAGGAATAAAATGGAATGGAATGCAATGGAATGGAGTGGAATGGAATGGAATGGAATCAATCTGAGTGAAATGGATTGGAACGGAATGGAATGGAATGGAATGGAATCGAATCAACGTGAGTAGAATGAAATGGAATGGAAGGCAATGGAGTGGAATGGAATGGAATGGAATGGAATGGAATGGAATGAAATGGAATGGAGTGGAATCAACCCGAGTGGAATGAAATGGAATGCCATGCAATGGAATGGAATGGAATCACCCCGAGTGAAATTGAATGGAACGGAATGGAATGGAATGGAACGGAAAGGAATGGAATGAATAGTAATGGAATGGAATGAATAGTAATGGAATGGAATCACCCCGAGTGAAACGGAATGGTACCGAATGGAATGCAATGGAATGGAATGGAATGGAATCAACGCGAGTTGAATGGAATGAATGGAAAGGAATGGAATGGAATGGAATCAACGAGAGTAGAACGGAATGAATGGAAAGGAATCGAACGGAATGGAATGGGATGGAATGGAATGGAATAAAACCGAGGGAATTGGAATGGAGAGGAAAAGAGTGGAATGGAATGGAATGGAATGCAATGGAATGGAATGCAATCAACCAGATTTGAATGCAATGGAATGCAATGGAATGGAATGGAATCAACCCAAGTGGAATGTAAAGGATTGGAAGTGAAAGGAATGGAATGGAGCGCAATGGAACGGAATGGAATGGAATGGAAAGGAATACAACGGAATCAATGCGAGTGGAACGGAATGGAATGGAATGGAATGGAATGGAATGGAATGGAATCAACCCTAGTGGAATGGAATGGAAAGGAATAAAATGGAATGGAATGCAATGGAATGGAATGGAATGGAATGGAATGGGATGGAATGGAATGGAATCAACCTGAGTGAAATGGAATGGAACGGAATGGAATGAAGTGGAATTGAATGGAATCAACGCGAGTGGAATGAAATGGAGTGGAAGGCAATGGAATGGAATGGAATGGAATGAAATGGAATGGAATGGAATGAAATGGAATGTAGTGGAAACAACCGGAATGGAATGAAATGGAGTGCAATGCAATGGAATGGAATGGAATGACCCCGAGTGAAATGGAATGGAGCGGAATGGAATGGAATGGAAAGGAATGGAATGGAATGCAATGTAATGGAATGGAATCACCCCAAGTGAAATGGAATGGAACCGAATGGAATGCAATGGAATGGAATGGATTGGAATCAACGCGAGTGGAAAGGAATGAATGGAAAGGAATGGAATGGAATCAACGCGAGTGGAATGGAATCAATGGAAAGTAATGGAATGGAGTGGAATCGAATGGAATGGAATGGAATCAACGCTAGTGGAATGGAATGGAAAGGAATAAAATAGAATGGAATGCAATGGAATGGAATGGAATGGAATGGAATCAACCTGAGTGAAATGGAATGGAACGGAATGCAATGGAATGGAATTGAAGCGAATCAATGCGAGTGGAATGGAATAAATGGAAAGGAATGGAATGGAATGGGATGGAATGCAGTGGAATAAAACCGAGTGAATTGGAATGCAGAGGAAAGGAGTGGAATGGAATGGAATGAAATGGAATAGAAGGGAATGGAATGGAATGGAAGGGAATGGAATGGAATGCAATCAACCAGAGTGGAACGCAATGGAATGCAATGGAATCAAACCGAGTGGAATGAAATGTAATGGAAGGAAATGGAATGGAATGGAATGGAATGGAATGGAATGGAATGGAATGGAATGGAATCAACCCTAGTGGAATGGAATGGAAAGGAATAAAATGGAATGGAATGGAATGGAATGGAATGGAATGGACTGGAATGGAATCAACCTGAGTGAAATGGAATGGAACGGAATGGAATGGAATGGAATTGAATGGAATCAACGCTAGTGGAATGAAATGGAATGGAAGGCAATGGAATGCAATGGAATGGAATAAAATGGAAAGGAATGGAATGGAATCAACCCGATTGCAATGAAATGGAATGGAATTCAATGGAATGGAAAAGAATCACCCCGAGTGAAATGGAATGGAACGGATCGGAATGGAATGGAACGGAATGTAATGGAATGCCAAGGAATGGAATGGAATCACGCCGAGTGAAATGGAATGGAACCGAATGGAATGCAATGGAATGTAACCGAATGGAATGCAATGGAATGGAATGGAATGGAATGGAATGGAATCAACGCGAGTGGAATGGAATGAATGGAAAGGAATGGAATGGAATGGAATGGAATGGAATGGAATGGAATCAACGCGAGTGGAATGGAATGAATGGAAAGGAATGGAATGGATTTGAATGGAAAGGAATGGAATGGAATCACCTCGAGTGGAATGGAATGGAAAGGAATGAAATGCAATGGAATGGAATGGAAAGGAATGAAATCCAATGGAATGGAATGGAATGGAATGGAATGGAATCGAATGGAATCGAATGGAATCAACCCGAGTACAATGCAATGCAATGGAATGGAACGGAATCAACCCGATTGGAAGGGTAAAGAAAGGAATGGAAAGGGCTGGAATGGAACGGAAACAACCCCAGTGGAATGGAATGGAATGGAGCGGAAAGGAATGGAATGGAATGGAATGGAATCAAGGCGAGTGGAATGCAATTGTATGCAATGGAATGGATTGTAATGGAATCAACCTGCGTGGAATGGAATGGAATGGAATGGAATGGAATGGAATGGAATCAACACGAGTGAAATGAAATTGAATGGAAGCCAATGGAATGGAATGAAATGGAATGAAAAGGAATGGAATGGTACGGACTGGAATCAACCCGAGTGGAATGAAACGGAATGGAATGCAATGGAATGGAATGGAATCACCCCGAGTGAAATGGAATGGAACGGAATGGAACGGAATCAACCAGACTGGAATGGAAAAGAAAGGAAAGGAAAGGAATGGAATGGAAAGGAAACTACCCCAGTGAAATGGAATGGAAAGGAATGCAATGGAATGGACTGGAATGGAATGGAATCAACTCGATTATAATGGAATGGAATGGAATAGACTAGAAT
This sequence comes from Pan paniscus, assembly GCF_029289425.2. Taxonomy (NCBI): domain Eukaryota; kingdom Metazoa; phylum Chordata; class Mammalia; order Primates; family Hominidae; genus Pan; species Pan paniscus. Next base: position 36,746,708 of record NC_073270.2, read on the forward strand.
CCAATGGAATGGAAACAAACAGACTGGAAATGAATGGAATGGAATTGAAAGGAATCCACTAGAGTGTAATGGAATGGAATGGAATGGAATCGCAGGGAATGGAATGGAATGGACTGGAATGGAATGGAACGGAATCAACCCGAGTTGAATAAAATGCAATGGAATAGAATGGAATGGAATGGAACGGAATGGAATGCAGTGGAATGGAATGGAGTGGAATGGAATGGAATGGAATGGAATGGAATGGAATTATCCAGAGTGGCATGGAAGTGAATGGAGTAGAATGGAATGGAATGGAATGGAATCCAAACGATTGGAGTGGAATGGAATGCAATGGAATGGAATGGAGTGGAATGGAATGGAATGGAATGGAATGGAATGGAGTGGAATGGAATGGAATGGAATGGAGTGGAGTGGAATGGAATGGAATGGACGGCAATGGAATGGAATGGAATGGAATGGAATCATCCCGAGTGGAATGGAAAGGAATGGAAAGGAAAGGAGAGGAATGGAATGGAAACGAATAGAGTGGAATGGAATGGAAAGGAATCAACCTGAGTGAAAGGGAATGGAACGGAATGGAATGGAATTGAATGGAATGGAATCAACCCGACTGGAATGAAATAGAATGGAATGCAATGGAATGGAACTGAATGGAATGGAATGGAATGGAATGAAATCAACCCGAGTGGAAGAGAATGGAACGGAATGGATGGCAGCGGAATGGAATCAAACCTAGTGGAATGGAAAGGAATGGAATGGAATGGAATGGAGTGGAATGGAATGGAACGGCCGGGAAAGGAGTGGAATGGATTGGAACGGACGGGAAAGGAATGGAATGCAATCAAAGGGACTGGAATATAGTGGAATGGAATGGAATGAAATTGAATGTAATGGAATGGAATGGAATGGAATGGAATCCAACCGAGTGGAATGGAATGGAAAGGAATGAAATGGAATGGAATGGAATGGAATCGAATGGAATCGAATGCAATCCAATGGAATCAACCCGAGTAGAAGGGAATGAAATGGAATGGAGCAGAATCAACCCTATTGGAATGGAAAAGAAAAGAATGGAAAGGAGTGGAATGGTATGGAAACAACCCCAGTGGAATGGAATGGAATGGAATGGAATGGAATGGAATCAAGTCGAGTGGAATGAAATTGAATGAAATGCAATGGATTGGAATGGAATCAACTTGCGTGGAATGGAATGGAATGGAAAGGAATGGGAGCAACTAGAGTGTAATGAATGGAATGGAATGGGATGGAATGCCATGGAATGGAATCAACCCGAGTGGAATGGAATGGAATGGAATAGAACGTAATGGAACGGAATATAATGGAATGGAATGGAATCATCCCGAGTGGCAGGGAATGCAATGGAATAGAAAGGAATGGAATGAAAAGGAATCCAACCGATGGGAGAGGAATCAAATGCAATGGAATTGAATGGAATGGAATGGAATGGAATGTAGGACAATCGAATGGAATGGAGGGGAATCCTCCCGAGTGGAATGGAATGGAATGGAATGGAATGGAATGGAATGGAATGGAATCAAACTGAGTGAAATGGAATGGAACGGAATGGAATGCAATGGAATGGAATGGAATGGAATCAACCCGAATGCATTGAAATGGAATGGAAGGCAATAGAATGGAAAGAAGTGGAATGAAATGGAATGGAACGAAACGGAGTGGAATCAACCAGAGTGGATGGAAACGGAATGGAATGCAATGGAATGGAATGGAATCACCACGAGTGAAGTGGAAGGGAAAGGAATGGAATGGAATGGAATCGAATGGACTGGATTGGAATCAACCCGAGTGGAAGGAAATGGAATGGAATGCCACGGAGTGCAGTGGAATGGAATGGAATTTAATGGAATGCAATGGAATCAACCCGAGTGGAAGGAAATGGAATGTAATGCCACGGAGTGCAGTGGAATGGAATGGAATGGAATGGAATGCAATGGAATCAACCCGAGTGGAATGAAATGGAATGGAGTGCAATGGAATGCAATGGATTCAACCTGAGGGGAATGTAATGGTATGCAATGGAATGGAATGGAAAGCAATGGAATGGAATGGATGGGAATGGAATGGAATGGAATGGAATGGAATGGAATGGAATGGAATGGAGCCATCCCTAATGGAATGGAATGGAATGGAATGGAATGCAACTAAATGGAATGGAGTCATCCCGAGTTGAATAGAATCAAACGGAATGGAATGGAATGGAATGGAGGGGAATGGAATGGGATCGAACGGAATCAACCCGGGTGGAATAGAAGGGAATGCAATGGAATGGAATGGAATGGAATGGAATGGAATGGAATGGAATGGAAAGGAATTTAATAGAATGGAATCAACCCGAGTTAAATGGAAAGGAACGGAATAGAATGGAATGGAATGGAATGGAATGGAATCATCCCGAGTGGAATTGAATGGAATGGAATGGAATGGAATGGAATGGAATGGAATGGAATGGAATGGAATGGAATCGAATGCAATGGAATTGAATGGAAAGGAATGTAATGGAATGGAATGGAATGGAAACCACCCGTGGGGAATGGAATCGAATGGAATGGAATTTAATGGAATGTAATCAACGCTAGTGGAATGGAATAGAATGGAATGGAATGTAATGGAATCAACCCGAGTGGAATGCAATGGAATAGAATGCAATGGAATGGAATGGAATGAAATGGAATCACCCCGAGTGAAATGCAATGGAATGGAATGGAATGGAATGGAATGGTATGGAATGGAATGGAAAGGAATCGAATGGAATGGAATGGAATGCAATGCAATGGAATTGAATCAACCCAAGTGGAATGAAACGGATTGGAATGCAGTGGAATGGAACGGAATCAACCCGAGGGGAATGCAATGGAATGGAATGGAATGGAATGGAATGGAATGGAAAGGAAATTAGTGGAATGGAATGAAATCAAACCACGTGGAATGGAATGGAAAGGGAAGGAATGGAATAGAATGGAATGGAATGGAATGGAATGGAATGGAATGGAATGGAATGGAATGGAATGGAATGGATCAAGCAGAATGCAATGGAATGGAATGGCATGGAATGGAATGGAATGGAATGGAGTGGAATGGAAACAACCCGAGTTCAATGGAATGGAATCGAATGGAATGGAATGGAATGAAATCATCTCGAGTGGAATGGAAAGGAATGGAATAGAATGGAGTGGAAAGCGATGGAATGGAATGGAATCAACCCTAGTGGAATGCAAAGGAATGGAAGGGAAAGGAATGAAGTGGAATGGAATGGAATCAACCCACGTGCAATAGAATGGAATGGAATGGAATGGGATGGGATGGAATGAGATGGGATGGATTAAACCAGATTGGAATGGAATGGAATGAAATGGAATGGAAGGGAATGGAATTAACTCGAGTGGAGTGGAATGGAATGGAATGGAATGGAATGGAATGGAATGGAATCAACCTGACCGGAATGGAATGGAATGGAAATGAATGGAAGGGAAAGGAATAGAATGGAATGGAATGGAATGGAATGGAATGGAATGCAATGGAATGGAATGGAATACATTCGAATGTAATGGACAGCAATAGAATGGAATGGAATGGAATGGAATGGAATGGAATCAAACCCAATGGAATGGAATGGAATGCAATGGAATGGAATGGAATGGAATGGAATGGAATGGAGTGGAATGGAAAGGAAAGTAATGGAATTAACCCGAGAAAATGGAATGGAAAGGAATGCAAAGGAATGGAATGGAATTGAATGAAATCAACCCTAGTGTAATGCAATGGAAAGGAATGCAATGGAATGGAATGGAATGGAATGGAATGGAATCAACCCATTGAAATGGAAAGCAACGGAATGCAATGGAATGGAATGGAATGGAATGGAATGGAATGGATTGGAATGGAATGGAATGGAAATCAAGGGAATGGAAAGGAATCAATCCGAATGGATTGCAGTGGAATGGAAAAGAATGGAATGCAATGGAAAGGAATGCAAAGGAATCAAACCACGGGGAATGGAATGGAGTGGAAAGGAATCGGATGAGATGGAATCAAACCGAGTGGAATGGAATGGAATGGAATGGAATGGAATGGAATGGAATGGAATGGAATGGAATCAACCCGAGAGGAATGAATTGCAATGGAATGGAATGGAATGGAATGGAATGGAAAGGAATGCAATGGAATGGAATGGAAACGAATGGAAAGGTATGGAATCAACGCAAGCGGAATGGAATGGAGTGGAGTGGAAAGAAATGAAATGGAATGGGATGCAATGGAATAGAATAAAGCCGAATAGATTGAAATGGAGAGGAATGGAATCATATAGAATGGAATGGAATGGAATGCAATGGAATGGAATGGAATGGAATGGAAAGGAATGGAATGGGATGCAGTCAACCTGAGTGGAATGCAATGGAATGGCATGGAATTGAATCAACCCGAGTGGAATGAAATGGATTGAAATTGAAATGAATGGAATGGAGTGGAATGGAATGGAATGGAATGGAAGGGAATCAACGCGAGGGAATGGAATGGAATGGAATGGAATGGATTGGAATGGAATACAATGGAATGGAATGGAATGGAATGGAATGGAATGGAATGGAATGGAATGGAATGGAATGGATTGGAAAGTAATGGAATGGAATCAACCCGAGGGGAATGGAATGAAATGGAATGGAATGGAAGCAACCCGAGTGGAATGGAAAAGAAAGGAATGGAAAGGATTCGAATGGAATGCAAACAACCTCAATGTAGTGAAATGGAATGGAATGGAAAGGAATGGAATGGACTGGAATGGTAAGGAATCAAGTCGAGTGGAATGGAATGGAATGCAATGAAATGGATTGGAATGGAAAAACCTGAGGGGAATGGAAGGGATTGGAATGCAATGGAATGGAACAGAATGGAATGGAATCAACTCGAGTGTAATGGAAGAGACTGGAATGCAATGGAATGGAAACCAACAGACTGGAATGGAATGGAATGGCATGGAATGGAATCCACTCGAGTGTAATGGAATGGAATGGAATCGAATGGATTGGAATGGAATGGAACGGACTGGAATGGAATGGAATCATCCCGAGTGGAAGGGAAAGCAATGGAATGGAACGGAATGGAATGGTATGGAGTGGACTGGAATGGAATGGAATCATCCCGAGTGGAATGGAAGTGATTGGAGTCGAATGGAATGGAATGGAAGGGAATTCAGACAATTGGAGAGGAATGGAGTGGAATGGAAGGGAATGGAAGGCAATGCAATTGAATGGAATGGAATCATCCCGATTGGAATGGAATGGAATGGAATGGAATGGAATCACCACGAGTGAAATGCAATGGAATGGATGGGAATGGAATGCAATGGAATGGAATCAACCCGAGCGGAATAGAATGGATTGGAATGGAATGCAGTGGAATAGAATGAAACCGAGTGGAATGAAACCGAGTGTAATGGAACGGAATGGAATGGAATGGAATGCAATGGAATGGAATCAAACGTAGTGGAATACAAGGGAATGGCATGGAATGGAATTGAATGGAATGCTATGTAATTTAATGGAATACAATCAACACGAGAGGAATGGAGTGGAAAGGAATGGAATGGAATGGAATGGAATGGAATGGAATGGAATGGAATGGAATCAACCAGAGTGGAATGCAATGGAATGGAATGGAATGGAATCAACCCGAGTGAAATGCAGTGGAATGGAAGGGAATGGAATGGAATGGAATGGAATCAACCAGAGTGGAATAGAATGGAATGGAATGGAATGCAGTGGAATAGAATGAAACCGAGTGGAATGAAACCGAGTATAATGGAACGGAATGGAATGGAATGCAATGGAATGGAATCAAACGGAGTGGAATACAACGGAATGGCATGGAATGGAATTAAATGGAATGTAATGTAATTTAATGGAACACAATCAACCCGAGAGGAATGGAGTGGAATGGAATGGAATGGAATGGAATGGAATGGAATGGAATGGAATGGAATGGAATGGAATCAACCAGAGTGGAATGCAATGGAATGGAATGGAATGGAATCAACCCGAGCGGATTCGGGTGGATTGGAATTGAAAGGAATGGAATGGAATGGAACGGAATGGAATGGAATGTAACGGAAAATATTGGAATTAACCCGAGTGGAATAGAATGGAAAGGAATGGAAAGGAATGAAATGGATTGGAATGGAATCAACCCGAGTAGAATAGAATGGAATGGAATGGAATGGAATGGAATGGAATGGAATGGAATGGAATCAAACCCAATGGAATGGAATGGAATGGAACGGAATTTAATGGAATTACACGGAGTGGAATGGAATGGAAAGGAATGGAAAGAATGGAATGGAATGGAATGGAATCAATCCGAGTGTAATGGAATGGAATGGAATGGCATGCAATGGAATGCAATCAACGCAAGCGGAATAGAATGGAATGGAATGGAATGGATTGGAATGCAATGGAATGTGATGGAATGGAACGGAATCAACCCGAGTGGATTGGAATGTAGAGGAATGAAAGGGAATGGAATGGAATGGAATGGAATGGAATGGAATGGAATGGAATGGAATGCAATGCAATGCAATCAACCAGAGTGGAATGCAATGGAATGGAATCGAATGGAATCAACTCGAGTGGAATGGGGTTGATTGGAATTGAAAGGAAGGGAAAGGAGTGGAATGGAATGGAATGGAAAGGAATGGAATGGAATGGAATGCAATCAACGCCAGTGGAATGGAATGGAATGGAATGGAATGGAACGGAATCAAGACGCATGGAATGGAATGGAGTGCAATGGAATGGATTGGAATGGAATTAAACTGCGTGGAATGGAATGGAATGGAATGGAACGGAATCAACCCGAGTGGAATGGAATGGAACAGAAGTGACTGCAATGGAATGGAATGGAATGAAATTGACTGGAATGGAATGGAACGCAATGGAATGGAATGGAATGAAAAGGAATGCAATGCAATGGAATGGAATCAACCCGAGTGGAATGGAATCAAATGGAATGTAATGGAATGAAAAGGAATGCAATGCAATGGAATGCAATCAACCCGAGTGGAAAGGAATGGAATGGAATAGATTAGAATGGAAAGGAATGGAATCATCTCGATAGGAATGGAATGGAATGGAGTGAAATGGAATGGAATGGAAGGGAATCATCCCGAGTGGAATCGAACAGAATGGAATGGAATGGAATGCAGTGGAAAGGAATGGGATGGAATGGAATCAACCCGGGCGGAATAGAATGGAATTCAATGGAATGGAATGGAATGGAATGGAATGGAATGGAATGGAATGGAATGGAATCAACGCAAGTGAAAAAGAAAGGAATGGAAAAGAATGGAATGGAATGGAAAGGAATGGAATGATATGGAATAGAATAATCCCGAGTGTAATGGAATGGAATGGAACGGAAGGTAACGGAATGGAATGGAATCAACTCGAGTGGAGAGCCATGGAATGGAATGGAAAGGAATGGAATTGAATGGAATGGAATCAACCCACGTGGAATGGAAATGAATGGAATGGAATGGAACGGGATAGAATGGGATGGAATGGAATCAAACCGAGTGGAATGGAAGGGAATGGAATGGGATGGAATGGGAAGGAATGGAATGGAACGGAATGGAATGGAATGGAATGGAATGGAATGGAATGGAATCACCCCGAGTGAAATGTAATGGAACGGAATAGAACAGAATGGAATGGAGTGGAATATAATGGAATGGAATGGAATCATCCCGATTGGAATGGAATGGAAATCAATGCAATGGAATGGAATGGAGTGGAATGGAATGGAATGGAATGGAATTGAATGGAAGCAACCCGAATGGAATGTAATGGAATGGAATGAAATGGAATGGATTCAAACCGATTGGAATGGAATGGAATGGAATGGAATGGAATGGAATGGAATGGAATCAACGCTAGTGGAATGGAATACAATGGAATGGAATGGAATGCAATCAACCAGAGTGGAAAGGAATGGAATGGAATGGAATGGAATGGAACGGAATGGAATGGAATGGAGTGAACACGAGTGGAATAGAATAGAAAGGAATGGAAAGGAATGGAATGGAAAGTAATCAAGTCGAGTGGAATGGAATGGAAAAGAATGGAAAGGAATGGAATGGAAAGTAATCAAGTCGAGTGGAATGGAATGGAATGGAAGGGAATGGAATGGAATGGAATGGAATGCAATGGATAGGAGTGGAAAGGAAAGGATTGGAATGGAATGGAATCAACCTGAGTGGAATGGAATGGAAGGGAATGGAATGGAATGGTATGGAAACAAAGCGAGAGGAATGGAATGGAATGGAATGGAAGGGAATGCAATGGAATGGAATGGAATGGAGTGGTATCAACCCGAGTGGATTTGAATGGCATGGAGTGGAATGGAATGCAATGGAATGGAATGGAAGATAGTCAACGGGAATGGAATGACATAGAAATGAACGGAATGGAACGGAAAGAAATAAACACGAATGGTATGGAAAGGAATGGAATGGAATGGATTGGAATGGAATGGAATGGAATGGAATGCAATGGAATGGAATGGAATGGAATGGAACAAATCCGAGGGGAATGGAATGGAATGGAGTGGAATGGAATGGATTGGAATTGAATGGAATCAACCCGAATGGAATGCAGTGGAATGGAAGAGAATGGAATGGAATGGAATGGAATGAAGTGGAATGGAATGGAATCAACTCGAATGGAATGGAATGGAATGGAATTAAAAGGAATTGAATGTAATGGAATGTAATAGAATTAAATGGAATGGAATGGAGTGGAATAGCAGGGAATGGAATGGAATGGAGTGGAAGGGAATGGAATCAAATCGTGTGGAATGGAAAAGAATGGAATGGAATGGAAAGGAATGGAATCAACCCGAGTGAAATGGAATGGAACGGAATGCAATGGAATGGAATTTAATGGAATGACATGGAATGGAATGGAGTGGAATGGAACTGAATCAACCTGAGTGGAAAGGATTGAAATGGAATTCAATGGAATGGAATGAAATCAACCCGAATGGAATGCAATGGAATGGAATGGAATGGAATGGAATGGAATGGAATGGAATGGAAAGGAATGGAATGGAATGGAATGGAAAAAACCCGAGTGGAAAGGAATAGAACGGAACGAAATACAATGGAATAGAATGGAATGGAATGGAATGGAATGGAATGGAATGGAATGGAATGGAATGGAATCAGCGTGTGCGGAATGGAATCGAATGCAATGGAATGGATTGCAATGGAATCACCAGGAGTGCAATGGAATGGAATGGAATGGAAAGGAATGGAATGGAATGGAAACAACACGAGTGGAATGGGATTGAATGAAATGGAATGGAATGGAAGGGAAAGGAATGGAATGGAATCAACACGAAACGAATGGAATGGAATGCAATGGAATGGAATGGAATGAAAAGGAATGCAATGCAATGGAATGGAATGAACCCGAGTGGAATGGAATGGAATAGAATGGAATGGAATGGAATGGAATGGAATGGAATCAATCGGAATGGAATGAAATGAAATGGAGTGGATTTGAATGGAATGGAAGGGAATCAACCCGAGTGGAATGGAATGGAATGGAATGGACTGGAACCAACAGGAATGGAACGGAATGGAATGCAAAGAAACAGAATCAGCATGAATGTAATGGAATGGAATGGAATGCAATTGAACGGAACCAAAACGAGTGGAATGGAATGGAATGGAATGAAATGAAATGGAATCACCGGAAATGGAATGCAATGGAATGGAATCATCCCGAGGGGAATGGAATGCAATGGAATGCAATGGAATGGAATGGAATGAATCGAATGGAATCAACCCGAGTGGAATGGAATGGAATAGAATGGATTGGAATGCAATGGAATGGAATGGAATCAATGAGTGTGGACTGGAATGGAATGCAATGGAATGGATTGGAATGGAAACAACACAAGTGTAATGGAATGGAATGGAATGGAATGGAATGGAATGGAAAGGAATGGAATGGAATGGAAACAACACGAGTGGAATGGGATTGAATGGAATTGAATCGAATGGAATGGAAAGGAATGGAAGGAAATCAACCCGAATAGAATGGAATGGAATGCAATGGGATGGAATGGAATGAAAAGGAATGCAATGGAATGGAATGGAATCAAACCGAGTAGAAAGCAATGGAATGGAATGGAGTGGAATCAACCCGAGTGGAATGGAATAGAAAGCAATGGAAACGAATGCAATGGAATGGAATGCAAACATCCCTAGTGGAATAGAACGGAATGGAATGGAATGGACAAGAATGGAATGGAATGGAATGGAATGGAAAGGAATATAATGGAATCAACCTGAGTGGAATGAAATGGATTCGAAAGCAATGGAATGCAATGGAATCAACCTGAGTGGAATGAAAAGGAAAGAAATAGAATGGAATGCAAACGAATGGAATGGAATGGAATGCTATGGAATGGAATCAACCAGCGTGGAATGGAATGGAATGGAAAGGAATGGAATTGAAAGGAATCACCCCGAGTGAAATGGAATGGAACGAAATGGAATGGAACGGAATGGAATGGAATCAAAATGAGTGGCATGAAATGGAAAGCAATGGAATGGAATGGAATGGAATGGAATGGCATGGAATGGAAGGGAATGGAATGAAATGGAATGGAATGCACTGGAAAGTAATGGTATCAACCCGAGTGGAATGCAATGGAAAGGAATGGAATGGAATGGAAAGGAATGGAATGGAATGGAATGGAATCAACCCGCGAGAATGGAATGGAATGGAAAGGAATGGAATAGAATGGAATGGAATTCAATGGAATGGAATGGAATCAATCCGACTGGAATGGAATGGAAAGGAGTGGAGTGGGATGGGATAGAATGGAATCAACACGGGTGGAATAAAATAGAATGGAATGGAATCGAATGGTCTGGAATGGAATGGAATGGAATGGAATGGAATGCAGTAGAAAGGAATCAACCCGAATGGAATGGAATGGAATGGAATGGAATGGAATGGAATGGAATGAAATCATTCCGGGGGGAGTGGAAAGAAATGGAATGCAATGGAACAGAAAGCAATGGAATGGAGTGAAATGAACCAGAGAGGAATGCAATGGAATGGAATGGAAAGGAATGAAATGGAATGGAATGGAATCAACCCATGTGGAAGAGAATGGAATGGATTGGAATGGGATGCAATGGGATGGGATGGAATCAACCCGAGTGGAATGGAATGGAATGAAATGGAATGGAATGCAATGGAATGCAATGGAATGGAATGGAATGGAATCAACCCGAGTGGAGTGGAAAGCAATGGAATGGAATGGAATGCAAAGAAATGGAATCATGTAGATTGAAATGCAATGGAATGGAATGGAACGGAACGGAATGGAATGGTATGGACGAGAATCAATCCGAGTGGAATAGAATTGAATGGAATGGAATGCAGTGGAATGAAATGAAACCGAGTGGAAATAAAACGAATGGAATGGAATGGAATGGAATGGAATGGAATGGAATGGAATGGAATGGAATCAAACGGAGTGGAACTAATGCAATGGAATGGAATGGAATGGAATGGAATGGAATGGAATGGAATTTAGCGGAATGCCATCAACCCGAATGGAATGGACTGGAATGGAATGGAATGGAATCAACCAGACTGGAATGCAATGGAATGGAATGGAATGGAATCAACTTGAGTGGAATGGGGTGGATGGGAATTGAAAGGAATGGAATGGAATGGAATGGAACGGAAAGCAATGGAATTAACCCAGGTGGAATGGAATGCAAAGGAATGGAAAGGAATTCAATGGAATGGAATGGAATCAACACGAGTTGAATGGAATGAAATGGAATTAAATGGAATACAATGGAATGGAATGGAATGGAATGGAATGGAATGGAATGGAATGGAATGGAATGGAATCAAACCCAATGGAATGGAATGGAATGGAATGGAATGGAATGGAATGGAATGGAACGGAAATTAATGCAATTAACCGGAGTGGGATGGAATGGAAAGGAATAGAAAGAATGGAATGGAATGGAATCAGCCACAGTGTAACGGAATGGTACGGAATGGAATGGAATGCAATGGAATGGAATCAACGCAAGCGGAATAGAACGGAAAGGAATAGAATGGAATGGAATGGAATCAACCCGAGTGGATTGGAATGTAGAGGAATGAAATGGAATGGAATGGAATGGAATGCAATCAACCAGAGAAGAATGCAATGGAACGGAATGGAATGGAATCAACTCACGTGGAATGGGTTTGATTGGAATTGAAAGGAATGGAATGGAATGCAATGGAATGGAATGCCATGGAATGGAATGGAATGGAATCAATGAGTGTGGACTGGAATGGAATGCAATGGAATGGATTGGAATGGAAAAAACACAAGTGTAATGGAATGGAATGGAATGGAATGGAAAGGAAAGGAATGGAACGGTATGGAAACAACACGAGTGGAATGGGATTGAATGGAACTGAATCGAATGGAATGGAAAGGAATGGAAGGAAATCAACCCGAATGGAATGGAATGGAATGCAATGGGATGGGATGGAATGAAAAGGAATGCAATGGAATGGAATGCAATCAAACCGAGCAGAATGCAATGGAATGGAATGGAGTGGAATCAACCCGAGTGGAATGGAATAGAAAGCAATGGAAAGGAATGCAATGGAATGGAATGCAAACATCCCTAGTGGAATAGAACGGAATGGAATGGAATGGAATGGAAAAGAATGGAATGGAATGAAATGGAATGGAATGGAATGGAATGGAATGGAATAAACCTGAGTGGAATGAAATGGATTCGAAAGCAATGGAATGCAATGGAATCAACCTGAGTGGAATGAAATGGAAAGGAATAGAATGGAATGCAAATGAATGGAATGGAATGGAATGCTATGGAATGGAATCAACCAGCGTGGAATGGAATGGAATGGAAAGGAATGGAATTGAAAGGAATCACCCCGAGTGAAATGGAATGGAACGGAATGGAATGTAATGGAATGGAATGGAATCAACACGAGTGGAATGAAATGGAAAGCAATGGAATGGAATGGAATGGAATGGAATGGAATGGCATGGAATGGAAGGGAATGGAATGAAATGGAATGGAATTAACCCCAGTGAAACGAAATGGAATGGAATGCAATGGAAAGTAATGGTATCAACCCGAGTGGAATGCAATGGAATGGAATGCAAAGGAATGGAATGGAATGGAATGAAATCAACCCGCGTGGAATGGAATGGAATGGAAAGGAATGGAATAGAATGGAATTGAATTTAATGGAATGGAATGGAATCAATCCGACTGGAATGGAATGGAATGGAGCGGGGTGGAATGGGACTGAATGGAATCAACTCGGGTGGAATAAAATAGAATGGAATGGAATCGAATGGACTGGAATGGAATGGAATGGAATGGAATGGAATGGAATGGAATGGAATGGAATGGAATCAAACCCAATGGAATGGAATGGAATAGAATGGAATGGAATGGAACGGAAATTAATGCAATTAACCGGAGTGGGATGGAATGGAAAGGAATGGAAAGAATGGAATGGAATGGAATCAGCCAGAGTGTAACGGAATTGTACGGAATGGAATGGAATGCAATGGAATGGAATCAACGCAAGCGGAATAGAACGGAAAGGAATGGAATGGAATGGAATGGAATGGAATCAACCCGAGTGGATTGGAATGTAGAGGAATGAAATGGAATGGAATGGAATGGAATGCAATCAACCAGAGAAGAATGCAATGGAACGGAATGGAATGGAATCAAATCGAGTGGAATGGGTTTGATTGGAATTGAAAGGAATGGAATGGAATGCAATGGAATGGAATGTCATGGAATGGAATGGAATGGAATCAATGAGTGTGGACTGGAATGGAATGCAATGGAATGGATTGGAATGGAAAAAACACAAGTGTAATGGAATGGAATGGAATGGAATGGAAAGGAAAGGAATGGAACGGAATGGAAACAACACGAGTGGAATGGGATTGAATGGAACTGAATCGAATGGAATGGAAAGGAATGGAAGGAAATCAACCCGAATGGAATGGAATGGAATGCAATGGGATGGAATGGAATGAAAAGGAATGCAATGGAAGGGAATGCAATCAAACCGAGCAGAATGCAATGGAATGGAATGGAGTGGAATCAACCCGAGTGGAATGGAATAGAAAGCAATGGAAAGGAATGCAATGGAATGGAATGCAAACATCCCTAGTGGAATAGAACGGAATGGAATGGAATGGAATGGAAAAGAATGGAATGGAATGGAATGGAATGGAATGGAATGGAATGGAATAAACCTGAGTGGAATGAAATGGATTCGAAAGCAATGGAATGCAATGGAATCAACCTGAGTGGAATGAAATGGAAAGGAATAGAATGGAATGCAAATGAATGGAATGGAATGGAATGCTATGGAATGGAATCAACCAGCGTGGAATGGAATGGAATGGAAAGGAATGGAATTGAAAGGAATCACCCCGAGTGAAATGGAATGGAATGGAATGGAACGGAATGGAATGGAATGGAATGCAATCAACACGAGTGGAATGAAATGGAAAGCAATGGAATGGAATGGAATGGAATGGAATGGCATGGAATGGAAGGGAATGGAATGAAATGGAATGGAATTAACCCCAGTGAAACGAAATGGAATGGAATGCAATGGAAAGTAATGGTATCAACACGAGTGGAATGCAATGGAATGGAATGGAATGGAATGGAATCAACCCACGTGGAATGGAATGGAATGGAAAGGAATGGAATAGAATGGAATGGAATTTAATGGAACGGAATGGAATCAATCCGACTGGAATGGAATGGAATGGAGCGGGGTGGAATGGGACTGAATGGAATCAACTCGGGTGGAATAAAATAGAATGGAATGGAATCGAATGGACTGGAATGGAATGGAATGGAATGGAATGGAATCACCCCGAGTGAAATGCAATGGAATTGAATGGAATGGAAAGGAATGGAATGGAATGGAATCAACACGAGTGGAATACAATGGAATGGAATGGAAGGCCGTGGAATGAAATCAAACCGGTTGGAATGGAATGAAATGGAATGGAATGGAAGGGAATGGTCTGGAATGGAATGGAATAAAAGGGAGTGGAATATAATGGAATGGAATGAAATGGAATGGAATGGAATGCAGTCAACTCGAATGGAATGGAATGGAAAGGAATGAAATGGAATGTAATGGAACGGAATAGAATGGAATGGAATGGAATGGAATGAAATGGAATCAACCCGAGTAGAATGGAATGCAAACGAATGGTAAAGAATCAACCCGATTGGAATGGAAAAGAAAGGAATGGAAAGGAGTGGAATGGAAAGGAAACAACCCATGTGGAATGGAATGGAATGGAATGGAAAGGAATGGAATGCAATGGAATGGAATGAAATCAAGGCGAATCGAATGGAACTGACTGCAATGGAATGGATGGGAATGGAATCTACCTCCGTGGAATGGAATGGAATGGAATGCAATGGAATCAACTCGAGTGGAATGGAATGGACTGGAAAGCAATGGAATGCAATCAAACAGACTGGAAAGGAATGGAATGGAAAGGAATGGAATCAAGTCGAGTGTAATGAATGGAATGGAATGAAATTGAATGGAATGGATTGGAATGGAATGCAATCAACCCGAGTGGAATGGAAAGGAATGGAATGCAAAGGAATGGAAAGGAATGGAATGGAATGGAATAGAATGGAATGGAATGGAATGGAACTGAATGGAGCAGAGTGGAATGGGATTGAATGGAATCAGCTCGGGTGCAATAGAATGGAATGCAATGGAATGGAATGGAAAGGAATGGAATGGAATGGAATCAACACACGTGGAATGGAAATGAATGCAATGGAATGATATGCGATGGAATCAGACGGAATGGGATGGGATGGAATCAACCCGACTGGAATAGAACGGAATGGAATAGGATGGAATAGAATGGAATCAACCCGAGTGGAGTGGAAAGGAATGGAATGGAATGGAATGGAAAGGAATGGAATGGAATGGAATCAACCTGAGTGGAATGGAATGGAATGGAAAAGAATGGAATGGAATGGAATGGAATGGAATGGAATGGAATGGAATGGAATAGAATGTAATGGAATGGAATCAACACGAGTAGAATGGAATGAAACGGAATGGAACAGAATAAACCGGATTAGAATGGAAAAGAAAGAAATGGAAAGGAGGGGAATGGAATGCAACCATCATCAGTGTAATGGAATGGAATGGATTGGAATAGAAAGCAATGGAATGGAATGGAATCAAGAAGAGTGGAATGGAATTGAATGCAATGGAATGGATTGAAATGGAATCAACCAGCGTGAAATGCAATGGAATGAAATGTAATGGAAAGGAATTGAATGGAGTCAACCCGACAGGAATGGAATATACTGGAAAGGACTGGAATGCAATGGACTGGAATCAAACAGACTCGAATGAAATGGAATGGATTGGAATTGAAAGGAATGGAATCAACTCGAGTGTAATGAATGGAATGGAATGGAATGGAATGGAATGGAATGGAATCAACGCGATGGGAATGGAATGCAATGTAATGGAACGGAACGGAACGGAACGAAACGAAATGGAATGGAATGGAATGGAATCAACCCTAGTGGAATGGAATGGAAAGCAATGAAATGGAATGGAATGGAGTGGAAGGGAATGGAATGGAACGGAATCGAATGAAATGGAATGGAGTGGAGTGGAATGGAATGGAATGGAATGGAATGGAATGGAACGGAACGGAACGGAATGGATTGCATTCCGATTATAATGGAAAAGAAAGGAATGGAAAGGACGGGAATGCAATGGAAACAACACCATTGGAATGGAATGGAATGGAATGGAATGGAATGGAAAGGAAAGGAATGGAATGGAACAGAATGGAATCATCCCGAGTGGAATGGAATGGAATGGAATGCAATGCAGAGGAATGCAATCAAACGGAGTGGAATTGAATGGAATGGAATGGATTGGAAGGGAATGGAAAGGAATGGAATGAAATGGAGGGCTATATAATGGTATGGAATGGAATGGAATCGAATGGAATGCAAGGGAATGGAATTTAAAGGAAAATAATCAAGCCAAGTGGAATGGAATGGCATGGAATGGAATAGAATCAACCTGAGTGCAATGGAATGGAATGGAATGGAATGGAATAGAATGGAATGGAAGGGAAAAGACTGGAAAGAAATGGAATGGAATGGAATGGAATCAACCCGACTGGAATGGAATGGAATGGAAAGGAATGGAATGGAATGGAGTGGAATGGTATGGAATGGAACGGAATGGAATGGAATCCAGTCGAGTGTAATGGAAAGGAATGGAATGGAATGGAACGGAATGGAATGAAATGGAATCAAACCCAATGAAATGGAATGGAATGGAATGCAACGGAAAATAATGGAATTTAGCCGAGTGAAATGGAATGGAAAGGAATGGAAGGGAATGGAATGGAATCAACCCTAGTGTAATGGAATGGAATGGAATGGAATGGAATGGAATGGAATGGAATGGAATGGAATCAACCCATTGAAACAGAAAGCAACAGAATGGAATGGAATGGAATGGGATGGAATGGTAAGGAATGGAAAGTATTGGAATGGAAAGGAATCAACCCCAGTGGAATGCAGTGGAAAGGAATGGAATAGAATGCAAAGGAATGGAATGGAATACAATGGAATCAACCCACGTGGAGTCGAGTAGAATATAAAGGAATCAGAAGGGATGGAATCAAACCGAGTGGAATGGAATGGAATGGAAAGCAATGGAATCAGCACGAGAGGAATGGAATGGCATGGAATGGCATGGAATGCAATGGAAAGTAATGGGATGGGATGGAATCAACCCGAGAGGAAGGAAATGCAATGGATTGGAAAGGAATGGAAGGGAATGGAATGGAATGGATGGAATGCAATGCAATGGAATGGAAATGATTGGAAAGGTATGGAATCAATGCAAGCGGAATGGAATGGAATGAAATGGAATGGAATGGAATGGAATGAAATGGAATGGAATGGAATGGAATGAAATGGAATGGAATGGGATGGAATGGAATGGAATAAAACAGAGTGAATTGGAATGGTAAGGAAAGGAGTGGAATGGAATGGAATGGAATGGAATTTAATGCAAAGGAATGGAAAGGAATGCAGTCAACCAGAGTGTAACGCAATGGAATGGAATGGAATGGAATGGAATCAAACCGAGTGGAATGAAATGGATTGGAAGTGAAAGGAATGGAAGGGAGCGGAATGGAATGTCATGGACTGGAATGCAATGGAATGGAATGGAAGGGAATGAATGCGAGTGGAATGGAATGGAATGGAATGGAATGGAATGGAATCAACCATAGTGCAATACAATTGAAAGGAATAAAATGGAATGGAATGCAATGGAAAGGAATGCAGTGGCATGGAATCAACCTGAGTGAAATGGAATGGAATGGAATGGAATGGAATGCAATGGAATGGAATGGAATGGAATGGAATGGAATCAACGCGAGTGGAATGAAATGGAATGGAAGGCAATGGAATGGAATGGAAGGGAATGAAATGAAATCGAATGGAATGAAATGGAATGGAGTGGAATCAACCCGAGTGGAATCAAATGGAATGCAATGCAATGGAATGGAATGGAATCACCCCAAGTGAAATGGAATGGAACGGAATGGAATGGAATGGAATGGAACGGAATGGAATGGAATGCAATGTAATGGAATGGAGTCACCCCGAGTGAAATGGAATGGAACCGAATGGAATGCAATGGAATGCAATGGAATGGAATGGAATGGAATCAAAGCGAGTGGAATGGAATCAATGGAAAGGAATGGAATGGAATGGAATGGAATGGAATGGAATGGAATCAACGCGAGTGGAATTGAATGAATGGAAAGGAATGGAATGGAATGGAATGGAATGGAATAAAGCCGAGTGAATTGGAAAGGAGAGGAAAGGAGTGGAATGGAATGGAATGGAATGGAATGGAGTGGAATGGAAAGGAACGGAATGGAATGCAATCAACCAGAGTGGAAAGCAATGGAATGGAATGGAACGGAATGGAATCGAAGGGAATGGAATGGAATGGACTGGAATGGAATGGAATTGAATGGAAACAACCCGAGTGCAATAGAAAGCAATGGAATGGAATGGAATGGAATGGAATGGAATGGAGTGGAATGGAATGGAATGGAATGCAGTTCAATGGAATGGAATGGAATGGAATTACCCAGAGTGGAATAGAAGTGAATGGAGTAGAATGGAATGAAATCGAATGGAATCCAACCGATTGGAGTGGAATGGAATGGAAGGCAATGGAATGGAATGGAATGGAATCATCCCGAGTGGAATGGGAAGGAATAGAATGGAATGGAAAGGAATGGAATGGAAACGAATGGAATGGAATGGAATGGAATAGAATGGAATGGAATCAACCTGAGTGAAATGGAATGGAACGGAATGGAATGGAATGGAATGGAATGGAACGGAATGGAATGTAACGGAATGGAATGGAATGGAATGGAAGGGAATGGAATGGAATCAACCCGACTAGAATGAAATAGAATGGAATGCAATGCAATGGAATGGAATGGAATGGAATGGAATGGAATGGAATGGAAAGGAATGAAATCAACCCGAGTGGAATAGAATGGAATGGAATGGAAGGCAGTGCAATGGAATCAAACCGAGAGGAATGGAATGGAATGGAATGGAAGCGAATGGAATGGAATGGAATCAAAGGGAGTGGAATATAGTGGAATGGAATGGAATGGAATGCAATGCAATGGAATGGAATGGAATGCAATGGAATGGAATGGAATGGAATGGAATGCAATGGAATGGAATGGAATGGAATGCAATGCAATGGAATGGAATGGAATGGAATGGAATGCAATGGAATGGAATGGAATGGAATGGAATGGAATGGAATGGAATGGAATGGAATGGAATGGAATGCAATGGAATGGAATGGAATGGAATGGAATGGAATGGAATGGAATGGAATGGAATGGAATCAAACCAAGTGGAAAGGAATGGAAAGGAATGAAATGGAATGGAATGGAATGGAATCGAATCGAATGCAATGCAATGGACTGAACCAGAGTAGAAAGGAATGAAATGGAATGGAGCAGAATCAACCCTATTGGAATGGGAAAGAAATGAATGGAAAGGAGTGGAATGGAATGGAAACAACCCAAGTGGAATGGAATGGAATGGAAAGGAATGGAATGGAATGGAATGCAATGTAATCAAGGCCAGTGGAATGAAATTGAATGAAATGCAATGGATTGGAATGCAATCAACTTGCGTGGAATGGAATGGAATGGAATGGAATCAACTCGAGTGGAATGGAATGGAATGGAATGGAACGGAACGCCATGGAATGGAATGAAACACACTGGAATGGAATGGAATGCAATGGACAGGAATGGAAGCAACTCGAGTGAAATGAATGGAATGGAATGGAATGGATTCAACCACAGTGTAATGGAATGGAATGGAATGGATTCAACCCCAGTGTAATGGAATGGAATGGAATGCATTGGAATGGAATGGAATGGAATGGAATGAAACGGAATATAATGCAATGGAATGAACTGGAATGGAATGGAATCATCCCGAGTAGCAGGGAATGGAATGGAATAGAAAGGAATGGAATGGAAAGGAATCCAACCAATTGGAGAGGAATGCAAGGGAATCAACGCGAGTGGAATGGAATGGAATGGAATGGAATCAACCCTATGGGAATGGACTGGAAATGAATAAAATGAAATGGAATGCAATGGAATGGAATGGAATGGAATGGAAAGGAATGGAATGCAATGGAATGGAATGGGATGGAATGGAATCAACCCGAGAGGAAGGAAATGCAATGGAATGGAAAGGAATGGAATGGAATGGAATGGAATGCAATGGAATGGAATGGATGGAATGCAATGCAATGGAATGGAAACGATTGGAAAGGTATGGAATCAATGCAAGCGGAATGGAATGGAATGGAAAGGAATGAAATGGAATGGAATGGGATGGAACGGAATGGAATGAAACAGAGTGAATTGGAATGGAGAGGAAAGGATTGGAATGGAATGGAATGGAATGGAATAGAATGGAATGCAAAGGAATGGAACGGAATGTAATCAACCAGATTGAAACGCAATGGAATGCAATGGAATGCAATGGAATCAACCCGAGTTTAATGAAATGGATTGGAAGTGAAAGGAATGGAATGGAGCGGAATGGAATGGAATGGAATGCAATGGAATGGAATGGAAGGGAATGAATGCAAGTGGAATGGAATGGAATGGAATGGAATCAACCCTAGTAAAATGGAATGGAAAGGAATAAAATGGAATGGAATGCAATGGAATGGAATGGAATGGAATGGAATGGAATGGAATGGAATGGAATGGAATGGAATGCAATGGAATCAATCTGAGTGAAATGGAGTGGAACGGAATGGAATGGAATGGAATCAAGGGGAGTGGAATGAAATGGAATGGAAGGCAATGGAATGGAATCGAATGGAATGAAATGGAATGGAATGGAATAAAATGGAATGGAATGGGATGAAATGGAATGGAGTGGAATCAACCCTAGTGAAATGGAATGGAAAGGAATAAAATGGAATGGAATGCAATGGAATGGAGTGGAATGGAATGGAATGGAATCAATCTGAGTGAAATGGATTGGAACGGAATGGAATGGAATGGAATGGAATCGAATCAACGTGAGTAGAATGAAATGGAATGGAAGGCAATGGAGTGAAATGGAATGGAATGGAATGGAATGGAATGGAATGAAATGGAATGGAGTGGAATCAACCCGAGTGGAATGAAATGGAATGCCATGCAATGGAATGGAATGGAATCACCCCGAGTGAAATTGAATGGAACGGAATGGAATGGAATGGAACGGAAAGGAATGGAATGAATAGTAATGGAATGGAATCACCCCGAGTGAAACGGAATGGTACCGAATGGAATGCAATGGAATGGAATGGAATGGAATCAACGCGAGTTGAATGGAATGAATGGAAAGGAATGGAATGGAATGGAATGGAATGGAATGGAAGGGAAAAGACTGGAAAGAAATGGAATGGAATGGAATGGAATCAACCCGACTGGAATGGAATGTAATGGAAAGGAATGGAATGGAATGGAGTGGAATGGTATGGAATGGAACGGAATGGAATGGAATCCAGTCGAGTGTAATGGAAAGGAATGGAATGGAATGGAACGGAATGGAATGAAATGGAATCAAACCCAATGAAATGGAATGGAATGGAATGCAACGGAAAATAATGGAATTTACCCGAGCGAAATGGAATGGAAAGGAATGGAAGGGAATGGAATGGAATCAACCCTAGTGTAATGGAATGGAATGGAATGGAATGGAATGGAATGGAATGGAATGGAATGGAATGGAATCAACCCATTGAAACAGAAAGCAACAGAATGGAATGGAATGGAATGGGATGGAATGGTAAGGAATGGAAAGTATTGGAATGGAAAGGAATCAACCCCAGTGGAATGCAGTGGAAAGGAATGGAATAGAATGCAAAGGAATGGAATGGAATACAATGGAATCAACCCACGTGGAGTCGAGTAGAATATAAAGGAATCAGAAGGGATGGAATCAAACCGAGTGGAATGGAATGGAATGGAAAGCAATGGAATCAGCACGAGAGGAATGGAATGGCATGGAATGGCATGGAATGCAATGGAAAGTAATGGGATGGGATGGAATCAACCCGAGAGGAAGGAAATGCAATGGATTCGAAAGGAACGGAAGGGAATGGAATGGAATGGATGGAATGCAATGCAATGGAATGGAAATGATTGGAAAGGTATGGAATCAATGCAAGCGGAATGGAATGGAATGAAATGGAATGGAATGGAATGGAATGAAATGGAATGGAATGGAATGGAATGAAATGGAATGGAATGGGATGGAATGGAATGGAATAAAACAGAGTGAATTGGAATGGTAAGGAAAGGAGTGGAATGGAATGGAATGGAATGGAATTTAATGCAAAGGAATGGAAAGGAATGCAGTCAAGCAGAGTGTAACGCAATGGAATGGAATGGAATGGAATGGAATCAAACCGAGTGGAATGAAATGGATTGGAAGTGAAAGGAATGGAAGGGAGCGGAATGGAATGTCATGGACTGGAATGCAATGGAATGGAATGGAAGGGAATGAATGCGAGTGGAATGGAATGGAATGGAATGGAATGGAATGGAATCAACCATAGTGCAATACAATTGAAAGGAATAAAATGGAATGGAATGCAATGGAAAGGAATGCAGTGGCATGGAATCAACCTGAGTGAAATGGAATGGAATGGAATGGAATGGAATGCAATGGAATGGAATGGAATGGAATGGAATGGAATCAACGCGAGTGGAATGAAATGGAATGGAAGGCAATGGAATGGAATGGAAGGGAATGAAATGAAATCGAATGGAATGAAATGGAATGGAGTGGAATCAACCCGAGTGGAATCAAATGGAATGCAATGCAATGGAATGGAATGGAATCACCCCAAGTGAAATGGAATGGAACGGAATGGAATGGAATGGAATGGAACGGAATGGAATGGAATGCAATGTAATGGAATGGAGTCACCCCGAGTGAAATGGAATGGAACCGAATGGAATGCAATGGAATGCAATGGAATGGAATGGAATGGAATCAAAGCGAGTGGAATGGAATCAATGGAAAGGAATGGAATGGAATGGAATGGAATGGAATGGAATGGAATGGAATCAACGCGAGTGGAATTGAATGAATGGAAAGGAATGGAATGGAATGGAATGGAATGGAATAAAGCCGAGTGAATTGGAAAGGAGAGGAAAGGAGTGGAATGGAATGGAATGGAATGGAATGGAATGGAGTGGAATGGAAAGGAACGGAATGGAATGCAATCAACCAGAGTGGAAAGCAATGGAATGGAATGGAACGGAATGGAATCGAAGGGAATGGAATGGAATGGACTGGAATGGAATGGAATTCAATGGAAACAACCCGAGTGCAATAGAAAGCAATGGAATGGAATGGAATGGAATGGAATGGAATGGAATGGAATGGAGTGGAATGGAATGGAATGGAATGCAGTTCAATGGAATGGAATGGAATGGAATTACCCAGAGTGGAATAGAAGTGAATGGAGTAGAATGGAATGAAATCGAATGGAATCCAACCGATTGGAGTGGAATGGAATGGAAGGCAATGGAATGGAATGGAATGGAATCATCCCGAGTGGAATGGGAAGGAATAGAATGGAATGGAAAGGAATGGAATGGAAACGAATGGAATGGAATGGAATGGAATAGAATGGAATGGAATCAACCTGAGTGAAATGGAATGGAACGGAATGGAATGGAATGGAATGGAATGGAACGGAATGGAATGTAACGGAATGGAATGGAATGGAATGGAAGGGAATGGAATGGAATCAACCCGACTAGAATGAAATAGAATGGAATGCAATGCAATGGAATGGAATGGAATGGAATGGAATGGAATGGAATGGAAAGGAATGAAATCAACCCGAGTGGAATAGAATGGAATGGAATGGAAGGCAGTGGAATGGAATCAAACCGAGAGGAATGGAATGGAATGGAATGGAAGCGAATGGAATGGAATGGAATCAAAGGGAGTGGAATATAGTGGAATGGAATGGAATGGAATGCAATGCAATGGAATGGAATGGAATGCAATGGAATGGAATGGAATGGAATGGAATGCAATGGAATGGAATGGAATGGAATGCAATGCAATGGAATGGAATGGAATGGAATGGAATGCAATGGAATGGAATGGAATGGAATGGAATGGAATGGAATGCAATGGAATGGAATGGAATGCAATGGAATGGAATGGAATGGAATGGAATCAAACCAAGTGGAAAGGAATGGAAAGGAATGAAATGGAATGGAATGGAATGGAATCGAATCGAATGCAATGCAATGGACTGAACCAGAGTAGAAAGGAATGAAATGGAATGGAGCAGAATCAACCCTATTGGAATGGGAAAGAAATGAATGGAAAGGAGTGGAATGGAATGGAAACAACCCAAGTGGAATGGAATGGAATGGAAAGGAATGGAATGGAATGGAATGCAATGTAATCAAGGCCAGTGGAATGAAATTGTATGAAATGCAATGGATTGGAATGCAATCAACTTGCGTGGAATGGAATGGAATGGAATGGAATCAACTCGAGTGGAATGGAATGGAATGGAATGGAACGGAACGCCATGGAATGGAATGAAACACACTGGAATGGAATGGAATGCAATGGACAGGAATGGAAGCAACTCGAGTGAAATGAATGGAATGGAATGGAATGGATTCAACCACAGTGTAATGGAATGGAATGGAATGGATTCAACCCCAGTGTAATGGAATGGAATGGAATGCATTGGAATGGAATGGAATGGAATGGAATGAAACGGAATATAATGCAATGGAATGAACTGGAATGGAATGGAATCATCCCGAGTAGCAGGGAATGGAATGGAATAGAAAGGAATGGAATGGAAAGGAATCCAACCAATTGGAGAGGAATGCAAGGGAATCAACGCGAGTGGAATGGAATGGAATGGAATGGAATCAACCCTATGGGAATGGACTGGAAATGAATAAAATGAAATGGAATGCAATGGAATGGAATGGAATGGAATGGAAAGGAATGGAATGCAATGGAATGGAATGGGATGGAATGGAATCAACCCGAGAGGAAGGAAATGCAATGGAATGGAAAGGAATGGAATGGAATGGAATGGAATGCAATGGAATGGAATGGATGGAATGCAATGCAATGGAATGGAAACGATTGGAAAGGTATGGAATCAATGCAAGCGGAATGGAATGGAATGGAAAGGAATGAAATGGAATGGAATGGGATGGAACGGAATGGAATGAAACAGAGTGAATTGGAATGGAGAGGAAAGGATTGGAATGGAATGGAATGGAATGGAATAGAATGGAATGCAAAGGAATGGAACGGAATGTAATCACCCAGATTGAAACGCAATGGAATGCAATGGAATGCAATGGAATCAACCCGAGTTTAATGAAATGGATTGGAAGTGAAAGGAATGGAATGGAGCGGAATGGAATGGAATGGAATGCAATGGAATGGAATGGAAGGGAATGAATGCAAGTGGAATGGAATGGAATGGAATGGAATCAACCCTAGTAAAATGGAATGGAAAGGAATAAAATGGAATGGAATGCAATGGAATGGAATGGAATGGAATGGAATGGAATGGAATGGAATGGAATGCAATGGAATCAATCTGAGTGAAATGGAGTGGAACGGAATGGAATGGAATGGAATCAAGGGGAGTGGAATGAAATGGAATGGAAGGCAATGGAATGGAATCGAATGGAATGAAATGGAATGGAATGGAATAAAATGGAATGGAATGGGATGAAATGGAATGGAGTGGAATCAACCCTAGTGAAATGGAATGGAAAGGAATAAAATGGAATGGAATGCAATGGAATGGAGTGGAATGGAATGGAATGGAATCAATCTGAGTGAAATGGATTGGAACGGAATGGAATGGAATGGAATGGAATCGAATCAACGTGAGTAGAATGAAATGGAATGGAAGGCAATGGAGTGGAATGGAATGGAATGGAATGGAATGGAATGGAATGAAATGGAATGGAGTGGAATCAACCCGAGTGGAATGAAATGGAATGCCATGCAATGGAATGGAATGGAATCACCCCGAGTGAAATTGAATGGAACGGAATGGAATGGAATGGAACGGAAAGGAATGGAATGAATAGTAATGGAATGGAATCACCCCGAGTGAAACGGAATGGTACCGAATGGAATGCAATGGAATGGAATGGAATGGAATCAACGCGAGTTGAATGGAATGAATGGAAAGGAATGGAATGGAATGGAATGGAATGGAATGGAAGGGAAAAGACTGGAAAGAAATGGAATGGAATGGAATGGAATCAACCCGACTGGAATGGAATGTAATGGAAAGGAATGGAATGGAATGGAGTGGAATGGTATGGAATGGAACGGAATGGAATGGAATCCAGTCGAGTGTAATGGAAAGGAATGGAATGGAATGGAACGGAATGGAATGAAATGGAATCAAACCCAATGAAATGGAATGGAATGGAATGCAACGGAAAATAATGGAATTTACCCGAGTGAAATGGAATGGAAAGGAATGGAAGGGAATGGAATGGAATCAACCCTAGTGTAATGGAATGGAATGGAATGGAATGGAATGGAATGGAATCAACCCATTGAAACAGAAAGCAACAGAATGGAATGGAATGGAATGGGATGGAATGGTAAGGAATGGAAAGTATTGGAATGGAAAGGAATCAACCCCAGTGGAATGCAGTGGAAAGGAATGGAATAGAATGCAAAGGAATGGAATGGAATACAATGGAATCAACCCACGTGGAGTCGAGTAGAATATAAAGGAATCAGAAGGGATGGAATCAAACCGAGTGGAATGGAATGGAATGGAAAGCAATGGAATCAGCACGAGAGGAATGGAATGGCATGGAATGGCATGGAATGCAATGGAAAGTAATGGGATGGGATGGAATCAACCCGAGAGGAAGGAAATGCAATGGATTCGAAAGGAACGGAAGGGAATGGAATGGAATGGATGGAATGCAATGCAATGGAATGGAAATGATTGGAAAGGTATGGAATCAATGCAAGCGGAATGGAATGGAATGAAATGGAATGGAATGGAATGGAATGAAATGGAATGGAATGGAATGGAATGAAATGGAATGGAATGGGATGGAATGGAATGGAATAAAACAGAGTGAATTGGAATGGTAAGGAAAGGAGTGGAATGGAATGGAATGGAATGGAATTTAATGCAAAGGAATGGAAAGGAATGCAGTCAACCAGAGTGTAACGCAATGGAATGGAATGGAATGGAATGGAATCAAACCGAGTGGAATGAAATGGATTGGAAGTGAAAGGAATGGAAGGGAGCGGAATGGAATGTCATGGACTGGAATGCAATGGAATGGAATGGAAGGGAATGAATGCGAGTGGAATGGAATGGAATGGAATGGAATGGAATGGAATGGAATCAACCATAGTGCAATACAATTGAAAGGAATAAAATGGAATGGAATGCAATGGAAAGGAATGCAGTGGCATGGAATCAACCTGAGTGAAATGGAATGGAATGGAATGGAATGGAATGCAATGGAATGGAATGGAATGGAATGGAATGGAATGGAATGGAATCAACGCGAGTGGAATGAAATGGAATGGAAGGCAATGGAATGGAATGGAAGGGAATGAAATGAAATCGAATGGAATGAAATGGAATGGAGTGGAATCAACCCGAGTGGAATCAAATGGAATGCAATGCAATGGAATGGAATGGAATCACCCCAAGTGAAATGGAATGGAACGGAATGGAATGGAATGGAATGGAACGGAATGGAATGGAATGCAATGTAATGGAATGGAGTCACCCCGAGTGAAATGGAATGGAACCGAATGGAATGCAATGGAATGCAATGGAATGGAATGGAATGGAATCAAAGCGAGTGGAATGGAATCAATGGAAAGGAATGGAATGGAATGGAATGGAATGGAATGGAATGGAATCAACGCGAGTGGAATTGAATGAATGGAAAGGAATGGAATGGAATGGAATGGAATGGAATAAAGCCGAGTGAATTGGAAAGGAGAGGAAAGGAGTGGAATGGAATGGAATGGAATGGAATGGAATGGAGTGGAATGGAAAGGAACGGAATGGAATGCAATCAACCAGAGTGGAAAGCAATGGAATGGAATGGAACGGAATGGAATCGAAGGGAATGGAATGGAATGGACTGGAATGGAATGGAATTGAATGGAAACAACCCGAGTGCAATAGAAAGCAATGGAATGGAATGGAATGGAATGGAATGGAATGGAATGGAGTGGAATGGAATGGAATGGAATGCACTTCAATGGAATGGAATGGAATGGAATTACCCAGAGTGGAATAGAAGTGAATGGAGTAGAATGGAATGAAATCGAATGGAATCCAACCGATTGGAGTGGAATGGAATGGAAGGCAATGGAATGGAATGGAATGGAATCATCCCGAGTGGAATGGGAAGGAATAGAATGGAATGGAAAGGAATGGAATGGAAACGAATGGAATGGAATGGAATGGAATAGAATGGAATGGAATCAACCTGAGTGAAATGGAATGGAACGGAATGGAATGGAATGGAATGGAATGGAACGGAATGGAATGTAACGGAATGGAATGGAATGGAATGGAAGGGAATGGAATGGAATCAACCCGACTAGAATGAAATAGAATGGAATGCAATGCAATGGAATGGAATGGAATGGAATGGAATGGAATGGAATGGAATGGAATGAAATCAACCCGAGTGGAATAGAATGGAATGGAATGGAAGGCAGTGGAATGGAATCAAACCGAGAGGAATGGAATGGAATGGAATGGAAGCGAATGGAATGGAATGGAATCAAAGGGAGTGGAATATAGTGGAATGGAATGGAATGGAATGCAATGCAATGGAATGGAATGGAATGCAATGGAATGGAATGGAATGGAATGGAATGCAATGGAATGGAATGGAATGGAATGCAATGCAATGGAATGGAATGGAATGGAATGCAATGGAATGGAATGGAATGGAATGGAATGGAATGGAATGGAATGCAATGGAATGGAATGGAATGGAATGGAATGGAATGGAATGGAATCAAACCAAGTGGAAAGGAATGGAAAGGAATGAAATGGAATGGAATGGAATGGAATCGAATCGAATGCAATGCAATGGACTGAACCAGAGTAGAAAGGAATGAAATGGAATGGAGCAGAATCAACCCTATTGGAATGGGAAAGAAATGAATGGAAAGGAGTGGAATGGAATGGAAACAACCCAAGTGGAATGGAATGGAATGGAAAGGAATGGAATGGAATGGAATGCAATGTAATCAAGGCCAGTGGAATGAAATTGAATGAAATGCAATGGATTGGAATGCAATCAACTTGCGTGGAATGGAATGGAATGGAATGGAATCAACTCGAGTGGAATGGAATGGAATGGAATGGAACGGAACGCCATGGAATGGAATGAAACACACTGGAATGGAATGGAATGCAATGGACAGGAATGGAAGCAACTCGAGTGAAATGAATGGAATGGAATGGAATGGATTCAACCACAGTGTAATGGAATGGAATGGAATGGATTCAACCCCAGTGTAATGGAATGGAATGGAATGCATTGGAATGGAATGGAATGGAATGGAATGAAACGGAATATAATGCAATGGAATGAACTGGAATGGAATGGAATCATCCCGAGTAGCAGGGAATGGAATGGAATAGAAAGGAATGGAATGGAAAGGAATCCAACCAATTGGAGAGGAATGCAAGGGAATCAACGCGAGTGGAATGGAATGGAATGGAATGGAATCAACCCTATGGGAATGGACTGGAAATGAATAAAATGAAATGGAATGCAATGGAATGGAATGGAATGGAATGGAAAGGAATGGAATGCAATGGAATGGAATGGGATGGAATGGAATCAACCCGAGAGGAAGGAAATGCAATGGAATGGAAAGGAATGGAATGGAATGGAATGGAATGCAATGGAATGGAATGGATGGAATGCAATGCAATGGAATGGAAACGATTGGAAAGGTATGGAATCAATGCAAGCGGAATGGAATGGAATGGAAAGGAATGAAATGGAATGGAATGGGATGGAACGGAATGGAATGAAACAGAGTGAATTGGAATGGAGAGGAAAGGATTGGAATGGAATGGAATGGAATGGAATAGAATGGAATGCAAAGGAATGGAACGGAATGTAATCAACCAGATTGAAACGCAATGGAATGCAATGGAATGCAATGGAATCAACCCGAGTTTAATGAAATGGATTGGAAGTGAAAGGAATGGAATGGAGCGGAATGGAATGGAATGGAATGCAATGGAATGGAATGGAAGGGAATGAATGCAAGTGGAATGGAATGGAATGGAATGGAATCAACCCTAGTAAAATGGAATGGAAAGGAATAAAATGGAATGGAATGCAATGGAATGGAATGGAATGGAATGGAATGGAATGGAATGGAATGGAATGGAATGGAATGCAATGGAATCAATCTGAGTGAAATGGAGTGGAACGGAATGGAATGGAATGGAATCAAGGGGAGTGGAATGAAATGGAATGGAAGGCAATGGAATGGAATCGAATGGAATGAAATGGAATGGAATGGAATAAAATGGAATGGAATGGGATGAAATGGAATGGAGTGGAATCAACCCTAGTGAAATGGAATGGAAAGGAATAAAATGGAATGGAATGCAATGGAATGGAGTGGAATGGAATGGAATGGAATCAATCTGAGTGAAATGGATTGGAACGGAATGGAATGGAATGGAATGGAATCGAATCAACGTGAGTAGAATGAAATGGAATGGAAGGCAATGGAGTGGAATGGAATGGAATGGAATGGAATGGAATGGAATGAAATGGAATGGAGTGGAATCAACCCGAGTGGAATGAAATGGAATGCCATGCAATGGAATGGAATGGAATCACCCCGAGTGAAATTGAATGGAACGGAATGGAATGGAATGGAACGGAAAGGAATGGAATGAATAGTAATGGAATGGAATCACCCCGAGTGAAACGGAATGGTACCGAATGGAATGCAATGGAATGGAATGGAATGGAATCAACGCGAGTTGAATGGAATGAATGGAAAGGAATGGAATGGAATGGAATGGAATGGAATGGAATGGAAGGGAAAAGACTGGAAAGAAATGGAATGGAATGGAATGGAATCAACCCGACTGGAATGGAATGTAATGGAAAGGAATGGAATGGAATGGAGTGGAATGGTATGGAATGGAACGGAATGGAATGGAATCCAGTCGAGTGTAATGGAAAGGAATGGAATGGAATGGAACGGAATGGAATGAAATGGAATCAAACCCAATGAAATGGAATGGAATGGAATGCAACGGAAAATAATGGAATTTACCCGAGTGAAATGGAATGGAAAGGAATGGAAGGGAATGGAATGGAATCAACCCTAGTGTAATGGAATGGAATGGAATGGAATGGAATGGAATGGAATGGAATGGAATGGAATGGAATCAACCCATTGAAACAGAAAGCAACAGAATGGAATGGAATGGAATGGGATGGAATGGTAAGGAATGGAAAGTATTGGAATGGAAAGGAATCAACCCCAGTGGAATGCAGTGGAAAGGAATGGAATAGAATGCAAAGGAATGGAATGGAATACAATGGAATCAACCCACGTGGAGTCGAGTAGAATATAAAGGAATCAGAAGGGATGGAATCAAACCGAGTGGAATGGAATGGAATGGAAAGCAATGGAATCAGCACGAGAGGAATGGAATGGCATGGAATGGCATGGAATGCAATGGAAAGTAATGGGATGGGATGGAATCAACCCGAGAGGAAGGAAATGCAATGGATTCGAAAGGAACGGAAGGGAATGGAATGGAATGGATGGAATGCAATGCAATGGAATGGAAATGATTGGAAAGGTATGGAATCAATGCAAGCGGAATGGAATGGAATGAAATGGAATGGAATGGAATGAAATGGAATGGAATGGGATGGAATGGAATGGAATAAAACAGAGTGAATTGGAATGGTAAGGAAAGGAGTGGAATGGAATGGAATGGAATGGAATTTAATGCAAAGGAATGGAAAGGAATGCAGTCAACCAGAGTGTAACGCAATGGAATGGAATGGAATGGAATGGAATCAAACCGAGTGGAATGAAATGGATTGGAAGTGAAAGGAATGGAAGGGAGCGGAATGGAATGTCATGGACTGGAATGCAATGGAATGGAATGGAAGGGAATGAATGCGAGTGGAATGGAATGGAATGGAATGGAATGGAATGGAATCAACCATAGTGCAATACAATTGAAAGGAATAAAATGGAATGGAATGCAATGGAAAGGAATGCAGTGGCATGGAATCAACCTGAGTGAAATGGAATGGAATGGAATGGAATGGAATGCAATGGAATGGAATGGAATGGAATGGAATGGAATGGAATCAACGCGAGTGGAATGAAATGGAATGGAAGGCAATGGAATGGAATGGAAGGGAATGAAATGAAATCGAATGGAATGAAATGGAATGGAGTGGAATCAACCCGAGTGGAATCAAATGGAATGCAATGCAATGGAATGGAATGGAATCACCCCAAGTGAAATGGAATGGAACGGAATGGAATGGAATGGAATGGAACGGAATGGAATGGAATGCAATGTAATGGAATGGAGTCACCCCGAGTGAAATGGAATGGAACCGAATGGAATGCAATGGAATGCAATGGAATGGAATGGAATGGAATCAAAGCGAGTGGAATGGAATCAATGGAAAGGAATGGAATGGAATGGAATGGAATGGAATGGAATGGAATGGAATCAACGCGAGTGGAATTGAATGAATGGAAAGGAATGGAATGGAATGGAATGGAATGGAATAAAGCCGAGTGAATTGGAAAGGAGAGGAAAGGAGTGGAATGGAATGGAATGGAATGGAATGGAATGGAGTGGAATGGAAAGGAACGGAATGGAATGCAATCAACCAGAGTGGAAAGCAATGGAATGGAATGGAACGGAATGGAATCGAAGGGAATGGAATGGAATGGACTGGAATGGAATGGAATTGAATGGAAACAACCCGAGTGCAATAGAAAGCAATGGAATGGAATGGAATGGAATGGAATGGAATGGAGTGGAATGGAATGGAATGGAATGCAGTTCAATGGAATGGAATGGAATGGAATTACCCAGAGTGGAATAGAAGTGAATGGAGTAGAATGGAATGAAATCGAATGGAATCCAACCGATTGGAGTGGAATGGAATGGAAGGCAATGGAATGGAATGGAATGGAATCATCCCGAGTGGAATGGGAAGGAATAGAATGGAATGGAAAGGAATGGAATGGAAACGAATGGAATGGAATGGAATGGAATAGAATGGAATGGAATCAACCTGAGTGAAATGGAATGGAACGGAATGGAATGGAATGGAATGGAATGGAACGGAATGGAATGTAACGGAATGGAATGGAATGGAATGGAAGGGAATGGAATGGAATCAACCCGACTAGAATGAAATAGAATGGAATGCAATGCAATGGAATGGAATGGAATGGAATGGAATGGAATGGAATGGAAAGGAATGAAATCAACCCGAGTGGAATAGAATGGAATGGAATGGAAGGCAGTGGAATGGAATCAAACCGAGAGGAATGGAATGGAATGGAATGGAAGCGAATGGAATGGAATGGAATCAAAGGGAGTGGAATATAGTGGAATGGAATGGAATGGAATGCAATGCAATGGAATGGAATGGAATGCAATGGAATGGAATGGAATGGAATGGAATGCAATGGAATGGAATGGAATGGAATGCAATGCAATGGAATGGAATGGAATGGAATGGAATGCAATGGAATGGAATGGAATGGAATGGAATGGAATGGAATGCAATGGAATGGAATGGAATGGAATGGAATGGAATGGAATGGAATCAAACCAAGTGGAAAGGAATGGAAAGGAATGAAATGGAATGGAATGGAATGGAATCGAATCGAATGCAATGCAATGGACTGAACCAGAGTAGAAAGGAATGAAATGGAATGGAGCAGAATCAACCCTATTGGAATGGGAAAGAAATGAATGGAAAGGAGTGGAATGGAATGGAAACAACCCAAGTGGAATGGAATGGAATGGAAAGGAATGGAATGGAATGGAATGCAATGTAATCAAGGCCAGTGGAATGAAATTGAATGAAATGCAATGGATTGGAATGCAATCAACTTGCGTGGAATGGAATGGAATGGAATGGAATCAACTCGAGTGGAATGGAATGGAATGGAATGGAACGGAACGCCATGGAATGGAATGAAACACACTGGAATGGAATGGAATGCAATGGACAGGAATGGAAGCAACTCGAGTGAAATGAATGGAATGGAATGGAATGGATTCAACCACAGTGTAATGGAATGGAATGGAATGGATTCAACCCCAGTGTAATGGAATGGAATGGAATGCATTGGAATGGAATGGAATGGAATGGAATGAAACGGAATATAATGCAATGGAATGAACTGGAATGGAATGGAATCATCCCGAGTAGCAGGGAATGGAATGGAATAGAAAGGAATGGAATGGAAAGGAATCCAACCAATTGGAGAGGAATGCAAGGGAATCAACGCGAGTGGAATGGAATGGAATGGAATGGAATCAACCCTATGGGAATGGACTGGAAATGAATAAAATGAAATGGAATGCAATGGAATGGAATGGAATGGAATGGAAAGGAATGGAATGCAATGGAATGGAATGGGATGGAATGGAATCAACCCGAGAGGAAGGAAATGCAATGGAATGGAAAGGAATGGAATGGAATGGAATGGAATGCAATGGAATGGAATGGATGGAATGCAATGCAATGGAATGGAAACGATTGGAAAGGTATGGAATCAATGCAAGCGGAATGGAATGGAATGGAAAGGAATGAAATGGAATGGAATGGGATGGAACGGAATGGAAT
Source organism: Pan paniscus (assembly GCF_029289425.2). Lineage (NCBI taxonomy): Eukaryota > Metazoa > Chordata > Mammalia > Primates > Hominidae > Pan > Pan paniscus. The sequence continues at coordinate 36,782,438 of NC_073270.2, forward strand.
GAAACAGAGTGAATTGGAATGGAGAGGAAAGGATTGGAATGGAATGGAATGGAATGGAATAGAATGGAATGCAAAGGAATGGAACGGAATGTAATCAACCAGATTGAAACGCAATGGAATGCAATGGAATGCAATGGAATCAACCCGAGTTTAATGAAATGGATTGGAAGTGAAAGGAATGGAATGGAGCGGAATGGAATGGAATGGAATGCAATGGAATGGAATGGAAGGGAATGAATGCAAGTGGAATGGAATGGAATGGAATGGAATCAACCCTAGTAAAATGGAATGGAAAGGAATAAAATGGAATGGAATGCAATGGAATGGAATGGAATGGAATGGAATGGAATGGAATGGAATGGAATGCAATGGAATCAATCTGAGTGAAATGGAGTGGAACGGAATGGAATGGAATGGAATCAAGGGGAGTGGAATGAAATGGAATGGAAGGCAATGGAATGGAATCGAATGGAATGAAATGGAATGGAATGGAATAAAATGGAATGGAATGGGATGAAATGGAATGGAGTGGAATCAACCCTAGTGAAATGGAATGGAAAGGAATAAAATGGAATGGAATGCAATGGAATGGAGTGGAATGGAATGGAATGGAATCAATCTGAGTGAAATGGATTGGAACGGAATGGAATGGAATCGAATCAACGTGAGTAGAATGAAATGGAATGGAAGGCAATGGAGTGGAATGGAATGGAATGGAATGGAATGGAATGGAATGAAATGGAATGGAGTGGAATCAACCCGAGTGGAATGAAATGGAATGCCATGCAATGGAATGGAATGGAATCACCCCGAGTGAAATTGAATGGAACGGAATGGAATGGAATGGAACGGAAAGGAATGGAATGAATAGTAATGGAATGGAATCACCCCGAGTGAAACGGAATGGTACCGAATGGAATGCAATGGAATGGAATGGAATGGAATCAACGCGAGTTGAATGGAATGAATGGAAAGGAATGGAATGGAATGGAATGGAATGGAATGGAAGGGAAAAGACTGGAAAGAAATGGAATGGAATGGAATGGAATCAACCCGACTGGAATGGAATGTAATGGAAAGGAATGGAATGGAATGGAGTGGAATGGTATGGAATGGAACGGAATGGAATGGAATCCAGTCGAGTGTAATGGAAAGGAATGGAATGGAATGGAACGGAATGGAATGAAATGGAATCAAACCCAATGAAATGGAATGGAATGGAATGCAACGGAAAATAATGGAATTTACCCGAGCGAAATGGAATGGAAAGGAATGGAAGGGAATGGAATGGAATCAACCCTAGTGTAATGGAATGGAATGGAATGGAATGGAATGGAATGGAATGGAATGGAATGGAATCAACCCATTGAAACAGAAAGCAACAGAATGGAATGGAATGGAATGGGATGGAATGGTAAGGAATGGAAAGTATTGGAATGGAAAGGAATCAACCCCAGTGGAATGCAGTGGAAAGGAATGGAATAGAATGCAAAGGAATGGAATGGAATACAATGGAATCAACCCACGTGGAGTCGAGTAGAATATAAAGGAATCAGAAGGGATGGAATCAAACCGAGTGGAATGGAATGGAATGGAAAGCAATGGAATCAGCACGAGAGGAATGGAATGGCATGGAATGGCATGGAATGCAATGGAAAGTAATGGGATGGGATGGAATCAACCCGAGAGGAAGGAAATGCAATGGATTCGAAAGGAACGGAAGGGAATGGAATGGAATGGATGGAATGCAATGCAATGGAATGGAAATGATTGGAAAGGTATGGAATCAATGCAAGCGGAATGGAATGGAATGAAATGGAATGGAATGGAATGGAATGAAATGGAATGGAATGGAATGGAATGAAATGGAATGGAATGGGATGGAATGGAATGGAATAAAACAGAGTGAATTGGAATGGTAAGGAAAGGAGTGGAATGGAATGGAATGGAATGGAATTTAATGCAAAGGAATGGAAAGGAATGCAGTCAACCAGAGTGTAACGCAATGGAATGGAATGGAATGGAATGGAATCAAACCGAGTGGAATGAAATGGATTGGAAGTGAAAGGAATGGAAGGGAGCGGAATGGAATGTCATGGACTGGAATGCAATGGAATGGAATGGAAGGGAATGAATGCGAGTGGAATGGAATGGAATGGAATGGAATGGAATCAACCATAGTGCAATACAATTGAAAGGAATAAAATGGAATGGAATGCAATGGAAAGGAATGCAGTGGCATGGAATCAACCTGAGTGAAATGGAATGGAATGGAATGGAATGGAATGCAATGGAATGGAATGGAATGGAATGGAATGGAATGGAATCAACGCGAGTGGAATGAAATGGAATGGAAGGCAATGGAATGGAATGGAAGGGAATGAAATGAAATCGAATGGAATGAAATGGAATGGAGTGGAATCAACCCGAGTGGAATCAAATGGAATGCAATGCAATGGAATGGAATGGAATCACCCCAAGTGAAATGGAATGGAACGGAATGGAATGGAATGGAATGGAACGGAATGGAATGGAATGCAATGTAATGGAATGGAGTCACCCCGAGTGAAATGGAATGGAACCGAATGGAATGCAATGGAATGCAATGGAATGGAATGGAATGGAATCAAAGCGAGTGGAATGGAATCAATGGAAAGGAATGGAATGGAATGGAATGGAATGGAATGGAATGGAATCAACGCGAGTGGAATTGAATGAATGGAAAGGAATGGAATGGAATGGAATGGAATGGAATAAAGCCGAGTGAATTGGAAAGGAGAGGAAAGGAGTGGAATGGAATGGAATGGAATGGAATGGAATGGAGTGGAATGGAAAGGAACGGAATGGAATGCAATCAACCAGAGTGGAAAGCAATGGAATGGAATGGAACGGAATGGAATCGAAGGGAATGGAATGGAATGGACTGGAATGGAATGGAATTGAATGGAAACAACCCGAGTGCAATAGAAAGCAATGGAATGGAATGGAATGGAATGGAATGGAATGGAATGGAATGGAGTGGAATGGAATGGAATGGAATGCAGTTCAATGGAATGGAATGGAATGGAATTACCCAGAGTGGAATAGAAGTGAATGGAGTAGAATGGAATGAAATCGAATGGAATCCAACCGATTGGAGTGGAATGGAATGGAAGGCAATGGAATGGAATGGAATGGAATCATCCCGAGTGGAATGGGAAGGAATAGAATGGAATGGAAAGGAATGGAATGGAAACGAATGGAATGGAATGGAATGGAATAGAATGGAATGGAATCAACCTGAGTGAAATGGAATGGAACGGAATGGAATGGAATGGAATGGAATGGAACGGAATGGAATGTAACGGAATGGAATGGAATGGAATGGAAGGGAATGGAATGGAATCAACCCGACTAGAATGAAATAGAATGGAATGCAATGCAATGGAATGGAATGGAATGGAATGGAATGGAATGGAATGGAATGGAAAGGAATGAAATCAACCCGAGTGGAATAGAATGGAATGGAATGGAAGGCAGTGGAATGGAATCAAACCGAGAGGAATGGAATGGAATGGAATGGAAGCGAATGGAATGGAATGGAATCAAAGGGAGTGGAATATAGTGGAATGGAATGGAATGGAATGCAATGCAATGGAATGGAATGGAATGCAATGGAATGGAATGGAATGGAATGGAATGCAATGGAATGGAATGGAATGGAATGAAATGCAATGGAATGGAATGGAATGGAATGGAATGCAATGGAATGGAATGGAATGGAATGGAATGGAATGGAATGCAATGGAATGGAATGGAATGGAATGGAATGGAATGGAATGGAATCAAACCAAGTGGAAAGGAATGGAAAGGAATGAAATGGAATGGAATGGAATGGAATCGAATCGAATGCAATGCAATGGACTGAACCAGAGTAGAAAGGAATGAAATGGAATGGAGCAGAATCAACCCTATTGGAATGGGAAAGAAATGAATGGAAAGGAGTGGAATGGAATGGAAACAACCCAAGTGGAATGGAATGGAATGGAAAGGAATGGAATGGAATGGAATGCAATGTAATCAAGGCCAGTGGAATGAAATTGAATGAAATGCAATGGATTGGAATGCAATCAACTTGCGTGGAATGGAATGGAATGGAATGGAATCAACTCGAGTGGAATGGAATGGAATGGAATGGAACGGAACGCCATGGAATGGAATGAAACACACTGGAATGGAATGGAATGCAATGGACAGGAATGGAAGCAACTCGAGTGAAATGAATGGAATGGAATGGAATGGATTCAACCACAGTGTAATGGAATGGAATGGAATGGATTCAACCCCAGTGTAATGGAATGGAATGGAATGCATTGGAATGGAATGGAATGGAATGGAATGAAACGGAATATAATGCAATGGAATGAACTGGAATGGAATGGAATCATCCCGAGTAGCAGGGAATGGAATGGAATAGAAAGGAATGGAATGGAAAGGAATCCAACCAATTGGAGAGGAATGCAAGGGAATCAACGCGAGTGGAATGGAATGGAATGGAATGGAATCAACCCTATGGGAATGGACTGGAAATGAATAAAATGAAATGGAATGCAATGGAATGGAATGGAATGGAATGGAAAGGAATGGAATGCAATGGAATGGAATGGGATGGAATGGAATCAACCCGAGAGGAAGGAAATGCAATGGAATGGAAAGGAATGGAATGGAATGGAATGGAATGCAATGGAATGGAATGGATGGAATGCAATGCAATGGAATGGAAACGATTGGAAAGGTATGGAATCAATGCAAGCGGAATGGAATGGAATGGAAAGGAATGAAATGGAATGGAATGGGATGGAACGGAATGGAATGAAACAGAGTGAATTGGAATGGAGAGGAAAGGATTGGAATGGAATGGAATGGAATGGAATAGAATGGAATGCAAAGGAATGGAACGGAATGTAATCAACCAGATTGAAACGCAATGGAATGCAATGGAATGCAATGGAATCAACCCGAGTTTAATGAAATGGATTGGAAGTGAAAGGAATGGAATGGAGCGGAATGGAATGGAATGGAATGCAATGGAATGGAATGGAAGGGAATGAATGCAAGTGGAATGGAATGGAATGGAATGGAATCAACCCTAGTAAAATGGAATGGAAAGGAATAAAATGGAATGGAATGCAATGGAATGGAATGGAATGGAATGGAATGGAATGGAATGGAATGGAATGCAATGGAATCAATCTGAGTGAAATGGAGTGGAACGGAATGGAATGGAATGGAATCAAGGGGAGTGGAATGAAATGGAATGGAAGGCAATGGAATGGAATCGAATGGAATGAAATGGAATGGAATGGAATAAAATGGAATGGAATGGGATGAAATGGAATGGAGTGGAATCAACCCTAGTGAAATGGAATGGAAAGGAATAAAATGGAATGGAATGCAATGGAATGGAGTGGAATGGAATGGAATGGAATCAATCTGAGTGAAATGGATTGGAACGGAATGGAATGGAATCGAATCAACGTGAGTAGAATGAAATGGAATGGAAGGCAATGGAGTGGAATGGAATGGAATGGAATGGAATGGAATGGAATGAAATGGAATGGAGTGGAATCAACCCGAGTGGAATGAAATGGAATGCCATGCAATGGAATGGAATGGAATCACCCCGAGTGAAATTGAATGGAACGGAATGGAATGGAATGGAACGGAAAGGAATGGAATGAATAGTAATGGAATGGAATCACCCCGAGTGAAACGGAATGGTACCGAATGGAATGCAATGGAATGGAATGGAATGGAATCAACGCGAGTTGAATGGAATGAATGGAAAGGAATGGAATGGAATGGAATGGAATGGAATGGAAGGGAAAAGACTGGAAAGAAATGGAATGGAATGGAATGGAATCAACCCGACTGGAATGGAATGTAATGGAAAGGAATGGAATGGAATGGAGTGGAATGGTATGGAATGGAACGGAATGGAATGGAATCCAGTCGAGTGTAATGGAAAGGAATGGAATGGAATGGAACGGAATGGAATGAAATGGAATCAAACCCAATGAAATGGAATGGAATGGAATGCAACGGAAAATAATGGAATTTACCCGAGTGAAATGGAATGGAAAGGAATGGAAGGGAATGGAATGGAATCAACCCTAGTGTAATGGAATGGAATGGAATGGAATGGAATGGAATGGAATGGAATGGAATGGAATCAACCCATTGAAACAGAAAGCAACAGAATGGAATGGAATGGAATGGGATGGAATGGTAAGGAATGGAAAGTATTGGAATGGAAAGGAATCAACCCCAGTGGAATGCAGTGGAAAGGAATGGAATAGAATGCAAAGGAATGGAATGGAATACAATGGAATCAACCCACGTGGAGTCGAGTAGAATATAAAGGAATCAGAAGGGATGGAATCAAACCGAGTGGAATGGAATGGAATGGAAAGCAATGGAATCAGCACGAGAGGAATGGAATGGCATGGAATGGCATGGAATGCAATGGAAAGTAATGGGATGGGATGGAATCAACCCGAGAGGAAGGAAATGCAATGGATTCGAAAGGAACGGAAGGGAATGGAATGGAATGGATGGAATGCAATGCAATGGAATGGAAATGATTGGAAAGGTATGGAATCAATGCAAGCGGAATGGAATGGAATGAAATGGAATGGAATGGAATGGAATGAAATGGAATGGAATGGAATGGAATGAAATGGAATGGAATGGGATGGAATGGAATGGAATAAAACAGAGTGAATTGGAATGGTAAGGAAAGGAGTGGAATGGAATGGAATGGAATGGAATTTAATGCAAAGGAATGGAAAGGAATGCAGTCAACCAGAGTGTAACGCAATGGAATGGAATGGAATGGAATGGAATCAAACCGAGTGGAATGAAATGGATTGGAAGTGAAAGGAATGGAAGGGAGCGGAATGGAATGTCATGGACTGGAATGCAATGGAATGGAATGGAAGGGAATGAATGCGAGTGGAATGGAATGGAATGGAATGGAATGGAATGGAATCAACCATAGTGCAATACAATTGAAAGGAATAAAATGGAATGGAATGCAATGGAAAGGAATGCAGTGGCATGGAATCAACCTGAGTGAAATGGAATGGAATGGAATGGAATGGAATGCAATGGAATGGAATGGAATGGAATGGAATGGAATGGAATCAACGCGAGTGGAATGAAATGGAATGGAAGGCAATGGAATGGAATGGAAGGGAATGAAATGAAATCGAATGGAATGAAATGGAATGGAGTGGAATCAACCCGAGTGGAATCAAATGGAATGCAATGCAATGGAATGGAATGGAATCACCCCAAGTGAAATGGAATGGAACGGAATGGAATGGAATGGAATGGAACGGAATGGAATGGAATGCAATGTAATGGAATGGAGTCACCCCGAGTGAAATGGAATGGAACCGAATGGAATGCAATGGAATGCAATGGAATGGAATGGAATGGAATCAAAGCGAGTGGAATGGAATCAATGGAAAGGAATGGAATGGAATGGAATGGAATGGAATGGAATGGAATCAACGCGAGTGGAATTGAATGAATGGAAAGGAATGGAATGGAATGGAATGGAATGGAATAAAGCCGAGTGAATTGGAAAGGAGAGGAAAGGAGTGGAATGGAATGGAATGGAATGGAATGGAATGGAGTGGAATGGAAAGGAACGGAATGGAATGCAATCAACCAGAGTGGAAAGCAATGGAATGGAATGGAACGGAATGGAATCGAAGGGAATGGAATGGAATGGACTGGAATGGAATGGAATTGAATGGAAACAACCCGAGTGCAATAGAAAGCAATGGAATGGAATGGAATGGAATGGAATGGAATGGAGTGGAATGGAATGGAATGGAATGCAGTTCAATGGAATGGAATGGAATGGAATTACCCAGAGTGGAATAGAAGTGAATGGAGTAGAATGGAATGAAATCGAATGGAATCCAACCGATTGGAGTGGAATGGAATGGAAGGCAATGGAATGGAATGGAATGGAATCATCCCGAGTGGAATGGGAAGGAATAGAATGGAATGGAAAGGAATGGAATGGAAACGAATGGAATGGAATGGAATGGAATAGAATGGAATGGAATCAACCTGAGTGAAATGGAATGGAACGGAATGGAATGGAATGGAATGGAATGGAACGGAATGGAATGTAACGGAATGGAATGGAATGGAATGGAAGGGAATGGAATGGAATCAACCCGACTAGAATGAAATAGAATGGAATGCAATGCAATGGAATGGAATGGAATGGAATGGAATGGAATGGAATGGAAAGGAATGAAATCAACCCGAGTGGAATAGAATGGAATGGAATGGAAGGCAGTGGAATGGAATCAAACCGAGAGGAATGGAATGGAATGGAATGGAAGCGAATGGAATGGAATGGAATCAAAGGGAGTGGAATATAGTGGAATGGAATGGAATGGAATGCAATGCAATGGAATGGAATGGAATGCAATGGAATGGAATGGAATGGAATGGAATGCAATGGAATGGAATGGAATGGAATGCAATGCAATGGAATGGAATGGAATGGAATGGAATGCAATGGAATGGAATGGAATGGAATGGAATGGAATGGAATGCAATGGAATGGAATGGAATGGAATGGAATGGAATGGAATGGAATGGAATCAAACCAAGTGGAAAGGAATGGAAAGGAATGAAATGGAATGGAATGGAATGGAATCGAATCGAATGCAATGCAATGGACTGAACCAGAGTAGAAAGGAATGAAATGGAATGGAGCAGAATCAACCCTATTGGAATGGGAAAGAAATGAATGGAAAGGAGTGGAATGGAATGGAAACAACCCAAGTGGAATGGAATGGAATGGAAAGGAATGGAATGGAATGGAATGCAATGTAATCAAGGCCAGTGGAATGAAATTGAATGAAATGCAATGGATTGGAATGCAATCAACTTGCGTGGAATGGAATGGAATGGAATGGAATCAACTCGAGTGGAATGGAATGGAATGGAATGGAACGGAACGCCATGGAATGGAATGAAACACACTGGAATGGAATGGAATGCAATGGACAGGAATGGAAGCAACTCGAGTGAAATGAATGGAATGGAATGGAATGGATTCAACCACAGTGTAATGGAATGGAATGGAATGGGTTCAACCCCAGTGTAATGGAATGGAATGGAATGCATTGGAATGGAATGGAATGGAATGGAATGAAACGGAATATAATGCAATGGAATGAACTGGAATGGAATGGAATCATCCCGAGTAGCAGGGAATGGAATGGAATAGAAAGGAATGGAATGGAAAGGAATCCAACCAATTGGAGAGGAATGCAAGGGAATCAACGCGAGTGGAATGGAATGGAATGGAATGGAATCAACCCTATGGGAATGGACTGGAAATGAATAAAATGAAATGGAATGCAATGGAATGGAATGGAATGGAATGGAAAGGAATGGAATGCAATGGAATGGAATGGGATGGAATGGAATCAACCCGAGAGGAAGGAAATGCAATGGAATGGAAAGGAATGGAATGGAATGGAATGGAATGCAATGGAATGGAATGGATGGAATGCAATGCAATGGAATGGAAACGATTGGAAAGGTATGGAATCAATGCAAGCGGAATGGAATGGAATGGAAAGGAATGAAATGGAATGGAATGGGATGGAACGGAATGGAATGAAACAGAGTGAATTGGAATGGAGAGGAAAGGATTGGAATGGAATGGAATGGAATGGAATAGAATGGAATGCAAAGGAATGGAACGGAATGTAATCAACCAGATTGAAACGCAATGGAATGCAATGGAATGCAATGGAATCAACCCGAGTTTAATGAAATGGATTGGAAGTGAAAGGAATGGAATGGAGCGGAATGGAATGGAATGGAATGCAATGGAATGGAATGGAAGGGAATGAATGCAAGTGGAATGGAATGGAATGGAATGGAATCAACCCTAGTAAAATGGAATGGAAAGGAATAAAATGGAATGGAATGCAATGGAATGGAATGGAATGGAATGGAATGGAATGGAATGGAATGGAATGCAATGGAATCAATCTGAGTGAAATGGAGTGGAACGGAATGGAATGGAATGGAATCAAGGGGAGTGGAATGAAATGGAATGGAAGGCAATGGAATGGAATCGAATGGAATGAAATGGAATGGAATGGAATAAAATGGAATGGAATGGGATGAAATGGAATGGAGTGGAATCAACCCTAGTGAAATGGAATGGAAAGGAATAAAATGGAATGGAATGCAATGGAATGGAGTGGAATGGAATGGAATGGAATCAATCTGAGTGAAATGGATTGGAACGGAATGGAATGGAATCGAATCAACGTGAGTAGAATGAAATGGAATGGAAGGCAATGGAGTGGAATGGAATGGAATGGAATGGAATGGAATGGAATGAAATGGAATGGAGTGGAATCAACCCGAGTGGAATGAAATGGAATGCCATGCAATGGAATGGAATGGAATCACCCCGAGTGAAATTGAATGGAACGGAATGGAATGGAATGGAACGGAAAGGAATGGAATGAATAGTAATGGAATGGAATCACCCCGAGTGAAACGGAATGGTACCGAATGGAATGCAATGGAATGGAATGGAATGGAATCAACGCGAGTTGAATGGAATGAATGGAAAGGAATGGAATGGAATGGAATGGAATGGAATGGAAGGGAAAAGACTGGAAAGAAATGGAATGGAATGGAATGGAATCAACCCGACTGGAATGGAATGTAATGGAAAGGAATGGAATGGAATGGAGTGGAATGGTATGGAATGGAACGGAATGGAATGGAATCCAGTCGAGTGTAATGGAAAGGAATGGAATGGAATGGAACGGAATGGAATGAAATGGAATCAAACCCAATGAAATGGAATGGAATGGAATGCAACGGAAAATAATGGAATTTACCCGAGCGAAATGGAATGGAAAGGAATGGAAGGGAATGGAATGGAATCAACCCTAGTGTAATGGAATGGAATGGAATGGAATGGAATGGAATGGAATGGAATGGAATGGAATCAACCCATTGAAACAGAAAGCAACAGAATGGAATGGAATGGAATGGGATGGAATGGTAAGGAATGGAAAGTATTGGAATGGAAAGGAATCAACCCCAGTGGAATGCAGTGGAAAGGAATGGAATAGAATGCAAAGGAATGGAATGGAATACAATGGAATCAACCCACGTGGAGTCGAGTAGAATATAAAGGAATCAGAAGGGATGGAATCAAACCGAGTGGAATGGAATGGAATGGAAAGCAATGGAATCAGCACGAGAGGAATGGAATGGCATGGAATGGCATGGAATGCAATGGAAAGTAATGGGATGGGATGGAATCAACCCGAGAGGAAGGAAATGCAATGGATTCGAAAGGAACGGAAGGGAATGGAATGGAATGGATGGAATGCAATGCAATGGAATGGAAATGATTGGAAAGGTATGGAATCAATGCAAGCGGAATGGAATGGAATGAAATGGAATGGAATGGAATGGAATGAAATGGAATGGAATGGAATGGAATGAAATGGAATGGAATGGGATGGAATGGAATGGAATAAAACAGAGTGAATTGGAATGGTAAGGAAAGGAGTGGAATGGAATGGAATGGAATGGAATTTAATGCAAAGGAATGGAAAGGAATGCAGTCAACCAGAGTGTAACGCAATGGAATGGAATGGAATGGAATGGAATCAAACCGAGTGGAATGAAATGGATTGGAAGTGAAAGGAATGGAAGGGAGCGGAATGGAATGTCATGGACTGGAATGCAATGGAATGGAATGGAAGGGAATGAATGCGAGTGGAATGGAATGGAATGGAATGGAATGGAATGGAATCAACCATAGTGCAATACAATTGAAAGGAATAAAATGGAATGGAATGCAATGGAAAGGAATGCAGTGGCATGGAATCAACCTGAGTGAAATGGAATGGAATGGAATGGAATGGAATGCAATGGAATGGAATGGAATGGAATGGAATGGAATGGAATGGAATCAACGCGAGTGGAATGAAATGGAATGGAAGGCAATGGAATGGAATGGAAGGGAATGAAATGAAATCGAATGGAATGAAATGGAATGGAGTGGAATCAACCCGAGTGGAATCAAATGGAATGCAATGCAATGGAATGGAATGGAATCACCCCAAGTGAAATGGAATGGAACGGAATGGAATGGAATGGAATGGAACGGAATGGAATGGAATGCAATGTAATGGAATGGAGTCACCCCGAGTGAAATGGAATGGAACCGAATGGAATGCAATGGAATGCAATGGAATGGAATGGAATGGAATCAAAGCGAGTGGAATGGAATCAATGGAAAGGAATGGAATGGAATGGAATGGAATGGAATGGAATGGAATCAACGCGAGTGGAATTGAATGAATGGAAAGGAATGGAATGGAATGGAATGGAATGGAATAAAGCCGAGTGAATTGGAAAGGAGAGGAAAGGAGTGGAATGGAATGGAATGGAATGGAATGGAATGGAGTGGAATGGAAAGGAACGGAATGGAATGCAATCAACCAGAGTGGAAAGCAATGGAATGGAATGGAACGGAATGGAATCGAAGGGAATGGAATGGAATGGACTGGAATGGAATGGAATTGAATGGAAACAACCCGAGTGCAATAGAAAGCAATGGAATGGAATGGAATGGAATGGAATGGAATGGAATGGAATGGAGTGGAATGGAATGGAATGGAATGCAGTTCAATGGAATGGAATGGAATGGAATTACCCAGAGTGGAATAGAAGTGAATGGAGTAGAATGGAATGAAATCGAATGGAATCCAACCGATTGGAGTGGAATGGAATGGAAGGCAATGGAATGGAATGGAATGGAATCATCCCGAGTGGAATGGGAAGGAATAGAATGGAATGGAAAGGAATGGAATGGAAACGAATGGAATGGAATGGAATGGAATAGAATGGAATGGAATCAACCTGAGTGAAATGGAATGGAACGGAATGGAATGGAATGGAATGGAATGGAACGGAATGGAATGTAACGGAATGGAATGGAATGGAATGGAAGGGAATGGAATGGAATCAACCCGACTAGAATGAAATAGAATGGAATGCAATGCAATGGAATGGAATGGAATGGAATGGAATGGAATGGAATGGAATGGAAAGGAATGAAATCAACCCGAGTGGAATAGAATGGAATGGAATGGAAGGCAGTGGAATGGAATCAAACCGAGAGGAATGGAATGGAATGGAATGGAAGCGAATGGAATGGAATGGAATCAAAGGGAGTGGAATATAGTGGAATGGAATGGAATGGAATGCAATGCAATGGAATGGAATGGAATGCAATGGAATGGAATGGAATGGAATGGAATGCAATGGAATGGAATGGAATGGAATGAAATGCAATGGAATGGAATGGAATGGAATGGAATGCAATGGAATGGAATGGAATGGAATGGAATGGAATGGAATGCAATGGAATGGAATGGAATGGAATGGAATGGAATGGAATGGAATCAAACCAAGTGGAAAGGAATGGAAAGGAATGAAATGGAATGGAATGGAATGGAATCGAATCGAATGCAATGCAATGGACTGAACCAGAGTAGAAAGGAATGAAATGGAATGGAGCAGAATCAACCCTATTGGAATGGGAAAGAAATGAATGGAAAGGAGTGGAATGGAATGGAAACAACCCAAGTGGAATGGAATGGAATGGAAAGGAATGGAATGGAATGGAATGCAATGTAATCAAGGCCAGTGGAATGAAATTGAATGAAATGCAATGGATTGGAATGCAATCAACTTGCGTGGAATGGAATGGAATGGAATGGAATCAACTCGAGTGGAATGGAATGGAATGGAATGGAACGGAACGCCATGGAATGGAATGAAACACACTGGAATGGAATGGAATGCAATGGACAGGAATGGAAGCAACTCGAGTGAAATGAATGGAATGGAATGGAATGGATTCAACCACAGTGTAATGGAATGGAATGGAATGGATTCAACCCCAGTGTAATGGAATGGAATGGAATGCATTGGAATGGAATGGAATGGAATGGAATGAAACGGAATATAATGCAATGGAATGAACTGGAATGGAATGGAATCATCCCGAGTAGCAGGGAATGGAATGGAATAGAAAGGAATGGAATGGAAAGGAATCCAACCAATTGGAGAGGAATGCAAGGGAATCAACGCGAGTGGAATGGAATGGAATGGAATGGAATCAACCCTATGGGAATGGACTGGAAATGAATAAAATGAAATGGAATGCAATGGAATGGAATGGAATGGAATGGAAAGGAATGGAATGCAATGGAATGGAATGGGATGGAATGGAATCAACCCGAGAGGAAGGAAATGCAATGGAATGGAAAGGAATGGAATGGAATGCAATGGAATGGAATGGATGGAATGCAATGCAATGGAATGGAAACGATTGGAAAGGTATGGAATCAATGCAAGCGGAATGGAATGGAATGGAAAGGAATGAAATGGAATGGAATGGGATGGAACGGAATGGAATGAAACAGAGTGAATTGGAATGGAGAGGAAAGGATTGGAATGGAATGGAATGGAATGGAATAGAATGGAATGCAAAGGAATGGAACGGAATGTAATCAACCAGATTGAAACGCAATGGAATGCAATGGAATGCAATGGAATCAACCCGAGTTTAATGAAATGGATTGGAAGTGAAAGGAATGGAATGGAGCGGAATGGAATGGAATGGAATGCAATGGAATGGAATGGAAGGGAATGAATGCAAGTGGAATGGAATGGAATGGAATGGAATCAACCCTAGTAAAATGGAATGGAAAGGAATAAAATGGAATGGAATGCAATGGAATGGAATGGAATGGAATGGAATGGAATGGAATGGAATGCAATGGAATCAATCTGAGTGAAATGGAGTGGAACGGAATGGAATGGAATGGAATCAAGGGGAGTGGAATGAAATGGAATGGAAGGCAATGGAATGGAATCGAATGGAATGAAATGGAATGGAATGGAATAAAATGGAATGGAATGGGATGAAATGGAATGGAGTGGAATCAACCCTAGTGAAATGGAATGGAAAGGAATAAAATGGAATGGAATGCAATGGAATGGAGTGGAATGGAATGGAATGGAATCAATCTGAGTGAAATGGATTGGAACGGAATGGAATGGAATCGAATCAACGTGAGTAGAATGAAATGGAATGGAAGGCAATGGAGTGGAATGGAATGGAATGGAATGGAATGGAATGGAATGAAATGGAATGGAGTGGAATCAACCCGAGTGGAATGAAATGGAATGCCATGCAATGGAATGGAATGGAATCACCCCGAGTGAAATTGAATGGAACGGAATGGAATGGAATGGAACGGAAAGGAATGGAATGAATAGTAATGGAATGGAATCACCCCGAGTGAAACGGAATGGTACCGAATGGAATGCAATGGAATGGAATGGAATGGAATCAACGCGAGTTGAATGGAATGAATGGAAAGGAATGGAATGGAATGGAATGGAATGGAATGGAAGGGAAAAGACTGGAAAGAAATGGAATGGAATGGAATGGAATCAACCCGACTGGAATGGAATGTAATGGAAAGGAATGGAATGGAATGGAGTGGAATGGTATGGAATGGAACGGAATGGAATGGAAT
Organism: Pan paniscus; assembly: GCF_029289425.2. Classification (NCBI taxonomy): domain Eukaryota; kingdom Metazoa; phylum Chordata; class Mammalia; order Primates; family Hominidae; genus Pan; species Pan paniscus. The sequence goes on from NC_073270.2 coordinate 36,798,121, forward strand.
CCAGTCGAGTGTAATGGAAAGGAATGGAATGGAATGGAACGGAATGGAATGAAATGGAATCAAACCCAATGAAATGGAATGGAATGGAATGCAACGGAAAATAATGGAATTTACCCGAGCGAAATGGAATGGAAAGGAATGGAAGGGAATGGAATGGAATCAACCCTAGTGTAATGGAATGGAATGGAATGGAATGGAATGGAATGGAATGGAATGGAATGGAATCAACCCATTGAAACAGAAAGCAACAGAATGGAATGGAATGGAATGGGATGGAATGGTAAGGAATGGAAAGTATTGGAATGGAAAGGAATCAACCCCAGTGGAATGCAGTGGAAAGGAATGGAATAGAATGCAAAGGAATGGAATGGAATACAATGGAATCAACCCACGTGGAGTCGAGTAGAATATAAAGGAATCAGAAGGGATGGAATCAAACCGAGTGGAATGGAATGGAATGGAAAGCAATGGAATCAGCACGAGAGGAATGGAATGGCATGGAATGGCATGGAATGCAATGGAAAGTAATGGGATGGGATGGAATCAACCCGAGAGGAAGGAAATGCAATGGATTCGAAAGGAACGGAAGGGAATGGAATGGAATGGATGGAATGCAATGCAATGGAATGGAAATGATTGGAAAGGTATGGAATCAATGCAAGCGGAATGGAATGGAATGAAATGGAATGGAATGGAATGGAATGAAATGGAATGGAATGGAATGGAATGAAATGGAATGGAATGGGATGGAATGGAATGGAATAAAACAGAGTGAATTGGAATGGTAAGGAAAGGAGTGGAATGGAATGGAATGGAATGGAATTTAATGCAAAGGAATGGAAAGGAATGCAGTCAACCAGAGTGTAACGCAATGGAATGGAATGGAATGGAATGGAATCAAACCGAGTGGAATGAAATGGATTGGAAGTGAAAGGAATGGAAGGGAGCGGAATGGAATGTCATGGACTGGAATGCAATGGAATGGAATGGAAGGGAATGAATGCGAGTGGAATGGAATGGAATGGAATGGAATGGAATGGAATCAACCATAGTGCAATACAATTGAAAGGAATAAAATGGAATGGAATGCAATGGAAAGGAATGCAGTGGCATGGAATCAACCTGAGTGAAATGGAATGGAATGGAATGGAATGGAATGCAATGGAATGGAATGGAATGGAATGGAATGGAATGGAATGGAATCAACGCGAGTGGAATGAAATGGAATGGAAGGCAATGGAATGGAATGGAAGGGAATGAAATGAAATCGAATGGAATGAAATGGAATGGAGTGGAATCAACCCGAGTGGAATCAAATGGAATGCAATGCAATGGAATGGAATGGAATCACCCCAAGTGAAATGGAATGGAACGGAATGGAATGGAATGGAATGGAACGGAATGGAATGGAATGCAATGTAATGGAATGGAGTCACCCCGAGTGAAATGGAATGGAACCGAATGGAATGCAATGGAATGCAATGGAATGGAATGGAATGGAATCAAAGCGAGTGGAATGGAATCAATGGAAAGGAATGGAATGGAATGGAATGGAATGGAATGGAATGGAATCAACGCGAGTGGAATTGAATGAATGGAAAGGAATGGAATGGAATGGAATGGAATGGAATAAAGCCGAGTGAATTGGAAAGGAGAGGAAAGGAGTGGAATGGAATGGAATGGAATGGAATGGAATGGAGTGGAATGGAAAGGAACGGAATGGAATGCAATCAACCAGAGTGGAAAGCAATGGAATGGAATGGAACGGAATGGAATCGAAGGGAATGGAATGGAATGGACTGGAATGGAATGGAATTGAATGGAAACAACCCGAGTGCAATAGAAAGCAATGGAATGGAATGGAATGGAATGGAATGGAATGGAATGGAATGGAGTGGAATGGAATGGAATGGAATGCAGTTCAATGGAATGGAATGGAATGGAATTACCCAGAGTGGAATAGAAGTGAATGGAGTAGAATGGAATGAAATCGAATGGAATCCAACCGATTGGAGTGGAATGGAATGGAAGGCAATGGAATGGAATGGAATGGAATCATCCCGAGTGGAATGGGAAGGAATAGAATGGAATGGAAAGGAATGGAATGGAAACGAATGGAATGGAATGGAATGGAATAGAATGGAATGGAATCAACCTGAGTGAAATGGAATGGAACGGAATGGAATGGAATGGAATGGAATGGAACGGAATGGAATGTAACGGAATGGAATGGAATGGAATGGAAGGGAATGGAATGGAATCAACCCGACTAGAATGAAATAGAATGGAATGCAATGCAATGGAATGGAATGGAATGGAATGGAATGGAATGGAATGGAATGGAAAGGAATGAAATCAACCCGAGTGGAATAGAATGGAATGGAATGGAAGGCAGTGGAATGGAATCAAACCGAGAGGAATGGAATGGAATGGAATGGAAGCGAATGGAATGGAATGGAATCAAAGGGAGTGGAATATAGTGGAATGGAATGGAATGGAATGCAATGCAATGGAATGGAATGGAATGCAATGGAATGGAATGGAATGGAATGGAATGCAATGGAATGGAATGGAATGGAATGAAATGCAATGGAATGGAATGGAATGGAATGGAATGCAATGGAATGGAATGGAATGGAATGGAATGGAATGGAATGGAATGGAATGGAATGGAATGCAATGGAATGGAATGGAATGGAATGGAATGGAATGGAATGGAATGGAATGGAATCAAACCAAGTGGAAAGGAATGGAAAGGAATGAAATGGAATGGAATGGAATGGAATCGAATCGAATGCAATGCAATGGACTGAACCAGAGTAGAAAGGAATGAAATGGAATGGAGCAGAATCAACCCTATTGGAATGGGAAAGAAATGAATGGAAAGGAGTGGAATGGAATGGAAACAACCCAAGTGGAATGGAATGGAATGGAAAGGAATGGAATGGAATGGAATGCAATGTAATCAAGGCCAGTGGAATGAAATTGAATGAAATGCAATGGATTGGAATGCAATCAACTTGCGTGGAATGGAATGGAATGGAATGGAATCAACTCGAGTGGAATGGAATGGAATGGAATGGAACGGAACGCCATGGAATGGAATGAAACACACTGGAATGGAATGGAATGCAATGGACAGGAATGGAAGCAACTCGAGTGAAATGAATGGAATGGAATGGAATGGATTCAACCACAGTGTAATGGAATGGAATGGAATGGATTCAACCCCAGTGTAATGGAATGGAATGGAATGCATTGGAATGGAATGGAATGGAATGGAATGAAACGGAATATAATGCAATGGAATGAACTGGAATGGAATGGAATCATCCCGAGTAGCAGGGAATGGAATGGAATAGAAAGGAATGGAATGGAAAGGAATCCAACCAATTGGAGAGGAATGCAAGGGAATCAACGCGAGTGGAATGGAATGGAATGGAATGGAATCAACCCTATGGGAATGGACTGGAAATGAATAAAATGAAATGGAATGCAATGGAATGGAATGGAATGGAATGGAAAGGAATGGAATGCAATGGAATGGAATGGGATGGAATGGAATCAACCCGAGAGGAAGGAAATGCAATGGAATGGAAAGGAATGGAATGGAATGGAATGGAATGCAATGGAATGGAATGGATGGAATGCAATGCAATGGAATGGAAACGATTGGAAAGGTATGGAATCAATGCAAGCGGAATGGAATGGAATGGAAAGGAATGAAATGGAATGGAATGGGATGGAACGGAATGGAATGAAACAGAGTGAATTGGAATGGAGAGGAAAGGATTGGAATGGAATGGAATGGAATGGAATAGAATGGAATGCAAAGGAATGGAACGGAATGTAATCAACCAGATTGAAACGCAATGGAATGCAATGGAATGCAATGGAATCAACCCGAGTTTAATGAAATGGATTGGAAGTGAAAGGAATGGAATGGAGCGGAATGGAATGGAATGGAATGCAATGGAATGGAATGGAAGGGAATGAATGCAAGTGGAATGGAATGGAATGGAATGGAATCAACCCTAGTAAAATGGAATGGAAAGGAATAAAATGGAATGGAATGCAATGGAATGGAATGGAATGGAATGGAATGGAATGGAATGGAATGGAATGGAATGCAATGGAATCAATCTGAGTGAAATGGAGTGGAACGGAATGGAATGGAATGGAATCAAGGGGAGTGGAATGAAATGGAATGGAAGGCAATGGAATGGAATCGAATGGAATGAAATGGAATGGAATGGAATAAAATGGAATGGAATGGGATGAAATGGAATGGAGTGGAATCAACCCTAGTGAAATGGAATGGAAAGGAATAAAATGGAATGGAATGCAATGGAATGGAGTGGAATGGAATGGAATGGAATCAATCTGAGTGAAATGGATTGGAACGGAATGGAATGGAATGGAATGGAATCGAATCGACGTGAGTAGAATGAAATGGAATGGAAGGCAATGGAGTGGAATGGAATGGAATGGAATGGAATGGAATGGAATGAAATGGAATGGAGTGGAATCAACCCGAGTGGAATGAAATGGAATGCCATGCAATGGAATGGAATGGAATCACCCCGAGTGAAATTGAATGGAACGGAATGGAATGGAATGGAACGGAAAGGAATGGAATGAATAGTAATGGAATGGAATCACCCCGAGTGAAACGGAATGGTACCGAATGGAATGCAATGGAATGGAATGGAATGGAATCAACGCGAGTTGAATGGAATGAATGGAAAGGAATGGAATGGAATGGAATGGAATGGAATGGAATGGAAGGGAAAAGACTGGAAAGAAATGGAATGGAATGGAATGGAATCAACCCGACTGGAATGGAATGTAATGGAAAGGAATGGAATGGAATGGAGTGGAATGGTATGGAATGGAACGGAATGGAATGGAATCCAGTCGAGTGTAATGGAAAGGAATGGAATGGAATGGAACGGAATGGAATGAAATGGAATCAAACCCAATGAAATGGAATGGAATGGAATGCAACGGAAAATAATGGAATTTACCCGAGTGAAATGGAATGGAAAGGAATGGAAGGGAATGGAATGGAATCAACCCTAGTGTAATGGAATGGAATGGAATGGAATGGAATGGAATGGAATGGAATGGAATGGAATGGAATCAACCCATTGAAACAGAAAGCAACAGAATGGAATGGAATGGAATGGGATGGAATGGTAAGGAATGGAAAGTATTGGAATGGAAAGGAATCAACCCCAGTGGAATGCAGTGGAAAGGAATGGAATAGAATGCAAAGGAATGGAATGGAATACAATGGAATCAACCCACGTGGAGTCGAGTAGAATATAAAGGAATCAGAAGGGATGGAATCAAACCGAGTGGAATGGAATGGAATGGAAAGCAATGGAATCAGCACGAGAGGAATGGAATGGCATGGAATGGCATGGAATGCAATGGAAAGTAATGGGATGGGATGGAATCAACCCGAGAGGAAGGAAATGCAATGGATTCGAAAGGAACGGAAGGGAATGGAATGGAATGGATGGAATGCAATGCAATGGAATGGAAATGATTGGAAAGGTATGGAATCAATGCAAGCGGAATGGAATGGAATGAAATGGAATGGAATGGAATGGAATGAAATGGAATGGAATGGAATGGAATGAAATGGAATGGAATGGGATGGAATGGAATGGAATAAAACAGAGTGAATTGGAATGGTAAGGAAAGGAGTGGAATGGAATGGAATGGAATGGAATTTAATGCAAAGGAATGGAAAGGAATGCAGTCAACCAGAGTGTAACGCAATGGAATGGAATGGAATGGAATGGAATCAAACCGAGTGGAATGAAATGGATTGGAAGTGAAAGGAATGGAAGGGAGCGGAATGGAATGTCATGGACTGGAATGCAATGGAATGGAATGGAAGGGAATGAATGCGAGTGGAATGGAATGGAATGGAATGGAATGGAATGGAATCAACCATAGTGCAATACAATTGAAAGGAATAAAATGGAATGGAATGCAATGGAAAGGAATGCAGTGGCATGGAATCAACCTGAGTGAAATGGAATGGAATGGAATGGAATGGAATGCAATGGAATGGAATGGAATGGAATGGAATGGAATGAACGCGAGTGGAATGAAATGGAATGGAAGGCAATGGAATGGAATGGAAGGGAATGAAATGAAATCGAATGGAATGAAATGGAATGGAGTGGAATCAACCCGAGTGGAATCAAATGGAATGCAATGCAATGGAATGGAATGGAATCACCCCAAGTGAAATGGAATGGAACGGAATGGAATGGAATGGAATGGAACGGAATGGAATGGAATGCAATGTAATGGAATGGAGTCACCCCGAGTGAAATGGAATGGAACCGAATGGAATGCAATGGAATGCAATGGAATGGAATGGAATGGAATCAAAGCGAGTGGAATGGAATCAATGGAAAGGAATGGAATGGAATGGAATGGAATGGAATGGAATGGAGTGGAATGGAAAGGAACGGAATGGAATGCAATCAACCAGAGTGGAAAGCAATGGAATGGAATGGAACGGAATGGAATCGAAGGGAATGGAATGGAATGGACTGGAATGGAATGGAATTGAATGGAAACAACCCGAGTGCAATAGAAAGCAATGGAATGGAATGGAATGGAATGGAATGGAATGGAATGGAATGGAATGGAGTGGAATGGAATGGAATGGAATGCAGTTCAATGGAATGGAATGGAATGGAATTACCCAGAGTGGAATAGAAGTGAATGGAGTAGAATGGAATGAAATCGAATGGAATCCAACCGATTGGAGTGGAATGGAATGGAAGGCAATGGAATGGAATGGAATGGAATCATCCCGAGTGGAATGGGAAGGAATAGAATGGAATGGAAAGGAATGGAATGGAAACGAATGGAATGGAATGGAATGGAATAGAATGGAATGGAATCAACCTGAGTGAAATGGAATGGAACGGAATGGAATGGAATGGAATGGAATGGAACGGAATGGAATGTAACGGAATGGAATGGAATGGAATGGAAGGGAATGGAATGGAATCAACCCGACTAGAATGAAATAGAATGGAATGCAATGCAATGGAATGGAATGGAATGGAATGGAATGGAATGGAATGGAATGGAAAGGAATGAAATCAACCCGAGTGGAATAGAATGGAATGGAATGGAAGGCAGTGGAATGGAATCAAACCGAGAGGAATGGAATGGAATGGAATGGAAGCGAATGGAATGGAATGGAATCAAAGGGAGTGGAATATAGTGGAATGGAATGGAATGGAATGCAATGCAATGGAATGGAATGGAATGCAATGGAATGGAATGGAATGGAATGGAATGCAATGGAATGGAATGGAATGGAATGCAATGCAATGGAATGGAATGGAATGGAATGCAATGGAATGGAATGGAATGGAATGGAATGGAATGGAATGGAATGCAATGGAATGGAATGGAATGGAATGGAATGGAATGGAATGGAATGGAATGGAATCAAACCAAGTGGAAAGGAATGGAAAGGAATGAAATGGAATGGAATGGAATGGAATCGAATCGAATGCAATGCAATGGACTGAACCAGAGTAGAAAGGAATGAAATGGAATGGAGCAGAATCAACCCTATTGGAATGGGAAAGAAATGAATGGAAAGGAGTGGAATGGAATGGAAACAACCCAAGTGGAATGGAATGGAATGGAAAGGAATGGAATGGAATGGAATGCAATGTAATCAAGGCCAGTGGAATGAAATTGAATGAAATGCAATGGATTGGAATGCAATCAACTTGCGTGGAATGGAATGGAATGGAATGGAATCAACTCGAGTGGAATGGAATGGAATGGAATGGAACGGAACGCCATGGAATGGAATGAAACACACTGGAATGGAATGGAATGCAATGGACAGGAATGGAAGCAACTCGAGTGAAATGAATGGAATGGAATGGAATGGATTCAACCACAGTGTAATGGAATGGAATGGAATGGATTCAACCCCAGTGTAATGGAATGGAATGGAATGCATTGGAATGGAATGGAATGGAATGGAATGAAACGGAATATAATGCAATGGAATGAACTGGAATGGAATGGAATCATCCCGAGTAGCAGGGAATGGAATGGAATAGAAAGGAATGGAATGGAAAGGAATCCAACCAATTGGAGAGGAATGCAAGGGAATCAACGCGAGTGGAATGGAATGGAATGGAATGGAATCAACCCTATGGGAATGGACTGGAAATGAATAAAATGAAATGGAATGCAATGGAATGGAATGGAATGGAATGGAAAGGAATGGAATGCAATGGAATGGAATGGGATGGAATGGAATCAACCCGAGAGGAAGGAAATGCAATGGAATGGAAAGGAATGGAATGGAATGGAATGGAATGCAATGGAATGGAATGGATGGAATGCAATGCAATGGAATGGAAACGATTGGAAAGGTATGGAATCAATGCAAGCGGAATGGAATGGAATGGAAAGGAATGAAATGGAATGGAATGGGATGGAACGGAATGGAATGAAACAGAGTGAATTGGAATGGAGAGGAAAGGATTGGAATGGAATGGAATGGAATGGAATAGAATGGAATGCAAAGGAATGGAACGGAATGTAATCAACCAGATTGAAACGCAATGGAATGCAATGGAATGCAATGGAATCAACCCGAGTTTAATGAAATGGATTGGAAGTGAAAGGAATGGAATGGAGCGGAATGGAATGGAATGGAATGCAATGGAATGGAATGGAAGGGAATGAATGCAAGTGGAATGGAATGGAATGGAATGGAATCAACCCTAGTAAAATGGAATGGAAAGGAATAAAATGGAATGGAATGCAATGGAATGGAATGGAATGGAATGGAATGGAATGGAATGGAATGGAATGCAATGGAATCAATCTGAGTGAAATGGAGTGGAACGGAATGGAATGGAATGGAATCAAGGGGAGTGGAATGAAATGGAATGGAAGGCAATGGAATGGAATCGAATGGAATGAAATGGAATGGAATGGAATAAAATGGAATGGAATGGGATGAAATGGAATGGAGTGGAATCAACCCTAGTGAAATGGAATGGAAAGGAATAAAATGGAATGGAATGCAATGGAATGGAGTGGAATGGAATGGAATGGAATCAATCTGAGTGAAATGGATTGGAACGGAATGGAATGGAATGGAATGGAATCGAATCAACGTGAGTAGAATGAAATGGAATGGAAGGCAATGGAGTGGAATGGAATGGAATGGAATGGAATGGAATGGAATGAAATGGAATGGAGTGGAATCAACCCGAGTGGAATGAAATGGAATGCCATGCAATGGAATGGAATGGAATCACCCCGAGTGAAATTGAATGGAACGGAATGGAATGGAATGGAACGGAAAGGAATGGAATGAATAGTAATGGAATGGAATCACCCCGAGTGAAACGGAATGGTACCGAATGGAATGCAATGGAATGGAATGGAATGGAATCAACGCGAGTTGAATGGAATGAATGGAAAGGAATGGAATGGAATGGAATGGAATGGAATGGAAGGGAAAAGACTGGAAAGAAATGGAATGGAATGGAATGGAATCAACCCGACTGGAATGGAATGTAATGGAAAGGAATGGAATGGAATGGAGTGGAATGGTATGGAATGGAACGGAATGGAATGGAATCCAGTCGAGTGTAATGGAAAGGAATGGAATGGAATGGAACGGAATGGAATGAAATGGAATCAAACCCAATGAAATGGAATGGAATGGAATGCAACGGAAAATAATGGAATTTACCCGAGTGAAATGGAATGGAAAGGAATGGAAGGGAATGGAATGGAATCAACCCTAGTGTAATGGAATGGAATGGAATGGAATGGAATGGAATGGAATGGAATGGAATGGAATGGAATCAACCCATTGAAACAGAAAGCAACAGAATGGAATGGAATGGAATGGGATGGAATGGTAAGGAATGGAAAGTATTGGAATGGAAAGGAATCAACCCCAGTGGAATGCAGTGGAAAGGAATGGAATAGAATGCAAAGGAATGGAATGGAATACAATGGAATCAACCCACGTGGAGTCGAGTAGAATATAAAGGAATCAGAAGGGATGGAATCAAACCGAGTGGAATGGAATGGAATGGAAAGCAATGGAATCAGCACGAGAGGAATGGAATGGCATGGAATGGCATGGAATGCAATGGAAAGTAATGGGATGGGATGGAATCAACCCGAGAGGAAGGAAATGCAATGGATTCGAAAGGAACGGAAGGGAATGGAATGGAATGGATGGAATGCAATGCAATGGAATGGAAATGATTGGAAAGGTATGGAATCAATGCAAGCGGAATGGAATGGAATGAAATGGAATGGAATGGAATGGAATGAAATGGAATGGAATGGAATGGAATGAAATGGAATGGAATGGGATGGAATGGAATGGAATAAAACAGAGTGAATTGGAATGGTAAGGAAAGGAGTGGAATGGAATGGAATGGAATGGAATTTAATGCAAAGGAATGGAAAGGAATGCAGTCAACCAGAGTGTAACGCAATGGAATGGAATGGAATGGAATGGAATCAAACCGAGTGGAATGAAATGGATTGGAAGTGAAAGGAATGGAAGGGAGCGGAATGGAATGTCATGGACTGGAATGCAATGGAATGGAATGGAAGGGAATGAATGCGAGTGGAATGGAATGGAATGGAATGGAATGGAATGGAATCAACCATAGTGCAATACAATTGAAAGGAATAAAATGGAATGGAATGCAATGGAAAGGAAAGCAGTGGCATGGAATCAACCTGAGTGAAATGGAATGGAATGGAATGGAATGGAATGCAATGGAATGGAATGGAATGGAATGGAATGGAATGGAATCAACGCGAGTGGAATGAAATGGAATGGAAGGCAATGGAATGGAATGGAAGGGAATGAAATGAAATCCAATGGAATGAAATGGAATGGAGTGGAATCAACCCGAGTGGAATCAAATGGAATGCAATGCAATGGAATGGAGTGGAACCACCCCAAGTGAAATGGAATGGAACGGAATGGAATGGAATGGAATGGAATGGAATGGAATGGAATGCAATGTAATGGAAAGGAGTCACCCCGAGTGAAATGGAATGGAACCGAATGGAATGCAATGGAATGCAATGGAATGGAATGGAATGGAATCAAAGCGAGTGGAATGGAATCAATGGAAAGGAATGGAATGGAATGGAATGGAATGGAATGGAATCAACGCGAGTGGAATTGAATGAATGGAAAGGAATGGAATGGAATGGAATGGGATGGAATGGAATGGAATCAACCTGAGTGAAATGGAATGGAACGGAATGGAATGAAGTGGAATTGAATGGAATCAACGCGAGTGGAATGAAATGGAGTGGAAGGCAATGGAATGGAATGGAATGGAATGAAATGGAATGGAATGGAATGAAATGGAATGTAGTGGAAACAACCGGAATGGAATGAAATGGAGTGCAATGCAATGGAATGGAATGGAATGACCCCGAGTGAAATGGAATGGAGCGGAATGGAATGGAATGGAAAGGAATGGAATGGAATGCAATGTAATGGAATGGAATCACCCCAAGTGAAATGGAATGGAACCGAATGGAATGCAATGGAATGGAATGGATTGGAATCAACGCGAGTGGAAAGGAATGAATGGAAAGGAATGGAATGGAATCAACGCGAGTGGAATGGAATCAATGGAAAGTAATGGAATGGAGTGGAATCGAATGGAATGGAATGGAATCAACGCTAGAGGAATGGAATGGAAAGGAATAAAATAGAATGGAATGCAATGGAATGGAATGGAATGGAATGGAATCAACCTGAGTGAAATGGAATGGAACGGAATGCAATGGAATGGAATTGAAGCGAATCAATGCGAGTGGAATGGAATAAATGGAAAGGAATGGAATGGAATGGGATGGAATGCAGTGGAATAAAACCGAGTGAATTGGAATGCAGAGGAAAGGAGTGGAATGGAATGGAATGAAATGGAATAGAAGGGAATGGAATGGAATGGAAGGGAATGGAATGGAATGCAATCAACCAGAGTGGAACGCAATGGAATGCAATGGAATCAAACCGAGTGGAATGAAATGTAATGGAAGGCAATGGAATGGAATGGAATGGAATGGAATGGAATGGAATGGAATGGAATGGAATCAACCCTAGTGGAATGGAATGGAAAGGAATAAAATGGAATGGAATGGAATGGAATGGAATGGAATGGAATGGACTGGAATGGAATCAACCTGAGTGAAATGGAATGGAACGGAATGGAATGGAATGGAATGGAATGGAATCAACGCTAGTGGAATGAAATGGAATGGAAGGCAATGGAATGCAATGGAATGGAATAAAATGGAAAGGAATGGAATGGAATCAACCCGATTGCAATGAAATGGAATGGAATTCAATGGAATGGAAAAGAATCACCCCGAGTGAAATGGAATGGAACGGATCGGAATGGAATGGAACGGAATGTAATGGAATGCCAAGGAATGGAATGGAATCACGCCGAGTGAAATGGAATGGAACCGAATGGAATGCAATGGAATGTAACCGAATGGAATGCAATGGAATGGAATGGAATGGAATGGAATGGAATCAACGCGAGTGGAATGGAATGAATGGAAAGGAATGGAATGGAATGGAATGGAATGGAATCAACGCGAGTGGAATGGAATGAATGGAAAGGAATGGAATGGATTTGAATGGAAAGGAATGGAATGGAATCACCTCGAGTGGAATGGAATGGAAAGGAATGAAATGCAATGGAATGGAATGGAAAGGAATGAAATCCAATGGAATGGAATGGAATGGAATGGAATGGAATCGAATGGAATCGAATGGAATCAACCCGAGTACAATGCAATGCAATGGAATGGAACGGAATCAACCCGATTGGAAGGGTAAAGAAAGGAATGGAAAGGGCTGGAATGGAACGGAAACAACCCCAGTGGAATGGAATGGAATGGAGCGGAAAGGAATGGAATGGAATGGAATGGAATCAAGGCGAGTGGAATGCAATTGTATGCAATGGAATGGATTGTAATGGAATCAACCTGCGCGGAATGGAATGGAATGGAATGGAATGGAATGGAATCAACACGAGTGAAATGAAATTGAATGGAAGCCAATGGAATGGAATGAAATGGAATGAAAAGGAATGGAATGGTACGGACTGGAATCAACCCGAGTGGAATGAAACGGAATGGAATGCAATGGAATGGAATGGAATCACCCCGAGTGAAATGGAATGGAACGGAATGGAACGGAATCAACCAGACTGGAATGGAAAAGAAAGGAAAGGAAAGGAAAGGAATGGAATGCAAAGGAAACTACCCCAGTGAAATGGAATGGAAAGAAATGCAATGGAATGGACTGGAATGGAATGGAATCAACTCGATTATAATGGAATGGAATGGAATGGACTAGAATCCAATGGAATGGAAACAAACAGACTGGAAATGAATGGAATGGAATTGAAAGGAATCCACTAGAGTGTAATGGAATGGAATGGAATGGAATCGCAGGGAATGGAATGGAATGGACTGGAATGGAATGGAACGGAATCAACCCGAGTTGAATAAAATGCAATGGAATAGAATGGAATGGAATGGAACGGAATGGAATGGAGTGGAATGGAATGGAGTGGAATGGAATGGAATGGAATGGAATCCAAACGATTGGAGTGGAATGGAATGGAATGGAATGGAATGGAATGGAATGGAATGGAATCAACACGAGTGAAATGAAATTGAATGGAAGCCAATGGAATGGAATGAAATGGAATGAAAAGGAATGGAATGGTACGGACTGGAATCAACCCGAGTGGAATGAAACGGAATGGAATGCAATGGAATGGAATGGAATCACCCCGAGTGAAATGGAATGGAACGGAATGGAACGGAATCAATCAGACTGGAATGGAAAAGAAAGGAAAGGAAAGGAATGGAATGCAAAGGAAACTACCCCAGTGAAATGGAATGGAAAGGAATGCAATGGAATGGACTGGAATGGAATGGAATCAACTCGATTATAATGGAATGGAATGGAATGGACTAGAATCCAATGGAATGGAAACAAACAGACTGGAAATGAATGGAATGGAATTGAAAGGAATCCACTAGAGTGTAATGGAATGGAATGGAATGGAATCGCAGGGAATGGAATGGAATGGACTGGAATGGAATGGAACGGAATCAACCCGAGTTGAATAAAATGCCATGGAATAGAATGGAATGGAATGGAACGGAATGGAATGGAGTGGAATGGAATGGAGTGGAATGGAATGGAATGGAATGGAATGGAATTATCCAGAGTGGCATGGAAGTGAATGGAGTAGAATGGAATGGAATGGAATGGAATCCAAACGATTGGAGTGGAATGGAATGGAATGGAATGGAATGGAGTGGAATGGAATGGAATGGAATGGAATGGAATGGAATGGAGTGGAATGGAATGGAATGGAATGGAATGGAGTGGAGTGGAATGGAATGGAATGGACGGCAATGGAATGGAATGGAATGGAATGGAATCATCCCGAGTGGAATGGAAAGGAATGGAAAGGAAAGGAGAGGAATGGAATGGAAACGAATAGAGTGGAATGGAATGGAAAGGAATCAACCTGAGTGAAAGGGAATGGAACGGAATGGAATGGAATTGAATGGAATGGAATCAACCCGACTGGAATGAAATAGAATGGAATGCAATGGAATGGAACTGAATGGAATGGAATGGAATGGAATGAAATCAACCCGAGTGGAATAGAATGGAACGGAATGGATGGCAGCGGAATGGAATCAAACCTAGTGGAATGGAAAGGAATGGAATGGAATGGAATGGAGTGGAATGGAATGGAACGGCCGGGAAAGGAGTGGAATGGATTGGAACGGACGGGAAAGGAATGGAATGCAATCAAAGGGACTGGAATATAGTGGAATGGAATGGAATGAAATTGAATGTAATGGAATGGAATGGAATGGAATGGAATCCAACCGAGTGGAATGGAATGGAAAGGAATGAAATGGAATGGAATGGAATGGAATTGAATCAAATGGAATCGAATGCAATCCAATGGAATCAACCCGAGTAGAAGGGAATGAAATGGAATGGAGCAGAATCAACCCTATTGGAATGGAAAAGAAAAGAATGGAAAGGAGTGGAATGGTATGGAAACAACCCCAGTGGAATGGAATGGAATGGAATGGAATGGAATGGAATCAAGTCGAGTGGAATGAAATTGAATGAAATGCAATGGATTGGAATGGAATCAACTTGCGTGGAATGGAATGGAATGGAAAGGAATGGGAGCAACTAGAGTGTAATGAATGGAATGGAATGGGATGGAATGCCATGGAATGGAATCAACCCGAGTGGAATGGAATGGAATGGAATAGAACGTAATGGAACGGAATATAATGGAATGGAATGGAATCATCCCGAGTGGCAGGGAATGCAATGGAATAGAAAGGAATGGAATGAAAAGGAATCCAACCGATGGGAGAGGAATCAAATGCAATGGAATTGAATGGAATGGAATGGAATGGAATGGAATGTAGGACAATCGAATGGAATGGAGGGGAATCCTCCCGAGTGGAATGGAATGGAATGGAATGGAATGGAATGGAATGGAATCAAACTGAGTGAAATGGAATGGAACGGAATGGAATGCAATGGAATGGAATGGAATGGAATCAACCCGAATGCATTGAAATGGAATGGAAGGCAATAGAATGGCAAGAAGTGGAATGAAATGGAATGGAACGAAACGGAGTGGAATCAACCAGAGTGGATGGAAACGGAATGGAATGCAATGGAATGGAATGGAATCACCACGAGTGAAGTGGAAGGGAAAGGAATGGAATGGAATGGAATCGAATGGACTGGATTGGAATCAACCCGAGTGGAAGGAAATGGAATGGAATGCCACGGAGTGCAGTGGAATGAAATGGAATTTAATGGAATGCAATGGAATCAACCCGAGTGGAAGGAAATGGAATGTAATGCCACGGAGTGCAGTGGAATGGAATGGAATGGAATGGAATGCAATGGAATCAACCCGAGTGGAATGAAATGGAATGGAGTGCAATGGAATGCAATGGATTCAACCTGAGGGGAATGTAATGGTATGCAATGGAATGGAATGGAAAGCAATGGAATGGAATGGATGGGAATGGAATGGAATGGAATGGAATGGAATGGAATGGAATGGAATGGAGCCATCCCTAATGGAATGGAATGGAATGGAATGGAATGCAACTAAATGGAATGGAGTCATCCCGAGTTGAATAGAATCAAACGGAATGGAATGGAATGGAATGGAGGGGAATGGAATGGGATCGAACGGAATCAACCCGGGTGGAATAGAATGGAATGCAATGGAATGGAATGGAATGGAATGGAATGGAATGGAATGGAATGGAATGGAATGGAAAGGAATTTAATAGAATGGAATCAACCCGAGTTAAATGGAAAGGAACGGAATAGAATGGAATGGAATGGAATGGAATGGAATGGAATCATCCCGAGTGGAATTGAATGGAATGGAATGGAATGGAATGGAATGGAATGGAATGGAATGGAATGGAATCGAATGCAATGGAATTGAATGGAAAGGAATGTAATGGAATGGAATGGAATGGAAACCACCCGTGGGGAATGGAATCGAATGGAATGGAATTTAATGGAATGTAATCAACGCTAGTGGAATGGAATAGAATGGAATGGAATGTAATGGAATCAATCCGAGTGGAATGCAATGGAATGGAATGCAATGGAATGGAATGGAATGAAATGGAATCACCCCGAGTGAAATGCAATGGAATGGAATGGAATGGAATGGTATGGAATGGAATGGAAAGGAATCGAATGGAATGGAATGGAATGCAATGCAATGGAATTGAATCAACCCAAGTGGAATGAAATGGATTGGAATGCAGTGGAATGGAATGGAATCAACCCGAGGGGAATGCAATGGAATGGAATGGAATGGAATGGAATGGAATGGAATGGAAAGGAAATTAGTGGAATGGAATGAAATCAAACCACGTGGAATGGAATGGAAAGGGAAGGAATGGAATAGAATGGAATGGAATGGAATGGAATGGAATGGAATGGAATGGAATGGAATGGATCAAGCAGAATGCAATGGAATGGAATGGCATGGAATGGAATGGAATGGAATGGAGTGGAATGGAAACAACCCGAGTTCAATGGAATGGAATCGAATGGAATGGAATGGAATGAAATCATCTCGAGTGGAATGGAAAGGAATGGAATAGAATGGAGTGGAAAGCGATGGAATGGAATGGAATCAACCCTAGTGGAATGCAAAGGAATGGAAGGGAAAGGAATGAAGTGGAATGGAATGGAATCAACCCACGTGCAATAGAATGGAATGGAATGGAATGGGATGGGATGGAATGAGATGGGATGGATTAAACCAGATTGGAATGGAATGGAATGAAATGGAATGGAAGGGAATGGAATTAACTCGAGTGGAGTGGAATGGAATGGAATGGAATGGAATGGAATGGAATCAACCCGACCGGAATGGAATGGAATGGAAATGAATGGAAGGGAAAGGAATAGAATGGAATGGAATGGAATGGAATGGAATGGAATGGAATACATTCGAATGTAATGGAAAGCAATAGAATGGAATGGAATGGAATGGAATGGAATGGAATGGAATGGAATCAAACCCAATGGAATGGAATGGAATGCAATGGAATGGAATGGAATGGAATGGAATGGAATGGAATGGAAAGGAAAGTAATGGAATTAACCCGAGAAAATGGAATGGAAAGGAATGCAAAGGAATGGAATGGAATTGAATGAAATCAACCCTAGTGTAATGGAATGGAAAGGAATGCAATGGAATGGAATGGAATGGAATGGAATGGAATGGAATCAACCCAATGAAATGGAAAGCAACGGAATGCAATGGAATGGAATGGAATGGAATGGAATGGAATGGATTGGAATGGAATGGAATGGAAATCAAGGGAATGGAAAGGAATCAATCCGAATGGATTGCAGTGGAATGGAAAAGAATGGAATGCAATAGAAAGGAATGCAAAGGAATCAAACCACGGGGAATGGAATGGAGTGGAAAGGAATCGGATGAGATGGAATCAAACCGAGTGGAATGGAATGGAATGGAATGGAATGGAATGGAATGGAATGGAATGGAATCAACCCGAGAGGAATGAATTGCAATGGAATGGAATGGAATGGAATGGAATGGAATGGAAAGGAATGCAATGGAATGGAATGGAAACGAATGGAAAGGTATGGAATCAACGCAAGCGGAATGGAATGGAGTGGAGTGGAAAGAAATGAAATGGAATGGGATGCAATGGAATAGAATAAAGCCGAATAGATTGAAATGGAGAGGAATGGAATCATATAGAATGGAATGGAATGGAATGCAATGGAATGGAATGGAATGGAATGGAAAGGAATGGAATGGGATGCAGTCAACCTGAGTGGAATGCAATGGAATGGCATGGAATTGAATCAACCCGAGTGGAATGAAATGGATTGAAATTGAAATGAATGGAATGGAGTGGAATGGAATGGAATGGAATGGAAGGGAATCAACGCGAGGGAATGGAATGGAATGGAATCGAATGGAATGGAATGGAATGGATTGGAATGGAATACAATGGAATGGAATGGAATGGAATGGAATGGAATGGAATGGAATGGAATGGATTCGAAAGTAATGGAATGGAATCAACCGGAGGGGAATGGAATGAAATGGAATGGAATGGAAGCAACCCGAGTGGAATGGAAAAGAAAGGAATGGAAAGGATTCGAATGGAATGCAAACAACCTCAATGTAGTGAAATGGAATGGAATGGAAAGGAATGGAATGGACTGGAATGGTAAGGAATCAAGTCGAGTGGAATGGAATGGAATGCAATGAAATGGATTGGAATGGAAAAACCTGAGGGGAATGGAAGGGATTGGAATGCAATGGAATGGAACAGAATGGAATGGAATCAACTCGAGTGTAATGGAAGAGACTGGAATGCAATGGAATGGAAACCAACAGACTGGAATGGAATGGAATGGCATGGAATGGAATCCACTCGAGTGTAATGGAATGGAATGGAATCGAATGGATTGGAATGGAATGGAACGGACTGGAATGGAATGGAATCATCCCGAGTGGAAGGGAAAGCAATGGAATGGAACGGAATGGAATGGTATGGAGTGGACTGGAATGGAATGGAATCATCCCGAGTGGAATGGAAGTGATTGGAGTCGAATGGAATGGAATGGAAGGGAATTCAGACAATTGGAGAGGAATGGAGTGGAATGGAAGGGAATGGAAGGCAATGCAATTGAATGGAATGGAATCATCCCGATTGGAATGGAATGGAATGGAATGGAATGGAATCACAACGAGTGAAATGCAATGGAATGGATGGGAATGGAATGCAATGGAATGGAATCAACCCGAGCGGAATAGAATGGATTGGAATGGAATGCAGTGGAATAGAATGAAACCGAGTGGAATGAAAACGAGTGTAATGGAACGGAATGGAATGGAATGCAATGGAATGGAATCAAACGTAGTGGAATACAAGGGAATGGCATGGAATGGAATTGAATGGAATGCTATGTAATTTAATGGAATACAATCAACACGAGAGGAATGGAGTGGAAAGGAATGGAATGGAATGGAATGGAATGGAATGGAATCAACCAGAGTGGAATGCAATGGAATGGAATGGAATGGAATCAACCCGAGTGAAATGCAGTGGAATGGAAGGGAATGGAATGGAATGGAATGGAATCAACCAGAGTGGAATAGAATGGAATGGAATGGAATGCAGTGGAATAGAATGAAACCGAGTGGAATGAAACCGAGTATAATGGAACGGAATGGAATGGAATGCAATGGAATGGAATCAAACGGAGTGGAATACAACGGAATGGCATGGAATGGAATTAAATGGAATGTAATGTAATTTAATGGAACACAATCAACCCGAGAGGAATGGAGTGGAATGGAATGGAATGGAATGGAATGGAATGGAATGGAATGGAATGGAATGGAATGGAAAGGAATGGAATCAACCAGAGTGGAATGCAATGGAATGGAATGGAATGGAATCAACCCGAGCGGATTCGGGTGGATTGGAATTGAAAGGAATGGAATGGAATGGAACGGAATGGAATGGAATGTAACGGAAAATATTGGAATTAACCCGAGTGGAATAGAATGGAAAGGAATGGAAAGGAATGAAATGGATTGGAATGGAATCAACCCGAGTAGAATAGAATGGAATGGAATGGAATGGAATGGAATGGAATGGAATGGAATGGAATCAAACCCAATGGAATGGAATGGAATGGAATGGAATGGAACGGAATTTAATGGAATTACACGGAGTGGAATGGAATGGAAAGGAATGGAAAGAATGGAATGGAATGGAATGGAATCAATCCGAGTGTAATGGAATGGAATGGAATGGCATGCAATGGAATGCAATCAACGCAAGCGGAATAGAATGGAATGGAATGGAATGGAATGGAATGCAATGGAATGGGATGGAATGGAACGGAATCAACCCGAGTGGATTGGAATGTAGAGGAATGAAAGGGAATGGAATGGAATGGAATGGAATGGAATGGAATGGAATGGAATGGAATGGAATGCAATGCAATGCAATCAACCAGAGTGGAATGCAATGGAATGGAATCGAATGGAATCAACTCGAGTGGAATGGGGTTGATTGGAATTGAAAGGAAGGGAAAGGAGTGGAATGGAATGGAATGGAAAGGAATGGAATGGAATGGAATGCAATCAACGCCAGTGGAATGGAATGGAATGGAATGGAATGGAACGGAATCAAGACGCATGGAATGGAATGGAGTGCAATGGAATGGATTGGAATGGAATTAAACTGCGTGGAATGGAATGGAATGGAATGGAACGGAATCAACCCGAGTGGAATGGAATGGAACAGAAGTGACTGCAATGGAATGGAATGGAATGAAATTGACTGGAATGGAATGGAACGCAATGGAATGGAATGGAATGAAAAGGAATGCAATGCAATGGAATGGAATCAACCCGAGTGGAATGGAATCAAATGGAATGTAATGGAATGAAAAGGAATGCAATGCAATGGAATGCAATCAACCCGAGTGGAAAGGAATGGAATGGAATAGATTAGAATGGAAAGGAAGGGAATCATCTCGATAGGAATGGAATGGAATGGAGTGAAATGGAATGGAATGGAAGGGAATCATCCCGAGTGGAATCGAACATAATGGAATGGAATGGAATGCAGTGGAAAGGAATGGGATGGAATGGAATCAACCCGGGCGGAATAGAATGGAATTCAATGGAATGGAATGGAATGGAATGGAATGGAATGGAATGGAATAGAATGGAATCAACGCAAGTGAAAAAGAAAGGAATGGAAAAGAATGGAATGGAATGGAAAGGAATGGAATGATATGGAATAGAATAATCCCGAGTGTAATGGAATGGAATGGAACGGAAGGTAACGGAATGGAATGGAATCAACTCGAGTGGAGAGCCATGGAATGGAATGGAAAGGAATGGAATTGAATGGAATGGAATCAACCCACGTGGAATGGAAATGAATGGAATGGAATGGAACGGGATAGAATGGGATGGAATGGAATCAAACCGAGTGGAATGGAAGGGAATGGAATGGGATGGAATTGGAAGGAATGGAATGGAACGGAATGGAATGGAATGGAATGGAATGGAATGGAATGGAATGGAATCACCCCGAGTGAAATGTAATGGAACGGAATAGAACAGAATGGAATGGAGTGGAATATAATGGAATGGAATGGAATCATCCCGATTGGAATGGAATGGAAATCAATGCAATGGAATGGAATGGAGTGGAATGGAATGGAATGGAATGGAATTGAATGGAAGCAACCCGAATGGAATGGAATGGAATGGAATGAAATGAAATGGAATGGATTCAAACCGATTGGAATGGAATGGAATGGAATGGAATGGAATGGAATGGAATCAACGCTAGTGGAATGGAATACAATGGAATGGAATGGAATGCAATCAACCAGAGTGGAAAGGAAAGGAATGGAATGGAATGGAATGGAACGGAATGGAATGGAATGGAGTGAACACGAGTGGAATAGAATAGAAAGGAATGGAAAGGAATGGAATGGAAAGTAATCAAGTCGAGTGGAATGGAATGGAAAAGAATGGAAAGGAATGGAATGGAAAGTAATCAAGTCGAGTGGAATGGAATGGAATGGAAGGGAATGGAATGGAATGGAATGGAATGCAATGGATAGGAGTGGAAAGGAAAGGATTGGAATGGAATGGAATCAACCTGAGTGGAATGGAATGGAAGGGAATGGAATGGAATGGAATGGTATGGAAACAAAGCGAGAGGAATGGAATGGAATGGAATGGAAGGGAATGCAATGGAATGGAATGGAATGGAGTGGTATCAACCCGAGTGGATTTGAATGGCATGGAGTGGAATGGAATGCAATGGAATGGAATGGAAGATAGTCAACGGGAATGGAATGACATAGAAATGAACGGAATGGAACGGAAAGAAATAAACACGAATGGTATGGAAAGGAATGGAATGGAATGGATTGGAATGGAATGGAATGGAATGGAATGCAATGGAATGGAATGGAATGGAACAAATCCGAGGGGAATGGAATGGAATGGAGTGGAATGGAATGGATTGGAATTGAATGGAATCAACCCGAATGGAATGCAGTGGAATGGAAGAGAATGGAATGGAATGGAATGGAATGAAGTGGAATGGAATGGAATCAACTCGAATGGAATGGAATGGAATGGAATTAAAAGGAATTGAATGTAATGGAATGTAATAGAATTAAATGGAATGGAATGGAGTGGAATAGCAGGGAATGGAATGGAATGGAGTGGAAGGGAATGGAATCAAATCGTGTGGAATGGAAAAGAATGGAATGGAATGGAAAGGAATGGAATCAACCCGAGTGAAATGGAATGGAACGGAATGCAATGGAATGGAATTTAATGGAATGACATGGAATGGAATGGAGTGGAATGGAACTGAATCAACCTGAGTGGAAAGGATTGAAATGGAATTCAATGGAATGGAATGAAATCAACCCGAATGGAATGCAATGGAATGGAATGGAATGGAATGGAATGGAAAGGAATGGAATGGAATGGAATGGAAAAAACCCGAGTGGAAAGGAATAGAACGGAACGAAATACAATGGAATAGAATGGAATGGAATGGAATGGAATGGAATGGAATGGAATGGAATGGAATGGAATCAGCGTGTGCGGAATGGAATCGAATGCAATGGAATGGATTGCAATGGAATCACCAGGAGTGCAATGGAATGGAATGGAATGGAAAGGAATGGAATGGAATGGAAACAACACGAGTGGAATGGGATTGAATGAAATGGAATGGAATGGAAGGGAAAGGAATGGAATGGAATCAACACGAAACGAATGGAATGGAATGCAATGGAATGGAATGGAATGAAAAGGAATGCAATGCAATGGAATGGAATGAACCCGAGTGGAATGGAATGGAATAGAATGGAATGGAATGGAATGGAATGGAATGGAATGGAATGGAATGGAATCAATCGGAATGGAATCAATCGGAATGGAATGAAATGAAATGGAGTGGATTTGAATGGAATGGAAGGGAATCAACCCGAGTGGAATGGAATGGAATGGAATGGACTGGAACCAACAGGAATGGAACGGAATGGAATGCAAAGAAACAGAATCAGCATGAATGTAATGGAATGGAATGGAATGCAATTGAACGGAACCAAAACGAGTGGAATGGAATGGAATGGAATGGAATGAAATGGAATCACCGGGAATGGAATGCAATGGAATGGAATCATCCCGAGGGGAATGGAATGCAATGGAATGGAATGGAATGAATTGAATGGAATCAACCCGAGTGGAATGGAATGGAATAGAATGGATTGGAATGCAATGGAATGGAATGGAATCAATGAGTGTGGACTGGAATGGAATGCAATGGAATGGATTGGAATGGAAACAACACAAGTGTAATGGAATGGAATGGAATGGAATGGAATGGAATGGAAAGGAATGGAATGGAATGGAAACAACACGAGTGGAATGGGATTGAATGGAATTGAATCGAATGGAATGGAAAGGAATGGAAGGAAATCAACCCGAATAGAATGGAATGGAATGCAATGGGATGGAATGGAATGAAAAGGAATGCAATGGAATGGAATGGAATCAAACCGAGTAGAAAGCAATGGAATGGAATGGAGTGGAATCAACCCGAGTGGAATGGAATAGAAAGCAATGGAAACGAATGCAATGGAATGGAATGCAAACATCCCTAGTGGAATAGAACGGAATGGAATGGAATGGACAAGAATGGAATGGAATGGAATGGAATGGAAAGGAATATAATGGAATCAACCTGAGTGGAATGAAATGGATTCGAAAGCAATGGAATGCAATGGAATCAACCTGAGTGGAATGAAAAGGAAAGAAATAGAATGGAATGCAAATGAATGGAATGGAATGGAATGCTATGGAATGGAATCAACCAGCGTGGAATGGAATGGAATGGAAAGGAATGGAATTGAAAGGAATCACCCCGAGTGAAATGGAATGGAACGGAATGGAATGGAACGGAATGGAATGGAATGGAATGGAATCAAAATGAGTGGAATGAAATGGAAAGCAATGGAATGGAATGGAATGGAATGGAAGGGAATGGAATGAAATGGAATGGAATGCACTGGAAAGTAATGGTATCAACCCGAGTGGAATGCAATGGAAAGGAATGGAATGGAATGGAATGGAATGGAATGGAATGGAATGGAAGGGAATGGAATGAAATGGAATGGAATGCACTGGAAAGTAATGGTATCAACCCGAGTGGAATGCAATGGAAAGGAATGGAATGGAATGGAAAGGAATGGAATGGAATGGAATGGAATCAACCCGCGAGAATGGAATGGAATGGAAAGGAATGGAATAGAATGGAATGGAATTTAATGGAATGGAATGGAATCAATCCGACTGGAATGGAATGGAAAGGAGCGGAGTGGGATGGGATAGAATGGAATCAACACGGGTGGAATAAAATAGAATGCAATGGAATCGAATGGACTGGAATGGAATGGAAAGTAATCAAGTCGAGTGGAATGGAATGGAATGGAAGGGAATGGAATGGAATGGAATGAAATGCAATGGATAGGAGTGGAAAGGAAAGGATTGGAATGGAATGGAATCAACCTGAGTGGAATGGAATGGAAGGGAATGGAATGGAATGGAATGGAATGGTATGGAAACAAAGCGAGAGGAATGGAATGGAATGGAATGGAAGGGAATGCAATGGAATGGAATGGAATGGAGTGGTATCAACCCGAGTGGATTTGAATGGCATGGAGTGGAATGGAATGCAATGGAATGGAATGGAAGATAGTCAACGGGAATGGAATGACATAGAAATGAACGGAATGGAACGGAAAGAAATAAACACGAATGGTATGGAAAGGAATGGAATGGAATGGATTGGAATGGAATGGAATGGAATGGAATGCAATGGAATGGAATGGAATGGAACAAATCCGAGGGGAATGGAATGGAATGGAGTGGAATGGAATGGATTGGAATTGAATGGAATCAACCCGAATGGAATGCAGTGGAATGGAAGAGAATGGAATGGAATGGAATGGAATGAAGTGGAATGGAATGGAATCAACTCGAATGGAATGGAATGGAATGGAATTAAAAGGAATTGAATGTAATGGAATGTAATAGAATTAAATGGAATGGAATGGAGTGGAATAGCAGGGAATGGAATGGAATGGAGTGGAAGGGAATGGAATCAAATCGTGTGGAATGGAAAAGAATGGAATGGAATGGAAAGGAATGGAATCAACCCGAGTGAAATGGAATGGAACGGAATGCAATGGAATGGAATTTAATGGAATGACATGGAATGGAATGGAGTGGAATGGAACTGAATCAACCTGAGTGGAAAGGATTGAAATGGAATTCAATGGAATGGAATGAAATCAACCCGAATGGAATGCAATGGAATGGAATGGAATGGAATGGAATGGAAAGGAATGGAATGGAATGGAATGGAAAAAACCCGAGTGGAAAGGAATAGAACGGAACGAAATACAATGGAATAGAATGGAATGGAATGGAATGGAATGGAATGGAATGGAATGGAATGGAATGGAATGGAATGGAATCAGCGTGTGCGGAATGGAATCGAATGCAATGGAATGGATTGCAATGGAATCACCAGGAGTGCAATGGAATGGAATGGAATGGAAAGGAATGGAATGGAATGGAAACAACACGAGTGGAATGGGATTGAATGAAATGGAATGGAATGGAAGGGAAAGGAATGGAATGGAATCAACACGAAACGAATGGAATGGAATGCAATGGAATGGAATGGAATGAAAAGGAATGCAATGCAATGGAATGGAATGAACCCGAGTGGAATGGAATGGAATGGAATGGAATGGAATGGAATGGAATGGAATGGAATCAATCGGAATGGAATCAATCGGAATGGAATGAAATGAAATGGAGTGGATTTGAATGGAATGGAAGGGAATCAACCCGAGTGGAATGGAATGGAATGGACTGGAACCAACAGGAATGGAACGGAATGGAATGCAAAGAAACAGAATCAGCATGAATGTAATGGAATGGAATGGAATGCAATTGAACGGAACCAAAACGAGTGGAATGGAATGGAATGGAATGGAATGAAATGGAATCACCGGGAATGGAATGCAATGGAATGGAATCATCCCGAGGGGAATGGAATGCAATGGAATGCAATGGAATGGAATGGAATGAATCGAATGGAATCAACCCGAGTGGAATGGAATGGAATAGAATGGATTGGAATGCAATGGAATGGAATGGAATCAATGAGTGTGGACTGGAATGGAATGCAATGGAATGGATTGGAATGGAAACAACACAAGTGTAATGGAATGGAATGGAATGGAATGGAAAGGAATGGAATGGAATGGAAACAACACGAGTGGAATGGGATTGAATGGAATTGAATCGAATGGAATGGAAAGGAATGGAAGGAAATCAACCCGAATAGAATGGAATGGAATGCAATGGGATGGAATGGAATGAAAAGGAATGCAATGGAATGGAATGGAATCAAACCGAGTAGAAAGCAATGGAATGGAATGGAGTGGAATCAACCCGAGTGGAATGGAATAGAAAGCAATGGAAACGAATGCAATGGAATGGAATGCAAACATCCCTAGTGGAATAGAACGGAATGGAATGGAATGGACAAGAATGGAATGGAATGGAATGGAATGGAAAGGAATATAATGGAATCAACCTGAGTGGAATGAAATGGATTCGAAAGCAATGGAATGCAATGGAATCAACCTGAGTGGAATGAAAAGGAAAGAAATAGAATGGAATGCAAATGAATGGAATGGAATGGAATGCTATGGAATGGAATCAACTAGCGTGGAATGGAATGGAATGGAAAGGAATGGAATTGAAAGGAATCACCCCGAGTGAAATGGAATGGAACGGAATGGAATGGAACGGAATGGAATGGAATGGAATGGAATGGAATCAAAATGAGTGGAATGAAATGGAAAGCAATGGAATGGAATGGAATGGAATGGAATGGAATGGAATGGAATGGAATGGAAGGGAATGGAATGAAATGGAATGGAATGCACTGGAAAGTAATGGTATCAACCCGAGTGGAATGCAATGGAAAGGAATGGAATGGAATGGAAAGGAATGGAATGGAATGGAATGGAATGGAATCAACCCGCGAGAATGGAATGGAATGGAAAGGAATGGAATAGAATGGAATGGAATTTAATGGAATGGAATGGAATCAATCCGACTGGAATGGAATGGAAAGGAGCGGAGTGGGATGGGATAGAATGGAATCAACACGGGTGGAATAAAATAGAATGGAATGGAATCGAATGGACTGGAATGGAATGGAAAGTAATCAAGTCGAGTGGAATGGAATGGAATGGAAGGGAATGGAATGGAATGGAATGGAATGCAATGGATAGGAGTGGAAAGGAAAGGATTGGAATGGAATGGAATCAACCTGAGTGGAATGGAATGGAAGGGAATGGAATGGAATGGAATGGAATGGTATGGAAACAAAGCGAGAGGAATGGAATGGAATGGAATGGAAGGGAATGCAATGGAATGGAATGGAATGGAGTGGTATCAACCCGAGTGGATTTGAATGGCATGGAGTGGAATGGAATGCAATGGAATGGAATGGAAGATAGTCAACGGGAATGGAATGACATAGAAATGAACGGAATGGAACGGAAAGAAATAAACACGAATGGTATGGAAAGGAATGGAATGGAATGGATTGGAATGGAATGGAATGGAATGGAATGCAATGGAATGGAATGGAATGGAACAAATCCGAGGGGAATGGAATGGAATGGAGTGGAATGGAATGGATTGGAATTGAATGGAATCAACCCGAATGGAATGCAGTGGAATGGAAGAGAATGGAATGGAATGGAATGGAATGAAGTGGAATGGAATGGAATCAACTCGAATGGAATGGAATGGAATGGAATTAAAAGGAATTGAATGTAATGCAATGTAATAGAATTAAATGGAATGGAATGGAGTGGAATAGCAGGGAATGGAATGGAATGGAGTGGAAGGGAATGGAATCAAATCGTGTGGAATGGAAAAGAATGGAATGGAATGGAAAGGAATGGAATCAACCCGAGTGAAATGGAATGGAACGGAATGCAATGGAATGGAATTTAATGGAATGACATGGAATGGAATGGAGTGGAATGGAACTGAATCAACCTGAGTGGAAAGGATTGAAATGGAATTCAATGGAATGGAATGAAATCAACCCGAATGGAATGCAATGGAATGGAATGGAATGGAAGGGAATGGAAAGGAATGGAATGGAATGGAATGGAAAAAACCCGAGTGGAAAGGAATAGAACGGAACGAAATACAATGGAATAGAATGGAATGGAATGGAATGGAATGGAATCAGCGTGTGCGGAATGGAATCGAATGCAATGGAATGGATTGCAATGGAATCACCAGGAGTGCAATGGAATGGAATGGAATGGAAAGGAATGGAATGGAATGGAAACAACACGAGTGGAATGGGATTGAATGAAATGGAATGGAATGGAAGGGAAAGGAATGGAATGGAATCAACACGAAACGAATGGAATGGAATGCAATGGAATGGAATGGAATGAAAAGGAATGCAATGCAATGGAATGGAATGAACCCGAGTGGAATGGAATGGAATGGAATGGAATGGAATGGAATGGAATCAATCGGAATGGAATGAAATGAAATGGAGTGGATTTGAATGGAATGGAAGGGAATCAACCCGAGTGGAATGGAATGGAATGGAATGGACTGGAACCAACAGGAATGGAACGGAATGGAATGCAAAGAAACAGAATCAGCATGAATGTAATGGAATGGAATGGAATGCAATTGAACGGAACCAAAACGAGTGGAATGGAATGGAATGGAATGGAATGAAATGGAATCACCGGGAATGGAATGCAATGGAATGGAATCATCCCGAGGGGAATGGAATGCAATGGAATGCAATGGAATGGAATGGAATGAATCGAATGGAATCAACCCGAGTGGAATGGAATGGAATAGAATGGATTGGAATGCAATGGAATGGAATGGAATCAATGAGTGTGGACTGGAATGGAATGCAATGGAATGGATTGGAATGGAAACAACACAAGTGTAATGGAATGGAATGGAATGGAATGGAAAGGAATGGAATGGAATGGAAACAACACGAGTGGAATGGGATTGAATGGAATTGAATCGAATGGAATGGAAAGGAATGGAAGGAAATCAACCCGAATAGAATGGAATGGAATGCAATGGGATGGAATGGAATGAAAAGGAATGCAATGGAATGGAATGGAATCAAACCGAGTAGAAAGCAATGGAATGGAATGGAGTGGAATCAACCCGAGTGGAATGGAATAGAAAGCAATGGAAACGAATGCAATGGAATGGAATGCAAACATCCCTAGTGGAATAGAACGGAATGGAATGGAATGGACAAGAATGGAATGGAATGGAATGGAATGGAAAGGAATATAATGGAATCAACCTGAGTGGAATGAAATGGATTCGAAAGCAATGGAATGCAATGGAATCAACCTGAGTGGAATGAAAAGGAAAGAAATAGAATGGAATGCAAATGAATGGAATGGAATGGAATGCTATGGAATGGAATCAACCAGCGTGGAATGGAATGGAATGGAAAGGAATGGAATTGAAAGGAATCACCCCGAGTGAAATGGAATGGAACGGAATGGAATGGAACGGAATGGAATGGAATGGAATGGAATCAAAATGAGTGGAATGAAATGGAAAGCAATGGAATGGAATGGAATGGAATGGAATGGAATGGAATGGAATGGAATGGAATGGAAGGGAATGGAATGAAATGGAATGGAATGCACTGGAAAGTAATGGTATCAACCCGAGTGGAATGCAATGGAAAGGAATGGAATGGAATGGAAAGGAATGGAATGGAATGGAATGGAATGGAATCAACCCGCGAGAATGGAATGGAATGGAAAGGAATGGAATAGAATGGAATGGAATTTAATGGAATGGAATGGAATCAATCCGACTGGAATGGAATGGAAAGGAGCGGAGTGGGATGGGATAGAATGGAATCAACACGGGTGGAATAAAATAGAATGCAATGGAATCGAATGGACTGGAATGGAATGGAAAGTAATCAAGTCGAGTGGAATGGAATGGAATGGAAGGGAATGGAATGGAATGGAATGGAATGCAATGGATAGGAGTGGAAAGGAAAGGATTGGAATGGAATGGAATCAACCTGAGTGGAATGGAATGGAAGGGAATGGAATGGAATGGAATGGAATGGTATGGAAACAAAGCGAGAGGAATGGAATGGAATGGAATGGAAGGGAATGCAATGGAATGGAATGGAATGGAGTGGTATCAACCCGAGTGGATTTGAATGGCATGGAGTGGAATGGAATGCAATGGAATGGAATGGAAGATAGTCAACGGGAATGGAATGACATAGAAATGAACGGAATGGAACGGAAAGAAATAAACACGAATGGTATGGAAAGGAATGGAATGGAATGGATTGGAATGGAATGGAATGGAATGGAATGCAATGGAATGGAATGGAATGGAACAAATCCGAGGGGAATGGAATGGAATGGAGTGGAATGGAATGGATTGGAATTGAATGGAATCAACCCTAATGGAATGCAGTGGAATGGAAGAGAATGGAATGGAATGGAATGGAATGAAGTGGAATGGAATGGAATCAACTCGAATGGAATGGAATGGAATGGAATTAAAAGGAATTGAATGTAATGGAATGTAATAGAATTAAATGGAATGGAATGGAGTGGAATAGCAGGGAATGGAATGGAATGGAGTGGAAGGGAATGGAATCAAATCGTGTGGAATGGAAAAGAATGGAATGGAATGGAAAGGAATGGAATCAACCCGAGTGAAATGGAATGGAACGGAATGCAATGGAATGGAATTTAATGGAATGACATGGAATGGAATGGAGTGGAATGGAACTGAATCAACCTGAGTGGAAAGGATTGAAATGGAATTCAATGGAATGGAATGAAATCAACCCGAATGGAATGCAATGGAATGGAATGGAATGGAAGGGAATGGAAAGGAATGGAATGGAATGGAATGGAAAAAACCCGAGTGGAAAGGAATAGAACGGAACGAAATACAATGGAATAGAATGGAATGGAATGGAATGGAATGGAATCAGCGTGTGCGGAATGGAATCGAATGCAATGGAATGGATTGCAATGGAATCACCAGGAGTGCAATGGAATGGAATGGAATGGAAAGGAATGGAATGGAATGGAAACAACACGAGTGGAATGGGATTGAATGAAATGGAATGGAATGGAAGGGAAAGGAATGGAATGGAATCAACACGAAACGAATGGAATGGAATGCAATGGAATGGAATGGAATGAAAAGGAATGCAATGCAATGGAATGGAATGAACCCGAGTGGAATGGAATGGAATGGAATGGAATGGAATGGAATGGAATGGAATGGAATCAATCGGAATGGAATCAATCGGAATGGAATGAAATGAAATGGAGTGGATTTGAATGGAATGGAAGGGAATCAACCCGAGTGGAATGGAATGGAATGGAATGGACTGGAACCAACAGGAATGGAACGGAATGGAATGCAAAGAAACAGAATCAGCATGAATGTAATGGAATGGAATGGAATGCAATTGAACGGAACCAAAACGAGTGGAATGGAATGGAATGGAATGGAATGAAATGGAATCACCGGGAATGGAATGCAATGGAATGGAATCATCCCGAGGGGAATGGAATGCAATGGAATGCAATGGAATGGAATGGAATGAATCGAATGGAATCAACCCGAGTGGAATGGAATGGAATAGAATGGATTGGAATGCAATGGAATGGAATGGAATCAATGAGTGTGGACTGGAATGGAATGCAATGGAATGGATTGGAATGGAAACAACACAAGTGTAATGGAATGGAATGGAATGGAATGGAAAGGAATGGAATGGAATGGAAACAACACGAGTGGAATGGGATTGAATGGAATTGAATCGAATGGAATGGAAAGGAATGGAAGGAAATCAACCCGAATAGAATGGAATGGAATGCAATGGGATGGAATGGAATGAAAAGGAATGCAATGGAATGGAATGGAATCAAACCGAGTAGAAAGCAATGGAATGGAATGGAGTGGAATCAACCCGAGTGGAATGGAATAGAAAGCAATGGAAACGAATGCAATGGAATGGAATGCAAACATCCCTAGTGGAATAGAACGGAATGGAATGGAATGGACAAGAATGGAATGGAATGGAATGGAAAGGAATATAATGGAATCAACCTGAGTGGAATGAAATGGATTCGAAAGCAATGGAATGCAATGGAATCAACCTGAGTGGAATGAAAAGGAAAGAAATAGAATGGAATGCAAACGAATGGAATGGAATGGAATGCTATGGAATGGAATCAACCAGCGTGGAATGGAATGGAATGGAAAGGAATGGAATTGAAAGGAATCACCCCGAGTGAAATGGAATGGAACGGAATGGAATGGAACGGA
Organism: Pan paniscus; assembly: GCF_029289425.2. Classification (NCBI taxonomy): domain Eukaryota; kingdom Metazoa; phylum Chordata; class Mammalia; order Primates; family Hominidae; genus Pan; species Pan paniscus. The sequence continues at coordinate 36,831,363 of NC_073270.2, forward strand.
ATGGAATGGAATGGAATGGAATCAAAATGAGTGGAATGAAATGGAAAGCAATGGAATGGAATGGAATGGAATGGAATGGCATGGAATGGAAGGGAATGGAATGAAATGGAATGGAATGCACTGGAAAGTAATGGTATCAACCCGAGTGGAATGCAATGGAAAGGAATGGAATGGAATGGAAAGGAATGGAATGGAATGGAATGGAATGGAATCAACCCGCGAGAATGGAATGGAATGGAAAGGAATGGAATAGAATGGAATGGAATTTAATGGAATGGAATGGAATCAATCCGACTGGAATGGAATGGAAAGGAGCGGAGTGGGATGGGATAGAATGGAATCAACACGGGTGGAATAAAATAGAATGGAATGGAATCGAATGGACTGGAATGGAATGGAATGGAATGGAATGCAGTAGAAAGGAATCAACCCGAATGGAATGGAATGGAATGGAATGGAATGGAATGGAATGGAATGGAATGAAATCATTCCGGGGTGAGTGGAAAGAAATGGAATGCAATGGAACAGAAAGCAATGGAATGGAGTGAAATGAACCAGAGAGGAATGCAATGGAATGGAATGGAAAGGAATGAAATGGAATGGAATGGAATCAACCCATGTGGAAGAGAATGGAATGGATTGGAATGGGATGCAATGGGATGGGATGGAATCAACCCGAGTGGAATGGAATGGAATGAAATGGAATGGAATGCAATGGAATGCAATGGAATGGAATGGAATGGAATCAACCCGAGTGGAGTGGAAAGCAATGGAATGGAATGGAATGGAATGGAATGCAAAGAAATGGAATCACGTAGATTGAAATGCAATGGAATGGAATGGAACGGAATGGAATGGTATGGACGAGAATCAATCCGAGTGGAATAGAATTGAATGGAATGGAGTGCAGTGGAAGGAAATGAAACCGAGTGGAAATAAAACGAATGGAATGGAATGGAATGGAATGGAATGGAATGGAATGGAATGGAAAGGAATCAAACGGAGTGGAACTAATGCAATGGAATGGAATGAAATGGAATGGAATGGAATGGAATGGAATGGAATGGAATGGAATGGAATGGAATGGAATTTAGCGGAATGCCATCAACCCGAATGGAATGGACTGGAATGGAATGGAATGGAATCAACCAGACTGGAATGCAATGGAATGGAATGGAATGGAATCAACTTGAGTGGAATGGGGTGGATGGGAATTGAAAGGAATGGAATGGAATGGAATGGAACGGAAAGCAATGGAATTAACCCAGGTGGAAAGGAATGCAAAGGAATGGAAAGGAATTCAATGGAATGGAATGGAATCAACACGAGTTGAATGGAATGAAATGGAATTAAATGGAATACAATGGAATGGAATGGAATGGAATGGAATGGAATGGAATGGAATGGAATCAAACCCAATGGAATGGAATGGAATGGAATGGAATGGAATGGAATGGAATGGAATGGAATGGAAATTAATGCAATTAACCGGAGTGGGATGGAATGGAAAGGAATGGAAAGAATGGAATGGAATGGAATCAGCCAGAGTGTAACGGAATGGTACGGAATGGAATGGAATGCAATGGAATGGAATCAACGCAAGCGGAATAGAACGGAAAGGAATGGAATGGAATGGAATGGAATCAACCCGAGTGGATTGGAATGTAGAGGAATGAAATGGAATGGAATGGAATGGAATGCAATCAACCAGAGAAGAATGCAATGGAACGGAATGGAATGGAATCAACTCGAGTGGAATGGGTTTGATTGGAATTGAAAGGAATGGAATGGAATGCAATGGAATGGAATGTCATGGAATGGAATGGAATGGAATCAATGAGTGTGGACTGGAATAGAATGCAATGGAATGGATTGGAATGGAAAAAACACAAGTGTAATGGAATTGAATGGAATGGAATGGAATGGAAAGGAAAGGAATGGAACGGAATGGAAACAACACGAGTGGAATGTGATTGAATGGAACTGAATCGAATGGAATGGAAAGGAATGGAAGGAAATCAACCCGAATGGAATGGAATGGAATGCAATCAACCAGAGAAGAATGCAATGGAACGGAATGGAATGGAATCAAATCGAGTGGAATGGGTTTGATTGGAATTGAAAGGAATGGAATGGAATGCAATGGAATGGAATGTCATGGAATGGAATGGAATGGAATCAATGAGTGTGGACTGGAATGGAATGCAATGGAATGGATTGGAATGGAAAAAACACAAGTGTAATGGAATGGAATGGAATGGAATGGAAAGGAAAGGAATGGAACAGAATGGAAACAACACGAGTGGAATGGGATTGAATGGAACTGAATCGAATGGAATGGAAAGGAATGGAAGGAAATCAACCCGAATGGAATGGAATGGAATGCAATGGGATGGAATGGAATGAAAAGGAATGCAATGGAAGGGAATGCAATCAAACCGAGCAGAATGCAATGGAATGGAATGGAGTGGAATCAACCCGAGTGGAATGGAATAGAAAGCAATGGAAAGGAATGCAATGGAATGGAATGCAAACATCCCTAGTGGAATAGAACGGAATGGAAAGGAATGGAATGGAAAAGAATGGAATGGAATGGAATGGAATGGAATGGAATGGAATAAACCTGAGTGGAATGAAATGGATTCGAAAGCAATGGAATGCAATGGAATCAACCTGAGTGGAATGAAATGGAAAGGAATAGAATGGAATGCAAATGAATGGAATGGAATGGAATGCTATGGAATGGAATCAACCAGCGTGGAATGGAATGGAATGGAAAGGAATGGAATTGAAAGGAATCACCCCGAGTGAAATGGAATGGAAAGGAATGGAATGGAATGGAATGGAATGGAATGGAATGGAATCAACACGAGTGGAATGAAATGGAAAGCAATGGAATGGAATGGAATGGAATGGAATGGAATGGAATGGAATGGAATGGCATGGAATGGAAGGGAATGGAATGAAATGGAATGGAATTAACCCCAGTGAAACGAAATGGAATGGAATGCAATGGAAAGTAATGGTATCAACACGAGTGGAATGCAATGGAATGGAATGGAATGGAATGGAATCAACCCACGTGGAATGGAATGGAATGGAAAGGAATGGAATAGAATGGAATGGAATTTAATGGAATGGAATGGAATCAATCCGACTGGAATGGAATGGAATGGAGCGGGGTGGAATGGGACTGAATGGAATCAACTCGGGTGGAATAAAATAGAATGGAATGGAATCGAATGGAATGGAATGGAATGGAATGGAATGGAATGGAATGGAATGGAATCACCCCGAGTGAAATGCAATGGAATTGAATGGAATGGAAAGGAATGGAATGGAATGGAATCAACACGAGTGGAATACAATGGAATGGAATGGAAGGCCGTGGAATGAAATGAAACCGGTTGGAATGGAATGAAATGGAATGGAATGGAAGGGAATGGTCTGGAATGGAATGGAATAAAAGGGAGTGGAATATAATGGAATGGAATGAAATGGAATGGAATGGAATGCAGTCAACTCGAATGGAATGGAATGGAAAGGAATGAAATGGAATGTAATGGAACGGAATAGAATGGAATGGAATGGAATGGAATGAAATGGAATCAACCCGAGTAGAATGGAATGCAAACGAATGGTAAAGAATCAACCCGATTGGAATGGAAAAGAAAGGAATGGAAAGGAGTGGAATGGAAAGGAAACAACCCATGTGGAATGGAATGGAATGGAATGGAAAGGAATGGAATGCAATGGAATGGAATGAAATCAAGGCGAATCGAATGGAACTGACTGCAATGGAATGGATGGGAATGGAATCTACCTCCGTGGAATGGAATGGAATGGAATGCAATGGAATCAACTCGAGTGGAATGGAATGGACTGGAAAGCAATGGAATGCAATCAAACAGACTGGAAAGGAATGGAATGGAAAGGAATGGAATCAAGTCGAGTGTAATGAATGGAATGGAATGAAATTGAATGGAATGGATTGGAATGGAATGCAATCAACCCGAGTGGAATGGAAAGGAATGGAATGCAAAGGAATGGAAAGGAATGGAATGGAATGGAATAGAATGGAATGGAATGGAATGGAACTGAATGGAGCAGAGTGGAATGGGATTGAATGGAATCAGCTCGGGTGCAATAGAATGGAATGCAATGGAATGGAATGGAAAGGAATGGAATGGAATGGAATCAACACACGTGGAATGGAAATGAATGCAATGGAATGATATGCGATGGAATCAGACGGAATGGGATGGGATGGAATCAACCCGACTGGAATAGAACGGAATGGAATAGGATGGAATAGAATGGAATCAACCCGAGTGGAGTGGAAAGGAATGGAATGGAATGGAATGGAAAGGAATGGAATGGAATGGAATCAACCTGAGTGGAATGGAATGGAATGGAAAAGAATGGAATGGAATGGAATGGAATGGAATGGAATGGAATGGAATGGAATGGAATGGAATAGAATGTAATGGAATGGAATCAACACGAGTAGAATGGAATGAAACTGAATGGAACAGAATAAACCGGATTAGAATGGAAAAGAAAGAAATGGAAAGGAGGGGAATGGAATGCAACCATCATCAGTGTAATGGAATGGAATGGATTGGAATAGAAAGCAATGGAATGGAATGGAATCAAGAAGAGTGGAATGGAATTGAATGCAATGGAATGGATTGAAATGGAATCAACCAGCGTGAAATGCAATGGAATGAAATGTAATGGAAAGGAATTGAATGGAGTCAACCCGACAGGAATGGAATATACTGGAAAGGACTGGAATGCAATGGACTGGAATCAAACAGACTCGAATGAAATGGAATGGATTGGAATTGAAAGGAATGGAATCAACTCGAGTGTAATGAATGGAATGGAATGGAATGGAATGGAATGGAATGGAATGGAATGGAATCAACGCGATGGGAATGGAATGCAATGTAATGGAACGGAACGGAACGGAACGGAACGAAACGAAATGGAATGGAATGGAATGGAATCAACCCTAGTGGAATGGAATGGAAAGCAATGAAATGGAATGGAATGGAGTGGAAGGGAATGGAATGGAACGGAATCGAATGAAATGGAATGGAGTGGAGTGGAATGGAATGGAATGGAATGGAATGGAATGGAACGGAACGGAACGGAATGGATTGCATTCCGATTATAATGGAAAAGAAAGGAATGGAAAGGACGGGAATGCAATGGAAACAACACCATTGGAATGGAATGGAATGGAATGGAATGGAAAGGAAAGGAATGGAATGGAACAGAATGGAATCATCCCGAGTGTAATGGAATGGAATGGAATGCAATGCAGAGGAATGCAATCAAACGGAGTGGAATTGAATGGATTGGAAGGGAATGGAAAGGAATGGAATGAAATGGAGGGCTATATAATGGTATGGAATGGAATGGAATCGAATGGAATGCAAGGGAATGGAATTTAAAGGAAAACAATCAAGCCAAGTGGAATGGAATGGCATGGAATGGAATAGAATCAACCTGAGTGCAATGGAATGGAATGGAATGGAATGGAATAGAATGGAATGGAAGGGAAAAGACTGGAAAGAAATGGAATGGAATGGAATGGAATCAACCCGACTGGAATGGAATGTAATGGAAAGGAATGGAATGGAATGGAGTGGAATGGTATGGAATGGAACGGAATGGAATGGAATCCAGTCGAGTGTAATGGAAAGGAATGGAATGGAATGGAACGGAATGGAATGAAATGGAATCAAACCCAATGAAATGGAATGGAATGGAATGCAACGGAAAATAATGGAATTTACCCGAGTGAAATGGAATGGAAAGGAATGGAAGGGAATGGAATGGAATCAACCCTAGTGTAATGGAATGGAATGGAATGGAATGGAATGGAATGGAATGGAATCAACCCATTGAAACAGAAAGCAACAGAATGGAATGGAATGGAATGGGATGGAATGGTAAGGAATGGAAAGTATTGGAATGGAAAGGAATCAACCCCAGTGGAATGCAGTGGAAAGGAATGGAATAGAATGCAAAGGAATGGAATGGAATACAATGGAATCAACCCACGTGGAGTCGAGTAGAATATAAAGGAATCAGAAGGGATGGAATCAAACCGAGTGGAATGGAATGGAATGGAAAGCAATGGAATCAGCACGAGAGGAATGGAATGGCATGGAATGGCATGGAATGCAATGGAAAGTAATGGGATGGGATGGAATCAACCCGAGAGGAAGGAAATGCAATGGATTGGAAAGGAATGGAAGGGAATGGAATGGAATGGATGGAATGCAATGCAATGGAATGGAAATGATTGGAAAGGTATGGAATCAATGCAAGCGGAATGGAATGGAATGAAATGGAATGGAATGGAATGGAATGAAATGGAATGGAATGGAATGGAATGAAATGGAATAAAACAGAGTGAATTGGAATGGTAAGGAAAGGAGTGGAATGGAATGGAATGGAATGGAATTTAATGCAAAGGAATGGAAAGGAATGCAGTCAACCAGAGTGTAACGCAATGGAATGGAATGGAATGGAATGGAATCAAACCGAGTGGAATGAAATGGATTGGAAGTGAAAGGAATGGAAGGGAGCGGAATGGAATGTCATGGACTGGAATGCAATGGAATGGAATGGAAGGGAATGAATGCGAGTGGAATGGAATGGAATGGAATGGAATGGAATGGAATGGAATGGAATGGAATGGAATCAACCATAGTGCAATAGAATTGAAAGGAATAAAATGGAATGGAATGCAATGGAAAGGAATGCAGTGGCATGGAATCAACCTGAGTGAAATGGAATGGAATGCAATGGAATGGAATGGAATGGAATGGAATGGAATCAACGCGAGTGGAATGAAATGGAATGGAAGGCAATGGAATGGAATGGAAGGGAATGAAATGAAATCGAATGGAATGAAATGGAATGGAGTGGAATCAACCCGAGTGGAATCAAATGGAATGCAATGCAATGGAATGGAATGGAATCACCCCAAGTGAAATGGAATGGAACGGAATGGAATGGAATGGAATGGAACGGAATGGAATGGAATGCAATGTAATGGAATGGAGTCACCCCGAGTGAAATGGAATGGAACCGAATGGAATGCAATGGAATGCAATGGAATGGAATGGAATGGAATCAAAGCGAGTGGAATGGAATCAATGGAAAGGAATGGAATGGAATGGAATGGAATGGAATGGAATGGAATCAACGTGAGTGGAATTGAATGAATGGAAAGGAATGGAATGGAATGGAATGGAATGGAATAAAGCCGAGTGAATTGGAAAGGAGAGGAAAGGAGTGGAATGGAATGGAATGGAATGGAATGGAGTGGAATGGAAAGGAACGGAATGGAATGCAATCAACCAGAGTGGAAAGCAATGGAATGGAATGGAACAGAATGGAATGGAATTGAATGGAAACAACCCGAGTGCAATAGAAAGCAATGGAATGGAATGGAATGGAATGGAATGGAATGGAATGGAATGGAATGGAGTGGAATGGAGTGGAGTGGAATGGAATGGAATGGAATGGAATGGAATGGAATGGAATGGAATGGAATGGAATGGAATGGAATGGAATGGAGTGGAATGGAATGGAATGGAATGGAATGGAATGGAATGGAATGGAATGGAATGGAATGCAGTTCAATGGAATGGAATGGAATGGAATTACCCAGAGTGGAATAGAAGTGAATGGAGTAGAATGGAATGAAATCGAATGGAATCCAACCGATTGGAGTGGAATGGAATGGAAGGCAATGGAATGGAATGGAATGGAATCATCCCGAGTGGAATGGGAAGGAATAGAATGGAATGGAAAGGAATGGAATGGAAACGAATGGAATGGAATGGAATGGAATAGAATGGAATGGAATCAACCTGAGTGAAATGGAATGGAACGGAATGGAATGGAATGGAATGGAATGGAACGGAATGGAATGTAACGGAATGGAATGGAATGGAATGGAAGGGAATGGAATGGAATCAACCCGACTAGAATGAAATAGAATGGAATGCAATGGAATGGAATGGAATGGAATGGAATGGAATGGAATGGAATCGAAAGGAATGAAATCAACCCGAGTGGAATAGAATGGAATGGAATGGAAGGCAGTGGAATGGAATCAAACCGAGAGGAATGGAATGGAATGGAATGGAAGCGAATGGAATGGAATGGAATCAAAGGGAGTGGAGTATAGTGGAATGGAATGGAATGGAATGCAATGCAATGGAATGGAATGGAATGCAATGCAATGGAATGGAATGGAATGCAATGGAATGGAATGGAATGGAATGGAATGCAATGGAATGGAATGGAATGGAATGGAATGCAATGCAATGGAATGGAATGGAATGCAATGGAATGGAATGGAATGGAATGGAATGGAATGGAATGGAATGGAATCAAACCAAGTGGAAAGGAATGGAAAGGAATGAAATGGAATGGAATGGAATGGAATCGAATCGAATGCAATGCAATGGACTGAACCAGAGTAGAAAGGAATGAAATGGAATGGAGCAGAATCAACCCTATTGGAATGGGAAAGAAATGAATGGAAAGGAGTGGAATGGAATGGAAACAACCCAAGTGGAATGGAATGGAATGGAATGGAAAGGAATGGAACGGAATGGAATGCAATGGAATCAAGGCCAGTGGAATGAAATTGAATGAAATGCAATGGATTGGAATGCAATCAACTTGCGTGGAATGGAATGGAATGGAATGGAATGGAATCAACTCGAGTGGAATGGAATGGAATGGAATGGAACGGAACGCCATGGAATGGAATGAAACACACTGGAATGGAATGGAATGCAATGGACAGGAATGGAAGCAACTCGAGTGAAATGAATGGAATGGAATGGAATGGATTCAACCACAGTGTAATGGAATGGAATGGAATGGATTCAACCCCAGTGTAATGGAATGGAATGGAATGCATTGGAATGGAATGGAATGGAATGGAATGGAACGGAATATAATGCAATGGAATGAACTGGAATGGAATGGAATCATCCCGAGTAGCAGGGAATGGAATGGAATAGAAAGGAATGGAATGGAAAGGAATCCAACCAATTGGAGAGGAATGCAAGGGAATCAACGCGAGTGGAATGGAATGGAATGGAATGGAATCAACCCTATGGGAATGGACTGGAAATGAATAAAATGAAATGGAATGCAATGGAATGGAATGGAATGGAATGGAAAGGAATGGAATGCAATGGAATGGAATGGGATGGAATGGAATCAACCCGAGAGGAAGGAAATGCAATGGAATGGAAAGGAATGGAATGGAATGGAATGGAATGCAATGGAATGGAATGGATGGAATGCAATGCAATGGAATGGAAACGATTGGAAAGGTATGGAATCAATGCAAGCGGAATGGAATGGAATGGAAAGGAATGAAATGGAATGGAATGGGATGGAACGGAATGGAATGAAACAGAGTGAATTGGAATGGAGAGGAAAGGAGTGGAATGGAATGGAATGGAATGGAATGGAATAGAATGGAATGCAAAGGAATGGAACGGAATGCAATCAACCAGATTGAAACGCAATCGAATGCAATGGAATGCAATGGAATCAACCCGAGTTTAATGAAATGGATTGGAAGTGAAAGGAATGGAATGGAGCGGAATGGAATGGAATGGAGTGCAATGGAATGGAATGGAAGGGAATGAATGCAAGTGGAATGGAATGGAATGGAATGGAATGGAATCAACCCTAGTAAAATGGAATGGAAAGGAATAAAATGGAATGGAATGGAATGGAATGGAATGGAATGGAATGGAATGGAATGGAATGGAATGGAATGGAATGCAATGGAATCAATCTGAGTGAAATGGAGTGGAACGGAATGGAATGGAATGGAATCAAGGGGAGTGGAATGAAATGGAATGGAAGGCAATGGAATGGAATCGAATGGAATGAAATGGAATGGAATGGAATAAAATGGAATGGAATGGGATGAAATGGAATGGAGTGGAATCAACCCTAGTGAAATGGAATGGAAAGGAATAAAATGGAATGGAATGCAATGGAATGGAGTGGAATGGAATGGAATGGAATCAATCTGAGTGAAATGGATTGGAACGGAATGGAATGGAATGGAATGGAATCAACGTGAGTAGAATGAAATGGAATGGAAGGCAATGGAGTGGAATGGAATGGAATGGAATGGAATGGAATGGAATGGAATGGAATGAAATGGAATGGAGTGGAATCAACACGAGTGGAATGAAATGGAATGCCATGCAATGGAATGGAATGGAATCACCCCGAGTGAAATTGAATGGAACGGAATGGAATGGAATGGAACGGAAAGGAATGGAATGAATAGTAATGGAATGGAATGAATATTAATGGAATGGAATCACCCCGAGTGAAACGGAATGGTACCGAATGGAATGCAATGGAATGGAATGGAATGGAATCAACGCGAGTTGAATGGAATGAATGGAAAGGAATGGAATGGAATGGAATGGAATGGAATCAACGAGAGTAGAACGGAATGAATGGAAAGGAATCGAACGGAATGGAATGGGATGGAATGGAATGGAATAAAACCGAGGGAATTGGAATGGAGAGGAAAAGAGTGGAATGGAATGGAATGGAATGCAATGGAATGGAATGCAATCAACCAGATTTGAATGCAATGGAATGCAATGGAATGGAATGGAATCAACCCAAGTGGAATGTAAAGGATTGGAAGTGAAAGGAATGGAATGGAGCGCAATGGAACGGAATGGAATGGAATGGAAAGGAATACAACGGAATCAATGCGAGTGGAACGGAATGGAATGGAATGGAATGGAATGGAATGGAATCAACCCTAGTGGAATGGAATGGAAAGGAATAAAATGGAATGGAATGCAATGGAATGGAATGGAATGGAATGGGATGGAATGGAATGGAATCAACCTGAGTGAAATGGAATGGAACGGAATGGAATGAAGTGGAATTGAATGGAATCAACGCGAGTGGAATGAAATGGAGTGGAAGGCAATGGAATGGAATGGAATGGAATGAAATGGAATGGAATGGAATGAAATGGAATGTAGTGGAAACAACCGGAATGGAATGAAATGGAGTGCAATGCAATGGAATGGAATGGAATGACCCCGAGTGAAATGGAATGGAGCGGAATGGAATGGAATGGAAAGGAATGGAATGGAATGCAATGTAATGGAATGGAATCACCCCAAGTGAAATGGAATGGAACCGAATGGAATGCAATGGAATGGAATGGATTGGAATCAACGCGAGTGGAAAGGAATGAATGGAAAAGAATGGAATGGAATCAACGCGAGTGGAATGGAATCAATGGAAAGTAATGGAATGGAGTGGAATCGAATGGAATGGAATGGAATCAACGCTAGTGGAATGGAATGGAAAGGAATAAAATAGAATGGAATGCAATGGAATGGAATGGAATGGAATGGAATCAACCTGAGTGAAATGGAATGGAACGGAATGCAATGGAATGGAATTGAAGCGAATCAATGCGAGTGGAATGGAATAAATGGAAAGGAATGGAATGGAATGGGATGGAATGCAGTGGAATAAAACCGAGTGAATTGGAATGCAGAGGAAAGGAGTGGAATGGAATGGAATGAAATGGAATAGAAGGGAATGGAATGGAATGGAAGGGAATGGAATGGAATGCAATCAACCAGAGTGGAACGCAATGGAATGCAATGGAATCAAACCGAGTGGAATGAAATGTAATGGAAGGCAATGGAATGGAATGGAATGGAATGGAATGGAATGGAATGGAATGGAATGGAATCAACCCTAGTGGAATGGAATGGAAAGGAATAAAATGGGATGGAATGGAATGGAATGGAATGGAATGGACTGGAATGGAATCAACCTGAGTGAAATGGAATGGAACGGAATGGAATGGAATGGAATGGAATGGAATCAACGCTAGTGGAATGAAATGGAATGGAAGGCAATGGAATGCAATGGAATGGAATAAAATGGAAAGGAATGGAATGGAATCAACCCGATTGCAATGAAATGGAATGGAATTCAATGGAATGGAAAAGAATCACCCCGAGTGAAATGGAGTGGAACGGATCGGAATGGAATGGAACGGAATGTAATGGAATGCCAAGGAATGGAATGGAATCACGCCGAGTGAAATGGAATGGAACCGAATGGAATGCAATGGAATGTAACCGAATGGAATGCAATGGAATGGAATGGAATGGAATGGAATGGAATCAACGCGAGTGGAATGGAATGAATGGAAAGGAATGGAATGGAATGGAATGGAATGGAATGGAATGGAATCAACGCGAGTGGAATGGAATGAATGGAAAGGAATGGAATGGATTTGAATGGAAAGGAATGGAATGGAATCACCTCGAGTGGAATGGAATGGAAAGGAATGAAATGCAATGGAATGGAATGGAAAGGAATGAAATCCAATGGAATGGAATGGAATGGAATGGAATGGAATCGAATGGAATCAAATGGAATCAACCCGAGTACAATGCAATGCAATGGAATGGAACGGAATCAACCCGATTGGAAGGGTAAAGAAAGGAATGGAAAGGGCTGGAATGGAACGGAAACAACCCCAGTGGAATGGAATGGAATGGAGCGGAAAGGAATGGAATGGAATGGAATGGAATCAAGGCGAGTGGAATGCAATTGTATGCAATGGAATGGATTGTAATGGAATCAACCTGCGTGGAATGGAATGGAATGGAATGGAATGGAATCAACACGAGTGAAATGAAATTGAATGGAAGCCAATGGAATGGAATGAAATGGAATGAAAAGGAATGGAATGGTACGGACTGGAATCAACCCGAGTGGAATGAAACGGAATGGAATGCAATGGAATGGAATGGAATCACCCCGAGTGAAATGGAATGGAACGGAATGGAACGGAATCAACCAGACTGGAATGGAAAAGAAAGGAAAGGAAAGGAATGGAATGGAAAGGAAACTACCCCAGTGAAATGGAATGGAAAGGAATGCAATGGAATGGACTGGAATGGAATGGAATCAACTCGATTATAATGGAATGGAATGGAATGGACTAGAATCCAATGGAATGGAAACAAACAGACTGGAAATGAATGGAATGGAATTGAAAGGAATCCACTAGAGTGTAATGGAATGGAATGGAATGGAATCGCAGGGAATGGAATGGAATGGACTGGAATGGAATGGAACGGAATCAACCCGAGTTGAATAAAATGCAATGGAATAGAATGGAATGGAATGGAACGGAATGGAATGCAGTGGAATGGAATGGAGTGGAATGGAATGGAGTGGAATGGAATGGAATGGAATGGAATGGAATGGAATGGAATGGAATTATCCAGAGTGGCATGGAAGTGAATGGAGTAGAATGGAATGGAATGGAATGGAATCCAAACGATTGGAGTGGAATGGAATGGAATGGAATGGAATGGAGTGGAATGGAATGGAATGGAATGGAATGGAGTGGAGAGGAATGGAATGGAATGGAATGGAATGGAGTGGAGTGGAATGGAATGGAATGGACGGCAATGGAATGGAATGGAATGGAATGGAATCATCCCGAGTGGAATGGAAAGGAATGGAAAGGAAAGGAGAGGAATGGAATGGAAACGAATAGAGTGGAATGGAATGGAAAGGAATCAACCTGAGTGAAAGGGAATGGAACGGAATGGAATGGAATTGAATGGAATGGAATCAACCCGACTGGAATGAAATAGAATGGAATGCAATGGAATGGAACTGAATGGAATGGAATGGAATGGAATGAAATCAACCCGAGTGGAATAGAATGGAACGGAATGGATGGCAGCGGAATGGAATCAAACCTAGTGGAATGGAAAGGAATGGAATGGAATGGAATGGAGTGGAATGGAATGGAACGGCCGGGAAAGGAGTGGAATGGATTGGAACGGACGGGAAAGGAATGGAATGCAATCAAAGGGACTGGAATATAGTGGAATGGAATGGAATGAAATTGAATGTAATGGAATGGAATGGAATGGAATGGAATGGAATCCAACCGAGTGGAATGGAATGGAAAGGAATGAAATGGAATGGAATGGAATGGAATCAAATGGAATCGAATGCAATCCAATGGAATCAACCCGAGTAGAAGGGAATGAAATGGAATGGAGCAGAATCAACCCTATTGGAATGGAAAAGAAAAGAATGGAAAGGAGTGGAATGGTATGGAAACAACCCCAGTGGAATGGAATGGAATGGAATGGAATGGAATGGAATCAAGTCGAGTGGAATGAAATTGAATGAAATGCAATGGATTGGAATGGAATCAACTTGCGTGGAATGGAATGGAATGGAAAGGAATGGGAGCAACTAGAGTGTAATGAATGGAATGGAATGGGATGGAATGCCATGGAATGGAATCAACCCGAGTGGAATGGAATGGAATGGAATAGAACGTAATGGAACGGAATATAATGGAATGGAATGGAATCATCCCGAGTGGCAGGGAATGCAATGGAATAGAAAGGAATGGAATGAAAAGGAATCCAACCGATGGGAGAGGAATCAAATGCAATGGAATTGAATGGAATGGAATGGAATGGAATGTAGGACAATCGAATGGAATGGAGGGGAATCCTCCCGAGTGGAATGGAATGGAATGGAATGGAATGGAATGGAATGGAATGGAATCAAACTGAGTGAAATGGAATGGAACGGAATGGAATGCAATGGAATGGAATGGAATGGAATCAACCCGAATGCATTGAAATGGAATGGAAGGCAATAGAATGGAAAGAAGTGGAATGAAATGGAATGGAACGAAACGGAGTGGAATCAACCAGAGTGGATGGAAACGGAATGGAATGCAATGGAATGGAATGGAATCACCACGAGTGAAGTGGAAGGGAAAGGAATGGAATGGAATGGAATCGAATGGACTGGATTGGAATCAACCCGAGTGGAAGGAAATGGAATGGAATGCCACGGAGTGCAGTGGAATGGAATGGAATTTAATGGAATGCAATGGAATCAACCCGAGTGGAAGGAAATGGAATGTAATGCCACGGAGTGCAGTGGAATGGAATGGAATGGAATGGAATGCAATGGAATCAAACCGAGTGGAATGAAATGGAATGCAGTGCAATGGAATGCAATGGATTCAACCTGAGGGGAATGTAATGGTATGCAATGGAATGGAATGGAAAGCAATGGAATGGAATGGATGGGAATGGAATGGAATGGAATGGAATGGAATGGAATGGAATGGAGCCATCCCTAATGGAATGGAATGGAATGGAATGGAATGCAACTAAATGGAATGGAGTCATCCCGAGTTGAATAGAATCAAACGGAATGGAATGGAATGGAATGGAGGGGAATGGAATGGGATCGAACGGAATCAACCCGGGTGGAATAGAATGGAATGCAATGGAATGGAATGGAATGGAATGGAATGGAATGGAATGGAATGGAATGGAATGGAATGGAATGGAATGGAAAGGAATTTAATAGAATGGAATCAACCCGAGTTAAATGGAAAGGAACAGAATAGAATGGAATGGAATGGAATGGAATGGAATCATCTCGAGTGGAATGGAATGGAATGGAATGGAATGGAATGGAATGGAATGGAATGGAATCGAATGCAATGGAATTGAATGGAAAGGAATGTAATGGAATGGAATGGAATGGAAACCACCCGTGGGGAATGGAATCGAATGGAATGGAATTTAATGGAATGTAATCAACGCTAGTGGAATGGAATAGAATGGAATGGAATGTAATGGAATCAACCCGAGTGGAATGCAATGGAATGGAATGCAATGGAATGGAATGGAATGAAATGGAATCACCCCGAGTGAAATGCAATGGAATGGAATGGAATGGAATGGTATGGAATGGAATGGAAAGGAATCGAATGGAATGGAATGGAATGCAATGCAATGGAATTGAATCAACCCAAGTAGAATGAAATGGATTGGAATGCAGTGGAATGGAACGGAATCAACCCGAGGGGAATGCAATGGAATGGAATGGAATGGAATGGAATGGAAAGGAAATTAGTGGAATGGAATGAAATCAAACCACGTGGAATGGAATGGAAAGGGAAGGAATGGAATAGAATGGAATGGAATGGAATGGAATGGAATGGAATGGAATGGAATGGAATGGATCAAGCAGAATGCAATGGAATGGAATGGCATGGAATGGAATGGAATGGAATGGAGTGGAATGGAAACAACCCGAGTTCAATGGAATGGAATCGAATGGAATGGAATGGAATGAAATCATCTCGAGTGGAATGGAAAGGAATGGAATAGAATGGAGTGGAAAGCGATGGAATGGAATGGAATCAACCCTAGTGGAATGCAAAGGAATGGAAGGGAAAGGAATGAAGTGGAATGGAATGGAATCAACCCACGTGCAATAGAATGGAATGGAATGGAATGGGATGGGATGGAATGAGATGGGATGGATTAAACCAGATTGGAATGGAATGGAATGAAATGGAATGGAAGGGAATGGAATTAACTCGAGTGGAGTGGAATGGAATGGAATGGAATGGAATGAAATGGAATGGAGTGGAATCAACACGAGTGGAATGAAATGGAATGCCATGCAATGGAATGGAATGGAATCACCCCGAGTGAAATTGAATGGAACGGAATGGAATGGAATGGAACGGAAAGGAATGGAATGAATAGTAATGGAATGGAATGAATATTAATGGAATGGAATCACCCCGAGTGAAACGGAATGGTACCGAATGGAATGCAATGGAATGGAATGGAATGGAATCAACGCGAGTTGAATGGAATGAATGGAAAGGAATGGAATGGAATGGAATGGAATGGAATCAACGAGAGTAGAACGGAATGAATGGAAAGGAATCGAACGGAATGGAATGGGATGGAATGGAATGGAATAAAACCGAGGGAATTGGAATGGAGAGGAAAAGAGTGGAATGGAATGGAATGGAATGCAATGGAATGGAATGCAATCAACCAGATTTGAATGCAATGGAATGCAATGGAATGGAATGGAATCAACCCAAGTGGAATGTAAAGGATTGGAAGTGAAAGGAATGGAATGGAGCGCAATGGAACGGAATGGAATGGAATGGAAAGGAATACAACGGAATCAATGCGAGTGGAACGGAATGGAATGGAATGGAATGGAATGGAATGGAATCAACCCTAGTGGAATGGAATGGAAAGGAATAAAATGGAATGGAATGCAATGGAATGGAATGGAATGGAATGGGATGGAATGGAATGGAATCAACCTGAGTGAAATGGAATGGAACGGAATGGAATGAAGTGGAATTGAATGGAATCAACGCGAGTGGAATGAAATGGAGTGGAAGGCAATGGAATGGAATGGAATGGAATGAAATGGAATGGAATGGAATGAAATGGAATGTAGTGGAAACAACCGGAATGGAATGAAATGGAGTGCAATGCAATGGAATGGAATGGAATGACCCCGAGTGAAATGGAATGGAGCGGAATGGAATGGAATGGAAAGGAATGGAATGGAATGCAATGTAATGGAATGGAATCACCCCAAGTGAAATGGAATGGAACCGAATGGAATGCAATGGAATGGAATGGATTGGAATCAACGCGAGTGGAAAGGAATGAATGGAAAGGAATGGAATGGAATCAACGCGAGTGGAATGGAATCAATGGAAAGTAATGGAATGGAGTGGAATCGAATGGAATGGAATGGAATCAACGCTAGAGGAATGGAATGGAAAGGAATAAAATAGAATGGAATGCAATGGAATGGAATGGAATGGAATGGAATCAACCTGAGTGAAATGGAATGGAACGGAATGCAATGGAATGGAATTGAAGCGAATCAATGCGAGTGGAATGGAATAAATGGAAAGGAATGGAATGGAATGGGATGGAATGCAGTGGAATAAAACCGAGTGAATTGGAATGCAGAGGAAAGGAGTGGAATGGAATGGAATGAAATGGAATAGAAGGGAATGGAATGGAATGGAAGGGAATGGAATGGAATGCAATCAACCAGAGTGGAACGCAATGGAATGCAATGGAATCAAACCGAGTGGAATGAAATGTAATGGAAGGCAATGGAATGGAATGGAATGGAATCGAATGGAATGGAATGGAATGGAATCAACCCTAGTGGAATGGAATGGAAAGGAATAAAATGGGATGGAATGGAATGGAATGGAATGGAATGGACTGGAATGGAATCAACCTGAGTGAAATGGAATGGAACGGAATGGAATGGAATGGAATGGAATGGAATCAACGCTAGTGGAATGAAATGGAATGGAAGGCAATGGAATGCAATGGAATGGAATAAAATGGAAAGGAATGGAATGGAATCAACCCGATTGCAATGAAATGGAATGGAATTCAATGGAATGGAAAAGAATCACCCCGAGTGAAATGGAGTGGAACGGATCGGAATGGAATGGAACGGAATGTAATGGAATGCCAAGGAATGGAATGGAATCACGCCGAGTGAAATGGAATGGAACCGAATGGAATGCAATGGAATGTAACCGAATGGAATGCAATGGAATGGAATGGAATGGAATGGAATGGAATCAACGCGAGTGGAATGGAATGAATGGAAAGGAATGGAATGGAATGGAATGGAATGGAATGGAATGGAATGGAATCAACGCGAGTGGAATGGAATGAATGGAAAGGAATGGAATGGATTTGAATGGAAAGGAATGGAATGGAATCACCTCGAGTGGAATGGAATGGAAAGGAATGAAATGCAATGGAATGGAATGGAAAGGAATGAAATCCAATGGAATGGAATGGAATGGAATGGAATGGAATCGAATGGAATCAAATGGAATCAACCCGAGTACAATGCAATGCAATGGAATGGAACGGAATCAACCCGATTGGAAGGGTAAAGAAAGGAATGGAAAGGGCTGGAATGGAACGGAAACAACCCCAGTGGAATGGAATGGAATGGAGCGGAAAGGAATGGAATGGAATGGAATGGAATCAAGGCGAGTGGAATGCAATTGTATGCAATGGAATGGATTGTAATGGAATCAACCTGCGTGGAATGGAATGGAATGGAATGGAATGGAATCAACACGAGTGAAATGAAATTGAATGGAAGCCAATGGAATGGAATGAAATGGAATGAAAAGGAATGGAATGGTACGGACTGGAATCAACCCGAGTGGAATGAAACGGAATGGAATGCAATGGAATGGAATGGAATCACCCCGAGTGAAATGGAATGGAACGGAATGGAACGGAATCAACCAGACTGGAATGGAAAAGAAAGGAAAGGAAAGGAATGGAATGGAAAGGAAACTACCCCAGTGATATGGAATGGAAAGGAATGCAATGGAATGGACTGGAATGGAATGGAATCAACTCGATTATAATGGAATGGAATGGAATGGACTAGAATCCAATGGAATGGAAACAAACAGACTGGAAATGAATGGAATGGAATTGAAAGGAATCCACTAGAGTGTAATGGAATGGAATGGAATGGAATCGCAGGGAATGGAATGGAATGGACTGGAATGGAATGGAACGGAATCAACCCGAGTTGAATAAAATGCAATGGAATAGAATGGAATGGAATGGAACGGAATGGAATGGAGTGGAATGGAATGGAGTGGAATGGAATGGAATGGAATGGAATGGAATGGAATGGAATTATCCAGAGTGGCATGGAAGTGAATGGAGTAGAATGGAATGGAATGGAATGGAATCCAAACGATTGGAGTGGAATGGAATGGAATGGAATGGAATGGAGTGGAATGGAATGGAATGGAATGGAATGGAGTGGAGAGGAATGGAATGGAATGGAATGGAATGGAGTGGAGTGGAATGGAATGGAATGGACGGCAATGGAATGGAATGGAATGGAATGGAATCATCCCGAGTGGAATGGAAAGGAATGGAAAGGAAAGGAGAGGAATGGAATGGAAACGAATAGAGTGGAATGGAATGGAAAGGAATCAACCTGAGTGAAAGGGAATGGAACGGAATGGAATGGAATTGAATGGAATGGAATCAACCCGACTGGAATGAAATAGAATGGAATGCAATGGAATGGAACTGAATGGAATGGAATGGAATGGAATGAAATCAACCCGAGTGGAATAGAATGGAACGGAATGGATGGCAGCGGAATGGAATCAAACCTAGTGGAATGGAAAGGAATGGAATGGAATGGAATGGAGTGGAATGGAATGGAACGGCCGGGAAAGGAGTGGAATGGATTGGAACGGACGGGAAAGGAATGGAATGCAATCAAAGGGACTGGAATATAGTGGAATGGAATGGAATGAAATTGAATGTAATGGAATGGAATGGAATGGAATCCAACCGAGTGGAATGGAATGGAAAGGAATGAAATGGAATGGAATGGAATGGAATCAAATGGAATCGAATGCAATCCAATGGAATCAACCCGAGTAGAAGGGAATGAAATGGAATGGAGCAGAATCAACCCTATTGGAATGGAAAAGAAAAGAATGGAAAGGAGTGGAATGGTATGGAAACAACCCCAGTGGAATGGAATGGAATGGAATGGAATGGAATGGAATCAAGTCGAGTGGAATGAAATTGAATGAAATGCAATGGATTGGAATGGAATCAACTTGCGTGGAATGGAATGGAATGGAAAGGAATGGGAGCAACTAGAGTGTAATGAATGGAATGGAATGGGATGGAATGCCATGGAATGGAATCAACCCGAGTGGAATGGAATGGAATGGAATAGAACGTAATGGAACGGAATATAATGGAATGGAATGGAATCATCCCGAGTGGCAGGGAATGCAATGGAATAGAAAGGAATGGAATGAAAAGGAATCCAACCGATGGGAGAGGAATCAAATGCAATGGAATTGAATGGAATGGAATGGAATGGAATGTAGGACAATCGAATGGAATGGAGGGGAATCCTCCCGAGTGGAATGGAATGGAATGGAATGGAATGGAATGGAATGGAATGGAATCAAACTGAGTGAAATGGAATGGAACGGAATGGAATGCAATGGAATGGAATGGAATGGAATCAACCCGAATGCATTGAAATGGAATGGAAGGCAATAGAATGGAAAGAAGTGGAATGAAATGGAATGGAACGAAACGGAGTGGAATCAACCAGAGTGGATGGAAACGGAATGGAATGCAATGGAATGGAATGGAATCACCACGAGTGAAGTGGAAGGGAAAGGAATGGAATGGAATGGAATCGAATGGACTGGATTGGAATCAACCCGAGTGGAAGGAAATGGAATGGAATGCCACGGAGTGCAGTGGAATGGAATGGAATTTAATGGAATGCAATGGAATCAACCCGAGTGGAAGGAAATGGAATGTAATGCCACGGAGTGCAGTGGAATGGAATGGAATGGAATGGAATGCAATGGAATCAAACCGAGTGGAATGAAATGGAATGCAGTGCAATGGAATGCAATGGATTCAACCTGAGGGGAATGTAATGGTATGCAATGGAATGGAATGGAAAGCAATGGAATGGAATGGATGGGAATGGAATGGAATGGAATGGAATGGAATGGAATGGAATGGAGCCATCCCTAATGGAATGGAATGGAATGGAATGGAATGCAACTAAATGGAATGGAGTCATCCCGAGTTGAATAGAATCAAACGGAATGGAATGGAATGGAATGGAGGGGAATGGAATGGGATCGAACGGAATCAACCCGGGTGGAATAGAATGGAATGCAATGGAATGGAATGGAATGGAATGGAATGGAATGGAATGGAATGGAATGGAAAGGAATTTAATAGAATGGAATCAACCCGAGTTAAATGGAAAGGAACGGAATAGAATGGAATGGAATGGAATGGAATGGAATCATCCCGAGTGGAATGGAATGGAATGGAATGGAATGGAATGGAATGGAATGGAATGGAATGGAATGGAATCGAATGCAATGGAATTGAATGGAAAGGAATGTAATGGAATGGAATGGAATGGAAACCACCCGTGGGGAATGGAATCGAATGGAATGGAATTTAATGGAATGTAATCAACGCTAGTGGAATGGAATAGAATGGAATGGAATGTAATGGAATCAACCCGAGTGGAATGCAATGGAATGGAATGCAATGGAATGGAATGGAATGAAATGGAATCACCCCGAGTGAAATGCAATGGAATGGAATGGAATGGAATGGTATGGAATGGAATGGAAAGGAATCGAATGGAATGGAATGGAATGCAATGCAATGGAATTGAATCAACCCAAGTAGAATGAAATGGATTGGAATGCAGTGGAATGGAACGGAATCAACCCGAGGGGAATGCAATGGAATGGAATGGAATGGAATGGAATGGAATGGAAAGGAAATTAGTGGAATGGAAT
This sequence comes from Pan paniscus, assembly GCF_029289425.2. Classification (NCBI taxonomy): domain Eukaryota; kingdom Metazoa; phylum Chordata; class Mammalia; order Primates; family Hominidae; genus Pan; species Pan paniscus. Next base: position 36,853,723 of record NC_073270.2, read on the forward strand.
GAAATCAAACCACGTGGAATGGAATGGAAAGGGAAGGAATGGAATAGAATGGAATGGAATGGAATGGAATGGAATGGAATGGAATGGAATGGATCAAGCAGAATGCAATGGAATGGAATGGCATGGAATGGAATGGAATGGAATGGAGTGGAATGGAAACAACCCGAGTTCAATGGAATGGAATCGAATGGAATGGAATGGAATGAAATCATCTCGAGTGGAATGGAAAGGAATGGAATAGAATGGAGTGGAAAGCGATGGAATGGAATGGAATCAACCCTAGTGGAATGCAAAGGAATGGAAGGGAAAGGAATGAAGTGGAATGGAATGGAATCAACCCACGTGCAATAGAATGGAATGGAATGGAATGGGATGGGATGGAATGAGATGGGATGGATTAAACCAGATTGGAATGGAATGGAATGAAATGGAATGGAAGGGAATGGAATTAACTCGAGTGGAGTGGAATGGAATGGAATGGAATGGAATGGAATGGAATCAACCCGACCGGAATGGAATGGAATGGAAATGAATGGAAGGGAAAGGAATAGAATGGAATGGAATGGAATGGAATGGAATGGAATGGAATGGAATACATTCGAATGTAATGGAAAGCAATAGAATGGAATGGAATGGAATGGAATGGAATGGAATGGAATCAAACCCAATGGAATGGAATGGAATGCAATGGAATGGAATGGAATGGAATGGAATGGAATGGAATGGAAAGGAAAGTAATGGAATTAACCCGAGAAAATGGAATGGAAAGGAATGCAAAGGAATGGAATGGAATTGAATGAAATCAACCCTAGTGTAATGGAATGGAAAGGAATGCAATGGAATGGAATGGAATGGAATGGAATCAACCCATTGAAATGGAAAGCAACGGAATGCAATGGAATGGAATGGAATGGAATGGAATGGAATGGATTGGAATGGAATGGAATGGAAATCAAGGGAATGGAAAGGAATCAATCCGAATGGATTGCAGTGGAATGGAAAAGAATGGAATGCAATGGAAAGGAATGCAAAGGAATCAAACCACGGGGAATGGAATGGAGTGGAAAGGAATCGGATGAGATGGAATCAAACCGAGTGGAATGGAATGGAATGGAATGGAAGGGAATGGAATGGAATGGAATGGAATCAACCCGAGAGGAATGAATTGCAATGGAATGGAATGGAATGGAATGGAATGGAAAGGAATGCAATGGAATGGAATGGAAACGAATGGAAAGGTATGGAATCAAAGCAAGCGGAATGGAATGGAGTGGAGTGGAAAGAAATGAAATGGAATGGGATGCAATGGAATAGAATAAAGCCGAATAGATTGAAATGGAGAGGAATGGAATCATATAGAATGGAATGGAATGGAATGCAATGGAATGGAATGGAATGGAATGGAAAGGAATGGAATGGGATGCAGTCAACCTGAGTGGAATGCAATGGAATGGCATGGAATTGAATCAACCCGAGTGGAATGAAATGGATTGAAATTGAAATGAATGGAATGGAGTGGAATGGAATGGAATGGAATGGAAGGGAATCAACGCGAGGGAATGGAATGGAATGGAATGGAATGGAATGGAATGGATTGGAAAGTAATGGAATGGAATCAACCCGAGGGGAATGGAATGAAATGGAATGGAATGGAAGCAACCCGAGTGGAATGGAAAAGAAAGGAATGGAAAGGATTCGAATGGAACGCAAACAACCTCAATGTAGTGAAATGGAATGGAATGGAAAGGAATGGAATGGACTGGAATGGTAAGGAATCAAGTCGAGTGGAATGGAATGGAATGCAATGAAATGGATTGGAATGGAAAAACCTGAGGGGAATGGAAGGGATTGGAATGCAATGGAATGGAACAGAATGGAATGGAATCAACTCGAGTGTAATGGAAGAGACTGGAATGCAATGGAATGGAAACCAACAGACTGGAATGGAATGGAATGGCATGGAATGGAATCCACTCGAGTGTAATGGAATGGAATGGAATCGAATGGATTGGAATGGAATGGAACGGACTGGAATGGAATGGAATCATCCCGAGTGGAAGGGAAAGCAATGGAATGGAACGGAATGGAATGGTATGGAGTGGACTGGAATGGAATGGAATCATCCCGAGTGGAATGGAAGTGATTGGAGTCGAATGGAATGGAATGGAAGGGAATTCAGACAATTGGAGAGGAATGGAGTGGAATGGAATGGAATGGAAGGCAATGCAATTGAATGGAATGGAATCATCCCGATTGGAATGGAATGGAATGGAATGGAATGGAATCACCACGAGTGAAATGCAATGGAATGGATGGGAATGGAATGCAATGGAATGGAATCAACCCGAGAGGAATAGAATGGATTGGAATGGAATGCAGTGGAATAGAATGAAACCGACTGGAATGAAACCGAGTGTAATGGAACGGAATGGAATGGAATGCAATGGAATGGAATCAAACGTAGTGGAATACAAGGGAATGGCATGGAATGGAATTGAATGGAATGCTATGTAATTTAATGGAATACAATCAACACGAGAGGAATGGAGTGGAAAGGAATGGAATGGAATGGAATGGAATGGAATGGAATGGAATGGAATGGAATCAACCAGAGTGGAATGCAATGGAATGGAATGGAATGGAATCAACCCGAGTGAAATGCAGTGGAATGGAAGGGAATGGAATGGAATGGAATGGAATCAACCAGAGTGGAATAGAATGGAATGGAATGGAATGCAGTGGAATAGAATGAAACCGAGTGGAATGAAACCGAGTGTAATGGAACGGAATGGAATGGAATGCAATGGAATGGAATCAAACGGAGTGGAATACAACGGAATGGCATGGAATGGAATTAAATGGAATGTAATGTAATTTAATGGAACACAATCAACCCGAGAGGAATGGAGTGGAATGGAATGGAATGGAATGGAATGGAATGGAATGGAATGGAATGGAATGGAAAGGAATGGAATCAACCAGAGTGGAATGCAATGGAATGGAATGGAATGGAATCAACCCGAGCGGATTCGGGTGGATTGGAATTGAAAGGAATGGAATGGAATGGAACGGAATGGAATGGAATGTAACGGAAAATATTGGAATTAACCCGAGTGGAATAGAATGGAAAGGAATGGAAAGGAATGAAATGGATTGGAATGGAATCAACCCGAGTAGAATAGAACGGAATGGAATGGAATGGAATGGAATGGAATGGAATGGAATCAAACCCAATGGAATGGAATGGAATGGAATGGAATGGAACGGAATTTAATGGAATTACACGGAGTGGAATGGAATGGAAAGGAATGGAAAGAATGGAATGGAATGGAATGGAATCAATCCGAGTGTAATGGAATGGAATGGAATGGCATGCAATGGAATGCAATCAACGCAAGCGGAATAGAATGGAATGGAATGGAATGGAATGGAATGCAATGGAATGCAATCAACGCAAGCGGAATAGAATGGAATGGAATGGAATGGAATGGAATGCAATGGAATGGGATGGAATGGAACGGAATCAACCCGAGTGGATTGGAATGTAGAGGAATGAAAGGGAATGGAATGGAATGGAATGGAATGGAATGGAATGGAATGGAATGGAATGGAATGGAATGCAATGCAATGCAATCAACCAGAGTGGAATGCAATGGAATGGAATCGAATGGAATCAACTCGAGTGGAATGGGGTTGATTGGAATTGAAAGGAAGGGAAAGGAGTGGAATGGAATGGAATGGAAAGGAATGGAATGGAATGGAATGCAATCAACGCCAGTGGAATGGAATGGAATGGAATGGAACGGAATCAAGACGCATGGAATGGAATGGAGTGCAATGGAATGGATTGGAATGGAATTAAACTGCGTGGAATGGAATGGAATGGAATGGAACGGAATCAACCCGAGTGGAATGGAATGGAACAGAAGTGACTGCAATGGAATGGAATGGAATGAAATTGACTGGAATGGAATGGACGCAATGGAATGGAATGGAATGAAAAGGAATGCAATGCAATGGAATGGAATCAACCCGAGTGGAATGGAATCAAATGGAATGTAATGGAATGAAAAGGAATGCAATGCAATGGAATGCAATCAACCCGAGTGGAAAGGAATGGAATGGAATAGATTAGAATGGAAAGGAATGGAATCATCTCGATAGGAATGGAATGGAATGGAGTGAAATGGAATGGAATGGAAGGGAATCATCCCGAGTGGAATCGAACATAATGGAATGGAATGGAATGCAGTGGAAAGGAATGGGATGGAATGGAATCAACCCGGGCGGAATAGAATGGAATTCAATGGAATGGAATGGAATGGAATGGAATGGAATGGAATGGAATGGAATGGAATAGAATGGAATCAACGCAAGTGAAAAAGAAAGGAATGGAAAAGAATGGAATGGAATGGAAAGGAATGGAATGATATGGAATAGAATAATCCCGAGTGTAATGGAATGGAATGGAACGGAAGGTAATGGAATGTTATGGAATAGAATAATCCCGAGTGTAATGGAATGGAATGGAACGGAAGGTAACGGAATGGAATGGAATCAACTCGAGTGGAGAGCCATGGAATGGAATGGAAAGGAATGGAATTGAATGGAATGCAATCAACCCACGTGGAATGGAAATGAATGGAATGGAATGGAACGGGATAGAATGGGATGGAATGGAATCAAACCGAGTGGAATGGAAGGGAATGGAATGGGATGGAATGGGAAGGAATGGAATGGAACGGAATGGAATGGAATGGAATGGAATGGAATGGAATGGAATGGAATGGAATGGATTCACCCCGAGTGAAATGTAATGGAACGGAATAGAACAGAATGGAATGGAGTGGAATATAATGGAATGGAATGGAATCATCCCGATTGGAATGGAATGGAAATCAATGCAATGGAATGGAATGGAGTGGAATGGAATGGAATGGAATGGAATGGAATTGAATGGAAGCAACCCGAATGGAATGTAATGGAATGGAATGAAATGGAATGGATTCAAACCGATTGGAATGGAATGGAATGGAATGGAATGGAATGGAATGGAATGGAATGGAATGGAATCAACGCTAGTGGAATGGAATACAATGGAATGGAATGGAATGCAATCAACCAGAGTGGAAAGGAATGGAATGGAATGGAATGGAATGGAACGGAATGGAATGGAATGGAGTGAACACGAGTGGAATAGAATAGAAAGGAATGGAAAGGAATGGAATGGAAAGTAATCAAGTCGAGTGGAATGGAATGGAAAAGAATGGAAAGGAATGGAATGGAAAGTAATCAAGTCGAGTGGAATGGAATGGAATGGAAGGGAATGGAATGGAATGGAATGGAATGCAATGGATAGGAGTGGAAAGGAAAGGATTGGAATGGAATGGAATCAACCTGAGTGGAATGGAATGGAAGGGATTGGAATGGAATGGAATGGAATGGTATGGAAACAAAGCGAGAGGAATGGAATGGAATGGAATGGAAGGGAATGCAATGGAATGGAATGGAATGGAGTGGTATCAACCCGAGTGGATTTGAATGGCATGGAGTGGAATGGAATGCAATGGAATGGAATGGAAGATAGTCAACGGGAATGGAATGACATAGAAATGAACGGAATGGAACGGAAAGAAATAAACACGAATGGTATGGAAAGGAATGGAATGGAATGGATTGGAATGGAATGGAATGGAATGGAATGCAATGGAATGGAATGGAATGGAACAAATCCGAGGGGAATGGAATGGAATGGAGTGGAATGGAATGGATTGGAATTGAATGGAATCAACCCAAATGGAATGCAGTGGAATGGAAGAGAATGGAATGGAATGGAATGGAATGAAGTGGAATGGAATGGAATCAACTCGAATGGAATGGAATGGAATGGAATTAAAAGGAATTGAATGTAATGGAATGTAATAGAATTAAATGGAATGGAATGGAGTGGAATAGCAGGGAATGGAATGGAATGGAGTGGAAGGGAATGGAATCAAATCGTGTGGAATGGAAAAGAATGGAATGGAATGGAAAGGAATGGAATCAACCCGAGTGAAATGGAATGGAACGGAATGCAATGGAATGGAATTTAATGGAATGACATGGAATGGAATGGAGTGGAATGGAACTGAATCAACCTGAGTGGAAAGGATTGAAATGGAATTCAATGGAATGGAATGAAATCAACCCGAATGGAATGCAATGGAATGGAATGGAATGGAATGGAATGGAAAGGAATGGAATGGAATGGAAAGGAAAAAACCCGAGTGGAAAGGAATAGAACGGAACGAAATACAATGGAATAGAATGGAATGGAATGGAATGGAATGGAATGGAATCAGCGTGTGCGGAATGGAATCGAATGCAATGGAATGGATTGCAATGGAATCACCAGGAGTGCAATGGAATGGAATGGAATGGAAAGGAATGGAATGGAATGGAAACAACACGAGTGGAATGGGATTGAATGAAATGGAATGGAATGGAAGGGAAAGGAATGGAATGGAATCAACATGAAACGAATGGAATGGAATGCAATGGAATGGAATGGAATGAAAAGGAATGCAATGCAATGGAATGGAATGAACCCGAGTGGAATGGAATGGAATAGAATGGAATGGAATGGAATGGAATGGAATGGAATAGAATGGAATGGAATGGAATGGAATGGAATGGAATGGAATGGAATGGAATCAATCGGAATGGAATCAATCGGAATGGAATGAAATGAAATGGAGTGGATTTGAATGGAATGGAAGGGAATCAACCCGAGTGGAATGGAATGGAATGGAATGGACTGGAACCAACAGGAATGGAACGGAATGGAATGCAAAGCAACAGAATCAGCATGAATGTAATGGAATGGAATGGAATGCAATTGAACGGAACCAAAACGAGTGGAATGGAATGGAATGGAATGGAATGAAATGGAATCACCGGGAATGGAATGCAATGGAATGGAATCATCCCGAGGGGAATGGAATGCAATGGAATGGAATGGAATGAATCGAATGGAATCAACCCGAGTGGAATGGAATGGAATAGAATGGATTGGAATGCAATGGAATGGAATGGAATCAATGAGTGTGGACTGGAATGGAATGCAATGGAATGGATTGGAATGGAAACAACACAAGTGTAATGGAATGGAATGGAATGGAATGGAAAGGAATGGAATGGAATGGAAACAACACGAGTGGAATGGGATTGAATGGAATTGAATCGAATGGAATGGAAAGGAATGGAAGGAAATCAACCCGAATAGAATGGAATGGAATGCAATGGGATGGAATGGAATGAAAAGGAATGCAATGGAATGGAATGGAATCAAACCGAGTAGAAAGCAATGGAATGGAATGGAGTGGAATCAACCCGAGTGGAATGGAATAGAAAGCAATGGAAACGAATGCAATGGAATGGAATGCAAACATCCCTAGTGGAATAGAACGGAATGGAATGGAATGGACAAGAATGGAATGGAATGGAATGGAATGGAAAGGAATATAATGGAATCAACCTGAGTGGAATGAAATGGATTCGAAAGCAATGGAATGCAATGGAATCAACCTGAGTGGAATGAAAAGGAAAGAAATAGAATGGAATGCAAATGAATGGAATGGAATGGAATGCTATGGAATGGAATCAACCAGCGTGGAATGGAATGGAATGGAAAGGAATGGAATTGAAAGGAATCACCCCGAGTGAAATGGAATGGAACGGAATGGAATGGAACGGAATGGAATGGAATGGAATGGAATCAAAATGAGTGGAATGAAATGGAAAGCAATGGAAAGCAATGGAATGGAATGGAATGGAATGGAATGGAATGGAATGGAATGGAAGGGAATGGAATGAAATGGAATGGAATCAACCCGCGAGAATGGAATGGAATGGAAAGGAATGGAATAGAATGGAATGGAATTTAATGGAATGGAATGGAATCAATCCGACTGGAATGGAATGGAAAGGAGCGGAGTGGGATGGGATAGAATGGAATCAACACGGGTGGAATAAAATAGAATGGAATGGAATCTAATGGACTGGAATGGAATGGAAAGTAATCAAGTCGAGTGGAATGGAATGGAATGGAAGGGAATGGAATGGAATGGAATGGAATGCAATGGATAGGAGTGGAAAGGAAAGGATTGGAATGGAATGGAATCAACCTGAGTGGAATGGAATGGAAGGGAATGGAATGGAATGGAATGGAATGGTATGGAAACAAAGCGAGAGGAATGGAATGGAATGGAATGGAAGGGAATGCAATGGAATGGAATGGAATGGAGTGGTATCAAACCGAGTGGATTTGAATGGCATGGAGTGGAATGGAATGCAATGGAATGGAATGGAAGATAGTCAACGGGAATGGAATGACATAGAAATGAACGGAATGGAACGGAAAGAAATAAACACGAATGGTATGGAAAGGAATGGAATGGAATGGATTGGAATGGAATGGAATGGAATGGAATGCAATGGAATGGAATGGAATGGAACAAATCCGAGGGGAATGGAATGGAATGGAGTGGAATGGAATGGATTGGAATTGAATGGAATCAACCCGAATGGAATGCAGTGGAATGGAAGAGAATGGAATGGAATGGAATGGAATGAAGTGGAATGGAATGGAATCAACTCGAATGGAATGGAATGGAATGGAATTAAAAGGAATTGAATGTAATGCAATGTAATAGAATTAAATGGAATGGAATGGAGTGGAATAGCAGGGAATGGAATGGAATGGAGTGGAAGGGAATGGAATCAAATCGTGTGGAATGGAAAAGAATGGAATGGAATGGAAAGGAATGGAATCAACCCGAGTGAAATGGAATGGAACGGAATGCAATGGAATGGAATTTAATGGAATGACATGGAATGGAATGGAGTGGAATGGAACTGAATCAACCTGAGTGGAAAGGATTGAAATGGAATTCAATGGAATGGAATGAAATCAACCCGAATGGAATGCAATGGAATGGAATGGAATGGAAGGGAATGGAAAGGAATGGAATGGAATGGAATGGAAAAAACCCGAGTGGAAAGGAATAGAACGGAACGAAATACAATGGAATAGAATGGAATGGAATGGAATGGAATGGAATCAGCGTGTGCGGAATGGAATCGAATGCAATGGAATGGATTGCAATGGAATCACCAGGAGTGCAATGGAATGGAATGGAATGGAAAGGAATGGAATGGAATGGAAACAACACGAGTTGAATGGGATTGAATGAAATGGAATGGAATGGAAGGGAAAGGAATGGAATGGAATCAACACGAAACGAATGGAATGGAATGCAATGGAATGGAATGGAATGAAAAGGAATGCAATGCAATGGAATGGAATGAACCCGAGTGGAATGGAATGGAATGGAATGGAATGGAATGGAATCAATCGGAATGGAATCAATCGGAATGGAATGAAATGAAATGGAGTGGATTTGAATGGAATGGAAGGGAATCAACCCGAGTGGAATGGAATGGAATGGAATGGACTGGAACCAACAGGAATGGAACGGAATGGAATGCAAAGAAACAGAATCAGCATGAATGTAATGGAATGGAATGGAATGCAATTGAACGGAACCAAAACGAGTGGAATGGAATGGAATGGAATGGAATGAAATGGAATCACCGGGAATGGAATGCAATGGAATGGAATCATCCCGAGGGGAATGGAATGCAATGGAATGCAATGGAATGGAATGGAATGAATCGAATGGAATCAACCCGAGTGGAATGGAATGGAATAGAATGGATTGGAATGCAATGGAATGGAATGGAATCAATGAGTGTGGACTGGAATGGAATGCAATGGAATGGATTGGAATGGAAACAACACAAGTGTAATGGAATGGAATGGAATGGAATGGAAAGGAATGGAATGGAATGGAAACAACACGAGTGGAATGGGATTGAATGGAATTGAATCGAATGGAATGGAAAGGAATGGAAGGAAATCAACCCGAATAGAATGGAATGGAATGCAATGGGATGGAATGGAATGAAAAGGAATGCAATGGAATGGAATGGAATCAAACCGAGTAGAAAGCAATGGAATGGAATGGAGTGGAATCAACCCGAGTGGAATGGAATAGAAAGCAATGGAAACGAATGCAATGGAATGGAATGCAAACATCCCTAGTGGAATAGAACGGAATGGAATGGAATGGACAAGAATGGAATGGAATGGAATGGAAAGGAATATAATGGAATCAACCTGAGTGGAATGAAATGGATTCGAAAGCAATGGAATGCAATGGAATCAACCTGAGTGGAATGAAAAGGAAAGAAATAGAATGGAATGCAAACGAATGGAATGGAATGGAATGCTATGGAATGGAATCAACCAGCGTGGAATGGAATGGAATGGAAAGGAATGGAATTGAAAGGAATCACCCCGAGTGAAATGGAATGGAACGGAATGGAATGGAACGGAATGGAATGGAATGGAATGGAATCAAAATGAGTGGAATGAAATGGAAAGCAATGGAATGGAATGGAATGGAATGGAATGGCATGGAATGGAAGGGAATGGAATGAAATGGAATGGAATGCACTGGAAAGTAATGGTATCAACCCGAGTGGAATGCAATGGAAAGGAATGGAATGGAATGGAAAGGAATGGAATGGAATGGAATGGAATCAACCCGCGAGAATGGAATGGAATGGAAAGGAATGGAATAGAATGGAATGGAATTTAATGGAATGGAATGGAATCAATCCGACTGGAATGGAATGGAAAGGAGCGGAGTGGGATGGGATAGAATGGAATCAACACGGGTGGAATAAAATAGAATGGAATGGAATCGAATGGACTGGAATGGAATGGAATGGAATGGAATGCAGTAGAAAGGAATCAACCCGAATGGAATGGAATGGAATGGAATGGAATGGAATGGAATGGAATGGAATGGAATGAAATCATTCCGGGGGGAGTGGAAAGAAATGGAATGCAATGGAACAGAAAGCAATGGAATGGAGTGAAATGAACCAGAGAGGAATGCAATGGAATGGAATGGAAAGGAATGAAATGGAATGGAATGGAATCAACCCATGTGGAAGAGAATGGAATGGATTGGAATGGGATGCAATGGGATGGGATGGAATCAACCCGAGTGGAATGGAATGGAATGAAATGGAATGGAATGCAATGGAATGCAATGGAATGGAATGGAATGGAATCAACCCGAGTGGAGTGGAAAGCAATGGAATGGAATGGAATGGAATGGAATGCAAAGAAATGGAATCACGTAGATTGAAATGCAATGGAATGGAATGGAACGGAATGGAATGCTATGGACGAGAATCAATCCGAGTGGAATAGAATTGAATGGAATGGAATGCAGTGGAATGAAATGAAACCGAGTGGAAATAAAACGAATGGAATGGAATGGAATGGAATGGAATGGAAAGGAATCAAACGGAGTGGAACTAATGCAATGGAATGGAATGGAATGGAATGGAATGGAATGGAATGGAATGGAATGGAATGGAATTTAGCGGAATGCCATCAACCCGAATGGAATGGACTGGAATGGAATGGAATGGAATCAACCAGACTGGAATGCAATGGAATGGAATGGAATGGAATCAACTTGAGTGGAATGGGGTGGATGGGAATTGAAAGGAATGGAATGGAATGGAATGGAACGGAAAGCAATGGAATTAACCCAGGTGGAATGGAATGCAAAGGAATGGAAAGGAATTCAATGGAATGGAATGGAATCAACACGAGTTGAATGGAATGAAATGGAATTAAATGGAATACAATGGAATGGAATGGAATGGAATGGAATGGAATGGAATGGAATGGAATCAAACCCAATGGAATGGAATGGAATGGAATGGAATGGAATGGAATGGAATGGAATGGAATGGAATGGAACGGAAATTAATGCAATTAACCGGAGTGGGATGGAATGGAAAGGAATGGAAAGAATGGAATGGAATGGAATCAGCCAGAGTGTAACGGAATGGTACGGAATGGAATGGAATGCAATGGAATGGAATCAACGCAAGCGGAATAGAACGGAAAGGAATGGAATGGAATGGAATGGAATCAACCCGAGTGGATTGGAATGTAGAGGAATGAAATGGAATGGAATGGAATGGAATGCAATCAACCAGAGAAGAATGCAATGGAACGGAATGGAATGGAATCAACTCGAGTGGAATGGGTTTGATTGGAATTGAAAGGAATGGAATGGAATGCAATGGAATGGAATGTCATGGAATGGAATGGAATGGAATCAATGAGTGTGGACTGGAATGGAATGCAATGGAATGGATTGGAATGGAAAAAACACAAGTGTAATGGAATGGAATGGAATGGAATGGAATGGAATGGAAAGGAAAGGAATGGAACGGAATGGAAACAACACGAGTGGAATGTGATTGAATGGAACTGAATTGAATGGAATGGAAAGGAATGGAAGGAAATCAACCCGAATGGAATGGAATGGAATGCAATGGGATGGAATGGAATGAAAAGGAATGCAATGGAATGGAATGCAATCAAACCGAGCAGAATGCAATGGAATGGAATGGAGTGGAATCAACCCGAGTGGAATGGAATAGAAAGCAATGGAAAGGAATGCAATGGAATGGAATGCAAACATCCCTAGTGGAATAGAACGGAATGGAATGGAATGGAATGGAAAAGAATGGAATGGAATGGAATGGAATGGAATGGAATGGAATGGAATGGAATGGAATGGAATGGAATAAACCTGAGTGCAATGAAATGGATTTGAAAGCAATGGAATGCAATGGAATCAACCTGAGTGGAATGAAATGGAAAGGAATAGAATGGAAGGCAAATGAATGGAATGGAATGGAATGCTATGGAATGGAATCAACCAGCGTGGAATGGAATGGAATGGAAAGGAATGGAATTGAAAGGAATCACCCCGAGTGAAATGGAATGGAACGGAATGGAATGGAACGGAATGGAATGGAATGGAATGGAATCAAAATGAGTGGAATGAAATGGAAAGCAATGGAATGGAATGGAATGGAATGGAATGGCATGGAATGGAAGGGAATGGAATGAAATGGAATGGAATTAACCCCAGTGAAACGAAATGGAATGGAATGCACTGGAAAGTAATGGTATCAACCCGAGTGGAATGCAATGGAAAGGAATGGAATGGAATGGAAAGGAATGGAATGGAATGGAATGAAATCAACCCGCGAGAATGGAATGGAATGGAAAGGAATGGAATAGAATGGAATGGAATTTAATGGAATGGAATGGAATCAATCCGACTGGAATGGAATGGAAAGGAGCGGAGTGGGATGGGATAGAATGGAATCAACACGGGTGGAATAAAATAGAATGGAATGGAATCGAATGGACTGGAATGGAATGGAATGGAATGGAATGCAGTAGAAAGGAATCAACCCGAATGGAATGGAATGGAATGGAATGGAATGGAATGGAATGGAATGGAATGGAATGGAATGAAATCATTCCGGGGGGAGTGGAAAGAAATGGAATGCAATGGAACAGAAAGCAATGGAATGGAGTGAAATGAACCAGAGAGGAATGCAATGGAATGGAATGGAAAGGAGTGAAATGGAATGGAATGGAATCAACCCATGCGGAAGAGAATGGAATGGATTGGAATGGGATGCAATGGGATGGGATGGAATCAACCCGAGTCGAATGGAATGGAATGAAATGGAATGGAATGCAATGGAATGGAATCAACCCGAGTGGAGTGGAAAGCAATGGAATGGAATGGAATGCAAAGAAATGGAATCACGTAGATTGAAATGCAATGGAATGGAATGGAACGGAATGGAATGGTATGGACGAGAATCAATCCGAGTGGAATAGAATTGAATGGAATGGAATGCAGTGGAATGAAATGAAACCGAGTGGAAATAAAACGAATGGAATGGAATGGAATGGAATGGAATGGAATGGAATGGAATGGAATGGAATGGAATCAAACGGAGTGGAAATAATGCAATGGAATGGAATGGAATGGAATGGAATGGAATGGAATGGAATGGAATGGAATGGAATTTAGAGGAATGCCATCAACCCGAATGGAATGGACTGGAATGGAATGGAATCAATCAGACTGGAATGCAATGGAATGGAATGGAATGGAATCAACTTGAGTGGAATGGGGTGGATGGGAATTGAAAGGAATGGAATGGAATGGAATGGAACGGAAAGCAATGGAATTAACCCAGGTGGAATGGAATGCAAAGGAATGGAAAGGAATTCAATGGAATGGAATGGAATCAACACGAGTTGAATGGAATGAAATGGAATTAAATGGAATACAATGGCATGGAATGGAATGGAATGGAATGGAATGGAATGGAATGGAATGGAATGGAATGGAACGGAAATTAATGCAATTAACCGGAGTGGGATGGAATGGAAAGGAATGGAAAGAATGGAATGGAATGGAATCAGCCAGAGTGTAACGGAATGGTACGGAATGGAATGGAATGCAATGGAATGGAATCAACGCAAGCGGAATAGGACGGAAAGGAATGGAATGGAATGGAATGGAATCAACCCGAGTGGATTGGAATGTAGAGGAATGAAATGGAATGGAATGGAATGGAATGCAATCAACCAGAGAAGAATGCAATGGAACGGAATGGAATGGAATCAACTGGAGTGGAATGGGTTTGATTGGAATTGAAAGGAATGGAATGGAATGCAATGGAATGGAATGTCATGGAATGGAATGGAATGGAATCAATGAGTGTGGACTGGAATGGAATGCAATGGAATGGATTGGAATGGAAAAAACACAAGTGTAATGGAATGGAATGGAATGGAATGGAATGGAATGGAATGGAATGGAAAGGAAAGGAATGGAACGGAATGGAAACAACACGAGTGGAATGGGATTGAATGGAACTGAATCGAATGGAATGGAAAGGAATGGAAGGAAATCAACCCGAATGGAATGGAATGGAATGCAATGGAATGGAATGGAATGAAAAGGAATGCAATGGAATGGAATGCAATCAAACCGAGCAGAATGCAATGGAATGGAATGGAGTGGAATCAACCCGAGTGGAATGGAATAGAAAGCAATGGAAAGGAATGCAATGGAATGGAATGCAAACATCCCTAGTGGAATAGAACGGAATGGAATGGAATGGAATGGAAAAGAATGGAATGGAATGGAATGGAATGGAATGGAATGGAATGGAATGGAATAAACCTGAGTGGAATGAAATGGATTTGAAAGCAATGGAATGCAATGGAATCAACCTGAGTGGAATGAAATGGAAAGGAATAGAATGGAATGCAAATGAATGGAATGGAATGGAATGCTATGGATTGGAATCAACCAGCGTGGAATGGAATGGAATGGAAAGGAATGGAATTGAAAGGAATCACCCCGAGTGAAATGGAATGGAACGGAATGGAATGGAATGGAATGGAATGGAATCAACACGAGTGGAATGAAATGGAAAGCAATGGAATGGAATGGAATGGCATGGAATGGAAGGGAATGGAAAGAAATGGAATGGAATTAACCCCAGTGAAACGAAATGGAATGGAATGCAATGGAAAGTAATGGTATCAACCCGAGTGGAATGCAATGGAATGGAATGCAAAGGAATGGAATGGAATGGAATGAAATCAACCCGCGTGGAATGGAATGGAATGGAAAGGAATGGAATAGAATGGAATGGAATTTAATGGAATGGAATGGAATCAATCCGACTGGAATGGAATGGAATGGAGCGGGGTGGAATGGGACTGAATGGAATCAACTCGGGTGGAATAAAATAGAATGGAATGGAATCGAATGGACTGGAATGGAATGGAAAGGAATGGAATGGAATGGAATGGAATGAAATGGAATTCAGTGGAATGGAATCAACCCGAATGAAATGGAATGGAATGGAATGGAATGGAATGGAATGGAATGGAATGGAATGGAATGGAATGGAATGGAATGAAATCAATCTGAGGGGAGTGGAAAGAAATGGAATGCAATGGAATGGAAAGCAATGGAATGGAGTGAAATGAACCAGAGGGGAATGCAATGGAATGGAATGGAAAGGAATGAAATGGAATGGAATGGAATCAACCCATGTGGAATGGAATGCAATGGATTGGAATGGGATGCAATGGGATGGGATGGAATCAACCCGAGTGGAATGGAATGGAATGAAATGGAATGGAATGCAATGGAATGCAATGGAATGGAATGGAATGGAATCAACCCGAGTGGAGTGGAAAGGAATGGAATGGAATGGAATGGAATGGAATGGAATGGAATGGAATGGAATGCAAAGAAAGGGGAATCACCTAGATTGAAATGCAATGGAATGGAATGGAACGGAATGGAATGGTATGGACGAGAATCAATCCGAGTGGAATAGAATTGAATGGAATGGAATGCAGTGGAATGAAATGAAACCGAGTGGAAATAAAACGAATGGACTGGAATGGAATGAAATGGAATGGAATGGAATGGAATCAAACGGAGTGGAACTAATGCAATGGAATGGAATGAAATGGAATGGAAAGGAATGGAATGGAACGGAATGGAATGGAATGGAATTTAGCGGAATGCAATCAACCCGAATGGAATGGACAGGAATGGAATGGAATGGAATGGAATGGAATGGAATGGAATGGAATGGAAGCAACCCGAATGGAATGTAATGGAATGGAATGAAATGGAACGGATTCAAACCGATTGGAATGGAATGGAATGGAATGGAATGGAATGGAATGGAATGGAATGGAATGGAATCAACGTTAGTGGCATGGAATACAATGGAATGGAATGGAATGCAATCAACCAGAGTGGAAAGGAATGGAATGGAATGGAATGGAATGGAACGGAATGGAATGGAATGGAGTGAACACGAGTGGAATAGAATGGATAAGAATGGAAAGGAATGGAATGGAAAGTAATCAAGTTGAGTGGAATGGAATGGAAAAGAATGGAAAGGAATGGAATGGAAAATAATCAAGTCGAGTGGAATGGAATGGAATGGAAGGGAATGGAATGGAATGGAATGGAATGCAATGGATAGGAGTGGAAAGGAACATATTGGAATGGAATGGAATCAACCTGAGTGGAATGGAATGGAAGGGAATGGAATGGAATGGAATGGAATGGTATGGAAACAAAGCGAGAGGAATGGAATGGAATGGAATGGAAGGGAATGCAATGGAATGGAATGGAATGGAGTGGTATCAACCCGAGTGGATTTGAATGGCATGGAGTGGAATGGAATGCAATGGAATGGAATGGAAGATAGTCAACGGGAATGGAATGACATAGAAATGAACGGAATGGAACGGAAAGAAATAAACACGAATGGTATGGAAAGGAATGGAATGGAATGGATTGGAATGGAATGGAATGGAATGGAATGCAATGGAATGGAATGGAATGGAATGGAACAAATCCGAGGGGAATGGAATGGAATGGAGTGGAATGGAATGGATTGGAATTGAATGGAATCAACCCGAATGGAATGCAGTGGAATGGAAGAGAATGGAATGGAATGGAATGGAATGAAGTGGAATGGAATGGAATCAACTCGAATGGAATGGAATGGAATGGAATTAAAAGGAATTGAATGTAATGGAATGTAATAGAATTAAATGGAATGGAATGGAGTGGAATAGCAGGGAATGGAATGGAATGGAGTGGAAGGGAATGGAATCAAATCGTGTGGAATGGAAAAGAATGGAATGGAATGGAAAGGAATGGAATCAACCCGAGTGAAATGGAATGGAACGGAATGCAATGGAATGGAATTTAATGGAATGACATGGAATGGAATGGAGTGGAATGTAACTGAATCAACCTGAGTGGAAAGGATTGAAATGGAATTCAATGGAATGGAATGAAATCAACCCGAATGGAATGCAATGGAATGGAATGGAATGGAAGGGAATGGAAAGGAATGGAATGGAATGGAATGGAAAAAACCCGAGTGGAAAGGAATAGAACGGAACGAAATACAATGGAATAGAATGGAATGGAATGGAATGGAATGGAATGGAATCAGCGTGTGCGGAATGGAATCGAATGCAATGGAATGGATTGCAATGGAATCACCAGGAGTGCAATGGAATGGAATGGAATGGAAAGGAATGGAATGGAATGGAAACAACACGAGTTGAATGGGATTGAATGAAATGGAATGGAATGGAAGGGAAAGGAATGGAATGGAATCAACACGAAACGAATGGAATGGAATGCAATGGAATGGAATGGAATGAAAAGGAATGCAATGCAATGGAATGGAATGAACCCGAGTGGAATGGAATGGAATGGAATGGAATGGAATGGAATGGAATGGAATGGAATGGAATGGAATCAATCGGAATGGAATCAATCGGAATGGAATGAAATGAAATGGAGTGGATTTGAATGGAATGGAAGGGAATCAACCCGAGTGGAATGGAATGGAATGGAATGGACTGGAACCAACAGGAATGGAACGGAATGGAATGCAAAGAAACAGAATCAGCATGAATGTAATGGAATGGAATGGAATGCAATTGAACGGAACCAAAACGAGTGGAATGGAATGGAATGGAATGGAATGAAATGGAATCACCGGGAATGGAATGCAATGGAATGGAATCATCCCGAGGGGAATGGAATGCAATGGAATGCAATGGAATGGAATGGAATGAATCGAATGGAATCAACCCGAGTGGAATGGAATGGAATAGAATGGATTGGAATGCAATGGAATGGAATGGAATCAATGAGTGTGGACTGGAATGGAATGCAATGGAATGGATTGGAATGGAAACAACACAAGTGTAATGGAATGGAATGGAATGGAATGGAAAGGAATGGAATGGAATGGAAACAACACGAGTGGAATGGGATTGAATGGAATTGAATCGAATGGAATGGAAAGGAATGGAAGGAAATCAACCCGAATAGAATGGAATGGAATGCAATGGGATGGAATGGAATGAAAAGGAATGCAATGGAATGGAATGGAATCAAACCGAGTAGAAAGCAATGGAATGGAATGGAGTGGAATCAACCCGAGTGGAATGGAATAGAAAGCAATGGAAACGAATGCAATGGAATGGAATGCAAACATCCCTAGTGGAATAGAACGGAATGGAATGGAATGGACAAGAATGGAATGGAATGGAATGGAATGGAAAGGAATATAATGGAATCAACCTGAGTGGAATGAAATGGATTCGAAAGCAATGGAATGCAATGGAATCAACCTGAGTGGAATGAAAAGGAAAGAAATAGAATGGAATGCAAACGAATGGAATGGAATGGAATGCTATGGAATGGAATCAACCAGCGTGGAATGGAATGGAATGGAAAGGAATGGAATTGAAAGGAATCACCCCGAGTGAAATGGAATGGAACGGAATGGAATGGAACGGAATGGAATGGAATGGAATGGAATCAAAATGAGTGGAATGAAATGGAAAGCAATGGAATGGAATGGAATGGAATGGAATGGCATGGAATGGAAGGGAATGGAATGAAATTGAATGGAATTAACCCCAGTGAAACGAAATGGAATGGAATGCACTGGAAAGTAATGGTATCAACCCGAGTGGAATGCAATGGAAAGGAATGGAATGGAATGGAAAGGAATGGAATGGAATGGAATCAACCCGCGAGAATGGAATGGAATGGAAAGGAATGGAATAGAATGGAATGGAATTTAATGGAATGGAATGGAATCAATCCGACTGGAATGGAATGGAAAGGAGCGGAGTGGGATGGGATAGAATGGAATCAACACGGGTGGAATAAAATAGAATGGAATGGAATCGAATGGACTGGAATGGAATGGAATGGAATGGAATGCAGTAGAAAGGAATCAACCCGAATGGAATGGAATGGAATGGAATGGAATGGAATGGAATGGAATGGAATGGAATGGAATGGAATGAAATCACTCCGGGGGGAGTGGAAAGAAATGGAATGCAATGGAACAGAAAGCAATGGAATGGAGTGAAATGAACCAGAGAGGAATGCAATGGAATGGAATGGAAAGGAATGAAATGGAATGGAATGGAATCAACCCATGTGGAAGAGAATGGAATGGATTGGAATGGGATGCAATGGGATGGGATGGAATCAACCCGAGTGGAATGGAATGGAATGAAATGGAATGGAATGCAATGGAATGCAATGGAATGGAATGGAATGGAATCAACCCGAGTGGAGTGGAAAGCAATGGAATGGAATGGAATGGAATGGAATGCAAAGAAATGGAATCACGTAGATTGAAATGCAATGGAATGGAATGGAACGGAATGGAATGGTATGGACGAGAATCAATCCGAGTGGAATAGAATTGAATGGAATGGAATGCAGTGGAATGAAATGAAACCGAGTGGAAATAAAACGAATGGAATGGAATGGAATGGAATGGAATGGAATGGAAAGGAATCAAACGGAGTGGAACTAATGCAATGGAATGGAATGGAATGGAATGGAATGGAATGGAATGGAATGGAATTTAGCGGAATGCCATCAACCCGAATGGAATGGACTGGAATGGAATGGAATGGAATCAACCAGACTGGAATGCAATGGAATGGAATGGAATGGAATCAACTTGAGTGGAATGGGGTGGATGGGAATTGAAAGGAATGGAATGGAATGGAATGGAACGGAAAGCAATGGAATTAACCCAGGTGGAATGGAATGCAAAGGAATGGAAAGGAATTCAATGGAATGGAATGGAATCAACACGAGTTGAATGGAATGAAATGGAATTAAATGGAATACAATGGAATGGAATGGAATGGAATGGAATGGAATGGAATGGAATGGAATGGAATGGAATGGAATCAAACCCAATGGAATGGAATGGAATGGAATGGAATGGAATGGAATGGAACGGAAATTCATGCAATTAACCGGAGTGGGATGGAATGGAAAGGAATGGAAAGAATGGAATGGAATGGAATCAGCCAGAGTGTAACGGAATGGTACGGAATGGAATGGAATGCAATGGAATGGAATCAACGCAAGCGGAATAGAACGGAAAGGAATGGAATGGAATGGAATGGAATCAACCCGAGTGGATTGGAATGTAGAGGAATGAAATGGAATGGAATGGAATGGAATGCAATCAACCAGAGAAGAATGCAATGGAACGGAATGGAATGGAATCAACTCGAGTGGAATGGGTTTGATTGGAATTGAAAGGAATGGAATGGAATGCAATGGAATGGAATGTCATGGAATGGAATGGAATGGAATCAATGAGTGTGGACTGGAATGGAATGCAATGGAATGGATTGGAATGGAAAAAACACAAGTGTAATGGAATGGAATGGAATGGAAAGGAAAGGAATGGAACGGAATGGAAACAACACGAGTGGAATGTGATTGAATGGAACTGAATCGAATGGAATGGAAAGGAATGGAAGGAAATCAACCCGAATGGAATGGAATGGAATGCAATGGGATGGAATGGAATGAAAAGGAATGCAATGGAATGGAATGCAATCAAACCGAGCAGAATGCAATGGAATGGAATGGAGTGGAATCAACCCGAGTGGAATGGAATAGAAAGCAATGGAAAGGAATGCAATGGAATGGAATGCAAACATCCCTAGTGGAATAGAACGGAATGGAATGGAATGGAATGGAAAAGAATGGAATGGAATGGAATGGAATGGAATGGAATGGAATGGAATGGAATGGAATGGAATAAACCTGAGTGCAATGAAATGGATTTGAAAGCAATGGAATGCAATGGAATCAACCTGAGTGGAATGAAATGGAAAGGAATAGAATGGAAGGCAAATGAATGGAATGGAATGGAATGCTATGGAATGGAATCAACCAGCGTGGAATGGAATGGAATGGAAAGGAATGGAATTGAAAGGAATCACCCCGAGTGAAATGGAATGGAACGGAATGGAATGGAACGGAATGGAATGGAATGGAATGGAATCAAAATGAGTGGAATGAAATGGAAAGCAATGGAATGGAATGGAATGGAATGGAATGGCATGGAATGGAAGGGAATGGAATGAAATGGAATGGAATTAACCCCAGTGAAACGAAATGGAATGGAATGCACTGGAAAGTAATGGTATCAACCCGAGTGGAATGCAATGGAAAGGAATGGAATGGAATGGAAAGGAATGGAATGGAATGGAATGAAATCAACCCGCGAGAATGGAATGGAATGGAAAGGAATGGAATAGAATGGAATGGAATTTAATGGAATGGAATGGAATCAATCCGACTGGAATGGAATGGAAAGGAGCGGAGTGGGATGGGATAGAATGGAATCAACACGGGTGGAATAAAATAGAATGGAATGGAATCGAATGGACTGGAATGGAATGGAATGGAATGGAATGCAGTAGAAAGGAATCAACCCGAATGGAATGGAATGGAATGGAATGGAATGGAATGGAATGGAATGGAATGAAATCATTCCGGGGGGAGTGGAAAGAAATGGAATGCAATGGAACAGAAAGCAATGGAATGGAGTGAAATGAACCAGAGAGGAATGCAATGGAATGGAATGGAAAGGAGTGAAATGGAATGGAATGGAATCAACCCATGCGGAAGAGAATGGAATGGATTGGAATGGGATGCAATGGGATGGGATGGAATCAACCCGAGTCGAATGGAATGGAATGAAATGGAATGGAATGCAATGGAATGCAATGGAATGGAATGGAATGGAATGGAATCAACCCGAGTGGAGTGGAAAGCAATGGAATGGAATGGAATGCAAAGAAATGGAATCACGTAGATTGAAATGCAATGGAATGGAATGGAACGGAATGGAATGGTATGGACGAGAATCAATCCGAGTGGAATAGAATTGAATGGAATGGAATGCAGTGGAATGAAATGAAACCGAGTGGAAATAAAACGAATGGAATGGAATGGAATGGAATGGAATGGAATGGAATGGAATGGAATGGAATGGAATGGAATCAAACGGAGTGGAACTAATGCAATGGAATGGAATGGAATGGAATGGAATGGAATGGAATTTAGCGGAATGCCATCAACCCGAATGGAATGGACTGGAATGGAATGGAATGGAATCAACCAGACTGGAATGCAATGGAATGGAATGGAATGGAATCAACTTGAGTGGAATGGGGTGGATGGGAATTGAAAGGAATGGAATGGAATGGAATGGAACGGAAAGCAATGGAATTAACCCAGGTGGAATGGAATGCAAAGGAATGGAAAGGAATTCAATGGAATGGAATGGAATCAACACGAGTTGAATGGAATGAAATGGAATTAAATGGAATACAATGGAATGGAATGGAATGGAATGGAATGGAATGGAATCAAACCCAATGGAATGGAATGGAATGGAATGGAATGGAATGGAATGGAATGGAATGGAATGGAACGGAAATTAATGCAATTAACCGGAGTGGGATGGAATGGAAAGGAATGGAAAGAATGGAATGGAATGGAATCAGCCACAGTGTAACGGAATGGTACGGAATGGAATGGAATGCAATGGAATGGAATCAACGCAAGCGGAATAGAACGGAAAGGAATAGAATGGAATGGAATGGAATCAACCCGAGTGGATTGGAATGTAGAGGAATGAAATGGAATGGAATGGAATGGAATGCAATCAACCAGAGAAGAATGCAATGGAACGGAATGGAATGGAATCAACTCGAGTGGAATGGGTTTGATTGGAATTGAAAGGAATGGAATGGAATGCAATGGAATGGAATGCCATGGAATGGAATGGAATGGAATCAATGAGTGTGGACTGGAATGGAATGCAATGGAATGGATTGGAATGGAAAAAACACAAGTGTAATGGAATGGAATGGAATGGAATGGAAAGGAAAGGAATGGAACGGAATGGAAACAACACGAGTGGAATGGGATTGAATGGAACTGAATCGAATGGAATGGAAAGGAATGGAAGGAAATCAACCCGAATGGAATGGAATGGAATGCAATGGGATGGGATGGAATGAAAAGGAATGCAATGGAATGGAATGCAATCAAACCGAGCAGAATGCAATGGAATGGAATGGAGTGGAATCAACCCGAGTGGAATGGAATAGAAAGCAATGGAAAGGAATGCAATGGAATGGAATGCAAACATCCCTAGTGGAATAGAACGGAATGGAATGGAATGGAATGGAAAAGAATGGAATGGAATGAAATGGAATGGAATGGAATGGAATGGAATGGAATAAACCTGAGTGGAATGAAATGGATTCTAAAGCAATGGAATGCAATGGAATCAACCTGAGTGGAATGAAATGGAAAGGAATAGAATGGAATGCAAATGAATGGAATGGAATGGAATGCTATGGAATGGAATCAACCAGCGTGGAATGGAATGGAATGGAAAGGAATGGAATTGAAAGGAATCACCCCGAGTGAAATGGAATGGAACGGAATGGAATGGAATGGAATGGAATGGAATGGAATGGAATCAACACGAGTGGAATGAAATGGAAAGCAATGGAATGGAATGGAATGGAATGGAATGGCATGGAATGGAAGGGAATGGAATGAAATGGAATGGAATTTAGAGGAATGCCATCAACCCGAATGGAATGGACTGGAATGGAATGGAATGGAATCAATCAGACTGGAAGGCAATGGAATGGAATGGAATGGAATCAACTTGAGTGGAATGGGGTGGATGGGAATTGAAAGGAATGGAATGGAATGGAATGGAACGGAAAGCAATGGAATTAACCCAGGTGGAATGGAATGCAAAGGAATGGAAAGGAATTCAATGGAATGGAATGGAATCAACACGAGTTGAATGGAATGAAATGGAATTAAATGGAATACAATGGCATGGAATGGAATGGAATGGAATGGAATGGAACGGAAATTAATGCAATTAACCGGAGTGGGATGGAATGGAAAGGAATGGAAAGAATGGAATGGAATGGAATCAGCCAGAGTGTAACGGAATGATACGGAATGGAATGGAATGCAATGGAATGGAATCAACGCAAGCGGAATAGGACGGAAAGGAATGGAATGGAATGGAATGGAATCAACCCGAGTGGATTGGAATGTAGAGGAATGAAATGGAATGGAATGGAATGGAATGCAATCAACCAGAGAAGAATGCAATGGAACGGAATGGAATGGAATCAACTGGAGTGGAATGGGTTTGATTGGAATTGAAAGGAATGGAATGGAATGCAATGGAATGGAATGTCATGGAATGGAATGGAATGGAATCAATGAGTGTGGACTGGAATGGAATGCAATGGAATGGATTGGAATGGAAAAAACACAAGTGTAATGGAATGGAATGGAATGGAATGGAATGGAATGGAATGGAAAGGAAAGGAATGGAACGGAATGGAAACAACACGAGTGGAATGGGATTGAATGGAACTGAATCGAATGGAATGGAAAGGAATGGAAGGAAATCAACCCGAATGGAATGAAATGGAATGCAATGGAATGGAATGGAATGAAAAGGAATGCAATGGAATGGAATGCAATCAAACCGAGCAGAATGCAATGGAATGGAATGGAGTGGAATCAACCCGAGTGGAATGGAATAGAAAGCAATGGAAAGGAATGCAATGGAATGGAATGCAAACATCCCTAGTGGAATAGAACGGAATGGAATGGAATGGAATGGAAAAGAATGGAATGGAATGGAATGGAATGGAATGGAATGGAATGGAATGGAATGGAATGGAATGGAATAAACCTGAGTGGAATGAAATGGATTTGAAAGCAATGGAATGCAATGGAATCAACCTGAGTGGAATGAAATGGAAAGGAATAGAATGGAATGCAAATGAATGGAATGGAATGGAATGCTATGGATTGGAATCAACCAGCGTGGAATGGAATGGAATGGAAAGGAATGGAATTGAAAGGAATCACCCCGAGTGAAATGGAATGGAACGGAATGGAATGGAATGGAATGGAATGGAATCAACACGAGTGGAATGAAATGGAAAGCAATGGAATGGAATGGAATGGCATGGAATGGAAGGGAATGGAAAGAAATGGAATGGAATTAACCCCAGTGAAACGAAATGGAATGGAATGCAATGGAAAGTAATGGTATCAACCCGAGTGGAATGCAATGGAATGGAATGCAAAGGAATGGAATGGAATGGAATGAAATCAACCCGCGTGGAATGGAATGGAATGGAAAGGAATGGAATAGAATGGAATGGAATTTAATGGAATGGAATGGAATCAATCCGACTGGAATGGAATGGAATGGAGCGGGGTGGAATGGGACTGAATGGAATCAACTCGGGTGGAATAAAATAGAATGGAATGGAATCGAATGGACTGGAATGGAATGGAAAGGAATGGAATGGAATGGAATGGAATGAAATGGAATTCAGTGGAATGGAATCAACCCGAATGAAATGGAATGGAATGGAATGGAATGGAATGGAATGGAATGGAATGGAATGGAATGAAATCAATCTGAGGGGAGTGGAAAGAAATGGAATGCAATGGAATGGAAAGCAATGGAATGGAGTGAAATGAACCAGAGGGGAATGCAATGGAATGGAATGGAAAGGAATGAAATGGAATGGAATGGAATCAACCCATGTGGAATGGAATGCAATGGATTGGAATGGGATGCAATGGGATGGGATGGAATCAACCCGAGTGGAATGGAATGGAATGAAATGGAATGGAATGCAATGGAATGCAATGGAATGGAATGGAATGGAATCAACCCGAGTGGAGTGGAAAGGAATGGAATGGAATGGAATGGAATGGAATGGAATGGAATGGAATGGAATGGAATGGAATGCAAAGAAAGGGGAATCACCTAGATTGAAATGCAATGGAATGGAATGGAACGGAATGGAATGGTATGGACGAGAATCAATCCGAGTGGAATAGAATTGAATGGAATGGAATGCAGTGGAATGAAATGAAACCGAGTGGAAATAAAACGAATGGACTGGAATGGAATGAAATGGAATGGAATGGAATGGAATCAAATGGAGTGGAACTAATGCAATGGAATGGAATGAAATGGAATGGAAAGGAATGGAATGGAACGGAATGGAATGGAATGGAATTTAGCGGAATGCAATCAACCCGAATGGAATGGACAGGAATGGAATGGAATGGAATGGAATGGAATGGAATGGAATGGAATGGAAGCAACCCGAATGGAATGTAATGGAATGGAATGAAATGGAACGGATTCAAACCGATTGGAATGGAATGGAATGGAATGGAATGGAATGGAATCAACGTTAGTGGAATGGAATACAATGGAATGGAATGGAATGCAATCAACCAGAGTGGAAAGGAATGGAATGGAATGGAATGGAATGGAGCGGAATGGAATGGAATGGAGTGAACACGAGTGGAATAGAATGGATAAGAATGGAAAGGAATGGAATGGAAAGTAATCAAGTTGAGTGGAATGGAATGGAAAAGAATGGAAAGGAATGGAATGGAAAGTAATCAAGTCGAGTGGAATGGAATGGAATGGAAGGGAATGGAATGGAATGGAATGGAATGCAATGGATAGGAGTGGAAAGGAACATATTGGAATGGAATGGAATCAACCTGAGTGGAATGGAATGGAAGGGAATGGAATGGAATGGAATGGAATGGTATGGAAACAAAGCGAGAGGAATGGAATGGAATGGAATGGAAGGGAATGCAATGGAATGGAATGGAATGGAGTGGTATCAACCCGAGTGGATTTGAATGGCATGGAGTGGAATGGAATGCAATGGAATGGAATGGAAGATAGTCAACGGGAATGGAATGACATAGAAATGAACGGAATGGAACGGAAAGAAATAAACACGAATGGTATGGAAAGGAATGGAATGGAATGGATTGGAATGGAATGGAATGGAATGGAATGGAATGGAATGCAATGGAATGGAATGGAATGGAACAAATCCGAGGGGAATGGAATGGAATGGAGTGGAATGGAATGGATTGGAATTGAATGGAATCAACCCGAATGGAATGCAGTGGAATGGAAGAGAATGGAATGGAATGGAATGGAATGAAGTGGAATGGAATGGAATCAACTCGAATGGAATGGAATGGAATGGAATTAAAAGGAATTGAATGTAATGCAATGTAATAGAATTAAATGGAATGGAATGGAGTGGAATAGCAGGGAATGGAATGGAATGGAGTGGAAGGGAATGGAATCAAATCGTGTGGAATGGAAAAGAATGGAATGGAATGGAAAGGAATGGAATCAACCCGAGTGAAATGGAATGGAACGGAATGCAATGGAATGGAATTTACTGGAATGACATGGAATGGAGTGGAATGTAACTGAATCAACCTGAGTGGAAAGGATTGAAATGGAATTCAATGGAATGGAATGAAATCAACCCGAATGGAATGCAATGGAATGGAATGGAATGGAATGGAATGGAAAGGAATGGAATGGAATGGAATGGAAAAAACCCGAGTGGAAAGGAATAGAACGGAACGAAATACAATGGAATAGAATGGAATGGAATGGAATGGAATGGAATGGAATGGAATCAGCGTGTGCGGAATGGAATCGAATGCAATGGAATGGATTGCAATGGAATCACCAGGAGTGCAATGGAATGGAATGGAATGGAAAGGAATGGAATGGAATGGAAACAACACGAGTGGAATGGGATTGAATGAAATGGAATGGAATGGAAGGGAAAGGAATGGAATGGAATCAACACGAAACGAATGGAATGGAATGCAATGGAATGGAATGGAATGAAAAGGAATGCAATGCAATGGAATGGAATGAACCCGAGTGGAATGGAATGGAATAGAATGGAATGGAATGGAATGGAATGGAATGGAATGGAATGGAATGGAATCAATCGGAATGGAATCAATCGGAATGGAATGAAATGAAATGGAGTGGATTTGAATGGAATGGAAGGGAATCAGCCCGAGTGGAATGGAATGGAATGGAATGGACTGGAACCAACAGGAATGGAACGGAATGGAATGCAAAGAAACAGAATCAGCATGAATGTAATGGAATGGAATGGAATGCAATTGAACGGAACCAAAACGAGTGGAATGGAATGGAATGGAATGAAATGAAATGGAATCACCGGGAATGGAATGCAATGGAATGGAATCATCCCGAGGGGAATGGAATGCAATGGAATGCAATGGAATGGAATGGAATGAATCGAATGGAATCAACCCGAGTGGAATGGAATGGAATAGAATGGATTGGAATGCAATGGAATGGAATGGAATCAATGAGTGTGGACTGGAATGGAATGCAATGGAATGGATTGGAATGGAAACAACACAAGTGTAATGGAATGGAATGGAATGGAATGGAATGGAAAGGAATGGAATGGAATGGAAACAACACGAGTGGAAT
Organism: Pan paniscus; assembly: GCF_029289425.2. Taxonomy (NCBI): domain Eukaryota; kingdom Metazoa; phylum Chordata; class Mammalia; order Primates; family Hominidae; genus Pan; species Pan paniscus. Next base: position 36,883,048 of record NC_073270.2, read on the forward strand.
GGGATTGAATGGAATTGAATCGAATGGAATGGAAAGGAATGGAAGGAAATCAACCCGAATAGAATGGAATGGAATGCAATGGGATGGAATGGAATGAAAAGGAATGCAATGGAATGGAATGGAATCAAACCGAGTAGAAAGCAATGGAATGGAATGGAGTGGAATCAACCCGAGTGGAATGGAATAGAAAGCAATGGAAACGAATGCAATGGAATGGAATGCAAACATCCCTAGTGGAATAGAACGGAATGGAATGGAATGCACAAGAATGGAATGGAATGGAATGGAATGGAAAGGAATATAATGGAATCAACCTGAGTGGAATGAAATGGATTCGAAAGCAATGGAATGCAATGGAATCAACCTGAGTGGAATGAAAAGGAAAGAAATAGAATGGAATGCAAATGAATGGAATGGAATGGAATGCTATGGAATGGAATCAACCAGCGTGGAATGGAATGGAATGGAAAGGAATGGAATTGAAAGGAATCACCCCGAGTGAAATGGAATGGAACGGAATGGAATGGAACGGAATGGAATGGAATGGAATGGAATCAAAATGAGTGGAATGAAATGGAAAGCAATGGAATGGAATGGAATGGAATGGAATGGAATGGAATGGAATGGAATGGAAGGGAATGGAAGGAAATGGAATGGAATGCACTGGAAAGTAATGGTATCAACCCGAGTGGAATGCAATGGAAAGGAATGGAATGGAATGGAATGGAATGGAATGGAATGGAATGGAATGGAATGGAAGGGAATGGAATGAAATGGAATGGAATGCACTGGAAAGTAATGGTATCAACCCGAGTGGAATGCAATGGAAAGGAATGGAATGGAATGGAAAGGAATGGAATGGAATGGAATGGAATCAACCCGCGAGAATGGAATGGAATGGAAAGGAATGGAATAGAATGGAATGGAATTTAATGGAATGGAATGGAATCAATCCGACTGGAATGGAATGGAAAGGAGCGGAGTGGGATGGGATAGAATGGAATCAACACGGGTGGAATAAAATAGAATGCAATGGAATCGAATGGACTGGAATGGAATGGAAAGTAATCAAGTCGAGTGGAATGGAATGGAATGGAAGGGAATGGAATGGAATGGAATGGAATGCAATGGATAGGAGTGGAAAGGAAAGGATTGGAATGGAATGGAATCAACCTGAGTGGAATGGAATGGAAGGGAATGGAATGGAATGGAATGGAATGGTATGGAAACAAAGCGAGAGGAATGGAATGGAATGGAATGGAAGGGAATGCAATGGAATGGAATGGAATGGAGTGGTATCAACCCGAGTGGATTTGAATGGCATGGAGTGGAATGGAATGCAATGGAATGGAATGGAAGATAGTCAACGGGAATGGAATGACATAGAAATGAACGGAATGGAACGGAAAGAAATAAACACGAATGGTATGGAAAGGAATGGAATGGAATGGATTGGAATGGAATGGAATGGAATGGAATGCAATGGAATGGAATGGAATGGAACAAATCCGAGGGGAATGGAATGGAATGGAGTGGAATGGAATGGATTGGAATTGAATGGAATCAACCCGAATGGAATGCAGTGGAATGGAAGAGAATGGAATGGAATGGAATGGAATGAAGTGGAATGGAATGGAATCAACTCGAATGGAATGGAATGGAATGGAATTAAAAGGAATTGAATGTAATGGAATGTAATAGAATTAAATGGAATGGAATGGAGTGGAATAGCAGGGAATGGAATGGAATGGAGTGGAAGGGAATGGAATCAAATCGTGTGGAATGGAAAAGAATGGAATGGAATGGAAAGGAATGGAATCAACCCGAGTGAAATGGAATGGAACGGAATGCAATGGAATGGAATTTAATGGAATGACATGGAATGGAATGGAGTGGAATGTAACTGAATCAACCTGAGTGGAAAGGATTGAAATGGAATTCAATGGAATGGAATGAAATCAACCCGAATGGAATGCAATGGAATGGAATGGAATGGAAGGGAATGGAAAGGAATGGAATGGAATGGAATGGAAAAAACCCGAGTGGAAAGGAATAGAACGGAACGAAATACAATGGAATAGAATGGAATGGAATGGAATGGAATGGAATGGAATGGAATGGAATCAGCGTGTGCGGAATGGAATCGAATGCAATGGAATGGATTGCAATGGAATCACCAGGAGTGCAATGGAATGGAATGGAATGGAAAGGAATGGAATGGAATGGAAACAACACGAGTGGAATGGGATTGAATGAAATGGAATGGAATGGAAGGGAAAGGAATGGAATGGAATCAACACGAAACGAATGGAATGGAATGCAATGGAATGGAATGGAATGAAAAGGAATGCAATGCAATGGAATGGAATGAACCCGAGTGGAATGGAATGGAATGGAATGGAATGGAATGGAATGGAATCAATCGGAATGGAATCAATCGGAATGGAATGAAATGAAATGGAGTGGATTTGAATGGAATGGAAGGGAATCAACCCGAGTGGAATGGAATGGAATGGAATGGACTGGAACCAACAGGAATGGAACGGAATGGAATGCAAAGAAACAGAATCAGCATGAATGTAATGGAATGGAATGGAATGCAATTGAACGGAACCAAAACGAGTGGAATGGAATGGAATGGAATGGAATGAAATGGAATCACCGGGAATGGAATGCAATGGAATGGAATCATCCCGAGGGGAATGGAATGCAATGGAATGCAATGGAATGGAATGGAATGAATCGAATGGAATCAACCCGAGTGGAATGGAATGGAATAGAATGGATTGGAATGCAATGGAATGGAATGGAATCAATGAGTGTGGACTGGAATGGAATGCAATGGAATGGATTGGAATGGAAACAACACAAGTGTAATGGAATGGAATGGAATGGAATGGAAAGGAATGGAATGGAATGGAAACAACACGAGTGGAATGGGATTGAATGGAATTGAATCGAATGGAATGGAAAGGAATGGAAGGAAATCAACCCGAATAGAATGGAATGGAATGCAATGGGATGGAATGGAATGAAAAGGAATGCAATGGAATGGAATGGAATCAAACCGAGTAGAAAGCAATGGAATGGAATGGAGTGGAATCAACCCGAGTGGAATGGAATAGAAAGCAATGGAAACGAATGCAATGGAATGGAATGCAAACATCCCTAGTGGAATAGAACGGAATGGAATGGAATGGACAAGAATGGAATGGAATGGAATGGAAAGGAATATAATGGAATCAACCTGAGTGGAATGAAATGGATTCGAAAGCAATGGAATGCAATAGAATCAACCTGAGTGGAATGAAAAGGAAAGAAATAGAATGGAATGCAAACGAATGGAATGGAATGGAATGCTATGGAATGGAATCAACCAGCGTGGAATGGAATGGAATGGAAAGGAATGGAATTGAAAGGAATCACCCCGAGTGAAATGGAATGGAACGGAATGGAATGGAACGGAATGGAATGGAATGGAATGGAATCAAAATGAGTGGAATGAAATGGAAAGCAATGGAATGGAATGGAATGGAATGGAATGGCATGGAATGGAAGGGAATGGAATGAAATGGAATGGAATGCACTGGAAAGTAATGGTATCAACCCGAGTGGAATGCAATGGAAAGGAATGGAATGGAATGGAAAGGAATGGAATGGAATGGAATGGAATCAACCCGCGAGAATGGAATGGAATGGAAAGGAATGGAATAGAATGGAATGGAATTTAATGGAATGGAATGGAATCAATCCGACTGGAATGGAATGGAAAGGAGCGGAGTGGGATGGGATAGAATGGAATCAACACGGGTGGAATAAAATAGAATGGAATGGAATCGAATGGACTGGAATGGAATGGAATGGAATGGAATGCAGTAGAAAGGAATCAACCCGAATGGAATGGAATGGAATGGAATGGAATGGAATGGAATGGAATGGAATGGAATGGAATGGAATGAAATTATTCCGGGGGGAGTGGAAAGAAATGGAATGCAATGGAACAGAAAGCAATGGAATGGAGTGAAATGAACCAGAGAGGAATGCAATGGAATGGAATGGAAAGGAATGAAATGGAATGGAATGGAATCAACCCATGTGGAAGAGAATGGAATGGATTGGAATGGGATGCAATGGGATGGGATGGAATCAACCCGAGTGGAATGGAATGGAATGAAATGGAATGGAATGCAATGGAATGCAATGGAATGGAATGGAATGGAATCAACCCGAGTGGAGTGGAAAGCAATGGAATGGAATGGAATGGAATGGAATGCAAAGAAATGGAATCACGTAGATTGAAATGCAATGGAATGGAATGGAACGGAATGGAATGGTATGGACGAGAATCAATCCGAGTGGAATAGAATTGAATGGAATGGAATGCAGTGGAATGAAATGAAACCGAGTGGAAATAAAACGAATGGAATGGAATGGAATGGAATGGAATGGAAAGGAATCAAACGGAGTGGAACTAATGCAATGGAATGGAATGAAATGGAATGGAATGGAATGGAATGGAATGGAATGGAATTTAGTGGAATGCCATCAACCCGAATGGAATGGACTGGAATGGAATGGAATGGAATCAACCAGACTGGAATGCAATGGAATGGAATGGAATGGAATCAACTTGAGTGGAATGGGGTGGATGGGAATTGAAAGGAATGGAATGGAATGGAATGGAACGGAAAGCAATGGAATTAACCCAGGTGGAATGGAATGCAAAGGAATGGAAAGGAATTCAATGGAATGGAATGGAATCAACACGAGTTGAATGGAATGAAATGGAATTAAATGGAATACAATGGAATGGAATGGAATGGAATGGAATGGAATGGAATGGAATCAAACCCAATGGAATGGAATGGAATGGAATGGAATGGAATGGAATGGAATGGAATGGAACGGAAATTAATGCAATTAACCGGAGTGGGATGGAATGGAAAGGAATGGAAAGAATGGAATGGAATGGAATCAGCCAGAGTGTAACGGAATGGTACGGAATGGAATGGAATGCAATGGAATGGAATCAACGCAAGCGGAATAGAACGGAAAGGAATGGAATGGAATGGAATGGAATCAACCCGAGTGGATTGGAATGTAGAGGAATGAAATGGAATGGAATGGAATGGAATGCAATCAACCAGAGAAGAATGCAATGGAACGGAATGGAATGGAATCAACTCGAGTGGAATGGGTTTGATTGGAATTGAAAGGAATGGAATGGAATGCAATGGAATGGAATGTCATGGAATGGAATGGAATGGAATCAATGAGTGTGGACTGGAATGGAATGCAATGGAATGGATTGGAATGGAAAAAACACAAGTGTAATGGAATGGAATGGAATGGAATGGAATGGAAAGGAAAGGAATGGAACGGAATGGAAACAACACGAGTGGAATGGGATTGAATGGAACTGAATCGAATGGAATGGAAAGGAATGGAAGGAAATCAACCCGAATGGAATGGAATGGAATGCAATGGGATGGAATGGAATGAAAAGGAATGCAATGGAATGGAATGCAATCAAACCGATCAGAATGCAATGGAATGGAATGGAGTGGAATCAACCCGAGTGGAATGGAATAGAAAGCAATGGAAAGGAATGCAATGGAATGGAATGCAAACATCCCTAGTGGAATAGAACGGAATGGAATGGAATGGAATGGAAAAGAATGGAATGGAATGGAATGGAATGGAATGGAATGGAATGGAATAAACCTGAGTGCAATGAAATGGAATTGAAAGCAATGGAATGCAATGGAATCAACCTGAGTGGAATGAAATGGAAAGGAATAGAATGGAAGGCAAATGAATGGAATGGAATGGAATGCTATGGAATGGAATCAACCAGCGTGGAATGGAATGGAATGGAAAGGAATGGAATTGAAAGGAATCACCCCGAGTGAAATGGAATGGAACGGAATGGAATGGAACGGAATGGAATGGAATGGAATGGAATCAAAATGAGTGGAATGAAATGGAAAGCAATGGAATGGAATGGAATGGAATGGAATGGCATGGAATGGAAGGGAATGGAATGAAATGGAATGGAATTAACCCCAGTGAAACGAAATGGAATGGAATGCACTGGAAAGTAATGGTATCAACCCGAGTGGAATGCAATGGAAAGGAATGGAATGGAATGGAAAGGAATGGAATGGAATGGAATGAAATCAACCCGCGAGAATGGAATGGAATGGAAAGGAATGGAATAGAATGGAATGGAATTTAATGGAATGGAATGGAATCAATCCGACAGGAATGGAATGGAAAGGAGCGGAGTGGGATGGGATAGAATGGAATCAACACGGGTGGAATAAAATAGAATGGAATGGAATCGAATGGACTGGAATGGAATGGAATGGAATGGAATGCAGTAGAAAGGAATCAACCCGAATGGAATGGAATGGAATGGAATGGAATGGAATGGAATGGAATGGAATGGAATGGAATGGAATGAAATCATTCCGGGGGGAGTGGAAAGAAATGGAATGCAATGGAACAGAAAGCAATGGAATGGAGTGAAATGAACCAGAGAGGAATGCAATGGAATGGAATGGAAAGGAGTGAAATGGAATGGAATGGAATCAACCCATGCGGAAGAGAATGGAATGGATTGGAATGGGATGCAATGGGATGGGATGGAATCAACCCGAGTCGAATGGAATGGAATGAAATGGAATGGAATGCAATGGAATGCAATGGAATGGAATGGAATGGAATGGAATCAACCCGAGTGGAGTGGAAAGCAATGGAGTGGAATGGAATGCAAAGAAATGGAATCACGTAGATTGAAATGCAATGGAATGGAATGGAACGGAATGGAATGGTATGGACGAGAATCAATCCGAGTGGAATAGAATTGAATGGAATGGAATGCAGTGGAATGAAATGAAACCGAGTGGAAATAAAACGAATGGAATGGAATGGAATGGAATGGAATGGAATGGAATGGAATGGAATGGAATGGAATCAAACGGAGTGGAACTAATGCAATGGAATGGAATGGAATGGAATGGAATGGAATGGAATGGAATTTAGCGGAATGCCATCAACCCGAATGGAATGGACTGGAATGGAATGGAATGGAATCAACCAGACTGGAATGCAATGGAATGGAATGGAATGGAATCAACTTGAGTGGAATGGGGTGGATGGGAATTGAAAGGAATGGAATGGAATGGAATGGAACGGAAAGCAATGGAATTAACCCAGGTGGAATGGAATGAAAAGGAATGGAAAGGAATTCAATGGAATGGAATGGAATCAACACGAGTTGAATGGAATGAAATGGAATTAAATGGAATACAATGGAATGGAATGGAATGGAATGGAATGGAATGGAATCAAACCCAATGGAATGGAATGGAATGGAATGGAATGGAATGGAATGGAATGGAATGGAATGGAATCAAACCCAATGGAATGGAATGGAATGGAATGGAATGGAATGGAATGGAATGGAATGGAATGGAACGGAAATTAATGCAATTAACCGGAGTGGGATGGAATGGAAAGGAATGGAAAGAATGGAATGGAATGGAATCAGCCACAGTGTAACGGAATGGTACGGAATGGAATGGAATGCAATGGAATGGAATCAACGCAAGCGGAATAGAACGGAAAGGAATAGAATGGAATGGAATGGAATCAACCCGAGTGGATTGGAATGTAGAGGAATGAAATGGAATGGAATGGAATGGAATGCAATCAACCAGAGAAGAATGCAATGGAACGGAATGGAATGGAATCAACTCGAGTGGAATGGGTTTGATTGGAATTGAAAGGAATGGAATGGAATGCAATGGAATGGAATGCCATGGAATGGAATGGAATGGAATCAATGAGTGTGGACTGGAATGGAATGCAATGGAATGGATTGGAATGGAAAAAACACAAGTGTAATGGAATGGAATGGAATGGAATGGAATGGAAAGGAAAGGAATGGAACGGAATGGAAACAACACGAGTGGAATGGGATTGAATGGAACTGAATCGAATGGAATGGAAAGGAATGGAAGGAAATCAACCCGAATGGAATGGAATGGAATGCAATGGGATGGGATGGAATGAAAAGGAATGCAATGGAATGGAATGCAATCAAACCGAGCAGAATGCAATGGAATGGAATGGAGTGGAATCAACCCGAGTGGAATGGAATAGAAAGCAATGGAAAGGAATGCAATGGAATGGAATGCAAACATCCCTAGTGGAATAGAACGGAATGGAATGGAATGGAATGGAAAAGAATGGAATGGAATGAAATGGAATGGAATGGAATGGAATGGAATGGAATAAACCTGAGTGGAATGAAATGGATTCGAAAGCAATGGAATGCAATGGAATCAACCTGAGTGGAATGAAATGGAAAGGAATAGAATGGAATGCAAATGAATGGAATGGAATGGAATGCTATGGAATGGAATCAACCAGCGTGGAATGGAATGGAATGGAAAGGAATGGAATTGAAAGGAATCACCCCGAGTGAAATGGAATGGAACGGAATGGAATGGAATGGAATGGAATGGAATGGAATGGAATCAACACGAGTGGAATGAAATGGAAAGCAATGGAATGGAATGGAATGGAATGGAATGGCATGGAATGGAAGGGAATGGAATGAAATGGAATGGAATTAACCACAGTGAAACGAAATGGAATGGAATGCACTGGAAAGTAATGGTATCAACCCGAGTGGAATGCAATGGAAAGGAATGGAATGGAATGGAAAGGAATGGAATGGAATGGAATGAAATCAACCCGCGAGAATGGAATGGAATGGAAAGGAATGGAATAGAATGGAATGGAATTTAATGGAATGGAATGGAATCAATCCGACTGGAATGGAATGGAAAGGAGCGGAGTGGGATGGGATAGAATGGAATCAACACGGGTGGAATAAAATAGAATGGAATGGAATCGAATGGACTGGAATGGAATGGAATGGAAGGGAATGCAGTAGAAAGGAATCAACCCGAATGGAATGGAATGGAATGGAATGGAATGGAATGGAATGGAATGGAATGGAATGGAATGGAATGGAATGGAATGAAATCATTCCGGGGGGAGTGGAAAGAAATGGAATGCAATGGAACAGAAAGCAATGGAATGGAGTGAAATGAACCAGAGAGGAATGCAATGGAATGGAATGGAAAGGAGTGAAATGGAATGGAATGGAATCAACCCATGCGGAAGAGAATGGAATGGATTGGAATGGGATGCAATGGGATGGGATGGAATCAACCCGAGTCGAATGGAATGGAATGAAATGGAATGGAATGCAATGGAATGCAATGGAATGGAATGGAATGGAATGGAATCAACCCGAGTGGAGTGGAAAGCAATGGAATGGAATGGAATGCAAAGAAATGGAATCACGTAGATTGAAATGCAATGGAATGGGATGGAACGGAATGGAATGGTATGGACGAGAATCAATCCGAGTGGAATAGAATTGAATGGAATGGAATGCAGTGGAATGAAATGAAACCGAGTGGAAATAAAACGAATGGAATGGAATGGAATGGAATGGAATGGAATGGAATGGAATGGAATGGAATGGAATCAAACGGAGTGGAACTAATGCAATGGAATGGAATGGAATGGAATGGAATTTAGCGGAATGCCATCAACCCGAATGGAATGGACTGGAATGGAATGGAATGGAATCAACCAGACTGGAATGCAATGGAATGGAATGGAATGGAATCAACTTGAGTGGAATGGGGTGGATGGGAATTGAAAGGAATGGAATGGAATGGAATGGAACGGAAAGCAATGGAATTAACCCAGGTGGAATGGAATGCAAAGGAATGGAAAGGAATTCAATGGAATGGAATGGAATCAACACGAGTTGAATGGAATGAAATGGAATTAAATGCAATACAATGGAATGGAATGGAATGGAATGGAATGGAATGGAATGGAATGGAATCAAACCCAATGGAATGGAATGGAATGGAATGGAATGGAATGGAATGGAATGGAACGGAAATTAATGCAATTAACCGGAGTGGGATGGAATGGAAAGGAATGGAAAGAATGGAATGGAATGGAATCAGCCACAGTGTAACGGAATGGTACGGAATGGAATGGAATGCAATGGAATGGAATCAACGCAAGCGGAATAGAACGGAAAGGAATAGAATGGAATGGAATGGAATCAACCCGAGTGGATTGGAATGTAGAGGAATGAAATGGAATGGAATGGAATGGAATGCAATCAACCAGAGAAGAATGCAATGGAACGGAATGGAATGGAATCAACTCGAGTGGAATGGGTTTGATTGGAATTGAAAGGAATGGAATGGAATGCAATGGAATGGAATGCCATGGAATGGAATGGAATGGAATCAATGAGTGTGGACTGGAATGGAATGCAATGGAATGGATTGGAATGGAAAAAACACAAGTGTAATGGAATGGAATGGAATGGAATGGAAAGGAAAGGAATGGAACGGAATGGAAACAACACGAGTGGAATGGGATTGAATGGAACTGAATCGAATGGAATGGAAAGGAATGGAAGGAAATCAACCCGAATGGAATGGAATGGAATGCAATGGGATGGGATGGAATGAAAAGGAATGCAATGGAATGGAATGCAATCAAACCGAGCAGAATGCAATGGAATGGAATGGAGTGGAATCAACCCGAGTGGAATGGAATAGAAAGCAATGGAAAGGAATGCAATGGAATGGAATGCAAACATCCCTAGTGGAATAGAACGGAATGGAATGGAATGGAATGGAAAAGAATGGAATGGAATGAAATGGAATGGAATGGAATGGAATGGAATGGAATAAACCTGAGTGGAATGAAATGGATTCGAAAGCAATGGAATGCAATGGAATCAACCTGAGTGGAATGAAATGGAAAGGAATAGAATGGAATGCAAATGAATGGAATGGAATGGAATGCTATGGAATGGAATCAACCAGCGTGGAATGGAATGGAATGGAAAGGAATGGAATTGAAAGGAATCACCCCGAGTGAAATGGAATGGAACGGAATGGAATGGAATGGAATGGAATGGAATCAACACGAGTGGAATGAAATGGAAAGCAATGGAATGGAATGGAATGGAATGGAATGGCATGGAATGGAAGGGAATGGAATGAAATGGAATGGAATTAACCCCAGTGAAACGAAATGGAATGGAATGCAATGGAAAGTAATGGTATCAATCCGAGTGGAATGCAATGGAATGGAATGCAAAGGAATGGAATGGAATGGAATGAAATCAACCCGCGTGGAATGGAATGGAATGGAAAGGAATGGAATAGAATGGAATTGAATTTAATGGAATGGAATGGAATCAATCCGACTGGAATGGAATGGAATGGAGCGGGGTGGAATGGGACTGAATGGAATCAACTCGGGTGGAATAAAATAGAATGGAATGGAATCGAATGGACTGGAATGGAATGGAATGGAATGGAATGGAATGGAATGGAATGAAATGGAATTCAGTGGAATGGAATCAACCCGAATGAAATGGAATGGAATGGAATGGAATGGAATGGAATGGAATGGAATGGAATGGAATGAAATCAATCTGAGGGGAGTGGAAAGAAATGGAATGCAATGGAATGGAAAGCAATGGAATGGAGTGAAATGAACCAGAGTGGAATGCAATGAAATGGAATGGAAAGGAATGAAATGGAATGGAATGGAAACAACCCATGTGGAATAGAATGGAATGGATTGGAATGGGATGCAATGGAATGGGATGGAATCAACCCGAGTGGAATGGAATGGAATGAAAAGGAATGGAATGCAATGGAATGCAATGGAATGGAATAGAATGGAATCAACCCGAGTGGAGTGGAAAGCAATGGAATGGAATGGAATGGAATGGAATGCAAAGAAAGGGGAATCACCTAGATTGAAATGCAATGGAATGCAATGGAACGGAATGGAATGGTATGGACGAGAATCAATCCGAGTGGAATAGAATTGAATGGAATGGAATGCAGTGGAATGAAATGAAGCCGAGTGGAAATAAAACGAATGGAATGGAATGGAATGAAATGGAATGGAATGGAATGGAATCAAACGGAGTGGAACTAATGCAATGGAATGGAATGAAATGGAATGGAAAGGAATGGAATGGAATGGAATGGAATGGAATTTAGCGGAATGCAATCAACCCGAATGGAATGGACAGGAATGGAATGGAATGGAATGGAATGGAAATGAATGGAAGCAACCCGAATGGAATGGAATGGAATGGAATGAACTGGAATGGATTCAAACCGATTGGAATGGAATGGAATGGAATGGAATGGAATGGAATGGAATGGAATGGAATGGAATCAACGCTAGTGGAATGGAATACAATGGAATGGAATGGAATGCAATCAACCAGAGTGGAAAGGAATGGAATGGAATGGAATGGAATGGAACGGAATGGAATGGAATGCAGTGAACACGAGTGGAATAGAATGGAAAGGAATGGAAAGGAATGGAATGGAAAGTAATCAAGTCGAGTGGAATGGAATGGAAAAGAATGGAAAGGAATGGAATGGAAAGTAATCAAGTCGAGTGGAATGGAATGGAATGGAAGGGAATGGAATGGAATGGAATGGAATGCAATGGATAGGAGTGGAAAGGAAAGGATTGGAATGGAATGGAATCAACCTGAGTGGAATGGAATGGAAGGGAATGGAATGGAATGGAATGGAATGGTATGGAAACAAAGCGAGAGGAATGGAATGGAATGGAATGGAAGGGAATGCAATGGAATGGAATGGAATGGAGTGGTATCAACCCGAGTGGATTTGAATGGCATGGAGTGGAATGGAATGCAATGGAATGGAATGGAAGATAGTCAACGGGAATGGAATGACATAGAAATGAACGGAATGGAACGGAAAGAAATAAACACGAATGGTATGGAAAGGAATGGAATGGAATGGATTGGAATGGAATGGAATGCAATGGAATGGAATGGAACAAATCCGAGGGGAATGGAATGGAATGGACTGGAATGGAATGGAATGGAATTGAATGGAATCAACCCGAATGGAATGCAGTGGAATGGAAGAGAATGGAATGGAATGAAGTGGAATGGAATGGAATCAACTCGAATGGAATGGAATGGAATGGAATTAAAAGGAATTGAATGTAATGGAATGTAATAGAATTAAATGGAATGGAATGGAGTGGAATAGCAGGGAATGGAATGGAATGGAGTGGAAGGGAATGGAATCAAATCGTGTGGAATGGAAAAGAATGGAATGGAATGGAAAGGAATGGAATCAACCCGAGTGAAATGGAATGGAACGGAATTCAATGGAATGGAATTTAATGGAATGACATGGAATGGAATGGAGTGGAATGGAACTGAATCAACCTGAGTGGAAAGGATTGAAATGGAATTCAATGGAATGGAATGAAATCAACCCGAATGGAATGCAATGGAATGGAATGGAATGGAATGGAATGGAATGGAAAGGAATGGAATGGAATGGAATGGAAAAAACCCGAGTGGAAAGGAATAGAACGGAACGAAATACAATGGAATAGAATGGAATGGAATGGAATGGAATGGAATCAGCGTGTGCGGAATGGAATCGAATGCAATGGAATGGATTGCAATGGAATCACCAGGAGTGCAATGGAATGGAATGGAATGGAAAGGAATGGAATGGAATGGAAACAACACGAGTGGAATGGGATTGAATGAAATGGAATGGAATGGAAGGGAAAGGAATGGAATGGAATCAACACGAAACGAATGGAATGGAATGCAATGGAATGGAATGGAATGAAAAGGAATGCAATGCAATGGAATGGAATGAACCCGAGTGGAATGGAATGGAATGGAATGGAATGGAATGGAATGGAATCAATCGGAATGGAATCAATCGGAATGGAATGAAATGAAACGGAGTGGATTTGAATGGAATGGAAGGGAATCAACCCGAGTGGAATGGAATGGAATGGAATGGACTGGAACCAACAGGAATGGAATGGAATGGAATGCAAAGAAACAGAATCAGCATGAATGTAATGGAATGGAATGGAATGCAATTGAACGGAACCAAAACGAGTGGAATGGAATGGAATGGAATGGAATGAAATGGAATCACCGGGAATGGAATGCAATGGAATGGAATCATCCCGAGGGGAATGGAATGCAATGGAATGCAATGGAATGGAATGGAATGAATCGAATGGAATCAACCCGAGTGGAATGGAATGGAATAGAATGGATTGGAATGCAATGGAATGGAATGGAATCAATGAGTGTGGACTGGAATGGAATGCAATGGAATGGATTGGAATGGAAACAACACAAGTGTAATGGAATGGAATGGAAAGGAATGGAATGGAATGGAAACAACACGAGTGGAATGGGATTGAATGGAATTGAATCGAATGGAATGGAAAGGAATGGAAGGAAATCAACCCGAATAGAATGGAATGGAATGCAATGCGATGGAATGGAATGAAAAGGAATGCAATGGAATGGAATGGAATCAAACCGAGTAGAAAGCAATGGAATGGAATGGAGTGGAATCAACCCGAGTGGAATGGAATAGAAAGCAATGGAAACGAATGCAATGGAATGGAATGCAAACATCCCTAGTGGAATAGAACGGAATGGAATGGAATGGACAAGAATGGAATGGAATGGAATGGAAAGGAATATAATGGAATCAACCTGAGTGGAATGAAATGGATTCGAAAGCAATGGAATGCAATGGAATCAACCTGAGTGGAATGAAAAGGAAAGAAATAGAATGGAATGCAAACGAATGGAATGGAATGGAATGCTATGGAATGGAATCAACCAGCGTGGAATGGAATGGAATGGAAAGGAATGGAATTGAAAGGAATCACCCCGAGTGAAATGGAATGGAACGGAATGGAATGGAACGGAATGGAATGGAATGGAATGGAATCAAAATGAGTGGAATGAAATGGAAAGCAATGGAATGGAATGGAATGGAATGGAATGGCATGGAATGGAAGGGAATGGAATGAAATGGAATGGAATTAACCCCAGTGAAACGAAATGGAATGGAATGCAATGGAATGTAATGGTATTAACCCGAGTGGAATGCAATGGAAAGGAATGGAATGGAATGGAAAGGAATGGAATGGAATGGAATGGAATCAACCCGCGAGAATGCAATGGAATGGAAAGGAATGGAATAGAATGGAATGGAATTTAATGGAATGGAATGGAATCAATCCGACTGGAATGGAATGGAAAGGAGCGGAGTGGGATGGGATAGAATGGAATCAACACGGGTGGAATAAAATAGAATGGAATGGAATCGAATGGACTGGAATGGAATGGAATGGAATGGAATGCAGTAGAAAGGAATCAACCCGAATGGAATGGAATGGAATGGAATGGAATGGAATGGAATGGAATGGAATGGAATGGAATGGAATGGAATGAAATCATTCCGGGGGGAGTGGAAAGAAATGGAATGCAATGGAACAGAAAGCAATGGAATGGAGTGAAATGAACCAGAGAGGAATGCAATGGAATGGAATGGAAAGGAGTGAAATGGAATGGAATGGAATCAACCCATGTGGAAGAGAATGGAATGGATTGGAATGGGATGCAATGGGATGGGATGGAATCAACCCGAGTGGAATGGAATGGAATGAAATGGAATGGAATGCAATGGAATGCAATGGAATGGAATGGAATGGAAAGAAATGGAAAAAAACCGAGTGGAGTGGAAAGCAATGGAATGGAATGGAATGGAATGGAATGCAAAGAAATGGAATCACGTAGATTGAAATGCAATGGAATGGAATGGAACGGAATGGAATGGTATGGACGAGAATCAATCCGAGTGGAATAGAATTGAATGGAATTGAATGCAGTGGAATGAAATGAAACCGAGTGGAAATAAAACGAATGGAATGGAATGGAATGGAATGGAATGGAATGGAATGGAATGGAATGGAATGGAATCAAACGGAGTGGAACTAATGCAATGGAATGGAATGAAACGGAGTGGAACTAATGGAATGGAATGGAATGGAATGGAATGGAATTTAGCGGAATGCCATCAACCCGAATGGAATGGACTGGAATGGAATGGAATGGAATCAACCAGACTGGAATGCAATGGAATGGAATGGAATGGAATCAACTTGAGTGGAATGGGGTGGATGGGAATTGAAAGGAATGGAATGGAATGGAATGGAACGGAAAGCAATGGAATTAACCCAGGTGGAATGGAATGCAAAGGAATGGAAAGGAATTCAATGGAATGGAATGGAATCAACACGAGTTGAATGGAATGAAATGGAATTAAATGGAATACAATGGAATGGAATGGAATGGAATGGAATGGAATGGAATGGAATGGAATCAAACCCAATGGAATGGAATGGAATAGAATGGAATGGAATGGAACGGAAATTAATGCAATTAACCGGAGTGGGATGGAATGGAAAGGAATGGAAAGAATGGAATGGAATGGAATCAGCCAGAGTGTAACGGAATTGTACGGAATGGAATGGAATGCAATGAAATGGAATCAACGCAAGCGGAATAGAACGGAAAGGAATGGAATGGAATGGAATGGAATGGAATGGATTGGAATCAACCCGAGTGGATTGGAATGTAGAGGAATGAAATGGAATGGAATGGAATGGAATGCAATCAACCAGAGAAGAATGCAATGGAACGGAATGGAATGGAATCAAATCGAGTGGAATGGGTTTGATTGGAATTGAAAGGAATGGAATGGAATGCAATGGAATGGAATGTCATGGAATGGAATGGAATGGAATCAATGAGTGTGGACTGGAATGGAATGCAATGGAATGGATTGGAATGGAAAAAACACAAGTGTAATGGAATGGAATGGAATGGAATGGAAAGGAAAGGAATGGAACGGAATGGAAACAACACGAGTGGAATGGGATTGAATGGAACTGAATCGAATGGAATGGAAAGGAATGGAAGGAAATCAACCAGAATGGAATGGAATGGAATGCAATGGGATGGAATGGAATGAAAAGGAATGCAATGGAAGGGAATGCAATCAAACCGAGCAGAATGCAATGGAATGGAATGGAGTGGAATCAACCCGAGTGGAATGGAATAGAAAGCAATGGAAAGGAATGCAATGGAATGGAATGCAAACATCCCTAGTGGAATAGAACGGAATGGAATGGAATGGAATGGAAAAGAATGGAATGGAATGGAATGGAATGGAATGGAATGGAATGGAATGGAATGGAATAAACCTGAGTGGAATGAAATGGATTCGAAAGCAATGGAATGCAATGGAATCAACCTGAGTGGAATGAAATGGAAAGGAATAGAATGGAATGCAAATGAATGGAATGGAATGGAATGCTATGGAATGGAATCAACCAGCGTGGAATGGAATGGAATGGAAAGGAATGGAATTGAAAGGAATCACCCCGAGTGAAATGGAATGGAACGGAATGGAATGGAATGGAATGGAATCAACACGAGTGGAATGAAATGGAAAGCAATGGAATGGAATGGAATGGAATGGAATGGCATGGAATGGAAGGGAATGGAATGAAATGGAATGAAATTAACCCCAGTGAAACGAAATGGAATGGAATGCAATGGAAAGTAATGGTATCAACCCGAGTGGAATGCAATGGAATGGAATGCAAAGGAATGGAATGGAATGGAATGGAATCAACCCGCGTGGAATGGAATGGAATGGAATGGAAAGGAATGGAATAGAATGGAATGGAATTTAATGGAATGGAATGGAATCAATCTGACTGGAATCGAATGGAATGGAGCGGGGTGTAATGGGACTGAATGGAATCAACTCGGGTGGAATAAAATTGAATGGAATGGAATCGAATGGACTGGAATGGAATGGAATGGAATGGAATGGAATGGAATGGAATGGAATGGAATGAAATGGAATTCAGTGGAATGGCATCAACCCGAATGAAATGGAATGGAATGGAATGGAATGGAATGGAATGGAATGGAATGGAATGGAATGAAATCAATCTGAGGGGAGTGGAAAGAAATGGAATGCAATGGAATGAAAGCAATGGAATGGAGTGAAATGAACCAGAGGGGAATGCAATGGAATGGAATGGAAAGGAATGAAATGGAATGGAATGGAATCAACCCATGTGGAATAGAATGGAATGGATTGGAATGGGATGCAATGGCATGGGATGGAATCAACCCGAGGGGAATGGAATGGAATGAAATGGAATGGAATGCAATGGAATGCAATGGAATGGAATGGAATGGAATCAACCCGAGTGGAGTGGAAAGGAATGGAATGGAATGGAATGGAATGGAATGCAAAGAAAGGGGAATCACCTAGATTGAAATGCAATGGAATGGAATGGAACGGAATGGAATGGTATGGACGAGAATCAATCCGAGTGGAATAGAATAGAATGGAATGGAATGCAGTGGAATGAAATGAAACCGAATGGAAATAAAACGAATGGAATGGAATGGAATGAAATGGAATGGAATGGAATGGAATCAAACGGAGTGGAACTAATGCAATGGAATGGAATGAAATGGAATGGAAAGGAATGGAATGGAATGGAATGGAATGGAATGGAATTTAGCGGAATGCAATCAACCCGAATGGAATGGACAGGAATGGAATGGAATGGAATGGAATGGAATCAACCAGAGTGGAATGCAATGGAATGGAAAGGAATGGAATCAACTTGAGTGGAATGGGGTGGATTGGAATTGAAAGGAATGGAATGGAATAAAATGGAACGGAAAGCAATGGAATTAACCCGGCTGAAATGGAATGCAAAGGAATGGAAAGGAATTGAATGGAATGGAATGGAATCAAGACGAGTAGAATGGAATGCAATGGAATTAAATGGAATACAACGGAATGGAATGGAATGGAATGGAATGGAATAAAACCCAATGGAATGGAATGGAATGGAATGGAAAGGAACGGAAATTAATGCAATTAACCGGAGTGGGATGGAATGGAAAGAATGGAATGGAATGGAATCAGCCAGAGTGTAATGGAATGGAACGGAATGGAATGCAATGGAATGGAATCAACGCAAGCGGAATAGAACGGAAAGGAATGGAATGGAATTGGATGGAATGGAATGGAATCAACCTGAGTGGATTGGAATGTAGAGGAATGAAATGGAATGGAATGGAATGGAATGGAATGCAATCAACCAGAGAAGAATGCAATGGAACGGAATGGAATGGAATCAACTCGAGTGCAATGGGTTTGATTGGAATTGAAAGGAATGGAATGGAATGGAATGGAATGGAATGGAATGGAATGGAATGAAATGGAATCAACTCGAGAGGAAAGGAATGGAATGGAATGGAATGGAATGGAATGCAATGGAATGCAATGGAATGGAATCACGATGAGTGGAATGGAATGGAGTGCAAAGGAATGGATTGGAAAGGAATCAAATTGCGTGGAATGGAGTGGAATGCAATGGAATGGAATGGAATGGAATGGAATGGAATCAACATGAATGAAATGGAATGGAACGGAATGGAATGGACTGGAATGGAATGGAATAAATGCGAGTGGAATGAAATGGAATGGACGGCAATGGAATGGAATGGAATGCAATGGAATGGAATGGAATGCAATGGAATGGAATGGAATGGTATACAATGGAATGCAATGGAATGGAATGGAGAGGAATCAACCCGAGTGGAATGAAATGGAATGGAATGCAATGGAATGGAATGGAATAACCCCGAGTGAAATGGAATGGAACGGAATGGAATGGAATGGAAAGCAATGGAATGCAATGGAATCACCACGAGTGAAATGGAATGGAATGCAATTGAATGGAATGGAACAGTATGGAATGGAATCAACCCGAGTGGAATGAAATGGAATGGAATGTAATGGAATAGAATGAAATAAACCATACTGGAATGGAATGGAATGGAAATGAATGGAATGGAATAGAATGGAATCCACTCGAGTGTAATGGAATGGAATGGAATGGAACGGAATGGAATGGAATGAAATGGAGTGGATTCAACCGGATTGGAAGGGAGTGGAATGGAAATGATTGTAATGGAATGGAATGGAATAAAACCGTATGGAACGGAATGGAATGGAATGGAATGGAATGGAATGGAATGGAATCAACGCTGGTGGAATGGAATGGAATGAAATGGACTGGAATGCAATCAACCAGACTGGAATGGAATGGAACGGAACGGAATGAAAGCGACTGGAATGGAATGGAAAGGAATGGAATGGAATGGAATGGAATGGAATGGAAACGACTCAAGTCGAGGGGAATGGAATGGAATGGAATGGAATGGAATGGAATGGAATGGAATGGAATGGAATGGAGTGGAATGCAATAGATTCGAATGGAACAGAATCAATCTCAGTGGAATGGAATGGAATGGAATGGAATGGAAACAACGAGAGTGGAATGGAATGGAATGGAATGGAATGGAGTACTATCAACCCGATTGGATTGGAATGGAATGGAATGGAATGGAATGCAGTGGAATGGAATGGATGAGAGTCAACAGGAGCGGAATGAGATGGAATGGGATGGAATGGAACGGAATGGAATAAACACGAATGGTATGGAATGGAATGGAATGGAATGGAATGCAATGGAATGGAATGCAATGGAATGGAATGGAATGGAACAAATCCGAGGGGAATGGAATGGAAGGGAATGGAGTGGAATGGAATGGAGTGGAATTGAATAGAATCAACCCGAATGGAATGCAATGGAATGGAATAGAATGTAAAAGAATGGAATGGAATGTCATGGAATGGAATGGAATGGAATCAATGAGTGTGGACTGGAATGGAATGCAATGGAATGGATTGGAATGGAAAAGACACAAGTGTAATGGAATGGAATGGAATGGAATGGAAAGGAAAGGAATGGAACGGAATGGAAACAACACGAGTGGAATGGGATTGAATGGAACTGAATCGAATGGAATGGAAAGGAATGGAAGGAAATCAACCCGAATGGAATGGAATGGAATGCAATGGGATGGAATGGAATGAAAAGGAATGCAATGGAATGGAATGCAATCAAACCAAGCAGAATGCAATGGAATGGAATGGAGTGGAATCAACCCGAGTGGAATGGAATAGAAAGCAATGGAAAGGAATGCAATGGAATGGAATGCAAACATCCCTAGTGGAATAGAACGGAATGGAATGGAATGGAATGGAAAAGAATGGAATGGAATGGAATGGAATGGAATGGAATGGAATAAACCTGAGTGGAATGAAATGGATTCGAAAGCAATGGAATGCAATGGAATCAACCTGAGTGGAATGAAATGGAAAGGAATAGAATGGAATGCAAATGAATGGAATGGAATGCAATGCTATGGAATGGAATCAACCAGCGTGGAATGGAATGGAATGGAAAGGAATGGAATTGAAAGGAATCACCCCGAGTGAAATGGAATGGAATGGAATGGAATGGAATGGAATGGAATGGAATGGAATGGAATCAACACGAGTGGAATGAAATGGAAAGCAATGGAATGGAATGGAATGGCATGGAATGGAAGGGAATGGAATGAAATGGAATGGAATTAACCCCAGTGAAACGAAATGGAATGGAATGCAATGGAAAGTAATGGTATCAACACGAGTGGAATGCAATGGAATGGAATGGAATGGAATGGAATCAACCCACGTGGAATGGAATGGAATGGAAAGGAATGGAATAGAATGGAATGGAATTTAATGGAATGGAATGGAATCAATCCGACTGGAATGGAATGGAATGGAGCGGGGTGGAATGGGACTGAATGGAATCAACTCGGGTGGAATAAAATAGAATGGAATGGAATCGAATGGAATGGAATGGAATGGAATGGAATGGAATGGAATGGAATGGAATGGAATGGAATGGAATGAAATGGAATTCAGTGGAATGGAATCAACCCGAATGAAATGGAATGGAATGGAATGGAATGGAATGAAATCAATCTGAGGGGAGTGGAAAGAAATAGAATGCAATGGAACGGAAAGCAATGGAATGGAGTGAAATGAACCAGAGTGGAATGCAATGGAATGGAATGGAAAGGAATGAAATGGAATGGAATGGAATCAACCCATGTGGAATAGAATGGAATGGATTGGAATGGGATGCAATGGGATGGGATGGAATCAACCCGAGTGGAATGGAATGGAATGAAATGGAATGGAATGCAATGGAATGCAATGGAATGGAATGGAATGGAATCAACCCGAGTGGAGTGGAAAGGAATGGAATGGAATGGAATGGAATGGAATGGAATGGAATGGAATGGAATGCAAAGAAAGGGGAATCACCTAGATTGAAATGCAATGAAATGGAATGGAACGGAATGGAATGGTATGGACGAGAATCAATCCGAGTGGAATAGAATTGAATGGAATGGAATGCAGTGGAATGAAATGAAACCGAGTGGAAATAAAACGAATGGAATGGAATGGAATGGAATGGAATGGAATGGAATGGAATGGAATCAAACGGAGTGGAACTAATGCAATGGAATGGAATGAAATTGAATGGAAAGGAATGGAATGGAATGGAATGGAATGGAATGGAATGGAATTTAGCGAAATGCAATCAACCCGAATGGAATGGACAGGAATGGAATGGAATGGAATGGAATGGAATGGAATGGAAACAACCAGAGTGGAATGCAAAGAATGGAAAGGAATGGAATCAACTTGAGTGGAATGGGGTGGATTGGAATTGAAAGGAATGGAATGGAATAGAATGGAACGGAAAGCAATGGAATTAACCCGGCTGGAATGGAATGCAAAGGAATGGAAAGGAATTGAATGGAATGGAATGGAATCAAGACGAGTAGAATGGAATGCAATGGAATTAAATGGAATACAACGGAATGGAATGGAATGGAATGGAATGGAATGGAATGGAATGGAATGGAATGGAATGGAATGGAATGGAATGGAATAAAACCCAATGGAATGGAATGGAATGGAATGGAATGGAACGGAAATTAATGCAATTAACCGGAGTGGGATGGAATGGAAAGAATGGAATGGAATGGAATCAGCCAGAGTGTAATGGAATGGAACGGAATGGAATGCAATGGAATGGAATCAACGCAAGCGGAATAGAACGGAAAGGAATGGAATGGAATTGGATGGAATGGAATGGAATCAACCTGAGTGGATTGGAATGTAGAGGAATGAAATGGAATGGAATGGAATGGAATGGAATGCAATCAACCAGAGAAGAATGCAATTGAACGGAATGGAATGGAATCAACTCGAGTGCAATGGGTTTGATTGGAATTGAAAGTAATGGAATGGAATGGAATGGAATCAACTCGAGAGGAAAGGAATGGAATGGAATGGAATGGAATGGAATGGAATGGAATGCAATGGAATGCAATGGAATGCAATGGAATGGAATCACGATGAGTGGAATGGAATGGAGTGCAAAGGAATGGATTGGAAAGGAATCAAATTGCGTGGAATGGAGTGGAATGGAATGGAATGGAATGGAATGGAATGGAATCAACTTGAATGAAATGGAATGGAACGGAATGGAATGGACTGGAATGGAATGGAATAAATGCGAGTGGAATGAAATGGAATGGACGGCAATGGAATGGAATGGAATGCAATGGAATGGAATGGAATGCAATGGAATGGAATGGAATGCAATGGAATGGAATGGAATGGTATGCAATGGAATGCAATGGAATGGAATGGAGAGGAATCAACCCGAGTGGAATGAAATGGAATGGAATGCAATGGAATGGAATGGAATAACCCCGAGTGAAATGGAATGGAACGGAATGGAATGGAATGGAACGGAATGGAATGGAAAGCAGTGGAATGCATTGGAATCACCACGAGTGAAATGGAATGGAATGCAATTGAATGGAATGGAACAGTATGGAATGGAATCAACCCGAGTGGAATGAAATGGAATGGAATGGAATAGAATGAAGTAAACCATACTGGAATGGAATGGAATGGAAATGAATGGAATGGAATAGAACGGAATCCACACGAGTGTAATGGAATGGAATGGAATGGAATGGAATGGAATGAAATGGAGTGGATTCAACCGGATTGGAAGGGAGTGGAATGGAAATGATTGTAAAGGAATGGAATGGAATGGAATGGAATGGAATGGAATGGAATGGAATAAAACCGTGTGGAATGGAATGGAATGGAATGGAATGGAATGGAATGGAATCAACGCTGGTGGAATGGAATGGAATGAAATGGACTGGAATGCAATCAACCCGACTGGAATGGAATGCAACGGAATGGAATGAAAGCGACTGGAATGGAATGGAAAGGAATGGAACGGAACGGAATGGAATGGAATGGAATGGAATGGAATGGAATGGAATGGAAACGACTCAAGTCGAGGGGAATGGAATGGAATGGAATGGAATGGAATGGAATGGAATGGAGTGGAATGCAATAGATTCGAATGGAACAGAATCAATCTCAGTGGAATGGAATGGAATGGAATGGAATGGAATGGAAACAACGAGAGTGGAATGGAATGGAATGGAATGGAATGGAATGGAATGGAATGGAGTAGTATCAACCCGAGTGGATTGGAATGGAATGGAATGGAATGGAATGCAGTGGAATGGAATGGATGAGAGTCAACAGGAGTGGAATGAGATGGAATGGGATGGAATGGAATGGAATGGAATAAACACGAATGGTATGGAATGGAATGGAATGGAATGGAATGGAATGGAATGGACGGGAATGGAATGGAATGGAATGGAATGCAATGGAATGGAACAGATCCGAGGGGAATGGAATGGAAGGGAATGGAGTGGAATGGAATGGAGTGGAATTGAATAGAATCAACCCGAATGGAATGCAATGGAATGGAATAGAATGTAAAAGAATGGAATGGAATGGATTGGAATGGAATGGAATGGAGTGGAATCAACCCGAGTGGAATGGAATGCAATTGAAATAAATGGAATGGAATGGAATGGAATGCAATGGATTCGAATGGATTGGGATGGAATGGAATGGAATAAACTGGACTGGAATGGAGTGGGACAGGATGGAATGTAATCAACTCGAGTGGAATAGAACGGAATGCAGTAGAATCAACCCGAGAGGAATGGAATGGAATAGAATGGAATTCAATGGAATGGAATCAACACGAATGGAATGGAATGCAATTGATTGGAATGGAGTGGCATGGAATCAATCAGAGTGGTATGGAATGGAATGGAATGGAGTGGAATGGAATGGAATGGAGTGGAATGGAATGGAATGGAATTGAATGGAATTTAATGGAATGGAATCCACCTGAGTGGAATGGAATGGAACCGAATGGAAAGGAATTGAATGGATTGTAATGGCAAGGAATGGAATGGAAACAACCCGATAGGAATGGTATGGAACGGAATGGAATGGAAACAACCCAATAGGAATGGTATGGAAAGAAATGGAATGGAGTGGAATGGAATGGAATGGAATGGAATGGAATGGAATGGAATGGAATGGAATGGAAGGGAATGGAATGGAATGGAATGGAAGGGAAGGGAATCACCCCGAGTGTAATGGACAGGAATGGAATGGAATGGAATAGAATGGAATGGAATGGAATGGTATTTAATGTAATCAACCCGAGTTAAATGGAATGGAACAGAAACGGAATTGAAAGGAAAGGAATGTAATGGAATGGAATCAACCCGAGTGGAATGCAATGGAATGGAATCGAATGGAATGGAATGGAAAGGAATTGAAGGGAAGGGAATGGCATCAACCCACGTGGAATGGAATGGAATGGAATGGAATGGAATGGAGTGAAATGGAAAGGAATGGAATGGAATGGAATGGAATGGCATCAACCCGAGTTGAATTCAATGGAATGGATTGGAATGGAATGGGAGAGAATGGAATCAACCGGAGTGGAATGGAATGGAATGGAATGGAATGGAATGGAAAGGAATGGAATGGAACGGAATGGAATGGAATCAACCCGAATGGAATGCAATGGAATGCAATGGAATGGAATGGTGTGGAATCAACACGAGTGGAATGGAATGGAGTGGAATGGAATGGAATGGAATGCAATGAAATCGAACGGAATGGTATCAAATGCAATGCAATGGAATGGAATGGAATTGAATGGAATGTAATGGAATGGGATGGTATCAACCCGAGTGGAAAGGAATGGAATGGAATGGAATGGCATGGAATGGAATCAACGCGAGTGGAAAGGAATGGAATGGAAGGGAATGGAATGGAATCAACCGCAGTGGAATGGAATAGAATGGAATGGAATGGACTGGAATCAAAAGGAGTGGAATTAAAAAGACTGGAATGGGATGGAATGGAATGGAATCAAGTGGAATGGAATGGAATGGAATGGAATGGAATCAACGTGAAACAAATCGAATTGAACGGTATGGAATTGAATCGAATCACCCCGAGTGGAATGGAATGGAATGAAATGGAACGGAATGGAAGGGAACGGAATAAACCGAAATGCATTGGAATGCAATGAAATGGAAAGGAATGGAATGGAATGGAATGGAATGGAATCAAATGGCATAGAGTGGAATCAACACAAGGTGAATGGAATGAAGTGGAATGGAATGAAATGGAATGGAATGGAATGGAATGGAATGGAAAGGAATGGAATGGAATCAAACCGAATGGAATGGAATCAAACCGAATGGAATGGATTGGAATCAAATGGAATGGAATGGAATGGAATGCAATGGAATCACCCACAATGGAATAGAATGGAATGCAATCGAACGGAATCCACCCGAAAGGAATGGAATACAACGGAATGGAGTGGAATGTAATGGAATGGAGTGGAAGGCAAAGGTTTGGACTGGAACTGAATAGAATCAACAGGTTTGGAATGTAATGGATTTGAATGGAAAGGAATGGAACGCAATGGAATGTAATGGAAGGTGAAAGGAAGGGTATGGAATGGAATGGAATGGAATGGATAGGAATGGAATGGAATGGAATGGAATGGAATGGAATGCAGTAGAAAGGAATCAACCCGAATGAAATGGAATGGAATGGAATGGAATGGAATGGAATGGAATGGAATGGAATGGAATGGAATCATTCCGAGGGGAGTGGAAAGAAATGGAATGCAATGGAACGGAAAGCAATGGAATGGAGTGAAATAAACCAGAGAGGAATGCAATGGAATGGAATGGAAAGGAGTGAAATGGAATGGAATGGAATCAACCCATGTGGAAGAGAATGGAATGGATTGGAATGGGATGCAATGGGATGGGATGGAATCAACCCGAGTGGAATGGAATGGAATGAAATGGAATGGAATGCAATGGAATGCAATGGAATGGAATGGAATGGAATCAACCCGAGTGGAGTGGAAAGCAATGGAATGGAATGGAATGGAATGGAATGGAATGGAATGCAAAGAAATGGAATCACGTAGATTGAAATGCAATGGAATGGAATGGAACGGAATGGAATGGAATGGAATGGAATGGAATGGAATAGAATGGAATGGAAAGGAAACGAATGGAATGGAATGGAATGGCCTTGAATGGAATGGAATGGAATTAAACGGCCTCGAATGGAACTGACTCGCAATGAATGGAATCAAATGGAATGGAATCAATAGGTTTGGAATCAATTAGAATGGAATGGAATAGAATGGAGTGGACATGAATGGAAGGGATTAGAAAGAAATGGAATGGACTGCAATGGAATGGAATGGACTTGAAAGGAATTGGCTGGAATAGAACTTCATCAAATGGAATGGAATCGAATGGAATGGAATGGACATTAATTGAAAGGAATGGACTAGAATGTAATGCACTTGAATGGAATGGACTCGAACAGAATGGAAATGAATAGAATGTAATCGAATGGAATGGAATCTAAAGGAATGTCATGGAACATAATGGACGCGAATTGAATGGATTTGAATAGAATTGTCTTGAATGGAAGCAATTGAATGGAATGGGATCGAATGGAATGGAATGGAATGGAATGGAACGGAATAGATTAGAATGGAGAGGAATATAATGGAATGGAATGGACTAGAATGGAATGGAATGGGATGGGATGAAATGGATTCAAACGCAATGGAATGGAATGGAATCGAATGGAATGCAATGGCATGTAATGGACTCTAAAGGATTGGAATCAAACGGAGAAGAATCGAATGGAATGGGATGCAATGAAAACGAATGGAATGGAATTGAATGGAAAAGATTCGAATGGAATAGACTGGAATGGAATGGAATCCAAAGGAATGAAATGGAAAGGATTGGAATGGAATTGACGCAAACGTAATAGACTGGAAGGCAATGGACTTGAATGGAATGGACTGGAAAGGAATGATCTCAAATGGAATGGACTCCATTAGAATTGACTTGAAAGGAATGCAGTCGAATGGAATAGGATCGAAAGGAGTGGATTCAAAAGGAATGGACTGGAATGCAATGGACTGGAATGGAACAGTCTCGAATGGAATGGAATCATATAGAATAGAATGAAATGCAATAGAATCGAATGGAATGGAATGGAACGGAATGAAATGGAATGGAATGGAATCGAATGCAATGCACGGGAATGTAATGGACTCGATTGGAATGGACTCGAATGGAATGGAACAAAAGGAAGGTGATCAAATGGAATGGTATCGAAAGGAATGCAATCAAATGGAATGGAATCAAATTGAAAGGAACTGGATAGAATTGACTGGAACTGAATGGACTTGAAAGGAATAGACTGGAATGGAACGGTCTCGCATGGAATGGCATCAAATGGAAAGGAACTGAATGGAATGGAATCTAATGGAATGGAATCCAATGGACTGGAATATGATTGAATAGATTGGACTGGACTAGAATGGAATGGAATCAAACTAAATGGAATCAAAAGGACTGGAAAGTTAAGGAATGGAATGGAATGGAATGGAATCGAATGGAATGGAATCAAATGGAATGGAATGGAATGGAATATAATTGACTGGATTGGAATCAAATCGAATGGAATGGAATCAAACTAAATGGGATCGAATGGAATGGAATGTTATGGAATGGAATGGAATGGACTCGAATGAAATGGAATGTAATGGAATGAACACAAATGGAATGGGTTCGAATGGAATGGAGTCGAATGGAATGGAATCGAACAGAAAGGAATCAAATGGAATGGACTTGAATGGAATGGACTGGAATGGAATGGACTCGAATGGAATGGAATGAAACAGAATGGAATGGAATGGAATAGACTAGAATAGAATGGAATGGAATGGAATGAACACAAATGGACTGGAAACAAATGGAATGGAAACGAATGGAATGGAATGGATTGGAATCGAAATGAATGGAAAGGAATGGAATGGAGTGGAGTGGAATGGAATGGACTTGAATGGAATGGACTTAAATGCAATGGACTAGAATGGAATGGACTTGTAAGGAAGGGAATCAAATTGAAGGGAATGGAATGGAATGGAATGGGCTAGAATGGATTGGAGGGCAATGGAATGGAATGGAACGGAACGTACTCGAATGGAACGGAATCAAAAGAATTGGAATGGAGTGGACTGGAAAGGACTGGACACAAAAGGAAAATACTCGAATTGAATGGTCTCGAATGGAATGGAATCGAATGCAATGGACTCGAATTGAATGGATGGGAATGGAACGGTCTTGAATGGAATGGAATTCGATGGAATGGAATCTAACGGAATGGAATCAGTTGGAATAGAATGGACTGCAATGAAATGAAATGCACTCAAATATAATTGACTGGATTGGAATGGATTCGAATGGAATGGAATTGAATGCAATGGAATCGAATGCCATAGACTGGAATGGAATGGACTCGAATAGAATGGACAGGAATGGAACGGTCTCAAATGGAATACAACTGAATGGAATGAAATGAAATGGAATACAATCGAATGGAAAGGCAAGGAATGAAATGGAATCGAATGGAATGAACTGGAATGGAATGGACGTGATTGGAATGTACTCGACTGGAATGGAATCGCATGGAATGAGATCGAATGGAAAGGGATCTAAAGGAATGCAATCGAATGGATTGGAATCGAATTGAATGGAACTGAATATAATGGACTGGCATGGAACTGAATCAAAATAAATGGGCTGGAATGGAACGGTCTCGAATTGAAAGACATCAAATGGAATGGAATCGAATGGAATGGAATCCAAAGGAATTGAATCGAATTCAATGGACACGAATTGAATGGACAGGAATAGAACTGTCTCGAATGGAATGGAAATGAATGGAATGGAATCGAATGGAATGTAAATGAATGGAATGGAATGGAATCGAATGGAATGGAATCGAAAGGAATGGAACGAATGGAATGGAATGGAAGGATATGGAATGGAATGGAATGCAATGGACTCAAATGGAATGGATAGGAGTGGAATGTAACAGACTCAAAAGAAATAGACTAGAATGGAAAGGTCTCGAATTGAATGGAATCAAATGGAATGGACTCGAATTCAATGGTCTGGAATGGAATGCTCTCAAATGGAATGGAATCGAATGTAGTGGAAAGGAATGGATTGGAATGGAATGGAGTGGAATGGAATGCAATTAAATTGATTGGAATCAAATGAAATGGAATCAAATGGAATGTGATGAAATGGAATGGAATGGAATGGAAAGGACTCAAATGTAATATAGTGGAATGCAATTGACTCGAATGGAATGTCCCTGAATGCAATGGAACTCAATGGAAATGAATCCAATAGAACGGAATGGAACAAAAAGCAATTGTGTGGCCTGGAATGGAATGGAATGGAATGGAATGGAATGGAATGAAATGGAATGAAATGGATTCGAATGGAATATAATGGAATGGAATAACACTGAATGGAATGGAATAGGATGGAATGGAATGGACTCGAATTGAATGGACTCGAATGGAATGGAATTGACTGGAACAGAATGAATTGGAATGGAATAGAATGGAATAGAACGGAATGGATTGGATTCGAATGGAATGGACTGGAATGGAATGGAGTCGATTGGAATGGAGTCAAATGGAATTAAATGGAATGGAATGTACTTGAATGAAATGAACTCAACTGGAATGGACTCTATGGAATGCAATCAAATGGAATGGACTGGAATGGAATGGACTCAAAAGGAATGGACTGGAATATAACGGTTTCGAATGGAATGGAATCAAATTGAATGGAATTGAATGCAATGGAATCGCACGGAATGGAATAGAATGGAACAGAATGGACTCGAATTTAATGGAATGGAATCGAATGGACTCAAATGGAATGGAATCGAACAGAATGGGATCGAATGGAATAGAATCTAATGGAATGGAATTGAATAGAATGGTCACAAATGGAATGCACTGGAATAGAACTGTTTTGAAAGGAATGGAATCGAATGGAATGGAATCAAACGTAACATAATGTAATGGAAACTAATGGAATAGAATGGAAAGGAAAGGGATCAAATAGAACGTAATGGAATGGAATGGAATGGAAAGGAATGCAATGGAATGGAATGGAACGGAATGGAACGGAAAGGAATGGAATCGAATGAAATGGAATAGAATGGAATGGAAAGGAAACGAATGGAATGGAATGGCCTTGAATGGAATAGAATGGAATTGAACGAACTTGAATGGAATTGACTCGCAATGAATGGAAACAAATGGAATGGAATCAAACGGATTGGAATCAATTAGAATGGAATGGAATGGAATGGAGTGAACACGAATGGAAGGCGACCAAATGAAATGGAATGGACTGGACTGGAATGGAATGGACTCATATGGAATTGACTGGAATGGAGTGGTATTAAATGGAATGGAGTCGAATGGAATGGAATGGATTTTTTTTTTAATTTATTTATTTATTTATTTATTTTAATTATACTTTAAGTTTTAGGGTACATGTGCACATTGTGCAGGTTAGTTACATATGTATACATGTGCCATGCTGGTGCGCTGCACCCACTAACTCGTCATCTAGCATTAGGTATATCTCCCAATGCTATCCCTCCCCCCTCCCCCCTCCCCACCACAGTCCCCAGAGTATGGTATTCCCCTTCCTGTGTCCATGTGATCTCATTGTTCAATTCCCACCTATGAGTGACAATATGCGGTGTTTGGTTTTTTGTTCTTGCGATAGTTTACTGAGAATGATGGTTTCCAATTTCATCCATGTCCCTACAAAGGACATGAACTCATCATTTTTTATGGCTGCATAGTATTCCATGGTGTATATGTGCCACATTTTCTTAATCCAGTCTATCATTGTTGGACATTTGGGTTGGTTCCAAGTCTTTGCTATTGTGAATAATGCCGCAATAAACATACGTGTGCATGTGTCTTTATAGCAGCATGATTTATAGTCATTTGGGTATATACCCAGTAATGGGATGGCTGGGTCAAATGGTATTTCTAGTTCTAGATCCCTGAGGAATCGCCACACTGACTTCCACAATGGTTGAACTAGTTTACAGTCCCACCAACAGTGTAAAAGTTTTCCTATTTCTCCACATCCTCTCCAGCACCTGTTGTTTCCTGACTTTTTAATGATTGCCATTCTAACTGGTGTGAGATGATATCTCATAGTGGTTTTGATTTGTATTTCTCTGATGGCCAGTGATGATGAGCATTTTTTCATGTGTTTTTTGGCTGCATAAATGTCTTCTTTTGAGAAGTGCCTGTTCATGTCCTTCGCCCACTTTTTGATGGGGTTGTTTGTTTTTTTCTTGTAAATTTGTTTGAGTTCACTGTAGATTCTGGATATTAGCCCTTTGTCAGATGAGTAGGTTGCAAAAATTTTCTCCCATGTTGTAGGTTGCCTATTCACTCTGATGGTAGTTTCTTTTGCTGTGCAGAAGCTCTTT
Source organism: Pan paniscus (assembly GCF_029289425.2). Lineage (NCBI taxonomy): Eukaryota > Metazoa > Chordata > Mammalia > Primates > Hominidae > Pan > Pan paniscus. The sequence goes on from NC_073270.2 coordinate 36,915,897, forward strand.
AGTTTAATTAGATCCCATTTGTCAATTTTGGCTTTTGTTGCCATTGCTTTTGGTGTTTTGGACATGAAGTCCTTGCCCACGCCTATGTCCTGAATGGTAATGCCTAGGTTTTCTTCTAGGGTTTTTATGGTTTTAGGTCTAACGTTTAAATCTTTAATCCATCTTGAATTGATTTTTGTATAAGGTGTAAGGAAGGGATCCAGTTTCAGCTTTCTACTTATGGCTAGCCAGTTTTCCCAGCACCATTTATTAAATAGGGAATCCTTTCCCCATTGCTTGTTTTTCTCAGGTTTGTCAAAGATCAGAAAGTTGTAGGTAAGCGGCGTTATTTCTGAGGGCTCTGTTCTGTTCCATGGATCTATATTTCTGTTTTGGTATGGAATGGATATTAATTGAAAGGAATGGACTCGAATGTCATGCACAGGAATGTAATGGACTCGAATACAATGGAAACGAATGGAATGGAATCGAATGTAATGGCATCTAATGGAATAGTATAGAACATAATCGACTGAAATTGAATGGATTGCAAGGGAACGGTCTCTAATGGAAACAATTGAATGAAATGGGATAGAATAGAATGGAATGGAATGGAACGGAACGGAATACAATACAGTAGATTGGAATGCAATGGAATTGAATTTACTAGAATGGAATGGAATGAAATGGAATGGAATGGATTCGAACGGAAAGGAATGAAATGGAATGAAATCAAATGGAATGCAATGGCATGTAATGGAATCTAAAGGAATGGAATCAAATGGAGAAGAATCTAATGGAATGGAATGCAATGGAAAGGAATGGAATGTAATGGAATAGGTTCGAATGGAATGGACTGGAATGGAATGGAATGGAATGAAATGAAATGGAAAGGACTGGAATGGAATCAATTCGAATATAATGGACTAGAATGGAATGGACTCGAATGGAATGGACTGGAAATGAATGATCTCGAATGGAATAGACTCCATTGGAATGGACTTGAAAGGAATGCAATCGAATGGAACGGAATCGAATGGAATGGATTCAAAAGGAATGGACTGGAATGCAATGGACACGAATGGAATGGACTGGAATGGAATGGTCTCGAATGGAAAGGAATCAGATGGAATGGAATGAAATGGAATAGAATGGAATGGAATGGAATGGAATCGAACGCAATGCACTGTAATGGAATGGACTCGATTGGAATGGACTCGAATGACATGGAAACGAATGGAAGGAGATCTAATGGAATGGGATAGAAAGGAATGCAATCGAATGGAATGGAAATGAATTGAATGGAACTGGATAGAATTGAGTGGAACGGAATGGAATTGAAAGGAATAAAATGGAAAGGAAAGGTCTCAAATGGAATGACATCAAATGGAATGGAATTGAATGGAATAGAATAGAATGAAATGAAATCGAATGGACTGAAATATAATTGACTGGATTGGAATGGTCTCGAATGGAATGGAATCGATTGGAATGCAATCAAAATAAATGGGATCGAAAGGAATGGAAAGTTAAGGAATGGAATGGAATGGAATCATATGCAATGGAATCGAATGGAATGGAATCGAATGGAATGGAATGGAGCATAATTGACTGGATTGGAATGGACTCGAATGGAATGGAATCAAACTAAATGGGATCGAATGGAATGGAACGTTATGGAATGGAATGGAATTGACTCGAATGAAATTGACTGTAATGGAATGAACTCAAATGGAATGGGATCGAATGGAATGGATTCGAATAGAATGGAATTAAACAGAAAGGAATCAAATGGAAAGGACTCGAATGGAATGGACTGGAATGGAACGGACTCGAATGTAATGTAAACGAATGGAATGGAATGGAATGGACTAGAATGTAAAGCAATGGAATGGAATTAACAAAAATGGACTGGAAACGAATGGACAGCAATTGAATGCAATGGAATGGACTGGAATCGAAACGAATGGAAAGGAATGGAATGAAGTGGAGTGGAACGGAATGCACTCGAATGGAATGGACTTAAATGCAATGGTCTAGAATGGAAAGGATTCCAAAGGAATGGAATCAAATGGAAGGGAATGGAATGGAATGGAATGGAATGGAATGGAATGGAATGGAATGGAATGGAATGGAATGGAATCGCATATAATGGAGTGCAGTGCAATGAAATGGAATGGAATGTACTCTAATGGAATGGAATTGAAAGAATTGGAATGGAGTGGACTGGAATGGAATGGACTCGAAAGTAAAATACAGGAATTGAATGGTCTCGAATGGAATGGAATCGAATGGAGTGGACTCGAATTGAATCGATGGGAATGGAACGATCATGAATGGAATGGAATTGGATGGAATGGAATGGACTCGAATGGAATGGAATGGACTGCAATGAAATGAAATGCACTGGCATATAATTGACTGGATTGGAATGGATTCAAATGGGATGGAATCGAATGGAATGGAATCGAACGGCATGGACTGGAATGGAATGGAATCGAATGCAATGGACAGGAATGGAACAGTCTGGAATGGAATATAATTGAATTGAATGGAATGAAATGGAATACAATCGAATGGAATGGAATCGAATGGGATGAACTGGAATGGAAAGGACTTGATTGGAATGTACTCGAATGTAATGGAATCAAATGGAATGGAAACGAATGGAATGAGATCAAATGGAAGGGGATCAAAAGGAATGCAATCGAATGGAATGGAATCGAATGGAATGGAACTGAGTATAACGGACTGGCATGGAATGGACTCAAAAGGAATTGACTGGAATGGAACTGTATCGAATTGAAAGGCAACAAATGGAATGGAATTGAATGGAATGGAATCGAATGGAATGGAATCCGACAGAATGGAATGGACTGCAATGAAATGAAATGCACTGGAGTATAATTGACTGGATTGGAATGAATACGAATGGAATGGAATTGAATGGAATGGAGTCAAATGGAATGGAATCGAATTCAATGGACACGAATGGAATGAATTGGAATGGAACTGTCCCGAATGGAATGGAATTGAACGGAATGGAATCGAATGGAATGGAATGCAATGCAATGCAATGGAATGGAATGGAATGGAATGGAATGGAATGGAATGGAATGGAATGGAATGGAATCGAATCGAATCGAATAGAATGGAATGGAAAGGAAGGGAATGGAATGGAATTCAAATGAATGGAATGCAATGGACTCGAATATAATGGAATGGAATATAACGGAATGCAATAGAATGGAATGGAATAGAATGGAATGGACACAAATGGAATAGAATTGAATGGAATAAGAAGAAATGGAAATGAATGGACTCGAATGGAATGGAATGGAATGAAATGGAATGGAATTGATTCGAAAGAAATGGAATGGAATGCAATGGAATGCAATTGAGAGGAACGGATTTGAATGGAATGAAATGGTGTGTAATGGAATCAAACTTAATGGAAACGAATAGAAAAGAATAGAATGGAATGGAAGGGAATAGAATGGAATAGATTTGAATGAAATGGACTGGAATGGAATGGAGTCAAATGTAATGGAATGGAATGGAATGGAATCAAATGTAATGTAATGTAGTGTAATGGAATGAAATGGAATGGAATGGACTCGAACGTAGTGGACTGGAATGCAGTGAACACAAATGGAATGGAATAGAATGAAATAGACTCCAATGGAATGGTATGGAATGTAATGTAAGGTAATGGAAACAAATGGAATGGAATGGAATGGAATGTACATGACTGTAATAGACTGGAATCGAATAGAATTCAATGGATTGAACTCGAAAGGAATGGACAGCACAGGAATGAATTCGAATGGAATTGACTCCATTGGATTGGACTCGACTGGAATGCAAACGAATTGAATGGAATTGAATGGAATGGAATCAAATGGAATGGAAAAAGTTTAATGGAATAGAATGGTATGGAATGGAATGGACTCGAATGTAATAAAAGGAATGGAATGGACACAAATGCAATGGAATCAAATGCAATGGAATCTAACGGAGTTCAATCGAATGGAATGGAATCCAATGGAATGGAATGGAATGAAATGAATGGAATGGAATGGTATGGATTCGAACGGAATGGACTGGAATGGAATAAAATCGAATGGAATAGAATGGAATGGAATGGATTGGAACGGAATGGAATGGAACAGACTCAAAGGCAATGGACTGGAATGGAATGGACTCGAATGGATTCGACTGGAATTGAATGGACTCGAAATGAATGGACTCCATTTGAATGTACTCTATTGGAATGCAATCGAATGGAATGAAATAGAATGCAATGGACTCTAAAGGAATGGACAGGAATGGAATGGTCTCGATTGGAATGCAATCGAATGGAATGGAATTCAAAGTAATGGAATCAAATGGAATGGAATCTAATGGTATGGAATGGACTGGAGTGGAACGGAAAGGACTCGAATGTAATGGACTGGAATGGAATGGACTCAAATGGAACGGAATCGAACGGAAATGAATGCAATGGAATGGAATCTAATGGAATGGAATCGAATAGATTGGACACGAATGGAATGGACTGGAATGGAACTGTCTCTAATGGAATGGAATTGAATGGAATGGAATGGGATGGAAAGGAATGGAAATGAAATGAATGGAATGGAAATGAATGGACTCGAATGGAATGGAATTGAATGGAATGGAGTCAAAAGAATTGGACTGGAATGGAATGGACTCGAATGGAATGGACTGAAATTGAATGGACCTGCATGGAAGGCAATCAAATGGAATGGAATTAAATGGAATGGAATGGAATGGAACGGAATGGAATGGAATGGACTCGAATGGAAGGGAATCAAATGGAATGGAATGGACAAGACTGGAATGTAATGGAATCGAAAGAAATGGACTGGAATGGAACAGTCTCAAATGCACTGGAATCAAATGGAATGGAATGGACTTTAATGGAAAAGAAAGGACTCAAATATAATGGACTGAAATGAAGTGGACTCGAATAGAATGTAGTCGAATGGAATGGAATCGAATGGAAGGGAATCTAATGAAATGGAAACGAATGGAATGGACTCGAATTGAATGGATTGGAATGGAATGCTCTCGAATGGAACGGAGTTGAATGGAATTGGATCGAATGGAATTGAATGGAGTAAAGCGGAATGGAATGCTCTCGAATGGAACGGAGTTGAATGGAATTGGATCGAATGGAATTGAATGGAGTAAAGCAGAATGGAATAGAATGGAACAAAATTCAATGTAGTCGCATGGAATGGAATGGAAAGTAATGGAATGGAATGGAATCGAATGGAATGGACTGCAAGAGAAGGGACTCGATTGGAATGGACTCAAAAAGAATGGAATTGAATCCAATGGAATCTAATGGAATGGGATCGAATGGAATGAGACAGAATGGAATGTAATCAAATGGAATCGAATGGAATGGATTTCAATGATACGGAATGGAATGGAATGGAATGGAATGGACGCGGATATCAAGGACTTTAATGGAATGGAATCGAACGGAATGGACTCAAATGCATTGCAATGGAATGGAATATAATGGAATGGAATGGAATAGATTTGAATGGAATGGACTCTAATTTAACGGACTGGAATGGAATGGACTCGAAAGGAATGGACTCGAATGGAATCAACTCCACTGGAATGGACTCAAATGGATTGCAAAAGAATGGAATGGAATCAAAAGGAATAGAACCGAATAAAATGGACTGGAATGCAATGGACACAAATGGAATGGACTGGGATGGAGCGGAATTTAATGGAAAGTAATGGAATGGAATGGAATGCAAGGGAATCGAATCAAATCGAAAGGAATGGTATAGAATGGAATGGAATGGAATGCATTGGAATCGAACAAAAAGGACTGGAATTGAATGGACTAGACTAGACTGGAATGAATCCAAAAAGAATGGAATCGAATGGAATGGAATCAAAAGGAATGGGATCTAATGGAATGGAATGGAAAGGAAAGGAATGGAATGGAATGGAATCAAATGGATTTGAATGGAATGGAATGGAATGGATTGGACTGGAATGGAACAGACTTGAAAGGAATGGACTGGAATCAAACAGTATTGAAAGAAATGGAAAGGAATGGAATGGAATGGAATCAAATAGAATGGAATGGAATGGAACTGACTGGAATGGAATGGAATGTACTCGAATGTAATGGACTGGAATGGAATATACGCGAAAGGAATGGAATCGAATGGAATGGAATTGAATGGAATGGTCTCGAATTGAATTGATTGGAATGGAAAGGGCTCGAACGGAATGGAATCAAATGGATTGGACTCGAATGGAATGGAGTAGAATGTAATGGAATCGAATGCAATGGAATGGAATAGAATGGAATGGAATAGATTGGAATAGAATGGAATGGAATGCAATGGAATGGACTCAAATGTAATCAAATGGAATGGAGTGGACTCGAACGGAATCTAGTCAAATCCAGTGGAATCGAATGGAATGGAATATAATGGAATGGAATCCAAAGGAATGGAATGCAATGGAATGAAATGGTCTGGAATGGAACTGACTCGAATGGAATGGATTGGAAAGGAATGGAAACGAATAGGATGGAATCAAATGGAATATAATGGAGTGTAATGGAATGGTATGAAATGGAATGGAATGGACTGCAATGGACACAAATGGAATGGCCATGCATGGAATGGAATCGAACGGAATAAAAAGGAATGGAAAGGAATCGAGTGGGAAAAAAACGAATAGAATGGAATGGAATATAATGCAATTGAATGGAATGGGAATTGACTCGAATGGAATGGAATGGAATATAATGGAATACAATGGAACGGAATGGAATGGAATGGAATGGAGTGGAATCGATTGGAACGGACTCTAATGGAATGGACTGGAATGGAGTGGACTCGAATGGAATGGAGTCGAATGCAATGAAGTTGAATGGAATGGATTGGAAAGGGAGGGAATAGAATGGAATGGTATCCAATGTAAGGGAATTGAATGGAATTTGTTCAAATGGAGCGGAGGAAATGTAATGGAATGGAATGGAGTGGAATGGATTAGAATGGAATGGAATGGCATGTAATGGAATCTAACGGAATGGAAATGAATGGAAAGGAATTGAATGGAGTGGAATAGAATTGAATGGAATGGAATAGATTCGAATGCAATGGACTGGAATGTAATCGAATGGAATGGAATGGAATGGAATGGACTAGAATGCAATGGATTGGAATGGAGTGGACTTAAATGCAATGGACTCGAGTGGAATGGACCCGATTGGAATGGAATCGAATGGAATGGAATGGATTGGAATGTAATCGACCGTTCTGGACTGGAATGGAATGGACTGCAATGGAATGGACTCAAAAGGAATGGACTGGAATGGAATGAACTCGAATGGAATGGACCCACATGGAATTTAGTCAAATGGAATGGAATCGAATGGAATGGAATCAAATGGAATGGAATGAAATGGAATGGAGTGTCATGGAATGGAATCGAAAGGCTGAGAATCAAATGGAATTGAACGGACTGCAGAGGAATGGAATGGACCTGAAATGAATGAACTGGAATGGAATGGTCTCGAATGGAATGGAATGGCCTCAAATGGAATGGAATCAAATGGAATGGAATGGACTTTAATGGAAAGAAATGACTCGAATATAATAGACTGGAATGGAATGGACTCGAATAGAATGGAATCGAATGGAATGAAATCAAATGTAATGGAATCTCATGGAATGGAATCGAACAGAAAGGACTCGAATTGAATGCATTGGCATGGAACGGTCTTGAATGGAATGGAATTGAATGAAATGGGAAGGAATGGAAAGGAAAGGAATGGAATGGAATAAAATGGATTCGCATGGATTGGACCTGAACGGAATGAAATGGAATGGAATGGAATAGAATGGAATGGAATGGAAAGCAATGGAATGGAAAATAATGTAATGGACTGGAATGCAATGAGCTCGAGTGGAATGGACTCGAATGTAATGGAATCGAATCTAAGGGAATGGAATGGAATTGAAAGAATGGAATGGACTCGAATGTAATGGACTGGAATGGAATGGACTCGAATGGAAGAGACTGGAATGGAATGGACTCGAAAGGAATGGATTGCATTGGAATGGACTCTAATGGAATGCATTCGAATGGAATGGACAGGAATGGAATGGACTCGAAAGAAATGGACTGGAATGGAAATGTCTCGAATGGAATGGAATCAAACGTATTGGAATTGAAAGTAATGGACTCAAATCAAATGGATTGGTATGAAAGGGTTTCAAATGGAATGTAATTGAATGGAATGGAACCGAATAGAATGGAATGGAATCGAATCGAATCGAATATATTGGAATGGAATTGAATAGAATGGAATGGCACGGAATGGAATCGAATGTAATGGATTGGAATGGAATGGAATCGAATGGAATGGATACAAATGGATTCGACACGAATGGAATGGAAAGGAATGGAATGGAATGGAATGGACTCGAATGTAATGGGCTAGAATGGAATCCACTCAAATGGAATGGACTCGAATGCAAAAGATAAGAATGGAATGGTCTGGAATGGAGTTGAACGGAATGGAATCGAATGGAATGTAATGCAGTCGAATGGAATGGACTGCAATGGAATGTACTCGATTGGAATGGACTCGAATAGTATGGAATCCAATCCAATGGAATCAAATGGAATGGGATTGAGTGAAATGGGATAGAATTCAATGGAATCGAATGGAATCGAATTGAATGGAATCGCATGGAATCAAATAGAACGGAATGGAATGGATTTGAATGGAACGGATTTGAATGGAAAGGACTCGAATGGAATGGAATGGAAAGGAATGCAATGTAATGGTATGGAAAGTAAAGTTACGGAATAGAATTGAATGGAAGAGACTCGAATGTAATGGACTGGAATTGAATGGACTTGAAAGGAATGGACTCGAATGAAATGGACTTGAATGCAATGCAATCAAATGCAATGGAATTGAATGGAATAGAATCGAGTAGAATGGACTCAGATGGAATGGACTGGAATGGAACGGTCTTCAATGGAATGGAATCGAATGAAATGGAATGCAAAGGAATCGATTCAAATGGAATGGTATTGAATGGAATGGAAAGGAATGGAATGGAATGGAATAGAATGGAATGGAATGGAATGGAGTCAAACAAAATGGACTGGAATGGAATGGACTTCATCGGAATGGACTCAAATGGAATGGAACCAAATGTAATGGAATCAAACGGAAACGGATTGAATGGAATGATATGGAAATGAATGGAATTGAATGGAATGGACTGGAATGGAATGGACTCGAAAGGAGTGGAATCCAGTGGAATGGAATCGAATGGAATGGAATGAAATGAAATGGAATTGACTGGAAAGGAATGGACTCCAATGGAATGGACTCAAAAGGAATGGAATCGAATAGAATGGAATCAAATTGAAAGGAATCAAATGGAATGGAATGAAATGGAATATAACAGAATACAATGGAATGGAATTGAATGGACTCGAATGCAATGGCCTCGAATGGAATGGAATCAGACGGAGTAAAATAGAATGCAATCAAATGGAATGGAATGGACTTATATGGAATCGAATGGAATGGAATGAATTGGAACGGAATGGACTGTAATGGACTGGAATGGAATGGAATGGAATGAAATGGAATGGAATGGACTCGAGTGTAATGGACTGGAATGTAACGGACTGAAATGAAATGGACTGGAATGGAACAGACTCGAATAGAAAGGAGTCAAATGGAATGGAATTAAAAGTAATGGAATTGAATAGAATGGAATTGAAAGGAATGCAACGGACAGGAATGGAACGAAATGGGCTTGAAAGTAATGGACTGGAATGGAATGGACTCGAATGGAATGCAATTGAACTAAAAGGAATCGAATGGAATGGAGTTTAATGTAATGGAATCTAATCGAACGGAAACAAGTGGAATGGAAAGGACTGGAACTGTCTCGAATTGAATGGAATCGAATGGAATCAAATCAAATCGAATGGAAATGAAAGGAATGGAATGGAATGGAATCGAATGGAATCGAATGGAATTGAATGGACTGGAATGGAAAGGAATGGTAAGGAAACGAATGGAATGGAATGGAATGGAATGCAATGGAAACAAATGGAATGGAATGGAATGGAATGGAACGGAATGGAATGGACTCGAATGGAATGCACTGGAATTGAATGGTCTCAAATGAAATGGAATCAAATGGAATGGAATCAAATGAAATGGAATAGAATGGACTCAAATGGAAAGGAATCGAATGGAATGGAATGGACTCAAAAGGAATGGAGTGGAATGGAACAGTCTCACATGGAATGGAATTGAATGGAATCTAAATGAATGGAATGGAATCGAATGGAATATAATGGAATTGAATGGAAACGAATTGACAAGAATGGAAAGGAATTGACTCGAATTTAATGGACTGGAATGGAATGGACTCGAATAGAAAAGACACGAATGGAATGGAATCGAATGGAGTGGACTGGAATGGAATTTAATGGAATGGAAATGAATGGAATGGAATCAAATGAAACATAATGGAATCGAATGGAATGGAATTGACAGGAATGGAAAGGAATCGACTCAAATTGAATGGACTGGAATGGAATGGACTCGAATATAAATTACTCGAATGGAATGGAATCGAATGGAATGGACTGGAATGGAATTGACTCAAATGGAATGGTCTGGAATGGAATGGACAAGAATGGAATGGAATGGAACGGAATCAAATTCAGTGGAATGGAATGGAATAGAATGGAATCGAATGAAATGGACTGTAAAGGAATAGTCATGTTTTGAATGCACTCGAATGAAATGTTATCAAATGGATTGGAATCGAATGGAATGGGATAGAATGGTGAATGGAATGGAATGCCATGGATTGCATTCAAAAGTAACAGAATGGAATTGAATGGAATCGAATGGACTGGAAAGTCATGGAAACGAATGGAATGGAATGGAAAGGAATGGAATAGATGGGAATGGAATGGAATTGAAAGGAATGGAATGTCATGGATTGAAATCGAATGGAATGGAATCGAATGGAATGGAATGCAATCGAATAGAATGGACTGGAATGGAATGAATACGAAAATAATGGAATGAAGTGAAATGGAATAGATTGGACTCTAAAGTAATGGACTGGAATGGAATGGAATCAAATGGATTTGAATCGAATGGAATTGTCTCTTTTTGAATGGATTTGAAAGGAATGGATTCCAATGGAAATGAATAGAATGGAATAGGATGGATTAGAAAGCAATGGACTGGAATGGAATGGACTCGAACAGAATAGATTCGAATGGAATGGAATGGAATGGAAAGAAATGGACACGAACGGAATTGACTTGAATGCAATGGAATTGAATGGAATGGAATTGAAGGGAATGGAATCCAGTGGAATGAAAAGGAATGGATTGGAATGGATTGTAATGGACTGGAAGATAATGGACTCGAATGGAATGGAATCAAATAGAATGGAATTGAATTGTATTGAGTCGAATCGAATGGAATGAATATAATGGAATGGATTGGACTGGAATGGAATGGAATGAAATGCAAAGGAATGGAATGGAAAAAATTTGAAACGAATGCAATGGACTGGAATGGAATGGAATGGAATAGTAACGAATGGAATGGAATGGTATGTAATGGAATATAACAGAATGGAATTCAGTGGAAATTAATGGAATGGAATGGATTAAAATGGAATGCACTGGAATGGAATGGAATGGAATGAAATGAAGTGGACTCAAATGTAATGGACTAAAAATGAATGAACTTGAAATGAATGGACTCCTTTGGAATGGACTCAAAAGGAATGCAATTGAATGCAATTGAATCGAGTGGAATGGAGTCGCATGGAATGGACTGGAGTGGAATGCGCTCGAATCCAAAGGACTGGAATGGAATTTAATAGAATGTAATGGAATCCAATGGAATGGAGTCAAATGGAATGCAATCGAATTGAATAGAATTGAATGGAAGGTAATCGAATGGAATATCCTGGAATGGAATGGACTCAAAAGGAATGGAATTGAATGGAAAGGAATTGAATGAACTGGAATAGATTGGAATGGGTTGGAATGAATTGGAATGGAATGAAATTGAATTGAATCAAATGGAATCAAATGGAATGGAAAGGAATGGAATGGAATGCATTGGAATGGATTGAAATGAAATGGAAGGAAATGGAATCAAATGGAAGGGATTCAAATAGAATGTACTTCATTGGAATGGATTCAAGTGCAATGGACCCCAATGGAATGGAATTGAATGGAATGGAATCGAATGGAATGGAATAGAACGGATTGGAATAGAATGGAAGGGAATTGAATCTAATGGAATTGAATCAAACAGAATGGAATTGAATGGAATGCAATGGAATAGAATGGAATGGAATCGAATCGAATGGAATGGATTCAAAAGTAATGGACTTGAATAGAATGGAAACGAATGGAATGGGCTCTGATGGAATGGACTCGAATGGGACAGAATCCAATGGAAGGGAATAGAATGGAATGGAATTGAATCGAATGGAATAGAATCAAATGGAATGGAATTGAATGGAATGCAATCGAATGGAAAGGAAGGGAATGGAATGGAATCGAGTGGAATGGAATCAAATGGAATGCAATCGAATGGAAAGGAAGGGAATGGAATGGAATCGAGTGGAATGGAATCAAATGGAATGCAATCCAATGGAAATGACAGGAACAGAATTTACTGGAATGTAATGGACTTGAATTAAATGGACTGGAATGGAACGGATTCCAATGGAATGGAATCAAATGGAACATATTCCAATGGAATGGATTCGAATGGAATGGAACGAAACTTTTCGGACTCTAACGGAATGGAGATTAGAGGAACTTACTCAAATGGAGTGGAATCTAATAGAATGGAATGGAATGCAATCGACTGGAATTGAATAGAATCTAACTGCATCAAATGGAATGGAATCAAATGGAAAGGAATGGAATGGAGTGGAATGGACACAAATGTAATGGAAAGGAATGGAATGGAATGGAATGGAGTCCAATGAAATGGAATGGAATGGAATGGAATCGAATGGAAATGAATGGCATGGAATGAAATTGGACGGATTGGAATCGAATTGAACAGAATCTAATGGAATGGAAAGGAATGAAAGGGAAAGGAATGAAATGGATTCCAATGTAATGGACAAAAAAGAATGGAAAAGAATTGAATGGAATGGAATGGACTCGAAATGAATGGAATGCAATTTAATGGAATGGAATGGAAAGGAATGCAATGAAATGGAATGGAATCAAATGGAATTGAATGGAATGGATTCGAATGGAATGGAATAGAATTGAATGGATTCGAATGGAATCAAATTATAAGGAATAGCATGGAATGGATTTGAAATTAGTGCAATAGCATGCAGTGGAATTGAATGGAATGGAATCGAATGGAATAGAACCTAAAGGAATGGAAAGGTATGGAATAGAATGGAATGGATTCCAATGGAATGGAATGGAATGGAATGTACTCAAGTGGAATGGAATGGAATTTAATGGAATGGAAAGCAATGGAACTGAATGGAATGGAATTGAATGGAATGCAATAGAATGGAATGGAATCGAATGGAATGCAATAGAATGGAATGGAATCGAATGGAATGGAATGGCATGGAATGGAATCCACCAGAATGGAATACAATGGAATGGAATGGAATGGAATGGAATGGAATGGAATGGAATGCAATGGAATGGAATGGAATCGAATCGAATCGAATCGAATTGAATCAAATTGAATCGAATCAAATGTAATGGAATGGATTCAAATGGTAAGGAATGTAACAGAATGAAATGGAATGGAATGCAATGGACTCAAATGGAATGGACTCGAATGCAATGGAATCCAATGGAGTGGAATGGAATGGATTGGAATGGACTGGAATATAATGGTCGCGAATGGAATGCACACGAATTGAATGGAATTGAACGGAATTGAATTGAATGGAATGGAATGGAATGGAATGCAATATAATGGAATCAAATGGAATTAATTGAAATGACATGGAATGAACTCGAATGGAATCTACTCGAATGGAATAGAATCGAAAGGAATACAACGGAATGGAATGGAATGGAATGGAATGGAATAGTATGGAAAAGAATGGAATTGAATGGAATGGATTTGAATGAAATGGAATGGAATGGATTCGTATGGAATTTAATGGAATGGAATGGAATGCAATGGAATGGAATGGAATGCAATGGAATGGAATGGAATGGAATCTAACGGAATGCAATGGAGTGGAAAACAATCAAATGGAATGGCATAGAATGGAGTGGAATGGAATGAAAAAGATTAGAATGAATGGACTGGAAAGGAATAGAATGGAATGGAACGGAATGTCCTCGAATGTAATCAAATGGAATTGAATGGACTCCAATGGAATGGACTCAATTAGAATGGACTGGAAAGGAATGAATTCGAATGGAATGGAATAGAATGGAATAGAATGAAATGGAATAGAATCGAATGGAATGGAATTGAATGGAATGGAATGAAATGGAATGTAGTGGAATCAAATTGAATGCACTGGAATGGAAAGGACTTGATTGCAATGCACTCAAATGGAATGGAATCGAATGGAATGGGATCGAATGGAAAGGGATCAAAAGAAATGCAATCAAATGGAATGGAATCGAGTGGAACGGAACTGAATAGAATGGAATGGAATGAAATGGACTCGAAAGGAATGGAATGGAGTGGAATGGTCTTCAGTGGAATGGCATCGAATGGAATGTAGTTGAATGTAATGGAATCGAATGTAATGGAATCAAAGGGAATGGAAAGGACTGGAACAGAAGGGCATGGACTGGAATATAATTGACTAGATGGGAATGGACACGAGTGTAATTGAAACAAATGGAATGGAATCTAATGAAATGGAAAAGAATGGAATGCACTGGAAAGGAAAGGACTCGAATGGAATGGCATGGAATGGAAAGGATTGGAATGGAATGGAATGGAATGGAATGGAATGGAATGGAATGGAATGGAATAGAAACGAAGGGAATGGTTTGGACTGGAATGGAAAGGACTAGATGGAATGGACTGCAATGGATTGGACTCAAAAGGAATGGACTCGAAAGAATGGCATCAAATGGAATGGAATGCAATGGAATTGACTGGAACGGAATGGAAATGACTCGAATAGAATTGAATCAAATGGAATGGAATGGACTGGAATGGGAAGAAATGGACTCGAATGGAATTGACTGGAATGGAATGGTCTCGAATGGAATGGAATCGAATGGAATGGACTTGAGTAGAATGGAATGGAATGGAACAGTCTCGAATTGAGTGGAATTGAGTGGAATGGAATCGAATGGAATGGAATCGAATGGAATGGAATCAAATGGAATGGAATGGAATAGAATGGAATAGAATCAAATAGAATGGAACGGAATGGAATAGAATTTACTCGAGTGTAATATAGTGGAATCAAATGGACTCGAATGGAATGGACTCAAACGCCATGGAATCAAATGGAATGGAATCGAATAGAATGGAATGCAATGAAATGGAATCGAATGGAATTTAATGGAATGGACTGGAATGGAATGTACTCGAATGGAATAGAATCAAATGGAATGGAATGGAATGGAAGAGAATGGAATGAAACTGATTCAAAAAGAATAGATTGGAATGGAATAAAATCGAATGGAATGGAGTGGAATGGAATGGAATAGAATGGAATGGAATGGAAAGGAATAGAATGGAATGGATTGGAATGGACTCGAATGTAACGGACTGGAATAGAATGGACTCAAATGGAGTGGACTCGAATGGAATGGACTCTAAAGGAATGGAATGCAATAGAATGGAATGGAATGGAATGGAATGAAATGGAATGGAATGGACTGGAATGAAATGGACTCGAATAGAATGGACTTCATTGGAATGGACCCGAAGGGAATGCAATCGAACGGAATGGAATAGAATGGAATGGATTCGAATGGAATGGACTGGAATGGAATGTATTTGAATGGAATGTACTGGAATGGAACGGTCTTGAATGGAATAGAATCGGAAGGAATGCAATATAATGTAATTGAAAGGAATGCAATGGAATGGAATTGAAACAAATGGAATGGAATCAAATGGAAACAAATGGAATGGAATGGAATGGAATGGAATGTAGTGGAATGGAATGGACTCGATTTGAATGGACTTGAATGAAATGGAATCAAATGCAATGGAATCGAGTAAAATGAGATCAAATGTAATGGGATGGAATGGAAAGGAATAGAGTGGAACGGAGTCGAATGGAAGGGAAGCAATCAGAAAGGAATCAAATGGCAACAAATGGAATCGAATGGATTCAGATGAAGTCGAGTGGAGAGGAATGCAGTGGAATTGAATTGGTTGGATTGGAATTGAATGTAGTGGAGTGGAGTGGAATGAAATGTATGGAATGAAATGAAATGGAATGGAATGAAATGGAATCGCATGAAATCAAAAGGAATTGAATTGAAAGGCGTGGAATCAAACCGAATTGAATGGAATCAAATGTATTGGAATGTAATAGAATGGAATCGAATGGAATGGACTAAAAATGAATGCATCAGAATGGAACGGTCTCGAATAGAATGGAATGGAACAGAATTGAATGAAATCGAAAGGAATGGCATGGAATGGAAAGGAATGGAATGGAATTGACTCGAATGTAATCTACTAAAATAGAAAGGACTCGAATGGAATGGAGTCGAATGGAGTGGAATCGAATGCAATGGAATCGAATGGAATGGAATACAATGGATTTGAATGGAATGAAATGGAATGGAACGGACTTGAATGTAATTTACTCGAATGGAATGAAATCGAATGAAATGGAATCAAAATGAATGAAATAGAATGGAATATAAAGGAATGGAATGGAATGGAATGGACTTGAATGGAATGGACAGGAATGGAATGGACTGAAATGGAATGGACTCGAATGGAATTGTCTTGAATGGAATGGTAACAAAGGGAAGGGAATAGAATGGATTGGAATGGTATGGAACGCAATCGAATGGAATGCATTCGAATGGAATGGAATGGAATAGAATGGAATTGAATGGAATGCAATGGACTCAAATGAAATGGAATGGAATGGAATGGACTCAAATGGAAGGGAATCGAAAGGAATCAAATCGAATGGAATGGATTTGAATGGAATCGAATGGAATGGAATGGACAGGAACAGAATGGAATTGAATGGAAAGGAAAGGTATGGAATGGAATGGAATGGATTGGAATGGAATGGACTTGAATGGAAAAGAATGGAATGGAATGGAAACGAATGGAATGGACTCCATTGGAATGGATTTTAATGGAATGCAATCTAATGGAATGGACTGGAATGGACTCAAAAGGAATGGACTGGAATGGAACAGCTTGAATGGAATGGAATCGAATAGATCGGAATAGAATGGAATGGAATGGAATGGAATGGAATGGAATCGAATGGAATTGAAGGCAATGGAATGGAATGGAATGGAATGGACTCGAATGGAAGGGAATCGAATAAAATGGAATGGACAGGACTGGAATGGAATGGACCCGTAAGGAATGGACTGGAATGGAACGGCTCAAATGTAAGGGAATACAATGGAATTGAATTGACTGGAATGGAAAAGTATCCACTCGAATGTAATGGACTGGAATGGAATGGACTCGAATGGAATGGGATCAAATGGAATGGCATTGAATGGAATTGAATTGAATTGAATGGATTGAAATGGTTCAATCTCGAATGGAATGGAATGGAATGGAATGGAATGGAATGGAAAGGAATGGAATGGATTCGAATGGATTGGACACGAACGGAATAAAATCAAAAGGAATGGAATGGAATAGAATAGAATGGAATGGACTTGAATATAATGGCCAGGAATTGAATTGACTCGAATGGAATTAAATCGAGTCAAATGGAATTGAAACGAATGAAATTTAGTGAAATATAATGGAATGGAATGGAATGGAATGGAATGGACTCGAATGGAGCGGACGGCAATGGAATGGACTGAAATGGAATGGACTCGAATGGAATTGTCTTGAATGAAATGGTAACGAACGGAATGGAATAGAATGAATTGGAATGGTATGGAATGCAACGGAATGGAATGGATTCGAATGGAATGGAATGGAATAGAATGTAATTGAATGGAATGAAATGGACTCGAATGGAATGGAATGGAATGGAATGGACTCGAATGGAACGGAATCCAATGGAATCAAATCGAATGGAACGGATTCGAATAGAATCAAAAGGAATAGAATGCAATGGAATGGACAGGAAGAGAATGGAATCGAATGGAATGCAATGGTATGGAATGGAATAAATTGGAATGGAATGGACTCGAATGGCATGGACTCGAATGGAATGGAATCCATTGGAATATACTCTAAAGGAATAAAATCCAATGGAATGGACAGGAATTTAATGGACTCAAAAGGAATGGACTTGAATGGAATGGTCTCGAATGGAAGAGAATCAAATGGAATAGAATTCAAAGGAATGGAATGGAATGGAATTGAATCGAATCAAATGGAATGGACTGGAATGGAACGGAATGGAGTGGAATGGAACGGAATGGACTCAAATGCAATGAACTGGAATCGAATGGACTCGAATGGAATGCAATCAAACGGAATGTAATTGAATGGAATGGAATATAATGGAATGTGAGCAAATCAAATGAACACGAATGGAATGGACTGGAATGGAACTGTCTTGAATGGAATAGAATGGAATGGTATGGAATGGAATGGAATGGAATGGAATGAAGTGGAAGGGAAAGGAATGGAATGGAATGGAATTGACATGAATGGAATGGACTGGAATGGAATGGAATGGAAGTGAATGGAATGGACTCGAATGGAATGGACCCGAAAGGAAAGGAATCATATGGAATGGAATCAAAGGGAATGGAATAGTTTCCAATGGAAAGGAATGGAATGAACTCGAAAGGAAGGGAATGGAATGGAATGGAACGGAAAGAACTGGAATGGAATGGCCTCAAAATGAATGGAATGGAATGGTATGATCTCGAATGGAAAGGAAACGAATGGAATTGAACAGACTGGCATGGAAAGGAATGGAATCGAATGTAATGGACTGGAATGGAATGGACTCGAATTGAATGAAATCGAATGAATAGAATCGAATGGAATGGACACAAATTGAATGGATTAGAATGGAATGGACTCAACTGGAACATAATGTAACGGAGTGGAATGGAACAGAATGGAATAGAATGCAATGGAACAGAATAGAATGGAATGGAATCGCAAGGAATGGATTGCAATGGAATGCACTCAATTGGAATGGGCACGAATGGAATGGTATCGAATGGAATGGAATCAAATGGAATGGATTGAATGAAATGGGACCGAATGAATTGGAATCGAATGTTATGGAATCGAATGGAATGGAATCTAATCGAATGAAATGGAATGGAATGGAATGGAATGGAATGGAATGGAATGAAATGGAATGCAGTGCAATGGAATGGAATGGAATGGAATGGAATGGAATGCAGTGCAATGGAATGGAATGGAATGCAATGGAATGGAATGGAATGCAATGGAATGGAATGGAATGGAATGGAATGGAATGCAATGGAATGGAATGGAATGCAATGGAATGGAATGGAATGCAATGGAATGGAATGGAATGGAATGCAATGGAATGGAATGGAATGCAATGGAATGGAATGGAATGGAATGGAATGGAATGGAATGGAATGGAATGCAATGGAATGGAATGACCTCTAATGGAAGGGAAGTGAGTCAAATGGAATGGAATGGAACGGAATGCACTCAAATGGAATTTAATGGAATGGAATTTAATGGAATAGAATGGAATGGAATCAACTAAAATGCAATGGAATGGAACGGAATGGAATTGAATGGAATGGAATTGAATGGAATGGAATGGAATCGAATGGAATAAAAGGGCATGCAATGGAATCAAAAGTAGTGTTATAGAACGGAATGGAATGAAATAGAATGGAAAGGAATCGAAAGGAATAAAAGGGCATGCAATGGAATCAAAAGCAGAGAAATAGAATGGAATAGAATGGAATACAATGAAATAGAATGGAATGGAATGGAATGGATTCAAATGGAATGGAATGAAATGGATTGGATTCGAATTGAAGGGACTGGAATGGAGTGTATTCGAATGGAATGGAATGAACGGAATGAAATGAACTGGAGTGGACTCGAATGTAATGGACTGGAATGGAATGGACTCAAATAAATGGACTCGAATGGAATGGACTCGCATGGAATGGAATCAAATGAAATTTAATGGAATGGAATAGAATGGAATGGAATGTACTCAAATGTAATGGACTGGAATGGAATGGACTCGAATGAAATGGAATGGAATGAACTGGAATGGAATGGACTCGAATGGAATGGACTCCATTGGAATGGACCCGAAAGGAATGCAATCGAATGAAATGGAATCGAACGGAATGGATTCGAAAGGAATGGACTGGAATGGAATGGATTCAAATAGAATGTACTGGAATGGAACTGTCACAAATGTAATGGAATCGAAAGGAATGCAATGGAATGGAAGCGAACGGAATCGAATGGAATGGAATGGAATCGAATGGAATGTACTGGATTGCAATAGACTCGATTGGAATGGACTCGATTGGAATGGAATCGAATGCAATGGAATTGAATAAAATGGGATCGAATGGAATGGGATCGAATGGGAAGAAATCAAATGGAATGGAATCGAACGGAATGGAACGGAACATAATGAAATCAAATGGCATCGAATGGAATTGAGTGGATTGTGGTGAAGTGGAGTGCAGTAGAGTGGAATGGAATGGAATGGAATGTGTTGGATTGGAATTGAATGTAGTGGAGTGGAGTGGAGTGGAATGGAATGGAAAGGAATGGAATCAAACGGAATTGAATCGAATGGAATGGAATCGAATCATACTGAATGGAATTGAATGGAATGGAATCGATTCGATTGGAATGTAATAGAATGGAATCGAATGGAATGGACTCGAATTGAATGGATTGGATTGGAATGGAATGGTATCGAATGGAATGGAATGAAATGGAATGGAATGGAATGGAATGGAATGGAATGGAATGGAATCAAATGGAATTGAATGGAATGCAATGGAATAGAATGGACTCGAATGCAACGGAGCGGAATTGTATTGACTCGAATGTAATGGAATCAAATGGAATGGACTCGAACGGAATGCAATTGAATGGAGTGGAATCGAATGGAAAGGAATCGATTGGAATGGACTAGAATGGAATGGACTCGAATGAAACGGACTCCAATTGAATGGACTCGAATGGAAAGCAATCGAATGGAATGGAATTGAATGGAATGGAATGGAGTCGAACTTAATGGAATCAAATTGAATGGACTCGAATGGAATGGACTGGAATGGAACCGTACGTATGTAATGGAAAGGAATGGAATTGATTGGAATGGACTAGAATGGAATGGACTCGAATGAAATGTACTCCAATGGAATGGACTCGAATGGAAGGCAATCGAATGGAATGTATTGGATTCGAATGGCATGTAATCCAAAGGAATGGAATGGAATGGAATGGAATGAAATGCAATGAAATAGAATTGTATGGAATTGAATAGAATGGAATGGAATGGAATGGAATGGACTCGAATTTAAAGGAATGGAATGGTAAGGACTCAAATTGAAAAGACTCGAATGGAATGGAATTGAATAGAATTGAATCGAATGGAATTGAACCTTGTGGAATGGAATTGAAACGAATGGAATGGAATTCAATTAAATGGAATGGAATGGAATGGACTCGAATGGAATGGAATTGAATGGTATACACTGGAATGAAATGGACTCGAGTAGAATGACCTGAAATGGAATGTATTTGAGTGGAATGGACTCGAATAGAATAGATTCGAATGGAATGGACTCGAAAGGAATGCAACCGAGGGGTATGGATTCAAATGGGATGGAATCGAATGGAATGGACTGTAATGGAATGGACTCAAAGGGAACAAACTCGAAGGGAATGGACTCGAATGGAATGGAATGGAATGGAAAGGATTCGAATGGAATGGAATGGAATGGAATGGACTTGAATGGAATTAACTTGAATGGAATGCAATCTAATGGAATGCAATGGAATGGAACAGAATGCAATGGAATGTAATGGAATGGACTCGAATGGAATGGATTCGAATGGAATGGAATTGGGTGTAATGGAAACAAAAGAAAGGAATTTGAATCTCATATAATGGAATCGAATAGAATGGGTTCGAATAAAACGCAATCAAATGGAATGGAAAGGATTGCAATGGAATGGAATCTAATGGAATGGAACGAATAGAATGGAATCGAATGAAATGAAATCGAATGCAATTGAATCGAATGGAATGGACTGGAATGGAATGGTCTCTTGGAATGGAATAAAATGGAATGGATTTGAATGGAATTGAATGGAATGCAATGAAATGAAATCGAATGTAATGGAATCAAATGGAATGGAATTGAACGAAATGGAATCGAATTGAATGGACTGGAATGGAATGGACTCGAAGGTAATGGACTGGAATGGAATGGTCTCGATTGGAATGGAATCGAATGGAATGGATTCGAATGGAAAAGAATCGAATGGAATGGAATCCAATGGAATGGTCTCGAATGGAAAGGAATGGAATTGAATCAAATTGAATAGAATGGGTTTGAATGGAATGTAATCAAATGGAATAAGATAGAATGTAATGGAATTAAATGGAACAAATTCGAATGGAATGGAATTGAATGGAATGGACTGGAATGCAATGGACTCGAATGGAATGGACTGGAATGGAATGGTCTCGAATGGAATGGAATCGAATGACATGGAATTGAATGGCATGGAATTGAATGCAGTGTAATGGAATCGAAAGGAATGGAATTGAAGAGAATGGAATAGAATGGAATGGAATCGAATGCAATGGAATCAAATGGAATGGATTGGAGAGGAATGGACTAGAATGGAATGGACTGGAGTTGAACAGTCTCGAATTGAATGGAATGGAATAAAATGGAATCAAATGGAATGGCATGGTGTGCAATGGAACGGAATGAAATAAAATGGAATAGAATGGAATTTAATGGAATGGAGTGGAAAGGAATCGAATTGATTGGACAGGAAAGGAATGGAGTGGAGTGGAATACAATGTAATAAGAAGCAAATAAATGGAACTGCCAAGAGCCCATTCATGCCTCAGTAAATCTCAAATTGTACACTGAGTTGTCCAAGAAATGTGGCACACCCTGCAGGGCCAAATTAATTATCCCTTTCTCGGAACATCATGCTCTGATTATGTTAATACCTGCAGGTAGATCCCAAGCTTTGTGTGGCATCGCCCTGGGGGTCAAGAGAGAAACTGCATGTTCTTACCACATCCTAAACTGAAAAGAACAGTTTAGAAATGTGGCAAATAGAAGAGCTTGTTATCAGGTGATCAATGACATTAGGGCTGACTTAAGTCAGCTGCAGAATTTTGGCAGGTGATAACAATCTGAAGCCTCTGAAATACACAGGAACTTCTCAAAAAATCTGCCATACTAAGACAATATATGACTGTTAGTGTTGGTGAGAAGGTTTTCAAAGTTAAAATATTTCCGTGCAAGCTGCCTCATGCCCCAAACACTGCTTTTGCCCCAGTTACCCAACAAATTTTATTTTTGATTTAGAAAATAATTAAAATAGATAGGTGAACTCCAAAATTTAACAATCAGAAAGTGACTTATTTGATATAGTGATATCAGCAAGATGGTGGAATAGGGAGTCTCAGCTCTCATTCCCTCACACAAACAGAGATCTGACAATGATATAAGTGACAAAATATCTTTATGAGAAGTCCAGAATCTCATTGAGGATTTTCAGAACATCAGCAAGATGGCCGACCAGGAGCTGCTAGCTAAAGTAGAGCACAGGAGAACAGCAAAGAAGCAGCAGAAATCCCATAGACCACAGCAACCCAGGATGACCACAAACAAAAGGTTAGGAAACACCTTGCCTCCACCACACCCTTCCCCCAGTTGAGACCCAGCTCTGAGCTGTGATGGAAAAGTTAAGCAAGGGGACCCCAGCAACACTCATCACTATTATAAACACTTCTGCAGTCCTCAAAGGCTCTGAGTCCCTTTGAGGGAAGTCCCTAGACTCCATATGCTGAGCTACCCCCAGAGAAGGAGCCCACACTGTGCTCCACCCAACTCACTCCTGGTTTGTGCTGCTACCTCCTTGTGCCATCTTGAAACTAGAACCACTGCTAGAGTGCTTCCTACTCTGGGTGTGAGTAGCATTTGCATCCCTCCATCCCTGAGGTTCAGCCGCCACTGCACCATGCCCACCTGGTAGTGTGCCATCCTCGAGCAGAGCTGCTGCTATGACCTTCTCCCTAGGGCCAAGCTATCAGTTAGCCACTTATCCTCCACATCCAAGTCATTGTTGCACCCTCACCTTAGGGCCAGCTCCTTGAGCTCTGGGTCCCTGGGGGTAAGGCACCACTTCACTCCAAGAATACTACCCAGCAAAGCTGCCTTCAGAAATGAAAAAGAAATAAAGTCTTTCATTAGACAAGAAAAAGCTGAAGGAATCAATTACCACTAGATCTGTCTTACAAGAAGTGCTTAAGAGAGTTCTTTAACTGGAAACAAAAGGACAATAATGACTATCATAAATATATGTGAAAGTATAAAACTCATTGGTAGAGGTAAATACATAGTCAAATTCAGAATACTCCAATACTGCAATAGTGGTAGGTAAATCATACATAACACTAGTATGAAGATTAAAAGTCAAAATGGTCAAAAATAATGTCAAGGGACAAAGTTTCAATAAATTTTAAGATCTAAATTGGCTTTATTGCAATTCTAGCATCAAATAACACTTCATTTCATAAAATAGAATAAGTGTTCTGATGAACTGAGCAGAAATGTTTGGCTTTGTACAAAGAGAAGGGCTGAAGAAAGCAGAAGCAAAGGCCAGGCACGGTGGCTCAAGCCTGTAATCCCAGCACTTTGGGAGGCCGAGGCAGGCGAAATCACCAGAGGTTAGGAGTTTGAGACCAGCCTGGCCAACATGGAGAAACCCTGAAACCCTGTCTCTATGAAAAATACAAAAATTAGCAGGGCGTGGTGGCGCATGTCTGTAATCCCAGATACTCGGGAGGCTGAGGCAGAAGAATCACTTGAACCCGGGAGGTGGAGGTTGCAGTGAGCCAGGATCATGGCCATTGCACTCCAGACTGGGCAACAAGAGTGAGACTCCGTCTCAAAAGAAAAAAAAAAAAAACAGAAGAAAAGAACAGAGTTGCTTCGAAGCTATGTATTAGTTGCTTCAAAGCTATGTTTCTTGTAGGATGCGGACAGGGAGATAGAACAGTAGAAGAATAACTGATTAATTAACAGCAGGTTACTTCAAACTACCTTCTGTTGTGTAACAAATAAAGATAATGTTGTGAACTTCATTATCATGCTGATTGTAGATTTAAATTGGCCCGTTTGGGAAATTGGCTGTTACATCTTTCTTCTGATTTCTTGGAAGGTGGAATAACAGATTAGTTTGGGTTTGGTGACATGAAACTTTAGCATGGGTGACTCCATTTTGATTTTTATTCTGGTCTCTTGAGGCCTAGTACAGAAACTTAGTCCAGAACAATAGCCTCTTACAATTTTTGTTTAACAATTGACCCCTTTTGGTCATGCTCACCTAAGTGAGAGTGTGACCAAAATCTAGGGCATCCACATTACTGTTACCATTATTTTGGGTTTCCAGCCTCAGCATGCCGTTTGTAGATTATAGTGTCCATAGGTTACGGTGTTCTAGGAAAAACCAGGTTTTTGTTACATGACCAGGAAAGATTATGCTCCCAGATACTTTGAAGGGTGACGGGGAACAGAATTTATTGGGTGAAAGGGAAAAAGAAAAAATATCTCAGCAAAGCGGGATGGAATCCTGCTAACAGGGTCTCCACCTCACCTATTGAATCCCAGGTTACCACACATGAACAGGAGAGGCCAGGCTCCTCCCCTCTTCAAATGGCGTGAACTTCCGAGGCTCCACCCCGCCCTCCCAGTGCACCGGCCTGTTGGAGATTCTCTGGGGACCTTCTCCCTTATCTGTCGCCTGCATCCATTAGTGTCTTCCTTATTATGCATTTATTTGAGATTTGGTTGTTCCAGCTAGAGAGAGATCATTTGAGATTTGACAGATGGCTGTATCGAAAATTTAAAACTTTAAGAGGATAAAACGCATCACGGGACTAATATTATGACTATTAAGAGGATAACACTGGGCTGGGCACCGTGGCTCTCGCCTGTAATCTCAGCACTTTGGGAGGCCGAGGCGGGCGGATCACCAGGTCAGGAGATTGAGACCATCCTGGCCAACATGGTGAAACCTGGTCTCTATTAAAAATACAAAAATTAGCTGGGCGTGGTGGCGAGCTCCTGTAGTCCCAGCTACTCGGGAGACTGAGGCAGGAGAATCGCTTGAACCCGGGAGGTGGAGGTTGCAGTGAGCCAAGATCACGCCACGGCACTCCAGCCTGGGCAACAGGGCGAGACTCCATCTCAAAAATAATAAAAATAATAATAATAATAAATATAAATAAAAGACGATAACACCAAGAGTTTGGAGTATGCTTCTTAGCCAGGGTTCCCATGACTTAAACCAACCAACATCAAATACACAAACTAGGAGTCTACCCGTTTGAATAAAGGTATCTGCTCTATAAAACCTGATGTATTTATCTACGCACAATAAGAAATGTCATCAACTGCAGATTCCTCCCTATTGAGTTAGTAAGTAATCTAACATCTCATGATTGGATTAAATGAAATCAGGGAGTGCAGGTTACCCACAGAAGCTACTGATTGTAAAATTTTAACTACACCATTATCCTGCCAAGTGAAAGAGCTAGGCATAAGTAAGAAAAAATGATGATAGGTAAGAACTTTATTATGGTAGACAGCTTTGTTCCAATGGTCTTGGGAAAAGCTGTCCGCAGCATGAAGTTGGCAACTTCAAATCATGGTTTGCAGTTTGAATGTCTCTGGTTGTAGCATCAGCATTCTCGTGAATTATCTGTGACCCATGCATCAGGCATGAGAGGTGTTACTTGAAATTTATATCGAATTGTCCAGCTTTAGCCTATAAGGTTTCAGGTACTGAGCAGTTCTCATTCTTTGTTGCAGAATTCTGGCCAAGTATTATAGAAAACTGGAAGAAATCAGAATCCAGTCCAGTCTACAGGTAAATAATCACAACTCAAAATAATGAACAGGGCTACAATCTAATAATAGGTGTAATACAGTTTTCTTTTGAAATGTAATTTTTCTTTCTACAGTCTTCTCCATTTCTACCAAAAATAACCACCATGGTAAGACCAATTTGTTTGCAAAAAAAAAAAAAAGTTTTTTCTTTTAAGCTCTTTATAATTTATAGCAATTTGGTGAAATATACTTTTGTAAACAAAAATTGAGACATTTGATTTTCCTCCATGTATAAGCCCTCCAGAATTTGGAAACTATTTGTGAGTATTCTTATTCTTATGGCCTTATGGCTATTTGCATAATTTCAATAAGACTTAGTTCTCTTTATAACAGGATACAACTGAAAACACAAATTGTATTTCCAAGGCTTTGACTGGAATGTCATATTTACAAATGTGCATAGACTTCTTGGCTTCAAGGTTTCCCAACCTTATAATGAATGAGTAAAAGTTTTCACTTCTGGGTAGACCCAGGAACCTCAAGATATTAGATACAGCAGGTAAAATTCAATGACTGCCTTGGTTTGGCTTCCTAGCATTGAGAGGTTTTTAAAAATCTAATCTGAGATTCCTTGTAAAAATTTCCAGCAAAACAACTTTAAAAGAAGCCTATGTAGTTATTCTTGCTTCATTATGTTAATAATCAGGCCAAGTTTGAGAATAAACTTACTTTGCAAACAAATTTTTGTGAATAACTAGGAAGTAAGTTATTTGAGCTATTTGTAATATACCAACATTTTATGACTATATATTTCACAATTTTTAGACATTGTGAAAAAAAATTGTTCTTGAAAAAACAAGTTTTTTGTTCCTCAAAGAAGTTTTTTTTAATTTACTAACAGAGATTCAAATATATTTAGTTTGTCTACATCATATAGAAACAAAATGCCAAAGTATACAAACTTAAAGCTTATACTTAATAATTAATGTTTTAGTATTTTAACTTATTTAGCAATTACCAAGACATTTAACTGGTATATATTACGTAATTCTGCTTTAAGATTTCAAATTACCAAAAACATTTTTTGAAACTATGAGGAGTTTATTTGTAAACACTTATGCCTAATTTACTTGTTTTTGACAATCATGTTTGAACTGTTTATAAAACTTCTGTAAGGCATTGAACAAAACTCTCCATCATCTCAAGTTATTTCTCTGCTAACAATTTCTACAGCATGCAAATGATAGGCAAGAACTCTAAAGTTAAATACATGAGTATTTTTGCTGATCAGAAGACATGGCTGCTTTTCAAATACGTTGACTCTTGAACGGCATGGGTTTGAACTGCACAGTTCCACTTATATGTGGATTTTTTTTTTGCCTCTGCCACCCTGCCACAGGAAGACTAACCGCTCCTTTTTCTCCTCCTCAGCCTAGTCAATGTGAAGACAATGAGGATGAAGACCTTTATGATGATCCATTTCCATTTAATGAATGGTAAACATATATTTTCTCTTCCTTATAATTTTCTTAATAACATTTTATTTTGTCTAGCTTACTTCATTGTAAGAATACTGTATATAATACATTTAAGATACAAAATATATGTTAATTGACTGTTTATGTTATTTACAAGGCTTCCAGTCAATAGTAGGCTGTCAATTTAAATAACAGAGAGTGGCTCTCTAAAAATACATATATATATATTTATTTGGGAATAAAACATTACAATGGAAATACACGTGCCGCAGTAAACTATGTGCATATTCAGGGAAGTCAAGGATGACAAAGGCTTTTAAAGGAAAAAATGAGGAGGATGACATAATTATTTTGAAATAATTATCCTTGATTACAAAGATCAATAATAAGGGTGATGCCAGTCTGAAGTCCGACAGGTAGTTGCTAGGCAGATGTCCTTTTAGAAGTATTTTTTTGCATAAGGTTGCAGTGGCCTTTGTTTAAGGTTGTGGCTTTTGCAGTCTTTTGTGATCATTTTTGCTATCAGGCACACAAATATGAGAACCCTCTCTTCATGACCTTCCCTGGCTCTATTTGTCCGGATTTTCTTAACCCATTTTGATTTTGACAAATTTCACAAGGCTATTAGTAGTTAAGTTTTTGGGAAACTGTCGCAGATGAGTGACAACTATCTGGGCCAGTGGCATGGGGGTAAAATAATTTACTATGACAGATGTAGGTAAAGAAAGGCAGATTTATTAGAGAAAGTATGAAAATATGTTGCAAAGAAGCAATGAACAGAATCAGCAAGAGAGGAGCTGACTGACAAAAGCTTGCTGGAGATTTTAAAGAACGGTTCTTGGGCTGCAGAGTGCTGCGAGCAGTACTCATAACCCCAAAGTTGCAGTGAGCTAACTTGCAAGTGTCTGGTGATAGCTGGGCTCAGGAAGATTATGAGTTATTTGCACAGGAGGGATATGTGTCCTGGACCATGAATGTCATCAATATATTAATGACATTCTTTACAGAAATAGAAAAAACAATCCTTGTTTCTATTGAACTGCAAAAGACTTTTAATAACCAAAGCAATCTACAGCAAAAACAGCAAATCTAAAGGTATCACACTACCTTACTTTAAAATATACTATAAAGATCTAGTGACCAAAATAGGTTGATATTGGCATAAAATCAGACACATAGACCAATGGAACAGAATAGAAAGCCCAGAAAAAAATCTGCACATCTATAGCCAACTGATTTTCAAAAAAAGTTTCCAAGGACACACATTGGGAATAAGACAGTCTCTTCGATAAATGGTACTAGGGAACTGGATAGCCACATGAACAAAAATGAAACTAGATCCTTATCTTTCACCATATTCAAAAATCAACTAAAAATGATTGAAAGACTTGAATGTAAGACTTGAAACTAAGGAATTAGTAGGGGAAAACATTGGAGAAATACTTCATGACATTAGACTGGGGCAAAGATTTTTTGTTACTTTTTTTATTTTTAAAAAGTACTATTTTCACAAGAGGATGGGTGTCAAGGAAAGATTTTTTGGCTATGACTCTACAAGCATAGGCAACAAAAGCAAAAATAGACAAATGGGATTAAATCAAACTAAAAACTCTACAGCAAAGGAAACATTCAGAGTGAACAGACAGCTACAGAATGGGAGAAATATTTGCAAACTATATATATGACAAGTAGTTAATATCCAGAATATATAAGAAACTGAAACAACTCAAGAGAAAAAATAAAAAGACCACCAAATAACCTGATTTAAAAATTGGCAAATGATCTGAAGAGACACTCCTCAAAATAAGACAAATAGCCAAAAGTTATATGAAGAAATGCTCAACAGCACTAATAATCAGGGAAAAGCAAGTCAAAACCAAAATGAGATATTTCCTTATTCCAGTTAGAATGGCTACTGTCAAAGAGACAAAAGATTAAAATGCTGGCAAGAATGTGGAGAAAAAAGAACATTTACTCACTGTTGATGGAGATTTAAATTAGTACAGCCATTATGGAAAACAGTATGGAGGTTTCTCAAAAAATTAAAAATAAAACTACCATATTATTCAGCAACCCTATTACTGGGTATATATCCAAAGGAAAGGAAATCAGTATGTCAAGGAGATGTCGGCACTCCTAGGTTTATTGCAGCAGTATTCTCAGTAGCCAAGATATAGAATCAACCAAAGTGCCCATCAACAGATGAATGAATAGAGAAAATTTAGTATATATACATAACGAAACACTATTCAGCCATAAAAATGAATGAAATCCCATCATTTGTGGCAACATGGGTGAACTTGGAGGACATTATGTTAAGTGAAATAAGCCAGACCCTGAAGACGAATACCATATGATCTCATTCATATGAAGTAGCTAAAAAGTTGATCTCGTAGAAGTAGAAAATAGAATAGTGGTTACCAGATATTCATCCAGAAAAATGAAAACTTACATTCACAGAAAAAAACTATGCATAAATATTCATATCAGCTTTATTTATAATAATGTAAAACTGGAAATAATCAAAATATTCTACAATAGGTTAACAGTTAAATAAACTGTGGTACATCCACACCATGAAACACTACTCAGGAATGAAATGAACAAACTATTGGTAGATACAACCCCAAAAGGCTATATACTGTATAATTCCATTTATATAACCTTCTTAAAATGACAAAACTAAGCCAGGCATGGTGGCTCATGCCTGTAATCCCAGCACTTTGGGAGGCCAAAGCGGGCAGATCATCTGAGGTCAGGAGTTTGAGACCTGCCTGGGCAACATCGTGAAACCCCATCTCTACTAAAAATATAAAAATTAGTCGGGCATGGTGGCACACACTTGTAATCCCAGCTACTTGGGAGGCTGAGGCAGGAGAATCGCTTGAACCCGGGAGGTGGAGGTTGGAGTCAGCTGAGATCGCACTCCAGCCTCGGTGACAGAGTGTGACTCTATCTCAAAAAAAAAAAATAAGAGTATAGAGATGGAGAACAAATTAGTAGTTTACAGAGTTTAGGGATGGAGGGTGCAGGGGGTTGAGTGTGACTATAAGGGAGTAGTAGCACAAGGGAGATCTTTGCAGTGACTGAAGAGTTTTGCATATTGATTGCTAATCTACACCTGTGATCAAATGACATAGAACTATACAAAAACATTGTGCCAATGTCAGTTTACTGGTTTTGATATTGTACTATAGTTATGCAAAATGTAACATTTAGGAGAAACTGAGTAAAAGGCACACAGGATTTCTTTACTATCTCTGCAATTTCCTGTTAATTTATATTTCAAAATAAAAAGTTAATAAATAATCAAAGAAAGACAAAGTCAGAGGCTTATGTGTTTGGTGAGACAGTGTTCCCTGATGCAAGGAGCAATGGATTTGGAGTCAGATGAACCAAGACCCAGTTTCTGCTCCCCATGCCTTACCAGCTGTGTGCCCTTAAGAAAGTCAGTTAACCTTTCTGAGCTTCAGTTTTCTATTTCATAGAATGGTCCTTATCGATTTTCTAGCTACAAACATTAGCTATTTGTATACCACCTTATAAACAATTTTTGCCATATTCTCTATAGCCTGTTATATTGTGTACTTAATATTTCTTAGAGGCCAGGCACGATGACTCACGCCTGTAATCACAGCAGTTTGGGAGGTCAAGACGGGAGGATCATATGAGGTCAGGAGTTCGAGACCAGCCTAGCCAACATGGTAAAACCCCGTCTCTACTAAAAATAGAAAAATTAGCCAGGTGTGGTGGCACATGACTATAATCCCAGCTACATGGGAGGCTGAGGCAGGAGAATTGCTTGAACCCGGGAAGCGGAGCTTGCAGTGAGTCGAGATTGCCCACTGCACTCCAGCCTGGGCGACAGAGCAAGACTCTGTCTCATAAAGATATATATATATTCCTTATAGAGATCAACACAGTCCATTTACTTAAATCCATACCAAGCCCAAATCCTGAGTGATGTTATATATAAAACCACGACATCAAGGACTAGTGAATTTTTTCTCAAATGAGCATTAAAGTAAATAACTATTAAAAACATATACTTTTTTGTGCTGCCTAAATGATCACACATACTATCAATGGTATGGACCACATATTTCAGGAAACATTAGTTTAGCCCAAATACTTTACTTTTTAGATAGAGAACATGATGTCTCATAGACAGAAATAAACTTTCAGATTTGAAAGATCACTTAAGATGTAAACTACAATTTCTCATCACATTTTAAATAAATTCCAAAGTCCTTAATGAGGGCCTATTGGATCTGATAGGATGTAGCTGTGCCTGCCTCTATGATTTCCGTTTCTTCTATCTGTTCTCTTGCTCCCACTACTCCAACCACACTTGACCTCTTGCTCTTCCCCGCATACCAAACACTTTTTTGCCTCAGGGGCTTTGCTCTTGCTGTTCTCTCTGCCTGGAAGATTCTAGATATCTATGTGGTTCAATTCCTAGTACATTCAGGTTCTGCCCTATGCCACTTCCTCAATGAGTCCTTACTTGACCCTCCTGCTCAAAATAGCCACACACACATATAACATATTATTCTCTATTCCCCTTACTGTGCACTCAATCCTGTGTGCCTAACACACACACACACTCACACTCACACATAAACATGTATATTATTCTGTTCCCCTTACTCTGCACTCAAACCTGTGTGTCACACACACACTCACACATACACGTATATCATAATATTCTCTATTCCCCTTATACTGCACTCAATCCTATGTGCCTTACACACACACACCCCCACAGATGTATATCAATATTCTCTATTCCTCTTACTCTACACTCAATCCTGTGTGGCTTTCACACGCACACCCACACACACATATTATCATACACACACACACAAGTATATTATTCTCTATTCTCCTTTCCCTATTTTTCTTTATAGCACTTATCACCAACTGACACTATATGTTGTCCCTCTCCCTAATTAGAATGGCCGGACTTTGCTTTCTTCTCTTAAGCTCAGTGCCTAGAATTGTGCCAGTGCACAGACCCACATGCAGCCAATTCAGCCATCCTCCCTGCAGAATCTGAGGGGAGTGGTCATGTTGTCTCAGTTTGCAGCTTTAAAACAGCAGGAGCCACCAGCTAGCTCCTCCAGGCAGTCTAACCATTTTCCAGATGGTTCCCATCTTCAGAGGTCTTTCTGATGAGTTTCAAAACTTGTGCCCTTGCAGTTTCCACTCAGGCCTATTAGTTCTGCCCTGTGGGCCTACACAGAACATGCCTTTCAGATACTTGAAGACAGCAATTATGACTCTCTCCAGCTGTTTACTGCTTTTCAAGTTAAACAGACCTCTCCTTCCATCATTGCTCAGGCATAATCCTCTGGGATGACAGAAAGAACATGTTATCTGGGGACAGGTAACCCAGATCTGAATCCAGACCTCACTCATAGTCACTGTGTAACCCTGAGCACATCACACCTGCCTAACAGGGCTCCTGTGAGGATTCCAGGGGGTCATATATATAAAGTGCTTAGCATAGTTGCTGCCTGACAGTGAAAGTTCAGTGGATGACATTGATGTTCATTGCTTTCCTGAAGAAAGTTCTGTCCAAATCCTAAAAGCAAAACAAATTTCCTGAACCCCGTCAGGTCCGCTGCCTGCATGTAGAAAGAGGAGAGTAAAACCGATGCACACTGGACTCACCCAAAGGCGGAAAAGGACAAGGAACCCAAAAAGGAAGATCCAGTGGGCCCACAGGCAGCCCTCCTAATGGAACCTGGGCAGTGCCTTCTTCTTTTTGTTGGAAAAACAGCAAGAAATATTTTTTGCTTTGTTGTTTGAGGCTGGAGTCCAAGAAAGACCCAGAAATGGTTGATATGAAGGATTTGGAGCAGGAAAATAGGATACAAATTCAGAGTTAAGAGCTGGACAACGAGTTGGGTTATGAGGGCTTCCACCCCAGTCCGTTTCTTTCTTGCTCATGGTAGGACCCTAGACAATTCTTTTCCACTCTCAGCCTGCATTTTCTTAGCTGGGAAATGCCAATTCTAAGAGCTACTGGGATACAATTATATGCCATATGTGCGTTCACTCACTCAGTGCTTTTCAACACATGTTCACTGTATGCTCTGGGTGTACCAAAATGACAGCCTGTTCCTAACCTCAGGGGTCTCACTGTCTATTAAAAGTTTCCCTTAGGGTATCATTCTGAATGGGAGGAGGAACTAGAAAAACACTCAGTTCCAGTGTGTCATGATAAACACACAGAGAAAAAGAAAACAGCAGCTGTGAGAATGTAGGGGAGGGGGATAAATTCTGAAGGAGAGGGACAGGAAAGGCTTCTTGGAGAAGGGATCTGTTCTCTGGCCAGTGCAACAGCCTTGGGGAGGACTTGTACTTCCTCTGCTAGTGCCTTTCACCATCCCCAAGGATATCTAGAGCAGGACCCTGAACACCGGATAATCAGTTTATACTGCTGAGTGGCAGGCTGATGTTCTGGGTGGTGTAACATTCTGCCCTTCTCTAATTTTTTGTCTGTGAGTCAGCCTTACCTAGGTCAATAAAATGCTGAGTGCACACCCAGCTTCCCCAGCACACTCAGAATGCTGCCAGATCATTTCTCACCCCTCTCAGGAGACATTAAACTCTCTGTCCTGGCCTTAGTTGTCCTTGTGGTCCTGGCTCAGACTGCCCCAGGTAAACAGAACCATGGAGAGAAGGGAAAAGGGAGTAAGGATGGGGTCCTAACCACAGAATCACTGGAAAATTGAACATGTGTGGAAGCGAGGAGAGCCCACAGGGATGGCTGAGATCTGATGAAAGGCTTATAATGAATATGCTCCCATAAGAAGGGCAGCCTGTCAGGCCTGACCATGGTGGTGGTTCTCATTAGGGAACCTGGAGAATGTCCGCAGAGGCCAAGGTGTTTTATATGAAGTCCCTTCCATATGCAGAAGCAACCCCAACATCTCTAGTATCCTGAATGCCTCTGGCCCATATGTCAACAGTCTCATCCTGTGAGTCTCTCACTTCAACCCCACTTTCAGTTGATACTACCTCTTGTAATAATCAGTCTCATTACTTCACTTCTCCACTGTTGTTGGGCTTTGAGTGCTCTTTAAAGCAGGCAGAAGAGGCAACTTGCTCTTGTCTTGGAATATATGGTGAAAAATTTGTAAGTTGATGTTTGATATCTACAGGTTTATAAAAACAGGCTCACAGTATGGAGCTGGGGTTACAGCAGAAGATTTTGGCTTTCAAGTTGAACATGCTCAAAGCTCTCTAACAGTATAAACAGGCATCATGGCCAGGTGGTGAATAACTTTCTAATGGAAATGTTTTCCCCTTAGGCTTCCCAGGGGCTCTAAAGTTGATGATTTTTAATTCTGTGATTTCCTTTGGGTTGTTGCTGTTGGAAGTCACATCCTCTCTTGGAGCAGCTATTCAAGCTGAAAGCCTTTGCCAATCACTCAGTTGTTCTAGAAGCAAAAGAAGGTTATTCTGGGCTAACCCTGAGTTGGTTTGAGCATGCCTTATATTCCAGCGAGGGCAAGTAGAATAGAGGGAGTTGCAGATGCAAGAGACATTTTGGAGAAAGAATCTACATATTGACTTATGAAATACTGGAAGAGAAAAGTGAGAGTCAATGTGACTGATTTTTTTCAGTCTGAACATTCTGGTAAAAGACAGAGAATTAGGAATTATCTCCCAGAAGAAGAGTTTGGGGAAAAGACAAGTGGAAAGAATCTGTAGTTTAGATTAAGATATAATGATCCCTCAAATGAATCCAATGTGCTGAGAAAACTGGGTTTGCAGTCTGCGTTGACTTAGAGTCACAGAAAATAAATCAGAGAAGGGCACAGTGTTAAACCCTCCCTGCACCCGCCCCCCAACACACACACACACAAACACAACTTCAGCCTGCAGCTCAGAAATGTAAATTGGTCATCCATTGTTCAGGGTCTTGCTTTAAACAACCCTTGGGGTAAGCACCCCTAGAACAAACAATGCCTGGCACATAGTAGATGCTCAACAAATTGTGGTTAGATGAATAATGAATGGAGAGAGGAAAAAAAAGATAATTGAAGGCTTAGTCCCACTCCCTGGCAAGCATCTAGATTTAGAGAGGAAGTAGAACCAGATTTAGTGAGACTGTGAAAAATGACAGAGAAGAAAGTATCATAAGCATAGGAATAAAATTCAATTAGAGCTGATTAGAGGAAGGAAGTTAACTACTCCTAGTCATTAAACATGCACAAATTTATAACATTCCCATGAATGCCTTTAAGTGTCAAAATCAATGTTTCACTCTAACCATTATTACTATTACCAACATCCTTTGTTTAATTGTATTTACTTTTCAAATGTATTTATATATTCATGTCTTTGCTTATTTTGATAGATGGATGGATCAGAAGGTGCTATTATGGAACTGGCAGATGCAGGAAATCATGCAAAGAAATTGAGAGGAAGAAAGAAAAATGTGGGGAAAAACATATTTGCTGTGTCCCTAAAGAAAAGGATAAACTATCACACATTCATGACCAAAAAGAGACAAGTGAGTTATATATCTAGTTGCTACTCCTAATTCAGAATTTTAAGTCATTATAATGAGTCAATGAAATGGCTATCGGGGGCACCTGCATTTTCCTAGATCTCTGTCAAGTCTTCACAGGGCCCGTTAGAAAAACAAGCTCATTCCTGCTATCAATATATCTCTCTAGCCTGCTGTAGCCCAACAACGCTCTAAGCCGTCCCTGGATATGACTAATAATAGTGGTTTTCAAGGTAAGAAAATTTTATAGGATCTAGATCTTGAATTCCTAAACCTCTGACCAGGTCCCTGAATGTAGAAGTTTACCAGGTTAACGCAAATTGGACCTTAGCTACAGATTCTTACCTAATGTCTCATCCTGGAGAGTTGCAATAAAACAGAGTAATCCAGAAAGTGTCCTTTTCTGTCTTTAGCTCAAAATTTAGCTCAAGGCTCTGCCGTATGGTCTTACTCTTGGAACTTATCCCTTACCCCAAATTCCTAGGCACCTTTGGCTGTCCAAAGATTGGCATGCCCTCTGAGCAGGAGGAAACTATTCCTGCTCCCAAGCAAATGGAAGAGGAAAATAAAAGGCCCAACATTTAGTGAGAACTTATTATGTGCAAGGTCTTGTCCTAAGCACTTTACTTCATTTTGTCCCAACAACAGCTCCAGGAGATAGGAACTAGTGTGCCCCTTCGCCAGAAGAGGAAACTAAGTCACAGAGAGTTTAAGTGACTTGCCCTAAATGGCACAGATAGCTAGTTCAGTAACAGGACTTTGAACCTGCAATGCCTGGCTTCAGGTACCGTGCTTCCCCATAGTGGAAAGAGATTGCTGCATTACGAAAAGCTTCACTTTACCCTTCCCACACAGAACCAACCTCTTTAATAGGGAAGGTGTGGTGAAGAAAGAGCTTTGTGTGCCCTCTTGTGGTTAAAATGTGTAAAGAACCCAGTCCCAGCAGGTTCATCCAGGTTCAAATAAAGGTTATCCTAGGTTGCACTCGGCTAGCAAGAAATGGCTCCGGCTTTACAGAGAGTTGCAGCTCAGGGGCCAATGCCAATCACATCTGAAGTTGAACAGTATCCATACTTTCTGTTGACACAACGATCTGGAGGACACAGTCCAAAGGCAAGGTACAGCAATCATCACAATAATGGCAGCCACTAACCCTTCAGCCCAGTTCCCAAAGTACTTCCTGTCAGTTCTCTCATTTCCCCCCACTAGAATACTATGAGGCATCTTCAAAATGGAAGCATTGGTCTGGACTATAAACTCCATATACCTTTCAAACTTTAAGGCCTTCTTCATTCTTTACATTATGGTGAAAATTATGCACTCTCTACCTATGACTGCAGAAGATGCCACCTTAGAGAGCAAAGACATGGAAGATGAAGAGAGAGACTGGGAAATAGGAAATGTATACCTCAATCTGGGTACTCAAACCATAACCCCAAAATACACCTTCTGTTCCTCCTTGCTTCCCCATACGCATATATCATGTTAGCCACGCAGACTTTCCAAGTCTGCTTCTATAGCACCTGCTCTTCATCTCTGCCTCTAGTCTTCCAGTTCAGCCATCATCTTTCCTTGTCCATTGCTGTGGAATGAATTTTGTGCCCCACCCCCCCAAAAATTGTGTGTTGAAGTCAGAACCTCCAGTGCTTCAAAATGTGACTGCATTTGGAGACAGAGTCTTGAAAGAGGTGACTAAGTTTAAATGAAGTCATTAGGACAGATACAAATTCGATCAGACTACTGTTCTTATAAGAAGAAATTAGGACAGAATTATTTTACAAATAATTATGACCCACAGCAAGAAGACCACGTTAAGATCCAAGGAGATCATGACCATCTACAAGTCAAAGAGAGAAGACTCAGAAGAAATCAACCCTACTGACACCTTGATCTCAGATTTTTAGCCTCCTGAATTGTGAGAAAATAAATTTGTATTGTTTAAGCCACCTGATCTGCGATACTTTGTTGTGACAGCCCTGGCAGACTGATACAGACATACCATAACATCAGCATCCTAGTCATCTCTTTTTCTCTCATTAGGACTTCGACTCACTCCAGGCTTTTCATACAGTTGCCAGAAGAACATCTCTACAATCCAAATATGAAACTTTTTTCTTTCCAAATTGTCCAAAAGCTACATAACCCTTTCAGGAAACAATTCTCAACTCCCTTTATGATAATCCCTGCCTGCCTCAGTAGTTTTATATCCAGTTCCTCCTCCCTTTCAATTCCTACCGTGGACCTCCCAAAACAACCTTATTCTTGGAAATTAATTAATCTAATTTCTTGCCCTTCTTTTTATAGACTGCCCCTTCTGCCTGAAAGTTTCTTATTGCAAACAAGATTACTCCATCCCCCTCTGAAAAGAGGTTAAGTGGGGAAGAAAAGTCATCCTAAGAATATTTATTAATTTAAAAACTCATTGGTGAAATAAGTCTTCAATCAAACATCCCAATTTCTTAGAATCTGTGCCTCTCCCAAACCCAGCAGGTCAATGTCTTCCATGGACTAATTGTGAACATGCAAAAATGCATGGCAAATTGTTGTCAAGTGACATTTAAACCTTCTTGAATATGCGGGATTTTCTCTAGATATTGATAGTCATGTTATAAAATTAAACTGTTAATATGCAAAGTCATTAATAAATGAGAATCAGTAAGAATTACATTAGTTGAAAATTAAAAAGAAAATTGACAAGAATGATGATATAAGAAGTAATTTTTTAAAACACTTCTTAACTAACAAAGCATAAGGAAAAGCCCAGAGAAAAACTGATTGGAACCTAGAATATTTTTGCAAATAACTGTGATTGTGCTACATTTTAAAAAGGCAAACCTACAGTAAAGTATTTTTTTTATTTTCATGCTTCTAACTAGAATTATTTTCATTTTGGTCAAAAAACTCCACTTATAAAGAATATTATAAGTGATAACTCTTTGGTACATCTAAATGAATATTGACTATAAAAAACAATTATAATAATGTCAGGGCATTATAATATTTATATAATTAATATGCATAACAATAATAGCATAAAAGGTTGAACAGAGGTTAATGGACAACTAATATTTTGTTGATTTCCAGACACATTGTATAAAATATTGTAGAGCTTCCAATGATATTATCTTCATCCAGAGAGGGTCCACCCTTTCCCTTGGTAGGCTGATATAGTAGAATTTAGTTGCTACAATTCAATCATAAAGCAAACTGATTCAAAGTTAGCTTCTAGTTTTGATAAGGCATTGTCTACCTCTTGATCTTTTGTCTGTGTAGCCATGCCTTCTACATATAGAACCAGCTTATACTCATTTCAGAAGCATTAACTCTCTAGCATTGAATATCTCATAAAACTCATACTTATCCAGTAAGTTTTTAGATGTAATATGTGGTTGTACTTAAGAGCCTATTCTTTGGAGCCAGAAACTTTTTTTTATTATTATACTTTAAGTTACACGGTACATGTACACAACGTGCAGTTTTGTTACATATGTATACATGTGCCATGTTGGTGTGCTGCACCCATTAACTGGTCATTTACATTAGGTATTTCTCCTAATGCTATCCCTCCCCCCTCCCCCCACCCCATGACAGGCCCCGGTGTGTGATATTCCCTACCCTGTGTCCAAGTGTTCTTATTGTTCAATTCCCACCTATGAGTGAGAACATGCAATGTTTGGTTTTCTGTCCTTGCAATAGTTTGCTGAGAATGATGGTTTCCACCTTCATCTATGTCCCTATAAAGGACATGAACTCATCCTTTTTTATGGCTGCATAGTATTCCACGGTGTGTATGTACCACATTTTCTTAATACAGTCTATCATTGATGGACATTTGGGTTGCTTCCAAGTCTCTGCTGTTGTGAATAGTGCCGCAATAAACATACGTGTGCATGTGTCTTTATAGTAGCATGATTATAATCCTTTGGGTATATACCCAGTAATGGTATGGCTGGGTCAAATGGTATTTCTAGTTCTAGATCCCTGAAGAATCGCCACACTACCTTCTACAATGATTGAACTAGTTTACAGTCCCCCCAACAGTGTAAAAGTGTTCCTGTTTCTCCACATCCTCTCCAGCACCTGTTGTTTCCTGACTTTTTAATGATTACCATTCTAACTGGTGTGAGATGGTATCTCATTGTGGTTTTGATTTGTATTTCTCTGATGGCCAGTGATGATGAGCCTTTTTTCATGTGTTTTTTGGCTGCATAAATGTCTTCTTTTGAGAAGTGTCTGTTCATATCCTTCGCCCACTTTTTGATGGGGTTGTTTGATTTTTTCTTGTACATTTGTTTAAGTTCTTTGTAGATTCTAGATATTAGCCCTTTGTCAGATGGGTAGATTGCAAAAATTTTCTCCCATTCTGTAGGTTGCCTGTTCACTCTGATGGTAGTTTCTTTTGCTGTGCAGAAGCTCTTAGTTTAATTAGATCCCATTTGTCTATTTTGGCTTCTGTTGCCATTGTTTTTGGTGTTTTAGTCATGAAGTCCTTGCCCATGACTATGTCTTGAATGGTATTGCCTAGGTTTTCTTCTAGGGTTTTTATGGTTTTAGATCTAACATTTAAGTCTTTAATCCATCTTGAATTAATTTTTGTATAAGGTGTAAGGAAGGGATCCAGTTTCAGCTTTCTACATATGGCTAGCCAGTTTTCTCGGCACCATTTATTAAATAGGGAATCCTTTCCCCATTTCCTGTTTTTGTCAGGTTTGTCAAAGATCAGATGGTTGCAGATGTGTGGCATTATTTCTGAGGGCTCTGTTCTGTTCCATTGGTCTATGTCTCTGTTTTGGTACCAGTACCATCCTGTTTTGGTTACTGTAGCCTTGTAGTATAGTTTGAAGTCAAGTAGCATGATGCCTCCAGTTTTGTTCTTTTGGCTTAGGATTGTCTTGGCAATGTGGTCTCTTTTTTGGTTCCATATGAACTTTAAAGTAGTTTTTTCCAATTCTGTGAAGAAAGTCATTGGTAGCTTGATGGGGATGGCACTGGATCTATAAATTACCTTGGGCAGTATGGCCATTTTCACGATATTGATTCTTCCTGTCCATGAGCATGGAATGTTCTTCCATTTGTTTGTGTCCTCTTTTATTTTTTGAGCAGTGGTTTGTAGTTCTCCTTGAAGAGGTCCTTCACATCCCTTGTAAGTTGGATTCCTAGGTATTTTATTCTCTTTGAAGCAAT
Source organism: Pan paniscus (assembly GCF_029289425.2). NCBI lineage: Eukaryota > Metazoa > Chordata > Mammalia > Primates > Hominidae > Pan > Pan paniscus. Next base: position 36,958,386 of record NC_073270.2, read on the forward strand.
TGTGAATGGGAGTTCACTCATGATTTGGCTGTCTGTCTGTTATTGGTGTATAAGAATGCTTGTGATTTTTGCACATTGATTTTGTATCCTGAGACTTTGCTGAAGTTGCTTATCAGCTTAAGGGGATTTTGGGCTGAGATGATGGTGTTTTCCAAATATACAATCATGTCATCTGCAAACAGGGACAATTTGACTTCCTCTTTTCCTAATTGAATACCCTTTATTTCTTTCTCCTGCCTGATTGCCCTGGCCAGAACTTCCAACACTATGTTGAATAGGAGTGGTGAGAGAGGGCATCCCTGTCTTGTGCCAGTTTTCAAAGGGAATGCTTCCAGTTTTTGCCCATTCAGTATGATATTGGCTGTGGGTTTGTCATAAATGGCTCTTATTATACATCCCATCAATACCTAGTTTATTGACAGTTTTTAGCATGAAGGGCTGTTGAATTTTGTCAAAGGCCTTTTCTGCATCTATTCAGATAATCATGTGTTTTTTTGTCTTTGATTCTGTTTATATGATGGATTACGTTTATTGATTTGCATATGTTGAACCAGCCTTGCATCCTAGGGATGAAGCCCACTTGACCATGGTGGATAAGCTTTTTGATGTGCTGCTGGATTTGGTTTGCCAGTATTTTATTGAGGATTTTGGCATCAATGTTCATCAGGGATATTGGTCTAAAATTCTCTTTTTTTCTTGTTGTGTTTCTGCCAGGCTTTGGTATTAGGATGATGCTGGCCTCATAAAATGAGTTAGGGATGATTCCTTCTTTTTCTTTTTATTGGAATAGTTTCAGAAGGAATGGTACCAGCTCCTCTTTGTACCTCTGGTAGAATTCAGCTGTGAATCCATCTGGTCCTGGACTTTTTTTTGGTTGGTAGGCTATTAATTATTCCTGAATTTCAGAGCCTGTTATTGGTCTATTCAGGGATTCAACTTCTTCCTGGTTTAGTCTTGGGATGGTGTATGTGTCCAGGGATTTATCCATTTCTTCTAGATTTTACAGTTTATTTGCATAGAGGGGTTTATAGTATTCTCTGATGGTAGTTTGTATTTCTGTGGGATCAGTGGTGATATCCTCTTCATCATTTTTTATTGCATCTATTTGATTCTTCTCTCTTTTCTTCTTTATTAGTCTTGCTAGCTGTCTATCAATTATGTTGATCTTTTCAAAAAACCAGCTCCAGGATTCATTGATTTTTTTGAAGAGTTTTTGTGCCTCTATCTCCTTCAGTTCTGCTCTGATCTTAGTTATTTCTTGCCTTCGGCTAGCCTTTGAATATGTTGGCTCTTGCTTCTCTAGTTCTTTTAATTGTGATATTAGGGTGTCGATTTTAGATCTTTCCTGCTTCCTCTTGTGGGCATTTAGTGCTACAAATTTCCCTCTACACACTGCTTTAAATGTGTCCCAGAGATTCTGGTGTATTATGTCTTTGTTTGCATTGGTTTCAAAGAACATCTTTATTTCTGCCTTAATTTCATTATTTACCCAGTAGTCATTCAGGAGCAGGTTGCTCAGTTTCTATGTAGTTGTGCAGTTTTGAGTGAGTTTCTTAATCCTGAGTTCTAATTTGATTGCACTGCGGTCTGAGAGACAATTTGTTATGATTTCTGTTTTTTTACATTTGCTGAGGAGTGCTTTACTTCCAACTGTGTGGTCAATTTTGGAACAAGTGCGATGTGGTGCTGAGAAGAATGTATATTCTGTTGACTTGGGGTGGAGAGTTCTGTAGATGTCTATTAGGTCCGCTTGGTACAGAGCTGAGTTCAAGTCCTGGATATCCTTGTTAACTTTCTGTTTTGTTGATCTGTCTAATGTTGACAGTGGGGTGTTAAAGTCTCCCGTTATTATTGTGTGGGAGTCTAAGTCTCTTTGTAGGTCTCTAAGAACTTGCTTTATGAATCTGGGTGCTCCTGTATTGGGTGCATATATATTTAGGATAGTTAGCTCTTCTTGTTGAATTGATCCCTTTACCATTATGTAATGGCCTTCTTTGTCTCTTTTGATCTTTGTTGGTTTAAAGTCTGTTTTATCAGAAACTAGTATTGCAACCCCTGCTTTTTTTTTGTTTTCCATTTGCTTGGTAGATCTTCCTCCATCCCTTTGAGTCTATCTATGTCTCTGCACGTCAGATGGGTCTCCTGAATACAGCAAACTGATGGGTCTTGACTCTTTATCCAATTTGCCAGTCTGTGTCTTTTAATTGGAGCATTTAGCCCATTTACATTTAAGGTTAATATTGTTATGTGTGAATTTGATCCTGTTGTTATGATGTTAGCTGGTTATTTTGCTCATTAGTTGATGCAGTTTCTTCCTAGTATCGATGGTTTTTACAATTTGGCATGTTTTTGCAGTGGCTCGTACTGGTTGTTCCTTTCCATGTTTAGTGCTTCCTTCAGGAGCTCCTGTGAGGCAGGTCTGGTGGTGACAAAATCGTTCAGCATTTGCTTGTCTGTAAAGGATTTTATTTCTCCTTCACTTATGCTTTAGTTTGGCTGGATATGAAATTCTGGTTGAAAATTCTTTCTTTAAGCATGTTGAATATTGGCCCCACTCTCTTCTGGCTTGTAGAGTTTCTGCTGAGAGATCAGCTGTTAGTCTGATGGGCTTCCCTTTGTGGGTAACCCGACCTTTCTCTCTGGCTGCCCTTAACATTTTTTCCTTCATTTCAGCCTTGGTGAATCTGAAAATTATGTGTCTTGGGGTTGCTCTTCTCGAGGAGTGTCTTTCCGGTGTTCTCTGTATTTCCTGAATTTGAATGTTGGCCTGCCTTGCTAGGTTGGGGCAGTTCTCCTGGATAATATCCTGCAGAGTGTTTTCCAACTTGGTTCCATTCTCCCTGTAACTTTCAGGTACACCAGTGAAATGTAGATTTGGTCTTTTCACATAGTCTCATATTTCTTGGAGGCTTTGTTCATTTCTTTTTACTCTTTTTTCTCTAAACTTCTCTTCTCGCTTCATTTCATTCATTTGATCTTCAATCACTGATACCCTTTCTTCCACTTGATCGAATTGGCTACTGAAGCTTGTGCATGCGTCACGTAGTTCTCGTGCCATGGTTTTCAGCTCCATCAGATCATTTAAGGTCTTCTCTATACTGTTAGCCATTCATCTAATCTTTTTTCAAGGTTTTTAGCTTCCTTAAGATGGGTTCGAACATCCTCCTTTAGCTCGGAGAAGTTTGTTATTACCAATCTTCTGAAGCCTACTTCTATCAGCTCGTCAGTCATTCTCCATCCAGCTTTGTTCCATTGCTGGTGAGGAGCTGCAATCCTTTGGAAGAGAAGAGGCGCTCTGGTTTTTAGAATTTTCAGTTTTTCTGCTCTGGTTTCTCCCCATCATTGTGGTTTTATCTACCTTTGGTCTTTGATGATGGTGATGTACAGATGGGGTTTTGGTATGCATGTCCTTTTGTTGATGTTGATACTATTCCTTTCCGTTTGTTAGTTTTCCTTCTTAACAGTCAGGACCCTCAGCTGCAGGTCTGTTAGAGTTTGCTGGAGGTCCACTCCAGACCCTGTTTGCCTAGGTGTCACCAGTGGTGGCTGCAAAACAGCAAATATTGCAGAACAGCAAACATTGCTGCCTGATCCTTCCTCTGGAAGCTTCATCTCAGAGGGGCACCCGGCTGTATGAGGTGTCAGTCGGCCCCTACTGGTAGGTGTCTCCCAGTTAGGCTACTCGGGGGTCAGGGACCCACTTGAGGGGGCAGTCTGTCTGTTCTCAGATCTCAAACTCCATGCTGGGAGAACCACTGCTGTCTTCAAAACTGAGTTGGAAATGCAGAAATCACCTGTCTTCTGTGTCGCTCACACTGGGACCTGTAGACTGGATCTGTTCCTATTTGATCATCTTGGAATGATCCCCTGGAACCAGAAAAGTTTATTCCACTTCCCTGTTCTGCCACTCTTTTGGGGAGGACATCAAAACTTTCTGAGCATCAGATTCTTTTTCCATAAAGTGGATATTATTTAATACTACCTTTCTCAGTATATTGTAAGGTCAAAATAAGATAAAGTACACAACCATTTACTATGTTACCATGTTCTTTATATGTAACATATGTAAATAAGTTATTGTGTTTATAAGAATAAGAATAGGAGATACAATGAAATTTCGGGACTTAAGGGGAAGAGTGAGAAGGGGGCGAGGGATAAAACACTACAAATAAAGTACAGGGTATACTGCTCGGGTGACTGGTGCACCAAAATCTCACAAAACACCACTAAATAACTTACTCATGGAACCAAATACCACCTGTACTCCAGTAACCTATGGGAAAAAAAAGAATAGGAATAGGAGATACCAGCCTTCATACCCTACCAAAAAAGATCTCTCTCTCTTTCTCTCTTTCTCTATCTATCCAGCTAGCTATCCTCAAAATCAAAATAGCCCTGAGATAGCTCAAGGGCCCATTAAACATTTAAAAATCTGTAGCAACACAGTGGACCAAAAACAAACAAACAAAATGGAGAACATCCACAAAGAAAGGATTGCTAGTGAGGTCAGCATATCTGAGACTATAGGAGACAGTTAGAAAAAAAGAAGAAAGGCAGAGTGTCAGTTATGCAGTGTAAACCACTATGGTCCCAGTGGCCTACTCTGAAGAAGACAACAGCATCACTTGCCACAAAGGTAAACAATAGTCATTCCCACTGGGGAACCTTTGAGAGATGCAGCTGCACAACCCTCCTTCCTCCAAGAAGCACTACTGCTGAACTGCTTTGGGAAAGAAGCCACCATCACTGTCAATCCCCATGTGCACTGATCCCCATGAGAATTTAGGCTCTGGGGCTGCACCTCACACACACACATCTCAGACCCTGAAGTCATCACTATAGCAAGCTAGTTTGTACTCCAGGCCCTGAAGCTATGTTCTCTCCAGACACCAGTTCAACTGCCATAGACAGCTAGCTCCACTGCAAGCCCAGAGCCCCTGCAACCCTGCCTATGCTCTCCTTCTTGGTCCCCTGACTGCTTCACAAGTATCACACTTTAGATTGTTACTAATGAGGCAGTTGGGGTGCCTGTGCCCTGGGTGCCAGTGTCATTACCACTCCAGATCTCAGAGCCATAGTCTCTCCAAACATACCTGTGCTGCAGGCCTCAGCAACATGGCCACTCCATGGGTGCCACTCATCAAACACCAGTGCCACCGGCACTACAAGCAAGCCACAAGACAGATTCAGTGTCAAGAGGGATTCATGCAGCCACAATTTCCCTAGTGGGAGAAAAAGAGATACAGAAGACCTTAGCAGCCAACACCATCAAAGACCTCAGCAATCCTCACTGCCACTGCTGGCATCCACAGTATTGGTCACTAAGGATTCTTGCAATTTTAATCAACACCAGCATCAGTAGACAGAGCTGCACAGACATTACACCACTGTACCTTCAGTGATGCCAGAACAGTTACCCTTCACTCAGAAAGCACCCTTGCACTCCCCTCCTTCCATAGAGGCAGGTCTTTCCACACCAGAATTAACCTGTAAAGTCTGAAAAAGGTGATTGCTCCATCAAATATGATGACATTAACATAAGAAACATTTAAAAACCAAGGACACATAATAACAAAGAATATGATAATTTCCTAGTACCTGGTCCCCTAAAGAAATGGAAATATACAAACTGTGTGACAAAGAAATCAAAATAATTGTTTTAAAGAAGCTAAGCAGGCTGGGTGTGGTAGCTCATGGCTGTAATCCCAGCACTTTGGGAGGCCGAGGTGGGTGGATCACCTGAGGTCAGCAGTTCAAGACCAGCCTGGCCAACATGGTGAAGCCCTGTCTCTACTAAAAATACAAAACTCAGCTGGGTGTGGTGGCAGGCACCTGTAGTCCCAGCTACTTGGCAGGCTGAGGCAGGAGAATTTCTTGAACCTGGAAGGTGGAGTTTGCAGTGAGCTGAGATGATACCACTGTACTCCAGCTTGGGTGATAAAGTGAGACTGTCTCAAAAAAAAATAAAAATAATAATAAGTAAATAAATAAAGCAGCTCAGCAGACTCCAAGAAAATACAGAGAAGCAATTCAGTAAAATCAGGAAAACAATAAATGACAAAATGAGAAATTTAATAGAAATTGAAATTGTTTTAAATTATAGAGCTGAAATACACAATGAATAAATAAAAAATACAATAAAAAGCATCAACAGCAAAATTGATCAAACAGAAGAAAGAATCTGTAAAATTGAAAACATACAGTCAAATGAGAAAAATAAATAAAAAGAATGAAAAAACATTACAGGATTTATGAGACAGCACCAAAAGAACAAATATTCAAATTATAAGTTTCTGAAGAAGAAGAGAGAGCCAAAGGAGTAGAAAGCTTATTTAAAGAAATAAGAGTAAAAAACTTCCCAAATCTGGAAAAAGATATAAATATACAGATACAAGAAGGTTAAAGGTTTTGAATCAGATTAAACTCAAAAAGACTACATGAAGACATACACTCAACAGTCAAAAATCAAAGACAAAGGGAGCATCTTGAAAGCAGCGGGAGAAAATATGCAAATAACTTGTAATGGAGTTCCAATAAGGCTAGCAACAGATTTCTCAGTAAAAACCTTACAGACCAGGAGAATGCAATGATATATCCAAAGTGTTGAAGAAAAAAAACTGCCAACCAAGAATACTTTATGCAGGAAATCTGCACTCCACAAATGAAGGAAAGATAAAGCTTTCCTAGACACAGAAAAGCTGAGGGAGTTTATCAGCACAAGGCTTGCCTTACAAGAAAGACTAAAGGGAATTATTTCTAATGAAATAAAAGGATGCTACTTAGTAAGACTATAATGTTTGAAAGTACAAAACCCACTGGTAAATATAGATCATGATGGCTGACTAGAAGCATCCAGAACTTACCACTTTTACAGAGAAGGACTAAACAGTATTAGGTTGGTGCAAAAGTAAATGTGGTTTGGGGCATTAAAGGTAATGATAGAAAACTTCAGTTACCTATGAACCAACATAATAGATAACCACATATCAAATAAAGTGTCTAGAAGAGAATGCTGGAATCCAGCAGGGAAGCAACAGGGACTCTGAGGCACAAAAGCTCAAGATGGCAGCATAGAGAAGGAATCAAGGCAGCCAGCTGAATCAGCTCAGAGCCAGGAGGAACTCCGCATTGTTGGGAAAAAGGTAACTGAAAGATACGTATCAGTCCACACTCCCACCAGAAATGCCTGAAGTTCTAACTGCAGAAAAGCTCCTAGACCCTCACATGTCCTGAGCTTAGTCTGGAAAGCTGCCTGGAATCCATGTGACTGCATTTGTTCCAGGGAGAGAATTTGCACAGGGGCCCATCCCTGGAATGCAGGCTGCTATAGTATGGTGCCATTTTGAGAGCAAATACAACAGACTATATCCCGCCATGGAGACCAATAGCTCCTGCATCTCCACAACACTGAGACCTCACCAGTATCCGCCCACACCCACTCAAAGGGCTGCAGCATCATAGTGCTGGCTAAGCCCAGTGGCACAACCACACTGCCAGCATCTGAGACCACACAACATCCCACACCCCAGGGAACAGGTGGTCCAACACAACCAGTATACTGGCTCAAGGACATACAGAACCAAAGTGTGAGCTCCCCAGAGCCTGAGAGCAACCTTCCTGGACCTGCTGCCACCAACAGTAACCTCACTCCTCTCCAGCAGTGGGGCCATGAAACACCGTAAATACCACCCAAGGGCCCAGAGACTTACCTGCCCAACCCACTACAGAAACCACCAGCTCCCAACTACTCCACTCAGGAAATGAAACCAGTCCATTCACCCAACTAGAGATATTGCCAGCACTTGGGTGCCCACCTGGGGGCCCAAGGAGGAACTGCCCAGCCAGCATTTACACTCTGCTTGAGTAACCAAGGACCATCCCACTCAGGGCATTACACTGCCACTGCTGGTGCCTGTGCATCCGACCTGGGTCCCAAAGACTAGCCCACATGAAGCACATAACCATCACCACCAGTGCCTGCACATTCAACATAGGGGCCTATGAACCAGCCCATCCAGCACATCTGAAACTGCCAAAGCCTCACCACAGCTTCCACAAATAACTACACCCTAAGATGCCAAGGAGTTCGCAGACATCACTAATGTTAATGACAGCCAAAGTAATCATATGGAGACCACACTACAGTGTCCACCCAAAATCAAAGCCAAAGCACCCTACCCAACTTACATTATAGATACTTCTACAGGGAAATGTTTTTCCTTACAAAAGTTACTCCATAAAATTGAAAGAAATGTCAGTTACACCATATGTACAGATATCAATGTAAGGACACAAGAAACATGAAAAAGCAAGGAAAGACAACACCTCCAAATGAACAAAATAATTCTCCAGTAATAGACCTCCCCATAAAAAGAAATCTATGAAATGCCTGGAAAATAATTCAAAATAATGATTGTAAGGAAACACAGAGATACAAGAGAACACAGATAAACATTACAAATCAAGAAAACAATTCACTATCTGAATGAGAAATTCAACAAAGAGATGCATATCATAAAAAGAAGAAGCAAACAGAAATCCTGGAACTGAATAACACAATGAATAAAAGCAAAAATACAATGTAGAGCTTCTAATATAAATTAGATTAAGCAGAAGAAACTTTCTGAACTTGAAAACTGAGCTTTTGAAGTAACCCAGTCAGATGAAAAAAAAAGGAAGAAAAGAAAAAAAGAATGAAGACATATAAGATACCAAAGCAAAAAAAAAAATATTCAAATTTTAAAAGTTCCAGAAGAGAGGAAAAGTCAAAGAAAATGTATTTAATGAAATATTAGCTGAAAACTTCCAAATTCTTGCCAGAGATATACACATCCAGACACAGGAAACTCAACGATCCCTAAACACAGTCAATCCATAAATGTCCTCTCTGAGGCAGATTATAGTCAAAATGTCAAAAGTTAAAGACAAAGAATTCTAAACATAGGAAAAGTGTCAAGTCACATGTAAGAAAATCCTCATTAGCATAACAGCAGATGGCACCAGAGTGGCTCATGCCTGTAATCCCAGCACTTTGGGAGGCTGAGGCAGGTGGCTCACTTGAGGTCAGGAGTTCGAGACCAGCCTGGCCAACATGGTGAAACCCCGTTTCTACTAAAAATACAAAAATTAGCCAGGTGTGGTGGTGCGCACCTGTAATCCCAGCTACTCGGGAGGCTGAGGCAGGAGAATTGCTTGAACCCGGGTGGTGGGGGTTCCAGTGAGCTGAGACTGTGCCAAACAGTCCGTGGGCGGCCAGGAGTCCTGGAGTGCAGTGACCAGGCTGTGGTCTAGCATAAAGGTGGAGCCCAGAAGAAGGGGCGTGGGGTGGAAGAAACCTCCCTCACTCCCCCTGCAATGCGGCATCTGCTGGTCCTGCTGCTGCTCCTCTCTGCCCTGGTGACCTCCTTCACTGCAGCCTCTATCCACGATGCTCATGCCCAAGAGAGCTCCTTGGGTCTTACAGGCCTCCAGAGCCTACTCCAAGGCTTCAGCCGACTTTTCCTGAAAGATGACCTGCTTCAGGGCATAGACATCTTCTTCTCTGCCCCCATGGACTTCCGGGGCCTCCCTAGGAACTACCAACAAGAGGAGAACCAGGAGCACCAGCTGGGGAACAACACCCTCTCCAGCCACCTCCATATTGACAAGGTGACCGACAATAAGACAGGAGAGGTGCTGATCTCCGAGAAGGTGGTGGCATCCATCCAGCCGGCGGAGGGGAGCTTCGAGGGTAACTGGAAGGTACCCAGGATGGAGGAGGCGGCGGCCCTGGTGTCCATCCGGAAGGCTATGGACAACTTCCATGCAGAGCTCCATCCTCGTGTGGCCTTCTGGATCATGAAGCTGCCACGGTGGAGGTCCCACCACAATGTCCTGGAGGGCGGCCGCTGGCTCAGTGAGAAGCGACACCGCCTGCAGGCCATCCAGGATGGGCTCCACGAGGGGACCCGCGAGGACGTCCTAAAAGAGGGGACCCAGGGCTCCTCCCACTCCGGGCTGTCCTCCGAAAGACCCACTTACTGTACATCCTCAGGTTCTCTTGGCAGCTATAGGGGTTGGGACCGGGGAGCACCTGTCTGTAGCCCCCATCTGACCCCGCCCCAAGCACCGTATGGGAATAAAGTTCTTTTCTTACATCTAAAAAAATTTTAAAAATTAAAAAATTGCCCCAACAGTTTATGCCTCACTGCCTGATTAGAAAGACAGAAATGTATTTTATTACCTGCGTTTTATATAATTAAGTAGTATCTCCTTTAGACAGTGGGGGGGGAAAAGTATAGAAGCTTTTTAGTTTTACATAATCCCATTTGTCTATTTTTGCTTTTGTTGCTTATACTTTGAGGTCGTATCAAAAAATCATTTACTTACCAAGGTCATGAAGTTTTTCCCCTATGTTTTCTTCTGATTGTTTTAGTTTCAGGTCTCATATTTAAGTTTTTAATCCATTTTGAGTTGATTTTGAATATGGTGTGAGATGAGGGTCTACTTTCATTCTTCTGTATGTGCATGTCCACTTCTCCCAACAACAGACTTCCTTTACTTATTGTGTGCTCTTTGTATCTTTATCAAAAATAAATTAACCTTAAATGTGTAAGTTTCTTTCTGGGCTCTTAATTCTGTGCTATTGTTCTATGTGTCTATTTTTATGCCAGTATCATGCTATTATGATTATTACAGCTTTGTAATATATTTTGAAGTCTGGTAGTATATGCCTCTGGCTTTGATCTTTTTGCTCAAGTCTGCTTTGGCTATTCAGGGTTTCTTGACCCTGAATATTTAATTGTTTTTTTCTATTTAAATTGTTTTTTCTATTTCTGGGGAAAACGTCACTGGAATTTTGATAGGGATTGCATTGAATCTGTAGATCACTTTGGATAGTATAAAAATTTTAACAATATTAAATCTTCCAATTCATAAACACAGATATCTTTTCATTTATTTGTGTCTTCTTCAATTTATTTTATCAATGTTTTATAGTTTTTAGTGTACAAATCTTTCACCTCCTTGATTAAACTTATTCTTAAGAATTTTATTTTTTGTACCTATTGTGAATGGGGTAGTTTTTTTTCTGCAAAGTTTGTTGTTAAGGTGTAGAAACACTACGGATTTGTGTATGTTGATTTTGTATCCTGCCACTTTAATAAATTTGTTTATTACTTGTAATTTTTGTGTGTAGTCTTTAGAGTTTTCTGTATATAAGATCATATCATATGCAAACAGTGACCATTTTACTTCTTTCTTTCTGCTTTGGATGCTTCTTATTTCCTTTTCTAGCCTAACTGCTCTGGCTAGGACTTTTAGGACTATAGTGGATAGAAGTGGCAAGAACGGGCATTCTTGTTTTGTTCTCGATCTTAGAGGAAAAGTATTCAACTTTTCACCATTGAGTATGACGTAAGCTGTGGTTTATCATATAAAGCCTTTATTGTGTTGAGGTACATTCCTTCTACACCTAGTTTGTTGACAGTTTTTAATCATGAAAGGATGATTAATTTTATCAAATGCTTTCTCTGTCTCTATTAAGATGATCTTATGGTTTGTGTTCTGCACATTTTTAATGTGGCATATCACATTTATTGATTTGCACATATTAAGCCACTCTTGCATTCTTGGAAAAAAATCTCATTTGGTCATGGTAAATAATACTTTTAATGTGCTGCTGAATTCATATTTCTAGTATTTTGTTGAGGATGTTTGCATCAATGTTCATAAGAAATATTGACATGTAGTTTTCTTTTTCTGCAATGTTCTACCATTTCTTTAAATAAGAATATTACCCCTTTGACGCTTTCTTCCCCTTATTGATATTCTATAGCTTCAATATTTGTTCTTTTGATGTTGTCCTATAAATCCCATTAGCTTTCTTCATTCCTTTCTTATTCTTTTTTCATTTTTCTCCTCTGCCTATATATTTTGATATAATCTGTCTTTGACTCCACAGATTCTTTTTTCTCTTTGATCAATTTTCCTGTTGATGCTCTCTGTTGCATTTGTTCATTGCATATATTTCTAGTTGATTTTTTAAGTAATTTCTATTTGATTTTTTAAATAATTTCAATTTCTCTGTTAAATTTCTAATTTTGGTCATTTAATGGTTTTCTGATACCACCCAAATGTTTCTCATTATTTTCTTAATGTTCACTGAGCTTCCCTAAAACAATAATTTATAAATAATTATAAATTCTTTGTGAGGCATTTTGTATATCTCCAGTTATTTGGGGTCAGCTATTGGAAGATTACTGTGTTGTTGTTTTTTTTTTTTTTTGGTGGCGTTATGTATATCTCCTTGGTTTTTCATGTTTCCTGATGTTCCTTATGTTAATGTCTATATACAAGACATTCTAAGCATGGTGTGTGGCATGGTCCGTGAATGGGCTTGCATTGAATTCCTCAGGCAAGCTGGGTTGGTGTCTGGGTCAGCGTATCAAAGGGCCTGGCACATGGACCCACAGGGTTGGGCCTGGAGCCTGGATCCAGTGGGATAGACTTGTTGATTGCGTTCATGGAGGTGGGCCTGGAGCCTGGGTCCCCAAGGCTGAGACTGGAGTCTGTATCCATGGGGCTGGCCTGAAGCCTAAGTCCGAGGGGGTTGATCTAGTACTGGGGTGGGCCTTGAGCCTGGGTCTGCAGGAGCCAGCCACTTTCTGTGATGGGCCAGTTACATGGGTCCACTGGGATGGGCGTGGGGCCTGAGTTCAGTAGGGTTGGCCTGCTGTGGTTTCAATGATGATGTCCCCTCCAAGATTTATGTTAAAACTTAACACCCAATGCTATAGGATTAAGGGGTGCCACCTTTGAGAGATTATTAAGTCATGAGGGTGGAGCCCTCATGAATGGGATTAGCAACCTTATAAAGGTGTTTGTGACTGAAGAGAATTCTCTCTTGCCCTTTGGTTTCTTCTGGCATGTGAGGGTACAGTATTTCTCCCCTGCAGAGGACATAGCACTGAGGGATCATCTTGAAAGCAGACAGCAGCCCTCTCTAGACCCCAAATTAGCCAATGCCTTGATCTTGAATTTCCCAGCCTCCAGACCATGATAAATAAATTTCTTTTGTATATAAATTACCCAGTCTGCAGTATTTTATCTTAGCAGCACAAACTAAGATAGGGTCTGGGTCCTAGATCTACAGGGGTGGACTTGCAGCCTCAGTCCACAGGGGCCAGCCTGCTACTGAGGTCTACTGGGCAGACCTGAACTAGACCTTGGGTCTGCTGGAGTGTGGGCCACAGAGGCTAGTTAGGAGTATGAGTGGGGCCACAGAGATAGGCCTGTCACTCGGCAGGCCTGAGGACAGTGTCCATGTTTACTGGTCTGGTGCCTGAGGCCAGGGTTTCCAGTCCAGCACCAGGATGGGCCCAAAGCCTGGGAGTGTGTGGGCCAATCTTGCTCAGGGTTGGTCTGAAACCTGGGACAGTCTTGGAGTCTGGGGCTGCAGGAGCTGACCTGTCACTGGGTAGGCCTAGAGCCTGTATCCACAGAGACCGATCTGATGAGTAGGGCTGCTGGGGCTAGCCTGGTGCTGGGGCAATTATGAAGCCTGGGGCAGTGGGGGCCAGCCCAGTGTTATGGGAAGTACAGAGTCTGGTCTGCTGGGGTCATCCTGGTACTGGGGTGACCAAGTCCACTGGGCATTCTTGGAGTCTGGGACTGCAAGCACCAACCTGGAGCTTCAGTCTATGGGAGCTGTCCAGTCACTGAGGCAGGTCTGATGCATTAAGTTAGCCCAGCACTGGGGTTGGCCTGGAGCTTGCACTGCTGGGGTCAGCCTAGTAGTGGGAAGGCCTGGAGACCAAGTCTGCAGGGGCTGTGGGATTCCATGTGGTGCTGGGAAAGAACTGGAGGCTTAGTCTACAGGTAACGGCCAGGAGTCCGGGTCTGTAGGGCCCTGCCCTGCACTGGGTTTTATTGAGGTGGGCCTGGTGTTGGGGTTCAAGGCAAAGGCTTGTGCTTACTTTCCCCTCCTTCCCCCAAGCAGAAGATACATCTCTTCTAGGTGTTCTGCCTGGGACTGGGAGAGGGATGAGGTGGGTAATGTAAAATGATTCTTCTTACTTTCTTCAATGCATATTTTCTTATTTCTGGGCTGCCCAGGTGCTGTAGTCTCTCACCTGGTTTCCTTGGCTCCTTTAAAGCTATTTTTATATGTGAATAGTTGTTCAAATTGATGTTTCCACAGTGGGATGAGCACTGGAATGTTCTGTTTTACCATCTTGTTGATGTCAGTCCCAAAAACATATTCATAAGCAACCAGTGGTCAAAGAAGAAACCACAAAGATGGCTGGGTGCGGTGGCTCACACCTGTAATCCCAGCACTTTGGGAGGCCGAGGTGGGCAGATCACGAGGTGAGGAGATCGAGACCATCCTGGCTAACACGGTGAAACCCCGTCTCTACTAAAAATACAAAAAATTAGCCGAGTGCAGTGGCGGGCGCCTGTAGTCCCAGCTCCTCGGGAGGCTGAGTCAGGAGAATGACGTGAACCCGGGAGGCGGAGCTTGCAGTGAGCCGAGATCGCGCCACTGCACTCCAGCCTGGGTGACAGAGCGAGACTCCATCTCAAAAAAAAAAAAAGAAAAGAAACCACAAAGAACTTTGGAAAATATCTTGAGACAAATTAAAATGAAAACACAGCACACCAAAATTTATATGATTCATCAAAGCAATACTAAGAGGCAAACTTATGGTATAAAGTTTTACATTAAGGAAATGAAAGATCTCAAATCAATAACCTAACTTTATACCTTAAAGATTAAAAGTACACAAACTAAACCCAAGGCTAATGGAAGGAAGAAAATAATAAATATTAGAATAAAGATAAGCATAGAAAACAGGAAAATGACAGATAAGACCAATAAAACAAAGAGTTGGTGTTTCAAAAGTTTAAGACTCCTGCTACAAGATGGCCAACCGGATGCAGCCAGGAGGAACATATCCCACCGAGGTACCAGGACATCGGGAAGATTGGTGCACTCCTAGCAGCTCTGCAGGCGGAAGGCATTAAAGCAGACAGAGGAAAGACGCAGATGCTAGGCTGAATGGAAAGGGAGCTGAGAACCCTGCACGGGGCTACTGCACTTCTGAACTCATTCCTGGCCCCCAACAACTCCTGTGGAAGGGGTGAGTTAAACAGGCAAGGAGCCTCTCACCACAGGCCTCTGGAATCCCAGCAGGAGACCCCTCAACCACCGCAGACACTTGTGCTGGCAAGGAGAGCTGCTTAGAGAAGTGGTAGAGGCAGAACTTCAGCCGGTGTGGAGCCCAGAGGGTTTGGTGCAGGAGTATCTGTAATGGAGCATGACAAGGGACACCCATCCTCCTAGGCTCGACTTGCTCCCATATGAGACTTTAGCCCTAGGGGAACTTTTGGACCTAAACACTGTAGGGCATTCTTGCCCATGAGATGGGACCTGTTTGACCTGAGCAACTCTCAGTCTGCTGGCCTCTCCCAGGGCCCCAACCTGGCCATGATTGAAAACACATTTTAAAAAATCCAAAATATCAATGAACCCAGGAGTTGGTTTTTTGAAAAAATTCATAAGATAGTCCATTATCTGGACTAATAAAGAAGAGAGACGATCCAAATAAACACAATTGGAAACAACAAAGAGAATATTACCATTGACCCCACAGAAATACAACTAACTGTCAGAGGCTACTATGAACTTGTTTATACACACAAACTAGAAAGTCTAGGTTGAAAATCGAGAAGAAATGGATAAATTCCCTCCCAAGATTGAATCAGGAAGAAATTGAATCCCAAACAGACCAATAATGAACTCCGAAATTGAATCAGTAGTAAATAGCCTTCCAACCAAAAAAATGCCCATGATTAGACAGATTCACAGCAGAATTCTACCAGGTATATAAAGAAGAGCTGGTACCATTCCTACTGAAAGTATTACAAAAAAAATTGAGGAGAAGGGACTCCTCTTCAACTTATTCTATGAGGCCAGCATCATCCTGATACTAAAAGCTAGCAGAGATACAATAAAAAAAAAACTTCAGGCCAATATCCTTGATGAATATTGATGCAAAAATCCTCAACAAAATACTGGCAAGCCAAATCCAGCAGCACATCAAAAAGCTTACACACCATGGTCAAATAAGCTTTATCCCTGGGATGCAAGCTTGATTCAACATATGCAAATTAATAAACATGATTCATCACATAAACAGAACCAAAAACAAAAACCACATGATCATCTCAATAGGTGGTGATGATCAAAGCAGAAAAGGCTTTTGATAAAATTCAACGTCCCTTCATTTTAAAAACTGAAAAAAATAGGTACAGAGGAACATACCTCAAAATAAGAGCTATCTATGACAAACCTACAGCCAACATCACACTGAATGGGCAAAAGCTGGAAACATTTCCCTTGAAAAAGGAAAGGACAAGTATGCTCTCTGTCACTACTGCTATTCAACATATTACTGGAAGTCCTATCCAGAGGAATTGAACCAGAGAAAAAAATAAAGGGCATCCAAATAGGAAGAGAGGAAGTCAAACTATTCCTGTTTGCAGATAACATGATTCTGTATCTAGAAAACCCCCTAGTCTCGGCCCAAAAGATTCTTAAGCTGATACACAACTTCAGCAGAGTTTCAAGATACAAAATCAACATACAAAAATCACTAACATTCTTATATACTAACAATAGCCAGGTGGAAGCCACATCCGGAACACAATTCCATTTACAATTGCCACAAAAAGAATAAAATACCTAGGAATACAGCTAACCATGGAGGTGAAAGATCTCTACAATGAGAATTACAAAACACTGTTGCTCAAAGAAACCAGAGAGGACACAAACAAATGGAAAGCATTTCATGCTCATAGATAGGAAGAATCAATATCATTAAAATGGCCATTCTTGCCCAAAGCAATTTACAGATTCAATGCTATTCCTATCAAGCTACCAATGACATTCTTCACAGAATTAGAAAAACTTACTATTTTAAAATTCATGTGGAACAAAAAGCCCCAATAGCCAAAGCAATCCTAAGCAAAAAGAACAAAACAAGAGTCATCATGCTACTCAAATTCAAATTATTCCACAGGGCTACAGTAACCAAAACAACATGGTACTAGTACAAAAACGGATACATAGACCAATGCAACAGAACAGAGAGGCCAGAAATAAGGCCACACACCTACAACCATCTGATCTTCGACAAAGCTGACAAAAACAAGCAATGGGGAAAGGACTCCCTATTCAATAAATGGTACTAAGATAATTAGCTAGCCATATGCAGAAGATTGAAACTGGACCCTTTCCTTATACCATATGCAAAAATCAACTCAAGATGGATTATAGACTTAAATGTAAAACCCCAAACTATAAAAACCCTGGAAGACAACCTAGGCAATACCATTCTGGACATAAGAATCAGCAAAGATTTCATGAAGAAGATGCCAAAAGCAATTGCAACAAAAGCAAAAATTGACAAATGGATCTAATTAAACTAAAGAGCTTCTACACAGCAAAAGAAACTATCAACAGAGTAAACAGACAACTTACTGACATGTTTTGGATCTGTGTCGCCATCCAAATCTCATGTTCAATTTTAATCCCCAATGTTGGAGGTGGTGCCTGATGGCAGATGATAGGATCATGGGGGTGGATCCTTCAAGATGGTTTTGCACCATCCCCTTGATGTTCTCACGAGCTCTGGTTGTTTAAAAGTGTGTGGCACCTTTCCCCCCTTGCTCTCTGTCTCTTGCTCCTGCTCCCATCATGTGAGATGCCTTGCTCCCCCTTTGCCTTCCACCATGATTGAAAGATTCCTGAGGCCTCCCCAGAAGCAGAAGCCTCAATGCTTCTTGTACAGCTTATGGAACCATGAGCCAATTTAAATTCTTTTCCTTTAAAGTACCCAGTCTCAGTTATTTCTTTATAGCAGTGTGAGAACAGATTAATATACCTACAGAATGGGAGAAAAATTTTGCAAACTACGCACCTGACGCAAGTCTAATATCCAGCATCTATAAGGAATGTAAGCAAATTTTCAAGAAAAAAACTACCCCATTAAAAAGTGGGCAAAGGACATGAACAGCACTTTTCAAAAGAAGGCATACATGTTGCCAAAAAGCACATGAAAAAAAGCTCAATATCACTAATCATTAGAAAAATGTACATCAAAACCACAATGAGATACCATCTCACACCAGTCAGAATGGCTGTTAGTAAAAAGTCAAAAAATAACAGATGTGCAGAGAAAATAGAATAGTTATATACTATTGGAGGGAGTGTAAATTAGTTCAACCATTGTGGAAAGTGGTGTGGTTATTTCTCAAAGAGCTAAAAATATAACTACCATTCAACCCAGCAATCCCACTGCTGGGTATATACCCAAAGGGATATAAATCATTCTATCATAAAGACACAGGAACGTGTAGGCTTATTGCAGAACTATTCACAATGGCCAAGCTATGGAATCAACCTAACTGCCCATCAGTGGTACACTGGATAAAGAAAATGTGAATATTATGCAGCCATAAAGAAGAATTATATCATGTCCTTTGCAGGAACATGGTGCTGGAGGCCATTATTCTTAGCAAACCAACGCAGGAACAGCAAACCAAATACTGCATGTTCTCACTTACAAGTGGGAGCTAAATGATGAGAACACACAGACACAAAGAAAGGAACAACAAACACTGGGGCCTATCTGAGGGTGGAGGGCAGGAGGAGGGAAAGAAGCAGAAAAAATAACTGGGCTTAGTACCTAGAAGACGAAATAATCTGTACAACGCACCCCTGTAACAGGAGTTTACCTATATAACAAACCTGCACAAGTACCCCTGAACCTAAAATGAACATTTTAAAAACATTTATAAAGAAGTTCAATAAAATCAAAAAATCTTATGTAGACTAAAAGGAAAAAATAAGAATGCTCAAATAACTAAAATTAGAAATGAATAAGGGGATATTACTACCACTTTTATAGAAGTGAAAAGGATTATAAGAGACTACTATATGAACAATTGTATGCCAACAGATCGGATAACCTAGATAAAATTGATAAATTCCTAGAAACCCCTAACCTACCAAGACTGAATTAGGAAGAAATAGAAAATCTGAACAGACCTTTAATAAGTAAAGAGATTGAATCAGATATCAAAAACCTACCAAAAACAACAACAAAAGTCTAGTATCAACTTACTTCACTGGTGAGTTCTACCAAACATTTAAAGAATTAACATTAATCCTCCTCGAACTCTTCCAAAAACCTGAAGAGGAGGAAGTACTTCCAAACTTATTTTACAAGGCCAACATTGCACTTACACCAAAGACAGACACAGACACTACAAGAAAATAAAACTATAAACCACTATCACTGACATATATTGATGCAAAAATCCATTTTAAAAACTGGCAAACAGAATTAAAGAGCAATTTAAAATGATTATACATCATGATCAAATGGGATTTTTTTCCTTAAATACAAGAATTGTTCAACATTTGAAAATCAATCAGTATAATATACCACATTAAGGGGAAATAGAATTATGGGGGAAAAACACATGATTATCTAAATTGCAGATAAGCCATTTGAAAATTCAACACCCTTTTATGATAAAAGCATCCAATAAACTAGGAATGAAAGGAATTTGCCTCAACATAATAAAGGTAATATATAAAAGTTCCACAGATAATATCATACTCAATGATGAAAACCTGAAAGCTTTTTCTCTAAGATCAGGAACAAGATAAGCATCCTCACTTTCACCACTTCTAGTCTACTATGTTCTATTCCAACATAGTACTAGAAGTCCTGACCATAGCAATTTGGCAAGAAAAATAAATAGAAGGCATCCAAACTGGAAAGGAAGAAGTAGAATTATCTCTATTCACAGGCAACATGATCTTTTTCTTTTCTTTTCTTTTCTTTTTTTTTTACTTTAAGTTCCGGGATACATGTGCATGTGCAGAACATGCAGGTTTCTTACATAAGTATGTATATGCATGTCATGGTGGTTTGCTGCACCTACCAACCAGTCACCTAGATTTTAAGCCTGGCATGCATTAGCTATTTGTCCTGATGCTCTCCTTCTTTTCTCCCCACTCCAACAGGCCCCACTGTGTGTTGTTCCCCTCCCTGTGTCCATGTGTTCTCATTGTTCAGGTCCCACTTATAAGTGAGAACATGCAGTGTTTGGTTTTCTGTTTCTATTTTTGTTTGTTTGTTTTTTCCTCTTTTATTAAGTCTGCTATACTAACTAGAAGGAGAAGCTGTGGTTTTCACCTGACAGGCCACAGGGCCAATCACCACAGCTTCTTGTAGAGAACATGGAGAGTGCCAAGATCACCATCAGGTGCCGCTTCCTTCCTGTGGCTTTCCGTCTTCCAGTCGGCCTGGTCTTTTGCCTTGAAGGGCCCCAAAACATCAGCCCTGGCTATCATCTTCATCCCAAATGCTGAGAAGATGGGCAGACAAGAACACGGAGGGTGTCACAGAGAGGTTCCCATCAGGTTCACAGGGCGCCCGCTGTACCTCTTGGAGATGTCAGCTTCAGTCAGCTTCTGCAGCTCCTTGGTCTTCTCCAGCAGCAGGTCCAGCTTAGGCTCCAGAGCCTCCTGCTCCTCAAGTGCCTCCTGCTGCTTCTGCACCATCAGCTCTTTCTTCAAAGCCAGCAGCTGGGACTGCTTCAGGTTTTGCTGGAGGAATTCAGTCACTCGGTCCACATACCTTGGTGAGGCCAGGATCATAAACAGGTGTTGCAGTTGAAGACTGGTAAGTTTGCCAATCAGATCTTCCAACACTGACACCATGATAACCATCTTCTCTTTGGTCTGGCCCTGCAGGATGGCTGGAGCCAGCTGGAACTGGCTCACAGACAGGACATCTGCCTTCTCACTCAACTCCACTGCTCTCTGGGCTAAGAAGATCTCAAGTTCCATGAGCTCATCAAGGAACTGATTCTGGGTCTCAGTGTATTCAAGAAGTGTCAGAGCATCTGGGCCCCTGGCAACACCTTCTGGAGCCTGGATTCCTGCTTCCAACACTGTGATCTGCAAAGCAACAGCATCGTCTCCCTAGTCTATCCCATCATCTCCAAGGTCCTTTGAATCTGATTCCGGGAAGATGCCCCAGTCGATTCCAGCAGCCTCGGCAGAGATGCCAGCGTCAGTCCCCTCAGACACTGCCTCTACCCCAAAGTCGCCCCAGTCAATCGCGTCTTCTGCCACCTGCTCAGGAAGCTCCTCGAGGTGGGGTCGCTCCACCACAGAGGGTTCTGTCCCTGTCCTCCACTCGTACACTGTTGAGTTTCCCCACTTCTGCACGAACCGCAGCATTGGCAAGACCTGCTCTGTGGGGCTCTCACACACAAACCCCACAGAGGCCTGGTACACGTCGATGGCTTCCCCCAGGGACTGCTGCGCCGCTGCCCCAGTCTCAGCCAGCTGACTTGGCAGGTCCTTCACCAGGGCCAGCAGTTCTCCTCGGGTATTTTCGCCCATGATGCCATACTGCTTGCAGGAGTGGTAGAACTGCTCCCCCATCTCAGCAGCCCCTGCCTGGCACTCCTCCTCCTTGCAGCTGTATTCTTGCTGCAGCTGCTGGCACTTGGCAATCTGCTTCTTCAGTGAGGGGGTCTCATAGTTGACATTCCAAACCAGGAGGCTAGAGAGTTCCACTAAGTAGGTGTTGTCCTTCTCATACAGGGCTATAATCTCCTGCCAATCCTTCATCCACTGTGAAGAGTATCAGCCAAAAATATTTTTTGTGGAGGCCTCTGTGCCTTTGAAAAGGTCCAGGATTCTTAGGCAGTGAAAGTCGTGAATGTAGGATCCAGACAGCAGCTGGGCGATCACTTCGCTCTCTGGCATGTCCTGGATGGCAGCACTGATCTTCTCTCAGATCGTCAGCATCAGACTCTGCCATTTCAGGCTGCAGTACCTTCTGTCCACAAGCCAATCGAGCAGGTTGCTGGTCTGGATGTCGATGGGCATGTGCTGATGGTCCTCCATCTTTCCTCCACTTCCACTTCAGGCCGGAGACCTAGTTTTCTATTTCTGTGTTAGTTTGCTGAGGATGATGGCTTCCAGCTTCATCCATGTCCCTGCAAAGGATGTGATCTCATTCCTTTTTATGGCTGCATAGTATTCCATGGTGTATATGTACCACATTTTCTTTAGTCTGTCATTGATGGGCATTTGGGTTGGTTCCATGTCTTGGCAACATGATCTTATTTGTAAATATTCCACACTAAAATAAATGCTAGAACTAATAAACAAATTCAACCAAGTTGCAGGATATAAAATCAACATACATGACTCATAACACATATTCTATCCTGCCTGTCACATTGCTTCCCTTTCTAATACAATTTCTTGGAGAGGCTGGTGTCTTCTTGAATAATGGGCACAAGAAGTTTCCAGTGCCTTCAATATAAAATCTACACTCTCTAGCCTGTATTTCAGCTTAGGCTACTACAATCCATCCATCCCCTCATTCCACACCAGTATATCATTTCATACTCTGTACCAGGCTAGGAACACAGAGGTCTCCAATGCCTACCACACTGATAAAAATGAGTCCAAAGAACCTGTAAACTGTACCACTCTTGATTGTGATTTTCTTTATAAGGAATGTCCGTCCTTTCTCCTTTAAGCATGGATGAAGCAGGAAGACAGAAAAGGAAAGAAGTGAAGTAAATGACATTTGCATGCTGTGGTACATTCAAACTACCACAGAAATACAGAGAAAGCACTCAACTGCTGCTACATCAGACACCTTGCTGGTCAACCAGAGGAAGGGGGATGAAAATGGCACTCATTCATCCATGCTCCAGCATCATAGTATCACTGTCTTTTTTACCTCAATCCTTTTTTACCTCAAAACCCTCTTTATGATGTCTCTCCTGGCACCATCCTACTTACAGTAGGATGAGAATATCTGCAGGGGGTTTCCCCAGGGTGGCATCCACACTTTTCTGGATAACACTAGATCTGGAGAATTTTCCTCTCACCCAAACATACCAGATGGAACACTTCCTGTTTTTAGTCACCAGAGAGAGGAGTAGGAACATATACAATAAAAATAAGGGAGAAATAATGCATTTTCTTCAGTCTCTCCACATGTGGAGTAGCCCAAGACAGCCTTGGGAGGAAGCCTCCTATAGTGGCACCCAAAAGTTTCATAAAAGACCTTTGCTACTCTTCTCTCTTGAACATCTTCCATGACTTCATATTGTCCTGAATCATTGTGCATTGTATCTCCCATGTCAAATTAATGTCACCTTTGAAATCTCTCCCTCTTCAGACCAGAAGACAGAGGAGACCTGCTTTCACATCCCAGCATGGACTTTAACAATGATTTTGTGTCTCAACTCTCTGAAACTAACTTTTCTATCTCAGAAATGGACTTAGAGGAGTTTCAGATATGGGCATCAGATATCAAGTGTGTATAGAGAAGGAAGTTTTAGAGGCAAGAGCATACTAAAATAATTTGAGGAAATTATTTTAAATTCTCACACTAAATCTTCTCTAGAAATTCAGTAGGCCTGGATAGGGGCCCAGGAAATGGTATCTTGCATGAGTCTCCCCCTCACCACTATCATAAGCCCCCGCTTGATATTAATTCCTCAACTATTCCCAATCATGACCTTCTAACTCTCACATTTATGTATCACCCAGACTGTCTTCCCTCACAATATAGTCCATGGCTTAACATCATAAATCAAGTAACACCTACAACCACCATCAATAACTTATGCATGTACTTTTTTAATAGTTCCATCCAGAGCTCTTAAAAATATATCTAAGTACACCTGATACATTTATCTTCTGCCAACTGGGAACCCCAAATTGTGTTCTCCTCAAACTTCAAAGATCTTTCCGTCTCATTTATATCTGCTTATGGCATACTATATTTATTTAGTCATAAATCATTTATATATTAATTTATTTAATAGACATTTACAAATAAAGTAAATAAAACACTCAGCTTAACAGGGATACAGAGATTTATATGAAAATATAAGTAGATAAATCTCATATGTGTATGCTTGAGATGGTAAAAGAAAAGAATGAGTGACTTTCTTATTAGAAGAGATTGTTCAAAATAGTTCCTGGCCCCGAATTATTCCAGCTGGACACATGTTAAAAATCATTAAGGAAGGAGAACTTTTTATAACCCTTGAAACATAAAGTTCTGTCTTCATTTTATTGTAAATTCATTTGCAGTGATGATTACTATTCCCATGTTTTACTGAATATGGGAACAAGGATACCTCAAGAAAAAAGGTAAAAGGAAAAGGGTTTTGGAGGATGGAGTGTAAGAGAAAAAGTGAGGAGAGTAAAAGGAAGGGATTATGGAGCAGTAGAAGTAGAAGCAAGGGGAGGAAGAAGGGAAAAGGCTAGACATCATAACTGAACTCACTCCCAAGAAAGGAGAAATAACTTTGGTTTGTTGTCCATATGTCTGTATGTCTGGTTAATGTTCCTCCTATGTTTCTTATTTCCTTTTTGTAGAGTGTGTGTGTGTGTGTGTGTGTGTGTTTATTGGAACTGCCATGGTTCGAAGGAATGCATCTGGAAACATTCTAGCCCCCTGATTTCATTTACCTGCACTGCCTTCTCCTACATTTAGGGCTATTTATGGTCAATGAAAGTCACACTCAAGCGAGTTTTTGAAGAATGTGAAAGGACACACTAGATATATTTTATTCAAGGCTAATTAGTTGCCATTCCATAAGACCCTTGCTGTGGTGCACTCAGGTGTTTTATTAAACTCTAGCCAGCCCTCATCCCAGACTAACCCAAATTCTGCTCATAACAACCCAACATTCATTCTTTTTGCACCAAACATCTGACAAAACCAAATGCCAATCCCAGTTCTACCTCCATGTTATGCCCACTCAAGCCCCAATCCCAAGACAAACACAACACTAGTCAAGCCATCCAACACCAACACCCAGCTTCAACCCAACAACCAGCTCATCCACAAATGCCCTCTACTCCAATTCTCAGTTTCACCCAATTTCACTGCTGGATACATTCATCCACAAATACAATTCTTAACCCAGCCTATCCCAAACCACTGCCCCAGCCTAATTTTATAAATATGATCCTCACTTCCATCTCATCATTGTTTATTGTTTCTATCATTACACCAACACAAAGGTCCCATCCTTTTTGTACTACAATTCACTACCCAATCTCCAAATAGCCCCTTGATTCATCCTATAAATGTTCAACTTGAACTCAATTTCTCACACCTAACCTGTATCCAAATCTTTCATCTCAATGACATTGCTAACCCTAAATTGTTCTATGCCAATCCTCTCTACCACTCTACCAACCAAAAGCATCACATTCTTAATTTGATCTTAGAAGTACAAAGCCAGTAAGAGATCCTGACATGATACAAACCTGAGGGTAAAATCCCTAAGCTGCCTGACACCACATCATCAAGACTGCAATACACATGCAGGACCCCAGAACCTTTGAGAGACAGAACAAAATCAGAAAACTTCATGGCAATATCTTTGATGAGCATAGATGCAAAAATCCTCAACAAAATGCTGGCAAACTGAATCCAGCAGCATATCAAAAAGCTTATCTGCCATAACCAAGTAGACTTCATCCCTGGATGCAAGCCTGGTTCAGTATATGCAAGTCAATAAATGTGATTCACCACATAAAGAGAATGAAAAACAAAAACCACATGATTGTCTCAATAGATACAGAAAAGACTTTCAATAAAATTCAACACCCTTTCATGTTAAAAACTCTCAATGAACTAGGCACTGGAGGCACATACTTCAGAATAATAAGAGCCATCTATGACAACCCCACAGCCAACATTATACTGAATGGGCAAAAGATGGAAGCATTCACCTTGAAATCTAGAACAAGACTAGGATACCCTCTCTCACTTCTATTCAACATAGTACTGGAAGTGCTAGCCAGAACAATCAGGTGAGAGAAAGAAAAATAAAGGATCTAAATAGAAACAGAAGAAGTCAAACTATCCCTGTTTGCAGGCAATATTATTCTATACCTAGAAAATCCCATAGTCATTGCCCAAAAGCTCCATGATATAATGCACAACTTCAGCAAAGTTTCAGGATACAAAATCAATGTACAAAAATAGGTAGCATTCCTATATACCAACAACATCCAACTGAGAACCAAGTCAAGAGTGCAATGTCATTCACAATAGCCACAAAAAGAACAAAATACCTAGGAATACAGCTAGCCAGGAAGGTAAAAGATCTCTACAATCAGAATGACAAAACATTCAAAGAATGTTCATCTCTGCTCAAAGAAATCAGAGATAACACAAACAAAAGGAGTAACATTTCATGCTCATGGATATGAAAAATCAATATTGTCAAAATGGCCATGCTACCTAAAGCAATTTGCAGATTCAGTGCTATTCCTATCAAACTACCATTGACATTCTTCATAGAATTAGAAAAAAATATATTGAAATTCATGTGGAAAACTATTTTGAAATTCCTGTGAAAAAAGAGCCTGAATAGCAAGGGCAATCCTAAGCAAAAAGAGCAAAGCTGGATGCATCACATAACCCGAATTCAAACTGTACTACAAGGCTACAGTAACAAAAACAAGACACATAGCCCAATGGAACAGAATATAGAGCCCAGAAATAAAGCTGCACCCCTACAACCATCTGATCTTTGACAAAGTATACAAAAACAAGCAATGGGGAAAAGACTCCCTATTCAATAAATGGTGCTGGTATGACTGACTAGACATATGCAGAAGATTGAAACTGGACCCCTTTCTTACATCATATTAAAAAAATCAAATCAAGTTGGATTAAAGACTTAAATGTAAAACTTAAAATTATAAAAACCCTGGACGATAACCTAGGAAATATCATTCTGGACATAGACTCTGGCAAAGATTTCATGATAAAGACACCAAAAGCAATTGCAACACAAAGTAATAAATGAGAACCAACTAAACTAAATAGCTTCTGCACAGCAAAAAGAATCTATCAACAGAGTAAACAGACACCCTACAGAATGGCGGAAAATATTTGTAAACTATGCATTTGACAAAGGTCTAACATCCAGAATCTATAAATACTTAAAAAAAATTAACAAGCAAAAAACAACCCCATTAAAAAGTGGGCAAAGGCATAAACAGACACTTCACAAAAGAAGGCACATATGCGACCAACAAACGTATGAAAAAATGCCCAACACCACTAATTGTTACAGAAATGTAAATCAAAACCACAACGAGATATCATCTCACACCCGTCAGAATGGCTATTATTAAAAAGTCAAAAAATAACAGATGCCGGCAAGGTTGAGCAGAAAAGGAAACACTTATGCACTGCTGGTGGGAATGTAAATTAGTTCAACCATTGTGGAAAGCAGTGTGGTTATTTCTCAAAGAACCTAAAACAGAATTACCATTTGACCAAGCAATCCCATTACCGAGTATTTGCCCCAAGGAATATAAATTATTCTACCATAAAGCCACATCCACATGTATGTTCATTGAAGCACTATTCACAATAGCACAGGCATGGAATCAACCTAAATGCCCATCAATGGTAGACTGGATAAAGAAAATGTGGTATATATACACCATGGAATACTATGCAGCCATAAAAAGAATGAAATCATGTCCTTTGCAGCAGCATGGATGGAGCTGGAGGCCATTATCTTAAGTGAACCAATGCAAGAACAGAAAATCAAATACCCTATGTTCTCACTTATAAGTGGGAGCTAAACATAGAGTACGTATGAACACAAAGAAGGGAACAACAGACACTGGGGCCTACTTGAGGGCAGAGGGTGGGAGGAGGATGAGGATTGCAAAACTACCTATGAGATACTAGGCTTAATACCTGGATAATGAAACAATCTGTACACCAAACTCCCATGACACGAAACTTACCTAGATGACAAATCTGCACATGTACCCCTGAACCTAAAATAAAAGTTAAATAAATAACTAAATAATAAAACAAATGTTTGGTAGAATTCCATGGTAAAGCCATCAGGTCCTGGGATTTTCTTTGATGCAACACATTTTATTACTGATTCAATCTCCTTACTCATTCCTATGGTTTGAATATTTGTCCCTTCTAACACTCATGTTGAAACTTAATCCCCAATGTGACAGCATTGAGAGATGGAGTCTTAAGAAAGGATTGGGGAGGAAGGTGAAGCAAGATGGCAGAAAAGAAGGCTTCACCAATCATCCCGCCCTGCAAGGACACCAATTTAACAACTATCTACACACACACACACACACACACACTCAGACACAAACCATCTTCAATAGAAACAAAAATGAGGTGAGCCCTCAGAATTTTATATCACTGAAAGATGCACCAAAGAGGCAGAAAAAAGTCTTGAATCACAGATGTCACCCCTCCCCCATCCTCTGGGAGCAGCAGCATGGTACAGAGAGCATTTTTGTGTGCTGGGGGAGGGAGGGCACAGCAATTGTAAGGCATTGAACTCAATGCTTTCCTGTTAGAGCAGAAAGAAAAACCAGACCAAACTCAGCTGGTGCCCCCTCCCTCCCATAAACACACACAGTGGGAGCAGTTAAATCAGCCCTAGGTAAAGGGGAGTTGCCCATCCCAGAACTTGAGTTCTTGCAAACCTTGCCACTGAGGGCTAAAGTGCTCTGGATGTCTAAGTAAATTTGAAAAGCACTGTAGGCCAGAGAACTGCAACTCTTAGGCAAGTCCTAATGCTGAACTCAGCCCAGAGACAGTAGACTAGGGGTGCACACGACTGACTGAGACACCAGCTGGGACAGCTAAGAGAGTGCTGGTATCACCTCTCCTCTAACCCCAAGCTGCACAGCTTGTGGCTCTGAAAGAGACACATTCTTTCTCCTTGAGGAGAGATGAGGGAAAAGTGGGGAGAACTTTGTCTTGCATCTTGGATATCAGCTCAGCCACAGCAGGATAGGGTGCCAGTGAGAGCCGTGAGGCCCCTTTTTCTGGCCCTAGCTCCAGGATGACATTTCTTGACACACCCTGGGCCACAAGGGAACCCACTGCTTTGAAGGAAAAAACCCAGTCCTGGAACGATTCACTGCCTGCTAACTGAAGAGCCCTTGGGTGCTGAATAACCAGCAGAGATACCCAAGTACTATGTTGAGGGCCTTGGGTGGGCCTCTGAGACTTGCTGGCCTCAGGTACCAGCTCAGCCACAGGTGAGTAGAATACCAAGTACTCTAGATTCTAGAACTTGGCTCTTGGATGGCATTTCTGGATCTGCCCTGGGCCAAAGGGGAGCCCACTGCCCTGAAGGGTGATTCCCAGGCCAAGCAGCATTCACCACAAGCTGACTTAAGAGCTCTTTGGCCATAAAGGAACATTGGCGTAGTCTGGCACTATTCTCCATGTCCTATGGTGGTGATGGCTATGGGGTGAGGCTCCTCTGCCTTTGGAAAGGGGATGGAAAAGTGGGAAGAACTGCATCTTGTGGTTTGAGTGCTGGCTCAGCTGCAGTACAACAGAACACCAGGTAGACTTCTAAGGCTTTTTACTCTAATCTCTGACTCCTGAATGACACCTATGGACCCACTCAGGGTCTGAGGATACTTGCCATCCTGAATGGAAGGACATAGGCCTGGTTTGCTTTGCCACCTCCTGATTATAGAGTCCCACGGCCTTGAGAGAACATAGGGAGTTACTACCAGGGAGTGGTTACAGCAGGCCTTGGGTGAGACCCAATTCTGTGCTGGCTTCAAGTCTGACCCAGCACAGCCAGAGTTGTGGTGGCCACAGAGGTGCTCATCTTCCTCCCCCCGACACCCCCACAACTTTAAATGGCTCAGAACAAAGACATTCCATTTGTTTGGGAGAAAGTAAAGACAGAGAAAAGAGTATCTTCCTGGTAATCCAGAGAATTCTTCCAAATCTTGTCTAAGACTATCAAGGCAGTACCTTTATGAGGTTGAAAGAACCACAGTGTTACTGGGCTTGGAGTGCACCCTAAAACAGATACAGCTTAGATCACAATACCCAAGTCATTTCAAATATTTGGAAAGCCTTCCCAAGAAAGACGAGTACAAACAAGCCCAGACAGTGAAGACTACAATAAATACCTAACTTCTCTGCCCAGACACCAAAGAACTCTATAAGCATCAACACCATCTAGGAAAACATGACCTCACCAAATGAACTAAATAAGGCATCACAGACCAATCATAGAGAAACAGAGGTATGTGACCTTTCAGACAGAGAATTCAAAATAGCTGTTTTGAGGCAACTCAAAGAAATTCAAGATAACACAGAGAAGAAATTCAGAATTCTACCAGATAAATTTAATAAAGAGAATAAAATAATTTAAAATAAGTAGAAACTCTAGAGCTGAAAAATACAATTGGCAGACTGAAGAACACATCAGCATTTTTAAACAGCAGAATTGATCAAGCAGAAGAAAGAATTAGTGAGCTTGAAGACAGACTATTTGAAAATACACAGTCAGAGGAGACAAAAAAAGAATGAAAAAGAATAAAGCATGCCTATAAGCTCTAGAAAATAGCTTCAAAAGGGCAAATTTAACAGTTGTCTTAAAGAGGAGGTAGAGAAAGAGAGACAGGGATAGAGAGTTTATTAAAAGGGAAAATAACAGAGAACTTCCCAAACCCAGAGTAAGATATCAATGTGCAAGTACAAGATGGTTATAGAACACTAAGTAGATTTACCCCAAAGAAGATTACCTCAAGGCATATAATAATAAAACTTCCAAAGATCAAGGCTAAAGAAAACATTCTAAAACCAATAAGAGAAAATAAACAAATAACACACAATGGAGCTCCAATATGTCTGGCAGCAGACTTTTCAGTAGAAACCTTACAGGCTTATGCCAGGAGAGAGTGGCATAACATATTTAAAGCACTGAAGGAGTCCAGGCATGGTGGCTCATGCCTGTAATCCCAGCACTTTGGGAGGCCAAAGCAGGAAAATTACTCGAGCTCAGGAGTTCAAGACCAGCCTGCAGAACATAGTGAGATCTCATCTCTATTAAAATAAATAAATAAACAAAATTAGCCAGGTGTGGTGGCACGTGCTTGTAGTCTCAGCTGCTCAGATGGCTGAGGTGCGAGGATCACTTAGGCCCAGCAGATCAAGGCTGCAGTGATCTGCGATTATGCTACTACACTCCAGCCTGGGCAATAGAGCAAGACCTTGTCTCAAAAAAATTAAATTAAATTAAAAAGTACTGAAGGAAGAAAACTTATCTTAGAATAGTATATCTGGTAAATATATATATTTGAACATATATATACACATATATATGTGTATATATATACACATATATATTTGAATATATATATACACATATATATTTGAATATATATACACATATATATATTTGAATATATATACACATATATATTTGAATATATATATACACATATATATATTTGAATATATATACACATATATATTTGAATATATATACACATATATATATTTGAATATATACACACATATATATTTGAATATATATATACACATATATATATTTGAATATATATACATATATATTTGAATATATATACACATATATATATTTGAATATATATACATATATATTTGAATATATATACACATATATATATTTGAATATATATACATATATATTTGAATATATATACATATATATTTGAATATATATACACACATATATCTGAATATATATATACACATATATATACTTGAATATATATATACACATATATATTTGAATATATATATACACATATATATTTGAATATATATATACACATATATATTTGAATATATATACACATATATATTTGAATATATATACACATATATATTTGAATATATATACACATATATATTTGAATATATATACACATATATATTTGAATATATATATACACATATATATTTGAATATATATACACATATATATTTGAATATATATACACATATATACACATATATATATTTGAATATATATACACATATATATTTGAATATATATACACATATATATTTGAATATATATATACACATATATATTTGAATATATATATACACATATATATTTGAATATATATATACACATATATATATTTGAATATATATTTGATATATATCCTTCAAACAAAAAGATAGATCTTCCAGAGAGAAAATCAACAAAGAAACATTAGACTTAATATCCACTATAGACCAAATGAATCTAAACAATATTTACAGAGTTTTCATCCAACAGCTGCAGAATACACATTCTTTTCCTCAGCACGTGAATCATTCTCAAGAATAGATGACAATCACATGTTAGGTCACAAAACAAGCCTTAAAACATTCAAAACATTGAAATAATATCAAGCATCTTCTCTGGCCTCAAGATGAATTTTGTAAACTATACAAATACATGGAAATTAAACAATATACTCCTGAATGACCAGTGGGACACTGAAGAGATTAAGGAAATTGAAAAATTTCTTGAAACAAATGGTAACAGAAACACAACATATGAAAGCCCATGGGATACAGCAAAAGCAGTACTAAGAAGTTTATAGCTATAAGGGTCAATGTCAGAAAAAGAGGAAAAACTTCAAATAAACAATCTAATGATGCATCTTAAAGAATAAGAAAAGCAAAAACAAACCAAACCCAAAAATAGTATAAGAAAATAAAGAATAAATATCAGACTAGAAATAAATGGAATTGAAATGAAGAGAACAATACAAAAGATCAATGAAACAAAAAGTTGTTTTTTTGAAAAGTTAAACAAAAGTGACAAACCTTTAGCCATACTAAATAAGAAAAAAAGATAGAAGATCCAAATAAATAAAATCAAAAATGAAAAGGGAGACATTACAACTCATGCTACAGAAATTCAAAGAATCATTAATGGCTGCTATGAGCAAGTTTATGTCAATAAATTGGAAAACCTAGAAGACATGGATGAATTCCTAGACACATGTGACACACCAAGATTGAACCAGGAAGAAATCCAAACCTGAAGAGACCAATAAGAAATGAGACTGAGGCTGTACTAAAAAGGCTCCAAGTATAGAAAACCCCAGGACCAGATGCCTTCACTGCTGAATGCTACCAAACATTTAAAGAATTAATACCAGTCCTACTCAAACTATTCTGAAAAATAGAGGAGGAGAGAATACTTCTAAACTCATCCATGAGGTCTGAAAAGTAGAGGAGGAGAGAATACTTCTAAACTCATCCATGAAGCCAGTATTATCCTGATACCAAAACCAGACAAAGACACATCAAAAAAAAAAACAAAAACAAAAACTACAGGCCAATATCTCTGATGAATATTGATGCAAAAGTCCTCAAAAAACTATAAGCAAACCAAATTCAACAATATATTAGAAAGATTATTCATCATGATCAAGTGGGATTTATCCCTCAGATGCAAGGATGGTTCAACATCAACAAATTAATCAATGTGATACATTACATCAACAGAATGAGGACCAAAAACATATGATCATTTCGATTGATGCTGGAAAAGCATTTGATAAAATTCAACATCCCCTCATGATAAAAACCCTCAAAAAGCTGGATATAGAAGGAACATACCTCAACACAATAAAAGCCATATATGATAGACACACAGCTAGTATAATACTGAATGGGGGAAAACTGAAAGCCTTTCCTCTAAGATCTGGAGCATGACAAGGATTCCCACTTTCACCACTGTTAGTCAACACAGTACTGGAAGTCCTAGCTAGAGCAGTCAGACAAGAGAATGAAATAAAGGGCATCCAAATTGGGGTGGAAGAAGTCAAATTACCCTTGTTTGCAGATAATATGATTTTATATTTGAAGAAACCTAAAGACACCACCAAAAACTTTTATAGCTGATAAATTCAGTAAAGACTCAGGGTAGAAAATCAAGATACAAAAATCTGTAGTATTTCTATATGCCAACAGTAAACAGTGTGAAAAAGAAATCAAAAAAGTGATCCCATGTACAATAGCCACACATAAAATTAAATACCTAGGAATTAACTTAACCAAAGAAGTGAAATATCTCCATAATGAAAACTATAAAACACTGAAGAGAGAAATTGAAAAGGACACCAAAAAATGGAAAGATATTCCATGTTCATGGTTTGGAAGAATCAATATTGTTAAAATGTCCATCCTACCCAAAGTAATCTACAGATTCAATGCATTCCCTATCAAAATACCAAGGACATTCTTCACAGAAATAGAAAAAAAAATTCTAAAATTTACATAGAACCACAAAAGACCCAGAATAGCGAAAGCTATCCTAAGCAAAAAGAACAAAACTGGAGGAACCACATTACCTGACTTCAAATTATACTACAAAGCAAAATTTTTGTACCATGCCGTAGTACAGCATGGTATTGGTTAAAAAAAAAAAAACAGACATATAGACCTATGGAATAGAATAGAGAACACAGAAACAAACCAGACACCTTCAACGAACTCATTTTCAACAAATGTGCCAAAAACATACACTGGGGAAAAGACAGTCTTTTCAATAAATAGTGCTCAGAAACTGGATATCCATACTCAGAAGAATGAAGCTAGACCCCATCTCTCACCATATACAAAAATAAAATCGAAATAGATCAAAGACTTAAATCTAAGACCTCAAACTATGAAACGACTACAAAAAAGTACTGGAAAAATTCTTCAGGACCTCAGTCTGGTCAAAAATGTATTGAGCAATATTCCACAGGCACAGGCAACCAAAGCAAAATGTACAAATGGGGTCACATCAAGTTAAAAAGCTTCTGCACAGGAAAGGAAATAATCAACAAAGTAAAAAAACAACCCACAGAATGGAAGAAAATATTTGCAAATTACCCATCTAACAAGAGATTAATAAACAGAATATATAAGGACCTCAAATATCTTTATAGAAAAAAAATCTAATAATCCAATCAAAGATGGACAAGAGAGTTGAACAGACATCCCTCAAAAGAAGATATATAAAAGACAAACAGGCATGTGAAAAGGTGCTCAACATCATTGATCATCAGAGAAATGCAAATCAAAACTACAACGAGATATCATGTCACCCCAGTTAAAATGGCTTTTATCTAAAAGACAGGCAATAATGAATGCTGACAAAGGTGTAGAGAAAAAGGAGCCCTCATACACTGTTGGTGGGAATTTAAGTTAGTATGACCACTGTGGAGAACAGTTTGGAGGCTCCTCAAAACACTAAAAATAGAGGTATTATAGGATCAAGCAATCCCACTGCTAGGTACATCCCCAAAAGAAAGGAAATCAGTATATTGAAGAGGTATCTGCACTACCATGTTTGTTGCAGCACTGTTCACAACAGCTAAGATTTGAAAGCAACCTAAGTATCCATCAACAGATGAATGGATAAGGAAAATATGGTACATATACTCAAAGGAGTACTATTCAGTCATTAAAAAGAATAAGATGCTGTCATTTGCAACAATGTGGATGGAACTGGAATTCATTATGTTAAGTGAAATAAGCCAGCACAGAAAGACAAATATCACATGTTCTCACTGATTTGTGGTATCTAAAACTCAAAACAATTGAATTTCTGGACATAGAGAGTAGAATGATGGTTACCAGAGGCTGGGAAGGGCAGTGGGGATGTAGGGGTAAGTGGGAATGGTTAATGGGTACAAAAAAAAAGAGAATTAATAAAACCTACTATTTGATGGCACAACAGAGTAACTATAGTTAATAATAACCTAATTGTACATTTTAAAACAACTAAAAGAATGTAATTGGATTGTAAATGCCTGAGGGGATGGATACCCCAATCTCCATGATATGATAATTACACATTGCATGCCTGTATCAAAACATCTCATGTATCCCATAAATATATACACCTACTATGTACCCACAAAAATTTATTTTAAAAACAAAATAAATAATAAACAATTTTTAAAAATAAATAAAATAAAATACAATCATAAAGACTTTAACAATGTAAAGAAGAGTAAAATCAGTGAGGACTGCTGTAATCCAGGAATCTGGAAGAGCAACAGCACAGAAGAATAAAAGGAAAGATGGAAATAAAAATAAAATAAGTAATTAAATTAAATTAAAATACAATAAATGTATCTACCCCCTTGGCCTTGGTAATTTAAAACATACTCTGAGGAGACAGTTCTCTATTTTTATCTATTATGTTTGTACAGCAGGAAAATTAATTTCCATAAAACAGAGTAAACCTGGTGAAAGGTCTTTAGTGTATTTAATCTAAATGGAATAGTTTCTCTTTATCATTTTTTTCTAGGGCATATTCTTCCAAACACAAGAAATTTTAGTGCAAATGCTTTGAGGGCTTAATCTTATATGGAGGCAATTTAATAGAGTTTCAGGAATCTCTGTAGAAAATCTAGAGGCACATAGAAACTCTGGTATTTGGTTGCTTTTTAAGTTTGAAAATAAATACAACTGTTTTTCTAATTTTTTTTTGTCTTTTTGCCAGTGGGTTTTTTACATGAATCTGAAAGGGCTTCTGAGGGTTATTTATTTATTTATTTTTGCCTTTGAGTTAGATTGATGATGCTTTTTAGTCTCTTATATGTCTTTCTGTGAATGAGAAGTTAGAATTTTGATTTCTTTTGTAAGCCTCTTCTTTCCACAAATACTATGACTGCTTTCTGGCCAAAATGGGAAATTTCCAGATTTTTCTCTTAGATATTTTGGGACATCCTGTCCTCAGGACAAAGCAGGAAAAAAGCCCACTAGTTGGGGGGGTAATTTCTGGTCACCAATTCCAAATTATATCAAGTAATACCACAGTAGTTTAATATAAGCTAAACAGAAATGGAATTTCTTCTTGGTCATTCAACTGAGGACCCCACTCTGTGGGGTCTAACCTAAAAGAGTAATCTGATTTTTCTCAGGTACACATGGTAAGGGTTAACAGACAAGCAAAAAATATGGTCAGACTCATCCGATAGTCTCCACTGGAAAATACAAAGCATTTCTGAGCTCAAGTTGGGAGCAATGGTATCTTTGGGCAGCAGATATGGAGAAAAATCTGAAAGTACAGTCATGTGTGAATTCAGCCCACATCCTATATTCCACCTCCATTCTTCCTAGGATCTTACAAACAATGCCAAATTGTTCCACAAGAATGACCAGACTCAAAAGTTTTAAATAAGTGTTTGCCATTTATAAGAACGGCTTTTCAGAAAGAAAAGTTGTGGGTGCTAATTACCAAGGATAGGAAGATGACAGAAAAGCTGGGTAAACAGATTTGGAGTTAATTTTTGGGACATTTTGAGCCTGAAATGGCTGAGTAATCCAAGTGACTAGAACAAATATGTAATTCGATATGTAAGTCACAGAACAAGAGAAAAATCCTGCTGACTTCATATTCGTGTTTCTTTCTCAATACACTTGGAGCCAGGGAAATAGCAATCTATACCTTAAACCTGAAATTCACAACAATTTTTCTTCTCCAAATACTTCCAAAGTAGAAAGTCTGGAAACATTATATCTCAACTATGCTACTGAATCCAAGGCCAATACTTTCTTCC
The DNA here is from genome assembly GCF_029289425.2 of Pan paniscus. Taxonomy (NCBI): domain Eukaryota; kingdom Metazoa; phylum Chordata; class Mammalia; order Primates; family Hominidae; genus Pan; species Pan paniscus. Next base: position 36,995,878 of record NC_073270.2, read on the forward strand.
AAATTTTAAATTTTTTTTCTTTTTTTTTTCTTTTTTTTGAGACGGAGTCTCACTCCATCACCCAGGCTGGAGTACAGTGGCACCATCTCAGCTCACTGCAACCTCCACCTCCCAGGTTCAAGTGATTCTCATGCCTCAGCCTCCTGTAAAATTTGTTTCCTTGTCATACTACTTAGGCCAGCAAATTTATGCATTCCTCCTTGAAACCTGGCTTCTGTCAAAACCCCACCCTCTGCTAACAAACATGTCTAAATGTCAATGAAAATCTCTAGTATATAAACATTTAACTTTCACACCAGGCTTTTAAGCTTCATGCAAATTAAAAGTCACACATATAAATTAGTAATTTAGTGTATGGCCTTGGATCCATTGGTTTAGGCTGGGATTGTCATTGATCTAAGAAAGAGTGAGCAAATGCCAGCAAAGTATGTAAAAAAATAGAAAAAGTAGTGAAAATGACAAAGAAATATTACAGGGCAGATGGCAGAAGAAGAAACTCCAAATATGACTAAGAAAGAACATGCAGAGACCAGAAGCCAAGGCAAAAAAAAAAAAAAAGCGGGGGGGGGTTTCAAAGGATTGAGAAATGTTGTAAAACGCTGGCTAAAGGCAAAGCAAATGGTAAAATGTAAAGAATGCTTACATTTTTCAACAAGAAAGGCACTGGCAACCAAAAGCAAGGCCATTTCAGTGGAGTGATGGCACAAAAAGCAGATTTCTCTTAGTTGAGGTAAAATTGGGACTCTAGACTTTGGAGAACTTAGTTGGGAACACTAGTTCTAGAAGTCTGGATCCAAACAGGGGGAGAAATTAGACATTAGCCATAGAAGAGGAGTATATATAACACAATGAACATTTCTTAGCATTTCAAGTACTAGTTGTGAACTAAGTTTGAACTTGGAGGACAATATTCCTCAATTCTCAGGAATGTATGGACATCAAGCACAGTGTCCAGCCTCTGTGCAAAATCGCTTTCTAGCACCATAACCACCATTACCTCTGTCCCACATCCAGAAATGGTCCTCTAGCCTCAAAGCAGGAAGAATGCCCAGTGACAAGGCTGTTTATTCTGCTTTCCACTTAGAAAGTTTTACCCTAGTTTGTCTAACAAATTTCTATACTCACTTTCATCCCTCTGTCTTGTTCTGGTTCTTCCTGGGGACTCATTATTATGGCAAACATACCAGGTTAGTTCTCTGGATATCAAAGGCAGCTCTATTGTCTCTTTCCTTAGCCTACAACGTTTACTTGGAGGACCTGATCCCTCTACATGTTCACAGGAGCATCCAAACTCAATACAATTGTCATCTTCCCTCTGCAGTCACCAGAATGGTATCAAAACAGAACAGAAAGGTGACCTTCTCCTTTCTAGGCACACCTGTACTAAGTGATGCCACCATCTTATTGGCTTTATTGGCCAGTGGCCATTCCTATACTCCATAGCTTCACAGCTCTCAGCTTAATCTCTCCAGACCAATGATGACTACCCACAGATGAAAGACACACCACAAAAAGGAATGCATTTTTTATAGGGAAAGCATTCCAGAATGGAGGAGAAATTACTACAGAGGAGACGTTGGTGATATTCAAATGTGAGAGTAGCTTGAACTGTTTGTAACTGACAAGTTGGAGTTAGAGTCGTAATCCTCCTTCACATTTTTAGAACTGGTTATTTTCACAGAAAGTTTCAGGCAGCACTTTTGATCATTTGGGCAGGTTAAGTATTGGATTTCATATTCTCTGCAGGCGTTTCTGCACATGCCTTGGTAAAGCTCACATGGATTCCAAGGCTCTCGGCTCTTGCCATTGTGGGATCTGAACAGGCCACCTGGGAAAGACATGGCCATGTTTAGTTTCCATGCAGCAGTGATAATAGGGTGACGAAGCATGATTTAAAGGAACACGCCCTAAGACTATTAAGGGCACAAGATCTGGAATCAAAACTACCTAGATTCAAATCTGGGCTCTGCCATTTACCATCTCTCCCTCCTCAAGCAAGTTACTTCAGCTCTCCAGTCCTCCATTGCATCATCTTCACAACAGGCAAAATAATAGAGCCAAGTTCCTAAGGTTTTAGTAATGACTAGGTTCATGTATATAGTATTTTCAAAAAAGCATCTGGCACATAACAAGTAATTGAATATTAGATGATGTAGTTGATATGAAAGTCTTCTCCTGAGAGTATGAGGTTTCAAGGTATGCCACTGTGAGCACATATGTCCCCAAGTGCCTACAGAGATCTGTGACCCTCACACACAGCTAATCAGAGGCAGCCAGGATCTACTCTCAGATAGCACACAAATATTTGAGCCTATGTGCATGCATGCCTTTATCCTCTGAAACATAGGAGCAAACAAGTACTACACCTGTCTCTCTTTGTACATTGGCCTTACAGAAACAGGTACTGTGCATACACGGGCAGCATACTGGCATATACACAGACCCATGTATACAACCCACTTTATTCACAGATCTGCATTCTCACATAAATTGAGCACATGTGCTCACTGTACAAACCTTCACCATGCACTTTCCACATATTGCTAATTGCATCTTGATAGCTATGTATAAGTCATACAGGTGTGTACATGAGTGAACATAAGCTCTTTGCCTGAAAATACCCCAGTGACAAAGTTCCTGACACTTAATCAGCATTCTATAAATATTAGTCATCAATGGTATTACTTACCTATTTGATGTTCTACAGACAAAGGAGCAATTAGAAAGAAATATTAACAATCACTACCATGTACTGTGGTATGGTCCAGCATCAACTATGTACAGGCATTTTACAAATGATAGCTCACTGAACCTCATAAAAACCTGCTGTTATCTTCACTCTTTAGATGAAGACACTGAGGCTCAAAGAGATGCTTTGTTTTGTCTGCATTCTCATAGCTTATACTTGATCAAGCCAGTATTCAATTTCTGGTCTACATGACATCAAGCCTATGCTCTTTTCTCTCTGTGTCACATTGCCTCTCTGTGATAGGCACAGAGAAGACGGCATCATCCTGCATCATGTCTACACACACAGGGCCTTCTACAGATTTCAACAGAGTTCAAAATCCTTAGCTTGGCATTCAAGGACCTTTTCAACAATCCCCCCACTCCCTCATTCCACACCCATTTATGAACACTCTGTGTCAGGCCATGGACTCAGTGCTAAGTAGATAGAGGTCTCCAATTAATCAAATTTATTCACTATTAACATTAATGAAAATGGGACAAAGCAAGTATAATGTTATTTCTTGCATGGAAAAAATGAATACTTTGCTAATTTTTAGATTAGAGAAAGTAAAATGCCCAATTTTAGGTAAAGTTGGAGAACGGGAAGAGAAATAAAGAAGAGGGAAATGCCTCCATGGCAGATGTCCCATAACATTTGGGTACTGGAGTGTGTATAAACTGCCCCAGGAATCCAGAGAGGGATTTCAACTGCTCCAACATCAACCAGCCTGCTGGTCAACCAGAGGAAGGAGGTTGAAAATGATACTGATTCATCCATGCTCCAGCACAATATCACTGTGTTTCCCACCTTAATCTTCACCCTTATCATGGGACCTGCACACTCTCTCTCTCTCTCAGCACCATTATACTTATGGGAGAAGAAGATTGCAAAGGGCCTCCCCCAAGTGATATCCATACTGTTCTGGCTAACACCTGACCTCTAGGACTTTTCCTTTCTACCAAACACACTGGAGGGCAGTTGGAGACCCAAGATTTCCTGTCTGCAGTCACTGGAGGGATGGATAGAAACACAGATACCAAGAATGAGCAATGCGCAAGCTGCTTTAGAAAGTTGGTCAAGGCCACCCCAAGAGGATTCTGCCTACAGTGACTTAAATAAATTTTTTAAATAAAAATAAAGATTTTGTCATAGATAGTTACAGTTTCTTACTCCTACAGCTTTTCTAACCTTAGATTGCCCTGCATTGCCCCAAATTTTGACATCCACATCAAATTAATGTTAACTTTGATAATCTCTTCATCTTCCGATTGAAGTCAGAGGACCAGCTTTTGCATTTCAGCATAGTCTCTGGCCCTCTGCACCATGCTATATTTTAACTCTCTGGACCCAGTCTCTCCATGTCAGAAAATGGGAATGGGAGACTTTGCACCAAATTAGAAAGTCTCCACTGTGTTTGTGAAAAAAAGAGGTTAATAAGATGTCATACTTCATAATAACCTGGCATATTTTTATGTATATTCATACTAAGTCTCTAGAATGTCTGATTCAGTATATCTAAGGAGAGGCCAGAGCAAGGGTGCTTTGCAAGAGTTCCCCAGAAAATACTAATGGGCTCCTGTTTGCAGTGAAAGCCACGATTCTGCCTAGCCTTCTCACATTCAGCTATAGACATTGCCCAGCTCATTTTTCCACATTGGAAGTGTATTGAAAGCAAATTAAACTGTCTTAAGTCAAAAAACAAAAGGTATCCTCTGGACCTTTTTAAAAATTCCATCCCAAGCCAAAATCAATGTCATATATTTTTTCTCTGCCTGCTGTGCAACCAAACATGATCCTCTCCCATCCAATCTCTAAGGTTATTTCTACTCATATATGTTTATTAGCCATGATTCATTACATATTCATTCATTCAATAAGTATTTGCTAAAGCCTACTCTATTCAACACACTCAGCTCAACATCAGAAATGTGTAGATTTAAAAGACAAAGTCTTGGCTTTCAAACAGTTTAATTTCATATGCATACATTTGGGAGGATAAAAGGAAAAATTTGTTTGGATTGTCCTAATAGAAAATGTTGTCCAGAACTGTTCCTGCTCATAAATTCTGCCAAGTAAAAGTACTCAATAATTATTAAGGAAGCTACACTATGTACAACTCTTGAAGCATAGAGTGCTGTCTTCATTTTTGTTGTTGTTTGTGTTTCTTGCAAACCCACTTGTGGTTTCTACCACCATTAGAAATGAGAACTGAGATTTACTGAGCATGAGAACAAATGTCTCTTGAGCAAGGGGATAAAAGAAGCTGAGAAATAAGGAGGCATGAGAATGTGAAATAGAAGGAATATGAGAAAAGAGAGGAGGAAAAGAAGAAGAAAAACAGAGAAGAAAGAGGAAGAGGAGGAGAAACCTCTAGATCAGATGAATCTGAACTCACTATCGAGGAAGGAAGAACAATCTTGGTTTTATATAGGGTGGGCTGAGACTGCTCCCATATCTCTCTGTACATGCCAAGATTTGACAGGAGACAATTCCAAATATTCCAGTCTCCTGATTTCCTCTATCTCAGCCATCTACAGTCACATCTATTGTTCTTCAGTGCCCTTGAAAATCACACTTAAGAAACTTTCTTCAGAATTTGAAAATAATACTGGATATTTTTCATCCAGTGTTTATTCTCCCCATTTCCTTATTTAAATCACTTTGTTGAAGTACGATTGGCACACAAAAAGCTATACATATTTAATTTATACATTTTGATGAGTTTGGAGATAAGCATACATTACACCCATGAAACCATCATCACAATCTATGCCATAAACCTATCCACCCCTAAAAGTTTTCTCCCACCATCTTATTTATTATTTTTGGTACATCAAATCTTATTTTAAGAACACTTAACATAAAATCCACTCCCTTGGTAATTTTTGAAATATCCAACACAGTACCGTTAACTATAGGAACTGTGTTGTACAGTAGATTTCTAGGACATATTCATGACAGTATAGTCTCTTCAATAAATGTATTGGGAAAACTAGGTATCTAGATGCAAAATAATAAAATTGGATATTTATCTTACACCATACACAAAAACAAATTCAAAATGGATTAAACACTTAAATCTAAGACCTGAAACTATAAAACTCCTAGGAGAAAACATAGAGAAAAAGCTTCTTGACGTTGGCCTTGGGAAGGATTTTCTGGATATGACACCAAAGCACAGGCAACAAAAGCAAAAATAAACAAGCGGATTGCAGCAATCTAGAAAGTTTCTGCACAGCAAAGGAAACAGTCTACAAAATGAAGAAACAACCTATGGAATGGGAGAAAATATTTGCAAATCATATATCTGAGAAGGAGTCAATATTCTCCTTATTTCAATAGCCACAACCCTGCTGTGATGAATTCAACTGTCTTACTCAAGCTTAATCACCCCCAAACCCAGGCTAAGTCAATCCCTGCCCAGATAAACCTCACATACCCATGACTGAATAAGATACCCACTTTAGGCAAACACTAACTACAACTCAAGCCCTACCTCTTCTAATAACCACTGAAAGCCCAACTGCAAAACATACAAACAAAACACTATCCAAGCCACCCAACCCCATTCACAGCATCAATCTAAAACACAACCCAGCTACAAACCTCTCTATACCCCAACTCCCAGTTGCACCAACTCTACCCCAGCTCCATTCAAGAAAAAATACCATTTCCTCTCTAGACTGCACCAAAACATCTATTCAGCCCAACCTATAAATACAATTATTCACCCCATGCTCATCCCCACTCACTTTTTGGATATTACCCTATCTCTAAGGTCTTACAACCTCCCCACCTCAACTCCCTACCCAACTCCAAACTGCTATACCCCTCCTATAGCTCCTCAACTTGCACACAGTCTCTCACACCTAACTCATGAATTAAGCCCCCATCCCAATGACAGCACTACCTAAAATGTTCCATGCTTAGACTGTCCACTATGCCAGGAACAACAACCTCTTCAATTTGTCTTGGCAGAGCAGAACCAGGGGAGATCTTTACATGAAATTAACCTTGGGAGTAACATCTGTGACCCATCTGAGACCAGAAAAGGCTTTAGGTGTTGCCCACTATATGTGAGTAGGAGTCACTGCAGAGGTCACCAAGATACCAGTACCACATGCAAGACGCCAGAATCTTTGAGAGAGGCCTGAGTTACCTGGAGTCTTTTGAGCCAGGATCATAAGGATGGCAATGGTCATTAAACAGGGCTTCATGACTGACATGTTCCACCAGAATGAAGGGCTGTGTTGCAGGTGACCAAACAGAGATCACTGTAGCAGAGCAGTAGCCTGCCTTTATTAGTTTTGGAAATGGGTCAGGGTTGTGTGCAGTGAACTAAAAGGGATGGGAGATACCTGATGTCAGGCAGGAAGAAGGGCAACATGTATCACTTATCTGAGCTGGATACTCTGTGTAAGTGTGGGAGACTTGCCAGCAGTGCTCATGCCTGTGTGGGCCTTTCTTCCCATTAAGAAACAAAGACAAATTAGAGCCAGTTGGCATTTTGTGTGAAACGAATTTGAATGAATGAATCAACCAAGCAAGCAAGCAAACTTGAAAAAACTTATAAACAATTAGATAAGAAATAAGCACATGTATACCTATGTGAGGCACGTGTATACCTATGTAACAAACCTGCACGTTCTGCACATGTACCCCAGCACTGAAAGTATAATTGTAAAAAAAGAAATAAATAATTATTTTTAACTGTAGTCACCATGCTGTGCCCATAGAACACCAGAACTTATTCCTCCTGTCTAACCGAAAGTTTGTACCCATTGACCAATGTCTCCCCTTTCCCCATCCACCCTCCCTCGAGGCTCTGGTAACAACCATGCTAATCTCTACGTCTATGAGTTCAATTTTTTTAGATTCCACATCTAAGTGAGATCATATGGTATGTGTCTCTTTGTGCCTGCTTTATTTCACTTCACATAGTGTCTTCTAGGTTCATTCATATGATTGCAAATAACAGAATTTTCGTTTTTTAAAGGCTGAATAGTACTCCAGTATCTATAGTTAATAATAATGTAAAGAGCTAAAAGAAAGATTTTTAAATGACCTCATCACAAATAAATAATAAATATTTGAGGTGATGGACATGCTGATCTCTCAATTAATTGATCCCTTTATTATTATATAATGACCTTCTTTGTCTCACTTTGTGGTTTTTTACCTAAAGTCTATTTTTTCTGTTGTAAGAAAAGCTGTTCCTGCTCTTTTCTGGTTTCTTTTTCCATGGAACATCTTTTTCCATCACTTAACTTTCTGCCTATGTGTTTCCTTAAAACTGAAATGAGCCTCTTGTAGGCAAAATACAGTTGAGTCATTTAAAAAAATCAATTCAGCCACTCCTTCAATTGGCAAACTGAATCCATTTACATTCAAAGTAATTATTGATAGGTAAGGATTTACTTTTGCCATTTTGTTCATTCTTTTCTGGTTATTTTATACATCCTTTGTTCCTTTCTTCCTCTTTTGCTATCTTCCTTTGTGATTAGATTATTTTCTATATTAGAATGCTTTGATTCCTTTCTTCTTATCCTTTGTGTATCTACTGTCAGTTTTTGCTTTGTGATTACTATAAGGGTTACACAAAACATATGTTGTTATAAGCGGCTGTTTAAAGCTGATAACCACTTAACTTTGGTTGCAAAATATGATTCTACATTTTTATTGTATCTCTCCTGATAATTTATGTTTCTGATGTCACAACTTACTGTTTATATTGTGTGTATCCCTTATCAGATTATTGTAACTTATTATTAATAGTTTTGTATTTTGTTTTATACTCAATATATTAGTGACTTATCATCATTTTACAGTATTAGAGTATTCTGAATTTAACTGTGTACTTACTTTTACCAGTGAGTTTCATACTTGCACCTGTTTTCATTTTAGTTATTAACATCCTTTCCTTTCAGCTTGAAAGATTTCCTTTAGCATTCCTTGATAGACTGGCCTGGTAGAAATGAACTCTCTCAGATTTTGTTTGTCTGTGAAAGTCTTTATCTTTTCTTCATTTCAGAAGCAAGGACTTGCTCAGTAAAATACTTTTGTTTGGAAGCTTTTTTCCTTCAGCATTTTGAATATATCATCTCACTCTCCTGACCTGTGAGGCTTCAGTGGAGAAATTGACTGACCGCTGTATTGAGTCTTTCTTGTATGCGATATGCTTCTTTTCTCTTGCTTTTTTCAGAATTTTTTTCTCCCTGATTTTTGATAGCTTGAGTATAATGAGTCTTGGCTAATTGGTCTTGAGAAATCAGTATCTATGGCAGCCATAGCCTTATGAAATGCATTTCTTAAATAATAAGACCTGAAAGTCAAAATTATTCCTTGATCCATGGGCTGTAAGTGGTTGTTGTGTTAGCCAGCATAAAACCAACGTTAATCTCCTTTTACATCTTCATCAGAGGTCTTGGGTACTAGGTACATTGCCAATGATCAGTGATATTTTGAAAGAAATCTTTTTCTCGGCAGTAGGTCTCAACAGTGGGCTTAAAATATTCACTAAACCATGCTGTAAACAGATGTGCTGTCATCCAGACTTTGTTGTTCCATTTTTGGAACACAAGCTATAGCTTTAGCATAATTCTTAAGAACCCTAGGATCTTTGAAATGGTAAATGAACATTAGTCTCAACTTTATGTCACCAGCTGCATAAGCCCCTAGCAAGAGAGTCAGCCTGTCTTTCAAAGCTTTTAAGCCAGGCATTGACTTCTCTTCTCTAGCTATGAAAGTGCTAGATGGCATCTTCTTACAATAGAAGGCTATTTTGTTTACATTGAAAATCTGTTGCTTAGTGTAGACACCCTCATCAATAATCTTAGCTAGATCTCCTGGATAACTCGCTGCAGCATCTACATCAGCATTTGCTACTTGACCTTGAATTTTTTTTCAGAAGGTTGTTTTATAACTTTATTTGGTGTATTTGATGATCAACAGTTCTTATCCACATTGACTTTCTGTAGATTTTTGAAAGTGGTAACAGGTACGCAGGTAACCAAAGTATAGAGCTTGTTTGGTGAATCTTCATCCTCATTACATTTTCTGGACAACTGTACATGGATATGGTATAGGACATTCTTTATTCCTTAAGCCCAAACAGCTTTGTTGAACCTGATATCAATCCTTACATTTGGAGACCCCATCTCTTCATGGAAAATTTCTGGATCTCATTGAGTGCCTGAGGGACACACTTTAAAAAAATTTTTTTAAATTATACTTTAAGTTCTAGGGTACATGTGTACAACGTGCAGGTTTGTTACATATGTATACATGTGTCATGTTGGTGTGCTGCACCCATTAACTCGTCATTTACATTAGGTATATCTCCTAATGCTATCCCTCCCCCCTCCCCCCACCCCACGACAGGCCCCAGTGTGTGATGTTCCCCACCCTGTGTCCAAGTGTTCTCATTGTTCAATTCCCACCTAGGAGTGAGAACATGCGGTGTTTGGTTTTCTGTCCTTGCGATAGTTTTCTCAGTATGATGGTTTCCAGCTTCATCCATGAGGGACACACTTTTTAAAGTTCACTCCATGGATGCACTTGTGAATGTCGATGGTGTACTTTCAGGTCACCATCTCACTGATGGCAATCTGTCTTCATGAGGCGTTAGAGGTTGATGTTCTCACAAACATAAAAGCAGGCAAGCAGTAGTACTCAGCTATTACATGAACTTTTAAATTAGCCATATCTTTACATAGATATAGTCAATATCTATACTGATAGTAAATATGTGTTTGGGGCATGTCATGCTACAGACCAAATTTGGAAGAACAGAGTCTTTCTAACATTAATGAGAAAAAAATATCACACAGAAATGGACTGTTGATTTGTTAGAGTCATTGCAATTTCCCCAACAGATTTATGTTCATTGTAGAACTCATAGATAAGATGAATTATCTAAATAAATTTGCATGAAAATAGCTACTAAGATTTGGACTGAGGAAATTGAAGTCCCATCACATCTATGGGGAGTCCTATTCATGGTTTCAATAATATGAGACTCCCCCCAAGTTAGAAAATTAGACATCAAGGAGAGCTAAAAAGAGCACCACAGAAAATATGAGAATTACCCAATGAGATATTCCTGTACTGGTTTTTCATGCCATCCAACCAGCAATATCACTTAAACAAAAGGAATATAGTGAAAATCTTGGAATCTTACCACTCCTGTAATAAGGTCAAATAATTCGGTAAATAATACGAGCATGTGCTGTCTGTCAGAAAACTTCTTTACAGGGAACACCTACAGTAAGCCAAGGAAGCCCACTCAGGCCAAAGTTCCCAGGACCCGGTGGCAAATGAATATTATAGAGCTTCGGTCATCACAAGCTAAGAAATACTCTTTAGTATGATGCCTGGATGGACAGAAGTATTTGCTTTGGCTCAAGGAAGTGCTCAAATAGTGATCAAGGCCTTACTAAATTATGACATCCCAGTCTTCGGAATTCCTGAACATAGAGAATCTGACATGGAAAATCATTCTCCCTGTGGCAAATCAGGAGCTCAGTAAAACCCTACAAATACCAATAATTTATACTTCCTATCATCCCCAGTTTTCTGGACAAATGGAGCAAATGAAACTTACTCTAAGGAATTATTTGGCTAAACTATGCCAGGTGCAGTGGCTCACACCTGTAATCCCAGCACTTTGGGAGGCCGAGGTGGACAGATCACTTGAGCCCAAGAGTTTGAGACCAGCCTGGCCAACATGGCGAAACCCCGTCTCTACAAAAAATACAAAAATTAGCTGGGCATGGTGGAGAGCGCCTATAATCCCAGCTACTTGGGAGGCTGAGGCAGGAGGATCGCTTGAACCCAGGAGGCAGAGGTTGTTGCAGTGAGCCAAGATCGCGCCACTGCACTCCAGCCTGGCCAGCAGAGGGAGACTCCGTCTCAAAAAAAAAAAAGAAAGAAAGAAAGAAACGAGAAAAGAAAAAAGAAAAAAAAACCATTTGGCTAAATTAAATGAAGCCACTGGCTTACAGTGACTCAGAGCCTTAGTATTTGTTCTATGAAACTTAAGGTTAACTCCCTGTAGCAAGCATGATATTTCTCCTTTTGAGTTAATGTTTGGAAGCGCTATGTGTTTAGCAGTGAAGCCTAGCCTGTTACTTTATGCGAAGGAAAACACAGAGTTTTCTCATTTCCCTAGGCTTATTACGCCATCGTGTGGCCAAAAGATGGAAGAATCCCCCTGAAACGGTATGTTGCTAATACAGACTAGGAGACAATCTACGCTGAACTTACCCAATGGCAGGCTAGATTATCATAGTGCTCAGAAGGACACTACCAAGTGTTGCTGATAACTCACATCACTATCACAGGAAGGAGCAACACACCTGGATACGTGCTTTACCTGTGAGAAAAGCATCAGTGACTGAATAGACTGTAACTCTACTATTAAAGTTACAGTCTCCAGAAAGTTTGACTCATCATTGTTTTGAGATTTGTCCATGTTGTGTGGAGATAGCAATTGTTCACTCATTTTTATTATGGCATAGTGTTCCATTACCATAACTAATTTATCCATACTACTGATCATAAGCATTGGGTTCTTTCTAGTTTGGGGTCATTATAAATAATGCTACTATGAACACTCTTGTTCGTAACTTTTTATGCACATATGTAGGCCTTTCTATTGGGGAAATTGAGAGGTCATAGATATGCATGTGATCAGCTTTTTAATCTGCTGTCAAATAGCTTCCCAAAGTGGTGTACCATTTTAATACACCCCCACTGATACTTGATATTGTTAATCTTCATTAAGTTTAGCTAATCTCTGTGTGTAATGATAGCTCATTACACTTTTAATTTGTATTTCCTTAATGACCAGTGGAATTAAGAGCTTTTTCATATATTTATGGGTCATTCGGATGCTCTGTTCAACACTTTGGCTTCTTTGTTCTTGGAGTGCGTGTCTGAGTATTTCTTAATGAATTGTAAAAATTCTTCATGTATTCAAGACACAAGATCTTTGTTGGTTATAGGTTTTGAAAATAGCTGTCACAATTTTGTGGCTTAACTTTTCTGCCTCTTAATGACATCTTTTGTTCAACAGATGTTCCTAATTTTAATGAAGTCTAATTTATCATCTCTTTCTTTACAGTTGGTACATTCTGTGTCTTGTTTAAGAAATCTTTACTTACCCCAAGGTCTTAAACATACTCTCTTATGTTTGTTCTAAAAACTTTATTGTTTTATTATTATTATTATCTACATGGAACTGATTTTAGGTGTGAAGGAAAGATCAACTGATAACCATTTATTGAAAATACCATCCTTCTGCCATTACTCTATTGTTCTACTTTTCTCATGGAATCATACATGATTAGATCTCTTTCCAGACTCTATTTTGTTCCTTAGTTTCTTTATCTTTGCATCAGTAGTACATTTTACTAATTACTATGGCTTTATAATAAGTCTTAATATCCAGGAATGTAAATTCTCTAACTTTGTTCTTCACAATTATATTGGCTATTCTTTGCCCATTTATTTCTACCAATCTTTGAATTTGTTTATCGATTTCCACAATCTGTGGAACTAGCTCCTACTTTTTAGTCCTTGAACTTATTTCTTATTTTTTCCTAAAAACAAGGGCAGGCTCTCCCTCCACTGTTGTAATAAATATTTGCATTATTAATGAGAGTCCTTGGTTTTTTTTCCAATTTTTTTTTTTTTTTTTTTTTTGAGATGGAGTCTCGCTCTGTCAGTTGCCCAGGCTGGAGTGCAGTGGCGCGATCTCGGCTCACCGCAACCTCTGCCTCCTGGGTTCAAGCGATTCTCCTGCCTCAGCCTCCCGAGTAGCTGGGACTACAGGCACCCGCCACCATGCCCGGCTAATTTTTGTATTTTTAGTAGAGACGGGGTTTCACCGTGTTAGCCAGGATGGTCTCGATCTCCTGACCTCGTGATCCGCCCGCCTCGGCCTCCCAAAGTGCTGGGATTACAGGCGTGAGCCACTGCGCCCGGCCTTTTTTCCAATTTTAAAGGGACTGTACCTAAAGATCTTTGAATAAATCTAACATTTGCCACAAAATTTTGGCATTTAATCTTTAGCATGTTTGATAGTGCTCGTCTCTTCCTAATTAGCTAAATATTCTACTATACTTAATTTTTGAAATTTATAAAATATTTTCTATGTATTATTTAAGAATCATATAATTCTTCTTTTTTCTATTAGGCTAGAGATTTACATTGCTAGAGTTTCTGTTGTTATTCATCCTCATGGCTTCCAGATAGATCCTAATTGATATACAGGAAGTATATTTTTAACACAGTATTAGGTTCCATTATTCACTATTCTATTTGGGATTTTGGCATATATATGCAGAGGAGCTACAGCCTATTGTTTCTCTTTCCTATTGTTTTTACCTGCCTTTGAAGTCAAGATAACACTGACCTCCTAAGATCATTTAGGCAGCTTTTACATTTCCTCTATTTTCTGGAACAATTTGTGTAATACAAGAATTAACTGTTCCTTCAAAGTTTGCTAGATCTAAGGGTATTATACAATTCTTCTATAATTTATGTAACTAGGACACATTTGAGAATAAAGGGGGTATTAATAATAATTATTCCAAGACAAAAGAACATGAACTATTTTAAGCAAAGCAAAGTAGAACTCAATGTTAATACTTTATGAGTCTGAGACTTAGTGGGAGGGGGAGGCCTGTCAGTACCATTTCAGTGTCTTTATGCTTGGTTGATCTTCTCAGGTTTGCACTTCTTCCAGTGCTAGTCTTGATGAGTTGTATTTCCTTTAAGTATTTTTCAAATGTATCATGTATATTTCCTCAGAATAGAGTTTTATTATTCTTAATCTCTGTGGTGTCTATAGTTATTTCCAGCTTTTTAACTGTTTTTAATTATTTCCATTTTTTTCTTGATAAGATTATCAAAAATCTATTTATATTTAGCAAGAATTAAGATTCCAGTTCTGTTATTTATATTCCAGGGTATTCGTTATTATTATAGTCCATTGGGTTAAACTCAATGAAATGCCTGAACTTATTATGTCATTTCTCTTGGTTTCTCTAGATATCCTCTTGCTGTTTTTCTAGCATCTAAAATTTAATGCTTAGCTTATTTTTAAACTAATATTATTACAAAAGGGGTATATTTTATTGTATGTTAAAATACAGATAAGCAAAAAATGAAACAATAAAAACGCTATATCACTATTACCTAGAGATTGCCACAGTTAACATCTTATTGTATATTACTGGATCTTTTTCTATGCATAGATTTTATTAAAATGAAATCTCACTACACATTGTTTCATAATCTGCTTTGTTTCATTTATAATCTTCATTTTTCAATTTTAACGCATTTTGTTCAAATTTAACACCCAGGCTATATTCAAATTTCCCCAATTGTGTTAGAAATGTTCCGTGAAGCTGGTATGCTTAAATGACTGAATGTGATTTATTTATATCCCTTTGATCTCTTTCAGTCTAACACAGTCCCCATTTTGTCACACTGATTTGTTGAAAACATTGAGCCCGTTGTTTTTACACTGATCCACCTTCTGATTTTCTAGTTTCCTTTTGCTTCTTCACCAATTTATTTTGTACGTAGGAAGTTAGTTCTCATGGCTTTATTGACGTACACTAATAATCTTGGCAAAAATGTATCAGAGCTGAAGCTGTGTTCTTTATACTGCATCACATCAGAAGTCATTTAATATCTGGATGTCCCTTGCTATTCAGATTCACAAGTGAATTAAAGTGACGACTGTCTGGTCTTTTTATTGGACAGTGCTGATTTTTCGCTTTCATATTCAAATTAGTCTGTATGTTTTTACTTTTGCCAAGTAACAAATATCTGGTTCCAAGTCAATCACATCCTTAATGGTTTTAACACAAATTATGGTCCTTGCCTGAATCAATAAATTCTTTAGGCGTTGCAGAATACAATTCAGTAAAATAGAGCTTTCCCTCATCAACAAGAGCTATTTGATTACTAGAAATACAGCTCTTACTGGAGAGGCAGGATAAATGCTTAATTCTTTCAAATTACCTATTGGTCTTTAAAGTAAGTAGTTTGCTTAGTAGCTGCTTCAAATGGTGACATATGAGTTTTTCTGGTTATCCCATCTCTGAGTATCTTTAGACAATCATGCCTTTTCATTGATTCATTGTATTCCAGTCCATTTTATTTGTTACTATTTTTGATGCTCAAATTGTTATAACCTTATCAAGTAGAGATTTCTTCTGGCTGGATTATATATCCCTTTACATGACCCATTCGTTTTTTAAAGCTTTGATGATTTCTGCACAAGAAAATGTCCTGGGCTCACACTGTAAGTCCACAGCACTAGACCAGGGTTCAGCCATTTTTGTAAATGGCCCTGGTTGCTTTGAGTGAAGACTTGACTTGCAGACCAAAATCTGGGCACTTATGCTCATTGCTAATACGGTGCTATTGGTTCTAGTCGATTTAAGTTGGAAAAACTAAAATATTTACATTTTAATGCTTGTGAGGTTTCTGGATTCTGTTTAGCCACCTAAATCTAGGTCTCCTTACAATACTCCAAAAGTCATATATATCATATGAATCAATAAGAAAAGCATATAAAATTATCCATAACAAATGCCTACAATATAATCAAAAGACAGAGCATCCATATATACAATTATAATTTGTCAAGTAACAATGGCAAATAAATAAGGCAGATATTCTTAGGTTATTCATTATGTTGATATGTGATAAGATGTCCCATATCACTCAGCCTGTGGTAATATTTTATAAATGTTCTTGTCTCTATTTGAGAACAATTTGTATCATTTGGATGCAGTGTTCTGTATATTAGATCAATCCTACTAACTGGTGATTACCACATCTATATTCAGAGGAGGATTTCTAAGTCCCTGACTTTAATTGTGGATTCATCCATTCCTCTTTATTTCTGATGTTTTTTATTTACATATATTTCCATGCTGTATTAATAAAGGTACAAAAATATGTTTGGAAAACATGTCTTCCCAGTAAGTTGAACATTTTATCACTATGCAGTTATCCTTTTTATCTCAATAATGCTTTATTTCCTGGAAGTCTATTTTGTGTGATATTAATTTAGCTAAACTGCTTTCTTTGGGTTAGTGTATTTCCTATTCATTTCAACTTTATTTTTTTAATCCCAAATACTCATCTCCTAATTTATGTGCAATTTTAATTTTATCTTATTGTTTTTGGTTAAGAAAAATACTATTGTTATTATTTTATCAATGAATGATTGCAAATTTGCCACATATTTATAAGTATTGACCTTCTGTCTAAAGCTTCTCTCTTAGAATTTCCTTTGGTGATAGCCTATTATAGAAAATTCTCCTAGATTTTATCTGAAAATATCTACAGTATATCTTCATTCTTAAATTACAATTTCATTAGGTGTAGGAATATATGTGAGAGTTATTCTTCCTCAGCACACTGAAAATATAGTACCATTGTCTTCATGCTTTCATTGTTGATGCTGAAAAAGTTGCTGTCAGTCTAATATTTGCTCCCTTGCAGGTAATAGGACCTTTTTCTCTAGCTGGTTTCAGATCTTCTCCTTGTTTTCATTATTCTACATTTTCCCTGTGTTCTGTCTACATGTGCATTTTTCATATTTACCCTGGTTTTGATTTATTAGGGTTTTTTTTGAGTCTGAAAGATTGGTGTTTTTCATCAGTTCACAAGTTCTCAGTCATGTTAACTTGTACTATTACTTCTGCTCCCATTTTCTCTCCTCTTTCCTTCTAGAATTCCAAATAAACATGTTTAGGACTTCTCACTATATTTTCTATGTCTCTTAACCTCCCTTTTATTTTTTTAGTCTTTTTGTCTATCTGCACTAAATTCTGAATAATTTCTTCTGAATAATCTCTTAATTCACTAATTCTCTCTTCAGCTATGTCTAATGTAATGTTAAATCCAAGTTTTTATTTTCACGTTATTTCAAGTTATTTCTATTTATTTTTCAGATCTGCTTACTTTTTTTTTTTTTGTGATGGGGTCTCACTCTGTCAGTCAGGCTGGAGTGCAGTGGCATGATCTCAGCTCACTGCAACCTCCACCTCCCTGGCTCAAGCAATCCTCCCACCTCAGCCTCCTCAGTAGCTGAGACTATAGGTGTGCACCACCACATCCAGCTAATTTTTTGTATTTTGGTAGAGACAGGGTTTCATCATCTTGCCCCAGGTGGTCACAAACTCCTGAGCTCAGGCAACCCACCCACCTCGACCTCCTAAAGTGCTGCGATTACAGGCGTGAGCCACTGCACTTGGCCAAGATCTGCTTGCTTTTTATTTATAATTTCAAGTCTTGATTTTTTCTTGAAACATATTAAAGATGATTATTTTTTCTTTTTTTTTTTTTTTTTTGAGATGGAGTCTTGCTTTGTCACCCAGGCTGGAATGCTTTGTCACCCAGGCTGGCCCAATCTCATCTCACTGCAACCTCTGGCTTCTGGGTTCAAGCGATTCTCCTGCCTCAGCCTCCTGAGTGGATGGGATCACAGGCACATGCCACCACGCCTGGCTAATTTTTTTTTTTAGCAGAGACGGGGTTTCACCATGTTGGCCAGGCTGGTCTTGAACTCCCAGTCTCAGGTGATCTGCCCACCTTGCCCTCCCAAAGTGTGGGATTACAGACGTGAGCCAATGTGCCCAGCCATAAAGATAATTACTTTCTATTCTGTGACTGACAACTTCAATATCTGAATTGTTCCAGGTTTGAGTTTACTATTTATTGTTTCTGCTGCTTCTCATTCATGATGCTTTATTTTCTTGAGAGTTTTGTGATTTTTGTCTGTGAACTGATCATTTTCTTTAAACTTTTTTAAAGAGGTCTAGGATTAAGATGAGTTCTTCAGAGAATATTTATGTTTACTTCTGTCAGGCAACTGACGGCATTACCAGTCTGGGCCTGTGTAAATTAGATTCTCAGCTTTAGATTTTTCATATCATCAGAGTGCCATGATTCAGGCTATATACTAAGTGAGGGCCTGCTTGGGATTACAAAATCTCAGAGGAGACTCCCCTGCACAACACACCCAATCTTCTCATTAACTAAATTAAAAACAGTTCATTTTCCTTGCAATCCAACTGGGGAGTAGGGATTGTTTTCAGCTCATTGTTATTGTAAAGACGCAATTCTTTGAAGTCCCATATTGATGCAGGAGTCTCTTATTAGGTTTTTTACCACTGGTACTCTGTATAGTAATTTCCATTTCTCAGTTCCATAAGGCCATGAAAAGCATAACTCAAGTTCATATGGTTCAGGAAATACCCTCAAGGTGGAAACTGTTTCAGTGTTTCTTTTCCTAAAAGGACTCCCTTCTCAATTCAATTTCTTGGTTCCATATTATTTAATTTTTGCAAGCTTATGAAATCATTTAAGAAAATATGAAAAATATCCATTTTAGAGATGTTTTCAGCAGAAAAGTACTCACTCTGCCATGGAGTTCAAGGCAAATGCTTAAGCCCAATGTTAAGCTTTGTTGCTCAGCATGGCTACTAGAGAAAGAAGATTCTTTCTGCCCATTCTTGAAATTTGGTTGCTATTTGACCAGTATCTTCTCTTTTGCTTTTTCTAAACAAGTCTAAATATGTCTGAACCTCAAGGTTATGTGCAACTTGAGTTTTTTTCAAACTTAGGTTTCTTTATCCTCTTATAAATTAGACAGTGTCACTTTATAATCTCCTTCAAGTAAGTACTTTACTGCCCATAAGATTATCTCATGCCCCACCAGAGAAATCTTTGAACTAAAGAAGTAATAAAATATTTTCCCAGTGTTGGATTTACCTTTTAATTTGTGTATGGTACATTTTGCCATAGAGAAGTAATTAAATTTAAGTAGTTAATTCTTCGCAGCTGTTTTCTGGTTTTGTGCTTACAAATTTCCAGCAAAGTCTCTCTAAATAGTAAGTAATAAAGCCAACATTCATATCCCAAACCCTCAACTATATCCATTGTACCACACCATCTCTACATATAGTGAAACAGCTGGAGAAGGCTGACTCCTCTCTAGATAATGCCAGTTGCAGCTGTGATATCCATTGTTCTATAGGTTTTTGTGGGGGGTTTTTTTGTGTTTTTTTTTTCCTTTCTAATATACCACAGGTGCATACCATTATCTTGGTCCATACAAAATTTTTGGCATATTTATAGCCCTCTTTAATGTTTATTTATTGTAATGTTTTTATTCATTTATTTTAAAAATAATGAGTCCTTCACAAATACAAGAGCTAAAATAGCATCAATAACTTAAATTTAAATACTCCTGTATTCCTCTAAAATCCCACACATCCTGCCTTTCCTTATCCACTCCCCAAGAATTTAACATATTTATTTGTATTTCTAAGTAGCATAATGGTAATTTTTATTGTTTAAAGTTTAATTTTGGGGAGAGTGGGAAAAAAATAGTTTTATTTTTAAAAGAGGTAACAAAGTCTTCTTTGGTATGCATAGTCTTCTAAGATTTGTCTTTTACAATCCATAATATATTATTATTATTAAAATTCAACTATTGTGGGTAGCTGAATTTTACTTCTTTTCCCTGATATGTAGCTCATTCTTTGAATATATCACAATTTATTTATCTATTTGCCTGTCAAAGAACATTTATGTTCCTTACAGTTTGTAGCTTACCTTTTTACTTTCTTTTGGGTATCTTTTGATGGACAGAAATTCTTATATTTTTACATACTCAAACTTATCAATGTTTTCAATATAATTTTCAATACAGTGCTCACATGAAGACTCAGGTTATATACACATAAAATTTCAAGTGCAACCGTTTTCATAAAAGAAATGGAGTAAGTGAATTCCTCCACAGCTGTCACCATAAGTTCTCAGCATTTTAGTCTATTGAAATTCCTCCACAGTGATGCTCCCCTTGACAATACATTTATTTATTAGCACTCATTTCATGCTTATCCTTCTATGAATGGCCAGGTATAATAAATTCTTCAGTACTTAAATAAACTAAAAATAATTCCAATACATAAACAATGCTCAAAGTCATCCCTTGTTTATAAGTATTTGAATAAACTAAAAATTATTTCTTCTATTTTCTTTGGATCAGGATGGCAGCAAAAAAAGGGTATTTTTTTTCTTCTCTGAAGTTTTGGAAAGAAGGAATGCCTTTGTGTCAGGCTAGTATATGGCCTCCCACAGAAACCCAAAACAGTAGCTACATCTGCTGGCCTCCTGGTAGATCCCAGAAAACTACCAAAAACTTTTACAGTCCTTGCTGCATTTGAATCACAGTGCCCCTGTATGTCCCCTCCCACACCCAAACAGACAGGGGACTCCTCCCTGCTGCCTGGCATGCCTTCTCAGCAGGCCTCACATAGATAGGGAGAATAAGTGCTGCAGGGAGCCCTCCTCAGAATGAAACTCAAACCTGATCTAATTCCGCCCCAGTCTGAAGGGACTGCCCTCTCCCAATCGCCCTGAATAGGAAGACCACTACGAAATACTCAAAATTCTCTCAGAATCCACCAGAGCAATGGGCAAAATGCTGACACAGAGAGAGGTGCAGGAAGGTAGTCTCTCTCTCTCTCTCACTCTTTCCATCCGGACAGAGACACACGGCTGCATCATCCAAAGCAAATGTCAGTACCTTTTTTAAGTTCCTTATTACCACGGTTTTTTGGGTAATACTTTGTATCGCCATCATACTTTGTATCGCCAACATCAATTTATTTTCACTTCTAATATTTCCTCATTGCTCAGTCTGATAGTCAGAAGAAATCTTCTTTTGAATTTCACCATTGTGTGTGACCCACTGAATGCCTGTGTGAAGGTCACTTTCCTTTCTGAGGCTCAGTTTCCCCATCTTCATCTTCTTCACAAAACAATTTACAGGGTATAACAGTGTTGGTGGGATATTTTTTAAAAAGAAAACAAAAACACTGGCAGTGATTAGTTCCCATATGTAGAGAGAATTGAGGAGCAGCGCAAGAAAAAAGAGAGTCTGGATGAGGGAGACGAGAAGGACAGAAAGATGATTGTGTTGACTTTGAAATAGTGGAGGGATGTGAGAAACTACTCTCAGGGTATTCTTGTGGAAATGCTCAGCTTCAAGAGGTGCCCTCTCTGATCATACCAGCCTTTTTCTTCCTCTACCCAACTTCCAAATTCTAACATTTGAACCATTCAGTGCCTATGAAGTTCTCACCCAAGGAATTTGGGAAATTATGGAGAAAGGCCTCTGGATATTTTCATTTGGAGGAGGGAACAGAATAAATTTTAATAGACCCCGATCTACCTGATTACGTGGCTCCACTTAAGCCTAACACAGATTCAAGTTCCACACAACTACAGACCAATCCCAAGTTCTGATCACTCACACTTTTGTTCAAATTGAGCCTAAACTCTGTTTCCATCTTAACTCCAAACTCCAACCCTACTCTACCCAAGGTCTATCCATGTTTAACCCCAAGACAACCACAACCTAACTTTACTACCACTAGCTCCAGTTCAGCCCATCACCCTGCCTAATCCCTATATCCAGATTCATTTGGCCTAAAATTTCACCCCCTCTCCAGACTACCTCATACCAATCCTAATTCCCCCAATACAACTCCTTACCTAGTATTTATCCTGAACCATCTTCCAAATATCTCCCTAACTGCAAGCTCCTCTTTCCACTGTTCAACAAAATTCATCCCTGGTGTCCAATATCTCTCAGAGATCCCTACCCCTCCTCAACTGGGACTCAATCTCTTGCCCTTAACCCTTCATCCAATTGCATATTGTATGAGTCACAGTTTTATCAGTTATCTTAACAGGGATTATTTAACATTTAAGTGTAATATTAGTGTTCATATTAATAAATTTAATATTAACTTTAATATAAAGATTTGTTATATAGGCATTTAAGAATTGAAAAAAATAAAGAGGACACTCAGCTATCACAGAGGTAGCAACTGCAGGAATCAGCTACCAATTCCAGGGTGGGAATAACAAGAAAAAAGGTTGGAACCTTTAAAAATAAATTAGAAGCTTGGAGGAAGAGACCTGCTGAGCTGAATTTCAGATCTCTGAGGAAGGAGCTCTGCTCAGCTAGAACTAGTATCTATGAGGCATCATGAGGCTGGCTGTGTTGGAAAATTGCAAATTGGATTCAACTGTGCTAGAGGAATGCCCTCCCAGTGTTGGGGTGAAGAAGCAAGAGTGAGTGATGCTGTTCGCAACAGGAAATAAATAGGAAGCCCTTAGGAAGTAAATAGGAAAGAGTTCTTCCCCCTCCAACTTTGAAATGTGCTTCTGGCACCGCCTATTGGCAGAGCTTAAGGAAACATTCTGCAAAGGAGAACCCCTGTTGTAGTGTGCTAGCCTCAGCATTGCAAAGTAGAGCATAGACGGTTGGATGTGAAGCTGACAGACAACAGGCAATAGCATATTAAGTGACAAACATATCAGCGCCAGCCTTGACTGACACATGCCCAAGTCTTCCACCCTTCCACCACTGCAAAAGCAGCAACCTCTTAAATCCACCTTGGCAGAAAGCCACAAAGAGATGCTAACATGAAATGGACATGGGGATAACTTCATCAAGCTGCCTGAAACCAGGATTCAGTTGCTGGCCACCCTACACAAGACCAGAATCCTAAAAAAAGACCAGAATTCCAGCACACTTGAGAGAGTCCTATATTATTTGAATTCCATGAAGCAGATTGACAAAGATCAGGATATGAAACTCTGTGGCTGCAGGGTCCCAGAAGTAGGTGGCTGATTTATGAAGGATGCAAAATAATTTTTGCAGCAAGTCTGAACTCTGACTATATTAGCTCCTGAAGCATGGTGGGGTATTGGTCAGCAAAATATAGAGAGAGGCAATTTATCTGAAGTCAACATAACGGAGATACAACATTTAATATATATTCCATCTAGACATTAGAATGGGAAAGTGAGATACTGGCCAGCATCCATAACAAAAGTGGGCTTTCTCTCCTGGTAAAAGAAAATCATTTGTCATTTCAGAAAATGAGTAACAAAATAGCTAAAGCCCTCGCCTATTAATAATTACTTTAAAGTAAATGAATTAAACTTCCCAATCAAAAAGGGAGAGTATATGAATGGGTTAAAAAAAGAAAAAAAAGAGTCAATGATATGCTGTCTACAAGAGACTCACTTTAGATTTGTGGGCACACATAGACTGAAAATGAAGGGATGGAAAAAATATATATTCTGTGTAAAAGGTAACCAAAAGAAAGCAAGGGTGCAAGGATGGCTATACTTATATCAGACAAAATAGACTTAAAGTCAAAACTATCTCTAGGGACAAAGAAAGTCATTATAATGATAAAAGGGTCTCTAGGGACAAAGAAAGTCATTTATAATGATAAAAGGGTTAATTCAATAGAATGATATAACACTTATAAATATAAACCTACCCAACACCAGAGCACATAATTATATAAACCAAATGTAGACAGATCTGAAGGGAGAAACTGGCAACAATACAATAATAGTAGGAGACTTCAATACCCCACTTTCAAAAATGGATGGAATATACAGACAGAAAAAATCAATAAACAGCTGACTTGAACAATATTATAGACCAAACGGACCTAACAGACATAGAACTTTCTATTCAATAGCAGACGACTACACATTCTTCTCAAGTACACCTGAAACATTCTCCAGAATAAATCACATGCTAGGTCACAAAACAAGTCTTCAGAAATTTAAGAAGATTGAAATCATATCAACCATCTCTTAAAAAAAATAGGTATAGGAGGAACTTAACACAATAAAGCCCATAGTGAATCTCAACAATGAAAAGACCTCGACACTGAAGGCTCTCAACACTGAAAAAGCCCTTGGCAGAAAGCCACGAAGAGATGCTAACATGAAATGAACATGAGGATAACTTCATCAAGCTACCTGAAACCAGGCTTCAGTTGCTGGTCACCCTACACAAGACCAGAATCCTAAAAAAAGACCAGAACTCCAGCACACTTGAGAGAGTCCTATATTATTCATAATCAAGGAATTGAAAAACTAACATAATCAATGAGGATAAACTGGAAGTTTTTTCTCTAAGATCTGGTACAAGGCTAGGAGGCCCACTCTTGCCATTTCTACCCAATACAGTATTAGAAGTCCTAGTCAGAGCAATTAGACAAGACAAAGAAATAAAAGGCATCCAAATTTAAAAGGAAGAAGTAAAATTATCTCTGTTTCCAGATGACATGGTCATATATATAGTAAACCATAAAGACTCAACAAAAAAACCCTGTTAGAACTAAGAAACTAATTCAGTAAAATTGCAGGATAAAAATCAACATACAAAAATCAGTGGCATTTCTATGCACAAACAATCTGAAAAGGAAATTAAGACAACAGTTATATTTACAATGGCAACAAAAAGCATAAAATACTTAAGAATAAGCCTAATCAAAGAGGAGAAAGGCTCGTACAGTGAAAATTATAAAACGTTGCTGAAGGAAATTAAAGAAGGTACAGGTAAATGAAAAGACCTCATGTTCATGGACGGGAAGAATTAATATTGTTAAAATGTTTATACTACCCAAAGTGATCTAGAGATTCAATGCAATCCTTATCAAAATTCCAATGCCATTTTTCACAGAAACAAACAAACAAAAACACTAAAATTCATGTGGAATTACAAAAGACCCCAAGAAGAACAAATCCATCACACTTTCTGTTTTCAAAATATATTACAAATCTATAGTAAATGAAACAGCATGGTACTCACATAAAAACAGACAGATAGACTAACAGAACAGAATAGAGATTCTAGAAACAATTCTACACATTCAGTCACCTAGTCTTCAACAAGGATGCCAAAAACATACCCTTGGGTAATGGGTATTTTCTTCAACCTATAGTGTTGTCACCCTCATAGAGGCAGAGCGTACAATGGTGGTTGCCAGGGTGGGGGAAGGGGAAAATGGGGAGATATTTGTCACAGGGTACCAAGTTTCAGTTATGCAAAGTAAGTTCTGAAGATAATATGCAGTATAGCGATTACAGTTAGTAATATATACGTGATATTTGCTAGTAGATGGTAAGTGTTCTCACCACAAAAAAAAAGGAAAAAAATAGCAACTATGTGAGGTAATGGATATTTTAATTAGCTTGATTGTGGTGATCAATTCACAATGTATACATATATCAAAACAATTGTACAACGTAAACATATAAATTTTTATTTGTCAATTATACCTGAACAAAGCTAAAAAAAAAAAAATTGTTATCATCCCTCACAAAAAAACCATTAGTCCTTTTGTGTAAGACACAAATAATAATGAAAAGGGTTTTTTAAGAAACCCTTTAAAATAATAAATTGTCCTTCCCTCCTGTTGTGTAAGAGCTATGGAGCACTTATGCATTCAGCCTTGTGCTAAGCACCATAGGAACAAAGAAGAAAGCAAAGAGATGAGAATAAAAATTGAGGGTAGCAGGAAGAGAGGGAAGATGACAAAAGCAACTACTTTGTGTCAGGCTCTGTCCTAAACCCAACGTGGGCAGTAAGTACAGATATAGATACAAAAATGGAAGTTCCAAGACAGGTGTTAACCTTCCCAAGCTCATGCAGCTCCTGAGAACAAGGATGGGAATGCAGATTTATCTGAAGTCTTGAACAAAGTACATTTTCTTCACAGAGTCAGGGTAGGATGGAGGACAGTAGAAGAAATATTTATAAAATAATAATGTATCAATATTTTCTTAATACTCATTATTAATTTAAATGTGTCCAATGTTGGTTTAGATAAGAAACCTCTGGGGTCATCATACTTGTTTGTTCTGTTTTTATGGGAGGAGTGGGAAGATCCAGTGATTGCCATCTGGTTTTTTATCTTTGAGAAAAGAGAAAATATGGCAAATATAATAAATAGGACAACCAAGTGGAATTACAGACCTCAAGAAGGTTAAGGTTAACTTCATAGGGCAGAGCAACAAACTTTGAAGTCTGGGTATTTTACAAAACTTCTTTGTTAGCATGAATCTTCAAAAGAATAGTTTTATCAACCTGAATATTACCTGCTTTCCTCACAAACTGCATGGGAGCAGGGAACATTTTCTCCTTGTTGAAATTTACTTCACCAACAGTGAGTAGGATTTATAGTTTCAAGGACAGGTGCTGGAATCTCAATGATCACTAAGAGGGGGACGGAGATGCAAGTTTAAAGCTTACAATATAGAAAAAGACAAAAGAGAGTTTTTAATAAACAAAATATGAGCATGTCATGTTTTACATTGATGGTGCCCCTCTCTGTTGCCACTCAGTGGCACTTTACTTAGACTTGAATTTGTAGAAGATATTTTAGCTCCTTTTTTTCGGATTTATTTTTCCAGTATGCATTACTCCTTAATATACATGTAAGAACTTTTAATTTTCATTAGTAAAGGTTGCAAATTATGCAGCATTCTATAAGTGTCACTGCTAAATTTGAATGGTTTCTTCCAGCACCATTACAATACTGTATATTTTAAAGGCAAGAAAACAGAAGTGAATAAGTGTTAAATTTTTTTTTCTTTTTTGAGACAGAATTTCTCTCTTGTTGCCCAGGCTGGAGTGCAATGGTGCAATCTCACCTGACTGCAACCTCTGCCTCCCAGGTTCAAGTTATTCTTCTGCCTCAGCCTCCTGAGTAGCTGGGATTGCAGGCTTGCACCACCAGACCTGGCTAATTTTTGTATTTTTAGTAGAGACAGGGTTTCACGATGTTGGCCAGGCTGGTCTCGAACTCTTGATCTCAGGTGATCCACCCACCTCAGCCACCCAAAGTGCTGAGATTACAGGCGTGAGCCACCACGCCCAGCTGATGTCTCCAAATATTCAGAATCCTTCTATATATACTTTCCATTTGCCAAACCTCTTCCATCAGGGCCCATTCACATTCGTCTTTTCATCCTTCACATTCCCTTTTCTACATTCAAGTCTTTCTGAAAACTTCTTTGCCTCTTAATCAGCTAACTCTCACTGCCGATTTCTCATTTATATGCAACTTTGTACAAGAGATTGGTTCAATCAATTTATGTCAAGTCTTTGTTCTCCTGAAAGACACCCAATTTGGATAAGGATTTGTAAATTGGGGCTTCAAAGCCACCATCATCTGCAAGACTCAGTCCAGCCAATAAATTATAACTTAATAAATCATTGCATGCATTCAAAAAAGAAAATAATAGAGCTTAATCTTTGAAAATCCATATCTGTCCTTAGTCTTCTTTCAGTCTCATGGACAGCACAAGTCTTGGCCACTCTAGCTACCCACGGTTTTTTCAGAGTGTCCACTAGATTTAAGCAGTCAACAAGATGTTTCCAGAAAGGTCACACAAACTATACATATCAAAATATATGCTGTGTTGTACCACCCAGGTGCCCATAAGGACTGAAGCTTTCATTTCCCCAGCAGCCAGGAGTGCTGGCTGCTGACAATTCACAGCTGAGTCTCTCTCTCCGGGAATTTCCCTCTACTGAAAGAAGCTGCCATATCCAAGATCTCCACCTTTTCCCCAGGAAGAGCCCTATAGCCAATATCTGGTCAAAGAGAAGGTTCAATGTCCCCCAGCTCCAG
Organism: Pan paniscus; assembly: GCF_029289425.2. NCBI lineage: Eukaryota > Metazoa > Chordata > Mammalia > Primates > Hominidae > Pan > Pan paniscus. The sequence continues at coordinate 37,024,168 of NC_073270.2, forward strand.
CTGAGGCCTCTGCTGCAACTGCATTCTATTTTTTTTTTTTTTTAAGACAGAGTCTTGCTTTGTTGCCAGGCTGGAGTGCAGTGGCGCAATCTCGGCTCACTGCAACCTCCGACTCCCTGGTTCAAGCTATTCTCCTGCCTCAGCCTCCCAAGTAGCTGGGATTACAGGCATGCACCACCACGCCCAGCTAATTTTTGTATTTTTAGTAGAGACAGGGTTTCACTATGTTGACCAGGATGGTCTTGATCTCCAGACCTCGTGATCCACCCGCCTCGGCCTCCCAAAGTGCTGGGATTACAGGCGTAAGCCACTGTGACTGGCCAACTGCATTCTAATTTAACTTCTCCCTCTGCCCAATCCTGCTTCTTCATTTCCTTACAGATGTCGTATGAACCTCCTACATGAAAATCTCTCCCAATCTGCTTTCAGAGAACCTAACCCAAGACACAACTCCTGCAAGAATGTTTCAGTCATTCAGAAGATCAAAAGAAGGTTTTAGGCCAGGTGTGGTGACTTACACCTGTAATCCTAGCACTTTATTAGAGAGAGATGGGAGGACTGCTTAAGGCCAGAAGTTTGAGATGGGCCTGGGCAATCTGGCAAGACTCCATCTTTACAAAAAAATTAAAAATTAGCCAGGCATAGTGGTATACATCTGTAATCCCAGGTACTTGGGAGACTAAGATGGGAGGATTTCTCGAGTGCAGGAGTCCACGGCTGCAGTAAGCTACAATTGTGCCAGTCCAGCTTGGGCAATGAAAGAAGACCCTCTCTCTAAGGAAAGGAAGAAGAAGGAGAAGGAGAAGGAAGAAGGAAGAAGAAGAAGGAGCAAGAGGGGAAGGGCAGGGGGAGGGGGAGAAGGAGAGAAGAAGGAGAAGAAGGACAGGAAGAAGGAGAGGAAGAAGGAGAGAAGGAGAGAAGAAGGAGAAGAAGAAGGAGAGAAGAAGGAGAGAAGAAGGAGAGAAGAAGGAGAGAAGAAGGAGAAGAAGAAGGAGAAGAAGAAGGAGAAGAAGAAGGAGGAGAAGGAGAAGAAGAAGAAGAAGCTTCGAACTTTTCACAGAAATGTGCTCAAGGCCCAAAGACAATGGAAAAGAACAAGATGATCAAGAATGGCAAAAATGGAGCAGAAAGAGGAAGGAATAGCCAGGGAACTGAGGAGAGGTAAAAGAAGTCCTCTGAAACAGGGCTGTGGTATACATTCCTGAGATGCCTCACTTTTCTGGGTGTTTGGCCAAACTCATTTGGCTGAACTACATGGTAGAATCTTGTTAGTTGGCAATGGATTCACCAATGCTGAGCCTACGGAATATGGCAGGGGAACTCACAACCTTCATGTACAGCTGCCATCAGTTCCACAGGATAATCAGGGGAATTCAGAGCACCATTCTTAAAGTTGTAAGTTTCACCAGAAACAATATGGCATTATATTCTGCAAGTATGACATTTTTAGTGCAATCCAGGGTATGATGAGGATTAATATAATGCTGTTGTTGACAACCTCACAAGCCAGGAACACTGGCAACTATATAAAAGGCAGGTACCTCTGTATTTTCCTACCATGGTGATGAAACAGAGAAGCACCAATCCTGCAAGGTTGAACCAGTATCAATCTATTCAAATGTTATGCATATTGTCCCAAGGGAAAGTCCTGGGAATTTCTCCCTTGGTGCCATGTGGTATGTGAGCAAGCATTTTAAAACATTTAGGTCTTTTACATATAAATAAGATAGTTGAATGGATTTACTGATGTTGTGTCTTTGGGATCTCATACTCAAAAGCATAGCAAAAATACCTAGACACAATCTTATCATTTCAGTTTTAATCTTTTAAAGTGAACACTCTTTACCTTACAATTGAGGTCCAATGGCCAATCTGTAAAGTTCTGTAGAAAACTATAGCAACTATCAAACCACAAGATTTTGCATAGTGTCAGCACTATTGACTTATTCTTTGAAGGAAGGGAAAAAATTTACATTTTTTCTCAAACTTCCCATGTTGTGAGATATGTCCCATATAAGGACTTATTTCCTGATTGGAAAATGAACACGTTATTGGCAGAAATAGGTTGTGTATTTATGGGAAGAAGATGAAGAAGAAGAATCTAATTTTTAGGAACAAACCAGTGAAGTCCAAAGCAAGATCAACCAGAAAGTTGAATGCTCTCTCATTGGAAATTTTCAGTAATTGTTTCAATGTGGAATTCACTGTAGCAGTGTAGAAGTTACTTGAAAACTCTGCTATTTTAGGGGCGAGATCAACAGCAGAGTGGGTCTTCAGCTGTTCAGGTAATTTTAAGACATTGTTAAGAAGTGGGTCATTTGTCTCTGTGCCTAAAAAAAGAACACGAATTAAGAACAAGATGTTAAATGGGAGCCAAGATGGCCGAATAGGAACAGCTCCGGTCTACAGCTCCCAGCGTGAGCAACACAGAAGATGGGTGATTTCTGCATTTCCACCTGAGGTACCGGGTTCATCTCACTAGGGAGTGCCAGACGGTGGGTGCAGGACAGTGGGTGCAGCGCACCATGCGCAAGCCAAAGCATGGTGAGGCATTGCCTCACTCAGGAAGTGCAAGGGGTCAGGGAGTTCCATTTCCTAGTCAGAGAAAGGGGTGACAGACGGCACCTGGAAAATCGGGTCACTCCCACCCGAATACTGTGCTTTTCCAATAGGCTTAAAAAATGGCACACCAGGAGATTATATCCCACACCTGGCTCAGAGAGTCCTACGCCCACGGAGTCTTGCTGATTGCTAGCACAGCAGTCTGAGATCAAACTGTAAGGTGGCAGTGAGGCTGGGGGAGGGGCACCCGCCATTGCCCAGGCTTGCTTAGGTAAACAAAGCAGCCGGGAAGCTCGAACTGGGTGGAGCCCACCACAGCTCAAGGAGGCCTGCCTGCCTCTGTAGGCTCCACCTCTGGGGGCAGGGCACAGACAAACAAAAAGACAGCAGTAACCTCTTCAGACTTAAATGTCCCTGTCTGACAGCTTTGAAGAGAGCAGTGGTTCTCCCAGCACACAGCTGGAGATCTGAGAATGGGCAGACTGCCTCCTCAAGTGGGTCCCTGACCCCTGACCCCTAAGCAGCCTAACTGGGAGGCACCCCCCGGTAGGCGCAGACTGACACCTCACACGGCCGGGTACTCCTCTGAGACAAAACTTCCAGAGGAATGATCAGACAGCAGCATCCGCGGTTCACGAAAATCTACTGTTCTGCAGCCACCGCTGCTGGAACCCAGGCAAACAGGGTCTGGAGTGGACCTCTAGCAAACTCCAACAGACCTGCAGCTAAGGGTCCTGTCTGTTAGAAGGAAAACTAACAAACAGAAAGGACATCCACACCAAAAACCCATCTGTACATCACCATCATCAAAGACCAAAAGTAGATAAAACCACAAAGATGGGAAAAAAACAGAGCAGAAAAACTGGAAACTCTAAAAAGCAGAGCGCCTCTCCTCCTCCAAAGGAACACAGTTCCTCACCAGCAACAGAACAAAGCTGGACGGAGAATGACTTTGACGAGTTGAGAGAAGATGGCTTCAGACGATCAAACTACTCCGAGCTACGGGAGGAAATTCAAACCAAAGGCAAAGAAGTTGAAAACTTTGAAAAAAATTTAGACGAATGTATAACTAGAATAATCAATACAGAGAAGTGCTTAAAGGAGCTGATGGAGCTGAAAGGCAAGGCTCGAGAACTATGTGAAGAATGTAGAAGCCTCAGGAGCCCATGCGATCAACTGGAAGAAAGGGTATCAGTGATAAAAGATGAAATGAATGAAATGAAGCGAGAAGGGAAGTTTAGAGAAAAAAGAATAAAAAGAAACGAACAAAGCCTCCAAGAAATATGGGACTATGTGAAAAGACCAAATCTATGTCTGACTGGTGTACCTGAAAGTGACGGAGAGAATGGAACCAAGTTGGAAAACACTCTGCAGGATATTATCCAGGAGAACTTCCCCAATCTAGCAAGGCAGGCCAACATTCAGATTCAGGAAATACAGAGAACGCCACAAAGATACTCCTCGAGAAGAGCAACTCCAAGACACATAATTGTCAGATTCACCAAAGTTGAAATGAAGGAAAAAATGTTAAGGGCAGCCAGAGAGAAAGGTCGGGTTACCCACAAAGGGAAGCCCATCAGACTAACAGCTGATCTCTCGGCAGAAACTCTACAAGCCAGAAGAGAGTGGGGGCCAATATTCAACATTCTTAAAGAAAAGAATTTTCAATCCAGAATTTCATATCCAGCCAAACTAAGCTTCATAAGTGAAGGAGAAATAATACTTTACAGACAAGCAAATGCTGAGAGATTTTGTCACCAGCAGGCCTGCCCTAAAAGAGCTCCTGAAGGAAGCACTAAACATGGAAAGGAACAACTGGTACCAGCCACTGCAAAATCATGCCAAATTGTAAAGACCATCGAGGCTAGGAAGAAACTGCATCAACTAACGAGCAAAATAACCAGCTAACATCATAATGACAGGATCAAATTCACACATAACAATATTAACTTTAAATGTAAATGGACTAAATGCTCCACTTAAAAGACACAGACTGGCAAATTGAATAAAGAGTCAAGACCCATCAGTGTGCTGTATTCAGGAAACCCATCTCACATGCAGAGACACACATAGGCTCAAAATAAAAGGATGGAGGAAGATCTACCAAGCAAATGGAAAACAAAAAAAGGCAGGGGTTGCAATCCTAGTCTCTGATAAAACAGACTTTAAACCAACAAAGATCAAAAGAGACAAAGAAGGCCATTACATAATGGTAAAGGGATTAATTCAACAAGAAGAACTAACTAACTATCCTAAATATATATGTACCCAATACAGCAGCACCCAGATTCATAAAGCAAGTTCTGAGTGGGCTACAAAGAGACTTAGACTCCCACACAATAATAATGGGAGACTTCAACACCCCACTGTCAACATTAGATCAACGAGACAGAAAGTTAACAAGGATACCCAGGAATTGAACTCAGCTCTGCACCAAGCGGACCTAATAGACATCTACAGAACTCTCCACCCCAAATCAACAGAATATACATTTTTTTTCAGCACCACACCACACCTATTCCAAAATTGACCACATACTTGGAAGTAAAGATCTCCTCAGCAAATGTAAAAGATCAGAAATTATAACAAACTGTCTCTCAGACCACAGTGCAATCAAACTAGAACTCAGGATTAAGAAACTCACTCAAAACTGCTCAACTACATGGAAACTGAACAACCTGCTCCTGAATGACTACTGGGTACATAACGAAATGAAGGCAGAAATAAAGATGTTCTTTGAAACCAACGAGAACAAAGACACAACATACCAAAATCTCTGGGACACATTCAAAGTAGTGTGTAGAGGGAAATTTATAGCACTAAATGCCCACAAGAGAAAGCAGGAAAGATCCAAAATTGACACCCTAACATCACAATTAAAGGAACTAGAAAAGCAAGAGAAACACATTCAAAACCTAGCAGAAGGCAAGAAATAACTAAAATCAGAGCAGAACTGAAGGAAATAGAGACACAAAAAACCCTTCAAAAAATTAATGAATCCAGGATCTGGTTTTTTGAAAGGATCAACAAAATTGATAGACTGCTAGCAAGACTAATAAAGAAGAAAAGAGAGAAGAATCAAATAGATGCAATAAAAAATGATAAAGGGGATATCACCACCGATCCCACAGAAATACAAACTACCATCAGAGAATACTACAAACACCTCTACGCAAATAAACTAGAAAATCTAGAAGAAATGGATAAATTCCTTGACACATACACCCTCCCAAGACGAAACCAGGAAGAGGTTGAATCTCTGAATAGACCAATAACAGGCTCTGAAATTGTGACAATAATCAATAGCTTACCAACCAAAAAGAGTCCAGGACCAGATGGATTCACAGCCGAATTCTACCAGAGGTACAAGGAGGAACTGGTACCATTCCTTCTGAAACTATTCCAATCAATAGAAAAAGAGGGAATCCTCCCTAACTCATTTTATGAGGCCAGCATCATTCTGATACCAAAGCCGGGCAGAGACACAACCGAAAAAGAGAATTTTAGACCAATATCCTTGATGAACATTGATGCAAAAATCCTCAATAAAATACTGGCAAACAGAATCCAGCAGCACATCAAAAAGCTTATCCACCATGATCAAGTGGGCTTCATCCCTGGGATGCAAGGCTGGATCAATATACGCAAATCAATAAATGTAATCCAGCATATAAACAGAACCAATGACAAAAACCACATGATTATCTCAATAGATGCAGAAAAGGCCTTTGACAAAATTCAACAACGCTTCATGCTAAAAACTCTCAATAAATTAGGTATTGATGGGATGTATCTCAAAATAATAAGAGCTATCTGTGACAAACCCACAGCCAATATCATACTGAATGGGCAAAAACTGGAAGCATTCCCTTTGAAAACTGGCACAAGACAGGGATGCCCTCTCTCACCACTCCTATTCAACATAGTGTTGGAAGTTCTGGCCAGGGCAATTAGGCAGGAGAAGGAAATAAAGGGTATTCAATTAGGAAAAGAGGAAGTCAAATTGTCCCTGTTTGCAGATGACATGATTGTATATCTAGAAAACCCCATTGTCTCAGCCCAAAATCTCCTTAAGCTGATAAGCAACTTCAGCAAAGTCTCAGGATACAAAATCAATGTACAAAAATCACAAGCATTCTTATACACCAATTAACAGACAAACAGAGAGCCAAATCATGAGTGAACTCCCATTCACAATTGCTTCAAAGAGAATAAAATACCTAGGAATCCAACTTACAAGGGATGTGAAGGACCTCTTCAAGGAGAACTACAAACCACTGCTCAAGGAAATAAAAGAGGATACAAACAAATGGAAGAACATTCCATGCTCACGGGTAGGAAGAATCAATATCATGAAAATGGCCATACTGCCCAAGGTAATTTATAGATTCAATGCCATCCCCATCAAACTACCAATGACTTTCATCACAGAATTGGAAAAAACTACTTTAAAGTTCATATGGAACCAAAAAAGAGCCCACATCGCCAAGTCAATCCTAAGCCAAAAGAACAAAGCTGGAGGCATCATGCTACCTGACTTCAAACTATACTACAAGGCTACAGTAACCAAAACAGCATGGTACTGGTATCAAAACAGAGATATAGATCAATGGAACAGAACAGAGCCCTCAGAAATAACGCTGCATATCTACAACTATCTGATCTTTGACAAATCTGAGAAAAACAAGCAATGGGGAAAGGATTCCCTATTTAATAAATGGTGCTGGGAAAACTGGCTAGCCATATGTAGAAAGCTGAAACTGGATCCCTTCCTTACACCTTATACAAAAATTAATTCAAGACGGATTAAAGACTTAAACATTAGATCTAAAACCATAAAAACCCTGGAAGAAAACCTAGGCATTACCATTCAGGACATAGGCATGGGCAAGGACTTCATGACTAAAACACCAAAAGCAATGGCAACAAAAGCCAAAATTGACAAATGGGATCTAATTAAACTAAAGAGCTTCTGCACAGCAAAAGAAACTACCATCAGAGTGAACATGCAACCTACAAAATGGGAGAAAATTTTCACAACCTACTTATCTGACAAAGGGCTAATATCCAGAATCTACAATGAACTCAAACAAATTTACAAGGAAAAAACAAACAACCCCATCAAAAAGTGGGTGAAGGACATGAACAGACACTTCTCAAAAGAAGACATTTATGCAGCCAAAAAACACATGAAAAAATGCTCACCATCACTGGCCATCAGAGAAATGCAAATCAAAACCACAATAAGATACCATCTCACACCAGTTAGAATGGCAATCATTAAAAAGTCAGGAAACAACAGGTGCTGGAGAGGATGTGGAGAAATAGGAACACTTTTACACTGTTGGTGGGACTGTAAACTAGTTCAACCATTGTGGAAGTCAGTGTGGTGATTCCTCAGGGATCTAGAACTAGAAATACCATTTGACCCGGCCATCCCATTACTGGGTATATACCCAAAGGACTTAAATCATGCTGCTATAAAGACACATGCACATGTATGTTTATTGCGGCATTATTCACAATAGCAAAGACTTGGAACCAACCCAAATGTCCAACAATGATAGACTGGTTTAAGAAAATGTGGCACATATACATCATGGAATACTATGCAGCCATAAAAAATGATGAGTTCATGTCCTTTGTAGGGACATGGATGAAATTGGAAATCATCATTCTCAGTAAACTATCGCAAGAACAAAAAACCAAACACCGCATAGTCTCACTCATAGGTGGGAATTGAACAATGAGAACACATGGACACAGGAAGGGGAACATCACACTCTGGGGACTGTTGTGGGGTGGGGGGAGGGGGGAGGGATAGCTTTAGGAGATATACCTAATGCTAAATGACGAGTTAATGGGTTCAGCACACCAGCATGGCACATGTATACATATGTAACTAACCTGCACATTGCGCATATGTACCCTAAAACTTAAAGTATAATAATAATAAAATAAAAAAACAAGATGTTGTTAAATATGTGAGGAACACATTTCCTTATAGTGGGAGGCAGATACCTCAGGGCTGGACACCATGTTTGAAGTTGGCTCTTGGTGGGGCCCTTTCCAGAGAGGTTTAAGCAAATATCCACTGACTAAACTTGATATGAAATCCATTGCCAAGCTTATTCAACGACATGCCCTTCTGGATCAATTAGAGGGCTTCTTGTGAAGAAGCATTGGCACACTTCCTGAGTGCCTTGCAATAATCTAGCTCAAGATTACCTAACACAATTCTTCTTCTCCCATGATTGGTCCCTGAAGAGGTAGCAGAGCTTTAACCACTAATATTTCACAGTGAAGGCTGTGAAGGCATTGTTTTGTACAGTGTGGCCCAAATACCATCAAGAGGCAAGGTATATACAAGTCCTTCTGCAGACAGTCATTGCACACATATTTACACGTGGGCATGGTTCTGCCCTTCCTAACAACATGCACAGAATCATTGAAATATATTTATCTAGACCACATTTCACACATATAAAAATCTATCTAAATAGTTACAATAGGCCTCCAAATGGAAGTATAAGCTACTTTCTTTACCTGAACACCATAAAATGAAATCTCTTTTACAATATTGTAGAGTAATTCTGAAAGACTCTAAAGCATACTAATCGAGGCTAATTATTACTAAAATGCTGTCTTTCTTTCTGTATGTGTGTCGTGCCAGAGATTACATAAGCAAAGTAAGACAGCAAATATTTGGTGCAAAAGAGCAGCTACTTGTGAAGGCCAAAGCTAGTCTGCATGCAAGAGATGTCTGTCACTCTCTGAAGGTCTAAATTTGAGTCCTGATATTGGACAAGGGGAATATCTGTGAGCACTACCAGTTGAACACAGGAGCATAGGTACATGAGATCAAGAGAAGGTCACCATCTAGCCTGGGTGAATAACTGAAGTTTTGGTACCTTATATCAACACTGTAGATGTTAAAAGAAGGATCATTAGAAATTTTAGCTACTCCAGAGGCAAGGGAATTGTTGTTCTTTTTATAATTGTCTACATTATAAAATGCACTTAAGGTTAAGTGCATAATGAGAGTCAAAGTTCTTTTGAGATATGAAAAAACACAATTTCTCAAGGGGAAAATGTTGACTACCTGTACAAAGTATACAGAAAGCAAAGAAGTATTTGCTATGTCATATTGAGAACATAGTATATATCTTAAGTTTAACTTTCTTTTCTCTGATCTATCAATCTTTTCTCCTCTATTTAGTTCAAATTTATTGTTTTCATTAGCTTCAATAGATCTTGATATGTACATATGTGTATATATACAATATATTTTTAAACAGACTAATGAAATTTTTGATTTACATTTTTGTTAAAATGTAAAACTAAGATTTATATTTAGTTTAAATATGAGACTAAATATTAGACTAAATTAGACTCAATATAAACGTTACACCACCCACTGAATGGATTTGTAGTTTGACGGTTCTTTTAAGCGCCTTCTTAAAAGGAAAAGATGAGAGTTCCATCTTTTTTCTTTTTTAAAATCATTCTGCCCCAGTCTTCACTTATCATCACATGCACTTTACTCCACCAAACATCATTTCTCAAAATCAATCTATTTGAATAATCATTAAGCCCGTTTAGAGCTTTCCCAGTCTTAAAATTTGTCATCACACACAACGTGTGTGATGTCATGTGTAACTACACATCCCAAGGCCTTTCTCACTTTTTCTGGTTAATACAGAATGTCCCATAAAGAAAGAATAAAAGGTCAGGTGCAGTGGGTCATGCCTGTAACTCCAGTACTTTGGGAGTCCGAGGCGGGTGGATCACTTGAGACCAGGAGTTCGAGACCAGCCTGGCCAACATGGTAAAACCCCATCTCTACTGAAAATACAAAAATTGGATGAGCATGGTGATGTGCGCCTGTAGTCCCAGCTACTCAGGTGGCTGAGGCATAAGCATCACTTGAATCCCGGAGGCAGAGGCTGCAGTGAGCTGAGATCGCACCACCACACTCCAGCCTGGGCAACAGGGCGAGACTCTGTCTCAAAAAAAAACAGAAACAAAAAACAATAAAAGTTGTATATTTCTTTAAAATGAAAGATCAGTAACTTCAATGGCTATTATATTAACCACTTAGTAAAGGTACAACAAAAACTACACATCCTTATGTTAACTAACTGAAATTATAATAAATTAGTTAAACTACTTTTGTCACTTAATGTTTGCAAGGGTACTCAAGAAATCAAAATGGCTTCCCATTGCTTGACATTTGCTTTCCAAATACTTCACATTTCAACCCTATATCCCTACAAAGAGAAATAATTCAACATACTTTCCTTACCTAAAATTACTACAGGAGGCTAAAAGGCATTTAGAATTTTTTAGACCTTGAAGAATAATGTTACACTTCCAACATGTATTTAACTTATAAATCAGTTTCTATTCTGTGGCATAGCTTCAGTCTAAGTACATCATAGTTATATTAACTCCGTATTGCTTCATCTTGTCAAGTCAGACAGAGATTCTGTTGCATCAAGGCTCTTATTCAAGATGTCTTCTTCGTTTGAATTAGGTAGAAGTTCTCCAAAACTACATGGTATTGTGGTCAATCTTTGTTCCACTGGAGGAAACTTAATTAGTGGTGAAAGAGACTTTTCTTTCACCAAGGGACATGTGTAAATGTGGTTTTGCATATTCAGTGTGCACATCATGAGTGTCCAAATAGTTAAGCATATCATCTGTTTGCACATTTTGGGGAGTAGGGCTCAATTCTGGTTTGTGTCTTTCAAGTGTTTCAAGATTAGACAGGTAAAATTCTTCCCTTTTCTTGGAAAAAGATTTCTTCAGAGCTTCATATCTACTGCAAACAGCCTATAGATTGAAGTCTGATTCTGGAGTAGTTTGTCCATCTACCATAATATCTCCTAGAAAAATGCCACTGTCCACAGGACTATTTGGCTCTAGTTTAAACTGGACTCTAAGCTACTGGAACTTTTAACACTTAGGGGACCACCTTCCTCTGGAAAAGTTTCATGCCAAATGTAAATATGCTAAAATCAATATCCTTACAACTCTTAGAACTAATTCCGCTTGATATCTGAAAAGAGTTTCATAATGTAGTGTTATTCATGGAAGGTTTGTTACAGGAAGCCTGTGAATGGTCCAATATTTTCATATACTCCTCTTTACTGCTACCCAACTCATCTATCCCATTGCTGACAGCAGGGGAGAATGTCTTCTTGGCTAGTTTCTGAAAGCTTGGTTGGTAAAGCTGTACATTCCAAATCTTGCTTGCAAATTATTTTTTTTTTTTTTTTTGAGACACAGTCTTGCTCTGTCGCCCAGGCTGGAGTGCAGTGGCATGATCTTGGCTTACTGCAAGCTCCGCCTCCTGGGTTCATGCCATTCTCCTGCCTCAACAGGCGCCCACCACCATGCCCTGCTAATTTTTTGTATTTTTAGTAGAGACAGGGTTTGACCGTGTTAGCCAGGATGGTCTCTATCTCCTGACCTCGTGATCCGCCCGCCTCGGCCTCCCAGAGTGCTGGGATTACAGGCGTGAGCCACCGCGCTGGGCGCAAATTATTTTCTTACTCAACAAATCAGACTGATTTTGTGTTGGTGGTTCACCCATATGATTGATCACCATGTATTTCTGAGGCACACACTTGCAGTCTCATTTCAGTCAAATGAGACTGGCCCAAATCTCATAGAGTGGTTTAAGAGAAAACCGACTATGCTAAATCCTCTTTGATTACACAAATGAGGTAATGATCCCAGCAATACTTCTCTGTGCTCAGTATCCGTTTGAATTGGTTCTGTAGTTCTGTTTTCTTCCATTTCAATAGTTTTTCTCCATGAGCTCCTAATTTCCATTGTCAAGTTTTCTGGGTATGGGAAATCTGGTTCCTTGTTAAGAAGAGGTTAGAACCTAGAGAGTCAATTAGTTCCCCTAAATTTACTTATTTTCTTTCACAGAGCTGTGGTGAACCAAATAAAACTGCTCCAGCAACCCCTTCTAGCAGATGATCTTGCTTTTTTTTGGAACTGACCACTTTTTTTTAGCTGGCAGAGACCCTCCAAATGCACTACTCTCTGTTCTTTGCAACATCTGATAATGGAGAATCTTCCACTTCAAAATCTGGTATTTTCTTAGAAATTGTTTTATTTTTCTCTTTGGGAGTTCTCATCTTCCTGTCCTTTTCAAGTGGTGTAGCATTGTTTCTATCTGATGATGAAGCTGACTGCAACAAGAAAGAGGCAGGGCTGTTGGCTAGATCATGTACAGCTCCCAAGGTATCATTGTCTCCTCTGCAACCATTTTCTTGGTGATGTTGCTCAGGTGTACCTAAGGCCAAAATCTGATACAGTGGTTTCTAACAGAAACCAGACAACGATAAATTCTCTTTGATTAAGCAACACAGGTAATGATTCTGGCAATATCAGTGAAGCAGGATACTGAAAAAGAATACTCTTTGCATGCACTTCTGAGGGAAGACCAAATGAAAGGGGAAACATAGGTGGTAAAAGATCCACAACTGGAGTTCAACTTTTAATTAGAGTGAAGGAAGACAGACAAAGAAATTCTTTCCACTTCCTATGCCATTCCCCTTGCTTTTCAACAATAGAATGTCTTATAGTTGTGAAATATTTTTATTCTATAGCTTATATGCTTCAGATCTGATTATCTTTCCCTCTAAAATTTGGTATCTTTTTCCAGGTAGTGAAGGTCTATTGTCAATCGTGCTTGGTCAGCCTGACTTTCCTATTTCATTACTTTCAAGGCTTCATTATATAACAGAATAACTTAAGAGTTTCCATTTTCCAGACTCATAAACATTTCATATGTGCAACTGACACATTTGTCTCTCAATTTTGTCAAGAGTCAACTAATAGCATTAGTTCCATCTAAAGCATATCAGTTAGACTAAGGACTGAACTAACAACTTCTCTTTTTCCAGAAACATGAGTGTTTCATTCACTGATGTTCACAAAGGCCCAACCTTTTGAGTTTTTTCTTCTATACTACTTTGGTCACCCATAGGGTTCCATTTTTTTAAATTTGGTTTTGCAGTTCTATACATCTAGATCTCAAATTTCAGACATACTTAACTGATAATTGTACATTTTCCTGAGATTTTGGGGTAATACAATCTGCTCTTTGCAAAATTTGTAAACATTTGTTACGTGCTAAATGGCATCTGGCATTGCGCTTGTGCAAACTTTGTGATTTCACATTAAATGTCTGCAAAACATAAAGAATTTTTAGAATTGGTTTTCATATATTTTATTACAACAAATCTCGCAAGATGTTACATCAGATGAGTAAACAGAACCGCTAGGAGAAATAAATAGTGAACAACAATTTGAGGAAAGCTTCCACATTCAGCAGAAATCCTTGTTAACCATTCACAGCAATGTTTCCTGAATATCGTATCACTTTCTTGGTCAAATGGAGGCCAACAAAATTTAAAAACTTCTTTGGTGAGAGACTGGTCCAGCATTTGAAACAAAAAATAAGAAACTATATGAAAGCCATCACGGTTCAGCTTATCAAACATGTTCACTCCAAGGTGCTTATTTGACACCCTTTGCAGGCCATGGTCAAACCCGGGCCTGGCTCAAAGCTGAGCACCTGCCGATACATTCAGAGATGCTTGTTCTGGAAAGAGGTTATCCAGGCCAAGGTCATCCTCATGATAGGCACGGTGACTGCAAAGAAAAAAAGCACAAGCCCTAGAGACTCTTAGGGTCCTCAGGATCCCTCCCTATGGGCAGCCTGAGGTCTCGGAGGTCCCTTCTTTGCCACTGCCTGCATCTCTCTCGCTGGAGCCATTTCACCTCAAAGGGCTGTACAGTCTCCAGAAAATGGAGCCTGTCATGGGAATGTGGCCGCAGCTGCCTACTCGAAGCCTACAATATGTTCTTAACTAAACAGTAATTAAAGGACAATGTAATTTAAGCTTAAAAGTTCTAATGTTTAAAACATAAGCATCTTGTCAAGCACATTTTTGGACAATGTATATAATCCGTTGGTATAACTACCTTCATTTGGGTAATTTGAAGAACAAATTAATTTATATCCATGAGAATAAATAGATTTTTTTAAAAATGAAGATAATATGGTAACGATAGACTTCACTTTCTGCATCTCTCCAAATTTTATTTAAAAGTGTCAAGATAAATAAAGATTTACAAGTGCCATACTATTAAATTGTTCTAAAGCTCCTAAATGATGGATTTTAGAAAACATAAGTTAATTTTAAAGGATAATGAAATCACAGTTTATAACAACAATTTTACAGGGAAACAAGAACATTATAAAACTAGGCCCAGCTGGTTTAAGTGATGAATAAACTCTACATAAATAGAATACTGTCTGAAGTTTATAAGAACCAAATTTATATGCACTACATGTTTAAATTATGGCTCAATTTAATTGAAGACCTATGTTTTTATTTATATATTTAAATATTATAATTAATAAAAACATCTGATTTACAAATTAAGTGTAAGGAATGTAGGTATTTAACTGTTTTGTAAAATAATAAATAGATTAAAAGTCTTAAATAGACTAAAAATCTCATGTTTGTATTTTTATTTCCCACTGAGGCAAATTCAGAGAGAACAAATATAGACTTCTTTTAACCCAAACTTTATCAAAAAATAAAAATGTTTCCCCTGCTTGGGAGTATTAATGGGAACTGGATATAACTATAAAATCTCTCCCTCAACTAAATAATATTAAAAGCTTTGTGGAAGGATTTTATAATCCTTTTTATGATTACTCATTAAGCCTAAAGTTAATTTGCATATCTTTTATTCCCCATATTGTACGTGGAAGGACATTAAGGTCATTTAACTAAAATTAGATTTTGCCTTTTCTCATCCAAAAACATTTTTAAGTGAAAGTATTTATATCAGAAAACAAGAACACCATTAAAATTATTTTTAAGATCTTTGTGATTTTGACAGAGTTCTTTATACATTTTTTATTTATATATTTTATGTTATTCCTGAGTATAATATTCCTTTTGACCAAAAGGTTTTAAACAATTCAGTACTTCAATTTCTTCCTTTGCAAATAATCTTTTCAAGTACAAACCTATTATAAGATTCAGTCCTCCAAAGATGTATTTCTTTAATTTTCTTAATGTATTTGCACACCTTACAAGGTTTAATTGATGGCTCAACTCCTCAAGCACTTGCCACTTTCTCCCAGGCTGGAGTTTTTTTATTGAAGTGCTAACAGATTTAAGGCACTTGGAATTTGGGTTTGACTTAAAATTGTTTTCCCTGAAAGTTAATAAAACCTTTACACCCTTTCCAATAACCTCCATAGACAGGCTCACCTATCTAATGTAGAGATACCTTTTAAAGGAAACCTCTTTCTCTCCTCAGTCATATCACATCCACACCAACATTCAAGGGTCACACGGCTTCTGCAACTGTCAGCTATTTAGGCAGCATCAGAAAGCATCAGAAAAATGGACATGTTGGTAGGATTAGAGAAACCTCTTGGATTCTCACTCCCTGTTTCTCAATTTGCATGGGCTCACACATAGGAAAAGGTCTCACAGTTGTGCCCACCCTGCCCCACCCCCTACCCCCCTACACCTCCCGGGCCCAGGAACTGAATCAGCACAAGAAGACATCTTCCACTCCCTGTGATTTCATCTCTGACCTGACGACCAATCAGCACTCCTGACTCACTGGTTTCCCCCCACCCACCAAGTTGTCCTTAAAAATTCTGATCCCCAAATGCTGGGGAGACTGATTTGAGTAATAAAAAAAATCTGGTCTCCCACAAAAAAAAAAAAAAAGTCTCACAATCAAAAAACAGAAGAAACTATAGATTTTTGGTCCATCTGTAAATTGCATAGCAACCCCTTAACTTCCAAAGAAAAGGATGAAAATGAAATTCTATTAAGAAAAGAAAACACTTACCCAGCTGCTTTGAGCATCCTGTGAATTAAAACTTGAACTCGCCGGGCACAGTGGCTCATGCCTGTAATCCCAGCACTTTGAGAGGCCAAGGCGGGTAGATCACCTGAGGTCAGGAGTTCGAAACCAGCCTGACCAACATGACGAACCTTGTCTCTACTAAAAATACAAAAATTAGCCGGACGTGGTGGCGGGCACCTGTAATTCCAGCTATTTGGGGGGCTGAGGCAGGAGAATCACTTGAACCGGGGAGGTGGAGCTTGCAGTGAGCCAAGATCGTGGCATTGCACTCCATAGCCCAGGCGACAAGAGCAAAACTCCATCTCAAAAAAAAAAAAAAAGAAAGAAAGAAAACTTGACCTCCAGGGAGCAGCAGTTCTCCAACACTGAAGACAAGCAATACTCCAAGTTAAAGGTTTTTGTCTCTGGGATCTTTTGTACACCAATCCTGTTCCCAAACAGTCAAGGCACAGCCTCACTCATTTGCCCGGAAGCAGATTAAATCTACACTAATTAACAATGAGAGGAGGTGGAGCAATATGGGTGAATAGAACCCTCCAACAATTGTTCCCCCCACAACCCAGCCCACTCATAGGAACACCAAATTGAACAACTAACCATGCAAGAAACTACTTTCATAAGAACCAAAAATCAAGTGAGTGATCACAGTACCTGGTTTTAACATCATATCAAGGAAAGAGGCACTGAAGAGGGTAGGAAAAACAGCCTTGAATTACTGACACCACTCCTCTCCCATCCCTTGGTAGCAGCTGCATGGTGCAGAGAGTGTGCTTGGGGGAAAGGGGGCGCAGTGATTGTGGGACTTTGCATTGGAACTCAGTGCTGCCCTATCACAGCAGAAAGCGACATGAAGTGGGATTCAGATGGCACCCATGGAGGGAGCATTTGGACCACCCCTAGCCAGAGGCAAATCACCCATCCCAACAGTCAGAACCTGAGTTCCACCTAGCCCCACCACCACAGGCTAAAGCACTCTGGTGTCCTAAATAAGCTTGAAAGGCAGTCTAGACCACAAGGACTGCAATTCCTGGCTAGGTCCTGGTGCTGTGCTGGGCTCAGAGCCAGTGGACTTGGGAGGCATGCGACCTAGGGAGACACCAGCTGAGGTAGCCAAGGGAGTGCTCACATCACTCCTCCAACCCCAGGCAGTGCAGCTCTGAGAGAGACTTCTTTCTGCATGAGGCAAGAAGAGGGGAGAGTAAAGGGGACTTTGTCTTGTAACTTGGATACAAGCTCAACCACATTAGAACAGAGCACCAAGCAAAGTTCCCAGGCCCCCATTCTAGGACCTAGCTCCTGGACGACATTTCTAAACACACTTTGGGCCAGAAGAGAATCCACTGCCTTAAAGGGAAAGTCCTGACAAGTCTTTGTCAGTCCTGACAAGTCTTTGTCAGTCCTGACAAGATTAATTACCTGCCAAATAAAGAGCCCTTGGGCCTTGAATAAACATCACGGGTACCCAGGCAGTACTCGCCGCAGGCCTTGCATGAGACCCAGGGCTGTACTGGCTTCAGGTATGACCCAGCATATTCCAGCCATGGTGGCCATGGGGAGGGACTCCTTCTGCTTGAGGGAAAAGAGAGGGAAGAGTAAAGGGGACTTTGTCTTGCAGCTTGGGCACCAGCTCAGCCACAGTGGGGTGGAGTACCAAGCGGGCTCCTGGGGCCCCTGATTCCAGGCCTTGGATTCTGGGCAGCATTTCTAGTCCCACCTTGGGCCAGAGGGAAGCTCACTGCCCTGAAGGGAGAGATCCAGGCCTGGCAGCATTCACCACAAGCTGACTGAAGAGCACTTGAGCTTTGCGTGAACATCAGCAGTAGCCAGGCACTACTTGCCATGGCCCTGGGACAGTGTTGGCCATGGGGAGACCCTCCTTCTGCGTGAGGAAAGGAGAGGGAAGAGTGGGAAGGAGTTTGTCTTGTGGCTTGGGTGCCAGCTCAGCTGCAGTAGAGCACAGCACCAAGAAGATTCCCAACTCCATGCCCTGGTTCCCAAGTGGCATTTCTGAACCTGCCCTGGGGCAGAGGGGAGCTCACTGCCCTGAAGGAAAGGACACAAGCCTGGCTGGATTTGCCATTTGCTGACTGAAAAGCCCTTGGGCCTTAAGTAAACGTCAGCAGTAGCAAGGCCATGGGCACCACAGGCCTTGAGTGAGACCCAGTGCTGTGCCGGCTTCACGTCTGACCCAGCATAGTCCCAGTAGTGGTAATCACAGGAGTGTCTGTGTCACCCCTTCCCCAGCTCCAGGCAGTTCACCACAGAGAGAGATAGTGTTTCGTTGGGGGATAGTAAGGGAAGAGAACAAGAGGCTCTGCCTGGTATTCCAAGGAATTCTTCTAGCTCTTATCCAAGTGAAAGTTAGTATGAAAAGGCTACATAATTATATGTGATTTGGAAAAGGCAAAGGCTATAGAGCAGTAAAAAGACCAGGGGTTTTCAGGAACTTGGGGGGAGGAAGGAGGGTGAGATGAAGGAAATTTAGGGGATGGTAAAACCATATTTTATGACACTGTCATGGTGAATACATGACATTATGCATTATGAAAACCCATAGAACTTTATAGCCCAAAGTATGCAAAGTAGTTATGCACATTTTAAAAACTGTTTAGGAGGTCAGGGAGTCCCAGGATAGAAGGCAGACCATGACAAAAGACTCTTACTGGGTTACAAATGTGAGAAGTAATCACACTGAAAGGAGTTGGGAGGGTAAGAGCTGACCTGACTAACTTGGGAAATGAACAGGGTCTCTAAGACTAAAGGCAAAAAGGACTGCACATAAGCATCATATACTAGTTAGTAAAGTTACTTTCCCTGGGGATGTGAGTTAACATACACATATATATTTCTTTGTTCTGTCAGCTTAGAGAGTCTAGAAGCAATGACACCCCTGTAGCAATAGGAATATCTAGTGTCCAGAACTTGGTTTCTAATAGCATTCTCTAGTAAAAGAAACAGGCTTCCTTGGAGAAATGACTGACTCTAGCACTTGGGCAAGAAATATACAAGATGAGCCTGAAGAAGAATTTTAATCTAAGGGAACATGTGGCACCATGACAAAGCTGTGTGTTAGGCACTGAGGAAGGAGCTGAGGTATGAATGAAACCCTTTCCCTGAAGGCAATGGGAATTCATTCATGAAGAAGGGAGATAGACCTGTTTAAAGAGAGTAGCCATGTTTCTGTTCCGCAAACTCACTGAGGTCATTTCCACCTCATGGTCTTGGTTCTTGAGATTTTCACTCCCTGAAAGTCACTTTTTCTGGATTTTCCTGTGGACAGGAGCTGTGAGATCTTCTACCAAGAACCAACACCAACTCGTCAACCATAAGGAAGAGAACCTGCAGCTCTAGTTGAGCCTTCAGAGGACTAACATCTAACTGCAACCTCATAAGAGACCCATAGCTGAAAGCACCCTGCCAAGCCACTCCTGAATTCCAGACTCACAGAAACTGTTAGAGATAATGGATTTATATTATCATTTTAAGCCACTAAGATATTGGGGTTGATTATAATACAGCAATAGATAATTAAATGTTTGTCATGCCCCAGGTATCAGCAGCCTCAGCATGGTAAGACTAAAGGAGGAGGTGCTCCCTGCCTGTTCACTCCCATAACTTTGATAGAGGAATAGGGCTATAGGGGAGTAATCTTTAGCATCTGCACACAGAGGTGAACTCAACATCAATACCCTTTTGCTTAGGAACTTATGCTTGGGAACTCATCTTTGCCTTCATAATCTAACAAACAAAACAATAGTATCTTTGGTCATATATTGAGCCTTTAATGTGATGAATCCTCACAATAAGGTAGATATTTTTTTCTTTCTTTTCCAGAATGGTGGCTCATCCAAGAAAAAAAAATTGACACAATGTTATACAATGGTTAAATGACAGCTACTCTTGACTCTTCAGAGGCCAGACCAGGACAATGAGCAGAGAAGGGAATTATGTCTAGAGGGGAAAGGAATCCAATAGAGAGCAAGAAGTTGAAAATACAAGGGGATGAGAAGTGATTAATGGAACAAAGACCCAGAGGAAGCAACAGATAATGGTGTCAAGAGGCTCAGGGGAAATATTGCCTTGGACAAAGAGAGGAATAGTCTCTTTTAAAGAAGATGAGTGTTTTGCAGAAAGTATATCATAATGGTTAAGACCAAAAACTCTGATGTCAGACAGACTTGGATCTGAATGCTGGCTCTGTCACTTATTAATGAAGGGGCAGTTGTGGTCATTCACCTGTTTAGATGCCCAAAATCTGCACTGACTTATCGTCAAGTAATTCCTTGTCATATAAGACAAAGTGAAAGAGCACATCTTCTCTGAAGACAGGAAGGCCACAATTTTGCTTCTAGGGTAAAGGCATGTGACCCCCAGTTTATTCTGCTCAAGATCCTAACTCCAGGATTAAGTCACCCACCATGGCCCATGTGTCCTCACCAATGGTTATGGAGTTATGATCCTGTGGTTGGCAGCCCCACCAAGAGGCAGTTCCCCACAGGGTCATGAAGTACAGACAAAAGCAGTTTACTTCTACTACATCCTCCTTCAAGAGAAACTAATAGAAGAATCAGATGAAAATTTAAATTTTTAATATAACACAGACTTTCCAGGAAATAGAAATAAAGCATAAAAAAGCACATAACTTAAAGCATTTTGGTCAGTTTAAAATTGTATTAAAAGAAATAAAGGATGGTCCAGAAGTAACAAATTGGTGGTCTAAAAGATGAAATGGAAGAGATATTTCACAATGGAAAACAAAATACAATGAAATGAAAATTGTTAGCTGGGGTAATGCTTCCTGCACATTCCTCATGCTTTCATGAAAAAACCTGCTACACTCTCAAAGAGGGAAAAGTATTTTAAAGAACACTTTCATGCCACCTCTATAAATAATAAGCTCAAGAATTAGAAAGAAAAAAGTAGAAGTTACAATTAGAAACATAATAGAAGAAAATTTCTCAGAACTGAAGGAAAACATGAGTTTTTAGTTTGAGAGGATTCACCAGGTCCCAGGGATATCCATGAGAAAAAGCACATATCTAGAAACAAATTTTTTTTAAATTATATTTCCAGGATAAAAAGGCAGTGTCAGAAGCTTCTAGGCAAAAGATACAAGATACCAACAAAGGAAAGAGAATCAAACTAACATCAGACTTCTTATCTGCAATTCTGGAAGAAACACAGTACAGTGGCCAACCACAATGGCTCATGCCTGTAATTCCAACACTTTAGGAGGTCAAGGCAGGAGGATTGCTTGAGGCCAGGAGTTCAAGAGCAGCCTTGGCAACATAGAATTGTATGCACCATAAAATAAAGCAACAAAATAAGTATGTAATGTAAAAACTACTAAAAATATAAGAACTTGTTTAAATGCTTAATCACATGGGGATTTTAATATAGTTCTCTGAGTATTTTACCATTCAAGTAAATAGAAAATAAATAAGAATATTTACATTGATTAAGGGAGTGAAAAGCTTAATTTAATAGAGGACGTTGTCCCATATCATATGAAAGAACCAAGTTCTTTGGCAAAAAGAAATCATTACTAAATTCCCAAAACCAAAGATTATCAGTCTCTTGTTTCTGACCATAGTCCATTAAGGCCAGAAGTCAATCACAAACAAAAGTGACCAAAGGAAATAAACCACCTGGAAATTTATTCAGAAAAATAACATTAAGCCCCTCTTCTCGAGCTTTATTAGTTCTTCTGTGGCCAAACAGGCATGTAAGTATATGGTTATATGACTCCTTTCCACAGGGGCTGATAGAGAGTGAAAATGAACCCTAAGAGAAACAAGACTGAGGTGGATCCTGGGTGACAGCTGGATGCGAAGTTTGCTCTGTGTGTTGGGCATTCACAGAAGTGACTGTACTCTTTCCAGGATGCCCGTGTCAGAAGTAGCATTCCCATGACCCTTCACCTACCCTGGGAAGCGGGCATTTCAGGCCCTGTTATAAGCATCCTTTCCCCAACTCTCCTGCCTGCTAGTCACTCTTCCTCTCTTGACCTCAGTGCTCCCATCTGTAAAATAAGGAAGTCTGACCTATTTTATTTCAAAGAGCCTGATGTTATGCATTGTCTAAAAATGGGTTTACTACGATGTGTTTAACAGATTTAAGATTTTTTAATGTGTTAAAAATATGTGTATAAGAAAAGAATAGATAAACAATCATGTCGTCTGCAAACAGGGACAACTTGACTTCCTCTTTTCCTAATTGAATACCCTTTATTTCCTTCTCCTGCCTAATTGCCCTGGCCAGAACTTCCAACACTATGTCGAATAGGAGCGGTGAGAGAGGGCATCCCTGTCTTGTGCCAGTTTTCAAAGGGAATGCTTCCAGTTTTTGCCCATTCAGTATGATACTGGCTGTGGGTTTGTCACAGATAGCTCTTATTATTTTGAGATACGTCCCACTAATACCTAATTTATTGAGAGTTTTTAGCATGAAGGGTTGTTGAATTTTGTCAAAGGCTTTTTCTGCATCTATTGAGATAATCATGTGGTTTTTGTCGTTGGTTCTGTTTATATGCTGGATTACATTTATTGATTTGCGTATATTGAACCAGCCTTGCATCCCAGGGATGAAGCCCACTTGATCATGGTGGATAAGCTTTTTGATGTGCTGCTGGATTCTGTTTGCCAGTATTTTATTGAGGATTTTTGCATCAATGTTCATCAAGGATATTGGTCTAAAATTCTCTTTTTCGGTTGTGTCTCTGCCCAGCTTTGGTATCAGAATGATGCTGGCCTCATAAAATGAGTTAGGGAGGATTCCCTCTTTTTCTATTGATTGGAATAGTTTCAGAAGGAATGGTACCAGTTCCTCCTTGTACCTCTGGTAGAATTCGGCTGTGAAGAAAACCCCATCGTCTCAGCCCAAAATCTCCTTAAGCTGATAAGCATCTTCAGCAAAGTCTCAGGATACAAAATCAATGTACAAAAATCACAAGCATTCTTATACACCAACAACAGACAAACAGAGAGCCAAATCATGAGTGAACTCCCATTCACAATTGCTTCAAAGAGAATAAAATACCTAGGAATCCAACTTACAAGGGATGTGAAGGACCTCTTCAAGGAGAACTACAAACCACTGCTCAAGGAAATAAAAGAGGATACAAACAAATGGAAGAACATTCCATGCTCATGGGTAGGAAGAATCAATATCGTGAAAATGGCCATACTGCCCAAGGTAATTTACAGATTCAATGCCATCCCCATCAAGCTACCAATGACTTTCTTCACAGAATTGGAAAAAACTACTTTAAAGTTCATATGGAACCAAAAAAGAGCCTGCATCGCCAAGTCAATCCTAAGCCAAAAGAACAAAGATGGAGGCATCACACTACCTGACTTCAAACTATACTACAAGGCTACAGTAACCAAAACAGCATGGTACTGGTACCAAAACAGAGATATAGATCAATGGAACAGAACAGAGCCCTCAGAAATAACGCTGCATACCTACAACTATCTGATCTTTGACAAACCTGAGAAAAACAAGCAATGGGGAAAGGATTCCCTATTTAATAAATGGTGCTGGGAAAACTGGCTAGCCATATGTAGAAAGCTGAAACTGGATCCCTTCCTTACACCTTATACAAAAATCAATTCAAGATGGATTAAAGATTTAAACGTTAGACCTAAAACCATAAAAACCCTAGAAGAAAACCTAGGCATTACCATTCAGGACATAGGCATGGGCAAGGACTTCATGTCCAAAACACCAAAAGCCATGGCAACAAAAGCCAAAATTGACAAATGGGATCTAATTAAACTAAAGAGCTTCTGCACAGCAAAAGAAACTACCATCAGAGTGAACAGGCAACCTACAACATGGGAGAAAATTTTCGCAACCTACTCATCTGACAAAGGGCTAATATCCAGAATCTACAATGAACTCAAACAAATTTACAAGAAAAAAACAAACAACCCCATCAAAAAGTGGGCGAAGGACATGAACAGACACTTCTCAAAAGAAGACATTTATGCAGCCAAAAAACACATGAAAAAATGCTCATCATCACTGGCCATCAGAGAAATGCAAATCAAAACCACTATGAGATATCATCTCACACCAGTTAGAATGGCAATCATTAAAAAGTCAGGAAACAACAGGTGCTGGAGAGGATGTGGAGAAATAGGAACACTTTTACACTGTTGGTGGGACTGTAAACTAGTTCAACCATTGTGGAAGTCAGTGTGGCGATTCCTCAGGGATCTAGAACTAGAAATACCATTTGACCCAGCCATCCCATTACTGGGTATATACCCAAATGACTATAAATCATGCTGCTATAAAGACACATGCACACATATGTTTATTGCGGCATTATTCACAATAGCAAAGACTTGGAACCAACCCAAATGTCCAACAATGATAGACTGGATTAAGAAAATGTGGCACATATACACCATGGAATACTATGCAGCCATAAAAAATGATGAGTTCATGTCCTTTGTAGGGACATGGATGAAATTGGAAATCATCATTCTCAGTAAACTATCGCAAGAACAAAAAACCAAACACCGCATATTGTCACTCATAGGTGGGAATTGAACAATGAGATCACATGGACACATGAAGGGGAATATCACACTCTGGGGACTGTGGTGGGGTGGGGGGAGGGAGGAGGGATAGCACTGGGAGATATACCTAAGGCTAGATGACGAGTTAGTGGGTGCAGCGCACCAGCATGGCACATGTATACATATGTAACTAACCTGCACAATGTGCACATGTACCCTAAAACTTAAAGTATAATAAAAAAAATAAATAAATAATAAAATAAAAAAGAATATTAAAATATTAATATTATTAAAAGAATACTAAAATATTCTTTTCTGAGCCCCCTAAGTTTAAGCCCCTGGCTCTGGAAACAAGGAGTTTTCAGTTGGTTCTGATGCAGTGTGATGAGTGTTAGGATAGAATGGGAGGAGCTATTGAGCAGAGATCCCAACACTCCCATAGGAAGGTAGACTTCCTGGTTTGTGGATCCTCTCTGTATATACTTCCATGACAGTTTTACCTTTTCTTCCATTCTTCTGCCTCCCCTCAGTGTATCTAGAACAGAGCTCTGAGTGGGGAATAATCAGTTAATGCTACTGGGCAAAAGATCAATGTCCCTTTATACTTCTCTTTGCCTATGACTCATGCCCTGGACCCCACCCCATGGAAGCAAATAAAAACCTGAGTCCAGAGCCCCATTGCAGGATGTTCTCAACTCCTGGATCTGCCACATCCTTCTCAAAGACCATAAAATTCTTGCTACTGGCTCTTACTGTATGTTTGGTCCTGTTCAGATGTTCCCAGGTAAACAGAACCAAGGAAGAAGGGAAAAAGAGCTAGCATGGGGAAGTGTCCATGGAAGGCTTAATATCTTTTCCTTCATTGAGATAGGGTTTTTGGGGATGGTTGATTAGGCTTGAATTTATTAGAATGCTTTCCTCCTAGGACAAACCTAAGGCCCCATATTGGGAATGTGTATCTGGCCAGGATCCCTGGAACCATAAAGTAGGGCACGGTGTCTTATGAGAAGTCCTTTTCATACTCAGCTATAACCTCAGCATCCCAAATTGCACATGGTGCTTTGCTCCAATGTCCCAGTGACCCAACTGAGGGGCTGCCTGACTTCAGCTGTCTTTCTAATCTCTACCAAATCATGAGTCCTGAGGCCTTTCTTGGACATTAAGTTCTATTATCACTTCATATAAAGTTCCTGTACTCCTATTCTGGGATAAAAGTATCTGCAGAACAGCTATGTGGACGAAAGTACAGGCCCTTCTGCTCCTTTCCAACCATAAAAGTCTGTGGTTTTTGTTAATGATTTCCAGTAAGATTTCACAAACAAATGGCCAGAGTTTTGAAACTACTGCTTATGAAGGCCTGAATAATTTTTAGACAAGGTACCATTCTCCTCTTCTGTCTGACATTTAAAACCTTTTTTCTATGCATATATAAATCCACATAAATATATATGTACCTGTACTTCTTTTTTAACCAAAAAAGGTAACTATACTTTGCTCTAAAATTTTTAAAATTCAGCAATATATTCTAGACATCTTCCTTGTCAGCACATAAAATTTTGCCTCATTGCTTCTGGAAATTACATGTTATTCCATCATATGGATAGATCCTAATTTATATACATCTAATCTCTATTGAGTGTAAAATGAAATCTTTCCAGATCTTTGATAAAACAAACAAAACTGCTACTGACCTTTTGCACATATATATATACATATATATGTGTGTGTATATATATACACATATATATATACACACACACATATATATATACACATATATATATATATACACACACACACTTTTTTTTTTTTTTGAGATGGAGTCTCGCTCTGTCGCCCAGGCTGGAGTGCAGTGGCATGATCTTGGCTCACTGCAATCCCTGCCTCCTGGGTTCACACCATTCTCCTGCCTCAGCCTCCCGAATAGCTGGGACTACAGGTGCCTACCACCACGCCCAGCTAATTTTTTGTATTTTTAGTAGAGACGGGGTTTCACCATGTTAGCCAGGATGGTCTTGATCTCCTGCCCTTGTGATCCGCCCGCCTCGGGCTTCCAAAGTGCTGGGATTACAGGCATGAGCCACCGTGCCTGGCCTTGCACATATATTTTTATATACTTGGGTAAAAATGTCTAAACAAGTTCCTAGAAGTCAATTTGCTAGGTTGGGTAAGTGTATCATTTTGTTTTTAATGAGCAACTTTTCTAAGTCTCCTTGGGTCATACATGGCTGGATGAAATCACTTGCCTTCTAGGACAAAAAAGTAAAAGCTTTAGAAAACTCAAATTAACTTTTTCATGCAAACCTAGAAAAATCTGGGTTGTGGCAACTTCTCAACTGTAACACTGGTGTGAAAGAAAAACTAAATACTTTAAATAGTGAAGAAAATGAACTTTTAACCTAGAACTTTATATCCATCTACACTGCTATTTAAATATAGGAGCATAATAAAAAATATTCTCAAGTGTAGGAGGACTCAGAATGCTTGCCACATAAAGACTGGAGGAAAAACTCAAATAAAAAGAGAAACAAATTGTACCACTGCCCTCCAGCCTGGGCAACAGAGTGAGACCCTGTCTCAAAAAAAAAAAAGAAAGAAAACTGGAGTGGCAATCTTAATATGTGACAGAGAAGAATTCACAGCAAAATGTATAATAAATGACAAAGAGATGGTTTACATACTGATAAAGAAATATTTGAGGTTGAGCACAGTGACTCTCACCTGTAATCCCAGCACTTCGGGAAGCCCAGACGGGAGGATGACATGAAGCCTGGAGTTGGAGGCCAGCCTGGGCAACATAGTGAGACCCCCATCTCTACAAAAAAAGTTTTAATTAGCTGGCCATGGTGGTGCATACCTATAGTCCTAGCTACTTGGGAAGCTGAGGCAAGAGCTCAGGAGGTCAGGGCTACAGCGAGTGAGCCATGATCATGCTACCACTACACTCCAGCCTGAGCAACAGAATGAGACCCTGTCTCTAAATGATTATTATTATTATTATTTGTTATTATTGAGCTACAAGAACATATTAGCAACTATAATTTCAGCTTTCAAATTTACAAAACAACAAATGACAGCACTCCATGGATAAGTCAACAATAGTATTTAGAGATCTTCAACTCAAATGTTAACACTTGATTGAGAGCAACACATTGAAGGTCTAGCCAATATATTCAATAAGTTTGAATGTATTGAATATATATTTATATCTGGACATTTCTGTGCTCAACAGAGAGTAAGCATTCTTTTGAGCACATATAAAAATTTGCAAAAATGTCCCACATTTTAGACCACAAAGAAAACTTCATTAAAGAATAGCATGCCAAAAAAAAAAAGAACAGCATACAGGTTGTATTCCCCTACATAATCAATAAAATTAGAAATTAACACTAAAAGAATGGCAAAGAACTCATATTTAGAAACTAACACATTAGTCTACAGACATACCACCCTAAATGCAACAATCTTGTCTGATCTCAGAAGCTAAGCAGGGTCAGGCCTTGTTGGGACTTGGATGGGAGAAACTAACACATTAGTAAATAAACTTTTCCCTACCTAAGAAATCACATTTACTAACAAGCAAGTCACATGGATGAACCAAGAACAAAATGGTGAGGTAGACCCCCTGACTGTAATAAGAGGGCATCATAAAGTTACACAGCAAAGGGCATGGATCCCAGAAGGGATAAAAAATTGGAGCCTTTTTTACAGTCAGTCTACTACATGGTATTAGAAGTCAGGACAGCATTACCTCGGAGGGGAAGAGGAACATTAATGACTGGAAGAGGTCATGAAGAGGTTTTGTAATCCTTGTTACCTGAGTAGTTTTTTCTAAGATGATTCATCCAGCTGTATACCAATAATTAGTGTACATTTCTGGAAGTATGTTCTACTTCCGTTTAAACTCAACTTTTAAAACTCGTGCATAGATTTGTTACATATAGTGTCTAGATGTATACTTTACATAACCTTATCCAGATTTCCTTCAGCTGTTCTTCTTCTATCCTTTTTTTCAGCATTCAAGCTGATTCTTCTATATCCTTTGGTCATTTAGCATGATATGTGGTATCACTGAAGTTACATAGGGTAGCAAATTTCAGCCATTGTTAGTTAAGCACTGAATCCAGTTCCTAAAGGGTTCCCAAAAATCCTTTGGGAACTATTAAGATTAATAATACAACATCAAGGCATGATGAAATGGACAATGATATCAGATGCATTTCCCAACTTACTTTTCTTTTTTAATTAAAGTATGTGGCATTAGAAAGACTATTCAGATTCATTTAGCAATCAATAGCCAGATTTTGTTGTTGGATATCTAAGTGATGGTGGTTCTAAAAGTAAAAATTGTCAATTGCCTGTACTCTATCCCATGAGACTTGGTAAATTCTATGACTTAACTATACGTTTTCTGTAAAATGACCAAATGCCTTTTACAAGCATTTCTCAAAAATAAAAGCAAGCAGATTTCCATCCACCTTAGAGATGTTACATCTTTAAGCTAAATGATCCTAAAATTAATATGGAACCATGAAAGACCTTGAATAGCAAAAGCAATCTTGAGCAAAAAGAACAAAGCTGATCACATCACACTGCCTGACTTCAAAACATACTACAAAGTTATAGCAACCAAAACAATATAGTATTGGCATCAAAACAGACACATAGACCAGCAGAACAAAATAGAAAACCTAGAAGTAAATTCACACATCTACAGCTAACTGATTTTAAACTAAGGTGCCAGGTACACACAATGGGGAAAGTATAGCCTCTTCAATAAGTGGTGCTGGGAAAACTGGATATCCACATGCAGAAGGATGAAACCAGACTCTTTTTTCTAATCATATACAAGTATTAACTCAAAATGGATTAAAGTCTTAAATGTAAGACCCAAAACTACGGGAAGAAACATGGGGGAAAAGCTCCACAATATTGGTCTAGGCAAGGATTTTTTGTATAAAACCTCAAAAGCACAGGCAACAAAAGCTTGTCTAATCACATATAGACAAATGGGATTACATTAAACCAAAAAGCTTCTGCGTAGCAAAGAAAACAACTAACAGAGCAAAGAGACAACCTACAGAATGGAGAACGTATTTATAAACCACACATCTGAAAAGGGACTAACATTCAAAACATGTAAGGAACTCAACAACAACAACAAAAAACCCAATTTTAAAATGGGCAAAAAACTTGAATAGATATCTCTCAAAATAAGACATACAAATGGCCAACAGACATATGAAAAAAAATGCTCAACATCACTAAGCGTAAGGGTAATGTAGATCAAAACTACAATGAGATATCACCTCACTCCATTCAGAATGACTACTGTCAAAAAAACAAAAGATAACAAGTGTTGGTGAGGATGTGGTGAAAAGGGAACACTCACATACTGCTAGTGAGGATGTAAATTAGTACGGACATTATGGAAAATGGTTTGGAGGTTCCTCAAAAAATTAACAATATAATTATTATATGATCCAGCAATCCCACTACTGAGTATATATCCAAAGGAAACGAAATCAGTGTATCAAAGAGATATGTGCACTCATGTTTGTTACGGCACTATTCACAATAGCCAAGACATAGAATCAACCTCAGTGTCCACCAGCAAATGAATGAATAAAGAAAATGTGACATATATACGCAATGGAATATTATCCAGCCATAAAAAAAAAATGAAATCTTGTCATTTGCAGCAACGTGGATGAACCTAGAAGACATTATGTTAAGTGAAATAAGCCAAGCACAGAAAAAGAAATACCATATGATTGCACTCATATGTGGACTCTAAAAAGTTGTTCTTATAGAAGTAGAGAGTAGAATAGTGGTTACCAGAGGATGGGGAAGGCAGAACAAAGGGAAGAAGGTGAGAAACGGGTCAATAAGTATAAAACTACAGTTAGATAGGAAGAATAAGTTCTGGTGGTCTATTGCATAGTAATATGACCAGAGTTGACAATAATATATTGTATATTTCAAAATAGATAGAAGAGAGGTGTTTGGATATTCTCATCACAAAGCAATGATAAATGTTTAAGATAATGGATATGCTAATTTCCCTAATTTTATCATTATACAATTTATACATATATTGAAACATCACATTGTATTCCATAAATATGTACAATTATTAAGTGTTAATTATAAACTTTAAAAATGGTTGTCGCCTCTTAAGAATTTATTAGTGTGTGGATATTCTGGCTAAGATATAAACTTTTCTATAGTACAGTGGTTCTCCCGACCACCAGCATCAGCATCACCTGGAAACCTGTTAAAAGTGCAAATTTTTAAGCCCATTACAGATCTACTGAATCAGAAACTCTGAGGGCGGGCCCAGAAACCTGTTTTAGCAAGCCCCTGGGGGAGACTGTGGTGTATGCTTAATTGTGAGAACCAACAAATAATCTACTACAACTATGGTTCTGAGATCTCTAGTTAAAACACCGATTTTCTTCCATTTGCTGCCTCATGGAGCAATTGTTTTTTAAAACACTTTGTTGAAATATGACTGATATTCAAAAGCTGTACATATTTAATGCATACAAGTTGATGAATTTGGAGATAAGTCTACACCTGTGAAACCATCGTCACCACAATCTATGGTATAAACCCGTCCTTCACCCCTAAAAGTTTCCTCCTGCCTAGCACAATCATTTTTAAGACATTTTAAGTGACAATTGTGGGCCCAATTCCAGTTGAAATTCCTATACTTGTGGTATGGGAAATGTAAACAATTCAGCTGAGGTGGAATTAAATTAGCTTCCTTGGCCGGGCGCAGCGGCTCACACCTACAATCCCAGCACTTTGGGAGGCCGAGGCGAGCGGATCACCTGAGGTCAGGAGTTCAAGACCAGCCTGGCCAACATGGTGAAACCCCATCTCTACAAAAAATTAGCTGGGCATGGTGGCATGCACCTATAATCCCAGCTACTCAGGAGGCTGAGGCAGAAGAATCGCTTCAACTGGGGAGGCGGAGGTTGCAGTGAGCCGAGATCATGCCACCGCACTCCAGCCTGGGTGACAGACTGAGACTCCATCTCAAAAAAATAAAAAATAATAAAAAATAAAAATCAGCCTGCTTTATACAACTAATTTCACATAATCTTGCCAAATAACCCCAGTTTCTGCTATCTAGCAAGTTCCTTGGACATTGATGGTAAAATGCTTAGAAATATGATATATACCAAACCTGGCTTTGTTTACATAATTTTCCTTAATGAATTCTCTTCAGTCTGCAGGATCGTTGTGAAGATTACAGATACAGTGGCTCTCATTGTTATGACTATGAGCATCAATATCTTGAATTAATTACCTTTCTTTACTCTTTTCAGTCTGCAGGAGCCAAAAATCTTGCTGGATCATAAAAGGACACTGCAGGAAAAACTGCAAACCTGGTGAACAGGTTAAAAAGCCATGTAAAAACGGTGACTATTGCTGCATTCCAAGCAACACAGATTCTTAACCACAGAGACCATTCCCAATCACCTACCGCAAAAACCCAAACTTTTGGTAATAATTTTGGAAATAACCAAATGTATCAGTAATAATCATTATGGACCACAAGAATTTAGAGTAAAGCAGAAAAAACCGGGGGATTTCTCTGATAAGGGATTGTCAACTATTCGAGTCTCTCTTTCATGGGTCCATTAAAGCACATGACCTCCTGTCTGCTGTTACTCATCTCTGTTCTCACAGGGCTGGATTAAGACCTTGAGCTGCTCGTGGCACTGAAAATATCATGGTGTCCCATCCCCACCAATATTTAATTATAAACAAAAACAATGATAAACTAAATAGAAGGAAATCCCGAAGACTTTCAGTATTTTCCATGAAAAAATACTCTCTTGTTCCTTTCAGATAAATAAATTGGATTTGGGGGGGAAAAAATGATGTGAAATCGAGCCAAAAGGCAAAGGAAGCTATCAATAAAACATAACTGCTGGGGCGGTGGCTCACGCCTGTAATCCCAGCACTTTGGGAGGCTGAGGCGGGCAGATCACGAGGTCAGGAGATTGAGACCATCCTGGCTAACACAGTGAAACCCCGTATCTACTAAAAATACAAAAAAATTAGCCGGGCATGGTGGCGGGCGCCTGTAGTCCCAGCTACTCGGGAGGCTGAGGCAGGAGAATGGCGTGAACCTGGGAGGCGGAGCTTGCAGTGAGCCAAGATAGCGCCACTGCACTCCAGCCTGGGGGACAGAGCTGTCTCAAAAAAAGAAAGAAAGAAAGAAAGAAAACATAACTATGAGGGTTTTAAGAAGGTGACCTTAGCCATGCAGTGACAGGATAAGTACAGAAGCCAAATTTTAGTAAGATGAATTTGGGGGAAGAAGAAAGAAAATTGAGAAACCTCTAGCTAGATTCATCAGGAAAAATTTACTGGTGATGTTCATCCTGAACCTAGAAGGAAAAGTTCTAAACAAAATTTTAGCAAATCAAATCCAATAAAATATAAAAATAATAATACATCATGACCAAAAAATACATCCTGCATAATACATAATCCTTCATGCCTCAGAAGTGGAAGGTCGGTTTAACATTCAAAAATCAAGCAATGTTGTAGCATTATTCACAATAGCCAAGACATGGAATCAACCCAAGTGTCCAACAGCAGATGAATGGGTAAAGAAAATGTGGTACATGTACACAAGGGAATACTGTTCAGCCTTTAGAAAAAAGGAAATCCTCTCATTTGCAACAACATGGATAAACTTGAACCTGGGGGACATTATGTTAAGTGAAATAAGCCAGGCACAGAAAAATAAATGATCTCACTTACATGTGAAATCTAAAAAAGTCAAACTCATAGAAGCAGAGAGTAGAATGATGGTTACCAGGACTAGGGGGTGGGGAGAATTGGGGAGATGTTGGTCAAAGGATACAAAATTACATAGACAGGACGAATAAGTTCAAGAGATCTATTGTACAACATTGTGACTATCATTAATAACAACAAATTATATACTTGGAAATTGATAAGAGAGTAGATTTTAAGTGTTCTTACCACAAAAAAAGATACATATGTGATAATGCATATGTTAATAAGCTGGATTTAGCCATTTCACAATGTATACATATTAATATTTCAAAACATCATGTTGTATGCTATAATATATACAATGTTTATCCGTTAAAATAAATTTAAAAAGTAAAGTTATTCGTGTTTGAAGTGAAAGAAAAAAGGGACCAAGGCAGGAGAATCACTCCAGGCCAAGAGTTCAAGAGCACCCTGGGCAACCTCCATCTCTACAAAATTTTTTTAAAGAAAAAAATCAAGCAATGTAATTCACTGTATTAATGAAGCAAAAAAGAAAAATCATGTAGTCACCTCAGTAGACACAGAAAATTGGAAGTTGACAATTCCAATAATCTATTTCTGGTAAAAATAAAACTAAAATAGAAGGGAACCTTTTCCACCTGAAAAGGAACATATAAGAAAAGCCTACAGCTAACATCACACTAAATAGGAAAAGACATAATACTTTTTCCTGAAGAATGTCTGGTCTCACTACAGCTATTCAACACTGACTGCAATAAGGCAAGAAAAAGAAATCAAAGGCATCAAGACTCAGGGGCTGAGGGAAGTAGTAAAACTCTCTTTATTAACAGATGACATAATTCTCTACATAGAAAATCCCAGGCCAGGTGTGGTGACTCACGCCCGTAATCCCAGCAATCTGGGAAGTGAAGGCAGGCAGATCACGAGGTCAGGAGATGCAGACCATCCTGGCTAACACGGTGAAACCCCATCTCTACTAAAAATACAAAAAAATTAGCTGGGCGTGGTGGCACGCTCCTGTAGTCCCAACTACTCGGGAGGCTGAGGCAGGAGAATCGCTTGAACCCAGGAGGTGGAGGTTACAGTGAGCCAAGATCGTGCCACTGCACCCCAGCCTGGGCGACAGAGCAAAACTCTGTCTCAAAAATAAATAAATAAATAAAATAAAAATTAGAAAATCCCACTGAGTGTAGGAGAAAGCTACTAGAACAAATAGATGAGTTTGGCAAAGTTGTAGCCTACAAGTTCGATATACAAAATCAGTTGTATTTCTATATGTCAGCAATAAACAATCTGAAATTAAGCTTTCAAAATTATAATTTATAATAGCACCGAAAATATGGAATACCTAAGGGAAAATCTGACAAAAAGTAAGTAAGCAAGGCCTGTTTATTAAAAACTATAAAACATTGTGGAGTGCAATTTAAGAAGACCTAAGTAAGTGGAAAGAAATATCATTTTTATGGACTGGAAAACTCAATATTGTGAAGACGTCAGTTTTCTCCAAATTGGTCTATAGATTCAATGCAATTGCCATTAATATGCCACTAAGATTTTATGCAGAAATTGACAAACATTTTTAAATTTATATGAAAATGCAAATGATATAGTATAGCCAAAACAACTTTACATGTGGAAAGATTTTCAAAATCATTATTAATTAAGGAATTAAAAATTAAGATCAGCCGGGTGCGGTGGCTCACGCCTGTAATCCCAGGACTTTGGGAGGCCGAGGCGGGCGAATCACGAGGTCAGGAGATCGAGACCATCCTGGCTAACATGGTGAAACCCCGTCTCTACTAAAACTACAAAAAATTAGCCAGGCATGATGGCGGGCCCTTGTAGTCCCAGCTACTCGGGAGGCTGAGGCAGGAGAATGGCGTGAACCCAGGAGGCGGAGCTTGCAGTGAGCCAAGATTGTGCCACTGCACTCCAGCCTGGGGCGACACAGCAAGATTCCGTATCAAAAAAAAAAAAAAACAGAGGTGGGCCCCCCACAGCCTTGGACAGATACCACTGTACAACTATTAGAATGACTAAAATTAAAAAGACTGACTATACCAAGTACTGGTGAGGATATGAAGGAACTGAAACCCTTATACATTGAGAATGCAAAATGATACAACCACTTTGGAAAACCGCTTCCTAATATGTTAAAGAGTTTCCTAATATGTTAAAGTTATGGAATACCCCCTATCTCTCTGGGAAACCATGCCTGCCATGCAATCCAGCCAATCTACTCCTAGGTATTTTTCTCACAAGACCAAAAATCATATGTGCATACAAAGACTTGTACATGAATGTTCATAGCATCCTCATTTGTGATAGTCAAAACTGGAAACAAGTCAAATGTCCGAATGGATAAACTGTGATTTACTCATACAATGGAATACTACCCAGCAATAAAAGGAGTAAACTGGTGAAACATGTTACATGGCTGAATCTCAAATAATGCCAGTGACTTATAGAAACCAGATAAAAAAAAAAAAGAGTACCTACTCTATGGTTACACTTATATAAAATTCTGGTGAATGCAAACTAATGTATAGTTATATCTACAAAATAGATCAGAGGTCTTCTGGGGATGGAGGGAGAAGACAAGGAGAGGCAGGAGGGAGGGATTCCTAAGGGACATGAAGAATGTTTGGGGGTAGTAGAAATGTTCAGTTTCTTGATTGTGATGAAGGTTTCATGAGTATATACGTGCCAAAATTATCAAATTACGTACTTTAAACACTGGAAGTTTGTTGTTTGTTAATTATATCTCAATAAAGCAGTTAAAAAAAAATAAGAACTTGGCCAGACATGGTGGCTCACGCCTGTAATCCCAGCACTTTGGAGAAAATATAATGGGAGTTTAAATCACATAGGGTCTTGCAGGCCTTTGAAAGAAAGCCATTCAGAACCTTTGATCACAGGATGATAAGAGAAATGCAGATTAAAACAACAGTATGAGGGAGGCTGAAGCGGGCGGATCACTTGAGGTCAAGAATTGGAGACCAACCTGGTCAACATGGCAAAACCCCGTCTTTACTAAAAATAAAAAAATTAGCCAGGCATGGTAGCGTGCACCTGTAGTCTCAGCTACTTGGGGGGCTGAGGCAGGAGAATCGCTCAAACCCGGGAGGCGGAGGTTGCAGTGAGCTGAGATCTCACCACTGCACTCCAGCCTGGGTGGCAGAGTGAGACACTGTCTCTTAAAAAAGAATAAGAAGAAGGAAAACAGCTTTCAGCATAATAAAAATCTAATAAGTAAACAGCAATGGAAAGTTCAGGTATATTTCTTAATGGATATGGACTGCATTTATCCCTTGACAAGAGTGGCTGGCTGTGGGCAGTGGACCAGGGACTCGCGGGACACCATGGACTACATCCACCTAGCTTCTCCCCTGTGATGAGTCCTTCCGCTTCAGGCCTTTTTTTTTTTTTTTTTTTTTTTTACAGCCCTTCTCCATTCCCACCACCACCACCACCACCGTCTCAGATATGAGATCAGGCTCTGTGAATTGGGGTAGGCGTAATCCAGATTTTCCTGCTTTTCTGTAGCATGAGCGAAAAAAGGTGTTTCTCAAGTTCTTCAGTTTAGAAAGGGTCAGGGATCTCTGCACTTATCAGGACATGTAGAGAAACCATTCATAAAATTAAGAACATAGATTTGTATGCTTAGAAGGAACTAGAAAAGACATTCTTTATTCTATATAGAAATCCATCCTATTTAATCACTTAGACCCTGCTTGTAAAATGAGTTATAGAGTACCCCCTCCCTCTCTGGGAAACCATTCCAAAGTAAGAGAGTTCTGCCTGTTAGAACATACTAATCTAAAATTAATTTGGAGGACAGGTGCAGTGGCCCATGCTTGTAATTCCAGCACTTTGGGAGGCCAAGGAGGGAGGACCACTTGAACCCAGGAGTTTGAGACTAGCCTGGGCAACATAGTAAGACCTGTCTCTCCCAAAAAAATTTTTTTAAATATTCGGGCATGGTGGTGAATACCTGGGCAGTCCCAGCTACTCAGGAGGCTGAGGTGGGAGGATTGCTTGAGCTCAGGAGCTTGAAGCTGCAATGAGCTGTGATCGCACCACTGCACCCTAGCCTGGGCTACAGAACGAGATCCTGTCTCAAAAAAATAAAAACATAAAACAAAATTAATTTGAAAATAGCCCACCACCATGCTACGCTTTCCACATGGTTCCATCCAGAAGAGAAGTCTCCTCAATCACATGGCAACCCTGCTAATTCCCATCAATTATTCTCACAGTGAAAGTTATCAATTCCAGAAGAGAAAAATCAGCAACCTCCTCTAAAGCTTTACAGAGACTTTTAGAGCCAAGTAAACAAGAGGGAGCAAAAGTTGAAACACGATGAAAATGCAACTAAAGCAATGCAGGACCTAGGCTGACTCTGGGGGTGACATCAAGGTTCCACATCCCAAAGGCAAGTCTAAATGTTGGGGTCTTCATGGACAGCTCCCAGACCTCTGATGACCCTCATGGTGCCGTTGTCAAAGGTAACATCCCAAATTATTGTAGATCTGTCTTCAGCAGGGATTTTTTTTTTTTTTTTTTTTGAGACAGAGTCTCACTCTGTTGCCCAGGCTAGAGTGCAGTGGTGCGATCTCAGCTCACTGCAACTTCCACCTCCTGGGTTTAAGCGATTCTCCTGACTCAGCCTCCTGAGTAGCTTGGATTACAGGCACCCACCACCACACCCAGCTAGGGAATTTTTTTTTTAATGACATTGGGTAGCATCCCCCTTTGAGTCTTATAAATGATCTCCCTCAAACTTCTGCAGCAAGTGACTTCTTGGGCAAGTCGTTTTCCCTGTTGGGCACATATGTAAGAGAGGGATTTGGCTTATAGATTGACATGTGTTCATTATCGTTTATTTCCACAAACCTTCACTGAGAGCATGCTTCGTGCCTTGGGGGCTCAAAAATGAAAGACACGTTCCCTACTCTCAGGAATTTCACAGGCTGGTGCGGGGAGACACACAGATAAGTAGACCATTCAAAAGTAGGTTTATGCTAGAGTGAGAGGGGCTGTGAAGAAGGGCTGAGCCCTAATGAGAGATCGGGGAAAGCTAGGGAAGATGTCCCAGTGTGAATCTTCCCTCTCCATTGCTCCAAACACCTCCTCAAAACCTGTGACTTGTAACCCTCTGCATGCCCTCCCAGTGCCTGGATCAAATGCTCAGCTTATGTGCCACACACTAGACTGATGTTATGCATGGATAAGCTCTTAGATATCCGGCTGGTTCTGTGCCCATCCCTCTGCCCCCACTGCAGAGAGGCCAATAAAACTCTTGTTCAGACTCACACTGCACACAGTATTCTGAACTCCTGGATCTACCACCTCCTGCTTCCCAAGGACCATGAAACTCCTGCTGCTGGCTCTTCCTGTGCTTGTGCTCCTACCCCAAGTGATCCCAGGTAATCAGAGGTCAGGGAAGATACAAAAATAGAGGTATAGTGGGTTCTGGCTCATGAAAATTCCAATGTGTCACGGTACTCCCCAACATGGGCAGCTCCACAGCTCCCACACTGGGACTATGCTCCTGGCTGGGGTAAAACCTGGGAGTAGAGCAAGTTATCCTCAATAGACAGGGGCAGTCCCACCATCCAGAGTTGTCCTTGGTTCTATATTCCAAGTTGCTGCCTAAGAAACTAGAGGAAAGCTAGGCTCACATCTGTTCTCTTTCCAGATTGTGCCAGCTTTTGAAAATGATTCCTGCAGCCCACTTTGCTATGTTTTCTTGGCCCTAAAAGTCCTGCTATAGCTATAATGAGGTTCTTTTTGTTTTCTAATATTCTAGAATTTGGTGAACAAGTCAGAAAATACTGGTAGAGCTGTTACACGGAAGACAGAACTGGCTTTTCTTCTTCCTTCTACAGTGAAAATCTAAGCTTTTCATAATCACTGCTTTCTTAAGTATATCTAAAGGCATGACCAGAACTTTGAAATCACTGGTGAAGAGAGCCTGTTTCTCCTTTATGTTTTTCAAGGTGCATTTCAATGTATGATCAAACTTACATAAAAATGAATCTAAATATTTGTTTTATAACGAAGTAAGCACACTCCCTGCATGGCTATGCAGCACTCTTGTTTTTTTTGTTTTTTTTTTTTTTTGAAGATGGAATCTCGATCTGTCGCCCAGGCTGGAGTGCAGTGGTGCAATCTCAGCTCACTGCAACCTCTGCCTCCTGGGTTCAAGCAATTCTCCTGCCTCAGCCTCCCAAGCAGCTGGGATTACAGGCATGCACCATCATGTCCGACTAATTTTTGTATTTTTAGTAGAGATGGGGTTTCACCATGTTGGCCAGGCTGGTCTCAAACTCTTGACCTCGGGTGATCCATCCGCCTCGGTCTCCCAAAGTGCTGGGATTACAGGCATGAGCCACCGCACCCGGCCCTATGCAGCTCTCTTCTTTCACTTATTATTTTGTGGCCATCTTTCCATGTCACCATCTAAAGATCTGCCTTATTGTTTGTAAAGTTGTATAGTTCTGCTGTAGGATAAGCCATATAAAGTCATATATAGCCATTTGAGACATTTCTTAATTTTCGAACAAGACATCAATGAATATGCTTGTACAAACATTAATACATTTACATATATGGACACGGGCTTAAATAGGATAGATTCCTAGAGGGCAAATAACCAAGTTAAATGTAAGTCTGGTGGGGTGGGCAAGAAAATTAAAAATATATATTTGTTCCATTAATTCCTCTATTCCTCTGCCCTCATTGCAGAGAGGCCAATAACTCTTGTTCAGACTCCCACTGCACACAGCATTCTGAACGCCTGGGTCTACCCTGGCATTCAGGGTAGGGAAACAGGGAAACCTCTCCTGTTTCCCAGGGACCATGAAACTCCTGCTGCTGGCTCTTCCTATGCTTGTGTTCCTACCCCAAGGGATTCTGGGTAACCAGAAGTCAGTAATCAGAAGTTGTGTATCTTAAAGGACACTGACAGCAGAAATTGCCAACTCTGGGGGTTTTTAGTAATTCTTCAGTTACAATTCCAGACACAAACAGGAATAATTCTGTGTGATCACTTTGAAAGCAATTGTGTCTGCTTTGAGTTCTAGTGGAGATACTGAGACTAGGAAAGAGACAGATGTGAAAGATTTTGTACATGCAATCCACAAGTTATAAAAACTCAGCATATGGGAAGTGAAGGAAATATTACATGATCTGGGGTTTCAAGTCTGAGTGGTAAGAGCGATAAATTGGAGCCATCCTCTTGGAGCAAAGAGTTGGGATAATGAAAGAAGCATAAAGTCTTGATGCTTTGTCTTAAAAAGCCCCTACATTTGGGGAAGAAGAATAGAAATCAGTGACATTTATAGGAACAGAGATATCTCCCTACCCTCTCACCGAAAATACACAAGGGTTTTTCTATCACCATAATCCTTCAAACACCCAGCTGATGAGTATAAAATAACCTCTTACTGTTGTGGTTGTTTTTTTGTATTTGTTTGTGTTTTGAAACAGAGTCTCGCTCTTTTGCCCAGGCTGGTGTGCAATGGCGTGATCTCAGCTTGCTGCAACCTCTGCCTCAGGGGGTTCAAGCGATTCCCCTGCCTCAGCCTCCCGAGTAGCTGGAATTACAGGCACGCACAACCAAGCCTGGCTACTTTTTGTATTTTTAGTAGAGATGGGGTTTCAGCACATTGGCCAGGCTAGTTTCAAACTCTGGACCTCAAGTGATCCACTCGCCTCAGCCTCCCTCGTGCTGTTGTTTTAATCTGCATTTCTCTCATCATCCTGTGATCAAAAGTTCTGAATGGCTTTCTTTCAAAGACCTGCAAGATTCTATGTGATCTCAACTCCCATTATATTTTCTCCAGTTACACTCCACTTAACTTACTCTATACTCACCATAACTACCTTATTGGTTTTCAGAACCTTTGAGACAGGTCCTGCCTCTAAGCCTTTGCACTTGCTGCTTCCTCTGCCTGATATATACTCTGCCCCCAGTTAGTCTCATAGCTCGCCCTCTCTCTTCCTTCTCAAACCTCAAGGGAAGTCTTTCACTATTTCCCTTCTAATCACACACTTCCTAAACCCCTTCCCTGCTTCGTTTCTCTCCATAATGCTTATCTTTTTTTTGTATTTTCATAATGCTTATAGTATGTATCCCACATAAAGTATGTTTTACTTTCTTCTCTTATTATCTACTTTTTTTCTTTTTCTTTTTTTTCTTTTTTGAGACAGTCTCGCTCTGTTGCCAAGGCTGAAGTGCAGTGGCACGATCTCAACTCACTGCAGCCTCCGTCTCCCAGGTTCAAGTGTTTCTCCTGTCTCAGCCTCCTGAGTAGCTGGGACAATAGGCATGCGCCACCATGCCTGGCTAATTTTTGTATTTTTGGACATACGCTTATTTTATACGTTGGTTTATAATTTTTTATTTTTTTAATTTCAATAGCTTTAGGGGTACAAGTGGATTTTGGTTACATGGATGAATTGTATAGTGGTGAAGTCTAAGTTTTTAGTGCACCCATCACTGGAGTAGTGTACATTATACCCAACAGGTAGTTTTTCATCCCTCCCCCTCCTCTTACTCTTCCCCCTTCTGAGTCTCCAATGTCCATTATACCACTCTGTACGCCCTTGTGTACCCATAGCTTAGCTCCCACTTATAAGTCAGAACATGTGGTATTTGTTTTTCAATTCCTGAGTTACTTCACTTAAAATAATGGCCTCCAGTTCCATCCAAGTTGCTGCAAAAGACATTATTTTGTTCCTTTTTATGGATGAGTAGTAATCCACGGTGTACATATACCACATTTTCTTTATTCACTCATCAGTTGATAGGCACTTAGGTTGATTGCATACCTTTGCAGTTGCGAATTGTGCTGCAATAAACATACACTACACAGATATATTTTATATACTCATGTGAATGTATACTTTGCAGTAGAATGGGATATGAGCAATGCAAATAACTTAATCACACTTGTTGAAGTAGCAACAAGATGTACTTTCTGGCCAGGTGCTGTGGCTCACACCTGTAATCCCAGCATTTTGGGAGGCCGAAGTGGGTGGATCATGAGGTCAAGAGATCGAGACCATCCTGACCAACATGATGAAACCCCATCTGACTAAAAATACAAAAATTAGCTGGGTGTGGTGGCGCGTGCCTGTAGTCCCAGCTACTCAGGAGGCTGAGGCAAGAGAATCACTTGAACCAGGGAGGCAGAGGTTGCAGTGAGCTGAGATCATGCCACTGCACTCCAGCCTGGTGACAGAGTGAGACTCCATCTAAAAAAAAAGATGTACTTTCTTTACTCAGGTACCTTTACTCACAGGGCACAGGTAGCTTCATTATAAGTGGCCCCAATTCCTCATGACTAAAGTTTCTTTTCATTGATAGTAAGATTCATCCCACTTTCAGAATAGTTAAAAATTGACAAATGGGAGGTTGAGTATTTACCAGACCTGAGGTGGGAGTCTTGCAGCTGTCATCTAATTATGATCCACAGTGTGGATATAGGATGCGAGATATACAGTCATGCTAGTGAAATTGAGAGCATCAGTAACCCAAAATCAATGGTCTTTCCTTTTATTATTCAGCCTATAGTGGTGAAAAAAAATGCTGGAACAGATCTGGGCACTGCAGGAAACAATGCAAAGATGGAGAAGCAGTGAAAGATACATGCAAAAATCTTCGAGCTTGCTGCGTTCCATCCAATGAAGACCACAGGCGAGTTCCTATGACATCTCCCACACCCTTGAGTGACTCAACACCAGGAATTATTGATGATATTTTAACAGTAAGGTTCACGACAGACTACTTTGAAGTAAGCAGCAAGAAAGATATGGTTGAAGAGTCTGAGGCGGGAAGGGGAACTGAGACCTCTCTTCCAAATGTTCACCATAGCTCATGACTTCCTCTCGGCTATCACTCACCCCTGTCCTCAGAGTGATAAACTAAGTCACATACAGATAAAGCACTGAAAACACCACAGTGACCCTCCCACCCCCCACCAATATGTAATTCTATTAATAGAAACAGCTGTGTAAAGAAGTCTAAAATTTTCACTATTTCCAATGATAAACTCTTCAGCGCTCTTCTTGAAATGTCAAATTATTTCCGCAACAAGTTATAACCTATTTTTAGTATTTCTTGTTTGCTAGTGACCTATGCACAACTTCAATAGCTTAGTTAGCTATTCCAACAACAATTTTTTCATGTATCTTTCTGTCTTCTCAACAGCTGTCTTCATGGCAGCATAAGTGGTCATGATCAAAATTCTAAATCTTTGCATCTGTGAGAGTAGCTACTACGACACTAAAAGCTTTTTTTCTAGAACAGGAGACACTTCAGGTGAAAGCATTCATTTTCCTACTAACTATGGCCTTGGAGCCAGGTTTTATCTCTCACTGTAGGAAATTGGCCGCCCCAGGTGTGAGCTATGAAGACTCCTTTTTGCCCCAGTGGCTTTGGGGTTGAAATAGAAGCTGTCGAAAAGCTTTTATGGCTCTGTAGACCCATCTTTTTGACCAAGCCTTGATCACACATGGACATTCAAGGGTAATCATGGACCCCCAATTGTGGGTGAAAGGATGGATCATTTATCTACCTGATTACTGAGAGCTTTACTTGTCTCCCTCTGATAGCAAAAAAAAAAAAAAAAAAAAAAAAATCTTCACATCCTATCCCATCCACATAACTCTACAACAGACTTCATTTTACAAATTTTCCAATCTTGCTCTTTCCAAGTACCTAAACAACCAGCCAATCTATTACCAGCGTTCATGAATTACTATAGATCCATACCAAGCCTTCCTTCTACTGGAAGGATTTCCCTTAACCACTGTCTTTTGGGCCACTGCCATATCAGGCTGTAATGCAGCACTTCTGTCTGGTGCTAGCATGTCATGCAGACCATTCCACAAACCTGGCCTTGCTTTTTCCTCCTTTATTAAGTAACCATAGGAACCCCTCATGATACCATTAGTGTGTGATGAAGAAGAGGCAATAAAGAAGGAATGGGTGCCATAGGCATCTGAACCACCT
This sequence comes from Pan paniscus, assembly GCF_029289425.2. NCBI lineage: Eukaryota > Metazoa > Chordata > Mammalia > Primates > Hominidae > Pan > Pan paniscus. The sequence continues at coordinate 37,069,000 of NC_073270.2, forward strand.
GCTTCTGCAGTTTATGCTTGCCAGACCTGCTAAGTTCCAATTTTGAACATATTACTTTCAACTAACATTGGAATTCTTCTTCACAGGTCTAATTGTATTATTCAAGGGGTTAGATAATACTTAATTCATGACAGGAAATTTCTGTCTCATTGTTTTTTTAAACTTGTTATTCCTGATAATTCTGAAATTTGAAGTCTTTGAAAGTCTGAATCTCTAGACTGTGATTTCTGCTGACCTTAATTCATGGTGCCTTATTTCCTTGTGTGTTTTGTGATTGGGGGCTCTGGTCTGTTTATTTTCCTCAGAAGTTTAGTTGAGTAAACTAGTTGAGTCCTGAGTTAAAGGTCTACTCCTTTGTTTTCTTCTGTCTTTTTGGCACTACTAGTCTGGGACAACTTTAAACTTGATTTTTTTTTTCATACGACCCATGTACTGTGAATTCAGGCTGAGAGACTTTATGAGATCTACCTTGAGGTTATAAATTCTCAGTGAAGTTTTTTTTCTATTTACTGAATACTTAGGTTCATAATCAGGCAATTTTCCTTGAAAACCTCTTGTGAAGGAAAAGGAATGTTTTATGTATCTGCTTTATTTTTACACAGCATACGTAACACTTTAAGGACTGAGATTTATATAGGGATCTCCTATTAGACTCGCATATTTTTTCAGACCCTAGTCACTGCCTTCTCTCCCCTGCTTACCCCCACCTTGGCCAAAGCCATGGAAACCAAAACTCAAGTTCACCTGATTCAGCAAGTACCTTTGTGACAAAAGCTAGCGTCAGTTACTGCCTTTGAAAGAGTGCCCACTTGCACTTGGTTTTAATATTCTTTTTTTCTTTCTTTTTTTCTTTTTTTATTTATTTTTATTTTTTGAGACAGAGTCTCCCTCTGTCGCCCAGGCTAGAGGGCAATGGCGCGATCTCGGCTCACAGCAACCTCCGCCTCCCAGGTTCAAGCGATTCTACTGCCTCAGCCTCCTGAGTAGCTGGGATTACCAGCGCACGCCACCATGCCTGGCTAATTTTGGTATTTTTAGTAGAAACAGGGTTTCACCATGTTGGTCAGGCTGGTCTCAAACTCCTGACCTCGTGATCCACCCGCCTTGGCCTCCCAAAGTGCTGGGATTACAGGTGTGAGCCACCGCGCCCAGGCGGTTTTGATATTCTTGGCCTTACTTTCTTGCAAGGTTAAAGATGCTTTAAAAGTTTTGTTGTATATTTTAAGTAAGTTTTTTTCACTGTTTTCAGTGGGAGGATCAGCCTGGGTTCCTCAACCAGTATTCTTCCTGAAACAGAGGTCCAGAACCAACACTTTTGTCCAGATCATAAACCTTGTTGTTGGGATGGGTGGCAGCACCAGAGGAAGGAGAAAAAAAGATCATTGTCAAAGGATGAAACTATCACTCAGTGTCTAAAACCAAAATGCTGAAATGATTGCTTTCTTAAGAACAGGAAAGCCATGCTGGTCCATCATAAGCTCCTTCACCAGAGTGAAGTGTTGAACTTACACAGCATTTGGGGTACACATTTTGAGGGAGTTGTGTTGGTTACAGAGGTGGGAATTGGTTAATGACAATTTAGAGGTGTGTACACTGAAATGAATTCAAAGCTGATTGGCATAATCAAAGCATAAGGCTGTCACTGATAATGAGCTTTCAGAAGTGTGTTCACTGAAGCAAGTTGTCGTTGATCAATGAAAAAAGTTTAAAACAGTTCAAGGTATGTACTTATTATCACGACCATAGGACTGTCAGCCTTTTCCTAGGAATGTGGAGAGTTTTTATTCTCAGAAGAGAAGAGTAACCCCAGAAGAATCCAATGAGACAAATAACAGAAGAGGAACCCCAAAAGATGATGTAGAAGGGGGAGCCTGAAAGTTAGGAAGAAAACAAAGAGTGAAATCACAGAACCCTAGGCAGTTAAGGTTTTCAAGGGGGGAATAACCTATAGTGGAAATGCTGCCTAGAGGCAGATTGAGATACAAGTTGAGGAACATTCTGAAACTTTCAAAATGGAGGTCCAGCTACACTTGTTTATATTTTTGTTTAACTTGTGGACAAAGATTTATAGACAGGTGCAAAAAATAAATCCTCTTTTGCAACCCAGAACTCATTGTTCGGTATGAGTTTTAATACATATAAGAAGGGATATTATGATGAAAAAAAAGAAAGGAGGTCCACTGGTGACCTTGGCCAGAGCCAGTTCAATAGCAAATAAGCACAAAGGCAAACTGTAATGAGTTGAGGAGAATCAGAGAAGAAGAGAAAGACAATGGGTTAAATACTACTCTACTTTTGACAGAATTTAGAACTGCTAGTGGGAGGTAAGACACAAAAAGTAAAATTAGAATTTTATATTAAAAAGCTGGTGTTAGTTGTCATTGGGGGCATAAGCCTCTTAGGTTTTGAAGAATTGGAGGACCTTAACTATCAACAACAACAGCATCCAATATTCAAAGACCTTCTGCAATAACCACCAAACAGGCCCTTCAGCCTCACAGCTTGAAACCAACACAGCTTATTCCACATTACAGCAGCTCTGTTGGTTATAACGTTTTTTCATGAACTAGGCCAAAGTTGTCTACAAGATCTCTACCTACTGCCCTATGTATCCATCCCACTGGTTAAAGACCCTCCCTGAGTTCTACATGGCACAGATTAAGTCATAAATCTGCCTAAAGCCTTCGACCCTCCCTCATTCGATTCATTCTTCCCCCTTCCTCACCGGCTTGTCTAGCTTCTCTGTAATTGTTTCCCCAGTTTTCCAGCCTTCTTTCTCATAGGGCTCATCCAGAATGAGACAGACATTGTCACCATGCAAAGCCCAGTCTCTCACTATGATTTCCAGTGGACCAAAGACAGACAAGGGTAGCAGGCACATGAATTTTAATGAGGGGGGTTGACAGCAGGTCTCTGTGCCCAGAGAGCTTGAGAATGGTAATCACCAGCACTCAAGGTAGTCTTGGCCACTGCTTCTCATAAGACCAGTCGGTATTTTCCTCTTTGCCAGAAATGCTTATCCTCATGTAGGACTGGAGGCAGCAGGACTGATAATTTCTGCAATAGAGGTAGGGCTGTTCGTTCTTTTTGCAAGAGGCCCTACAAATTCCACTGTTACCCATGCGTCGAAGGATGTGGCGTTTGCCTGGCAAAGGAAAAAAAATACAAATAGTTAATTCACCTAGGAGTGACATAAATCTGATAAGTCGGGAAGCATCATAAAAACCTAAAGGGGGAGCAGGGAGAAAACCTAAAGGACAATAGTGACTTCTACTTCCAGAAAAAAAAGAGTCAATGTCTTTTTCTCTATTTGTCCTGCCAAGTTCGGTTTAAAACCCTGGGTCTGTGTGTGTATATGTGTGTGTGTGTGTACACTCTGAAAGGTAAAGTAAAGAAGAACAAGGCAGGGACCTCAGGACCTAAGGAAGGACACAGCCATGAATTCCCTGGGTTTTCTTTTTGCCTCATCGATTCCAGACTTGTGCTGGAGAGACTGACAACCTGGAAACACAAACGAGTGCAGACATAGAGTCCCAAGAAAAGTCTCCTCTCTCTAGCCAAAGAACCAGGAAAGGTCAATCTAGCAAGAAAGAACAATTTAGACAATAACCACTCCGCTCCAGGAAAAACCAAAGACAAAACTACACTCCCACTCATACATCCACCAAAGAAGGCTACGTGGAGAGCCTCTACTTCTGCCCTCTCCATGCTGTAAGGAGGTGTAACCTCCCAGAGTGGAACCCAAGTGGGGAGCGGGGACTATTGTCACTGCTGGATGGTCACAAGGCCCATCACCACCATGCAGTGTCGATAGGAATCATGTGGGAAGCCTCGACTTCCCCTATCTGGTGGGAAGAAGGCATCCCTCCCTCCACTTCCCTGATGGGGTGGTGACAGACAGGGCCTAGTGCAGAGTCAAGACTTTCACCACCACACAGTAGTAACAGGGCCACCACTCCCTGAGATGTGACTTGGAGGCCACACGGGGAACAGAACATCCCTCCCCATCCCAACCAAGGCAGTACCAGAGGAAATACACCTGGACTTCCACCCACCTGGCAGTATCCAGGCAGCACCCCACTGTCCTCACCAGAGCTGTATCAAAGGAGACAAGCCAACAAAGATCATTGAAATATGATCCAGCATCTCGTAACATGATAATATCAAAAACATCCGCGTTCCAGCAAAAATTACTCATCATACTGAGAACCAGGAAAATCTTAACTTTAATGAAAAAAAAGACAATCAACAGAACTGAGAGCCACCCAAGTTGTGTGTATCTATAGCTCATTCCTTTTACTTCTGAGTAATATTCCACAGTATAAATGTAGTACAGTCTATTTAACCATGTGTCTGCTGAGGGCCATTTTGGTTGTTTCCAGGTCTATTAGGAGTTGGGGATTTTTTTCTTTAAGACCATGTGTTTCTTTATTTAACAACTTCTCCCCAAAAGGAAATGTTTTTGAAAATCCCTATCGTTTATAAATTGAAGAGGATCAACCTGATAATAGGTGAAATTTTCAATAAAATGACAGGAACATTTAAAAACACAATGGACTAAATAAAGATTTTTGTATACTGTTGCTTCTAGCAATAATAAAATAGGTAATTTGGAACAAATACCTGGAAGATGAAAAGTGGACACTTTTTTTTTTTTTTTAGACGAGTCTTGCTCTGTTGCTTAGGCTGGAGTGCAGTGGCGCAATCTTGGCTCACTGCAACCTCCGCCTCCCAGGTTCAAGTGATTCTCATGCCTCAGCCTCCCATGTAGCTAGGATTACAGGTGCACGCCATCACACCCAGATAATTTTTGCATTTTCAGTAGAGATGGGGTTTCACCATGTTGGCCAGGCTGGTCTCGAACTCCTGACCTCAAGTGATCCACCCACCTCAGCCTCCCAAAGTCCACTGCACCCAGCCTGGACACATTTTTTTAATTTGTCGGAAGGCATTAAAAGACAAAATAATGGAGGTTGAGTGGGCCTAAACTAAGAAAAAGTTTGGAAAATCACTATTTTTAATTTTAGCTGCTCTAATAAGTATGTAGCAGTATCTCATTCTAGTCTTTATATGCATTTCCCTAATGGCTAATGATGTTGAACATCTTTTCAAATGCTTATTTGCTATCTCTATATCCTCTTCAGTGAAATGTCTTTTCATATCTTTTGTCCATTTCTAATTGAGTTGTTTATTACTGTTGAGTCTTTTTTTTTTTTTTGGAAGAAGTCTCGCTTTGTCGCCAGGCTGGAGTGCAGTGGTGTGATCTCTGCTCATTGCAACCTCTGCCTCCCAGGTTCAAGCAATTCTCCTGTCTCAGTCTCCTGAGTAGCTGGGATTACAGGTGCATGCCACCACACCCAACTAATTTTTTTTTTTTTTGGTGAGATGGAGTCTCTGTCTCTGTCACCCAGGCTGGAGTGCAGTGGCACTATCTCAGCTCACTGCAAGCTCTGCATCCCGGGTTCACACCATTCTCCTGCCTCAGCCTCCCCAGCAGCTGGGACTACAGGAACCTGCCACCACGCCCACCTAATTTCTTGTATTTTTAGTAGAGACAGGGTTTCACCATGTTAGCCAGGATGGCCTCGATCTCCTGACCTCGTGATCTGCCCGCCTCAGCCTCCCAAAGTGCTGGGATTACAGGCGTGAGCCACCATGCCCGGCAAATACTGTTGAGTCTTAAGAGTTGTTTCTATGTTCCAGATACAAGTTCTTTGTCAGATATATGGTTTGAAAATAATCTTGCCCTGTTGTAATTTGTCTTTTCAACCATCCTCTTCACAGGGTGTTTCACAGAGTGAAAGTTTAAAATTTTGAGTAAGTCCAATTTATTGATTCTCTTCTTTTCTTTTCTTTTTTTTTCTTTCTTTTTTTTTTTTCTTTTTTATTTTTTTTCTTTCTTTCTTTTTTATTGATCATTCTTGGGTGTTTCTCGCAGAGGGGGATTTGGCAGGGTCACAGGACAATAGTGGAGGGAAGGTCAGCAGATAAACAAGTGAACAAAGTTCTCTGGTTTTCCTAGGCAGAGGACCCTGCGGCCTTCCGCAGTGTTTGTGTCCCTGGGTACTTGAGATTAGGGAGTGGCGATGACTCCCAACGAACATGCTGCCTTCAAGCATCTGTTTAACAAAGCACATCTTGTACCGCCCTTAATCCATTCAACCCTGAGTGGATACAGCACATGTTTCAAAGAGCACAGGGTTGGGGGTAAGGTCACAGATCAACAGGATCCCAAGGCAGAAGAACTCCTCTTAGTACAGAACAAAATGAAAAGTCTCCCATGTCTACCTCTTTCTACACAGACACGGCAACCATCCGATTTCTCAATCTTTTCCCCACCTTTCCCCCCTTTCTATTCCACAAAACCGCCATTGTCTTCATGGCCCGTTCTCAATGAGCTGTTGAGTACACCTCCCAGATGGGGTGGTGGCCGGGCAGAGGAGCTCCTCACTTCCCAGTAGGGGCGGCCGGGCAGAAGCGCCCCTCACCTCCCGGACGGGGCGGCTGGCCGGGCGGGGGGCTGACCCCCCCCACCTCCCTCCCGGACGGGGCGGCTGGCCGGGCGGGGGGCTGACCCCCCACCTCCCTCCTGGACAGGGCGGCTGGCCGGGCAGAGGGGCTCCTCACTTCCCAGTAGGGGCGGCCGGGCAGAGGCGCCCCTCACTTCCCCGACGGGGCGGCTGGCCCGGCGGGGGGCTGACCCCCCCACCTCCCTCCCGGACGGGGCGGCTGGCCGGGCAGAGGGGCTCCTCACTTCCCGGTAGGGGCGGCCGGGCAGAGGCACCCCTCACCTCCCGGACAGGGCGGCTGGCCGGGCGGGGGGCTGACCCCCCCACCTCCCTCCTGGACGGGGCGGCTGGCCGGGTGGGGGGCTGACCCCCCACCTCCCTCCCGGACGGGGCGGCTGGCCGGGCGGGGGGCTGACCCCCCCACCTCCCTCCCAGACGGGGCGGCTGGCTGGGCGGGGGGCTGACCCCCCACCTCCCTCCCGGACAGGGCGGCTGGCCAGGCAGAGGGGCTCCTCACTTCCCAGTAGGGGCGGCCGGGCAGAGGTGCCCCTCACTTCCCCGACGGGGTGGCTGGCCCGGCGGGGGGCTGACTCCCCCACCTCCCTCCCGGACGGGGCGGCTGGCCGGACAGAGGGGCTCCTCACTTCCCGGTAGGGGCGGCCGGGCAGAGGCACCCCTCACCTCCCGGACAGGGCGGCTGGCCGGGCGGGGGGCTGACCCCCCCACCTCCCTCCTGGACGGGGCGGCTGGCCGGGCGGGGGGCTGACCCCCCCACCTCCCTCCCGGATGGGGCGGCTGGCCGGGCGGGGGGCTGACCCCCCCACCTCCCTCCCGGATGGGGCGGCTGGCCGGGCGGGGGGCTGACCCCCCCACCTCCCTCCCGGACGGGGCGGCTGGCCGGGTGGGGGGCTGACCCCCCCACCTCCCTCCCAGATGGAGCGGCTGGCCGGGCAGAGGGGCTCCTCACTTCCCAGTAGGGGCGGCCGGGCAGAGGCGCCCCCCACCTCCTGGACAGGGCGGCTGGCCGGGCGGGGGGCTGACCCCCCCACCTCCCTCCCGGACGGGGCAGCTGGCCGGGCAGAGGGGCTCCTCACTTCCCGGTAGGGGCGGCCGGGCAGAGGCGCCCCTCACCTCCCGGACGGGGCGGCTGGCCGGGCAGGGGCTGACCCCCCCACCTCCCTCCCGGACGAGGAGGGAGGATGCTCCTCACTTCTCAGACGGGGTGGCTGTCGGGTGGAGGGGCTCCTCACTTCTCAGATGGGGCGGTTGCCAGGCAGAGGGTCTCCTCACTTCTCAGACAGGGCGGCCGGGCAGAGACGCTCCTCACATCCCGGACGGGGCGGCAGGGCAGAGGTGCTCCCCACATCTCAGACGATGGGCGGCCGGGCAGAGACACTCCTCACTTCCCAGATGTGATGGCGGCCGGGAAGAGGCACTCCTCACTTCCTAGATGGGATGGCGGCCGGGCAGAGACGCTCCTCACTTTCCAGACTGGGCAGCCAGGCAGAGGGGCTCCTCACATCCCAGACGATGGGCGGTCAGGCGGAGACGCTCCTCACTTCCCAGACGGGGTGGCTGCCAGGCAGAGGCTGCAATCTCGGCACTTAGGGAGGCCAAGGCAGGCGGCTGGGAGGTGGTTGTAGCGAGCCGAGATCACGCCACTGCACTCCAGCCTGGGCGCCATTGAGCACTGAGTGAACGAGACTCCGTCTGCAATCCCGGCGCCTCGGGAGGCCGAGGCTGGCGGATCACTCACGGTTAGGAGCTGGAGACCAGCCCGGCCAACACAGCGAAACCCCGTCTCCACCAAAAAAATACGAAAACCAGTCAGGCGTGGCGGCGCGCACCTGCAATCGCAGGCACTCGGCAGGCTGAGGCAGGAGAATCGGGCAGGGAGGTTGCAGTGAGCTGAGATGGCAGCAGTACCGTCCAGCTTCGGCTGGGCATCAGAGGGAGACCGTGGAAAGAGGGGAGAGGGGAGAGGGGAGAGGGGAGAGGGGAGAGGGGGGAGGGGGGAGGGGGGAGGGGAGAGGGGAGAGGGGAGAGGGGAGAGGGGAGAGGGGAGAGGGGAGAGGGGAGAGGGGAGAGGGGAGAGGGGAGAGGGAGCTCTATCTACCACACAGTCTTCCAAGCCTGATTCTCTTCTTTTCTAGGTTATTCTTTTGTATCTAAGACCTCTTCACCAAACACACGGTCTGAATGTTTTTTCCCATGCTTTCTTCTAGAAATTTTATAGTTTTACATTTTATATTTAAATATATAATCCTTTAAAAATAATTTTCTTTAGAGACGGGGTCTTGCTATCTTGCCTGGGCTGGAGTGCAGTGACACAATCATAGCTCACTATAACCTCAAACTACTGGACTCAAGTGATCTTCCCACCTTAGCCTCTCGAATAGCTGGGAACTAGAGGCACAGTCACCACACTCAGCTAATTTATTTTATTTTTGTAGAGATGGGATCTTGCTATGTTTCCCAGGCTGGTCTGGAATTCCTGGGCTCAAGTGATCCTCCCGCCTCAGCATCCTGATTCACTGGGATTACAGGTGTGAGCCACCATGCCTGGCTGTTATGATCCATTTTAAGTAAATGTTTGTGAAAGGTGTGACATTTACGTTTAGGTTTAGATTTTTTTTTTCGCCTGTAGATGTTCAATTGCTCCAGCATCATGTGTCGAAAAGGACCTTTCTTCCAATGAATTGCTTTTGCACCTCTGTCAAAAATAAGTTGGCTGTACTTCTATGAGGCTATTTCTGAGTTCCCTATTCTGTTCCATTGATTGATGTACCTGTTTCTCCACCAAGACCACACAATCTCAATTACTATTACTATATAATAAGTCTCAAAATCTGGTAAAATAATTCTTCCAACTTTATCCTTTTTCAAATTTGTTTTAGCTATTCTTATTCTTTTGCAGATTTCTCTTCAGGCAGGGTATAGACAGAATAATCTGGTCTATATCTACAAAAAATCTTGCTGGGATTTTGACATAAATGCCTATGTCAATTTGAGGAGAATTAACATCTGTTATTTGAGTCTTACAAGATAGGAAGATGGTGTGTCTCTTCATTTATTTAGCTCTTATTTCTTTTATCAATATTCTGTAGCTTTCAGCATACAATTTCTGTACATAGTTCGTTAGATGTACACTTAAGTGTTTTATTTTCTTGGAGTGACTTTGAATGGTATTATATTTTTAATTTCAGAGTGCACATGTTCATTGCTATTATATAGAAATACAATTGATTTGTGTATGTTTACCTTGTATCCTGGGACCTTACTGAACCTACTTATTAGTTTTAGGTATTTTGCCTTTGCTTTTTGTTTTGTTTGTAGATTTCTTAGGATTTTCTACATAAACCATTATGACATCTTCAAATAGACACCATTTTATTCCTTCCTGTCTAATCTGCATGCCTTTCATTTCCTTTTCTTGCATTAATGCAATGGCTAGAAATACTCAGAACTAAAAGGAACGAATTATTGATACACATAGTGTGGATGGATCTCAAGAGCATAATGCTGCTTAGCTGGGCACAGTGCTCACGCCTGTAATCCCGGCACTTTGTGAGGCCAAGGCGGGAAGATCACTTGAGCTCAGGAGTTCGAGACCAGCCTGGGTGACATGGCAAAACCCATCTCTACAAAAAATAAAAAATTAGCCGCATGTGGTGGCACGCATTTGTAGTCCCAGCTACTGGGGAGGCTGAGGTGGGAGGATCACTTGAGCCCAGGAGGCAGAGGTTACAGTGAGCTAAAATCACACCACTGCACTCCAGCCTGGGCGACAGAGCCAGACCCTGTCTCAAAAAAAAAAAAGAGCATAATGCTGAGCCAAAAAAGAAATAGCCAATCACAAACTCTCACATATGATTCTATTTACACAGCAATGTCAAGTGACAAAGCTATAGAGATGGGAAAACAGATTAGTGGTTGCCAAGGGTTAAGCATAGTGACAGTGGGTGGGGACAGGGAAGAGGGCTGGTATGACTTTAAAGGAGCAACAGGTGGCAGATCTTCGTGGTGATGGAACAGTTCTGCAGCTTGGTCATGATGGTGGTTACATCTACACATGATGAAATGGCATAGAAGTATACACATATATTGGACCAATATCAGTTTCCTGGTTTTCATATTGTATTACAGTTATATAAAATCTAAGCATTGGAGAAATCTGGGTGAAGAGTACACAGGACCTCTCTCTTGTAACTTCCTGTGAATCTACAATTATTTCAAAATAAAAAGTAAAAATATCAATAAATAACCTAAGGGGCTATAGAGAGATTAAAAAAACAAAATCTAAAAAACAAGAATCCCTAGGTGACCAATCCCAGTTCCCATTTTACTTGCTGTGTATCCTGGGGCAAGTTTCTGCACCTCTCTGTTCTACCCTTTTTCTCATATGTATAGTATAGACTGGAAAAATATCTAACCCCTAGAATTTTGAGGATTAGTGGCTGAATACATAGAAGGCAATAAGGGACTGACACATAGTAAGAGCTAAATGAATGTTAATTATTATTGTTGTTTTAAATTATCATTTGAGCAAGACCCAGAAACTCCTCTGCATCCTTGCTAACCCTGCCAGCCAGAACCACGTAGACCTAACACAGTGGTCCTCTGCTCCCTCCAGCCCAGAAGGTTCTCCACCCAGATTCCTGGAACCTGGAGTCAGCCGTTTGTGCCCCCACCAGATCCACTCATGCTTTCGCTTGTGAATTCATTATTCATATTCAAGAAACACTCACTAAATCGCATTCGTGCCCAGCACTGGGCTTAACATCAGGCATGCAGATGTAAATAAAACATCATCTCAGCCCCTAAGGATTTCCACCTAATATGTGTGTGTTTGGGGGATTGATGGAAAGGGGACAATAATTCAAATAATTACACAATAACATACATGTCATAACTCCTTAAGAGTGACAGTTTGTGACGCCAATCAGAACTCAGTTTGGAGAAAAAGTGATAACCTAGAAAAGGGACATCAAATTCTCCATAGCCTTTAAAGAGCCAGTAAACAGAGAAAGAAATGTTGAGTGCTGAGGGAAAAGTTCAAGCTAGAACTGTGTACGTAGCTAAAATTTTCTTAACCGATGATATGGTTTGGCTGTGGCCCCACTCAAATCTCGTCTTAAATTGTAGCTCCCATAATCCCCACATATCATGGGAGGGACCCAGTGGGAGGTAATTGAATCATGGGAGTAGGTTTTTCCTGTGCTGTTCTTGTGATAGCGAATAAGTCTCATGAGATCTGGCCAGGCGCGGTGGCTCATGCCTGTAATCCTAGCACTTTGGGAGGCCGAGGTGGACGGGACTCTTGAGGCCAGGAGTTCGAACAAGCCTGGCCAACATGGTGAAACCTTGTCTCTACTAAAAAATACAAAAATTAGCCAGGCATAGTGGTGTACATCTATAATCCCAGCTACTTGGGAGGCTGAGGCAGGAGAATTGCTTGAGCCTGGCTACAGTGAGCCAAGACCGTGCCACTGCACTCCAGCCTGGGCAACAGAACAAGACTCTGTCTAAAAAAAAAAAAAAAAAGGCCGGGTGTGGTGGTTCACACCTGTAATCCTAGCACTTTGGGAGGCCGAGGCGGGCAGATCAAGAGGTCAGGAGATCGAGACCATCCTGGCTAACACGGTGAAACCCCTGAAACCCCGTCTCGACTAAAAATACAAAGATTAGCCTGGCATGGTGGCAGGCGCCTGTAGTCCCAGCTACTAGGGAGGCTGAGACAGGCGAGTGGCGTGAACCCGGGAGGCGGAGCTTGCAGTGAGCCGAGATCCCACCACTGCACTGCAGCCTGGGCGACAGAGCAAGACTCTGTCTCGAAAATAAATAAATAAATAAATAAATAAATAAATAAATAAATAAAGTCCAACAAGATCTGATGGTTTTATAAAGGGCAGTTCTCCCGCACACACTCTTTTGCCTGCCATCATGTAAAATGTGCCTTTGCTTCTCTGCCTTCTGCCATGACTGTGAGACCTCCCAGCCATGGGAAACTGTGAATCATTAAACCTCTTTTTCTTCATAAATTACCCAGTCTTGGGTATTTCTTCATAGCAGTATGAAAATGGACTAATACAATAGATAAGGATACATTTAGATATTTTCAAAAGTAAACCCACTGAGAGACTTGATCACCAACAGGAGCTTCTTAAGAGTAAATTACAAGGGTTTAAAAATATAATTCCATAGAATGAATAAGATCTGGTATTTGATAGCATAACAGGATGACTGCAGTTCACAATAATTTATCGTACATTTTAAAATAACTAAAAGAGTATAATTGGATTTTATGTAATACAAAGAAGAGATAAGTGCTTGAGGTAATGGATACCCCATTTACCCTGATGTGATCAGTATATACTAAATTCCTGTATCAAACTATTTCATGTGCCCCGTAAATATACACACCTACTATGTATCACAAAAAATAAAAATAAAACAACTTTTAAGATAAAAAAAATTCACCGAAAACAAAAAAGTAAACTATAAGAAGAAAGAAAAGAGTTCTTATATGAAGATCTGAGAATCAAAGTGAAGGAATAATAGATATGGTATGGGAAATCAAATCATAGTGGATGAGAGGTGAGTCACAACCACAGTATAAAACATTAAGTTTAAGCAGATATCTGCAATTTGAAAATTGGAATTTGGAAAAAGTGTCCTCTAGTCTGCAAGTGTGCTAATTAGGATCAGCTGAGATCCCTCCATTCTGACATTATCCTCCCTAAATACGTGAAATGTAGACTTTTAACATAAATTTTTAAAAATTTTTTCTAATGTTCAGAAACAGTTTTTCCACTGTTTCCATGTCACTTCATGTGAGTGGTAAGAACAGTAATGATCATTATCATTCTTTTCTTTTTGTTTTCAACCTAACCTGAGTCAATTCTCTCTGCCTTCTATTTTTGTAAAATATAGACACCAGAAGACACCATCCCAACTGAATTTAGACAATGTTATTGTAAATTTCAAAAAGAAAAGAAAAGAAAACTGAAAAAAATAAGCTACTGCTCTCACCTTAATCAGAATGAATGTGAATCCACAATACAATTAACAAACATTTCTGCCTTAGACCCCAGGAATACAAATTAACAAACTGCTAGACAAGACTATTATTCTGCTAGATGGAGAGTGAAGAAAGTCTAAAAGAGGCAAGGAATGATATCACCTCAAGCCTCACTGTTTTCTCAACTGAAAAATCCTTTTTCTACTCCAGATCTCTACTCAGGCCTCATTTTAGGATTCCCTGAGAATTGTTCCTTTCTCGTAGAATGCCCAAATCAAGTGATAATCCAATGTCTGCCATTACTCAGTGACAGTTTAGTACCTACTTTGTATCAAAGAAACAAGACAAATAACAAAAGACAAAAAAAAACAAAAAAACACAGTTTGATTCCCTGCTCTATCTTAATACTGCGTGACTTGGGCTAATTATGTCACCTCTCTGGACCTCAGTTTCCTAATAAGTAAGATAGGGATAATAAGAGGATTGTTGTAAGAAGGGAATGACACATAGCAAGGGTCAATGAGAACTATTATTATAGCTATTATAATTGTTAAGAAATAATGACACAGGGCTGGGTGTGGTGGCTCATGACTGTAATCCCAGCACTTTGGGATGCTGAGGCAGGTGGATCACTTGAGCCCAGGAGTTTGAGAGCAGACTGGGCAACATAGTAAGACCCTGCCTCTAAAAAAACAAATAGAAAAATTAGCCAGGCATGGTAGCACACACGTGTAGTCCCAGCTACTCAGGAGGCTGAGGTGGGAGGATTGCTTGAGCCTGGGAAGGTTAGTCTACAGTGAGCCATGATCGCACTACTGCACTCCATCCTAGGCAACCAAGCAAGACCGTGTCTCAAAAAAAAAAAAAAAGAGAGACAGATAGTGAGACAGAGTTTATGTGAAGACTTTCATGGGTGGGAGCATCAACTGAGCTATGAAGGATGAGAAGGCGTTCATCACAGAGGTGAGCTGAGTGTTGGGGACCAGCTGGAGGGAGCCACGAACAAACGCAATGTGGGGGGCAGGAGAGGATGGCGAGAGGGTTGCAGTGGCTGAAGAGAAGGTCTGTGAGGGACAGTCATGGGAGGTGAAACCGGGTCACCACGTGAGGGCTTTGAATGTCTGGACCCCGGGTGGTGATGAGCAAAGGAAGAAATCTAAGCAGGAGAATGACATAGAGAAGTTTCCTACCAAGAATCCCTCTAATAATAGAGATTAATGCAGAGAAAACCTGGGGGCCGGGAGACCAGTGAGGAACCATTTTTGATGTTCTCACCCCGGGCCTCGGGGCACAGGTAGCTCTCATGGGCAGCCTAAGTGTCCCAGCTCCCAGAGACGCAGCAAAACTGTGAAAAGATTATGCAGCTCCTGCCTCTGAAGTGGGCTGAAAAATAGGTTGTGAACCTAAGTATGCATCAACAGATGAACAGATAAAGAAAGTTTGCATAAACACAATGGAATACTATTCGGCCACAAAAAAAGCATGAAGTTCTGTCATTTGTGGCAACATAGATGAGCATGATGTTAAGTGAAATAAACCAGATACAGAAAGATAAATATTACTTGTTCTCACTCATATGTGGAAGCTTAAAAATGTGGATTTCATTGAAGCAGAGAGTAAAATAGAGTTTATCAGAGACTGGGAAGGGTAAGCGGGAAGGGAGAATAGGAAGAGGCTGGTTAAACGGATACAAAATCACAGCTAGATAGGAGGAATAAGTTCTAGTGTTCCATAGCTCTGTAGGGTGACTATAGTTAATCATTTATTGCATATTTTCTTTTTCTTTTTCTTTTTCTTTTTTTTTTTTTTTTGAGACAGCGTCTTGCTCTATTGCTCAGGCTGGAGTGCAATGGTGCAAACTCAGCTCACTGCAACCTCCACCTCCCAGGTTCAAGTGATTCGCCTGCCTCAGCCTCCCAAGTAGCTGGGATTACAGCCACTATGCCTGGTTCAATTTTTATATTTAGTAGAGACAGGGTTTCACCATGTTGATCAGGCTGGTCTCAAACTCCTGACCTCGTGGTGATCCACCTGCCTCGGCCTCCCAAAGTGCTGGGATTACGGGGGTGAGCCACCGCACCCAGCCTATTGTGTATTTTCAGTTAGCTAGAAAGAGGACTTTGCATGTTCCCAATACAAAGAAATGATAAATGTTTGAGGTGATGGATATGCTAATTACCCTGATTTGATGGTTACACTTTCTATACGTTTATTGAACTATCACACTGTACACCATAAATATGTGCAATTATTATTTGTGAATTTAAAATAATTTTTTAAAAGAAATGGATTATCAGTCAGAGCAGGATCCAATACCAGGCACAACCCTAACATTTGCAGGTCCTGAGGCAAGAAGGCAAATGAAGGCTACTGTGTCATGTCCTTTGTCTGCATACTTAAATGTTTTAATCAAGCTAATAAAAAGAATACATAAAATATATATATCCTCATTTACAAAATAGCCCTTCATAATGACCTGAAAGGTCAGGTTTGAATTTATAATTCTCTGATTCCTCAGAACTCCATGCAGGAACATGGCATTCCGAGGGAAGCCTGCCCAGCCCACAGCTCACCTCTCTTCTCACCCATCCCTAGCTCTGCCCACAGACCCTGCAAACAAGAGCATCCCTTGATGCTTCTCCTGCCTAGGGGTCGGCACCCAGTGGGCCTCACCCTCCAGGGAGGGACCTTGAGGAAAGGCCCCTGCAGCTCCTTGAAGCAGGCACAAGGTTTCTCTGGGCAGGAAATCCCAGGACCCAGCTACTCAAAGCATGACCCAGAAAGGGAGGAGGGCAGGCAGAGGCTCCTCGTGGGCATATTCCCCTTGCTCCCAGCAACTCCTCACCCCATGAGGAGGGACTTAGCCAGAGGAGGGGCCCCTCTTTCCAGAGTCTAAGGGCAGAAATATTGAGCTGAGAGCAAATAGTCTTCCTGGATGATAATGAACTCCTTCTGTCTGTCTCTATGCCATGAACCATGCTTTACCGAGCACTCTTGGTCCCTGGCCTCACTGCAGAGGACGCAGTTCAGGGTGAACAACTAACTGTGTTGGTTAAATGGGGCCCAGAGAATAGGACTTGAGAATAAAGTCTGGGAAGACACCCAGATTCTCTAGATTCCCAAACAGGATTCTTAAATGTTCCCCACGAGTGAGTCTTCTCCCCAGCTAAAGTACCAATTCAAATGAGACAGGCTTCTGTCTCCCTCAGAGTCTAACACAGTTGGAAGGCACACAGTTCATATTTCATAAATCCTTGAATAAATCAATGAACAATAGGTGACGACATTTGTTGAGTGCTTACCTTTGCATTATTATGTCATTTCATCCTTACTGCAATCCTGAAATAGATTCTACAATTACTCTAATTTACAGAGGAGGAAGATGAAATTCTGAGAAGTTTATATGCAGAGTCTGCCAGTAGTAAGTGGCAGAGCTGAAGTGAATATGAATGAATGAATCGGTGAAAGAATGGAAAAAATGAATAATGAACAAATTCATATATAAATAAGCAAATCATTTGCTTTATCTTTTTTTAGTACTTAGACACCTTCTAACCCCTGGGGCTGGGCCTCTTGAGCACTAGAAAGCATCAGCTGGTTTCTCTAGAACCCCAAGGATTTGGGTTATATTCAGCCCCATCCACTCTCAGCCCATTCACTCTCAAGATGGACCAACTCTCCCAGCCTAAGGATTCTCCCACTCTTTAGGCATCTGCTATGCCTTTAAATCTCTCAGCTCCCACCATGTTCTCCCCAGTCCACTCCTGACTCAATAGCCTCTCCTGCAGCTGGTAGATGGGGAATCATCTTCAAGACTGTAATGATCACACCATCGCTATGACCCAGCCCTAGTGACTTCTCTCGACTAGCTCTTCACCTCCCCCTGCCATCCCCCCACCCTCAATCCATTTGAAGTATCATTCCTTATGATTGACAGACACCAGAAACAAATTTGTGAGTTTTAATGAAATGTGGACCCTAAGCAACCTGAAACAAAGTCATTTCTATCTATTAGTTATATTTGTCTTCGTTTTTGGAGCTGTTGTGGACATCTGAGGAGTGGTCCAGCCAAGGATTCCATGAATTGTTACTGGTTGGATTGTTAAATAACGACTAGGAACACAGCACCGTTTACGATTTCGGCAGCGTATGATGCTGTCTTCACCATCTTTGCACAACAACCGGCAGTGTCCATCCATCCAACACTCTACTTTGGGGCATATGAACAACAATTAAGCAGATGTTAGTATCCCTCAAGCGGAGAGAAAAGACAAGGCAGAGGAGGAACAGGAGGACAGGGAAGAAGAGAAGAAAGCCAGCTGAGTGAGTAATGCCAGACCCAGTCCCAGGAAAAGAGAGAAGAGACCTTGAGAGGGAAGAGAACTGAGACAATGGTTCCAACTGAGAACTCCGAAGTTTTTGGGAGAGCCTTTTTTGGACTTCTCACCCTTCTGTCTTCCTATCCCCCAACTTCCTACTCCTTACTTTGGAATCAACTGAAGCTAATTAATGTCCCACCTAGCAGAGCTAGGGATGAAGGGAAAAGGACATGATCACCTGTAATATTAGGGAACGAAGAGGATTCACTCACATTACACAGACCCTGTTTCTTATCAATAGCCTGACCCTATTTAACATAAGCCCAACAAGCCTCAGCTCCAGCCGCATCCCAATCTGCAATCTTCCTTGACCCTATATTAACCCAATTCAAACTCAAACTCATTCAGGCCTACCTTAATTAGAACTCCCAGCCTTACGCAACTCAATGCCCCCAAGCCCCAACTCCAAGCCAAACCCTAATCTAATCTAATCTAACCCTAATCTAATCAAGTCACTAACCTCAATTCCCAGCAGTATGCCATCACCAAGCTGAACCCAATCACACTGCAGCATCCAGCACTGACTCCCATTCTCAGCCCAAGCCCCAGCCTAATCCCCAACACCAGCTCCACTCAACCCCAAATCCCATCCTGTCTCCAACTCTGCCCTAAACCATCAGGGAAGCCCAGCTCCTCACCTCCAGCTCATCCTAATATTCCTTCTATCACTCCAATCCCAAGGTTTTTCCTCCACATCACAACTCACCCCAACCTCCACTCTAGTCTTCCGAAGTCCTCAACAAGTCCCCAACCTGCACCCACGCTTTGCCCCTCAACCCTCTCCCAAGCTCCCACCAGGATACCACCCTGGCCCTCAAGCGCCAGATGCTCCAAACATCTATCATCCCACCACTCTGGCAAAAAAGAATCAGAGAGAGATATTAACTTGAGATGATCCTGGGCAAACCTCCCGAAGCTGCAGGAGAGAAGGAAAGGCTTCAGATGATGCCCACAGTGAGAGGGAAGGGAAAGACGGGAAGCCCATGACCAGGAACCCAGACCCCCGAGAGAGGCTCACGTTACCTGATATCACTGGTTCTTCTATGGCCAGAAGGATGGCAAGAAACAGGTAAAGAAGTTTCATGGCTGGCAGACCTGAGAGGAGGAGGTGGCTGAGCTGCAGGGGAAGGAAATAGGGTTCCCTGCAGCAGGGCAGAGATGAGCTTTGCTTTTATCAGCAGGGCTGTGGGCAGTGAATTAGAACAGGAGGGGATTTATATGAGGTCATCCAGGCCAAAGGACAGTGTGTAGCAGATGTCTCAGCAAAGCACAAGATGAGAGTGTGGGAAACTGGCCAGTACCAATGCCAGTAAAGGGACAGGTCAATTAAAGCCATTTGGCCTGTGAGACCCACAAAGGAATTAATTAATGCATAATAAATACATATCAAGAAATATTTAACTTAAAAATTACTTTGCACTTCTCTGATAAATAGTAAGAACATTTATTCAACACATGTGTTTGTCTCTTTGTTTCTTCCTTTTGAATTATTTAGTCAGATATCTGGACAATTCTATTGGGGTGTTGTTGGGTACTTGCTGATTTGCAAGAGCTCTTCAGTGCTGTTATTATATTAACTGTCTTGTCATGTTTGGTGACAATATTGTTCTCCATGATTATGTTCTGTTTTAAAATATATTTTTTCCTATAAATGTTTAAAAGATATTTAAATCTTAAAAACTAAATTAAACAGGCCAGGTGTGGTGGCTCACACCTGTAATCCCAGCACTTTGGGAGGCGAAGACAGGGACATCACAAGGTCAGGAGTTCGAGACCAGCCTGGCCAACATGGTGAAACCCCGTCTCTACTAAAAATACAAAAATTAGCCAGGTGCCTGTAATCCCAGCTACTAGGGAGGCTGAGGCAGGAGAATTGCTTGAACCTGGGAGGCAGAGGTTGCAGTGAGCTGAGATCACGCTATTGCACTCCAGCCTAGGTGACAGAGCAAAACTCCATCTCGAAAATAAAAATAAAAAAATTTTTAAAAATAAATTAAACGAGAATTACTTATTCTCAGCTTTCTAACAGAAGGATACACATGTGTAATGTCTTTCAGAACTTTGAACTTGCCAATCTTGTTTCAGTTCAGGGCCTTAGCAGTTGTCATCTGTTCTCCCTGTAAAGCTCTTTCTCCAAATCTTCCCATGAAAATCTCCTGCTCATCATTCCATATCATCCCAAATGTCACCTCCTTGGAGAGACTTTCCCTGGCCACCTTAGATAACGGTAACTCCAACCCACAGTCACTCTGGACTGTAATAACTTGGTTTATGATCTTCATATATGTATCTATTCTTTTAAATTTTATTTTACATGTTTGATTTTTGTCTCTCCACTTAGAATGTCAGAAACCTGGCTTATAACCCCAGTACCCATAACATCACTTGGTGTATTAAGATACTTATTCAACTGTTTTAACTGATATTCCCCCCAAATAAGAACGATTCCAAAAGACAGACATGGATTTCTTTTTTATGTAAAAGTCTGGGTATGCAGTTAAGTGTGACAGCTTCACCATTCAGCAGGCATCTAGGTTCCTTTTGGCTTGATGCTCTGCCATCCTCAAGAGGCTGCATCATGTGATGACCATGAGCTGCTCCAGTTCCCACCGTCAAGTTCCCATCCAGCCATCAGGAAAGGAGGAGTGATGGAAGTGAAATGCAACACCCTTCCCTTTAAGGACACCACTCAGAAGTTTCACCCCTCGGCTTGGCACAGTGGCTCACACCTGTGATCCCAGCACATTGGGAGGCCAAGGTCGGTGGATCATTTGAGGTAGGAGTTCAAGACCAGCCTGGCCAAACTGATGAAACCTCGTCTCTACTAAAAATACAAAAAAAAAAAAAAAAATTAGCCAGACGTTGTGGTGAGCACCGTAATCCCAGCTACTCAGGAGCCTGAGGCAGGAGAATGGCTTGAACCCAGGAGGTGGAAGTTGCATTGAGCTGAGATCGTACCACTGCACTCCAGCCTAGGCAACAGGGTGAGACACCGTCCCTCCAAAAAATAAGAATAATAAGTTGCACCCTTTGCTTCCAATCCTGTCCACCTCCCAGAGCTCATTTAGACCATCATGCGCAGCTGCAAGGGAGGCTGGAAATATTTTCCTTATTCTAGGCAACCATTTCTAGCTAAAATATAGGGGTTGTCTTATTAAGAAGGGAAAGAGATACATGGGGGGTGGAGTTCTAGCAATCTCTAACATACCTGACATTAAATATTAAATAATATTTAATAAATATCTGTAGACAAATAAATATAACTTACTTTAATAAATAATTATAGATAAATAACTTATACATTGAGTAAGGCTATCAGAAGTGATCTAGTGGGGAGGAAACCCAAGTCCCTGTAACTCCAGGGCTTTGGGAGGCCAAGGGGGGAACCAGATTGAGCCCAGGAGTTCCAGACCAGCCTGGGCAACATATGTGACCTCATCACTACAAAAAAATTTTTTAATTAGCCAAGTGTGGTGGTACACACCTGTAGTCCCTGCTACTCAGGGGGCCAAGATGGGAGGATTGATTGAGTCTTGGAGTTCAAGGCTGCAAAACATTCAATTGTTGTTTTTCTGCCTTCCCTGCAGCTAGAATATGGACACGTGGGTAGGTTCAGCCAATCAGATGACTCCATCCTATTTTTTGAATCAGGTGCTCAAGATTCCAGGAAGAAGGAACAGTAGATAATTTATCTCAACAAAGGAGCCCATTGTGATGTCCAGTTTCCAGGGGCAATAGGGAAGCAGGGCAAATGGGGTAGAGTTTAGGGTCCTGAGCAATGGCGTTTGGTGGCAGCTGTGTCCTCACTAGACCAGGTCCATCTGGTGATTTTTCACTCTGGCTCCTCCTACCCTTCCTCCCTGGTTCCTACCCATTTTCTAAGCCTCGCTCTAGGAATTCTCTGAACTTCTAAACAGCCAAAAGATTCCCTTTGCTAAACACTCTTATGGATGCAGTGACCATGGGCAAGTTGTTTAACCAATTTTGGAGATAATAATACGGGCTCATGGTTTGTTGTGACCTTTAAGTGATAAGTGCCTATCCAGAGTTCAAAACAGTGCCTGGCAGGTAGTAAGTGCTCGATACATTTTAGTTACAATTTCTTTGTTTCCAGGTAAGGGAGGAGGGAATTTAGAGCCTTGAGCGCATTTGACCTCTACAGCCTCAGTGAAAACGAAGCCAAGTTTCTCTGTTGTGTCAGGGATTAGGGCTTGGAGAAAATAGGCAAGATCTCAAGAAGCCCCTGTCAGGCATGGAGGAAATACACTGGGCAGAAAGCTGTGAGGGGGGACCTGCGATCAGGGCTGGATGGCTCAATAGGAGGACTGAGCACCTGCCCAGGCTCAGGGCACTGGCAAGACATGGGCCAAAACAAAGCCAGAAAATCTAAAGAACCCCCTTTAATTTCAGTAGACAGGAATGCTTTGTATCATTTCACAGAAGTAAAATTTTATTTCAGAGTTGAGTGTTGTTTTATTTTGAATTCCACTGGGAGTGCTGTAAACTTCTTGGTGTTTAACGTTACTAAAGGTGTTCATGAGGACTTGCTTGGTGTGTAATGGAGCTGACCAGGATAAGGGAATTTGGGGGTGCTATTCAGCAGTGTGATGAACACACCAGGCATGCAATTTGGTCCAAAACTGAGCAACTTACCATGTGTCCTTAGCATGTCATGCAACATCTACAGGACTCAGTATTGAAATGAGATTATAGCAGAGGAGTTACAAGCCTGTATTCTAGAGTTAGTCTCCTGGCTGTGTTACCTTATAAAAGTTACTTAAGGCTAGGTGCGGTGGCTCACGCCTGTAATCCCAGCAATTTGAAAGGCTGAGGTAGGCAGATCATTTGAGGCCAGGAGTTTGAGACCAACCTGGCCAACATGGTGAAACCCAATCTCTACTAAAAAATACAAAAATTATCCAGGTGTGGTGGGACATGCCTGTAATCCTGGCTATTCAGGAAGCTGAGGCAGGAGAATCGCTTGAATTCTGGAGGCAGAGTTGTAGTGAGCCAAGATCACACCACTGCACTCCAGCCTAAGCAAAAGTGTGAGACTCTGTCTCAAAACAAAAAAAAAGTTAGTTAACCTCTTTGAATCTCAGTTTCCCCTTCTATAAAATGGGGGTAATAATATTTCATAGGGTTGATGTTAGGATTAAATGAGTGATTACACATAAGGCACTTCGAACAATACCTGATACTTGACTTCAATATAAATATGTGGTGTTATTATTGTACTAGACCAGAAGTTCCCAACCTGGAGGTTCCAGGCATTTCCTCACTATAGCTCTTTTCAATATTTCATAAGCCCTCTTAGGAATCCCTGTTTGCAAAGGACTGCCCAGGGAGTACTGTGATGACTCAGAAAAATGGCTTTGACCAACATAAGGAGAAATTGAAAAAGATGATTTAATTGCTATAGAACGTTTATATTTCAACATCTGGATTTATATTTGTGTTGTATTTTGTTTGTGTGTACTTATGTATACATGTGTAGATTTGTGCAAGTGTTTATATGCTCAAATTTTATATATTTTATGTATATTTTATGTATGTTTATATGGTTTATATGTATTTTGCATGAGTATTTGAATGTGTATGTGTACCTGCATTGATTCTTACATTAGTTTGCATGTAGACATGTAGAACATGTGTTTCAGTGTTGTTTAGTACCTGTGTACATGGGCATCTGTTCTCAGATCTCCAAATGCCGTAGCCTGAGCTCCAGTGAGCTCAGTCCCTTTGTTCCTCTCAGGTCTCTACATCCTGTGACTCTGGAAAATGACAGTTGCTTGATGATTCTTCTATTCAGCTAGGAGATCTGGGCCAAGGCTAAGGGAAGTATGGGGAGCATCGTGGCCAAGAAGCAGAGGCCACTAAGGGAAAAGAGGCCAGGAGATAAGGGATGAGGGGAGTCTTAGTCAGAGAGCCAACTTGGCCCATAATTGCTGCCTGATATCTCCTGGGGCCCACCAAGACTAGAACAGACTGTAGCTTCAGCCTTTGTAATGCCTCCCACATGGGTACAGCCTGGCCTGGCCAGTTCTGAAGACTGGACACCACCCACTCCCTCGAATCTGTGCAGTCGCATTTGTAAGTCCTTGAAAAGCCACCCATTCCCTGCAGCCTAAATTCCACAGCAGGGAGAGTAGGGAACCATTCATACTAGTTATCAAGTTCCCAGGAAGGAGTTCACACAGGCCAGGTATTTTTACCTTATCTCATTTACTCCTCTCACTAACCTATTAGTTTAATAATATGACAAAAAGATGAAAGAAATAAGAGTCATAAAGTCACAGCCTTTTATGGACATCTTTCACCTCCATGCATTTACACCATCTCCTTCCTTTCCCAGTGAGGTAGGAAAAGTGTCCAGGCAAGGGTAGGTGGTTCAGAGAAAGATAATATGAGGACCAAGTTTGCATAAAAGTGTGATGCAGCTATTTTAGAGTGGCTGGATTCCAGAGAAATCCCCTACACCAGCATATCCCCAACTGTGTCCCATTTCAAGCACTGTTCCATGGAAAAAAATAAATGCTAGTGAGAATATTTATCCTACAATTTATTAAAATATTAACAGTCACATACCAGCTATGAATGCCCCCCACACTCAAGCCTCAGGAAATGCTGTAATTACTTATTTGTTTTAAGTGCAGCTCCAAGACACTACTTGCCAAATTAGTGAGATGTCCAATGTCAGTTATTATTGGGATTTCATGCCATCCTCCACTTGATCCCACTAGGACCCCATGGTTCTGGGAAATGGGGAAGGATCTGGTCCTTATTCCATGATGATGACCTTTATTTCCTTGCTCTTCATGGTTGGGATATTGCTGATGGACTCCATTGGCTGTTCATTGAGGGGTGTGTGTGTGTGTGTGTGTGTGTGTGTGGTGGTGGTGGTGGTGTTGTTTTGTTTTTTCTTTTTTTTTTTTTTTTTTTGAGACAGAGTTTCACTCTCGTTGCCCAAGCTGGAGTGCAATGGCATGATCTCGGCTCACTGCAACCTTCGCCTCCCAGGTTCAAGCAATTCTCCTGCCTCAGCCTCCCGAGTAGCTGAGATTACAGGCACACACCACCACACCCAGCTAATATTTTGTATTTTTAGTAGAAATGGGGTTTCACCATGTTGGCCAGGCTGGTCTCGAACTCCTGACCTCATGTGATCCGCCCTCCTCAGCCTCCCAAAGTGCTGGAATTACAGGCATGAGCCACCATGCCTGGCCCATTGGGTAGTTCTGGGCAGCTGGAAAATTGCTCTTCATCATGTCTACCTCCACCAACCACGAGCTCAGCCATCAAGATCTTTGCTGCCCCTCCCAGGGCTATGGTCACAGTGGCTGTCTCCACAGTGACTGCCTTCCATGCAGGCAACCCCGTCCAGCACCTGCTACCTTGGGGTGCTTCATCAAACTCCCTTGGAGCCAAACCCCCATCTCCTCTCCCAGTTCTGAGGAAATTCAACACCCTTAAATGCCATGACACTCCTCTCTCTTGCCCTCGAAGCTAAAATTCCTCATCTCACTTCTGAAACGATACAATTTTTTTCTTCCAAAAGTTTTATACTTTTTTAAATTTTATTTTACTTTAAGTTCTGGGATACATGTGCAGAACGTGCAGGTTTGTTACATAGTTATACATGTGCCATGGTGGTTTCCTGCACCCATTAACCTGTCATCTAGGTTTTAAGCCCCCATGCATTAGGTATTTGTCCTAATACTCTCCCTCCCCTTGCCCCCCACTCCCCAACAAGCCCAGGTGTGTGATGTTCCCCTCCCTGTATCCATGTGTTCCCATTGTTCAACTCCCACTTACGAGTGAGAACATGCGGTGTTTGGAAACCATACAATTTAATTGCCCTCTTTGTGCCTACTCCTCCCAAATAAAAAATTGTAAGGTTTGTCTTCAGGGCAACCCCTGACCTATGCGCGTGCATGCGCGTGCACACACACACACACACACGGTTTCAATTCCCCAGTAGAAAAGGAAGGCCAGGATTTAGAACACAAAATCCTGACTTCCTTTCCAAAAACAGGACAGAAAAATATCTTTTCATTCTTTTTGCTGAT
Source organism: Pan paniscus (assembly GCF_029289425.2). Classification (NCBI taxonomy): domain Eukaryota; kingdom Metazoa; phylum Chordata; class Mammalia; order Primates; family Hominidae; genus Pan; species Pan paniscus. The sequence goes on from NC_073270.2 coordinate 37,094,978, forward strand.
ATCTGTTCAAACAAAATGAGGAAAAATTTTGAGGTAATTGCTACACTAAATTCTTGATACATCACCCTGCCAAAAAGTTTATTTAAAAAAAACATTAAATATGTGTATATAGTTGATCTGATTAATACACAAGACTGAGCAACTTACCATGTATCCTTGCTTTTTTTTGTTGTTTTTTGAGATGCAGTCTCACTCTGTTGCCCAGGCTGGAGTGCAGTGGTGTGATCTCTGCTCACTGAAACCTCCGCCTCCTGTGTTCAAGCGATTCTCCTGCTTCAGCGTCCCAAGTAGCAGGGATTACAGGCTCCTGCCACCACGCCTGGCTAATTTTTTTGTATTTTTAGTAGAGACGGGGTTTCACCATGTTTGCCAGGCTGGTCTCGAACTCTTGACCTCAAGTGATCTGCCCGCCTCAGCCTCCCAAAGTGCTAGGATTACAGGCATGAGCCACCACGCCCAGCCAAGTTCTTGCTTTTAAATGAGAATACCAGACAGTGAAGGAAAATGTTGCCTAATTTATGAAAGCACAACTTTATTTATTTATTTATTTATTTATTTATTTATTTATTCATTGAGATGAAGTCTCGTTCTGTCACCCAGGCTGGAATGCAGTGGCATGATCTTGGCTCACTGCAACCTCCGCCTCCTGGGTTCAAGCAATTCTCCTGCCTTAGCCTCTCAAGTAGCTGGGACTACAAGCACACATCACCACTCCTGATTAATTTTTGTTTTTTGTTTTTGTTTTTGTTTTAAGATGAAGTCTCGCTCTGTCGCCCAGGCTGGAGTGCAGTGGCACGATCTTGGCTCACTGCAACCTCCGCCTCCCAGGTTCAAGCGATTCTCCTGCCTCAGCCTCCTGAGTAGCTGGGATTACGGGTGCGCGCCACCATACTCGGCTAATTTTTGTATTTTTAGTAGAAACAGGGTTTCACCATGTTGGTCAGGCTGGTCTTGAACTCCTGACCTCGTGATCCACCCGCCTCAGCCTCCCAAAGTGCTGGGATTACAGGTGTGAGCCACCGTGCCTGGCCTAATTTTTGTATTTTTTAAATAGAGACAGTATTTCACCATGTTGGCCAGTCTGGTCTCAGACTCCTGACCTCAAGTTATCTGTCCACCTCGGCCTCCCAAAATGCTGGGATTACAGACATGAGCTACCAAGCCTCACACAACTCTCAATCTACTCACTGATAATGAAAACATTGACTGGTGACTATCACAGTGATGGACGTGACCACCACATATTTCTGTTAAGTGTCTCATCTTATATTTTTAATACATATTTTAGTATCATTCTGTGCTCCTTGAATATCAAACACTCTTCTAATGTGAATAAACCTGAAAGAAGGAATTTTCTTGTGAGGCCATTTCTGCTGTCTATTTTAAGCTAGTTATATATCTCATTTAGACCATCAATTGCTCAACTAATATTGGTTGAATATGCAATTTATGCCAGATTGTGTTCCAGGTACAGAAAACAAATCAGTCATGGTCTGTGTCTTCATGGAGATTACAGTCTATCATGAAGATGAACACTAAGCAAAGGTTAAGTACAGGTGCAGTGGGTGCTGCAAAGGTGACGTGCAGGATGCAATTGGCAGGGCTGGATCCAGGGTGAAGTGAGAAGTGCAACAGGTACTTAAAGGGTGACATTTAAGGAGGCATTTGCATGAGCCTGAGAGTGAGTGCCTCTTTATGTGTCACACCCTAGACACCTCCTTCTCCTCACCCTAGTCCTGGCCCTGGCTATCAGAAAAGCGAAGGTGGGGTGGAAAATATTCTGGTGTAATATTTGGGGTAACATTCTCTGACAGTTGTCATTTACTGCATCTTTGGACACTCAGTATCTGAGCTCCTTTCCATTAGGGAAGCTAGTCTCTATTTTTGTGGTCTTGGTGGAAAGGAAGGCTGACCTTCAACTACAGAATATCTTAAAGGCAAAGATTCTCTTTTGCCACCTTGGGAGTTAGCAGACAGGTGCATGACCCAGGCTCAGCCAACTGGGTGCTCCAACAAGGGACTTGAATCTTAAAGGGCTAAAGCCAAACCACAAGGAAGGTGGAGGAAATACACAGTGGCAGCAGCAATGGCAAGAGTCCAGGTGTGATACCGATGCACAGTGCTCTGGCAGCAATGCTCATGGTAAGATCTTGGCAGGCTATTTCTGCTGCCCACTCTGTCTCAGTCTTTCCAAGCCTGATTGTCCAGACTTCTGGTCAATTTTATGAGCTACATGTTATCCTTCCAAGAAATTATCCTGTTTGCTTAAATTGCTCTCTAATGAACTCTTACATTACATCCAATAATAAACGTAAGGTGTTTCATCTTCAAATATGTTGAGGGAATGTTGCTATATTCAGTAAGGAACTCTTGTGAGATTGGGTGTCAGAACGTGGGACAATCTGACCTGGCAGAGAGATTAGAGGGACAGCAGCAAAACTCAGGGTGGAAGGCCTCAATATGGGAAAGAGGAGGGAGACTGCTAATGAGGGACTGAGCTGAGATAGCAGTCCCAAAAAGAGTAAGGAGAGTAAGGTTTGCACCAAAACATCACAGAGGAAGAATCAAGGGGCCTCGATGGCTGACTTGATGTGAGAAGTCAAGAAATGAACATACAAAGTCAGTCTCAAGACAGCATAGAGCTGCCATCAGATTATTTTTTCTTTCTTTCTTTCTTTTTTTTTTTTTTTTTTTTTTTGAGATGGAGTCTCGCTCTGTTTTCCGGGCTAGAGTGCAGTGGCGTGACCTCAGCTCACTGCAACCTCCGCCTCCTGGGTTCACATGATTCTCCTGCCTCAGCCTCCTGAGTAGCCAGGACTACAAGTGGCCACCACACCCGGCTATTTTTTTGTATTTTTACTAGAGACGGGATTTCACCATGTTGGCCAAGCTGGTCTCAAACTCCTGACCTTAAGTGATCCACCTGCCTCAGCCTCCCAAAGTGCAGGGATTACAGGTGTGAGCCACAGCATCCGGCCTGCCTTCAGATTCTTGAATGACTGCCTGTACACAGACAGATCTTTGTGGACTCAAAATATAGAACAAAGCCTTCATGTAAATGTAACCAGAATTTAGATAACTCCAGTTTGGGCACAAACAGTATTTTCTACCCCTCCCTTCCCACCCACTTCCCATTGCTAGATGTGTTCTATAATGTACTCAAACCCCTGAATGCTCAGATTGAGTCCTTTCTTCTTGAATCTAATGTTCATCAGAACCTCAAAAAGAAGCACTTGAATATCTTAGACTTCCCCCTTCTGTAAGGTCCCTTAAACTCATGCTGTGCCACTCCTCAGAACATCCACATCAAGGAAAGAGGAGTTTTCCTAAATCATGGAGAGTAAAACATGGGTGGAAAAAGAAGGCTTGAGTTTCAGGCAATGGTAAAACACAAGAACTTGAAAAAGAAAACCTGTTTGAGTGGGAAAGTGACCATCCTTGGAGTTTAACTATTCATACAGGTAGCAAATACTTATTGTGTTCTGATAGTGTGCCAGGCACCATGGAATGGTGAGCAAAACCAACAGGGTCCCTGCGATCATAAAACCCAAATTCTCCTGGAAGAGAGACAACAAACAAGTAAATGAACAAAATAATTACTGATTTTTGAGAAGTGCTAGGACATACATTTGCCTAGTGATATAAAGGACTTCATTAGATATAATGGACTTCATTAGATATAATAGTCAAGAATGACATTTAAATTAAGGCCTGGAGGATGGGACAAAAACAGTCATATAAACATCAGAGGCAGAGCCTTCTTGGGAAGAGGGAACAGCATGTAGCAAGGCCCTGAGACAAGAAAAGAGCTTGTTGACATCAAGGAACAGAAAGGAAACCTGGGTGACCTGAGTATAAGGAGGAGGCCAGAGAGGTGAACAAGGCCTGGTAGGGCAGGGCCTCCCAGTCCATGACAAGGAGTCTGGATGTTATTCTTAATGAAATGGAAAGCTATTGTTTGGTGCAAAACAGAGTAGTGACAGGATATCCTTTACCTTTCTGGATTTAGGACTAGATCTGAAAAAAATGAAAATAATTTACCATTTGGCTGCTATGTGGAAAATTAATTACAGAAAACAGGAGACTATTGTAAAAGATCAGGTGAAGATGGCAGTGGCCTGAACTAGATGGAGAGAAATGGATAATTTTGATATGTGTTTTGAAGGTAGAGCCACAGGACTTGCTGAGAAATTGAATGCAGGGAGGTGAAGTGAGGAATCACACATGAGTTGTAGGTTTGGTGCATCTGGGCACATGTTGTTACCATTTCCTAAGAAGGGAAATAACAGGGTACTAAGAGTGCCTAGTGAGGTGAGGTCCCCATTAGGAGTTCCATTCTGATATGTTAGGTGACCAGATGGAGATGTCATTTAAGGGGGAAGATATACCAGTTTAGACACTAGAGAAAGTTTAGGGTAGGAGCTATGAATTTGAGAGTGATCAGCATATAGAGGGTAGTCAAAGTACCTAGTGAAAAAGAGCAGAGAGAAAAGACAAAAGGAGCCTAGAAACAAGTCCCTGGCCTTTGGAAAGGGAAGGAGGAGCCAGGAGAGAAGACTGAAAATGAATGGCCCAGGTGATCAGAGGAAAACCAGGGGAGTCTGCCATCTTAGAAGGCAAGAGAAGAAAGCATTTCAATGAGGATGTCGTGGCCTCTATGTCAAACACCTCTTCAGGGGTCAATAAGAGGAAAACAGGGGTGCCTCTGTTGGGTTTGGCAACACTGGAGATAGTTGGTAATCTTTACTAGAAAAGGTTCAGAGGCACAGTCAAAGCCAAATTGAACTGAGTTGAAAGGTGAATGAGAAAAAAGGGATAAAGTGAAGGCAGGCAACATTTTGAGAAGTATTTGTTTAAGCACTGCAAATAAACGATGCATCATCCAGAGAGGAATGTGGGACTCAGGGATCTTTTTTTTTTTAATCTGGGAGGTACTCGAGCATCTTTGTATGATAGAAATGATCTGGCAGAGAAGGGGAGAATAAGGAGAATAAATGAATATGAAGTTATTGAGTAGGGGAGAGGAGACAAATGTGAACAAGTAAAGGGGCCAGTTTCTCAGGTGTAGACATCATTCTTCCACTGAAAACAAAAGGAAGACAGGAGCTGTAGGACCCAATACCGGAGTGTGTAGACTTAGCAGAGAGAAGATGAAGGAGTTGCTTCTGATGGCTTCTATTTGCTTGAAATATGAGGCAAGAAGTGATATTTTGGTGGGGACAGGGAATGGTAGAAGATTGAGTAGAAAGGAAAAATCATGGACTAGTCATTTCAAAGAATGAGAAATCAAGCTTCTTAGGGAAAAACAGGAGATTAGCTGGGCAGTGTTGAGTGGTCTTTGAGGTTGGAGGCCGTGAATTTCCAGTGAAATCAGTGAGACTAGTTGGATTACTTTTTCTAAGAACAATCAGCTGCTGACCTATATAGGTCAGGCACAGTGGCTTACGCCTGTAATCCCAACCCTTAGGGAGACCAAGGCAGGAGGATGATCACTTAAGGCCAGGAATTCGAGACCAGCCTGGGCAACATAGCAAGAACCCCATCTCTATTTTAAAAAATTTTTTTTTAACTGCCAAGAGTGGTAGCACACACCTGTAGTCCCAGCTACTTGGGAAGCTGAGGCAGGATAATCCCTTGAATCCAGGAGTTTAAGGCTGTAATGAGCTATGATCACACCACTGCACTCCAGCCTGGGTAACAGAGTAAGATCTTGTCTTGAAAAATAAAGTTTACCTATAGAGAAGGCAAGTAGGTGGTTGTATTCTACTATGGTTGGGAGTTCGGCATTGATACAATGCATAGTAGAGCAAGGGAGCTAAGTCTGCAAGAGAAACATTACAGGGCTAGACTGGACGGAAATTGAGTCGGGAGGGTAAGAAAATTAGTGAAAAAATGGTAGGGTATAGGGCTTTACTTCAACTTTAAGAGTTATTAACTCTGAGAAGTAGGAGTTGGTGGCAACGTAGTGAAGGAGGATTTAACTTTTTCCAGGCAAAGAATTGCTACGCAGAGCCTAGAAGTAGCAAATTACAAAATGAGATCTACCTAGATTCTACTTACATTTATCAAGAACTGAATGTGGGCTAGATTCTGTGCTGGGCACTTTCCTGTCTGTTATCTCATTTAATTCTCATGACATCCCTATGACTTGAGTAGGAAAGTTCCCCATTTTAGAGACAAGAAAATAGAGCAGAGAGGGTTAAATGGCTTGCCTAGGGTCATGCAGCTGACATGCGATTAAGCAAAGATTTGACTCCAGATCTTCTGATCCTGCTTCGAACGCTCTTCCCTAGACAGCTTGATGATACTTAGACACTGACTCTGAGGCTGAAGTTTGTCATCAGGAAGGTGAACTGGGGACATAGGGCTGAAGCCAGGTCAGGACTCCAGTATGAAAGGGCTGAATAGGAGGCAGGTGACTCCAAATAGAACTTTTCAACTCAGGATAAAGAATCAAGTTCTTTTACATTAGTCAGATAAGTAGCAAGAGTTGGGGATACTTGGGATCATGGGGCTGAATGTGGTAAAATTCCTGTCATCTCAGTTCAGGATCAGTCCTGCAAAATGATTAGCCAGCAGTTTAATGTCCCATGGCCACAACTAGAGGGAATGGAAAGAGATGGAGCAAGGATCCACAGATGGCCTGATGCCAGCACTGTCTACCATGAGGAAGACTCACAAGAGGCATTGCCCTAGAGCCCCTGAGGGGCAGAACTGCAGGTGTGATCAAGGGAAAGTTATAACCTTTGGTGTGGGAGTAGAGAGAAGCCATGGGCCAAGAATGGGTTCTTGTGTTCATCATACTTGCCTCCTGGACTCCCCTAAAATGCTCATAGATTGAGACCCACAGCATGCCTCAGCCTAGACTCTAAAGCCATTGCTATACAATACAATCACCACTAGCCACATTTAGCTATATAAATTTAAAGCTCGATTGAATCAAATTAAAACTTCAGGTCCGCATTCACACTGGGCACATTTCAAGTGCTCAGTAGCCACATGTGGCTAGTAGCTACCATATTGAACAACATAGACAGGAAATATTTCCATCATGGCAGAATGTTCTATTGGCAGTGCTGGTCTAGAAGAAAACAGGAATCAAGTAGATATAATGAATATTCTTTAATTCATGCCCTCTTGGACCAGCTATGGGTCAGCAGGCTAGGAGCTATTTGCAAGGTTTAGATTGTTACCACCTACTGGTCCATCCTGTTCTTCCTAACATGCACACCGGACACACACACACACACATGCACACAACCTTTCTTCTTTATTTACTTGTTTCTAAATGTAACTAGGTGGAACTATCAGACAGAAACAGGGTGTTGCCAAGAATGATTTAATAGAACTGCAGGATCCCATGATGTTGAGACTCAAGGTTGGAAGAGAGGTGTCAGACTGCAGAAGTTGATTCCAGGCTTGTATTTCTGTCTGTTAATTTTGGTTTTACAGGTACATACTTGGGATCCACACAGCACTTAGCCTCAGTTTTGCATAATATATAGTATACTTCACTTTCTTTACATGTTGTTCTGCACCTGCCTGACTTGCCCCAACATTTCATGACTGAAAACAAAAGGGAAGAAGAGAATAGGGTCAGTTTTGAAAGAAAGCAGAAAGGTGTGAAAGGAAGAGGCTAAAGCCCAGTAGAGGAGTAGGAGGGAAATGAGGAGGTCTGTGGGGAAGAAGCTCTTACACAGGATCCCCTAAGTTTAAGGGAGATTATAGACCACTACGCTTTCTTCCTTCACTTGTGCCCCCTGTTAGAACTCCCAGAGTCCCCCCAACTCAGTGGCATAGGACCTACTGGATAGCTTCCCCTCCTTGGCCAGCTCCTTGGGAGGGGGAAGAGGACCCCTCTCCCAAGGGTTTTATCTCCCCCATATTATAATGTACCCAGGTGCCCAGTAGCAATTAGCCACCTTTTCTCATTGTTCTTTGGTACCCCCTCTGACCATATCAATGAAAGGTGACAGGAATATTAAATAAACTCATTTAACATCTGTAAGTCTTCTAGGGCACCTTTAAAACTCCCAAGAATATCATACTGCCTTCTTCACAACATCCTGGGACTTTTCTCAGGCCCCAACCAGTCAAGGGAATTAGGAACAGCTATTCCAGGGAACCTACAACCTAAGGTAACCCAGATGATTTGAGGTTGCATTAAAAAGTGGAATCAGAATCCTCAAACAATCAGAAATTTGAGAACCATTTTCCTAGAGGCAACAATGCATCAAAATTCAAATCCTTTCAATGAATGTTTTTGAAAAAGTCCCCATTTTCTCTATACTCCATACCCAAGTCTCTCTCTTTACACCCTATCCCATCCTCAGGTCATCATGTTCAGCTTTTCCAGAGCTAACCAGAGATAAGGTTGGAATGGTCAAGTACTGGGCACTGGGAAGACCATTTGGTACCAGAGAACTCAAACTTCCCCATAACTAGAGAGACTACCTAAAGGCCTCAATGAGCTCTACCAGGCCATTCTCCCAGCCCAACCTGTCAGAGCCCCCAGAGTTCTCTGAACATGCATCAGGTTTCCTGACTCCCATCCCCTTCTGGAGATCCTGTTTACCTGGGGTGACCTGGGCCAGGAGCAGAGTAACAGTCAAAAGCAGAAGAAGGAGCTTCATGAATGATGAATGATCAGGGAGGGATAGGAGGCTTCTCAACTGGTAAAACAGACAGAGGACTCCATTCTGGGCAGTACAGACTGGTATTTATTGCCTTGAGGAGCATGGCAGAGCCAAGATCAGTGAACCAGAACGGGAACAGTCATTTGAGATCAGACAGGCAGGCAAGGAAGCTATCAACCACACTGACTGAGGAGGCTGGGAGAGGGGGAAGGGACGTTAACAAAGAGAAGATACGGCCTTGCCTCTGAAGAATTTTATAATACAGCTGGAGAACCAAGAAGGGGAAAAATATTTTCATCTCTAATTTGTTTTTCATTAATGAGAAAAAAAGAGAGAGAAAAAGAGATAAGACAGAAAAGGAGTGATACTTCTGTGCGCCTTGGGTTCTTCCCAGCAACAAGGACATCTTAGGATGTCCCATATGTTGATGATTCATTATAATACCAAATGAAGGGCAGAGCAGGGGAAAATACCTTAATAGCTCCATGGCCATCACCACTGGAAACCAGAATGTCAGTATTCATGGAGTGGAATGAGCAGGAAAGCCATAGCCCTTACTTTTAACAGTACATATTTAATAGGAACAAGTAGCACCTTCATAGGTAGCAAAAGAAAAGCCATTTATTATTGTTGTGGGCTTTTTTTTATTATTACTTATTTTTTTGAGACAGTCTTGTTCTGTCGCCCAGGCTGGAGTGCAGTGGCACAATCATAGCTCACTGGAACCTCGAATTCCTGGTCTCAAGCAATTCTCCTGCTTTGGCCTCCCAAAGTGCTAGGATTAAAGGCATGAGCCATCATGCCCAGCTTGGTCTTTCTTATAAGAAATGGTAGATTGCCCCAGCACTTTGGGAGGCCGAGGCGGGCGGATCACAAGTTCAGGAGATCGAGACCATCCTGGCTAACTCAGTGAAACCCCGTCTCTACAAAAAAAAATACAAAAAATTAGCCGGGCGTGGTGGCTGGCCACTGTAGTCCCAGCTATTCAAGAGGCTGAAGCAGGAGACTAGCTTGAATCCGGGAGGCAGAGGTTGCAGTGAGCCGAGATTGTGCCACTGCACTCCAGCCTGGGCAACAGAGCGAGACTCTGTCTCAAAAAAGAAAGAAAGAAATGGTAGATTGTAATCTTGGCCCTACTTCTTCATCCCTACTTGAATTCACACATTTGCCAAGGTCTCATCCTAGGAGAACTCTATTTCATTTTCCCTTCACTTTGGCCTTGGCATGTGATTTGCTTTGGCTAGTGATATGTGGGCAGAAGTGACGGTGTGCCAGTTGTAAGCCTAGGTTTTAAGAGATGATGAATATTTTCATTTGCCCTTCTGTGTCTCTGCCACCACTATGAGAAGAACATGCCCCAGTGGTCCAAGGAGGATGAGAGATACGTGGGGCACAGCTACTCCAGGCGACTCACAGATCTACAGTGAGAAACAGAGCTGCCCCAGGCATTCCAGCCTCAAGCAGGGCAATCTAGCCAAATATAAAGGATTGCTGTTTTAAGCCACTGCGTTTTGGAGTGGAACATTACATAGTAATGGCTAACTTATACACAAGGCCAGCAGATAGATCAGGAAAGAGCCAAGTGCTTTTTAGGACAATAATGGTAAGGTCTATCTTTCTTTTCTTTTTCTTTTTTCTTTAAGACAGAGTCTTGCTCTGTTGCCCAGGCTGGAGTGCCGTGGCACCATCTCAGCTCATTGCAACCTCTGCCCCCCAGGTTCAAGCAGTTCTCCTGCCTTAGCCCCCCGAGTAGCTAGGACTATAGGCACGCACCACCACACCCAGCTAATTTTTGTATTTTTGGTAGAGACGAGGTTTCACCATGTTGGCCATGGCTTGTCTCAAACTCCTGACCTCAGGTGATCCACCCACCTCGGCCTCCCAAAGTGCTGGGATTACAGGTGAGCCACTGCACCTGGCCTAGGTCTATCATTTCAAAATGGACAGAAATAAAGACATACTAACAAAAGGAATATCTTCTTTCTAACATGGAAGAAAACAACAAGCCAGGAGCAGAGGCTCCTGCCTGTAATCCCCACAATTCAGGAGGCTAAGGCAGGAGGATTGCTTGAAGTCAAGAGTTTAAAACCAGCCTCAGCAACATAACGAGACTCCATCTCTACACACACAAAAAAAAGTTTTAAATAGCCGGGCATGGTGGGGCAAAGCTGTAGTCCTACCTACTAGGGAGGCTGAGGCAGGAAAATCATTTGAGCCCAGGAGGTCGAAGCTACAATGAGCTAAAATTGCACCACTGCACTCCAGCCAGCTCAACAGAGACCCTGTCTCCAAAAACAAAAAAAAGACAAGATAAATTTTCTTGTTGTCTGAAGAAAAATTAATGCTCCGGAGGTCACCAGACTTTTTCTATAAAGCCCAGATGGTAAATACTTTAGGATTTGCCAGCCACAACTATCACAACTACTCAACTCTACAGCTATAGGACAAAAGTACCCACAAACAATATATAAGCAAATGAGTGTGGCTGTATTCCAATAAAACTTATTTATAGACACTCAAGTTTAAATTTTGTGTAATTTTCACATGTCTAAATGAAATTTGATTGTTTTCAACTATTTAAAAATGTACTGGCTGGGCATGGTGGCTCACGCCTGTAATTCCAGCACTTTGGGAGACTGAGACAGGTGAATCACCTGAAGCCAGGAATTCGAGACCAGCCTGGCCAACATGGTGAAACCTCGTCTCTACTAAAAATACAAAAATTAGCCATGTGGGGTGGTGAGCGACTGTAACCCCAGCTACTCGGGAGGTTGAGGCAGGAGAATTGTTTGAACATGGGAGGCAGAGGTTGCAGTGAGCCGAGATGGTGCCATTGCACTCCAGCCTGGACAACAGGAGTGAAACTACATCTCAAAAAAAAAAAATGTACCAAGGCAAACAGATCACTTGAGGCCAGGAGTTTGAGACCAGCCTGGATGACATAGCAAGGTCCCTTCTCTATTTTAAAAAAACTTGTTAAAAAAAAAAAATAAACAAAATTATTGCTGATTTTCTTGGTATCTCCACTTTGGAAAAACAGTTTAACAGTTTCTTATAAAGTTAAACATACACTTATCATACAACCAAACAACTCCTCTCTTTGGTATTTATCAAAGAAGAATGAAGACATATGTCCACGTCAAAACTTGAATTGTCATAGTAACTTTATTCACCATAAGTGAAAACAACCCAAAAGTCCATTAATTAGTAAACAGATAAATTCTGATATCTCCATGTAATAGAATACTATTCAGCAACAAAGAATTAACCACTGCTATGCAACATACGGATGAACCTAAAGAGCAAGCTGGGTGTGGTGGTTCACGCCTGTAATCCCAGCACTTTGAGAGGCCAAGGTGGGTGGATCATCTGAGGTCAGGAGTTCGAGACTAGCCTGGCCAACATGGTGAAACCCTGTCTCTACCAAAAATAACAAAATTAGCCAGGCATGGTGGCGGGTGCCTGTAATCCCAGCTACTTGGTAGGCTGAGGCAGGAGAATTGCTTGAACCCGGGCGGCGGAGGTTGCAGTGAACCTGAGCCAAGATCGTGCCACTGCACTCCAGCCTGAACAACAAGAGCGAAACACTGTCTCAAAAGAATAATAATAAAAATAATAATAAACATTTTTTAAAAGCATTAGCCTGAGTGGAAAAAGCCAGACCAAAGAAGAACATACTGAACAAGCTTATTCACATGAAACTCTAGAAAACACAAACCTAATCTACAGTGACAAAAAACAGATCAGTGGTTGCCTGGGGCTGATGGGAGGAAGTGGGCATTGACTGAGATGGGGCATGAGGGAACTTTCAGAGTGATGAAAATGTTCTATATGCAGATGTCAAAATTCATCAAAATTTACACATTATGTTTTATATAAATTATACTTCAAAAAAGTTGACTTTAAAAAAAACCTGTGCTCGTTTTTAAAATAAGCAACAGGATCCGATAAATAACATAAAACCACTTAAAATATATACACATTTAATGTGGTACACATATACCATGGAATACTATGCAGCCATCAAAAAGAAGGAAATCACATCCTTTGCAGCAACATGGATGCAGCTGGAGGTCATTATCCTAAGCCAACTGATGCAGAAACAGAAAACCAAATACCACATGTCCTCACTTACAAGTTGGAGACAAACCTTGGGTACATGTGAACATAAAGAGGGGAACCATAGACACTGGGGACTACTAGAGTCAGGAGAGAGGGAGGGAGGCAAGGGCTGAAAAACTACCTATTATATACTATGCTCACTACCTGGGTGACAAGATACATCATAGGAGTTAAACATCATAGGAGTTGCCTATGTGAGAGATGGATAGGAGTTGATTATGGGGATAAAAGTTAATAAATCAGTAAAATAAAATAAGAGAAGGGCTTTGTATAAGGCCAATGACAATAAATCTGCCATAAATACATAACCCTCTGCAACAGAGGACTAAAATAAAGTGCTATATTGACAAGGGGCTTACTTCTAAAGATCATTAGTAAGGTATCAGCCCCGTGGACTGGAACCCATTTCCTCTCCTTCCAGAAGGGACTGCAGAGAGGAAACCTGAGATGCCATTCAAGCAAACGGCACAACTTCCTCCACTCTTGAGAAAGGGGATTGTTTCTGGTTGGAAGGGTAGGATACTGGGCTGAGAGCCTTGAAAAATGAGAGAGAGAGAGAGAGAGAGAGAGAGAGAAGAGAGCAACTCATGGGAGCACCATCCTTGCAGAAGTCTTAGTCTAGAAGGTACTTTCTTTATGCATCCAAGGAACCCCCAGTGGCACAGAGTTTCATCTACACTGAATGGTTTTGAGATCTACTTCCCTTCTTTAAAGAACTCCATCATAGCCCTGCAAGTTTGCTCTTGTGAACACTGATAAGCAGAATAAGGCTGCCTAATAAAGGGATGACCTGAATCCATTATGTGCATGATTTATCGGAATTAATAGTAGTTTTCAGCAGTAGAGAAGACTCTCATAAAAGACCCTTTTCCTATCTGTCACAAAAAACTGTGAAACAAAATGCCTTGATTGCTTCATGAGCTAAAAAGGACTTCCCACAGCTGAACTATATACATCTACAGTTCTGGAGTGTCCACCATTCTTAGATTCTGCTTAAGATTCCACATCTTAACTTCTACTGATATCCAACCATGTTGCCAAGACTCCCATTTCAAGCTCTCCAAGGAAATAATCTGATTGGCTGAACATAATCTTATTCATTATCTAATAGAGATAAACCATTTTAAAAGGATAGAAAACTGTGGAACAACCTCCCTTACTGATATCTGCACATTTCAGCTTTTCTTTGTTGCCACACATGAAGTCATATCATATGCTCTCAATAGATGGGGTGAATGCCTTTCAGTGAAAAAAGAAAAGTAAAAAAGAATGTATGAACGCAGAGCAAAAAAAAAAAAGAAAGCGATAAAGATCTGAGGAGCGAATATGTGTTTTCCAAAGATTACAGAACTACAAATGAATCTGCAAATGGTACATTAGGAAAATTATCTGAGGATGAAGAAAGGTAGGAGGCACTCAGTAGAGAAAGGTTGGTACTGATGAGTGGACGGTGCTGTGAAGTGTCCAGGAGCCTGGAGTCCACATATTAAAGGTGTACGCAGTTACCTGGACCTAAGTCCAATTCAGTGTACTCAACCCCTTTAAGTAGGTTTCTGCAGTGCTGTGGTCCTTAATTCAACAACATTCCCCTCTTCTTGAGCCTCAAGTGGGTACCACTGCCATCTCTGGCTTAGTAGAAGATAGGGTGGTATCTGAAATTCAGAAAACTCAGAACCTGTTCCCTGCCTGGCCATTGACTCTTGCTTTGGCCCATAAGTCATAAGTGACCCTAATTGAAGAGTTTGCCCAGTATCCTTCTACTCCCTTCTCAGATTTCTTCCACCCACTTCTGGTTAGTTCCTTGCTCTCAGCACTGCAGCAGGGAAAGGAAATATATCTACATATCACTTCTTTGTAATCTTTGGGGATAGGAAGCATTGGAGGGTAGTGGGCAAAGAAGATGAAACTTAAGGCCCAAATAAGGCTTGGAAATTTTCTGGAGTTCTATTATATTCCAACTCTCTGGTTCCTGGTGCTATGTGTAACTAGTAATGGTAATGGATATGTTGGGCTTTTTTCTTTGATTTATTTGAAATGACGTTTGACAATCTATCACTAGGGGTAATGTGGGGAAATGGAAAGAATACAAGATTTGGAGCCAGACAAATCTGGGTTCAAATCCTCACTTTGCCACATATTAGCCATGTGACTTTGAACAAGTTAGTTAATCTCTCTGAACTTCAGTTTAATTATCTCTAATATGGAGATGATACTACTGACAGCAGAGGTTTGCTGTGAAGATTAAATTAGGTGATGCTTGTAAAGCTCACGGAATAGTGCCTGGCATAGAGGAAAGCCTCTGACAACTGGTAGTTACTGTTATTTACTATGAATCCTCACCTTCCTTGACTTCTTGAAACATTTGGCTATTGACCTCTTTCCTCCTTGAGGCTCTTCTGGCTTTTCATTGTCAACACAGTCAACGCTCAATACAAGGGACATTAGGATTGGCAGTAGCTCAGAGATCTCTCTGCTCACCGTGATCTTCAAGTTTGAAAATTGCATCTCAAATCTAAGACCCAGAGGGCTCACCCAGAGTCGAGGCTCAAGGACAGCTCTCCTTTGTGTCCAGAGTGTATACGATGTAACTCTGTTCGGGCACTGGTGAAAGATAACAGAGGAAATGCCTGGCTTTTTATCAGAACATGTTTCCAAGCTTATCCCTTTTCCCAGCTCTCCTTGTCCCTCCCAAGATCTCTTCACTGGCCTCTTATCTTTACTGTTACCAAATCTTTCCAGAAGCTGCTCTTTCCCTCAATTGTTCATTTGTCTTCTTGTCCAGGAATGAACCACTGCTCTCTTCTTGTCAGATCAGCTTCTCATCCCTCCTCAAGGGCCTTTAACTACTCCACATCCAAAGCTACCCAGGCCATTTTAAGTTTCCTGTGGACTAAGGACAAAGGTGCGGGGAGATGAGGCCAGAAATGTTCAAGAGGGTTTCTGTCCCTAACATGCTTACCGCTTATTGAGGAAAATGGGAAACAAGTATTTTTAAATGAGCTTCATATCCCTCAAAAGCACACAAAGAAATGTTTTCTAAATAAATCAAATCTTGATTAAGTACCTTTTACATACAGAGCACTCTCCTGAGCACCAGGAATTCAGAGCAGTAAGGATACTGTCCTCTAACAGCCAGCTCTGTTAGGATAAACCAGGGTATGCCACAGTAACCAAAAAAAGAAGAATCTTGGTGGCTTCTAAGAACAGAGTTCTGTTTGTCTATTTCCCATACATGCTGCATATCCACTGAAGGCTGGCTGGGGACACTGCCCCATATCTCAGTGTGGAACCCAGGCTGACTGAGTAGCCACTCATTTGGTGCTGATCACCATGGCAGAGGAAAAGAGAGCTCTAGAGAGTCTTCAACTGGCCATTATATGCCCTGGCCTTGGAAGTAAAATGTAACCACCTCATAACTCACTGGCTACGACAGTGACATGGCTCCATCCAACCACAAGAGGGCCAAAAGTACAATCCTACAATGGGCTTAGAATGCAGAAAGCCAGAATTATCCAAACAACAAAAGACAATTGTGGGCAAGGCTGTGGAGAAAATGGAACCCTTGCACACGTTGGGTGGGAATGTAAAATGGTGTGGCCACTATGGAAAACGGTATGGAGGTTCTTCAAAAAATGAAAGATAGGCGGAGTAAGGTGGCTCACGCCTGTAATTCCAGCACTTTGGGAGGCTGAGGCAGGCAGATTACCTGAGGTCAGGAGTTCGAGACCAGCCTGACCAATATGGAGAAACCCTGCCTCAACTAAAAATACAAAATTAACTGGCCGTGGTGGCACATGCCTGTAATCCCAGCTACTCAGGAGGCTGAGGCAGGAGAATTGCTTGAACCTGGGAGGCGGAGGTTGCAGTGAGCTGAGATCATGCCATTGCCCTCCAGCCTGGGCAATAAGAGTGAAACTCCATCAAAAGGAAGAAAGAAAGAAAGAAGGAAAGAGAGAAAGGAAGGAAGAAAGGAAGGAAGGGGAAGGGGAGGAAAGGAAGGAAAGGAAGGAAAAAGGAAGGAAAGGAAGGAAAGAAAGAGATTATATGACCCAGCCATTCCATTTCTGGATATATATCCAAATAAACTGAATCAGTATCTTGAAGAGATATCTGCACACCCACGTTCATTGGCATTATTGACCATAGCCAAGATATGGAAACAAGCTAAATGTCCATCAACAAATGAATGGATAAAGAAAATGTGGTGTATACACACAGCAGAATACTAGTTAGCCTTTAAAAATAAGGGAATCCTGCAACATGTGATGACGTGAATGAGCCTTGAGGGCATTATGCTAAGTGAAATAAACCAGTCATGGAAGGACAAATGCTGAATTATTCCAGTTATATGAAGTGTCTAAAACAGTCAAACTTACATCAACAAAGAGTGGCATGATGATTGTTAGGAGCTGGGGAGTGAGGGAAATTAGGAATTACTAATCAATGAGCAGAAAGTTTCTGTTAAGCAAGATGAATAAATTATAGAGGCCAGGCGCAGTAGCTCACGCCTGTAATCCCAGCACTTTGGGAGGCTGAGGCAGGAGGATCCCTTGAGCCCAGGAGTTCAAGACCAGCCTAAGCAACATAGCGAGACCTTGTCTCTATTAAAAATAAAAAATTAGCTGGGCATGGTGGCATGCACCTATAGTCCCAGCTACTCAGGGACAGTGGGGAGGTGGTGCTGAGATGGGAGAGGATCTCTTGAGCCTAAAAGGTGGAGGCTGCAGTGAGCCGTGCTTGTGCCACTGCACTCCAGCCTGGGTGACAGAGTCAGACCCTGTCACAAAAAATTTAAAAAAATGTTTAAAGTTTTAGAAATCTGCTGTACTACATTGTACCTAGAGTCAATAATAATGTGTTGAACACAAAAAATTGTTAAAACAGATCTCAACATGTTGTGTTCTTACCACAATAAAATAAAATCTTTGAAAAACTTAGAAAGCCAGAATATTTGATGTACAGTCCTTTTTTTTTCTGTTGGAGACAGAGTCTCGCTCTGTCCCCCAGGCTGGAGTGGAGTGGTACGATCTCGGCTCACTGTAACCTCCGCCTCCCAGATTCAAGCGATTCTCATGCCTTAGCCTCCCAAGTAGGTGGGATCACAGGCACCAGCCACCATGCCTGGCTAATTTTTCTATTTTTATTAGAGACAGGGTTTCACCATGTTGACCAGGCTGGTCTCAAACTCTTGACCTCAGGTGATCCGCTAGCCTCGGCCTCCCAAAGTACTGGGATTACAGGCGTGAGCTACCATGCTGGCGATGAACACTCTTACTGACTACCAAATATATCATCACAGTGGTCAGGCAGAATGTCCACATACATAAAAATACTGCAAAGTAGGCTATGTCTAATCAAAATAAAAATATATATATTACAGTAGAACAGAGCATGGGAACAACCACCCAAGGGCCAGGGCATTCAGGGAGGGGTTTGTGGAGGACCTTCTCCTTCTCCAAGGCTTGAAGGAGAATAGGTTTCAGAGAAATGGTGAAGAAGGAGAGGGTGTAAAAGAGTACTTCAGGCAAGGGAGCAGTGTGAACTGAGGAGTGGTGGCAGGAACATTTGCAAGCCATCTGGAAATAATGAAGATACTGCCTGGCTGCAGCTGCCAGCTCCTGCACCATATAATGTGGGAAAACTGCATAAAAATGAGATTTTTATAGTCTTTGAATGCAAATGTAAAATACTTAGACTTGGTTCTCAGGTCAAAATCAGGGAACTGAGGGAGGTTGAAAAGGCAGAGATCTGCGCCCTTCTTCCCACTTTTTTGTTTGTTTGCTTGTTTGTTTGTTTTTAGACAGAGTCTTACTCTGTCACACAGGCTGGAGTTCAGTGGCACGATCTCGGCTCACTGCAATCTCCACCTCCGGGGTTCAAGCAATTCTCCTGCCTCATTCTCCCAAGTAGCTGGGACTACAGGTGTGCGCCACCACGTCCAGTAAATTTTTGTATTTTTAGTAGAGATGGGGTTCCACCATGTTAGCCAGGCTGGTCTCAAACTCCTGACCTCAAGTGATTTGCCCGCTTTGGCCTCCCAAAGTGCTGAGATTACAGGCATAAGCCACTGCGCCTGGCCTTCTTCGCACTTTAAACTGAGCAGCTCTACTTTGATCTGTTTGATATATTGAGTTTCATGTAAGTTTTTGGTTTTAAAAAGTTTTCTGCTCCTTTAAAAATAATATTTGAAAAACCTTAGTTTTGGAAATACAGAGCCATTTTTTCTTTAAGTTTGTGAGTGTAGAGTCTCAGAATTCAGACCTTAGAAGTTGTTGCATCTGCCATGTATCAAAAGCAAGAACACCCTCTAAACAACCCTTGCCTTCTCTCTTAAAGCTCTTCCAGCAATGGAAAAATCAATACATGTCAAGATAATGCATTCCATTACTGGACGCCTCTAATTTTTAGGAGATTATATCAATTAAGCCAGAATTTACCTTTCTGTAACATCTACCTATTATTCCTAATTCTGACCTTTAACAGTTCCAGAGAATAAGTCCAAAAACAATTCCACGTTAAGCGCTTGAAGACATCTATCATGGGTCTATTTGGTCTTTTTTTTCCTAGGCTCATTATCCCAAGTTTCCTCTCCCTATAAAGTAGAGCAGTATATTCTCTTATACTGGTGAGGCCTCTCAGTATACTCTGTTTATCTGAGTCCTCTCCCTTTCTTAAAGCAGGGAGACTGATCTCAAGCAAAAACCTTAAAAGGGGTGTTTTAAGACGGATAAGGCCCAGTAGCTTGTCTATATAGGCCTCCCTTCACATTAGAAAAGAAAGAAGGCCGGGCGCAATGGCTCACATCTATAATCCCAGCACTTTGGGAGGCCGAAGCAGGCAGATCACTTGAGGTCAGGAGTTCAAGACCAGCCTGGCAACATGGTGAAACCCCGTCTGTACTAACAATACAAAAATTAGCCAGGTGTGGTGATGTGTGCCTGTAATCTCAGGTACTTGGGAGGCTGAGGCAGAAGAATTGCTTGAACCTGGTGGGTGAAGGTTGCAGTGAGTGGAGGTCACACCCCTGCACTCCAGCCTGGACAACACAGCCAGACCCTGTCTCAAAAAGAAAGAAAGAAGAAAAACCAGTAATGATAAAAACTTAGAAATTAAAAGTACAAAGATGAAATTTCCATAAATTATAATAAAATGACAGAGATAAAATAAAAGCAGTAGAGAAAATATAAGAAAACCAGCAAATCAATCAAGGAGTCCAACATATGAAAAATAAGTAGACCAGAAACAGGGAACAGGAAAAACAAAGACCAGGAAATTATCAAAGAAATAAGTAAAGGAAGATTGTCCTAAAATTGAAAGACATGAGTTTGCAGATTGACAGGGCCCACCGAGTGCTCAGAAAAATTGATTTCAGTAATCCCACACGAAATTTAGGGACAATGGTTGGGCACAGTGGCTCACATCTGTAATCCCAGCACTTTGGCAGACCGAGGCAGGCCGATCACCTGAGGTCAGGAGTTTGAGACCAGCCTGGCCAACATGGTGAAACCCCGTCTCTACTAAAAATACAAAAATTAGCCAGGCATGGTGGTGGGCGCCTGTAATCCCAGCTACTCAGGAGGTTGAGGCAGGAGAATTGCTTGAACCCAGGAGAAGGAGGTTGCAGTGAGCCGAGATTGTGCCATTGCACTTCAGCCTGGGCGACAAGAGCAAAACTCCATTTCGAAAAAAGGGAAAAAAGAAATTTAGGCACATCAACATGAAACGTCAAAATCCTAGAGAGAAGACTTTAAGAGCTTTCAGAGAGAAATAACAAGTCACAGACAAAGAGAAGAACCCGAATGGCTTCGGATTTCTCCACAGTAAAGAGGTAGGAGGCAGGACTCAACTCTAGATAGAAAACTGGCTGAAACAGGGAAGAGGCACCAAAATCACCTTTTCATAAGACTCGCCCACCAATGTCGTGACAGTTTACCATTGCCATGGCAACACCCGGAAGTTACCACCCCTTTTCTAAAAATTTCTAAAAAACCCTTCCCTTAATTTTCGTGGAATTAAAAATGGATATAAATATGACTACAGAAGTGCCCCTGAGCTGCTACTCTCAACACACTGCCTGTGGGGTAGCCCTGTTCTGCAGGAGCCCACAAGGAGCTGTAACACTGCCACCGCCTCCATAAAGCTGGTTTCTTCTACCACCGCTCACTCTTGAATTCCTTCGTAAGAATTTGCCCAGCATGGGTAACACTAGATATTGGAAAGAACAATGAGGCAATGCCTTCGAAAGTCTAGAGTAAAATAATTTCCAATATGGAGTGACCAACCAAACCGCTAACCAAGTATAAGGATAGTACATTGAAGTCAGACATTTTCAGGAAGCTATCAGGAGGTGCTCTGTCCAAATAAGAGTAAATCAAGAAAGATCTAGGATCCAGAAAGCAAGACATTGATCTCAGGAGAAAGTCAAAAAGAATCCACAGGATGATACAAACAGAGATCCAGGATAATATCAGGTCACCAGGTGTAATGTCAACCAGTTCAGAGTGAAGCAGGTCTGAATGCCCAAGGAGAGAAGTCTCCAGGAAGACAAAATTGATAAAATACCTAAAGGTTCTGAACATATTCAAAGGATATGGCAGACAGCTAAATCCTCATTTTCCATAGCAGAAATCCAATGGAAAGTGCCTAAAACTAAAAAATTAAGAAGTAACCATATAAGCATATTAGTAAATAATGACGGAAGAGATGGAAGTGAAATCCAAAGGAAAAAAACAAAAGATGTGAAAGTAGTTTTTTGAAAAGCAAGAAATGAGGAAAGAGAGACAGATGACTCCTATATTTTATTATAGTCTTATATTATACTATTATATACTATTATAGTCTCTTATTCAAAGTTGATTTTTAAAACTATGTAGATGTATGGTTTTGATAAACATTTAAACTAAATATGAAAATTAAAATAACAAATATAGAGAGAAAGCAATGGATAAGAATTAGACCTGTGGATAAATTTAATTTTCCTGCTTAACTGTTCAACTTGTCAAGGGAAGGACTTGGTGGGAGGTGATTGGATTATAGGGGCAGTTTCCCCCATGCCGTTCTTGTGATAGTGAGTTCGCACAAGATCTGATGGTTTTTGAAAGTGTTTGGCAGTTCCCCCTGGTGCCCTCTCTCTCACCTGCTGCCATGGAAGATGTGCCTTGCTTCCTCTTCATCTTCTGCCGTGATTATAAGTTTCCTGAGGCCTCCCCAGCCATGCAGAACTGTGAGTCAATTAAACCTCTTCTGTTTATAAATTACTGAGTATCGGGTATTTCTTTATAGCACAGTGAGAACAGATAAATGCATGGGAAGATATCCAAAGGAAATGAATTCAGTATGTTGAAGAGATACCTGCACTCCCACGCTCATTGCAGCATTATTCATACTAGCCAAGATATGGAGTTAACCTAAATGTCTGTTTATGGATGGATGGATAAAGAAAATCTAGTATATTATACAAGGAAGTATTATTCAGCCATAAAAAAGAAGAAAATCCTGCCATTTATGACAACACATATGAACGTGGAGGATATTATCTTAAGGGAAATAAGCCAATTACCAAAGGACAAATACCGCATGATCTCACTTAGATGTGGAATCTAAAAACGTTGAATTTGCAGACGCAGAGAATAAAATGGTGGTTTCCAGGGGCTGAGAGATGTGGGAAATGGGGAGAAGTTGGTCAAAGGATACAAACTTTCCATTATAAGAAGAGTAAGTGCTGGAGATCAACTGTTACGCATGGTAATTTTCTGGGATCATTTGTGCTGCCATAACAAAATACCTGAGGCTTAATGACTCATAAAGAAGAGAAATTTATCTCTCACAATTCTGGAGACTGGGAAGTCCAAGATCATGGCTTGTGAGGGCCTAGTTTCTCTGGTTCCAAGATGGTTCCTTGTTGCTGCATCTCCCAGAGGGTAGGAACGCTGTGTCCTCACATGGGGGAAGGGACACATGGGGTGAAAAGGGGTAAACTCCTTCTGTCAAGCCCTTTTATAAGGTCGTCTAATCCCTTTCATGAGGGTGGAGCCCTCCTGACCCAATCACCTCCTGAAGATCATACCTCTTAATACTGTTGCATTGGGCATTGTGTTTCAACATGAATTTTGGAGGGAACAAAAACGTCCAAACCACAGCAGTGACTACAGTTAAGAATACTATACGGTATACTTGAGAGTTGCCAAGAGAGTAGATCTTAAGTGTTTCAACACATTGTTAAAAAAAAAAATTGGTAACCATGTGAGGTGATGGATGTATTAATTAACTTGACTGTGGTAATCATTTCACAATGTATTTGCATATCAAATCATCATGTTGCATACCTTAAATATACATAATTTTTATTTGTCAGTTATACCTCAATAAAGCTGTAAAAAAAATTTAAGGAATAGATGAGATTTCTTTTTTCATAAAAAAGGAAAAGCTCTGGGTGTGGCAGCTCCTGCCTATAATCCCAGCACTTCAGGAGACTGAGGCAGGAGGAAAGCTTGAGGCCAGAAGTTTGAGACCAGCATGGGCAACAGAGCAAGACCTCATCTCTACAAAAAAACAAAATTATCCAGGTATTAGTCCCAGCTACTCGGGAGGCTGAGTCAGGAGGACTGCTTGAGCCCAGGAGTTCAAGGCTGCAGTGATTCATGATCATGCTACTGCACTCCAGCCTGGGTGAGACAGCGAGACTCCATCTCTAAAACAAAAATAAATAAATAAAAAGGAAAATTATCCAAAATAGCTAGCACATAGTAGGTCCAGTTTCCTCTCATGTATATACAACTTTACCCACACCTTTTCTGCTTGAGTTTGATTAGGTATACTAAGAGACAAACACAGAAGTCAGCCAAAGATGTTTTAATAAAGCCCAGGAATCTACTGACATCAGACTTAAGGCAAGTTTATCTTCATTTTTGTGGCCTCAGACTTTAAAGCACTAATTCTTTATATGCTGTGGTAAATGTGGCTGGTCCTTGGGCTTCAAACAGCACAGTTTACCACTCACGCAGAAAACATAGACCCTTTCGTTCTTCAGGCATTCGTCATGGCAGGAGCCACGAAAATTCTGACATGTTTCAATCCTGCCTATTACAAAAAGAAAAAAGAAAGGAACTGATATCAGTTATGAGGGGAAATGAGTCCTGGACTGAGAAGACTAACAGAGGACCAGACAGAAGAAGGGGGCTGTAGAAGAAGGAGGCATTCCCTCTAGGTAACTAGGGTGGTGATATTGTCTATCACCATATTGAAACTCAGGAAATATCCAGTGAAACCCATGAGCCCTTTCTAAAGAATCTACTAGAAAAAGAGCTGTAGACAAGCAAATGAGAGGAGCATTGACACAGAACTAAATATTAAATATAAAGATACTTGTAGAACCGAAATGAGGATTTTAAAAGAGGTAGTAAAGTACATAATGGCTATATGTTCTGACAATATAAATAGAGTACAACATAAAAATGAGAGAATAATGGTGAGAACATATGCAGACATCTTAACTAGTTTGAGTAATCATGACATTATGGTAGCATTGATATTATTTTACTAAGACTATTGTATATGTAATGAGAGATCAATCAAATGAGTAAGTCATGGGATATTCTATCGTCCCCTGTGACCTTGAGAACCAGAATTCTCAGTATAGAAAAGAAAATACTGATGTAATATAAAAGTTGATTCTGAATTTGAGTTCTGAATTTGAATTGAAAATGTCAATATGAACTCACAAGTATTTTATATTTAAATAGATAAAATAAATAGATGATTGATGGATGGATAGATTGAAATTTTTCCAGCTCTGGTCACTGAGAAAGTCTAGAAACAATAACTAACTAGTAGAAATTAGTGTTCCTAGTACCCATGCTATAATCTTAAAATACTATCTCCCAGTAAACTTTTTTTAAAAAACAGGACTTCTTGGAGATATGGTGGATTCCAGTTCTTGGGCAGTAAATTACAAGATGATCTTGAAACATTCTGTCGTACCAGATACTAAGAAAGCATCAAAGATTAATAGGGATATATCTAAAAGATATACGAGCCAAATTAAAGAGACTCCTATTGGCCAAGAATAGGACAATGTGTACTTCAATAGTGAAAATAATTGCAATAGATTGAACTCATTGCTTAGAATCATCAGTTCAAAATAAATAATATTTAAGAAAAACTAATGGCTTAACCTCAGAGGCTGATAGAAAACTAATTCATTATCTCTCAAACCGATTAAGCAAAGATAAACTCAAGCATTTATCCTGTCTTCCTCTCTGAACTCTCTAAACCCCAAGGTAACCAAATAGATGAGGGAAAATGCCTCTTTGATAAGGAGTTCAGCTAATAAATGAAGGTTCTTCCCAACATATCTGTACGGCTCACCCCTCACTTCCTTCAAGTCTTCATTTGAATGTCACCTTCTCAGTGAGGCATTCCCTTGACACCCCTTTTTAAGTTGCAAATTCACGTACCCTGATACTTGCTATCCCCTGCTTACCCTGCTCATTCCCTCCCCTAATAGAATCATAAGCTCCAAGAGGATGGAGATTTTGTTTGGTTGGTTGGTTAGTTGGTTGATTCATTGCTCTATCTCCAGCACCTGTGCCTGAGAATCCACTCAACAATATTTACTGATTGAACGAGTTATTTAAGCAATGACATGTCCACTATCCCCTAAATCCAGCTGCCATCCTGAGAAGAAGAAGGGGGTGAGGTGAAAGTAGAAATGCTGAAAGACTGAACATTTTAAAGCAAAATGAGCTAATCTGAGAGGCTCTTTTAAATCAAAAAAGATGAATACAATTGTCTTCTGAAGTTGTGTACATCCCTGTGCCCTTTCTAACTCCCACTTTTCCTACCAGCAGGATGGGAGTTCCTGGAAACATTCAAATGAATTACAGAAAATTTAAAAAGCTATATTTGTTGTACATCAAAATGTCAGTGTCCTCAATGTTGATCCTTCAACCTAATTTATTATTTTAAATTGAGAAAAGAATAAACTGAAACTCATAGGCACCAAGTAGTTTGCTGGGGGCATCACAGAACTTGAAAATGGTGAGGCAGGTTCTAAACCAGGATCTGGGGACTCTTTCCTCTTCCTCCAGACAATTAATATTTCACACTGCTCCCTGTCAGCCCATCCTCCCAGGCCCTGGTGTGCCCTGACCAAGACTCACTGTCTACTCCCAGTCCCTCCCCTAGAGAGGTCTAGGTTATCTGGAATGACTTGGAGGAAGAGCAGCAGCACAGCCAAAGTTACCAAAAAAGTCTTCATGACTTCAAGTAGCCCACAGAGTAGTCTCGGCTCTGGTGAAGTGGCAGGAAATGGAGGCGAGCTCAGGACTCTCTGCCGCCTCTAATCAGCTGGGAAGTGTGTCACTCACACGTGCCACTATCTGCCCATGGGTACAGTTTGCTCTGGGACAACCTGCCTTTTTTTTTCATGCTCAGTCACCATCCCAACACCCCTGCACCCAGAGTGTGGACCCCACACCCCTGAGCTCACACGACTCCCTTTGTCCACCATCATCTTTTAGGGACCAGCAAAAATAAATCATACAACACCCAGAAGGATACTTTTAAAAATGTATGTCAGCCCTTGTTATAATCCAGCTTAAAAATCCTCCCAGACTCCACAACTAGAAAAAAAAAAAATCCACAATCTTTACTATGCCCTGCAAAGCCCTATATTCTCTGGTTTAGAAATCCACCATTATCATGGTTCTAATGTAAATGAAGCAAGCTCCTTTTTTCAAATGCAATTCCCAGTTTGAGAGCAGAGGAGTAAAGAAGAAAGGACGATCATTCATTTCTTAGGGAGAATGTGTCTATTGTATTATTTCCTAAGAAAGAAAGCCCGAGTACCTAAAATCCTCAGTTTCAGGAAGCATTTTGGCATGGAGGGTGAGAAAAGACAAGCTGAAATATTCAGCTTGTTGTCCTGGCTGTGCCAGTTAGTGGCTGTGTGACCTTGGGAGAGTCAATTCCCTTCTCTGGGCTTTAATCTCACCAATGAGCAGATTGGAGCAGATGGGCTGTAGGGATTAACTCAATCCTCATATACTATGATTCTTTGGGTGTGAAAAGGCATGGAAAATGGAATGCCTAGAACTCTAGGTTTTCAGCCCCAGCCTAGGCAACACTCATTGGGTTTACACCTTAGGATTCTCAGGGCTGCCCTTATCAGACTCCAATTCTCTTTACACACTGGGGTCAGAGGCCTCTTCCCCTGATACCTACACCCGATATGCTATATGGTCCCTGCAAAACACAGTCCCTCTTTGGGCCTGCTTCTTGTATAGTCAAAGCACAAAACTTTACTCTGATTATTATAAAAGCTTAATATTCTCCCTAGAGCCCTTGAAGGGGTCTCATCACAGCAGGCTGTTTTGGACATGAGATCCATTAGCTACTGATGAAAGAGCAGGGAAGACCTTGTTCTGTCTGTGTACCTCTGGGCACATGTCAGACATCACAACCTGTTCATGGTGGACCAAAACTCCTTAGGGCCAAATCTCATCAGGAATTAAAAACAACAACAACGAATTAAAGTGACATCAAGCTATATTTTTCACCTATCAAATTGACAAGAAGCTCTTTTTTTATAATGATAATCCCAGAGTTTCATAGGATCAAGGACCTAGTTTCTCAACAAATGGCTATCCTTGTCTTTTCACTTTTGCCCAGAATGCAATGTCCAGAACAAATGGTAGGAGTCTTCTGTGGTATCCTGAACAGGAAGCCTCAGGATACCATAAGAGGAGTCTCAGGAGCTGTCTCCCATGTTTGTGGCAAAGGCCAGCCTACCTATCAGTGAGTCCTTTGGGTTTATTGTCATCTTAGGTGCTACAGGGGTTGTCACGCCTTCCCCCAGTTCATGTTTGGCCACTGGCAGATCCTACCTTTGACAACACCAGCACCTTCAACTAGGATGTGTTGGAGACCCAGATAAAGGTACTCCAGTCTGGACATGTTTCTGGACAAAGTGTAGATGGTCCCTCAGTACCATTCCCATCGGTAGCCCAGAATCTCTCCTTCCAGTTGGTTTCATAGAATCTTGATGCTGTCCAGACCACAGGGATATTCAGCCTTAGGGGTTTCTGTGTTGTCCAGAGCATGATAGGGGCCTGCCTTGTAGCATCACTCAACATTAACTCTTAATGTATCTTTTTTCAATATTTATTCAAGATTTTAAAGATGCAACACAAATGCCTTCTTTCCAGTGACTTAATTGGCTGTAGTTGGAGATGGGGTTAGATGGGATGGGACACTCAATACATTTTGTTTCTTTTTCATTGCTCAGAGGTAAACTCAGTGTCCAAAAAGAGGCAAGAGAATGCATTAAGAATTTCCTTGCCTAAATAGCCTATGGTGGATTTTTCTTTCCTCAGAAATGGGGAAAGAACAAGGGTATAGTTGTTTCTATTTGAACAGAAACAACAACACTCTTGTTCATTGCATCATGAACATCTAAAGATATACTAATGCCTTTGTCATAATAAATTGGTTATCATGAAGTGTTAGTTTCCTAGCACTGCCGTAATAAAAGTACACTTGCCATAACAAACTGAGTGGCTTAAAGTAATAAAAATTATTTTCTCTCACAGTTCTGGAGGTCAGAAGTCCAAAATCAAAGTGTTGGCAGTGTTGCTTCCTCTTTAGGGCACAGAGGGAAAATCTGTTCCATGCTTCTCTCCTAGTCCATGGTGATTGCTAAATGATCATTGGCTTGTAGTGGCGTAACTCCAATCTCTGCCTCTGTGGTCATACAGCATTCTCCCTGTGTGTCTCTGTCCAAATTTCTCTTTTTTTTTTTTTCTTTTTTTTTTTTTGAGACAGGGTCTCACTGTGTTGCCCAGGCTGTAGTGCAGTGGTGAGATGTCAGCTCACTGCAACCTCCACCTCCTGAGTTCAAACAATTCTCCTGTCTCAGCCTCCCAAGTAGCTGGGATTACAGGCACCTGCCACCACACCCAGCTAATTTTTGTATTTTTAGTAGAGATAGGGTTTCACGTTGGCCAGGCTGGTCTCAGACTCCTGACCTCAAATGATCCACCAGCCTCGGCCTCCCAAAGTGCAGGGATTACAGGCATGAGCCACTGCGCCCAGCTGACATTTCTTTTTTCTTATAAGGACACCAGCCACTGGATTAGAGCTCACCCTTATCCAACATGACTTCATCTTAACTTCATTACATCTGCAAATATCCTATTTCCAGATAAGTCACATTCACAGGCACTTGGTGTTAGGACTAGAACATATATTTTGGGAAAGACACAATTCAACCCACGACAAATTTTTTTTAAATTCTTATTATGAGTGAAACTGAACATCTTTTCATATGTTTAACGCCTTTTTTTACCTTTTTTTGTGGACTGTCTATTCGTATTTTTGTCTATATTCAAATAATTTTTAGTAATATCTTCCTCCTCTTTGTATTTTTTTGTTCTGTTTCTAGAATTCTTATTTTCCAGATATTGGGCTCTCTGCACTGATTCTCTAATTTTATATATTTTCTCTCCTGATTTCCATCCATTTGGCTTTTTTCCTCTAGTTTCTCAAAAATTTTAATCAAATTTGTCTTCCAGCTTTTCTATTAATCTTTCTTTTCCATTTTCTGCTATTATATTTTTTATTTCTAAGAGTTCTTATTTATTCCCTAACTTTTCCTTTTTGTAGTATCCTATTCTTGTTTCATGGTTGTAGTAGCATCTCTAATTTCTCTCGAGGCTTTTAATAATGTTTTCCTGTCTGCATAATCTATTTCCTATAACTTGTTTGTTGGTTGGTTGGATGGTTGATCTGTTTTACATTAGATGTTTGCCTCTCATCAATGATCATATGACTAATGATCCTTAATTATGTACTTATATATAAAAGTGTGCCACTGCAAAGCTTATTAGAAACTCAATGAATGATTTTGTTCTGTTTGGTTTTGGTATCTAATTTTCATAATAGATACTTTAATGGCAACATTTGTGGTTCCTTTGTTTGTTTGTTTGTTTTGTTTTGTTTTGCTTTGCTTTTTGAGACAGTCTCGCTCTGTCACCCAGGCTGGAGTGCAGTGGTGCTCACTGCAACCTCCTTCTCCTGGGTTCAAGTGATTCTCCTGCCTCAGCCTCTTGAGTAGCTGAAATTATAGGTGTCTGCCATTATGCCCAGCTAATTTTTGTATATTTAGTAGAGACAGGGTTTTGCCATGGTGGCCAGACTGGTCTCAAACTCCTCACCTCAAGTAATCTGCTGGCCTCGGCCTCCCAAAATGCTGGAATTACAGGCATGAGCCACTGCACCTGGCTGATATTTGTTAATTTTTAAGAGTGAGAGACTAAAATGCTGATTAAGCACACGAACGGGGCTTACCAATTGTGACATTGACAGTAAGGTGATTTGACTGGGCCATTTAGTGGAGAAATGCCAATGTCAGTTTTTTTAGGATCTTTTCTGCTTCTCTGCTAATCTCCTGCTGGGAATTTTGAGAGCTAAGTGGAGAATGAAGCCTGGGGGCTAAATAGTTTCTCAGCAACCAATATACATGCTTCAGCTAATCCTCCCATTTTCTGCTTACTAAGTTTATCTTCAGTGATGCTTGGAATCCCCAGGTTCAGAGAGCCTCTGTTTCACCCTTGCTATAGAAAGCCGTTAAGTCTTTTTTTTTTTCAGGATTGGGGTAGTATAGTATGATAGGTATAGAGTGATGGCTGCCTGCAGGAAAAGGAGAAGGAATAGAGTATCTAAGGATTTGATTCTTAAACACTATTTCAACCAAACCTCCTTATTTTAACTCTTCCACATTTCTCCCTATTTCTAGATGTTTATGGTGCCACTAGATTCTGAGCTCTTATTTATTTTGGGGTTTAAATTGGGCCGGTCCTTTGTTTTCCCCACTTCCAGTTTTAATTCAGTTTTCTTTAGACTGCTTACTCATTTCCAGCTCATCCAGCTGCCTTCTATCTTCTAAATTGTTGTGTCCTCTATTTCATTCTCCTCATATTTATTGGTTTATGACTTTTAAAAAAATGTTGCTATAATTGCTGTCACTTAAGTGGGGTTTGGGAGCGAATAACTAAAAATATTTGTATTCAATCCACTATTTTTACCCAAAAGTCAATGGTGTGCTTTTATAAATTGTATTTTATTTTAATTTGTGATGTTTAAAAATGCTATTGGCCGGGCACGGTGGCTCACGCCTGTAATCCCAGCACTTTGGGAGGCCGAGGCGGGTGGATCACCTTAGGTCAGGAGTTCGAGACCATCCTGGCCAACATAGTGAAACCTCATCTCTACTAAAAATACAAAAATTAGCCAGGTGAGGTGGTGGTGGGCACCTGTAATCCCAGCTATTCAGGAGGCTGAGGCAGGAGAATCACTTGAACCTGGGAGGCAGAGGTTGCAGTGAGCCAAGATCACACCACTGCACTCAAGCCTAGGCGACAGAGCGGGACTCTGTCTCAAAATAAATTAAATTAAATTAAATTTAAATTTAAATTTAAAATGCTATTAATATTATTTTTTATTTTTAACCAGAAAGTGTTAATTTGGCAAATTATATTAATATTAACTGATTTTCTAATTTTAAATCCAACTTGCATTCCTAAGATAAACCCAACTTAGTCACAAAGTATTGACATTTTTACATATTTCTGGACTTGCTGTGCCAGTGTTCCATCTAAGATTTCCACATCTATGTTTCTAAGTGAGATTGGCTTTCCTAATTCTGTACTCTTCAGGTTTTACAGTCAAGTTATGCTGGTCTCATAAAATGAATGGGGAAATACTCCTTTTCTTTTCTTTTTTTTAAAGCATTATTTATACAAATGCATTTTATTGTTTTAAACAGAACAAAAGAAGAGGCAGAAAATATTTGCATACAACAAATCCTAGCTTATAAACGTAGTTTTTTAGTGGTGATGTCTCTAATCACCATTCAGGGATTTTTTTTTTTTTTTTTTAATTTGCTTCACTGTGTCTTGAGCACTGATATTGGAGAAAAGCACATCCGGCAAAAAGTGTATGCCAGTGTCTCAAACCACTGGAAGAACTGGGAGAGCAAACATGATTTTTCTTAGGGGAAATACGGCTTTTCATCTTCTCTGGAAAAATTTGTGTGAAGTGAAATTTTTGTTATTATTATTTATTATTTGTCCCACAAATGTTTGGTAGAACTTGTGGGTAAACTATCTGGGACTGGGACTTTCACTCTTGACCAAGATGGAGTGACAGGGACTATATTGATCTTCCCACCTGAAACAACTAAACAATCAGGCAGAAAATATAAATCGATACTTTCTAAAACATTAGACATTGAGGAATGGAGGACAGTGTTTCTTGAGATATGATAAATAAACAATGTGGGCTCTGTGATTGCCCCACCTTATTGCCTTGAAAGAAATTTCAGACTATAAGACAGGAAGACAGGAGGCAGGAAAAGTCATGTTTTTGTGTTTCTTTTTTTCTCCTTTCTTGATCTCATATTTGAATTGTTTTTCTCATTCCACTTTTCCCTTCTGCTATTTTAAAAGTTACGCCTTCTATTTATATAGCTAATGGTATGTTTTTCAAAATCTTTTTGACCATGACACAATATCTTTTACATAGTGATCAAGATATATATATTATGGTATATGTAATGACATAGAAATCATAATATATGATATACATATATTGAATTATTATCATTGAATTCAATTATTGATTGATTGAACCAAAAGTTCTATGAGACATGAGTTGCTTTTACAGAAAGCAATGTCTTCTTGTCTATTTTATCCTACTCTATCCTGTTTATCACTTTCTAAAATGATTTCTTGACTGTGATGGAGAGACTCTAGGAGTCTTTCCCCTTATCCCTGCCTCCTGTTACTCATGCATTTGAGATCTCCTTCCCTTGAGTGTAGGTAGGATCTGTGACTTGCTGTTAACCAACAGAATACAGGTGGCAAAGGTGATGGAATGTAATGTCTGGATTACATTGCATAAGATTATAATCTATCTTGCTAGAAGTCCCTCTCCCTTGCTGACTTTGATGAAGCAAGTGACCACGTTAGGGAGGCACACATGACAAGAAACTAAGGACACTCCCACAAACATCTGGCAAAAAACTGAGACCCTGGGTCTTACAACCTATAATGACTTGCAGGCTGCCAACAACCACATGAGCATAGAAACATATCCTTCCCCGGCCGGGCGCAGTGGCTCATGCCTGTCATCCTAGCATTTTGGGAGGCCAAGGCGGGCGGATCATGAGGTCAGGAGATCGAGACCATCCTGGCTAACACAGTGAAACCCGGTCTCTACTAAAAATACAAAAAATCAGCCAGGCATGGTGGCGGGGGCCTGTAGTCCCAGCTATTCGGGAGGCTGAGGCAGGAGAATGGCGTGAACCTGGGAGGCGGAGCTTTCAGTGAGCGGAGATCGTGCCACTGCACTCCAGCCTGGGCGAAGAGTGAGACTCCATCTCAAAAAAAAGGAAAGAAAAAAAAAAAAAAAGAAACATATCCTTCCCCAGTTGAGCCTCAGATGAGAGGAAAATAAGAGCTGGTTCTAAAATCAAAAGCTGTTGTTCATCCTGAATTGAATTTTCTTAATTTGGGTGGAACAGAGTCGTTTTTAAGTCTTGTTCTGATCTAGTTCTATTGCATTGTTGATAACTGTTGACTTTGTGTAGTGTAGAAGCAACAAGCATGTCCTTTTAGTACAAGTACAGTGAAGGGTAGAACAAACTTTCATTGATGCAAAAATTTAAATAGTCACATTACTTCTGTATCCAGTGTCTTAAAGTTTTAGGATTAGTTTTAGTTTTGTGTTTGCTTACATGAGCTTAGCATAAAGAATATTTTAAACATCTCGTTTTGTCTTCAACATTTTTTCTATTAAGAGGTAAAATGTAGGCCTTGTTTGACTCTTGACAATCCAGTGTATGTTTGATCTTAGATCTCATGACCTGAGTGCATCTCTTCTCCAGGAAGGAAACTGCACCAATGTCTGTTCCTGTTAAATAGCAATTTTTAGGGCTGGGAGTGGTGGCTCATGCCTGTAATCCCAGCACTTTGGGAGGCCAAGGCAGGAGGATCACCTGAGGTCGGGAGTTCGAGACCAGCCTGACCAATATGGAGAAACTCTGTCTCTACTAAAAATACAAAATTAGCTGGGTGTAGTGGCACATGCCTGTAATCCCAGCTACTCAGGAGACTGAGGCAGGAGAATCGCTTGAACCTGGGAGGTGGAGGTTGCAGTGAGCCGAGATGGCACCATTGCACTCCAGCCTGGGCAACAAGAACGAAACTCCTGTCTAAATAAATAAATAAATAAATAAATAAATAAATAGCAACTTTTAGTCTCAGCTTGTTTTGTTTTGATGTCAATAAATAGTAACAGCATTCAAAAAAAAAAAGAGAGAAGGCACGGTGACTCACGCCTGTAACCCTAGCACTTTGCAAGGCTGAGGCAGGCAGATCACCTGAGGAGGTCAGAAGTTCGACACCAGCCTGGCCAACATGGCGAAACCCCGTCTCTACTGAAAATACAAAAATTAGCCAGGCATCGTGGCGCATGCCTATAATCACAGCTACTCGGGCTGAGGCAGGAGAATCACTTGAACCCAGGAGGCAGAGGTTTCAGTGAGCCGAGATGGCACCACTGCACTCCAGACTGGGCAACAGAGTGACACTCCGTCTCAAAAAAAAGGATTGGGGTATCATCTAGGTATGCGAATTTTGTCTGCAAGCCCATGTGAGGGTTTAATTATATTTACAAGTGCTTCCCCCATCTCTATTCAGTGTTAAGACTCAAGACAGGCCATTTTCTCTATGATTCTCTCAATGGGGCATGTATTCTTATTTCTAATTCACCTTCACACTGATGTCATAGCCCTTTGAAGTCCAAGATTTACACAGAGGGGTCTCCTCTAAAGGTTCCCCAATTTAGCTTTCTTTTCTGCTTGTTGCATCACTTAATGTTATAAAAACCAAGTAGTGTATGAGTTAAGTTGCTATAATTTTTTAAAAATCAAAATACAATGACTTAAATAAGAAGAAAGTATATTTTCTTCTCGCATGATGGTTCAGAGGTAAGTAGCCCAGGGATAATGAGACAGCTTATCATTCTCCACAGATAACTTTCATCCCTTTTTTTAATAAGTGGCTACTCCAGTTTTCTTGATTCCCCAAAACAATGGGAAAGGAAAAAGAAATGTAGGGCAAGCAGGTACCTTTTGTAAGAATATGACCAGGAAGCCATACACATCACTCCAGTTCACATCCCGCTGTTAGAACTGACTTGCATGGCCACACCTACTGGATCTTACCCAGCCATATGGTTCTAAATACCTCTATACCCTGAAAACTCCAAAATTTATATTGATAGCCTGAAGCTCCTCTCCAAGTTTTTCTGACTCTTAACATATCTAACATGATACCTCCATTTGAATGTCTAACATGTCTGAGGTGGTTTTAAAACATAACTGAAAATGGCCGGATGTGGTGGCTCACGCCTGTAATACCAGCACTTTGGGAGGCCGAGGCAGAAGGATCACCTGAGGTCAGGAGTTCGAGACCAGCCCGGCAAACATGGTGAAACCCCGTCTCTACTAAAAATACAAAAATTGCTGGGCATGGTGATGCACGCCTGTAATCCCAGCTACTGGGGAGGCTGAGGCAGGAGAATTGCTTGAATCTGGGAGGCAGAGGTTGCAGTGAGCCGAGATTATGCCACTGTACTCCAGCCTGAGAGACAGAGGGAGAGTCTATTTAAAAAAAAAAAAGACATAATTGACAATTATTTGATATGCCTCCATCAAGGGAAGAAATTTCCCTCTCCTTGAATCCAGGCATGCTTGTGACTACTTTGACCAATCGAGTTCAGCAGAAGTGATGCTTTCAAGGCTTGATCTAAAAGGGTCATACAATCTCCTGTTTGTTTGCTGTAACCCTCACTCTCGGACCCTGAGATCCCATGTAAGAAGTCCTGCTACTCTGCATGAAGCCCAAGCCACATGGGAGGATCATGTGGGTGCTTTGGTTGACAGCCCCAGATAAACCCAGCCTTCAGGTGCCACACATGAGTGAAAAAGCTTCCAGATCCCACCACCCTAAACATTCAAGTCTTCTCAGGTGAACTCTCAGGTATTGTCATAAGATAATGCTTTCTGCACTATTTCTACATGTCAGATTTATTAAATGATTATTATGATGTTATAGTTTATTAATCATAAACAATTCATGTATTGTCCTAAGCCTTTTACATACATTATTCCCTGTGATAATTCAGTGAAATAGGTAACTTTAAGATCTCTT
The DNA here is from genome assembly GCF_029289425.2 of Pan paniscus. Taxonomy (NCBI): domain Eukaryota; kingdom Metazoa; phylum Chordata; class Mammalia; order Primates; family Hominidae; genus Pan; species Pan paniscus. The sequence goes on from NC_073270.2 coordinate 37,131,009, forward strand.
TTTACTGATGAAAACTTTAAGTCCACAGAGGTTAAGCAATTTATACAATGTCAGAAAGTTCACAAATGGAAGAACAAGCACTTAACCCAAGTCTGTCTTGACTTCAAAGTTTATTCTTCAGAACCAGCATCTAATAGGGGCTCTGTAAAGTCAATATGGAGTGACAATTTGTGACATCAGAATTAGTGGTTAGGAAAAACTCTCCCAGGAGTTTCCTATTTGAGCTAAAACATGAGTGGGAGGAAGGAACCAGTCACAAGAAAATCAGGAAGAATATTACACGTAAAGGAAATAGCAAGCACAAATGTCCTGAAGTAGGAACACGATTCGTGCATTTAAAGGAAAGAAGGAGAGCCAGTGTGGCTGAAGAGTAGTGGGAGAGGAGCAATTGCTATGAGATGAGGTCAGAGAAGTATGCAGCAACCAGATCGTGTAGACCAGCAGAAAGAGTAGGAATGTATCCTAGTGCAAAGATAGCCATCAGATAAATCAACATCTAATTCATATTTTTAAAAGGTAAGTCTTTAAAAATTCATATTTTTAAAAGGTAAGTCTTTAAAAATTCATATTTTTAAAAGGTGCGGTGGCTTATGCCTGTGGCTCACACGGGGGCTCCCAGCACTTCAGGAGGCCAAGGCAGGAGGATCACTTGAGGCCTAGGGTTTGAGACCAGCCTGGCCAACATGGCCAAACCCTGTCTCTACTAAAAATACAAAAAAAATTAGCTGGCATGGTGGTGTGTGCCTGTAGTCCCAGCTACTCAGGAGGCTGAGGCACGAGAATTGCTTGAACCTGGGAAGCAGAGGTTGCAGTGAGCCAAGATCGCACCACTGCACTCCAGCCTGGGCAACAGAGCGAGACTCTGTCTCAAAAAATAATAATAATAATTAAATAAATAATAAAAAATAAAAGGTAAGTCTAGCAGCTCAGTAGAGAATGCAAAATCTAAAAGCAAGATGGGAACCCTACCTGAATATCTTGAGCTGAGAGTGAAGGCGATTTGGCTCCCCAAAGGAAAATTAAGGGGCTGTCACTAGAAGAAAAGGAAATCACTGCTGAGCATGCAAAGGTCCATTACAAAGCCTTAGAAGTGAAGTTTCTGGATTGCAGGGCCTGCATGTTTTAAGGATTTGATATTGACAAACAACTTCCAAGAAGTCTGGATTTGGATTTGGATTTCCATGATCAAGCTATCGTTCTTTCCCTGCATCCTAGAAAAGTCTAGGATCATCAATAAAATAATACTCTTGGCTAGTGTGGTGGCTCACACCTGTAATCCCAACACTTTGAGAGGCTTAGGCAGGCGGATCACTTGACATCAGGAGTTCGAGACCAGCGTGGCCAACGTGGTGAAACCCTGTCTCTACTAAAAACACGAAAATTACTTTTTTTCTTTTTTTTTTTTTTTGAGATGGAGTTTCGTTCTGTCTCCCAGGCTGGAGTGCAGTGGTGCGATCTTGGCTCACTGTAACCTCCACCTCCCGAGTTCAAGCAATTCTCCTGCCTCGGCCTCCTGAGTAGCTGGGATTACAGGCACATGCCACCAGGCCTGGCTAATTTTTTTTTTTTTTAGTAGAGATGGAGTTTCACCATATCTGCCAGGCTGGTCTCAAACTCCTGACCTCAAGTGATCTGACTGCCTCGGCCTCCCAAAGTGCTGGGATTAAAGGCATGAGCCACTACACCTGGCCTAAAAATACAAAAATTAGCCGGGCATGGTGGTGTGCGTGCCTGTAGTCCCAGCTACTCAGGAGGCTGAGGGACAAGAATTGCTTGAACCCGGGAGGCAAAGGTTGCAGTAAACCAGGATCGCACGACTGCACTCTAGCCTGGGCAACAGAGCAAGATTCCAACTCTCTCTCTCTATATATATATATATTTTTTTTTTTTCTTGGCAATTTGATTGGAGAAATGATACCTCACTGTCATCTGAATTTGTTTGTCCTTGATTCCTGGTGAGGTTGAGAAGTAGGCCCTTCTGACTCACCATGAACAGGCCATGATGTCTGAGGTGTGCCTGGTGTCTGATGTCTGAGGTGTGCCTGGAGGTGCACATATAAGTCTCCCTCTGCTCCCTTGACATCTCCCTTATCCCCTGCCCATTGTGGATACACAGCTACTCCAGAGTCCTCAGGAGGACTACAAAGGCTTCAAAACAAGAGCAAAATTGCTACACTGACTATGCAAGGAGCAGGCCCAGAGATGGACAATGATTTTGCAAGACCCACACAGTGTACTTGGGAGTTGGGGTCAAGAGAAAAGACCTGTGATATAAGTGGTTCAGAGACTTGGGGGCTGATAAGGGCAGCCTAGAGAATCCTTATCTGAAAACCCAATTACCTTGCCCTGTTTTGGTGTTGAAAACCTGGATTGCTGCATTCTTTTACTTTCTGTGTCTTTTATATAGAGAACCATATAATATGATGGATATATTGATCCCTACTGCACATCTGCCCCAAATCCTTAATTGAAGAGATTGAGACCCAGAAAGAAAAAAAAAGTAATTCTTCCAAGGTCACATAGAAAGCTAGTAGCAGTGTCAGGACTAGTTACCCAATATTTTCAACTCTGCTGTCACTCTCAATACAAAAATCCTCCATATATCCTGGCATTTCAGGCAGAGGGAAAATCTCTTCTTTTAGGGAGAAAAGAATCCAACAGATACATTATTTCTCCAGGCCTGGGCAACAGAGCAAGACCCTGTATCCAAAACAACAACAAAAACAAAAAGATAAAAAATAGTTTTTAAAATTAAGAAAAAAAAAGAAATGAAATGAGCCTCCTTACCAAAAATGAACAGCACAGGAAAGGTGGACTTCTAGGCTTTCCACTGAGTCCCTTCCTAGCCAGTGTCTCTTCTTCTCTTCATTGTAAGGGTTTTAGAAAGAATTATTTACACTTGCTGACCTCACTGTTTCACTTACCTTTCAGTTTTCAACCCCACTGACTGTTTTCTGCCCCTACAGAAATGGCTTTCACTGTTGTTGTTGTTGTTTTTCCCTTGTAATCCCTCTGTATGCTATTATACCCTTGACATCTGTTTCAAGCAGGGTCCAGTCAGAGAAACAGTAACTACAGGATGCAGCTACCACCCGAGGGCTGAGGGAACTAAAGGAAAGAGATGCCTTTCTTTTCTTTTCTGAGACAGAGTCTTGCTCTGTCGCCCAGTCGGGAGTGCAGTGGCGCGATCTCGGCTCACCACAGCCTCCCCAGGTTCAAGCGATTATCTTGCCTCAGCCTCCCAAGTAGCTGGGATTATAGGCATGCACCACCACACCTGGCTAATTTTTGTATTTTTAGTAGAGATGGGGTTTCACCATGTTGGCCAGGCTGGTCTCGAACTCCTGACCTCAAGTGATCCACCCACCTTGGCCTCCCAAACTGCTGGGATTACAGGCGTGAGCCACCGTGCCCGGCCAAGAATGAGTTTTCAAAACCCGAGTTCAGAAGAAGGATTCTGAGTGGTTGGTTCTCAGATCTCTGAGGAAGGGGAAGGATGACCCTAGGGGGAGGGCCACCGCATGTTAGAACCCAGCAGGGGGCTGTGACAGACAGGCTGGTGCTCGGAGCTTCATCTCTTTCTGCCGTTTTCCTCTCAGTTTTTGCTCTGGTTATGTCATATTTCTCATTTTCAACACCAACATGAGCCTTTGTACAGATATTCCTCCAGCTGGAACCCCATTTCAGCTCATCTACCTGTTGCTTTGTATTTATTCTTCAAAACTCTGCCGTCTTCCCTGACCTTCTGGAGCCGGTGTTTGTGGCGCCTCCTGCTGGTCACTGGGTTCAGGCAGTTTGGAGCTGGGTGGAAGGACAGGTAGTATATTAAGTCTTGGGCCCTGGACCTTGTTGGCTGACCTGTCCCTGCTGACCTAAATGACAAAGGGAGGTGTGTCCAGTCAGAGTGTGAGGGCTGTACCCGTGGGCAGCTGAGGGAGTGCGAGCCACAGGCCAGGCACTCTCCTTCTCCCATTAGCTCAGCCGTGGCATCGGACTTGCAGCTTCACTTTGGGCTGCCTTAGCCATGAAGCTCCTTTTGCTGACTTTGACTGTGCTGCTGCTCTTATCCCAGCTGACTCCAGGTAACCTGAACCTCCTTAAGGAAGGGGCAGGGCTTAGAGACTAAGGCCTGGTCAGGGAATCCCAAGGGCTAGAAGGATGGGCTGCAGGTTGTCATCTAGCACCACGTATAGGAGGCAGGAGGCGCCTCACCAGCAGCAGGTGCCAGCTGATAGATGACAACTACAACATCCAGAGCTGCTCTCTCAGCGGCTCCATCCCTCCTCTTCCTGCCCAGCTCCAGGGAGCATGTGGGGGTGGCCTAGTGTGTGAGGAGGAGTGGGAGGGGTGAGCAAGAGAAGCAGGAAAGAGGAGAGGCAGGTATGGCCCTTTTGCAAAATAGTCCCCAGAATGAACGAAGCTTTGTGAAGATCACAGCTACCTTAATGGGAGAGAAAGCTCATTTGTACTTAGCTGTCTCTGTGCCAGACTCTGCGCTGGAAGCTAGGACCACGGAGATAAATGACATGGTGCCAGGGGAACTAACTGGAGGAGACAGTTAAATAGCATTTATAACCCAGGGTGACACGGCTGTGGCAGTGGGAAACCAGGGGGCTGGTTACACATGGTCCAGCCCAGGCTGAGGGAAAGGAGAGTCCTCCTGGAGGGATATCCTGAGTCCTAAAAAGTGAGTCGAAAATAGAAAAGGAAGGAGAGGGGAAAGCAGAAGGGTGTCCCAGGCAGAGAGGTCAGCCTATGCAAAGGTTGGATGCGGGAGAGAGCATGGGAGTGTCGGGGACCTGCATAACATGGAGGGGTGGGTTAGGAGAGAGGTGGGGGTAAAGCTGAGGAAGCATTCAAGCTCCGGGTCTCAGTGGGCCTCAAATGCCAGGTGAGGGACCCATGGGAAGGTTTAAACAGAGAAAGACCCTGGTCAGACCTACCACCCACCAATTCCAGCATGAGCCACCTATCCCTTCCTGCTCATCTGGCAGAAGTTTCCACCCACCCTAAGGCTGTCGGCTAACCTTTCTACAGAGTCAGAAACGTGTGAATTTCCTAAACAAGCTGACCTCCGTCCTTGTGTCTTCCTGAGGCCCTAAAACACCACTGACCTGGAGTAGGGAGGAAAGCCCAGACCCCAGGTTAAAACCTGCCCCATCATTTTCTGACTCTGTGAGCCCCAACAAGAAGCTCAGCTGCTCAGAGTATCAATTTCCTCATTTCTCAAACTGCAATAACATCAAGTGTGTAATAATATCAGGTTGAGGGAACAACATTGAACACACTGAAATTTTGGTCTGCAAAAGAAATATGGCTTCTCTATTTTCTCTAACTCACCAAACTTTCCCAGGAACTTCCATCCTGACTGTGGGAGTTAGTGGTGGGAGGAGCAGGACTACAGAGATAAATGACATGGCACCAGGGGAGCAAACTAGGGGAGACAGTTAAATAGCACTTACAACCCAGGGTGACAAGGCACATAGGGGCTGGGCCTGAACTCAGCAGTTAATTATTTGTCTTTTCTGTTTTAAAATGATTTCTAAGCTAATTCAATCTCTTTTGAATAAGTGTTGAGTCTTTCAGCATGTCTCTTTCTTCCATCACCCTTTCTCTTTCCTGGGATAGTATCTGGTTACAGGGAAAAGTAACTTGATATGTCATCAAATAATTAATTGCTTCATTCAGTAAATACAGTTGAATGGATTTCTTGTTGCAAGCACTGTGATGGGTGCTAGAGGTAGAACTGGGAACAAAACAAGATAAGCAAAACCTCTGTCCTCTTGGAGCTTACCTTCTACTGGAGGACCCAAAGAATTTGAAAAATAAATGAAACATATGGTATGTCAGATAATGAGTACAGTGAGCAGAATAGGCAGGAAAGGAAATAGTGAACACCAGGGGAAGGGGAAGGTCATTTGCTTTTTTTTTTTTTTTTTTTTTTTTTTTTGGAGACAGGGTCTTGCTCTGTCACCCAGGCTGGAGTGCTGGAGTGTAGAGGCATGATCTTAGCTCACTGCAACCTCCACCTCCCGGATTCAAGCAGTTTTCATGCCTCAGCCTCCTAAGTAACTGGGATTACAGGCGCCTGCAACCACGCCTGGCAAATTTTTGTATTTTTAGTAGAGATACGGTTTGGCCATGTTGCCCAGGCTGGTCTTGAATCCCTGACCTCAAGCAATCTGCTTGCCTCAGCCTCCCAAAGTGCTGGGATTACAGGCTTGAGCCACCATGCCAGGTCTTTGCCATTTTTAAGGGGTTGTTCATGGAATGTCTCACTGCGACCTGAGGGAACAACCGGTGTGAGCATGTGGATATGGAGGGAAGGAAATTCAAGCTGGGGAAAACAGCAAGTGCAAGGGTCCTGGGATAGGAACATAAGGAGGTGGGGTCAGGTCCTGTGCTGGACCCTTACTGACTTCTGGGATCACGACCCTCATTGGATGTGGTCAGTAGCGTCCTGCTAGCACTTACTACTGGATTTCATGACTGATGAAATCTCTCAGCCCTTTTGGGGTCCCCACTGACTCGACCCTTCATCTCAGCCAGATCTTCCATCTGGTCCCCAAGTTAAGGCTGTTCACACCCTCCCTTACTGCCTTCTGCACTAGGGGTGTACTCTTGGCAGGTCCCTCACTGGTTTTCCTATCTCAGCCAGAGACAAGGGAACCTGGGGACCTTCTGGGTCTATTTTATTCAACAGAGAGCTGACAGTGATGCTCAGCCACTTCCCTTAGCCATTTCTAATCCCCCTTCAGGTAGCACCATGCAGTGCTATATCCATGCTAAAGATAAGAATTTCTCTGAAGAGCTACCAGTTTCCCTGAGCTATGCTCTAAGAGGCAGAGAGTAAGTGTCTTCTGCGTTGGCAATTTCTTTCAACCAATCTGGGTATTCATAGCAAGAGACTCTCTTGCCCCTACCTTTCTCACATTAATTATCTCTACTTCCTGAGTGTTCAGGTCAACCAGTAGACTGCTAGCAGGAGACACACGAAAGGCCTTTGTCCCTAGCTTGTCGGTGGGTCCACCATCAGGCTGGCAGAATGAGACATGGGTTCTAGCAGGGCTCTCAGGCCCACTGCTGCTGCTGCGGGAGCTGGATTTAAACTTCCAGCTTCCCTGGAAATTATGGCAGAGTATTTCCCCTCTACTTCCTGTTGGGTATGGTAGTGGTGACAGAGGTTAAATGGAAGCTACTTTAGCCGGACCCTCAGCCTTAGCCTCCTATAGCTTATGATGAAGTGGTATTGTCTGAACCCCCCAGGTTCATCTAATAATGTATAAAGGAGCTCTTTGAAATTTGGAAATCCCTGAACTTCCTTAACAAATGTTGGTCCTTAAAATGGTCTTTCCATGCACAACCCTTATCTCATTTAAGCTGAGCAATGAGTTTGCTGTTCTGTTGTTCACCATTCCCCCAAAACCCAGAAACTCTGCCCAATTCTGCTTTTTGACAACCAATGGATTTTATGATTAAAGGGGATTGAAATATGCATCACTTTAATATTTTCAAAATATTGTCATACTCACCGTTAGGTTAATTGTGGGAATTCAGGAGACATGTGTAAAGCCCAGAAACCCAGCAGAGATGAGATTTAGGTGGGACACCTGCCCTTCCATTATACATCCTCACAGCACCCTGAGTTCGTTCTTTATAATTTTCATCATACTCTAGTTAATCAAATATCTGGGTATCTATTTTTTAATGGCTCTTTCTCCCCTCATTAGACTGGAAGTTCTCTGAGGGTAGGTGTCTCACTCATTTATAGTTTTATCTCCAGTGTATAGGCCTCTCAGTCTATACATGTGAGTATTTCCCTGGTGTAGATATCTGGAAAGGAATTGCTAGTTAAAGACTGTGTATAGTTTTAAAATGTGTAAGTTATTGCTCAGTAGGCTCCACAGATGCTAAAAAAGTGTATGAGTGTCATTCCTTTCACTCACCAATAGTTCCTCTTGACACTCTTAAAAATTGAGATTTTGTTGTTAAATGGTGGCTTTTTCCTTATCTTTTTGTAAACTAAAACACAGAATCACAGATGCTGCACACCACATAATACAAGTGTGCAGCTTAATGGAAGTTATAAGTGCACATCTTTGTAACCACCACTCAGGTCAATGGACAGAGCATTGACAGTCACTCCGAAAACGTCTCCACCTATTCCATCCATCACAATTGTCTTCATCCCCCAAATTAAGCACTCTCCTGACTTTTATAGCAATCAGTTCTTTGCATTCCTTTACAGTCTCATTGCTAGGGGTGCATCCCTAGACACCCTATTTATACTGTTAAAATCTGATATCTCTTTAGATTCCTTGAATTTTTTAATTTACTGGTTCCATCTTCATCCCTTTCTTATCTTTACAAGTTATCTGTTGAAAAAACATAAGTCATTTGATCTATAACTTTCCACAATATAAATTTTGCTGATTGCATACTCAAGGTAAAATTCAATGTGTTCCTCTGACCTCTGCATTTCCTGCAAATCAGCACCTGTATCCAGAGGTTTGATCAGGCTCAAGTTCTCCCATTTTGGCAGAACTTTCAGTGGTGATATGTTCTTTCATTAGGAGGCACATAATATCTGGTTGTCTGTCTTTTAGGACAATAGGAATCAATGATGCTCAAAGCCTAGATCCATTAATTTTTTGGCCATTTCAAAATGATAATATTCTGTTAAGTGATATTCTTTATTTAGCTGGAACAGTCATATGAAAAAGATACTCCTCATTGTCTACTATTTGATTTCTTAGCAGTACAGTGCATATAGGAAAGACAGAATACAGGCTTGATGATTTTTCTTTATTTATGAATCTGCAAGATAATGATCTATTGTCCTATCTCCCCAAATTGTGATCAAATAATTTTTTTTGTTCTTTAGTTTGGATGGAGTCTAACTCTGTCGCCCAATCTGGAGTGCAGTGGCGTGATCTTGACTCACTGCAACCTCCGCCTCCCAGGTTCAAACAATTCTCCTGCCTCAGCCTCCCAAGTAGCTGGGATTACAGGTGCACGCCACCACGCCTGCCTAATTTTTGTAATTTTAGTAAAGACGGGGGTTTCACCATATTGGTCAGGCTGGTCTTAAACTCCTGACCTCAGGTGATCCACCCGCCTCGGCCTCCCAAAGTGCTGGGATTACAGGCATGGGCCACCGCACCCGGCCGACGAAATAATTTTTATATCATTAAAAATGCATGGATTTAACTATATTTAATGAATTTGCATTCATTACGATCTTTATGCTTACGGAAACTGAAATTGTCCCATCCGTGGCTAGGTGGAGCTTCTTTAATATGACCCTTGAGCCTTATTTTACATATCCCTGGTAACCTTTGATAGCTTACTTGTGATCAAGTCCATCTTATAAAGACCACAAGGACACACTAGCAGTCTGACGGTCAGATCTATTAACTTACCACAGCAAAGGAAACTGCACACCAAAGGACCTGTGGGTGGTTGGGGGCGCAGGAGGAGTCACCAAACGAAGAAACAAATAGGGTACTGTAGGATGACAGAAAAGGGCAGATTCAAGTATAATGTAAATGAAGCAGGGTCTGATAGACTTCAAAGCAAGGCAGGGCCACAGGGCAAAGTGTAAAGGAATTAACATCAGGCCTAGGCTGAGAAACGGATTCAGGATCCTGTTTCCATGGAAAGTACAAAATGAGGAGAGTTGTGGAATTTTGTTTTCCAAAACCCCTTATCTGACACCAGCACCTGGCTTTGAAATGAAGGCTGCTTTTCTGTACTGAAAGGCTCAGTTCCTGGGGGAAGAATATAACCTTTCCTTCTTGCTGATATGATTTCAAATACAAAGTTTCCGATAGTTGTGATTAGAGAAAAGAGGGTTTCTCAGCACTTTGTTCTTTTGTTAATTAACAAACGCAGTTTCACAGGCTCACACTGGCTATCTGGAGTGACGAGATATTCTAGGCCGGTCTTGTGCAGTTCCTGCACCAGGTCTTGAATTAGTTCTAAGTTTTACAGCAGACAGCTTCACCCCAGTCTCACCTCAAATAAAAACATGCCAATTCGCACATTGTGTAAGAACCTTAAAACAGTATACCATACTTCCATTTCACCTCTCCCAGCCTTTGTGCTATTGTCATACATTTCTCTTCTGTGTATGCTATGAACTCCGCAGTACAATGCTGTTATTTTACTTTAAACAATTATCTTTTAAAGAAATGTCTCGGGAGGCAGAGTCTGCAGTGAGCCGAGATCACGCCACTGTGCTCCAGCCTGGGCGACAGAGTGAGACTCCATCTCAAAAAAAAAAAAACAAAACAAAAACAAAAATAGGCCCGGCGCGGTGGCTCACACCTGTAATCCCAGCACTTTGGGAGGCCGAGGCGGGTGGATCACCTGAGGTCAGGAGTTTGAGACCAGCCTGACCAACATGGAGAAACCCCGTCTCTACTAAAAATACAAAATTAGCCAGGCGTGGTGGCGCATGCCTGTAATTCCAGCTACTCGGGAGGCTGAGACAGGAGAATCGCTTGAACCCGGGTGGTGGAGGTTGCAGTGAGCTGAGATTGCGCCATTGCACTCCAGCCTGGGCAACAGAGCAAGACTCCATCTCAAAAAAATAATAATAATAAAAATAAAAATAAATGTTTAATTGAGAACAAAAGTTGTTTACATTTACCCATAGTTATCAGTTCTGATTCTCTTTACTCCTTTATGTAGACATCCAGATTTCCCTCTGGTACCATTTTCTTCTGCCTGAGTAACTTCCTTTAGCATTTCTTGTAGTGAAAGCTTTCAGTGATCAATGTTCTCCGTTTTCAAATACATGAAAAAGTCTTTATTTCTCCACTTTTAGAATATTTTTCCTCTGTAAAGAATTCTGGGCTTTTTTCCTTTTATTACTTTAAAGATCTCTCTCTACCATCTTCTAGTGCGCAGTTTCTGACAATAAGTCTTCTGGGTTGGTTTTTTTTTTTTTCCTTTCTTTGAGACGGTTTCACTGTCACTTAGGGTAGAGTGCAGTGGCGTGACCACAGCTCACTGCAGCCTCGACCTCCCAGGCTCAAGCGATCCTCCCACCTCAGCCTCCCTAGTAGCTGGGACTACAGGTGCACACCAACACACCCGGCTAATTTTTTTTTTTTTTTTTTTTTTGAGACGGAGTCCCGCTCTGTCGCCCAGGCTGGAGTGCAGTGGCGCTATCTCGGCTCACTGCAAGCTCTGCCTCCCAGGTTCACGCCATTGTCCTGCCTCAGCCTACCAAGTAGCTGGGATTACAGGCACCTGCCACCATGCCCGGCTAATTTTTTGTGTTTTTAGTAGAGATGGGGTTTCACTGTGTTAGCCAGGATGGTCTCGATCTCCTGACCTCATGATCCGCCCGCCTTGGCCTCCCAAAGTGCTGGGATTACAGGCGTGAGCCACCACGTCCAGCCTAATTTTTTTATTTTTTTGGAGAGACAGGGTCTCACCTAGGCTGGTCTCAAACTCTTGGGCTCAAGCAATCCTCCCATCTCAGCCTCCCAAAGTGCTGGGATTTCAAGTGTGAGCCACCACACCCAGCCTCTTCCAGGATTTTTACCTTTTCTCCTATGTACATAACGTGTCTTTTCTTCTGGCTTTTTAAAGATTTTTTTCCTTTCACTTGATTTTGCAATTTGATTATTATGTGCCTTTGCATGCTTCTCTTTTGGTTTTATTCAGCTTGTAGTTCACCGAGGGTCATGGTTCTATGGGCTTAGAGTTTTCATCAAACTTGAAATTTTTCAGCCATTATTACTTCAAATACTTTTCCTGCCCCTCCCCTCTCCTCTCCTTTTAGTATTCCAATTATATGCATGTTAGACTACTTGTTATTGTCCCATGGGTCACTGACACTCTGCTCTTTTTCCCCCCCATCTTTTTTCTCTCCATGTTTCATTTTGGATGATTTCTGTTGCTATGTCTTCAAGTTCATTTATCTTTTCTTCTTCAGTCTAACCTACTATTAATCTCACTTAGTATGTTTTTCATTTAATATTTAATGTTTCATCTCAACTATTCCATGTGAATATATACATATATATATTTTTTTTTTTTTTTTTCTGTGAGACAGAGTTTCACTCTTGTTGCCTAGGCTGAAGTGCAATGGCACGATCTCAGCTCACTGCAACCTCTACCTCCCAGGTTCAAGCGATTCTCCTGCCTCAGTCTCCTGAGTAGCTGGGATTACAGGCATGTGCCACCACGCCCAGCTAATTTTTTTTTTTTTTTTTTTTTTTTTGTATTTTTAGTAGAGATGGGGTTTCTCCACGTTGGTCAGGCTGGTCTCGAACTCCTGACCTCAGGTGATCCACCCACCTTGGCCTCCCAAAGTGCTGGGATCATAGGCTTGACCCATCGTGCCCGGCCATGAATATTTTTTACATCTTTATTTCTTCTCATCATGCTCATGGCTTCCTCCACCTTTTTTACTACTTGGAGCGTATTTATCATAGCTGTTTTATCATCCTTGTCTGCTAGTTTCATCATCATTGTCATTTCTGTGTTGGTTGATTTGTTTTTCTCCTGGTTATGGGTCATATTTTCTTGCTTTTTTTTTTGTATGCCTGAAAAATATTTTTACACTTTCAGTTTCTGTATTTTGTTACACTCCTTTAAAGAGTGTTAGATATTTTTCTGGCATGCAGCTAAGTTAGTGGGAATCAGATGAATATTTTCAAGACTGACGTTTAAGCTTTGTTAGGATGGGTACAGGGTATTCTTTAGTCTAGGGTTAATTTAGCCCCCACTACTAAGGCAATAGCCTTCTGAGTACTAAATGCTGCAGATTTTACAGAGTCTTTCCACTCAGGCAGGTGGAAACACAATCTATTCCCAGACCTGTGCAATCACTGGGAATTGTTCTGCTTACTTCTTTTTGGTGTTTGGTATTTTTCTCCCCCTCAGGCCTTTGGTAGTTTCCTCTTGCACATGCACAGAAAGGCACTTAAAGACTACAGGGTGGGCCAGGCATAGTGGCACATGTCTGTTGTCCTAGCTCCTCGGGGAAACTCAGGTGGGAGAGTCCCTTGAACTGGGAGGAGGAGGTTTGCAGTGAGCCAGAATCATTCCACTGTACTCCAGCCTAGGTGACAGAGCAAGACTCATCTCAAAAAAAATAAAAATAAAAAAAAAGACAATCCACACACATAAAGGCTTTATTCAGCTGATGTACCAAGGTCACTCTCTCAGTCAAAGGTGGGGAGCAAAAAAACAGAGTAAAGGAAAAACAGTGATAGATGAAAAGAGTCGAAGGCAAGGGAAACAAGGGACCTTCTATCTCATCTGTTTCCATTCTTTTACAGACCTTTCAAATCCGGAGCCTACTTGTTAGGACTGACACTGTCTCCCTTCTTTCTGCTTTGTGTCAGGTGGCACCCAAAGATGCTGGAATCTTTATGGCAAATGCCGTTACAGATGCTCCAAGAAGGAAAGAGTCTATGTTTACTGCATAAATAATAAAATGTGCTGCGTGAAGCCCAAGTACCAGCCAAAAGAAAGGTGGTGGCCATTTTAAGTGCTTTGAAGCCTGAAGCCATGAAAATGCAGATGAAGCTCCCAGTGGATTCCCACACTCTATCAATAAACACCTCTGGCTGATCCCTGCGTTTGCCTGTTAGTGAACCCCAGCAGCTCCCAGGAGTGCCTTTTGGGTGGTTTGGGATGTCACAACTGTTTTCACAATAATAATAAGACATTTTTTAATTTTTTTTTTTTTGAGATGGAGTCTTGCTCTGTCGCCCAGGCTGGAGTGCAGTGGCGCAATCTCAGCTCACTGCAAGCTCCGCCTCCCGGGTTCATGCCATTCTCCTGCCTCAGCCTCCCAAGTAGCTGGGACTACAGGTGCCCGCCACCACGCCCAGCTAATTTTTTTTTTTTTTTTTTTTTTTTTTTTTAGTAGAGACGGGGTTTCACTGTGTTAGCCAGGATGGTCTTGATCTCTTGACCTTGTGATCTGCCTGCCTCGGCCTCCCAACATTTTTCACTTTTTTAAGCTCTCTCTTTCACAAGTGTATAGGGGAATTTTCTGGAATCTCCATGACATATAATGACATAATTGTTCTGGCAGCTGACGAAAGATGTGCTTATGTGCTCTTGTGTAGAATTTTTTAAGGTAGAAGGCTCAAGGTATAAGTATGCTCATTTTCAGAGATTCATGCAATTTGTTCTCAGTAATTCTACTGTCCTCTTACAAACTATCTTTGGTTATATTATTAACTGTAATAATCAATCTCTATACCTTCATTATCATCTAATAAGTCATTACTTTGAAATCCCACAACTTACTTTGTACCACAAGAAATAAGAACACTTTATCGTCTTGGTTTGCAGAGGTATTTTGTTCTAATTTTTTATTTTTTATAGAGATAGGGTCTCACTTTGTTACCCAGCCTGGTTTTGAACTCCTGGTCCGCCTCAGCTTTCCAAAGTGCTAGGAATACAGGAATGAGCCAACACTCCCACGGGGACTTGCAGAGGTATATTAACAACAGTCCTAGCTGTCTAACAGAATAAAGGACACGCTCTCCCTTAAGGAAAAAATAACACCTATTCTAGTCTCTATAGTTCTCTTAACTACAATTTCTGACATATATACAATTTTAAAATTATAAGACATGCACAGAAGCAGGAAAATATGACCCATAATCAAGAATAAAAATAATCAATTAGAATCAGACCCAAAGATGGTGATACAGTTTGGATCTGTGTCCCCACCCAAATCTCATGTTGAATTATAATCCCCAGTGTTGGAGGTGGGGCCTGGTGGGAGGTGATTGGATCATGGAGGTAGATCCTTCATGAATGGTTTAGCACCATCCCTTTGGTACTGTTCTTGTAATAGAGTTCTCACAAGATCTGGTTGTTTAAAAGTATGTGGCACCGTCTCGCTCTTCACTTCCCTCTGCTCTGACTATGTAAGACAGGCCTGCTTCTCCTTCACCTTCTGCCATGCTCAAAAGTTTCCTGAGGCCTCCTTAGAAGCCTTCATGCTCCTTGTACAGCCTGCAGAACCATGAGCCAATTAAACCTCTTTTTTTTTTTTTGAGATGAAGTCTTGCTCCTGTTGCCCAGGCTGGAGTGCAGTGGCATGATCTCGGCTCACTGCAACCTCCACGTCCTGGGTTCAAGTGATTCTCCTTCCTCAGCCTCCTGTGTAGTTGGGATTACAGGCGTGCACCACCAAGCCTGGCTAATTTTCATATTTTTAGTACAGACAGGGTTTCATCATGTTGGCCAGGCTGGTCTTGAACTCCTGACCTCAGGTGATCCACCCTCCTCGACCTCCCAAAGTGCTAGGATTACAGGCGTGAGCCACTATGCCTGGCCTAAACCTCTTTCCTTTATAAATTACCTGGTCTCAGGGTTTTTTGTTTTTTTTTTTGATAGCAGTATGAGAACAAACTAATACAGATGGAGTAGTTGTTGGAATTAACAGATAACCTTAAAATAACTATTATAAATATGTTAAAGAAATTAGAAGATTGATAAAATGAATGAAAGGATGAAGAATTTAAATACACAGAAAAATAGTGTATAGTGTATTGTTTTCCACTGCTGCATTACAAAACCACTCCAGAACTTAGTAGACTAAAATAACAACTATTTGTTATTTTTCACAATTCTGCTCATTGATTAAGTGGTTCTTCTGATATTCTCACGAGGTCATTCATGTTACTACATCTCTCTTCACGTAGCCTCTCCACCGCAAAGAAGTTAACCTTGGCTTCCTCTATGATGGCTGGGGCCAAGAGCCTCCCAAAGTGCTAGGAATACAGGAATGAGCCGCCATTCCTGGTCTTGCAGAGGTATATTAACAACAGTCCTAACTGCCTAACAGAAGAAAGGACATGCTCTCCCTTAGGGAAAAAATAACACTTATTTTAGTCTTATAGTTCTCTTAAATACAATTTCTGACATATATGGGTAAACCTCAACATCCAGCATTTCTCAAATTTCTGTTTGTATTACATTTGCTGAAGTCCCACTGGTAAATCATATGCCAGTCACTGTGAAAGAGGACTACATAAGGGCATGAATACTAAGAGGATGATTCATTGCATGATGGAAACTTTAAGAATAAATTGGGCCTTCTAAACTGAGACATGCTAAAATTAAGAATTTATTGGATGGTAAGCCAGGCGTGGTGGCACATGCCTGTAGTCGCAACTACTTGGTAGGCTGAGGCAGGAGGATCACTTACACCCAGGAGTTTAAGTCTGTAGTATGCTATGATCATGCCTGTGAATAGCCACATGTGCACTCCAGCCTGAGCAACATAGCGAGACCCCACCTCTTAAAAAAAGGAATCTATTGGATGGGTTTAACAGCAGAAGATAGGGCATTGTGGAAGAATGAATCAGTCAACTCAGAGACAGATTCGAAGATATACAAACCAAAGCACAGAGAGAAAAAATGCAAAACAAGCATAACAGAGTATGAGAGACTTATGGGACAATATCAAATAATCTAACATATATATAATTAAGTCCCAGAAGAAGAGATGGGAGACCAGGCACAGTGGCTCACACATGTAATCTCAGCACTTTGGGAGGCTGAGGCAGGAGGATCACATGAATCCAAGAGTTCAAGACCAGCCTGGACATTATAATGAGACCCCCTCCCTATTTTTTTTTTTCTTTTCGAGATGGGGTCTCACCATGTTGGTTGTGAGCTCCTGGGCTCAAGCAATTTGGCCTGCCTCAGCCTCCTAAAATGCTGGGATTACAGGAATGAGCCACCATGCCCAAACCCCACCTATCTCTATTAAAAAAAAGAAATTAAAGAGGGCAATGAGGAAGAAGAAATATTTTTAAAAGATAATAGTTGAAAAATTTCCAAAATTGTTGAAAGACATCAATCCACAAGAAATTCAGTGAACTCCAAAGCAGCATAGACACAAAGAAAATCAAACCTGCCAGGCATGGTGGCTCAAGCCTGTAATTCCAGCACTTTGGGAGGCCGAGGCGGGCAGATCACCTGAGGTTAGGAGTTCGACACCAGCCTGGCCAACATGGTGAAACCTCATCTCTACTAATAATACAACAATTAGCTGGGCATGGTGGCACGCGCCTGTAAGCCCAGCTACTAAGGAGGCTGCGGCAGGAGAATCGCTTGAACCTGGGAGGCTGGAGGTTGCTGAGGTGAGATCCTGCCACTGCACTCCAGCCTGGGCGACAGAAGGAAACTCTGTCTCAAAAAAAAAAAAAAAAAAGGAAAGGAAAGAAATCAAACCCTAAACATATCACAGTCAAACTGCTAACAATTAAAAGAAAAAGTGCCTCTGGAGGCTGAGGCAGCAAAAAGGCGTGAACCCGAGAGGCGGAGCTTGCAGTGAGCAGAGATCGCTCCGCTGCACTCCAGCCTGGGCGACAGAGTGAGACTTCGTCTCAAAAAAAAAAAGAAAAAGTGCTTCTCAGTACCTATGAATATTTCATACAAAACATGTTCAAGAATTTATGGAAAAAGTTAGAAAACCTTATTGAAATACAATATAGAAAGCCTAAATTAATAGAGAAACATATCATGCTTATGAATTAGAAGTCTCAATATCTTAAAGACGACAATTATATACTAATTATTTCCTAGATTCTATAAAATTCCAGTAAGATTTGTTCATAACTTGTTCAAAATTGTGTATATGTAAACAAATATTTTGTTAGGGACATAAACATGTATAATAAAACTTTCAATAAAAGCTAAGGAGATAATAAATACAAATTTAGGATAACAGTTACCTCTAAGAATATAACAATAGGAAGGGGTAATGGTGATTTTTTTATCGCACAGTAGACAGTGAGGTGTTCTGGATGTGAGGTCCAAATTTGTCTTTGTGATAGCTGGTGTTATTGAGCCACCTGGAGGCAATATTGCTGCAGTTTAAATATTTAGATCCTGGATGGGGATGTGAGAGGGAAGGGCTGGATGAACCTTCCAGAATGTCAGCAGTGATTCCTGGAGTCTTCCAGTTAATGGCACCCAATAACTAAATGGGCAAAAGATGCATGGGAGATTGGCCTGTGAGAACACTGAGGACTTGGGGATGGATCTGCTTTCTCCACGTGCAAAAGGATTTGTTAATCTGGGAGTTCCTCTGAGATCTAGCCCTTGTCAATCTCTTTGGTTGCCTTTTTTTTTTTTTTTTTTTTTGAGACAGAGTCTCGCTCTGTCGCCCACGCTGGAGTGCAGTGGCGCAATCTCGGCTGACTGCAAGCTCTGCCTCCCGGGTTCATGTCATTCTCCTGCCTCAGCCTCCTGAGTAGCTGGGACTACAGGCCCACACCGCCACCATGCCCGGCTAATTTTTTTTTTTTTTTTTTTTTTTTTTTTTTTTTTTGGTATATTTAGTGCAGACGGGGTTTCACTGTGTTAGCCAGGATGGTCTCGATCTCCTGACCTCGTGATCCACCCGCCTCAGCCTCCCAAAGTGCTGGGATTACAGGCATGAGTCACCACACCCGGCCTCTTTGGTTTCATCACATACCACTCAGTTACTACATCTCTTTCCTTTAATTTCTGTTTTCCTTTAGCTTTTTTCCCCCTAAAAAAAAAAATCATAATTTATTTTTCACATCCTGGGTTTTTTATTTATTTAATAGCTTTATTGAGGTAGAATTTTTTTTGAGATGGGATTTGCTCTGTTGCCCAGACTAGGGTGCAGTGTTGCAATCATAACTCACTGCAGCCTCAGCCTCCTGGGCTCGAGCGATCCTCCCACCTCAGCTTCCCAAGTACCTGGGACTACAGGCGTGCACCACCACACCCAGCTAACTTTTTTGTATTTTTCGTCGAGACAAGGTTCCTCCATGTTTGCATAGGCTAATCTTGAATTCCTGGCTTCAAATGATCCTCCTGCCTCAATCTCCCAAAGTGTTGGGATCACAGGCATGAGCCACCCCATGCAGTCTTTCAAGGTATAATTAACATTCAGTAAACTGCACATATTTAAAGTGTAAAAGTTTCTAAGTTTTGTCATGTGTGCACCCATGAAATTATCACCAAAATCAAGATAATAAACATATCTGTCCCCCTCAAAAGTTTTCTTCTGCTTCTTTGTAATCCTTTCTTTTTTTTTTTTTTTTTTTTGAGATCTTGTTGCCCAGGCTGGAGTGCAATGGCACGATCTCATCTCACCACAACCTCCACCTTCCGGGTTCAAGCGACTCTCCTGCCTCAGC
This sequence comes from Pan paniscus, assembly GCF_029289425.2. Lineage (NCBI taxonomy): Eukaryota > Metazoa > Chordata > Mammalia > Primates > Hominidae > Pan > Pan paniscus. The sequence goes on from NC_073270.2 coordinate 37,150,181, forward strand.
CTCCGAATAGGTGGGATTACAGGCATGCGCCATCATGCCTGGCTAATTTTTTTTGTATTGTTAGTGGAGATGGGGTTTCACCATGTTGGCCAGGCTGGTCTTTAACTCCTGACCTCAGGTGATCCACCCGTCTCAGCCTCCCAAAGTGCTGGGATTACAGACATGAGCAACCTGCCTGGCCTGGATCCCATTAATTCTTGAACCTCATCTCCAACTATTCTTGCCCTGGCTCACTCCACTTAAACTATGCTGGCCTCCTAGCCATTTCTCAAACACACCAAGCATGGTTCCACCTCAGGGCGTTTGCACTTGCTATTCATTCTGCCTGGAACTCTCATCCTCCAATATGCAAGACTCACTCTCTAACATTCTTTGGGTTTGTTCAAATATCTCCATGTCACTGAAAACTTCTCTGAATATGCTATTTTTAATCTTCAAAAAAAAAAAAAAAAGCTACTCTTGGCCAGGCACGGTGGCTTACGTCTGTAATCCCAGCACTTTGGGAGGCCAAAAGCGGGCGGATCACAAGGTCAGGAGCTCGAGACCATCCTGGCGAACATGGTGAAACCCCGTCTCTACTAAAAATACAAAAAATTAGCCGGGCATGGTGGCGGGTGCCTGTGGTCCCAGCTACTCGGGAGGCTGAGGCAGGAGAATGGCGTGAACCGGGGAGGCGGAGCTTGCAGTGAGCCGAGATCGCGCCACTGCAGTCCAGCCTGGGCGACAGAGCTACACTCCATCTCAAAAAAAAAAAAAAAAAAGCTACTCTCCCTTACTTCCTTTTTTGCTTGCATTTCTCCATAGTATTTATCAGCATCTAATATAATATTTTTTTCTTGATTGTATTTCTTGTCTCCCTGTCCGCTGTGGATTTATTTAATGTTGGATGTATTGATATATATATGAATAAACATTATTCAATGTATATGAATAAGTATATATTATATTGCCTCCCCAGATAAATATATATGTATATGTGTGAATATATATTTTTATATATATCTGAGGAGGCAATATATATTTCAACGTATATTTATCCAATATACATAAATGAATTTGGGATCCAGTTTCCCAAATAAATTTGGGGTTCCTCATGTAAAATTCCCTCCATTGAAATATCTAGTATGGCTTTTGTTTTCTAGCTAGATCATGACTGATACAGTACATGGAACATGATTTATTCATATATATTGAGTAAATATATATTGCCTTCCCAGATGAATGTATATATATGAATATGTGTGTATTCATTTATTCAACTACAAATTTACTGAGCACCTATGTACCAGTTTAGTGCTTGGAGAGGGGGGTACCTTATGATTGGAGCTGGTGCCTCTGAAGGACATCGCAGTTCTGGCAATGAACCCATAGCTACCTAAGCTGCTGGGAGGATACAGATGGAATCCAAAGCAGAGAGTGAATGCCTTCTCCCTCCCCTCCCCTCCCCTCCCACTTTCTAGCCTCCCACCATTGTCTGCAATTAGCAAACTCTTAGTAGGAAGCCACCTGGTGAAGGAGTCTGGGAAATGGTAATATCGGACTCCCAGCCCCAGCAGCACAGAGCAGAATATAGAAGGCTGGGCTTGAGGCCGCACTGGCACACCATTTAACTTCTGAGATGTAAGTATAAATCTGAAGTAACATCCCAAAAAAGTAATCATCAGTATTATTACAAATTCTAGAAGTCACATTTTAAAGGTTTAATATTAGAATGCAGGAACAATTACCCCTGCAGTCACTGTCCTGCTCATCTCAGTTCACTGTGGCCTCAACCTCCTGGGCTCAAGCAATCCTCCTACTTCAGCCTCCAAAGTAGCTGGGACCACAGGCATGTGCCACCATGCCTGGCTAATTTTTTTTTTTTTAGTAGAGATGAGATCTCTTTATGTTGCCCAGGCTGGTCTTGAAGCGAAGGAGTTGCTATGCTAAATAGATGCTGTACTAAATAGATGCTATTTGCTGTACTAAATAGATGCTCAGTTTCAACATCCACTAACTTTTTCAGTCATGGAATAAAGTAACTCAAGAAAATGAATTTGGCCACATGTGGTGGCTCATGCCTATAACTGCAGCACTTTGGGAAGCTGAGGCAGGAGAGTCTCCTGAGCCCAGGAGTTCAAGACCATCCTGGGCAACATAGGCAGACCTCATCTCTACCAAAAAATAATAATAATTTAAAAATTACCCCGGCATGGTGGCACGTGCCTGTGGTCCCAGCTACTTGGGAGGCTGAAGTAGGAGGACTGCTTGAGCCCAGGAGGTTGAGGCTGCAGTGAACAGAGATCACATCACTGCACTCCAGCTGCCTGGACAACAGAATGAGGCCCTGTCTCAGAAAAAGAAAAAAAAAGGAAACAAAAAACGAATTTCATATTCCCAATACAAAGAAATAATAAAGGTGATGAATATGCTAAATACCCTTATTTGACCATTACACATTGTATGTATGTATCAAGATATCATATGTACCCCATAAATATGTATAAATATTATATTTTTTTCATTTTTAATAAAAATTTTAAAATTGCCAGGCATGGTAGTGTGCACCTATAATTCAAGCTACTTGGGAGGCTGAGGCAAGAAGACCACTTGAGCTCAGGAATTCAAGTCCAGCCTGGGCAACATCTCAAGATCCCATCTCTAAAAATGAATAAATTAATTAAATTCAAAATTAAAAGACAAAAATAAATAACGAAAAATTTAAAAATAAAAATAATTTAAAAGAAAATTAATTTCAGAAACATACTTCCTAAAAAGAACTTTTGAATTTAGAAAGAAATTCAGAATTTGCAGCTTGAAAAAATGTCAAAAATATTCTATCTTCAACTACTGAAACCGGGTGGTAGTTTATAGCAAAAAATTTGGCAAACTTTATTGTTTAATTTTTTAGCCTTCATAAAATTTGTGATTTTGAAAATCAGTGAGAATAAAATATGCCTAAGGTACCTCACTTTTCCCTAACGCTTTCCTCTGTTCTTCATTGTCTTTATACCCAACAGTATGTATAAATTGAAGATGACTTATCATCGATGTCATGGTACATGATTTTGGAGTCTTTCCTACCTGTGAAATTTTGAGGTGACAAAATCGCATTTAGCTTTTTATTCATCCTTACAAGGTGTGAGAAATTCTCAACCACAATTTTTTCCTAAAAGGCTTATGTCCTAAATGGAATTAAATAACTAAAGAACAACTAAAGGCAAGTACTTTTTTTTTTTTTTTTGAGACAGGGTCTCACTTTTTCACGCAGGCTGGAGTGCAGTGGCACCATCTCAGTTCACAGCAGCGTCAACCTCCCAAGCTCAAACGATCTTCCCACCTCAGCCTCCCAAGTAGCTGGCACTACAGGTGCACACCACCTCGTCTGACTAAGTTTCGTATTTTTTGTAGAGACAGGGTTTCACCATGTTGCCTAGGCTGGGCAATCCACCCACCTTGGCCTCCCAAAGTGCTGGGATTACAGGTGTGAGCCACCACATCTGGCCTCTAATAGTTTTTTTTTAATGTGATGAATGGTATTTTAACAAAGATTTGAACTATAATATAATCTCCATTATTTTGCCTAGTGCTAATATTCAAAATATTAAAAATATTGATTGGATATAATATTCTGAAGGTTATCAAGCTAACAAATTTTAGCTCTCAATATTTAAATTAACTCATATTTTCTCCTAAGTTGAATTGTCGAAAGTTCTTAATTATTTTTCTAACATTGATAGCTTTCACAATCATCTTTAGCTGTTGCAACGTTTTATTCCTACAGTAATAAATATATACTTCTATCTCAAATGACTAATGAATTTAAACATGTAAAGTGCATGAGATTTCATTCCAAGTTACATCTAAAGTGTTTACTATGTGAAAATGAATATTCATATGTAAACAATAAATCCAAATGCTATGTTCCAAAGGTATTATGCTTATTGGACATGCTGGTTTACCGTGCAATTATGAAATCATTGAACACACACAAGTTCACGGTGCCACAAGTGACTCTGAAGTAGGTATCTGGCAATTCATCCTTCCAAAGGGTGAAGCTAAGGCTGGATACTGAGAACAAAGTCAAAATTGGGTTTATTCCTAGAACGTAAGCTCCATACAGGTAGGGATTTGTCTGCTTTGCCCACTGCTGAGTCCTCCATACTTAGAATAATGCCCGGCACATAAAAGGTATTCAATAAATATAAATTGAATTAATGAAAAACAGAAAAATAGAGTGCTGATGCTAGTGGCGCGTAGGTGAAAATCATCAAGTTGATTTTCAGTTGAGACAACGATGGAAATCATTAGGCATGCCCAAATCAGGGAGACCTTAGTTTCAGCCAAGGGCTCACTGGACTTAAGCCAGTCTACTGGGTTCAAATTAGGAGGAAAGGAGCAAAATTAACGAACATGTACAAAATGTTGGAGATATATCATTAAAAATTGTGTCTTGGCCGGGCGCGGTGGCTCAGGCCTGTAATCCCAGCACTTTGGGAGGCCGAGGGGGGCGGATCACTTGACCCCAGGAGTTTGAGACCAGCATGACCAACACGGTGAAACCCCGTCTCTACTAAAAAAAAAAAAAAAAAACCCAGGCGTGGTGGCTCACGCCTTTAATCCCAGCTACTCGGGAGGCTGAGGCAGGAGAATGCCTTGAACCCAGGAGGAGGAGCTTGCACTCAGCCGAGATTGTGCCACTGCACTCCAGCCCGGGCGGCAGAGCGAGACTCCGTCTCAAAAAAAAAAAAAAAAAAAAAAACCAGCAAATTCCAAAAATAACCGCTAGAGGGGAGTATCTCCTCTTGTGAGTCATTGATCTAGCCATTAAGAGAGTCCTGAAAACATCATGCTTGTCTCCTGGATCACCCAGCTCTTTATGACACAAATGGAGCTGCATCGTAAGCACAGATAGTTTACCCAGACTCAACTACATGTGCTCAGAAAAAAAGGAATTTAAAGGAAATAAGACTTGGGATGGGTTTTTTTCTTTTTTTCTTACTTTTTAAATCAACTTTGTTTTGCCTTTCTGAAAAATCATATAAATGAAATTACTCAGCATGTATTTCTTTGTGTCTGGCTTCTTTCACTTAACATAGTGTTTTTGAAATTAATTTATGGTTGTGTGTATTGGTAAATTATTGCTATTTATTGAGTAGCATATTGCATGGATATAACTCAACTTGTCCATTTGCCTGCTGAACATTTGGGCTGTTTTCATTTATGGGTTACTACAAATAAAGTTGCTACAAACATGGATAGAGAAATCTTTGTATAGACATATGTCTATTTAATTTTGTTCGTTTGTTTGTTTGTTTGTTTGTTTGAGACGGAGTCTCACTCTGTCACCCAGGCTGGAGTGCAGTGGTGCCATCTTGACTCACTGCAACTTCCACCTCCTGGGTTCAAGCAAATTCTCCAGCCTCGGCCTCCCAAGTAGCTGGAATTAGAGGCACACGCCACCACACCCAGCTAATTTTTGTATTGTTTTAGTACAGACGGGGTTTCGCCATGTTGGCCAGACTGGTCTCAAACACCTGACCTCAAGTGATCTGCCCGTGTCTGCCCCCAGAGTGCTGGGATTACAGGCATGAGCCACAGTGCCCAGCCAACATGTCTATTTAATTTTGTAAGTAACTCTGCACCTGTTTTTCCAGTTGCAGAGTAGTTGTCCATGTTACAGTCCCACCAGCAATGTATCAGCATTCCAGTGCTCCATATCCTCACCAGCCTTGCTATAGTCAGTCTTTTTTACTTTAATTATTCTGGTGAGTGTGTATGGTATCTCATTGTGATCTTAATTTGAATTCTCCTGATTACTAATGATATTGAACATCTTTTCACGAACTTATTGGCCGCTTATGTATTTTCATTTGTAAAATGTCATTTAAATATTTGCCCATTCTGTTATTGAGTTTTCTCTTTTCTTATTAATTTGTAACAGTTATTTGTATATTGTGGATATGAGTCTTTTGTCAGATATATGTTTTGCAAATATGTGCAATAAGAATCCGAATAAGCCAGAAAAATCCCTCCTTGAGCCAGTGCCTGAATGAGTGGGAGATGGGAATTGGATTATTTCCTGGGCAGGGAAAGCTTCTGGCAGTGAAGACATCACATTGCATTGTGTGATTCCACTGTGGAAAGATACTTATTTTTCACCAAAAAAAAAATGGTGCCTAAACATAACCAACCACTTCCTTAAATGCACGGCCAGAGAAATGTGATATGTTCCATCAGTGGAGGAAAACTTGCTGTGTATGTCAGTCTCCAAAAAGGTGCCTTCCTGAGCAGTTTTCAAGGATAATTTAAGTCATGTGCAATTGTCACCTGGCTCTCAGACTTAAACCTAGCCCTAGCATAATAATAAGCAATTCCACTGAACACTCTGCCATTGAAAGAAGGGAGTGGGGATAGAAGTCAGACACCCAGTTCTACCCTGAACTACCTACAGTATCCATCCATTGTTGTAACTTCCTTGTTCTTTTCCTTCCCTGTGACCCCAAAGGTGTCCACCTGATCAGCAGGAGAAGCCCTTCTCATAGAAGAGTCTCTGATGCGTGTGAAAATGCCTTAAATATATATATATAGAAGAATATATATATACCAAAATACCAACAGGAATTATGAAAGACAGGTGAATATTTTGAGGCTTATCTATACTATACTTTCTTAGTTTTTGACACTGTATTTTATTTATTTATTTGGGTTTTTTTTATTATTTTTTTTTTTTTTTGAGATGGAGTCTCACTCTGTCACCCAGGCTGGAGTGCAGTGGCACAATCTCGGCTCACTGCAACCTCCACCTCCCAGGTTCAAGTGATTCTCCTGCCTCAGCCTCCTGAGTAGCTGAGATTACAAGCGTGCACCACCATGCCCGGCTATTTTCGTATTTTCAGTAGAGACATGGTTTCACCATGTTGGCCAGGCTGGTCTTGAACTCCTGACCTCAGGCGATCCACCCACCTCAGCCTCCTAAAGTGCTGGGATTACAGACATGAGCCACCGCGCCTGGCCTCCATACGTATTTTAAACATACTACTCAAGTTATAAAAACTAGAAGTGACTTAAAATTTTTCAGGAGGAATTTTAGTGCTAAAAATATTGTTTTGGAAGGCTAAGCACATACATAAATTTTTATGATATATTGATCAGTTAAAAAACCAGGACACAAAATATCTACAGCTTGATTCCATTTTATTTTTGTCACATTTTACATTTTTCTTTATTTCTGGGTATTTCTTTTTTTTTTTTTTTTTTTTTTTTTGAGACAGAGTCTTGCTCTGTTGCCCAGGCTGGAGTGCAGTGGTGTGATCTCGGCTCACTGCAACCTCCACCTCCCGGGTTCAAGTGATTCTCCTGCCTCAGCCTCCCGAGTAGCTGGGATTACAGGCGTGAGCCACCATGCTGGCTAATTTTTGTATTTTTAGTAGAGGTGGGGTTTCGCCATGTTGGCCAGGCTGGTCTTGACCTCAAGTGAGCCTCTTGCCTCGGCCTCCCAAAGTGCGAGGATTATAGAAGTGAGCCACCACAGCCGGCCTATTTCTGGTTATTTCTGTACAGTGAAAATACTAATGATTTTAGTTTTCTTATTTGTGCTTCTCTGCTTACATGTTTTCCAATGAACATGTATTACTTTTACAATTAGAAAAAAAATGTTATTTTTAAAGTACAAATAAGAATGACTCTGGAGTCTGGCACAGTGGCTCATGCCTGTAATCCCAACACTTTGGGAGGCCGAGGCAGGAGGATTGCTTGAGGCCAGGAGTTCAAGACCAGCCTGGGCAACATAGCAAGACTTTGTGTCTACAAAAAATATAAAAATTAGCGAGGCATGGTGGTGCACGCCTACAGTCCCAGCTACTGGGAAGGCTGAGGTGGGAGGACTGCTTGAGCCCGGGAGTTCAGAGCTGCAGTGAGCCATGATTGCACCACTGCATTCCAGCCTGGGCAACAGAGCAAGACTGTCTCCAAAAAGACTGACTCTGGGAGACAAAATCAGGTGGCAGAGGATCAGGATAGAGTTCCAGCTCCACCACTTCCTAGGTTTATGACCTGGGCAACTTTCTTAGTTGCCTTATAGAGTCTTAGTTACCTTATAGAAAAGGCAAAGATAGGCCAGCTGTGGCAGCTCACACCTGTGATCCCAGCAACTTGGGAGGCCAAGGCAGGAGGATCACTTGAGCCCAGAAGTTCAGCCTGGGAAACATAGCAAGACCCTGTGTTTTTTGTTTGTTTGTTTTTTGTTTTTTGTTTTTGTTTTTAGCAAGACCCCATCTCTACAAAACAAACAAACAAATCAAAAACATATTAGCCAGGTATGGCAGCATACACTTATAGTCCTAGTTCCTCGGAGGCTGAGGCAGATTGCTTGAGCCCAGAAGTGTGAGGCTGCAGTGAGCTATATGATCTCCACTGTGTTCCAGCCTGGGCAACAGAGTGAGGACCTGTGTTAAAAAAGAAATGAGGAGAGAGAGAGAGAGGGAGGAAGGAAGGAAGGAAGGAAGGAAGGAAGGAAGGAAGGAAGGAAGGAAGGAAGGAAGGAAGGAAGGAAAGAAGGAAGGAGATAATAATATGTAACTGTGGGAATTCAATGAGGTGGTATGAATAAAGCAATTGGTACTTTCTAAAGGATACTTATATATCATCATCTCAACCATTCAATGATTGGTTTGGCTTGAGTAGAACCTGTCCTCCGAAAAAGCACTTCTGAGCACCTATCCAGGTAACTTCCTTCTCTAGCATCCCAGAGCCACCAGGCTCACCTTGCACATCTCCAGTGTCAGGGGACTCCCTTCCTCCCAAAATTTCCCCATCACACTGTCCTGTCCTACCAGCGTGTGGCTCCATTCCTTGACCTGTCACTCGGGAACTGTATGGCCTTCAACAAGTCACTTTCCCTCTCTGGGCTTGCGGGCCTCATCTGTGAGGTATTTTGGGGACTCTTCCACCCTAGAATCGGCTGGTCTCTTCGGCTTGTTGGGTGTATCCTAATGACTTAGGAAGTTGGATGTATGCTTAGATGAGGGTCTGTTTGAACACTGGGAGGAAAATGGCAGTTCATGTGTGAAAATGGCGGTTTAATTTTCAGAAAAGTATCTAGTCTGTTGGTCTTGGCTTCAGCCCTAAGTCGTTAGGATACCCTATAAAGGAACATAGGAAAACCCTTTCACGCTCAGTGGGGCCTGCCTCTCAAGCCAAACGTGCCATCTCATTCTGAATTCCAGAAGCTTATTATTGACTCTACTATAATTATTCACTGTTATTATCAACTATATGATTAACTCTTGTTATTATTAACTCTACCTTTCTTCTTGTATTTCTTCTATAAAGTGCTAATCTCCTGATATTATAATTATTCCCATTTTATGGTTGAGGAGACTTTCAGAGGTTCAGTAATTTTTCCGGAGTTGGACAGAGAAAGTGACATGGCCAGGACTGGAACCATTTACAATGGTCAGTAGTGCCCACTCTCCTCAGGTCCCTCACCTCCCTCCACAGACCATTTCTCCCACATCCTAGACCTATCCCCCACCCGTGGTGGGGAGAGGAGCACAGGCGAGCAAGCAGAAAGAAGAGACAACTGGCAACCTGTGTTTTATTGGACAGCAGGAACCAGCTACTCATATTCATGCTTGGGGACCGGTGGAGGTTTCAATGCATAGGAGAGACAGCACAGGGACGCATCCGGGCACAGGTGCATGTAAGTTTCTTGCCTTGTGCAGTAAGTTCGGCAGGCCCCTTGACCCTTCCAGCACCGTTTGAATTCACTTCTCCCTAAACAGAGGAAAACCACAGGTCACAGAGCAGCCCACGGGTCACACGTTAGACCACTGGTCACAAGTTAGGCCACAGATTCACTAACACTGGTCACAAGTTAGCTCTCTGGTCATCTGTTAGATCACTAGTTACAGATAAGAGTACTGATTACAAGTTAGGTTAGACCACATGTCATAGGTTAGACCATTAGTTACAAATTAGAGACTAAGGCCAGGCGCGGTGGCTCACGCCTGTAATCCCAGCACTTTGGGAGGCTGAGGCAGGCAGATCACCTGAGGTCAGGAGTTTGAGACCAGCCTGGCCAACATGACAAAACCCTTTCTCTACCAAAAATACAAAAATTAGCCGGGTGTGGTGGCAGGTGCCTTTAATCCCAGCTACACGGGAGACTGAGGCAGGAGAATCACTTGAACCCAGAGGGAGGAGATTGCAGTGAGCTGAGATTGTGCCACTGCACTCCAGACTGGGCAACAGAGGGAGACTCCATCTCAAATAAATAAACAGAAACTGATTTCTTGTCCAGGTAAAGCCACACACCAGGTACACATAAGCACTTTTCATAACAGTGCTATACGATTATAGTTAGTCTTATTACAATCCCTGCTATACAGGTAAGGAAACTGAGGCTCAGTGAGGTTAATAACCTTATCCAGATGGGCACAGTGGCTCACGCCTGTAATCTCAGCACTTTGGGAGGCTGAGGCGGGTGGACCACCTGGGGTCAGGAGTTCGAGACCAGCCTGGCCAACATGGCAAAACCCCATCTCTACTAGAAATATAAAAATTAGCCGGGCCTGGTGGCGGGCACCTGTAATCCCAGCCACTCGGGGGGCTGAGACAGAAGAATCGCTTGAACCCGGAAGGCGGAGGCTGCAGTGAGCCAAGTTCGTGCCACTGCACTGCAGCCTTGGCGACAAACTAAGACTCCATCTCAAAAAGAATATATATATATATATATATATATATATATATATATATATATATGACCTTATCCGAGGTCATACCACCATTGAGGAGCAGAATTTGGACTCAAACCCAAGCAATCTGGCTTCAGAGTCCACACCCATTACATAAACTGCCCCTGACACATAGGGACTTGTTTAATGTTAGGTTTTAGTGAAGGAATTTCCAAACATGGGCAATGGAAAAGGCAAGGCTTTGGGGGAACACGTCCTTTGCTCCCTCCAAGGGTCTTTGGTCACAACATGGGATGGAGCCTGTCCTTCATTTATTCACTCAATAAACACGGAGCACTAGAAGTAGTACAATGAACAATACAGCCATGGTCCCTGCCCTCAAGGAGCTTCCAGCGTCAAGGAAGACAGTTTAAAAACAAGCATATAAATACAAGAAATAGATTCTGTGGTAACTGCCACACTGGAAATGATGAGGGTACTGTGATGGCCAGTTAGAATGCATGTGGGAAGTGAGGGGAGACTAGGACCACATAGACAAGCTTGACTGTTAAATGACATTTCTGGACATACAACCTCAGACTAGCAGAGAACAAGCAGGCCAGAAGAAATAGCACTGAGTGGGAGGTGGAGGGGAAAGGCTTCCCTGCATCTCTCTGGATTAAAACACATCCCATGTAATCCTCAAATGATGCCTTAGGCATAACCACAGGTTTTATTCAACCCTGCCGAGCAGTCCACACTTCCCTCTTACTAAGGTAGAGAATCTTAGAATGATACAGTGCTGGCCTCAAAATCTCCATGAGGCAAAGAATCCACCCTCTGAAGACGGTGTGTAGTATAATCGTTAACAGTGTGGTGTGAACCCAGCTCAGACCTCCTGGGTCCAAATCCCAGCTCAGTCATTTCCCATTGAGTGACCTTGGCCTCAGTTCCTCATCTGTACAACTCTCCTTCAGAGCACAGTTAAAGGATCACTTTAGCACAGTGCCTGGCACGTAGTAAATGTTCAATAAATAGGAGGCAAGATTATCAGCATGACAGCTTAGATTGCTGGGACAACCAGGACCCATTCTAGGTAAATCCTCTCACTCACCAGTAAAGAGAGGAATGAACTTGCCCAAGCTCCCATAGCCACTAAGTGGTGGGTCTGGAACCGGAACCCGAGACCCTAGCTCCCAGGTGAGGACACTTTCTATAATAATTTTTTTTTTTGAGACAGGATCTCACTTTGTTGCCCAGGCTGGAGTGCAGTAGTGCAATCTCGGCTCAATGTAGCCTCTAATTCCTAGGCTCAAGCAATCCTTCCACCTCAGCCTCCTAAATAGCTAGGACTACAGGTGCACACCACTATACCCAACTAATCTTTTTGTTTTTTGTAGAGATGGGGTCTCCCTATGTTGCCCATGCTGGTCTCGAAGTCCTGGGCTCAAGTGATCCTCTTGCCTTGGCCTCCCAAAGTGCTAGGATTTACAGGTATGAACCACCACACCCAGCCAAGAAATACTCTTAGCACATGACCGCATTTGAACTTCCCAATCACTCCAATATCCAGCAGCAGTTCCTTTCTCCTGCATGATCTGCACTCTCTTCCTCATATCTTTGACTCTGTCTCCCACCAATTTCCTTTGTGCTCCCTCCCCCAGCCACACCAACCTCCTTGCTGCTGTTCAAACCCATCCATCACCCTGCCTCAGGGCCTTGGCCCTTGATGCTCCCTCTACCTGGAACGATCTTTCCTCGTATTTTCACCTTATTCAGACCTCTATTCAAACCCACTTTATATAAAATAAGATCGCTGGAATTTACTTCAAAATAATTCACGGGAATGGAGAGGGAAGTGAATAACAAAACAGGATTGGTTCAAATTGGTAATTGTTGAGGTTGAGTGATGGGTAATAGGGGCTCTTTTTTTTTTCTTTTTCTATTTTTTTTTTTTAAGACAGAGTCTCACTCTGTTGCCAGGCTGGAGAGCAGTGGCGCAATCACGGCTCACTGCAACCTCCGCCTCCCGGGTTCAACTGATTCTCCTGCCTCAGCCTCCCGAGTAGCTGGGACTACAGGCGCCCACCACCACGCCCAACTAATTTTTTGTATTTTTAGTAGAGATGGGGTTTCACCATGTTGGCCAGGATGGTCTCCATCTCTTGACCTCATGATCCACCCGCCTCAGCCTCCCAAAGTGCTGGGATTACAGGCGTGAGCCACCGCGCCCGGCCAGGGTTCTTTATACTATTTATTTCTTATTTCTGGTTGAAATTTTCCTAAATACCAAAGTTTCTGGCTGGGCTCATGCCTGTAATCCCAGCATTTTGGGAGGCCAAAGCTGGAGGATTGCTTGAGGCCAAGAGTTTGAGACCAGCCTGAGCAACATAGTGAGGCCCCATCTCTACAAAAATTTAAAAATCAAAGAAGTATCTTTTAAAAACTCATGCTGTTACAGTATTCTGTATTTCTGCATAAGTTTAAATTTTCCCATAATAAAAATGTTTAAAACTCACCTTGTTTATTTATGTTATTCTCTCTACTTTCATGTATATGTGAAATTTTCCAAAATAAAAAGTTTTTAAAAAGAAAAAACTCTAGGCCGGGCATGGTGGCTCATGTCTGTAATCCTAGCAATTTGGGAGGCTGGGGTGGGTCAATCACCTGAGGTCAGGAGATCTAGACCAGCCTGACCAACATGGTGAAACCCCGTCTCTACTAAAAATACAAAAATTAGCCAGGCATGGTGGCACATGCCTGTAATCCCAGCTACTCGGGAGGCTGAGGCAGGAGAATCGCTTGAACCCGGGAGGCAGAGGTTGCAGTGAGCTGAGATCATGCCATTGCATGAGCAACAAGAATGAAACTCCATCTCAAAAAGTAGAAAAAGAAACAAATCTTATCAGAGACCTTCTCTGTCCATCCTCATCAGCCTTCCCATCCCCACCCCCTCCATGCACACACCACTCTAACCCCTTCCCTTGCCTTTCCTCTTCTCAGCACTTATCACCACCCAACATATGTTTATCCACTTATTTTCTATCTCCACCAACTAAAGTGTCAGCTGCATGAAAGCAAGGACCTTCTTTTCTTTCACTGCTACATGTCTTTCACTGTTATGATTTCACAACCATCATAACATAAATGAATATTTATTGAGAGAATCCCATTTTATAGATTAGGAAACTGAGGTGCAGGCTGATTTAGCAACTTGCTCTAAGTTGCCCACCAAGTCAGTGGTGGGGCCAGAACTTAAATGCTGATAGAGGCCCCTCTGTCCTCCAGGACCTGAGAGTCTAGTCTTCATTTTTACAAGCACACATGTGCACACACACACACACATGCACACGATGTTGTTACCTGATGGCACATGACCCAGAACCAGGAGAGCCACAAGGAACAGAAGCAGCTGTGTCATGGCCACGGGGCTCCTGGGGAGGCTGCTGGAGAGAGCACAAGAGGAAAGACCCGAGCAGGCTGAGCCTCGCTGCTTCCAGCCCAGGCTTTATTGAGCTGCAGATGAAGGCAGTGCTGTGGGCAGCAGGCCTAAGTGGGAGTATGAGGCCATGTGGTCCCCAGGCTGCTTGGGATTTCAGCCAGCTACGTGGGAACTGGTCAGCCACACCCTCCGGAGCCTGTTGAGCTCGGAAGCTGGGGGTAGAATTTTCTGAGGCAATGTCTAGGGTCAGAAACTAGACATCTTCCCCACCTAAGAGAGTGGAAAAAATCTTGGCTTAAGAGAGACCTAGTTCAATCCCCCGCATCTCCCCCTAACTGCTGTGAGACATCAGACAAGTCATTTAACCTCTCTGAGCCTCAGGCTGTTGTCTATGAAATGATGACAAGCATCCCTTACAAGGCCAAGTGAACAGCATGTATGCAGGCCTACTCTAAAATGGGAAGAGTAATAGTACCCATGTCATAGAGAGTAATAGCTACCCATCTCATTTAGGGGACTAAATGAAGTAATACAGTGGCTCCTATAGTATGGTTCCCCCAGCAAGCAGCAGCAACACCTGGGACTTGTTAGAAATGCCAGTTCTTTAGCCCTACCCCAAACCTACTGAATTCACCTCTTCCTAAGCAGAGGAAGGCCACAGGTCACAGAGCAGCCCATGGGTCACAGGTTAGACCACTGGTTACAAATTAGACCACAGATTCACTAACACTGGTCACAAGTTAGCTCTCTGGTCATTTGTTAGATCACTAGTCATAGATGAGAGTATGGGTGGGTCCCGGCAAAATGTGGCTTAACAAGCCCTCCAAGTGATTCTAACACACCGCCAAAGTTTGAGAACCCCTGAGATAATATCCGTGCAGAGCTTAGAACAGTGTCTGGTACACAGGAATCTAAGTTGCATCATGAAAGATGAGTAGGGGAAAAGGTATCCCGGGCAGAAAGAACAGAATGTGCCTAGAAGAGTAGGGCATGAGCCAAGCAAGGGTTTTCCTGGGAGGAGAGGTTGAAATGATTCTGCAGAGAATATGATGGGGCTTGAATGCCAAGTTCAGACTTTTGTATTATAGGCAACCAAAAGTTTTTTAGCAAGAGTGTAAACTGTTCAGATTATAGTTTTAAATAAAGAAACTGAAACCCAAAGAGGGAAGTTGACTTGCCTAAGGTCACACAGCAATTGTGCTGCAGAGATGGAAAAGCCAAGTCACCTCACTCCCAGACAATGAAGGGTGCTGCACCACTCATGGCCCATCTTGCAAGTTAGAAAGGTAAGCTTAGAGGGCCAAGCCACGGAAGGAAGCCAGGCACGAGGGGGTTCTGTATCAGCTCCAAGACCTGTGGGGGCTGAGCCAGTCTGTTCAGCTGCTGTGGGAGTTATTCCAAGCTGAACACCTGAATCCCCTCAGCCATGACAATGAGCCCCACCCACAGGTGCAGCCTGGTCTCCATGGGCTCCACACACAGACACACCCCAATTTCTCAAGACCTAAAGGGAGGCACCCCAGTCAAAGAGTCTGGATCCTGGCCCCTTGGATGGCCGATGTCACCAGCAATCTCTTTCCTCCTCCTCCATACCTGGGAGCACTTTTTTTTCAGCCATGAGTAATAGAAACAGTAGACAGAGTGGCAGAGACCTCAGGCCCAGGCCCAGCTAAGCCTCAGTTGGTGAATGAATGAATGATGCCAAAATAAGATTTTCATAATTCTTCAGTGCAGACTTCCTGAGCTCTCTCTTCCTCCAAGCCACCTCCCAAAATTAATTCTTCATCCAGAGCAGAGTTTCTTAAAGTGAGGTCAGTGAACCGCCTGCATCAGGATCACTTGGGGCACTTGTTTAAAACGCAGATTCCCGAACCCCTCTCCCAGCACCGTGGAATCCGCCTTTCTTGGAAGGTGGGACCTGAAAATTTAGCAAGTTCCCCAAGTGGTTTTTCTGGGGGCTAATATGTTAGTGCATCCCCTTGATGGAGTGGACAGATGTGGACGCAGATGGAGCTCCAGACCCAGGAATCCAGAGCCCCCATCCTTCCTTTCTCGTCTGCCACCCTCACCCGGTGCGTAGGGCTGGCAGAAGCGGGTCAGCTGAGCTCTGCACTTTCAGAAAAGTCACTGAGCGGCCAGGGCCTTGGGGCGGGGACCCCGGGGCTGCCCTAATGGGGCGGGGCTGGATGGGGCGGGGTCGCGGCTCCTCCCCCGGCCGAGGCGGCGAGGGGAGGGGAACTGGCCTGAGGGGCTGCTCACGGAGGCGGGTGGTACAGCCTGGAGCATCCAGCCGCTGGAGCTGCGAGGGACCCTGGACCCCTCCCACGCCGAGGTAAAGCCCTGCGCTACGCGCCGCCAACTTGCTCAAGTTGGAGCAGAGTTCGCCAGGCGATTGAGGGGGGATTCGGCAGCGTTGGCAGGAATAGGGGGGCTTCGAAACCGCGTCCCTAGGGTGAGGGTCTTCAGACCTGGGACCCGGAGGGCTGGATAGCCCTGGACAAAGACCCCTCCAACCCCAGGATGGGGGATTCACACCCGGGATGCCGGCTGAGAAAGCTCGGACCCAGACTCCAGGAATGGCACAGCGTTCCCGGGCCCTGTGGTCTGCCCTCCCCGTCCCCCTGCCAGGACCCTGTCCTGTCACCTAACCTGGGGCCTGACCGGCGGCAGCTCCCGTCCCCAAAAGCAGTTGGAGGCCGTAGCGCCAGCCGCTCCTGAATTTTTCACACAGGGGGCGGGTCAGACACGCGGTTCCCATGGCACTAGGGCACTCGGGTTACAGTCGGGTTACCCCCATACCCCCCTCGCGCTTCTGGAGTGCCAACCCGCCCTCCTGCCTCTTCCTCCTCAGACCCCGTGAAATTGGGCATCGAAAGTTAAGTAGCCCCTACCCTTAGGGGAGACCTGAAACTGCACTCCCAACCCAGAAGCTGTAGAAAGAGAGCGGTGGGGAAGGGGAGGAGGGGGACAATTCAGATGTCTTTCAGAGCCAGGGCCTCATGTTCTGTGGGAAGGGCAGGTCCGTGTACACGGAATGGGGAGTGTGCATGTGAGGACATCCCACCTTAGTACTGCCCCTCCACCTGCCTGTCTGTCATCAGGAGTAGATCATCCTTAAGACAAGGGAATGGCCTCTGGGTGTGCATGTCTGTGTGTTCACAGCCTGCACACTCACTCCTTCCATCCAGATCCAGGTTTACGCAGAGCCTGAGGCCAGAAAACCTAGGGACTTTCTGCCCCAAGAAGCTGAGGCACCTCCTACTCCCATCTGAACAAGAGGGTGATCTGGAAGAAGCCATACAGCAGCTCATCAGGACACTATAGAAAGAAGCAGCTCAAAGCAATTGGCTGACAGCCAATTCCCCCTTCTTTCAGAAGGAAAGAAGGAAGAAGCAAACCCCTCCCCCACCAAAGATGACACTCAACACCGAGCAGGAAGCAAAGACCCCTCTGCACCGGCGAGCCAGCACCCCACTGCCCCTGTCCCCACGGGGCCGCCAGCCTGGCCGCCTGAGCACAGTGCCTTCCACTCAATCCCAGCATCCCCGGCTGGGCCAATCAGCTTCCCTCAACCCTCCCACCCAGAAACCTTCACCTGCCCCAGATGATTGGTCTTCTGAATCCAGCGACTCTGAAGGCTCCTGGGAGGCTCTCTACCGTGTGGTGCTACTTGGAGATCCTGGAGTGGGGAAGACCAGCTTGGCCAGCCTCTTTGCAGGGAAGCAAGAGAGGGACCTCCATGAACAGCTGGGAGGTAGGGGCCATATGGGCTGGGCTGGGATGTGGCCAAAGGAGCGAAAGCCCTGTCACCAGGGACACAGGGCTGCCAAGAACAGTTGTACAAGTCATGCACTGTTCAACTCTAAGGGGCATCATTCACTTAGACTATGACATGCACGATGCCCCCCCGCCCTCCAAAGTTGTACAGGGCACAGCCTGCACAATGGTCAAGGGGAGGGAAATTCTTGAATAGAACAAGAATTTTGCCAACTTCCCATGAATGAGAAGTATATGATTCATTTCCATGTCATGCGGGTGGCAATTCTGAATTCCATGTCAAGAAATGGTGTACTTCCACCAAGGTCAGAAACTCCCCTCCCTGACTCCTCTGACTCTTAGATTCTCCCAGTCCCATAGACACCCATCCATGGTCACCATGATCTACAGCAAAACTAAGATCCTTTGCAGAAGGGAGACTCCGAGACCCCAAGTTCTGGGCCCTGGGTTGCTTTATTCCCAAGAACTGCTGTGAGCTGAGAGTGTCGGGGGCCCCAGGATGATGGGGTACAGGGAAGATAGAAGAGATGAAGGTAGGCCCCTGAAGGACTGGCCAAAAGGACATAGGGTGAGTGGGGGAAGGGGGTTGATTAAATGCAGAGAAAAGGTAGGGACATCTAGCCAGACTCCTCTCTAGTCTTGACTTCTCTCTCCGAGTGAGAACACATATGTGTTACAGATAGGGAGACTGAGGTCAAGAGAGGATAACATGACCTGCCTGAAGCACGCACTAAGTCAGAGACAGAGCAGGCCTGGGAGAATTCCTAGCCCAACTTTAACCCCACCACCCCACCTTCATTCAATCAATCAAATCTTTCTGGCACCTACTATGTGCCAGGTACTATGGCAGCTGGGGAGACATGGGTTCCTACCAGAAGAGACAGGCATCAAACAAGTGTGATAAGCGTTTCCGAGGACAAGTGGAGGGGGCGATATGACCAGAAATGGGGGGTAGGGAACACCACACTCTCTCAGGCTTGCCCGTCCTCCCTGAGATCCAGCTCTTCCCTCGGTTGCAGAAGATGTATATGAGAGGACCCTCACGGTGGATGGAGAAGACACCACACTGGTGGTCGTGGACACCTGGGAGGCCGAGAAACTGGTATGGCACTGCAAGCAGAATTTGGGGAGAGGGGTGCTGAGCCTAATACTAGACTCCTTCCTGTCCCCTCCTGGGACACTACAGATCAGGTGTGAGCAACGGCCATCCTCAGCACCCTCCCCCAAAACCCACAGCTCCTAAGCAGTCTTTCCAATCCCAAACAGAAGACCCTTATGACCCTGACCCCTTCTCTCACTCCACAATCCCCTCCTAGCAGCCATCTCAGAATGTACTTCTCCCCCTGCAGATCTCCCCATCATTATTTCCACCCTCGTCCCACCCCTCCCACCCACATTGTACAGAAGGAACGCTGGATTTGGCCCCAAAATACCTAAGGCTGAACCCCCTTTCTTTTTCTTACTAGTTGTGTAGTTTTGTGCAATTGACTTAGCCACTCCGAGCTTCAGTTTTCTCATCTGATAAATGGGTTAACCATTCCTGCCTTCCTCATCAGCTAGTTTTTTAAAGTTCTTATGCAATTTCAGAGGTAAGCCCAGTTTAAAGCATGAAAAACTGCTGAATAGGGGTGAAGAATTGTAAATGATAACTCTTAGTAATTATGACTTGGTAGCTAGAGAAAAAGGAAATCAGGGCAGGAAGACAGCAGTAGGCAGGAATATGTCCCTATTATGATTTTATCTTGTTTGTGTTTTCTTTTCTTTTGCTACATGGGTAATACATGCTCATTGTAGAACTCTGAGGAAAAACACCTAAGCAAAGAGAAGGATCTAAAATCACCTGGGATCCCATCTCTCTAGGGGATAGGCTGCTCAAAAACTAAATGGTGAGTCTTCTGATTCCCATTCTACTGATGAGGAAACCAAAGACCAGAGCGGTTAAATAATAATAATAATGTGTCCAAAGCTCTCAAATAGCAAGTAAGATCCAAACCCAGATCTACAAAATCTTTGTAGATCTTATTGTTTTTTTTTTTTTTTTTTAGACAGAGTTTCACTCTTGTTGCCCAGGCTGGAGTGCAGTGGCGCCATCTCGGCTTACTGCAACCTCCGCCTCCCAGGTTCAAGCAATTCTCCTGCCTCAGCCTCCCAAGTAGCTAGGATTACAGGCACCTGTCACCACGCCCAGCTAATTTTTGTATTTTTAGTAGAGACCGGGTTTCATCATGTTGGTCAGGATAGTCTTGAACTCCTGACCTCAGGTGATCCACCTGCCTCGGCCTCCCAAAGTGCTGGGATTACAGGCATGAGCCACCATGCCCGGCCGAGGCTGTATTCTTATGCATTAGGACTGCATAAGAGTCCTCGTCTTATGACTGTCCTCCCCCTCAAGAGCATCACCTTCTGAATCTTCAGCTGAGGTTTCAGTCATTTGCTCATTCATTCATTCAGAAATACTTGCTGGGTGTCTATCATGGACCAGGACCTTGGAGACACAGAGATGAATAAGGCCTGCCTGTCTGCAGGCCCTCTGGCTTCGTGGACCTCACAGGCTGGTTAGAGGGTCTACTTTTCATATGCAGCTGAGAATGCTATGGGGCAGTGTCCAGCAAGTTAAGATGGGTGATCAGACTGGGAGTCCCACTCAGGAGACAGGGGAGAAAGGATACTAGACTAGAAGGCTGGAGCTGGAACTCCACACCCAGCTTGCTTTCGCCTTGAGAACATTTTCTCCTCTTTTCTGGCCTTTTATTTTCGCAACCAGCAAAATTAGGAAACTGAACCAGTTTCCCTGATCGGTGACTGTGAAGAGAGGTCTCAAAGAGGGTCCAAGCAGTAGCAGCATCATTGAAATAAGTATCCATCCGTTCCATCTGTGCGCTACATGGTACTCTGATATCAGAGAGGCTGAATCTGACAGAATTGGATGGGCCTTAGGACCTTAGTGTACCAGGTTGGCTGACCATCAGGACCACTTGGAGTGTATTAAAAATCAAATTATTGGCTGGGCGCGTTGGCTCATGTCTGTAATCCCAGCACTTTGGGAGGCCGAGGTGGGCAGATCACCTGAGGTCAGGAGTTTGAGACCAGCCTGACCAACATGGAGAAACCCCATCTCTACTAAAAATACAAAATTAGCCAGGTGTGGTGGTACATGCCTGTAATCCCAGCTACTCAGGAGGCTAAGGCAGGAGAATCACTTGAACCTGGGAGGCGGAGGTTGCGGTGAGCAGAGATCATGCCATTGCACTCCAGCCTAGGCAACAAGAGCAAAACTCTGTCTCAAAAAAAATAAATAAATAAATAATAAAAATCAAATTATCAGGCCTCACCCTGGCCCTCACCCTCAGCCTGGGCAACAGAGCAAGACTCCATCTCAATAAAGATAGATAGATAGATAGATAGATAGATAGATAGACAGACAGATACATACATACATACATACATACATACATACATACTACAGCCCCACTTTTAGAGCTTCTTATTCTTTTATTTCTTTTCTTTTTTTGAGATGGAGTCTCGCCCTGTCACCTAGGCTGGAGTGCAGTGTCGTGATCTCAGCTCACTGCAACCTCCGCCTCCGAGGTTCAAGCTATTCTTCTGCCTCAGCCTCCCGAGTAGCTGGGACTACAGGCACCCACCACCACGCCCAGCTATTTTTGTATTTTTAGTAGAGACAGGGTTTCACCACGTTAGCCAGGCTGGTCTCGAACTCCTGACCTCAGGTGATCTGCCCACCTCAGCCTCCCAAAGTGCTGGGATTACAAGCATAAGCCACCATGCCCAGCTGAGAATCTATATTTTTAATCACACTCCCAATGAGTTCATACCAACAAATCCATACACCAACTGGCTTTTGTGATCTTGACATACAGCAAATCCTCCAAAAATATTTGTGCAATGAATGAATGAATGGTCAAGACTCACTTTCTCATTCTAGAGATGGGGAAAACTAAGACCCAAAGGAAGAAACCTGTCCATACTCAAGGTTGAGAACCCACATCTGTCTGACTCACACGAAGGTTATTTGGCCTGGGAAATGATCAATATGGCTGTTGAGAACTTACCCCACTTTGACAATGACATTGACCGTGAATCTGATGCTTTCCTATTCATCGCCAAATTCCCATTTGGTTATCAGAAAATTTCTGGCTTCTGGCCGAGCACGGTGGCTCATGCCTGTAATCCCAGCACTTTGGGAGGCCGAGGTGGGTGGATCACCTGAGGTCAGGGTTTGAGACCAGCCTGGCCAATATCGTGAAACCCCGTCTCTACCAAAAACACAAAAATTAGCTGGGCGTTGTGGCAGGTGCCTGTCATCCCAGCTACTCAGGAAGCCGAGGCAGGAGAATCACTTGAACCTGGGAGGTGGAGGTTGCAGTAAGCCAAGATCATGCCACTGCACTCCAGCCTGGGAGACAGAGTAGGACTCCATCTCAAAAAAAAGAAAAATGAAAGAAAATTTCTGGCTTCTTCACTACCTCACAACCACACACAGTCTTTCTCACTTCAGGCCTTAGCTCTGACTGTTCCCTTTGTCTGGAATCTCTTCTCTCCTGCTTGGCCTCCCCCTCCTTCCTAACCCCATTCGCCAGTCCCCTGTGAAGCCCTCGCACACTCTGCCAGGTGGGGTTGTTCTGGCCTCCCCACCCCACTCCTCCAGCCACTTACACATGTCTCTTACTGGTACTTTCACACTACACTATAACTCCCATTTCCATAAGCTCTCTTCCAGACCATGAGCTTTTGGAGGGCAGAAACCATGTCTTATTCAACACTTATAAGGTTACTACCCAGGTAGTCCAGTCTTGGAGGGCTGTCCCTAACAAAAGATCACCATCCGAAATATCAAAAGCACTGCAGTTCTTTCTTTTTCTTGGTCAAACAACTTGAAAGGACTCCACTTCTTAAAGTGCCCCTTGACTGTCTCATCCCCTTGTGAACTTACACTTTACAGTTGTTCCTTCACTTCCATCTTCAAAACTGTCCTGAAAAATGCCTTCCCTCTAAAGTCAGCCTCCTGTCCTCACTTTTCTCTCTTTTTTCTCTTCATTCTGGATTTCACCAGGCATAAAGAACCATATGGCAAGACTAAACCCTCCTCAGAAACAAGACAAAAGAGCTAAACAGGTCAAGAGAGAACCCTCTTTAGCAGGAACAGGAACCAAGTAAATTTTGCCTGCACTACCCAGCCTGCAAAAGTATCAGTGAGTGAGAGAATTCTGTGAGGTAGTGTTATTAGCCTAAATTTTTAAGCAGAGAAACTGAGGCTCAGAAAGAATCACCAATTTTCCCAAGGTGATACAGGGAATTATAGCAGAAGTTGTCCCCCACACCTGTCCAAACTATAAACCTCAAGCTGCATCCCACCCATTAGACCATCCCAGCTCCACCTTCCTCAGCCAGGGCCTAGATACCCTCTGAGGATGGGCCTTGGGTCCCTCTCCTGCAGGATAAAAGCTGGAGCCAGGAGTCATGCCTGCAGGGGGGCAGTGCCTATGTCATCGTATACTCCATCGCAGACCGAGGCAGCTTTGAGAGTGCCTCTGAGCTCCGCATCCAGCTGCGGCGCACACATCAGGCAGACCATGTGCCCATCATCCTCGTGGGCAACAAGGCGGACTTGGCCCGCTGCCGAGAAGTCTCTGTGGAAGGTGAGCCCTCCATCCCACCCCCTCCTCTTCACCTGGGCCCCACTGTCATGGCTGCTCCTCCAGCGCTCTTCATCTCAGTGACTGTCCCTGCCAAGCTGCCCCTACCCTGCAGCCGCTTGCCTAAGCCTGCAAGCTAGGAACCATTCTTGCCTCCCACTCATCACCCCCAAACCAGTCCCCAAATACTGTCAGGCCACCTCCATTAATCCCACATTCCCTTCCCTCTCTGACTACAGTCTCTGTGCTATCCTGGCATCTCCACCTTCGCCAGTCCTCCTGCTTCTCAATTATTCCTCCTTGTCACCTGCCAGAATTTTCCAAGACCAGAGTTGAATTTGCACTTCTTAAAAATTCCTGTATGTGGTGGGGCATGGTGGCTCACAACTATAATCCTAGCACTTTGGGAGGCCAAGGTGGGAGGACTTGCTTGAGCCCAGGAGTTTGAGACCAGCTTTGGCAACACAGCAAGACCTTCTCTCTACAAAAAAAATAAAAAATAATTTTAACTTTTTTAAAAAAAAATTCTGGCCAGGCCCAGTGGCTCACGCCTGTAATCCCAGCACTTTGGAAGACTGAGGCAAGTGGATCACTTGAGGTCAGGAGTTCAAGACCAACCTGGCCAACATGGTGAAACCCCATCTCTACTAAAAATATAAAAATTAGCCGGGCATGGTGGTGCACACCAGTAATCCCAGCTACTTGGGCAGCTGATGCATGAGAATCACTTAAACCCAGGAGGCAGAGGTTTCAGTGAGCCAAGACCACGCCACTGCACTCCAGCCTGGGTGACAGAATGAGACTCTGTCTCAAAAAAATAATAATAATAATTTCCTCTATGGCTCCCCTAGCCCCTTAATCAGAGACACTTTATCCACCAGGATGATAGGCCCAGTGCCTACAGGCTTTTCAAGGGCTTACATTTGAGAACTGAAAAGAACCATTATTGGCTCCAAAATACAGTGAAAAAAATTAGAAATTCAAATTTCGCAAAGCTTTAATTGTCTGCAAAACATATTTTGTCAACCAGCAACTACAAACCAAAACTTTAAACGTCATATATGGCTTGTATTTACAATGGGATGGGGACTATTTTAATAAGTTTGACGTATCAGATAGGGCCCATAACAATTTTTCAATGGTCTTACTCACAGAGTAAAATCTAAAAAATGTGTAAACTGAGACCCAGAAAGGAAAAAGCTAGTTTCACAGTCACCAGCCCCTGAGGACTAGAACTCGGGCTCAGTGGCTCCTGGAGGTGGAAGACCCTATGCTTTGTGAACAGACATCCAAAAAAAAAAAAAACTGCAACATAAGCCCCAGGAGATTTTGTTAAAGCACAGATTTCCAGACCTCAACCCAAACCTACAGAATCAGAAACTCTGAGGGTGGGTCCAGGAATCTGCATTTAAACAAGCTCCTCCAGGTAATTCCGATCCACAGCAAATTAGACCCTTTACCTGGCATTCAATAATCTGACCCCTCCGTGACCCCAGCCTCTCTGTCTTCCCTCAAAGACCAGTCTGATTTATCTGAGTCCCCAGACAGCAGCACCAGGCATGAGCACAGGAAAAATTGCTTCCAATCGAGACTAAACACATCTCTTCCTACCTTTTTCTCCGCCTTCCGTTATGGCTCCACCCCTCCTCGCCGGGCCCCGCCCCCTCAGAGGGCCGCGCCTGCGCTGTGGTGTTCGACTGTAAATTCATCGAGACATCCGCCACGCTGCAGCACAATGTGGCCGAGCTCTTCGAGGGCGTGGTGCGCCAGCTGCGCTTGCGCCGCCGGGACAGTGCGGCCAAGGAACCCCCAGCACCCCGACGGCCGGCCAGCCTAGCCCAGCGCGCTCGTCGCTTCCTGGCACGCCTGACAGCCCGCAGCGCACGCCGCCGGGCACTCAAGGCCCGCTCCAAGTCCTGCCACAATCTGGCCGTGCTCTGAAGCCCCCCGCCCTTCTGAGAGTTGGCGGGTCACTGAGGTGCATTCTGGGCTCCAGGGACGCCACTGCGGGGCAAAGGCGCCTTTACCTGGAGTCTGCATCATGGGTCTTGCTTGCCTGCTGCCCTGATGGCCTGAGCATCCTCCAGATCCAAGCCTGGGGGATCCCGGGAAAGCGATGGACAGACAGACGATGGGGCCGAAGCCCCAAGCTGGGCACAAAGTAGTTTTTTACGTGGTGGGTGTCTTTTTGTAAAAAAATCTTCCTTGTCCCTGGGCTCTGGCCAACCCTCAGAAACCCTCACAATAAACCAGACCAGAAGGATGTCGCATCTGAATGCCCAGACCTCTCCATCTCGGCTCTTCCAGGCGTCTCCACCTACTGCCCTCCCATCTGCATTTGACTGTAGACTGGTCTGGCCTGCTGGCCTGGGCGTCAGGGCGCATCAATAAAGTACTTGGACCAATTTTGTGCTCAGGCCCTTCTCTCAACAGTGGATCACAACCACAGTTCCGTGACCAGCTACTTTCTCATTAACCCATGTTTTACGTTCTAGATTCACATGTCTGGAAGGACCTCAGTACTCATCCTGCCAATAGAATTGCTGGCGTTTGTTGGGAGCTGTGTACTAAGCTGTCACAACAATTAATCCTCCCAACACCTGGGAGAAGGGTTTCCGATTAACCCCATTTTGCTCATTAGTAAACTGAGGCAGAGGACACCGAAGGCTCACCCAAGATCATACAGCTGCTATACGCGAAGTTGCCGGGATTCCAGCCCAGGCTTGTCAGACTCTAGTGACCAACATATCCATTGTCCACTTTAAAGATGATACAAAACCCTATAGAATCTTGGCAAAACGAATTTAAAAACATAATTTCGCATCCAATTTAAAGGAGGTTGGGGCAGGAGCTCTATGAAACTCAATGCATTAATCCCCGGGATGGACCCCAGTTTAATCCAACTCACTCATTTCCCGAAGGCAGAAACAAGCCTAGAGAGGGGAGGTGAGCATGCCAGAGTTACCCAGCCAGGGAGGATTACCCCCCTGGGCCCAGCCTCCTCCTGGGTCTCCCTTTGGCTGTGCGGGAGGAAGGAGGTGGTGAGGCGTCCAGCCTGGCTGGGGTCAGGGCTGGGTGTTGGGGATCAGGTCAGGAGTTTCCAGCCCGAAGGGAAGGGGTGTCACTGCTTTGAGAAGAAAACAAGACGCAAACCGTTTGGACCATCGTGTCCCTGACGCCGGACATCCCTTCCCCCAACTATCCCAGACGCCCCAGCCCCCGGGGACGCGGTGCAGAGAAAGACCGCAGCACCCGCCAGCCGGCCAGCAGCGTCCTCCAGCCGCGAATCCCCGCACCCCAGCCTTCCAACGGGGATGGATGGCACTCACTCCCACACCCCAACCCCAGCCTGGGGAAGGGAAAAGAAGGACGTCTTCCCCCACCCCAAGCTGTCTCCCGCCTGCGGTCAGGGGGAGGGGCTCTAGCTGTGGAAAGTTGGCAGAGGCGGCCGGCAGCAGCCGGGAGAGTGGAAAAAATGATATCAAACCCGGAAAAATGCAGGCCGGATGGAGGGCCGGAGTGGGCCCCTGGGAGGTGAGAGGGCGGGAGGGAAGTGGGGAGGGGGAAGAGCTGAGAAAAGAAGAGGGGCCAGGGAGACAGTGCAGGAGCTGGCTTTAGAAAACTGAGTACAATCGCCCTCATCCCCTCCTTTCTTCATCTACAAGTATTTATTGAGGGCCTACTAAGTGCCGGGCACAGTGCCAGGCTCTGGGGAGATGTGAACAGAAAGAGGGAGCTCACTGCTCGGTAGCTCACAGTAGGGTGGGCTGGCAGACTAGAAAACAAATCAGCAAATAAAAGAATCACAAACTGATAAAGGCTGAAAATTAGAGTGGTCAGGGAAGGACCTGAAGATAATCCAGTCCAATCCCCCATCCTCAGATAGGAAAACTGAGGGCGAGAGAGAGAGAGACAGACAGAGAGAGAGAGGGAGAGAGAGAGAGAGACAGAGAGAGAGAGAGAGAGCTTACCCCAGGCTACTCAGAATGTGGAAGAAATACTTGAGAATGGGATAAGGGAGGAAAGGGGGAGGGAAGAAAGAACTGGTGCAGACCAAGATGGGAAGGTGGGAGGTGTTGAGGGAAGGAGAGTTATGCAGCCAGCACGGCAAGATGGCAGGGTGATTGAGGGCACTGCCCTGAACCAGGGGGTGTGTGTTCAAACCCCGCTCCCCTCCATCTCTCCATGCCTTAGTTTCTCCATCTATAAAACAGGATTCATGACAATTCTTTCCTTTAGGGTCGATGTGAGGATTAAATGATTCAAGTTGTGTAAAATGCTTAAGACACTTTCCGTGTCTAAGAAGATTCAATAAATGTGGGCTCCCGCTAGCATATCTTCTTTTAAAAAAAAAAAAAAAAAAAAAAACAGGGTCTCACTCTGTTGCCCAGGCTGGAATGCAGTGGCGTGATCACAGCTCGCTGCAGCCTCCACCTCCCAGGCTCAAGCCATCCTCCCACCTCAGCACCCCAAGTAGCTGGGACTACAGGCACATGCCATTATGCCCAGCTAATTTTTTTTTTTTTTTAATTTTTAGAGGAGACAAAGTTTTGCTGTGTTGCCCATGATGGTCTCAAACTCCTGAGCTCAAGAGATGCTCCCACCTCAACATCCCAAGGTGCTGAGATTTCAGGCATAAGCCACTGGGTCCCACCCTGCTATCATATCTTAAGGCCTTGCAGAAACCAGGATTTGTTAAAGGTAAGATATTCTGAGACTGTGAAGACCTGCTTATGAGTCTCTGCCTGGCATATGTATTCACATGTTTTTGTCTGTCTGCCCCACAGGAATGAAAGCTCCTTGAGGGAAGGGCCCTCAGTGCTGCTCTGATCCCAGCACCTACAACAGTGCCTGGCTCATAATAGGTGCTCAGTAAATATTTGTTGAATGAATTAATTCATTATCCATTAATAGATATCCATTAATTCATTATCCATTACCTGTAAAGTGGCCCTTCCAATCCTGTCCTCTCTGATTCTAGGTGTCTGTGAATAAGGAATGGAAAGCATGTAAGAAAACCACACTCTTCCTCAGCCTATTATAGTTTAAAAAATACTTTCTCATCCATAAAAACAAAACCAAAAAAAAAATAGCTAACTTTGTTTTAACTGTTTCTCTGTGTTAGTGTTGGGCCCCATGCTACATGCTGGGTACACATTTTCTCATGTCCTCACCACCACAACCCTCTACTTAATAGGTACTGTTTAATAGATGAGAACACAGAGGCTAAGAGAACCCAAGAATCTCTCCAAGGCTACACAGCAAGAAAGGGCCAGATCAATGGTCGAGAGGCAGGCAGGAACTGCCATCTTAGTTGTACAATTAGGGAAACTGAGACTCAGAGAGAGGAGACGAGTTGTCCAACCCCAAAGTTATGTAATAAACAGCAAGCAGTTAGATCACTCTTACTATGTACCAGGTGCTTCAGGTGCTGTCCTAAGTGTTTTTCATACATTAATCATTAAATCCTGAAACACCGATCCTATTATCACCACCCCAGTTTTCAGATGGAGAAACTTGTAGCACAGAGAAGTGCAGTACCCCACCAAGATTGCACAGTTAGCAAGTAGCAGAACCAGAATTCAAACCAGGGAGATCTAGCTCACAGCATTAAGAGGTGGTGTGTGTTACACCATTTGTCTGTACAGCAAGCCTGGAACAGGCTGGTATAAAAAGGAAGGTGTCTTTGTCTCCAGCCCTGCTGCCTGAGCTAGAGGCAAGATAGAGAACAAAAGCGCATTGACAGCATCCTCAGCTGCCAGCTGGGACTTTCCACCTTGAAGGGAGGATACTGTTATGGAAAAAATGATAAAGCTCTGGGAAGATGGATGTCTCCCCAGGGGCCCCCAAGCCTCCTCAGAGTCCCTCCTCTTGCTGTGGGGGAGGGCCACAAACTGTGCTGGCCTGGTCCAGATGAGACAAAGGCCACCTGGATCCCAAGACACCCAGCCAGGCTGCTCGAATACTGAGGATCACTGGCCTTGGTGGAAAGTTCCAATTTCTCACCCCAGGCATGAAGCTTCTGCTCAGGGACCCCCGAGAAATCAGGTTCAGGCTGGAGCTCCCTGTCCTTGGAGATGGGAAATACACATCTCATAGGGCCCGCTCTCTCCTTTCTTCATTCAACAAACATGGACAAGGATGTGGGCTCTGAAGGAAGGTAGAGAATGTAGAGAGGATCACAGCTGGTGGGTACAGGAACTTCCAAGTCCCTGCCCTGGCCACAAAGGGAAGGGGAGGGTAAAAGAGGGTTAGAAGTAGTGAAAAATTCACCTACAACTGCTTTGTAATGATTAAGAATCCCTCCGGTCTGTCATGACCATATGACCTTAGGCAAATCAAAATATACAGAGTGAAGGGGTTAGCATAGAATTCTCTATGTAATTGTCTCTGTCTCCAGAATATTTAAATATTGTAGTTCAACAGCTTGAAAAAATATACAAGTTCAGTTTCAATTTGAGCACTGTTCCCTTCTGTTCAGTTCAGGGTTCAGTTAAAAATAATACAAATGATGGGATGGGAGCTCTGGGTGCAGCAATGTGTGTGGTTTTACCCAGTTCCATATGGTTCAAGTTCAAGGCTAAGGTGTGTGTGTATGTGTGTGTGTGTGTTGTGGCTTATATTCCCATCCATTGTGGATGTGACAGTTTATTGGTGGAAAAGCACAGGCTTTGGAACTAGAAGAAACCTGTGTTTAATCCCACCTCAAGCACTTGATCTCTGTGTGAGCTGGGTTCTCCTTTCCTTCGTTTTGAAATGAGAGGTGATAATTCTTATCCCATAGGATTAAATGAAGTTTTTAGTACTTAAGAAAGAACCACTATATGCCATTGGTAATTTACTTCCCCTCTCTAGGCCTCAGTTTTCTCATCTGGAAAGTGGGGATATTAATAGTATTTCTTGGCCAGGCACAGTGGCTCATGACTCTAATCCCAGCACTTTGGGAGGCCGAGGTGGGCGGATCACCTGAGGTCAGGAGTTCAAGACAAGCTGGCCAACATGTTGAAACTCCATCTCCATTAAAAATACAAAAAAAGTTAGCTGGGCATGGTGGCACGTGCCTGTGTTCCCAGCTGCTCAGGAGGCTGAGGCAGGAGAATCACTTGAATCCTGGAGGCAGAGGTTGCAGTGAGCCGAGATCATGCCCCTGCACTCCAGCCTGGGCAACAGACCAAGACTCTGTCTCAAAAAAAAAAAAAAAATGGTATTTCTCACTAAGGGTCGATGTGAGAATTCAATCAGGTTGGCTATTTGTTAGCATGATGCTTTGCACTCAGTAAGCACTCAATAAATTGTAATGCATTTCCATGCATTACTTTATACTTTTTCCCACAGATATATTTTGCTAAGGCAAAGTATTGGATGCTTTTAAACATCATACTATATGTATCCTTCAGCTTTATTATTTTTCACATTCAACATTATATTTATGAGATTCCTTGTGTTGAAATCTGTAACTATTCTTTTTCATCACTGCACAATATTCCACTGTATGAACATATAAGATTTATTTATCTTTTCTTCCTCTTGATGGGCTTTTTTTCTGCTATAAATAATGCACTATGAACATTGCATGTGCCTCTTTGAGCACATATATGAGAGTTCCTCTTTCCATCTTTCCACTCTGCCATCTTCTGGGTCTCAGCTTGCCCTGGGATAGCTACCCTTAGGGTCCCAATATGGCCACCCCAGTTTCAGGCATCAAACGTGGACATGACAAGGTCCAGGCAAAGCAAAAAGGTTGTCTCTTCCTCAGCATGTCCCTTTCATCAGCAAGGAAACTCTTCCAGAGCCCTCTAGCAAATGTCCTTCATTTCTCACTGGCCAGAATCTGGTTACATGGCCACCTTCAAACTAATCAGTGGCTTAGGTTAATCAGGGTTTGCATAAAGTACAACATGACCACACCAAGAAGAAAAGCTAGAGCTGGGTTAACACCCCAAGTGCTCTAGTCAGGCAGTCAAGGGTGCATGCTCTTAGCTTTTCCAGTCTTACAAAACAGTCCAGAGTGAGTGTGACCATTCCAAATCCAGTCCACTTCAGGGTCTACCCAACTCTGTGAATGAGGATAGATGCCTTTTCACAGAATTGTCTAGAATGAAACTTTGGGAGGCCAAAGTGGGCAGATCACCTCAGGTCAGGAGTTCAAGACCTGCCTGGCCAACATGGTGAAATCCTGTCTCTACTAAAAATACAAAAAAAAAAAAAATAGTGAGACACGGTGGTGCGGGCCTGTAATCCTAGCTACTTGGGAGGCTGAGGCAGGAGAATCCCTTGAACCAAGGAAGCGGAGGTTGCAATGAGCCAAGATTGCACCACTGCACTCCAGCCTGAGCAACAGAGCAAGACAATGTTTCCAAAAAAAAAAAGATTGTCTGGAAAGCAATTTTTGAGTCTTACATACACACATACACATGCACACACATTAATTCCAAAACTGAAACCAGGATTCACTAACTCAAATGCTCACAGAGTCAGACCAATAATATAAGTCAGTGAAGTCAACTGGGTAGAGGACATTAGGGAGCATCAAGTCTGTGGCAAACTGGAATCAGCTGCCTTGCCTAAAAGGAGGATGCGAACTAAGCTGCCTGTGACTACTGTTGGAATATGAACCCAGTGTTGCCAGATACCGCATGTCAGTTTTTCTAAGAAAGGCAGAAAGCCAGATCTTTATGTGAAGTATCCCAATCCTTTTGTTTTGAGACAGGGTCTCACTCTATTGCCCCAGGCTAGAGTGCAGTGGTGCAATCACAGCTCACTGCAGCCTCAACCTCCCAGGCTCAGGGGATCCTCCTGCCTCAGCCTCCAAGTAGCTGGGCCACAGGCATGCACCACCAGGCACAGCTAATTTTTTTTTTCTTTTTTTGTACAGTCAGGGTCTCTCTATGTTGCTCGGGCTGGCTTCAAACTCCTGGACACAAATGATCCTCCCGTCTTGGCTTCCCAAAGTGCTGGGATTACAAGTGTGAGCCACTTCACCCAGCCCTAATTCTTTTTTTTTTTTTTTTTTTTTGAGACGGAGATTCGCTCTTGTTGCCCAGGCTGGAGTGCAATGGCGCGATCTCAGCTTACAGCAACCTCCACCTCCCAGGTTCAAGCGATTTTCCTACCTCAGCCTCCTGAGTAGCTGGAACTACAAGCATGCACCACCACACCCAGCTAATTTTTTGTATTTTTATTAGAGATGGGGTTTCTCCATGTTGATCAGGCTGGTCTCGAACTCCCGACCTCAGGTGATCTGCTCACCTTGGCCTCCCAAAGTGCTGGGATTACAGGCATGAGCCACCGCGCCTGGCCACCCAGCCCTAATTCTTAAATAATTATTGCTGATTGTCATTTTGTGTTTTTTTGTTTGTTTGTTTTTTGAGATGGAGTCTCACTCTGTCACCCAGGCTGGAGTACAGTGGCGCGATCTTGGCTCACTGCAACCTCTGCCCCCCGGATTCAAGAGATTCTCCTGCCTCAGCCTCCCGAGTAGCTGAGATTACAGACGCCTGTCACCGTGCCCGGCTATTTTTTTTTTTTTTTTGAGACGGTGTCTCACTCTGTTGCCCAGGCTGTAGTGCAGTGGCGTGATCTCGACTCACTGCAAGCTCTGCCTCCCGGGTTCACACCATTCTCCTGTCTCAGCCTCCCAAGCAGCTGGGACTACAGGCACCCGCCACCACGCCCGGCTATTTTTTTTTTTTTTTTTTGTATTTTTAGTAGAGACGGGGTTTCACCGTGTTAGCCAGGATGGTCTCAATCTCCTGACCTCGTGATCCACCCGCCTCAGCCTCCCAAAGTGCTGGGATTACAGGCGTGAGCCACCGCGCCTGGCCTAATTGTGATTTTTTTTTTAAACCCTGGTGCCTGGGCACGGTGGTTGACACCTGTAATCCCAGCACTTTGGGAGGCCGACATGGGTGGACCACTTCAGGTCAGGAGTTCGAGACCAGCCTGGCCAGCGTGGTGAAACTCAGTCTCTACTAAAAATACAAAAAATTAGCCAGGCATGGTGGCAGGCGCCTGTAATCCCAGCTACTCAGGAAGCTGAGGCAGGAGAATTGCTTGAACTCGGGAGGCAGAGGTTGCAGTAAGTTGAGATTGTGCCACTGCACTCCAGCCTGGGCAACAGAGCGAGACTCCATCAAAAAAAAAAACAAAAAAAACAAACAAACAAAAAAAACAAACAAACAAAAAAAACAGCTTGGGCCAGGTACAGTGGCTCTTGTCTGTGATCCGTTCACTTTGAGAGGCCAACACCAGTGGATCTCTTGACCCCAGGAATTCAAGACCAGCCTGGGCAGCACAGTGAAACCCCATCTCTACAAAAATTACAAGAATTAGCCAGATGTAGTGGCCACACCTGTAGTCCCAGCTACTTGGGAGGCTGAGGTGGGAGGATCCCCTGAGCCCTCGAGGTCAAGGTTACAGTGAGCCGTGATCGCACCACTGCACTCCAGCCTGGGCGACAGAGGAAGACCCTGTCTCTAAAAAAAATAAAATAAAATAAAAGGGAAAAGTTCAGAATAGGTTTTATTTTTATCAAGCAGGAAATTGTTCTACCAGAAATTTCCCTTTGCCTCTTGCTACCCCAAACAAGACGGCTTCTATGAACGAGGGAGAAGTGGGTGAAGGATGTCAGATAGGCAACTTCAGTATTTGCCAGAGAACTCCTTCCATCCTCTTCCCAGTCCCACTGCGCTCCCTGGAGGTACTCACCATTAACAGTTTGGGATATATCCTGGATATTTTTCATTCCACTTACATATACATTGTAAAAATAATTGGCCACTTTTCTTTCTTCCACCCTATCAGAATTGCAATTTTGCTCTGTTGTTCTCCTCTTATCTATGGAATCAAGAATAAATCCTGATTGCTTTACGCCAGAGATTAAAGGGGGACCTACAGTCCAGCTATGGCCAATGAAGTGTGATGAAAAGTTAACTGGAGGTTTCTAGGAAAAGCTTCTTTGCTCTTAGAAAAGAACTTAATAAATAAATAAATAAATAAATAAATAAATAAATAAATAAATAAAAGAGCTGCAGCAGGAAGAGACCAGTCCCTTTTCTTTGACAGGTCCCTGGAGTGTATGAATGTAATACCTGGAACTGTAGACACCATCTTGCAATTATGATGGGATCTAGTCAGAGGATGACAAGGCAGAAAGATGGGGAGTACCTGAACCCTTGCTGATGAAGTCAAGCCTCTGAACACCAACCTTGGTGCTTCCCCATTTCTAGACTTACTGTTATGCAAATTTTCTTGAAGGATTTCTGGGCCGGGCACAGTGGCTCACGCCTGTAATCCCAGCATTTTGGGAGGCTGAGGTGGGTGGATCACCTGAGGTCAGGAGTTTGAGACCAGCCTGACCAACATGGCGAAACCCCGTCTCAACTAAAAATACAAAAATCAGCCAGGCGTGGTGGTGCACACCTGTAGTCCCAGCTACTTGGGAGGCTGAGATGGGAGAATTGCTTGAACCCAGGAGGCAGAGGTTGCAGTGAGCCAAGATCACACCACTGCACTCCAACCTGGGCAATAGAGTGAGACTCTGGCTCAAAAAAAAAAAAACATTACGGGGATTTCTGTGCCAAAGTCTAAATCATCCATTTGATATGCATGTATGGGTTTGTTTCCTTTTTTCACGTAAGTGGGATTATAGCCATATGCATTAAGACCGAATTCCACTGCAAATCCAAAATAGCCGTGATAGAAACAGATAGAAGGGCACTTCTCTCTTATATAAATGAAGTCCGCAAGCAGGCTGTCCAAGGGTGGCATGGCATTCCACAAGGCAGGAACTGTGCTTGCTTCTATCTTCTGGTTCCCTCATCTTCAATACAATATGCCGCTCAAGCAGCAGCCATCATATTCACATTCCAGCCAGCAGGAAGCGGTAAGGAGTCAAAAAAGGCACAGCCTTTCAGAAGACGCACACCTCTGATTACATCACGTTGGCCGCAGCATAGTCACATGGCCTCACTTAATTGCATGGAAATTTAGGAAATGATTTTGTGATGTTTTTTGTTTTTGTGTTTGTTTGGTTGGTTGGTTGGCTGGTTTTGTTTTTTTGAGGTGGAGTTTCACTCTGTCACCCAGGCTGGAGTGCAGTGGCACCATCTCTGCTCACTGCCACCTCTGCCTCCCAGGTTCAAGTGATTCTCCTGCCTCAGCCTCCCGAGTAGCTGGGACTACAGGCAGACACCACCATGCCCGACTAATTTTTGTATTTTTAGTAGAGATGGGGTTTCACCATGTTGGTCAGGCTAGTCTCACACTCGTGGCCTCAATGATCCACCCGCCTCAGCCTCCCAAAGTGCTGGGATTATAGGTGTGAGCCACTGCGCCCAGCCAGGAAATGTATTGTATTCTAAATAGTCACATACCAGCTCAAAATCAGGGATTCTGTGTTTATGGAAGGAGGAAATAGATATTGGGGGACAAGTCAGAAAAAAAAAAAAAGGAAAGACATTGAGAGATAACCAGCAATCAAGGGACAACCAGTAATCTCTGCTACAATGCAGTACGTATCGGTTAATATGCTTTTTTCACTCAATGTGTACTGGCTTTCTATCCATGCTTTATTCTTATACATTTCCCTTGTTATTTGGGGGGTTATATTGTTCTTATTTTTCTATCTTCTTCAGATAGAAACCTCAATCATTTATTTGAGGCCTTTCTTCTTTTCCAATTTAGCATTGAAAGCTATAAATTGCCTTCCAACACTGTTCTAGATGCATCCCACAAATTTTGGTATGTTGTGCTTTTCATTATCATTCAGTTCAAAATATTTTCTAATCTCCCCTGTGATTTGTTCTGATTCCCATAGGTTATTCCAAAGTATGTTAATTTCAAAATATTTGGGGGTTTTCCATTTGTTTGTTTATTTCCATTGCAAATTTGAGACTTAATAATTCAACATATGGCCCATCTCGATGCATGTTTCATGTGCACCTGAAAATACTATGTACTCTGCCATTGTTGGGCATAATGTTCTAAATCCCAGTTAGGTCAAAGAGGTTGATAATGCTGTTCAAGTCTTCTCTATGCTTAGTGATTCTATGCCTACTTGTTTTATCAATTACTGAGAAAGGAGTGTTGTATGTGTCTGTTTCTCCTTCCAGTCTGTCAGTTTTTCCTTTACCTTTTTCTTTTTCGTGGCTGTACTACTTTTCTACAGTATGGATGTACCATAACATATTTTACCCATTGAGGGGCATTTAGGTTAGTGCAAATGTTTTGCCCTTCACAACAGTGTGACATTCAATATTTTTACATGTATAGAAGAGATTACCAAATTCAAATTTACTAGTCAAAGGGCACATACGTTTTACCTTTTGACACACCCTGCCAAATTGCCCTCCAAAGGGGCTGTTTTGTTTATATTCAGATGAATCGTGCCAAATTCCCTACTCTGTGACCCACATTAGATATTACCAGTCTCTTCTCATTTGACCTTTTATTGGGGACAAGATGAGAGAAAGTAGGAAGGAAGGTGTCTCATTGCCTATTTTGCTTTTCCCTAATGATAACAAAGTTGAGCTGTATTCTGCTCAATGACTGTGCCCTTTAGCTGCCCAAAACCACAGTGAAGCTTTGAAATTACAGCTTTTAAGGGCTGCATTAAATTCTGAGCCTAGACTATTTCATTCTTTATTCTCTGCCTGGGGTAGAGGAGGGTGCTTTATTCCAGTTACCAGAGCCTTGGTATCCAGTTACTGCTACTCTTGGTATCAGCCTAGAGTCCTGATTCCAGAACAGGAAATCTGGCATCAGTCAGGTCTGAATTTGAATCCCTCTGGCTCAGCCATTTGCCAGCTCTGTGACCTTGGGCAAGTAACTTGGCCTCTCTGAACCTTTGGACAGTCAGTTTTACAAAGGAGGATGACAAGCACTTTGCACAGGTGTTATTTAGATTAGAAACTGGGTGTGTAAAGCACCTCTCACAGCACCTAGCACCTAGCAGTCATTAATAACAATTAAATTTTTTAATAGCCATTCATTGGGCATTTGACACGTGAAGAGCACTGAGTTAAGCCCTTTTCCCAGGTTATTTCATTAATCCTCACAACAGTAAGAGATAACACTATTCTACAGATAAAAGATAACTAAGACTCTAAGATGTTAAGTAGCTTGTCCAAAGTCACACAGTTAGTAAAGATCAGAGCTAAGGATTAAATCAGAAATGTCCGGCTTCTAACTAAGCCTGCTTCCCAGGGTAGCTGGCTTATTTGACAGATCAAGAAAATGAGGCCCAGGGAGAGGAAATAACACATGGAATGAAGTGGTGAGCGAGCAGCAGCCATTTGAAGAAATATCCCTCTTCCTTCTGGGTCTGGGTGACCAGCTGGAGAAGAGACTGGAGAGAGTGGAGGAAGGGACAGCCACCCAGCAGAGGAGGCAAGAGCATGGAAAATGTCTCTTTCAGCCAATTTTCCTGAGGAACCCTGGCTGAGGCTCAGGGCTGGGAATGGAAAGTGTGCAGGGAGGAGGCGCAGCCGCGTCCATCCGGAGAAACTGTCTGCAATGTCCTGCCGGGAGAGGCCAGGGGGAGGGAGCTGCTGGGACCGCAGTGGGTGAAGGAGCCGGAGGGGCAGATCCAGGAGGATGAGGATCTGGCATCTGTCCAGGGCCAGGTCTCCTGGGAGAGGAGGGGCAGGCATTCCCCGAGCTCCCTGCTTCCTCCTTGGGCTCCCCGGCTCTACCAACTCCTGCTGTGCCCTGCCCATGAATCTGGGCATCAACCACTCCTGGAATGGAGATGCTGGCAAACTCGACTCTCTGGGGATGTGCACAGCTGACTCAGGGAGGGTGCGGTGGCCAGGAAGAAGGATCGATCCTATTCTCAGAGATCTTCGCCAGGGCTGGTTAAGATCTGAGAGCCATCCGCCACATCAAATGCATCCTGATCTCTATGACATCAGTGTGGTCCCTCTGCCTGGTAAATCTCCTCTTGCTACTCACAATGCCCATAATTCCACCATTATGGATACAACCAAGGCTCTTGTTCAGTATGCAAAGGTATGGTCATACTAATCGTTAAAATATTTAAATGCATTCCTACTAGTTGGTAATAACCCATGCCCTGAGTGTCCTCCAAGTACCAGGTATAACAGACCCTCCAGGCCTTCCTCTGGAACCCTCCAGGGCCCCTCCCCTTAACAGCCATTAAAGGGGTAGTACCCTTACCACGGCAGGGCCACCCAGGGCTATGTGGATCATCAGTAAGTGATGGTCACAACCATTATTACTACTTTTCATATCACTCCTGGAAACAACCCTTTGGATCACAACTTTGTCTCCTGTTTAAAGGCAAATGGTAGAAATTTAGAGGTGAAGAGGCCCTGTGCAATCTCTTCATCTTTCAGATGAGGAAACTAACGCCCAGGGAGAAGCAGAGACTTGCCCAAGGTCACACTGCCAGGCAGTGTAAAACAAGGCATTAGAATGCAGGTCCCTGACTCCTGACACTTCCTTTAGGTGTCAGTTTATTTGGACCCCACACACTGAACTTGAGCAGGTAATGGAAGGAAGTGATGGGGAGGGACCTGTCTCAAGAAAGAAGTGAGAACCAATCATTTGGCTCTTTACCTGGTCACCATAGTCATGGCAACAGTCTCCTTGGTCACTATCTCCTTAGAGATAGTTGCCATGGCAACCACTACCCCGGGGCACCAACTTTCTGACACCCAAGAGCCTTAAGATAAACCAGAAGCAAGTCTGTTCCATAGCACTAACCCATATCAGAGCTCCGAGTAGGAAAGAGACTTGCCCAACACCACACAGCAAGCTGGCAGTGAAGTCAAGCTTCCTGAGTCCCCCACCCGAGGCTCTCACAGCAGCCCCACCCTCTCTACAGCTGACACCGCCCCTCCCCCACCCATCCCCATTTTTCTGCCTGCTTTGGTGCTTCCCACATTCCTCCAGCCCTCAGTCAGGATCTCCTTCCCACGGCATCTCACCCTTGGCTGCCTGTCAGCCAGCCCATCCTCCTGGGAACAGGCTGACATGAGTTTTGTGTAGGACTCATCGCAGGAGTTTGCAACATTGGCTGAGGCTCCCTGAAGACCAAAGAGCCTTCAACATCCTTTGCCCTCCAAAGGAAATAATCTCCAATGGTGGAATTTCAGGCTCTATGCTCAGAACTGAGTAGCTCTTTTTGGGGGGTCGGGCCCATCCACTGTGTAAGGCAGAAGTTGCTGCCCCGCTCTGAGTCTAGAATCACTCCGAGTCTGATCCCCTGTTTTGTTTTTATCAAGTCCCTTTTCCTCTCTGGGACTCAGTATCCCCACCAAAGACAAGGGGATGAGGATACCATTCTACAGTCACCACCACCACCACCATCAGAAGACTGCCAGAGACCAGACGCAATCTAGTGTTTCAGTATAACCAAACAAGGAATGGCCATGGTTTAAAGAATTGGCCTACCTTCCCGCTATCTTCTTTTAGAAAAATGGAATCTCAGGATTGGAAGGATGTCCCAGGCACAGGGAAGATCTTGAGCAAAAGCAGGGAGGCTGAAAAGAATCTAGGGAACCTGTGACTACCTAGTGTGTTGACATGTAAGGATAAAGAGAAAGTAGGGCCTATAATCCCAGCACTTTGGGAGGCCAAGGAAGGAGGATCAATTGAGCTCAAGAGTTCGAGACCAGCCTGGGCAATATAGTAAGACCCCATATCTAAAAGAATATAAATAAATAAATAAACACAGAGAAAGTAGCCTAGCAGGACAAGCCAGAGGAGATTAAAAGGGATCAGTCACCAGTCCCAGGGCTAAGGACGTTGTCTCTGACGCCTCCTTTCTGTCCTTCTGTTCCTGCCCTCAAAAGCAATGAGCACCAAGCATTTGCAAACTCCAAGTCTCAGGGCCTCAGGGACTCACCAAAGATGCTGAGGCACTCCCCTGCCTGGGTCTAACCTGTGCAATTCTGATACTGTGGGATGGAGGGGATGGAGCTGCATAGGTTGAAGGGCAAAAGAGAGCAAGGAGCACTGCAGGAAATCATCCACTCATCCATTCATTTGATGAATATTTATTAAATGCAACCCAAGCTTGTGACCTTGGGCAAGTTATTTAGCCTGTCTGTACCTCGGAGTCCTTGTGTGCATAATGAGGACAGTGGAGATGCCTGCCCCGTACGATGGTGTGAGGATCAAGTGAGTTTGTAAATGTTTAGTGCAGTGCATGGGAAGCAAATCAGTACCCCATGCATGTGTGTTATAATTATAATGATTACTGAACATTTACTATGTGCTGGGCACTCTCTAGACAGTAGAAGTACTGGGTGAAGTTCAGTGTGAACACAACATGCATAATTTCTGCCCTCAAGGAGTTCACAGTCTAATAGGAGAGACAAACCAAAAAAGACAACTTTATTAAAATAATACAAAGAGGCCAGGCGCGGTGGCTCACACCTGTAATCCCAGCACTTTGGGAGGCCGAGGCGAGTGGATCACCTGAAGTCAGGAGTTCGAGACCAGCCTGGCCAATATGGTGAAACCCCTTCTCTACTAAAAATATAAAAATCAGCTGAGCATGGTGGCACACACCTGTAATCCCAGCAACTCAGGGCGCTGAGGCAGGAGAATCACTTGAACCTGGGAGGCTGAGGTTGCAGTAAGCCAAGATCATACCACTACACTCCAGCCTGAGCAACAGAGCAAGACTCCATCTCAAAACAATAATAATAATAAAAATAATTACAAATTATTGCATCAGATCTAAATCTTAACCTCCAAACTCAAGTGTGCAAGAAATATTCATTTTTTTATTTTCTCAAAAAGCAAATTCTACTCCTATCCCCTACTCCCATCCTTCTGGGCTGCATGGAAATTCAGTCTCCATCCTTACTGAAGCCACTCCATGACAAGAAACAAGGAGGGAAGACAGGGACTCCGCCTGGCACTGAACCACGTGAAGCCTCTGACCACGGTGCCCAAGCCCTCAATAGCCCCTGAAGTCCAGCAGCCCCTGCAAGCCAAGCCAAGCGAGGGGCCTGGGAGTCTTGCTGGAGGCTGGAATCACCAGGCCTGAATCCAGCCTCCCCAAGCACACCACCTGGCCATCCCCACAGTCTAGCCACCTCTTCAGGTAGGAGATCTCCCTGATCCTGGACTCCACCAACCTTCATGGCCTCTGACACCTCCTTTCTGTTCTTCTGTTTCTGCCCTCAAAAACAATGAGCACCAAGCATTTGCAAACTCCAAGTCTCCAGGGGCCAAGCAGATAGCAACAAAAAAAAGTATGAGACTTGGTGACCTGAGAGCACATGCCTTGCCTAAAAAGGTTAGCATAGGCCAGATGCAATAGCTCACATCTATAATCACAGGGCTTTGGAGCAGGAAGATGGCTTGAGGCCAGGAGTTCAAGACCAGCCTGGGCAACATAGTTAGACATTATCTCTACCCCAAAAAAAGTTTTTTTTTTCCCAATAAAAAAAGGTCAGCACAACTTAGCTTACCAAACTTATCAGGTAATGTAGCCTCGTGGTTAGGGGCTGCATTCTAGAGCTATGCTGCCCAGGTTCAAATTCTGGTGCCACTCTTTGCTGTCTGTGAGTCCTTAGGCAAGTCACCTAACCTCTCTGTACCTGTTTCCTAAACTATGAAAAAGAATAATACTTGTGGCCTTGTGCAGTGGTTCACGCCTATAATCCCGGCACTTTGGGAGGCCGAGGCAGGCGGATCACCTGAGGTCAGGGGTTCGAGACCAGCCTGGCCAACATGGTGAAACCCTGTCTCTACTAAAAATACAAAAATTAGGCTGGGCGCGGTGGCTCACACCTGTAATCCTAGCACTTTAGGAGGCCAAGGCGGGTGGATCACGAGGTCAGGAGATCGAGACCATCCTGGCTAACACGGTGAAACCCCATCTCTACTAAAAATACAAAAAAATTAGCCAGATGTGGTGGCATGCACCTGTAGTCCCAGCTGCTGGGGAGGCTGAGGCAGGAGAATGGTGTGAACCCAGGAGGCGGAGCTTGCAGTGAGCTGAGATTGTGCCACTGCACTCCAACCTGGATGACAGGGTAAGACTCTGTCTCAAAAAAAAAATTAGCCGGGCGTGGTGGCACATGCCTGTAATCCCAGCTACTCCAGAGGCTGAGGCAGGAGAATCACTTGAACCCAGGAGGCAGAGGTTCCAGTGAGCCAAGATCACGCCACTGCATTCCAGCCTGGGTGACAGAGTGAGACTCTATCCCAAAAAAACAAAACAAAACTTGTACCGGTAGGTACGGCAGCTTCACATGAGAAAGCACTTAGGACAGTGCCTGACATTAGTAGTTACTCAGTAAATGTTAGCACCCATCACAGGAAAATACAGGGCCAAGACTGCCAGACCTACTAAATGTTCAAAAGAAAGCAACTATCCAAATTTTTATTCTGAAACTGCTCCATTTTTTAACCTTGGTAGCTAAGTAAACCCAGATTTTTGTTTTTGTTTTGTTTTGTTTTGTTTTTTAGAGACAATATCTCATTCTGTTGCACAGGCTGGAATTTAGTGGCACAATCATAGTTCACCACAGCCTCAAACTCCCAGGTTCAAGCAATGCTCCCACCTCAGTCTCCTGAGTAGCTGGGACTACAGGTACATGCCACCAAGCCTGGCTATTTTTTTTTTAGTGTTTTGTAGAGAAACGAGGTCTTGCTACGTTGCCCAGGCTGATCTCAAACTCCTGAGCTCAAGCGATCCTCTCACCTCAGACTCCCAAATAGCTGGAACTACAGGCACAAACCACCACCATGCCCAACCAAAGCCAGTTTTTAAACCTTGGCAAAAGTCATACAAAACACATCTGTGAGCAGGACTGGGCCTATAAAACTGACAATTTACAATATCTGCTCTACAATGTTTAAGCTTATAGAAAGTGGAGTCCAGAAAGGGAAGAGTCTTGGAAGCAGCTTTTGCTTTGGGCCCTAGAACCAAACCTCCCCTAGGCAAGAGGGTACAGAAAGGGGAGGGACAAATAGAGAGAGAAAGATGCAAAGTATTAATAATACATCAAATCACCCTGGTACGTAAATGCTATGTGCTGTGAGGGTTTGTTTGCCTTTTAAGTAACTCAGATAAAGATAGAAAAGTGGTCAGGGGCTGGGTGCGGTGGCTCATGCCTATAATCCCAGCACGTTGGGAGGCTGAGGCGGGAG
Organism: Pan paniscus; assembly: GCF_029289425.2. NCBI lineage: Eukaryota > Metazoa > Chordata > Mammalia > Primates > Hominidae > Pan > Pan paniscus. Next base: position 37,193,845 of record NC_073270.2, read on the forward strand.
GATCGCTTGAGCCCAGAAGTTTGAGACCAGCCTGGGCAACACAGTGAGACCCCATCTCTACTAAGAATACAAAAAGTAGCTGGGTGTGGTGGTGGGTGCCTGTAGTCCCAGCTACTTGGGAGGCTGAAGCAGAAGAATCACTTGAACCTGGGAGACGGAGGTTGCAATGAGCGAGATCGTGCCACTTGGAAAGTGAGTTTGAAACTAGGACCCATAAGAAGGAGCTACCTTAATAATAATAATAATTTAAAAAAAAAAAAGCAGGGAGAGAGAACACCAGGCAGGGGACACCTATACAAAGGGTCTGAGGCAGAAAAGAGCTTGGATCGCAAAAGAAGATGTGCAATGAATGAGCTGGACAACTAGGCCATGTTGAAGAGCGTGAAGTTATCTTGAGGGCAGGGGCACCAGGGAGTCATTGAAGGGTTTCAAGCAAAGAGATGCAATGTGCAGGGGACTCCAGGAGACAAATTAGGAAGCTGCTGAAGAGCTCAGGAGAGATGGGCTGGCTTGGATTGGCCAGCAGCCTTAGATATGAACAGCCCCAAATTTCTGTGGCTGGAATTGGCCTTAAAGTCAAAGACTGCATTTGAGCCTCAGAGTGGCCTGCTGCCTCCCCATGAGCCAGGTCCAAGTGGTGGCCCTCCATCCCAGTGTTCCGGCCCGGCCAGAACCCGGCCACGTAGCGGGGACTGTCTGTTAACTGGCTTATGCTGCCCTCTGCTGGCAGGAGAGGGCACCTGAGCAAGGGGAGCTGCAGCCTCCCAAAGCCACCACGGTGGGTCAACAGCGCGGTGGCTCACATCTGTAATCCCAGCACTTTGGGAGGCCGAGGTGGGTGGATCATTTGAGGTCAGGAGTTCGAGACCAGCCTGGCCAATACGGTGAAACCCCGTCTCTACTAAAAACACACAAAAAATTAGCCGGGCATGGTGGCGCTCGAGGCAGGAGAATCGCTTGAGCCCAGGAGGCGGAGGTTGCAGTGAGCCGAGATTGCACCACTGCACTCCAGCCTGGGTGACAGAGCAAGACACCATCTCAAAAAAAAAAAAAGAAAAAGAAAAAAAGAAACAACTCCAGGTGGAGACAGGGACGGTGCCTCCACCCTACCCATCTTCCCCATCTCAGGTCCTGGCACATCCATCATGCAGTAGGTCAGCTCAGAAACCCAAGACACAGTCTTCACACTTCCTCCTCCCTCACATCCCATCAGGGAGTCCTTTTCACCCTATTTCCTAAACACAATCCTAAATTGGAAATATCCTAGATCTATCTTAATCCTGTCCACCTCTCTTTGTCTCCATTGCCCCCACTCCCAGTCAAAGCCACAAACATCACTTCTTTAGTCTATTTACTCACTTTTACGCTTGTCCTGGCCAATCCATTTCCCACTCAGCAGCCGGAGTCCTCGTGGTGTCCTCTGATTCCAAGATCCTTTCTCCTCAGTGTTTGAGCCGGATGGGGACATCCCTGAGAAATACACAGCCCCACCCACCAGGGCACCCTGTCCATGTAGAAAACTGTCCTGAAGATGCAAGACAACAGAGGTGCTCACATCAGAGCCCCACAAACAAGGCACTTGGCCACCCTCCTACTGGGAATGTTTCCCCGTCTCTACTGGTGTCCCAGCCTCGTGCCATCCATCTCACTGGCTCCTCTCCTTCCACATCCTCAGCTCCATTTCTTTTTTTTTTTTTTTTTTTTTTTTGAGACCGGGTCTCCCTCTGTCCAGACTGGGAGTGCAGTGATACAATCACAGCTCACTGCAGCCTCAACCTCCTGGGCTCAATGATCCTCCCACCTCAGCCTCCTGAGTAGCTACAGACGCGTGCCACCACACTTGGTTAATTTTTGGTTTTTTGGGTTTTGTTTTTTTGGTAGAGACAGAGTCTGTGTGCCCAGGCTGGTCTTGAAGTCCTGGCCTCAAGAGATCCTCCCTCCTCAGCTTCCCAAAGTGTTGAGATTACAGGTATGGGCCACTGCACCCAGCCGCCGCTCCCTTATATTTCTGTCTGCTACTTCTCTCCTTCCCACAAATTCCTGTTCACCTCTAATGCAAAGCAGATTTGCCATTTCAGCCCTGCCAGCCAGGGTGCTTAGGGCTCACATTTTCCTCAAGCAGGTTGCCATGGTATTTTTGTGTAATGTACATATATATATACTGTCCCCTCCCTAGGAAAAATACCAGTATCAGGACAATAGCATTTTCACCCAGATACATTGTGAGGCTAGCATTCATTCTATGACCCTGACGTTCATCTCATGACCGTCGATTTTTTTTTTTTTTTTTGAGACAGAGTTTCACTCTTGTTGCCCAGGCTGGAGTGCAATGGTGCAATCTCGGCTCACTGCAACCTCCTTCTCCTGGGTTCAAGTGATTCTCTTGCCTCAGCCTCCCGAGTAGCTGGGATTACAGGCATGCGCCACCGCACCTGCCTAATTTTTTGCATTTTTAGTAGAGATGGGGTTTCATCAGGTTGGCCAGGCTGGTCTCGAACTCCTGACCTCAGGTAATCCATCCGCCTCGGCCTCCCAGAGTGCTGGGATTACAGGCGTGAGCCACCGCACCCGGCCTGACATTCAACATCTTATGGCTTGGTCTGAGATTATGGAAATCCTCACTGACCTCAGGTTCAGCCTGTGTAACAGAAGCCTCACCACCCACCCCAGAGGCCTTTGAGAGTAGAACTGGACACCCTTCAAGACTCCCCTGACCAACTTGAGCCAAGGAAGCTCACAGATCTGGGAGCTTCTAGGTTCCTGCAGCAAATCATAACATGTTAACTCAGTTCCTGAGGGCTGCTGTTTGTAGCAAGCCTGGTTTTCTGTGAAAGAGAATGAAGACAAAGCAGATAAAAACAGAAAGGAGATGCAGAGAGAGGATCCTGGCAGCATGGACATCCTGGCTTCCAGGGGTTAGTGAGGCCCAATTCCATCCCTGCCTGTCCTTGCAGGGGTTTGGTTATTCACCTCTTCCTTGGAGTTCAAGAGGCCAATGCATTCCAGCCTTTGCCTAAAGCGTTTCAAACTGTGCTTCCAGCCCTTGCAAATCACAGAACCCTGAGTCTGTCAGAGGTTCTCTCTCTGACACTTCCCATTCCCTTTGCAAATCTAGCCTGCATCCCCAACTCAACAAAGAACAAAGGGAACTCTGAAATGACAATTTTCTCTTAAAGTCTTCAATTTTCCCTTTTGTTTTCTATTTTGAAAGGAGCAGAGTGACAAGTTCATTATACTCATTCCTTCCTCCTAGTCTATCATCACCATTTTCCACAAGGGCCCTGCTTTATTTTACTTCCGTACCTATTTTTTTGTTGTTTTAATCCCAGTTGCCACTCTCATTCCCAACCCTCTATAGGCAACCATTCCAATGTGCTTGACGTACATTCTTTAATATGTAAATGACCTTGTTAGATTTGCTATGTAGACTTCTGATATATACCTTTGTCAGAGGTGCTTGAACCAGAGCAAGTCCATCTTGAGTAGGGGCGCTGGGTAAAGTTAGGCTGAGACCTACTGGGCTGCATTCCCAGGCAGTTATGCATTGTTAGTCACAGGATGAGATAGGAGGTCAGCACAAGATACAGGTCACAAAAACCTTGCTGATAAAACAGGATGCAGTAAAAAAGCTGGCAAAAACCCACCAAAACCAAGATGGCAACAAAAGTGACCTCTGGTCCTCCTCACTGCTCATTAAATGCTAATTGTAATGCATTAGCATGCTAAAAGACACTCCCACCCATGCCGTGATAGTTTACAAATGCTGTGGCAATGTCCAGAAGTTACCCTTTATGGTCTAAAAAGGGGAGGAACCCTCAGCTCCAAGAATTGCCCACCCCTTTCCCAGAACACTCATGGATAATCCACTCCTTGTTTAATATATAATCCAGAAATAACTATAAATATACTCAGTCAAGCAGCCCATGCTGCTGTTCTGCCTATGGAGTAACCATTCTTTCATTCCTTTGGTTTTTTTTTTTTTTTTTGATACAGAGTCTTACTCTGTCACCCAGGCTGGAGTGCAGTGGCGCGATCTCAGCTCACTGCAACCTCTACCTCCCGGGTTCAACTGATTCTCGTGCCTCAGCCTCCTGAGTAGCTGGAATTACAGGCATGCGCCACCACACCCAGCTAATTTTTATTACAGATGGGGTTTCACCTTGTTGGCCAGGCCGGTTTCAAACTCCTGACCTCGTGATCCACCCGCCTCGGCCTCCCAAAGTGCTGGGATTACATGCCTGGGCCACCACGCCCGGCCGTACATTAGCTATTAAAAAAAAAAAAACATAGAAAATAAAATCTCCTTTATCCTTCAAGATTTGGTTCCAATGCCCACTCCACTGGGAGCCCTTCAATGGCAGAGACTGCTGTTGCCTCCTAACTTCCATTCTCCTCCTCTTTCATTGTAAGAAAACTCCTGCACTCTGCAGCTTGGCTTTTTTTTTTTTTTTTTTTTTTTTTTTAGACAGCGTCTCGCTCTGTTACCCAGGCTAGAGTGCAGTGGCACAATCTTGGCTCACTGCAACCTCCAACTCCTGGGTTCAAGCAATTCTGTCTCAGCTTCCTGAGTAGCTGGGACTACAGTCACACACCACCACGCATGGCTAATTTTTGTATTTTTGTATTTTTTTTTTTTTTTTTTTTGAGACGGAGTTTTGCTCTTGTTGCCCAGGCTGGAGTGCAATGGTGCGATCTCGGCTCACCACAACCTCCGCCACCCAGGTTCAAGCAATTCTCCTGCCTCAGCCTCTCAAGTAGCTGGGATTACAGGCATGCGCCATCATGCCTGGCTAATTTTTTTTGTATTTTGAATAGAGACGGGGTTTCTCCATGTTGGTCAGGCTGGTCTCAAACTCCTGACCTCAGGTGATCCGCCCACCTCGGCCTCCCAAAGTGCTGGGATTACAGGCATGAGCCAGCATGCCCGGCCTAATTTTTGTATTTTTAGTAGAGACGGAGTTTCACCATATTGGTCAAGTTGGTCTCAAACTCCTGACCTCAGGTGATCCACCCGCCTCAGCCTCCCAAAATGCTGGGATTACAGGCGTAAGCCACTGCGCCTGGCGCAGCTTGGCATATTTTTTTTTAAAAGAAAAAAAATAATATTCCATTTTTATCTAGGCAATTGCAAGATTTCCAATAACTAGCTTAATGCTGTCCCACTAATAGAGTGCACACAGCCTCCCTTGTGGCTAAACATGACCAGGTAATTATGGTCTGGCCAATTAAATGTAAGTAGAAGCATTATATAGAACTCCTGGAGTGATTGTCAGAGGGGAGGGGATGAAAACTCTTTTGCTCTTTCCTCCTCCTTCCAGACTACAATTTGAACAAGGTGTCCAGAGCTTTAGCATCCTTCTTAGATCATGAGGTGACCTTGAGGATGGAAGTCCTATGCTAGAATGATGAATACAATAGACAGAAGGAGCTGGATCCCCGATAGCCATGGAGCTGCTGTACTGGCCCTGAGCTGCCTGACTCCACATTTCTTTAAATTCATCTGTTTTAAATTTTTTTTTTAAACAGAGTCTCACTCTGTCACCCAGGCTGGAGTGCAGTGGCATGATCTCGGTTCACTGCAGCCTCCTCCTCCTGGGTTCAAGCAATTCTCATGGCTCAGCTTCCCAAGTAGCTGGGACTACAGGTGCACACCACCATGCCTGGCTAATTTTTGTATTTTTAGTAGAGACAGGGTTTCACCATTTTGGCCAGGCTGGTCTTGAACTCCTGAGCTCAGGTGATCCGCCCACTTGGCCTCCCAAAGCTTTGGGATTACAGGCGTGAGCCACTGCGCCTGGACTCTTTAAGTTCATCTGTTTTAAATTGTTGTTATTTGGAGGTTTTCTGTTGCATGCAACCAGCCAAACCTAATCATAACTGACATGTTGTTCTGGTTATCTATTGCTGCATAAAGAGGAACTCCCAAAAGAACTATTTTGTCAAACTTACTGATTCTGGGGATCAGGAGTTTTGACAGGACTTTGTGGGTATGGCTTGACTCTGCTCCATGCTCTCTGGAGCCCCAGCTGGGAAGACTTGATGGTTTAGTGTGACTCAAGCAGCTGGGGACTGGGATCATCTGGAGGACTCTTCACTCACATGTCTGGCACCTGGACTGAGATAACAAAAAGACTGGACTCAGCTGGCATTGCTGACTGAAGCATCTACACATGGCTTCTCCATGTGACTTGGGCTTCCTTACAACATGGCAGTCTCTGGGCAGTCAGACTTGTTAAAAGTGGCTCAGAGGTCCTTGAGCAATTGTTCCACTGAACAAGGTGGAAGCTGTTTGGCTTCTTCCTTATTTCCTTTTTCTTTAATTTCCTCTAAAATATTTTATCTTCTTGTTTGGCCTCTTCTGACCTCGCTTCAGAAGTCATGCAGCATCAACCTTGTCTGCAGCTGCCCTGAGCCAGCAGTTCTCTACACACCCAGCATCAGCATCAAGCGAGATGCACCCAGCACGGTTGGAGCAGGCATGGGCAGAGCAATGGTGGCCAGGCTCCAGCAGGGGCTGCTGCTTCTGGCACTGCTCCTACGGATGCAGATTTATACAGCTCAAACAACTGCTGTAACTTTTAAGTAACTTATTCCAGAATAACGGCTGCCCCCAAGTCTAGCGAATGCCACCAATAAGGCATTGACAGTGTCCTGCAGTCAACAGCCAGTCTCCCCCCTCACTCCTCAGGGTCTCACTCTCTTCCTCTTCTCTGCTGTTAAAAGACTCAGGCCAGGCCAGGCATGGTGGCTCACGCCTGTAATCCCAGCACTCTGGGAGGCCACGGCAGGTGGATCCCCTGAGGTCAGGAGTTCGAGACCAGCCTCAACAACATGGAGAAATCCTGTCTCTACTAAAAATACAAAACTAGCCAGGCATGGTGGCGCATGCCTGTATTCCCAGCTACTGGGGAGGCTGAGGCAGGAGAATCACTTGAACCAGGGAGTCGGAGGTTGCAGTGAGCCGAGATTGTCTGGCTGGAGTGCCAGACTGCACTCCAGCCTGGCAACAGAGCTAGACTCCATCTCAAAAAAAAAAAAAAAAAGTGAAACTCCATCTCAAAAAAAAGACTCAGGCCAAGACAGGTCTACACTTTCCCATCTTCTAAATTCAATTCAAAGGTCATCTAGAAGGCCAGTATGGCAAGGAAAAAACAAGTCTTCATCAAATCTAGTAGATCTAGATAAAATAAGATACAGGCCAGGCGTGGTGGCTCACACCTGTAATCCCAGCACTTTGGGAGGCCGAGGCGGGTGGATCATGAGGTCAGGAGATCAAGACCATCCTGGCTAACACGGTGAAACCCCGTCTCTACTAAAAATACAAAAAAAAAAAAAAGATTAGCCGGGCACAGTGGCGGGTGCCTGTAGTCCCAGCTACTTGGGAGGCTGAGGCAGGAGAATGGCATGAACCTGGGAGGCGGAACTTGCAGTGAGCTGAGATCATGCCACTGCACTCCAGCCTGGGCGAAAGAACGAGACTCCATCTCAAAATAAAATATAAGATCCACATCTTGGTTGGGCGTGGTGGCTCACGCCTGTAATCCCAGCACTTTGGAAGGCCGAGACGGGCAGATCACGAGGTCAGGAGTTTGAGACCAGCCTGACCAACATGGTGAAACCCCATCTCTACTAAAAACACAAAAATTAGCCGGGCATGATGGCGGGTGCCTGTTGTCCCAGCTACTCAGGAGGCTGAGGCAGGAAAATTGCTTGAGCCCGGGACACGGAGGTTGCAGTGAGCCAAGATCACACTACTGCACTCCAGCCTGGGTGACAGAACAAAACGCCATCTCAAAAAAAAAGATAAGATCCACATCTAATTTTATTGACACAGAAAATGTAAAGAACCCCAAATTTGGTTGGTTTGAAGAACATGTGAAGGGTTTGACTAGATGATGAATGTCAATATTAAATCAGCTGAAGTTTCATATACAAAATGAAGAGGAACAGCATTCAAACTTAGTTAAGACATAATTTCCTTGAGTGGCCAGGCATGGTGGTCATGCCTGTAATCCCAGCACTTTGGGAGGCCAAGGTGAGCAGATCGCTTGAGCCCAGGAATTCAAGACCAGCCTGGGCAACATGGTGAAACCCCATCTCTATAAAAAATGGAAAAATTAGCTGGGCATGGTGGTATATGCCTATAGTCCCAGCTACTCGGGAGGCTGAAGTGGGAGGGTCGCTTGAGCCCAGGAGGTCAAGGCTGCAGTGAGCTGTGATCATGCCATTGCATTCCAGCCTGGGTGACAGAGTGAAAGTGTGCCTTGAAATAAAATTTTCCTTTGAATACGGCTTAAGAAATATGGCCACTTAAAACTCTACCTTGAAAATAAATATAGATTTTATCTTATCTAGAGGTAGAGTGGGAAGTTTTCATTTGGTACATTAAATCTATAAGGCCATAAACAGGTAATATGAAAAGCTTTCATAATTCAATTTATATATAACATGAGAAGGAACTTCCAGGTGTTACTATGAATCTTCTATGTATAGTTACAGTCAATATACTTTATATAAGAGATAATTTTAATACCAATATAATCTAGATAACATTTTACTTTGTTATGTTATCATTGTTCTCTTGGGAAATAAATTTTTTCCTCTGAGGCTCTGGATTTGACATTGAATTTTGTGTGTACTAATTGACATGTGCCAGGGCAATGATGGACTGGAATCCACCCCCAAATCAAAGCATCATGGTAAATCTTGCTTATCCTTATAAAGTCAAATGATAGACATTTCCCATCACCTATTTCTATTCAACAAGAGCACCAGATTCAGTTAGCTAATCTGCTTCCAAAGAGTAGAACTGCATTGAGCTCAACTAATTTCAAAATACTGACTTTTTTTTTTTTTTTTTTTTTTTGATGTGGTCTTGCTATGTTGCCCAGGCTGGTCTCTAACTCCTGGGCTCACACAATCCGCCCACCTCGGCCTCCCAGTATGCTGGGATTACAGGCGTGAATCAGCATACCCAGCCTATTTCTGCGTATGTTAAACATGCTTTACAATTTTAAAAATGAACTGTTTTGAAGGTAAAATTACAAATCTTGAAATTAAAAAAGCAAATATGTAAAGGAGCAAAAACTATAAATCAAGCATTTGAGAAGAGAAAATTGGAGGCTAACTTGTATTAAATTCACAAAAACTTCTATACTTTCTGTAAATACTTTTTAAAAAATCTATAGATCAGAGGCCAGGCGCAGTGGTTCACGCCTGTAATCCTAGCACTTTGGGAGGCCGAGGCGAGTGGATCACTGAGGTCAGGCGTTCGAGACCAGCCTGACCAACATGGAGAAACCCCATCTCTACTAAAAATACAAAATTAACTGGGCGTGGTGACGCATGCCTGTAATCCCAGCTACTCGGGAGGCTGAGGCAGGAGAATCGCTTGAACCAGGGAGGCAGAGGTTGTGGTGAGCCGAGATTGCGCCATTGCACTCCAGCCTGGGCAAAAAGAGCAAAACTCCGTCTCAAAACAAACAAAAAAACTATAGATCAGAATAACCACCTTTAGAACACTTTCGGTTATCAGTCAATATTTTTAGATAGAAGCTGGTAGTAAGCCTAAAGTGGGCTTGATTCTGCAGTAAACAACTGCCTCAACACATAGAAATCTTTTTTAAAATAGGCACTCTTGGCCGGGCGCGGTGGCTCATGCCTGTAATCCCAGCACTTTGGGAGGCCGAGGCGGGCGGATCACGAGGTCAGGAGATGGAGACCATCCTGGCTAACACGGTGAAACCCTGACTCTTCTAAAAATACCAAAAATTAGCCGAGCGTGGTGGCGGGTGCGTGTAGTCCTAGCTACTCGGGAGGCTGAGGCAGGAGAATGGCGTGAACCCGGAAGCTGGAGGTTGCAGTGAGCCGAAATCGCGCCACTGCACTCCAGCCTGGGTGACATAGCAAGACTCCATCTCAAAAAAAAATAAATAAATAATAAATAAAATAAAATAAAATAAAATAAAATAGGCACTCTTGCGGGACGTGGCAGCTCATGCCTATAACTGCAGAACTTTGGGAGGCCGAAGTGGGCAGATTGCTTGAGCCCAGGAGTTTGAGACCAGCCTGGGCAACATGCCGAAACCCCATCTCTACTAAAAACACAAAAAGTTAGCCGGGCGTGGTGGCACACACCTGTGGTCCCAGCTACTGGGGAGGTTGAGGTGGGAGAATCACCCAAGCCCAGAAGGTAGAGGCTGCAGTGAGCTGTGATCATGCCACTGCACTCCAGCCTGGGTGACAGAGTGAGACCCTGTCTCAAAATAATAATAATAATAATAATAATAATAATAATAATAATAATAATAGGCCCTCCTTGAAGTTTTTTGTTTGCACAGTCACACACTGATGTTTAGATGTTCCAGTATCTAATATAGCCACAGTAGGCTGCAAGCAGTGGCTCATACCTGTAATCCCAACACTTTAGGAGGCTGAGGCAGGAGGATCACTTGAACCTAGGAGTTTGAGACCAGCCTGGCCAACGTGGCAAAACCCCATGTCTAAGAAAATATATTTTTTTAACTTTTTTAACAATATCAAAAATAAGAATCACATAAATAAACAGATTCTTCCAATTCTGAAAAGAGCCACAAAGCTTTATAAATTGTACAGGGGCATGAACTGGTAAGGTATTATAATTGCCTGGCACATAGTAGGCTCTCAATACATTTGCAAACTCCACACACAGCTTACTTTCTTTTGCTTTATTTTTCTCTATTTATCTGCATTAACATGCTATGGAACACATAACTATACATTAACATTTTACAAATTTTTCTCGTTTTGTTTTTGTTTTTGTTTTTGTTTTTGTTTTTGAGACAGAGTCTCACTCTGTCGCCCAGGCTGGAGTGCAGTGGGCTCACTGCAACCTCCGCCTCCCAGGTTCAAGCCAGTCTCCTGCCTCAGCCTCCCAAGTAGCTGGGATTGTAGGCGCCCGCCACCACGCCCGGCTAACTTTTTATATTTTTAGTAGAGACGGGGTTTCACCGTGTTAGCCAGGATGGTCTCGATCTCCTGACCTCGCAATCTGCCCACCTCGGCCTCCCAAAGTGCTGGGATTACAGGCGTGAGCCACCGCGCCTGGCCTCTTTTTTTTTTTTTTTTTTTTTTTTTTTCAGACGGAGTTTCGCTCTTGTTGCCCAGGCTGGAGTGCAATGGCTCGGTCTTGGCTCACTGCAACCTCCGCCTCCCGGGTTCAGGCGATTCTCCTGCCTCAGCCTCCCGAGTAGCTGGGATTACAGGTGCGTGCCACCAAGCCCGGCTAATTGTTTGTATTTTTAGTGCAGACGGGGTTTCACCATACTGGACAGGCTGGTCTCGAACTCGTGACGTCAGGTGATCCACCCGCATCGGCCTCCTAGAGTGCTGGGATTACAGGCGTGAGCCACTGCGCCCAGCCCATTTTACAGACTTTTATTTTGTTCAGTTTCTTTATTGTCTTCCCAACGTCCCCCCACACACACTGCACTAAAATGCAAGCTTCACGAAGGCAAGGACGAACTTTTGCCTGTATTGTTCACCTCAGTGTCCCCAGAGCCTAGGACAGTTATTGGCATATTGAGGGACATTCAATAAATATTTAAGGAGTGAATAAACAATTGGATACCCAATAAATGCATGTATGAATAAACACATTCTTAGTTATTCGGAATATGAGGATTTGCGGAGAGTGGACAGCCTGGGATTGAGGAGACTGGCTGGGACTGGGAAATGGGCATTCGGGTGGCATGCCCACCGCAGTGGCCCAGAGCCCCTGTCCGGACCGCTAACAAGTTGCTTAGCAACCCGCCGCCCGGCCCTCGGCCACCGCTAGAGGGCGAGCGGGCGGGGAGACGTGCACGCGCGCGCGCGTGCGTGCAAGCGTGTGTGCGCGCGTGCGCGGCGCGGGCTTGGGAGGGAGCACGTCACTTCCTGTTGCCTTAGGGGAACGTGGCTTTCCCTGCAGAGCCGGTGTCTCCGCCTGCGTCCCTGCTGCAGCAACCGGAGCTGGAGTCGGATCCCAAACGCACCCTCGCCATGGACTCGGCCCTCAGCGATCCGCATAACGGCAGCGCCGAGGCAGGCGGCCCCACCAACAGCACTACGCGGCCGCCTTCCACGCCCGAGGGCATCGCGCTGGCCTACGGCAGCCTCCTGCTCATGGCGCTGCTGCCCATCTTCTTCGGCGCCCTGCGCTCCGTACGCTGCGCCCGCGGCAAGGTAGGGTCAGCGGGAAAACCGGGCACTTTCCACCCCCATACCGAACACGGCCGACATGGACCCTTCCTAGGAGGGACAGACACCTCCTCCCCGGACACTGACTCTTCCCAGCCCTGATCACCACCGTTCCCTCTGTCTCGGGCCCACATTCCGGGGCTGGCATTTCTTACCCCGGGATCTGGGCACCGACCCCCGACCAGGGTATGATACCTTCCCCAATAGGAACTTGCTTCTGCTCCCGACCCGGACCCTGACACTTCCCTCCCTGTGCATCATGCCGCGGCTGGGAACGCTGTCAGCCCGTCCCCCACTGCGACTCGGGCACTGATTGTTCTGAGCCTGTTGGGCCCAGGCAGACCAGCCCCATCATGTATACCTGATGGATACTGGTCCTCACAACTTACTGAATGGTACAATTTCGTGTCATTCCCTGTTAGGAACCCTGCCTCAGCCCACCGCAGGGCCCTTTCTACCATCCAGACCCATCCCTAGACTCTGACTCCTGTCTCACTGGAATCTATGGCACCTTATGTGCTCACCTAGATCCCCCACACCTGGCCCTTGCCCCTGCCTCAAAAACAATGATCTCTAAGAGCCCAGTTTTTCACATCACTTTCTGGAACCATCCCAGTCAGCTGGCTCCTCAGAAGCTGGCATCTTGGTGCCTCTACTTTCCAACTAGGCATGGACGTCTTATTTTCCTGGTTTCCTCTCTTAACTACCATCCAACCTTGGACATGGCCTAGTCAAAACCCAGACCTTGTTCCTAACCTGTAACCCTTTTCCCACCCAGCCTTTGACCCTATCTCAAAGTAGCCCTTCTCCCCATACCCCCAAGACAATCCCCCCACCAAATTGGGCCTGTCTGCTGGGCCACTGTTGGCCCCTCTTGTGAGACTGGGCCAGACTCCATCCCTGGCCTTCCTCAACATCTGTCCCATTGGATACCTAGGAGGACTCCAGCACATTTCACCTTCTGCTTCTCCCTCCCCCTTCCCTGCCCCACTTCTTCCCTATATTAAGCCCTCTCTAGCCCGTTGTACCAATGACTTTTCACTTCCTGGCACCCTCTCCCTTCCTCCACAACCTCTTAATCTGCACCTTCCCGATGCTCCTCCCCCACCCAGACCTGAGGATGGACCTAAGTGGAAGTCTTGCCCAAAGAGGGCAGGCCCACAAAGCAGCTGCCACTTTTGAAACTGCTGAAGCTGAGGTTCTCAAAACACTACCCAACTTGAGCAGTAGCTGAGGCCTGCCATCTTCCTTCCCCAAGAGCAGAGAACTCACTACTGGCTCTGTATGCGATCAGATGCAAAGGAAAGTAGTTAGGCGGGGCTTAGGCTGAGAGACTCAAACATGACTCCATTTTCCTTTTTATTTGGCTTTTTCTAAGCTGAGTTCAGGTGATATTAAGCCTCTCTACTATGCCTGTCAGGTAGACACTTAGTGTAGAGAGCAGTTCTGAGATAACCCAGGACAGAGGAGGCGAAGGACAGCTGGCATAAGGCTAGGCAGCTTGATCTGAGCTGCTCTCCAAACTGAGTAATTCTCCCTGGCACCTTCTGTACATGGATCACTAATCTCTGCAGAAAACACCTTCCAGGCAACAGTATTTCCTGAATTTCCACCACTGTCAGGGGTAAGGGAGGATTGCTGCAAAGATGAGTAGGTCAGAGCCCTGTCACCAAGGAATTCGGGAGCCTAGGTGAAAGAATAATAACTAGATTGTGATTATACTACAAGCAATGCTACAAGGTTTAGGGAGAAAGATTGAGCACATCTGGGACAATGCAGGGAGGCTTTGTGCTAGAGGTAGGCCTGAGCCTTGACGTAGAGGTAGAATTTCAGCCAGGAGAAGGCATTCTAAGCAAAAGAAACCAGGTAAGCAGAGAGAGGTACGGAGGCAGGAGGCTACAAGGCAGTTCAGGAAATAGTGGAAGGTTTGGTGTGGCTGGAACAGAGGGTATGGATAGGAGAAAGCCTTAGCCTCTGAATACCTCTCCCAAGCATCTCCTGCAGGGCAGCAGGGTGTGGAGGACTGTATGAATTTACAAACAGGACCTGACCATTAAGAGCCTGCCACCACCAATGACCCAGATGCGGTAAAGCTTGCAAAACCTTGACGCCCTTTGATGCTCACAGCAACTGAGGTGGCAGGCAGAGCCAGTTTCATTATCCTCATTGTACAGGAAAAGAAACTGAGAGTCAAAGAAATGACTTCTGAAGATCACTCTGCCATTTAGGGGCAGAATCAGGTATGCCTAGTCCTCGTCCAGGGCTCTCTCCTAACACAGGTACCTTTAAAGACAAGCAGCATTGACCTAGGGAAAGGACAGGGCAAATGACTCCCCTTCTACCCTGAGTCGTTTCCCTGGTCATGTGAAAAGGAGAGAGAAGAGTTAGTGTGGGGACCCAGTTTTGATTTCCCACCAGTGTTGGACCCCAAAACCAGTTGGGAGAGAGGGAATGTGAGGACAGAATCCCCAAGGGTCAAGGTGTCCATAACAGGCAGGGAAAATTGTGAAATCATGGAGAGAAAGAAGGTAGAGCCTCCAGGAGTATGTTGTGAAGAAGTAGCCTCGGGAGGAGCAGTCTCAGAGCAGCACCCATCACTGTCAGAGTCCTATATCCCAGACAGAAGCGAATATGACCCAGGCAGTAGCTGCACATTAAACATTGGTTTAAAGGGCCCTCAGCGAACAGGACTGGGTGCCTGCTGTGGGCTAGGCTCTGGGCTGGGTACCAGGAGTTCCAGGACAAAGAAGGCCAAGCCCTGCCCTCACTGAGCCCAGTCACCAAGGAGAAACAGACATGTGACTAGTCAAGTAAATAGAGCTCTGATAGACCTCCTGGAGGGGGCAGCAGTTGTCTCTGCATGGATTGGGAGAGTCCAACAGGCAGAGCAGGAGAAGGTGGGGCAGGGGACCACAAGATGTGTTCAGGGAGGCAGTGAAGAGTGTGGTGTGAGCCCAGGAGAGGGGCTTGGATGTAGTGACAAGATGTTCAGGAAGCCTGTGGCCTTTCTGGGGAAGAGAATCCTGAAAGCAATGCAGCGGTTAATTGTTATTGTTACAAAAATACTATACACTTGTTAAAAAAAAAAAAAAATCAAGCAGTGCAGAAGTATAAAGGAAAAGCCTCCTGGGCACTATTCCTTGGAAGTAACCCAACTGGCTGTTGAGTATATAACCTTTGAGAATTTTTTCTGTGTTTACACATTCATTGTATATGTGTCTGTGTATATAGACATGTAAATTTATTTTTATAAAAATTGGATTATATAGTACATATTTCTCCACAACTTTTTTTTTTTTTTTTTTTTTTTTTTTTTTTTTTTTGAGATGGAGTTTCACTCTTGTTGCCCGGGCTGGAGTGCAATGGTGTGATCTTGGCTCATTGCAACTTCTGCCTCCCAGGTTCAAGCAATTCTTCTGCCTCAGCCTCCCATGTAGCTGGGATTACAGGCTGGCACCACCACACCTGGCTAATTTTGTATTTTTAGTAGAGACGGGATTTCTCCATGTTGGTCAGGCTGATCTCAAACTCCCGATCTCAGGTGATCCACCCTCCTCGGCCTCCCAAAGTGCTGGGACTACAGGCATGAGCCACCGCGCCCAGCAATTTTTTTTTTTTTTAACAATATGTTGGCCAGGCACAGTGGCTCATGCCTGTAATCCCAGCACTTTTGGGAGGCCGAGGCAGGTGGATCACTTGAAGTCAGGAGTTCAAGACCAGCCTGGCCAACATGGTGACGCCCCATCTCTACTAAAAATACAAAAATTAGCTTTGCGTGGTGGGGCACGCCTGTAATCCCAGCTACTCGGGAGGCTGAGGCACAAGAATTGCTTGAACCCGGGAGGCACAGGTTGCAATGAGCTGAGATCATGCCACTGCACTCCAGCCTGGTCGACAGAGTGAGACTCCATCTCAAAAATAATAATAATAATATGTTTCATTATTTTTCTATGTCAGTACATATAGACCTAAAGTTAACCAGACATGATGGCATGCACCTGTAGTCCTAGCTACTCTGGAGGTTGAGGCGAGAGGATAACTTGAGCCCTTGAGTTCAAGGCTGCAGTGAGCCCTGATTGCACCACTGGGCAACAGAGTGAGACCCTGTCTCAAAATATATATACATATATATATAGAGAGAGAGAGAGATCTACCTCATCTTTTATGGTGGGGAGGGTAGGTAATACATGCCCATGGTACAGAATTCAAAAGGTACAAAGGGGTGCACAGTGAAAGTCTCCCTGCTACCCCAAGCTGCCCTATTTCCCTCCTCAGAGGCAGCCCCTCTCCTGTGTTTCTTAGATATCCATCCAGAAAGATTCTGTGTCTTTACAAATAAATAGGCATATACTTTTCCCTGATTTTTTTTGTTGTTGTTTTAATGAGACCGAGTCTCGCTCTGTCACCCAGGCTGGAGTGCAATGGCATAACCTCAGCTCACTGCACGCTCCATCTCTTGGGTTCAAGGGATTCTTCTGCCTCAGCCTCCCGAGTAGCTGGGATTGCAGGCACCTGCCATCATGCCTGGCTAATTTTTGTATTTTTGCAGAGACGGGGTTTCACCAGGTTGTCCAGGCTGGTCCTGAACTCCTGACCTCAGGTGATCCACCCACCTCGGCCTCCCAAAGTGCTGGGATTACAGGCGTGAGCCACCACGCCTGGCCAGTACACTCTTCCTTGCACCTTGCTTTTTTCACCTAATGTGTGTTGCAGATCCAATCATGTCAGTACATAGGGGGTGGGTGTGTTCTTTAACAGCTGTATGGTATCCCACTTGTACTCCAGTTTGCTTAGAATGCTAGTTCTCTAGTATCTGGTCCCTGGGCCAGCAGTGTCAGCATCACCCCAGAACTTGTTAGAAATGCACATTCTGAATCAGAAGCTCAAGGTGGGCCCAGCAATGTGTGTTTTAACAAGCCCACCTGGTGATTCTGATGCATGCTCAAATTTGAGAATTTGAGTCCCCAACTGGTCATTTAGGTTGTTTCAGTCTTTTGCTATTACAAACCATGCTGAAATTAATAACATTATACATTTTTATTTCACACTTGTCTGTGTATTTGTGGGATAAATTTCTCAAAATTGGTGGGTCGAAGGCTATGCACACTTTTTTTTTTTTTTTTTTTGAGACAGTCTCGCTCTGTTGCCCAGGCTGAGTGTGAGTGCGGTGGTGCCATCTCAGCTCACTGCAACCTCTGCCTCCTGGGTTCAAGCAATTCTCCCACCTCAGCCTCTTGAGTAGCTGGGATTACAGGCGCGCACCCACCACACCTGGCTAATTTTTATGTTTTTCATACAGATGGAGTTTTACCATGTTGGCCAGGCTGGTCTCAAACTCCTGACCTCAGGTGATCTGCCCGCCTTGGCCTCCTAAAGTGCTGGGATTACAGGCGTGAGCCACTGTTCCCAGCCCACACTTTTTATTTAGATAGATTTTACCATATGATCCACTATAGAGGTTGTATCAGTTTACTTTCCCACCAGCAATGACCTCAATTCTTGTTTAATGGCTGTGGAGGAGTCTGTTCTCCAGAGGTTTTGTTTTTTTGTTGTTGTTTTTGTTTGTTTGTTCGTTCGTTTGTTAGACAGAGTCTCACTCTTTGGCCAGGCTGGAGTGCAGTGGTGTGATCTTGGCTCACTGCAACCTCCGCCTGCCAGGTACAAACAATTCTCATGCCTCAGCCTCCCAAGTAGCTGGAATTACAGGCGCGTGCCACTACACCTGGCTAATTTTTATATTTTTAGTAGTGACAGGGTTTCACCATGTTGGCCAGGCTGGTCTCGAACTCTTGACCTCAAGTGATCCGCCCACCTCGGCCTCCCATAGTGCTGGGATTACAGGTGTGAGCCACTGTGCCTGGCTTCTCCAGAGGTTTTTAAGCAGATACGTGATACAATCAGGTGTAGGCTTTAGAAAGAGCTCATGGCAGGGTGGGTGATAGGCAGGAGGGAGAAGTGTAATGTTGGTGCAGGGGTTGTGAAGACAGCAATGCAGCAATGAGGGCCAAAGGATTGGGGTGGGAAGTTAGGAAAGGTAACCTTGGAGAGCTGAGTGACTGGATGTTGTGGTAAAGAATGGAGACTCTGGAGTCTCCAGCTGGGGCAACAGTAACAGAATGGCCCATGAATTTCAGATCATTTCCAGGGCATGGCGTAGAAGCAGTGCTTCGAGAGCTTGAACCGTGCCAATGGCTTGAAGCAGGCATCTGTCCTCTCTTACAGCTTTTGTTTCCGCTCTGATAACAACATCCAGAATGTCACTGGAAGCTACATTTACTTCTGCTGTTTGTGTCAGGTTTTTCCCCCACTTTCTAATTGTGTTTTATGTTGCAGGAGCTATTGTATTTACATACACAAATCTGGTTAAAAAATCGCAATTGGATTGGTAAAGAATCCTAGCAACTTTTTAGTATTTTTGTAACTACAAAGATTAGCTGTTCAGTTACCTTCAGGATTCTGTTCCTCAGAAAGGTTGCAGGCTTCCCAAGTATCTTCCTGTTAAAACTTTCCAACAGAAATTTCCAGATAGGAAAGATAGAAATCTTCTAGGAAACAGCTCCCAAGAGTTTGGGGTCTGGAACTGGACTGCCTCAGTTTCAGTCCTGGCTCTGCCACTCACCAGCTGTGTGACACTAAGCAAGTTACTTCACCTCTCTAGACCTCCGCTTCCTCATCTGTAAAAGAGCTATTAAAAGTACCTGCTGGCCAGGCGTGGTGGCTCACACCTGTAATCCCAGCACTTTGGGAGGCCAAGGCAGGCAGATCACAAGGTCAGGATCTTGTGACAGACCATCCTGACTAACATGGTGAAACCCTGTCTCTACTAAAAATACAAAAAATTAGCTGGGCGTGGTGGTACATGCCTGTAGTCCCAGCTACTCGGGAGGCTGAGACACGAGAATTGCTTGAACCCAAGAGGCGGAGGTTGCAGTGAGCCGAGATTGCACCACTGCATTCCAGCCTGGGCAACAGAGCGAGACTCCGTCTCAAAAAAAAAAAAAAAAAAAAAAGTACCTGCTTTGTGGGGTTTTTGTGAGGATGAAAACATGTAAAGTACCTAGAACAGTGCAGTAATGTTATTGTTATTACTATTATCGTCAGATTTCAGGTCTCCCATTCTTTTTTTTTCTTTTTTTTTTTTTTTAAATGGAGGCAGAGTATCTCCATGTTGCCCATGCTGGTCTCAAACTCCTGGGCTCAACCGATCTGCCCACCTTGACCTCCCAAAGTGCTGGGATTACAGTCCGGTCTCCCATTCTGACTCAGCATTGCAGCATGGGATATTTATAAGTCACCCACAAAGGAGACCAGAGTCCTCTGTGTAATGGAGAGGATCTGTCCAACCTTGGTTTGTCACTGAATAAGATTAGGCCTCTTCCCACCCAGGGTGCTGAGCTGAATTGAAAGGAATATGTGGAAATGAGCCATAATGCTGGTTTGTAGGTGAAGCCACAGAGTCCTGTGTGTCCTTTGACAGCCCTGAGCCTCTGCATGTGCATATCTTTCTGCCTGATAAGCACTTCCTTTCCTTGTACACAAAGCAGACTCCTCAAGCCGGGCATGGTGGCTCACACCTGTAATCCCAGCACTTTGGGAGGCCAAGGCAGGCAGATCATCTGAGGTCAGGAGTTTGAGACCAGCCTGGCCAACATGGTGAAACCCCATCTCTACTAAAAATACAAAATTAGCTGGGTGTGGTGGCAGGTGCCTATAATCCCAGCTACTCGGGAGGCCGAGGCAGAGAATCACTTGATTTGTAGTGAGCTGAGATTGTGCCATTGCACTCCAGCCTGCGCAAAAAGAGCAAAACTCTACTAAAAAAAAAACAAAAAAAAAATACTGACAAGCTGACTCCTCAACCCAGTCAGCATTTGTCTGGCTCCAGACTACCAGACACTGTGCTTGACCATCAAGGCCTTGCTTAAGTGGTACCTGCTCTTGCCACCTCTGACTCCCTTACTTCTCTGCAGAAATAGTGTCTTGTTGGCTGTCTCGTGATTCCGTTTTGCATAATAATGATACAAATGGTGTATACGGTTTAAATGATGACTCGAGATACAATGCTGAGTACTTCCAAAGCAGAAATCAGAATCCTCACAACTTGTTTTACAGCTGAGGAAACCGAGGCTTAGAGAAAAAAAAAAATCACTTTCCCAAGGTCCCACAGCTGGGAAGTAGAGCTGGGAGTCCAAATGGACTTCCTGATCTCAGAGTCCCTTCATAACTGCTGATGTTCATACTGTGTGTCACAGTGATATACATGTCTATTGCATCATGTGTCACACTACATTATAATAGCCTGTTTGGGGTTTTTTTTTGGCGGGGGGGAGCTTTTTTTTCTTATGAGACAGAGTCTCGCTCTGTTGCCAAGGCTGGAGTTCAGTGGCACGATCCCCACTCACTATGGCCTCCACCTCCCGGGTTCAAGCAATTCTCCTGCCTCAACCTCCTGAGTAGCTGGGACCATAGGCGCACGATATCACACCCGGCTAATTTTTGTATTTTTAGTAGAGACGGGGTTTCACCATGTTGGCCAGGCTGGTCTTTTTTTTTTTTTGAGACAGAGTCTCGCTGTCCACCCAGGCTGGAGTTCAGTGGCTCAGTCTCGGCTCACTGCAACCTCCACCTCCCAGGTTCAAGCTATTCTCCTCCCTCAGCCTCCCAAGTAGCTGGGATTACAGATGCACACCAGCACACCCAGCTAATTTTTGTATTTTTAGTAGGGACAAGGTTTCACCATGTTGGCCAGGCTGGTCTCGAAATCCTGACCTCAGGTGATCCGCCCGCCTCCATCTCCCAAAGTGCTGGGATTACAGGCATGAGCCACCACGCCCAGCCAGTTTTGCTGTGCATTCCATAAAATAGAATACGTGTTCCCTGTAATATGTATCATGTCACAGTATTAACCTACCTGCCTGTGAGTGTTTCAAGATCAGGAACTCATTTTTGTACCCATACTACTGCTACACAGGAAATGTATTGAATGTGTGGAGATGCTCAGAGGGGATGAGGAACTTGCCCAAGTCCCACAGCACACTGCTGGCAAAAGCAGAAGCCAAGGGTTGGGAGAGAATAGGGAAGGAAGGAAACTGGGCCTCTCATGTGGGTATTGCTCACCCACCCCACTCCCACCTCCTAGCAAAGCTGTCCAAGTGACTCACATGGAGCTGCCTCCAGTGGCTCCAGAGGGGAGGGTCTCCCTTCCAGCCCAGAGCCTGGGCTGCCTCAGCCATGCATAGGCAAGGGTGTGGTTAGGGGCCTCCTCACTCACCTCTCCCTGATAGTCACAACCCCCAATACAGGCACAGTACTTTAGTTTGCCAGGCTGTTTCGCATCCCATATCTTATTTGGTTTAAGACTCCTATGGGGCTGGGTGTGGTGGTTCACGCCTATAATCTCAGCATTTTGGGAGGCCAAGGCAGGAGGATCACTTGATGCCAGGAGTTCAAGGCTGCAGTGAGCTATGATCCTGCCACTGCACTCCAGCTTGGGCAACAGAGAGAGACCCTGTCACTTTTCTTTAAAAAAAAAAGAAGGCTCTTGGACCTTTTTTGAAGTGAGGCTAGAGATTGTCCTCCTGTTTGACAGAGAAGTAAACCCAGTCACTCAGCAAGCCGTTAACAGAGCAAGGAATACCTTGGATACACTTTATGTGTAGCATTTCACTTATGTATGAACTATATCTGTAGGGAGAATTCCCACAGATGGAATTGCTTGGTCAAAGGGTATGTGCATTTGTAATTTTTTGTGTATTGCCTAGTTGCTTTCTACAGGAAGACAGATTGACTCCCATAGGCAGTATGGGAGACTACATCTTTCCCCGTAGCCCCACCGACTCAGTATGTTACCCAGTGTGTGGATTCTTACCTTTCCGATAGACAAAAAACAGAACCTCAGTGTGCTTTAGTTTGAGCTCTTATTAAGGGTGAGAATAAAGACTTTTTTTTTATTATTAAGAGCCATTTGTAGTTCTTGTTCTGTGGCTTTTTTTTTTTTTTTTTTAGACGGAGTCTCGCTCTGTCGCCCAGGCTGGAATGCAGTGGCACAATCTTGGCTCACTGCACGCTCCGCCTCCCGGGTTCATGCCATTCTGCTGCCTCAGCCTCCCGAGTAGCTGGGACTACAGGCGCCCGCCACCACATCTGGCTAATTTTTTCTATTTTTAGTAGAGATGGGGTTTCACCACATTAGCCAGGATGGTCTTGATCTCCTGACCTCACGATCCGCCTGCCTCGGCCTCCCAAAGTGCTGGGATTACAAGCGTGAGCCATTGTGCCCGGCCTCTGTGGCTCCTCTTTTTGTATCTTTGGGCATGTGGAAATTTCAGTCTAATGCATCCTGCCAAATTACCCTCCTGAAAAGGCTGGACAGGTTTATACTTTAGGCCAGTGCTGTCTATGTATTTCCTTTAGCCAGGCACAGTGGTGCATGCCTGTAATCCCAGCTACTTGGGAGGCTGAGGCAAGAGGATTACTTAAGCCCAGGATTTCGAATCTAGCCCACACCTCCCTCTCCTAGTAGTCATTTTGTGGGCTTACTGCCCTCTGCCCCATCTCCTTCCCTCTTTGCAACCTTCCACCTGGGACACTAGGGCCTCTCTGAGCCAGTCTTACCTTCTCCAGACACCCTCTCTCTTAGCAGGTTTTTTATTGTTGGTTTTTGTAAGCCAAAATATTTGTGAGTCTCCATAACTGAATGTGATCCCTTCTTCTAGGGATGCTGGTGCTTTACTTGCAGGATGGATATGGTGATAGTAGAATCTCAGGCACTGTAATGAGCCTGGCTACTATGGAAAGAACTTCAGCGTGAGCAGGAGTCTAATCTGGCATTGCTAGGACTTTTGGTAGCCATGATACAAAACAGTTGCAGAGTAGGCTTGTCCCAGCAGGGAAATCTGGAAGGGCTTCGTGGCAGTGACATTTACTAGGCCCTTGAGGACTGTGAGGATTTTGCCTAGCAGAGAGAGGGCAGGTAGAGACCACTGTGATCCTGGAAGCTTTTGACCCTGTTTGGAATACAAATTTATACCAAAAAAAAAAGAAAAGAAAGAAAAGAAATTTATACCAGTACTATATATCATTGATAAATTTTCATTAGAAAGTTCTGGCCAGGTACAATGGCTCACACCTAGAAGTCCAGCACTTTGTGAGGCTAAGGCGGGCAAATCACCTGAGGCCAGGAGTTTGAGACCAGCCTGGCCGACATGGTGAAACCCCCTCTCTGCAAAAAACACAAAAATTAGCCAGGTATGGTGGCATGTGCCTGTAGTCCCAGCTACTTGAGAGGCTGAGGCGGGAGAATTGATTGAACCAGGAGGCAGAGGTTGCAGTGAGCCAAGATTGCACCACTGCACTCCAGCCTAGGTGACAGAGTGAGACTCCATCTCAAAAAACAAAAAAGAAAGTTCGTCATAAATCCTTTTTTTTTTTTTTTTAGACGGAGTCTTGCTGTGTCTCCCAGGCTAGAGTGTTCAGTGGTGCGATCTCAGCTGACTGCAACCTCCGCCTCCTGGGTTCAAGCAATTCTCCTGACTCAGCCTCCTGAGTAGCTGGGATTATAGGTGCCCGCCACTGCGCCCGGCTAATTTTTGTATTTTTAGTAGAGACGGGGTTTCACCATGTTGGCCAGGCTGGTCTCAAACTCCTGACCTTGTGATCCACCCACCTCGGCCTCCCAAAGTGCTGGGATTACAGGCGTGAGCCACTGCGCCTGGCCTTCTTTGGCATAAATTCTATGAAGCTAATCTATTCCTATGTTGATCTGTTACTCCATTTTCAATTCTTTTCCATTTTTATAATACTGAAATTATTTTGATTGCATTCAGTTCTTTTTCATGTAAATATTTATCCTTCATCAGTTCTTTACCCACATCACATTCTTGCCAACTATAGCATCTGCCATTATAAATTTAATTGTGGCTTTTATTTTTACCATTTTCAAGTCTGCCAGTCAAATTTCTTAAATTTAAGTTTTGTCAAGATTTGCTTCTCCTCACAGTTGGTGTCTCCCTATGTGCAGTTTCAGCCATTGTCTGTCTTGTTTGTTGTTAATTTCAACTCATAATATTCATTACCTACTGGATGACAGAATAGTCATTTTTCCCTCTTGGCTGATCCATTAGAAAACTGAAAACAATTTTCTTCGAGAGGTCTGAAACTGCTGTGGCATCACTGGTGTCCAGGTTTTCTTCTCTCAGTTATTCCATACTGGAATGGCCTCTGCCATAGCCCTTCTCCCCAGATGTGTCACACATGCCCTGGGTTCTCCTTGGTCTCTTGATCAGGGTCCAGATCTCCTCATGGTAGAGTGGCAGGATCAGCCAGGCATGGTGGCTCATACCTGTAACCCCAGCACTTTGGGAGGCCAAAGCAGGTGGATCACTTGAGGTCAGTTCGAGACCAGCCTAGCCAACATGGTAAAACTCCATCTCTGCTAAAAATACAAAAATTAGCTGTGCATGGTTGTGCATGCCTATAGTCCCAGCTACTCGGGAGGCTGAGGCAGGAGAATCGCCTGAACCCAGGAAGCGGAGGCTGCAGTGAGCCAAGATTGTGCCACTTCATTCCAGCCTGGGTGATAGAGCAAGACTCCGTCTCAAAAAAAAAAATGGCAAGATCAGAGCATCTTGCCCCAGGATGAGGCAGGCAGCATCCCTAGCCAAGGGAATAGCATTAGCAGAGCCTTGCAGGAACATATGGGAACCAGCCGTGCTGAGCCATTGTCATTCTTCTCTCCTCTAGAATGCTTCAGACATGCCTGAAACAATCACCAGCCGGGATGCCGCCCGCTTCCCCATCATCGCCAGCTGCACACTCTTGGGGCTCTACCTCTTTTTCAAAGTAAGTCTTTTGCCACCTGTTGTGTCATTTGATCTAAATGACTTTATCTTATTTTGTTTTATTTTTCCCATCACAAGAACCATGCATGTTCATTTATAGAAAATAAAGAAGAAAGAAAAATTAATAATTCACCCATAGACCTACCCAAAGACAACAACTGTTAGTGTTTGGGACCCTTTCTCACTAGTCTGTATTTCTTTTCTCCATGTAGCTTTTTGTTTTGTTTTTGTGATATCAGTTTGGTTTCATTGTACTGTTTATGTTGGGATGGGGTATAGCTTGTGCTCAGACATACCTCTACCATACTAATGGCCTTTTTTTTTTTTTTAATTTATCGAGGTTTATTTTCCCAATAAAAGTTATACAGGCTCAGTGTTGAAAACCTGGAAAACACAGAAAAGTAAAAAGGGAAAAACAGCAGTCATCCAAAACCCCACTACCAGAGACAGTCACAGTTTCCCTTCGGAGGTGTGTCCTTCCACTGTTTCCCCCTGTGCATGGTTTCTCCGTAGCTGTGACCACATGGTGTATTCAGTTTGTAGCTGCTTTTTTCACTTCACATTAATAACATCATAAACATTTTCTCATGTTACTGCAAACCCTCCTTAGTTGTACTATTTTCTGGATTATAAAAATATATTCAGAAAAACTAAAGAAAGTATATCAATAGAGGGAAAAATAAATACCACAACACAGAAGTAGTCATTAACATTTTGGCATATCTCATTTCGGGCTTTTTATTTATTTATTTTAGGACAGAGTCTCACTCTGTCCCCCAGGCTGGAGTGCAATGGCGCCATCACAGTTCACTGCAGCCTCAACCTGTTAGGCTCAAGAGATCCTCCTGCCTCAGCCTCCCAAGTAGCTGGGATTATAGGCACGCACCACCACACCCTGCTAATTTTTTTTTTTTTTGAGACGGAGTCTCGCTCTGTCACCCAGGCTCCTGTGCAGTGGCGCAATTTCGGCTCACTACAACATCCACCTCCCAGGTTCAAGTGGTTCTCCTGCCTCAGCCAGCTGAGTAGCTAGGATTACAGACGCGCGCCACCACGCCCAGCTAATTTTTGTATTTTTAGTAGAGACAGGGTTTCACTGTGTTGGTCAGGCTGGTCTCAAACTCCTGACCTCATGATCCACCCACCTTGGCCTCCCAAAGTGCTGGGATTACAGGCGTTAGCCACTGCACCCGGCCAACTTTTTCTTTTAGTAGAAACAAGATTTCGCTTTGTTGCCCAGTCCGGTCTCAAACTCCTGGGCTCAAGTGATCCTCCCACCTCTCCCTCCCAAAGTGCTGGGATTACAGGCGTAAGCCACTGCATCCATCCCTTTCAGCCTTTTAATAAGTGTATGTTTAGCATTATTATAATCATAACTGTAGTGTTAGATCTTCTTTTTGTTGTTTATGTTAGGTTTTTCTTTGTTTATTGGTTTGTTTAGAGACAGGGTCTCACTCTTGCCCAGCCTGGAGTGCACTGGTGCAATCATGGCTCACCGCAACCTCAATTCCTGGACTCAAGTGGAAAACCGACTGATTTTGTTTTATTGTATTTTATTTTTAGAGACAGGGTTTTACTATGTTGCCCAGGCTGGTAACAAACTCCTTGGCCTCCTGAAGCACTAAGATTACAGATGTAAGCCACCATGCCAGGCCCTTGTTTTGTTTGTTTTGTTTTGTTTTTGAGACAAGGTCTTGCTCTGTCACCCAGGCTGGAGTGCCGTAGTGCAATCATGGCTCACTACAGCCTCAACCTCCTGGGCTCAAGCGATCCTCCCACCTCTGCCTCCAGAGTAGCTGGGACTACAAGGCGTGCACCACCACACCCAGCTAATTTTCATATTTTTAGTGGAGATGGGGTTTTGCATGTTGCCCAGGCTGGTCTCGAACTCCTGGGCTCAAGCTATCCACCCTCCTTGGCCTTGTAAAGTGCTGGTATTACAAGCATGAGCCACCACACCTGGCCCCTTTTTGTTCTTTTTAATAGTACGTCAGCTTTTTTCCTGGTCATTGAAAATTCCTCAAGGATGTCTTTAATTTACATCTTAAAATGTAGGCTGGACACAGTGGCCCACACCTGTGATCCCAGCACTTTGGGAAGCCGAGGTGGGTGGATCATCTGAGGTCAGGAATTCAAGACCACCCTGGCCAACAATGGTGAAACCCAGTCTCTACAAAAACTACAAAAATCCATCCTGGCCAACGTGGTGAAACCCGGTCTCTACTAAAAATACAAAAATTAGCTGGGCATGGTGGCATGTGCCTGTAGTCCCAGCTACTCGGGAGTCTGAGGCAGGGGAATCGCTTGAACCCGGGAGGCAGAGGTTGCAGTGAGCTGAGATGGTGCCACTGCACTTCAGCCTGGCGACACAGCGAGACTCTGTCTCAATTTAAAAAAAAAAAGTATCAATTAAAAAAAATATGTACATGTAGGCCTGGCGCAGTGGCTCACCTGTTATCCCAGTACTTTGGGAGGCTAAGGTGGGAGGATCACTTGAACTCAGGAGTTAGAGGCCAGTGTGGGCAACATAGTGAGACCCCATCTCATTCATAGGTAAATAAATAAACCGATTCATCAATAATGTACATCATTTAAAAAAATTTGTTGCCAGCCTAGGCAACAGAGCAAAACTCCGTCTCAAAAAAATATTTTTTTCAACCTAAAGTACAAATGAACCATAATCCTCTCCCCAATACAGTTTCCTGTGATTCTGTCATGCATAAATCTATACTTATGTTAAATTATATATATTTTTATATGTATCAAATACATGATTCTTACCACGGAGGTATTTTTATATCAATACAGTCAAATTACCCCATTCTTTCATTCTTTTTTTTTTGAGACAGAGTCTTTCTCTGTCGCCAGGCTGGAGTGCAGTGGCGTGCAATCTCAGCTCAATGCAACCTCCGCCTCCCTAGTTCAAGCGATTCTCCTGCCTCAGCCTCCCGAGTAGCTGGGACTACAGGTGCATGCCACCACACCCAGCTAATTTTTGTATTTTTAGTAGAGATGGGGTTTCACCATGTTGGCCAGGATGGTCTTGATCTCTTGACCTTGTGATCCGCCTTCCATAGCCTCCCAAAGTGCTGGGATTACCGGCATGAGCCATCGTGCCCAGCCTCTTTCATTCTTTTTAACAGCTGCTCATGGTTCTGTTTTACAGTGTACCCTGAGGGTATTTAGGTCTGTCCAGTGTTGGGGTATCATAGCAGTATTGTCGTGAACATTTCATACACATAATTTGTGCACTTATTTTCTTCAAGTCTATCTGCAGTAGGTCTACCAGGTCAAGTGCATCTCCATTTGTAATTAGATAGTGCAAAATCACCCTCCAAAAAGATTGTACCATTTTACATTCCCACTGACAGTTACAAGTGTGCTGGCCTACCCAGGCGCTCACTTGCATTGGATAGCACCAAAATTTTTAGTTTTTTCCAGTCTGTGAGTGAATTAAAAAGATTTTTTTTTTTTTTTTTGAGATGGAGTCTCACTCTGTTGCCCAGGCTGGAGTGCAGTGGCGCATTCTCGGCTCACTGCAACCTCCACCTCCCAGGTTCAAACGATTCTCCTGCCTCAGCCTCCCAAGTAGCTAGGATTACAGGTGTGTGCCACCATGCCCAGCTAATTTTTGTATTTTTAGTAGAGACGGGGTTTCACCTTGTTGGTCAGGCTGGACTCCTGGCCTTAGGTAATCCACCTGCCTTGGCCTCCCAAAGTGCTGGGATTACAGGTGTGAGCCACTGCGCCCAGCCAAAAACATAATTTTTTAACACCTGTTTCCTATTTCATAGCTCCCTCATTTTGGATCGGAATTTTTTTTTTTTTTTTAGAGATGAGGTCTTGCTCTGTTGCCCAGGCTGGAGTGCAGTCACATAATCGTAGCTTACTGAAGACTTGTTCTCCTGAGCTCAGATGATCCTCCCGTCTCAGCCTCCTAAGTATTTGGGACTATAGACGTATGTCATTACATCCAGCTATAAATCCTTTTTTTGTTGTTTTTTGTTGTTGTTATTGTTTTGTTTTGTTTTGTTTTTTGAGACGGAGTCTGTCACCCAGGCTGGAGTGCAGTGGCATGATCTTGGCTCACTGCAATCTCTGCCTCCCAGGTTCAAGCAATTCTCCTGCCTCAGCCTCCTGAGAAATGCTCTTTTTAATGGTTACAGGGTATCCCCACAAGCAACCAGCCTGGGCAACATAGCAAGACCCCATCTCTAGAAAACATTTAAAAATTAGCCAGACATGGTGGTGCAGGCTTATATTCCCAGCTACTCAGGAGATTGAGGCTGAAGGATGACTTGAGCACAGGAGTTCAAGGCTATGGTGAGCTATGATCACACCACTGAACTCCAGCCTGGACACGAATGTTACCCTGACAATAAAAGCAGAAAAACATCCCTATAAGCAGATACAGCACAGTTGACTTAAAGCATCCCCCTCACTTTAAACAGAAAATGTCATTCTGATTTTTACTCTAAGAAATAAGAGTGCACTAAATAACATTGGCTATTCACAGATTTTTTTTTTTCTTTTTTCCTGGACCTCAGATAAAGAGCTGAATTTAGGCCGGGCGCGGTGGCTCAAGCCTGTAATCCCAGCACTTTGGGAGGCCAAGGCGGGTGTATCACGAGGTCAGGAGATCGAGACCATCCTGGCCAACATGGTGAAACCCCGTCTCTACTGAAAATACAAAAACTATCAGGGTGTGGTGGCACACGCCTGTAATCCCAGCTACTTGGGAGGCTGAGGCAGGAGAATCGCTTGAACCAGGGAGTCGGAGGTTGCAGTGAGCCGAGATCGTGCCCCTGCACTCCAGCCTGGTGACAGAGAGAGACTCCATCTCAAAACAAAACAAACAGCTGAATTTATCAAATGCCTTGGTTCATAGCATACCATCCTTGGTCTATGCCAGGCCCCCCTACTTTTTTTTTTTTCCCACTTCACTCCAATATCCACCTCCATTTCCCACCTTCATTTCTCTCTCTGCCAGAGGCAGCTGCTTTAATGCATTTGACTTCTGTCCTTAGATGTGTATGTTTCTTATAAAATATGTAGTGTTGGTGTATCTGTGTGTATGAGTGGGAATTGCATTTCCATAAATAGAACTGTGCATTGCATCTCCCTCTGTTTCCTTTTCCGCTCTCTGTACCTTAAGATCTCTCCATGGCTCTGTGTACATCCAGCCATTGCTTCTGCCTTTGCTTTTGGCAGATATTTCTGAAGTCTTGAGAGACCTTCTAACATTTTTAGTATTTAGGATTCTTTCCTTAGACCAGATGCTCCCAAAAGGAATTTCTGGCAGCAGTGGGTGTGAGCATTTTTATTTAAGGCACTGGCTTCCTGTTGCTCAGTCTTGCCTCCTCTCTGGGCAGGTAAGCCTCAGTCGGCCTCGTGCCAGA
This sequence comes from Pan paniscus, assembly GCF_029289425.2. NCBI lineage: Eukaryota > Metazoa > Chordata > Mammalia > Primates > Hominidae > Pan > Pan paniscus. The sequence continues at coordinate 37,224,299 of NC_073270.2, forward strand.
AGCACAGAGTATACCCCATGCCTCTAGAGTGTCCCCAATAAGATTTCTGAAAGGTAGCTGCCTGGACAGCACAGCCACTGGGCTCCTCCTGGCCTCCCCACTGACATCTGGCTGGTTGGTTTGCTTAACAGAAAAACAGCCCACCACAGCGGCTCTCCCTCAGCCCTTTTCCTCCCCTCCTCCTGGTTGGGGCACTGGAGTTTGTAACTGCATTGAACATTTTTAAAACTTCAGGGCTGAGTGTAGTGGCTCACGCCTGTAATCCCAACGCTTTGGGAGGCTGAGGCGGGCAGATCACCTGAGGTCAGGAGATCAAGACCAGCCTAGCCAACATGGTAAAACCCCGTCTCTACTAAAAATACAAAAAAGTTAACCGAGCGTGGTGGCCCATGCCTGTAGTCCCAGCTACTTGGGAGGCTGAGGCAGGAGAATCGCTTGAACCCAGGAGGCAGAGGTTATGGTGAGCCGAGAACATGCCACTGCACTCCAGCCTGGGTGACAGAGTGAGACTTCGTCTCAAAAAAAACAACAAAAAAAAAACTTCATATTTTCCTGATGCCTCAACATCCCACAAACAGGCCATGAACACTTTGCCCAGGTGAACAGGTGCCAGTGTGATAAGGCTGGTCCCTGCGACAAGTTCCCTTTCTTGCCCTCCTCTACTCTGACCTAGTGACATTCAGACACATCAGTGAGATCTCTTTTGCTTGTGTCTTTCACCCTGAGCCCCAAAGAAGGCACTTGGCCATGGGTCTCCTTCTGTAGGACCTGTGAGTATAATAAATCCTTTCATTTCATATGCCTCTCTCTCAAGGACTTTCACACTGAGTTTAGAATGATCCCATCCTCATCACCAATTGTGTTGTAAAAAAGATGTTCCCCTTGTGAGGTTTTTTTGTCCTTGTTTTTACAGGCAGGGTCTTACTCTTTCACCCAGGCTGGAGTGCAGTGGTGCGATCGTAGTTCACAATAACTTTAAACTCCCAGGCTCAGTTAATCCTCCCACCTCAGCCCCCTGGGTAGCTGGGACTACAGGCATGCACCACCACGCCCGCCTAATTTTTTTTTATTTTGTAGAGATGGGGTCTTGCCATGTTGCCTATGCTGATCTTGAACTCCTGGCCTCATGCAATCCTCCCGCCTTGGCCTCCTAAAGTGCTGGGATTACAGGCGCAAGCCACTGCACCCAGCCCACTTTATGAAGTCTTTAAGGATCACTCGCACACAGCCACAGAAACTATGCTCAGAGAGGCTTATGAAATTACAGGATTTACTATACTCACATGTTCTAGAGAAGGAGGCATGCATGCCACACAGGGGGCCATATGGGAGGAGCTCCAAGGAGCCACTCAACCAAGCAGGTAGGGAGAAGGGGGAGAGGACAGAAGGAAGGAAGGAGAGGGGAGGACCCCTGGGCAAGTGCCTTTGTTAGGGCTCAGGGTAGTACAAGCAAAGGGCATGAGGGGATTTACCATGTGTTTGAATGGTATTAGGTCATAGAAGAAGAAGACCAGAGGCTGGGCACTGTGGCTCACGCCTGTAATCCCAGCACTTTGGGAGGCCAAGGCAGCAGATCGTTTGAGCCCAGGAGTTAAAGATCAGCCTGGCCAACATGGTGAAACCCTGTCTCTACAAAAAATACAAAAATTAGCCAGGCGTGGTGGCACACACCTGTAGTCCCAACTACTTGGGGGCTGAGGCAGGAGGATCACTTGAACCCTGGAGGTCTAGGCTGCAGTGAGCCAAAATCAGGCCACTGCACTCCAGCCTAGGCAACAAAGTGAGATCCTGTTTCGAAAGAAAAAAAAGAAGAAGAAATGGGCCGGGTGCAGTGGCTCACGCCTGTAATCCCAGCACTTTGGGAGGCCGAGGCGGGCGGATCACGAGGTCAGGAGATCGAGACCATCCTGGTAACATGGTGATACCCCGTCTCTACTAAACAAAATACAAAAATTAGCCGGGCGTGGTGGCGGGCGCCTGTAGTCCCAGCTACTCGGGAGGCTGAGGCAGGAGAGTGGCGTGAACCCGGGAGGCACAGTTTTCAGTGAGCCAAGATCGTGCCACTGCACTCCAGCCTTGGCGACAGAGCGAGACTCTGTCTCAAAAAAAAAAAAAAAAGAAGAGGAGGGCCAGAAGGAGAACCTGGGCAGAATGTTCATATCCTATTTGTGGGGATGTTGAGGCATCTGTAAAGTAAGTTTTTAAAATAAGTTTTTAATTTGTACAATATAGTAATATTTCACAAAATCATAGTATTTACTTTATCCCACCTTATTTAAAATTGATTCCTTTGAGGCAACTCAAAAAATTAAATCCAACAGCATAAGAAAGACAGAAGAAATAGAGTTAAAGGAGAAAATTAAAATAAGATAAAACAAGCCTTGGGTGAGGACCACACCCATACCCCATGCTCTGAAGCCTGTACTCCTGCTAGAAATGGGCTTAGTTGTGGCTCTGGCTTTTTAGCAGCCAAAACACAAAGGAAAGTGAGACCTGGTGCCCAATCCACATGGGTCACAGTGAAACCAACAAGAAGCTCAGAGGTGTGGCCTGAGAGTGATTTGTCCCAAGGGCTCAGACTGAAAGAATGCAATGTGAGAGGTATGCCACATCTTCATAAATAAAGCACAATCCATATGCCTACAAAGTCTGCTCATAGGTCTTTTTCTTGTAGCACTAACATGGACCACCAATTTGCCCTTCCATTCAGTCATTCTGCATTTATTGAGAGCCTGCTACATCAGGCCCTGGCTGGGTACTGGGGATACTGAAGTGAGAAAAACAGCTGACCATCCCTGTCCTCAAGAAGCATCTTGTTAAGTGGTAGAGACAGACACCAATCACACAGATAGATGTGAAGTTACAGCTGTACAAAGTGCTCTTAAGGTGAGGTCCATAGCACCAGGAAAGCATGGAAGAACCAGCTCAGGGTGAACCTACACCCAAGGTGAACTGCCCAAGCCCCTTATCCACAACAGCACCTGCATTGTCCTAGCTCAGCCGAAACTCCAGGAGTCATCCTTCTCCCTGTCCCCCCAAGCCCTTGTATCCAGCCCCTTCACACATCTTGCAGCTCCAATTCCAGAACAGATCTGGAGGCTGGGTGCGGTGGGTCACGCCTGTAATCCCAGCACTTTTGGGAGGCCGAGGCAGGTGGATCACCTGAGGTCAGGAGTTCAAGACCAGCCTGACCAACATGGTGAAACCCCATCTCTACTAAAAATACAAAATTAGCCGGGCGTGGTGGTGCATGCTTGTAATCCCAGCCTCTTGGGAGGCTGAGGCAGGAAAATCACTTGAACCCAGGAGGTGGAGGTTGCAGTGAGCCAAGATCGCACCATTGCCCTCCAGCCTGGGCAACAAGAGCGAAACTCCATCTCGGGGAGGGTGGGGGTCAGGGGAGCAGAACAGATCTAGAATCCTTCCACTGCTCATCACTTCCCCTCCATCCCCCCAAGCCAGGGCACCGTCCCCCTCTCCTGCTCCCTGCTTCCACTCTAGCCCTGCAGGGTCTTCTACACAGCAGCAGAGAGGTCCTCTCATGCTGTCTGATCATGTCAAACCCTGCCATCAGCACTCCAGTACCAGCCTGTCTCATGCAGGCAAATCTAAAGACTTTCCCATGGCACTGCAGGGTCTGGCTCCCTTTTCCCGCCCAGCCTACTTTCCTGACACTGTCCCCATGCTCCCTTAGCTCTGGGCTCACAGGCCCTCTGTAGTCCCTGCACACATGAACATTCACCCACCTCAGGACCTTTGCACCTGCTCCCTTCGTTTATGACGCTCTTCCTATGTCCTCTCCTCCAGAACCTTCCCTGCCCACCTGTCTAAAATAGCAGCTCTGCCCTTTCATTCTCTATCTCCCTGCCCTGGTTTGCTTTTCTTAGTGCCCATTGCCACCTAACAATACATGTAACTGTTTCTTTCGAGATTCTTTCTCCCTCACTGGCCCATGAACTCTAGGAGAGCAGCGACTTTGCCTGATTCCTTGCTGAATCACTGGTGTCTAGGACGATGCCTTGCACGTAGTAGGCAATCAATCAGTATGGGCTGAATTACTGAGGGGTTATTGTCCCATAGAAACTATGTGAGCAAAGCTTCCCTGATCTGGGAGCTAAAGAAGGTTGAGTAGGGGTGGCCTCAGTGAAGAGAGAAGAGAGGAGAACATCTCAGGCAGCAGGAGAGCTTGTACACAGCTGCCTGTGGGTGGGCATGTAGCACACACATCATACTGCAAAAAGGCCAGTGTGGCTGCAGTGTGTAGAGCAAGAGCATGTGTGAGCCAAGGCTCAGGAGACTTGTGGTGGCCACCACGAGGGCAAGAGGCCAACAGGTGGATGTGAGCTTTCAGCTTATGAGAGCAGAGGTTAGCTGCGGAGAGGCTTCCAGTAAGGGAGTGACATGATCTGACAGATGTTCAGCAGATTCCAAAACAGCCCTGCTTGAGAGTGGCCAGGTTCCCTATACCCCACACAACAGCACATTATTCCCTTATTCCCTCCAGGTTAGAGACCACGATAGTAACAAATTCATCAGGGATGCAGCAAACATGGTGTACCATGGCATAGCCTTTCCAAAGTCTAGAATTAACATGTGACCATTGACTGGAGCATTGTGACAGAATATTTCTCAAGTTTCACCTAACGACGAAAAGACCAAGAAGCAGCTGTCAGGGATGCTGTCATAGCTTCAGCCATCACTGCAGGAGGAGTCATCAGAAAGCAGAATGTGGAGAATGGAGTGGGACAGATGTCTTGTAACTAGCATGCTTGGGGCCTGGGTAGCCACTCTGTAGGGGCTCCCTGGATGATTAAACAGGGAGAAGGAAATGTGGAAGAGCGAGTTCTGAGGTTCCAACAGCTCTCCTGGGGCTCTATACTGAAGACTCCCTTATCCCTTAAGAACCCCTGTGCAGCACTCTGAGCACAAACATAATTGTCTCTCTCCAGATAATGGAGCCACTAAACGTAAACTTACAAACCCCTTTGCGAGGTACAGCTGGGGGCTTGAGGTTTCTCACCTTTCCCCCACAGCTGCAGAAACTAGAATGCCACTAGTATTGTCTGAGACTCTTCCTGACTGTCCCCCGACTCAAGAAGGATGAGACCAACCTCCAGAAGAGACGCAGGGACTCTGGTTTCCTCACAGCCACTGGCAACCCTAACTTCCTGTTTCTCTTTGTATTTCTGCCTCAGATATTCTCCCAGGAGTACATCAACCTCCTGCTGTCCATGTATTTCTTCGTGCTGGGAATCCTGGCCCTGTCCCACACCATCAGGTCAGAAGGCATCTCTCTGCAACATTTGAAGCAGCTTTCTCGGGAACCAGTACAGGGTCTTGGATGAGAACATGACTTTTGGCATCATTCAGAGCCAGGTTTGAATCCTGGCTATAAAACTCAAGGGACTCTTTCCCCTGCACACTGTAGATGACTAGGACAAGAACAATGACCTCTCTGGGCCACAGTTTCCTTATAGACATGATGAGGATCTGGTGGGTGTTTCCACCACCACAGCTGTTGGGAAAGTGATTTGTGAGCAGTAATGTCATGTTAGTTGTGACAATACTCAGGTGAGTAACACCAGTACCACCTGCCGGGTGTTGTGGCCTAGCTGTGTGCTAAGTGCCATGTTGGGCTCCTCACACATGACCGTGTTTCGTAAGGAGCCAGAGGCAGCATAGTGAAAAGTTAGGAGCGCGGGCTCTGGCATTTGACTACCTTACTTTGAGTCCAGACTCTGCCACTTAATAGCTCTGTGATCTTGGGCAAGTTACTTAATCTCTCTGGCCTCAATTTCCTGGTGAATGTGGAGAAAAATAATAGTGCCCTTCCCATGGGGTCATGTGGAAAGCTTTTAGCACAGTATCTGGTGATTTAAAGTGTTCAGTAACTATTAGCTGTTACTGTCATTATCTGTGTTAACCTGCCAGACAACCTTATATGGGTTGCTTTTGCTTTCACACCTGTATGATAGTCATGGAAACTGAAGCCCAGAGAGGTTAAGAAATTTGCTAGGATCACACCGCTAATAAGCAACAGAGCCAGGATTCAAACCCAGGTGTGGCTCCAGAGCCCATCCTCTTCCCACTGCTACCCTAACTCAAACTGCCACATGCTCGTGTCCTTTCAGTGGGGAGAGTGGTTCATTAGAGGGGGTTGCTACTTTTATTTTGGACAGGCCAGTTCTCCATTCTGCAGGACTATCCTGTGTATTACAAACAGTTGGCAACCTTGCCCTGCTCACCAAATGGGAGTTGCATACCAGTATTCCCCAGCTTGTGACTACAGAGATGTCCCAGTATGTTTCTGTCTGCCCCGTTGAAGAGGTGCAGCCTCAGACTGAGAAACACTGATAGACCAAGAGGTGGCCAGGGTTCCCAGAAGGAAGGAACTCAACTTGAACTTAGCTTTCTTTGAAGGGTAGGAAACCTGGAAGACGTACAAAGGAGGGAGAGGTCAGGTGCTAGAAAGTTTGTGCACATTGAGGGCATGGGCAGAATCTGCTCCCAAAAGCATTGAAAGCCAATATGAGGCCAGGTGGTGGCTCATGCCTGTAATCCCAGCACTTTGGGAGGCTGAGGCAGGCGGATCACAAGGTCAGGAGATTGAGACCATCCTGGCCAACATGGTGAAACCCCGTCTCTACTAAAAATACAAAAAAATTAGCTGGGCGTGGTGGTGCATGCCTGTAGTCCCAGCTACTCAGGAGGCTGAGGTAGGAGAATCATTGAACCTGGGAGGCGGAGGTTGCAGTGAGCCGAGATTGCACCACTGCATTCCAGCCTGGCGACAGAGTGAGACTCCATCTCAAAAAAAAAAAAAGCCAATATGAATGTGGCTTCATTCTTCTAGGCACACTGGCAGGACAGTGTGGTAGTCAGGAGCACAGGGTCAAGAGGCAGGCAGCCTTGGGACAAACACCTGGTGCTGCCAGCTCTAATATGTGTAAATTACTCAAGCTCTGAGCATAGTTCTTCTACCTATAAAATGGAGAGACTACAGGTACCTCCTCAGAGGTGTGGGGAGGGTCTAGTGAGCCCCAGGCTGTAACATCCCTAGAGCACAGTGCCAAGCACACAGTGAGCCTAGTGGCTGGCCCAGGGTTACACAGCTGAGACTTCACCTCTGGTCTTCCCACTGAGGTCATTGTTGTCCTCACCTGCACTGACTCTTCACCCACAAAATTCTATTCTAGCTAGCTTGGGAGAATTCTAGTCCAGCCCCGCATCCTGAAAAATGGAGGCCCAGGGAACCTGAGTGACTTGGACCCAACCAAGATAATGGCAGGCCCAGTCGCCCTTGCTCACAGGACAAACCAGTCCTTTCGTGGTGGACCTGGGGTGGGGTGGGGGCAGTCACTTCCAGACATAGGGTGTCCTCCTTTCCCATGCTGATTAGGATCCTCCCCAACTGTAGACCATCCTACCCCAGCATCTGTGAGACGCTTGAGACCCCCAAGTCTCCCCACAGCCCAGCCTCCACCTCAGACAGCCCAGTGTGTTTTGAAAGCCACTGTTAGGCTGTGTGCTGAGGAACTGATTATTTAATGTTATTGCAACAACCCTACAATGAAGATCTTATCTCTACCCAGCTGCCTAGGCAGGGTATTTTGAACCTTTATCATCTTGACACCAAAGACTTTTTTTCCCTTTTAGAATAATAACTAAGGGACATTGTCCCAAATTTCTCATAGATGAGTAATCTATGTCAAGAAATAATTGAGGGTGGGCACGGTGGCTCACACCTGTAATCGCAGCACTTTGGGAGGCCAAGGCAGGTGGATCACCTGAGGTCAGGAGTTCAAGACCAGCCTGGGCAACATGGTGAAACCTTGTCTCTACTAAAAATACAAAAAAGTAGCCGGGTGTGATGGCGCACCCAGCTACTCGGGAGGCTGAGGCAGGAGAATCACTTGAACCCAGGAGGTGGAGGTCGCAATGAGTCAAGATCGCACCACTGCACTCCAGCCTGGGTGACAGAGGGAGACTCCATCTCAAAAAAAAAAAAAGAAATAATTGTCTATCTGTCTTTTAGCCACTTCATAATTTTTAGAGATAGATATTATCAACAGAAAATAAAACCAACAGCAGCTAAAACTGCACATGGTAAAATGTGTGAGTGACTAGAAACTAACAGAAGAATAATTTTCTTAATGAAATTTAGAGCAACAAAATTTGACCTGGGAAAACCATACCTTTTAAAAATAATGGATCACCTGGGCATGGTGGTTCACACCTGTCATCCCAGCACTTTGGGAGCCCTAGGCTGTTGGATCACCTGAGCTCAGGAGTTCAAGACCAGCCTGGGCAACATGTTGAGACCCTGTCTCCACAAAAAATACAAAAATTAGCCGGGTATGGTGGTGCGTGCCTGTGGTCCCAACTGCTCGGTAGGCTGAGGTGGGATGATCGCGTGAACCTGGGAGGCAGAGAGGTTGCAGTGAGCTGTGATCATGCCACTGCACTCCAGCCTGGGTAACAGAGTAAGACCCCATCTGAAAAATATAAGAAAAAAATAAGAATAATGGATGACCATAGGCAGAAGGTATGCTTACCATATGGGGTTAAAGCTGGTCCACTAAAAAATTTCATGGGGACCAAAAACTGTCAGATGAAGGAAATCATTATTGTAAAATTAACATGGAAAAGAACTGAATCCAGTGAAAATAATTTTAGTAAGTAGGGGATGATTTGATCATGCTTTTTAGAAAGTTGGTCTACCAATTAAATGGATGTTTCAATTAAATCGAGTTTTCTTAAATATTTTCTCAAGGAAAGTCTACAGTATTGTTAGAATTTTGATCAGCTGCCTGTATCCACAAACTTAGACCTTCCTCAGGATCCAAACAACAGATCCAAAGGTTTAAGACAGGGAAATTGGGCTCAGAGGGGTTATGTGACCACCAGGATTCACAGCTGGTAAGGGCAAAGTGAGGTTTTGAGCTCAGGTCTGTCTGACTCCAAAACCCCTATTCTTTACAGTTTTGGCAAAAGTGAAGTGGGGGGAGCTTAAAGGGGGTGGGCTGGCCACCTCCTGCCATTGAGCCTGTGGTCTCCCAAGGACTGGCAGAGGAGAGGCCTGCTGAAAGGCTGCAGAGAGCTGCACCCGAGCTGTGACAGCACAGGCTGAGGTTCTCAGGATTCCCTCCACCTCCACCACCACTTCCTAGCCCACATTAAGCCTCTTTGGGAACAAACCCCAGCCTGGGGGATTGGAGGAAGGCAGGGGCCACAGCCTGCCTTACCTTGTGTAGTCACCAAGATTCAAACCCAAGACATCCTTCCTGCAAAGGGAACCTCGGCTTACTTCATCATCTGTGTCTGAGCTCGTGCCCCACCCAGCTGACCTTAGAGGGAAAAAATGCCCAGAAGGACCAGATCTGCCACCCCAGAGGAGGAAGCCACATCACCAGTTTCACTGACCCTGCCTTCCACCCCCAGGGGAGAAGGGCACCAGGATGTGGCTTGTCAGTGGGAAGCAATGACCTTTACGTTTGACATGAGCCATCAAGGGCCAGGAAGAATCTCTGCCTGCTACAAAAGTCTGCATTCAGAGTCATTCAGCAAGCATTTTAGCAGATGTCTAGCAGGCACCAGGCATCTTCACCCCAGGGTAGGGTGAAGATGATGAGACAGGGCCTCTATTCTCAAGTCCACAGGCTCGCGCTAGCCAGGTTGCTTGACTCTTCCCCTGTGTAGTGCTAAGCAGCCTCTCTTTTCTTGGAATAACAAAGATATCAATCTAGAGACTTGCTACTTGAAGTTGAAGCTGCAGTTAAGTTTATAGGGTGCCAAGTGCTCATTTAATCCTCTCAATAGCCCTACAAGAAAGGTGTTGTAGCATTCCAGATGAGGAACAGTTGCACAGAGCAGTTAAGTAAGTTTCCCAAGATCAGACCACTAATAAGTGGCAGAGTTAGGATTTGAGCCCAGGAAGTCTGGCTCCAGAGTCCATGTCTTTAACTGTCACACTCTGCTGGTTGAGAAGCTGAGCACCAAGCTCCTAAGGAAGAGGCCAGCTAAGATGGGCAGAGTTCTTATCCATACCTGCACTCACACCCTGGCTTCAGACTCCCCCAAAACTGATTCAGCAAACTAATCTGAAAGTAGCTTCCTGTCACCCACCCAGCTTCTGCCTCCCACCGCCTCAGAACCCTGCTGTGGGAGCCCATTTCCGATTCTGGCCTTGCACCTGCTGCGCTTCTCTTCACAAAGCCCTCCCATCATTCATACCACAGCCCTACAGGCTAGGAGGGATCAGCTGTTTGACAAGTGGAGAAATAGAGGCCCAGAGATGGTTTTTTGTTTTTGTTTTTGGAGACGGAGTCTCGCTGTGTCGCCCAGGCTGGAGTGCAATGGCACAATCTCAGCTCACTGCAACCTCTGCCCCCCGGGTTCAAGTGATTCTCCTGCCTCAGGCTCCTGAGTAGCTGGGATTACAGGCTCCTGCCACCACGCCGGGCTAATTTTTGTATTTTTTTTAGTAGAGATGAGGTTTTGCCATGTTGGCCAGGCTGGTCTCGAACTCCTGACCTCAAGTGATCCGCCACCTCAGCCTCCCAAATGTTGGGATTACAGGCGTGAGCCACTGCACCTGGCCAGAGAGGGTTCTTGAATCTACATCTTGCTCCATGCCACCAGGGTCTTTAGAAGAGAGTTCCCTTGGCCGGGCGCGGTGGCTTACGCCTGTAATCCCAGCATTTTGGGAGGCCGAGGTGGGCGGATCACGAGGTCAGGAGATGGAGACCATCCTGGCTAACACAGTGAAACCCCTTCTCTACTAAAAATACAAAAAAAAAAATTAGTCGGGCATGGTGGCGGGTGCCTATAGTCCCAGCTACTCGGGAGGCTGAGGCAGGAGAATGGCGTGAACCCAGGAGGCGGAGCTTGCAGTGAGCCGAGATCGCGCCACTGCATTCCAGCCTGGGCGACAGAGTGAGACTCCATCTCAAAAAAAAAAAAGAGAGTTCCCTTTTCCCTCCCTTTATCACTGTGACCTGGGTACCTCCTGGCCTGCCTCATCCCTGCTAAAGACTCCATGCCAGGCAAAGCATTCATCCTGCCTTCTTTCATATCTTCATAGCAATGCTCTGAGACAGATGGTATTGTTAGCCCTGTATACAGATGAGAAGATTGAGGTCCAGGGAGACAGAGCCACTGAAATGGCTCTCCCACAGCCACATGGCAGAGCAGGCCTCAGTGCTGGGCCACCCAGGCATGTAGCCACTCCACAGTACTGCCACCAGGCTGGGTCAAGAGGCCTTGGTTTGCTAATCTTGCTCTGAAAAAAGTCCAGAAAAGGTCTCTGCTTCCTTCCTGGCTGGGAGGTGGGGCATGCTGGGTAATCAGAGAGAATGCTTCTAGAGACGAGGCCAAGCTGGTCTTAAACAACTGAGGCCTTGTGGAAGGAGTGAATGTGATGGTGATCCTTCCCAGCGGCTATGATTCATCTGGCTGATTGATTCCAGCTGAGTCTGTAAAAATCTCAGTCCTGCTGTTGGAAAGCAGAATGTCAAGTCATGGAGTGGGGTGGGGGTGACTGTCAGGTCATCTAACTTGATAGGTTTGGAAGGGAGTCCACAAATATGCTTCTTGACAAGGGACTCAGATAGGTGGCATGTGGGCCAGACTTTGGGATCCTCTGCTCTCCCAAAAATGGTATTTTGCCTGAAAGTCTATCTGCTTCTGCTTTGCATTTCTTTGATGTTAACAAAAAGGCAGTAGAGAAATCACTATGAGTGCAAAAACCTAGGTTTGAGTCTTAGCTGAGATATAGGACCCCTGTGTGACTCTGGGCAAATCACTTACCTTTTGAGGGCCTCTGTTTTCACATCTGTAGAGTGGGAACAGTAACACCTACCTATCAGGACAGCTGTAAGGGTGCCAGCTGTAAATGGGGCAGGGGTGTGTTAAGGCTGACTGCCCATGGGGGCTCTGTTTGCCGACTTGCTTTGTCTTTCCTTCCAGCCCCTTCATGAATAAGTTTTTTCCAGCCAGCTTTCCAAATCGACAGTACCAGCTGCTCTTCACACAGGGTTCTGGGGAAAACAAGGAAGGTCAGTGCTAACCACTTTCCCCTGTAGTGTGCCTTGGGTGTCTTCCTCCACCATTCCCTTTGTCTCTCCAATATTGGGGTTCTCCAATAGAGCAACTGATGAAGTGGGCTCTGGAATTCCATGGCCTGGATTCACATTCCAACTCTGCTACTGTCTAGACATGGGACCCTGGGTGAACGCCTTACCTCTCTGAGCATTAGGTGTTTTTGTTGTTTTTTTTTTTCCCATCTGTAAAATGAAAGTGTTAATCTAGTACCTCCTTCACAGTCATGTTGTTAAGATGGCGAGTCAATAAGTGGAAAGCATTCAGCATGGTGCCTGGCTCATAGTAAGCACTCAATCAAAGTCGGCCTTCATGATTATTTTATTCGTATATATTTTTAGTGTGATCACTGCCTCACCTAAGGTTTGAAAAGGGGGTTCCACAGCTCTTTTTTCAAAAATAAAAACTGGCCAGAAACAGTGTCTCATGCCTGTAATCACAGCAATTTGGGAGGCCAAGACAGGATGATCACTTGAGGCCAGGAATTTGAGACCAGCCTAGGCAACATAGTGAGACCTCATCTCTACAAAAAAATTTTTAAAAAATGCAAACTATGGGGAAGTGTGGAGATCCTGGGATTTGCAGGTTAGTTAGGGTATGGATTCAAATGCTGTAACAAGATTATCAATGCTTGACCAAACAGCAGGTATTTCTTTGTTTTTTGTTTTTTGAGACAGAGTCTTGTTCTGTCACCCAGGGTGGAGTGCAGTGGTGCGATCTCAGCTCACTGAAACCTCAGCCAACTGAGTAATTGAGATTACAGGCGTGTGCTACCACACCCAGCTAATTTTTTTGTATTTTTAGTAGAGATGGAGTTTTGCCATGCTAGCCAGGCTGGTCTCAAACTCCTGACCTCAAGTGATCTGCCCACCTCAGCCTCCCAAAGCGCTAGAATTACAGGCGTGAGTGAGCCACCACGCCCAGCAGGTATTTCTCTTGTGTACAATACTGAGCATGTGAAATCTAGCACTTTTTTTTTTTTTTTTTTTTTTGAGACAGGGTCTCGCTCTGTCGCCCAGGCTGGACTGCAGCGGCACAACCTTGGCTCACTGCAAGCTCCACCCCCTGGGTTCACGCCATTCTCCTGCCTCAGCCTCCCGAGTAGCTGGGACTACAGGCGCCCGCCACTACGCCCGGCTAAATTTTTTGTATTTTTAGTAGAGACGGGGTTTCACCGTGTTAGGATGGTCTCCATCCCCTGACCTCTTGATTCGCCTCCCAAAGTGCTGGGATTACAGGCGTGAGCCACCGCGCCCGGCCATAGCACTCTCTCTTACTGGTGCCTAGCACATGCTGCCTTGTCCCTAATCGGCAGCAATTTTATGTGATTGCTTTGTGCATCTGTAAGGAACCTCTGTTAAACAATTGTTGATTTTTTTTTTTTAAAGACTGAGCTTGGGCCAGGTGAGATGGCTCACGCCTCCCAGCACTTTGGGAGGCTGAGGCAGGCGGATGACTTGAGATCAGGAGTTCCAGACCAGCCTGGCCATCACGGCGAAACCCCGTCTCTACTAAAAACACAAAAAAAATTAGCCAGGCATGGTGGCGTGTACCTGTAATCCTAGCTACTCGGGAGGCTGAGGCAGGAGAATCGCTTTAACCTGGGAAGGCGGAGGTTGCAGTGAGCCGAAATCGCGCCACTGCACTCCAGCCAGGGCGACAGAGTGAGACCCTGTCTCAAAAAAAAAAAAAAAAAGACTAAGCTTGGCCAGGCGCGGTGGCTCATGCCTGTAATCCCAACACTTTGGGAGGCTGATGCAGGAGGGTCACTTGAGCCCTGGAGTTCGAGGCTGCAGTAAGCCACGGTCAGTGCACTCCAGCCTGGGCAACAGAGCAAGACCCCGTCTAAAAAAATAAATAAATAAAACAGTAAAAAGGCTAGGCTTATACCACAGTCTTCAAGGTCCCAGGCCCTCTCTATCTCATGCTCCGCCATATACAGCACTGGCCCTCGGGTCAGGATAGTGTCATCACTCCACTGTCCAGCCAGAAGGAAGGAGAGGCATCCATATTCCCTGTCCATTTAGCTATAAGAGAAGCTGGAAAATGGCCGTGAGTCGGTCTCGTGTCCAGTTAGAACTAACTCATCAGGGTGCGCATCTCCAGTCTTCTGTTCCAGCAAGGAGAAAGCATTCGTATCATTTCTAGCTTCTCAAGCCCTACTGTTTCAGCGATCCTCATTGGAGAGGAATCAGCAGTCGAAGGAACAGCGGGCCAAGCGCAGTCGTGACGTGGCGTTCAGAGAGCGGAAGTTGTCAGATTTCACCGGGCCGTAAAGCGCGCTGGCTGTGTCATCTTCCGGTTAGCGACAACGGCTCTGACCGTCTGGCAGGCCGCGTGGCGCCCGCGCCGGCCTTCCTGCAGGGGACTCCACCGGAGGCTTGCCAATTCCGTTTGTTTCCCTGTTGTCGCCCGCTTCACCCTGGATCATGTTCAAGAAGTTTGATGAAAAGGAAAGTGTGTCCAACTGCATCCAGTTGAAAACGTCAGTTATTAAGGGCATTAAGAGCCAACTGGTAGAGCAATTTCCAGGTATTGAACCATGGCTTAATCAAATCATGCCTAAGAAAGATCCTGTCAAAATAGTCCGATGCCACGAACATACAGAAATCCTTACCGTAAGTGGGGAATTACTGTTTTTTAGACAAAGAAAGGGGCCTTTTTGTCCAACTCTAAGGTTGCTTCACAAATACCCTTTTATCCTGCCACACCAGCAGGTTGATAAAGGAGCTATCAAATTTGTACTCAGTGGCGCAAATATTATGTGTCCAGGTTTAACTTCTCCTGGAGCTAAGCTGTACCCTGCTGCGGTAGATACGATTGTAGCAGTCACAGCGGAAGGAAAACAGCATGCTCTGTGTGTTGGGGTCATGAAGATGTCTGCAGAAGATATTGAGAAAGTCAACAAAGGAATTGGCATTGAAAATATCCATTATTTAAATGATGGGCTGTGGCACATGAAGACATATAAATGAGCCTCAGAAGGAATGCATTTGGGGGGCTAAATGTGGATATTGATTGTGTCGTATGTGTGTTTGTGTCTGTGTGTGACAGCGTGAATACAATGCCTCTGTGGTTATGCTAAATAAGTTTAACAGATACTTTATAGAAAACAAATCAGGGTGCTCTTACCACAGATGAAAAAACAAATTAGGGGACAAGCAGCAAGCAGTCTGCTACACTCTGGAATGTGAAAGGAGTGTCTGGACTCCGTGACTCCCGGCAAACTCCACAGCCTCTAGTTGTCTTCTTAGGAAGCTTGGAAGCAATTGAGAAGGGTCTAACATCAAGATGTCTACCACAGGGCCCCCCACAAAAGCAGCCTCGGGGACTCCGGCCTTTCCTTGAGACCTGCATCTCTTCCCTTCTTCATCGCCTGCTAGTGAACTGAGACTGCCGCTAACCTTCTTCATCCTTTGGTGGCAAAGTAGAAAGATTCCAGAATTAACTCGACCTTTCTAAAGACCTGGGCTCAGTGGCAGCTGGCACTGACTGAGCACCCGCTATGTGCCAGGCACTGTGCTGAATGCATTGTAAGGACTGTCTTACTTATTCCCCCACAGCAGCCCTAAGAAGGGGTGCTGTTATCCCCTTTTTACAGATAAGAAAACTGAAGCTCAGAGAGGGCACTGCCTTCCCCAAGGTCACCCAGCTACAAGTAACAAAGCCTGTGCTTCTAACACCAAAGACCACTTCCCGCTGACACTGTGCCAGGCTTGTAAGTCTCTCTCTGGGCCTCCATTCCCTCCTGTAGGAAATTGGAGGGGTTGGGGTGGCTCCAGTGAGCTCTCCCCTTCTGAAACTCATACTAATCTGGGGCAGCCAAGGCTTAGCCCCGCCAGCCTGTGAACCTCTCACAGTGCCCACAGCCATGCCCTCCTCCGTCCAGGGGCTGACAGGTGGGAGGGGTAGCCCTGCCTCAGGGAGTGGACTTACCTGGCCTCTCTGCTCAGAGATCATCAATTACGAATTTGACACCAAGGATCTGGTGTGCCTGGGCCTGAGCAGCATCGTTGGCGTCTGGTACCTGCTGAGGAAGGTGAGTAGTCAGGACCTGGGCAGAAGGGGAGGATGGGGTTGACAGGGCAGGGTGGGTCACAGCAAGCTGGTCTCACTCCCCGCTTTCCTCAGCACTGGATTGCCAACAACCTTTTTGGCCTGGCCTTCTCCCTTAATGGAGTAGAGCTCCTGCACCTCAACAATGTCAGCACTGGCTGCATCCTGCTGGGCGGACTCTTCATCTACGATGTCTTCTGGGTGAGTCAGGCAGGGATGCCAAGGATGTCTGGCTCCAGGGCCATCTCATCTTCCTACTACCCTGCCTCTCTGGCCCAAGTTGCAGTCATCTGACGGAGAAGAGCTGTTTTGGGCTGAAGTTCCGGACCGCAGAGCAAGTCCTCTCTGGGCCCATCTGTGAGATGGAGCCAGAGAGAGCAGATTCTACCTCTTTCTGAGAGCACACTCATGCCCGGTGCCTTCCGACCACCTGCCTATCTTCCTTGCTAGCAGGGGTGTTACCTAATCCCATGTCTCCTTGGCAAGGGAGTTGAGACTCAGAGAAGTTCAGGTAGGGGTGGAAGAATGTTGATGAATGGGCCCAGCAAGGGCATTCACATTCACTCTGAGAGGCATCACAGAGGGACTGACGTCAGCCTGACTCAGGCACCCTTTTCCTGGCCCCAGGCAGCCTCTTCCCCTCTCAAGTGGGTAGCGCTGGGGACTTTATCACTTGGGAGGAACAGAACTGTGAATAAACATAGGCTGCCTGGCTTGGGCCATCAGAGGTCCTTTCTATACTCCCTCGAATTTCCCCTTTGTTGCCCAGAACCAGTATCAGTGGCCACCTCACCTCAGCTTCAGATCTGCACTGGAGCCCCTCCCAGCTCCCCTCAGATCCCAGGCAGCAGCACATCTAGAAGCCCAGGGACAGCCATTCTTCCCCCCACAGCCCCTCACTTCCCTTCATACTGCTCTTTTTTTCTCCTTCTAGGTATTTGGCACCAATGTGATGGTGACAGTGGCCAAGTCCTTCGAGGCACCAATAAAATGTAAGTGACCACCCCGCCACAGGGAACCCCTTCCCCTACCCCTGCCGGGCCATGCCCCCACAGCCCGTTTCAGTCAGTGCATCTCCCTATCTCTTCCCCATGTACCTCTTCCTCCTGTGGCTCCCCAGCCTGGTTTCCTTATCCTCAATTGATTCATCTGGCTGTGTTCATCCTGCCCAGGTCCCGGCCCCTGGCCACTTGGTCGTGGTGCAGCATGGCGTGAAATGAGCCAAAATGGGAGCGAGCATGGAGGGGAAGTGTTTAACCCAGCCCGGGGGGCACGCGCAGGGGCTTTCCAGGAGAGAAAACCTCTAAGCCGAGACCCCTCACTGGGGTCCCCTTGGCACCTGAGTGTCGGGTGCTGTCTATCCCGTGCCTCTCAAACTGCCTTGGTTTTGTTCTTCAGTGTATCCACTGTTTATAAGTAATAGAAAATCCACCTACAGGTTGAGCATCTCTAATCCGAAAATCTGAAATCCAGAATGTTCCAAGACCCAAAAGTTTTTGAGCACTGACATGACACCACAAGTGGAAAATTCCACACATAAGGACTTAACACATGTGAACTGTGTTTCATGCAGCAAATAGCATTTTAAGATTGTATAAAACTCTTTAGGAGGCTGAGGTGGGAGGATCACTTGAGGCCAGCAGTTCAAGACCAGCCTGGGTAACAGCAAGACCCTATCTCTACAAAAAATTAAAATATTAGCTAGGCGTGGTAACACACATCTGTAGTCCTAGCTACTTGGGAGGATCTGAAGCAGGAGGATCACTTGAGCCTGGGAGTTCCAGGCTGAAGTGAGCTATGATCATGTCCCTGCATTCCAGCCTGGATGACAGAATGAGGCCCTGTCTTTAAAATTTATATATATATAAATATATATGTGTGTGTACATATATAAAACTACCTTCAAGCTATTATGTATAATGTGAATTTCATATTTAAACTTAGGTTTTATCCCCAAAACATTTCATTATGTATATGCAAATATTCCAGAATTCAAACAAAGTTTGAAACATTTCTGGTTGAACCATTTCAGATATGGGATACTCAACCTGTATAACTGTCTTTAAACAAGGGGGAAATTTTGTCATCTCACACTACAGCAAGCCCAGGGGTAGAAGGCTTAGAGTGAGTTAATGACCCTCTCTTCACCAAGAGCCAAGGTTACTTCAGGACTCCCACCCCAGTATTCTCAGCATATCCACCTGCCCCTTAGGTCATCCCTTCATGGTCCCAAGATGGCTGCCACAGCTCCCAGCACTGACTCCTCACATAGCTGTGTCCAGAAAAAGAAAGGGGAAATTATGTCTCAGGGAGGGATGGTTTTTCCCAAATCTCCTGTGCAGTCTCCCTCATACTTTATTGGCCAAAACTGTGTCACAGGCCCAAGTCTAAACCATTCACCAGTGAGGGGGATAGGAAACATGATTGGCTTAGAGTTTAAGCTTTAGACTAGTGGAGAATCACCTGCTGGTATTACAAGGCTCAGAGAGGGGAACAGAATCCGTCAGGCATGCTAGCAAGGAAGAGAGGAAGATGCTGCTGGGAGGGCAGGCAACAGTGAGTGCATGCCATGGAAGCACTGGCTCGTGGCGACAGGCAGTCGTTGGGGGAGACTGGGGGAGATTCCACTCAGGGAATCAAGAAACAGCTGTCTTTCTCATGACTCACTCTACCACTGCGGACAGCCTTTCTCCCTGCGTTGAGGAGAGCTTCATGGCCACAAACAGCTCCTGAATTCTGTGGTCCCAGCTTAGTGACCCCAGAGGAAAACAGGTTTCTCCCAGCTTTGGCCTGAATAAACCTACAAGGCCTGGCCTGGCCCATGAGCCAGACACTCCCACTGGAGAGATGGAGGATCGTGATGGACAGGCCAGGGTCACTGCCCTCTCCAGTGCCTGGGGGCAGAGTATTGGAATTGGCAGCCCCCCAGAACCAAGTGTACAAGGGGAGGGCAGTTCTCCAGAGCAAGGGAACAGATGCTGGGCCAGCCAGAGCAACAGCTATTCCCCAGTGCCTTGATGGTTGAGCCTGGGGGTGTGTAAGCCCAGAGAACCCAGCCAGGGTGTCAGGAAAATCTTTTCTGGGTCATGAAGGATGAATACACATTTCCCAAGCATGCAGGGGCAATATGGGCATTTGAAAGAGAATGTACAGCTTCAGCAAAGGGCTGGAGGCAGGAAGGTACATGGAGGGGCCTGGGAGCAGAGAATCAGGGAGTGGGCATAGCTGAGTTCAGGGAAAAGAGGCTGGAAAGAGGTGGGCAGAGGCCAGATTTGGGAAGCCAAGGATGCCACTCCAAGGAGCTTGGACACTGCCCCGTAGGCCACTGGAAGACTCCGAGCAGGGAAGTGGTGCTGTCATATTTGGTTTCTGATACTTAGGGTCTGGTTTTCTGGGCTAGGGAGAAGACCCACTGCCTTCTACTGCTAGGACTAGTGCTCAGTGGCAGAAAGGCAGAAGAGTGAAGTGCTCATATGCTGACGTCAGGCTGCCTGGACTTGAATCTCAGCTCTGCCACTTGCTGACCCGTGTGGCCTTGGGGAGAAGACTTGTCCTCTCTGAGCCCTGGTTTCTAGAACTGTAAAATGGTGACAATAGTCTCTGCCACTCAAAATTGAATGGTACCAGGATTGAGAGAGAAAATCTGTAAATCACTGCGTTGTACATTCAAGGCAGGAAGAGGCAGGCAGGGCAAGAGTACCTATCCATGTATTAGGGAAGCACAAGCTTATTCAGAATCCCTGTGCACGCACCTCTGTGTACCTGTTGTTGGCCAGATGAAGGTTGCAGCGAGCCAAGATCGCACCACTGCACTCCAGCCTGGGTGACAGAGTAAGACTCCGTCTCAAATATATATGTATATATGTATAAAGAAATAAAAATTAAATGGCCAGGCGTGGTGGCTCACGCCTGTAATCCCAGCACTTTGGGAAGCTGAGGTGGGCAGATCACAAGGTCAGGAATTCGAGACCAGCCTGACCAACATGGTGAAACCCTGTCTCTACTAAAAATACAAAAATTAGCCGGGCGTGGTGGCGCATGCCTGTAATTTCAGCTACTCAGGGGGCTGAGGCAGGAGAATCACTTGAACCCGGGAGGCAGAGGTTGCAGTGAGCTGAGATTGCGCCACTGCACTCCAGCCTGGGCAACAGAGCGAGACTCCGTCTCAAAAAAAAAAAAAAAAAAAAAGGTTGGCCAGAGCTGACCCCCTACCTGCAAGTAAGGAATTCAAGGAACAGGATTTTCCTGACTGGCTTAGTCTTGCACCACACTTATCACCTGGGAAGGCTGCCTAACACAAAACCAGGACTGGATTAGTAAAGAAGGCATGAGGTAGCAGTTAACTGTGTACAAATCATCTAATCTTCACTACCACCCTGAGGGGTCAGTTCTGTTGTCTACCCATTTCACAGGTGACAAAACTAAGGCAGGTAAGTAACCTGTGCAGAGCACAGAACTAGGATTCAGACCTACAGACCCACAAGTCAGCCTCTAAGGTCCACTTATAACTGCTCTTCTGCTTGCAAGGCCCTATGGATGAAATCCAGTTATAACCTCCTTTTGCTATAACTAGACACAGAGGGAGGCGTTTCTCCCTAATCTGTATTTATCCAGACAAGCTGTCCAGCAAGATTTCTGAGTGAGGGGCTTTAAGGAAGCAATCTGCGGGTGTGTAGCCTTTTCTCCCTCAGCAAATACAGAAGGAGCTTATAGCCCGGGCTCACCCTGCTTCAGAACAAGGGCCAACATCTGTCCATACCCCTGTTATAGTGAGATGGGAAACCTTGTAGATGTTGGCACTGTGTGGCTCTTTTCTTTTATATACTGGGCTTTAGGGTCAATCCCATTTAACCAAAGGGTTCAATAGCTATAAAAAGGCGTTGAAATTGTATGGTTGAGTTATAGCTCAGTAAAGGCATTAAATCTTCAGCCTAGATGACCCTATTCCTCCCCACTCTAACCAGCTGTGACTCCAGATGGAGACATTGCCCTGCATCCTCTCACGTCCCCATCCCCCACATCCCACCCAGAAACAAATGTGTGAGTTTCATACAACAAGAATGGGGGGTTAGGAGTCAAAGTAAGCTGGGAATACAAAAATGGGGCGGGCGTCTAAAATCCCAGCTACTCAGGAGGCAGGAGAATCACTTGAGCCTAGGAGACAGAGGTTGCAGTGAGCCAAGATCATGCCACTGCACTCCCGATTGCAGTCCTCATTGCCCTGGGCAATAGAGCAAGCCCCGTCTCAAAAAAAAAAAAAAATACAAAGTAGGCCGGGAGCGGTGGCTCACGCCTGTAACTCCAGCACTTTGGGAGGTCGAGGCGGGAGGATCACGAGGTCAGGAGATCAAGACCATCCTGGCTAACACGGTGAAACCCCGTCTCTACTAAAAATACAAAAAATTAGCTGGGTGCGGTGGTGGGCGCCTGTAGTTCCAGCTACTTGGGAGGCTGAGGCGGGAGAATGGCATGAACCCAGGAGATGGAGCTTGCAGTGAGCCGAGATTGCGCCACTGCACTCCAGCCTGGGTGACAGTGCGAGACTCCGTCTCAAAAAAAAAAAAAAAATGTAAACTGGGCTCCAGCTGACTCCTCACATTCCCGCCTCCCGCTTCAGTGGTGTTTCCCCAGGATCTGCTGGAGAAAGGCCTCGAAGCAAACAACTTTGCCATGCTGGGACTTGGAGATGTCGTCATTCCAGGTGAGCCTGCTGGTGTGGGGGCTATGTGAAAGGAGTGGAGAGGGTATTCCCCGGAGCAAGGGGATTACTGCTAAACAGACAGGCTTACCAGCTGAGAAAGAGAAAAGGTAAAGGCTGGATCAGGCCAGGGATTGGTGAAGGGTTCCCCCTTAACATCCATTTACGGAGGGCCAGTCAGGTGCCATGCCCCAAGCTGGGTCCTGGTCAGGTGTCAGTGAACAAGACTGTCTTCACAGAGCCTCTGGTCTAGGTGAGCAGATGTTGCTCAAGAACTACAAAAGTAAAAGTCTAATGACAGATTGAGGTACACTCTGAAAAAGCATGTTTCATGACAATCTTAACAGACTGGACCCCTGTCACACACACCCACACATACACACACCCCTTCCCAGCATCTGCAAGCATCACAGATGTACCAGAATTGCCCTAGCCCCCTTGCTCCTCCTCCCTGTGCCAAGACGTCTCCAGGGAGAACACACACATGGGCTCCTGTCTGCACTCTCAGCAGAGGAGCATGTGCATGCACACCTGCTTGTCTGCAGAGGCTGGCCTTTGAGCCCCTGGATCTGCGTGTGGGTTCTAGTCAGTGTGTCTGTGGGTATGGACACAGGGGCCCTGTCCACAATCCAAGCAGGATAGCACATCCTGCGCAACCACAGCCTGGCCTCACCTTGGGGCAGGAGCAGCTCAAACTACCAGTCAGGAAAGAGACTAAGGGCAAAGCTGAGCTGCTGAAGTGGCTGAGGCTCGGGTGTGTCTGCTTATCTGGGCCCAGTTGTGGGGGCAGTGAACCCAAGGGACATACTTGTCTTCCTAGCCTCAGAGTGAGAGGGTTAGAAGCTTGCTTAAAAGAAGGTTTTAGCTGGGCACAGTGGCTCACACCTGTAATTCCAACACTTTGGGAAGCTGAGTGGGGAAGATCACTTGATGCCAGGAGTTCAAGACCAGTCTGGACAACATAGCAAGACCTCATCTCTACAAAAAAAAAAAAAAAAAAAATTAGCCAGTCGTGGTGGCTCATGCCTGTAGTCCCAGCTACTCTGGAGGCTGAGGTAGGAGGATCGTTTGAGCCCAGGAGTTCAAGGCTGCAGTGAGCTATGATTGTGCCACTGCACTTCAGCCTGGGTGACAGAGTGAGACCCTGTCTCTTAAAGAAGGAGGTCTGGCCTGGGCAAATTGTGAGACCATATATATATATAAAATTATTATTTCTCCTTATTTATTTATTTATTTATTTATTTTTATTGATTATTCTTGGGTGTTTCTCGCAGAGGGGGATTTGGCAGGGTCATAGGACAATAGTGGAGGGAAGGTCAGCAGATAAACAAGTGAACAAAGGTCTCTGGTTTTCCTAGGCAGAGGACCCTGCGGCCTTCCGCAGTGTTTGTGTCCCTGGGTACTTGAGATTAGGGAGTGGTGATGACTCTTAACGAGCATGCTGCCTTCAAGCATCTGTTTAACAAAGCACATCTTGCACTGCCCTTAATCCATTTAACCCTGAGTGGACACAGCACATGATTCAGAGAGCACAGGGTTGGGGGTAAGGTCACAGATCAACAGGATAAGAATTTTTCTTAGTACAGAACAAAATGAAAAGTCTCCCATGTCTACCTCTTTCTACACAGACACAGCAACCATCCGATTTCTCAATCTTTTCCCCACCTTTCCCCCCTTTCTATTCCACAAAACCGCCATTGTCATCATGGCCCGTTCTCAATGAGCTGTTGGGTACACCTCCCAGACGGGGTGGTGGCCGGGCAGAGGGGCTCCTCACTTCCCAGTAGGGGCGGCCGGGCAGAGGCGCCCCTCACCTCCCGGACGGGGCGGCTGGCTGGGTGGGGGGCTGACCCCCCCACCTCCCTCCCGGACGGGGCGGCTGGCCGGGCGGGGGGCTGACCCCCACCTCCCTCCCGGACGGGGTGGCTGCTGGGCGGAGACGCTCCTCACTTCCCAGATGGGATGACTGCCGGGCGGAGGGGCTCCTCACTTCTCAGACGGGCAGTTGCCAGGCGGAGGGTCTCCTCACTTCTCAGACGGGGCGGCAGGGCAGAGACACTCCTCGCCTCCCAGACGGGGTCGCGGCCGGGTAGAGGCGCTCCTCACATCCCAGGCAGGGTGGCGGGGCAGAGGCTCTCCCCACATCTCAGATGATGGGCGGCCGGGCAGAGACGCTCCTCACTTTCCAGACTGGGCAGCCAGGCAGAGGGGCTCCTCATGTCCCAGACGATGGGCGGCCGGGCAGAGACGCTCCTCACTTCCCAGACGGGGTGGCGGCCGGGCAGAGGCTGCAATCTCGGCACTTTGGGAGGCCAAGGCAGGCGGCTGGGAGGTGGAGGTTGTAGCGAGCCGAGATCACGCCACTGCACTCCAGCCTGGGCACCATTGAGCACTGAGTGAACCAGACTCCGTCTGCAATCCCGGCACCCCGGGAGGCCGAGGCTGGCAGATCACTCGCGGCTAGGAGCTGGAGACCAGCCCGGCCAACACAGCGAAACCCCGTCTCCACCAAAAAAATACGAAAACCAGTCAGGCGTGGCGTCACGCGCCTGCAATTGCAGGCTGAGGCAGGAGAATCAGGCAGGGAGGTTGCAGTGAGCCGAGATGGCAGCAGTACAGTCCAGCTTCCGCTCGGCATCAGAGGGAGACCATGGAAAGAGAGGGAGAGGGAGAGAGGGAGCCTTTTTTTTTTTTTTTTTTTTTTGAGACGGAGTTTTGCTCTTGCCCAGGCTGGAGTGCAATAACGCGATCTCGGCTCACTGCAACCTCTGCCTCCCTGGTTCAAGCGATTCTCGATTCTCCTGCCTCAGCCTCCCAAGTAGCTGGGATTATAGGCATGCACCACCACGCCCGGCTGATTTTGTATATTTAGTAGAGATGGAGTTTCTTCATGTTGGTCAGGCTGGTCTCAAACTCCCGACCTCAGGTGATCCACCTACCTCGGCCCCCACAAAGTGCTGAGATTACAGGCATGAGCCACCACGCCTGGCCGACCCCGTCTATATTTTTTAAAAGAAGAGGAATTATTTTAAAGCAGCAGATTAAAGGCTGACTTACTTTCCAGGGTAGGATATTATAGCAATTCTGATCACCTAGGGTGATACAGGCACTTCTATTTGTGACAGTTGCATTTTGTGACACATGGAGGTGACACAGAGGCTTTCCCTGTTTTACCAATGAGGAAACTGAAGCTCAGAAGTAAAGGGAATGATACAAATTCACACACTAGTAAGCAAAAGGGCCAGGACTCAGACCAGCACTGTCCAACTGCAAAAAAGGCTACGCTGTCAGAACTGCTCCTTACAGCAGCACTAGCAGTAATAAGATGGTAATCACAACAGCTACCATTTATCAAGCACCTGTCGTGTACCAAGAATGGTGCTAGGTGGCCGGGCACGGTGGCTCAAGCCTGTAATCCCAGCACTTTGGGAGGCCAAGGCGGGCGGATCATGAGGTCAGGAGATCGAGACCATCCTGGCTAACATGGTGAAACCCCGTCTCTACTAAAAATACAAAAATTAGCCAGGCATAGTGGCGGGCGCATGTAGTCCCAGCTACTCGGGAGGCTGAGGCAGGAGAATGGCATGAACCCGGGAGGTGGAGCTTGCAGTGAGCCAAGATTGCACCACTGCACTCCAGCCTGGGCCACACAGCCAGACTCCATCTCAAAAAAAAAAAAAAAAAGAATGGTGCTAGGTACTTTTTATATGTTATCTTTACTTCTCCCAGCAGTCCAGTGAGATAGAGGGCATTTCCATTTTACAGATAAGGAAACTGAGGTTTGACTTGCCTGAGGCCACGAGGGTATGGGCTTGCACCCATCTGTCTTCATAATTTGCAGTGCTGTGAGGCAGGGAGACTTGCTTCCCCAGTAGAAGGCATCTCTGTCAGACAAAAGAAATGGAGTCCTGTAAAGCATCTGGCTCACTCTTAAGGGCACAGTCTGTCATTCACCCACACAAACTTCCCCTGTGTCCTTGTCATAAGTTCCAGGCTTGAGACAGGCACGGGACATCTCGGCATATCTGTCCTTTCCCCACCCTCTATATATATCCCCAGTAGTCCCGCAATCACAATAAATGTAAGTTGATCACAGTGGAGCGTTGTTTGGAAGGCCAGATGCACTTTAGGAGTGAAAATCCCTGGCAGAGCTCTGACCCCTGGATTAGTTGGAGAACACTGGTAGAAATCAGCCGCCAGGGGGCACTGAGTTCCCAGCTTGATTCCAGAATAACTGCAGTTGTCTGCTCTATCCCCAACCAACTCCCTACTCCTACAGAGTATTCATTGAGAACTAATTCATTTCCCTCTTTAAAATTAATCATATGTTGACAGTTGACAGGCAGTGCTTCTTTTTTTTTTTTTTTTTTTTTTTGAGATGGAGTTTTGCTCTTGTTGCCCAGGCAGTGCAATGGCACAATCTAAGCTCACTGCAACCTCCACCTCCCAGGTTCAAGTGATTCTCCTGCCTCAACCTCCCGAGTAGCTAATTTTAGTACCCAGCTAATTTTGTATTTTTAGTAGAGACGGGGTTGCACCATTTTAGTCAGGCTGGTCTTGGAACTCCTGACCTCAGGTGATCCGCCTGCCTCGGCCTCCCAAAGTGCTGGGATTGCAGGCGTGAGCCACCGCACCCGGCCAGGCAGTGCTTCTCAGCGCCTTCCTTCAAGTAAATGAGACTCAGAGCCCAGAGCCCAGTAAGGGAGGCGACACACAGGGTGTGCGTATAGCACAGGGACAGGACTGGTTGGCTGTGTTTGGGGGTTGCTTAGGCTTCCGGGATGTCTCTTTCTTTTTCTTTTTTCTTTTTTAGCAGAACCATTGCTTACAATTGGCTTGGTTTTCAAGTTTCAGAGTGCAGTGGGTGGACCGAAGTAACCCTCTCCTGTGCTCCTGTGGAGCCTTCAAATGGCCCACTGCTTGCCCCTCCTCCTCCCCCCTCCAGCCACGCACTGCCACAGGGGCCTTTTTCAAAATGTGTTTAGGTTGTTCTGCTCAGAACTTCTCCAGTGCGTCTCTTCACTCAGGATAAAGACCCAACTCCTCCCCATGGTCCTCGGGGCCCTGCAGGGCTGGTCTATCTCCTCATCTCCTGCCAGTGGGCAAGCTGCCTTAGTGACCCCTCAGTCCCTGCCACATCTCCTGAGCACTCTTTCTCCAGGACCTTTGCACATGCTGTTCTCTCCTCCTGGCGTGTGGCATTTCCAAGAAGCCTGCCTTCTTTCCCCTCCTTCACCCCTGCCCAGCCTAGGTCTCATCCTGTTACACCTTCTTACAACATGGGAAGCACAATTCTCCTGCCTCAGCCTCCCAATAGCTAGAATTGCAGGCGTGCACTGCCATGCCCAGCTCATTTTGGGGTTTTTTGTATTTTGAGACAGAGTCTCTGTTGTCCAGGCTGGAGTGCAGTGGCGTGATCTCAGCTCACTGCAACCTCTGCCTCCTGGGTTCAAGCGATTCTCCTGCCTCAGCCTCCCGAGTAGCTGGGACTACAGGTGCCTGCCACCACGTCTGGCTAATTTTTGCTTTTGTTTTTTGTTGTTGTTTTGTTTTGTTTTGTTTTTTTGAGACAGAGTCTCGCTGTGTCACCAGGCTGGAATGCAGTGGCGCGATCTCGGCTCACTGCAACCTCCACTTCCTGGGTTCAAGCGATTCTTGTGCCTCAGCCTCCCGAGTAGCTAGGACTACGGGCGCATGCCACTATGTCTGGCTAATTTTTGTATTTTTAGTGAGACGAGGTTTCGCCATGTTGGCCAGGATGGTCTGGAACTCCTGACCTCATGATCCACCCACCTCTGCCTTCCAAAGTGGAAGCACTCTTTAACAGTCACAATCTCACAATGATTTCCGTGACTATTTGAGGTATGTCATAGTGTGGCTACCCTGTCCCCCTGGCTGAGCTCTGTGGGAGCAGTGATTTTGCCTACTCCTGCATTTCCCATAGCACCTGGTACATAGGCACTTGATAAGCATTTGGGCAGACACAGTGTGACATAGTATGATGCGGTGAGGTGCTGGGTCATTGTAGTCCCAGGCCAAAGCAAAATCCTGGGCCCCTCTCATTGTTCTAGGTAGAGAAATGGGACTTTCTGCTGGCACTTGAGAGTATTGGCCACACCCTTGGTCTCCAATGATTGCTCCAAGACAGAACACCAGGTTGGGGACCAGGACCCAGTCTCCTGTTAGTTCACTGCCCTGCTGCTTCCCTGCCACTCTCTAACCCCAGCTTTCTCCCACAGGGATCTTCATTGCCTTGCTGCTGCGCTTTGACATCAGGTGAGTGAGTGAGGGCCTGCCCCAGCATGGGCTTCTCCAGGGATTCTCCAGTGGCCTTCAGGAGCCCAGAGAAGGTACCTCAGGAGACCAGACCCTCCACCCCTACAGCAGCCAGAGCAATTCTGATTTTATCTGCATTTTGCATCTTGAAGTTCTAAGTATTTGAAGAGCCTGTGGTCAAAAAATTGTTTTAAGAATCATAGGCCAAGAGATTTAAACCCACAAGGGCCTGGTGGTACTCACAGTGCTTTCTCACTGTGTGACCTTGACAAGTGGCCTGACCTTCCTGAGCCTCTGGTTTCTCATCTTGAGTTAATAACAAGAGTTCCTACCATGAAAATCTGGAGAGAGTGCTGAGCACACACTGACCTCAGTAGCTCTTGGTTGAATCCTGGTTGCAGTCATCATCATCATCTTCTATCAGCCTAGGGTCAGGTCACCATGTCTCAGCTGCTCTAGCTGTTCCCTGCCCTCTCTTTACTCAGACATTTTTCAGTCTGTTGTAGACAGCACGAGGGGGAGAAGGTGGGCAACTTAGGTCAGCATTTAAAACACAAGAAAGGTCTTATCCGAGTTAATGCACCTATGCAATGGGACTTGCCGTCAGCAGGGGGCGCCAGCAACAGCTCCATCATTTTATGCCCCGTCATCCCTGTGAGGGCTGGCAATGTTGCACTTAACTTTGAGGTGGTTTGTGAACTTCTCTTGATTTCCTCATGCCTGATAGTTGCAAAAGCAGTAATAACAGTGACAGTGGTAATGAGAAACTTACTACCAGCATCATTGAAATCCAGTTTCCATGTGAAACTTAGGTTTTTCCCACTCACATACACCTGGGTTATTTGTGTAGTGCCACTTCAAACCTTAGGAGCATATGGGCTCACAGTCACCTTTGGAAGAGACCTGGCCAGTCTGTAAGTAGAGGGATGTCTGTGCCAGCCATCTCTACTCCTGGCTGTTCAGAGGTAATACAAAGTGAAACCCATAAGAAGCCCCCAGGCTATTTGCTGGAGACAGATTCAACTGCCAGCACCCTCAGAGACAGAGTCTCATTTCTAGCCTGGGCTCACAGCATAAGCAGCTCCTCAGCTGATTCCAGAATCAGTGCAACATTCCCAAAGGGAGTCACTTGTATCCCAGTTCTCAAGATAGGTGAGTTCTCAAGGTACTTGCAGCCGAAGGCTTAGAAGCACCCAGGACAAGGAGAGAAGGGGGTCAGAAGCACTCATTCATTCCACAAATGTTAATTGAGTCCATAGTACTGGCTGGGCACATCCCAGGTGCTGGGGACATGCAGAGGTTATGGAGCTGGCATTGGAGAGGGAAGTCACGTAATGGCAATGCCGGGCTGTATATGATTCATCTGTTCTGAAGCTGATCTTGGATGAATCACCTCCAGGAAGCCACTGGCATTTATTCATGCAGCCAGCATCTAGTTAGTACCACAAATAGGCTACTGAACTATTACGTCCACTGCACTTAAAAGTAGTAACTTACCTTTGCAGTTTCTGTATCTGTGTTTCTCAAAGCATGATCCAACGGTATGAGATTCACCTCAGATGTTTTTTTCAAAATGCAGATTCCTGGGCCCTGCTCTAGAGCTATTAGATCAGACTCCCTGGGGGTGGGACCTAGAATCCTGCATTTTTTCACAAGCTTTCCAGACGATTTTTATGCTGACTAAAGTCTTACAGCCACTGTTATAAGTTGCAGCATTTGATATTCATAACTACCAAGGAGATGAGCTCATTTTCCCATTTTGCAGATGAGTAAACTGAGGCTAAGAGAAGGAAAGCAACTTGTCCAGAGACACATAGCTGGGGGCAGTATCAGCGTGCACACCCACCTCCAGACTCCCAGCCCAGAGCTCAGTCACCCCCCTACAACCTCTAGGGTCTTCCCCAGCTCCCTCAGAAGGGGTATTACTAGTTCAGTCCCTATATCTAACCCTCCTCCTCTTTCTTCACACCTTCCCTGCAGCTTGAAGAAGAATACCCACACCTACTTCTACACCAGCTTTGCAGCCTACATCTTCGGCCTGGGCCTTACCATCTTCATCATGCACATCTTCAAGCATGCTCAGGTGAGCAGGACGGTATCAGAGTGTCAGGAATGCCTCACTGCAAATAGAGGGACTTACAGAGGGATTTATTTGTAAATGCAAGCAGTCCAGAGATAGGCACTCCCCACTGGTGTTGGAGCAGTCATGTCTGTGATTCTCTTTTGTGGTTCCAATTTGTGCCTTCCATTTGTGGTTGCAAGATGGCTGCCACTGCTCTAGGCAGCATGGGCACGTTAGAGGCAAGAAGGAGGGAAAAGTGTAACAGCCATGCCTGCTGCCTTCATCAGGAAGGCAGGAACTTTCCCAGAACCCTTTCAGCATCTCATGGGCCAGACTGGGGTTCTAAAGCCACCCTGGCTACAGGAGAGTCCAGGAAAGAGGATTTGGCTTCTCAGCCTTGGTAGTGGGAAGCAGGCAGAGAAGAACAGGATTGGAGTGGGTGTTGGGTATTGGGGCGTCCCTCCCCCTACTCCCTAGTAGCCCAGGCTCTGCCTCCTTCTCCCACCAAGATGAGGATGGAGTACTGAGCCACCACAGAATGAAGCAACATAGCACAAAGACTGGGAGCCCTCAGCGTGGCCTGGAGAGGGGAAGATTCAGGGGAAAGTGAGCAGACAGGATTGCCCTACTTTCTACTGGAAATAATAAGAGCTCCTGTTTGTTAAGCACTTCCACATGTCAGGCTCTGCACTCATGAGGATCCTTGTGAACAGGTGGGGAAACTGGAGTTCAGGTGACACACTGCAAGTATGTGGTAAAGCCAGGATTCAAACCTGGGTCAGCATGGAAACCACACCCAGGCTCTCAAGCCCTGGCCATGGGAAACGCAGCATCGAACAGGGGCTAAGGGAGCCCTGTTGTGAATCCCAGCACCGCCCAGTAACCATGGAACTCTGGGCTTGCTGCTTCTGTCCCCTTTCCCCTTCCCCAGGGCCCAAATACAGACGAGCCATCTTTGAATTAATCACAAAAGCTGGGGTTTTTTTAATCACTCTGTGCCAGGCACTGTGCTAAACTCTTTTGCTAATAACTCATTTAGTCCTAGTACAGTATTACTTTATAGAAGGTCAAAAGGCCCCTAGCCCATAATTAGAAAAACCAAGAACAACCATTGTGGAACTGCCTCTCACTTCTGCTCAAGGGCTTCAATGGCGTGTAAGGTGAGAGTAACATGCGTATGGCAAGGGTCACAGAGAGTGACTGGACCTGGTTTGGAGGACTAGTTAAGAGACCTTTTGGAGGTCTCTGCAGCTCCCAGCCCCTTATTGGAGTCCAAGCCCAGAGCCAATTCCCCCAGTGGCCATAAGGTGGCAGCCTCACCCTCTGCCTGGCTGGACTGAGAAGAGGCTCCCATTCAGAGCTCTGGCACACAGGAGTCCTCTCCTTTATCGGAAAACTGCAGCGCTGAGAGAATGCAAACACTACATCAGGCTGGGCCCTGGGTGGCGATCTGGACTCCAGACTAATGAACTCCTGAACCCTGCCCCAAGGCCTGTGTTACTCCCCAGCAGCAGCCCAGCCCTTCTCCCCAGTCATCCAAGTGGGCACCTCTCTGAAAATCCTTGGAAAGGGGATCCAGGACATGAGGGGACCCTGTCCCATGGGGTCCCCTGCTGTCCAACACACAGGTAGTCCCAGTGCTAGCATTGGTCTAGGTAAGGGTCACCTCTGCCTTTGTGCAGTGGTGTGATCTCAGCTCATTGGAGCTCCGCCTCCTGGGCTCAAGCAATTCTCCTGCCTCAGCCTCCCAAGTAGCTGGGATTACAGGCGTGCACCACCACGCCCAGCTGATTTTTATATTTTTAGTAGAGACAGGGTATCACCATGTTGGCCAGTCTGGTTTCAAACTCCTGACCTCAACTGACCTGCCCACCTCAGCCTCCCAAAGTGCTGGGATTACAAGCGTGAGCCACCACACCCATCCTACTTAGGGATTGTTAGATTCAATAATTTAATATACATAAAGCAGTATTGATCACAGCCCACCTATGACAGATGGCAAGAAATAAGTCTGAATGTTAGGATCAAGGGCATGCGGGAAAGACTTCTTTGTTCTCTGGCCAAGGGGTGGCTTTATGTTAAGAATGAAGTCTCCGGCCAGGCGTGGTGGCTCACACCTGTAATCCCAGCACTTTGGGAGGCCAAGGTGGGTGGATCACCTGAGGTCGGGAGTTTGAGACCAGCCTGACCTACATGGAGAAACCCCATCTCTACTAAAAACACAAAATTAGCCGGGCTTGGTGGAGAATGTCTGTAATCCCAGCTACTCGGGAGGCTGAGGCAGGAGAATCGCTTGAACTGAGAGGCGGAGGTTGCAGTGAGCCGAGATCGCACCACTGCACTCCAGCCTGGGCAACAAGAAGGAAACTCTGTCTCAGAAAAAAAAAAAAAAAGAATGAAGTTTCCTCACCCTCTCCAGGACAATCTCTTCACTCCATGAGCACCCATGAAGACGCACCATGAAGGAGCCATTCACTGAGTATTTACCAGGCCCTCTTCAGTATGCAGGGCACACTACGGTGAGCAAGACAGCTGTGGGCCCGCCCTCACTGAACTCACCACCTATGGGGATGTTCCATTACAAATTGCTGGGGAGGCCAGGCACGATGGCTCACACCCGTAATCCCAGCACGTTGGGAGGCAAAAGCAGGTGGATCACTTGAGCTCAGGAGTTCAAGACCAGCCTGGGGAAAATGGTGACAACCAGTCTCTACAAAAAATACAAAAATTAGCCAGGTATGGAGGCGCACACCTGTAGGCCCAGCAACTTGTAGGACTGAGGCGAGAGGATCACTTGAGCCCAGGAGGTCAAGGCTACAGTGAGCCGTGTTCATATCACTGCACTTCCGTCTGGGAGACAAAAGTGAGACCCTGTCTCAAAAAAAAAAATTGCTGAGGAATGCTGTGAGGGAAATTAGAGGGACTTACAGAGCACGTAGCAAGGGACCTGACTCCATGTGAAAGAACTCAAGTGCACCAGCCTGGCCAACATGGTGAAACCCCATCTCTACTGAAAAATACAAATATTAGCCGGGCATGGTGGCGCATGCCTGTAATCCCAGATACTCGGGAGGTGGAGGCTGCAATGAGCCAAGATCGCACCATTGCACTCCAGTCTGGGAGACAGAGCAAGACTCTATCTCAAAATCACAAAAAAAAAAAAAAAAAGAAAAGAAAAGAAACTCGGCCAGGCGCGGTGGCTCACGCTTGTAATCCCAGCACTTTGGGAGGCCAAGGCAGGCAGATCACAAGGTCAAGAGATCGAGACCATCCTGGCTAACACGGTGAAACCCTGTCTCTACTAAAAATACAAAAAATTAGCTGGGCATGGTGGCAGGCACCTGTAGTCCCAGCTACTCCGGAGGCTAAGGCAGGAGAATGGTGTGAACCTGGGAGGCAGAGCTTGCAGTGAGCCAAGATCACACCACTGCACTCCAGCCTGGGTGACAGAGCCAGACTCCATCTCAAAAAAAAAAAAAAGAAAGAAACTCTTTGGGCTGGGCGTGGTGCCTCAGGCCTATAATCCCAGCAATTTGGGAGGCCGAGGCAGGTGGATCACCTGAGGTCAGGAGTTCGAGACCACCATGGCGAACGTGGTGAAACCCCATCTCTAGTAAAAATACAAAAATTAGCCCGGGCGTGGTGGCGGGCACCTGTAGTCCCAGCTACTCAGGAGGCTGAGGCAGGAGAATCGCTTGAACCCGCGAGGCGGAGGTTGCAGTGAGCCAAGATTGCACCATTGCACTCCAGCCTGGGCAACAAGAGTCAGAGACTCTGTCTCAAAAAAAAAAAAAAAAAGATTTGGGTCTCTGAGTCCTGGGCTATTTTCCCTCTCCTTGTGAAGCATTGGTCTTCCTCCTCTGCAAAAGGATAACCATCATGGGATGTGGCAGTGGGCTGACTTCCTGGGAAGGCTAAGCTCAGTGCCTGCACAGTAGATGTTCATGAACAGGGTCTTAGTATAACCGTCCTCTTCTCCAAACCCAGCTTTACCAGGAGTCTCAGCACAGACATGCCAAATTGCTTGGGTGTGAATCCTGGGGGAGCCAGTGACCAGCTAGGTCACCTTAATACAGGCTGCAACAAGTAGTCATTACATAGCAGCTGTGGCGTCATCATCACTATAATAGCATCTCCTGGAGCATTTGCTAAAATGCAGGTGTGAGCCCCAGACCTCAGGAAGCAGAGTCTCTGGGAGTAGGACCAAACCAGGAAGTTGCTTTTTGAACGTGGTGACCTAGGTGATTCAGATGCTGCCAGCCAAACCCCTGGGAACCCTTGAAGCCCTGCCTACTTGAGTTTCTTAGTTTTCTTGCATTCCCTCTCGGGAGGAGCAACCCTTGTCTGGGAGTTAGGAGCCCTGGGTTCAGGCCCAGCCACTGACTTGCTATGGTCCTGGACCAGTCACTGTCCTTCAGTCCAGCCCAGGAGGGGTTTGGGGTGCTGGGCACGGCCCTGAGGCAGTGCCGTGCCCAGCATGGCTTCACCAGCCTGTGTCCTCTCATAGCCTGCCCTCCTATACCTGGTCCCCGCCTGCATCGGTTTTCCTGTCCTGGTGGCGCTGGCCAAGGGAGAAGTGACAGAGATGTTCAGGTAAGGCAGAGTGGGGGGCAGATGTCCTCATGGGCACCAGTGCGCCTGCTGGCAGTCAGTGGAACCTGCTGGGGGTATCTTTACACCTCTCCAGGGGAACATTGTTCCCACCACCAGCCCCACCCCTTGCCTTTTTCACCAGTACATGGGTACCTGGCCTGTGGACACCAGTGGGAACCTTACCCTGGGCCAGGAGCCAGGGGAGCGCAAGGCATCAGAGCCCTCTAGGCATCCCCCATCCAAATGTTAGCTGGATCTTAAGAATAGCTGTTGTGGATTTTTCTCTGCCTACTGTCAGAAGTCCTAGGTGACTCTGCCCCCAGGTGACTTCATGCATGTCTTCCCCTCCCATGGCCTCAGTGTTCACATGTGAGTAATAGAACAGGGGGCGTGTGGGATGCCCTAGTGTGGTAGAAAGTGCCCCGAGTAGAAGGCAGGTGTCAGTCCCTGTTCATTCACCTCTGTGGCTTTAACCCACAGCTCACTGCTTTCTCTCTATCTGTATCTCACACAGATACCCCTTCCCCAGGGCCATATCCACACCTACCACACCCTGCACACAGCCCCACCCATACCGCAAGGCCTGCGTGACTCCAACAGGTGTCTGCCCCCAGCACTGCCGACCCTGCCTGCCAGGGACCTAGAAATAGCTGCCAGTTGCGATTAAAGCTGCCTACTCGGGTGCCTTCCGCCCAGTTCCACCTGCCTGGCCTCCAAGCTGTCCCTAGAGCGCTTGCCAGGGCCTCCTGTGCACCTGGCTCCCCGCAGGGGAGCCTGTGACTCACCCCTCCCCCAGACCTGCCTCTGCCCTCCCTGTCCTGTCTAGAATCCCCAGCCCCCCGCCTGCCTGCCCACATTGCCTCGCCCAGCAAAGCTCTGTGGTCTGAGGCAAGTGGGGGCTAGGGGTGAACTTGGGGACAGGTCTCAGGGAGCTTTGGGAGCAGGCATGGCACCCGATCCCTGAGCTTAGCACCCATCCTTCACCCTCCCTCTGCCTCCCATCCAGCCCAGGTTTCCCTGCCCCTCCCCTTGGGGTAACCACCCAATGCTATTGTACCCTCATCAGGCAAAGCTCTGAATACACAAGGCAGAGGGTGCCCCTGGCCTTTACCTGCTTGGTGCTAAATGCTCTGCCATACAGGTACCCTGCCCCCACTGTTTGCCCTCCACTCCCACCCTGGACATTCTTAGATTGGGGTAAAAAGCAAGTGATCTCTCTCTGTCTCTCTCTCCCTCCTTTCTCCCCATTTCTCTCCCGATTCTCCACCTTTTTACTTTTCCCTTCTATTCTCCTCCTTTTTTTATTGATTTACTTATTTTTATATTGGTACCACATTCACATAGTTAAAAATTCCAAAGCTGTAACAGAGAGAGCACCCTCATGCTCCAGCTACCCCACAGAGGCCAGCAGTGTTACACAGACATTCAGACACCTGTGCACTGATGTGTGTATACTTTTTCTTGCACAGACGGTGGCATTCTTGGAGCATTCTGCACATTGGGTTTCTACGGTATTTCTTAGAGGTGTTTCCACAGCAGCACATACACTTCTAGAGCATGCTTGTTCTTTTGCACAGTGGCCTGATGTGCCTTTGTCTAGGTGCATCTTTCTTTTTTCATTCTCCAAATAATATCAGCTTCTTTCCATAAAATCTGGAAGTGCAAAAATAGGTAAAAACAAGACAGTTCTGCTCTCTGCTCCTTGGAAAGGAAGTCTCTGTCCTCCCTTAGTCTTTCCCTATCCATCTCTTTTTTTCTGTCTCTTCTGTCTCTCTCACACAGCTACGAGTCCTCGGCGGAAATCCTGCCTCATACCCCGAGGCTCACCCACTTCCCCACAGTCTCGGGCTCCCCAGCCAGCCTGGCCGACTCCATGCAGCAGAAGCTAGCTGGCCCTCGCCGCCGGCGCCCGCAGAATCCCAGCGCCATGTAATGCCCAGCGGGTGCCCACCTGCCCGCTTCCCCCTACTGCCCCGGGGCCCAAGGTAGGGCAGACATTGCAGCTCCAGTGCATAGGGCAGGGACCATTGCCAGGAGTAGGCCGCAAGAGCAGCTCCTCCACAACCACCAGGCAGTGGTTGCACCGAGCCATAGGGCTGGGAAGCAGGACAACCCCGAAGCTTCCTGCCCTCACCAGTAATGTGGGGCCCACATCATAGTGGATGGAAATGGCCCTTGTCATGCAGTAGTAGATACTGTTACCATTCAAGGTATATGTATAACCTTAGGCAAGTTACTTTCTTCATCTGTAAGTGGGCACATTCCTGCCTCACGGGGTTGATCTGGTGAGGAAAGATGTGTATTATCTTTGGCATGAACTCAGTTGCTTGAAAAATGAAGCCCATAGAAGGAGCTAAGCCAGGGTGTCTGTCTTCAGAGCAGCACCTTGCCACTTGCCAGTACAGCAGTGCCCTCACCTCTGGGGCTGAGCTGTTTGATTCATGCTGTGTGCCCTGGGAGGCAGCCTATCTCCATCTCTTGTAGCCTTGTCATGGCCACCCCTTTTTCCACGCTACAGCAGAAGGTTCAGGAAGCTTGAAGTCAGCCCACACAAGCCCAGGCCCAACCTCTCTTCCATTGGCTGCTGCCCTTGCTGCCTCCTGGTACCCCCGGGCTCAGAGAAAGCAGAGCAGCCTGCCTGAGGAGGGCATGCGGTAGGGCTGGGGCCAGGTGCTGTTAGGTGCTGGGCAGTGGACACAGGGCTGATGCTCTGCATGTGACCAGGCGCTTTCCTAGGATGGGGGTGGGGGAAGGGGACAACCAAGGTTCTGCTCACCCTCTCCTCTAAATGAATTTTTTTTTTTTTTTTTTTTTTTTTTGGTCAGTTATGAGGAGTCAAATCCTAAGGATCCAGCGGCAGTGACAGAATCCAAAGAGGGAACAGAGGCATCAGCATCGAAGGGGCTGGAGAAGAAAGAGAAATGATGCGGCTGGTGCCCGAGCCTCTCAGGGCCAGACCAGACAGATGGGGGCTGGGCCCACACAGGCGTGCACCGGTAGAGGGCACAGGAGGCCAAGGGCAGCTCCAGGACAGGGCAGGGGGCAGCAGGATACCTCCAGCCAGGCCTCTGTGGCCTCTGTTTCCTTCTCCCTTTCTTGGCCCTCCTCTGCTCCTCCCCACACCCTGCAGGCAAAAGAAACCCCCAGCTTCCCCCCTCCCCAGGAGCCAGGTGGGAAAAGTGGGTGTGATTTTTAGATTTTGTATTGTGGACTGATTTTGCCTCACATTAAAAACTCATCCCATGGCCAGGGCGGGCCACTGTGCTCCTGGAACATTCTCTGTTTAAGCACCCAGTGTCTTGCCCTGGGTTTTCTAGGTCTCACCTGCCCACCCAAAATCTTTTCTGCAAGCCCCTTAAGGGTGCCCACCCCAGTGCCTGGCCAGCCCTGCACCCGTAAAACACCTTTTAGCCAGTAGAGGGGGCCCATGAGCCCTCTCTCACCAGCTAGCACTTTTCTCACCACCTTCCTCGAAATACTTGGGGGCAGCAAGAGTGTTGGCAGATGAGAGTCTCCCACTCACCATGGTGAGAGTGGTGGGGAGTACCCAGGGCTGACCTGACTCACAAGGGAAGCAGTAACTGTAGAACCTGCCAGCCTCCCTGGTCCCTGTGCCCATATGGCTTCGGCTGATGAGGGCTCAGACTCTAGGTTGCCCTGAAGATCAAGGCTTTGTCTCCCATTCTGCCCATTCCTGGGTTTCTTCCCAAAATGACTACTGTGGGGCCAGTCATGGCACAAGGGCCAGGACCTCTAGAGGCTGGGGTGGGGAAGGACTGAGCCTAGTGATTCTTAGAGGCCTTCTGGGGCCTAAGAGCTGAAATCTCAGCGCCCGGGTTTCCCTAAAGTTTGCTGAAGACAGCAGCCCCGGCCAGCAGGAGACCGACCGCACACCACCCCAAACCAGGCAAACGGTGGCCACAACCCTCATCCACCCACCTGGTATGAGGTCACTGAGTGGGGAAACAGACAGGAGCAGGTGGCCACTATACTGACAGACCCGGGGCTCTCCCTTGCCCAAGCTTCAGGTTCAAAGGCTGAAAATAACAGTGGCTTCCAGTTTGGAAGTGGCCAAAGGACAATCATGACCAGAGACTCAGGAGTATGATTGTAATACCCTCACTAGGTATTGACATGCACTAAGCACCTTGATACAGGATTTCACTTCCTTCTGAGTCTTGGGCTGTATGTGCTATTATTCGCTCCGCTGTGCAGATGAGGGAATTGAGGCAGCTTGCCCATGGACATCGATTTGACCTTAGCCAAGCCAAACAATTCCAGGTTCCTAAGGACCGCAGCTCCTCCCCAGACCCCTGGGACCAAGTCACTGGCTGGTATGCTGGGCATCCCTGAGCCCCAGCCACCCAATTTTACTGGCTCCAGGGTTCTATAGGAAGGAAAAGGGGTAGAAAATTTCAAAAGGCTTCTTCCTTTCAGGGAGGGGGGTTCCCTTTCAGGGGCTTCTGGAATCTCTACCCACTCCAGCCAACTCTGAGGCCATGTGGTCCTGGAACAAGGCCCCTCTGAGGGTGGCAGATGGGGCAGGCGGCCCAGGCACACAGCATGGTTGGCTCTGCGGCCCAGGGCCCACAAAGGCCTTATTGAGTCACCACCAGCCCCCGGCAGAGGCTGAGGCGGCAGTGGCGCCGAGTGCCTGCCACCTAATGACTGTCCTGGTCCAGCCAGATGTTCCACAGACCTCCGGAGGAGCAGCGGACTAGGGCCCGCCCGGCCAGCCGGCACCGCAGAGGCCACTCTAATTCCAATTAACCAGCTTCAGCTGAGCAAACAGCGGGCAGTGGTGGCCCAGCCCAGGCGGTAGGCCTGGCCCGCAGAGCCTGCGAGTCTAGACTCCAGATGTGAACCGCCACCGCCAGAGTCCCATGGAAAAATGGCACCAGGCCGGGCAAGGATTGGGCCTGCATGCTGGGGAGGGGGTGTGGGTGGTTGGGCAGGGCCCCGAGTGGGCTAGATGCCAGCCTCACCTGGTTTGGGGTGGATTATTAGGAAACTGCTCTAGAACCCAAGTTCTACCCTGCTTTATTAGATTCTGTTTCTGTGCCTCAGTCTCCCATGACTGCGACAAGAGAGAGGGTTCCAAGGGGAAAACCAGCCCTGCTGAGACCCCAGTGTGCACTGACTGTATTTCACGTGACTAGCATTATGCTAGTGCAACTGACCCTTGAACAACACAGGGATTAGGGGCACCAACCCGTCATGGTCGAAAATCTGTATAACTTTTCAGTCCCGCAAAACAACTAATAGTCTGCTGTTGACCAGAAGCCTTACCTGATAACATAAACAGTCAAAACATCTTGTATGTTATACGTACTACACTGTGTACCATACAGTAAGCTAGAGAAAATGTAATTAAGAAAATCCTAAGAGCCGGGCATGGTGGCTCATGCCTGTAATCCCAGCATTTTGGGAGGCCAAGATGGGCAGATCAGGAGGTCAGGAGATCGAGACCATCCTGGCTAACATGGTGAAACCCCCGTCTCTACTAAAAATACAAAAAATTAGCCGGGCATGGTGGCAGGCACCTGTAGTCTCAGCTACTCGGGAGGCTGAGGCAGGAGAATGGCCTGAACCCGGGAGGCAGAGCTTGCAGTAAGCCGAGAGAGGCAGGCGGATCACAAAGTCAGGAGTTCGAGACCAGCCTGGCCAATATGGTGAAACCCCGACTCTACTAAAAATACAAAAATTAGCCTGGCATGGTGGCAGGCGACTGTAGTCCCAGCTACTCAGGAGGCTGAGGCGGGAGAATCATTTGAACCCAAGAGGCGGAGGTTGCAGTGAGCCAAGATTGCACCATCGCACTCCAGCCTGGGGGACAGAGTGAGACTCCGTCTCAAAAAAAAAAAAATTATTCAGTGAAAGTGGATCATCATAAATAAAGATCTTCATCCTGGTCTCTGTGTTGAGGAAGAGGAGGGGGTTGGTCTTGGTGTCTCAGGGGTGGCAGAGGTAGAAAAAAGTCCACGTGTAAGTGCACCTGCACAATTGAAACCCGTGTTCAAGTTTCAAATGTATCTTAAGATTTACTTAATCGTTGTAACAACACTTTGAGGTACCTACATCATTCTTACGATGGGGAAACTGAGGCAGAGACCGTAAGTAAGGGCCCAGGGGGCATGTGAACCCAGAGTGTCTGGCTTCCAAGTCTCGTATTCACCGTGGTGCTGTTTGACATGATCAGGATAATGGATCCCTGGTTCCTTTTGGGGGCAGCATTGGAGAAGGGGGTTTGGCACCGTCAGAGTCTGACAGCAGGGCTGGCTCCTGCAGTGTGAATGAAGCGGTCTTGTGCTCGACTTTGAAGGGGGGTTAGGACCTGCTTCCCAGGGCGGGTCCAGCTTTCTGAGGGAAAGCCTTCAGAGCCTCCATCAGGCCGACACCAGGTACCAGTTAAGCACTGGGCAGGGACCAGAAGTGGTCAAACGCCGCTTGCCGCGACTTGAAACTGCTGAATAAATGGATAATGTCAAGCGCTATGGCTTAGGGCAGTAGTACCTCCGGTTCCTACGATCGTGTCTGGGGTCCCTGAGGAGCAAGGCAAGAGTCGGCCATCCAGGAGGTCAGAGTTCAGCTGTTCTTGCACAAGCAGGGAAGCTGAGTCACCCCAAACACGGGCAAGACTAGCGGTGGTATCAAATGGCTATCAGGGGCGGGGCCTCAGGGGCCTGCCCCTGCCTCCCCGCCCCGCGTTTGGATTCCCTCCAGCATTCCGGGCCAGGGCGCGGGAGGCGGAGGCCGAGGAGAGGACGGGAGGAGGCTGCATCCTGCCCTGGTGCGTCAGGAAGGGCCGAGCAAGCGGGAAGGAAAGCACCACCCCCCACCCCCGCCGCGGCCACACCTGGGTTCTCCAGGCGGGCAGGGGGGCCCCCGGGCCGGCGCCTGGCTCCAGCAAGTCTGGGCCGCCTCCCCGCGCCGCCCCGCGGGGGCCGCCAGATGGGCTGCCCGCCCGCCAGCTCAGCGACGCAGGCAGGAAACGCCGGCCGGGCTGCCAGGAACGCGCGCAGGGGAGGGGGCGGGCCCGGCCGGGCCACGCCCGCCGGAGGGGAAGGAGGGGCCAAGCACCGCCCGGCGGGGACTGGTGAGCTCCAAGAGCCTGCGATCCCGGTCCCTGCCTTTACTAGATGGGTTTCCTTGGGTAGGTCGTTTTACTTCTCTGTGCCTCACTTTCCCTACCTGTAAAGCGGGGCTGCCTGTCTCCGCTCTTTTTCCCTTTTCTCTTTTATTTGTGCAGCAGGGTTTCACTCTGTCGCCCAGGCTGAAGTGCAGTGGCGCGATCACGGCCCACTGCAACCTCGACCTCCTGGGCTCAAGCGATCCTCCCACCTCAGGTGGGAATATAGGTGTGTCCCACCACGCCTGGCTTTTTTTTTTCCCCTAGTTGAAACGGCGGTTCTCACTCTTGCTCAGGCTGGTCTCGAACTCGGGCTCAAGCAATCTTCCCACCTCGGCCTCCCAAAGTGCTGGGATTAGAGGCGTGAGCCACCGCGCCGTGCCTCAGCTATTTTCGTGTGACCGTGTGATCTCAGGACACTTTCTTTCCCTTCTCTTCCTTGGTTTTCTTACCTGAAAAATGGGGTGAACAATTGAACCTCCCTCAACCATGGGCTAAGCCTTTGTTTTCCTCTCCACCGTAGCCCCAACACTTGGCCCATTGCCTGAAACATGAAGGCACTCAGTCTTTGTTGTAAGAGTGACTATAAAGGTTTGGGACAATCCTGAGGGCCTGGCTACAGCAGGCACTTCATAAATGGACACAAATTATCAAATTACCTAGAGTCTAATGTTTACCAACCTGCGGCTTCAGGCAAGTGACTTCCCATCTCTGAGCTTCACTTTCCTCGTCTACATAATGGCTGTGAGGATTAAGTAAAATAAATAAATACATGGAAATCACACATAGTGTGTTCTCAATAGATATTTATGGAAGAGTCTCCAAAATATTAAAAAAAGGGAGATACTATTTTGAGTAAATTTGAGGGCAAGGAATATACAAAGGAGTTAGGTGGCTTGGAAGATTTTTGCTATATATGTAAACTAAGCTGTGTGTGGGTGGGTATTTTGCTTGTTGGTTTTTGACACAGGCTCTCACTGTAGTCCAGGCTGGAGTGCAGTGTGGCAGTCATAGCTCACTGTAACCTTGAACTCCTGCACTCAAGCCATCCTCCCACTTCAGCCTCCTGAGTAGTTAGGACTACAGGTGCATGCTACCACACCCTGCTCACTTTGCATTTTATTTTTTTATTTTATTTATTTATTTTTTTGAGACATAATCTCGCTGTGTCGCCCATGCTGGAGTGCAGTGGCGCAATCTCGGCTCACTGCAAGCTCCACCTCCCGGGTTCATGCCATTCTCCTGCCTCAGCCTCCCAAGTAGCTGGGACTACAGGCGCTCGCCACCACCCTGGCTAATTTTCTTTTGTATTTTTAGTAGAGACGGGGTTTCACCGTGTTAACCAGGATGGTCTCCATCTCCTGACCTCATGATCCGCCCGTCTAGGCCTCCCAACATGCTGGGATTAGAGGCGTGAGCCACCACGCCCGGCCTCATTTTGTATTTTTAAAACTTTGGCCCGGGCGCGCTGTGGCTCACCTCTGTAATCCAGCACTTTGGGAGGCCACGGCAGGCAGATCACGAGGTCAGGAGTTAGAGACCAGACTGACCAACATGGTGAAACCCTGTCTGTATTAAAAAGAAATATGGTCAGGTACAGTGGCTCACGCCTGTAATCCCAACACTTCGGGAGGCCAAGGCGGACTGATCATTTGAGGTCAGGAGTTTGAGAGCAGCCTGGCCAACATGGTGAAATCCCGTTTCTACTAAAAATAAAATTAGCTGGGTGTGGTGGCATGCGCCTGTAGTCCCAGCTACTCGGGAGGCAGAGGCAGGAGAATTGCTTGAACCCAGGAGGTGGAGGTTGCAGTGAGCCGAGATGGTGCCATTGCACTCCAGCCTGGGCAACAAGAGTGAAACTCCGTCTCAAAAAAAAAAAAAAAGTTTTTTAATTAGGCTGGACATGGGTCACACCTGTAATCCCAGCACTTTGGGACGCAAAAGCATGTAGAATGCTTGAGGCCAGGAGTTCAAGACCAGCCTGAGCAACATAGCAAGACTCCTCCCAATCTCTAAAAAATTTTCTTGGCCGGGTGCGGTGGCTCATGCCTGTAATCCCAGCACTTTGGGAGGCCGAGACAGGTGGATCACCTGAGGTGAGGAGCTCGAGACCAGCCTGACCAACATGGTGAAACCCCGTCTCTACTAAAAAATACAAAAATTAGCCAGGAATGGTGGTGGGTGCCTGTAATCCCAGCTACTTGGGAGCCTGAGGCAGGAAAATCTCTTGAACGCGGGAGGCAGAAGTTGCAGTGAGCCGAGATCATGCCATTGCACTCCAGCCTAGGCAACAGAGCACGACTCCTTATCAAAAAAAGAAAAAAAAAAAAAAAGGTGGGGCACAGTGGTTTACGCCTGTAATCCCAGTACTTTGGGAGGCCGAGGC
This sequence comes from Pan paniscus, assembly GCF_029289425.2. Lineage (NCBI taxonomy): Eukaryota > Metazoa > Chordata > Mammalia > Primates > Hominidae > Pan > Pan paniscus. Next base: position 37,268,598 of record NC_073270.2, read on the forward strand.
GGGTGGATCACGAGGTCAGGAGTTTGAGATCAGCCTGGCCAACATGGTGAAAGCCCATCTCTACTAAAAAAAAATAACAAAAATCAGCCGAGTGCGGTGGTGGGCAGCTATAATCCTAGTTACTTAGGAGGCTGAGGCAGGAGATTGCTTGAACCCAGGCGGCAGAAGTTGCAGTGAGCCGAGATGGTACCACTGCACTCCAGCCTGGGCAACAGAGGGAGACTCAGTCTCAAAAAAATAATAATAATAATAATAATTAGGCTGGACACGGTGGCTCTCATCTGTAATACCAGCATTTTGGAATGCCGAGGTGTGTGGATTGCTTGAGGCCAGGAGTCTGAAACTATCGTCAGCAACATAGCAAGACTTCATCTTTACAGAATTAAAATTTAATATTAGCCAGAAATGATGGCACACACCTGTAGTGTCAGCTACTCACGAGGCAGAGGCAGGAGGATTGTTTGAGCCAAGGAGGACTGCTTGAGCTTGGGAGGTCAAGGCTGCTGTGAGCCATGATAGTGCCACTGCACTTCAGCCTGTGCAACAGAGCAAGACCAGGTCTCAAAAAAGGCCGGGCACCATGGCTTAAGCCTGTAATCCCAGCACTGTGGTAGGCCACGGCAGGTGGATCGCTTGAGCCCAGGAGTTACAGACTGGCATGGACATCATGGCGAAACTATCTCTACAAAAAAATACAAAAATTAGCCGGATCTGGTGGCTCACACCTGAGGTCCCAGCTACTCGGGAGGCTGAGATGGGAGGATCACCTGAACTGGAGGTGAGCCATGATCGCACCACTGCACTCCAGCCTTGGTGACAGAGACCCTGTCTCAGAAAAAAAAAAAAAAAGAAAATTAGATGTAAAAAACATTGAAAATAAAACAGCACATTTGGCCACCCATAGATTACTTTCAGATTTTTTTCTATGCTTTTTTTTAACCCAAATCAGATCTAAATGAAGTATTTTTTCCATAGTTAACTTTCTTCCCATTTCAGTCAGTTGCCATTTCATCTCACACCCAGACAGCATCCAACTTTTGTTATTTTAAGGCAGACAGGTGTGACAAACAAGGCTATCTTCATGTGAAGGCAGACCCCAGCAGAGAATGCCTGGTGGAGTCTTTGATGGGCCCTCCCTACTGCCTTCCCAAAACCATGGGTCCCAGCTCTGTGCCCCCTGGGATCAGCCCAGTTGGGGATACCCAGCGAAGGTGCTGCTTCAAGACCCCCATGGGCCTGCCCACCTCAGACAGGTGCTTTCCTTTGCTGCCAGACCCCCATGGGCCTGCCCACCTCAGACAGGTGCTTTCCTTTGCTGCCAGAAGCTGGCCACCCACCCCCTCAGGCTACCCCAGGTCCCAGCTGGGCTCTGAAGTGCGGGAGGGGAGGTGGAGGCACTGGTAACACTCAGATGCAAAGGTGGTGAGGGAAAATCCAGGGTACTGAGTCTGGAAAACAGATTTCTTAGGTGTGGACTTTGGGGGAGAAGCTAAGCCTCTTTCTGCCTGACCGGGATCCTTTCTTTTTGACAGGTTCTCTATGCAACTATGCGTGCATGTTGCGGAGGGCGGGGTAGGTGTTTGACTGACAGTGTCTGCTCCTGTGAGGATCTATTCTGATGGACCGGGTTTGGTAGCTCATGCCAGTAATCCCAGCACTTTGGGAGGCCAAGGCGGGTGGATAACCTTAAGTCAGGAGTTCACAACCAGCCTGCTCAACATGGTTAAACTAAAAATACAAAAATTACTCTGGCGTGGTGGCACACACCTGTAGTCGCATTGTGTCCGTAATTGGCAGGTTCTTGGTCTACACTGACTTCAAAAACGAAGCTGCAGACCCTCGCAGTGAATGTTACAGTTCTTAAAGGCAGCGTGTCTGGAATTTGTTCCTTGTGATGTTCGGATGTGCTGGGAGTTTTTTCCTTCTGGTGGGTTCGTGATTTCACTGGCTCAGGAATGAAGCTGCAGACCCTCGCGGTGAGTGTTACAGTTCTTAAGGCGGCGTATCGGGAGTTGTTCGTTCCTCCCCGTGGGCTTGTGGTCTCGCTGGCTTCAAGAGTGAAGCTGCAGACCTTCCACCTGAGTGTTACAACTCTTAAGACGGCGTGTGTGGAGTTCTTCGTTCCTCTCGGTAGGTTCGTGGTCTCACTAGCTTCTAAAAGTGAAGCTGCAGACCTTTACAGCGAGTATCACAGCTCATAAAAGCAATGTGGAACCAAACAGCAAAAAAAAAAAAAAAAAAACCACACACCATGCAGAAAGGAACCCCAGTACATTACCACTGCAGAGTCCGGCAGCCTGCTTTTATTCTCTTATCTGGCCCTACCCACATCCTGCTGATTGGTCCATTTTACAGAGAGCCGATTGGTCTGTTTCACAGAGAGCTGATTGGTCCGTTTTGACAGGGTGCTCATTGGTGCTTTTACAATCCCTGAGCTAGACCCAAAAGTTCTCCACGTCCCTACTAGATTAGCTAGATACAGAGTGCTGATTGGTATATTTACAAACCCTGAGCTAGACACAGATTGCTAATTGGTGCATTTACAAACCTTGAGCTAGATACAGAGTGCCTATTGGTGTATTCACAATCCCTTAGCTAGACATAAAGGTTCTCCAAGTCCCCACCAGATTAGCTAGATACAGAGTGCCGATTAGTGCATCCACAAACCCTGAGCTAGACACAGGGTACTGATTGGTGTGTTTATAATCCCTTAGCTAGACATAAAGGTTCTCCAAGTCCCCACTAGACTCAGGAGCCCGGCTGGCTTCACCCTGTGGATCCCGCACAGGGGCTGCAGGTGGAGCTGCCTGCCAATCCCAGGCCGTGTGCCGCCCGCACTCCTCAGCCCTTGGGGGGTCGATGGGACCGGGCGCCATGGAGGAGGGGGCGGCGCTCGTAAGGGAGGCTTGGGCTGCACAGGAGCCCATGGGGCGGGCGGGGCATGGCGGGCTGCAGGTCCCCAGCCGTGTCCCACGGGGAGGCAGCTAAGGCCCGGCAAGAAATCCAGCGCAGCGCTGGTGGGCCAGCACTGCTTGGGGACCCGGCGCACCCTCTGCAGCTGCTGGCCCGGGTGCTAAGCCCCTCACTGCCTGGGGCGGCGGGCCGGCCAGCCGCTCCAAGTGCGGGGCCCGCCAAGCACATGCCCACCCGGGACTCTAGCTGGCCCGCAAGCGCCAGGCGCAGCCCCGGTTCCCACCCCTGCCTCTCTCTCCACACCTCCCCAAAGGCTGAGGGAGCCGGCTGCGGCCTCGGCCATCCCAGGAAGGGGCTCCCACAGTGCAGCGGCGGGCTGAAGGGCTCCTCAAGCGCAGCCAGAGTGGGCGCCGAGGCCGAGGAAGCCCCAAGAGCGAGGGAGGGCTGCCAGCACACTCACCTCTCGCCATCTACTCAGGAGGCTGAGGCAGGAGAATCACTTGAACCTGGGAGGCGGAGGTTGCAGTGAACTGAGATCGCACCACTGCATTCCAGCCTGGGCGACAAAATGAGACTGTCTCAAAAAAAAAAGGAGAGTCTATGCTAATGTTTGGGTTTCTACAAGTTGTGGGTAATGGTAAATTTGAAATCTTACGTGGACCAGTGCTGTAGATGGGTTTCTATATGGTTGTGATTGTGAATGCATGATTGTGTGTGCCTAAGTATGTTTAGGAGTATGTGTTTCTGAGAACATTTGTGAGCAAGTGCCTGCATTGGTGGGTGGGTGTGTGTAATTGGTGTGTGGGTATAAGAGAGACAGATCATGTGGAAGTGTTTGGGTTGATAAAAGGGCTTTTGCAAGGGCATTGCCTGTGCGAGTTTGTGAATGTGTGCTGTCCCATCTGCTTGCTTGCTTTTTTTTTTCTTTTTTGTTTTTTGAGACGGAGCTTCGCCGTTGTTGCCCAGGCTGGAGTGGAACGGCGGGATCTCGGCTCACCGTAACCTCCGCATCCCAGGTTCAAGCGATTCTCCTGCTTCAGCCTCCCGAGTATCTGGGATTACAGGCATGCACCACCACGCTCGGCTAATTTTGTATTTTTAGTAGAGAGGGGGTTTCTCCATGTTGGTCAGGCTGGTCTCGAACTCCCGACCTCAGGTGATCTGCCCGCCTCGGCCTCCCAAAGTGCTAGGATTACTGGTGTGAGCCACTGTGCCCAGCCCTGCTTTCTGCGTGTGTGTGTGTGTGTGTGTGTGTGTGTTTCAGGTCTTGTTTCTTTGGTTCATGCTTCCCTTTGCCTGGGTCATCCCCCAGTGGTGCAGTCACAGCTCACTGCAGCCTCAAGCTCTCAAGCTCCTGGTCTCAAGCAATCCTCCCACCTCAGCCTCCCAAGTAGCTAGAACTACATGTGTACACCACTGGCCTGGCTAATTTTTTTCTTTCTTTCTTTTCTTTTTGTTTTTTTTTTTTTTTGTTTTTTGTTTTTTTGAGACAGTGTCTGCCTCTGTTGCCCAGGGTGGAGTGCAGTTGCGCAATTTCGGCTCACTGCAACCTCCGCCTCCTGGGTTCAAGCGATTCTCCTGCCACAGCCTCCCAAGTAGCTGGGATTACAGGTGCACGCCACCACGCCCGGTTAATTTTTTGTATTTTTAGTAGGGACGGGGTTTCACCATGTTGGCCAGGCTGGTCTCCAATTCCTGACCTCAAGTGATGTGCCTGCCTTGGCCTCCCAAAGTGCTGGGCTTACAGGCGTGAGCCACCGCGTCCGGCCAGGCTAATTTTTTAATATTTTTGTAGAGACAGGGTCTCACTATATTGTCCAGGCTGGTCTCAAACTCCTATCCTCAAGCAGTCCTCCTTCCTCAGCCTCCCAGAGTGCTGGGATTGCAGGCATGAGACCCCGCACAGTCTGTTTCTACAGCGGCCTCTCTGCGGCTTCCTCTCTTCTGGCCTCATGGAGAAACCCCAGAAAGAGCATAGACTCTGGAATTAGAGAAACAGGGTTTGGAATTCTGTGCCATTCTCTCGCTGTGTGGTTTGGCCAACTGATTCAAAGGCTGTTTCCTCATTTGTAAAATGGAGATATATAGTCAGTGGTCCTTGTTATTATCTCCCTGCTACCTGCCCCCTTCCCAAACACCAGCTAGTCTTCTCTGCTCTGGCCAAATTGATAATAGCTTTTGTTTTTCAAGCCTAAAACCAGCTTCTTCCAGTTTGCTCAGCAGCTATTTGCTAATCATCCAGAGTGACCTAGGACGTATTTACATGAGCGGAAGAGCCACTCGGGGAGAGTGCTGCTGGGAATGCCTCCACAGAGATGCTGATTGTACACATGCTGCATAAGCCTCAGATTTTTCTGTTCAGGCCCAAATGCGCAGCACAATCTGTGGGAAAGTTGCAACAGAGAAAGCAAAAAAAACCAAAACGCAAAAAACGAGTTTTTACTTCCTTAATAAAATTGGTTTTGGTGCTCACTTTGGCAGCACATATACTAAAATTGGAACTAGACAGAGATTGGCATTGCCCCCGAGCAAGAATGACACGCAAATTCGTGAAGCCTTCAATAAAAAATAAAATAATTTTGTTTTCCCAATCTGTGTCTCTTTTAAGCCCCACAGGATAGAAATGTCCTAAAATAAGAAATTAAATAAGAGGGGAAGCCCCATGATCTGTTCTGGTTTTTTTGGGTGGTGGTGGTGGTGGTGTTTTTTAATGGGTCTCTCAGGATTCCACCAGACCCACTTCCCAGCCGCTGTGTGGTCTGGGCCTGAGAACACCAAGCCCCCCGACCTGCGGCCCACGCCCACCCACCTCCCAGCCTCGGCAGCGCTTTCCCAGGATTCACATGGTAATGAAGGCATCCATCTTCTCCCAGACACACACTGGGCCCTGCGACCCTCCCAGGGCCCACACAATGGCCCACAGCGCCGCGGCCCCACCACCTGTTGGATTTTCCCAGGGAAGGGAGTGAGGGGGTGGAGGGGAAGGGCAGTCCGTCTCTTCCCAGCCCCCAGCCCCATTTGCACCCTGGTCGCAAGAGTCACTCAGCGAGGGCACCCATGTCCTCGGACTCTCAGTCCATCCTCAGCACCCTGTTTCCTCATCCTCAAACTGCAAGGTGGTTGGGAGGATTCTAATGGGAATGGTAGTAAGGGCACGCTCAGGAACTGTGGATTGCCAGACAAAGAGAGCAAAAGGCCGGGCGCAGTGGCTCACGCCTGTAATCCCAGCACCTTGGGAGGCCGAGGAGGGCGGATCATGAGGTCAGGAGTTCGAGACCAGCCTTGCCAAAATGGTGAAACTCCCATCTCTACTAAAAATACAAAAATTAGCCAGGCGTGGTGGCGCGCGCCTGTAATCCCAGCTACTCAGGATCTGAGGCAGGAGAATCGCTTGAACCCGGGAGGCAGAGCTTGCAGTGAGCCGAGATCACCCCATTACACTCTAGCCTGGGCAACAGAGCGAGACTCCATCTCAAAAAAAAAAAAAAGCCATCAATAATAATGAACTTGATAATGACTAATTAATAATAAACAGGCTCATGCCTGTAATTCTGACACTTTGAGAGGGCAAGGCGGGAGGATTGCTTGAACCCAGGAGTTCGAGACTAGCCTAGGCAACATAGCGAGATCCCCTCTCTACACAAAGTACAAAATAATAATAATAAATAATAATAAGCCCGGACAAGGTGGCTCACACGTATAATCCCAGAACTTTGGGGGTGGAAGCAGGTGGATTTCTTGAGGCCAGTAACTTGAGACCAGCCTGGGCAACACCTGTCTCTAAAAAAATACAAAAATTGGGCTGGGCATGGTGGCTCCCGTCTGTAATCCCAGCACTTTGGGATGCTGAGGCAGGCAGATCATGAGGTCAAGAGATGGAGACCATCCTGGCCAACATGGTGAAACCCAATCTGTACTAAAAATAGAAAAATTAGCTGGGTGTGGTGGCATGCACCTGTAGTCCCAGCTACTTGGGAGGCTGAGACAGGAGAATCCCTTGAACCAGGAAGCGGAGGTTGCAGTGAGCCAAGATCGCGCCACTGCACTCCAGCCTGGCAACAGAACGAGACTCCGTCTCAAAAAAAAAAAAAAAAAATTGGCCAGGCTCCAGGGCTCATGCCTGTAATCCCAGCACTTTGGGAGGCCACAGCAGGTAGATCACCTGAGGTCAGGAGTTCAAGACCAGCCTGGCGAACATGGTGAAACCCCATCTCTACTAAAAGTACAAAAATTAACTGGGCGTGTTGGAGGGTGCTTTTAATTCCAGCTACTCAGGAGGCTGAGGCAGGAGAATCGCTTGAATCTGGGAGGCAGAGGTTACAGTGAACCAAGATTGCACCACTGCGCTCCAGCCTGGATAACAGGGTGAGACCCTGTCTCAAAAAAAAAAAAAAAAAATATATATATATATATATATATATACACACACACAAAAATTAGTCAGGGCCCGGCGCAGTGGCTCAAGGCCTATAATCCCAGCATGTTGGGAGGCCGAGGCGGGCAGATCACGAGGTCAAGAGATCGAGACCATCCTGGCCAACATGGTGAAACCCTGTCTCTACTAAAAATACAAAAATTAGCCGGGAGTGGTGGTGCTTGCCTATATTCCCATCTACTCAGGAGGCTGAGGCAGGAGGAGACTTGCTTGAACCCCAGAGGCAGAGGTTGCAGTGAGCCTAGATCACACCAATGCACTCCCGCCTAGCAACAGAGTGAGACTCCGTCTCAAAAAAAAAAAAAAAATTAGCTGGGATTTTAGATGTGTACCACCACATCCGACTAATTTTTATATTTTTAGTAGCGACGGGGTTTTGCCAAGTAAGCCAGGCTGGTCTCGAACTCTTAACCTAAGTGATCTGTCCACCTCGGCCTCCCAAAGTGCTGGGAATACAGGTGTGAGCCACCACACACATCCGAGTTGTACAATTTAAATGGGTGAATTGTATGGTATGTAAATCATCTCTCAATAAACCTGTTAAAGAAAAAAAAGGGGGCTGGGCGCAGGGGCTCACACCTGTGATCCCAGCACTTTGGGAGGTCAAGGCGGGTGGATCACGAGGTCAGGAAATCAAGACCATCCTGGCTAACATGGTGAAACCCTGTCTCTACTAAAAATACAAAAAATTAGCCAGGCGTGGTGGCATGTGCCTGTAATCCCAGCTATGCGGGAGGCTGAGGCAGAAGAATCGCTTGAACCCGGGAGGTGGAGGTTGCAGTGTGCCAAGATTGTGCCACTGTACTCAGCCCGGGCGACAGTGCGAGACTGCATTTCAAAAAAAAAAAGGTAAATTCTAGAAATGCTCCTGTTTCTGAGCACCCAGTACAATGATAAGGCAATCACTACCTCCAAGGTCCCCACTTCCCATATCCCTCCCCCACTGCACTCCCATCCCACTTCCAGGTGGCTATGACTGAGCAACTGTTAGACCTAATTAATCATGGGTCCAGGTGAGTTTTGCCCACTTGTTGTTCACAGATGTCTCCAAACTACACAATCTCAGAGTGGGTAAAAACCCCAGGGCCATAGGGCTTTTTTAAATCTTTTCTGGATCCAGACCTCTCCCCTTTATATTTTAATTTCATTTCATTTTTGAACATGTATTACCTAATACATGTTCCTGATACAACGCTGAAAAACAACGGATGTCTCCCTTCTTCCCTATTGGAGGCAGCCACAGTCATCAGTTTCCTAGTGAGATACAAGCAAATACATATGTAATTTTGTTTGTTTGTTTGTTTGTTTGTTTTTTTAAGAAACTGGGTCTAGGCTGGCCTAGAACTCCTGGGCTCAAGTGATCCTTGGCCTCAGCCTCCAAAGTAGCTGGAGCTACAGGAGCATGCCACCATGCTCCACTTCAGACACAAGTGGTGTTTCCATACAGGGTCAGTTAAAAACAACAAAAAACACTGATGGTGATGAGACATGAATACTAATAGGTGGTCACATGAGAATAGAAAATTGCAGGCTAGGTGTGGTGGCTCACACATGTAATTCCAACGCTTTGGGAGGCCAAGGAAGGAGGACCTCTTGAGGCCAGAAGTCCAAGACCAGCCTGGGCAACATAGTGAAACTCCGTCTCTACAAAAAAATACAAATATTGGCCAGGCGTGGTGGCTCACACCTGTAATCCTAGCACTTTGGGAGACTGAGGTGGGTGGATCACTTGAGGTCAGGAGTTCGAGACCAGCCTGGCCAACACGGTGAAACCCCATCTCTACTAAAAATACAAAATTAGCCAGATGTCGTGAGGCACACCTGTAATCCCAGCTACTTGGGAGGCTGAAGCAAGAGAATCGGTTGAACCCAGGAGGCAGAGGTTGCAGTGAGCTTAGATTGTGCTACTGCACTCCAGCCTGGGCAAAGAGCAAGACAACATCTCAAAAAAACAAAACAAAACAAAAAAAACAAAAAACTAGCCAGGTGTGATAGTGCAAGCCTATAGTCCCAGTTCCTCAAGAAGCTGAGGCGGGAGGATAAATTGAGCCTGGGAAATCGGAAGCCTTGACTCCCGTTTCTGGATGGGAGAGGTAGCTAAATCTTTTTTTTTTTTTTTTTTTTTTTTTTTTTGTGACGGAGTCTGGCTCTGTTGCCCAGGCTGGAGTGCAGTGGTGTGATTTCAGCTCACTGCTACCTCTGCCTCCTGGGTTCAAGTGATTCTCCTGCCTCAGCCCCTGAGTAGCTTGGATTACAGGTGCCTGCCACCACACCCGGCTAATTTTTGTATTTAGTAGAGACAGGGTTTCACCATGTTGGCCAGGCTGGTCTTGAACTCCTAACCTCAGGTGATCCTCCCACCTGGGCCTCCCAAAGTGCTGGGATTACAGGAGTGAGCCACCGCGCCTGGCGCCTAATTTTTATCACCAGATGAGATCACAGATATTGCACTTACTGTGTTGTCCCCCACAGAATAAAAACCGCACAAGACTGAGACCTCTGTTGATTCTGTTCACTATATACAAGCGTAAAACCAAAAATAAAATGCTAGGGGCCCCCAACCGTCTGAACGGACCCCTCCTCTCTGCCAAGAGCATTCCAAAATGAATTTGAAAAATGAGTTTAGGCCACGATGGAAGCGGGTGAGGGGGAAGCGTCGAACTTGTCTCATTACACCCTCCTTCCTTTTGGAATTCAGGAAAAGCTGACTAGCATTAACATCAACACAGACGTTAAGTCTGATAAGAAACATTTACAGTCTATTCTTACTTTAACCTGCCACCTGGAGGTTTCATCTGCATAATAAAACCTTGGTCGCCACAACCACTTATTGTAACCCAGACATTCCCTTCTACAACCCTGGGCACACTCCTGAGGCTGTGTCATGGGTACATCCTTAACCTCGGCAAAACAAAAGTTCTTTTTTTTTTTTTTTGAGACGGAGTCTTGCTCTGTCGCCCAGGCTGGAGTGCAGTGGTGCAATCTCGGCTCACTGCAACCTCCGCCTCCTGGGTTCAAATGATTCTCCTGCCCCAGATTCCCAAGTTGCTGGGATGACAGGCGCGAACCACCATGCCCAGCTAATGTTTGTATTTTCAGTAGAGATGGGGTTTCACCATGTTGGCCAGGCTGGTCTCAAACTCCTGACGCCAGGTGATCCATCCGCCTCGATCTCCCAAAGTGCTGGGATTACAGGCGTGAACCACCAAGCCCAGCCGTTTTTGTTTGTTTGTTTGTTTGTTTTATTTTTTCAATGTAGAGACAGGGTCTCCTTGTGTTGCCCAGGCTGGTCTCAAACTCCTAGGCCCAAGCAATCCATCTGCTTTGGCCTCCTAAAGTGCTACTATTACAGGTGTGAGCCACTGTGCTAGGCCAAAATAAACTTTCTAAATTGATTAAGACCTGTTTCAAATGCTTTTGGGTTCACACCAGTCATAATAGATTAGTACAACAACAATATTCTGCTCACTGTAATATGCCAGCGCTGGCCCACAGCCTGGCAAGCAAGAGATGCTCCACAGCTTCCAGAATCCTGGACTCCAGCCCCAGCCCTGCCTGGTACTCGCTGCCACCGTGGACAAGTTACTTATCACTCAGGAGCTCCCTGTTCATAGTCCCTAACCTGAAAGGGATTTTTTTTTTGAGACGGAGTCTCACCCTCTCGCCCAGGCTGGAGTGCAATGGCGAGATCTCGGCTCACTGCAACCTCAGCCTCCGGGTTCAAACGATTCTTCTGCCTCAGCCTCCAGAGTAGCTGGGATTACAGGTGCCCGCCACCACGCCCAGCTTTTTTTTTTTTTTTTTTTTTTTTTGTGAGAGGGAGACTCGCTCTGTCGCCCAGGCTGGAGTACAATGGCGTGATGTCTTCTCACTGCAAGCTCCGCCTCCCGGGTTCACGCCATTCTCCTGCCTCAGCTTCCCGGGTAGCTGGGACTACAGGCGCCCGCCACCACCACGCCCGGCTAATTTTTTGTATTTTTATAGAGACGGTGTTTCACCGTGTTAGCCAGGATGGTCTCGATCTCCTGACCTCGTGATCCGGCCGCATCGGCCTCCGAAAGTGCTGGGATTACAGGCGTCAGTCACCGCGCCCGGCCTACGCCCAGCTATTTTTTATATTTTTAGTAGTGACGGGGTTTTACCATGTTGGCCAGGCTGGTGTCGAACTCCTGAGCTCGTGATCCGCCCGCGTTGGCCTTCCAAAATGCTGGGATTACAGGCGTGAGCCACCGCACCCGGCGGATTGATTTTTTTTTTTTTTTTTTTAGCTTTTTCATTCTGTCTCGGCTGCTTAAATCAGAATAGAGACGACCTTCAGCACAGAGTGGCTGTAAGAATTAAATAAGATAATGCTTTAAAGCGCTGGTAAGAGCTTTATAAATATCAGCGAACACTGCTGCCACTATGCTCATGGTGGTGTGGCAGACAGCGGGGTGCAGAAGAAGAGGGGTGGGGGGAAGGCGGTCACATAGGGGAGGGGGGGTTCAGACCAGATTCCTGAGATGTCATTTTTAGTACTCTCCAGCAAGAAGGTGGGACGGCTGGTGTGGTGGAGGAGGCTAGAGGTACAAGCTTCACCTGAGATGTCCTTAGACCCTGACCTCAGCTCCCACCGTCCTAGTGGTGCCGGGCGGCGGCCACGCCAGCCGCACCTTCCCCCGGCCAGCGCAGAGCTGCCGCTGGGGAAGGGCGGAGGGAAGGCAAGCTGGTTTTTCCCAGGCTCCCCCCGCTCCTGGAACATCTGGCCGCGAACATCTGCCCTTCGCTTTTGTGGCGCGGCCGCAGGCCGGCCTCGCACCCATCTGCCGCCTCACCGGCCCCCGCCCCATCTGCGCGCCGCTCCCCTGGGGCGGTTCCTGGCGCCCTCACCCCCGCCCGCCGGGCCTGGTTCCCACGGGCCGAGTGCGGGAAGCCGGGGCGGCCCATCTGCCGCGAGCGGCTGCCAGGCGCGGCGGGTCCAGCGCTGAGGCGTCCCCAAAGGGCGGGACCGGCGCCCAGCAATGTCTTTCAGGCGGGTGCGCCCCCGAACAAAGTCGGGGAGCACGGCCTCTCCCCGCGCGGCTGGACCCAAAGTCGCTGCCCGGGGCTGCTGGGTTCAAGGGCGGCCGCCGCCCCTCCTGCTTCTCCCCAGAAGGGCCCGCGTGCCCCCCTGTCCGCCGCCCAACACCCGCTCTTCCTCCCGCACCGAACACTTCGGGCTCACTGACGCGCCGTCTCCATCCTAAGCCCCAAACCTTCAAAGTGCAGGAGACAACTGTCACGTCACCCTGCAAAAAATACTAACGTCTGATAATATAAAACGCTGGTGTGGACGTGGGAAAATAAAAACTGCCAACTGCGTTGGCCCCTCAGCCTGGAATACCCCTTGTCCTCATTGCCTGCTTAACTCTTGATTTTGTGAAATATAAAAAGTACCGAGAAATATAGCGATTTATGTTCCTAATACCACATTCCCACCACCCAGGACTGACAACTGTCAGCTGTATTTGCGCCTATTTCTCCTCCTCCAAAGAACAAACCTTTACAGATAGTGCTCCTGTCTTTTTGTGTTTTTTGTTTTGTTTTGTTTTGAGACAGAGTCTCGCTCTGTCCCCAGGCTAGAGTGCAATGGCGCAATCTCGGCTCACTGCAACCTCTGCCTCCCGGGTTCAGGCAATTCCCCTGCCCCGTAGTCCTCCCCAGTAGCTGGGACTACAAGCGCATGCCACCACACCCAGCTAATTTTTGTATTTTTAGTAAAGACGGAGTTTCACCATGTTGTCCAGGATGGTTTCAATCTCTTGACCTCATGATCCGCCCGCCTCAGCCTCCCATAAAGCTGGGATTACAGGCATGAGCCATCGCCCCCGGCCTTTTTGTGTTTTTTGTTTGTTTGAGACAGAGCCTCACTCTGTCACCCAGGCTGGAGTGGTGCAGTGGTGTGGTCACAGCTCACTGCAGCCTTGAACTCCAGGGCTCAAGGGATCTGCCCACTGCAGCCTCCACAGTAGCTGGGACTAGAGGTGCCCATCACCAGGAGCAGCTAATTTTTGTTTTGAAGAGACAGGTCTCACTATATTGCCCAGGCTGGTCTGGAAGTCCTGGGCTCAAGTGATCCTCCCGCCTTGGCCTCCCAAAGTGCTGGGATTACAGGCATGAGCCAGCAAACCGAGCCACTAGCCTTCTTTTAACCAGGGCCCTCTTCCCTTTTCTCTAAGACTATTTGCCACCCCACCCACCATGCAATCCCCCAATTACTGTTAATATAATGACTTGGGTATGTTTTCTTCCAGGTTATGTTTCTTGTTACTTTTACTACATGTAAATAAATTAGCATTGTGTGTGTTTTTAAATTTATACTTCTAAAAAAATCATTCTGCATTTTCCCTAAGCAACATTTTATTATGCAGGTATCTAGCAGAATACACACAGACATAGCTCATTCCTGTTCAATGCTGGGTACGATTCCATCGCCATTTCCCTGTTTTCTTGTCACTGGACAAGTATGTAGTTTTCAATTTTGGGGTTTTTTTTTTTTTTTTTTTAATTAAAATAGACATGGAGTCTCGCTATGTTGACCTGGCTGGTCTTGAACTCCTGGCCTTAACTGATCCTCCCATCTCGGCCTCCCAAAATGCTGGGGTTGCAGGCATGAGCCACTTGCAACCGGCCTAGTTTTCAATTTGTTGTTGTTGTAGAAATGGCTGTCACATTCTTGCCCACATCTGCTTTCTTGTGTGCAGGACTCCCAGGGTATGTCCGTGGGAGTGAATCACTGGCTCGTAGGGTGTTTTCAAATGTTCACTTTTGGTGGCTATTGCCAAATTGAGTTCCCAAGTGGTCATACCAGTTTACACACCCACCAGCACTGGATGAGTGTTATTTTCCCACATGCTCACCAACATTTTTTTTTTTCTTTGAGATGGAGTCTCGCTCTGTCGCCCAGGCTGGAGTGCAGTGGTGCGATCTCGGCTCACTGCAAGCTCCGCCTCCTGGGTTCACGCCATTCTCCTGCCTCAGCCTCCGGAGTAGCTGGGACCACAGGCGCCCGCCGCCACACCCAGCTAATTTTTTTGTATTTTTAATAGAGACAGGGTTTCACCGTGTTAGCCAGGATGGTCTCAATCTCCTGACCTCATGGTCTGCCCGCCTCGGCCTCCCAAAGTGCTAGGATTACAGGCGTGAGCCACTGTGCCTGGCTTCACCAACATTTTCTATATTATCAGACTTTAAACTTTTGTTTTATTAATTTTTTTCTTTTTGAAGACAGACCTATATTTTAATTTTATTTTTTGAGACAGCATGTCACTTTGTCACCCAGGCTGAAGTGCAGTGGCAGCATCTTTGCTCACTGCAGCCTCAACCTCCCAGGCTCAAGTGATCCTCCTGCCTCAGCCTCCCTGGTAGCTGGGACTACAGACATGCCATCATGCCTGTCTAATTATTTCCTTAAACTATTTTCTTTTTTTTTTTTGAGACGGAGTTTCGCTCTTGTCACCCAAGCTGGAGTGCAATGGCGCGATCTCGGCTCACCGCAAACTCCGCTTCCCGGGTTCAAGCGATTCTCCTGCCTCAGCCTCCCGGATAGCTGGGATTACAGGTGCCTGCCACTATGCCCGTCTAATTTTTGTATTTTTAGTAGAGACTGGGTTTCACCATGTAGGCCAGGCTGGTCTTGAACTCCTGACCTCAGGTGATCCACCTGCCTTGGCCTCCCAAAGTGCTGGGATTACAGGTATAAGCCACCACACCCAGCCCTTTAAAATATTTTCTGGAGATGAGATCTCACTATATTGCCCAGTCTGGTCTCAAAATCCTGCGTTCAAGTCATCCTTCCACCTTGGCCTCCCAAAGTGCTGGAATTATTGGTGTGAGCCACGTGCCAAGCCAGACTTTAATGTTTTTTGCAGGGTGACACGGCAGTTGCCTCCTGCTGACATCCCAGATATGCAAATGCTGGGGCTCAGGAGCATCTGCCTAACCCTTCCTCACTTTGTCTGTCTCAGCTGGACTATCACCTCCTCCTTCAGGAAGGCCTCCCCAGTCTACCTTAGCTGACTGGCAGCTTCCCATAACCTCGTGTGCTTTCCCATCACAGCACTGGGAACTTGAGGGGTGACTGTCTCATTATGGTCTGTCTTCCCCAGCGGACTGTGAGCTCCCCAGGAAGAGGTCACATTTGTAGGGCCACTGAACAGGCTGAAAGGAACACAAAGTTGCTACAAATAGTACTTTTGTGGAAGGCTCCATCTACTTGAAGTAAAGAGTTCCTTTCTCTAATTCCTACAAGGTACGCCCTTGGGATGGCAGTAGCTCACCTACCCACCACACCTCTGTGTCCTCAGCATCTGGATACAGCAGCAAGGAAGCACCACATGGCTGGTGGTGTTTATTCCCGTTTGGGTACCCTCAACTAAATGTAGCTCTGAAGAGCATGAGCCTAGGTCATGTTCTTTCCATGCTTTGCCTAGCACAAAGCAAGTGTACACTAACCATTTATTATTTAATGATTCTAAAGCTCTGTATTTCAGTGGTGGAGGATATACCCAATTAGAGGTATTATAGTCACTGTAATAATAACTAGTGCCTACTGAATGCTGACTGCCAGGAACCTGTGTGGTTTTTTTTTCTTTTCCTTCTTTTTTTTTTTGAAACAGAATCTCACCCACGCTGGAGTGCAGTGGCGCAATCTCAGTTCACTGCAACCTCCACCTCCTGGGTTCAAGCAATTCTCCTGCCTCAGTCTCCTGAGTAGCTGGGATTACAGGAACTCTCCACCACACCTGGCTAATTTTTGTATTTTTAGCAGAGATGGTTTCACCATGTTGGCCAGGCTGGTCTCAAACTCCAGACCTCAGGTGATCTGCCCTCCTCGGCCTCCCAAAGTGTTGGGATTACAGGCGTGAGCTACTGCCCCAGCCCCAGCTTTAAAAAAAATTTTTTTTGTAGAGATAGGGTCTTGCTGTGTTGCCCAGGCTGGTCTTGAACTCCTGGCCTCAAGTGATCCTCCTGCCTTGGCTTCCCAAAGTGCTGGGATTACAGGTGTGAGCCACCTCACCCAGCCCCTCTTTTTTTTTTTTTTTATACGGTCTCCCTCTGTTGCCCAGGCAGGAGTGCAATGGCAAGATCGGAGTTCACTGCGGCGTCAACTCCTGGACTTAAGGAATCTTCCCATCTCAACCTCCCCAGTAGCTAGCACTACAGGCATGTGCCACCAGGCCCAGCTGATATTTTTTTTTTAATTTTTTTTTTTTTCTGAGACAGAGTCTCACTCTGTCGCCTAGGCTGGAGTGCAGTGGTGCGATCTTGCCTCACTGCAAGCTCCACCTCCTGGGTTCACGCCATTCTCCTGCCTCAGCCTCCTGAGTAACTGGGACTACAGGCGCCCGCCACCACACCCGGCTAATTTTTTGTATTTTTAGTAGAGAGAGGGTTTCACCGTGTTAGCCAGGATGGTCTCGATCTCCTGACCTCGTGATCCACCCGTCACGGCCTCCCAAAGTGCTGGGATTACAGACGTGAGCCACCGTGCCGGGCCTTAATTTTTAATTTTTATTATTAATTTATTTATGGAGAGGTCTTGCTATGTTGCCCAGGCTGGTCTTGAATTCCCGGCCTCAAGTCATCCTCCCACCTCAGCCTCTTCAAGTGTTGGTATTACAGGCATTAGCCACCGCGCCCAGACTTAAATCACATAAACTCTTTTTTTTTGAGACCAAGTCTTGCTCTGTCGCCCAGGCTGGAGTGCCGTGGCACGATCTCGGTTTACTGTAACCTCCACCTTCCTGGTTCAAGCGATTATTTTGCCTCAGCCTCCTGAGTAGCTGGGACTATAGGCGCGAACCACCACGCCTAGCTAATTTTTTTTTTTTTTTTTTTGAGATGGAGTCTTGCTCTGTTGCCCAGGCTGGAGTGCAGTGGTGCAATCTTGGCTCACTGCAAGCTCCGCCTCCTGGGTTCACGCCATTCTCCTGCCTCAGCCTCCTGAGTAGCTGGGACTACAGACGCCCGCCACCATGCCTGTCTAATTTTTTGTATGTTTTTAGTAGAGACGGGGTTTCACCATGCTAGCCAGGATGGTCTTGATCTCCTGACGTCGTGATCCGCCCGCCTCGGCCTCCCAAAGTGCTGGGATTACAGGCATGAGCCACCGCACCGTGCCTTTTTTTGTATTTTTAGTAGAGACAGAGTTTCACCATGTTGGCCAGGCTGGTCTTGAACTCCTAAACTCAAAGCCTGCCTTGGCCTCCCAAAATGCTGGGATCACAGGCATGAGTCACCGCACCTGGCCTATAGCTTCCTTTTAAACAGCACATCGTTGCTTTTGCATCAGCCAGAAAAAAAAAATACTTTTTAGAAGAAAACGTACATTATCATGAGTCATAGTATTTGAGGAGTACAGCTCTGAAGCGGCCTGAGGTGAGGGTGCAGCTGCAGGCGCCGCCCCCTGGTGACTGGGTACTCAGGGTTGGGTTGAGCCAGGAGGGTGGTGGTTGCCTCAGGCTCTGTGAGGTGGGCAGGGAGCTGGGCAGGGAGCTGGGCGGGGTCCTGAGACATTCAACCTCAGCTGGTTCCTGGGTTCCGGGCCCTGGAGCAGTGAGGGAAGCCAGTTATATGGGAGGCAGGTGAGTCAAAGGAGGGTCAGGCTGGGTGCCAGAGAGGAGGGCCACTGCTTCTGGGAGGGGGCCTCTGGGGCCTTCCGTCCATCACCCAGTGGGCATATGGGGACACCACCGAGGCCCAGAGACCTCTTGCCCAGTCTCCCCACTCTCACCTCAGAGGTTCTTGCAGCTAGGGGCAGTGGCCTCTGCTGAGCTTTGCCCAGGGTGTAGCCAGTTGGCCTCAGGGCACTCCTGACTGGTGGCATCAGCCTCCCAGGCTGCCAGGGTCAGGTCAGCTCCCACGCCTCCACCCTGGGCAGGGCCCAGGCCTGCATTCATGGGTGCAAGAGGAGAGAGAGGCCTGAGCCCTGGATGGGTGTGGTTGTGTGTCCTTGGGGCTGATGCAGGATTTTTTTTTTTTTTTTTGAGACGAAGTCTTGCTCTGTTGCCCAGGCTGCAGTGCAGTGGCACGATCTCGTCTCACTGCAACCTCCATCTCCTGGGTTCAAGCAGTTATCCTGCCTCAGCCTCCCAAGTAGATGGAGTTACAGGCATGCACCACCACGCCTGGCTAATTTTCGTATTTTTAGTAGAGAGGGAGTTTCACCATGTGGGCCAGGCTGGTCTCGAACTTCCGACCTCATATAATCTGCCTGCCTTGGCCTCCCAAAGTGCCGGGATTACAGGCGTGAGCCACCGCACCTGGCCTTTCTGCAGGATTCTGAATTATGTATGTGTGGAGAGTAAGGGGACTGTGTGCTCTAGAAGGGCTGTGGTGGGAGGTCTCTGGCCTGGTGCAGGTGGGTGTTGGTTGGGTCTGTGCACTGTGGGGGTGGGTGCCTGCAGGAAGCCAGTTTATCCTTTTGCAGGCGGTGGACTTCTCTAAGGCTGCGGGCATGTGTGTTGGCATCTTGGAGTCCCAGGTGTTTTGGCGTGAGTAATACTGTATAGGTGTAAGTGTGTGTTGTGTTTGCAATGTTGTAGTGTGCGTGCATGTGTCTGTGTGTCCTGTTTGTTGAGAGGATTCATTGCATGTGGTTCTGTTAGGAGTGATAATGGGGTGTTTTGAGACATTTCCTCCTTGGTCTCTATTTTTTGGTGTGTTGGTTATGCAGATTTGGTGTTTCGGTAGTGTGCACGGAGGTCAGTGTGTTGGTTGTATATTATGGTGTACTGTTGTGCGTTGTGCATTTGGCAGGTTGTGTCTATTGGTGTGTGGCTGTTGGGTTTGTCTGTTGTGTCAGTCGTACATATAAATGCCACGTTGGGCGTGTGGGTGTGTGCATTTGTATATTGCTCTGTGGGTGTGCGAAGCAGTGTGTTTGTGTAACCCTGCAGGTTTGGCCTATGCTGAGTAGCCTAAGATGGGAGCTCCCTGAGCCTTGGCTCTGCCCCTGCCTTTGGCTGCTGGAGACCCTGGGCAGCAATGGCCCTTTGTCCAGCCACAGGAAAACCCCACCCCCCTCCATCGGCAGGGGACTTGGGAGGGGCCCAGACTGGTAGGCTCCAGCCTCCCGTCCATTGTTCTGGGGCCTCTCTGGAAAACAGGATGGGAGGTGAAAGGTGGACACAGGCCTGGACCCCCACACTCCCTGAAACAACCCAGGGGCACAGCACAGAATCCTTAGGAGGGAGGGCCTGGGGACAGTCCCCATTTTGTGGATGAGAAAACTGAGGGGTTTCATTCCTATTAAAAGGGAGAGAGCCTGAAGCCCCACACCCTTTATGTGCCCACCCACAGCCTCCTGCCGGGTTTGGGGGATGGAAAAATGACACCCCAGAATGGAAACAAAACGGTCTATTGTGGTTTCCATTTCTGCATGCTTACCATGTGCTAAGTGCAGAAGTGTCATAACTCTGCAGGTTAAGTTCATATTTTGTACCCATTTTGCACAGGAGTACACTGAACCATAAGGCAACAATTTATTCTTCAAAGGACACTACTCTAAACATTACCGTATTTCAAGTAGTACGCTGTGTGACCTTGAGCAAGTTGCTTACCTTCTCTGGGCCAGGCCCTAGTTCAGCTCTGGGACACAGCAGTGACCAAAGGAGCCGTGGTTCCTGCTCTCTTAGAGCCCATAGCCTGGGCAGGGAAGAGGAGGCAAGGAATGGCAAATACACAAGAAAACAAAGATCATTTCTGATGGTAATGAATTCAGTGAATAAGAGCAGGAGAATGTAAAAGAAAGTAGCCTAGGGGGATCTGAGAAGGCCTCTGGGGAGGCGACATTTGACCTGAGACTTGAAGAATGAGGAGTCTGGCAAAGACCTGGGGCTGATCAGTGTTCTAGGAACAAGTAACAGCAAGGGCAAGGGCCCTGAGGCAGGACAGAGCTATTAACAGTTTAAGGAGGGAGGCCTCTGGGCTGGTGAGAGAAAGGGAAGGGGCCCAGTTGGGTAGTGGGCAGGGGGGGAGTTTGGATCTTATTCTCCGTGAGATGTGCTGGTTCTGGTGGTAGTGGGGGGGCCTGTAGTCTCCTGTTACAAGGGTTGGGGGTGTGGGGACAGCCAGAGCCAAAGGTCTCTCCCCCATAGCTCCGGCAGTCCCAGCCCAGAGGCGCCGGCCTGGCGGCTGGAAGATTGCACTGTGGGCACATCTGGGGAGCAGCTGCCGAGCCAGGGCCAGAGTGGGTCACGTGGCACAGGGCAGGACCGTCCTGGAGCCTACAAGGCCAAGACTCCTAGGAGGGGCAGTGGAGAACACTCTGGACGAGAAGAGTGTGTCAACGAGGAGGAACTGTGTGCACTGTAGACGTCCAGGCACACAGCCCCTGCAGCCCCACACAGCCCCTGCCTCAGGACAGAGTGCCTGGGTTCAATGCCACCTCCCAGCTTTGTGATCTGAAACAAGTCACTCAACCTCTCTGGGTCTCATGGCCTCAGCTGTGAAGGGGACATGATATTACTACCACTGTTCCACAGGCTGTTCTTTTTTTTTTTTTTTTTTTTTTTTTTTAATTTTTTGAGACGCAGTCTCACTCTGTTGCCCAGGCTGGAATGCAGTGGCACCATCTCAGCTCACTGCAACCTCTGCCTCCCGGGTTCGAGCGATTCTCCTGCCTCAGCCTCCCTAGTAGCTGTAGTAGCTGGGACTACAGGCTCCCGCCACCAGGCCTGGCTAATTTTTTCATATTTTTAGTGGAGACGGGGTTTCACCATGTTGGCCAGGCTGGTCTCAAACTCTTGACCTCAGGTGAACCACCCACCTCAGCCTCCCAAAGTGCTCCCAGGCTATTTATTTCTAATTCAACAAATATTCGTTGAGCACTTCCCACATGCCAGGTGCTGCATGAGGCTCTGCGTGACAGCAGGGAACAGGACCTCCGTGGTCCCTTCCCTTCTAAGCACACAATTAATGCTTTAGAACCAGGCCTGGCATTGAGGAAACTCTTAGTAAATGTGAGCCATTTGCCTGGAGCCCTGGAGGCCAGAGGAGGCACCCTGGAAGGCAGAGAAGGAGGTGTGGTGACAGAAAAATCCTAAGGAAAGTGCACTCCCTTTTATCACCAGGTGCTGCAGTTGGCTCCTGGTATGGCTCATTTCACTCTCACAACCACCCTACGAAGAGGGATGAGCATTAGCTCCAATTTATGGATGAGGAAACTGAGGCCCAGTTTGTCAATGGCACAGCCAGGACTGGAGGCAGTGAAGGGCTGGTCCCTTTTTCTCTCTGGGGCTCAATATTCCCATCTGTGAAATGGGGCATTACAATAATACAGCTGCACCAGCTCCAAGGAGCAGTTGTGAAATCAGATGTGCCAGGTATGTGAAAAGGGCTTCCTGAGAGACTATGACCATGAATGCTGGGTTGGGAATATGGGGGTTCATTTAAGGAGCCCTCCGAACTTCCTGGCCACCAGAAGTGTCGGTTTTCCTAAGGTGACTCAGGGAAGGAGGACTGGGAAGAAAATGCACACTCAATTCACACTACCAACAAGGCCAGAAAAATGCCCATCTGACAACAAGATAAGCAGGCAATCTTTATTTAAACTCCTTGTCAGGCCTTAAACATGTAAAAGATAAGGCCAGGTGTGGTGGCTCATGCCTGTAAATCCCAGCAGTTTGGGAGGCCAAAGAAGAAGGATCACTTGAGTCCAGGAGTTCTAAACCAGCCTGGGGCAACATAGTAAGACCCCTTCTCTACAAAAAAATTAAAAATTAGCCAGGTGTGGTGGTACATGCCAGTAGTCCCAGATACTTGGGAGGCTAAATAGGGAGGATCGCTTGACCCCAGGAGGTCGAGGCTGTGGTGAGCCGTGATTGCACCACTGTACTCAGCCTGGTGGACAGAGAAAGATCCTGTCTCCAAGAAAAAAAAAATTGCATAGAACTGAAAACACACACAAAAATTAGTGCATATAAATTGGGTGAAAACTGAATTTCATGCCATGCGCGGTGGTTCATGCCTGTAATCCCAGCACCTTGGGAGGCCAAGGCGGGTAGATCACCTGCAGTCAGGAGTTCGAGACCAGCCTGGCCAACATGGCAAAACCCCATTTCTACTAAAAATACAAAAAATTAACCAGGCGTGGTGGCATGTGCCTGTAATCCTAGCTACTCGACAGGCAGGACAATTGCTCGAATCTGGGAGGCGGAGGTGGCAGTGAGCCGAGATCGCACCACTGCACTCCAGCCTGGGCGACAGAGCACTCTGTCTCCAAAAAAAAAAAAAAAAAGGCCACGCGTAGTAGCTCACGCCTGTAATCCGGCACTTTGGGAGGCCGAGGCGGGTGGATCACCTAAGGTCAGGAGTTCAAGACCCGCCTGACCAACATGGTAAAACCCTGTCTCTACTAAATACAAAAAATTAGCCAGGCGTGGTGGCGCATGCCAGTAATCCCACCTACTTGGGAGGCTGAGGCAGGAGAATCGCTTGAACCCGGGAGGCAAAGGTTGCAGTGAGCCAAGATTAATGCCACTGCACTCCAGCCTGGGCAACAAGAGCGAAACTCCATCTCCAAAAAACAAAAAAGAAAACTGAATTTCACCTGAATTCTGGTTGTGATATTGTACTGTAGTTACACAACATACCAACTGTTGGAGTGTTAGAGAGGATGTGGAAGAACTGGACCTCTCAAATACTGTTGACAGGAATATAAAATGGTACAACCACCTTTGGAAAACAGTTTGGCTGGGTTTTTTTGTTTTGTTTGGAGGCAGGGTTTTACTCTGTTGCCCAGGGTGGAGTGTAGTGGCACGATGATCTTGGCTCATTGTAGCCTCAACCTCCCAGGCTGAAGCAATCCTCCTGCCTCAACCTCCCAAGTAGCTGGGACTACATGCGTGCACCACCACGTCTGGCTAATTTTTGTACTTTTTGTAAGAGATGGGGTTTCACCATCTTGCCCATGCTGGTCTTGAATACCTGAGCTCAGGCATTCTGCCTACCTCGGCCACACAAAGTGCTGGGATTACAGGCATGCACTGTGCCCAGTGAGTTTGTTTGGCAGTTCTTTTGTAAAGTTAAACAAATACGGCCAGTTGTGGTGGCTCACGCCTGTGATGCCAGTACTTTGGGAGGCCGAGGTGGGCAGATCACTTGAGGTCAGGAGTTCAAGATCAGCCTGGCCAACATGGTGAAACCCCATCTCTATTGAAAATACAAAACTTAGCCAGTCGTGATGGTGGGCGCCTGTAATCCCAGCTACTCCAGAGGCTGAGGTGGGAGAATCGCTTGAACCCGGGAGGCGGAGGTTACAGTGAGCCAAGATTGTGCCACTGCACTCCAGGCTGGACGACAGAGCGAGACTGAGTATACATTCACATAAACACCTGTATACAAGAGTTCATGGCCGGGCACAGTGGCTCACGCCTGTAATCCCAGCACCTTGGGAGGCCGAGGCAGGCGGATCACGAGGTCAGGAGATCGAGATCGAGACCATCCTGGCTAACACGGTGAAACCCCATCTCTACTAAAAATACAACAACAACAAAAAAATTAGCCGTGCGCGGTGGCAGGCGCCTGTAGTCCCAGCTACTCGGGAGGCTGAGGCAGGAGAATGGCGTGAACCCAGGAGGCAGAGCTTGCAGTGAGCCGCAATCTCGCCACTGCACTCCAGCCTGGACGACAGAGCGAGACTCTGTCTCAAAAAAAAAAAAAAAAGTTCATAGCAGTTTTATTTTACTAACCAAAAACTATGAACAATCCAAATGCCCCTCACCAAATGTCTGGATAAACAAATGGTGGTATATCCATATAATGGAACACTACTTAGCAATAAGAAGGAATGACCGCCGGCCCGGTGGCTCACGCCTGTAATCCTAGCACTTTGGGAGGCAGAGGCGGGTGGATCACCACCTGAGGTCAGGAGTTGGAGACCACCAGCCTGGCCAATGTGGCAAAACCCCATCTCTACGAAAAATACAAAAACTAGCCAGGTGTGGTGGCAGGCCCCTATAATCCCAGCTACTCAGGAGGCTGATGCAGGAGAATCGCTTGAACCTGGAAGGCGGAGGTTGCAGTGAGCCAAGATCGCACCACTGTACTCCGGCCTGGGAACAGAGCGAGACTCCGTCTCAAAAAAAAAAAAAGAAAAAAGGCCGGGCACAGTGGCTCACTCCTGTAATCCCAGCACTTTGGGAGGCCAAGGCAGGTGGATCACAAGGTCAGGAGTTCAAGACCAGCCTGGCCAAGATGGTGAAACCATGTCTCTACTAAAAAAAAATACAAAAATTAGCTGAGCATGGTGGCGGGCACCTGTAATCCCAGCTACTCGGGAGGCTGAGGCAGAGAATTGCTTGAACCTGGGAGGCAGAGGTTGCAGTGAGCTGAGATCATGCCACTGCACTCCAGCCTGGGCGACTTGAGTGAGACTCTGTCTCAAAAAACAAAAAAGAAAAAGAAAGAAGGCCAGGTGCAGTGGCTCATGCCTGTAATACCAGCACTTTGGGAGGCTGAGGTGGGCAGATCACGAGGTCAGGAGATCGAGACCATCCTAGCTAACACGGTGAAACCCCGTCTCTACTAAAAATACAAAAAATTAGCCGGGCGTGGTGGCGGGTGCCTGTAGTCCCAGCTACTCGGGAGGCTGAGGCAGGAGAATGGCGTGAACCCAGGAGGCAGAGCTTGCAGTGAGCTGAGATCGCACCACTGCACTCCAGCCTGGGCGACAGAGCGAGACTGCATCTCAAAAAAAAAAAAAAAAAAAGAAAAGAAAAGAAAAACATTAGCCAGGCGTGGTGGCGGGCACCTGTAGTCCCAGCTACTCAGGAGGCTGAGGCAGGAGAATGTCATGAACCCGGGAGGCGGAGGTTGCAGTGAGCCGAGACCGTGCCATTGCACTCCAGCCTGGGGGACAGAGCGAGACTCTGTCTCAAAAAACAAAAAACAAAAACAAAAACAAAAAAAGACCGGGCACGGTGACTCACGCCTGCAAGTGTAGCATTTTTGGGAAGTGGAAAAGGGCGGATCACCTGAGGTCAGGAGTTCGAGACCAGCCTGGCTAATGTGGCGAAATCCCATCTCTACTAAAAATACAAAAATTAGCCGGGTGTGGTGGTGGGCAGCTGTAATCCCAGCTACTCGCGAGGCTGAGGCAGGAGAATTGCTTGAATCTGGGAGGTAGAGGTTGCAGTGAGCGGAGATCGTGCCATTGCACTCTAGCCTGGGTGACAGAGCGAGATTCCGTCTCACAAAAAAAAAAAAAAAGTGTGTAGAAGGATATGCATAGGTTTTATACAAATACTATGTCATTTTATTTATTTTATGTATTTATATTTTGAGACAGGGTCTTGCTTTGTCACCCAGGCTGGAATGCAGCGGTGGCATCTTGGCTCACTGCAATCTCCACTTCTTGGGTTCATGAAATTCTCTTGCCTCAGCCTTCCAAGTAGCTGGGATTACAGGTGTGCACCACCACGCCCTGCTAATTTTTCTATTTTTAGTAGAGATGAGGTTTCACCATGTTGGCCAGATTGATCTCGAACTCCTGACCTCAGGTTATCCACCTGGCTTGGCCTTACAAACTGCTGGGATTACAGGTGAGCCACTGCACCTGGCCCTGAACTAATTTCTACAGCATAATTTTCTCTCTTATTTTTATTTTTTTGAATCAGAATCTCACTCTGTCGCCCAGGCTGGAGTGCAGTGGCTTGATCTTGGCTCTCTGCAATCTCCACCTCCTGGGTTCAAATGATTCTCCTGCCTCAGCCTCCCAGGTACTTGGGACTACAGGCGCCCACCACCACACCTGGCTAATTTTTGTATTTTTAGTAGAGACTGGGTTTTGCTATGTTGGCCAAGCTGGTTTCTCTGGAATTCATTGCAGTAAACAGAATTGCTGGATCAATTAATTCACAGTTGAAGGCCAGGCACTGTGGCTCACGCCTGTAATCCCAGTACTTTGGGAGGCTGAGGTGGAGAGATCACAAGGTCCGGAGTTTGAGACCAGCCTGGCCGACATAGTGAAACCCCGTCTCTACTAAAAAGACAAAAAATTTAGCCTGGTGTGGTGGCGGGCGCCTGTAATCCCAGCTACTTGGGAGGCTGAGGCAGAAGAATCGCTTGAACCCAGGAGGCGGAGGTTGCAGTGAACCAAGACTGTGCTATTGCACTCCAGCCTGGGTGACAGTCTGAGACTCTATCTCAAAAAAAAAAAAAAAATAAACAGTTGGTGATGGCCAGGCACGGTGGCTCATGCCTGTAATCCCAGCACTTTGGGAGGCCAAGGCGGGCGGATCACCTGAGGTCAGGAGTTTGAGACCACCCTAGGCAACATGGCAAAACCCCGTCTCCACTAAAAATACAAAAATTAGATGGGCGTGGTGGTGGGTGCCTGTAATCCCTGCCTGAGGCAGGAGAATGACTTGAACTCAGGAGGTGGTGGTTGCAGTGAGCTGAGATCGCGCCACTGCACTCCAGTCTGGGCAACAGAGCGAGACTCTGCCTCAAAAATAAATAAATAAAAATAAACACTTGGTGCTGAATTAATACTCCAATTTCCTCTGGTTGACTGTTGTTCTTCCAATTATTTGGCAATTCTTTTGAGCAGCAAACTATTCCCTCCCATCATTAATTTAGGATTGCTAAACAAGGCGTAGGGAGTTTAGAGAGTTTTGGTGTGTGTGGTAAGGGGATGAGGAGTCTGGCTAATTAATTGATGATGTCTCTCTCTTTTGAAGCTGGTCTCACTGATTGGTTTGGTTTTCCTGGTTTCCTGATGTGGAGGCAGAAGGCTCCTTTACTTTTCCCTCATCCCCCGAACTTCTGTGGGAAAACGGAATCTGCTGATAACTCAGTGAATTAATTGCTGCGGGGTAGTGCGGTGGAGGGGAGCAGGGAGGGACCATAATATCACCCTCCACTGGTGAGCACAGATTTTTACCCCTGCTAATGTTGTGTGGCTTTGGGTGACTAATCTGAGCTTCGGTTTCCCCACCTGTGGCATGTCCAGGACTCTGCAGTCAGACTGCCTGCTCTCAGCAGGAAGCGGTTGCATTACAACACTGTACTCTCCGTATAATAACACAACTATGGTTATGACTTAGGCGTCTTGTGGAGCCTCAGTTTCCTTTGTATAAAGAAACCAAAGCGCTCCTTTCTTTAGAGTTGTGAAAAAGACTACAGAAGTTGATCAAGCCGGGTGACAGAGTAAGACCCTGTATCATTATTATTTTATTTTGAGACAGAGTCTCACTCTGTCACCCAGGCTGGAGTGCAGTGGCATGATCTCGGCTCACTACAACCTCCGCCTCCTGGGTTCCAGCGAGTCTCCTGCCTCAGCCTCCTGAGTAGCTGGGGTATTACAGGTGCGCGCCACCACACCTGGCTAATTTTTCATTTTTAGTGCAGACGGGATTTCACCATGTTGGTCAGGCTGGTCTCGAACTCCTGACCTCGTGATCTGCCCACCACGGCCTCCCAAAGTGCTGGGATTACAGGCGTGAGCCACTGCGCCCGGCCCCCTGTATCCTTTTTTTTTTTTTTTTTTTTTTTGAGACGAGTCTCACTCTGTCGCCAGGCTGGAGTGCAGTGGTGCGATCTCGGCTCACTGCAACCTCCGCCTCCCAGGTTCAAGCAATTCTCCTGTCTCAGCCTCCCGAGTAGCTGGGATTACAGGCGAACGCTACCATGCCCGGCTAATTTTTGTATTTTTAGTAGAGATGGGGTTTCACCATATTGGTCAGGCTGGTCTCGAACTCCTGACCTCAGGCAATCCACCCGCCTCGGCCTTCCAAATTGTTGGGATTACAGGCGTGAGCCACCGCGCAGGCCTTCATTTTTTAAAATAAGAAATAAATGAAAAAAGATGATCAAGACAAACTCTTCATACAGTGCCCGGTGTACAAAGTAAGAAATTAATAATGGTCACGTTTGTGATTATTATTTAAATACCAAGCAGATATTAAATATTAGGGCTCAGAGAGGGCATGCGACCCGCCTGAATTCACTCAGCTGCAGAGCTGGAAAGAGAACTCAGGCCTTTTTCCCCACGCTGGAAGGGGTAGCTGGGGCGGAGAGGTGGGGGGAGCGGTGAAGAAACCCCAAGCGGCCCAAGCTGTGGGTCTGGGTTGGGAGACTCGCAGGTGTGGGGCGGGGAGGTAAGGTGACCCTTGCTCAGCGACCGCGCCCGCGAGAAACGCATTCCCAGGCCTCCCGCCCGGGGTCTGCAGGTGACGGGCTGGGGGTAGCAAGGGAACTGGCTAGCCCAGTTTGTCGTCTCCATGGCGACCGCCCGCGCGGCGCCAGCCTGACAGTCCGTCCGGGTTTTATGAATGGGTGACGTCACAGGCCTGGCGTCTAACGGTCTGAGCCGCTTGTTCAGACGCTGACACAGACCGGCCCGGGAAGGGAGGGGGGAGACTGTAGCTCCGCAGCTGCCGCGCCGTGGGAGGGAGACCCTGCTCTGAGGTCTTTGAGAAGAAAATTTAAAAAGCAGCCAAAAATGGGAAGAAACATTAAAAAATCACGAACTGTTGCAGGTTCTGGAAATTTTTGCAAGGGGCTGCAAATTCAAGGTGGAATCGAATGCAGCCTCACTCCACTGCGCTCTATCTAGCTCACTTCCCAGCCACCCAGCCCCAAACTTACTAGACTTTCCCGAATTAATTGCTCCCACCCGGGAGGGATCTGGGTAGGCCCTCCCGGTCTCAGGAACAGGAACAGCAACATTATCTAGGAATTGAGAAAGCCCAGGGGAGCAGATGTAAAGGAGCGCCCGCTTTAAATTTCGGTCCTGATATTTGTAGATCAGGGTCCGAGAAGCATCTTCCAAGAGGGTCCGGAAACCCAGGCTCTCTGGGCTATCCAGAGCCAGCCGCTTCTCCGTTCGGGCCTCAATTTCTCTCATCTGTGAAATGGAGCTGGAGAAGTGAGAAAGTGAATATGGGCAAAACTGATTCCTGAGGTCTTTTCATTATAAGGCAATGACTGCTTAGCTTCCTTGCCTCCTTCCAGAGGAGCCCAGTGCGGCCCTCGCCTGTACCCGCTGCCCTGCCCGGTGCCCTGCCACCGACCCACCCTTGCTGTTCTGAAACTCGGGTCGTCTTTCCACACTGCGAGCAGGCACTAGACGAGCAGGAGGCTGGACCTAGGAGCGCGCGTCACGCCCCCATGCCGCCCATTGGCTGCTTTTGAACGTTCTGAGCCCGCCCCTCCGGGGGCCGTGGCGTGTTTATAAAAGACCAGCTGTGGCTCCGCACTCTCATTCCACGTTCTTAACTGCTCTATTTTCCGTATCTGCTTCGGGTTTCCACCTCATTCTTTCGCTTTGCCCGTTCTGTTTCAGCCCGTCGCCAAGAATCATGAAAGTCGCCAGTGGCAGCACCGCCACCGCCGCCGCGGGCCCCAGCTGCGCGCTGAAGGCCGGCAAGACAGCGAGCGGCGCGGGCGAGGTGGTGCGCTGTCTGTCTGAGCAGAGCGTGGCCATCTCGCGCTGCGCCGGGGGCGCCGGGGCGCGCCTGCCTGCCCTGCTGGACGAGCAGCAGGTAAACGTGCTGCTCTACGACATGAACGGCTGTTACTCACGCCTCAAGGAGCTGGTGCCCACCCTGCCCCAGAACCGCAAGGTGAGCAAGGTGGAGATTCTCCAGCACGTCATCGACTACATCAGGGACCTGCAGTTAGAGCTGAACTCGGAATCCGAAGTTGGGACCCCCGGGGGCCGAGGGCTGCCGGTCCGGGCTCCGCTCAGCACCCTCAACGGCGAGATCAGCGCCCTGACGGCCGAGGTGAGATCCAGATCCGACCACTAGATCATCCTTATACCGACGGGGAAACGGAGGCCAGAGAGGGCGTGGGCGCTTGCACCACTTCTGTCCCATCCTTGCGGGTACCTGGCTATGCGGGGGTGCCTAAGGAGCCTGGAAAAAGCGCTCCACCGTCGTGCTTCCTGGGGAAGGGGGCGTTCGCTGCGCTCGGAGCGGCGTCCCTTCCAACCCGCCGGTCTCATTTCTTTTCGTTTTCACAGGCGGCATGCGTTCCTGCGGACGATCGCATCTTGTGTCGCTGAAGCGCCTCCCCCAGGGACCGGCGGACCCCAGCCATCCAGGGGGCAAGAGGAATTACGTGCTCTGTGGGTCTCCCCCAACGCGCCTCGCCGGATCTGGGGGAGAACAAAACCGATCGGCGGCCCCTGCGCCCTTAACTGCATCCAGTCTGGGGCTGAGGCACGGGCGAGGAGAGGGCGCTCCTCTCTGCACACCTACTAGTCACCAGAGACTTTAGGGGGTGGGATTCCACTCGTGTGTTTCTATTTTTTGAAAAGCAGACATTTTTAAAAATGGTCACGTTTGGTGCTTCTCAGATTTCTGAGGAAATTGCTTTGTATTGTATATTACAATGATCACCGACTGAGAATATTGTTTTACAATAGTTCTGTGGGGCTGTTTTTTTGTTATTAAACAAATAATTTAGATGGTGGTAAAGGTGTAGTGACTTCTTGGGTTGAGGGGGAGGGGCCTGGGCTGGGGGTTGACCCCTGACCCTCTTCACAGCTGGTTCTGGGAGGAGAATTGGAGGGCTACATCTGGATTGTTGCTCTTACCGGCCTGAATGAGTGTTTCCGGTGTCTTTAAAGTCTATTCTTCCCCCACCATCCCTGCCCATTTCCCTGCCCCCCAGTGTTATAAAACTAAATACTCTAGACCTCTGGGGTTTCTCAAAGTGATCATTGGGCCATCTGGATCACCTGGGGAGGTTGTTAAAATGCAGATGAACCTGCCAGGGCCCCCTCTGTATTGGGAGTATTGAGCAAGCCATTTAAGTTGGAGAACCTGGTCGCTGGACCACCCACTTCCTTGCCAAGATGTGGATAAAGTGAGACCCAGTGGAAAGGGACTTGCTTAGGGCCATAGCTTGTGAGAGGCAGTGATTCTATCACCCCATTCCCCAGTTGGAGGTGCCTCCCCCAACAGCCTACCTCTGGGTTCCAGTAGGCAGCCCTGGGGCTCCTGGCTCATCCAAGTGGGTGAGCAAGTTGGCAGGGCCAGGCTGGGCACAGCTGCCGGGACACCTGCTCTGGGTCCAGACTCGGCCTCCTTACTCTGGCCTGGCTCTGTCGGCACCTCAAACAAATCTCCCCCACCAACCCCAGGGCTCCTGCGTAGGATCTGAGGAGTGGACGAGTCTCATTACCCAGCTCCTGAGCAGGAAAAATATGTCATTGGCAAGGGTCTAAGAATCTTCCTGGGCATGTATGTGGATTTCTACTCAGGGGAGCATGTATGAGTGTCTACGCCTGTGTATGTAACAGGAGTAAGCTGATCTTCCCCCACTACTCCCACAGTGGGGATGGGCCAACTGTTCACATATAGGCTTGGGGGAGGGGGGTGTAAGTAGGAGTATGCTTGGGGGTGTGTGCAGAAGGGCAAATGAGAGCACATGTGTTCTGCAGATAAGTGTGGAACCTCCAGCTGTTTGGGCTTGTGTGTTCTGCCTAAATGCATTGTAGGCATCTCTGCATGGGTCTGGCATGATGGATGGGTTTGTGTGTCTGGGGGCCACAGAACCACACTGTGGGTTTCTGTGTGTATAACTGTTCTATAGATTGGTTGGCATTCCTGGGCCTCTGCGGGTCTGGAGTGAAGGTGGGGACAGCTGTGTTTGGGCAAACCCTTCCTCAAAAGTTCACGTGGCAACTCCCTGGGCTATCGTTAGGTCCTGGGGGCACCAACCCTCAAGGATTGCTGCCAGGTAAACCCCCCTGTATTACATATGGAGAAACTGAGTCCCAGGAATGACAAAGAACTTGTCCCAGACAGGTAAGGGCTATTAATATATTTTGTCAATAAACAATAGAATAAAATCGATAGCCCTTAGCACCAGAAGCCTGGCTCTGCTCAACTGAACCCTTTACAAAAACGATTTCATGGATTCCCTGTGGGGCTAAAGGCAAGACTGTGATCCCAGTTTTACAGCAGAAGGAACAAGCTCAGAGAGGGGATGAACAAAAAATCAAATGAAAGATGATGATTTGAGCACTAACATTAAGCCAGGTACACCCCCTCCACAGTTTATGGATTTTATCGAAGAACCCAGTACTTGCAGGCGAATTATGTTCTTTGCTACCCCCTCCCCACCGGCTGCTGTATTACAGTACTAACCTCACGGAATGTAGTAGAGAATAAAGTAAGTGTGTAAAACGTTTAGCACAGTGCTTGGCACAGAATGTTTCATAGTTATAAATTATCATTATTAATTGTCGCCTGTGAGTCCTTGGAGTGTCCTCGGAGGCACACGTGTGCACGCACTCCCTCCCACGTGTGGGCCCCCGCCTGCAAGCCCACCCACGGGGTCTGAGCGGGTTCCCCCTCGCGTACTCCGACATGCAGGGCCTTTTTCCAGGGGGAGGAAGGGGCTGCGGCGGGGGCCTGGGCCACCTCCCCCGCCATTCAGGCACACTCTGGATTCCACGTTTCCCTCTTTTCCCCTTTGGCCCAGACCCAGCCCATCTGGAGGCCGGCTCGGCGGCGGCCTGGGAGCGTTTCCATCAGCTGGGCCCGAGGAATGCGGAGCTATTTAACCTGAGCATCCCCAGGTGTACGGAGGCGCCTGGCTGTCTGGGGCCCGCAGTCTTTGGCACAGCCGCGCTAGACAAACAGCGCGCCGCCCCCGCCCTGCCCCTCCGCCCGCAGCTGCAGCCGGGCCTGGGAACCGGCGGGCGCCGGCGGCTTGCATAAGAGGCTCCGGGCCTCGCAGAGGGAGGGGGGACAGAGGCCACCGGTGTGTGTGCATGTAACACACAAAACCCTGCTCCTTTGGAAATCATTAACTCCTTAACCCCTCCTGGACAGGACGAAGCCAGGAGCTGGGGTGGAAGATGCCGAGAAACCCGAGGACCAAGTTTCTTGGGCATTGGACTCTGCCTTTCCGGGGCTGTACTGTTAATTTTATTTAAGAAATACAGAGAGCTTATTGTGTGCTGGGCACCATGCTAAACTCTTTACAATATCAATTCATTTAATCGTCAGAACTTTAACGAGGCCAGTGCTATCATCATATGCTCATTTTAATAAGAGCAACCACCACCACTACAACAAGAGTAATAGGCTAACATTTTAGTAGGGAGGCAGGTAGAACACAAGCCCAGAATCAACCTTGATGCTCATCACTTCACCTGTCAGAGCCTCTTTTCTTTTTTGGAAAACAGGCTTCAGAACCTGGGCTTCAAGGATTAATTGAACCAATGCACCTAAAAAGCATAGCACAGGCTCATGGTAGATACTTAGTGCATGTTGCAATAAAGTGTTTTGAGTGGATTGTCTCAACAGCCCTACCAGGTGTGGGCCTACTGGTATATTCACTTTTTTGGTTTTTTTGAGACAGAGTCTCCCTCTATTGCCCAGGCTGGGGTGCAGTGGCACCATGTTGGCTCACTGCAACCTCCACCTCCCAGGTTCAAGTGATCCTCCTGCCTCAGCCTCCCGAGTAGCTGGGATTACAGGCACGTGCCACCATGCCCAGCTAATTTTTGTATTTTTTTTGTAGAAAAGGGTTTTCACCATGTTGGCCAGGCTAGTCTCAAACTCTTGACCTGAAGGGATCTGCCCACCTCAGCTTCCCGAAGAGCTGGGATTACAGATGTAAGCCACCGTGCCCAGCCTGTGTTCACTTTTCAGATGAGAAAACGGAGGCATCAAAGAGGTGAGGTGACCCACCCAAGGCCACATTGCACATTACCTTAGAGGACTTTCCAGAAATCAGACTTGTCTAAATCAGGTTTATGAGGGGCCTCATGTTCCCACAGTATGTCCAGTTTATAAAGCCTTTCATCTTATTTCGAACTGAAATCATACCTGGTCATTATATGTATTTGTTTTAAAAGCATAACTCAGATAAATGCAAGAAATATACACATATCACAATTTTTGCAACCCATATTGGGGAATGTCTATTTTTTTTTTTAAGACAGTTTTCCTCGTCACCCAGGCTGGAGTGCAATGGGGCGATCTCGACTCACCGCAACCTCCGCTTCCCAGTTTCAAGCAATTCTTCTGCCTCAGCTTCCCAAGAAGCTGGGATTACAGGCATATGCCAACACGCCCAGCTAATTTTTGTATTTTTAGTAGAGACAGGGTTTCACCATGTTTGCCAGGCTGCTCTCAAACTCCTGACCTCAGGTGATCTACCCTCCTCAGCCTCCCAAAGTGCATGAGGCCACCGTGCCCGGCTCTTTTTTTTTTTTTTTTTTTTGAGACAGAGTCTCGCTCTGTCGCCCAGGCTGGAGTGCAGTGGCGTGATCTTGGCTCATTGCAACCTCCGCCTCCCGGGTTCAAGCAATTCTCATGCCTCAGCCTCCTGAGTAGCTGGGATTACAGACACGCACCACCACATCTGGCTAATTTTTATATATTTAGTAGAGACGGGGTTTCACCATGTTGCCCAGGCTGGTCTCGAACTCCTGACCTCAGGTGATCAGCCCTCCTCAACCTCCCAAAGTGCTGGGATTACAGGCGTGAGCCACCACACCCGACCCATGCCAGTCACTCTTATTGAGCACCAGGAACTGCCAGCCAGAGAGAGCTCCCTGCTGCCCAGTGTCACACACAGCAGGGCTTCCTGGTGGCAGGCAGGTCTCACATCCCAGCATGGCTGCCGGAAAGAAAGGAGGTGAGTCACAGGGCCAGGCCAGGAGCTGGGCGAGGCTGGGGCCAGGGTCCAGGCGGGCGCCACTTTCCAGGAAAGGGAAGGGAAGAGGAAACCAGAAGGCCAGGAGGAGCACAGGGAGGGGCGAGGGTGCCCTTATCTCCCTGGACCTGCCCTGGCTGGTGCTGCTTCCTGCTGCAACTCTTGCAAAACCTCGTTCCCAACGCTGTCCTCAAGCAGGGTGCCCCAGGCCAGTACAGGTTGCATCAAGGCCTTGTGCAAGGGGGGTTAAAGGGAGGACAGTGGCTGGGAGCAAAGGCAGGGCAAGAGGCAAGGCAAATGCGGGTTCTAGGCCCAGTGCCACTTCTGGTTGGGCACCTGCTTCACCTCCTGGGCTCTTAGGATCCCCAGCATTTTTTTTTTTTGAGACGGAGTCTCACTCTGTTGCCAACCTCTGCCTCCTGGGTTCAAGCAATTCTCCTGCCTCAGCCTCTCCAGTAGCTGAGTCTACCGGTGTGTGCCACGACGCCCAGCAATTTTTGTATTTTTAGTAGAGACAGGGTTTCTACATGTTGGCCAGGTTGGTCTCGAACTACTGACCTCAGGTGATCCACCTGCCTTGGCCTCCCAAATTGTTGGGATTACAGGTGTGAGCCACTGCACCCTGCCATCCCCAGCATTTTTTTTTTTTTGAGACAGAGTCTCCCTCTCTTGCTAGCCTGGAGTGCAGTGGCAGGAGCTCAGCTCACTGCAACCTGTGTCTCCCAGGTTCAAGTGATTCTCCTGCCTCACCCTCCCAAGTAGCTGGGGTTATAGGCACTTGCCACCACGCCCAGCTAATTTTTGTGTTTTTAGTAGAGACGGGGTTTCACCGTGTTGGCCAGGTTGGTCTCGACCTTCTGACCTCGTGGTCTGCCCGCCTTGGCCTCCCAAAGTGCTGGGATTACAGGTGTGAGCCACCACGCCCAGCCTCATTCCCAGCTTTTAAATGGGTGTTATACTCACCGTTTTGAGGTTTCAGTGATATCATCCCAAACCTTTGCACTCCTCAAGCCTCAGGCTAGGCCATTGTACTTCTACCTGTGAAACTAGCCCCAACTGGTTCTTTCCACAAATACTTTATAAAGCTTCTACAATATACTAGGAACCGGGCCCCAGGAGTTAACAATTCAGATACAAATTCTTGCAGTCTTGGAACTTACATTCTTAGTGGGAGACACGCAGTAGATAAATATGCAGATGTGTAATCAGAGGTGCATTTACCTGGAAATTACTTAAGCTTAAACTTCAAGCCTCCTCACATGGAAAGAGTATCAGCCATATGTTAGCATGATTTCTGTATGTTTTGCAAGATTTGCAAAATGTTGTATTCTTTTCCTTAGAAGCTGCACAAACCTAGAGCCTCTTCTTTATATATAGACGAGACCGAGCAGGGCCCAAGCTTGAAGGCATAGCTGCAGAAGACAAAGAATCGTGTCTGTGGGTGCTGTTCGTTGCTTGGGTTTGTTTTGTTATTTTATTAATTTATTTTTATTTATTTATACATTTTTTGAGACAGTTTCCTCCTTGTCACCCAGGCTGGAGTGCAATGGTACCATCTCAAGTCACTGCAACCCCCGCCTCCTGGGTTCAAGCGATTCTCCTGCCTCAGCCTCCCAAGTAGCTGGGGTTACAGGCGCCTGCCACCACACCCAGCTAATTTTTTTTTTTTTTTTTAATTTTTGAGACAAAGTCTCATTCTGTCACCAGGCTGGAGTGCAGTGGCGCAATCTCGACTCATTGCAACCTCTGCCTTCTGGGTTCAAGCGATTCTTCTGCCTCAGCCTCCCGAGTAGCTGGGACTATGGCGTGCACCACCACGTCCAGCTAATTTTTTGTATTTTTAGTAGAGACGGGATTTCATCATGTTGGCCAGGATGGTCTCCAACGCCTGACCTCAGGTGATCCATCCGCCTCGGCCTCCCAGAGTGCTGAGATTACAGGCGTGAACCACCGGGCCCGGCCTGTTGTGGTTTTAATAGAGACGGGGTCTTGCATGGTTGCCCAGGCTGGCCTCAAAATCCTGGGCTCAAGCAATCCTCCCGCCTCCGCCTCCCAAAGCACTGGGATTACAGGCGTGAGCCACCCTGTCCGGCCCGGTTTTTGGGTTTGAGACCCTAAAATCTCTGGGCGGCAGAGAAGAGCTGGGAGGCGGGCCAGCGCTTTCCAGAGCAGCTGGTCTCATGCAGCTGCAAACGCAGGCGCTGTGCCCGCTCCCGTCTTCCTTTGGCCATCAGCGCCCCCTCCCGGGCAGAGCCCGGGCTATGCCACCGTGGGCGAGAAAGGCGGCCTGGTTGCTGCGAGAGGCGGAGGCTGATGCCTTGGTGGCCTCTAGTGGACGCCTTGGGAACTGCAGCCAGAGCTGCAAGCGTGTTAGGAGAGTGAAGAGTTCTGTGCACATGTAAACCCTCAGCCCCTTCTCTCAGGCCCCCTTTGGCTACCGTTTCCCCCATTCTCTCATCCTCTTTCCTCTTCCTTGCTTGTGACAACCCCCTATGAGCCTCATTCCCTCCATTTTTTTTTTTTTTTCTGAGATGGAGTCTCGCTCTGTCGCCCAGGCTGGAGTGCAGTGGCACGATCTCGGCTCACTGCAACCTTCGCCTCCAGGGTTCACGCCATTCTCCTGCCTCGGCCTCCGGAGTAGCTGGGACTACAGGCGCCCGCCACCACGCCCAGCTAATTTTTTGTATTTTTAGTAGAGAGGGGGTTTCACCGTGTTAGCCAGAATGGTCTCGATCTCCTGACCTCGTGATCCGCTCGCCTCAGCCTCCCAAAGTGCTGGGATTACAGGCGTGAGCCAGCGCGCCCGGCATTCCCTCCCTTTTAAAGGAGGAGATCTTGGGCTAATCTTGGAAATTTCTTTTCTTTTTCTTTTTCTTTTCTTTCTTCTTTCTTTTCTTTTTTTTTTCTTTGAGACGGAGTCTGGCTCTGTCGCCCAGGCTGGAGTGCAGTGGCTCGATCTCGGCTCACTGCAAGCTCCGCCTCCCGGGTTCACGCCATTCTCCTGACTCAGCCTCCCCAATAGCTGGGACTACAGGCGCCCGTCACCGCACCCGGCTAATTTTTTTGTATTTTTAGTAGAGACGGGGTTTCACCGTGGTCTCGATCTCCTGACCTCGTGATCCGCTTGCCTCGGCCTCCCAAAATGCTGGGATTACAGATGTGAGCCACCGCGCCCGGCTTTTTTTTTTTTTTTTTGTAGCCCAGGCTGGAGTGCAGTGGCGCGATCTTGGCTCATTGCAAACTCCATCTCCTGGGTTCAAGCGATTCTCCTGCCTCAGCCTCCCGAGTAGCTAGGATTACAGGCGCCAGCCACCACGCCTGGCTAATTTTGTATTTTTGGTAGAGACGGGTTTCTCCATGTTGGTCAGGCTGGTCTCGAACTCCCGACCTCAGGTGATAAGCCTGCCTCAGCCTCTCAAAGTGCTGGGATTACAGGCGTGAGCCACGGCGCTCAAGCTAATTTTGTTTTTTGTTTTTGTTTTTGTTTTTTGTTTTTTGTTTTTGAGGCAGAGTTTCACTCTTTCGCCCAGGCTAGAGTGCAGTGGCGCAATCTGGGCTCGCCACCAAGCCTGGCTCATTTTTTGTATTTTTAGTAGAGATGGGGTTTCACCATGTGGACCAGGCTGGTCTTGAACTCCTGACCTCAGGTGATCTGCCTACCTCGGCCTCCCAGAGTGCTGGGATTACAGGTGTGAGCCATCACGCCTGGCTTAATCTTGGAAATTTCTTTTTTTCAATTGTGAAATGTATCACACCTACAATAGAGCAGATATCACACATCTGCAGTTTAAAGATAATAATAAAACCGGCCAGGTGCGGTGGCTCACGCTTTTAATCCCAGCACTTTGGGAGGCCGAGATCACGCCACTGCACTCCAGCTTGGGCAACAAAGACTCTGTCTCAAAAAAAAAAAAAAAAAGTGTGTGTATATATATATGTGTGTGTGTGTGTGTGTGTGTGTATATATATGTGTGTGTATATATGTGTGTGTATATATGTATATATGTATATATGTATGTGTATGTATATATGTATATACATATGTATACATGTGTATATATGTATATATACACATATGTATACACACACGTATATATACACATATGTATACACACACGTATATATACACATATGTACACACGTATATATACACATATGTATACACACGTATATATACACATATGTATACACACACGTATATATACACATATGTATACACACGTATATATACACATATGTATACACACACGTATATATACACATATGTATACACACACGTATATATACACATATGTATACACACACGTATATACACATATGTATACACACACGTATATACACATATGTATATACACACGTATATACACATATGTATATACACACACGTATATACACATATGTATATACACACACGTATATACACATATGTATATACACACACGTATATACACATGTATATACACACACGTATATACACATATGTATATACACACATGTATATATACACATATGTATATACACACATGTA
The DNA here is from genome assembly GCF_029289425.2 of Pan paniscus. Lineage (NCBI taxonomy): Eukaryota > Metazoa > Chordata > Mammalia > Primates > Hominidae > Pan > Pan paniscus. Next base: position 37,308,122 of record NC_073270.2, read on the forward strand.
TATACACACATATGTATATACACATGTATATACACACATATGTATATACACATGTATATATACACATATGTATATACACACGTATATACACATATATGTATATACACACATGTATATATACACATATATGTATATATAAAACTATAAAACACACACTTAAGTACCAGCCTCTCTGCTTGAAATAGAATATTAGTTCATTTGAAGCCTGTGTTTGCCCTTCAGGATAAAATCCCCATAAGCTTTTACCTCTTATCCAGAACTTTGTGTTAATCAATTGCTTGTTCTTTTATTTTTTTCACATATGTACAAGTATGCATCCTTAAACAATCCATTACTTGATATTACCTGGTTTTGCCTTTTATATAAATAAAATCATACTATATGCAGTTTTCTGCAACCTGATTTTCTCATGCAACATGAATTACATGAGAGTCATCCTTGTTGATTTCTTGCCTTCATTCATTCATTTTCACCACTTTGTAGTATTCTTTTTTTTTTTTGAGATGGAGTTTTGCTCATGTTGCCCAACCTGGAGTGCAATGGCACGATCTCAGCTTACCGCAACCTCTGCCTCCTGGGTTCAAGCGATTCTCCTGCCTCAGCCTCCCGAGTAGCTGGGATTACAGGCTTGCGCCACCATGCCCAGCTAATTTTGTATTTTTAGTAGAGACGGGGTTTCTCCATTTTGGTCAGGCTGGTCTCTAACTCCCGACCTCAGGTGATCCGCCACCTTGGCCTCCCAATGTGCAGAGATTACAGGCATGAGCCACCGCACCCAGCCCACTTTGTAGTATTCTATTATGTGATTTATTGCCCCAGTCTCCTGTGATGGACCTTTGGATTGTTTCATAGGTTTTGCTGTTATCAGCAGTGCTGCTCTGAATGCCCTCAGTGAATATGCGTTAAAAGGAGTAGGATGGCTGCATCCTAGGTGATGCACAATTTAAACATTACTAGGTTGGACTGGAGTCTATTTTGATTAAACAGAATAATCAGAACTGGAAGGTCCCTTACATACAGCTTAACCCAGCGCACTCATTGTAGAGATAGGAAAAGGAAAGCCCGGAGAAGTTCAGTGACTTGCCCAGAATCCCTCAGACCTGGCCTCTTGGGCTAAGGTCATAGCCTTGGAAGTGATTCTGGGAGTGAGGCATGAGAATATATTTCCTTCTCATTTTGAAGATGAACAAGACTGTATTTTACCCTTAAAATAGTCTTCTAGGCTGGTTTTAGAATCTGGGCAGCTGGGCACGGTGGGCTCACACCTGTCATCTCAGCACTTTGAGAGGCTGAGGTGGGCGGATCACGAGGTCAGGAGTTTGAGACCAGCCTGACCAACATGGTGACACCTTGTCTCTACTAAAAACACAAAAATTAGCCGGGCATGGTGGTGCACGCCTGTAATCCCAGCTACTCAGGAGGCTGAGACAGGAGAATTGCTTGAACCCAGGAGGCGGAAGCTGCAGTGAGCCGAGATCTGGCCACTGCACTCCAGCCTGGGTAATAGAGCAAGGCTCCGTCTCAAAAAATAATAATAATAATAATAATCTGGGCAAACTAGAAACACAGGATGCTCTTTGAAAACCATCCCGCCGGGCGTGGTGGCTCACGCCTGTAATCCCAGCACTTTAGGAGACCAAGGTGGGTGGATCACGAGGTCAGGAGATTGAGATCATCCTGGCTGACATTGTGAAACCCCATTTCTACTAAAAATACAAAAATTAGCCAGGCGTGGTGGCACGCAACTGTAGTCCCAGCTACTTGAGAAGCTGAGGCAGGAGAATTGCTCCCAGGAGAACCTGGGAGGCAGAGGCTGCAGTAAACTGAGATTGCACCACTGCACTCCAGCCTGGGTGACAGAGCGAGACTCCATCTCAAAAAAAAAAAAAAAAGAAAAGAAAACCATCCCAAGACAAATACACATTCACACTCACTGCATCTCCAAGTCCTGCCAACTCTAATGCTTTTTTTTCCACCCCCTCAAAGACAAAGTCTCACTCTGTGGCGCAGGCTGGAGTGCAGTGGTGCAGTCTTGATTCACTGCAACATCTGTCTCCTGGGCTCAAGCGATCCTCCCACCTCAGCCTCCCAAGTAGCTGAGACTACAGGTGTGCACCACCACACCTGGCTAATTTTTGTATTTTTTGTTTCATCATGCTACCCAGGCTGGTCTCAAACTCCTGGGCTCAATTGACCCACCTGCCTCGGCCTCCCAAAATGCTGGGATTACAGACATCAGCCAGTGCGCCTGGTCTTACCGCCTTTTTTTTTTTTTTTGAGATGGAGTCTTGCTCTGTCGCCCAGGCTGTAGTGCAGTGGCAGGATCTTGGCTCACTGCAACCTCTGCCTCCCAGGTTCAGGCAATTCTACTGCTTCAGCCTCCTGAGTAGCTGGGATTACAGGCATGTGCCACCAAGCTCGGCTAATTTTTGTATTTTTAGTGGAGATGGGGTTTCACCATGTTGTCCAGGCTGGTCTCGAACTCCTTGACCTCAGGTGATCTACCTGCCTCAGCCTCACAAAGTGTTGGGATTAGAGGCATGAGCCACCATGCCCGGCCTTAACTCTTAAATATATCCCAAATTTACGCATTTCTGCCCTTCCCCTTGGCCATTACCCTGGTGCCCATCATCTCACTGGGATACTGCAATAGCCTCCTCAGTCACCCTGCTTCCATTTCCCCCTCATTCTCCACATGACAGCCAGAGAGATCCTTCTAAAAAATACAAGGATCACGTCACTTGCTCGCTTAAATGCTCCCTGTGGCATTCGTTACTTTTGGAATAAAATCCTAATTTGTTACCATAGCCTACAAGGCACAGTAAGGCCTGGTTCCTGCCTACATCCACCCACTTCCCCTAACTCTCCCCTTGCCACTCCCCTCCAGTCACTTTGGTTTCCTTTCAGTTGCTCTTTCGTAACTGGGGAGACTTTGCCTGTGCCTCAAATTCTACACCCTGCGTATCTTCATGTCCTTCAGCTTTCAGCCCAAAGGTTGGCTCAGAGGGTCTTCCTCGACCATCCCATCTCCTTCTTTTTTTTTTTTTTTTTTTTTTGAGACAGGGTCTCACTCTGTAGGCTGGAGTACTGTGGGGCAATCATGACTCACTTCAGCCTTGAACTCTTGGACTGAAGTGATCCTCTCGCCTCAGCCTCCCATGTAGCTGGGACCACAGGTGTGTGCCATCACGCCTGGCTAATTTTTTTTCTTTTCATTTTTGTAGAGATGGGGTCACACTTTGTTGTCCAGGCTAGTCTCAAATTCCTGGGATCAAGCAATCCTTCCAAGTAGGGCTTCTCAGAGTGCTCAAGTGATGCTCCCACCTCAGCCTCCCAAGTAGCTGGGACTACAGGTGCACGCCACCATGCCCAGCTAATTTTTGTATTTTTTGTTTCACCATGTTGCCCAGGCTGGTCTCAAACTCCTGGGCTCAATTGATCCACCTGGCTCAGCCTCCCAAAGTGCTGGGATTACAGCACCATTTCGCTGTAATCTACTGGTTCAAGCAGTCACAGAAGCCCTCTCAGGTTCAAAAGGGAGGAGACATACACCCCCCTTTTGACAGGAAGAATGTCAAAAATTTGAGGCCATTAAGAAATAAAATGGCCAGGTGCAGTGGCTCACGCCTGTAATCCCAGCACTTTGGGAGGCCAAAGCAGGCGGATCACCTGAGGTCGGGAGTTTGAGACCAGCCTGACCAACATGGAGAAGCCGCGTCTCTACTAAAAAAAATACAAAAAAATTAGCCGGACATGGTGGCACATGCCTGTAATCCGAGCTCCTCTGGAGGCTGAGGCAGGAGAATCGCTTGAACCCGGGAGGCGGAGGTTTCGGTGAGCCAAGATGGCGCCATTGCACTCCAGCCTGGGCAACAGGAGCGAAACTTTGTCTCAAAAAGAAAAAAAACAAAAAACAAAGAAAGAAAAGAAAAGAAACTAAGCCGGGGTGCCAGGGTGCATCTGTAGTCCCAGCTACTTTGGAGGCTGAGGGGACAGGACCACCTGAGCCTGAGCCCAGGAGTGGGTAACATAATGAGACCTTGTCTCTAATTATAAAACAAACAAACAAACAAAAACTGTCATGAGGATAATAAGCTATTCTAAGTGCAGTGTGTTCAGAGAGGTTCAGTTCCTTGCTGGGAGGACAATTACAGATGTGAATGGTGATAAAGAAGGAAACAACAAAAAACAGGTTGAAAGGAGATGGGGGCCGGGTGTGATGGCTCATGCCTTTAATAGCAGCACTTTGGGAGGCCGAGGTGGGTGGATCACCTGAGGTCAGGAGTTGGAGACCAGCCTGGCCAACATGGTGAAACCCCATCTCTACTAAAAATACAAAAAAACTTAGCCGGCTGGGCGCGTGGCTCACACCTGTAAAAATACAAAAAACTTAGCCGGGAATGGTGGCAAACATCTGTAATCCCAGCTACTCAGGAGGCTGAGGCAGGAGAATCTCTTGAACCTGGGAGGGGGAGGTTGCGGTGAGCCAAGATCGTGCCACTGCACTCCAGCCTGGGTGACAAGAGCAAAACTCTGTGTCCAAAAAAAAAAAAAAAAATTAGCCAGGCATGGTGGTGCATGCCTGTAATCCCAGCTAATTGGGAGGCTGAGGTAGGAGAATTGCTTGAACCTGGGAAGGTGGAGGTTGCAGTGAACTGAGATCATGCCACTGCACTCCATCTTGGGCTACAGAGTGAGACTCTGACTCAAAAAAATAAAAACAAAAACAGGGAACAGAAGAATTATTCGGCTATGCTCCACCTTAATCCCTGACCCACAGAATCTGTGAGATATAGTAAAACGGTTGTCGTTTTAAGCCACTAAATTTTGGGGTAATTTGTTATGGAGCATTTGTTATGGTAATTTGTTGTAGCCAGAACCATCATGTTTATTTGATTGCTTACCATGTTTTCTGTCTCTGGAATGGGTGCTCCATGAACTGCTCTGTTCTCTGCCATGTGCTCACTGTCCAGCCCAGAGCCTGGCACATAGTTGGTGCTTAATAAATATTTGCTGAATAAATGAGAGAGTGGATGAATAGATGTATGCCCACCACACTCGGGTTCAACTCCGTTCATCCAGCTGGGTAGAGTTTCTGGGAAGAGGGGCACTCAGGCACCTGCCATCCCCTGGCAGCCTCGTCCTCAGCCCTGGAAGGGGGTACTGAGAGTGGCTTTGGTCACCAAAACCTATTGTTGCATGAGGGCTCAGTTAGTGCCTACCTGCCATGACCTCCCTTTTCTGTTCCAACCTCCAGACTTTGCACAAATGACTTCCAGTGATGTCTTCCAAGCCTCATTTTTCTGAATTCACCTCCTCCAGAAAGCTGGTCTAGTTTGGAAACTCTCTCAGGCTCCCTTCCTGACCTCCAGAGACAACCCTCCTCCCTCTTGTTGACTACAGACAATTGCAGGGATTGCTTTAGGATCATTCCCACCCAGAGCCCCGTGGTGCCCCACATGGCCACCTCCCACCCTGCACAATTCAGTCCCCTAGCAATGACATTCCCAAACCAAAATCCCTGCTATGTGTCAAATCCTGTGCTGGGTGTTTTGCTGTCAGTATCTCGGTTCAACACACCTCCACAACTCAGTGAGGTCAGATCCATGATTGTCCCATTTTATGAATGAGAAAGGTGAGGCTCCAAGAGGAAAAACTAGTTCCAGGTACCTGGCTGGCAAGTGCTCTTCTAGGATCCAGTTCATCATCATCATCGTCATCATCATCATGACTATAACTTACTAAGCACTGACAGTGAAGATAACGATCTACCAAAGGATGCCCAATTCAAGGGGTTAAACTTCAAGCAGACAAAGGATATTTTCATGGTTTCAAAGTATCTCCCTAAGTATATTTAATAACTACACAGAGTAAAATAATTTTTTTTTTGAGATGGAGTCTCACTTTATCACCCAGGATGGAGTGCAGTGGCGCAATCTCAGCTCACCACAACTTCCACCTCCTGGGTTCAAGCAATTCTCCTGCTTCAGCCTCCCCAGTAGCTGGGATTAAAGGTGCACACCACCACGCCCAGCTAAGTTTTGTATTTTTAGTAGAGACGGGGTTTCACCATGTTGGCCAGGCTGGTCTTGAACTCCTGACCTCGTGATCCACCCGCCTCGGCCTCCCAAAGTACTGGGATTACAGGCCTGAGCCATCGCACCCAGCCTAAAATAATAATTTTACAGTGAAGAAGTCCAGTACATACTGCCCTAGATAACTGATCAAGGTTAACATTGGTGGTCATACATGTCAACATCAGGGCCTCTGCAAGGATGCACTGAGAAAGGCATGACACCACTTCTGTGACATTTTCCCCATAATTCATGACTTCAATTTGATCACAAGAAAATCTCAGACAAATCCAACTTGAAAGACATTCTACCAAGCAGCTGAATAGGACTCTTCAAAAGTGTCAAGGTCACAAAAAAGAAGGAAAGACCGAGGAACTGTCACAGATTGAAAAAGACTGCTGGTGCCGGGTGTGGTGGCTCACACCTGTAATCCCAGCACTTTGAGAGCCTGAGCAGGAGGATTGCTTGAGCTCAGGAGTTTGAGACCAGTCTGGGCAACATGGTGAAACCCTGTCTCTACAAAAAAATACAAGAAATTAGCTGGGTGTGGTGGGCTCGCTCCTGTAGTCCGGGCTACTCAGAAGGCTGAGGTGGGAGGATCGCTGGAGCCTGGGGGGCGGAGGTTGCAATGAGCTGAGATCATGCCACTACACTCCTGCCTGGGGCATAGAATGAGACTCTGTCTGAAAAGAAAAAACAAGAAAAGAAAAATCTGGTTTAGGCCGGGCGGGGTGGCTCACGCCTGTGATCCCAGCCCTTTGGGAGGCCAAGGCGGGCAGATCGTGAGATCAGGAGATCCAGACCATCCTGGCTAACATGGTGAAACCCTGTCTCTACTAAAAAAAAAAAAAAAAAAATTAGCCGGGCGTGGTGGTGGGCGCCTGTAGTCCCAGCTACTTGGGAGGCTGAGGCAGGAGAATGGCTTGAACCTGGGAGGTGGAGCTTGCAGTGAGCCAAGATTGCACCACTGCACTCCATCCTGGGCAACAGTGCAAGACTCCGTCTAAAAAAAACAAAAGAAAGAAAAAAAAAGATCCTGGTTTGGATCCCAGAACAGAAAAAGGACATAAGTAGGAAAACAGATGAAATCGAAAAACTTCTGTACTTTAGTTCATAGTAATGTACCAAGGTTAATTTCTTAGTTTTGATAAATGTTCTGTCACTGTTTGAGATGTTGACAGAAGGGGAAGCCAGGTGAAGGGTATGCAGGAACTCCCTGTACTATTTTTACATCTTCTGTAAGACTAAAATTATCTCAAAAGGAAAAAAGACATTAAAATAAAAGAGAAAGGCTGGGTGTGGTGGCTCACGCCTGTAATCCCAGCACTTTTCGAGGCCAAAGCATGAGGATTGCTTGATCCCAGGAGTTCAAGACCAGCCTGGGCAACATAGTGAGGTCTTGTCTCAAAAAAAGTAAAAAAATTAGCCGAGCATGGTGACACAAGCCTGTACTCCCAGGTATTGGGAGGCTAAAGTGGAAGGATCGTTTGAGCCCAGGAGGTTGAGGCTACAGTGAACCATGATCACACACCACTGCACTCCAGCTGAGACCCTGTTCCCCGCCCCCCCAAAAAAAAGAGAGAGAGAGAGAATGAAGGCTAAAGTGGAGTAAGACTACCATAGCCCTCTCTCCCACTGATTACAACAAAAAACTCTGGATAGCCTGGGCACGGTGGCTCACGCCTGTAATCCCAACACTTTGGGAGGCCAAGGAAGGTGGATCACTAGAGGTCAGGAGTTCGAGACCAGCCTGGTCAACATGGCGAAACACTGTCTCTACTAAAAATACAAAAATTAGCTGGGCATGGTGGCGGGCACCTGTAATCCCAGCTACTTGGGAGGCTGAAGCAGAAGAATCACTTGAACCCAGGAGGCAGAGGGTGCAGTGAGCCAAGTTCGTGCCACTGCACTCCAGCCTAGGCTGCAGAGCGAGCCTCCATCTAAAAAAGAAAAAAGAAAACAAAAAACAAAAAACAAACTCTGGACAAATACAGAAAGCACCTACTTAAGGAGGACCTCTGAAAAGTAAACAATAGAAAATAGATTGGCATAGGAAGTCAACATTTGAAGAACAGCCAGCATGGCAGTGGAAAGTTTCCTGGTGAATTTTCTTTCTGTATTTTCTGGCCTTGACCCAAAGGACTCTGAATCAGGAAACTGTGTTTGACACCAGCAGCAAAAACCTTCAAAAGAAAAGTTTAATATTCTGGCCAGAGAACCAGGAAAACCCGCCCCTGTTAGCCAGACAGTGTGAGGAGAATTTTGAGTATTTTGTTGTTGTTGTTGTTGTTTAAATTATTATGAATATTATTATTATTGAGACAGGGTCTGACTCTGTCACCTAAGCTGGAGTGCAGTGGTGCAGTAACAGCTCACTGCAGCCTCCACCTCCCTGGTTCAAGCAATCCTCCCACCTCAGCCTCCCAAGTAGCTGGGACTACAGGTGCATGCCACCATGCCTGGCTAATTTTTTTTGTATTTTTCTTTTTTTGAGATGCAGTATCGCTCTGTCACCCAGGCTGGAGTGCAGTGGAGTGATCTCGGCTCGCTGCAAGCTTCGCCTCCCAGGTTCACGCCATTCTCCTGCCTCGGCCTCCCGAGTAGCTGGGACTACAGGTGCCCGCCACCACGCCCGGTTAATTTTTTTGTATTTTTAGTAGAGATGGGGTTTCACCGTGTTAGCCAGGATGGTCTCGATCTCCTGACCTCGTGATCCACCCACCTCGGCCTCCCAAAGTGCTGGAATTACAGGCATGAGCCACCACGCTTGGCCTTTTTTTTTTTTTTTTTTGTATTTTTCATAGAGACAAGGTTTCATCATGCTGCCCAGGCTGATCTCAAACTCCTAGGCTCAAGCGATCCTCCCACTTCAGCCTCCCAAGGTGCTGAGATGATGGGTGCAAGCCACTGTGCCGGGTCCTTCACAGGCTTTTAACAGGACCCAGAGTCTCACAAGACAATATTTTATTTTATTTATTTATTTATTATTTATTACTTTTTTTGAGACAGAGTTTCACTCTTTTTGCTCAGGTTGGAGTGCAATGGCACGATCTCGACTCATTGCAACCTCCGCCTCACAGGTTGAAGCCATTCTCCTGCCTCAGCCTCTGGAGTAGCTGAGATTACAGGCTGCCACCATCACACCCGGCTCATTTTTTGTGTTTTTAGTAGAGATGGGGTTTCACCATGCTGGCCAGGCTGGTCTCGACTCCTGACCTCAGGTGATCCACCCGCCTTGGCCTCCCAAATTGCTGTGATTACAGGCATGAACCACCACATCTGGCCACAAGACAATATTTTATTTTACTTATTTATTTATTTATTTATTTTTATTATTATTTTTTTGAGACGGAGTTTTGCTGTTGTTGCCCTTTCTGGAGTGCAATGGCGCAATCTTGGCTCACCGCAACCTCCGCCTCCCAGGTTCAAGCGATTCTCCTGCCTCAGCCTCCTGAGTAGCTGGAATTACAGGCATGCACCACCACGCCCGGCTAATTTTGTATTTTTAGTAGAGACGGGGTTTCTCCATGTTGGTCAGGCTGGTCTCAAACTCCCAACCCCAGGTGATCTGCCCTCGGCCTTCCGAAGTGCTGGGATTACAGACGTGAGCCACCGCGCCCGGCCACCAGACAATATTTTAAATGCCCAGGATTACTCAACAAGGAAAATCTCACCAAATCTCAAAGAAAAAAACAATCAATAGATACCAGCACACACACACACACACACACACACACACACACACACACACCCAGCCATTAGAATTGACATACAAGGCCAGGCATGGTGGTTTATGCCTGTAATCCCTGCACTCTGTGAGGCTGAGGTGGGAGGATCCTTTGAACCCAGGAGTTCAAGACCAACCTGGGTAATACAGGAGACCCTGTCTCTGCAAAATTTTTTTTTTTTTGAGACAGAGTCTTGCTCTGTCGCCTAGACTGGAGTGCAGTGGGGCAATCTTGGCTAACTGCAAGCTCCACTCCCGGGTTCACGCCATTCTCCTGCCTCAGCCTCCCGAGTAGCTGGGACTACAGGCGCCCACCACCACACCTAGCTAATTTTTTTTGTATTTTAGTAGAGACAGGGTTTCACCATGTTAGCCAGGATGGTCTCGATCTCCTGACCTTGTGATCTGCACGCCTCGGCCTCCTAAAGTGCTGGGATTACAGGGGTGAGCCGCCATGCCAGGCCAAAATATTTTTTTTAATAAAATAAAAATTTTTTAAAAGTTGAAATGATTATATTGATAACAAGTAGATTTAGAACAAGAAAAAAATTATCAGAGAAAAAAGGACATTATATGATGATTAAAGGGTTAATTCATCAAGAAGACATGACAATTCTGAATGTGTACGCACTTATAAAGTTCCTAAATATATAATGCAAAAATGATCTAAAAAGGGAAATAAAGTCACCATTATACTTGCGGATATCAACTCTCTTCTTTCAGTAAATGATAAAACAGAAAATCAGCAAGGACTGGGCACGGTGGCTCATGTCTGTAATCCCAGCACTTTGGAAGGCTGCAGTGGGCAGATCACCTGAAGTCAGTAGTTTGAGACCAGGCTGGCCAATCTGGTGAGATGCTGTCTCTACTAAAAATACAAAAAATTAGCCGGGAATGGTGGTGCATGCCTGTAATCCCAGATCCCAGCTACTCGGGAGTCTGAGGCAGGAGAATGGCTTGAACCCGGGAGGTGGAGGTTGCGGTGAGCCGAGATTGTGCCATTGCACTCCAGCCTGGGCAAAAAGAGCAAAACTCCATCTCAAAAAAAAAAAGAAAAAAGAAAAAAAGAAAGAAAAATCAGCAAGGACATAAAAGAGCTGAACAACACTATCAACCAATTTAATCAAATTGTTTTTTATTTGTTTGTTTGCTTTTGAGACCAAGTCTCCCTCTGTTGCCCAGGCTGGAGTGCAGTGGCGCGATCTTGGTTCACTGCGACCTCCACCTCCCAGGTTCAAGCGATTCTCCTGCCTGTGCCACCACGCCTGGCTAATTTTTGTATTTTTAAACTTTTGTTTGTTTGTTTGTTTTTGTTTTTGAGATGGAGTCTCGTTCTGTTACCCAGGCTGGAGAGCAGTGGCGAGATCTCAGCTCACTGCAATCTCTGCCTCCCGGATTCAAGTGATGCTCCTGCCTCAGCCTCCCGAGTAGCTGGGATTACAGGCACCAGCCACCGTGCCCAGATAATGTTTGTATTTTTATTAGAGACAGGGTTTCACCATGTTGGCCAGGCTGGTCTCGAACTCCTGATCTCAGGTGATCCACCTGCCTCGGCCTCCCAAAGTGCTGGGATTACAGGCGTCAGCCACCACACGTGGCTGATTTCTTGATTTCTAGTGTAATTCCATTATGATCAGAGAATGTATCACCTACATTTTTAAACATTTTTTAAATATAAAGGCCCAGAATATGGTCTATCTTGGTGAATGTTCCAAGTGTACTTGAAAATAATGTTTTGTCTCTACTAAAATGCAAAAGTTAGCTGGGCGTGGTGCAGGGTGCCTGTAACCCCAGCCACTGGGGAGGCTGAGGCTCAAGAATCACTTGAACCAGGGAGGTGGAGGTTGCAGTGAGCCATGATAGCACCACTTCACTCCAGCCTGGGTGATAGAGGGAGACCCTATCTCAAATTAAAAAAAAAAAAAGAACTGAAAAATATCTGGAAAACCCCTAAATATTTGGAAATGAAGCAACACGCTTCTAAATAAATCATGGGCCAGAGAAGAAGTCTCAAGAGAAATTAGAAAATATATACATGTGTAGTTTTGTCTGTGTGCATGTGTGACATAGTCTCGCTCTTTCACCCAGGGTGGAATGAAGTGGTGTGATCTTGGCTCACTGCAACCTCCGCCCCTGGTTTCAAGAGATTCTCCTGCCTCAGCCTCCCGAGTAGCAGGGATTACAGGCGCTTGCCACTGCATCCAGCTAATTTTTGTATTTTTAGTAGAGACGGGGTTTTACCATGTTGGCCAGGCTGATCTCGAACTCCTGACCTCAGGTGATTCGCCTGTCTTGGCCTCCCAAAGTGCCAGGATTACAGGCGTGAGCCACTGTGCCTGGCCAGAAAATATTTTAAACTGACTTAATAAAATAAAATTACAACATATTAAACTACATAAAATAGAGCAGAGAGAACTTTCTACTTTTTTTTTTTGAGACCGTGTCTCACACTATCGCCCGGGCTGAAGTGCAATGGCACAATCTCCGCTCACTGCAACCTCCACCTCCCAGGTTCACACTATTTTCCTGCCTCAGCCTCCTGAGTAGCTGGGATTACAGGCAACTGCCACCACACCCAGCTAATTCCTTTTTTTTTTTTTTTTTGAGATGGAGTGTCGCTCTGTCTCTCAGGCTGGAGTGCAGTGGCGCGATTTCGGCTCACTGCAAGCTCCGCCTCCCGGGTTCTCGCCATTCTCCTGCCTCAGCCTCCCGAGTAGCTGGGACTACAGGCGCCCGCCACTGTGCCTGGCTAAATTTTTTTCATATTTTTTAGTAGAGACGGGGTTTCACCGTGTTAGCCAGGATGGTCTCGATCTCCTGACCTCATCATCCACCCGCCTCGGCCTCCCAAAGTGCTGGGATTACAGGCGTGAGCCACCACGCCCGGCCTGTACCTGGCTAATTTTTCGTATTTTTAGTAGAGATGGGGTTTCACTATGTTGGCCAGGCTGGCCTCGAACTCCTGACCTTGTGATCTGCCTTTCTCGGCCCCGCAAAGTGTTGGGATTACAGGCGTGAGCCACCGTGCCCAGCCTCAAATTTTCTGGTATTAAATGGGTATATGAGAATAGAAGAGTCTTAAATCGATAGTACAAACTTCCACTTTCAGAAACTAGAAAAATAACAGCCAATTAAACCCAAAGCAAGTAGACAGAAAACATAATAAACACCAGAAGTCAATGCTATTGGATATAGAAAAACAATAGAGAGAAAATAAATGAAACAAAAGCTTGTTCTTTGAAAAGATCAATATGCATATTAGTGGTCTCCTTCAAAAAAGGGGAAATCTGGACACAGAAGTAGACATAGAGGGAAGATGGCGTAAAGAGACAAGAGAGGACAGCCATCCGTAGTCCAAGGAGAGAGGCCAGGAACACATCCTCCCTCACAGCCCTTAAAAGGAACCAATCCAGGGATCTAGAACTAGAAATACCATTTGACCCAGCCATCCCATTACTGGGTATATACCCAAAGGACTATAAATCATGCTGCTATAAAGACACATGCACACGTATGTTTATTGTGGCACTACTCACGATAGCAAAGACTTGGAACCAACCCAAATGTCCAACAATGATAGACTGGATTAAGAAAATGTGGTACATATACACCATGGAATACTATGCAGCCATAAAAAATGATGAGTTCATGTCCTTTGTAGGGACATGGATGAAGCTGGAAACCATCATTCTGAGCAAACTATCACAAGGACAAAAAACCAAGCACCGCATGTTCTCACTCATAGGTGGGAACTGAACAATGAGAACACTTGGACACAAGAAGGGGAACATTACACACCAGGGCCTGTTGTGGGGTCGGGGGAGGGGGGAGGGATAGCATTAGGAGATGTACCTAATGTAAATGACGAGTTAATTGGGTGCAGCACACCAACATGGCACATGTATGCATACGTAACAAACCTGCACGTTGTGCACATGTACCCTAAAACTACAAGTATAATAATAAAAAAAATATATATATAAAAGGAACCAATCCTACCAACTCCTTGATTTTGTACTTCCAGCCTCCAGAATTGTGAGATAATACATTTCTGTCAGCCAGTCTCTAGTACTTTCTTACAGCAGTCCTAGCAAACTAATACAACTAATAAATGAATTTAGCAGGGCTGTAAAATATAAGGTCAATATACAAAAATCAATTGCATTTCTTTTTTTCTTTTTGAGATGGAGTCTTCTTTGTCATCCAGGCTAAAGTGCAGTGGCGCCATCTTGGCTCACTGCAACCTCTGCCTCCCAGGTTCAAGTGATTCTCAAGTCTCAGCCTCCCAAGTAGCTGGGACTATAGTCATGCACCACCATGCCCAGTTAATTTTTGTATCTTTAGTAAAGATGGGGTTTTGCCATGTTGGCCAGGCTGGTCTCGAACTCCTGACCTCAAGTGAACTGCCTACCTCGGCCTCCCAAAGTGCTGGAATTATAGGAGTGATCCACTGTGTCCAGCTGCATTTCTATATAATATCAATGAACAATTGGAAATTGATTTTTTTTTTTTATTTTTTAGAGACAGGGTATTGCTATATTATCCAGGCTGGGCTCAAACTCCTGGGTTCAAGCAATCCTCCCACCTCAGCCTCCTGAGTAGTTACAGGCACGCACTACCACGCTTGGCTTGAAATTTTTCAAAAGTATGATTTACAATTGCACCAATAGGCCGAGTGCGGTGGCTCATGCCTGTAATCCTAGCACTTTTGGAGGCTGAGGCGGGTGGATCACCTGAGGTCAGAAGTTCAAGACCAGCCTGGCCAACATGGAGAAACACTGTCTCTACTAAAAATACAAAAAAAAAAAAAAAAATTAGGCAGATGTGGTGGCATGTGCCTGTAATCCCAAATACTTGGGAGGCTGAGGCAGGAGAATCACTTGAACCCAGGAGGCAGAGGTTGCGGTGAACCGAGATCACACCACTTTACTCCAGCCTGGGCAAAAGAGTGAAACTCTGTCTCAAAAAAACAAAACAAAACAAAAACAAAGCAATTGCACCAATAAAAATTAAGTAGTGAGTATCAGTGTAACAACCAGATCCTACTTCATCCCCGTGTAGAGGTGGAGGGACTGAGTGAACAGGCTTGGTGTGCAGAAGATTCAGGCCAGGCAAGCCTGTGCATAATTTTGGATAATGAAAAATACTAAGAGGAAAATAAATCTAGCCAGGTGCAGTGACTCACGCCTGGAGGCCTAGCACTTTGGGAGGCCGAGGCAGGCAGGTAGCTTGAGCTCAGGAGTTCAAGACCAGCCTGGGCAACATGGCAAAACTTCATCTCTACAAGAAATACAAAAATTTTTGCCAGGGATGGTGGCACACGCCTGTAGTCCCAGCTACTTGGAGGGCCTGAGGCAGGAAGATTGCTTGAACCCAGGAGGCTGAGGCTGCAGTGAGTCAAGATCCCACCATAGCACTCCAGTCTGGGTGACCATATGAGACCCTGTTTAAAAAAAAAAAAAGAAAAGAAATCTAAACTGCATAGGGGTCTTACGGAAGGTCTCTCTGAGATGACATTTGAGCTGCAATTTGAAGGACAGTGGTTGGGGTTTGGACGTCAATACATAACAACTTCTTCTTTGCCCAAGTTCTGACACAACAGAGAGCAGATGAGGAATCAGGTATATTGAAATCAAAATAACACTTCCTTACTGTTCCATTCACTGTTCCTGCATGACAAACCACCTACAAACCACCTGGTGTTTAGTGTGCAAAATAACTGATGCTCATGGTTTCTGTGGGCCAGGAGGTCAGAGAGGGCACAGCAGGGATGACTTGTCTCTGCCCCATGAAGTCTGGGGCCTCAGCTGGAAAGACTCAATGGCTATGAGGTCCTTGATGGCTGGGGCTGGAATCATCTGGAGTTGTACATGTCTGGAAATGGATGCTGGCTGTAGGCTGGCACCTCAGCAGGGCCTTGAGCAAGCACATCTACACATGACTTCTCCATATGGTCTCTCCACCTGGGCTGGCTTGGCTCCCTCATAGCATGATGGCTGGGTTCCCAGGGAGAATGTCCCAACAGACCACGTGGCTTTTTTCTTCTTCTTTTTTTGAGATGGAGTTGTGTTCTGTTGCCCAGGCTGGAGTGCAGTGGCACAATCTCAGCTCACTGCAACCTCTGCCTCCCGGGTTCAAGCAATTCTCTGCCTCAGCCTCCCGAGTAGCGGGATTACAGGCGCCTGTCACCATGCCTGGGTAATTTTTTTTTTTTTTTTTTTGAGACAGAGTCTCGCTTGTTACCCAGGCTGCAGTGCAGTGGTGCGATCTCAGCTCACTGCAACCTCCGCCTCCCGGGTTCAAGCGATTCTCCTGCCTCAGGTTCCTGAGTAGTTGGGGTTACAGGCGCCCACCACCACGCCCGGCTAATTTTTGTATTTTTAGCAGAGACAGGGTTTCATCATGTTGGTCAGCCTGGTCTCGAACTCCTGATCTCAGGTTATCCACCTGCCTCGGCCTCCCAAAGTGCTAGGATTACAGGCATGAGCCACAGCGTTGAGCCTATTTTTTTGTATTTTTAGCAGAGATGGGGTTTCACCATTTTGGCCAGGCTGGTCTTGAACTCCTGACCTCACAATCCACCCACCTCAGCCTCCCAAAGTGCTGGGATTACAGGCGTGAGCCACCCCACCCGGGTCCACATGGTATTTTTATGATCTAGAAGTCACATAGCAACTTTCACCATATTCTGCTGTTTAATGCTGTCACAAAGGTACATCCAGGCTGAAGGAAGGGGGACATAGATCCCACACTCAAGTGTCAAGGTCATAATTGTACAATGAGCATGTCGAATTGGAGATATTGATAGGCTATCTTCTTTGAAAATACAATTTGCCACAATTCCTGATAAACTAGTTTGTAAAGCATAGCTTTGGTCTGTGGGTGAGAGGCCGGGTGTATTGCTCCGGTAGAGCTCTCTCAGATGGAACAGGTGAGTGGGAATAAGACTTGCCCTTGAGAGAAGAGCATTTCAGCAGAGGGAAGAGCAATTACAAAGGCCCTGTCATGGGCAAGGTGGGTGTGTTCTAGGAACTGAAGCCCAGTGTGGCTGGGGCATGGTGGGAGAGCAGGAGAGGCTGATGAAGAAGCTGTGTTTGGAAGATTTGGTAGTGGGGACCTTGAACGTCAGGCTAAGGAGTTTATTGGGAAGCCAGCGGTGCCAAGAAAGCCTCAAGGATGCCATGAGGCTGTCCCCACATAGGCTGTCCCCACATCTGGGGGCCAAATACCCATGCCCATGTGCAGGAGCCAATTGTGTCTCAGAGAAGACAGAGGCCCTGGCCTCCAGGATGTGAAGGCACTAGTGCCTACCCCTAGGGCTGATGTGACACCTGCACTCCCAGATCTCACCACCTCAGCCCCTTTGCCAGGTTGGACCCCTCCCTCAGCCCCACTCCTCTAGTGTGTCTGCCCTGGTAGGGAGAAGGAGACGGCAATGGTATGAAGAGATCTGACCTGCCCCAGGAAGTTTCCATCTCTAGGCCACCTGTCCTGTCCTGTCCCGGTGAAATCTAGCCAAGGGCATTCATCTACCCCGATCATGCTATGGGTTCTGCGGCAGGCCAGGAAACCTGCCATTAGTGGCCATCCACCCCTATGGCAGTCCCAGCTCAACGTCAGTTTGTTTTTTTGAGACAGGATCTTGCTCTGTCACCCAGGCTGGAATGTAGTGGTGCAATCACAGCTCACTGCAGCCTCGACCTCCCAGGCTCAAGCATTCCTCCCACCTCAGCCTCCTTAGTTGGGACTGCAGGTGTGCGCCACCACATCCTGTTAATTTTTTGATTTTTTTTTTTTTTTTTTTTTTATAGAGACAAGGTCTCACCATTTTGCCCAGGCTGGTCTTGAACTACTGATCTCAAGCAATCCTCCCACCTCAGCTTCCCAAAGTGCTGGGATTACAGGGGCGAGCCACCGTGCCCAGCCCTCAGTGTTGGTTCCGGCCTGGCGTGTCTGTCCACGGTTTTAGAAGCGCTTGCTGGACGGTCCACCAGAGCTGCGGGTCTTCCCGCGACGTCCTCCGAGCCTGAGCTGCTGCCGAGACACCCTCAGCGTTCGGTGATTCCCACAGGTGAGCTGGGTGGGCCTTGCTCTCCGCTCCTGGCCAGGGCCCTCGGCTCACTGACCACGCCCATCGGCTCGCTGGCTCTGCCCCCTCGGCGCCCGGTTCCCTTGCTGTCGCCTGGCCCCGCTCCTTGTGGTTAGCTCTGCCCACTCTCGCCTCTCCCCGCTCCTCCTGTACTAGACCTCCTCCCTGGGTTCAAGGGGCTCCCGGAACTCGTGAAGGGCTGGGGGTCTGGGTCTGTGACGCTTTGTCCAGCTCCTCTTCCTATTTTCACCTTAGGGTCCTGCGTGAGGCCCAGCGATTCCACAGTAACCCCTCTGGGCTGGCAGGCCGGAGGTGGGTCCTGTGTGATACCTAGAGCCTGGCTGGTGGGGGGATGCTGAGGCCATGGCTCAGGTCTTTGCATCTGGGCAGAATCTGGGGGCTCCCTGGAGCCGATCAAGTGAGTGTGAGCTGCCATCCCTCCTGCTGGCAGGTCTCAGCCTATCCCAGAGCTCTCAGCATGTCGGGCCTGTCACGACAAGTGGCCTGAATGCCGTGTCCGGAGTCCCTTCCACCCTTGGACCCACCGCGGTTCCAGGAGAAGACCCTTATTCCTTGGCTCTGGGACCCCGAGTGGCCTGCCTTAAGGGACAGTCCGTCTCTTCCCAGGTTCAGGACCTTGAAAGGAGGCTCCGCAGTTGTCCTGCAGGCTATATTCACCGTGAGCTACTCAGGGCCGGCCTCCACCCCATGGCCCTCAGCCCGGGGCTGGGCTTCCCCCACAGATGTTCCTTATCACAGCATCACTCAACTTCTGGAGCCTGATGTTCCCACAGAGGCGGGGGCGGAAGAGGGCAGGGAAGAACAGAGGATCGCCTTTCTCAAATGCCTTCCCTTGGAAGACCCTGTGAAACTGAGGAGATGGGGGAAACTGAGGCCCAGAAATGGTGCCGCTTGGCCAGAGTGGCTGTAGTAGAGCCATGCATAGACACAGGCCACTCACTCCAGTGCAGCCACCGCCCTCCCAGCCACCCTGAAAAAGGTCTGGCAAGACTCATGACCTTCCGCCTGGTGCAGTGGCTCACACCTATAATCCCAGCTCTTTGGGAGACCAAGGCAGGAGGATCCCTTGAGCTCAGGAGTTCAAGACTAACCTGGGCAACATAACAAGACCCTGTCTCTACAAAGCTTAAAAAAAAAAAAAAAAAAAAGACAAGGCATGCTCTCCTCCAGGTTCTTAAAGAAGGAGTGTCTTCCCCTGTCCTCTGTCCATAGGGCTATTCTGTAGAACATCCTGCTCAGCGACCGAGGTAAGGGGTGGTCCTTTTTTTTTTTTTTTTTTTTGGAAAGGGAGTCTCACTCTGTGGCCCAGGCTGCAGTGCAGTGGTGCGACTTCGGCTCACTGCAACCTCCGCCTCGTGGGTTCAAGCAATTCTCCTGCCTCAGCCTCCCAAGTAGCTGAGATTACAAGTGCCCCCCCCACCACACCCAGCTAATTTTTGTCTTTTTACTAGAGACGGGGTTTCGCCATGTTGGCCAGGCTGGTCTCGAGCTCCTGACGTCAGATGATCCACCCGCCTTGGTCTCCCAAAGTTCTGGGAGTACAGGCATGAACCACGGCGCCTGGCCAAGGTGATCCTTTTGGGGGTCTCTCACGTTTGGAATTACCTTGGTTGGGGAAGGGGAGGAGCAGCTCCCAGAGTGACCAGCAGAAGGCGCTGGGCCCAACATGTTCAGTTCTGGGAGCTGGACTCCTGGAACTCGGGAAGACTCCCAAGCTGCCTTCTCAAAGTTTTGTCTCTGGCAGCGTCTAGAATGGAGGTGATGTGCACTCTAGGGTCCCTCTAACACCTTCCCTTGAGCCCCTCACCTTCTAGGCTCATCTGCCCCCAGGACTAAGCCCCCTCCCTTTATTTATTTATTTGTTTGTTTGTTTATTTATTTATTTATTTATTGAGACAGAGTCTCGCTGTGTCGCCCAGGCTGGAGTGCAGTGGTGCGATCTCGGGTCACTGCAACCTCCGCCTCAGCCTCCCTAGTAGCTGGTACTACAGGTATGTGCCACGACACTTGGCTAATTTTTGTATTTTTAGTAGAGACAGGTTTTCTTCATGTTGGCCAGGCTAATCTCGAACTTCTGACCTCCAGTGATCTGCCCGCCTTGGCCCCCCAAAGTGCTGAGATTACAGGCATGAGCCACCATGCCTGGCCAGCCTTTAGAAACTGTCTTTAGCAGGCCCCTGTGGACTCACTAGGGTATAGGAACCCTGATGGAAGGCATGGGGGCTGGGCATACCCCATGGACCTAGAGCCAGGAGACCTGGAAAGCTCTGGTCTCCAGGCCACCGAGGGGACCCCCAGCCCTCTCCCATTCATCCACCATCCGTATACTAACAGTCCTGGGACACATTTACTGAACTTGTGCTCTGCTTCATTTGAACACATCACTCCTCTTCTTAACTTTGGTTGCCTCCCACCTTCATTTTATTTTATTTATTTATTTATTTATTGAGACAGGGTCTCATTCTGTTGCCCAGGTTGGAGTGCAGTGGTGCAATCTCAGTTTACTGCAACCTCCACCTCCTGCCTCAGCCTCCTGAGCACCTGGGACTGCAGGGGTGTGCCACCATGCCAGCTTAATCACCTTCTTTAAATAAAATCCAAGCTCCTCACTACCGCCTACAGGTCCTTCTCGGTGGTCCAGCCCACCTCTCCCTCCATCCAGCCTCCCCTTTAACCATGACACTCTGGCCAAGATGACCTCTCTTCTTTTGTTATTGTTTTTGTTGTTGCTTTGAGATGGAGTTTCGCTCTTGTTGCCCAGGCTGGAGTGCAATGGTGGGATCTCGGCTCACTGCAACCTCCGCCTCCCGGGTTCAAGCGATTCTCCTGCCTCAGCCTCCCGAGTAGCTGGGATTACAGACGTGCACCACCACACCTGGCCAATTTTTTTATTTTTAGTAGAGACGGGGTTTCACCATGTTGGCCAGGCTGGTCTCAAACTCCTGACCTCAGGTGATCCATTCGCCTCAGCCTCCCAAAGTGCTGGGATTATAGGCATGAGCCACCGCACCTGGCTGTCTCTTCTGTTCAGTTGTTTTTTTTTTTTTTTTTTTTTTGAGACGGAGTCTCGTTCTGTCGCCCAGGCTGGAGTGCAGTGGTGCAATCTTGGCTCACTGCAACCTCCACCTCCCGGGTTCAAGCGATTCTCCTGCCTCAGCCTCCCAAGTAGCTGGGACTACAGGTGCATGCCACCACGCCTGGCTAATTTTTTGTATTTTTGGTAGAGAGGGGTTTCACCGTGTTAGCCAGGCTGGTCTCGATCTCCTGATCTTGTGATCCACCTGCCTTGGCCTCCCAAAGTGCTGGGATTACAGGCGTGAGCCACTGCACCTGGCCTGTCTCTTCTGTTTTTTGAACATGCTGTGTTTTCCTGCCTCTGGGTCTTTGCACAGGCCTTTTCCTCTGCCTAGAACAGAATTGTAAGCCCTGTGGGGGCAGGAACTATGTCTGGTTTTGTTTGGCTCTATAGCCCCCAACATTTATCCTGGTAAACAAGTATGCAATAAATGCCAGCTGAAACAGGTCTTTATAAGTTTTTTTTAAGTTTTTTTTTTTTTTTTTTTTTTTTTTTTTTTTTTTTTTTTTTGAGGAGTCTCACTCTACCACCCAGGCTGGAGTGCAGTGGTGCGATCTTGGCTCACTGCAACGTCTGCCTCCCAGGTTCAAGCGATTATCCAGCCTCAGCCTCCCGAGTAGCTGGAATTATAGGTGTCCCCTGCCACACTCGGCTAATTTTTGTATTTTTAGTAGAGACGGGATTTCACCACGTTGGCCAGGGTGGTCTCAAACTCTTGACGTTAGGTGATCTGCTCGCCTCTGCCTCCCAGAGTGCTGGGATTACAGGCATGAGCCACCACGCCCAGCTTTATAAGTAATTCTTGAATAAATGTGCCTGAGGCTTGTCTATTTTTTTTTTTTTTTTTTTTGAGATGGAGTCTCGCTCTGTCACTAGGCTTGAGTGCAGTGGCATGATCTTGGCTCACTGCAACCTCTGCCTCGCGGGTTCAAGCCATTCTCCTGCCTCAGCCTCCTGAGTAGCTGGGACCACAGGCGCCTGCCACCGTGCCTGGCTAATTTTGTTTGCATTTTTAGTAGAGACGGGGTTTCGCCGTGTTAGCCAGGATGGTCTCAATCTCCTGACCTCATGATCTGCCCGCCTTGGCCTCCCAAAGTGCTGGGAACTTTTTTTTTCTTTTTCTTTTTCTTTTTTTCTGAGACAGAGTCTTGTTCTGTTGCCCAGGCTGGAGTGCAGTGGCCCGATCTCGGCTCACTGCAACAGCCGCTTCCCAGGTTCAAGTGATTCTCTTGCCTCAGCCCTCTGTGAAGCTGGGACTATAGGTGCGCGCCACCACGCCCTGCTAACTTTTTTTTTTTTTTTTTTTTGAGATGGAGTCTAGCTCTGCTGCCCAGGCTAGAGTGCAATAGCCGGATCTCGACTCACCGCAACCTCTGCCTCCCGGGTTCAAGCGATTCGCCTGCCTCAGCCTCCTGAGTAGCTGGGATTACAGGTGCGTGCCACCACGCCCAGCTAATTTTTGTATTCTTAGTAGAGATGGGGTTTCACCATGTTGGCTAAGCTGTCTCAAACTCCTGACCTCGTGATTTGCCTGCCTTGGCCTCCCAAAGCGCTGAGATTACAGGCATGAGCCACCGCGCCCGCCCAATTTTTCTATTTTTAATAGAGAAGGTGTTTTGCCATGCTGGGCAGGCTGGTCTCAAACTCCTGACCTCAGGTAATCCTCCCGCCTCGGCCTCCCAAAGTGCTGGGATTACAGGCGTGAGCCACTGCTGGCCTAAAAGATGCTTCTGGAGTAGGAGGCATTGGGCCTGGCTGGAAGGTTTGCGTCTGCAAAGGCCTGAAGAGAACATCCCAGGTGGGAGAAACAGCAAGGAGGGGAGGTGTGGAGGAGGCAGGGAGACCGTGTACTTGGGACTACTGTCTGCAGAGGGTCTCCAGAGGCAGGACCCCGGTAGGGACACTGATGCAGGAGTCGCTCTGCAGTGCCTCCCCCCAATCTGTGGGCCGGGGTGCCCCCAGGGACGCAGGCTGTGCGCTCCCACGCCCTGCCGAAGCAGGACGTTCCCACGCTGGGGCGGCCCGAGAAAGGCTGTGGGGCGGGCCGGGGGCGGGCGCCCGCACTCAGGTCCCTCCGCAGCGGGTTCTCAGTTGGTCGCTGGGCAGACCCAGGTCGCGCTCCCACTGCCGAGCCCGCGAGGTGAGTGAGTTGGGGGAGGACCCCGCTACCCAAGCCCGCGCGGGTCAGGGGCGCGGCTCTGTCTCCTGCCTTCGCCGCTGGGTCACGCCCCAGTGGTCCCTGTCTTAGAGGGTTGGGGGGCTTCTTGTAGGTTAGAGTTGAAGACTCCTGGGGAGTCTGCATATGTGTGCCACCTCTTTCCCCAAATATAGATTACATCCTCCCTCTCTTGATATGTGGAGCTCTCCCACCCACTAATCATAATCACTGGCCGGAGCCCCTCTTTTCCAGAAGTGTGGGCCGCCCCCTCCCACTTATCACCTGTAGTGTGCCCCCTCCCTCACTCTATTTGTTGGGTGCCCCTCTCTCCCCCTAGATGTGGGACTCCCCTTCTTTTCCCCAGATATGTGTCTCCCTCCCTCTGACCCAGTTAAGTCCCCATCCTCTAAAGCCCCTCCCCACCCCCATGGATGCCAAACCCTGAGTCTTCCCTGGGGGTGGGAGACTGGGCTCAGCCAGACTGGCTAAGCCCAGTCCCCCACCCCCAACCAGATCCAGCAGAGCAGGCCTGTGTGCACGTAGGCAGCCAATTAGGGGGGAAGGGGTGGGGGCCAGACCGTCTGTCTGTTCTGCCGGCGCAGGGGCCTCTGGCCCCTGCAGGGAAGAGAGACTCAAGACCTGCTCCCTCTCCACCTGGACCCCACCCAGCTTCCTCTGGGGAGCAAACAAGTGAGCGGGGTTCTCCAATCTGGCCAGACTGAGCTGGGGCTGGCACCAGAACCCAAGCCCTCAGCCTCAAACTCTTCAGACCCTGGCCCAAGACTTAGGCCTCCTCCCACTTCTCAGATGGTGAATTGAGGTCCCAAGAAGGGGCTCCAAAGGTCTAGGACCCCCATTGGCCCCCCGCTGGGGATATCAGACAAAATTAGAAGGGTCAAGGGCATGAGGGTGACCTTGAAACCCTGGGACACCCCTACCACTACCATACCAGTGGAAAAGGATTTTTCCATCTGGCCCTGCGGTTTGGGGGCAGAGGGTGATGTGGGGGCAGAACTCATCTATACCTTCACGCCCCCAGATGCTCCCCAGAGCTGCCTGGAGCTTGGTGCTGAGGAAAGGTGGAGGTGGAAGACGAGGGATGCACAGCTCAGAAGGCACCAGTGAGACCTGGACTCCTTTCTCCCTGCCTAACTCCAGAGATAGGGGCAGGGGTCCCCTCTGCAGGCTGCCCCCTTTGCCCTTCCATGCCACCCTGGGCCTGTTCCTACCACACTTCCCATGTTCCCATGATCCCACTCCTTGGTCCAAGGTCAAGTTTCTCCAGGAAATGGAGTGTGCGGGGTGAGCAGACAGTGGCCATCTCCATTCCAAGCTTCCTTAGGAGCCAGCCCCCAAGCCTCAGGCCCCTAGACCTTTTGTTCTGAGGTGGAGGGTGCTGACAGAACCTTGGACCCTGATTCCTCCTTTCCAGACCCTAGTTTCAATGCTAGTAAGAAGAAAGAGACCTAAAGTAGGAGAGACTTCAGCCAGATAGCAGAAGGGCCTTGCTGACCCATGGAGAATAACAAAGATAACATTTATTGAGCCCTTACTAGTACCCCAAGCTATTATAAACCTCCTTTTTTTTTTTTTTTTTTGAGATAGAGTCTTGCTCTGTCGCTCAGGCTAGAGTGTTCAGTGACGCAATGTCGGCTCACTGCAACCTCCGCCTCCTGGGTTCAAACAATTCTCCTGACTCAGCCTCCCGAGTAGCTGGGATTATAGGTGCCCACCACTGCGCCCGGCTAATTTTTGTATTTTTAGTAGAGGCGAGGTTTTACCATCTCGGCCAGGCTGGTCTCGAACTCCTGACCTCGTGATCCACCCGCCTCAGCCTCCCAAAATGCTAGGATTACAGGCGTGAGCCACCAAGCCCGGCCACCTTCTTTATTAATATAGTTAGAGATAGGGTGTCCCAAGGGCAGCCTGGACTCAGCTCCCTCCATTGTGTCTGCAGCCCGTGGTGGGGGGAAGATGTCCCCCTACACCAACTGCTATGCCCAGCGCTACTACCCCATGCCAGAAGAGCCCTTCTGCACAGAACTCAACGCTGAGCAGCAGGCCCTGAAGGAGAAGGAGAAGGGAAGCTGGACCCAGCTGACCCACGCCGAAAAGGTGGCCTGTAAGTGTCAGGGTGGGGCTGGCTGGAGAGAGTGGGTTGGGGGCTGACTTTGGAAAGAATGGCCTGTCAGGGATCAGAGGGCAGAGAGAGGCCCCCAAGACAGCCAGAAACCTCCAAACACCTGAGGGGTGAAGTTCATGCCTTTGTTCGTTTCTTTATTCACTCACCTGTTTGTGCATAGCCTGATGCTAGGCAATGCTGGGGACATGAGGTGAATCACCTGGATAGTTCCTGCCCCCATGGTGCCCCCGGTCCCGTGGGGAAAACCAATACAGACTCCAATAATTGTAATACAGAACATGTGGCTAGGGTGAGGTGTGTTCAAGGACTGTGAGATGAAATCTTGGTGGACCTCCCAGGGGAGGGCACATTCCAGCTGGCCTTTAAGGGTGAAGAGGAGGGCACTGCCAGGGAGTGGGAACTGCATGGGGAAGGGTGTCAGAGCAGGAGACTGTGGAGGGCCCTGGAATTGAGTGATGTGGGGGAGATGGGACAGAGAGAGGGAGGTGAGGCGGTTGGGGAGGAGCCCTCTGACCCTGGGAGGCTGGAGGGATGTGTGGTCCCTTGTCATGTCCACCAGAGCATCCCTGAGCTGACCCTTTGAAATTTGGAGCACCTTATTTTCATTCCATGAATGGGAACACTCAGCCTGACCTCCAAGATTTCAAGGGATTCCTAGTGGGGAAACGTTCATGCTTCTCACATTCATTCATTCAGTCAACATCTTATTTGGCACCTACTACAATACCATGCACTGGGAATGCAGCTGTGAGCCAGCCAGGCTCCGTTCCTGCCTGTGAGCTTGCATTTCCAGCCCTCTCTCAGCACCTTTACCCTTTCTCTCTCTCTCTCTTTCTACACACACACACACACACACACACACACACACACACACACAATCTTGGTTTTTTCTTCATCCATTTCAGAAATTGACACTCTTGGGGGGAGAGGGGAGGAATAGCATTAGGAGATATACCTAATTCTAAATGATGAGTTAATGGGTGTAGCACACCAACATGGCATACATATGTAACAAACCACATGTACCATAAAACTTAAAGTATAATAATAATAAAATTTTAAAAAAAAAGAGAAATTGACACACTTTATCTGAGCATGGTGGCACATGCCTGTCGTCCCAGCTATTCGGGAGGCTGAGGCAGGAGGATCACTTGAGCCCAGGGGAGCTGAGGCTAGAGTGAGCTGTGATTGTGCTACGGCATTGCACTCCAGCCTGGGTAACAAAGTGAGACACTGTCTGAAAAAAAAAAAAAAAAAGAGAGAGAGAGAAAGAAATGATGGACATTCCCCAAGCAAGATGATAATGAGCACCATCCCTAATATGTCCTGCACGCTTACATGTAGCAGGCACCGCTGTGGCGTTAGGTGCTCTCGTTAGCTCACATTTGAGAGACTGAAGCTCAGTGGCGTGCAGTCACTTGCAGTGGTCGCACAGCTAGAGAGTGGTGGAGGCAAGATTTGAAACCACATAGACAGGCACCAGGGGTTTCACCCTTAGCTGCTACACCACATTAGCTACAATGAAGGTTTGGTGGGATGCTTGGGGAGTTGCAGTGTAACCTCACAGCTCAAACAACTTTTTTTTTTTTCCTTTTCTTTGAGACAGGGTCTCTGTCACCCAGGCTGGAGTGCAGTGGCCCCATCTCGGCTCACTGAAATCTCTGCCTCCTGGGCTCAAGCGATCCTCCCACTTTGGCCTCCTGAGTAGCTGGGACTACAGGCGGGCGCCACCACACCTGGCTATTTTTTTTTGTATTTTTTTTGTAGAGACAGGGTTTCACCATGTTGGCCAGACTGGTCTCGAACTCCTGATCTCATGATCCACCCACCTCAGCCTCCCAAAGTGCTGGGATTACAGGGGTGAGCTACCATGCCCGGCTATTTATTTATTTATTTATATTTCTGTAGAGACAGAGCAGTCTCACTATGGTTGCTCAGGCTGGTCTTGAACTCCTGGGCTCAAGCAATTCTCCTGCCTCGGCCTCCCAAAGCACTGGGATTACAGGCATGAGCCATCATGCCAGGCCAAATGCCTTGAGTCTTGTCAGACCTCTTCCAGGGCAGGCAGGCGTGGCAGCACTGGAGTGCATGGCCTGTGTCTACGCATGGCTCTACCACAGCCACACTGAGTGGCCTCCACTGGTTGATTTCATTGTCTCAGCCTGAACTGCCCACCCAAGTATCTTCCCAAAACCTAAGACAGTTCCCTTTTCCCAAGGAATTCTGCTGCCAGCTTTGATTTTCCTTTAGATATTTATTTTCATATTTATTTAATGTACTGAGAAAGGATTACACACATAGGGTAATTTTTTTTTTTTTTTTTTTGAGACAGAGTCTCGCTCTGTCGCCTAGGCTGGAGTGCAGTGGCATGATCTCGGCTCACTGCAACCTCCGCCTCCTGGGTTCACGCCATTCTCCTGCCTCAACCTCTCGAGTAGCTGGGACTACAGGTGCCCGCCACCACTCCTGGCTAATTTTTGTATTTTTAGTAGAGACGGGGTTTCACTGTGTTAGCCAGGATGGTCTCGATCTCCTGACCTCGTGATCCACCACCTCGGCCGCCCAAAGTGCTGGGATTACAGGCGTGAGCCACTGCGCCCGGACTTACCTGGCTAATTTTTAAATTTTTTGTAGAGACAGGGTCTCGCTGTATTGCCTAGGATGGTCTTGAACTCTTGGACTCAAGCAATCCACCCGTTTTGGTCTCCCAAAATTCTAGGATTACAGGCGTGAGCCACCAAGCCTGGCCCCCTCCCTAATTCTGTTAGAATGAAATCCAAACTCTTCTCCATGGATTCTAACAAGGTCCTGTGTGAACCAGCTCTGCCTCTCATTTGAGAGAGCCAGCCTCTCATTTGCTAAATTCTCTCTCTTTTGCTCATTTCACTCCAGCTACAGTGGTCCTCACTTCACACTTTCCCTACCCACTTCCTGCTTCAGGGTTTTTGCACTTCCTTCCAGTTTTCACCAACTTTCTCCCATTGATTTTTCAAATCTCAGCTCCAATGTCACCTCCTCTGAGACACCTTCCCTGGCCAGCCAACTGTTTGCCTGAAGCATTTGCCATTGTCTCCCCCTCTAAACTCCACAAGGGCAGGGATTTTCATCTGGCTCATTCACTGCTGTCACCTGTTCCTGGTCATGCTGTGCATATAGTACGTGCTCAGTAAGAATTTGCTGAATGAACAGCATCTGCTGCAGGGAGGGGGAAGCCGGGATCACTTAGAGTGGACGCACCTGAGGCCCCTTCCCCACACCCAACTGCCTCCAGTGTACCGGCTCCAGTTCAATGAGACCTTTGCGGAGATG
The DNA here is from genome assembly GCF_029289425.2 of Pan paniscus. NCBI lineage: Eukaryota > Metazoa > Chordata > Mammalia > Primates > Hominidae > Pan > Pan paniscus. The sequence goes on from NC_073270.2 coordinate 37,336,719, forward strand.
AACCGTCGCTCCAATGAGTGGAAGACAGTGATGGGTTGTGTCTTCTTCTTCATTGGATTCGCAGCTCTGGTGATTTGGTGGCAGCGGGTCTACGGTGAGTGGCAACACCTCATCTGGCTGCAGTCCTGGGCCATGCCCTTGTGGTCACGGCCACCAGACAGTTTCTTAAAGGAACCATGCTGGCACTCATCTGAAGAGCTGAAAATTTCTGAAGAGGTGTAGGGTGAAGGACAGAGCATGGCTGTCTAGGTTTGAATGCAGGAACTTTACCTCTCTGGGCCTCAGTTTCGTCATCTCTAAAATGGGAATAGTAATGTTCCATCTCAGGGTACTTAAGAGGATTTTAATGAGAGAGGGCTGTAGGCCAATGTTTGGCTCATAGTCATGAATGGTGTTGTAACTGATTGTTGTGTATGAACTGTGTGTTTTTCAGTGTATATATATACTGAACTTCTGCCTCCCCAGTTCAAATGATTCCCCTGCCTCAGCCTCCCGAGTAGCTGGGACTACAAGAGTGTGCCACCATGCCCGGCTAATTTTTGTATTTTTAGTAGAGACAGGGTTTCGCCATGTTGGCCAGGCTGGTCTCAAACTCCTGACCTCAAGTGATCCGCCTGCCTCGTCCTCCCAAAGTGCTGGGATTACAGGCATGAGCCACCGTGCCCAGTGGCCTGTCCCCATATTTTTAAAGTGAACACTCTTACCTACTTCCTACTTTCAACCCTCTTAGAAAGTAAAAGGAATTATTTCATCCTGGACCCTGCCCAGCAAGTGGGAACAAACTCAGTAATTATATAATTATAGTAAGTAACATGTATCAGGTGCTTAATATTTGTCTAACATTGTGCCAACAGCTTTGGAAATACTCAGGCCCCACAATCCTAGTGGATAGGACCTCTTTTGACAGGTAAGGAAACTGAGGCTCAGAGAGATGAAGTGACTTGTTGAAGGTCACAGGGCAAGGGAGTGATAGAGCCAGGATTTGGATTCAGGCAGTCTTCAAATCAGTGATCTTATTACCACAGACCACAGAGGTAGGTGAGGCGACTGAGCTGTGAAGGACCTTGGCCCAGCTCCCACAGTCCTTGGGGTCTAAGGCAAAGCTGGGATCAGAACCCAGAGGTGCCTGGGACGATGCTCTAGGAGAAAGTCTGGGGTGCGGGGCTAGACAGGGTGGAGTGAGCTCCTCAGTGCAAGATACTTCAACCCTGGAGTATCTTGTACCGTCAGCCTTGTGAGTGGCTGGGAGGCTACAGGGTGGCTGGAGACCCAGGCTGGTGTAGGAAGACTGGCAGGATCCTGATCCACCCCATGTACTCCCTGCAGTATTTCCTCCAAAGCCGATCACCTTGACGGACGAGTGGAAAGCCCAGCAGCTGCAGCGCATGCTGGACATGAAGGTGAATCCTGTGCAGGGCCTGGCCTCCCGCTGGGACTATGAGAAGAAGCAGTGGAAGAAGTGACTTGCATCCCCAGCTGTCTCCCTGCGGCTCCGCCCTGGCTGGGAGCCTCTGGCGGCCCCTCCCCTCCCCTGCCCTTAACCCCAGTAAAGCTCCAAAAAAAAATTTATTCTCTTCTGCCTCTCACCACCACTTCAGACTTTACTTGGCACCTAAAATTAGGCATTTTAACAGGTGAGGGGCAAGAAGGGCTCAGAACTCATCTAGTCAATGAGGGCTTCCTGGAGGAGTGGGGGCTACAGCCAAGGCTTAGGTGGGATTAGGAAAGGCAAGAAGAAGGGAAGGCATTCAGGGTGGAGCAAGTGGCTTAATCAAAGGTGAGGACACTCTTTTATTCAGCTAATTAACAAATACTTGGCCGGGTGCGGTGGCTCACTCCTGTAACCCCAGCACTTTGGGAGGCCAAGGAGGGCGGATCACTTGAGGTCAGGAGTTCAAGACCAGCCTGGCCAACATGGTGAAAGCCCCATCTCTACTAAAAATACAAAAAATTAGCTGGGCGTTGTGGCGGGCGCCTGTAGTCCCAGCTACTCAGGAGGCTGAGGCAGGAGAATGGCGTGATCCCGGGAGGTGGAGCTTGCAGTGAGCCGAGATCGTGCCACTGCACTCCAGCCTGGGCGACAGAGCGAGACTCCGTCTCAAAAAAAAAAAAAAAAAACAAAAATTAGCTGGGTGTAGTGGTGCATGCCTGTAGCCCCAGCTGCTCAGGAGCCTGAAGCAGGAGAATCACTTGAACTCAGGAGGCAGAGGTTGCAGTGAGCCGAGATCATACCATTGCACTGCAGCCTGGGCAACAGAGCGAGATTCCATCTCCAAAAAAAAAAAACTTATTGAGCACCTACTGTGTGCCAGGTTCTAATCCAGGCCCTGGGGATGCAGCAGTGAACAAACAGGCAAAGACCCTGGCCTCATGGAGGAGACATTCCTCTATGCGGAGAGATAGAAAAATGAATATATAAGTGCAATAATTTGTAGGTTACATGGTAATAAGTGCCATGAAGAAACAAAACAAGGCAGCATGAGGGGACAGGATAAAGGGGATTGTGGGGTGGTAGGTAAAGGCCTCTAGGAAGAGGTAGTATTTCTTTTTTTTTCGGTAGGGTCTCACTCTGTCACCCGGGCTGGAGTGCAGTGGCATGATCATGGCTCAGTTCATCCTCGAATTCTCGAGCTCAGGTGATCCTCCCACCTCAACCTCCCAAGTAGTGGTACAGGTATGCACCACCATGCCCAGCTAATTTTTTTTTTTTTTTTTTTTTTGAGATGGAGTTTCACTCTTGTTGCCCAGGCTGGAGTGCAATCTCGGCTCACCGCAACCTCCGCCTCCCGGGTTCAACTGATTCTCCTGCCTGCCTCAGCCTCTAGAGTAGCTGGGATTACAAGCATGTGCCACCACGCCCAGCTAATTTTGTATTTTTAGTAGAGACGGGGTTTCTCCGTGTTGGTCAGGCTGGTCTCGAACTCCCAACCTCAGGTGATCCACCTCCCTCGGCCTCCCAAAGTGCTGGGATTACAGGCGTGAGCCACCTCGCCTGGCCTATTTTTTTTTTTTTTTTGAGACGGAGTCTCGCTCTGTCGCCCAGGTTGGAGTACAGTGGCGCAATCTTGGCTCACTGCAAGCTCCGCCTCCCGGGTTCACACCATTCTCCTGCCTCAGCCTCCCACGTAGCTGGGACTACAGGCGCCTGCCACCACGCCCGGCTACTTTTTTGTATTTTTAGTAGAGACGGGGTTTCACCGTGTTAGCCAGGATGGTCTTGATCTCCTGACCTCGTGATCTGCCCGCCTCGGCCTCCCAAAGTGCTGGGATTACAGGCATAAGCCACAGTGCCCAGCCTAGTTTTTTCTATTTTTAGTAGAGACAGGGTTTCACCATGCTGGCCAGGCTCGTCTTGAACTCCTGACCTCATGATCTGCCCGCCTTGACCTCCCAGAGTGCTGGGATTACAGGCATGAGCCACCATGCCCGGCCTTTTTTATTGGTAGAGACAGGGCTCCACTATGTTGCCCAGGCTGGTCTCGAACTCCTGGCTTCAAGTGATCCTCCTGCCTCAGCCTCTCAAAGCGCCGGGGGATTTTATTCTAAGTGTGATGGGAAGCTGTGTCCATTTGGGTTCTTTGAGAAGCAAATGCCAAGAAGGAATTAACCATGTGAAGAGATTTATTGGGGGTGATGCCTGTGAGAGATAAAGGAGAGAGGAAGCAGGAGTAGGTTGGGAGAATCTTCAGACTGTGATGCAGATCTGACACCTGTGGAAGAAAAGAAGGGAAGAAAGGAGAATTGCATAGGAACAGCCTCAGACTTCAGGGCCTCTGGATCATTCTGAGTCCCATCAGGAGACAGAAACCACAAAGCAATTTAAACGGGTTCTTTAATATAAAAAAATTATTAATCTTACACAGGAAAGTAACCATAAAGATGCGAAGGCCGGGTGTGGTGGCTCATGCCTGGAATCTCAGCACTTTGGGAGGCTGAGGTGGGCAGATCACCTGAGATCAGGAGTTGAAGACCAGCCTGGCCAACATGGAAACCCTGTCTCTACTAAAAATACAAAAATTAGCCGGGCATAGTGGCACACACCTGTAATCCCAGCTACTCAGGAGGCTGAGGCAGGAGAATTGCTTGAACCTGGGGGACGGAGGCTGCAATAAGCCAAGATTGCGCCACTGCACTCTAGCCTGAGCAACAGAGCAAGACCTTGTCTCAAAAATAAATAAATAAATAGGCAAAGGCCAAGCACAGTGGCTCACGCCTGTAATCCCAGCACTTTGGGAGGCCGCAGCGGGTGGATTACCTAAGTTGCGAGTTTGAGACCAGCCAGACCAACATGGAGAAACCCCGTCTTTACTAAAAATACAAAATTAGCCAGGCGTGGTGGTGCATGCCTTTAATCCCAGCTACTCGGGAGGCTGAGGCAGGAGAATCACTTGAACCCGGGAGGTGAAGTTTGCAGTGAGCCAAGATCACGACATTGCACTCCAGTCTGGGCAACAAGAGGGAAACTCTGTCTCAAAAAAAAAAAAAGAAGGCACAGAGACCTTTAAAAGGTACCCAAGGAGAGTCCCCAAGGAAAGATAAACTTGATACACTTGGAAGGGGGTGCCCTCCCCAAGTGAGGCTCAGACCTCACTGGAGAAGTTGTGGTTGGTTGCAGCCCACTGGATGGCGAGAAGTTGGGTGGCTTGCCTACGGCCAAAGCTGGTCCATAGTCCCCTGGGTAAGCAGGAATAACCCTCAGACGGCTAAGGGAGCTGAGACTGGTGGGCAGGTGGAATTGGGGCACATTTGCAGATGTGAGGCCTAAAGCTTGAGGCATCTGCATCAGGAGGATTGCTGGAAGATGGTCCCCGGGCCTGAAGCCTGCAATGTTGCTATAGGCTATGCACACTGGGGTCATGGCTGGGGCAGATCACCACTAAATGTCCTCACCACACTGCTAAGCAACCAAAAAACAGGAGCAAGAACAGCGCGTGCACACACACACACACAAACCTCCTCTCCTCCTGAAAGTCTCTTCTAGCACTGACTACTTGCAAATCTCAGCATCTCACTGTCAAGGAGTTCAGTTCATCTCCAGTGTGCAGAGCAGAGTGTATTTGGAGCTGAGCGGTAATACATTGATAACTGGCCCAGCATCTTTCAGAAAGTCTTGGCTAGGCCAGTGGGAAGTCCCAGAGCAAGTAATGCCCGCTAGAGGAGTCCTGTATTGGGCAAAATTAATGCATCCCTAGTGTATTAGTCAGGGTTCTCTAGAGGGATAGGACTAATAGGATAGATGTATATATGAAAGGGAGTTCATTAAGGAGAATTTATTCACACGACCACAACGGGAAGTCCCACAATAGGCCATCGGCAAGCTGAGGAGAAGCCAGTCTGAGTCCCAAAACCTCAAAAGTAAGGAGGACGATAGTGCAGCCTTTAGTCTGGCTGAAGGCCTGAGAGCCCCTGGCAAATCACTGGTGTAAGTCTAAGAGTCCAAAAGCTGAAGTCTGATGAAAAACTTGGAGTCTGATGTTCGAGGGCAGGAAGCACCCAGCATGGGAGAAAGATGAGGCCAGAAGACTCAGCCAGTCTAGTACTTCCACATTCTTATGTGTGATTATTTATTTATTTATTTGAGTCGGAGTCTCTCTCTGTCTCCCAGGCTGGAGTGCAGTGCCGTGATCTCAGCTCCCTGCAACCTCTGCCCCCTAGGTTCAAGCAATTCTCCTCTCTCAGCCTTCTGAGTAGCTAGGATTACAGGCATGGGCCACCAGCCTGGCTAAGTTTTGTATTTTTAATAGAGACGGGGTTTCACCATGTTGGCCAGGCTGGTCTTGAACTCCTGACCTCAGGTGATCCGCCCACGTTGGCCTCCTAAAGTGCTGGGATTACAAGCATGAACCACCACACCCAGCCCCTCTGTCTACTTTTAACCCAGCTGTGCTGGCAGCTGATTAGATGGTACCTACCCAGATTGAGGGTGAGTCTGCCTCTCCCAGTCCACTGACTCAAACATTAATCTCCTTTGGCAACACCCTCGAAGACACACCCAGGAACAATACTTTGCATCCTTTAATCCAATCAAGTTGACATTCAATTTTTTGTGTGTTTTTTTTTTTTTTTTTTGAGATGGAATCTCGCTCTGTCACTCAGGCTGGAATGCAATGGCGTGATCTCGGCTCACTGCAACCTCTGCCTCCTGGGTTCACGCCATTCTCCTGCCTCAGCCTCCTGAGTAGCTGGGACTACAGGCGCCCACCACCAAGCCTGGCTAATTTTTTGTATTTTTAGTAGAGACGGGGTTTCACTGTGTTAGCAGGATGGTCTTGATCTCCTGACCTCGTGATCCTCCCACCTCGGCCTCCCAAAGTGCCGGGACTACAGGCATGAGCCACTGCACCCAGCTGACACTCAGTGTTAACCATCACACCTAGTAACTCCATTGTGCTCAGTCCCTGGTTGGGAGCGGCCCAGAAAGATCATGGCCTCAGCATGAACACTACAGCAGGTCTGAAAGTGTGGCAGCTGGAGGTGGTCACACAACTACCCTCTTCATAGCAGGTTCTCTTGAAGGGTCTGAGTAGCACGTGTCCATAGATGCCCTAGGTGCCAAAGGAAGAATTTAGCAAAGCAGTTGTGACAACAGTCATTCAACCAACAAATATTTATTGTGCATTTTAACTTAATCAGCTCTTTTATTTATTTATTTATTTATTTATTTATTTATTTATGAGACAGAGTTTCTCTCTTGTCGCCCAGGCTGGAGTGCAGTGGTGCGATCTCGGCTCACTGCAAGCTCCGCCTCCTGGGTTCAAGCAGTTCTCCTGCGTTCAAGCAGTTCTCCTGCCTCAGCCTCCCGAGTAGCTGGGATTACAGGTGCTCACCACCACACCTGGCTAATTTTTTGTATGTTTAGTAGAGATGGGGTTTCACTATGTTGGCCAGGCTGGTCTTGAACTCCTGACCTCGTGATCCACCCGCCTCGGCCTCCCAAAATGCTGGGATTACAGGCGTGAGCCACTGTGTCCGGCTTAATCACCTCTTTTAAAAGGTCTTATCTCCAAATGCAGTCCCATTCTGAGGTGCTGGGGGTTAGAACATCCACATATGAATTTGGGGGAGACACAATTGAGACCACAATAGTTGGGCTCAGGGCTAGGCACGGTGGCTCACGGCTGTAATCCCAGGATTTGGGAGGCTGAGCAGGGCAGATCATTTGAGGCCAGGAGTTCGAGACCAGCCCGGCCAACATGGAGAAACCCCATCTCTACTAAAAATACAAAAATTAGCTGGATGTGTTGGCGCATGCTTGTAATCCCAGCTACTTGGGAGGCTGAGACACAAGAATTGATTGAACCCAGAGGTGAATGTTGCAGTAAACCGAGATTGTGCCACTCCACTCCAGCCTGGGCAATAGAGCGAGACTCTGTTTCAGGAAAAAAAAAAGTTGGACTGAAGGTTATTCTGTTTGTCTTTTTGTTCTGGGACCAGTGGACACCTAGGGCATGTTCTTCTCATGGCAGAAGTCTGAGACTTTGGCAGGGCAGAGGAATGGGTGGGGACACTCTTGAAGTCCAGGCCCAAAACAAGCACACACAAAACTGCACCACATTCCACTGGCCAAGGTATTCCAATTATGATTGCTGCATTACAAACCAACCTGAGACTGACTGGCATAAAACAATTATTTTACTATGTTCAGAGATTCTGTGAGTCAGGGATTTGGGCCAGGTATGGTGGAAACCACTTGCCTCTGCTCTAGAACATCTGGGGCCTCAGCTGGAAACACTCAAGGGCTGTGACTAGGATTGGCTGGAGGTGTTTTCACTCACATATGTAGCACTTGATGCTGGGACCACAGCTGGACCTCAGATCAACTGGAACACCACTTTGTGGCTTCCCTCCATGGTCAATCTGTGTGGACTAGTTTGGTCTCCCTTAAAACATGGTAGCTGGAGGTCGGGTGAGGTGGCTTATGCCTATAATCCCAGCACTTTGGGAGGCTGAGGTAGGCAGATCATGAGGTCAATAGATCGAGACCATCCTGGCCAACACGGTGAAACCCTGTCTCTACTAAAATACAAAAATTAGCTGGGTGTGGTGGCATGTGCCTGTAGTCCCAGCTACTTGGGAGGCTGAGGCAGGAGAATCACTTGAACCCGAGAGGCGGAGGTTGCAGTGAGCCAAGATTGTACCACTGCACACCAGCCTGGAGACAGAGCGAGACTCGGTCTCAAAAACAAAAACAGTGGCTGGGTCCCAAGAGAGCGAAGGGGAAGTGCCTTGTCTTTCTTTCTTTTCTTTTCTTTTTTTTTTTTTGAGACAGAGTCTTGCTCTGTTGCCCAGGCTGGCGTGCAATGGCGCCATCTCGGCTTACTGCAACCTCTGCCTCCTGGGTTCAAGCGATTCTCCTGCCTCAGCCTCCCAAGTAGCTGGGATTAGAGACGTGCACCACCACGCCCGGCTTTTTTGTGTGTATTTTTAGTAGAGATGGGGTTTCACCATGTTGGCCAGGCTGGTCTTGAACTCCTGACCTCAGGTGATCCGCCCGCCTTGGCCTCCCAAAGTGCTGGGATTACAAGTATGAGCCACCGTGCCTGGCCTGCATGGTCTTTTTATGATTCAGCTTCAGAAGACAAAAAGCATCACTTCTGCTGGAGCCCAATGGTCAAGGCACTACCAAAGGTACACCCAGGTTCAAGAGGGAGAGGACATGGAGTCCACCACCCAGTAGGAGGACATCAAGATCCCATTGTAAAATGTGGTGTGCATGGGAGAAGGGAAATTTCTTTTTTTTTTTTAATTTTATTTTAAGTTCCAGGATACATGTGCAAAACATGCAGGTTTGTTACATAGGTAAACGTGTGCCACGGTGGTTTGTTGTACCTATGAACTCATCACCTAGGTATTAAGCCCCGCGTGCATTAGCTATTTGTCCTGATGCTCTCCCTCCCCTCGCCCCCACAGACCCTGGTGTATGTTGTTCCCCTCCCTGTGTCCATGTGTTTTCATTGTTCAGCTCCCACTTATGAGTGAGAACATGCGATGTTTGGTTTTCTGTTCCTGTGTTAGTTTGTTGAGGATGATGGCTTCCAGCTTCATCCATGTCCCTGCAAAGGACATGATCTCATTCCTCTCTTTTTGAGACCAAGCCTCGCTCTGTCACCCAGGCTGGAGTGCAGTGGAACGATCATAGCTCACTGCAGACTCGAACTCCTGGGCTCAAGGAATCCTCCCGCCTCAGCCTCCCAAAGTGCTGGGATTACAGGCATGAGCCCTGCACCTGGCCAAGAGGGAAAATTTTTGAGATCATTTTCGAAAATACAGTCTACCACCTGAGGTCAAGCCCAGTGTTGATGGACAGATAAATATCCTACAGCCAGGGTGTGCATGGAGGCATGAGGAGAGAAAGCAGAATTGTGAGCAGATAATAAAATATTCTACAGATGTGGAGAAATGACCAACACAAAATGAAGTTGAAGGCTGGGTGTGGTGGCTCACACCTGTAGTCCCAACACTTTTGGAGGTTGAGGCAGGAGGACTGCCTGAGGCCAGGATTTTGAGATTAGCCTGGGCAACATAATGAGACCTATCTCATTACGGTTTTTGTTGTTGTTGTTGTTGTTTGAGATGGAGTCTTGCTCTGTCGCCCAGGCTGGAGTGCAGTGGCGCAATCTCAGCTCACTGACACTTCCGCCTCCTGGGTTGAAGCTATTCTTCTGCCTCAGCCTCCTGAGTAGCTGGGATTACAGGTGCATGCCACCATGCCTGGCTAATTTTTGTATTTTTAGTAGAGACAGGGTTTCATCATGTTGGCCAGGATAGTCTCCATCTCTTGACCTCATGATCTGCCCTCTTGGCCTCCCAAAGTGCTGGGATTACAGGCATGAGCCACCACGCCTGGCTGTGTCTCAGGTCTTAAGGTCCCTAGCTGGTCAGCCTTCTTTCCACTTTTCAGAGTTTCCTTTTCTTTTTCTGTCTTTCTTTTTTTTTTGAGATGGAGTCTCACTCTGTGGCCCAGGCTGGAGTGCAATGGCGTGATCTCAGCTCACTGCCACCTCTACCTCCTGGGTTCAAGCAATTCTCATGCCTCAGCCTCCTGAGCAGCTGGGATCACAGGCATGAGCCACCATGCCTGGCTATTTTTTGTATTTTTGGTAGATACAGGGTTTTGTCATGTTGGGCAGAATGGTCTCAAACTCCTGGCCTCAAGTGATCCATCTGCCTCAGCCTCCCAAAGTGCTGGGATGACAGGCATAAGCCACCGCGCCCAGCCTAAGTTTTCTTATTATTATTTTATATACAGTGTCAAAGGTTCTTAGTTTTACTTAGGAGGAGAAATAGGGAAAAGTACATCTGCTCCATCTTCCTGGATGTGGAAGTCCAGTGGTTCTTCCTAATATATATTAAAATATCTTTTGATATATAATCTCTCTCTCTCTCCCTACCCCTCCTTCCCCTTCCATTTCATTTGTTGAAAAAAATTGAGTCATTTGTCCTGAGGATTTCCCCCAGTCTGTATTTTGGTAATTGCAATCCCATGTGTCACTTATTATGCCCCTCTGTCCCCGGTGTTTTCTGTAAATGGTGATTACATTTAGAAGCTTAGACTCACGCTTGATTTTTTTGGCAAGAATATTTTATGGGTGTGCTGTGTTCTCTTGGCAGGCAGCACATGACGCCTGGTTGTCTTTGTGTACCATTAGCAGCTTTCATTGGTCATTGTGTAGATTCATTAACTTATTAGGAGTACAGATGGCTTTCAAATACATGAAAAGATGCCAACCTCAATTAGATTTTTAAAAATGAAATTTTAAAGTATGAGTACTATTTTTTCATCTACCAGATTGACAAGGATCAGAGTGTTAACACGAATGTTGGCAAGAATGCAGAGGACAGGCGATTTCATAGGCTGCCTGATTGGACTGTATCCATCAAAATGACTAATGTATACACCCTTTGGCCCAGCAATTCTACTTTTAGGGATGTACCCTGTGGATACATGTGCATATATGCAAAATGATGGATTGCAGTATTGTTTGGATTAGCAGGAGTTAAAGCCTGGGCAACATAGTGAGACCTTGTCTCTACTACAAATAAAAAAATATTAGCCGGGCATGGTGGTGCATGCCTGTGGTCCCAGCTACTTGGGAGGCTGAGGTGGGAGGATCCTCAAATTTGGGAAATCAAGGCTGCAGTAAGTCACGATCATGTCACTGCGCTCCAGCCTGGGCAATAGAACAGACCCTGTCTCCAAAAACAAAAACAGTAAAAACAGAAGTTGAGAACTACCAAATTGTTCCACCTGGAGTGCTACAAATTATCACAACTTGTGGCAGACGCTGTGGGCAATGTGCCTGCAGGATGCTCTCTGAAGCTTTGGTGGACAGTTCTCATTAAAGGGAACAGCCACCTGTGTGTTTTTGACCAAGCATGGGGCAGGCAGGAAATGCCAAATGTCAAGGAGAAAGTCCTGAAGCAGCCCTCCTCAGCCAATGAGGGATGAGTTGGTGGATAAACACCTTGGTGTTCTTTTCCCTCAGTGATAGAATTTTGAGCAGTGTTCCACGGGTTTTTCAAAGGATGCCCTGGTGGAGGAGCCCCATTGCCTGGAGTGGCAGCTTACTCATTATTACAGCCTATATTGGCTGCCTGTCCTTCCTTGTGTCACTTCCCCACTTAAATCATTTGCCCCTGAATCTTTATTCTAGGCTTTGCTTTTGGGGGAAATCTACACTAAGGCAGAGCTTGGTGGTGGTTTGGCAGCACAGTCTGATACAATTTATAGTAGTTACTATAAAAAATAGTACTTACAGCCGGGCACGGTGGCTCACACCTGTAATCCCAGCACTTTGGGAGGCCAAGGTGGGCGGATCACAAGGTCAGGAGATCGAGACCATCCTGGCTAACACGGTTAAACCCCGTCTCTACTAAAAAATACAAAAAAATTAGCCGGGCAAGGTGGCGGGCACCTGTAGTCCCAGCTATGTGGGAGGCTGAGGCAGGAGAATGGCATGAACCCGGGAGGCGGAGCTTGCAGTGAGCCGAGATGGCACCACTGCACTCCAGCCTGAACGACAGAGAGACTCCGTCTCAAAAAAAAATATATATATATAGTACTTACAGTGCCAGATACCATCCTTAAGCACTTTACGAGCATTAAACCTGTGTAACTACCTCATGAAGTAGGTATGATTAGCACCCCTATTTTTTAGGCAAAAAACTCAGGAACAGAGAGGTTACGTCACTTGTCCAAGGGCACCTGCCTCCCCTGGGCAGTCTCGTTTCAGGGTCCTGCTCCAAACCACTACACTATCCTTTCTCTGGTCCCCTGCTGCTCCACCAGCATGAGCTGAGCTTGGCCAAGGTTGGCCTCTTCGTTTCTGGACCTCTACTGTAGTGGTCAGCTGTGGAGAATGGCCATCCACCTACCCTCTACAGTTTGTTTTCCAGGTGCCCAGAGAGCTTGGCACAAAGTTCAGATAAGATTGATATACCCTTTTGGGGACAGCCAAACAGCTGCGGAGGGATGTTCCACTTCATAAATGGTTTGTAAACTACAGCCCTATCATTATTTTAATTTATTATTATTATTTTTACAGTGCAATCATAACAGTTATTTCTGGGGGAGGTTTGTTTGTTTTTTAAGTTTTTTTTTTTGTAGGGATGGAGTCTTGGTATGTTGCCCAGGCTGGTCTCAAACTCCTGGGCTGAAGCAATCCTCCTGCGTCAGTCTCCCAAAGTGGGATTATAGGCATAAGCCACCACGTCCAGCTTTTTGTTTGTTTGTTTGTTTCGAGATGGAGTTTTCGCTCTTGTTGCCCAGGCTGGAGTGCAATGGTGTGATCTTGGCTCACTGCAACCTCCACCTCCTGGGTTCAAGTGATTCTCCTGCCTCAGCCTCCTGAGTAGCTGGGACTACAGGCACCTGCCACCACGCCCAGCTAATTTTTGTATTTTTACCAGAGACGGGGTTTCACCATGTTGGCCAGGCTGGTCTGGAACTCCTCACCTCAGGTGATCCGCCCACCTTGGCCTCCCAAAGTGCTGGGATTACAGGCATGAGCCACCGTGCCTGGCTTGTTTTTTACATCAGTGCAATTAGAGCCTGACGTGGGCACTTGCTGACGTGGGTACTGGTCATTTCCTATTCAGCAACAAATTTACAAACCATCTCATTGGCCAGGCCACTATGTTATGTTTATATTATTTTCTATTTCATATTCAGAAAAACTTTTTCTTGCTTTATGTTCACATTCTTGGTATCTTAGTATTTTAAAAATGAGTTCCTCAAATTTTAACATTGACTTGTTAACAGTTCGTAATATGGCCATTTAAATTTCATTTAAGAACTTCAAGAATTCACAAGACTCTCTATAATGAAATTATTAAAACTAATTATTTATATGTGAATTTATTGAAATGAGATGGCTTAAATAATTCAGGAGAGAATACTCAACATGGTCAGAATTCTCATGTGAGTTTATGCATATTAATTAAAAATCAGGCCAGGCGCAGTGACTCACGCCTGTAATACTAGCACTTTGGTAGGCCAAGGCTGGCGAATCGCTTGAGGTCAGGAGTTCGAGACCAGCCTGGCCAACATGGTGAAACCCTGTCTCTAGTAAAAATACAAATTTAGCTGGGCATGGTGGCAGGCACCTGTAGTCCCAGCTACTCGGGAGGCTGAGGCAGGAGAATCACTTGAACCCAGGGGACAGAGGTTGCAGTGAGCCAGGATGGCACCACTGCACTCTAGCCTGGGCGGCAGAGTGAGACTCTGTCTCAAAAAAAAAAGAAAGAAAGAAATGAACATATATGATCTATATAAATGTAGGTCTTCTTTGATTTTTATTTATTTATTTTATTTTTTTCGAGATGGAGTTTTGCTCTCGTTGCCCAGGCTGGAGTGCAATGGTGTGATCTTTGCTCACTGCAACTTTCGCCTCCTGGGTTCAAGCGATTCTCCTGCCTCAGCCTCCCGAGTAGCTGGGATTACAGGCATGCACCACCACGCCTGGCTAATTTTGTGTTTTTAGTAGAGACGGGGTTTCTCCATGTTGGTCAGGCTGGTCTCGAACTCCTGACCTCAGGTGATTTGCCCACCTCTGCCTCCCAAAGTACTGGGATTACAGGCGTGAGCCACCGCACTTGGCTATGCCCAGCCATTTCTATTATTTTCTTTTCCTTTCTTTCCTTTTTTTTTTTGAGACGGAGTTTTGCTATTGTTGCTCAGGCTGGAGTGCAATGGCTCAATCTCGGCTCACTGCAACCTCTGCCTCCTGGGTTCAAGTGATTCTCCTGCCTCAGCCTCCCGAGTAGCTGGGATTACAGATACCCACCACCATGCCCAGCTAATTTTTTTGTATTTTTAGTAGAGATGGGGTTTCACCATGTTGCCATGTTGGCCAGGCTGGTCTTGAACTCCTGACCTCGGGTGATCTGCCCGCCTTAGCTTCCCAAAGTGCTGGGATTACAGGCGCGAGCCACCACGCATGGCCCATTTCTGTTATTTTCTATATAGTAAGAAATAGTTCTTGTTATTTTTGCCTCATGACAAAGGCTATGATGGTAGAGATAGAAAAATAGAAAGCTGGGCATTATGTAATACATTATTTTATTGTACTTTGTGTGTGTGTGTTTTTTTTGTTTTTGTTTTTTGTTTTTTTTTGAGACAGCCTCTAGCTCTGTCACGCAGGCTGGGGTGCAATGGCGTGATCTCAGGTCACTGCAACTTCCACCTCCTGGGTTCAAGCGATTCTCCTGCCTCAGCCTCCAGAGTAGCTGGGATTACAGGTGCGCGCCACCACACCTAGCTAATTTTTTTTTGTATTTTTAGTAGAAATGGGATTTCACCATGTTGGCCAGGCTGGTCTCAAACTCCTGACCTCAAGTGATCTGCCCGCCTCAGCCTCTCAAAGTCTGGAATTACAGGCGAGAGCCACCGCGGCCAGTCCATTTTATTTTATTTTCTGAGTCAGGGTCTTGCTCTGTTGTCCAGGCTGGAGTTCAGTGATGTGATCACAGCTCACTGCAGCCTCAACCTTCTGGTCTCAAGCGATTATCTCACCTCAGGCTCCCTATTAGCTGGGAATATAGGCACGTGCCACCATGCCCAGCTAATTTTTGTATTTTTTTGTAAAGACGGGGTTTTGCCATGTTGCCCAGGCTGGTCTGGAACTCCTGGGTTCAAACAATCTGCCCACCTCAGCCTCCCAAACTGCTGGAATTACAGGTGTGAGCCACCACACCTGGCCTATGTAATAAATTTGATCATGACATAAGTTGCTGGTTTTTCTGCATGATTTGTTAATTTTTAAAAATTGCACAAGTGAACCAGGCACAGATGTTCACATCTGTAATCCCTAAACTTTGGGGGGTTGAGGCAGGAGGATCATTTGAGCCCAGGAGTTCCAGACCAGCCTGGGCAACATAAGGAAACCCTGTCTCTATTTAAAAAAAAAAAAACATTGCACAAGCAATACACAAAATTATTATCTTAAACTTCTATAGACCCAGAAGACTATAAAGAAGTGAAAACTGGCTAAAAGCTTTTTTTTTTTTTAATTTAATAAATCATGAACAGGTGTTGGCTGGGCACTGTGGCTCATGCCTGTAACCCCAGCACTTTGGGAGGCCGAGGCAGGCAGATCACCGGAGGTCAGGAGTTCGAGACCAGCCTCGCTAAAATAGCGAAACCCCGTTGCTACTAAAAATACAAAAATTAGCTGGACGTGGTGGCGGGCATCTGTAATCCCAGCTACTCAGGAGGCTGAGTCAGAAGAATCACTTGAACTTGGGAGGTGGAGACTGTGGCGAGTCAAGATGGCACCACTGCACTCCAGCCTGGGCAACAGAGCAAGACTCCATCTCAAAAAAAAAGAAAAAAATGAACAGGTGTTGAATTTTACAAAATATTATTTTCATATCTCCTGAAATAATCATAAGCATTTTCTTTGTTAATTTTTCAATATAATAAATTACATAGATAAATTTCTTGGCTGGGTGCGGTGGCTCACGTCTGTAATTCCAGCACTTTGGGAGGCCAAGGCAGGCGGATCACTTGAGGTCAAGAGTCCAAGACCAGCCTGGCAAACATGGTGAAACCCTGTCTCTATTAAAAATACAAAAATTAGCCTGGCATGGTGGTGCATGCCTGTAATTCCAGCTACTTGGGAGGCTGAGGCAGGAGAATCACTTGAACTTTGGAGGCAGAGGTTGCAGTGAGCCAAGATGGCGCCACTGCACTCCAGCCTGGGCTACAGAGTGAGACTCCGTCTCAAAAAAAAAAAAGAAAGCAAAAAGAAAAAATTCCTATATGTAGTCAATCTTGTTTACCTGGAATAAACCCTACTAGGTTGTGATATATTATTCTTTTAATATTATGTTGTTTGTTAATATTAGGTTTGGTTTGTTAATATTATAACTTTGGCATACATGTTCATAAGTAATAGTGACCAATAATTCCCTTTCTTTTCCCTCCTTTCTTCCTTCTTTCCTTCTGTGTTTCCCTCACTCTCTCCCTTCTTTCCTTCCTTCCTCTCTCTTCCTTGGTGCTGTACAGCCTTGCCCAGTTTTTTTTGTTTTGTTTTGTTTTGTTTTTTGAGATGGAGTCTCCCTCTGTCACCCAGGCTGGAGTGCAGTGGCGCGATCTCGGCTCACTGCAAGCTCTGCCTCCCAGGTTCATGCCATTCTCCTGCCTCAGCCTCCCGAGTAGCTGGGACTACAGGCGCCCGCCACCACGCCCAGCTAATTTTTTTGTATTTTTAGTAGAGACGGGGTTTCACCGTGTTAGCCAGGATGGTCTCGATCCCCTGACCTCGTGATCCACCCGTTTTGGCCTCCCAAAGTGCTGGGATTACAGGCATGAGCCACCGCGCCCGGCAGCCTTGCCCAGTTTTAATAACAGTTATAATGGTAAAGAAAGAAAGAAGAGTTTAAAAGATTTATATCTTTTCCTGTTTTCTGAACTCATTATTTTAAAATATTCAAAATGAAAACGTGCATTTGGATTGATTTCAAATCCAACTGAATACAAGAAATATTAACATTAATTTGTCAGTTATAGAAAGGAAGAGCTATTAGAATGTTTAAATATAATTTCAATAGTAAGCTTTGGAATGGTTTACATTTTTCTCTTATTTCCTGCTTGAGATTATAATGTCTCCTTTTTTCTGTTTTTTTTTTTTTTTTTTTTTTTTTGAGATAGAGTCTTGCTCTGTGGCCCAGGCTGGAGTGCAGTGGCACAATCTCAGCTCACTGCAACCTCTGCTTCCCTGTTTCAAGCATTTCTCCTGCCTCAGCCTCTCGAGTAGCTGGGACTACAGATGTGGGCCACCACGCCTGGCTAATTTTTGTATTTTTAGTAGAGATGGGGTTTCACCCGGGTTCAAGTGATCTCACCATGTTGCCAGGTTGGTCTCCAACTCCTGGGCCCAAGCGATCCTCCCACCTCGGCATCCCAAAGTGCTGGGATTACAGGCATAAGCCACCATGCTGAGCCCTGTGTGAGCCATTTCTTTCTTTCTTTCTCTCTCTTTTTTTTTTTTTTTTTGAGACGGAGTTGCGCTCTGTCACCCAGGCTGGAGTGCAGTGACACAACCTCGGCTCACTGCAACCTCCGCCTCCTGGGTTCAAGCAATTCTCCTGCCTCAGCCTCCAGAGTAGCTGGGATTACAGGCACACGCCACCACGCCACCATTCCTGGCTAATTTTTTCTGTTTTTTTTTTTTTTTAGTAGAGATGGGGTTTCACCATGCTGACCAGGCTCTGGTCTCGAACTCCTGACCTCATGATCCGCCAACCTCAGCCTCCCAAAGTGCTGGGATTACAGGCGTTAGCTACTGTGCCCGGCCGAGCCATTTCAATAATAAAACCTCAAATAAAAAGTTGCATTTACAGGACCAAAGTCAAGTTTTTAAAGAACAAATTTTAAAATATTTTATGTATTTAGATGTTTTAATCAAAGTTAAAACTTCATATTTTCTCTATGAAATATATTTCATTTCTTTCATCATAAATATGTAATATATGGAAATTGAATGAGTTTTTCACCAAGAACCACATAGAGAGTCCCAAACCCCCTCCAGCTTTCCCTTTGTGCAATTCCAAGCATGTTCCATGGCAATATATAAAGTTGGGAATCACTGAGCGGTCTGGTTAAAAACTTGTGGAATACCACACAGCTAGAAAAAAAGAATAAAGTTGACATCAGTTGGTAATTGTTGAAACTGCCTGGTGAGTACATGGGGATTCATGTGTGAATATGGAAACTTCTACAAGGCTGGGCTAGGTGGCTCAAGCCTGTAATCCCAGCACTTTGGGAGGCCAAGGTGGATGGATCACCTGAGGTCAGGAGTTGGAGACTAGCCTGACCAGTATGGTGAAACCCCGTCTCTACTAGTAAACACAAAAATTAGCTGGGCGTGGTGTTGTGCGCCTGTAGTCACAGCTACTTGGGAGGCTGAGATAGGAGAATTGCTTGTACCCAGAAGGTGGAGATTGCAATTTTCGAACCGGGAAGGTGGAGGTTGCAGTGAGCCGAGATCATGCCACTGCACTTTCGGCTTGGGCGACAGAAGGAGACTCTGTCTCAAAGAAAAAAAAAAAACCTCTACAAGATACAGTATGCAGGTGGAAAAAGCAAGGGAAAGTGTGTTTAGTATGTTACTATTTGTGTAAAAAATCAGTGGAGGATCAAAATATATTTATATCTGTGCCAATATGTGAAAAGATGTTTCTGGGCTGGGCACAGTGGCTCACGCCTGTAATCCCAGCACTTTGGGAGGCCGGGGCCAAGTGATGGCTTGAGACCAGGAGTTTGAGACCAGCCTGGGCAATATGGCAAAACCCTGTCTCTGCAAAAATACAAAAAAATTAGCCGGGTATGGTGGCGTGCTCCTGTAGTCACAGTGGGAGGCTGAGGTGGGAGGATCACCTGAGCCCAGGAGGTCGAGGCTGCAGTGAGCTATGATCAGGCCACTGCACTCCAGCCTGGGCAACAAAGTGAGACCCTCTCTCAAAAAATAAAAAATAAAAATAAATAAATAAATAAATAAAAAGAGCGAGTGAAGACATTTCTGGAAGCCCATGGAGAATGTGAGGAAGGGACTTGAACGGCTATGGCCAGGGGCAGGAGCTGAGGACACATCATGGGGGAAGGCGTGAGTGGGAGGCTGGAGGCTTTGGTCTTGAACCAAACAAGATGGCGATTCTAACAGAGAGCCCATACAAGCTCTGAATCCAGTACCTAAGGGTTGGAAGTGTAGCTGTTTTTCTGGTGAGTAGGGTAGAGGATGGAGGACATTGGGGAAAGTGGCCCCCCGGCGAAGAGAGGTCGTGTGCACTGAGCGGGAGCAGCTTGAGCTGGGGCTGGCTCTCAGGTCGCATCCTGTGGCCACCAGGGGGCAGTCAAGCCCACTCCGAAAAGCGGGCGGGGCGGGGCGGGGCGGGGCGCCCGGGGCATGTCCCACCTCCAGGCCTGCCCTCCAGCTGGAGCTCCTGACCGCTTTTCCCAGACCCCTCCTGGACCGCTGGACGCGGCCACGCGGGACTCCGAGAGTGCAGCACCTCCTCTCTTCTCCTGGAGAGCCCGGGGGAATGCCGAGTCCATCCCCGCGGTCACCCTCAACATCCAGTCCTCCTCCACTGCTTCTAGGTTATCTCATTCAATTGCCCATCACACCCATTTTGTAGAGGGGAAAGCTGGGGCACAGAGAGAGTAGGTAACTCACTCACTGGAAGCCACGGCTCGAGAAATGACGACCCGGGACACAAATCTGGCTGTCCATCCTCAAAACCGGAGCATTCATGAAACCATGGCTTCCTCACTGATCTCCGTGTTTCCACTCTGCTTCCCCCTCCGGAACCTTCTCCACCCATCAGCCAGAGTTTTGGGGGCTCTCGGGCTGTATCACTCCCTAACTTACCACCTTTCTCTGGCTGTCACTGCCCTCAGGATCAAGTTCAGTCCTCTCACCCCACCCTCTGTCATCATCTTAAACCCAGCAGCGCCCTCTCTCAGCTCTGGACACACCAGCTTTTCAGCCTGAAGACAATGCTTGCTCATCTGGTGCATTTACTGCTTCTTCCCCAGGCCCACTCTCCTGCCTCCCCACTTAATTTTAAGTTAACCGTGATGCACTCTTCAGGCCCTGGCTCTCATGTCAATTCCTCCAGGGAGCCCTCCCTGACTCCTGATTCCCAGACAAGCTCAGATCGCACTTACTATGAGTCTCTTGGGTTGCACTGGCTTCAAACATGCACTTCATTTTTGTATCTATAATTTCATCACTATTCTAAAAATCTGTCATCCTTGAGTCTCTCTGAAGCTATCTCTACTCCATCTGAAATCCTGTGGGATGTGCCTTAAAAATCTGAAGTCTGACCCCTTCTTACCTCCTTCTCTACTAAGTCTTTCATGTCTTGGTAGAAGACCAAACCGCTTCCTCATGGTTGTTGCTTTTTCCTCCTTTGCCCTTACTGGGGCTTAGAAAACAATACCCCAAAGTATGGCACTTTGGCATACCGAATACTTTAAACTAAAGGAGGCTGAAAGGCCTCAGAAACAAGATCTCTGACTTTCTCCTGCCTTGCTGTCTCCCATTTCTCTTTCTCCCCTGAAGCAAGTAACAGAAACTAGCATTCATTCCTCTTCCCCAAGGTGGGTCATAGAAACTAGAACTCCTCTCCCCAAAGCAACTCATAAAACACAGAAATATATATATATATATATATATATTTTTTTTTTTTTTTTTGAGACGGAGTCTTGCTCTGTCGCCCAGGCTGGAGTGCAGTGGCGCGATTTCGGCTCACTGCAAGCTCCGCCTCCCAGGTTCACGCCATTCTCCTGCCTCAGCCTCCCGAGTAGCTGGGACTACAGGCGCCCACCACCACACCCAGCTAATTTTTTTTTTGTATTTTTAGTAGAGACGGGGTTTCACTGTGTTTGCCAGGATGGTCTTGATCTCCCGACCTCGTGATCCGCTAAAACACAGAAATATTACTGTAACCTTCCTCTGCTCTACTGTGTAGAAGCTGGCCACAAATTCTCGGCTGGGCATGGGGATCACTGGAGGCCAGGTGTTCAAGACCAGCCTGGGCAAAATAACAAGATCCCCATTTCTACAAAAAAAAAATTTGAAAATTAGCCAGGCTTGGTGGCACTCACATGTAATTTCAGCTGCTCAAGAGACTGAGGCAGGAGGATCACTTGAGCCCAGGAATTTGAAGCTGCAGTTATCTATCACACTACTGCATTCCAGCCAGGGTGACAGGGCAAGACCCTCTTAAAAAACAAATAAATACTCTGACCTATGTCTTGTCTCCTGTACAGGGGATGAAGGAATGCTACACAGAGGCCAAGAAGAATCTGGACTGGCCTTGCTGGGTTGGCTAATTTAAAATTTTTTTTGTAGAGACAGGGTCTCACTTTGTTGCCCAGGCTGATCTTGAACTCCTGACCTTAAGCAACCCATCCCCCATCCGCAAAGTATTGAGATTACAGGGTGTGAACTGCCACTTTGTTTTTCTTTTGTTATAGGAATGTCAGTCACAGAACCTTCTGATAGGTGAGGAAAGGCATCACACCTTTCCCCCACACCCTACAGCAGCTAGAGCCGTGCTTATGTCTGTCTCTTCCACTAGAATGAATGCTGTGTAAAGGCAAAGGTTTTGTTTGAAGAAGTCCCCAGTGCCCAGGACTATGTCTGTGTAGAGCAGAGCTCAGTAAACACTTGCCAAGTGGCTGTGTCTCCCACTAGAATGTCAGCTCCTGAGGGCAGAGACTGTGTCTGTCCTGTTCACATGCAGCCCCAGTGCCCAGGACTATATCTGTGTAGAGCAGAGCTCAGTAAACACTTGCCAAGTGGCTGTGTCTCCCACTAGAATGTCAGCTCCTGAGGGCAGAGACTGTGTCTGTCCTGTTCACATGCAGCCCCAGTGCCCAGCACACAGCATGTACTCAGTAAAACCCTGTCACCGTACAGGTAGATAAATTCAGGCCCAGAAGGAAGGAAGGACTTGTCCAAGGCCCTCCCCTGAGGGCAGCAGAGCCAGGACCAGTACCCAGCTCTCCAGCGGCCCCTCCTTTCCCCGTCCCGGAGCACACAAGAGCCCAGGCTCTTTGTTCACTGAGTAAACACAGTTTATTACTGAACTGCACTTTCACCTTCACACAGACTATTTCAAAGAGCTGGAACAAGTGTGGGGTGGGGGTTGGGGGAGGGGCAGGTGCCCCTCAGGAGCCAGGACCCTCGGCCAGCTTCCCTGGACCAGGGCAGGGGAGGGAGCATCAGGCCGTCCAATCTCCGGGCACCAGCTCTCCACGTGCACGCGCACTGCAAGCCAGCAGCTCCTCACACATAAATACAGACACGCTTAACAAAAATAGTATATCATCTTCACAAGGAATAAAAACTAGTCTCAAATATGTACAGCAGAGAGCCCGGGGTGGCTGGGACCCCTGGGGATGAGACAGGCCAAGGGTGGAGCAGAAGAGAGAGGGAGGCCTGAAGAGCTCCTGGCCAGGCCACTCTGGCCTTGGCAGCCTGGCTGCCCAGGCAGGACTGGCCCTTCTAGTCAGCCCTACCCCACCCCATGCAGCAGGCTCTCCTTCCTGCCCTTCCTGCCTGAGGTAGGGAAGACCCTGGGGCTCCCATAGCTGTTCCTGATAGCTCCCTTTCACCTCAGGGCTGAGTCCCCTGAACCCGCCATGAGGAGCAGCCCAAGGCAAAGATGCTACAGGCTGCTCTTGTAGGAAGTGAGGCAGCTGAGGCCATAAACAGCTCTGGGGCATCTGTCTTGGGCCCAGTTGGTCCCTCAGTATGGTCATGGGAGCCAGAGAGGGGAAGGGACTAGGGTGGTGCTGAACTGCAAGGGCCACCCTAGCTTTGGCATGGGGTGCTTCCTGCAGCTATAGCCCCCTCCCTCCTGGGTGGGGCTGGCCTCTAGCCAGAGGTTTCTGGAGGACATTTGGACTGGGAGTGAGGACTCTAGCCAGTCCAGAGGTGAGGAGGGAGTCCTGGTCCTTGCATCTTTATCCCAAGCAGCCTGAATCCCTAGTCAAAAGTGGCCCCTAAATGGCTCTTAGGGGGTAGGGATGGAAGGAAAGGGAACCCAGGTTAGTGTGGGGAGAGTGGGGGGAAAATGATCAATTCTGAGGCCACAAACATCAAAACAAAGGCAATCTAGTCTCCTTTCTGGGGAAGAGGTTCTGAAAACTTTCAAGCTCCCTGGCAGAAAAACATTTTCAGGGAGGCTAAGGGGTAAGGGTTGCACCAATCAGGTAGGGCCCTCCTGCCCCCAGCCACAAACCCTTCCATACCTGCCAGCCTCCTTTGGACAGATTTTGTGGAAATTTTGTGAATTCTGAGGCCAAGGGAACTGAGGTGTGGGGGTCTCACAGAAGTGTGATAAATTCTAGAAAACTAACTGCAGGGGACCAGGTCTGGGCCCAACCCTGTGATGGGCAGGTGGGCAGGTGGGCATGGGCTGCATGTAGTGGTTCTCCTGGTGGCAATGGCGGCTGGACGGAGGATGTGGTGGAGCAGAGAAGGGGGTGGGAGGGTAGAGTGGATGGTCAGTGTCTGGTCATTTCCGACTGAAGAGTGAGCCCAGCAGAACCACGCCGGCCACAGTCATGCCCGTCAGGAACCAGCGGTTGAAGCGTTCCTGGCCCTTTCGGCTCTCGGCTGCTGCATTGTTCCCATAGAGTTCCACAAAAGTATCCTGCAGGGAGAGAGAAGGAAGGCGCAGTTTTAGTCCTCAGAGAGTGATGTAGGTGGGTGGGGAAAGGGGCCATCTGCATGCTATGGCCTTGGTGATGTGAAAAACTGTAGCCATCTGTGCCCACTCTGGGCCAGGTAAAGGGCTAAGGGTGGTCCTCTTTCTTGACCCTCCATTGGTGATAATCAAACCGTGTTACTGCTGAGAAACAGGTAGAGAGGAGGAAAGGGCCCTGTCTGAGGTAAGTCAAGAAGTAGCACTTACTCCAGAATCCAAAGTGGGAACGAGATGGGCAGGGTCAGGGAACTGATGGAAGCCAGGTGGCTGGAGCAGAGTGCAGGAGAGGAGGGCATGGGGGAGATGATGGTGCAGGGGTGAGCAAGAGCCAGACCATATGTGGCCTGGAAGCCGCAAGGAGCCTAGAGTTGAGTCTGAGGGTAGTGTGGAGTGTGGAGCCACTAGGCCTCAGATTTTCTACTGCTGCACCAGAGGGAGGGATAAGGAAGCCCGGGGCTAAATCCCCAGGGTCATTTGAAGCCAATTCAGGGATAGAATGGGTCCTGGGACTTCAGCCAGAGGCTCCTCCCTCTGGAGGGAGCCTCTGGTGGGCAGGTTGGTGACAAGAAGAGCAGGGCAGAAGAGAGAGGGTAACAATGATGCAGGACTGACAGGCCTCCATCATGGGGTCTGTGAGGCCTTGTCCCGGACATCCTCCACTGCAGGGAGTGTGACTCTGGGCCCAGGAGGTTGTGATCAACAGCCCTCTGCCCTGAATCTAAGTCAGAAGGGAAGCACATGATAGGGGGAAGGAGGAGCTGTGGGCTAAATTACCCAGCCCAGGGCGCAGCAGCCTGTGGGGCAGGGAGAGGGATGCTTAGAACGTAACTTTTATGAGTAAGCGTAGTACCCAATTTGTCCTTTAATCCTCCCAACAATTCTGCAATGCAGGCTGTCTCTCCCCATTTACAGGCCAAGAAGCTGTGCCTCTGAGGGTCCAGGGACTAGATCAAGGTCACCCAGCTGTGTCAGTGGTGGAGCCAGAATCTAAAACTGGCATCTGGCACCTAGAAATATGTAAGAAAGAAGTAAGTTCCAGGCTGGGTGCGGTGGCTCATGCCTATAATCCCAGCACTTTGGGAGGCTGAGGTGGGTGGATTGCCTGAGGTCAGGAGTTCGAGACCAGCCTGGCCAACATGGTGAAACCCTGTCTCTACTAAAAATACAAAAATTAGCCGGGTGTGGTGGCACGCACCTGTAATCCCAGTTACTCAGGAGGCTGAGGCACGAGAATTGTTTGAACCCGGGAGACGGAGGTTGCAGTGAGCAGAAATCGCACCATGGCACTCCAGTCTGGGTGACAGAGACTCCGTTCAAAAAAAAAAAAGGAAGTACCATAGTACCGTGTGTGTGTGTGTGTGTGTGTGTGTGTGTGTGTGTGTGTGTGTGTGTGTAAAATGAATGAGTTACTGGCTGGTTCTTGCCTCTCTACCAAGACCTCTGCCACACTGGGCCTACATTTCCAACCAGTCCCAAATGGCCGAGTGGCTGCTCCCTCAAGACAGGCATGCCATCTCCAGTTGGCCTCAGGTCTCACCTATCAATTTGCTCACTTATGACCCCTGCCTTGGCCCACTTCCAGTCTTGACAACCCCCTCAGTCCATGCTCCACACAGAGATTTCTAAGAACACTGGAAGCCCTCCAGCAGCATTCTCCTGCACTTAGAAGGGCAGCATCATTTATTTTTGTATCCCTGGTACCTAGCAAAATGCCATGTGCACTGAGCTGCTAACTTGACTGAAGGAATCCTCAACATTAAGGCAGTAGAAAGCAGTGACCCATGAATCTCAGCCCTTGCAGAAGCACACTCCGTTCAGTCACTCCAAGTTCTCAACCTTCCCAGGGCTTCCATCACACCTGAAATAAAGTCCCCACTCCTTACTCTGGCCAGCAAGGTCTAGTGGGATCTGGCTCCAGCACTTTCTGGCCTCCTCCCCACCCCTGTCCCCTGAACTTCACTCCAGTCCCACTGGCCTCCTTGCTGTTCCTCCAATGTCTCCTGCCGCAGGAGTCTGCTGTTCCTGCTTGCCTGGAGCACCTGACCCCAGGTCATCGCCTGCCTCACTCCCTCATTTCACAACCATGACTCCCCTCAAATGTCACCTCCTAGGGGAAGCCTTCCCTGACTGCCTTGTCTAAAACAGTACACCACCCCCGTCTCTCTCTGCCTGTCCCCTTACCTTCCTTGATTTTTCTTCTCAGTTTTTTTTTTTTTTTTTGAGACACAGTTTTATTCTGTCCCCCAGGCTGGAGTGCAGTGGCACAAACTGGGCTCACAGCAACCTTTGCTTCCTGGGTACAAGCGATTCTCCTGAGTAGCTGGGATTACAGACATGTGCCACCATGCCCAGCTAATTTTTATATTTTTAGTAGAGATAGGGTTTTGCCATATTGGCTAGGCTGGTCTCGAACTCCTGACCTCAAGTGATCCGCCCGTGGCCTCCCAAAGTGCTGGGATTACAGGCACGAGCCACCATATCTGGCCTTTTTTTTTTTTTTTTTTTGGAGACAGAGTTTTACCCTTGTTGCCCAGGCTGGAGTGCAATGGCGCGATCTCAGCTCACTGCAACCTCCGCCTCCCAGGTTCAAGCGATTCTCCTGCCTCAGCCTCCCAAGTAGCTGGGATTACAGGCACGTGCCACCACACCTAGCTAATTTTGTATTTTTAGTAGAGATGGGGTTTCTCCACGTTGGTCAGGCTGGTTTCAAACTCCTGACCTCAGGTGATCTGCTCACCTCGGCCTCCCAAAGTGCTGGGATTACAGGCATGAGCCACCATGCCCAGCCACCATTTTTTTTTTCTTGTTTTTAAAAGATGTGCCCAGACTGACTTTGAACTCCTGGACTCAAGCAATCTTCCTGCCTCAGCCTCCTGATTACAGGAACTACACTACACAGAATGACCACCATGCCAGCTTTTCTTCTCAGTGCTTTATTTTTTAATTTTTAAATTTTTGTGACAGTGTCTCGCTCTGTTACTCAGGTTAGACTGTAGTGGCGCAATCATGGCTCACTGCAGCCTTGACCTCCTGGGCTCAGATGATCCTCCTGCCCCAGCCTCCTGAGTAGCTGCCACACTACAGGCACACACCACCATGCCTGGCTAATATTTCTAAATTTTTTGTAGAGACAGGGTCTCACTTTGTTGCCTAGGCTGGTCTCAAACTCCTGGGCTCAAGGGATCCTTCTGCCTTAGCCTCCCAAGTGCTGAGATTACAGGCGTGAGCCACCATGCCCGGCCTCACCACCTCACCACATTTTCCCTCCATTAAGCTGTACTTCTCATAACTAGATTCTGTACTTTGTTTTTGCTGTGATGTGTCTTCCATACTAGATGTGTCTTTTTTTTTTTTTTTTTAGACGAAGACTTGCTCTGTCACCTAGGCTGGAGTGCAGTGGTGCAATCTTGGCTCAATGCAACCTCCGCCTCCCGGGTTCAAGCCATTCTCCTGCCTCAGCCCCCCCGAGTAGCGCCTGCCACCACGCCTAGCTAATTTTTGTATTTTTAGTAGAGATGGGGTTTCACCATGTTAACCAGGCTGGTCTCAAACTCCTGACCTCAAGTGATCTGCCCTCTTCAGCCCCAAAGTGCTGGGATTATAGGCGTGAGCCACTGCCCTCGGCCTATACTAGATGTGTCTTGATGAGGGCAGAGGTCCTGTCTCGTTCCTATACACCCAGTGCTCAGAACAGTGTCTTGCTCTGTAAATACATGAGAATACATGAGTTAACAAATGTATTGCATGTCTACTACATGTCAGGCATTGGTATCCCATTTCATCTTCATCAGAATCCTGAGCTGTAGATTTGAGCCACATTTCACAAATAAGATTCCTGAGGTTTAAAGCAGGGAACACTCAGCAAACAGATAGCAGAGTCGGGATCAAACTGCAAGACTGCCTAGCTTCAAAGGGAGGGCTGCTATGTCAGGACACTTCCCTGAAGTTGGAGGCTGGAGGGACCTGTCCTGTCAGTAGTGCTGAAAGGATGGATTTCCAGGAGAAGGAATGTGGGAGCAGGGTTGAGGTGGAGGATCTGGGGAAAGGAGGGCACTAGGGCCGTGGCTATGCTTCCCTGTCTCCCGCTCCATCCTAGCTAGCCTCTGCGGGTCTTGGCAGACAAAAATATTCTTACAGGAGGTTTGATTTTGTTGCTCCCAAGTACACCCAGGTGGAGTCACAAAATAGGCTTATCTGTGATGGGGGAGAGTTCCACACTATGAAGAGCATAGGAGAAGGCCCTGGTTATCCCAAGAGGCCAAATGTCTCTCAAGAAACCAGGGACACTGGGGTTGCAGCCAAAATGGGAGAGGCCTGGCTCCCTTGATGGGAACTTTCCTGAAGTAGACGGCTGGCAGCCACAGGAAATTTTCAGCTCTGGGGCTGGGTTGGAGTAAACAGGCGCTGTCCCCACAAGGGCACAAAGCATTCACTGTCCAGGAACAGTCATTCCTGGGTGGAGGGAACATTCTCATTTCAGTGCCATAGAAACATTCTCATTTCACCTGCCCCAGCTTCCACTCATGTGTTCCTGGTCATGACAACCTTCATTTCCATTTCAGCTTCTTTTCCTGGGGAAGGGGAGTAGTATTTCCAAGGGGTGTGGATTCTAAGGATTGCTTTTGCAGAGACAGCATGAGCAAAATGGGGCGTGCTGTTCCAGGGCGGGTGCTGGAGAGGCAGTGGCGTGGGTATATTTAGCCCATGGTTCACACGACACACTTGGAAATAAACAGAGCCATTTTCTCAGCAGGCGGCTGCTCTGGATAAATAAACAGGATTGCAGAGCAGCCCTGGTCTGGAAAAGCAGAGATAAGCCCCTACTGCACCTTGGGTGGCTCCCACTGGTTTTAACCAGGCTGGCATGGTAGGCAAGGGATGAGGTTTAAGAGTGGGTTGCAGGGAGGTCTCTGATGTCACAAAGGTTTCTAGGAGACCCAGGCCCAAGGGCCTGTCTGCATCCTCTGCTTGAGTTAAGAGGAAAGTGGGGTAGCTGACTTCCATGTGGGGGTTTGTAGGGCCACTGGCGACAGGCAATGGCTAATGACCTCCACAGGAGAGTCATGGATTCCTAGCCAGGTAGGCCCATGAAGTCAGCAAGGCCAACCCACCTGCCCATTCTACGTTTCCACTGCTGGTTTGTAGTAGAGCCTACACTAGAAAACTGGGTCTCCTGACTTGGCCCCTAGGAGATGCCCAGGCTAGTATCACTTTCAAGGTCCTTCTTCCAATACTTCAAGAGGCTTCAACAGTCCTGGCCATCCACTTGGAATGGCCCCACACTACATACTCCTGAGTGCTTCAGGCCCTGGTGCCTTTGCCAACACTGTCCTTTAACTGGTCACTCCATATCTTCCTCAGTTAACCAACCCCTACTAAGCCTATAGGACTCCATTTTGGAGTCCCCTCTTCCCTGCTCATCCCTCCCCAACCTCTGGGATGAATGTCTCCTTTCTGCTCCCAGACTCCTTGGACTTCTGTTTATACCAGGGGTATGCACTGAGGCTGGCATTGGAGACTCAGCCGTGAGCAAGGCTTCCATGGAGCTTATGTTCTAGTCCATTCTCAATGGTGGTAAGATCACCTCCAATGGCGTGAAGTGAAGCATTCTTAGACATTACAGTGATTTGTGGCTCTCCACAGGGCCACAGCACATAAGGAGATATAGAGTATATAGTATATATAGTAAATACCTCAGCTATGCTATACTATATATACTAGTATATACTATATACATACTATACATACAATATATACAGTATATATACTATATATAGTATATATACTATATATACTGTATATATACTATAGTGTATATATACTATAGTATATATACAGTACTATATATACACATATGCTATATATAGTATATGTGTATATATAGTATATAGGTATTGCCCTCCCATGAAATTTGAATACCTCAGCTATACTATACTATATATACCATATATATACACACAATATGTAGTATATATAGTACTGTATATACTATATATATACTTTACATATACTATATATATTATATATTATATATATCTATATCTATATATACTATATATAGTATAGTATAGCTGAGGTATTCAAATTTCATGGGAGGGCAATTAGGACAAAAAAAATCTGAAAAAGACTCCTTGCAGGGGTGGATGATAAAAAGAAAAGGTTGAGAAACCCTGTCTTACTGGGAAGCAGAGAGGATAACAAGAAAAAAAAAAAGATAATTTTAGAGATGATAGGGTTTTAAGTCCTGGGGAGGTGACAGAGAATATCTGGGGGAGCTGGGCACAATGACTCATACCTGTAATCCCAGCACTTTGGGAGGCCGAGGCAGGCAGATCACCTGAGGTCAGGAGTTCAAGACCAGCCTGACCAACATGGTGAAATCCTGTCTCTACCAAAAATACAAAATTAGCTGGGTGTGGTGGCAGGCATCTGTAATCCCAGCTACCTGGGAGGCTGAGGCAGGAGGACTGCTTGAACCCAGGAGATGGAGGTTGCAGTGAGCCAAGATCACATTATTGTACTCCAGTCTGGGCAACAAGAGCAAAACCCTGTCTCAAAAAAAAAAAAAAAAGCCTGTTTTAGCAGAGGTAATAAGTGCAAAGGCCCTGAGGTGGGAGGGAGAGGAGGGGTGTTCCTGGGTTGATGGCCTCTGTGTGCCTGGTTTCCCCCAACAGTCTGGGGGCTCAGTGCAGGCAGGGACCAAGTCTGGCCCAGGACCTACTCAGACAGGCACAGACTGACTTCAGCTAGATCTCTGCCCAGAGGCAGCCAACTGAATGATGCAGGTCACCTTGTAGGTGCCTGTGACCCTGTAGAAGTCAGGTGAAAAGGTTGGCATGATGCCCTGAGGAAAGGGGCCCAAGTGCCAGGGGACCAGCCAGAGGCTGAAGTATAGTCCCTACTTGAATCTGATCTTTTAGTTCCCATCCTGGCTTCACTGCCCACATTTCCTTTTTTTTTTTTTTTTCTTGTAAATTTTTGGAGAGATGGAATCTCACTACATTGCCCAGGGTGGTTTCAAACTCCTGGCCTCATCCTCTACCTTGGTCTTCCAAAGTACTGGGATTATAGGCATGAGCAACTGTGCCCACCCTTCCCACTTCTTCCAAGTAGTGTGACTTTGAGCAGGTTACTTCACCTCTCTGGTCCATGGTGTCCTTGCTTTTCTCTCTTTCTTTTTTTTTTTTTGAGATAGCCTCTCACTCTGTTGCCCAGGCTGGAGTGCAGTGGCATGATCTTGGCTCACTGCAACCTCAGCCTCCCAGGTTCAAGCAATTCTTCTGCCTTAGTCTCCCAAGTTGCCTGGGATTACAGGCACCCGCCACTACACCTGGCTAATTTTTTGTATTTTTAGTAGAGGTGGGGTTCCACTATGTTGGCCAGGCTGGTCTGGAACTCCTGACCTCAGGTGATCCACCTTCCTTGGCCTCCCAAAGTGCTAGGATTAAAGACATGAGCCACCGCACCCAGCCCTTACTTGTTAACAGTAATAAAATACTTTAGGAGCTGAGGCAGGAGGATTGCTTGAGCCCAGGAGTCTGAGACCAGCCTGGGCAACACAGGAGGACCCTGTCTCTACAAAAAAATTAAAAAAAAAAAAAAAAATAGCTGGGTGTGGTGGTATGCATCTATGGTCTCAGCAACTCAGGAGGCTGAGGAGGATCTTTGAGCCTGGGAGGTCAGGGCTGCATTGAATCATGTTTGGGGCCACTGTACTCCAGCCTGGGCAACAGAGTGAGACCCTGTCTCAAAAAAACAAAAGATAAAAACAAAGAAACAAAAAACTATTATTATGACAGCTGACCATTACCAAACATTTCAGTGTTTCACCTGTGCTGGGCACTGAGCTAAAGCACTCTATGCACACTAGGCCATATTTCCCAATTACATGTACAATCATCATATTCACTTGAGAGATTATTTTTTGTCCTGTCTCCCCCACTTGACTGTGTGTGGCTCTGTCACCTGTATCTCTAGAACCTGCTATACTTGGAACACAGCAGATGCCATTCTAAATAAATCTATTTTAGAAGAACAAATGAATGCTTTCATTTGATCCTCATAACATTTATCAATAGCCCCATTTTACATATGTGAAAATGGAGGCTCCAGAATTTACCCAAGATCCCTATCTAGGAAGTGGCAAGAGTAGGATCTGTCTGAGTTCTGGCCTCACACCATTCTTTTTCTTTTAATCTATCCAAGATAGTACTTCATTCACACTCGTTCTGATGTCCAATCTTGCCATCTTAGACCCTGCTATCTCTACCCACAGAAAACCTGACTTCCTTAGTGACTTCAGCAGCAGCGCACACTTCCTGAGCACATACCCTGTAAGGTACTCTTCTTGGTTTTTTTGTAGATTAGTTCATTAGTTGTCTCTACACTCTGTCAGTGGGTACTACCATTAACCCATATAGCTGATGGATATGTGGCCCACAGATGATTTGTGAATTGCTCAAGGCCAATGTAGTGAGCTGGTGACCTAACTGGGATGCCTACACCAGCAATCTGGTTCAGTGCCTTTACTCCTAACGTTGATGCAGCACTCTGCTCAGTTTCTAAAGGACAATCATGGGCCAGGTCCATGTACTTCTGTGACTGAGGAAGGCCTTCATTCTAAGTCCAGGTAACCTGAGGCTCAGAGATACTGAGACCTAGCTAAAGTGGATAAGTGGCAGCTAGCTATGATGGCTCACACCTGTAATCCCAGCATCTTTGAGAGTTCAAGGTGGGCAGACTGTTTGAGCTCAGGAGTTCGAGACCAGCCTGGGCAATATGGTGAGACCCCCATCTCTATAAGAAAAATCTTAGAAATTTAGCTGAGTGTGTTGGCATGCACCTATAGTCCCAGCTACTCAGGAGACTGAAGTGGGAGAATTGCTTGAGGCTGGGAGGTTGAAACTGCAGTGAGCTGTGACAGCACCACTGCACTCCAGCCAGGGCGACAGAATGAGACCCCGTCTCAAAAAAAAAAAAAAAAGGGAAGCCATTTTTAAGCCCCAGTATGTTTGGCAGCAAACCCCATATTCTGAGCTAGGGCCATGGCCCTGGGTCTGTCAAGGAGGGTAAAGTAGCCTGAGGCCATCAGCTGAATGAATAAGCACTGGCTCCTGCCAGCTGAGGGGAACTGGTGCCACAGGAAAAGGATGTGACGAAGACCAGGAGGGAAAGTGAAACCCTTCCGTCCTGGCTTCAGTGAGGAACAAGCATGCCTGTGCCAGACGAACCCTTCCTTCCTCTTGGGTGACTCTGGAGGGCCCAGGCCCATTGCTTCCTTCCTGCTTGGTTATTTCAGGAAAGAGGTAGGTGGAGAAGAGGAAGAGGCTACTAGCAGCCAGGAAAAGTGCCAGGGACACCAGAACTGTACCTTGTTCTGTCCTTCTCACATCCCTGCATTGGCAGGCTGTGAGTCACCTGCAGAGTCACCTTATGCTCCTGGCCTCAGTTTCCCTGAGGGAGAGGCTGATAAATGTGTGCTGAATAGACAAACATGGTCTTGCTAGAAGATCGCTGGGAGATGGTAGGAAGGGGGTAGGGCAAACGGAGAGGCCTTATCACTCTTTTGGCAGGGAGTTGCAGGCGGAGACTCGGAAGAAGTGAGGTTTGTGGTTGGAATCCACTTCCTCTGGTTTTCCCAGGGGAGCTGTTGGCTCCTGAGATGTGAGAAGAACATGGCCTTTCTCCTCTCCCCCACGGAAACATAGGCCTGGAGGTGGGCAACTTGGAGAAGCAGCTCAGTGGAGGCAGGGAAAAGAGAGGGGTGGCAAGACTGTGTTGGGGTCAACACCTCAGTCCAGCTGGCCCAGGTATGGGTGGGTGCCACAGCAAGCCTTTTGGCTTCTGAGCCTCAGTTTCTCCTGCCTTGACCTCCCTAGCAGTAGTGGTGAGATCAGGGGGTGTCATAGAGGGCTCAAGCCATCTGGGCTATAGGGAATATTTGGTGGTATCCTCACAACAAACTTCATGTTTATCTTTCTCCAACTCTGACCTGTTCAATTCAGCTGCCAGCCTCTCCTCCTCCACCTCCTCCCCCACCATTAGTTCTAAGAAGCTGTGCCTGACAGATGCACTTGCATTTCTCAGAAAAGGAAGCGGTTGTGCCGGGAGGAGATAACACCTCCGCTGGGGAATCGAGAAAGCTATCAGGCCTAGCAGTGCGAGTGTGAGCTCTCCATCTCTCTGGCTCAGAACCAGGGTGATGGGCTTGGGGGCAAAGAGAGAGAATTCAGAAAAGCATTTACTGGGGGCAGAGATGCCCATCTGGGGGCTCATAACCTCCTTCCCTGGAACTGATGGAGATAAAACAGCTGATGTTTACTAAGTACCAGGCATGGTGCTAAGTGCTTCATGTGTAAGAATTTGCTTAATCCTCACAATAATCCCACCGAGTACATGCTGTTATTACTCTCCAGCTTACAGATGAGGAAACAGAGGCAGAGAGGACAAATCACCCTCCCAAGGTCACAGAGGCCACAAGTGGTAGAGTTGGGATTTGAATACAGGCAGTCTGTCTCCAGAGTCCAAACATTTAACTGTTCCTGGGTGGCTGCTATGTGCTCATATAGGCTCATCCCCTGGGATTCCGATGCCTCCCGTCATCTCAACTCTCTCATTTCAACCCTGGTGACTCCCTATTCTTTCGTAAGTAGATAGCCACAGCCCTCCATTCTTCTCCCAGTGTCCAGGGTGAGAAAGACCAATACTCACCCTTGGAACAGAGTCAGAGACTCCAGGGACCTTACAGCATGCCCATCCAACCTTCCATGTAATACTCAAGCTCACCACGAACACCCCCATTTCACAGACAGGGTTCAGAAGGGTGGAGTGCTGAAGTCCCACAGTGGGTCTGTTTCATTCTGATGGTCCACACCCATGGGAGTTGGTAGTCATCTCGAGGGCATTCTCTCCTTATGCACTTATGGAGAGCTCCCTCCTTCCTGGGTAGGGCATTTCATCTTCGGACAGCCCCGTTGGAAAACTCTTCCCTGTCAGGGAGCTGATGCTCGTCTCCCTCTGTCTCCCTTGACTGGCTGGTCTTAGTTCTGCTCTCTCTCCGCTGCTGCTCTCCTGCTCTCCTCCAAGTATCAGTTGCCTCATTTGTGAAATGGAAGTGCTATCTGGATAAAGGCAATTAATTTCTACTTCTCTACCAAGTTGGGCTGCCAGAGCACAGAGCAGGCAGAGAACCAATAAGTCTTGCAAACTAGATTAAGATATTTTGCTTTTGACCTCATCTGTACAATGCGGATTTAAAAAATCCTTATTTAATTTTTTTTTTTTTTTTTTTTTGAGACAGAGTCTCACTCTGTCACCCAGGCTGGAGTGCAGTGGCACAATCTTGGCTCACTGCAACCTCTGCCTCCCACGTTCAAGTGATTCTTCTGCCTCAGCCTCCCAAGTAATTGGGACTACAGGCATGCACCACCATGCCTGGCTAATTTTTTTGTATTTTTAGTAGAGACTGGATTTCACCATGTTGGTCAGGCTGGTCTCAAACTCCTGACCTCAAATGATCCACCCACCTCGGCCCCCCAAAGTGCTGAGATTACAGGCGTGAGCCACTGCACCTGGCCCAAAATGTCCTTATTTCAAAAGAATACCATGAGGATTCAAATTAATACATGTAAAGGTCTTAGAACTGTGCATGGCACATAGTTAACTTTGAGTAAATGTCTGGTTTATTGTTCTTACTAGTAGACCATGGCTCAGCTTGTGTCTCGGAGCCTTCTCTATGGCCTACAAGGGCCTGCAGGGTTTTCTCAGCTTCACCTAGGGCCAGGCTGCTTCATTCCTCACATGCCATGTTCTGTTCAGACTCAGGACCTTTGCCCACACTGGTGCTTCTACCAAGCTCTGTCCCACTTATCTCTGAGGTCTTAATCCACAGGTCACTTTCTCAAGGAGCCTAGCTGCTCACTTCTTCCCCCATCTGACCATGGGCTCTGTCCCCTAGGCCTTGCCCAGTGCTGGGTCCAGAGAAGGTGCTGAAGAGTCTGGCTGAGTGTTGGACAGAGAGGAGGGAAGAGAAGAAAGGCCAGTTCCCACTCTCTTCATCCCTTTCCTCACTGCCTGGCAAAACTAGAAAGAGGCCCCAATATAGCAGGTGATTATGCAAGGTGTCCAGTATTCTCCAGACACTTTCTCTCAGGATAAGGAAAGGGGACAGGAAGCTTATGGGAAAGTTCTAGAAAAGGCATCTTTTGCACTGTGCTGAGGCAACAGGCAGGAATGGGGTAGCAATCTCCAAAAACTAGGACTTCTTTCTGAGGTCTTTGACCCCAAGTGCTCCATAGTCCAAAGCAGCTTCTCCTTCCTCCTCTCCGCCCAAAGCTATGGCGACTCCCTTGTCTGGTGCAGATCAGTGCTGGATGCTGTGGGGAAGAGAGTACTGGGCTGACAGTCAGTGGATGTGGATTTTGTTTCCCAGTTCCATTGCTGATTTGCAGGTGAGTCCTTTCCCCTGCCTGAGACTCTGGGAAAGTATGGGCCTTTCCCCAACTGTCAAATGAAGTGGGAATCATCTCAAAGGGCTCCGTCTAGGGCTACAGCATAAGGAGAATGAAAGTAACTCATGCAGACAGATGAGTGACTACCGGGGTTCTCTCTCTCAGGGGTATCCAAAAGATCCAGTAATTAGTGTGTAAATTGAGAAGCAACATTCTGAAGTAGGAGAACTTGTTGCCACAAAGGAGTCTGATCCTTCTCCACCTCAAAGCCCGCTGGGCATTGCTCTGAACCTGCAGGATTCCAGGGGAAGAGAGCAATAGGCACATCTATGACCAGGCAGACTCCTGGGCAAGGCTAGATCTTTCCACGCTCTAGCTCCTGTGGCCTCGACCTCTTCACCCCAGCACCGCCTCCAACTAGTCCAGACAAGTCCCAAGTATTTTCAGCCACCTTTATCTGATCGGAAATGTTTGGAATTCCACAGCAGAAGGCAACAGCTCTGGAGGATTTGGGGAAGGGAGCAAATCCCTGCAACACCCTTCCCTCCCCACTGTACAGATGAATGCTCACACCCCATGTAACCAAAAACTCAGGGCTGAAGGCACCCACGGTGTTGCATTTCCTTCTATT
Organism: Pan paniscus; assembly: GCF_029289425.2. NCBI lineage: Eukaryota > Metazoa > Chordata > Mammalia > Primates > Hominidae > Pan > Pan paniscus. Next base: position 37,373,523 of record NC_073270.2, read on the forward strand.
CTGTGATGTGATGGAACTGGGAAACAAAACCCACATCCACTGACTGTCAGCCTCGTACTCTTCTCTGCAGCATCCAACATTGATCTGCACCAGACAAGGGAGTGGGTTCCTTCTTGTTTTCTACCCTATTCATTTCTGCCCCAGTCCATTACCCCTTTAAGGTGCAGAACAGTAAGATGCCTGAGATGGTGAGAAGAGGGCTAGGGTACTTTGCTTGATGTCGAGGGAGGGGGCACCCAGAGGTGTGCTGTTCACAGTCAATACCCAGAGCACCACCACCAGGAGGCCTGGAAGCAACTCACTGTCCCACTTGATGTGGCCTGTGGACCACCAGAAATTTCAGAGCGTCACAGAGATGTGTGGTTCGATCCTGAGCAGGTAAGAAACTGAGGCCCAGAGGAAGTGAAGGGACACCTCCAAGGCTTCATACAGGGACAGAGCAGAGCCTGGTCTCAGGCCTCCTTACCCTGGAGTGAGACAGTGTGGCTTCCAACCCTAGTTCTGTGACTACCTGGTTGCAGGACCTGGAGCAAGACACTTTCCCCCTCCAAGCCTGGTGTTCCGGCTGCAAAATGAAAACAGCTGTACTTACTTCACAGGCCTAGCAGCAGAGTTAAATGGTCCATGGTAAGTGTTCTGTAAATGTTAGCTGCTGCTGCTGCTGCTGTTATTATTATCGTTATTAATTGAGACGAAGTCTCACTCTGTCTCTGTCGCCCAGGCTGGAGTGCAGTGGTGTGATCTCTGCTCACTGCAACCTCTGCCTCCTGGGTTCAAGCGATTCTTGTGCCTCAGCCTCCTGAGTAGCTGGGATTATAGGCATGTGCCACCACACTAATTTTTGTATTTTTGCAGGCTAATTTTTGTATTTTTAGTGGAAATGGGGTTTCGCTATGTTGGCCAGGCTGGTCTCGTACTCCTGGCCTCAAGTGATCCGCCTGCCTCAGCCTCCCAAAGTGCTGGGATTATAGGCATGAGCCACTGCACCCAGCCTGTTTTTTTACAGCTAAAAAATCAGTGGCTCCATTTGTGCTTCTCATAGTGTCTCTCTTATTTGTAGCTATAAACAAACAAAAAGTAACAGCTAGTATTTGCTGAACTAATATTTACTGTTTGAATTCTCAAAATCTTGCAAGTAGGTGCTGTTCCCATTTTACCAATGAGGAAACTAAAATTCAGCGAGGTGATGAGACTTTGCCTGAGGCCCCTGGTTACTAGTGAGGGCATTCAACTTCACAGCATGTTAAATTTACCAGTGCAACAGGATACATGAAGAGATTTTACTAAGACCTTCTTTCCTTCACCCTTTCACCTACCCAATATTTACTGAGAATCTGCTATTCTTAGGCCTTCGAAGTCAGAGATGACTTTAAGTACATGGAAGTAGCATTCCCCCCTGGTTCCCTGGGTGCCTCGAGGGGTGAGAAAGGGAAGAGTGTGCTGAGGCTACTCAGTGATGAACCCACTTTCCCCTAAGCCAGATCTGCAAGGACAGTACTTGCAGAGAGAGTTCCTCCCTCTGTCTGATCTTTATCTTGGAAACAAAAGTGATGCCACGTAGCTTTGGTGAAGCTATTAGATGAGCTTTCTAAGATGGGACATGACCTATTTGTAAGCCAGGCTGACCTATGGAGTTGTAGGAAGGCCCAGACAAGCTGCCTTGCCTAGCTTTGGACACTCAGTCATTCAACAAATCTTCATTAAGTGCCCACTAAGAGTCAGGCACTCTACTAAGCGCTGGGGATAAAGCAGTGACTAAATAGAATGAAAATTCGTACCTGTATGAGTTTATAATCAAATGGGAAGAGACAGGCAATAAACATGTCAGACGGTGATGCATTAAGAAAGAATAAATGTGAGAAAGGGGGTACAGAGAAACATGGAAGAAGGTAAGATTAGAATCCATGGTCAGGGACAACTTCTTAAGGAGGTGAATTTGATCAGAGACCTGAATGAAATGAGGAAACAGGCACTGCAAAGATCTGAGAAAAGGCTGTGGGAACAAGTGCAAAGGCCCAGAGGCAGGAACATGCTTGAGGTGCTCCAGGAACAGGAAAAATGCCAGTGTGGCTGAAGTCCAGTGAATGTGAGGAGACTGGTTGTGATGAGATCTGGAGGTAGCCAAGGGCCCGATTGTGTAGGGCCTGGTAGGCCATTTAAAGACTTGGGCTTGTCCTGGGAAAGCACTGTAGGGTTTTGAGCAGGGGAAGGACATGACCTGACCTTGGTGTTAAATAGCGTCCGTCTGGCTGCTGGGTGGAGATCTCCAGGGGTCTGGTGAGATAATCAGGAAAATATGACAGTGGCTTAGCCACAATGGTGCCAGGGAAGTTGGTGAGAAGCAGTCAGTTTCAGAATTTATTTTTTAAAGTAAGGCTGGGCCAGGTGCAGCGGCTCATGTCTACAATCCCAGCACTTGGGAGGCCGAGGTGAGAGGACTGCTTGAGTCCAAAAGTTTCAGACCAGTCTGGGCAACATGGGAAAATCCTATTTTTACAAAAAAATGACACAAAGTAGCCGGGCGTAATGGCATGTTCCAGCTATTCCGGAGGCTGAGGTGGGAGGACTGCTGGAGCCCAGGAGGCTGAGGCTGCAGTGAGCCATGACTGCGCCACTGCACTTCAGCCTGGAAGACACAGCAAGATACTGTTCTTAATCAATCAATCAATCAATAAAAGTAGAGCTGAAAGGATTTGCTGATGAATTAGATGTGGACTGTGGGAGTTGCCTGCCCTCTTGGCCCTCTGTTTCCCATCTATAAAAGGCGAGAGAAGAGGCCCTTGGGGATTTCTTTCCAGTTTGATAACTATGAGGACCTATATGAAGAAAGAGATAAAGCAACTATTTCTGCTGCTCTCATGGAAGCAAAATCATTTGCTCACCAGGCCTCAAAGTGTGGATGGCAATAAGACGAGGAAGGCAGAGATGGACAGAGACAGTGCAGCAAAGGGAGGGCAGGGCTCTGCCTAGGCTGTGGCTATTCCACTTTCAGCACACACATTACCGCCAGGCATATGCCAGGGCACAGAGTAGACAGGCTCCAGTGGGAGCGGGGGTCAGGGTAGCTTGCTTTATATTAGGAGAGAAGAAGCATCAGAGCTGCCGTTGTCCAGGGCCTACTAGGCAGAAGGTGCTCAGTGACTGACTGACTGACTGACTGAGTGAATGAATGAATAAATAAATAAGGTAATGCCAGAAGGCCAGTATATGTGCAAGAACTTCCCAAGTCCTTCCAAATTAACAGGAGGTAGGCCTGGTCCAAAGGATTGCTCTCCTGTCACTTTATCTGCTTATTCTAGGCTGAGCTTCAAGTTCTTGTTCTCTGTGAATGGGAGACTATGTGGTCTGAATCACTGAAGCAGGATTTTAGAGCTGGAAGGCAGCACAGACACATTTGGTCCACTCTATCCACAATTTCAGCCATCACTGCTTTGACCTTATATGTGATTCTGTTATTATTTACTTAACATTTTTCTTTTCAAGACAGGGTCTCACTCTGTTGCCCAGGCTAGAGTGCAATCGTGTGATCAAGGCTCACTGAGGCCTCAACCTCCCAGGCTCAAGCAATCTTCCCGCCTCAGCCTCCCGACTAGGTGGGACTACAGGTGTGCATCACCATGCCTGGCTAATTTTTTTTTTCTTTTTCTTTTTTTGTAGAGATAAGGTCTCACTATGTTGCCCAGTCTGGTCCTGAACTACTGAGCTCAAGCTATTCTCTCGCCTTGGCCCCCCAAAGTGCTGGGATTATAGCTGTGAGCCACTGTGCCTGGCCTACTTAACATTATTCTATCAATTTACTTACTTTTTATAAATTTAAATACATGTACTGAAAATTCTCAATTTCTTCCCTAAACCTGTTCTTTCTGCATCTTTCTCATCCTTAAATCCCCTCTAACACTCATCTGTCAATATATCCTGATGAATCTGTATTCCAAATTTATCTAGAGTCCCACCATTTCCCACCACCTCCACTGCTATTATTTGGTCCAAGCCAGTATCATTTCTTGCCTGTATTGTCCTAACAGCCTCCTTACTGGTCTCCCAGCTTCTTATCGACTCCATGGTTCCTTCACCACATGGCAGCCAGAGGGGTCAGCAAAGTCAGTTTCCTGTCTGCTCAAAACCCTCCACTGCCTTCCCATCTCACCCAGAGGAAGAACCAAAATGTCTCACCACTGCTCACACAAACTTTCCTTTCCAATCACTTCTCCTCTGCTTACTCTGTTCTAGCCACACTGATCTCCCGTGCTCTTCCTCAAACATGCCAGGCACACCATTCCCACCCTTCGGCCTCTGCACTTGTTCCTTATGTCTGGAATGTTTTTTCCATAGACTGTTACATGGTTTCCTCCCTCAGACAGATCATGCAGATCTCTGCTCATATGCCTGCTCCTCAGAGGCCTTCCTTAATTATCCTTTATTAAAAAGGCAAACACATACCAAAAGCCGCCTACCACCGGCCACCTAATCACTCTCTGTCCTCTTAGAATGTAAACTTCATGACGGCCCGGCGCAGTGGCTCACGCCTGTAATCCCAGCACTCTGGGAGAACGAGGCAGGTGGATCACCTGAGATCAGGAGTTCAAGACCAGCCTGGCCAACACAGTGAAACCCCGTCTCTACTAAAAATACAAAAATTAGCTGGGTGTGGTGGCGGGCACCTGTAATCCCAGCTACTCAAGAGGCTGAGGCAAAAGAATTGCTTGAACCCGGGAGTCAGAGGTTGCAGTGAGCCGAGGCTGCGCCATTGCACTCCAGCCTGGGCAACAAGAGTGAAACTCCATCTCAAAAAAAAAAAAAAAAAAAAAAAAAGAATGTGAACTTCATGAAGGCAGGTATCCCCAGTAGCTAGAATAGTGGTTGACAGATAGTAGACACTTAGCAAATATTTGCTAAATAAATAAATGCAATGAAAAGGCAACTTATTATTCTTCCTATAAAGAGTATCATTTGCCCCAGATGGAAATCAACATAAAATACACTGACTATTAAAACAGAAAATGTCCATCTGCATATCACCTCTAAGTTACCTTGAAGATCCTGGTCTAACACCTTTACAGAGGAGATATTTGAGACCCAGGGCAGAGTCAGCCAGCTGACCAGAAGCCAGTCCAGAATGGCCCACAGGTACCCCCCAACATGCCTTGGAACCACGGCCCTGTCCCCCAGGGTGTGGACAAACAGACTGAATCTCAGGAAAGGTATAGCTAGGTTGGACCAAAAGAACCTATCTGAGGGGCCAGAAAAGCCCTCCCTAGCAAGGCATAGAGCTAGCAGTTTTCCTGAAGAGAACAAAGGCCAAAGAGGCATGAGTGTGCCAGGCTGGGAGAGCCTCATGGGGCTGCACCGTGGGTGACAGGCACGTACAAACCTGTAAGTGAGGTCCACAGAGACCAGAGAGCTGAGAGCAGAAATGAAAACAGGATAGGTCCCAAAGGGTGGCAGCTTCAATCCCGTAAACACCAGACAGGCATGGGGTTCAGGTGTAGGTCTGGAGACCCAGCTGAGCCCAGGGGAAGGATGGGACCTCCCCAGTCTCCTCCGTCAGTGATGATTACTCTAAGGTGAGCTGAGCAGAAGCACCACCAATCCAGCTATAGTAACACCAGACATCAGACATTAAGCAGGGAAGAGCCAGATCCACCCTTCTCATCTCCACATTCCGGATGGTCTGTCTCCTCCCAAACCCACTCCACCCATATGAGCCCTTGGGGATCCAAACCCTATTAAGAAGGGACCATCCATTTCCCATCTTTGAGGGGCTTAGTGAACACGGCTACAGGTGCAGGGGTGAAGCTAGAGATGTTGTAACTGCCAAGCCAGCAATGCCTGACCTACATCTCCACGGTTGGTTGCATACAAAGAAAAATACCAGGGATTTCCGTTGGTGTTCACCACATGCAGCTGCCAAGGGAAGGCTGGGCCTTCTGAAGGCCTGTTGTGAATAGGGCAAGACAAGTGATAAGCTTGCTGGGATAGGCGAGAAGGCTGGCCTTTAAATTTACTGGCTCTGGGGACCTCCCTAGATTTTAGAGACTCTATATAATTTTTACCTGCTTTCTACCAAGGTCCTCCATTAAAGCTTTGTTTTTCTTCTTCTAGTATATTTTTATTAAGAATTGAGAAAGACAGCCAGGCGTGATGGCTCACGCCTGTAATCCCAGCACTTTGGGAGGCCGAGGTGGGTGGATCACGAAGTCAGGAGATCAAGACCATCCTGGCTAACACGGTGAAACCCCGTCTACTAAAAATACAAAAAATTAGCCAGGCGTGGTGGCGGGTGTCTGTAGTCCCAGCTACTCGGGAGGCTTAGGCAGGAGAATGGCGTGAACCCAGGAGGCGGAGCTTGCAGTGAGCTGAGATCGTGCCACTGCACTCCAGCCTGGGTGACAGAGCAAGACTCCATCTCAAAAAAAAAAAAAAAAAAAAAAAAAGAATTGAGAAAGAGAGAAAAAGAAGATTCTATTTGGAAAAATGTTCCCCAAACTAAACAGCTGTTCTTATTGTAAACCACTGGTATTTTCAGTGAGGCTCTAGTTCCGCACAGAAAAAAGGCAATTTGAAAGTTCCACATGGTCAGGTTCAAGAAACGTGAGCTTACTCCTGCTTTGTGGTGGCTCTATTTGGCTATGGTCCTGTCAATTAAGCACCACAGGCCTCACTTTTCTCATCTGACAAGTGTGGAGGATGGATCAGATGATCTCTAAGGCTTTCTCTCCAGTTCCAAAGCACTAAGATCCTATCTCCAGGCCCTTTTTTTCCCCTCAAGGGAGCAGTGGAGTGTAAGGGAAAAGTAAGCTTTCTTGGCAGACAAAAGACTGAGTTCTAATCTCAGCAATGCCATTTATTAACTTACTGTGTAACAATGGCAACCCACTTCCCCTCTGGGGGCACCTCATTTTCTTCATATATAAACCAAAGACCCAAAAGTGCAGTGAACAGGTACTCTAGGAGGCCTTTGGCATTATTATTATGCCTCCCTTACATTGTTCACCCATTAGCATATCCTGGCCTCCCAAAGAACCTGTTCTTTACTTGACATTGCTCTGACTTGCAAACCCCTGTCCTTGAAAATTAACAGGTTCCAAGAGCTATGCCATAGGAGCCCAAAGAGCCTCTGGGTCCCCAACCCCCTTCTGATGTCAATAAAAAGATCACTGCTATTTATTCAATGTTTTGTATATGCCAGGCCCTCATGTGTGTTTAAAATTCTTATTTTATGAAGACATGGACGGTCACAAAGGTGAATTCACTTGCTCAAGATCGAACACACACAAAATGGAGGTGGTTCAAACCCAGGTGTGTCTGACTGCAGAGCCTGTGTTCTTCCCAGTAGAGATGTGGATGCAGCACAAATGGTAGAAAGGACCTGAGACTTAGTCAGAAGACCTCAGTTCACCCAAGGTAAGAGGAAAACCCTATTTACCTCCTCCTAGCATCGTCAGAGGTTCAATGAGATAATGTGTGAATACAAGGAAGCACTAGACAAACTTTAGTTAATGATCCTATGCTATTATTTTATGACTCCAGCCTGGGTTTCACCACATTTGCAGAGAGAGTGGAAGTAGCAAGCTGTAATATCTTAGAGATGTTACAGCCCCACTTCTCTGTTTTGTGTCCTACTCAGGCTTTCTTTTGTTCACATCTGGTCCATCCTTCTAGATTCCTGTTACTTGGACCCTCCAGGCCACCCAGCATGATACCCACAGTGTTCTCCCTGAAAGGCCATGGAGCGGAGGGAGTAAGGGGTAAATGGAAACCACAAGTCTTCTCTAAAACAGTGTGAAGTAGATAATCCAGACTTACCTTCCAGAAAGGGCCTCAAGCAATAAGAAAAAATAAAAAAAGGCAGAGAGAGCCAAGGGAAGCCCATGGAGACCATAGTTAAGTGAGGGCTTTTGAGTCCAATATATTGGACTTGTATTCTGTCTTTATTAGCATTCAACCTTAGGACTATAATTTAACTTACTTTACACTCAGTTTTCTAATCTGGACAATGAGGACAATAACATGTTTCCCAAGAAGGATTATTGTGAAGATTAAAAATACTACACTGGCCGAGTGTGGTGGCTCACACCTGTAATCCCAGAACTTTGGGAGGTCCAGGAGGGAGGATCATATGAAGTCAGGAGTTTGAGACCAACCTGGTCAAGACAACAAGACCTCCATCTCTACAAAAACAAAACAAAACAAAACAAACTACACTGTACCTTACAGCATCTTGCACATGGCAGGCACTCAATAAATAGCAGCAACTATACTGTCATTAGTAAATTAAGCACAGATGGGTCATCCCTAAAGGACCCTCTGATGGCCAATAGATGCACACTGAGAACCAGTGACTTGAGGCTCTCTATAGCAAGTGAAGCTCTGAACGGAGAAAATTCTCGGTCGGGCGCGGTGGCTCACGCCTGTAATCCCAGCACTTTGGGAGGCGTCAGCCTCCCAAAGGAAGGAGTATAACGCAGGAGGATAACGAGGTCAGGAGATCGAGACCATTCTGGCAAACACGGTGAAACCCCTTCTCTACTAAAAATACAAAAAAATTTAGCCAGGTGTGGTGGCACGCGCCTGTAATCCCAGCTACTCAGGAGGCTGAGGCAGGAGAATCGCTTGAACCCGGGAGTCGGAGGTTGCAGTGAGCCAAGATTGCCACTCCACTCCTCCAGCTTGGCGACAGAAAGAGACTCTGTCTCAAAAAAAAAAAAAAAAAAAAAAAAAGAAAATTCTCAAACTCTTTCCCTGGGAGGGAGGCAGGCAGCTCAGTGTAGACCAGAGGCCTCTGATCAGACATATGTGGGTTCCTCATAGCTTCCAGGCTGGCTGTTTTGTGGCCAGTTACCCTCTCTGAGCCTGATTCCTTATCTGTATTAGACAATAAGACCATATGTTCTTCCTCCTGAGAAGCAGGTAAGGGTGTACTGTAAGAGCACAGGCGTCAGAGGATTGAAACCTGGGCTTAATCCTAGCTCTGCCACTTAATAGCTGGACCATGACCATGGCACCCTATTTAACCCTTCTGAGCTTCACTTATCTCATCTAAAAGCCTTCCTCTTTGAGTAGTTATGAGGATTATCAGATAATGTGCTGGTGCCTGGCAAATAGTAACAATTTCACTTGATACATGAAAGTGTTTATCTTATATCCAGGGCCAGGTACAGGAAGGCACTCAAGAAATGTGCTGATGGCCGGCGCGGTGGCTCACACCTGTAAATCCCAGCAATTTGATAGGCTGAGGTGGGTGGATCACCTGAGGTCTGGAGTTTGAGACCAGCCTGGCGAACACAGCAAAACCCTGTCTCTACTAAAAATACAAAAATTAGCCCAGCAAGGTGGTGGGCACCTGTAGTCCCAGCTACTTGGGAGGCTGAGGCAGAAGAATTGCTTAAACCCAGGAGGTGGAGGTTGCAGTGAGCCAAGATCGTGCCACTGCATTCCAGCCTGGGTGACAGAGCAAGACTCTGTCTCCAAAAAAAAAAAAAGAAGAAAGAAAAGAAAAAGAAAAGAAAAGAAAAGAAAGAAAAAGAAAAAGAAATGTGCTGAACCAAACTCTCCACTTGGGTGGAAGGGTGTTAAGAAAAAAGATTCTCCTGTAAACTGGTACCCACTGCTGTGGGCCCAGGCTAACTACCCCTATTAAAATCCCAAGTACACATACCCTTGGCCCCAGTAATTCCACTTTTAGGGATTCATCCCCCCCAGATATACTGTATTCATATATGGGCCAAATGGCAAATATACAGGGCTATTCATTGAGTGTCACTATTATAACTGCAAAAGACTGGAAAAAAATGTGTCTACCAATGGGAACTGGTTAAAGTATAGAATAGTGCCCTGTGTAGAATACTATGCAGCATTAAAAAGACTGAGAAAGCTTTTATGTACTGACACAGAAAGATCTTAAGAGATACAACTTTGATATTTGCATCCTATGACAACAAAATAATACCACTACTGTGTAATCAACCACACTAGGGTTGCTACCATCTCTGACTCTTTGTCTTTGGATGCTGTTAAGCTAAAAGCGGACCAGGATCCATGATGAGGTTCCTCTATCCTCTGGGTTAAGTCTGTCCAGGTAAAATAATAGGGAAAGAAGAATACCATTAAAATAAAAATTGGCTGGACACAGTGGCTCATGCCTGTAATCTCAGCACTTTGGGAAGCCGAGGCAGGAGGACTGCTTGAGGCCAGGAGTTCAGGACTAGCCTGGGCAACGTGGCAAGACCCTGTCTCTATAATTAAAGAAGAAAAGGAAAGGAAGAAAGGGGAAGGGAAAGGGAGGGAAGGGGAGGGGAGGGGAGGGGAAGGGTAGGGGAGGGGAGGGGAGGAGGGGAGGGGAAGGGTAGGGGAGGGGAGGAGGAGAGGAGGGGAGGAGGAGAGGAGGGGAAGGGGAGGGGAAGGGAAGGGGAGGGGAGGGGAAGGGTAGGGGAGGAGAAGGGGAGGGGAGGGGAAGGGAAGGGGAGGGGAGGGGAAGGGGAGGGGAGGGGAAGGGAACGGGGAGGGGAGTGGAGAGGGAGGGGCGGGGAGAGGGAGGGGAGGGGAGAGGGAAGGGAGGGGAGAGGGAGGGGAGAGGGAGGGGAGGGGAGGGGAGAGGGAGGGGAGGGGAGGGGAGAGGGAGGGGAGGGGAGGGGAGAGGGAGGGGAGGGAAGAGGGAGGGGAGGGAAGAGGGAGGGGAGGGAAGAGGGAGGGGAGGGGAGACGGAGGGGAGGGGAGAGGGAGGGGAGGAGAGGGGAGGGGGAGGAGAGGGGAGGGGGAGGAGAGGGGAGGGGGAGGAGAGGGGAGAGGGAGGGGAGGGGAGAGGGAGGGGAGGGGAGGGGAGGGGAGGGGAGGTGAGAGGGAGGGGAGGGAAGAGGGAGGGAAGGAAGAAAGACAGCTGGGTGCAGTGGCTTATGCCTGTAATCCTACTAACACTTCAGGAGGCTGAGGCAGGTGGATTGCTTGAGACCAGGAGTTCGAAACCAGCCTGGGAGACATAGTGAGATCCCGTCTCTACAAAAAAAAGAAAAAAAAAGAAAGAAAGAAAGAAAATAAAAATTATCCCATGGTGGTCCTGGAAGAAACAAGGGAAGGTAGGAAACTTAATCCTAGAGGCAGTAGTAGTCAGGCTCTAGGAGAAGGGCTGGCAACGGCCTGAAAATCCCCTCCCCAGTTCTTTCCTTACCACTCCCTCTCCTGTTTTCTTTAAAATCAGTCTCTTCCATGCCTGCTAAGACCACTTTATCAGGAACTCCTGAAAGTAGATGGAGACTAAATTGGCTCTGAAGAATACAAATGGCTAACAAAACGTTAAGAAAAGATGTTCTGCCAGGCGCGGTGGCGCACGCCTGTAATCCCAGCACTTTGGGAGGCTGAGGCGGGCGGATCACTTGAGGTTGGGAGTTTGAGACCACCCTGACCAACATGGAGAAATCCTGTCTCTGCTAAAAATACAAAAAATTAGCTGGGTGTGGTGGCACATGCCTGTAATCCCAGCTGCTCGGGAGGCTGAGGCAGGAGAATTGCTTGAACCCAGGAGGCAGAGGTTGCGGTGAGCTGGAGATCGCGCTATTGCACTCCAGCCTGGGCAACAAGAGCGAAACTCTGTCTCAAAAAAGAAAAAAAGAAAAGATGTGCTACCTCACAAGTAGCCCTGGAAATAGTCCTTGGATATTTTTAACTTTTTTTTCCCCCTGTGACAGGGTCTCACTCTCATCCAGGCTGGAGTGCAGTGGCATAATCATGACTCAGTGCAGCTTCAACCTCCCGGACTGAAGAGATTCTCCTATTTTAGCTTCCCAAGTAGCTAGGAAGCTAGGACTACAGGTGTGTACCACTGCAAATGACTAATTTTTTTTTTTGAGAGACACAGGGTCTCACTATGTTGTCCAGGCTGGTCTCCAACTCCTGGGCTCAAGCCATCCTTCCACCTCGGCCTCCCAAACTGCTGGGATTACAGGTGTGAATCACTGCACCTGGCCAATTTTAAACTTATTCTTATGATAATATTTAATCATGTACAAAAGTAGACAGAATAAAACGAACCCATCATTCAACTTCAACAAGTACCAACTTGGTGCCAATCTGATTTCATCTGTTCCCCAACCACTATCTCTCACTCCAGTAGTATTTTGAAGCAAATCCCACACACAGGTCAGTATGTATTTCTTTTTTTTTTTGCAGACAGAGTCTCACTCTGTTGCCCAGGCTGGAATGCAATGGCATGATCTCAGCTCACTGCAACCTCCGTCTCCTGGGTTCAAGCGATTCTCATGTCTCAGCTTCCCAAGGAGCTGGGATTACAGGCGTGCGCCATGATGCCTGGCTGTTTTGATAAACTCTCTCCCACATGCTGGCTTTGAGAATCAATTGAAAAGTTAAAAAAGAAAAAAGGAAGAAAAGCCCCAACTTTTTCCCAAAGAGGGTACCTTTGTTCATTATGAAATATTAATACAGTAGGCCAGGCACGGTGGCTCAGGCCTGTAATCCCAGCACTTTGGGAGGCCGAGGTGGGTGGCTCACCTGAGGTCAGGTATTTGAGACCAGCCTGGCCAACATGGTGAAACCTCGTCTCTACTAAAAATATAAAAAAAATTAGCCAGGCATGGTGGCATACGCCTGTAATCCCAGCTAACTTGGGAGGCTGAGGCAGGAGAATCGCTTGAATCCGGGAGGCAGAGGTTGCAGTGAGCCGAGATCATGCCATTGCACTCCAGCCTGGGCAACAGGGCGAGACTCTGTCTCAAAAAAAAAAAAAAAGAAATATTAATACAGTATATACAATAAGCTCCAGGTACAACTTAAGTCATAAATAATTCAAATTTACAGCCTTTAACACCCTATGGAGGCCAGGCATGGAGGCTCACTTGAGGTCAGGAGTTGGAGACCAGCCTGGCCAACATGTTGAAACTCCGTCTCTACTAAAAATACAAAAATTAGCTGGGTGTGGTAGTGCATGCCTGTAATTCCAGCTTCTTGAAAGGCTGAGGCAGGAGAATCATTTGAACCTGGGAGGCGGAGGTTGCAATGAGCCAAGACCGTGCCACTGTACTCCAGCCTGGGCGACAGAGCGAGACTCTATCTCAAAATAAAAAATAAAATAAAATAAAATAAACAGGCTGGGTGCGGTGGCGCCCGGCGAACAAATTAATCCCAGCTACTCAAGAGGCTGAGGCAGAAGAACTGAAAGACTATATTTGTAACATGCATAGACAAAGTATTAGTATTCAAAATATATTTTAAAAGCCTACAAACACATAAGAAAAAGTCAAATCAAAAGGAAACGGAGCAAGGACTTGAACATTTTACAAAGAGGAAACATGAATGGCCAACAGATGTAAGAAAAGATTCACAGCCCCACTTGTAATCTGAGAAATGCAAATTAAAACCACAAGATACCATCTCACACCCACTAGCTCCATAAAAATTTAAGTCTGACCATATCAAGTATTAACAAAGAGGTAAAGTAATGGAAAACCCATATGCTGTTGGTGGCTGTGTAAATTCACACAAACACAGGAAAACAATCTGCCATTACCTTCTGATCAAGCAATTCCACTTCTGTGTAAACCCTACAACAATGATTCTCAGTGAGGTCCCAGGACCAAGAGTGGCAGCATCAGCTGAGAAGTTGTTAGAAGTGCAAATTCTGAGGGCCCCAACCCTGACATACACAATCAAACACTTTGGGGGTGGAGCCCAGCAATCTGAGGTTTAACAAACCTTCCAGGTGATTCTGATGGGCAGCTAAAGTTTGGGAACCACTGCCTGGGAGAAACTCTTGAACATGTGCATGTGCAGGAGACACAAACAGTTTTCATAACAGCATTGTCTGAAACAGCAAAAACAAGGGAACAACCCAAATAACCACTGACAGCAGAATGGATACACAGCTTGAGACATGATCATATAAATGGATACGAAAATGAACAAATTATGCTATGCAAGTAACATGGATGGATCTCAACCTTGAATGAAAAAAGGAAACTGCAGATGATAAACACAGCATAATACCTAAATGAAGTTTAAAAGAATGCACAGGCTGGGCGCAGTGGCTCACGCCTGTAATCCCAGCACTTTGGGAGGCTAAGGCAGGCAGATCACGAGGTCAGGAGTTTGAGACCAGCCTGGCCAATGTGGTGAAACCCCATCTCTACTAATAATACAAAACTTAGGGCTGGGCGCGGTGGCTCACAGCTGTAATCCCAGCACTTTGGGAGGCCGAGGCTGGTGGATCACGAGGTCAGGAGTTCAAGACCAGCCTGGCCAAGATGGTGAAACCCCATCTCTACTAAAACTACAAAAATTAGCCAGGCGCAGTGGCAGGTGCCTGTAATCCCATCTACTCGGGAGTCTGAGGCAAGAGAATCACTTTAACCCACGTGGCAGAGGTTGCAGTAAGCCAAGATCGCACCACACTGCACTACAGCCTGGGCGACAGAGTGAGACTCGGTCTTAAAAAAAAAAAAATTAGTCAGGTGTGGTGGCGTGCGCCTGTAGTCCAGCTACTCGGGAGACTGAGGCAGAAGAACCGCTTGAACCCAGGAGGCGGAGGTTGCAGTGAGCTGAGGTCGCACCATAGCACTCCAGCCTGGGCGAGAAAGTGGGACCGTCTCAAAAAAAAACAAAAACAAAAACAAAAAAAAGCATGTAGAAGAATATCCTATATTGTTTAGGAATATATACCTACATATATATAGTAAAACTTAAAAAAAAAAAAAAAAAGGTAGCCAGGTGTGGGGGCTCACACCTGTAATCCCAGTGCTTTGAGAAGCTGAGGTAGGAGGATCGCTTGAAGCCAGGAGTTCTAGACCAGCCCAGGCAACATAGTGAGATCCCATCTCTAAAAAAAAATAATAATAATAATAAAAAAATTAGCTACTTGGCAGGCTGAGGCAGGAGGATCACTTGAGCCCAGAGGTTTGAGGCTGAAGTGAGGTATGATCATGCCACTGCACTCTAGCCTGGTTGACATGGTAAGATATCACAAAAGAAAACACAGAACTCAGGAGTATGGATGGTGGGGTAGCTGTGATTGGGGAGGGGGTACACAGGGGGCTCTAAGGTACTCACGTTTATTTTTGTTTGTTTTTAGAGACAAGGTCTCCCTCTGTTGCCCACACTGGAGAACACTGGCACGATCATAGCTTACTGCAGCCTTAAACTCCTGGGCTCAGGTGATCCCCGACTCAACCTTCTGAGTAGCTGGAGTTATAGGCGTGCACCACCACGCCCAGCTATTTTTTAATTTTAGTTTTTGTAGAGATGGTGGTCTCACTATGTTGCCCAGGCTAGTCTCAAACTTCTGGCCTCAAGCATTCCTCCTACCTCAGCCTCCCAAGTGCTGGGATTACAGGCATAAGCCATCATGCAAGGCAAACATATGTTTGATTATTAATTAATCTGGGTGATGAGTTTACAGGTGATGATTTTCCTATTTTTAAAATTGTACATATGCATTAGATATTCTCTGTTGTATTTATGATAAATTTCTTAAAAAAAAAAAAAGTGTACTGAAACAGTGCAATACTCTGAGCCAGAACTGTAACAACTAACTCAACATATGCAGTGTCCGAAGGGTTAAGCCTGTTTCTCTGCCTGTGGGTGGGAGGGCAGGCAGCAGCTGGGGCACAGTGGGAGTTCCTGGCTCCAGCTGGCTCCAGCCTGGATCAAGCACCACGCCCAGGAACTGGCACCTGTAGGGGGGGCTTCTGGACAGGTGGCACCTGTAGCCCTTGGTGACCTGATACATGTGAGAGGCTGGGCCCAGTCAGATGGGTGGTGGGCTTCTGTCAGAGCCCCTCCATCTGGTAAGGAAGTTTGCTGGTGGCAGCTTGGAGCTGGTGAGAAGGGGAAGAGGGTCTAGGACACAGGATGGGGGTGGGGAAGGAAGTGGGTGGGCTGGGCTCAGATACCAAGGGAGGGTGGTGGGATTAGCACCTGCTGAGAATGAGATTAGGTTTCTTGGGAAGGGCTCATCTATCTAATGCTCCCCGAAAGCTGTCTCCCTGTGGCTTTTCTCTGCTGGACAGATGGTGTCTGAGCTGCCTCTTGGAGGGCGGGCTCCTTGAGGGGGTGGTGGAGGTGGAGTGCGACCTGCTGCCTGCTTTCCAGAGGACCTTGAGGCCCTGGGACTTCTTGTCTTCCAACAATAGTAATAAGGATTAGAGCTAACTCTTACTGAAGGTTTACCATATGCCAGGCATTGTCCTAAGCCCTTCATACAAATTACCCCCATTTAGTTTTCACAGCACCCAACTGCCTATCATCTAGACAGTAGGCTTACATTGAAGGAAACTAAGGCTTGGCAAAGTCAAACACTTGCTCAAACAGTAAGCAGGGCCTGGTGGTGTACCTATAATCCCAGGAAGATAGAGGCGGAAGGATCACTTGAGCCCAGGAGTTCGAGACAAGCACAGGCAACATAGTGAGACCTCATCTCAAAACAACAACAAAAACAAAACAGTAAGCAAACTAGGACTTGAATGCAGGCAGTTCAACTCCACAGCCCTAGCAGGAAATCACTATCAGCCAAGGCATCTTCCCCTTATTAAATGGCAGTAAGGACTTTCCAGTTTCTTAAGCCAAAAACCTGGACTCCTCTCTCTCTCACCTCTTATCCAGCAAACATCAGCAAATCCAGTTGGTCCAACCTTCAAATTATACTGAAGCTCTGACCACTGCTCGCCACTTCCACCACCCATCCACCCTGGTATAAACTGCTGTTATCACCCACCTGGCTTCTCACTGGTCTCCTGCTCCCGCTCTTACCCATAGAGTTTGTTCTCCACATCAGAGAGATCCTTCTAAAACCTGTCACTTCTTTGCTTAAAAATCCTCCATGCCTTTCCACTGCCCTTAAAGCAAGGTCCCATGTGGCCCTACAAGACCTGGCCCCTGGTGACGTCTCAGACCTGATTCCTACCACTGGCTTACTCTACTCTGGCCATACTGGCCACCTTGCTGTACTTTAAATATGTTGGAGAGTCTTTTTTTGTACTTGCTTTATTCATTTTTTTGAAACAAGGTCTTGCTCTGTCAGCCAGACTAGAGTGGAGGTACAGGATCATAGCTCACTGCAGCCTCAAACTCCTGGATTTAAGCCATCTTCCTGCCTCAGTGTCCCGAGTAGCTAGCTAGGACTACAGACATGCACCACTATGCCCAACTAAACTCTGGCTTTGTCGCTCTGGCTGATCTCAAACTCTCAGCATCAAGTGATCCTCCTGCCTTGGCCTCCCAAAGTGTTGGGATTATAGGCGTGAGCCACTGCATCTGGCTTTTTTTTGTTTTACGGCTTGCTGTTCTCTATGCCTACAACACTATTCCCCCATATATCCGCACAGCTCATGCCCTCACTGCATTCAGATCCAATGTCACTTTATCAGAGAGGCCTTCCTAACTACCCTACCCTTCCTTTTCCCATCCCTAATCCCTTTTCTCTGCTTTATTTTTCCCTATAGCACTAAATACTACCTCACATGTTATTTAATTTTTAGAGGTGGGTTGTCACTATGTTGCCCAGGTTGGTCTCAAACTCCTGGGCTCAAGCAATACTCCCACTTCAGCTTCCCAAAGTGCTAGAATTAAAGGCGAGAGCCACCATGCCTAGCCCTGACATGTTAATTTACTTAAAATCTGCCACCCACCTTGGAATGTGCACTGGGTGAGAATAGGGACTTTGGTTTGTTCAGACTGTATGTCCAACCTTTAGCTCAGTCCCTGATATACGACAGGAATGCAATAAATACTTGTTAATGAACAAATGAATGAATGACCAATATCCCTCAGGAAATGACTCAGACTCAAAGGGGAGTAAGGCTGCCTGAGTGTCCTTGGCTTTCACAGCCCTGATGACTTTTGGTACCCCATGGCAGTGGTCAACGTCCTTCCCTATTACGAAATGTCCTGGGTGCATAGCATCACCACTGTGTCATCTACTTGTGCCTGTACCCATGCAAACACACAGGGACACAAAGCTGGAAAAGGGCTGGTTTTGAGAAGGAGTAAGCCTGGGCAGTTGAAACCCAGGTTCGGTGTACTCTAGGGCACTTACTTCTAGGTGACTGTCCTTGCCACTGCTGGCCTACCAAGGTCTCCCAGTCATATGCCCATGCACTGTATACATTTTGGCATTTATTCTCATGAATAAAGCGTCATTAGAGGCCAGACACTGCTGGCTAACGCCTGTAATCGCAGCACTTTGGGACGTCAAGGTGGGAGGACTGCTTGAGCCCAGGAGTTCGAGACCAGTCTGGACAACACAGTGAGACCTTGTCTCTACTAAAAATTTAAAAATAAGCTAGTCGGCCGGGTGTGGTGGCTCACATCTGTAATCCTAGCACTTTGGGAAGCTGAGGCGGGTGGCTCATCTGAGGTCAGGAGTTCGAGACGAGCCTGGCCAACGTGGTCAAACTCTGTCTCTACCAAAAATACAAAAATTAGCTGGGCAAGGTGGTGGGTGACTGTAATCCCAGCTACTCGGGAGGCTGAGGCAGGAGAATCACTTGAACCCAGGAGGCGGAGGCTGCAGTGAGCCGAGATCAAGCCACTCCAGCCTGGGCAACAGAGCAAGACTCAATCTCAAAAAAAAAAAAAAAATTAGCTAGGCATGATGGCATGTGCCTATATTTTAGCTTCACTATTTTCACATGTAAAATGGATGTCACAGGGCATATGGCTCCTTGGAATATTACATGAGATAACATATTTAAATCATTCAGCAGTATACTTAGCACCCATGGAATGCTCAATGGATGGTAGCTCTGTAGATCAGCTCTCAATAGAGGGACAGGCCATTAGATAAGCTTGGGGAAGGCTTCCTGGAAAAGACTGGCTTGGTACTGGACTTTGGAGCCTGGATAGAATATACATGAATGTTGGCTGGAAGGAGCCTATTCAAATGGAAGAGGGAAGAGGACAGGCTTTGGATGCTGGCAGTTTGCTGTGTAATGACTTTTTTTTTTTTTTTTTTTTTTTTTTAGACGGAGTCTTGCTCTGTCACCCAGGCTGGAGTGCAGTGGCACGATCTTGACTCACTGCAACCTCCACCTCCCGGGTTCATGCCATTCTCCTGCCTCAGCCTCCCAAGTAGCTGGGACTGCAGGTGCCCGCCACCACGCCCGGCTAATTTTTTGTATTTTTAGTAGAGACGGGGTTTCACCGTGTTAGCCAGGATGGTCTCAAACTCCTGACCTCATGATCTGCCCACCTCATCCTCCCAAAGTGCTGGGATTACAGGCGTGAGCCACTGTGCCCGGCCTAACAGGTGACTTTACCTCTCAAAGTCTCAGTTTTCTTCTCTGTAGAATGTGGATACCACTAGAGCATACCTCATAAAACTGTTGGGAGGATTAATGAGGTGCTATACTGATAAGTGGAAACCACTGAACAGAATCCTCAGCATGTGCTGTTGCTGTTTTTTGTTTTTTGTTTTTTTTTTTTGAGACGGAGTCTCGCTTTGTTGCCCAGGCTGGAGTGCAGTGGCACAATCTCAGCTCACTGCAATCTCCACCTCCCAGGCTCAAGCAGTTTTCCTGCCTCAGCCTCCTGAGTAACTGGGATGATAGGCACACGCCATCATGCCTGGCTAATTTTTGTATTTTTAGTAGAGATGGGGTTTCACCATGTTGGCCAGGCTAGTCTTAAACTTCTGACTTCAAGTGATCTGCCTGCCTCGGCCTCCCAAAGTGCTGGGATTACAGGCGTGAACCATCGTGCCCAGCCTGGTGATCCTTTAAAAATGTATGTCGGACTGTCATTTCTTGGTTCAAAACCCTCCAATGACTCTTTTTTCTGAGACAGGATTTTGCTCTGTCGCCCAGGTTGGAGTTCTGTGAGATGTGTTCATAGCTCACTGCAGCCATGAACTCCCAGGCTCAAGTGATCCTCCCACCTTAGCCTCCTGAGTAGCCAAGATTATTGGCGTGTGCCACCATGCCTGACAAATTTTTTGTAGAGATGGAGGTCTCACTGTACTGCTCAGGCTGATGTTGAATTCCTGGGCTCAAGTGATCCTCCCACCTCAGACTCCCAAAGTTTTGGGATTACAGGCATGAGCTACTGGACCCAGTCGATTTTCCTTCTTTTTTTTTTTGGAGACGGTCTCGCTTTGTCACCTAGGCTGGGGTATAGTGGTGTGAACATGGCTCACTGCAACCTTGACCTCCTGGACTCAAGTGTTTCTCCCATCTCAGCCTCCCGAGTAGCTGGGAATACAGGTGCAAAACACCACACCCGGCTAATTTTTGTATTTTTTTGTAGAGACAGAGTTTCGCCATGTTGCCCAGGCTGGTCTCAAACTCCTAAGCTCAAGCAATCTGCCTGCCTCAGCCTCCTAAAGTGCTCAGATTACAGGCATGAGCCACCACACCTGCCCTTTTTTGCTTTTCAATTAGTGAGTCAAGGGGAGATCTCCAATATATCTCCAATAGTGTGGTGGCTGGTCTGCTCTGAAATGTAAGCAGTTTTTTTTTGTCCCCTTGACCAGACTCTAAAAGTCTTAAGGTCAAAAAGTCCACAAATAACGTTTTGTTTACCCATCCTGCAGTGCTAGGCCTAAGCCTCGGACTTAGGCAAAGGAGATCAGAAGGGTCATATGGCTAAATGTAGGTGGACAAGAGGGAGTCGGGGAGGGCCTTCCTGTGAATCCTCCTGCCTCTCAAGGACGCTCTGTTCCCTTAGCTTGAGAAGCCTTGAGGAAAGCTTTTTCCATGAACAAGCTTTTAAAAACCTTTTAGCTCTTTAAAAGCAGCAAGTACCATTCCAGTCATGACCCTGCAGACAGGTGGAACACCCATACTCCAGCCTCATTCTGAAGAGACTTGCAGAGCAGGAAGGAAGGGGTAATGACTTTCAGTTCCAGTAATGTATCTAGAAGCAGCAGCTGATTCAGCTAGATGATGTCACCTTCCCAAACCTCCTGACCAGCAGCTGAGATGGTAAAAGCAGGAAACAGGGGATACTCAGCTGGCTAAGTCCGAACATGCCTCTGGCAAAGGCCTACAGTAACCCCAGGCTCTGGAGGCATCCTCCTGAAGATGAGGAGAAAGAGTCCTCTCAGCTGGGAGTACAGTAGGTGTCCTTCAAGACCCTCAAACCAAGATGCTTCTCCAACTCTCCTTTTGCTAAGCAGCTTTCTGCACATCCTGAACCAACAATCCTTCATTTATTCCAAGAGTGGAGCAGGGGAAAGAAGCCTGGCTTTAGAGCCAGCCCAATCTAGGTCCAAATCCAGGATTCACCATGTAAAGCTGCAGGACCCTGGCATGCAACTTCACTTATCCAAACCTTAGTTTCTTTACTGGAAAAGAAAGTAGGGCTAATGGACCATTTACCACACAGTCTAGGTGAGGGAATTAAATGAGAAAATGCATGTAGAGTACCTGACATGGGCTAGGTGCTCAATAAATGGTAGTCACCATTATCCCATTGGATCTCTGCAGAGGAGATTTGAAAGATCACCTCCATCTATAACACAAAAGGAAACAAAGGTACCAACTAGACCCAACAGTGTCAAAGCTGAGTAACTGAGTTGGCCCATGCATATAGTTGCTTCCCTAGATATTCCATTACTCAGTTTCATTTTCTGTACAGCATTTAACCCAATCCCTGAAATAATCTTGTTTGTTTCTCAGGCTAGCTGTCTCTCCCATTAAAGTAAGAGTTCTACAAGAGCAATGTCCTTGACCTTATCTTGTTTATCTTAGCATCTTCAGCACGTAGCACAGGGCCTGGCACATAGTTGGTGCTCAATAAACATTTGCCGAATCGCCAAATGAATAGCACCTGGGATGGCCAAAAGCTAAACTGACAATGGCCCCACACTTAACTCCTCCCCTCACTATTAGTTGAAGGCTCTGGCTCCCATTTCAGAAGCTGCCATTGCCATCTGGGAATCAGCAGCCCAACCAGTGGCCAGCATGGGCATTAGTCCCTGGGCACGACCTATCTATTGGGATACCAGGGCTGCCAAGGAGGGCCTTGGAATCCTCCCCCTGGCACTTGAAGATCCTACAAACCTGGTTCTAGCTGACCTTTTTGGCTTTATTACCTAATGAAAGAGACCCCTCCACATATGCCTAAAATTTGACTGCCACTGCCCACGGGTCTCTTCTTGAGAGTTGGTCTCAGCCTGCAAATCTTAACCCACGTTGACTCTCCTACTGGGAGCTACAGCCCCTCTTTTCCCTGCTTTGTGGTAAGGCTCGGTGTAAACCTCACCTCTTCTGTGAAGTCCTTCCCTCATTTGGCATTTAGCATTTATTGTTGGCTTTTACAAGATCTCCTTTCATGTATATTATGTCTTTTCTCTCTAATTCAACTGGAAGTATCTTGAGAGCAGAACTGGGTTTCCAATGGCAATATCTCAATTAATAAACCTTCTACAGAAAAGACTCCTTGAAACAAAGTTAGCTAGGTCCAGAGAGGACTGGAGAGGGGTCTAGGCTCCTCCCTGCTGGACCAGCCCCTTTGGCAAAAAGAGGAGATCGTGTTGCCTCAATCCAGGAGCCCAGCTGATGAGGCAGGAAGGGAGCCAGCAAATCCTAGACTATTAGGTGCAGTCTGGGACAATCCCAAGGTCATCTATGTAATTAGATTTTTTTTTTTTGGAGACGGAGTCTTGCTCTGTCGCCAGGCCAGAGTGCAGTGGTGTGATCTCAGCTCACTGCAACCTCCGCCTCCTGGGTTCAAGCGATTCTCCTGCCTCAGCCTCCTGAGTAGCTGGGATTACAGGCACGCGCCACCACACCTGGCTAATTTTTTGTATTTTAGTAGAGACAGGGTTTCACCATGTTGGCCAAGACGGTCTTGATCTCCTGACCTCATGATCTGCCCACCTTGCCCTCCCAAAGTGCTGGGATTACAGGCGTGAGCCACCACGCCCGGCCTGTAATTAGATTTTTAAAAAACCATCATTTTAAATGAATCTGGGCAATATTTAATTATAAAGAATGGCAGAAAAACTGCTCAGTTCAAAGGACTTTTGTAACATACATTTGTGTGAACTAATTTTACTTTTGGCTCGTCTTCTTACCCATATTTTCCTTTCACCCGACTCCCTTAGCTACATTAACCTTTTGGTTGTATGAATTTTCCTAAGTTGCTTCCAACTCTTTGTAAAACAGAGCAAGGTTCCAATAAAAAATAAGATTGGTCCAGTTTTCTTTTAAGTGGTACAGTGGTATATATAAAAAATGATGTTCCAAACAACTCATTATAACAATTAAGAATAAGTGGCAAAAATAATGCATGTAAATCACTGAATACAGTGCTTGGCACTTAATGAGCATTCAAAAGTAGGATGAAAGAACACTATTAATTCTCATTAGCTTCTCTTCTCTGGGCCTCAGTTTTTTCATGTCTTAGGTTTTGTTCATTTGTTTAATAATTTATTCAAAAAGTATTCACTGAATGTTTACTACCTGCAAAGAACAGCTGCAGACACTGGAGATACAATGATGAACAAACCAAACGCCCTATAATCATGGGGCTTATATTCTAATAGAAGAGACAGACAAAAACAAGTACACAAACAAAAAGAAAATTCCAGGTAGAGGTTGTTGCTATGACAAAACTACAAGAAGACTGGAGAGGGATTTAGAAATAGCATGGCTACTTTAAACTGAAGGTCAAGGAAAGTCTCTCAGAGGAGGTGACCAGCAAGCTGAACCAAATGTAGGCCTCAGAAAGGAAATACTAGGGGCAGAACATTTCAGGCAGAGAAAAGAGCAACTACAAAGGCCCTTGGGCAGGAAGAAGTTATGCCAGGATCCAGGAGCAGCAAGGAACCCATGCGGCTTGAGTGGAGTAAGGGAGAGACAGAATGATGGAGGGGCAGCCAGGACCAGATCACACAGGCCTCAGAAGTTGGTAAGAAGTCTGGGTTTTGCTGGGTGCAGTGGATCACACCTGTAATCCCAGCACTTTGGGAGGCTGAGGTGGGCAGATCACGAGGTCAGGAGTTTGAGACCAGCCTGGACATCATGGTGAAACCCCATCTCTACTAAAAATACAAAAATTAGCTGGGCGTGATGGCAGGTGCCTTTATTTTTTTATTTTTATTTTTTGAGATGGAGTTTTGCTCTTGTTGCCCAGGGTGGAGTGCAATGGTGCGATCTTGGCTCAACACAACCTCCGCCTCCCAGGTTCAAGTGATTCTCCTGCCTCAGCCTCCTGAGTAGCTGAGATTACAGGCATGTGCCACCAAGCCTGGCTAATTTTGTATTTTTAGTAGAGATGGGTTTCTCCATGTTGGTCAGGCTGGTCTCGAACCCCCAACCTCAGGTGATCCACCCGCCTCAGCCTCCCAAAGTGCTGGGATTACAGGGGTGAGCCATCGTGCCCGGCCAGTGGGCACCTTTAATCCCAGCTACTCAGGAGGTTGAGGCAGGAGAACCGCTTGAACCCGGGAGGCGGAGGTTGCAGTGAGCCGAAATGACACTGCACTCCAGCCTGGGCGACAGGGCAAGACTCCATCTCAAAAAAAAAAAAAAAAGTCTGGGTTTTATTCTAACTACAGTGGAAGACCACTTGGAGGGTTGTAAACAAAAATGCAATAAGATCTGAACTTGGTTTTTATTTTATTAAATTTTTTGAGACAGAGTTTCGCTCTTGTTGCCCAGGCTGGAGTGCAATGGTGCAATCTTGGCTCACTGCAACCTCCACCTCCTGGGTTCAAGTGATTCTCCTGCCTCAGCCTCCCAGGTAGCTGGCATCACAGGCATGAGCCACCATGCCCGGCTAATTTTGTATTTTTAGTAGAGATGGGGTTTTACCACGTTGGTCAGGCTGGTCTCGAACTCATTACCTCAGGTGATCACCCACCTTGGCGTCCCAATGTGCTGGGATTACAGATGTGAGCCACTGCTCCTGGCTAATTTTTTGTATTTTTAGTAGAGACGGGGTTGCATCATGTTGGCCAGGCTGGTCTCGAACTCCTGACCTCAGGTGATCCACCTGCCTTGGCCTCCCAAAATGCTGGATTACAGGTGTGAGCCACCATGCCTGGCCTGAACTTGGTGGTTGTTTTTTTTTTTTTTTTTTGAGACAAGAGTCTCACTCTGTTGCCCAGGCTGGCGTGCAGTGGTGCAATCTCGGTTCACTGCAACCTCCGCCTCCTGGGTTCAAGTGATTCTCCTGCCTCAGCCTCCCGAGTAGCTGAGAATACAGTCATGCACCACCACACCCAGCTAATTTTTAAATTTTCAGTAGAGATGGGGTTTCACCGTGTTGGCCAGGCTGGTCTGGAACTCCTGATCTCAGGTGATTTGCCTGTCTTGGCCTCCCAAAGTGCTGGGATTATAGGCATGAGCCACTGAGCCCAGCCCTGAACTTGTTTTTTTTTTTTTTTTTTTGAGACGAGTATTGCTCTGTCACCCAGGCTGGAGTGCAGTGGTGCGATCTTGGCTCATTGCAACCTCTGCCTCCCAGGTTCAAGCGATTCTCCTGCCTCAGCCTCCCAAGTAGCCGGGACTATAGGCCCATGCCACCACACCTGGCTAATTTTTGTAATTTTAGTAGAGACGGGGTTTCGCCATATTGGTCAGGCTGGTATCAAACTCCTGACCTCAGTTGATCCACTCGGCTTGGCCTCCCAAAGTGCTGGGATTACAGGCATGAGCCACTGCACCCGGCCCTAAACCTTTTTTTTTTTTTTTGAGACGGAGTCTCGCTCTGTCACCTAGGCTGGAGTGCAGTGGCGCGATCTCAGCTCACTGCAACCTATGCCTCCCAGGTTCAAGCGATTCTTCTGCCTCAGCCTCCTGAGTAGCTGGGATTACAGGCGTGCACCACACCCGGCTAATTTTTGTATTTTTAGCAGAGACGGGGTTTCCACCACCTTGGCCAGGCTGGTCTTGAACTCCCAACCTGATGATCCACCCACCTCGGCCTCCCAAAGTGCTGAGATTACAGGCATGAGCCACCGCGCCCGGCCTGAACTTGGTTGTTAAAAGACCACTTTGGCTGGAGTATTGGGCAAGAGTGATTTTCTAAGGTCCCTTCCCAGCTTTTTCCCTGTCATTCTAGGCTGCCATGAACTGGTTGCCTGAGCCATAAAGACACAGTTTCTGGATTAGAGTGACTGAAGAGCTTAGAGTGGTTCCTTGCCCTTGGCCGGAGTAGGGAATCTGTGTCACCTTGTTCTGCAGGAGATGGAGGAAGTGACTCCCTCAGGGAGGGGTGGGAATCCCATTTTGGAAAACATCCTCAAACCACCTGTATTGTTTCTGCCTCCTGTGTGGAAGTTTCTGCCAATGACACAGTGCTCTCTGGAATGCACCCCCCCAACGCACACACCCAATCTTCCGTTTACACAGGCATAGCTGTACTTTGCATTCCTCCTAGGATTTAGTTCAAAGCTAGCCTACAGGAAATGGTCGATAAAGAGTTACTGATTGATTACTAAAGAAAGAGCATATTCTCAGCCATTAAGCAAATATTAATGAGTTCTATGAGTATTATGTTGGTCTCTGGGGGTGCAAGGTGATTAAATGGGTTTCTAGTCTTCACTGAGCTCAGAATTCAGTGGATAGACCAAAAACTACAGACAACTACAATGCTGGATACAATAGTTATAACAGCAACATTTACTAGGGCCTTCCTTATCCAGGTAGGACAAGTTGGCTTTGGAGCCAGACTACCTGGGTTCAAATCATGGTTTTACCACTTACTCGCTGTGCATCTTTGAACAACTTTCTTAACTTCTCTATAGGAATAATAAGAGAACCTACCTGAGTGGTACTATTTTGAGAATTCAATGAACTATCTCATATAAAACACTTAAGTGCAAGTGCTCATTGTTAAATATTACTAAAATTACCTTAATACCTGCACCATATGATCTTACATACATTCTTACAAAAGGCTCTTAAATCCTTACAAAAACCCTATGAAGTATTATTATTATCCCCATTTTTCAGATAGGGGGACTGAGGCTCAGAAATGGAAAGGAATGCACCAAAAATCTAACAGCTGATATGTAATAGAGACCAGATTCAAACTCAACTCTGTCTGATTCCAGAGCCCATACTTCCAATTAACAAAATGATCTCCTTTTCATAAAGAGCCCCAGCACAGTGCCTAACACACAGCAGAGACTTTATAAAGGGAGCTATGGTTATTATGTCATTGTCCCTGGAGTTTCCAGCTGTAGATGCTGTAGAACCCAGAGGAGGGGGCCTCTCTTTCACCCTAAAGGGATCTGGGAAGGGTTTAAAGGTGCTGGGTGCCAACTACGGGCTTTGCTTGGGAGTCCCAAAGGTTTCCTCACTGGGGCTTGGGATACTAATATGGAACCTACACTAGCACCACTAAATCAGACCCAGAAAGTTCCCCCAGGTGTCCAAACACCTGCATGAACAAGCAGGCAGTTTCCTCTAGGTTGACTTCTTGTCTGGCCCTACACATCTCTCAGTTTCATCACTCAGCCACCAGCCCTGGGTCTCATGTATGCACCTGCTGCTTGACCCAGTCCCAGGAGACACTGAGCCTTAGAATTGGGCTCCTTCTCTGGACCTTGCCCCAAAGGCTATTTCTGAGTGACTCCCTGGGACTTCCCTGACATGGTAACCCCTAGGGCTCCAACTGAACGTGGGTGCTGTGAGCAAGGGGAAATTCTTCTGAGTAGCAGATGGAGAGTGGGTAGAACAAGAGGCAGTTGTTCTGGATCAGAGATAAGCATGGGGTGAGAACCATAGTACACTGGATTTTATGTTTAAGCAGCACTGATTCTCGATAGTTCAGAACTCCCGCACTGAAGTCCAGCCTAGGCAGGTAAGGACAACCTGGATCCAGGCATTAATACTCACTTCTACTTCCCATCTGAGTCATATTCAGAGTCTGGCCTTGCCTGTTACTTTGACTGCAGAAGGCAACCCATGGCTAAATCAAGGCACCTCAAGCCTCATAGAGAAAAGGGAAAGACTCAGCATTTGCTGAGCTTTTACTCTGCACTAGGCAATGTGTAAGTGCACTTTACATGTACCATTAATTATTAGGAATGTTTGTTAATCCAGTCACTAAACACTCAGCCACCAAGTACTAGGCCCAGCAGTAGCTGTTAAGAGTGAATAAGACATAGTTTTTATCCTCAGTAAGCTCAGAGCACCTCGTTTAGTCTTTCTCCCAACAACCCTCTGAAATGAGTATTACTTCCACTTTACAGATCTTCAGGTTTACAGAGGGAAGTAACTTGTCCAAATTCATGAAGCCAGTTAAGTGATAAGATATTGCTTCTACTCAAAAAATGCTTGTTGACTGACTCAATGAATGAATGAATGACACAGCTATGGCTGTGACTTTAGTCAAGGAGTAGCAACAAGACCAAATATTTATAGTTCTCAAAGTGCTTTTTCATCTATCATCTCTTTGGGCCTCCCTGCTAGCCCATGAGGGAGGCAAGGCGGGTGTTATCTTTCTTCAACATATGAGGCAACAGGCAGAGCTTGGGCAAGAGGCTTGAGGCCATAGAGCAAACAAGGAGTGAGTGGAGCCATCCTGGAAAAACTCCAGAGTTCCCACAATGCCATGTTTAATCATTCAAACCCGTGTCAAGCACCTACTGTGTGCCAGGCATGCTCCTACCCACTTTAAATACTTAACTCATTATGTCTTCCACTCAGTCAACAAACAAGGAGGACCCTGGGAAGATAAAACAAAATATGCCCCATTGCCAAACGTCTAGTCAACAACACTGGCCAAACCTCTACTGTGTACAAGGTATGACTTGGGCCTTGTAGAGGAGGTAGGGGACAAGGTTGTGAGCCAAGGCCCCAAGCTTCAGGTACCTTAAAATCTCTAAACTCTTGGTCCAAAGATATCCACATATTCTGTCAGCCTGAAAGTTCACTCCTGGAGAGTAGATCCAATAGCAATGACAACAATTTGTTTACCAGTGATTGCAATGTGACAATAACAGTAATAATAGTAGCTTGTTATACTAAGTAATTACTATATGTTGGGCTCCTTGGTAAGTGCTCCATGTATCTTTTCAACTATTTTCATGCTCTCAAGAGTGTTTCAAGAAAAGCGCTGTAGGCCGGGCATGGTGGTTCACACCTGTAATCCTAGCAGTTTGGGAGGCTGAGGCGGACAGATCACCTGAGGTCAGGAGTTCGAGACCAGCCTGATCAACATGGAGAAACCCCGTCTCTACTAAAAAAACAAAATTAGCTGGGCGTGGTGGCGCATGCCTGTAATCCCAGCTACTCGGGAGGCTGAGGCAGAAGAATCACTTGAACCTGGGAGGCAAAGGTTGTGGTGAGCCGAGGTGGCACCATTGCACTCCAGCCTGGGCAACAAGAGCGAAACTCTGTCTCAAAAAAAAAAAAAAGGAAAAAAGAAAAGCACTGTATATTGTTACCTCTTTTCCATACATGAGGAAACTAAGGCTGGGAAAGATTAAGTATTTGCCAAGGATAACTATTAAGCAAGTGAGACTCACCAATTCAACAACGGTTTGTCAAATTTCGTACCTGACTCTTAACAACGATGGAATTTCTCCCAAGGAGGCAAGGCAGACACCAGGAATACCAGGAGCAGCTGCTGCCTGAGAGAGTGGGGGGCCTCCAGAGCCCCCAGAAGAGTCTTCCTAACCTCTTTCCATCAGGTTTTAACATCACACTGAGATAGGGAGGTAAGGAAAGAATGGTTAGGTGTGCTCAATCTATCCTTAGGGCAACAAGGGTCTGGCCCTCTTTGTTGACCCTCAAGGGAAGAAGTTTGTGACTTCCCATTTGTCACTCACCAACTCTCTAGAGAGAAACAGAAGGGGGCAAGGGCATGGGAGTATTTTCTCCCTGGGGTTGGGGGGCACACACAAGGGAAGAAGCAGCAGCCTTACTGGCTCTTTCCTCCCCTGGGCAAGAAGCCTGTACATGTGATACAGTGTATGTCATTCACATGGAACCCCCTTGGGGAAATGCCAAGGTACCTTTTGGACCCAAGAAGCCTCAGAGAGGAGAGACTGGCAAAGCCCTGAACTGCAAGCTAAGCTGACAATTTCTAAGCATTGTAACTAGGTCATCAGGTTCCTGGAGAAGCCAGCTGTGGCTGGGGGATGGGGAGGAAAATTTTGCAGCCTACCAAGATCCCTACTTCCCTTTAGGCCCCACCCTCCCTGAAATCTGCACCTGCTCCCAAACTGACCCCTCCCCCCAGCTGAGCCCAGCTGTCAACGGCTCCCAATGCCCTGCCCTGCCTTCCTTAGGCCAGAACCATGGGGGCCTCTTGGGCAGGAGGTACCTGATTGCCACCTGAGCTTTGCAGAGAAGGAGCTGTGGGGCAGGGAAGGATTGGCCTCTCCTAGAAGATATTTCTTGCTCCACCAGGGCAGCAAGAAAGTTAGGCCCCTTTGGGCCTTCCTAGGGTACCCTTCCTGGCATTGTCACTGCAGGTGGCAGGAGACAGGTGATGTTTACCCTGCTGAGGCCAGAGTTGCCAAAAGGCTTCAATCAATCCTTTGAATCTGCACCTGGCCCTGAGTCCCAAAATAACAACCAGGGCAGCTTACCTGATCTGCAGGTTGCAGGTGCCTCTGGCTTTTCTCTCCCTGCAGCTCTGCCTGCTGAGCCCTGGCTGGCAAGAGATTCTTTTTCTTAGGGGTTACTGAGACCTAACTGCATCCCACAGGTGCTCTGGGCCTCTCCCCATTAGGCCCACCTCTACCATCAACCATCCCTCTGTCCAGAGGCCTCTGTCATCAGCCACCTGGTTTCTTCCCTGACCAACTTTATTGCTGACACAGACCATCTTCGGCTCTAGCCACTCTGCCTCCTCATCATCTCTCAAATGCTTCATACATACTCCACCCTCCAGTTCTGTCTGGGTGGTTCTTACCCGTCTGGCCTGCTCGTGTGTGTGTGTGCGTGCGTGCACGCGTGTGTAACTAGCCTGATCTTTTTGGTGTGTGTGTGTGTGTGTGGCAGAGTCTCCCTCTGTCGCCCAAGCTGGAGTGCAATGGCATGATTTCAGCTCACTGCAACCTCCATTTCCCGGCCTCAAGTGATTCTCCTGACTCAGCCTCCCAAGTAGCTGGGATTACAGGTGCCTGCCACCACGCCCTGCTAATTTTTGTATTTTTAGAAGAGACGAGCCGGGTGCGGTGGCTCATGCCTGTAATCCCAGCGCTTTGGGAGGCTGAGGCGGGTGGATCACGAGGTCAGGAGATCGAGACCATCCTGCCTAACACGGTGAAACCACGTCTCTACTAAAAATACAAAAAAAATTAGCTGGGCGTGGTGGCGGGCACCTGTAGTCCCAGCTACCCGGGAGGCTGAGGCAGGAGAATGGCGTGAACCTGGGAGGCGGAGCTTGCAGTGAGCCGAGATCGTGCCACTGCACTCCAGCCTGGGCAACTGAGCAAGAGCAAGACTCCATCTCAAAAAAAAAAAAAAAAAAAAAAAAAGAAGAGACAAGGTTTTGTCATATTGGCCAGGCCAGCCTCGAACTCCTGATCTCAAGTGATCCACCTGCCTCAGTCTCCCAAAGTGCTGAGGTTACAGGTGCGAGCCACCACGCCCAGCCACAGCCTGCTCTTGTTACATTCTTTTCACCTATTTAAACCCATCATGGTCCACATCTTCCTAAGACATAACAATGCCTAACATTGACTGAGTATATCAGACACTGTGTGAGGTGGTCTACACAGTCACTTATTCAACAAATATTTGCTAAGTGCCTCCTATGTACCAAGCACTCTGCTAGATGCTGGGGATGAAAGACAGGATAAAGCCCGTGTACCCTGAGAGTTTATGTTTTACTACAGGAGACAGATGGTAAACATGTAAACATGGTGACCTCTAGGGAGGTGATATCTGAGTTGATACCTGAATGATAAGAAGAGAGAGAGCCCTGATCAGATCCATAGGATGAGTGATACAGGCAGAGGAAAAACAGCAAGCCTATAAGGAAGAGATTACTATCATCTTCATTAAGAGATTAGTATTATCTCCATTTACAGACCGGGAAACTGAGGCCTCAGTGGAAATTGTACAAAGCTACGGTGCTGAGAAAGCTATGATTATTTAAGCTGTCAGTGACCTCTCTCCTTCCTAACCCTTTCCACTGTTGATGCAGAAGACAGTCTGGATTGGCAATGCAGTTGGCTAGGGAAAGGGTGCAGGTTGATGATACAGGCTGAGGGTGGAGGCCTCTGGGCCCAGTAATCAACTGGGTAGCTGATGGTGGAAGCTGGCCCATTTGGCAGAGGCCCAGGGCCCAGCAATGCAGTCAGGTGGGCTCAACTTCTTCCACTTTTGGTGTTTACAGGTTTGGCACAGTTTGCCTCAAGCCATTCACCAAGTGTTTGGGGTCTATTCCTACTGCTTCAAATGAGTTTGCTTCCTTAGGGGCAGAAACTTTTTTTGTAGCCTAACCTGTATCTAATAATAACAACCCTTCACGTTCATTGAGCAGGCCCTGGCTGAGTCCTCACCCAACCGCGGGCCCTGAGCCAGGTAGTCAGGGTAAAATAAGCCAGTCTGGGCTTGTAAGAAGCAATGATGCTTATAGTCTTTTGCATCAGACACATCTGAGTATAAGACCCAGCTCTGCCTCTTAGAAGATCTGTTACTGTGGACACATTAGGGAGCCTCTCTGAACCCTAGATTCTCCATCTTCACAGGAGAGCATTTGTGAGAACCAAGTAAGATGATTATATTGAGGGGATAAACACAGCACCTGGCACAGAGCAAGTAACTACTCAACCCATAGTATCTGTTATTATTGCCAAAAAACACACTTACATTTCACTTTCTCATTCATGCCTCACTTACTCTGGTGGCTTGGCATTATTCTCTCAGGCTTATGGATGAGAATTTGAAGCTGATTTGCTTTGTGTTATGCCACCAGCAAGGAGTCAAGCTGTCTCAAATGTGAGGCCAGAGTTTTGTCTGTGTATGTGTTGAAGGTGATTAATACATATCAACTATAATGAATCTTGCCTGGTGTGCCTGGCAGCTGAGGAGAAGGATGGATGGCACATGTAGACTGATTCAGATGGCAGAGGGACACCAGCAAGACCCAAGGTGTGGAGTATGGAAACAGACCATTGAGGGATGGGACTCAGTCTCAGTTACCACAATATCCACAGTATCACTAGCATTTAGCACATTACAAAGCATTTGTCAATATTTGCTGATTTAACAAAAGAAATGAAACTCCAAGGACAGCTCCAAGCCACACATCCAGCTTTAGGAGAGGCAGACAGTATTGATAATACTGTGTTAAAAGCCAGAACATGAATTCTAAGTCTGATGCTGCCATTTACTGTGGGACAAGACCCCTTATCTTAGTTTCCCCTCTGGAAACAGGGCTGAACATACCCACCTCTCCTACTTCACTGGGAAATAACTTATAAAAGGAGCTTGGTAAATTGAAAGTATTATCATGCACATAAAAAGAATAATCATGACAATACAGCCTACTAAGACAGTAGAGTGTGAATCCCAGCTCTTCTTGGTACTAGCCTGTGAAGCTCTGGGTGTATCACTTTTCTCTGAGCCTCAATTTTCTCAACCATAAAATGAAGGTAACAACACCTACTTTGCAAGATTTTTAAGGACTGGAGATAAAAAGGACAGGCTTCAGAGTAAGAGAGACCTGGTTTCAAATGCTGACTCTGCCTCTGGCTAACTATAAGCCCTCCCAAATCTCAGTGCCTATAATGATAAGGTTGTTGGGATAGTAACAGAGACAGTGTCACTAAAGGCTGTCACATAGTGAGCACTGGATTAATGCCAGCAGTCACCTAGACAATAGCGCACTGGACGAGGGAACACAGTGGAGTGTTTAAAAGGGGGAGGTTGGAAGCTACCCTCCCAGGCTTTGCCTCTTACTAACTGTGCTACTTTGCATAAATTGCTTAACCTCTCTGTACCTCAGTTTCCTCATGTGTGAAACAGGGATAAAAGAACCTACTTCAGAGTGCTGCTGTGAGAATGAAATCTATTAATACATGTAAAGCACTTTGAACAATGGCTGGCATAGAGTAAGCACTCAATAAGTGTTAGATACTATTAATAATAATGTTAACAATAATATTAATCACCAACTGGAGTAAGAGGGAGGGACTGTTTATCCTGGGACATGGGTGTCCCATGAAATAATTACAGAGAAGTCTCAGCAGCTGTTTGTAGGCAAGTTTTTAGCCTCGAAGACTCTATGGAAAGGACACGAGGCTGGGGGCTCCTGAGCAAATATCCCAGTCCCACTGACCAGGAGGCCAGCCTCTAGGGAAGCGAGTCAGGCTCCTTGGAAGGGACACTATGTTCCTATCCCTGCCTGACTCGGGGGAACAAAGGCACGTGTGTATGTGTGTGGGGCCAGGGAGGAGGGAGGGGAATGTTTCCCTTTCAAGAGAGGAACAAAGGATCTGAGGCATAGTTGAGTGCGTTCCAATCCCCTCCCAGGCCAGCTCCCATTCCTCAGATGATTGTCCAACAAGGTTTTCAACCTTCTAGCTTCCTCCTCAAAGGTGACTGGGGGAGGGGAAGGCAGGCTCTGTTTCACTCCACCCTTTATCATCAATTTCCAAGAGGCAGGATTTATATGTGCCAAACCTCAAGTTATCTCTTAAGAATCCCATCCTATGCAGGGGTGGGGTGGAAACTCCTAGGGGAACTCAGGGTTAATGGATGACACAGGGCACCGCAAGCAACAGGTTTAATGCATCTCCAGGGGAAGTCCAGGACTGAAACTGCTAATGCGTGATGGAGCCAAGGAGAGAACCTAGGAATTCTAACTGACCTCCCTCACAGCCTAGCCTAGGGTAGGGGGTAATGGCCTGGCAGAACCAAGTAGAAAGGCATTTTCTAAATCTTGAAGGGATGATCACAGCTGGAGGGAGAAGCCAGGTGAAGGAGGAAAGGGTAGGGAGCAAAGAAAGTAATGGACAAGAGGAAAGGCAGGGACACGTCCAAAAAAAGTAGTTTTTGAGGGGCGGGCCTCTAGGGACATTGCTTTCCAGTTTCCACACTCTTGCCGGCAGGGCTGGGACAGGAAGCAGTCCATGGAAGTCATCGCAATGGCATTTCCTGAAGAGCTGGAGAAAAACCTCCAGTTCCGAGGGGAGCACCGAAGGCTGCCCAAAAAGCTGTGTGGCTCAGAGTTCGCTGTAAGGCTCAAGCTTGGCCCGAGAGTCTCATCAGGGATGAAACCAAATAGCAGACGGTCCCAAAGGCAGTTTCTTTATACAAAACCACAATTTCAAAAATCAATATGTAAAAAAAGAGAAGCCAGATGATGTGAGTGAAGAGCCCTAGGATGATATGAAAGCCTTAAAAGAATGAATTAATTCACCCAATCTTCAGAAAAAGGTGGCATTATTATAGCCATTTACAAGTTAAAAGACTTGCCCAAGGTCACACAGCAAGCTAGTAGTCAAGTTCCAATTTGAAAGTCCAAAAACTGCCACTTCCTCCTGATGTAACCTTGGGCAAGTCAATTCATCTTTCTCACCTGATTTCTCTCCTTTGAAACGGAGATGTCATCCTTCCTGCTCACCTCTCTGGGTGGTTATAAGGATCAAAAAGGCAAGGTGGATCTGAAAGTGCTTTGGAAGCTGTAAGGTGTTACATAAATATAGGGTACCACTATTGTGGGCTCAGTGATAAACTAGCCTGCCTTGACACTGGGTTTAGTTAAGGTGCTGACATATCTGTCAACAGGAGAGAGCCATTTTAAAATATAACTAATGTGAAATATGCCGTAATGGTGGAATCCGCCACAAGGCCTAAGGATAGAGAGAACCAGCATTCCTTTATTGCCTACTTCAAACCCTCCATCTTGCATAAAGGGAAACTGGGGACTGGGGGTGAAGTGACTTGGCCAAGGTAAGACTGAGAGTAGAACTGGGATTCCAACTCCAAGACCAGTGCTTACACCACCATTGCACACAAACACTGTGGAACTCCTACTACAACAGAAATGCTGCAAGGGCCTGCTCTGAGATGTGCTGATGGGTCACTATGGTATTTAGAAAAAGGAGAGTGGATGCTCAAGATTCCATGAATGGGTCTCTGACATGCGTTCTGTGGAAAGATAATAAGAATAATGATACCAACATGGCTCCAGGCTTTATGCATCTCAGGTATACCTCACTGTGTCTTTACCATCGCCCCCTGTGAGGCAGGTATTATTATTTGTCCCAAGATTCAGAGAGGTAAAAGGAGCTTGCATAGGTAGACACGGATGAGTTGGGAACTGAACTCAGACAAATTTCATTTACTCAGACAGAAATACTGTTGGAGTGGAAGAGGACCATTCATCAGGATATCACATTTGGAGAGAACTATTCCCAAAGAACATCTATCTTACTTAACTTTGATTCTAGGACCTCCAAATAGTTGAAAAATATGGTTTCCAGGATGGCTGGACCCATCAATATACCATGTGCAAGCCTGGTCTTATTCTCCAGTCCCCCTCTCACTACACCTCCACCTCTAGGTCCAAGCCACTATTCTTTTTCACCTGGCAATTGCACCAGCCTCTTCACTGGGCTCCCTGTTGCCACCCTTAAGAATACAGACCAGGCCTGGCACGGTGGCTCACGCCTGTAATTCCAGCACTTTAGGAGGCTGAGGCGGGCGGATCACGAGGTCAGGAGATCGAGACCATCCTGACTAACATGGTGAAACCCCGTCTACTAAAAATACCAAAAATTAGCCGGGTGTGGTGGCGGGCGCCTGCAGTCCCAGCTACTTGGGAGGCTGAGGCAGGAGAATGGCGTGAACCCAGGAGGCGCAGCTTGCAGTGAGCAGAGATCGTGCCACTGCACTCCAGTCTGGGAGACAGAGAAAGACTCTGTCTCAAAAAAAAAAAAAAAAAAAAGGAATACAGACCATTCCACCAAAGCCAAATCCTCATCATGGTCTGTAATGCTGTATGCGATCTGGCCCCCACCTACTTCTCCATCCTCCTCCTCAACCATTCCCTCCCCACCTTCTACCCTTTTCCCCTTTGCTGTTTCTTCTCCAGCCACATTGACCTTCGTGCTCATCCTTGAAAATGTCAAGCATGCTCCCTCCTGAGTCCATTCCCTCTGCTTTAAACACCCTTTGCTGTAGGGTACCTACATCATCCACCGCCTTACCTCATTTAGCGCTTGGCTCAAATAAATTTAGGTAATACTTTTGTTGGGACTCAGGACATGCCATCCCAAAATATGACTGTAGGAAAACAGAATATGCCACCCCAAAAATATACTTCTTTGGCATATTTTGAACTGGTTATTCTGAGAAACTGCAGACATAAGAGTAGCTCTGAAAAGCTGTCCTTTTGTAAAAGAAATTCACGTCTAAAAAGGAAATCTACACTAGTAAAGGTATCTGTATTAGGAAGAGGGCTGCTCCAGACAAATTTTATTACCAGAGAGACTTTTTATTTTTATTTTTTGAGACAGGGTCTTGCTCTGTCACCCAGGTTGGAGTGCAGTGGCGTGATCTCGGCTCACTGCAACCTCCACCTCCCAGGCTCAAGTGATCCTCCCACCTCAGTACACCCCCTCAACAGTAGCTGGGACCACAGACACACGCCACCACCAATTCTTTCCCTCACTCTGCCATAACTTGGGTTGCTGCCACTCAAGCCCCTAACAGAAGTCCCAAGTCCCATATTCTTTTCTGTAGCTCAGGATGCTATATAAGCTTCAATTATCTGACCCTTCTTTGAGCCTCATATTTTGTAGGATTCCTGTGTACAACTATGTAATTAATTATTTTTCCTCCAGTTAATCTGTCTATGTCAATTTAATTCTCAGCCCAGCCAAAGGACCTAGAAGGGTAGAGGAAAGCCATTTTTTTCTCTCTTACACCTTCTTTGATCACTCTTTTAAAACTGCAGCCCCACCCTCCCTTGCTAGACATGCCCTATGCCCCAACCTGCTTTATTTTCTTCATAGCATGTACAATCATCTGATATAAACATGTAATTATATATTTATTGCCTGTCACTCCTCATTGGAATGTGAGCTCCATGAGGACAGAAACTTAGTTTTGCTTACTTTTGTTTACTGCCATACTCCCAGTATCTAAGACTGCCTGGTACACAGTAGGAGCTCAATAAACATTGTTTGACTCAATGAATGAATTATTAGGTAAATAGCCACTCCCATTATTGTTATTCTGGCTTGACAAGGGTCTGTTTCTTCAGAAATTTAGTGGGTTTCTCTTTCATTAGGTATCTGCTATGCCCAAGGCCTCTGCTCAGTGCTGAGGAAACAAGCATGGACAAGATGTGGCCTCCACCCTGAGGAGCTCCTAAATCTAGGACAGAGTAAATCTGTTAGAAATGTCTTCTCTGCACATAATTTAAGCTCTACCAACTGTTAACTTCTTTTCATTTATCCAAGTTTTGCCAGGTACTATACCAATAAAAAAAGACTCAGTCCCTCTTCCTTCAGATATCTGAAGCTGGTGATATTCTCCTGGGTCTTCTCTTCCCCAGGCTAAACAAAAAGACCCAGTGGGATTGCCTGACTCAGGTCTGCCAACTGGGAACAAGGAAGACAGACTGTCGGATAGAGGGGCAGAAGAGAAGAGGATCCAGGAGTAGAGTGACTCCTTCAAAGAAAAAAGAGGGAGTCCTTAGGGAGGACTCTGTGGAATTAGGTTGGAGGTTGGGTGGGGACAGGGCCTCTGCTTAATTAAGGCAGTAGGAGATTATACTTCCATAGAAAAGCAGTACACTGGGAATTACCCCTATGTCTATCCACATTAAACTCAGGCAAAACCACAGTTGCTTAAAGAAAGCCCCATGATGGAAGGCTGAGGGCACTGGCAAAACCAGGGAGACTGGACACAGAGGAGGACGCTCAAGCCCACTGGCCTCAGGACAGATATCTGCTGGGGGAAGGGACAGAGATAACAACTGCTGCTTCATGCAGCCCAAACAAATCTGGGGACACCCATACAAAAGTCAAGAAAACCCTCCAGGTTCCATTGGAGCCCCCTGAAAAAATACCCGGGTAATTTTCGACAGAAGCTAAAGGGCTCCGTGGGGCTACTGGGGAAATTATTCCTAGGAAGTCTGGAAAACCCTGTGATGGTAACAGAATTTGAAGAGCAACCTCAAATGTACACTCAGAAGAAGTAGGTGTTTCAAGGGGGAGCCCCTGAGACACTTCTACTTAATTTTGGGACCCAAATGAGATTACTAAAAATTTCCACATTTGGGGTTTCTAATGGGGTTTCCCCAAGAAAACCACAGAACTGCCACTATCTGCAAAGAGAGCTCAGGTGCTTCAACTAAGCATACATCCATCTGAAGAAGCCAGATTAGGCAATAAGAGATCTACAGAAACTCAGACCACTGAGCCATACAGCTTAAGAAACGTCAAGTTATGTTTTCTCCCCCAACACAGTTCATTGCTCCCAACAATTATGTTTCTATCAGGCTAAAGGATTTCTTCAGGGACAGCAATCCCAAAGTGGCAAGGCCCACCTGGGTCCCTTCCCACATTCCCATTGGAAAGCACCAGAAACACTTGTGTCCCTTCGGGGAAGGTCATGTATACAACATTCCAGGTAAGTATCACGGGGACTTTGTTTCTTAAGGAGAAACTCTAGGGGGAAGAGT
Organism: Pan paniscus; assembly: GCF_029289425.2. Classification (NCBI taxonomy): domain Eukaryota; kingdom Metazoa; phylum Chordata; class Mammalia; order Primates; family Hominidae; genus Pan; species Pan paniscus. The sequence continues at coordinate 37,413,075 of NC_073270.2, forward strand.
CAGTTCTCTGAGGGAAGCTGCCCATTCATTAAAGGGTTTCCACCCTACAATTATGGCAGGAGAAGGGCTTTTGTGCTAGATCCTTTACTCGAGTCAAGCTATGGCAGCTGGCTATCATTATTCCATTTTACAGGCGGGAGAGACAGATGGACAAGACAGCCGAACAGGTTCAGCATTTCATCAGGTGACTCCAGGCAGGCAGTAATCTGGCTAAGGGTCTACACTTTCAGTCCTTGAAGCATCACTCCACCACTAAGTAGAGATACCTGGGGCAGGCCACCTTCTCCCCACACGCACACCGCTGTCATCTATTGGCAGGGCCTGAGAGGGTTTTAACAATGAAAAAATTGGCCGGGGCCAGGCACGGTGGTTCATGCCTGTAATCCCAACATTTTGGGAGGCTGAGGCAGGCGGATCACCTGAGGTTGGGAGTTTGAAACCAGCTTGACCAACATGGAGAAACCCCGTCTCTACTAAAAATACAAAATTAGCCAGGTGTGGTGGCGCATGCCTGTAATCCCAGCTACTCGGGAGGCTGAGGCAGGAGAATCACTTGAACCCAGGAGGCAGAGGCTGCAGTGAGCTGAGATCGCGCCACTGCACTCCAGCCTAGGCAACAAGAGCGAGACTCCGTCTCAAAAAAAAAAAAAAAAAAAAAAGAATAAATTAATAAGCAGCTCACTCTGGGCAAAACCCTGATGCCCACTTGAAACCTGCCATGTCTGAGTTTTACCAGTGCCAGAATCTGAGGCTACCAACACGCCTCTGGGAACCTGCTACTGCCAACTATCCTTCCCATAGCTACCTGAACAAAGCCAGTTATCAGTCCAGAGTGAGCACCTTCACAGGCATGGTTTGCTTGGCCCAACAGCATCTCTGGCTTTCTGGGCCAGCATGTCTAGGTCACTTTATTACTCCCTGGACAACCTGATAGGATGAAAAGTGTTGGCTTTAGAATTATGCCAACCTTGGTGTAAATTCTCATTCAGACACTTAACTGGCTGAGGGATACCTGGGGTCAGTCACTTAGGCACAAAGACCTTCATGTGTAAACTGGGAATAAACTCACCTTCCTTGGAAGGTTACTGTAGAATATATGAAACAGTATGCCGTTTCCATGAAGGAAGGTACCATGTGTGGCTTATGGCCAGCACCTAGTACACTGCTAGCTTCACAGTAGATGCTCAAGAAACATTGGTTGCATAAGTAGAGGACCTAACACAGTGCCTAGTACTTAACAGGTACTCAATAAAGACTAATTTCCTTCCCCTTTCCTGTAGGGATGCTAAATTTAGAACATAGCCCTGAGTAGAATAGCCCATAAGTCCTACCCTTAAGGATCTCCCAGCCGCAGTCTCCAGGATAATTACCCGATGCCACCACAGTAGCCAGTCGGTGCAGCTTGGAACAGGATAATACCTGAGAGGAAGGGGGCGGGTACCTTCTACCCAGGCTCAAAGGATCCTGAGTCAAATGTTCTTTACTCCCTGGCCTTAGGGAGAGAATGTGTGCTCAGAAATGGTTCTGATATAACTGGCTCTTCCACACACATCCCCTCTGTTCACCAAGAGGAAGTGACATGTGGTATGTTGTCCAACGGGCTCTGATGATTCTTAAGCAAAGAGATGGAAGATGGAATTTCAACCCCATGGAGATCTAATAAACTTACCCAGAGTTGCTGTGTCTAAGACCTCTTTCATATGCACCACTGGGCAGCTGGCAATTCTCTGGTAGGGGTAGCCTTCTGCAGAGGCTGGCTAGCAGACCAGGCACCTCTCCCAGACTGCCTTTTGTTTATAGCTGGCAACAACCCACCTGGTATTAGGACCACTGGCCAAAGACAATAGTCAGGCAAAGTGGGCAAGCAGCCTCAATCCCTACTTGGAGATGCCTCAGAGGGTGTGTCTGCAGTACTGGAATCCTGTCCCTCCTGTAATCAGCTGAACAAATATTTGCCCCAAAAGAGAATCAAAGCAGGAGGGAACAGGAGAGGTCACTGCACAAACCAACAGGAACTATTTAATCATTTATCCCCCTAGAGAGTTCATTTACAGAATGGCTTTCAAGTCTAGTCAGCTAGCTCAAGAGAACCCACCACCTTTACCTCCCCTGACCCCACCCCAGTTATCTGACCTCTATTGACTTGACCCCCTTGCCTTTTACAAGAGCTGGCACAGACGAGTTGAAATTGCAAAGAAATGCAAAATGAGAGAGGGGGTGGGGTTCCAGGGCAAACTCAGGAGGTCTCTTGCTCAGTGGTAAAGTGAAGTGCCTGCCACACCCTAGGCCCAGCCTATAGACAGTTGCATTCTTGACATTCCTGAGTCCATGGTGCATGTCCCCTTCCACCTCAGCTCCTTCAATGGATGACTTATTTTCCACAGCTTGTTGCTTTTCTGCATACTCTGAGGGGATAGAACATCTCTCATAAACCCTGCACCTCCGCTAGGTAGGGAGATAAGCAAGAAAACAGGACTGAATTCACTGAAGAGCAAAACTTGCCTACAGTGACCACTGGTAAAGAAGCTTTCACCACCATCTCATCCTGGCTCAGTGATGGGCAGGAGAACTCTCCCTCCCTGGAAAGGGAATTTGCTGGTGTCAGTCACTGTGCTCACATTATCGCCAAGATTTACAATACTCTGTAAGGCAAGGAGAGCTTGCCACATTTTTTAGTGAAAGAAACTAAGCCTCAAGAAAGTAACCCAGCCTGTCCAAGGTCACACAGCTAGTTACATGACAGAACTGGAACTTATACCTGCATGCGAAGTCTGTTACTAAATCTCAATGTCCCACAGAGCCCCAAAGACTAGGTTCTTGCTTTGCCAGCAAACAGTGCTTGAAGAGGCCCCTGGGCTCTGGCCGGAAAGTAACAGGCAGAGCAGCTGGAGCTCCCCAACCGACCCCAGGCAATGAGGTGCAAAGTCCCCTGGCTTAATGTGTGACACAGCAAGTGCTCCACAAACAAGGCAACCATGCAGAAAGTCGCACACTTTGGGGGAAATGAACTTAGGGGGCGCAGTGCAAACACAATCTGCACAGCCTACACTGCCCCAAAATCTGACAATTCTCAGCCATTCAACCCAGTGGGAACTCCTGCCTATGGCCATGCCCTAGTCTGAGAGGAGAGTGCCATACACGCAAACTTTGAAATAAAGGGAACTTGATTTGGGGGAGAGAAGCCCAGGATAGGACTGAGACCCCTTGCGGGGAACAGATGGAGAGGTCTGTGGGTCATTGATGCTCATCATCTTCTCCAGGCATTATACTCATCATCCCTTTGTGTGTGAACCATTGTATAAGGTAAGGGAAACACCGAACTAACTTCCTACCCTCACAGGTTTGGGACTTAATGAACACATAGGCTACAGTTTTCTTTGCTGAGAAACTGGAACACAAGTATGGAATAGTGGAGTCATGGGGGTGACCAGGGTGAAAGATGCCTGATCTCTGAAGCACAGGGTCATTTGTATTTCCAAGGAGTTAACCTCTTGTGGTGAAATGAGGCCAGTCAGGTTTCCTCAACTATCAACGTCTCCAACAATCACCCAACACAACAGAAAGAGATACAGAAGAAGGGCTGTTGGGGATCTCTGACCAGAGGCCAAAGAAAAGGGACACACAAGGGGCTTGGTTCTTACCCAGCCGCCGTTCTCCTGGATCCAAGGCTCTAGGTGGTCATTCAGGTAAGTGGCCATCCAAGCTGCGATCCGACTCACCAATACCTGCATCTCCTTGTCTACGCTTTCCACGCACAGTGCCCCGCCGAAGGAGAAAAAGGCCACAATGCGACCCCAGTTTACCCCATCCCGGAAGAGTTCATTCACTACCTGTTCAAAGCTCTGATATGCTGTCCCTGGGGTGATGTGGAGCTGGGATGTCAGGTCACTGAATGCCCGCCGGTACCGCAGTTCAAACTCGTCGCCTGCCTCCCTCAGCGCTTGCTTTACTGCTGCCATGGGGATCACCTCCCGGGCATCCAAACTGCTGCTGTGGCCAGTGGCTCCATTCACCGCGGGGCTGTCCGCCAGGTGCCAGGATGGGTTGCCATTGATGGCACTGGGGGTCTCCATCTCCGATTCAGTCCCTTCTGGGGCCTCAGTCCTGTTCTCTTCCACATCACTAAACTGACTCCAGCTGTATCCTTTCTGGGAAAGCTTGTAGGAGAGAAAGTCAACCACCAGCTCCCGGTTGCTCTGAGACATTTTTATAATAGGGATGGGCTCAACCAGTCCATTGTCCAAAACACCTGCTCACTCACTGAGTCTCGTCTCTGGTTAGTGATTCTCTTCTAAGATCCAAAGCCAAGATAAGATTCTGAGGGGAGAGAAAGAGCTTCAGGAAAAAAAAATAATTAATATGCATGCCATTTACCCTAAAAATTCCATTCCCCCTCCAGGTACCAGAACTGGTTTCTTTGTGGGTCTTACGAAGGTCTGGGTCTAGGTTCCAAGATACTTCAATTAAGTCAAATCGAAAGCACCAGTGGACTCTGAATCTCCCACCAGCCTTTTCTACCCCCGTCTTCTCCGAAATGCCTTCCTCGGAAAGTCACTCCCTGGGCAGTCCCCCCCGCCCCACTCCCGCTCCCCCGCACCACCTACATTCAAATCCGCCTTAGGCAAAGGCAGGCAGGTGCAGCCCCCGGAAGATCTTTTGTATCACAGGTCGAGAGAGGAGGTGGCTGCGGGGATGCCGGTAACTCAGCCGGCCTCGCGGCGGCTGGCAAAAAAACCAGCTCCGGCCGGAGGGATCATGCGACCCGGCAGGCTGGGAGCCCAGAAGGCGACACAGGAATTGCGAAGCTCAGGAACCAGCCCCCTCGCTTGCTTCCTCCTCCATCGCCCGGATCGAGGGCGGCCGCTCCGCAGCCGCGGCCTCCTGCCACCCGGGAGCCCAGCCCCCTCTCTCTTGCACGCCCCTTGGCTCTCCGCCTCCTACTGGGAGCCAGGAGTACTCTCCCGGAGGTGGCTGGTATGGATTTAGTTGGTTTTTGTTTTTCTTTTTTCTATTTAAGCACCAGCCCAGGGTGAGGTGGAGGCGTCCGAAACTCTAAAGGGACTTCTCAATGGGGTTCAAGGTTTCAGTGAGGGACGCAGGGAGGGGGAAACTGCCTCAGATCTGCAATCTGACTTTGGGAAGGCCACCCCCAGGCCTGTCTGGGAGGTTGAAGGCCGGAGACCCCCAACAAATGCCGCTGGTTTGCTCTGAATTCCCCAAAGGCCCAGAACGTGGCAGTTGGGGATTGCCGGGTCCTCCATTCCCCGCCCGGACACAATGGCCGCCGGCGCCCTGCACAAAGACTGGGTGAGGGTGAGGCGCTGGGCCTCTCCTCAGGTCAGGAAGAGGGGTCGAGGCCTGCTCGACGGCCCCACAGCTGAGACCACGTTTTCCTGGGGACAGGCCCAAAGTGGCTTTCTGGCGCCCCCGGGAGGGCTCCGGGGCCGGGGGCTGCACCTCTCCGGAGCCCAGGGTGGGCCGGCTGCGGCCTAGCGGCTTCTCGCGCTCACTAGGCCGGGTACCCGCCGAGCCACCGCCCCGTTGCTAGGCAACCGCCCTCCCCCGGGGGCGCCCCCTAGACCTTTCTGAGAGGAGGGGCCTCGCCCCCGGCGGTCCGCCCCAGCGCAGCCAATCAGCGAGCCCAGCCGGCACGGAAGCGGGACGGCGAAGGCTCCTATTGGGCGCAACGGCTGTCACGCACAGGGGAGGCGGCGCTCTCACCTGCGAGCCCCGCGAGCCGTGGGGGGCCACATCCCCCTTCATCGGCCCGGTAGCTTCCAGACGCAAGAGCTCTTCGCGGCCGAGTTCCGCGCCGCGGACCCGGGCCGGCCTACCTGGCTGCCGGCCTACCTGGCTGACTGCTCGCGCCGTCTCTCCCGAACAAGCCGGCCTCAGTTTCCCCTGAAGAGACAGGGGAACTTGCAAGCTCAGTCACTTCCGGTGCCGCGGCAACGCGCGCGAGCCCGAGACGCAAAGGGAGTGCGCGCCTTGAGTGACTGGCATCAGGACCGGGGAGAGATCGCCCCCTCGCGGTAGATCTGGGGAATCGGGAGGCGCAAAAAATCAACATTTATAATCACATTTCCATTTATTCATTCATTCAGTCAGTCAGTCAGTCACTCATCAGTCAATCAGCCTATTTCATCCGTCCGTCAGTTTATATATAGAAGAAGCATCGCCTTGTGGTTAAGCACTTTGTCTGGATTCTAACTCTGCTAGTTAGGCACGTTTCTCAACTGCTTTGTGCTTCAATGTCCTCAATTGTAAAATGGGTAATAGTACCAACCTCTCTCGTTGAGCTATTGTGATGATTAAGAGAGTTATTAATTGTAAACTCCATAGTACAGGCCGGGCGCGGTGGCTCACGCCCGTAATCCTAGCACTTTGGGAGGCCGAGGCGGGCGGATCACCTGAGGTTAGGAGTTCAAGACCAGCGTGGCCAATGTGGTGAAACCCCGTCTCTACTAAAAATACAAAAAATTAGCTGGGCGTGGTGGCGCATGCTTGTAATCCCAGCTACTCGGGAGGCTGAGGCAGGAGACTCGCTTACAGGAGAATCATTTACAGGCGTGAGCCACCACGCCCGGCCAATTTCCTTACACCCTGAGCCACACAGTGTGTTATCAAATGTTTTATCCTTGCCAATTAGATGGGTAAAAACCGAAGGCACTTTCATATTTCTTTATTATGAATGAAGTTGAGCAATTTGTCATATTTTTTAGTCTTTCTTTGGAGGGTGGTGGATCTTGTATTGGTGAATTTTCTTCATATTGTTTACCCCTTTTTCAGGTGGTCTTTCTGTTGAACTCTTTCCTCATTTTTTTTTTTTTTTTTTGTTATTGTTGTTTGTTCGAGATGGAGTCTTGCTCTGTTGCACAGGCTGGAGTGCAGTGGTGCTATCTTGGCTTACTGTAAACTCTGCCCGCCAGGTTCAAGTGATTGTCCTGCCTCAGCCTCCCTAGTATCTGGGACTACAGGTGCACACCACCACGCCCAGCTAATTTTTGTATTTTTAGTAGAGACAGGGTTTCACCATTTTGGCCAGGCTGGTCTCAAACTGCTGACCTCAGGTGATCCGACTGCCTCAGCCTCCCAAAGTGCTGGGATTACAGACATGAGCCACCGTGCCCGGCCTTTTTTTTTTTTTGAGACAGGGTATGTCACCCAGCCTGCAGTGCAATGGTGTGATCTCAGCTCACAGCAGCCTCGACCTCCCCATCCCAGGTGATCCTCCCACCTCAGCCTCCCCAGTAGTTGTGAATACAGGCTTGCACCTCCACACCCAGCTAATTTTTGTATTTTTTGTAGAGAATGGAGTTTCCCCATGTTGCCCAGGCTGGTCTCAAACTCCTGGGCTCAAGTGATCTGTCTATGTCGGCCTCCCAAAGTCCTGGAATTACAGGCATTAGCCACCACACCTGGCTCTGATTTACATTTTTTTTGTTGTTTTTCGAGATGGAGTCTTGCTCTGTCACCCAAGCTGGAGTGCGGTGGTGCGATCTCGGCTCACTGCAGCCTCCGCCTCCTGGGTTCAAGTGATTCTCCTGCCTCAGCCTCCTGAGTAGCTGGGATTACAGGCGCCCGCCACCACGCCCGGCTAATTTTTGTATTTTTAGTAGAGACGGGGTTTCACCAGTTGGTCAGGCTAGTCTCGAACTCCTGACCTCGTGATCCGCCCACCTTGGCCTCCCAAAGTGCTGGGATTACAGGTGTGAGCCAGCGTGCCCGGTCTGATTTACATTTTTGAACCTATGGTATCACAATTATCTCAATGTGAAAACTATCATTATGGAAGCCTCAGTGTGCTTTGGGAGCCCAGCAGAGGGCAGATAAACTCTGTCCACAGATAGGGGCTTTACTGAACTGGCCCTCAAAAGAACAGAATTTTGCTTGGGTGAGAAAGGATGTAGGAGCATTTTAAGCAGAAGATATTGCTTGAGCGAAGGCCTGGCAGCCCAGCGTGAGAGCCCATGGTGTCCTGGAAATAAATTGGGATGGCTGAGGGGAGTGGTGGAGAGGGGATGGAATATAAATGTGTATCCATGCGAGCAGCACATCAAATAGCACCAGAGGAGCCAGCAAAGATTTTTTTAAACCAGAAAGAACATGAAGAAATTTATATTTTGGAAAGATGGATACAGTATTTTGGAAAAAGAATTTTGCAAGTCTTGAAAATGGCTCTCAAATGATCTTTGACTGGAATGTAATTTAAAGAAAATAAGTTACATTTAAATCTAAAGAAAATAAGTTTTCTTTTTTATACTTCTCTATGTTGTCTACACATAACTTTGTATTTTTTTCTTTTTTCTTTTTCTTTTTCTTTTTTTTTTGAGATGGAGTCTTGCTCTGTTGCCCAGGCTGGAGTGCAGTGGCATGATCTTGGCTCACTGCAACCTCTGCCTCCTGGGTTCAAGCGATTCTCTGGCCTCAGCCTCCCTCTTTTTTTTTTTTTTTTTGATACAGAGTCTTGTTCTATCGCCAAGGCCGGAGTGCAGTGGCACAACCTCGGCTTACTGCAACGTGTGCCTCCCGGCTTCAAGTGATTCTCCTGCCTCACCATGTTGGTCAGGCTGGTCTCGAACTCCTGACTTTGTGATCCGCCGGCCTCGGCCTCTCAAAGTGCTGGGATTACAGGCGTGAGCCATTGCGTCCGGCTATTATTTTTAATTATATAACACTATCTAAAAACATGCTAACTTTGGCCGGGCACAGTGGCTCACGTCTGTAGTACCAACACTTTGGGAGGCCAAGGCGGGTGGATCACAAGGTCAGGGGTTCAAGACCAGCCTGGCCAACATGGTGAAAGTCCGTCTCTACTACAAATACAAAAATTAGCTAGGTATGGTGGCAGGTGCCTGTAATCCCAGCTACTCAGGAGGCTGAGGCAGGAGAATCACTTGAACCCAGGAGACAGAGTTTGCAATGAGCTGAGAGCATGCCACCACACTCCAGCCTGGGCAACAGAGTGAGACTCTGCCTCAAAAAAAAAAGAAGAATCCCAGAAACAGACCAGCCATGGTGGCTCACACCTGTAATCCCACCACTTTGGGAGTCCAAGGCGGAAAGATGCTTGAGCCCAGGAGTTCAATACCAGCCTAGGCAATATAGTGAGACCCCCTCTCTACAAAATAAAACAAAAACAAAAACAGAAAAAGAACAATTAGCCAGGCCTGGTGGCATACACCTGTTGTCCCTAGCAACTGAGTAGATTGAGGCAAAAGAATCGCTTAAGCCTGGGAGGTCAAGGCTACAGTGAGCTGTGATCATACCACTGTACTCCAGCCTGGGTGACAGAGTAAGACACCCTCTCAAAAAAAAAAAAAAAGGGAATCTCAGAAACATATTGAATGGAAAAAATGGCAAAAGAATAATGTAGGAAGATTCTACTTATACACAGTTTAGAAATAGGCAATATACAATTTAGAGTTTGTAGCATCTAGCTTCCTCCAAGATGGCACCTAAATATCCCTGCCTCTTCGTATTCATGCCTTTGTGTGTTTCCCTCCCACACTGAACCACAGTTGTTCTGTGTGACTAATGACAAATTGCAGCGATGGAATGTTTCTTTCCCTCCCTTCTTCTCTCTCTCTCTCTTTCTTTCTTTCTTTTCTTGACAGGGTCTCGCTGTTGCCCAGGCTGTAGTGCAGTGGCACAATCACGGCTCACTGCAGCCTTGACCTCCCAGGCCCAAGCAATCCTCCCACCTCAGCCTCCCTAGTAGCTGGGACCACAGGCATGTGCCACCACACCCAGCTAATTTTTGTATTTTTTTGTAGAGACGGTGTTTCGCCATATTGCCCAAGCTGCGAGTATGTCACTTTCAAGACTTTGTTACGAAAGATTGTGGCTTCAGCTGGGCGCGGTGGCTCACACCTGTAATCTCAGCACTTTGGGAGGCCGAGGCGGGTGGATCATGAGGTCAGGAGATTGAGACCATCCTGGCTAACATGGTATAACCCCATCTCTACTAAAAATAAAAAAAACAAAATTAGCTGGGCGTGGTGGTGGGCGCCTGTAGTCCCAGCTACTCAGGAGGCTGAGGCAGGAGAATGGCATGAACTCGGGAGGTGGAGCTTGCAGTAGGCCGAGATCCCACCACTGCACTCCAGCCTGGGTGACAGAGGGAGACTCCATCTCAAAAAAAAAAACAAAAAACAAAAAACAAAACAAAAACCCCCAAAAGATTGTGGCTTCCGTCTTTGTGTTTGTGGTCTCTCTCTCACTCTGGGGGAAGCCAGCTGCCATGTTGGGAGCAGCCCTATGGAGAGGCCGACAGTCATGTGAGGGTCTTCCTGCCCCAGTCAAGCCTTCAGGTGATGACAACCTTATTAGAGACCCTGAACCAGAACCACTCCATTAAGCTGGATTCCTGATGCTCAGAAATTGTATGAAATAATACATTATTGTGATTTTAAGCTGCTAAGTTTGGGGGTAATTTGCTCTCCAATAGTAGATAACATATATATATATATACCTTATATACCTACGTGGTAAGAGAATAACAAACACAAAAGTCATGATAGGCTGGGCGCAGTGGCTCATGCCTGTAATCCCAGCACTTCTGGAGGCCAAGGCGGGCAGATCACTTGAGGCCAGGAGTTTGAGACCACTCTGGCCAACATGGCAAAACGCCATTTCTACTAAAAATTTGCTGGGTGTGGTGGTGTGCACATGTAGTCCCAGATACTCTGGAGGCTGAAGCGTGAGAATTGCTTGCATCCAGGAGGCAGAGGTTGCAGGGAGCTGAGATCCTGCCACTGCCCTCCAGCTTGGGCAACAGAGAGGGACTCTCTTTCAAAAAAAAAAAAAAGTCATGATAGCTATTGGACATTAACAGGAGAGGGTATTGGATTAACCTAGGGAACAAGATGAAATTGGAAGCTTCAAAAATAATGATCTCTGTCTGAAACAGAATAGTAGTAAACAATTTAAATAAAAAGGAACAAGGCCGGGTGTGGTGGCTTACGCCTGTAATCCCAGCACTTTGGGAGGCCAAGGCAGATGGATCATAAAGTCAGGAGTTCGAGACCAGCCTGGCCAACATAGTGAAACCCCCGTCTCTATTAAAAATACAAAAAATTAGCTGGGCATGGTGGCGGGTGCCTGTAATCTCAGCTACTCCGGAAGCTGAGGCAGGAGAGTCGCTTGAACCTGGGAGGTGGAGGTTGCAGTGAGCCAAGATTGCACCATTGCACTCCAGCCGGAGCGACAGTGCAAGACTCCGTCTCAAAAAAAAAAAAAAAAAAAGAAACAAAGTAGAAAGAAAAGACAATGAAAATGGTTTTCTTGTTGAATTGTACATATGTACAGAGACTTTTTTGCCTCATTCTTTATACCTTTCATACATTGCATATATGTATTTGTATCTACTCTATTAATAAAATCAATGTTTAAAAGACAAGAGAAAATATACTAAAATGCTAATAGTAGAGATAGTGCCACTAAAGGCTACGTTATAGTTATTTTTCTTTATTCTTTATTATTTTCAGTATTTTTTCATATATATAACTTTTAAAAATTTCAATAGCTTTAGGGGTACAAGTGGTTTTGGGTTACATAGTAGATGAATTATATAGTTGGTGAAGTCTGGACTTTTAATGTGCCCATCACATAAAGAGTATACACTGTAATCAATAGGTGATTTTTAATCCCTTACCCTCCGTGTATTTTCCAAATATTAAAATAAGAAAGCATTACTTTTGGCCTGGCATGGTGGCTCATGCCTGTAATCCTAGCACTATGGAAGGTCGAGGTGGGCAGATCACTTGAGGTCAGGGGTTCAAAACCAGCCTGGCCAATATGGTGAAACCCTGTCTTTACTAAAAATACAAAAAATTAGCTGGGTGTGCTAGCGGGCGCTTGTAATCACAGCTACTCAGGAGGCTGAGGCAGGAGAATCACTTGAACCTGGGAGGCAGAGGTTGCAGTGAGCCAAGATTACACTCTAGCCTGGGTGACAGAAGAGACTTTGTCTCAAAAAAAAAAAAAAAAAAAACTTTACTTTTTAAATGAGAAATTTGAAAAACATATGAACACAGACATTATATGAATATATAAAAATGCGTGTGTGGATAGATATAGATATATGAGGTATCTGTATTTGCATTAAAAAGTCTTCGAATCATTCTTTTTTTTTTTTTTTTAAATTGAGATAGGGTCTCCCTCTGTTGCCCAGCCTGGAGTATGGTGGCACAATCATAGTTCACTGCAGCCTCAAACTCCCAGGCTCAAACGATCCTCCCACTTCAGCCTCCTGAGTTGCTGGGACTGCAGGTGTGCACCACCACACCCAGCTTTTTTTTTTTTTTTAATTTTTATAGAGACGGGGACTCACTATGTTGCGTAGGCTGGTCTCAAACTGCTACCACCAATCTTACATGTGCTTACTGAAAATAACCCCCGGCGGCTGGGCGCGGTGGCTCACGCCTGTAATCTCAGCACTTTGGGAGACCGAGGCAGGTGGATCACTTGAGGTCAGGATTTCAAGACCAGCCTGGCCAACATGGTGAAACCCCATCTCCACTAAAAATACAAAAAAAAAAAAAAAAAAAATCAGCCAGGCATAGTGGCCTATGCCTGTAATCCCAGCTACTTGGGAGGCTGAGGCAGGAGAATCACTTGAACCTGGGAGGCAGAGGTTGCAGTGAGCCAAGATTGTGCCATTGCGCTCCAGCCTGGGTGACAAGAGCGAACTCTTTTAAAAAATAAAATAAAGAATATAATCCCTTGTGTTAACAGTCACTCCCATCCTGCCTCACCCCTACTGCCCAGCCCCTGGCAATTACTAGTCTACTTTCTATTTCCACACATTTACCTATTCAGAAATTTCATGTGAATTAAATAATACGTTATTCCTTTTTACTCTGGCTTCTTTAACGTAATGTTTCAGATTCACCTATGTTGTAGCATGTAAGAGTACTTCATTCCTTCTATTAAAGAATACTCCTTCACTGTATGAATATACCATATTTTATTTATCCATTCATCAGTTGGTGAAAATTTGGGTTGTTTCTTATAGTCTATATTTTTTTTAGATGGAGTTTTGCTCTTGTTGCCCAGGCTGGAGTGCAATGGCATAATCTCGGTTCACCACAACCTCCACCTCCCGGGTTCAAGCAATTCTCCTGCCTCAGCCTGCTGAGTAGCTGGGATTATAGGCATGCGCCACCATGCCCGTCTAATTTTCTATTTTTAGTAGAGACAGGGTTTCTCCACATTGGTCAGGCTGGTCTCGAACTCCTGACCTCAGGTGATCTGCCTGCTTTGGCCTCCCAAAATGCTGGTATTACAGGCATGAACCACTGCGTCTTGCCTTATATAATCTATTGTTTTTAATCAGTGTGCTAAGGTCTTTGTAATCCTTTCCCTAACATGAATCCCACATCAGCCATGAAGGAAGAGACCAAGAAACACTCAGAACTCCCTTTACTTGTGTAAGGAAGTTTAGACTTCTCCTCTGGAGGTTTGATATGAAGAGTCTGTTGCAATGAACTGGTAATAGACAGATTAATAGAAAAGGCATACTAATTTGTTAATGTGAACATGTGCAGGAGAGCCACACAAACTATGAGACTCAAGGGCCAGATGGTTGAAGTTTAAATACCCTCTTCATAGCAGAGAGGGAAGTGGGGGTGTAGGCAATTTTAGAGGAAGAGTAAATTATATTTGGTAGTAATTAATAAGCCTGAAGAACAGACAATAGCCTGGGAAAAAGTTCCTCTGGGCTGTGGGCAGGTGGCAACAAGTTATGGGAAAGTGAGGGGCAGAACTGCACTGCAAACAAAGGTTGTCTTATTATGCAGATAAAGTCTCCCAGGTTAAAAAAAAACAAGTTTAGGCTGGGTGCGGTGGCTCATGCCTATAATCCCAGCACTTTGGGAGGCCAAGGCGGGCAGATCACCTGAGGTCAGGAGTTCAAGACCAGCCTGGCCAACATGGTGAAACCCTGTCTCTACTAAAAATACAAAAATTAGCCAGTGTGGTGGTGCATGCTTATAATCCCAGCTACTCAGGAGGCTGAGGCAGGAGAATCGCTTGAACCCGGGAGGCGGAGATTGCAGTGAGCCAAGATTGCGCCACTGTACTCCAGCTTGGTGGACAGAGCGAGACTCTGCCTTTAAGAAAAAAAAAAAGGGGCGGGCGCGGTGACTTATGCCTGTAATCTCAGCACTTTGAGAGGCTGAGGCAGGTGGATCACGAGGTCAGGAGATCGAGACCATCCTGGCTAACACAGTGAAACCCCGTCCCTACTAAAAATACAAAAAATTAGCTGGGCGTGGTGGCGGGTGACTGTAGTCCCAGCTACTCAGGAGGCTGAGGCAGGAGAATGGCATGAACCCGGGAGGCGGAGCTTGCAGTGAGCCAAGATTGCACCACTGCACTCCAGCCTGGGCGACAGAGCGAGACTCCGTCTCAAAAAAAAAAAAAAAAGTTGTTTTGGAACAGTCTCTGGAAGAATAGGCAATAGCCTGTCTGGATGTGGTGGTTACTTTTAATCTCCTCTCTGGTGACTAATCTTCCCTGGTTGTTTGATGAGATTTCTAGGAAGAGAGTTTAAGACAATTGCATTTAATACAATTGGAAGAACTTCCCTCGGTCATATAAGGGAAAGAACTTCAGCAACTGCTCCCTCCTGCTCTTTGGAAGGGAATGATGGGGACAGGGAGCAGAAGGTCAGAGGGAGACCTTGTTTCTGAGGCTTATTTCTGAGGCCTTTCAATCTCCTTTGTTCAAAGCACCCAGCATGCCAAAGCACCATATTTTGGAGCATCATTTTCTGAGCCCCAACACTTGGTTGGATGGAAGACTGGAAGAATAAAAAAAAAAAAAAAAACAGTGCCACGGTGCTGACTTTTCTGGGGAACCTTTTTTTTGTTTGTTTTCTGAGACAGGGTATGACTCTGTTGCCCAGGCTAGAGTGCAGCAGTGTAATCATAGCTCACTGCAGCCTTGACCTCCCGCGTCCAAGCGATCCTGGGGATCCTTTTGACAGCTGTCATCAATGATTTATACCTGCAACCTTCTCCAGAGGAGTGTCTTTGGGTGATCGAAGTCACCTCGTTTGGAGGTGTCTGGAAGTTAAGTCATCACCCGGAGCCAATGAAGTAGGAAGCCTCCATGAAGCTGGAAGGCAGGTCCAGATTTCTGGCCTAGTGACCACTAGTTAGATGGTGGAGGGACTAAGAGACACAGAGTGGAGGATCAGATTTTTAGGGGCAGCAGTAGAGGCTGGTTCTTTCTTTCTCGCTCATTATTTATTATTTTTCGAGACAGGGTCTCATTCTCTCACCCAAGCTGGAGTGAGGTGGCATCATCACAGCACACTGCAGCCTCAACCTCCTGGGCTCAAGCAACCCTCTCATCTCAGCATCCAGAGTAGGTAGGACTATAGGCATGTGCCACCACACCCAGTTAATCTCTCACTTTTTCAAAACAGAGTTTGAGAGCTTAAATAACTTTCTACCTCACTGGCTCCTCCTTCTCTCTCCTTTGCAGTTTTACTATTACAAAAAAAAAAAAAAAAAAAAAAAGTCTGGGTGTGGTGGCTCATGCCTGTAATCCCAGCATTTTGGGAGGCCGAGGCAGGCGGATCACCTGAGGTTGGGAGTTCGAGACCAGCCTGACCAACATGGAGAAACCCCGTCTCTACTAAAAATAGAAAATTAGCCGGGCGTGGTGGTGCATGCCTGTAATCCCAGCTACTCGGAAGGCTGAGGCAGGAGAATCGCTTTAACTCAGGAGGCGGAGGTTGCAGTAGCCGAGATGGCACCACTGCACACCAGCCTGGGCGACAGAGTG
Source organism: Pan paniscus (assembly GCF_029289425.2). Taxonomy (NCBI): domain Eukaryota; kingdom Metazoa; phylum Chordata; class Mammalia; order Primates; family Hominidae; genus Pan; species Pan paniscus. Next base: position 37,428,873 of record NC_073270.2, read on the forward strand.
AGACTCCATCTCAAAAATAAATAAAATAAAATAATTACATAAATAAAAAAGAGTGTTGCTGTGTATTATTTGGGTGATTTGAATTTATTTATTTTTATTATTATTTTTTGAGATGGAGTTTCACTCTTGTTGCCCAGGCTGGAGTACAATGGCGCAATCTCAGCTCACCGCAACCTCTGCCTCCCGGATTCGAGCAATTCTCCTGCCTCAGCCTCCTGAGTAGCTGGAATTACAGGCGCCCACCACCACCTGGCTAAGTTTTTTATTTTTAGTAGAGACGGGGTTTCGTCATGTTGGCCAGGCTGGTCTCGAACTCCTGACCTCAGGTGATCCACCCACCTCAGCCTCCTAAAGTGCTGGGATTACAAGCGTGAGCCACCGCACCCAGCTAACATTCTTTTTTTTTTTTTAATTAAAGACTCAAATTATCTATCCTTTCTCTGTATAAATCCAGTTTAACTTCTCCCCTCTGAATTTCCCATTCTTGTTAGTTTGTTATGAATTTTTCCATAACTTTCTCTCTATATATACATCCACATAGGAGAGGCAGTCCAAGGCAATGGTTAGGGGATTGGTCTCTGGAGTAGGCCTTCCTGGGCTCAAATCTTGATTTTGTCACCACAAAAGCTGTATGATCTCAGATAAATTGTCTAATCTTTTTAAGCCTCAATTTCTACAATCTATAAAATGGGTGTGGTAACATTAACTATCTCATAGGGTTATTGTTAGGATATATGAGTTAATATGTGTAAAATACTTCTAATAGTGGTTAGCATGTGGTAAGTACTAATGGTTACTTATACACACCCATGGGAAAAGTGGAACATTATTTTGAGTATTTTAAAAACATAATGGTGTCATAATGAATTTATGTCAATCAGCAATTCATTTTTTTGAGACGGAGTTTCACTCTTGTTGCCCAGGCTGGAGTGCAGTGGCACGATCTCAGCTCACTGCAACCTCCGCCTCCCGGGTTGAAGTGATTCTCCTGCCTCAGCCTCCTGAGTGGTGGGATTACAGGTGCCCACCACCACGCCTGGCTAATTTTGTATTTTTAGTAGACACCGGGTTTCACCATGTTGGCCAGGCTGGTCCCAAACTCTTGACCTCAGGTGATCCACCTGCCTCGGCCTCCCAAGGTGCTGGGATTACATGCATGAGCCACCGCGCCCAGCCATGCAATTCATTTTTTTTAACTCAAAAATATATCTCAAAGATCCTCTCCTGTCAGTTCAGATCTATGGAACTTTTTTAAACTGCTGCTTAATGTTCCATTCTGTAGGCAGTTGATTGAAATATTCCCCGATTTGTGAAAATTTAGGTGGTTTCCAATTTCTTACAACTACATTGCAATGAACTACTAATTGATTTCCTTATTTCCACTCTTGTCCCCTTCCCTCGATGATAACTGAAATTGTGAACAGAGTGGACCAGATGTGTCTATCCTTCTTTCCAGCCCTGAAATTCTGCTTCAGTGATTCAGACCACATAGTCTCCCATTCACAGAGAACGAGAACTTGAAGCTCAGCCTAACATAAGCAGATAAAATGACAGGAGAGGAAACTCTTGGATCAGGCTTACCTCCTGTTCATTTGGAAGGAATTGGGAAGCTCTTGCATACATCCTGGCCTCCTGGCATTGCCTCATTCATTCATTTATTCATTCAGTCAGTTACCTTCTGCCTAGTAGTCCCCAGACAACAACAGTTCTGATGCTTCTTCCTTCCTAATATAAGGCAAACTACCTTTACCCCCACCTTGACCCGAGCCTGTCTACTCCATTGTTGGCAGGCACATGCCTGGTTGTTGGGTGATGTGGGTGCTGAAAGTGGGACAGTCACAGCCCAGGCAGACCCCTGCCCTCCCTTTGCCCCACCATCTATCCAGCTCCTGCCTTTCTCCTTGTATTGCCATCCACACTTCAGGGCCTCGTGAGCAAATGGTTTTGCATTTATCACCTGCTAATACACTAGATCATTTACTTATTTATCTCATCTGGCATCTGTCTTCTCCCCTAGAATAACAGTTCCACGAGGACAGGAATTTTGTCTGTCTTTTTACTGTGGTATCCCCACACTTAGTATGGTGACTTGGCACATAGCAGGTGCTCAATAAATGCTGCAGCAACTGGGCCTTTGTGTGACTGGATGAGTGTTATCTCTTGGAATGAAACCTAGAAATGGAAGTCCTACATCACAGGGCATACTTATTTGACATTTTAATAGTTGTCAATAGGCTGAGCGCAGTGGCTCACACCTGTAATCTCTGCATTTTGGGAGGCTGAGACGGGCAGATCACCTGTGGTCAGGAGTTCCAAACCAGCCTGGCCAACATGGTGAAAACCCGTCTCTACTAAAAACTAAAAACTTAGCTGGGCGTCATAGTGGGTGCCTGTAATCCCAGCTACTCAGGAGGCTGACGCAGGAGAATCACTTCCTGGAAGGGGGAGGTTCAGTGAGCCGAGATCACGCCATTGCACTCCAGCCTGGGTGAAGAACGAAATTTTGTCTCAAAAAAAAAAAAAAATTAAAAAATTAGCCGGGCATGGTGTGAGGTGCTTGTAATCCCAGCTACTCAGGGAGGCTGAGGCACAAGAATTGTTTGAACCCAGGAGGCAGAAGTTGCAGTGAGCTGAGATTGTGCCACTACACTCCAGCCTGAGCGACAGACAGAGACTCTGTCTCAAAAAAAAAAAAAAAATAGTTGTCAATAGTTGTCCACACCCATCTATACTCCTACCTGCTGAGTTACCTTACAAATTTCTGATACTATCAAACTTTTAATTTTGGTTAATCTGATGGGTGAAAAATGGAACTTTCTTGTTTAAATTTCCTTTATTATAGTGAGGCTGAGCACCTTCATGTGTTTGATGGCCAGTTTTGTTTCTTCTTTTTAGTGGAGGGTTGGGGGACAGGATCTTGCTCTGTCTCCCAGGCTGGAGTGTAGTGGCCTGATTTCAGCTCACTGCAACCTCCGCCTTCCAGGTTCAGACGATCTTCCCACCTCAGCTTCTGGAGTAGCTAGGACTACAGGTGAGTACCACCATGCCCAGCTAATTTTTGTTTTTGTTTGTTTGTTTTTTTTGAGACAGAGTCTCACTCTGTCACCCAGGCTGGAGTGCAATGGCATGGTCTTGGCTCACTGCAACCTCTGCCTCCCAGGTTCAAGCGATTCTCCTGCCTCAGCCTCCTGAGTAGCTGGGACTACAGGTGCGTACCACCATACCTGGCTAATTTTTGTATTTTTTGTAGAGACGGGGTTTCATTATGTTGGCCAAGCTGGTCTCGAACTCCTGACCTCGTGACCCCCCCTCCTCAGCCTCCCAAAGTGCTGGGATTACAGGCGTGAGCCACTGTGCCAGGCCTATTAAGTTTTGTATTTTTTGTAGAGAAGGGGTTTTGCCATGTTGCCCAGGCTGGTCTCGAACTCCTGACCTCAAGTGATCTGCCCCCGCCCCCCACCCCCGGCCTCCTGAAGTGCTGGGATTACAGGCGTGAGCCACTGCGCCTGGCCTACTAAATTCTGATATACATGAGTTCTGGATTTTGTTTTTGTTTTTAAAGGCAGGACCCAGCTCTGTCACCCAGGCTGGAGAATCATGGCTCGCTGCAGCCTTGACCTCCCAAGCTCAAGTGATCCTCATACCTCAGCTTCTTGAGTAGCTGGGACTACAGGTACGCACCACCTCACCTGGCTAATTTTAAAAGTTTTTTGTATCTTGCCATGTTGTCCAGGCTGATTTCAAACTCCTGGCTCAAGCACTCTTCCCGCCTCTGCTTTCCAAAGTGCTAAGATTACAGGCATGAGCCACCATAACTGGCTGAGTGTGTTTCTGGACTCTTAAACTCTTCTACTGATTTCCCCCACTTTTAACTTCTACGACAATACCATACTTAAAAATACCTTTATTTATTTATTTATTTTTGAGATGGAGTTTCACTCTTGTTGCCCAGGCTGGAGTGCAATGGCGCGATCCTGGCTCACCACAACATCCACCTCCCGGGTTCAAGCGATTCTCCTGCCTCAGACTCCCGAGTAGCTGGGATTACAGGCGCCTGCCACCATGCCCGGTTAATTTTCTATTTTTAGTAGAGACGGGGTTTCTCCATGTTGGTCAGGCTGGTCTGGAACTCCCGACCTCAGGTGATCTGGCCGCCTTGGCCTCCCAAAGTGCTGGGATTACAGGCGTGAGTCACTGTGCCCAGCAAAAATACTTTTTTTTTTTTGAGACGGAGTCTTGCTCAGTCACCCAGGCTGGAGTGCAGTGGCGCGATCTTGGCTCACTGCAAGCTCCGCCTCCCGGGTTCATGCCATTCTTCTGCCTCAGCCTCCCAAGTAGCTGGGACTACAGGCACCCGCCACCATGCCCGGCTAATTTTTTTTTTATTTTTAGTAGAGACAGGGTTTCACCGTGTTAGCCAGGATGGTCTCAGTCTCCTGACCTCGTGATCCACCCGCCTCGGTCTCCCAAAGTGCTGGGATTACAGGCGTGAGCCACCGCGCCAGGCCAAAAATACCTCTTTTTAGACAAGGTGCCATGGCTCATGCCTGTAATCCCAGCACTGTGGGAGGCTGAGGTGGGAAGATCACTTGAGTCTGGGAGGTTGGGGTTGGAGTGAGCCGTGATCCTGCCACTGCACTCCAGCCTGGGTGACAGCAAGACCCTATCTCAAAATAACAAAACAACCACCACAACAACTACCACTCCCCCATCCCTTTGTTTTTGAGATAGAGTCTTGCTCTGTCGCCCAGGCTGGAGTGCAATGGCACCATCTTGGCTCACTGCAACCTCTGCCTCCTGGGTTTAAGTGATTCTCCTGCCTCAGCCTTCCAAGTAGCACCAGGCAACCACCCCATTTTAATTGTGGAAAATTTCAAACTCATACAAGAGTATATGTATGTATTTATGTATCATGAACCCATCACCAGGTTCAACAATTATCAATTTGTAGCTAATCTTGTTTCATCTAAATCCCCACCTACTTATCTTCACTGCCTACTCCCAATTATTTGGAAGCCAGTGCCAGAGTAATTTCATCCCTACCGTATCTATATGTATCTCTACAACACAAGGACTCTTAAAAAAGAAAACAAAAGGTGTGGTGGCTCACGCCTGTAGTCCCAGCACTTGGGAGGGTGAGGCGGGGGCATCACCCGAGGTCAGGAGTTCGAGACTAGCCTGGTCAACATGGTGAAACCCCGTCTCTATCAAAAAATATAAAAATTAGCCGGGTGTGGTGGTACATTTTTAATCCCGGGTACTTGGGAGGCTGAGGCAGGAGAAACCGGGAGGCGGAGGTTGCAGTGAGCTGAGATCACACCGTTGCACTCCAGCCTGGGCTACAAGAACGAAACTCCGTCTCAAAAAACAAAATGAAACAAAACAACAACAACAAAAAGAAAACAAAACCAAACTCTGGCAGTTTATGTTTTGAAGGAATTAAATTGTCCTGTGGTTTTCCTGTCTGGATTTTGCTGATTGCACCCCCATGGGTGTGAATTAACTGAACCATACTTTAAAAATTACTATAATTTCATGTTAATATGTACAAAATCTGTACATAAATCCCCCAATCTTTTTCAAAATTCAAGATGCCAATACTTGTGCTTTTGCTCTTCCATAGGAACTTTAGAATTAACTTGGCAAATTCCAGAACAGAACCCACTGGGACTTTCATTGGAATTGCCTTGACCTTTTTTTTTTTGTTTTGAGACAGTCTCGCTCTGTCGCCCAGGCTGGAGTGCAGTGGTGCAATCTTGGCTCACTGCAACCTCCGCCTCCTGGGTTCAAGTGATTCTCCTGCCTCAGCCTCCCAAGTAGCTGTGATTACAGGCACGCGCGAGCACGCCCGGCTAATTTTTGTATTTTTAGTAGAGATGGGGGGGGGGGGGTTTCAACATTTTGGCCAGGCTGGTCTCGAACTCATCGCCTCGTGATCTGCCTGTCTCGGCCTCCCAAAGTGCTGGGATTACATGCGTGAGCTACCGCACCCAGCCTAGGCTTAATTTTTGAATCTTTAGCTTTTGCTGGTATTATGAAGGGGGTTGTTTTGTTGTTCTTGTTGCTGCTATTTTCTAATTGATTAAAAAAAATTAAGATGGTGGGGGTGGTCTCGTTATGATGTCTACGCTGTTCTGGAACTCTTGGTCTCAAGGGATCCTTCTGCTTTAGCCTCCTGAGTAGCTGGGATTATAGGTGAGCGCCACGAAGCCCGGACTCTAATTAATTATCGGTGGTGTATAAAAAGAACAGACCTTCTTAATTCGAATCCCATCTTCTCCATTTATTATGTGATTTTGGACATGTTTGTTCAACTTCTCCTAGACTTTGTTTTCTTTTTACGACATGGGGATCATAAAGCCGGGATGCAGTTGGGAATAAAACCGGATAAAGCTCCCAACGAACCGCAGATTTCATAAGATCAGGGCAGGGACTGGGTAAAAGGTTTCAAAGACTCCTGCACTATTGGGAAGGACGCTACGGGCGAGTCTATGTTGCATGCAGGCGACTCCATGTTAAAACGAAGTGAACTCCCTGAACCTTCAAGGGATAATGCACAACCATAACGAGAATAATTTTTAAAAATAGAGTTTTCTTCCCTGAAAACTTGGAGAGGTCCAGGATGCGCGCCATTCTGTGATCTAGGTTGACTCTCCACCTCTTCAGTTGGTACCACCTTTCCCAAATAGTTTGGAGCACAGCACTCCGGTCTTTGTAATAACGTACTCCTAAGAGCTGTTCCAGTGGACTCACGCAGGCGCAGGAGACTACACTTCCCAGGAACTCCGGGCCGCGTTGTTCGCTGGTACCTCCTTCTGACTTCCGGTATTGCTGCGGTCTGTAGGGCCAATCGGGAGCCTGGAATTGCTTTCCCGGCGCTCTGATTGGTGCATTCGACTAGGCTGCCTGGGTTCAAAATTTCAACGATACTGGATGAGTCCCGCGGCGGGTTGGCTCGCGCTTCGTTGTCAGATCTGAGGCGAGGCTAGGTGAGCCGTGGGAAGAAAAGAGGGAGCAGCTAGGGCGCGGGTCTCCCTCCTCCCGGAGTTTGGAACGGCTGAAGTTCACCTTCCAGCCCCTAGCGCCGTTCGCGCCGCTAGGCCTGGCTTCTGAGGCGGTTGCGGTGCTCGGTCGCCGCCTAGGCGGGGTAGGGTGCGAGCAGGGGCTTCGGGCCACGCTTCTCTTGGCGACAGGATTTTGCTGTGAAGTCCGTCCGGGAAACGGGGGAAAAAAGGAGTTGCGGGAGGCTGTCGGCTAATAACGGTAACGATAATTATTGTTATTACCATGCTAACAGGTTATAAACATTGACTGAACTAAGCACCCTGCATGCCCGTTCTCATTTAATTTCCTCGCCAAGCCAATGTAGTTGGTGCTATTCTTGGTCCCTCTTGACAGAAACTGAGGAAGGAGGAAGGAGGAGGAAACTGAGGCCCAGAATCTAGATAAATTTCGAGAAATGGGTGATACAGTAGCCATGCCCTCAGGAAGTGTGGCGTTTGATGGAGGAAAACAGAGGTAGTCACAAATAAGTACATTTCAAAACTGTTGTCTAAAACAGGAAGATAATTAGATGGTGTGAGAACATAATTGAGGGAGAGTTTAAGTCCACTTGGAGTTGTCTTCTATTTGGGATTTAAAATTCATTATATGTTATCCATATTTGTCCAGCTCTCTTTTTGTATGGAATCACCAGATATTATTCCCTTTCTCATTTCCTTTCTCAACATTTATAGATTGGAGGGGGGAAGGAAAACCAAACCAGGTTATAATGTAGAATTGGTTTACCCCCTATTTTCTTGACATATAACGTCTGGTTTTCCACATATAATTTTCTAGTAGTTCAGTAACATGGACTCCCCCCAAATCAGGCCTACTTAGGATAGAAGAGGATTTTTGACTCCTGGATTTTGCTTTAAGACCAGCTCTTGGTTTACTTCCTGCTTCACCCTTACCTTTTCTTGACATCCTGTGGCCTCTCTTTGAATTTCTCTCACTCATCAAATGTTGTCAAAAATAGGACTACTTGCTGCTGTAGTAAGGATATTCTTGTATTGTGGCCTTAGTGTATTACACCACCCCCACGTCAGACTTGAGTCCCCCTGGTTGGTTTGGGTGAGTGAGTTCAGTATTAAGTTGGCATTCTTGGGTCAAAATTATGTGGCTCTCAGCTAACTCAGCCATTTAGTTGACCTTTGAGGGTACTGTGCTCAGATTGGCATGAGATATTATGGGTGCACAGATGTATGGTGTACTCAAACGTTTTTTGGTATGTTTGGGGACAAAAACATGGTTTGAAATTGGCAAGTGAGAATCAGAGCAAGACAGGACACCATCTGGGTGCTCTACTGTTTTGTATTCTAGGTGTCTGGACAGTTTAGAGGTGAGGGAGTTCAAGAGCCAGTTTGTGTTTCTGTGCTTCACAAAGCCACCCTTGTCTAATTCTTGATAACCAGAGTTTGGTTAGACAGGGACTGAAACAATCCTGGTGCATAGGAATCACCCACTAAATACCTGTTGAATTGAGTAGGCAGGAAGGCACTATCTGAATTGACTACAAAATTGCGGGTATGAAAAACTGGATTGTATTCAACTAGGTTGGTAAATTTGTTTAGACTTTCAAATTATCTGAATAGGGTTTATTTGGCCAACCTTATGCATAAATCTGTGTATTCCAACCTTGATAAAATTAATTTATTGCAATTAAGTTTGTCCAGGATTATGTGAGAGAGTCCTTCATTTCTTTAGTTACCAGGAGATGTTCAGGGCTCATCTACATCTCCTGGTTAATTTTCCTTCAGCTTTTTCTGTGTCTCTTCCCTAATTCTCTTTGAGTTCCTGGGAGAAAGAGGAGGGAGATTTAAATGCCCTTTGACATACTTCATTTTCTTTGCTATGGGCAAAGTTAGGAAGCAAAATTGACTATAGAGTTTTTTTTTTTTTTTTTTTTTTTTGAGACGGAGTCTCACTCTGTCGCCCAGGCTGGAGTGCAGTGGCGCGATTTCAGCTCACTGCAACTTCTGCCTCCCCTGTTCAAGCAATTCTCCTACCTCAGTCTCTTGAGTAGCTGGGATTATAGGGATCTGCCACCACACCTGGCTAATTTTTGTATTTTTTTTTTGAGATGGCATCTCACTCTGTTGCCTAGGCTGGAGTGCAATGGTGCGCTCTCGGCTCACTGCAACCTCCGCCTCCTGGGTTCAAGCAATTCTCCTGCCTCAGCCTCCCAAGTAGCTGGGACTACAGGCGCATGCCACCACACCCGGCTAGTTTTTTTGTATTTTTAATAGAGTTGGGGTTTCACCATGTTAGCCAGGATGGTCTCAATCTCCTGACCTCGTAATCTGCCTGCCTCGGCCTCCCAAAGTGCTGGGATTACAGGTGTGAGCCACTGCGCCTGGCCTAATTTTTGTATTTTTAGTAGATACAGGGTTTCGCCATGTTGGCCAGGCTAGTCTCAAACTCCTTATCTCAGGCGATCCACCTGCCTCGGCCTCCCAAAGTGCTGGGATTACAGGTGTGAGCCACCTTGCCTGGCCTTAGAGAGATTTCATAACCCAAGCGATTCTGTGAATAGATCTGTATTTGAGACAGAGATGTAGAGATCAGCAGCCCAAGGTACTCTGTGAAAAAAGGATAGATAACTGCGGAGGGCTTCCGTTTTTGTTTGTGTAGGGAAACTTGGTAAAAGAGGAATAAAGAACAGTGAGAAAAGTATAAAATTGTATCTAGAGGTTACTTTGGAAATTAAAAATAATGTTATTTGTACTTAGTAAAACAAAGTAGTAAAAGTTTGCTCTTTTTTTTTTTTTTTTTGAGACAGTCTCACTCTGTTGCTCAGGCTGGAGTGCACTGGCTGGCGCAATCTTGGCTCACTGAAGCTTCCGCTTCCCAGGTTCAAGCGATTCTCCTGCCTCAGTGTCCTGAGTAGCTGGGATTGCAGGCGTGCACCACCATGCCTGGCTAATTTTTGTATTTTTAGTAGAGATGGGGTTTCACCATGTTGGCCAGGCTGGTCTTGAACTCCTGACCTCAAGTGATCCACCTGCCTTGGCCTCCCAAAGTGCTGGGATTATAGGCGTGAGCCACTGCTCCCGGCCTGTTAACCCTTTTTTACTACAGAGAACTTGGAACCTGTTTCATCACTTTTCTGCTTCTTCCAGGTTCTTGATACATATTTGCCAGACTTCAAGATTTCAGAAAAGGGGTGAAAGAGAAGATTACAACTTTGAGTCAGACCTGTAGGCCTGATAGACTGATTAAACCACAGGTAAGGCAGTGACCATAGGAATAAGGAACATTAATATATCAGCTTCATAAGTGTTTAAATGACTAATGTAATTTTATAAAGTAACACATATTTTGGAAGGAAATTTATTTATTATGAAAAGCAAAAAGAAAATAAAATCACCCACTATCCCACCTCTCAGATAAACCATGGTTAGCCTTTTGATAGATTTCTTTATAATTTTTTTCTATGTCTATATAGTCATTCCTTGATATCCATGGGGAATTGGTTCTAAGACCTTCCCAGGATATCAAAATTCTCATATGCGGCCGGTTACAGTGGCTTATGTCTGTAATCCCAGCACTTTGGGAGGCTGAGGCAGTCGGATCACCTGAGGTCAAGAGTTTGAAACCGGCTGGCCAACATGGCAAAACCCCATCTCTACTAAAAATACAAAAATTAGCTGGGTGTGGTGGTGCGCACCTGTAATCTCAGCTACTTGGGAGACTGAGGCAGGAGAATCCCTTGAACCCGGGAGGCAGAGGCTGCAAGTGAGCCAAGATCTCATCACTGCACCCCAGCCTGGGCAACAGAGCAAGACTCTGTCTCAAAACAAACAAAACAAAATTCTCAGATGCTCAAGCCCTGATATAAAATGATGTGTAGTATTTGCATATAGCTTATGTACCTACTCCCACATACTTTAAATTATCTCTAGATTACTTGTAATACTTAATACAATGTAAATGCTATGTAAATAGTTGTTATACTGTATTGTTTAGGGAATAATGACAAGGAAAAAAGTCTAGGCTGGGTACAGTGGCTCAGGCCTGTAATCCCACCACTTTGGGAGACTTAAATAGGAGGATTGCTTGAGGCCAGGAGTTCGCGACCAGCCTGGGCAACATAGTGGCACCCTGTCTCTACAAAAAAAAAATAAATAAATAAAAAAATTTAACCAGGCGTGGTGGCACCTACTTGTAGTCCCAGCTACTTGGGGGGCCAAGGTGAAGGATCACTTAAGCCAAGGAGTTTGAGGTTACGGTGAGCTGAGGGCACCACTGCACTCCAACCTGGGTGGCAGAAAGAGACCCTGTCTCAAAAAAAGTCTGTACATATGCAGTACAGATGCAGTTTTTTTTTTTTTTTTGAGGCGGAGTTTCGCTCTTGTTGCCCAGGCTGGAGTGCAATGGTGCGATCTCAGCTTACCGTAACCTCCGCCTCCCAGGTTCAGGCGATTCTCCTGTCTCAGCCTCCCGAGTAGCTGGGACTACAGGCATGCCACACCTGGCTAATTTCGTATTTTTAACAGAGATGGGGTTTCTCCATGTTGGTCAGGCTGGTCTCGAACTCCTGACTTCAGGTGATCTGCCCGCCTCTGCCTCCCAAAGTGCTAGGATTACAGGCGTGAGCCACCGTGCCTGGCCTTGCAGTTTTTTTTTTCCCCCAAATATTTTTGATCTGCAGTTGATTGAATCCACAGATATGGACCTCATAGATACGGACAGCCAACTGTATTTCATTTTTAAAAAAATCATACACTAAAAACTTTTGTTAATTTTTTTAACTTTTTTTTTTTTTTTTTTTGAGTCGGAGTCTCACTCTATCGCCCGGGTTGGAGTGCAATGGCGCGATCTCTGGCTCAATGCAACCTCCGCCTCCCAGGTTCAAGCAATTCTCCTGCCTCAGCCTCCCGAGTAGCTGGGATTACAGGCACCCGCAACCACACCCGGCTATTTTTGTGTTTTTAGTAGAGACGGTTTCACCATATTGGCCAGGCTGGTCTCAAACTCCTGAGCTCATGATCTGCCCACCTCGGCCTCCCAAAGTGCTGGGATTGAGGCTTGAGCCACCACGCCCGGCCTCTAATTTTTTTAACTTAATAATCAGGCTATGAATATTTTCCCGTGTCATTAATAAATTTTCTTCTCTTTTCTTTTTTGTTTTTTTTTGAGACGGGGTCTTGCTCTGTCACCCAGGCTGGAGTGTGCACTTCAGTGGTGTGATCACAGCTCACTGCAGCCTCCATCTCCTGGGCTCAAGTGATCTTCCTGCCTTAGCCTCTCGAGTTGCTGAAACTACAGGTGCATGCCACTGTACCCGGCCAAATTTTTCTACAACATAATTTTAATGGCTATATGGTATTCCATTATTTGGTTCTTTATATTACTTTTACCAGTGAAATTGCTGGTCTAAAAGACTGCGTATTTTTGGCCGGGCGCGGTGGCTCACGCCTGTAATCCCAGCACTCTGAGGAGGCTGAGGTGGGCAGATCACCTGAGGTCAGGAGTTCAAGACCAGCCTGGCTAACATGGTGAAACCCTGTCTCTACTAAAAATACACAAATTAGCCAGGCATGATGACGGGTGCCTATAATCCCACTTACTCGGGAGGCTGAGGTGGAAGAATCACTTGAACCTGGGAGGTGGAGGTTGCAGTGAGCCGAGATCACGCCATTGCACTACTGCAGCCTAGGCAACAGAGTGAGACTCCATCTCAAAAAACAAACAAACAAAACATATTTTTAAAAACTTTTGACATGTAACACCAAATTGCCTTGTAGGAAGATTATGCTGATTTACCTAAAACAGTGTATATTCACATAGGCATAAATGTATAATTTAAAATAGGTAATATATTTGCATGGTGCAAAAATCAAAAGAATATAAAAAGCTTCATGGTTTAAAATCTTCCTCCAGCCTTGTTACTTCTTCACTCTCACCATCCATAGGTAAACACTTTTTTTTGTTTTTTTGGAGACATAGTCTCACTCTGTCAACCAGGCTGGAATACAGTGGCACAATCTCAGCTTACTGCAACCTCTGCCTCCCTGGTTCAAGTGATTCTCCTGCCTCAGCCTCCCGAGTAGCTAGGATTACAGGCGCGCCACCACACCTGGCTAATTTTTGTATTTTTATTAGAGATGGGGTTTTGCCATATTGGCCAGGCTGGTCTTGAACTCCTGACCTCAGGTGATCCACCTGCCTCGGCCTCCCAAAGTGCTGGGATTACAGGCATGAGCCATCTAATAAACACTTTTATTAGGTTCTTGGGTTTGAGTGTTTGTGTGTTATTCTCCAAACCAGATACCTTTTGAAGGGAATAAATCTCTATAAAATGAAATGACTGCTATTTGACTAGGATTGTAATCTGCAGCCACACTGTCAACCATTACAAACTTTTTCAGCTTCATACTATTGGAATATCAGATCACTTTGGGATTCTACTAAGATTTCCTTTTAGTATTTTACAAAGCTCTCTGTCATTATCTGTCCTAGTAGTAAACAGCATCATTGATTTCCATCTAGGTCCTATTAGTCATAGGTGGATTATGGTTTGTTGAGTTCCATGGATAAATTATAGCAAAACTGAGTTTGTAATCCTTGAAAAAGGGCAATATGAAACATACAAGTTTGGGAGAGAAATGATAGGAAATATATTTGCTTGGAGTTTCTGGACAGTGATGAATTAGAACAAGTGTCCATGTGTCCTGTGCTGACTTCTGAGTGTTGGACAGTGAGGGATTGTCATTGGATTTTAAATTGACCCAATTTTGGAAGCTTCATAGATCTGTTTCTGTAAACAGATCCAGTTTCAACATAGAAGTTAGCAAACATAAATGTGGAAACACAAAGTCCATTAAACTTCCTTCAGACTTAGTTTGTGACTTTGATTAACAGTTAAAATTGCATGCTGGATTATGTTGCCATTTACTGACTGCTGCTAATCCCTTATATACAAGAAAAAATTGTAGGTGTTTTCTCTCTGGGTAAGATGAAAGTAACTCCACTCTATTTTTCTTGTGGTAATGTAACAGGATCTCTTATCCCTTGTGAAAGTAGAAGAGGATGTCCCTGGAGAAATGGCACTGCCTGGGATGGGACCATCTTAACTAACTATACTTCTAATGAAGTCTTGTCTTACTCTGTTTATTCTATTATATTACCAGTTTAACTCATGACTTTCTCTTTAATAGAAATAGGCAAGTCATATCTCACTGGCTGGATAGCAAGGTGTTTGAGAGCATCTGTCACACCAAAGTCTTTGTTTTGCTCAGGACCTGGTAGTCCACTATTTCACCCTGCTTAGAATGCACCCTCTTGCAGCTTTCCCCAACCCGGTCTGAACCTGCACCTTTTGATTTATAGAGCTTGTCAAGACTAGTTATTTTTGGTTTGAGAGTGAAGAAAGATGGGAGGCAATGGGAGGTTAATTTCAGATGAATGTGGGAACAGGTTACATTGCTTTGTCTGCAATCTTCCTAATTTGTATTTGTCTTCCCCTTCCATTTATCTCTTACCCTAGAAAAAGTCAACGTTCATTCTTAGCTTGTAGAACTCCGCAGGTCTGTCTGTATCTTTTAAGTATTTTTTACATCAGGAAACCATCTCTGATCCTCTTTTACGCTGTTCTCCTTCTCTGCACTTCCAGAGCGCTCTCTGTTAATGCCCTCTTGCAGCAAGGATAGCCCTATATTGTAATTGTTTGCATTCCCCCATTCAATTGTGCGTTCTTGGAGGGAAGAGATTTGTTGTTGTTGTTGTTGTTTGAGAAGGAGTCTCGCTCTGTCCCAGGCTGGAGTGCAGCGGTGCAATCTCGGCTCACTGCAGCCTCCACCTCCTGGGTTCAAGCTATTTTCCTGCCTCAGCCTCCCGAGTAGCTGGGATTAAAGGCACGTACCCACCACGCCCGCTAATTTTTGTATTTTTAGTAGAGACGGGTTTCACCATGTTGGCCTGGCTGATCTCGAACTCCTGACTTCGTGATCCGCCTGCCTTGGCCTCCCAAAGTACTGGGATTACAGGCATAAGCCACTGTGCCCGGCCGAGATTTTATATCTCTATCTCTGTCTGTCTGTCTGTCTGTCTGTCTGTCTGTCTGTCTGTCTATCTATCTATCTATCTGTCGTTTTAGTCTTCGCTTTTTGGAAACAAAAATGGGCTATAAGACAGATGGATGGCATTGAATAGGCAGTTTTTAGAGGAACCTAATAGGTTCATAGCATACAGGATAGGCTTTTTCCTTGGGTCTTTGTAGGAATATTGGTCATTAATAGCTATTTTTCCATGCAGAATATTTCTAGTTTTGCAAGAATCTGAAGCTGTGGTAGATTCAGATAATTTTGAAATGTGAAGCTGATTCTCTTGCTTGGCAACTTGATTTGTTTGGGGGAATGTGGTTGACGCATGTGCCTTTTTTTTTTTTTTTTTTTGTGAGACCCGTTGACAGAAATTCAATCTTGATTAAGGGGCGCAGGAAGGCATCCAGTTCCCACCATGCCTGGGGCTCTCTCATTTAAACAGCTGCCTTTGGCTCTGGCCTGTTCCATTTCCCACTAGGCCCTGTGGACTTTAATTTTGGAAGATTTCACATCCTCATATTTATTATTTCTGGGGGAGGTAGTGTCGTGAAACCAAAATTACCCAGTAGTTAGCTTTTCGTTTTCTTGATGTACTTGTCCTATCAGCCTTAATTGAAGAGAGTCAGACTTCTCAATGGATATGTATTTATTTATTCTCTTTTTCCAGGGAGAGGGGATGGTCTCCTGAGTTGGCCATTCTAGACCAAAATATAGCTTAAAAGAAGCTTTTTTAAAGAACAGATCATGTTAGGAAAATAATATTTTGTTTTTAAAATTTCACCTAAAGATTAAGTGTACTTAGGTTTGTACCCCTCGCCGTTTGTTCCCCACTAATCAAATGTAGTCTTAGACCTCAGAGGACAGCCTTTCTTCTGCTGCTTGAACCCTCTTCATAGTCTCTTTACTCTAGAATATCACTGAGGTTTTCACTAACCACCATCTTATATAGAGGAAAAACTTCATATGGAAAAGTATACTTAAAAAAAGAGGAATCAATGGATTTTTTAAAAAATTTATGGGAAGATTCAGATCAGAGCTTTCCAAATATATTTATAACAGGATTTGTAATTCGCTAAAGTTTTCTTTATGAGCATATCAGGGATGCTTAGTTTTCGTAAAGGGCAGGATTTGTCTTTGTTGAACAGGATCTTATGATTTGATTACCTACCTCCTTTTTGAAGCAATGTTTATAGGAAAACTTGTGCATTAGAGAGACCCCAGATTTTGGAATCCTGCAGGCTTGTTCTTTTAAAACTCAACACTGCTATTATTAGTTTGGTGATCTTGGAATAGTGTAACTTCTCTGAGCTTGTTTCCTTGTTTATAAAATGGTGATGGTAGCATTTATTTATAAAGACATCTATCTATTGTCTATATTGTTAATGCAGTTTAAACGAGATGATTTATGTGAAGTGTCTGGTAAGGTGCCTGGCCTACAGTAGACAGTATTTGGAAGTTATTATCTCTTGCTCCATGACATTTGTTATTTATTTATTTAAATGTGAATTTTTTTTTTTTTTTTTTTTTTTGAGACAGAGTCTTGCGTTGTTGCCCAGGCTGGAGTGCAGTGGCGCGATCTCGGCTCACTGCAACCTCTGCCTCCTGGGTTCACGCCATTCTCCTGCCTCAGCCTCCCGAGTAGCTGGGACTACAGGCATCCACCACCAGGCCCGGCTAATTTTTTTGTATTTTTAGTAGAGACGGGGTTTCACTGTGTTAGCCAGGATGGTCTCAATCTCTTGACCTCGTGATCCGCCCGCCTCGGCCTCCCAAAGTGCTGGGATTACAGGCGTGAGCCAGCGCGCCCAGCTTAAATGTCTATTTTTAAATAAATAGGCAGTGGATAAGAACACCACCTTCGGTGTCTATTCCATTTGGAATCCTGGCTTTACTGCTTCTTAGCTGCATGACTGTGAATGAGTAGTAAATCTCTCTGTGCCTCAAGTCCCTCAGTATAGAATGAAGATAATAACAGTACCTACTTTATAGGATTATTGTGAGGATTTAGTGAGTTAATACATGTAAGACACTGTCAACAGTGTCTGGCATGTCATAAGTGCTCATTAAGTAATAGCTGTTGGCCGGGCACGGTGGCTTACGCTAGTAATCCCAGCAGTTTGGGAGGCTGAGGCGGGTGGATCACTTGAGGTCAGGAGTTCAAGACCAGCCTGGCCAACATGGTGAAACCCCGTCTACTAAAAATACAAAAAATTAGTTGGGCATGGTGGCAGGTGCCTGTAATCCCAGCTACTCAGGAGGCTGAGGCAGGAGAATCACATGAACCCGTGAGCCAGAGGTTGCAGTGAGCCAAGATTGTGCCGCTGCATTCCAGCCTGGGCGACAAGAGTGAAACTCTGTCTCAAAAAAAAAGAAAAAAGTTAATAGCTGTTTTTATTTTTAACTTTTTCAAATTTATATACCCTTTTATTAAGTCAATGCCCCAGGAATCATTTTTAGTTCTATATAGAAATCTTATTATTTGTTTATTTTTAATTTTTTAAATTAATTATTATTATATTTTTGAGATGGATCTTACTCTGTTGCCAGGCTGGAGTGCAGTGGCACGATCTTGGCTCACTGGAACCTCCTCCCGGGTTCAAGCGATTCTCCTGCCTCTGCCTTCCGCGTAGCTGGGACTACAGGCGCACGCCACGACTCCCAGCTAATTTTGTGTTTTTAGTAGAGACGGGGTTTCACCATGTTGGCCAGGATGGTCTCGATTTCTTTTTTTTTTTTGAGACGGAGTTTTGCTCTTGTTGCCCAGGCTGGAGTGCGATGGTGCGATCTTGGCTCACTGCAACCTCCACCCCCCAGGTTCAAGCAATTCTCCTGCCTCAGTCTCCCAAGTAGCTGGGATTACAGGCATGCACCACCACGCCCGGCTAATTTTGTATTTTTAGTAGAGACAGGGTTTCTCCATGTTGAGGCTGGTCTCAAACTCCTGACCTCAGGCGATCCGCCCGCCTTGGCCTCCCAAAGTGCTGGGATTACAGGTGTGAGCCACCGTGCCCGGCTATTTATTTATTTATTTATGAGACGGAGTCTCACACTGGAGTGCAGTGGCATGATCTCGGCTCACTGCAACCTCTGCCTCCTGCATTCAAGCGATTCTCCTGCCTCAGCCTCCCGAGTAGCTGGGATTACAGGCATGTGCCACCAAACTCAGCTGATTTTTGTATTTTTAGTAGAAAGATGGGGTTTCACCATGTTGGCCAGGTTGGTAGTTCTATATAGAAATATTAGAGAATATGTAACATTTGGGTAAGTTAATAGTCAATTTATAGGCCACGTAAATGGGAAGGATTATTTCCTTAAATCAAGAGATTAGACAATCATTGCTTGTCATGAATATTTAATAAAAATTCAAGAAAGCTCAATTTCTTTTGGGCTGCAAACATAGATCTAGGGAAATAAATACTGCTTAACTATTTTGTTGTTGTTGTTGTTGTCTTTTAAGAGACAGAGTCTCACTCTGTTGCCCACGTTAGAGTGCAGTGGTGCAATCGTGGGTCACTGTGGCCTCAAACTCCTGGACTCAAATGATCCTCCCACCTCAGCCTCCTGATTAGCTGGGACTACAGGCACACACCACCATGCCCAGCTACTTAGGAGGGGTTGAGGAGGGAGGATCCTTTGGGCCCAGGAGTTCGAGTCTAGCCTGAGCAACAGGCTAGATTCTTTAAAAAACAGAGATGAAAAAGAAAGAAAAAAAGGATGTGAAGGGTTAAATTTGAACACTTTCCAGGTAGTTTTCAGCATCATGCTTTGGTGGAATCATGGTTTTGAGGCTAAGTGGGGTTGCTGCATGTTACATTCCTGCCTCTTCCTTCCCCCAGCTTTAGTCGTCTTCATTACATTCATGCCTGGGAAGCGTTCCCAGTGACCTGAGTTAGGCATTAAGATCATGGGAATCCAAGATTTTCCCATGTCTTCTAGCATATTTGTTCACAAGAAAAGGAAAATTTCCTCCTTGCAGCAAGGGGTTTTTAACCACTGTCAGTCACCATGGAATCTTTCACTAAAAATCCTTTGAATAGAAATGTGGTCAAGGAGAGGAAAGGTATCAGCAGTGATAATACCTTACGATAGTGTATTTCATAGCACTTGAAGTACCTTCTTATTTGATTATGGTAAGAAGGTAGGCAGAGAATTAGTGACTTGCCTATTGTCATATACATGTGGTAAATGCCAGAGAGGGCATTCTGGACTTCTGTTAGTTGGAATTGCTTTTGACTACAGGTGACAGAAAATGTGGCTATAATGGTTTATACAATAATTATTATTATTTTCTGAGATGAAGTCTCACTCTTGTTGCCCAGGCTGGAGTGCAATGGCGCAATCTCAGCTCACTGCAACCTTCGCCTCCTGGGTTCAAGTGATTCTCCTGTCTCAGCCTCCCGAGTAGCTGGGATTACAGGCACCTGCCACCACACCTGGCTAATTTTTATATTTTTATTAGAGACAGGGTTTCACCATGTTGGTGAGGCTGGTCTCGAACTCCTGACCTCAGGTGATCCGCCTGCCTTGGCCTTCCAAAGTGTTGGGATTACAGGTGTGAGCTACCGTGCCTGGCCTATTTTTTTTTTAGTATAAGAAGTCTTTTTAGCAGGTCATGGAAAATTGTAAAAAACACCAGAAGTCTAGAGGTATATAGTAGCTGATATTTGATCTTTAATAGTCATTAGCTCATTGATGTTAAGCCCTATGTTTATTGTTCTCTTGGCCATCTACTCATGTATACCAGATGACTGCCATAGCTCCAGCTTGCCTTCAAGGCAAGAAGAAGGATAAAGGGAAAGGGCAGGAATAAGGGCTGTAGCTGTTTCCAGGAAAGAAAATTTTTTCCTAGGAATCCCTCAGCAGATTCTTACTTAGTTCTCATTGGCCAGAACTGTCCCATGGCTACCCCAAGCTTGGAAAGTGGCTATCAGGAGGTAACTTCCATTTTAATGTACTTGCTACTGTTTTGGTCATGGTCAATGAAAAATATTTAATCGTACCTTGACTTCAGCCATGTTAATTTCTAATTCTCTATACTTAGAGTTCATACTGTATAATTTAAACAAACTGTCTTATTTATTGTGTATGATAGGACCTTAGCGTCTATGTAGATGTTAAGTTCCTTTGTGTTCAGGACTACATCTACTTTTTTTTCTTTTTTTTTGAGATGGAGTCTCGCACTGTTGCCCAGGCTGGATGCGGTGGCGTGATCTCGGCTCACTGCAAGCTCTGCCTCCCGGGTTCACAGCATTCTCCTGCCTTAGCCTCCTGAGTAGCTAGGACTATAGGTGACCGCCACCACGCCTGGCTAATTCTTTTTGTATTTTTAGTAGAGACGGGGTTTCACCATGTTAGCCAGGATGGTCTCAATCTCCTCACCCTGTGATCCACCCGTCTCGGCCTCCCAAAGTGCTGAGGTTACAGGTGCGAGCCACTGAGCCTGGCCGCTTAGATCTACTTTTTGTGTGAAGATATAGAGTGTCATCCTTGAATGTTACTGAGAAACATTCAAGGGCCCACAGCTTATGGCCCCTAGCAAGTACACACTATTGTGAACCACTGACAAAAAGCTTATTGAGTTAAGCTTAATAATGAAAGTAGAAATGGAGGAGAGAGGAAAATTTAGACTGGGGATACCAAAGAACCCCTATTCCAGACAGAAGACTATGGAGAATGGATTTACTTGGAAATAAATACAGTATTCTTTCCTATGCAAATAGAGAGCTTAACTTCATGAACACACTTCTTTAATTCACAAGGTAAGAGGGCAGAAGGATGTAGAAAGAACATTGTGCTGAAGTCACGAGCCTCAGGTCTAGATCTGGCTCTGTTTTTACGTAACTGTGTGATACTGGGCAAGTCATTTAATCTTTCTGATCTTCAGCTTCTAGGTTGGGAATAATTGCTGCTTTACAGGATTGTTTTGCATATCAGAAAGAATACATATTTAGTATATCATGGCACCTGGCATGTAATGAACACCTCTGGTAACTGTTTTTACCATGATCCTTAGGATTTTTGTTGTGTGATCTTGGAGAACCCCTTTTTGCTTTAAGTTAATATCTTATAGACTGCAAAGGTTAGGTGTTAATCAAAGTTTCCTCCCAATTCTAAAATATCATGTTTCTACACTAAGTACCTCAATTAGAGCATTGTTATAAAGATACTTGTGGAATTCTGGCTGCAGTGAGCATAGGAGAGACCATGGGAAGATGATGTTCTCTGGGGTCTAGATTGATGTCACTGTATAAATGAAATATTTGTTATAACAGATGTTTCTGGCCGGGTGCGGTTGCTCATGCCTGTAATCCCAGCACTTTGGGTGGCCGAGGCAGGCAGATCACCTGAGGTCAGGAGTTCAAGACCAGCCTGGCCAACATGGTGAAACCCCATCTCTACTAAAAATAGAAAAATTAGCCAGGCGTGGTGGCGCACGCTTGTAACCCCAGCTACTTGGGAGGCTGAGGGAAGAGAATCGCTTGAACCCAGGAGGTGGAGGTTGCAGTGAACCAAGATCATGCCACTGCACTCCAGCCTGGGCGACAGAGCAAGACACCATCTCAAACAAAACAAAACAAAAACAAAAACAACAACAATAACAGATGTTTCTGAGACACTATAAGGACCAGAAGCACATTATTTTTATTTATTTTATTTTTTGAGACAGAGTCTCGCTCTGTCCCCCAGGCTGGAGTGCAGTGGTGCGGTCTTGGCTCACTGCAGCCTCCCGGGTTGAAGTGATTCTCACCGAGTAGCTGGAACTACAGGTGCAGCCACCACCCCAGGCTAATTTTTGTATTTTCAGTAGAGATGGAGTTTCACCATGTTGGCCAGGCTGTTCTCGAATTCCTGACCTCAAGTGATCCTCCCGCCACTTCCTCCCAAAGTGCTGGGATTACAGGCATGAGCCACCACTCCCAGCCCCTAGTCCATTTTGAATTGCCCTAGTCCACTGAGAGAAGCTGTGAAATGCTGGCCAAACCACTGAACGGCTATGTAGGTTGGGAGTAACTGATCTCATGATTCATCTCAGTGGATAGCTTATGTGGTATAGTTTAGAGAAAATGAGCGCTGCAGTGCCCAGAGTTGGGGAGAGTTTGGGGAACTGGCACACTCCTGGTAATGTAAGTGGGTGTTTTTCTTCTGAGGGACATTTTCACAGTATGTGTCAAGAGCTTTTGACCCAGCAGTTCCACCTCTTAAGATTTATCTTAAGGGAAGAATTATGGATGTGTACAGAAATTTAGCTACAAGGATGATGCTTTAGCAGTATCTTTAAAGTGAAAATATTGGAAAAAGGCTGAAAATCAAGGATAAGTAATTATGGAACAGATACAGCCATTAATTGATATGTCTATATTTATTGACATACAAGAATATTCATAATATGTGAAGCAGATTCAAACTGTCAATGATTCATTTAAAAAAATAATAGTTTGTATATATATGAGGGAGAAGACATCTGGAATAGTGTAGCATTATAGGTTTATTTATTTATTTATGTTTGAGCCGGAGTCTCGCTCTTGTCACCCAGGCTGGAGTAGAGTGGCGTGATCTTGGCTCACTGCAACCTCCGCTGCCTGCGTTCAAGGGATTCTTATGCCTCAGCCTCCTGAGTAGCTGGGATTACAGGTGCCCACCACTGCGCCCGGCTAATTTTTTGTATTTTTAGTAGAGACAGGGTTTCACCGTTTTAGCCATGATGGTTTCGATCTCCTGACCTCGTGATCCACCCGCCTTGGCCTCCCAAAGTGCTGGAATTACAGGCGTGAGCCACCGTGCCCGGCTGCTTTTTTGTATTTTTAATAGAGATGGGGTTTCACCATGTTGGCCAGGCTGGTCTCAAACTCCTGACCTCAAGTGATCCATCCGCCCTGGCCTCTCAAAGTGCTGGGATTACAGGCATGAGCCACTGCGCCACACTAGAAAGGTATTAATTTAAATAAACATTTATTCAAGTGATTACTGGCATCTACCTCCCTTCTAAGATACAGATACTTTTAAGTACATGTCGTTCCCTGGATAAAAACAAATGGCTGGCCGGGCGCAGTGGCTCACACTTGGGAGGCCGAGGTGGGTGGATCACTTGAGGTCAGGAGTTTGAGACCAGCCTGGCCAACATGGTGAAATCCCGTCTCTACTAAAAACAAAAAATTAGCCAGGTGTGGCTGTGGGCGCCTGTAATTCCAGCTACTAGAGACTGAGGCAGGAGAATTGCTTGAACCCGGAAGGCAGAGGTTGTGGTGAGCTGGGATCATGCCACTGCACTCCAGCCTGGGGGACAGAGTGAGACTCCGTCTCAAAAAAAAAAAAGACAAATGGCTCATTGGGTTTCATCGGCAAATTATTGGCCACTGAGTGTGGCCTTTAGGCTATTTATCAGATTACTTTCAGCTATTTTATTAACTAGATTAGGCTTGAGTAGGAGCTGACTTTAAACCTTCACAGGTTTCCACAGGATAGAGTGCAAAACTTCGTACACAGGAGTAGGGAGGGGCCTATTTAACTTGTTCCCTTATCCTTGCTTCTGTTCCTATGCTGCATGTTGTGACTCTTACGTGTATTTCAAAGTTGTCGTCTTTATACTCAGAAATAGTATTTTTTGAGAATATTTCTAAGAAAAGACAACTTATATTTGACAAAACTGTGTTGAACTCTTACTATGTATAATGCACTGTGTTAAGCACCTTGATGGTTGGATGGATGGATGGATGGATGAGGTATACACAAGTGAGTAAAATCTATCTTTGTTTTTAGGAACTTTGAGTCTACTGGGAGAGACATTTACATAGTTAATATAAAATTGGATGATAAGTGTTACAGTGGAGATATAAACAAAGCACAATTGGCTTTGGAGAGGCAACAATTTTGTATGATAGGTGGAAATTGGGAAAGAGTTCATAGAGATTTGACCTGGACTTTGAATGATGGATAAGATTTTGGTTGGTAGGCATAAAAATTAGTGGTGTATTTTAGAAATTGGGTTATTCAGGGCAGAGAGAGAATAAATTGGGCTAGAGGAGGCTAGAAATGAGAAAATGGTAAATTGAGGGAAAATAATGACATGGTGAATGTAAAACACCTAGCACAGTGTAGATACTTATCAAACTTTGCCTCTTTTAAAAAACATTTAGAAATTTTATTTATTTATTTTATTTTTATTTATTATTATTTTTTTGAGACAGAGTTTTGCTCTTCTTGCCCAGGCTGGAATGCAATGGCGCGATCTCGGCTCACTGCAACTTTCACCTCCCAGGTTCAAGCGATTCTCCTGCCTCACCCTCCCGAGTAGCTAGAATTACAGGCGCCTGCCACCATGCCCAGCTAATTTTTTGTATTTTTTAAGTACAGAAGAGGTTTTGCCATGTTGGTCAGGCTGATCTTGAACTCCTGACCTCAGGTGATCCACCCGCCTCAGCCTCTCGAAGTGCTGGGATTACAGGCGTGAGCCACTGCTCCTGGCCTAAAATTTATTTTTAATTTCAATTTTTTCTTTTTGGTTTTTCTTTATATTTGCTGATTACTTAAAGATAATTTTTATTTTTTTAGAGATAGGGTCAACTACTTACAGATAATTTTTATCTTTTTAGAGACAGGGTCAACTGTTATACTTAGAGATAATTTTAATTTATTTAGAGACAGGGTCTGTCTATGTTTTGTAGGCTGGACTTGGACTCCTGGTCTCATGTGGTCCTCCCTCCTCCCAAAATGCTGGGATTACAGACGTGAGCCACTGTGTCTGGCCCACTTCTTTCTAATTCCAAACATATCTACCTCAAGGAGTATCTTTAAGTTACCTGAAAAACTAATGTTTAGGTTGATGGGACAAAGTAAGGCTACTTTCAGTAAATTCTAGGTGGTTTGCAAAATTACAAACGTGGTAGTAAAACCAAAGTAATGATGGGAATTTACTTAGATTTATGTGCAACCATTTCTTTCCTCAGAAGGTGACCTGCTGAGAAAAGTGGTACAAATACTGGGAAAAACCTGCTCTTCTGCGTTAAGCGGGAGACAATGTCACAAGTTAAAAGCTCTTATTCCTATGATGCCCCCTCGGATTTCATCAATTTTTCATCCTTGGATGATGAAGGAGATACTCAAAACATAGATTCATGGTTTGGTAAGTGCCTGCTTTCTCTGGCTATTTTAAGGATTAGTGGCTTGCTTTGTGCTGAAGACCTTTCAATAATAGAAGGGGTTGCAAGAAAAGAACTAAAATATCAACTTCTTTCTGCACCAAGACATTCTGTCATCCATGATATTATGGGAATAATTGAAATGCCCAGTATTTGGGGAATGGATTGTAAGTACAAAGCATATGTTGTTTTGTAGTTCAGAATGGCAGATTTAAGCTTTAGGGACCTATGGGAAAGTTCAGATGAACCAGTGTTCAACAAAACTCCATGCTCAAATATGTCTGTAGTGATGGCAGCCACATAAAAACTTTGTCTACTATCATTAGGCATAGATTATATCACAGCTAGGATATTGACATTCATACAATCTACCAGTTTTACTCAGATTTCTCCAGTTTTACTTGTATGTGTATTAAGTTCTCTGTGGTTTTATCACCTGTGTTGGTTTATGTGTCTACCATCACAGTCAAGATATTGAACAGTTCTGGTATCGCAAGGATCTCTTGTATTGCTCTTTTATAATTACCCTCACCTCCCTCCTGCCACCCCTCCCTCAATTCTTTTTTTTTTTTTTTTTTTTTTGAGGCTGTAGTCTCGCTCTGTTGCCCAGGCTGGAGTGCAGTGGTACAATCTCAGCTCACTGTAACCTCCGCCACTCTTGTTCAAGCGGTTCTGCCTCAGCCGCCCAAGTAGCTGGGATTACAGGCGCCCACCAGCATGCCTGACTAATTTTTGTATTTTTAGTAGAGACAGTGTTTTGCCATGTTGGCCAGGCTAGTCTTGAACCCCTGACCTCAGGTGATCCACCCACCTCAGCCTCCCAAAGTGCTGGGATTACAGGCGTGAGCCACTGCGCCTGGCCCTCAATTCATTTTTAAATGGAAGGATTATGCTACTAAGAACCCATTCCCAGAAACAGTATTGCTTGGCCAATGGTAAGTAAGAATGTGGTTACATTTTTACATTACTTTGAAATAATATCTGAGACTAGTTGTTGAGGCCCTTTTGATTCTTTCTCTCATGTCTCCATCCTCCTTATCGGGAGAAATCACTATCAATATGTGGTGGGGAACAGAAGTGAGTCCATTGCAGCTGTACTTATCCGTATAGTGCACTGTCCAAATGTGTTGGCAGGTGCCATTTTTTGGAAAAGGACTTTAATGGCATCTAGTGGGGATCCTGAGAGGAGTCGTCTGTTGGAAGTGGTGTGGGAGGAAGGGTAAATAAATACAAGGGCCAGCTGTCCTGCGGGGATCTTCCCCATGCCCTTGCTTCACTGGAACCGTAAGGAAATGGCTGGGCTGTCTGAGGATTTCTTTTTCTAAGCTTTTCTTTAAAATAAAAAAGAAAAGAAAAGATTAGCCTAAGAATACTGTTAAATACAATTTGGAAGAAAAAAAATGACCCCATTATTTTTCCAAAACTACCTTAGTTTTAAAACATTTTTATTTTTTTTTCTTTTTGTTTTTGCCAGAGTTCTTTTGGCTAACAAAACTACCTCAGTTTTAATATATTACTTTCCAATTTCTTTCCCAAATAAATAGTCACATCTTTCTACACAGTTGCAATCAGAATGTACATGCACAGGGTAGTTATTGCTGTGTCTCTCTGCATTCCTGAAACTATCAGTAGGCTGTTGGTAGAACAGACCCTTCACTGCTTTGTACTGACTTCTGGGCACAGTAGAATCTAAGATAAAATTTCTTGAGAGAACCTAGCTCTGCTCTACCCTCACACACCCCTTATTCCTCCCACCACCCCACTGAGGAGGAAACTCTGTAAGACTATACAGTATCTCTTGTAAGGCCTACAGTTTTTGATGGTTACAGTTTTCTTTCGTTTTTTTTTTTTTTTGAGACGGAGTCTTGCTCTGTTGCCAGGCTGTAGTACAGTGGTGCGGTCTCAGCTTACTGCAAATTCCACCTTCCAGGTTCAAGCGATTCCCCTGCCTCAGCTTCCCAAGTAGCTGGGATTAAAGGCATGTGCCACCACGCCTGGTTAATTTTTTGTATTTTAGTAGAGACGGGGTTTCACCATGTTGGCCAAGACAGTCTCGATCTCCTGACCTCATGACCCACCCGCCTCGGCCTCCCAAAGTGCTGGGATTACAGGCGTGAGCCATCGCTCCTGGCTGGTTACAGTTTTCTTTAAGAGGAACATGATATATTTAGGGAGTAGATAAAGCCAGTTCATATTTGTATGACCCTAAATGTGTACCAAACAAAGATAAGGAGTTATTCACAATGCAGAATCTGTACTTTTCCTTTTTTATAATACATTGTTCAATGTTGCCAGTTTTTAGTGATTGTTCTTATAATCTATCTCGGATGTGTAATGTGTACTTTTTCGTTTGATTGCTAGAACTTTGCTTGTACTTGCCACATGAGTTGGAAGTGTACTGGTAGGGAGCTTTAGTTTGCATTTTAAATGCGTGGTAGTGATTTGTTTTGCTTCCTTGCTGATCGGACAATGATGATCTTCCCTTTTCACAGAGGAGAAGGCCAATTTGGAGAATAAGTTACTGGGGAAGAATGGAACTGGAGGGCTTTTTCAGGGCAAAACTCCTTTGAGAAAGGCTAATCTTCAGCAAGCTATTGTCACACCTTTGAAACCAGGTAAGAAAACATCTTAGAGAAAAGCTCCTTGATAGAATGGTGGGACAGTGTTTTAGAAGCCTGAGGTTCTGGGAAAATTACCTAAATGCTCTATCTCTTTGTTTATTATTGGTGAAATGGGCTAATTCATTTCATGATAAATGTAAAACTAATGATGTGCTACACTTAAAAAAAATCTCTTGCAGCTTAAGCTAACATAGAATTTTTTTTTTTTTTCTTTAAGATGGGATCTGGTTCTGTCACCCAGGCTGGTGGAGTACAGTGGCACAGTCATAGCTCACTGCAGCCTCAAACTCCTGAGCTCTTAGTAACTGGGACTACAGGTGCTCAACACCATGCCTGGCTGATTTTTAAAAAATTTTAGTAGAGGAGTCTTTACTAGCCAAGCTGGTCTTGACCTCCGGGCTTCAAGTGATCTTCCTGCCTCAGGGGCTTCCCAAAGTGCTGGGATTATAGGTGTGAGCTACTGTTCCCGGGGGCTAACATAGAATTTTATTGCCAGATACGTAACTGTTTTCTTTTTGTGACAAGATTTAATGTAACCTAACCTGGGTCTGGGTGGGAAATAAAACAGCAAGAAAGAAGACTGTACTGCTTGCCATTGTACAAGAATTCTTTGAGTTATGTATCTGATTTTAAAAGATGATGGATCGCTTCTCGGCCTTTTGGCTAAGATCAAGTGTAAAAGATGATTGACATTTAAACTGGTGGGTACTGGATCTGCAGAATATTGTCTGTTTGGTTAGAACATAAGAAGCATTCTTTAAGAGGTCATAAAATCCTTCTTGAAATTGATTCTTTTGAAAAAAACAGCTGTATTTAGATTTAACTCACACATCATATGATTCACTTAAGATAAACATTTCAGTGTTTTTAAGTATATTCACAGAGTTGTGCAACCATCATCCTATCAGTTTAGAACATTTGAAAAGTATTATGTGGGTAAATCTGAAACTGGTCTCCATCACACCATATGACTACTCTCACCTCCCTCCTGTCACCCCTCCTTCAATTTTTTTTTTTTTTTTTTTTTGAGACTGGCGTCTCACCCTGTTGTCCAGGCTGGAGTGCAGTGGTATAGTCTCGGCTCACTGTAACCTCCACCACCTGGGTTCAAGTGATTCTCCTGCCTCAGCTGCCCAAGTAGCTGGGATTACAGGCGCCCACCAGCATGCCCGGCTAATTTTTGTATTTTTAGTAGAGACAGGGTTTCACCATATTGGCCAGGCTGGTCTCAAACTCCTGACCTTGTGATCCGCCCACCTCGGCCTCCCAAAGTGCTGGGATTACAGGCGTGAGCCACTGCACCCGGTCAATATTTATCTTTCTATGCCTGACTTACTTCACTTAACATAATGTCCTTCAGGTTCATCCATGTTGCCATGAATGACAGAATTTCATTCTTTTTTATGGCTAAATAGTATTCCATTGTATATATATATGCCACATTTTATCTGTTCATCTGTTGATGGATACTTCAGTTGATTCCATATCTTGACTATTGTGAATAGTGCTGTAATAAACATAGGAGTGCACATAGATATCTCTTCGATGTACTGATTTCCTTCTTTTTGGATGTATACCCAGTAGGGGGATTGCTGGATCATATGGTAATTATATTTTTAATTTTTTGAGGAGCCTCCATACTGTTTTCCATAATAGCGGTACTAATTGACTTTACTACTAACAATATATAAGAGTTCTCCTTTCTCTGCATCCTCAGGGATGCAGAGAAATTTTTAATATTTTTCATAGTGTCCATTCTAACTGGGATGAAAGGATATCTCATTGTGATTTTTAATTTGCATTTCCCTGATGATTTGTGATGTTGAGCATTTTTTCACATACCTGTTTGCCATTTGTATGTGTTCTTTTGAGAGATGTCTGTTCAGCTCATTTGTCCGGCTGTTGAGTTATTTGAGTTCCTTGTGTATTCTGGATATTAGTCCCTTCTTGAATGAATAGTTAGCACATATTTTCTCCCATTCTTTAGTTGTCTCTTCACTCTGTTGATTGTTTCCTCTGCTGTGCAGAAAGTTTTAAATTTAATATAATCCCATTTGTCTACTTTTGCTTTTGTTGCCTGTACTTTTGAGGTCATGTTCATAGGATCTTTGCCCAGAACCGTGTCCTAAAGTATTTCATCTATGTTTTTATTTTATTACTTTATTTATTTATTTTTGAGACAGAGTCTCACTCTGTCGCCCAGGCTGGAGTGCAGTAGTACGATCTCGGCTCACTGCAACCTCTGCCTCCCGGGTTCAAGTGATCCTCCTGCCCCAACCTCCCAAGTAGTTGTGACTACAGGCATGCACCACCACACCCAGCTAATTTTTGTATTTTTAGTAGAGATGGGGTTTCGTGATGTCGGTCAGGCTGGTCTTGAACTCCTGACTTCAAGTGATCCTCCCACCTCGGCCTCCTAAAGTGCTGGGATTAGAGTCATGAACCACCGCCCTCGGCCTCCCCTATGTTTTTAGTTGTTTCATAGTTTAAGGTCTTACATATTAGTCTTTAATCCATTTTGAGTTGATTTTTGTATATGGTAAGAAATAGGTGTCTAGTTTCATTTTTCTGCATTTAAATATCTAGTTTGATCAGCACCATTTTTTGATTTTTCAAATTTAAATTTTATTTTAGAGATGAGGTCTTACTCTGTTGCCTAGGCTTGTCTCAGAATTCCTGGGCTTAAACAATCCTACCACCTCAGCCTCCCAAAGCTAGCACCATTTATTGAAAAGACTGTCCCTCCACCAAGGAATGTTCTTGGTGCTGTTGTCAAAAATCAGTTGGCTATAAATACGTGGATTTTTTCCTGGGTTCTCTATCCTATTCCATTTGTCTGTGTGTCTGTTTTTATGCCAGTACCATGCTGTTATGGTTACTATAGCTTTGTAATGTATTTTGAAGGCTGGTAATTTGATGCCTTCAGCTTTGTTCTCTTTGCATAGGATTGGTTTGGCTATATGGGGTCTTTTGTGGTTCCATGTGAATTTTAGGTTTTTTTTCTTGAGACAGAGTCTCACTCTTGTTGCCCAGGCTGGAGTGCAGTGGTGCGATCTTGGCTTACTGCAACCTCCACCCCCCGGGTTCAAGTGATTCTCTTGCCTCAGCCTCTGGAGTAGCTGGGATTACAGGCATCTGCCACCACCCCTAGATAATTTTTGTATTTTTAATAGAGATGGAGTTTCACCATTTTGGCCAGGCTGGTCTCGAACTCCTGACCTCAGGTGATCTGCCTGCCTCGGCCTCTGAAAGTGCTGGGATTACAGGTGTGAGCTACTGTGCCTGTCCTGCTTATACATTATTTATGGCTGTTGTATTCTTACTAATTTTTCTTTCCATTTGTTCCATCAATTAGAGAGGTAGTGAAATCTCAGACTGTAATTATGGATTTGTCTCTTTATCTTTATAATTTTTGCTTCATATAGTTTGAAGCTACTATTAGATGCATAAATGTTTAGGATTGTTATGTCACGTTGATGAATTGGCCACTTTAATTTAATTTAAATTAAATTAAATTTAAATTTAATTTAATTTAATTTAAATTTAATTTAATTAAATTTAAATTTAATTTAATTTAATTTAAATTTAATTTAAATTTAATTTAATTTTTTTTTTTGGCTGGACGTGATACCTCACGCCTGTAATCCCAGCACTTTGGGAGGCTGAGGTGGGCGGATCACAAGGTCAGGAGTTCGAGACCAGCCTGGCCAATATGGTGAAACCCTGTCTCTACTGAAAAATACAAAAATTAGCCGGGTGTGGTGGTGCGCACCTGTAGTCCCAGCTACTCGGGAGGCTGAGGTAGGAGAATCGCTGAAACCTGGGAGGCGGAGGTTGCAGTGAGCCAAGATCATGCCACTGTACTCCAGCCTGGGCGATAGAGCAAGACTCCATCTCAAAAACAAAAAATTATATACATATATATACACACACACATACACACATATATATACACACAAGCATATATATGTACATACATATACATATACATGTATAGGTGTATATATGTACATATACATATACATGTATGTGTACACACGCGCATATGCACGTGTGTGTACACACACGTACTATGCATGTATGTGTATATATTTTTGAGACAGGGTCTCACTCTGTCACCCAGGCTGGACTGCAGTGGAACAATCACGCCTCACTGCAGCCTCTACCTCCTGGGCACAGGTGATCCTCTTACCTCAGCCTCTTGAGTAGCTGGGACCACAGATGCCACTACCATGCCTAGCTAGTTTTTATATTTTTTGTAGAGACAGAATTTTGCCATGTTGCCTAGGCTGGTTTTGAACTCCTGGGCTCAAGTGCTCCACCCACCTCAGCCTTCCAAAGTTCTGGGATTACAGGTTGAGCCACTGTGCCTGGCCCCACTTTTAACAGTTTGAAATGATCTTCTTTATCCCCATTGAAATTCTGTGCTCTGAAACCTACTTTGCCTGATATTAATATAGCCACTCTAGTTTTCTTTTGATTGGTTTTAGCATGGTATATCTATATTTAAAGTGCATTTTTTTGTAGACAGCATATAATTGGGTCTTGCTTTATTATTTAATATTATTGTTGCTGCATTTTAATTGGAATAAATGCATCTATTTTAGCCTTGACATGCTATGCTATTATTTTGTGTGTGCGTGTGAGTCTCTCTGCCCCAAAAATATTTCTTTAGGAGATGAACCAAATGATTGTTCTCTGAAATGAATAATGCCTAAACTATGTTTTCATGGCCTATCTTTTCTTCCCTGTCATCTTGTTGCAGTTTAATTCCTTTATCAGGAGTCAGTTCATATGCTATGTGATTAAGTGCTGTTTCTTCCATGAAGCCTTTACTTGTTTCTTATTCTGTTTTGTTTTTTTGTTTTTGTTTTTTTTTTGCAGACAGGGTCTCAGTGTGTCACCCCATCTATAGAGCAGTGGCATGATCACAGCTCCCTGCAGCCTTGACCTCCTGGGCTCAAGTGATCCTCTTGCCTCAGCCTCCTGAGTAACTGGGACTACAGGCACATTCCACCATGTCTGGCTAACTTTCTCAGTGTTCCCATAACACTTTTTTTCTATTTCGTTAAAAATGTTTATCAAGGCTGGGCTTGTAGTTCATGCCTGTAATCCCAGTACTTTGGGAGGCCAAAGTGAGAGGATTGATTGAGGCCAGGAGTTTGAGACCAGCCTGGGCAATATAGTGAGAACCCCATCTCTATTTATATAATATTGAAAAGCAAAAAAAAAAAAAAAAAAAGTTTATCAAAATAAAACATGGCCATGGTAACATGGCTAACAATACTTAGAGTTTATGTTAAAATAACCCCTTTCTCTTCCCATCCCTACCCCCTGTCCTTTTTCTCAAACTCTTATTGGTTTTGTTGTTGTTGTTGTTTGTTTTTATATTTTGTTTTACAGGTGGATCTCACTGTGTTGCCCAAGCTGGTCTCAAAATCCTGGGCTCAAGTGATCTTCCTGCCTCCGTCTTCCCAGTAGCTGTTTTAACTCACTATTTTAACTTGTGCTGTGATTACATTCGTAATGCCTGATAGTATGATTATATCAGCAGTATTTACAATGTTATGATTATATAAATATTGTTCAATGCCAGATCAGTAACTGTGATGCAGTTGCATCCCTTCTTGGTTCTCTTTGGCTATCTTTGGTTGTATTGTCACAACCCCTGAGCCACATAAAGATGATTCTGACATCAGGAGATCAGTGGATTTGCTTTTCTTTAAACTTTATCAATTTCTTAAATTTCTGCCACACTTTATCTTGCTTCATATTGGACAATGATCCTTGGAAGTTATTACTACTTTTTTGGGAGCGCATTATTATTTTTACTATCTTTGCTGCCTTGTTTCCTGGACCTTATAACTTTCTTCTGGATATACTCCTTCATTATGTGGGAGTGCATCCTCAGGAAACTTTCTTAAATTAGTGCAGGAGAGAAAAACTTTGAGTTCTCACATATTTGAAAATGGCATTGTTCCACTTTTATATACAATTGAAAGTTTATCTTAATACAGCATTATAGATTGCAAATTATTTTTTATCACTACTCTAAAGACATTGTTCCTTTATCTTCTATTTTTATGTATTGCTGATGAAAAATTCAGTGCTTATCTAATTTTCCTTACTTTGTAAGTGATTTTTTTTCTTCTTTATGGAAGCTTTCAGAATTTTATCTTTACCAGTGTCCTGAAATGTCATGAGATTGTGTTTGGGATGCTTGTTTTAAAGGTAGTACCTTAGGCTGGCAAATAGGCAGGCCCCGGATACATCATTTCTGTTTCAACCAAAGTAGCTTTTATAAACTGGTCTTCTGTATAAGATTTAACTGGAACTAAGGTTTCTGTGGCTTAGACAGGGGGTGTGTGTGTGTGTGTGTGTGTGTGTGTGTGTGTGTGTGTGTCTCATCTCCAATTATTTTCCTTGGGATTTGAGTGCTGACTAGCTTTTGGTCTTCCGCAGTTGACAACACTTACTACAAAGAGGCAGAAAAAGAAAATCTTGTGGAACAATCCATTCGGTCAAATGCTTGTTCTTCCCTGGAAGTTGAGGCAGCCGTATCAAGAAAAACTCCAGCCCAGCCGAGGTAAGACTTTGGAATCTCAAAGTGGTGGTTATGATAATAATGTTCAAAGGATAGTTACTGGACAGAACATCTGTTATGTGTCTATACTGTGTTTATGGACACCTTTATGTTACTTTTTTTTTTTTTTTTTGAGACGGAGTGTTTCGCTCTTTTGCCCAGGCTGGAGTGAAGTGGCATGATCTTGGCTCACTGCAACCTCTGCCCCACCGTGTTCAAGCAATTCTCCTGCCTCAGCCTCCTGAGTAGCTGGGATTATAGGCACCTGCCACCACACCCGGCTAATTTTTGTATTTTTAGTAGAGATAGGGTTTTGCCATGTTGGCCAGGCTGGTCTCAAACTCCTGACCTCAGGTGACCCACCCGCCTCAGCCTCCCAAACTGCTAGGATTACAGGCGTGAGCTACTGCGCCCAGCTATGTTACCTTTTAAAATCCTCATAATATGGGTTCGTGTGGTTGGTATAAATTAAAAAAAATCTGTATAACATTTATGAGTTGTAGGTAATATGCCTAATTAATTTATAGATAAGGTCTCAGAGATACTAAGTTGCTTGCTTAAGGCAAGTTTATTTCAGAGCCAAGATTCAAACTCTTATCAATCTGTTTCCAAAGGCCTTGTATGGATATAATTGTTACATCTTCCTGATGTCAAATATCTTTGTTCTTCTGTATTACTTTAGCTCTCTTTTTCTTTTTTTTCTTTGAGACAGGGTCTTGTTCTGTCACCCAGGCTGGAGCTGGAGTGCAGTGGCACATAGTTCACTGCAGACTCGAACTCCTGGGTTCAAGTGATCCTCCTGCCTCAGCCTCCCAAAGTGCTGAGACTATATAGGCATAAACCACCGCATCCAGCCAATAGACAAATTTTTATTTTATTTATTTTTGAGACAGAGTCTTGCTCAGTTGCCCAGGCTGGAGTGCAGTGGCATGATCATGGCTCACTGTAGCCACAACCTCCTGGGCTCAAGCAGTCTTCCCACCTCAACCTCCTGCGTAGCTGGGACTACAGGCACAAGCCACTGTGCTCAGCTAATATTTTTGTATTTCTTGTACAGACAAGGTTTTACGATGTTGCCTAGGCTGGTCACGAACTCGAGCTCAAGCAATCCACCCACCTCTGCCTCCCAAAGTGTTAGGATTACAGGCATGAGCCACTGCACCCAGGCCAGAGTAGAGTTTATAATCAGAGTTTAGTGTTTACCCTCTCTGTGGTTTTCTTGCTTCTGAAATTTTGCCTCAAAAATTTCATCTTTTTTTTTTTTGAGACAGGGTCTTGCTCTGTTGCCCAGGCTGCAGTGCAATGGCATGATCTTGGCTCACTGCAGCCTCGACCTCTCAGGTGTAAGCAATCCTTCTGCTTTAGCCTCCTGAGTAGTGGAGACTACAGGTGCAGGGCACCAGGTGGCCAGCTAATTTTCGTATTTTTTGTAGAGATAGTGTCTTGCCATGTTGTCCAGGCTGGTCTTGATCTCCTGAGCTCAAGCGATCTGCCCACCTATGCCTCCTAGAGTGCTGAGATTACAGGCGTGAGCCACCATGCCCGACACATGCCATCCTTTTTTTTTTTTCAGACGAGTCTCGCTCTGTCGCCCAGGCTGGAGTACAGTGGGCGATCTTGGCTCACTGCAACCTCCGCCTCCCGGGTTCAAGTGATTCTCCTGCCTCAGCCTCCTGAGTAGCTGGGACTACAGGCACCCGCCACTACGCGCGGCTAATTTTTTTTTTTTTTTGTATTTTTAGTAGAGACGGGGTTTCACCGTGTTAGCCAGGATGGTCTCAATCTCCTGACCTTGTGATCCGCCCACCGTGGCCTCCTAAAGTGCTGGGATTACAGGCGTGAGCCACTGTGCCCGGCCGGAAAGATTTCTTAAACAGGACACACACAGAAAAGCACTGACCATAATGGGGGTGGAAGAGGTTGATAAATTCAGGCACATTTATCTAATTAAAAGATAAAGAGATGAAAAGCCAACCCCTAGAGTAGGAGAAACTATTTGTAACCCATGAATCCTACAAAGGGCTTATATCCAGAGTATACAAAGAATTACAAATCAATTAGTAAAGAATTGACAAGCCAGTAGAAAACAGGCAAACGACTTAAACTAGCACTTATGAAAAGGGACAACCAAATGGCCGATACACATGTGAAAATGTACTCAGTTTCACTGATCATCAGAGAAAAGCACATTAATTTCCTATGACCCAGCAATCTTATTTTTTTTAGAATAGTTAAAATGAGGAGATAACCCATCAATAGTAGACTGAATAAATAGTTGCACATCCCTACAATGAATATTATACAGCAATGAAAGTCAGTGAATTAGAGCTGTGTGAATTGTTGTGGTTGAATCTCACATACATAAAGTTGAGTGAGATAAGCCAGACAGAAAAGAATACTTGTAGTAGTGTGGTTACATTATACAAAATTTTTGGGTGCAGCACACCAGCATGGCACATGTATACATATGTAACTAACCTGCCCGTTGTGCACATGTACCCTAAAACTTAAAGTATAATAATAAAAAAATATAAAAAACCACAAAATTTTTTGTTTTTCTTCAAAACTAACATACCATGTTTACGTAATACGTGCTTATTTGGTAAAACAATAAGGAAATTATCTAATGATCACTCTTTTTTTTTTTTTTTCAAGGCGGAGTCTCGCTCTGTTGCCTAGGTTGGAGTGCAGTGGTGCGATCTCGGCTCACTGCAAGCTCCGCCTCCCGGGTGCACGCCATTCTCCTGCCTCAGCCTCTCAAGTAGCTGGGACTACAGGCGCCCGCCGCCACGCCTGGCTTATTTTTTTTGTGTGTATTTTTAGTAGAGACGGGGTTTCACCATGTTAGCCAGGATGGTCTCGATCTCCTGACCTGGTGATCCACCTGCCTCGGCCTCCCAAAGTGCTGGGATTACAGGCGTGAGCCACCGCACCCGGCCTATCTAATGATCACTCTTAAAATCAAGGTAGCAGTGGTTGTCAGTGTTCTGTATTTTGGCCTAGGTGGTGATTTCATAAGGTCTTCCACTTTGTAGTCATTTAAGTATTTTTGTTTTGTGCACTTTTTGGTATGTATTGATCTGTCATTATGCTCTTTGTTTTGTATTCATCTCATTGATTTATTTATTTTTAGACAGAGTCTTACTCTGTTGCCCAGGCTGGCATGCAGTGGCACGCTCATGGCTTACTGCAGCCTTGACCTCCTGGGCTCATGTGATTCTTCCGCCCCAGCTTCCTAAGTATCTAGCACCACAGATGCGCACCACCACGTAGGGCTAATTTTTAAAAAATTTTTTGTAGAGACAGGGTCTTGATATGTTGCCCATGCTGGTCTGAACTCCTGGCCTCAAGCAGTCCTCCTGCCGCAGCTTTCCAAAGTGCTAGGATGGCAAGCATGAGCCACCAGGCCCAGCCAAGTTTTTCTTTTTAATCATTTTATTGAGGTCACATTTATAGACACCGGTGTATTTAAGAACTAAAATGTTATGGTTGAATTTCAAAAACTATCAACAAGAGAGATTAGATTTTTAGAGCAGAGATAATAGCACTCCATTTTATTGCCCTTTGTAGTTTGACATCCTTTCACATTTCTCAGGAACATTTGGATATCTGTAGTATATATATTTATTATATATTTTGTCAATTTCTCTACCATAGAAGATCTCTTAGGCTTTCTGCTCAGAAGGATTTGGAACAGAAAGAAAAGCATCATGTAAAAATGAAAGCCAAGAGATGTGCCACTCCTGTGATCATTGATGAAATTCTACCCTCTAAGAAAATGAAAGTGTGAGTAGCCACAACTTCTTACTGCCAAGGGCAGACATATTGTACCTTGTATACCACTTGTAAGTTTCTTTTCTGAATTTACACTTTAGATTGAATAGAATAAAATTAAAAATGGTGCATCTGTAATATGTTTGGTGCACCTCAAGCTTGAGAAATGCCTAAAACTGTGACCATGGTGAGGTGAATTGTTACGTGTGTCCTGGAGGGCACTCACATCTTAGTTGGCATAGGTTTTACCTCTTTTTGTTTTTACGGCTAATAACAAGCTGCATACATGATGTTTGTTTATATTTTTATTAGTTAAGAATGTATTTTGCTGCAAGTAATAGTCTTCAACTGGAGTGGTTTAAAGAATAATGAATTATTTGTTTCACAGAGGTCTAAAAGTAGTTTGCTGCTGGCTTTGGTTCAGTGGCTGATTTTTAGCTCTTTTTTTTTTTTCATACTTGTTCTTCAAGATGCTGCTCTGTGTTTCTTAGCTTTTTTCTTTTGCTTGTTGTCTCACTGGCACAAGATGGCTGGTGTATCTCTAGGTGTTATATTTATGTTTAAGAGAAGAAGAAGAGTACAGTAAAGGAAAAAGGGCAGCATCTATATCAGGAAACTTAAGTCTTTCCCAGCAACCCTTAAATTTCATTTCATTCGCCTAGACTTGTGTCACTTGGTTTCCCTAGTTGCAGTAGAGGCTGTTGAGGCAAGTACAATACTTACTTGTAGCTTAGTGCGTTGCTGCTCCTCCCGAAATTGGGGTTTTGTTAATGAGAAAGAGACAGAATAGATATTGGGATGGCAATTAACTCTGCCATTTGATCATTTGATGGTGAGCAGTTAGAGTCCCTCCTTACTCTTCCAAACCACCACTAGATAACTCTTATCTTGATAGCGGTTGGCTTTCTTAAAGTTTACTCATTGAAGCCATTAATATATATGATCTAATGATACTATTGGAAGAATCATGTGGTCGAAGCATGCTTGTTATCCTATAGAATGAGAAAATTTAATCCATATGCAGTAGATTTGGGGAGGAGGGTACAGGCTATGCTTCAGGGAATTGAAAACATATTTTTTGTCCTTTTGAACTCAAGTTCTAACAACAAAAAGAAGCCAGAGGAAGAAGGCAGTGCTCATCAAGATACTGCTGAAAAGAATGCATCTTCCCCAGAGAAAGCCAAGGGTAGACATACTGTGCCTTGTATGCCACCTGCAAAGTAAGTTTCTTTCCTGAATTTAAACTTTAGAATGAATGGTATAAAATTACAGATTTACATCTACAATCTGTTTGGTGTACCTGGAGGTTGGCAAACTCCTGAAGCTTTGACCATGGTGAGGTGAATTGTTACATGTGTCCTGATGGGTGCTCAGATTTTTAAATTTTTATTTAATTAATTAATTTTAAAGACAGGGCCTCATTCTGTTGCCTAGGTTGGCGTGCAGTGATGCAATCATGGCTCACTGCATCCTTGACCTCCTGGGCTTACGTGATCCTCCCACCTCAGCCTCCCAAGTAGCTGGGACTATAGGCATGCACTATCATGCCTGGCTAACTTTTTTTTTTTTTTTTTTTTTTGAGACAGAGGCTCACTCCGTTTCCCAGGCTGGAGTGCAGTGGCATGATCTTGGCTTACTGCAACCTCTGCCTCCCGAGTTCAAACAATTCTCCTGCCTCAGCCTCCCGAGTAGCCCGGATTACAGGTGTGCACCACCACACCTGGCTAATTTTTGTATTTTTAGTAGAGATGGGGTTTCACCATGTTGGCCAGGCTGGTCTCGAATTCCTGACTTTAAGTTATCTGCCCACCTTGGCCTCCCACAGTGCTGGGATTACAGGTGTGAGCCACTGTGCCCAGCCTACCTGGCTAACTTTTACATGTTTTTGTAGAGATGGGGTTTCACTATGTTGCCCAGGCTCTCAAACTCCTGGCCTCAAGCAGTCCTCTTGCCTTGGTCTCCCAAAGTGCTGGGATTACAGATTTGAGCCACAGTGCTGGCTGGTGCTCAGATCTTGAACAGTCAGAAAAATATACTGTTGAAGCAAATTTAAAAGAAATATAAAAGGAAAAAGTTAGCAACAGTTCTTACCACGTAGATTGAACATTTTTTATTTTTCCAACCTCCCTGCTGGATTTTACCCAAGCCAGCATACATATTTTCACAATCAGTTAATACAAAACCTTGGGTTCTGCTTTATTGACTTGCCATGAGATTATTTAAGATTTTGTTTCTGTGCTGCTACAAAATTTTCACGTTTATCCTTTTTTGTTAGATTGTTAATATTCTATCAAATTATATTTAACTATTTTCTGTTGAAAATGTAGTTTCCAGCTTTTCATGATTATAAGTACTCAGTCAACAACTTTATAGGCAGAACCATTTCTTTGAGTGATCTTCTCAGAATAAGGAAGGAGAAATTCCCCACAGGGTATGACCAGTTTTGTCAGTGTTGATATTTATTGCCAATTTTACTTCTGAAATGGAAGTACCAATTTATAGTGCCATCGGCTTTTTTTTTTTTTTTTTTTTGAGATGGAGTCTCACTCTGTCACCCAGGTTGGAGTACAGTGGCGCAATCTTGGCTCACTGCAACCTCCGCCTCCTGGGTTCAAGTGATTCTCCTACCTTAGCCTCCTGAGTAGCTGGGATTATAGGCATGCATCACCACACCTGGCTAATTTTTTTTTTTTTTTTTTTTTTTTTTTGTGAGACGGAGTCTCGCTCTGTTGCCCAGGCTGGAGTGCAGTGGCACGATTTCGGCTCACTGCAACCTCTGCCTCCCACGTTCAAGCAATTCTCCTGCCTCAGTCTCCCATGTGGCTGGGATTACAGGCACCTGCCACCACACCTGGCTCATTTTTTATTTTTAGTAGAGATGGAGTTTCACCATGTTGGCCAGGCTGGTCTTGAATTCCTGACCTCAAGGGATCTGTCTGCCTCAGCCTCCCAAAGTGCTGGGATTACAGGTGTGAGCCACCATGCCTGGCCCCGGCTAATTTTTGTATTTTTAGTAGAGATGGGGTTTCATGATGTTAGCCAGGCTGGTCTCGAACTCCTGACCTCAAGTGATCTGCCCGCCTCAGCCTCCCAAAGTGCTGGGTATAGGTGTGAGCCACCATGCCTGGCCTGAAGTGCCATTGGCTTTGAATGAATATTTTTATTTTCTTATTATCTCATCTGCATTGTTTATTAACTTATAAAATTGTTTCTTTTTTTAATTCATATAGATAGCATGAAATTATTATTTTAAAAATTTAATTGTAAATTGATAATTTATAGTTGTATATATTTATACAGTACAAAGTGATGTTATGATTCATGACTACAATTTGGAATAATTAAATCTAGCTAATTAACATATCTGTCACCTCAAATACCACTTTTTGTAGTGAGAACATTTGGATTTTTTTTTTTTTTAATCGAGATGGAGTTTCTCTCTTGTTGTTCAGGCTGGAGTGCAGTGGTGAGATCTCAGCTTACTGCATCCTCCGCTTCCCGTGTTCAAGTGATTCTCCTCCCTTAGCCTCCCGAGTAGCTGGGATTACTGGCACTTGC
This sequence comes from Pan paniscus, assembly GCF_029289425.2. Taxonomy (NCBI): domain Eukaryota; kingdom Metazoa; phylum Chordata; class Mammalia; order Primates; family Hominidae; genus Pan; species Pan paniscus. Next base: position 37,470,634 of record NC_073270.2, read on the forward strand.
CACCATACCCAGCTAATTTTTGTATGTTTAGTAGAGATGGGGTTTTACCACGTTGGCCAGGCTGGTCTCAAACTCCTGACAGGTGATCCACCTGCCTCAGCCTCCCAAAGTGCTGGGATTACAGGCATGAGCCACCGCGCCTGGCTGGAATTTATTCTCTTAGTGTATTACGATTACTAATGATATCCTCCACCCTGTGCAGTAGATCAAAAGAAAAATCTTTTTCCTCTTGTCTGAGATTTGTTGTACTCTTTAATCGTCATCTCCCCATTTCCCCCAACCCCCAGCATCAAATTATTTTAATTTTTATGTATTTGCTGACAAGATTGTATTATTGCTACTATTGTAAACATTTTTCCATATTTCCTCTTGGGTGAATTATCTGTTTCCTTTTTATTTTTTTTCTTATTGGTAACCTTATTTGCCTATAAGTGTCCTTGGTGATATTTTCCTTACTAAAAATGGATACTCTGTGTTGAACATTACCATGTGTCAAGCACTTCAGAGACATCATCTGATTGAACAGTCATAAATAGGATGTGAACATGAGTATTTACACTCTCATTTCACAGTGGAGAAAACTGAGGCTCAGGGAAGTTAAATAGTTTTCTCAAGATCATTATAGGCAGCAAATGAAATGACAGGGTTGGGATTTAGTCGGCTTTACTTCTGAGTTTCTTCCCTCTGTTACATGTGTTTTATGTGTATTAACCCTAGGTTGTAGATACTTTCCTCATTCTACTGGTCTGTTTTTGTTTTTGTTTTTGAGACAGGGCCTTGCCGTGTTGCCTAGGCTGGTCTTGAACTCTTGGGCTCAAGCAGTGTTTTTGCCTCAGCCTTCCAAGTAGCTGGGATTACAAGGGCATGCCATTGCACTAGGCTTCTACTGGTCTTTTAGTTTTTCTTGTGGCTTACAACCTAATCTTTTTTGTTGTTGTTGCTGTTGTTGTTTTTGGAGATGGAGTCTCACTCTGTTGCCCAGGCTGGAGTACAGTGGCGCGATCTTAGCTCACTGCAACCTCCACCTCCCGGGTTCTAGCGATTCTCCTGCCTCAGCCTCCCGAGTAGCTAGGATTACAGGTGCCTGCCACTACATCTGGCTAATTTTTGTATTTTTAGTAAGATGGGGTTTCACCATGTTGGCCAGGTTGGTCTCGAACTCCTGACCTCAGGTCATCCACCCGCCTCGGCCTCCCAAAGTGCTGGGTTACAGGCATGAGCCACTGCACCCAGTCCAATCTCATCGTTTATGATCATATTTATGGATATTTTGTAATATATTTTAATCTATTTTAGTTATTTTCTTCTGAAATTTTTTCAGTATTTTGGTATAAAGTGTGCATTTTCTTGTCTTTATTTATTTATTTTTTTTGAGATGGAGTCTCACTCTGTGGCCAGGCTGGAGTGCAGTGGCGTGATCTTGGCTCCCTGCAACCTCCACCTCCCAGGTTCAAGCAATTCTCTTGCCTCAGCCTCCCCAGTAGCTAGAATTACAGGCGTGTGCCACCACACCTGCATAATTTTTGTGTTTGTAGTAGAGACAGGATTTTACCATGTTGGCCAGGATGGTCTTGAACTCCTGACCTCAGGTGATCTGCCCACCTTGGCCTCCCAAAGTGCTGGGATTATAGACATGAGCCACCATGCCTGGCCAAAGTGTGCATTTTTATTTATTTTCATGGTGTTATCTAATTAAGTTAGCATCTATTTATTAGATGATATTTTTTGGTTTTGATGATTATCTTATCACAGGTTAAAAATATTATATAATGCCTGTAGATTCTTTTGAGTGACTGGGTGCCTTTCTCCTCTCCTCTCTTCTCATTTACTGATTTTCTCTTTAGGCAGAAGGTTCTAAAAAGTACTGAGGAGCAAGAGCTGGAGAAGAGTATGAAAATGCAGCAAGAGGTGGTGGAGATGCGGAAAAAGAATGAAGAATTCAAGAAACTTGCTCTGGCTGGAATAGGTGAGCTTGGCTGTGGTTGAGTCTGATTCATGAGGGGTGGTTCTTAACACTCTTGGTAGGTGTTTTTGAAGTCTCTGAAGTAAATAAAAAGGCTTTCTCATTTAGTAGTCAGCATAAAAAAGATGTGTTTATTCCTTAGCACTTTTTACATATATTGGTATTTTACATCTGTTGGTACTTAAATATATTGGTGCTTTCTTTTTTTTTTTTTTTTTTTGAGACAGAGTTTTGCTCTTGTTGCCCAGGCTGGAGTGCAGTGGCGTGATCTCCGCTCAACACAACCTCTGCCTCCCGGGTTCAAGCAATTCTCCTGTTTCAGCCTCCTGAGTAGCTGGGATTACAGGGGTCCACCACCACGTCTGGCTAGTTCTTTGTAGTTTTAGTAGAGATGGGATTTCATCATGTTGGCCAGGCTGGTCTCGAACTCCTGGCCTCAGGTGATCCGCCCACCTCAGCCTCCCAGAGTGCTGGGATTACAGGCATGAGCCACCGTGCCTGGCTCACTGGTACTTTCTTAAAAGTCTGTTCTTGGTCTTAGGGAAAAAAAAGAACTTGGATTGAGACAGAAGATAAAGTAATTGGGCAGACCAGTTTGTTGTTTTCCTATTTTTTTCTAAAGGCAAAAGAAAAGAAAACTGAGTCAAATCCAATTCACCTGTGGAGGAAAAATATGACTGAGAGAGCTGAAGGGGTCACAGTTCTGCTTTGCTTGGGCATAGAGTTGTTATTGGTGGAGTCATAACTATAAAGTTCTCCTTACTGGATTGAAAAAGCACCCCTGGAGTTTATAGGATTTTCCTCTTAGAGATGCTGAGTTAACTGTGCTTTCAAAGTCAATCCATAGCTTTTCTTATCGAAAGTATTCCAGTTATTCTTTTTCTCCATAGCTATGACCACACCCTGGGAGATGGGATTCTTCTACCCTGTGCTACTACTTTTTTTTAGTTTGCATCTGACTGAAAGGCCTCAAACCTAATAGTACTCAGTGAATATGACACATACATTAGTGTCCCTGAGGACTACTTCAAGTTTTGGGTTACAGGTAGATAGTAAGCAAAGTTAGATCCATGGTGAAAGAAATAGCAAAAGGACTGGAGTAAAGGGGATTTACTGGTGTTCCCTATCTTAATGTTGTCTGTATGTTTTACTGTGTTCATCTCTCAGGGCAACCTGTGAAGAAATCAGTGAGCCAGGTCACCAAATCAGTTGACTTCCACTTCCGCACAGATGAGCGAATCAAACAACATCCTAAGAACCAGGAGGAATATAAGGAAGTGAACTTTACATCTGAACTACGAAAGCATCCTTCATCTCCTGTAAGTTGATGGACTAAATGAACATTTCTGTTACTAATATTCATTTAGGATTTTACGTGTAGCATTTGTGGTCACTGTTTATAATAGTATAATTGAGAAAAAAAACCTTGTGTCTATAAAGTTGTGTAAAATATAACAGATCTTTTTTTTTTTTTTGAGATGGAGTTTCACTTTTGTCGCCCAGGCTGGAGTGCAGTGGCACGATTTCGGCTCACTGCAACCTCCGCCTCCCAGGTTCAAGTGATTCTCCTGCCTCAGCCTCCCAAGTAGCTGAGATTACAGGCGCCTGCCACCACTCCCAGCTAATTTTTGTATTTTGTAGAGACAGGGTATCCCCATGTTAGCCAGGCTGGTCTCAAACTCCTGACCTCAGGTGATCCACCTGCCTCAGCCTCCCAAAGTGCTGGGATTACAAGTGTGAGCCATCATGCCTGGCCAATATAACAGATCTTATAGGAAAAATAGGGTTGGGGCAGACCAGTCAAATCTCATGCAGTTTTGTTACCAGAGCACCAACAAAATCAGTAATAATCGTTAAGTAAAAATTCTAGTACTAATAATCTCCACTTGCATTTGTAGTCAGTATCATCATTTTTTGAAATTAGTTATTTGCATTCTTAAACCCTGAGGTTATGCTTCTTTCTTTGAGATACAGGTCCTTGAAGGGTTTTGCTTCCAATTAGAGACCAGTTTTATCAAAATTACTGGTCCAAGGAATAGGAATAGGCTTCTTCATCAGTCTCTTTAGGGGATGTATGGAGAGATTCCACTGATTCAGGAAGCTGCCTGACCTGATGCAGACCCAGAGGCCCAATCAATTTTTTTTTTTTAAGTGGAGTTGAGGGTGAGATTTCTTTGCAGTGCTTTTTGTCTTCAATTCTAAGATAGCTTACTCTGGATTCCTTCAAAACATTGACATGGTTGGGGAAAAATTACCTATGTACTATTCCAGAACATAAGATTTGTTAAGTGCTAGATCCTTTCTTCCATTTTTAATTTTTTTTAATGAGAATAGATTAGTTATAACCCTTGCTCAAGGACTGACAAACTTCAGAATAATAATCTTGGTTTTACACAGGCCTTTTTTATTGATCCTCTGTGCCGAATATGTGGCTTATGGTAGATGTGAGCTCTTCCGTGACATTTCATTTGGGGAACAACTTTTCTCTTTACAGGCCCGAGTGACTAAGGGATGTACCATTGTTAAGCCTTTCAACCTGTCCCAAGGAAAGAAAAGAACATTTGATGAAACAGTTTCTACATATGTGCCCCTTGCACAGCAAGTTGAAGACTTCCATAAACGAACCCCTAACAGATATCATTTGAGGAGCAAGAAGGATGATATTAGTAAGTTTCCTACCAGTATCACAGTTGGATGGAACCTCTCCTACATTCCCTCTGCTTACATCTTAGGCACAGATTTGTCTTTAGCTGAAATCCTAGTTTTTCAATTAAAGTATGGCGTGTGACTATGCAGACAACAAATGTATCCTTCAGAATTTTTCAAACCACCCAGCTGTCTGTCTTATACCCATCAACCGTCTTGATCCTCCTCATCAATAATTGGCCAAGGGGAATGAGTTAAGGTAACCTGAGATGTCATTACACATCCTTAACGGACATTTTTGCCATGTGTCAAAGTGTCACATTGCATTTAGTTACCTATAGAAAATGAAGGCATTTCATTCATTCAAGGCTATGTGCTTTTTATTCAGTGGTCCACCAAAATTTTTACTACTACTAAACAGGCACACTGTGTTAGGTGTATAGAGGTAGATAAAATAGACTTGGTGCTACTCAACATCAAGTTTCTAATTCAAGTTTCAAAACTCGACATCAAGTTTCAAAAGCCTTTACCATAATTTGTAGTGACCTATTTATCTCTGTCATTAGAGATACACTAATTAGTTCTTTGCATTCTTAAACTGTCATTAGATAAATAGGTCACTACAAATTATGGCAGGGGATTTTGAGGAGGAGGGAGGTGCAAGAGTCAAAGGAGGTGGGAGATAGGGAGAGCATGTCTGAATATTGAGAAGTCTCGTCAGAGATAAAGAAGCTGAAGGTACGAGAGAGAGGAGATAACTAATGGATTAAGTCCCTGAGCAGGCAGGTATTGGAGGGTTACTTAGCACAGGTGGAGTGAGTGTTCTTTAAAAGGAGGATGGAAGAGTGGGAGGAATGGATGCAAATACTGGGGGAGTTTGTAGATTTGGTGGTGAGCAGATGAGTGGATTCTAATTTAATAGTTTCTATCTTTATGGAAATAATTTCTACAAGAAGGAAGATGAAATCTGAAGGGTGGAGGTGGTATTAAATAGTTGTTGGGAGTATAGGGATAGTATTCTGGATAAAGCAGAATGTGGTTGTTTTACCTTTGAGGATCTCTAAATTTTTTATATCCTTGCATAGGCATTTTTTTTGAGACAGAGTCTCGTTCTGGCTGTCATCACCCAGGCTGGAGTGCAGTGGTGCGATCTCGACTCACTGCAACGTCCACCTCTTGGGTTCAAGAGATTCTCGTGCCTCAGCTTCCCGAGTAGCTGGGATTACAGGTGTGTGCCACCATGCCCAGCTACTTTTTGGATTTTAAGTAGAGACCAAGTTTTGCTGTGTTGGCCAGGCTGGTCTTGAACTCCTGGCCTCAAGTGATCCGCCCGCCTCAACCTCCCAAAGTGCTGTGATTACAGGTGTGAGCCACTGCGCCTGGCCAAGTACAGCATTTTTTAATATTGTTATGTTCTAGTGGCCAAAATGATTTTGTTAGATTTTATAGTATGAAAATAATGAAATATTCTTCTTTATTCTAATGGAAATTTAAATATTAAGCATAACTTTTCAAATAATATATGACTCAGAGTCTGATATGTCCTGCTTTCAGAATACTAGTCCTGGCAAAAGGAAAGAGAAATTATATTATGCAATTTTTATTTAAAACTTTGTACAGTTACAGCTAAATAATGGTTACATGTATCTTTGAAACATGGCTTATTTCTAAAATAGATTTGGTTTTGATCTACCACTGTTATGTGACAAGACCTAAATTGAAAGATTCATTCTATATTAGTTATGAAAATTGACAAGGTTTCACTGGCCAGGTAAATTAATATTTTCAATGAGTGGTGGTGATGTCTTAATATTGATGCTTTAACATAGTTTTTAACTTTCTCCATTTGATTTTCTGTAAGAGGTGGTCTTGATGCTTTTATATTGATTTCATAAAATTGGGAGTTTTCACTTGGTCTTCTTTTGTTATTTATTTATTTATTTATTTTCCTTCTTGTTTTGCTTTTTAGAGACAGGGTCTTGCTCTGTCACCCAGGCTGGAGTGCAGTGGCGTGATCATGGCTCACTTCAGTGTCCAACTCCTGGGCTCAAGCAATCCTCCTGCCTTAGCCTTCCAAGTAATTGGGACTATAGGTGCATGCCACCATGCTTACCTAATTTTTATATTTTCTTAGGAGACAGGTTCTCATTATGTTGCCCAGGCTGGTCTTGAGCTCCTGGCCTCAAGCAGTTCTCCTGCTTTGGCCTTCTAAATTGCTAGAATTACAGGTTTGAGCCATTCTGTTCAGGCTTTACTTGGTCTTTAGGAAGGCCTTATATCTTTTTTTTTTTTTTTTTTTTTTTGAGATGGAGTCTCGCTCTGTCGCCCAGGCCAGAGTGCAGTGGTGCTCATTTGGCTCACTTGGCTCACTGCATGCTCTGCCTTCCAGGTTCATGCCATTCTCCCGCCTCAGCCTCCCGAGTAGCTGAGACTACAGGCGCCTGCCACCACGCCCAGTTAATTTTTTGTATTTTTAATAGAGACGGGATTTCACCGTGTTAGCCAGGATGGTCTTGATCTCCTGACCTCGTGATCCCCCCGCCTCGGCCTCCCAAAGTGCTGGGATTACAGGCGTGAGCCACTGTGACCGGCCAGGAAGGCCTTATATCTTAAAGCTGGAATAAGCAAAAATTTTTTGTGTTAATAACAAGCAAAATAATTGGCATTGTCAATAGAAAGTATAGGCCTGGCCAGGCACAGTGGCTTAACGCCTATAATCCCAGCACTTTGGGAGGCTGAGGTGGGTGGATTGCTTGAGCCCAGTAGTTCAAGACCAGCCTGGGCAACATAGTGAAACCCTGTCTCTACAAAGAATATAAAAATTAGCTGGGCATGTTGGTGCATGCCTGTAATCCCAGCTGCTTGGGAGGCTGAGGTGGGAAGATCACCTGAGTCCAGGGAGGTTGGATTTGTAGTGAGCCTTTATGCCCCTGCACTCTAGCCTGGGCAACAGAGTGAGACCCTGTCTCAAAAAAAAGAAAGTCAGTCTAGGCCCGTGCAGTGATAAGGAACCTGTCAGACATGGATGGATTTTCAGTTCAGAAGATGACAGTAGAGTTTACCCAAAGGCTACCTTAGTCATACCCCTCAATAAAAGAGGAATAGGGGAGAAGTAACTGAATGTTGGTTGGTTTGACCAATGTAAGCTGAGCTGACTGTTGTGGGCCCACCACTCTGTGGTTGGTTTATCCCTCTCTGGGCTACATAGGTGAATCACCACTTACAAGTAAACTGGGTCTTGTGGATCTAGATGAACATCTGTCATCTCTGTTTACAGACCTGTTACCCTCCAAATCTTCTGTGACCAAGATTTGCAGAGACCCACAGACTCCTGTACTGCAAACCAAACACCGTGCACGGCCTGTGACCTGCAAAAGTACAGCAGAGCTGGAGGCTGAGGAGCTCGAGAAATTGCAACAGTAAGTCCCACTGGCAGTATCTGAGGAAGAGTTCCACGAACCTGCCTACTTTATTTTCAGTTCTGTTAGGGTGACAGTTGCTATTTTTCTTTCCGTAAAAATTTATGGCGTTTGAGTAGTAGGCTCTGCAGGCTACGCCCCTGCCTATATGATTTAAGGACTATAGTGGGAATATGGAGATGTTCTGGAGTATAAACTGGTAAAAATTGAATCCAGGCTGGGTGTGGTGGTTCACACCTGTAATCCCAGTACCTTGGGAGGCCGAGGCAAGAGGATCACTTGAGTCCAGGAGTTTGAGACCAGCCTGGGCAACATGGTGAAACCCCATCTCTACAACAAATACCAAAAAAAAATTAGCTGGGCATGGTGGCACACATCTGTAGTCCCACCTACTAGGGGGCAGCCTGAACCCAGGAGGTCAATGCTTCAGTGAGCCAAGATCACGCCAATATACTCCAGCTTGGGTGACAAAGCGAGACTGTCTTGCACATACACACATACACACACACACACACACACACACACACACACACACACACACACACACAAAATCTAATCCAGAGGTTGCGGTAGAAGAACTTACTTAGGATTTCAATTAAGGAATGCCCTCTAAGGTTAAGTTAGGTAGATCCCACCCTTTTGTGACTCCCCAAGGGATTGTTACAGCTATTATTAGTGGAGGGAAATGGAAACTTAGTGTGATTCGTAGCATTGGAGTTTATTTCCTGTATCCTTCTTCCATTCCTTTTTGTGCTTCTTTTGAGGAGGGGGAGCTTCTTCTGTGAAGTGAAGCCTCAATTCTTAAGTGGTAGGGATGTTAGGACTGTCTGATTTATTCTTTCTTCTTTTATTCTTTTATTATTTTTTATTTATTTTTTTTTTTGAGATGGAGTTTCGCTCTTGTTGCTCAGGCTGGAGTGCAGTGGTGCCTCTAAGCTCACTGCAACCTCCGCCTCCTGGGTTCAAGAGATTCTCCTGCCTCAGCCTCCCTAGTAGCTGGGATTACAGGTGTGCACCACCACGCCCAGCTAATTTTTGTATTTTTAGTAGAGATGGGGTTTCACCGTGTTGGCCAGGCTGGTCTTGAACTCCTGACCTCAAATTATCTGCTCACCTTGGCTTCCCAAAGTGCTGGGATTACGGGCATGAGCCACCGTGCCTGGCCCATTGTTTTTCGTTTTTATTTATTTTATTCTGTTGTCCAGTCAATGGGAGCATAATCTTAATGATTACTATTCTTTGTGGTTGGCTTACTTTGTTTGTGAAGTTTTCATTTTATTAAAATTTTTTTTGTGGTTATTTAAATTTTCACCTTACAGATACAAATTCAAAGCACGTGAACTTGATCCCAGAATACTTGAAGGTGGGCCCATCTTGCCCAAGAAACCACCTGTGAAACCACCCACCGAGCCTATTGGCTTTGATTTGGAAATTGAGAAAAGAATCCAGGAGCGAGAATCAAAGAAGAAATCAGAGGATGAACACTTTGAATTTCATTCCAGACCTTGCCCTACTAAGATTTTGGAAGATGTTGTGGTAAGGTTGAGGCTATGTGTGCTGGCAGAAGTGTACTGCTCATGACCAGATATCCACCCATTCACACAAAAGTTTGGGCAGATATTATGAGCAGGGCATCATATTAGGAACTGCAGGTGATAAAGAGACTTATCGGAAGTGGATTTTGCTTTTAGTTAACTCAAAGTCTGGTATGGGAGACAATATATGTATGAATAATAGAAAATGGACAGAAGTGTTCTGAGAGAGATGACAGTTAAAATAGGAATTCAGAGGAGAAAATGGTTTCTTCCAGATAGAAAGTTCAGGGTGTGCTTTGTAGAGAGGCACCATTTGACCTGAGCCTTGACGATGTACTGTAGTAATAGTTATTGTGTTGCTATTGTTGTCATAATAGCTGACACTTTTACTATGTGCCAGGACTGCTCTAAGCCCTTTTCATATATTAGCCCATTAGTTTTGACAACAACCCCTTTAGGTGGGTTATTTTATTACCTGTTTCAGATGAGGTAACCGAGGCACACAGAGGTTATGTAGTATTCCTAGAGCACTCAGCTAGTACATGGTGGAGCAAGTAAGAGTTCAGACACTCTAGCAACAGAGTCTGTGATCCTAATAACCTCATTATATTGCCTCTCCATTACATGATAGAATTTTGACTTGCAGAAATGCAAATGGACTGGATTGGCAGAACATTCCAGGCAGTAGGAATTACATGATAAAAAGCCTGACAGTGGGAAACAAGAAGCTTCTACTGGGAGCTGTTAGTGGGTCAGTTAAGCTGGAGAAAAGTTTATCAAGAGCCACTGGAAACTGTTTCAGAGAAGTGAGTTGTAGTTTGATAATAGGCTCACAACCACAAGTTTAGAGAAAATGTGCAATCAGGAAGCAAGGCTACAGTCAGAGAATAAGCAATGGAATTAAGCACCTGCATAAATGCGAAAGTGGCTTTTAGTTACATTTCAGTGCAGATGAGGACCTCACCTGCCGCCACTGGTTTGGATTGCCTGGATTGATGCAGGTCCGGGATAACTCTAGAGGCACTCTGTTTTCCTATCTTCTTTCTTTTTGCTTGCTTTAGAGTCACCATGCTTTTAGGGGAAACTGCACCAATGTATTACCTTTGACTGAGTACGTAGTTTTGTTTATTGTATTTTCTTAGCACTAAATCAGAAGCAACTTGAAGTTATATTTTCCAGGCTTTACAAAAATCATGATTATGCTTAGAAATGGTTCTCCTCCCTGATACCTACTTTTGATTGAGAGCTTTTTGTGTGACTTCTGTTCACGATGCTTTTTTTTCCCTGCCATGATGCACATGTACTATATGCCAAGCTCTGTTACAATAAACTCTTAAGAAATCTTCCCCCACCCAAGTGATTAATCTCCAAGGGCTGTGCCTTCTTTGTCTTTACCCATTGAGGAAACAGTGTTGTGAATACAACAAGGGAAAAGTAGGTTATATGCAAACCTCAGAGTTGTAGAGCCAGAAGGGCTCAACGTTTAGTTTTACATACAAGATAATGGAGCCCCAGATAAGAGAAATTATTTCTTCAGGGTTTCTATAACACTCTTTTGGCATCTTGCTTTTGGTTTTTTGTTTTGTTTTTTTTTTTGAGATGGAGTTTAGCTCTTGTTGCCCAGGCTGGAGTGCAATGGCGTGATCTCGGCTCATGGCAACCTCCGCCTCCCGGGTTTAAGCGATTCTCCCACCTTAGCCTCCCGAGTAGTTGGGATTACAGGCGCATGCCACCACGCCTGGCTAATTTTCGTATTTATAGTAGAGACGGGGTTTCGCCTTGTTAGCCCGGCTGGTCTCGAACTCCTGACCTCAGGTGATCCACCCGCCTTGGCCTCCCAGAGTGCTGGGATTACAGGCGTGAGCCACCGTGCCTGGCTGGCACCTTGCTTTTAATAACATATTTTCCTCCAAGCTTTTCCCCCTACCTAAGTTTTTGTTTTTATTTATGTACCACTCTCTCAATTTGTCCTATATCCTTGTACCTTACATACCAATATTATTATTTTAAAAATCAACTCACTTTGTAACCTAACGTAAATTTAAAGGGAACTTTTAAATAAATATGTAAATGGAAAACCAGTACCTTTTGCCACAAATAACACAGCAATAATAGCTAATACTTATATAATGCTTATTACATGCCAGGTCTTTATTCTAAGCTCTTTACATTTATATAATAATGCACTTAATTCTCACAACAACCCTATGAGGTAAGCACTGTAGGTACTTAATCCATTTTACAGTTAGGAAACATAGAGGTTAAATAACTTGCCCAAAATCACAAACTAGTGAGCGGCAGAGCTAGCATACGAATCTTAGGTGATATGATTCCAGCGTCCATGCTGTTATATAAAAATAGAGGTTACCTTTTAAAATAGAAGGTTCTTAGGAAGTATGTGCTTATTTAAAAAAAAAAAAAAAAAGTCTACACCTCACCTAAGATCCTTTCTCATAGCATCAGTCACACCTGAACTACTGTTTGTTTGTTTGTTTTTTTTTTTTTTGAGACAGTCTCACTCTGTTGCCCAGGCTAGAGTGCAGAAATGTAGTGTTGTAATCTCAGCTCACTGCAACCTCTGCTTCCCATGTTCAACCAATTCTCATGCCTCAGCCTCCTGAGTAGCTGGGAATACAGGCACACACCACCATGCCCAGCTAAGTTTTGTATTTTTAGTAATGACTGGGTTTCGCCACGTTGCCCAGGCTGGTCTTGAGCTCGTGGTCTCAAGCAATCCACCTGCCTTGGCCTCCCAAAGTGCTAGGATAGTAGGCGTGAGCCACTGCACCCAGCTGAACTACATTTTTGAAAACACTGATTAGGAAATTGGTTTGTCAGTTGTGTGTACTCTAGAAATGCTAGGGTGAAGTAGTAAGTAGGGAAGGGTGACCAGAGTTCATTCAGAGTTAGTTGAGATCTTAGAGTAGTTGTGTACCAGGTTATACCTGTGAAAATTCTGTGTAAACAGATCTGCAAAGCACTAGGTAAGGTGTGACCGAATTGATACGATTTGCGGAATGGAAGTGTTTACCAAATCCAGCTGGTTCTCAGAATCCTCTGGGGCTCTTATTACATAAACAGATTTGTTGGGTACATCACAGAGGGAGCCCAGATAAAGCACTGAGTATGGTGCCTGACACGCAGTAAGCAGGGGTATTATTAATAGTAATTGTCATTTTATTGAGTGCTTACATTGTCCTGAGTACTTTATGTAGATTGTCTTATTTATGTCTGATTACACTTCTAAGAGGTGGAGTCTATACTTATCCCTATTTTTCAGACAAGGGAATAAACACTGAGAGGTATCTAGTATGCAGAACCAGAATCTGAGCCCATCATCTCCTTAAACACTGTATTATTGTACCCTACAATGCTTACTGTTATCATATTTATTTTGGCAAATGAGGTTTCTGAGTTTGACACTGGCTGTTTGCAGGTTTCCCTACTAAAATTTCCAGTGATTTGACTTCAACTCTTGGTTTCTAGAGAAGCATAGCATAGGAAGAGATGTTAGATGTGTTTTCTTCTACCCGCTTCACTTTTCAGAAAGGGAGGTTTTGAAAGGGGTGCAAACCAAAAAGTATGAGACAGGTCTCAATCAATTTAGAAGTTTATTTTGCTAAGGTTAAGGATGCATGCCTGGGAGACAGGTCTGTACCTTTCTCCAAAGATGATTTTGAGGGCTTCGTATTTTAAGGGGAAAGGGTGGATAGTGGGGAAAGGGGAAGAGATTTTGAAAAGGTGTGGGTAGGTAAGAGGCAAATGGTTGCATTCTTTGTTCACATGTGAGAGGGGGTAGAGGAATAGTTACTTATGCATTCATCTAGTTCAGTGAATCTGCATTTTTACATAAGATAATTAGGGCAGAGGAAGCAATCAGATACGCATTTCTCAGGTGAGCCAAGGGATAACTTTGAGTTCTGTCCTTTGTCCTGTACCTGTGAAGATAAGCTATCAATTTATATTGTCAGGGTGAAATTCAACAGAACTGTTTTAGGGTGAAGAACTTGGGGCCCCCAAGGAATTTTCAAGTGGGCAAATTGTGAGGGAGGTATGTACCTTTTTCATCTTTGAATGGGAGGCAGGTTTGCATGTTGAAGTTCCTAGCTTGACTTTTCTCCTTGGCTTACTGATTTTGGGGGTCCCAAGATTTATTTTCCTTTCACAGGGGATTATAGCTTGCCCATGGAAACATTTAAAAGAAACATTTATAGGAGAGTAAGTCGGCCAGGCGCAGTGGCTCACGCCTGTAATCCCAACACTTTGGGAAGCCAAGGTGGGGTGATCACCTGAGGTCAGGAGTTGGAGACCAGCCTGCCCAACTTGGTGAAACCTTGTCTCTACTAAATACAAAAAAAATTAGCTGAGCGTGGTGGCAGGCACCTGTACTCCTAGCTACTCAGGAGGCTGAGGCAGGAGAATTGCATGAACCCAGGAGGTGGAGGTTGCAGTGAGCTGAGATTGCACCACTGCACTCCATCCTGGGCAACAGAGTGAGACTCTGTCTCAAAAAAAAAAAAAAAAAAGTCTTTGAACTTCTAGTGTTGGACTTTTACAGCAGAATTTAAGAGCCCACCTTCCAGAGCCTGATGCAGCTTGTCTGTCTGATGCTTTTGTTCCCCATCCACGTCCCTGCCAGTGCTGAAGCTGTTTCGTGTGTCCTTACAGTGTTTCCTGTGCACTTCCACTTGTGGTTGATAAGTGGCAAGGGGACAATAAATAGAGTTGATGAAAGATGGGCTTGGGCAGCAGTGGGCCCAAGTGAGGCAGAAATGAGAAAAGGACTCCTGGGGCAGAGGTGGAGTGACAAAGCCTTGAGCACGAGGGTGTGAAATGTGAACTTGGTGCTGACCTCTATTGGGCAGCCGGGGCACCACGGAGGTGGATGTGGTGTCAGTGAGACCAGTGAGTAATTTTAGCAGAGATACTTTAGGGATGACTTGGGGAGGGCAGCAGGCTTTTTTTAAATATATATACTTCCCAAAATAACATTGCTTCAGAGTAGTTTCCTAACTGCCCTGGGACAGGCCTGAGATCCTGTCCCAGGGTACCTGGGGGGCACATCCTGTCTTAGGGAGAGGTATTCACCTCCCCATTCCCATCCCCAGTCCTGGCTGCTTTTCCTAAATGCATCATCTATCCACCCACATTGCCCCATTCTAACCACATATCACCTCTTTAGAGATACCTTCCCCTTCATTGAGGGAGCATCCCTCTAATAACCATTAGCTCCATATTCTGCTGGGTTTCTTTAGAGCACTTGTGAAAATTTGGAAGTATTTAATTTGTTACATCTTCATTGTCTCTTTCCTCCATTAGAATGTGAGCTCCCTGCTCACGCCTGTAATCCCAGCACTTTGGGAGGCCGAGGCGGGCGGATCACGAGGTCAGGAGATCGAGACCATCCTAGCTAACACGGTGAAACCCCGTCTCTACTAAAAAAAATAGAAAAAATTAGCCGGGCGTGGTGGCGGGCGCCTGTAGTCCCAGCTACTCAGGAGGCTGAGGCAGGAGAATGGCGTGAACCCAGGAGGCGGAGCTTGCAGTGAGCTGAGATCGGGCCACTGCACTCCAGCCTGGGCGAAAGAGCAAGACTCCGTCTCAAAAAAAAAAAAAAAAAAAAAAAAAAAAAAGAATGTGAGCTCCCTGAGAACAGGGACCGTGTGTATCTATATTATTCACTCTGTATCCCCAGCCCCTAGCATAGTGACCACCACAGCACAAGCACTCTGATATCGGATAACTGAGTGAGTAATAGTAGAAGCTGACATGCACCTAGACACTAGGAATTCAAAGATGGTATAAGACAAGGCCCTTGTCCTCAAAGCTTTCATAGTCTGGTAGAGCATATAGATGTGTAAATGAGTAAATATGGTAATATTAACCAACATATGTTCATTGAACAGTTACTATGGGGTCTTCTAGTAGGTTATATGGGAAGACAAAAGAATGCAAATGACAATATTCCAGTCCTCAAGGAGCTTATAATTTAAAAAACTTAAAATAGCAAAAAAAAAAAAACTTTCTTTGTTTCTGTAAACCCAATTTTCTTTTCATTATTTCTAATCGAGACCCTAGTTAACTTTGATGGAAGGGGGGCTGGGGTGTGAGTGGATAGTTGCTGCAAAGATGATTTTCATAAATCATCTTTTCCTCTCCCCTAACTAATTAAGAGATTGAGCTCACTCATACATATCTCCTTCATGGCCTACTTATTAGAGGTTTCCCTTGCTTCTCTTTTAAAATGCAGACATTTCTGTTGGGTGAATGCAGAGAGAGGAAATTATTTCAGAACTAAATGAATCCTCAATTACTTATTTCAATTACCTTATTTTATTAAAAAACCCCAAGGCCTAGAAGGATATCTGATGTGTTCAAGGTTATACAGATTGGAAGTAGAGCTGGGCTGGAACAGACAGACCCCTGGCTTCTTGCTCACTATTTGTCTCTCTTCCACTTGCCCCTGGTGCATTCAAGCAAGATGCTAGTGTCCACATGTCTATAGAAGAGCAGATTTTGTTGTTGTTGCTGTTTTATGGTAAACATCATTTGACAACCCATTTCTTGGAGTTTTGTCACTCTGAATACAAGATCTGCTATATTGGATTTCACTATGCTAATGATTCTAGCATTCTTTAGAAAACATATAAGAAATTTCACAGCAGAATGAGCATTCTCAGTGGTCACCTTGAGAGACTGTAAATCCCTTCCAATGATTGTGATACTGCACAAAGCATTTTGGAAAAGCCATGCATCTTGAATCCTGAGATGAGCCTTTTGGATCCCTCCCAGGATGACAAATCTTCACGTGTATTTTAAACATTAATTTGCTTTTAGGATCTAGTCTAAGGTTATTTGGAACTAAAACTTCTGAGTAGTCCAAGATAATAGAGGTGGAAACTATTTGTTAAATGAATAGTAAAGATTGAGCAACTGTCTTGCATGGTCCAGAAAGTGCCTTTGAAAGCCACTCCAAGAAAGACATTCCAAACATGTTTTGAACGGTTGCAGCATTGTTGGGATTAAGGAGAAGGCTCCCAAGGTATCCTCCTAGAGTCCAAGGTATAAATTCTGTTACTCATGTGTTCATTCATTCTTACTGCATTCATTCAACAAACATTTACTGAATGCTTTATACTTGCCAAGGTCTATGTTAGGTACTTGGGTCTGATGGAGTAAAATAGTCTCCATCCTCGAAGCACTCAGGCTAGCAGGGGGAAATGAACATCTAAATAAATAAGTGCAATTAAGTTTTGTATGGACTGTGATAAAACCATATACAGTGGGATAAAGGGGTCAGTTCTGTAGGTCCTGGGAGTGGAGAGATCTATTGAAAGGCTTTATAAAAAAGGAAAGGCTTTATAAAAGTGGAGGCTTGAAAAGATGAGTTGGGTGCTTTCAAGCAGCCGGGGCATTTCAGACAGAGAAAGCACAAGCAAAGGTAATGAGATAGGAACCATTTGGGGAGCGACCAGTAGTTTGTTGTGGTTGGAACGTGATATGTAAGGAGGGGTGAGAGGTAAGGCGGGAGAGTCAGGAGGGTACCAGATTAATGCTACTACTAAGGAGGCCATGAAGGAGATATTTATGAGTGAGATTCAAGCAAGTGCCTTGTGTTTCATGAAAAGGAATTTGTTATGCTGTTGTAGGTAAGCAATAGGAGCCATTAAAGAATTAATTTTTTTTTCTTTGAGACGGAGTCTTGCTCTGTCGTCCAGGCTGGAGTGCAGTGGTGCAATCTTGGCTCACTGCAAGCTCCGCCTCCTGGGTTCACGCCAGTCTCCTGCCTCAGCCTCCCGAGTAGCTGGGACTACAGGCACCCGCCACCATGCCCGGCTAATTTTTTTGTATTTTTAATAGAGACGGGGTTTCACCGTGTTAGCCAGGATAGTCTCGATCTCCTGACCTCGTGATCCACCCACCTCTGCCTCCCAAAGTGCTGGGATTACAGACATGAGCCACTGCACCTGGCCTAAAGAATTTTAAGTCAGGAAGTAATGTGATCAAGTGTGTTTTAGAGTAATAATGTGGACTACATGCAGACAATGAATTGGAGGAATGAGTTGTGGAGCTGAAAGACTGTTAGGAGACTAGCAGAATGGCACAGGCAATAGCTGAAGTGGGTCTGGCAATGAAACTTTAGGGAAGAGCAGAATAGAGAGCTGATGGGGGCAGGATGTGGACACGAGTGTAACAAGAAATTACTGAGGTTTTGTTTTGTTCTTAATCGATCTGGCCGTACACTTCATTCAAAACAGCAGCCAAGAGATACCATTTTGCAGTTAGGATTAATTGCCAGATTTGTGATAGAATATAAATTCTGTGTGAATCAAAAAATGCTATGGAACAACTCTCTAAAATGTGTTAGTTTTAAATTATGCGCACAATATGATACATGTCATTTATTCCACAACGATTTGAAATGTTAGCAGTGTTTTAAAATCATTAAGGAAAAATCTTCAGGGTAGTTGAATGTGTTGGAATTATGAGATATAAGTCTGGGTGCAGTGGTTCACGTCCGTAATCCTCACACTTTGGGAGGCCAAGGCAGGAGATTGCTTGAGGCCAGGAATTTGAGACCCATCTCTACAAAAAATGATTAGCTGGGCAAAGTGGTGCGTGCTTGTAGTCCCAGCTACTCAGGAGGCTGAGGTGGGAGGATCACTTGAGCCCAGGAGGCAGAGGTTACAGTGAGCCGAGATTGCCCCATTGCACTCCAGCCTGGGCAACAGGGTGAGACTCTGTCTGAAAACAAACAAACAAATAAAAGGATTATGAGATGTAGAAAATTAAATTTCTCTCTTAATTCACCCTCAAAGAGATATGAGAGTTGACAATTTGGTGTTCTTTCCCTTTTATGTTCTTTTATTTTCTGTGCTTAGATTAATTATATTTTAAAAACTCAAAAATATCATTCTAGGCCACGTGCAGTGGCTTACACCTGTAATCCCAGCACTTTGCGAGGCCAAGGCAGGAAGATTGCCTGAGCCCAGGAGTTTGAGACCAGCTGGGCAACATAGTGAGACCCTGTCTCTACCCAAAAGGGAAAAAAGGATTTAATCTTCTCATACAGCTTAGTGGAGATCATTTTGTGATATCTAATTGAGTTGCTTACTCCTTTCAGGGTGTTCCTGAAAAGAAGGTACTTCCAATCACCGTCCCCAAGTCACCAGCCTTTGCATTGAAGAACAGAATTCGAATGCCCACCAAAGAAGATGAGGTGATTCCCTGGGAGTAGGGGGGTTCTTTTTCCTTCTATATAGTCAGTCAATCTAAGCCTTATCATTTATTAATCTTAATGGAGTTCAAAGGCAACCACTCTTTTCTGGACTTGTCTTTAAGAATGGGTATGAACATTTGTTCATTTTTTTTGTTCCTCCAAGAACAAAGTAATTGGTAAGGGTATGAATTTTCTGCTCTTAGTGATAACTAGTTACAATTTATGGAAACAGTAAGGAGCAGTTAAGCATTGGAGGCTTGTCTGCTGTAGCATTGAAAATCAGCTGCTCTTTGTAACATGGATCAAAAGTTGCACTTTATTTTGCCTTAGATTGTCACTATTCAGTGATGGACTTTGAAAATTCATACTAAGCAATTACATCCACCTTGTCCTATCTCCGTTAACCCAGAGGAGTTGCAAAGGTGACTGTGGTGATCGTTTATGGAATTGTAATATATAAACTGTCATTGGTCAGGCCAGTTTCTTGTTACATCTCCCATTTTATCTATAAATATCCAGAGTTAGGGTAATTTTATAGCAGATTGCAAGCATAAGCCTTTTTATAGGTTCATTTGAAACTAAAATACGCAGTAATCTTGTGTTACCAGCTTGAACCCAAACAACTTGGTCCTATTCTGGGTTTGGCAACCATTAAGTCCCAGTCACATGTTTTAATGAAGTCTAGAGGCTGGGTCAAAGAAGAGACTAAGGTATATGCTTGGTTGGGACCGATCTTCTGATGTTCATTTTATTCATAATGTTAGATCTTATTTAGTTTTTACAACATTCCTGTGGAAAACTAGATCTTTTAAGAGTAATTGTGTTAGCCCTTGGTGGTAGATGACTTACCTAAGTCATCATCCTTCTTGGATAGAAAAGGAAGCTAAGACTTCCTTTAATTTTGTTTTAATTAATGCCACATATTAATATAATGTCTTCTGACTCCACATTCTGGGGAAGTTGGAGAGAGTGAGGAGTCTTATTTCTAAACTGCAATTTTTTCCCTAGGAAGAGGACGAACCGGTAGTGATAAAAGCTCAACCTGTGCCACATTATGGGGTGCCTTTTAAGCCCCAAATCCCAGAGGCAAGAACTGTGGAAATATGCCCTTTCTCCTTTGATTCTCGAGACAAAGAACGTCAGTTACAGAAGGAGAAGAAAATAAAAGAACTGCAGAAAGGGGAGGTAGGTGTTTCCATTTCTGCAAGTAGTGTAATACTATTCTTTGATCCCTCAAAGACAGTTTTTTCTGTAGCACTTTTAACTATAAAATCACTGACTTCTTTTGATCTTTCTAAGAACCCTATAAAATATAAATGGGACAAGTAATTTAAATAATCCTTCTGGCACAAGGAGGTTAAGTGACTTGCCTCTGATCACACTGCTGGTTATAGGCAATATTAGGAGGAAAGCCTAGATTTCCTTTTGAACCCATTATTCATTCTTTCATGCTGCTTTGAAAGGTGTCCTTCCTTATTTTTCAGATTCTTCCAGATATTCTGGAGCAGCTATTGCTTTCCAGCTAGTCTTTATCTTAAACCTCATGTTTTCTTTTCTGTTAGGTGCCCAAGTTCAAGGCACTTCCCTTGCCTCATTTTGACACCATTAACCTGCCAGAGAAGAAGGTAAAGAATGTGACCCAGATTGAACCTTTCTGCTTGGAGACTGACAGAAGAGGTGCTCTGAAGGCACAGACTTGGAAGCACCAGGTAGGGGATGGGGAGAGCAGCCAAAATGTTAATTGCTTGGTTGGTTGATTGTACAGGCAGACCCACCATACTGAAATCACCTGGGTTAACATGCTACATTGTTTCAGGGGCTCTCACTGTAAATCAGGGGTCAGCACATTATTTCTGTAAAGGGCCAGATAAGAAATATTTTAGGTTTTGTAGGTTACATATGGTCTCTGTCACATAGTGTGTGTGTGTGTGTGTGTTTTGTAGGTTACATATGGTCTCTGTCACATAGTGTGTGCTGTGTTGCCCAGGCTGGAGTGCAGTGGCGCGATCTCGGCTCACTGCAAGCTCCGCCTCCTGGGTTCACGCCAGTCTCCTGCCTCAGCCTCCTGAGTAGCTGGGACTACAGGTGCCCACCACCAAGCCTGGCTAATTTTTTTATATTTTTAGTAGGGATGGGGTTTCACCGTGTTAGCCAGGATGGTCTCAATTTCCTGACCTCGTGATCTGTCCGCCTCGGCTTCCCGAAGTGCTGGGATTACAGGTGTGAGCCACCACACCCAGCTACATGTTTTCAACTCTTTTTTTGTTTGGTTTGAGACAGAGTGTCGCTCTGTCACCCAGGCTGGAGTGCAGTAGTGCGATCTCGGCTCACTGCAACCTCCGTCTCCCAGGTTCAAGTGATTCTCCCACCTCAGCCTCCCGAGTAGCTGGGATTACAGGCGCGTGCCACCACGCCCAGCTAATTTTTGTGTTTTTAGTAGAGACAAGGTTTTGCCATGTTGGCCAGGCTGGTCTCAAACTCCTGATCTCAAGTGATCTGCCCACCTTGGCCTCCCAAAGTGCTGGGATTACAAGCATGAGCTGCTGTGCCCAATCAACTCTTTAAAAATGTAAAAACCATTCTTAGCTCAAGGGCTGTCCTAAAACAGGTTGCAAGCTGGATTTGGCCTGTAGGCCAGAGTTTGCTGACCCCTGCTCTAAGTGATCACCTGGGAATGTCCCCTGCTCCAAGTGATCACCTGGGGAATGTGGGAACCGACAGGCTTTTCTGGAGTTGGGAGTCTCTTTAAGATCTTATCTATTCCATCTATTAGACTCATTCATTGTGTTTATTCCTTTCTGTTGATGCATTGGTAAGAAACAGTATGGGAGAATAGATTGAAATATACAATGCTGTTTTTCTCAGCATGATGTGCTATTTGCTCTTTATAAATGACAGGTGATTTAAAACAATTAATTGGTTATTTGCTGATTTAATTGGGATCTAATTCTACGTGGCTGGAAAAAATTTCCCCTGAATTTCTAAGATTTTTGGGATTTTTATGTCATCATTAATCTGGGATTCTTTCCAAAAGGAGCTCTAGGCTATTGTTTGTTTGTAGGAATTACCCCTCCTGAAGCCCGAGAGTTGTAATGGCTTACATGACTGAACGTTGGTCCCCTGTTGGTGTGGTTCTCTAAGAAACCTTAGGACTGTTGCCTTGGAAATAGTGAATTTTCCCCTCTCAATGACCAAGACACAGAATGTCTGTGTAGGGCATTTTCTGCAAAGAACAACAACAAAAACAATTGTTTTAAAAAGCTTTTCAGAAATATAAAAGTAGGGTGAATAGTATAATGAATTTTCATGAACCCATCACCTGGTTCTATAGTGATCAAAACATGAAAAGTCTTGTTTCATCCCAACTTCTACCCACTTATCTTACGCTGGATACTTCTACCTGTGTAAGATTACTTTGAAACAAATTCTATGTAACATCCCTTTTCATCCAAAAATACTTCAGTGTATATATTTAAAATATAAAGACTTATAACCACAATAATATTCTCACACTTAAAAAGATTAAAAATAATCAAATATCTGCACATTTCTCATAATTTTTTAAACAGTTGAATTGTTAAAATCAATATCCATATATAGTCTACATAGTGCCTTTGTTTGCTAAATCTCCGAATCTTCTTTCAATCTATAGGCTCCTCTCTTTGCATTTTATTTGTTGAATAAACTGGATTGTTTGTACTGTAGATTTTCCACAATCTGGATTTTGCTGATTGCGTTCCCACACAGTTGTCTAACATGTTCCTCTGTTGCTTGTATTTCCTATAAATGAGTAGTAAGATCTGGAGGCTTGATTCAATTCTGGTTAGATTTTTTTTTTTTGGAGGTGGGAAGAATACTTTATAGGTGATACTGTATAGTTCCTAATGAATCATGTGTGAAGGCAGAAAATGTCTAGTTGTTTATTTTTATGATATAAAGATAGGTCTTAAAAGTACCTTTAAAATTTTTTGTTTTTTTTAATTGACAAATAATGTACATATTCTTGGGGTACATACTGATGTTTCAATATGTATAATGTGTAATGATCTGATCAGGGTAATTAGCATATCCATAATCTCAAACATTTATCATTTCTTTGTGTTTGGAATCTTTTTTTTTTTTAATTTAAAAGTAAACTTTAGCACACCAACATGGCACATGTATACATATGTAACAAACCTGCACATTGTGCACATGTACCCTAAAACTTAAAGTATAATAATAAGGAAAAAAAATGTGAACATAAACTAAAAAGGAAAAAAAAAAAGTAAACTTTAATGTCGAAAATGCAAACTTGGGAATCTTAAAAGTATCTTAAAAATGCTTTCTAGTTCTCAGTGAGTTCAAATGTTGTCAGACTGATCTGTTCATTGTAAAGTTTGTGTGAGAGATTTTTACTAGGGTTTATATTAAATCTGCTATTTTTATTGATGAAGCAGTTCAGACATTAGAACTTAAGTTATTGAGGTAGTGGTCATAGAAAGGTGAGGCTTTGCTCATCTGACTGACTTTCTCTCTAATAGCTGGAAGAAGAACTGAGACAGCAGAAAGAAGCAGCTTGCTTCAAGGCTCGTCCAAACACCATCATCTCTCAGGAGCCCTTTGTTCCCAAGAAAGAGAAGAAATCAGTTGCTGGTAGTATTATATGTACTCTGATGGGACTCGGGCAGAATTGTCAGACTTCCCAGTGGGATGCTGGAATTCAGTGTGTCAGTACAATGCTATGTCAACTAGAAGCATTTGACTTTAGCAGATGGTAGCTTTTCTTCCCCTAGACCCAGTTTTTTGCCTTTATTGAACCCAGCAGCTATGTTGAGTTGCAGGATGTGTTAGGGCCAGATTCGTTTAACATGAACCTTGGCAGAAGCAGCTGGCATTTCAACAACAATGATAGGTTTTCCCCATCCACAGAGAAACAAGTAAATGAGGGAGGGAGAGCCAGTATGGCTTTCTGGAATTCATCCTGAAGCAAACTTTAGATATAAAACATTTGATTCCTTAGACACTGGGCAGTGTGCTAGAATACTGGGATTCTACCGGGTGTGGTGGCTCATGCCTGTAGTCCCAGCACTTTGGGAGGCCCGGACAGGAGGATCACTTGAGCCCAGGGATTTGAGACCAGCATGGGCAACATAGCAAGGACCCCATCTCTTTTTCAAAAAAATCTTTCCAAAAAGGGAAAAAAAGAATATTGGGATCTTTCTCCTATGTCTGCCTGAAAATCAATCACTATATAGTTTTGTGCAAGCTACTTTATGTCTTTGCCTTTTTCCCAATTACACTGGACGATTTCCAGGGGCCCTTTGAACTCTTAAAATTCTAAAACTTTTTGTATTTAGTTGGCTCTACCTTTCTCCTAATGGGGCTTGTTTAGAGCACAGTCTTCCTGTTAGTGTGCATGTCTGTGCCACTTGCTCATTCCAGGGGGCGTAGGTTTATGCAAGTCCTGCTTGTGCACCAATATTTTTTCTGTTTCTGTACTTAGAGGGCCTTTCTGGTTCTCTAGTTCAGGAACCTTTTCAGCTGGCTACTGAGAAGAGAGCCAAAGAGCGGCAGGAGCTGGAGAAGAGAATGGCTGAGGTAGAAGCCCAGAAAGCCCAGCAGTTGGAGGAGGCCAGACTACAGGAGGAAGAGCAGAAAAAGGAGGAGCTGGCCAGGCTACGGAGAGAACTGGTAACTGGGAGCATGAGCACTGACGAACACAAACATGCCTCTGTTTTATTTTACCTGTACCTTACCTTGTACCAGACAGGATCTAAGGTAGCCCGCAAGGCTGTACCAAAGACAATGAGTGAAAGGGGGAATTGCACAAACTGAGGGTGGTGATGAAGTTGAGTTGTGAATGAAGCTAACGATGTATACATTGTGATCTAAGTAGGAGCTGTAATTTTGGCCCTTTTTAGGAACCAACCTGTCAGTTACAAAACTCGCAGTGTTCATGAGACATAAGACAGTTGTTCAAAAAATACATTTATCCCTTTGATAGTGAATTTTTAGACAGAATTTCTTCCGGAAGTTTTCATAAGGAGGACAACATGTGGTATAACCATGATGCCTTTCCTAGGACTGTTTTTTATTTATTTGTTTATTTTATTTATGTAACTTATTATTTCCTCTGGGGTTAAGAAGCACCACTGAGTTTTGTAATTAGACAAGAATACATAGCGAAGGACATGGGAATTAAATGGCAACTGTATTTTTGTTTTAATACTGGGCCCAAACTCCTTGGAGTTATAGTGTTCGTCGCTCCAGGTAATCCTCTACTAACATAATTATTTAGATGTTGGTTATCCAAAAAGAAACCTGAACTCCACATTAAGGACCAATCTGCTAGGAGGGCAGCAAGTTGTGTTAACTGTGTTAATGAGGAAGCAGACAGTTTTAGATGGAACTTCGTATGATAAATAAAAAAAGAAAGGGTCATGGGGAGATGTTGGTAAAAGGTTACTTAGTTACAGTTAGATGGGAGGAGTAAATTTCAAGAGATCTATCATATAACAAGGTGACTGTAGTTAATGATATATTGTATTTTTGAAAACTGTAAAGAAAGTGGATGTTATGTGCTCACACTACAATAAGTGGATGTTATGTGCTCACACTACAATGTTAATTAACAAATGCATTATCTCACATAGTAACCATTCCATAATGTATGTCTACTTTAAAACATCAGCGGTACACAATAAAAATATACAGTGTTATCTGTCAATTAAAAAGAAAGAAGGCCAGGAATGGTGGCTCACACCTGTAATCCCAGCACTATGGGAGGCCCAGGTGGGTGGATCACTTGAGGTCAGGAGTTGGAGACCAGCCTGGCTAAAATGGCGAAACTCCGTCTCTACTAAAAATACAAAAATTAGCCGGGCATGGTGGCACGCACCTGTAATCCCAGCTACTCGGGAGGCTGAGGCAGGAGAATTGCTTGAACCTGGGAGGCCCAGGTTGCAGTGAGCCGATTGTGCCACTGCAGTCCAGCCTGGGGGTGACAGAGCGAGACTGTCTCAAAAAAAAAAAAAAAAAAAAGAAAAGAAAAATGTGTAAGTTGTTGAGGTTTTGTCTAAAAGTGCTATACTACAGCTGGGTGTGGCAGCTCACACCTGTAATCCTCACACTTTGGGAGGCCAAGGTGGGAGGATTGCGTGAGCCCAGGAGTTCAAGAAAAGCGTGGGCAACATAGCAAAGTCCCATCTCTATTTTAAATAAATAAATAAAATGCTAGACTAGCAGTTGAAACAGCTATTGGCAGCTATTGGCATAGGTGATTATGCCCATAGGAAGGTTCCACGGACACACTATTTAGGAGACCAGCCTCTTGGTAAAATCTAGACTACCATTTGCTGAGTGAATGAGAAAATAGTATAATCCCCACTCTATATACACTCATATAATCAGCCTTTTTTCCCGGCCTCAACTTTGATTTTTCTTTAGCATTTGGTACCTGCCTCTTGTGTTTGTCCCCATTATAGAACTGCTTCTTGCAGCAATTCTCAACATAACTGATGGCAACATTGTAAAGCACAATTCAGTCAATGCTGGTTAACTCTCTACTAATCTGGCTTGATTTAGGATTGATTTTAGACTACCCTAAAGGATGGATGGGACCATGCCTTCTTTAGCCACCCTTCCTGGTATGGTTGTTGTGTTTTGTTTTTGCTTTTTCCCCAGGATTCAGGCTTTTGGTGAATATTTATAGTCAGTAAACTTAAGACTGTACTCTGGGAAATTCTTAGCTTGTAACTTCTCTGCTATACTTGAGTACAGCCCTATTATACCCTAGTAAATCACACAGGACATAGGTTTGGCATTCTTTAGTGAAAGCTGAGGGACTTGAGGAGACTGTGGCCTAAAGGAAAGCTGGGGGACCCAATAGAGACCTGAATAGAAACCCTTTTGGGCTCCAAAGCACATGCACTTTTCCATCATACCGTGTTGCCCCCCAGGCCCCACTCCCCACACCTGAAACTAGTGACTGGGATCTGTAAAACTCTACAAACATTTTCTCAAAAAGAAAAAAATAAAAGCAATTATAAGCGTAGTTCTCTGACATCCCTCTCACTGGTAACTTTTCCTTACTTTGCAGGTGCATAAGGCAAATCCAATACGCAAGTACCAGGGTCTGGAGATAAAGTCAAGTGACCAGCCTCTGACTGTGCCTGTATCTCCCAAATTCTCCACTCGATTCCACTGCTAAACTCAGCTGTGAGCTGCGGATACCGCCCGGCAATGGGACCTGCTCTTAACCTCAAACCTAGGACCGTCTTGCTTTGTCATTGGGCATGGAGAGAACCCATTTCTCCAGACTTTTACCTACCCGTGCCTGAGAAAGCATACTTGACAACTGTGGACTCCAGTTTTGTTGAGAATTGTTTTCTTACATTACTAAGGCTGATAATGAGATGTAACTCATGAATGTCTCGATTAGACTCCATGTAGTTACTTCCTTTAAACCATCAGCCGGCCTTTTATATGGGTCTTCACTCTGACTAGAATTTAGTCTCTGTGTCAGCACAGTGTAATCTCTATTGCTATTGCCCCTTACCACTCTCACCCTCTCCCCACTTTTTTTTAAAATTTTAACCAGAAAATAAAGATAGTTAAATCCTAAGATAGAGATTAAGTCATGGTTTAAATGAGGAACAATCAGTAAATCAGATTCTGTCCTCTTCTCTGCATACAGTGAATTTATAGTTAAGGATCCCTTTGCTGTGAGGGTAGAAAACCTCACCAACTGCAGCAGTGAGGAAGAAGACTGCATGGATTCATGGGGAGCCTCACAGCAGCCACGCAGCAGGCTCTGGGTGGGGCTGCCGTTAAGGCACGTTCTTTCCTTACTGGTGCTGATAACAACAGGGAACAGTGCAGTGTGCATTTTAAGACCTGGCCTGGAATAAATACGTTTTGTCTTTCCCTCCCTGAGTGTGTTATTTGATGTTTTTAAATCTGTTAAGCCCCTTTGGAGGTCACATCTTATTGGGAAATGGGTAGTTTGAGAGGTGGGTCCAGGAACTTTTTTTTTTCGAGATGGAGTCTCGCTCTGTCGCCCAGGCTGGAGTGCAGTGGCGCGATCTCTTCTCACTGTAAGCTCTGCCTCCTGGGTTCACGCCATTCTCCTGCCTCAGCCTCCCGAGTAGCTGGGATTACAGGCGCCCACCATCATTCCCGGCTAATTATTTTTTTTGTATTTTTAGTAGAGACAGGGTTTCACCGTGTTAGCCAGGATGGTCTCGATCTCCTGACCTTGTGATCCACCCGCCTCGGCCTCCCAAAGTGCTGGGATTACAGGCGTGAGCCACCACGCCCGGCCCAGGACAGTACTTTGTAATTTTTTTCTGTCTTCTGTCAGAATATCTCCATGTTCTGTTAACTCTCTCTCAGTAACCACTTAATCATGTATGTTATGCCTTCACACAGACTGTACCTTCTTCCCTAAAGACTCAGCTCAAGTTAAATTTTTTTTTTGAGATGGAGTCTCGCTCTGTCACCTAGGCTGGAGAGCAGTGGCACGATCTCTGCTCACTGCAGCCTCCTGCCTCCTGGGTTCAAACGATTCTGCCTCAGCCTCCCAAGTAGCTGGGATTACAGGTTTGTGCCACCATGCCTGGCTAATTTTTCTATTTTTAGTACAGATGGGGTTTCACCATGTTGGCCAGGCTGATCTCCAACTCCTGACCTCAAGTGATCCACCCGCCTTGGCCTCCCAAAGTGCTGGGATTACAGGTGTTAGCCACCGTGCCCGGCCTAAGTTAAATCTTTTTTTAGAAATCTTTCCTTGACCTCTGACCTCCTCAGTAAAGATGGTCACTTCCTTCTTTGTGACTCCCAAATGTTTCTCTTTTTTTGAGATGGAGTTTCACTCTGTCGCCCAGGCTGGAGTGCAGTGGCGTGATCTTGGCTCACTGCAAGCTCCGCCACTCAGGTTCACGCCATTCTCCTGCCTCAGCCTCCCGAGTAGCTGGGACTACAGGTGCCCGTGACCACACCCAGCTAATTTTTTGTGTTTTTAGTAGAGATGGGGTTTCACTGTGTTAGCCAGGATGGTCTCGATCTCCTGACTTCGTGATCCGTCCGCCTCGGCCTCCTAAAGTGCTGGGATTACAGGCATGAGCCACCGCGCCTGGCTGTGACTCCTAAATGTTTCTTGTATACATCTCGAGTAGAGCAGTTATACTATATCTGAGTTACTTGAACTTGTTCACAAATTAATAGAGATACAGATATGTAAGTTCCTTGAAGACAAGAATTGCCATAGCCATCTCTTGTTTATTGTGGCTGGCACAGAATTGGCTTAGGTCCATGTTAAACAATATATTTTCTTTTAGAATTCACATCATTTTTGAGTATCAACTCTATCATTCATTGCGTGTGCTAGGAGATACAAAAGCATCTGGATTCTGCCCAGGCTAGTCCTAGGTACCATATATAACCTGAAACTTATTTTATATTCATTTTTTTATTCAGTGAGCATATATGAATCTCTTATGTACAAGTCATTGTAGTCCCAGCATTAATTGACAAAGCAAGATGGTGTTTCTTACAGTATGATTTGCAGATCCTGGTCCTCCTGAACCCCCATAAACTGATGCGTGAAGAGTGGAGAATGAAGGGGTGTCCTGGAACCAATTCTCCACGGATACTGAGGGATGACTGTGTATACCTTAGCTCTGTTCTAGTCTCTGGGAATACGTCAATGAACAAAAAAAAAGACCTTGCCTTCATGGAGCTAACATTTTAGTAGGAGAGATAGACAGTAAGCAAATAATTTAAGCTCTTGTGTAAGGTGACACATGTGCTGACTGCTATGTGAATAGATGGGTTGGGAGTCAGGGGCATGTGAAATTGTAATTGGGAAGGCGAGGAGGTTCTCGGCTGTTGTGCAGGTGAGAGCTGACAGTGACTTGGGTTAGGGTGGTAGCAGTGGCAGAGAGGAGAAGTGGTTGGGTTCTGAATGTGTTTTAAAGTTGTAACTAACAAGACTTCCTAACAGATTGGATTTGGAGAGTGAAAGAATGGTGGGCACCTTTCTTTCTTATAGAGGGCACCCAGGTGTCAGCCCCAAACAGAGACAGGGTCCATCCCTTGTACTGTGAGAAATCCAGTTCTACCCTAGTCCTTTTATTTCTTGTGGGTTCACAGCAGCATTCATTTTTTTTCTGATTTCCTCTTGTTTTTTTCCACTTCTGCTTATCTCTTGATCTCTGTGTCTGTTCTTTGTAGATTTTCTCTCTACTGGTATCAGCATTTCTCCTCTATCACTATCATTCATGTATTTCCATCTGGAATCATTTTTTCATATACCTTGTCTGGTTTTGTTCGTTGTTGTTTCAGGCAGGGGAATAAATCCGGCCCTCAGATTGAGGGTTTTGGGAGTGTTACTGAGAATTATGGATGTGAGGGATCCTTCTGCCCCATTTGCTCCATTCTGGATAATCCCCTGTGCAAACTCATGTCAGTGGTAATAAGTGACAGTCTGTTAGAGGCCACAAAGAGGAGTTACATTACTTTAGAGAAAGTAGCTTAACACTGAGATGTCAACATTCAGTGCCTCTTGCTTCCCAAAATTTCTCAGTTTCCCAGGGGCAATCTTTTCCTCCACCACATGGTCCCTTGCCTAGTACTGAGCCCTCTTTTTCTGGACCACCTCACATCACCTTCATTTTTCTAGCACACTCTCCCATTTTTCCCAGAAACTCAAACTTTCTGCTTGCATTTTACAGAAAAATTATTTTATTCATCCCTTCAGGCCATGTGCTAATAGGAGCATCATCTTTCCACACTCAGGTCACTCAGGAATTTTCCTAAATAAAGAACATATCCTGAGATAAGAATTTACTGAATTTTAAGAATTTAGCTGCTACTTTTTGCTCGCCTTTTTTTTTTTTTTTTTTTTTGGGAGATCTCGCTCTGTCACCCAGGCTGGACTGCAGTGGCACTGTCTTGGCTCACTGCAACCTCTGCCTCCCAGGTTCAAGCGATTCTCCTGCCTCAGCCTCCTGAGTAGCTGGGATTACAGGCACATGCCACCACACCCAGCTAATTTTTGTATTTTTAGTAGAGACGGGATTTCGCCATTTTGTCCAGGCTGGTCTCGAGCTCCTGACCTCAAGGGATCTGCCCACCTCAGCCTCCCAAAGTGCTGGGATTACAAGTGTGAGCCACCATGCCTGGCGTTTGCTTGGCTATTTTGCAAAGCTCCTAGCACATGCACACATGCAGATTGTCAGAATTCCTGGGAAATCTGGGAAGCATGCTTTGTTTTCAGTGCATTTTTAACTTGGCCATTGCTGATATATATATTTTTTTGAAACGGGGTTTTG
Source organism: Pan paniscus (assembly GCF_029289425.2). Taxonomy (NCBI): domain Eukaryota; kingdom Metazoa; phylum Chordata; class Mammalia; order Primates; family Hominidae; genus Pan; species Pan paniscus. Next base: position 37,501,731 of record NC_073270.2, read on the forward strand.
CTGTTGTCACCCAGGCTGGAGTGCAGTGGCGTGTTGTCAGCTCACCGCAACCTCCGCCTTGCAGGTTCAAGCAATTCTGCCTCAGCCTCCCGAGTAGCTGGGATTACAGGCATGCACCTGGCTAATCTTGTATTTTTAGTAGAGAGGGGGTTTCTCCATGTTGGTCAGGCTGGTCTTGAACTCCCGATCTCAGGTGATCTGCCTGACTCGGCCTCCCAAAGTGCTGGGATTACAGGCGTGAGCCACAATGCCCAGCGATATTCTTGTACTAATTAATATATGTATAAGATTACTGCTCACTCTTAGCTTTGGTTGATTGTTTTGTCCTGTGTAATTGCTTGGTTACCATTTTGATTGTTTTATTCCTTACCAGGTCTTTTTTCTAGAGTCTTGTCCCTGGGAAGTGGAGCCAGCATGGTAGACAGAACAAAGTTGCAGTTGCTCCAGCATTTAACAGAGATGAGACCTGGACACGAATAATCGTAACACAAGATGGGATGTGATTCAGTAATGTGAGACAGAGTGCTGTGGGAGTTTAGGGATTGTTTTTGAAAGCGAGGTTGCAGTTTTTAAAGGTTTTTATTTTTATTTTAAAGTAAAATTTGCAAAAGTAGTACTGCCTTTTGGAAACAAGTAAAATGCTACTAACTGTATGAAATAAAACACGAAAGTCTCCTTCCTTCCCCTACTCCCACGTCCCAGTGTAACCCATGGTTCGCAATAGGATTCTTCCAGAATGTTTTCTCTGAGCACACACATAGAGCATTTTTTAAAAAGAAATAAGATAGTAGCATTATGCATTTTTAAAAATTTTAATTTGTTCTTTAAAAGGTTATACATTCACATAGTTCTGAATTGAAAAGATACAAACGTAGAGTCTTCCTCCTGCCTTTTCTTCCCAACTGCTCAGCTCCCCTCCCCAGAGATAGTGCTGCCAGTTTCTTAAGTTCCCTTGCAGAGACTGTTTCTTCCTATACATACTCCTACCTACCCTCCTTCTCTTATTTTTTTACACAAATAGCATCATACTTTACACTCTGTACCTTGGTTTTTTCATACGTGTTGTGCGTTTTAAAGATGTAGTTCAGGTGCCACCTCAGGCATGTCCTGGCTTCCTTCCTGACAAGTATGAAGCCTCTTATGACAATCTAGTGACATGGAGGCAGACCTGCATGATGTCCTGGGTTTGTGACCTGAGGTCCCAAGGACTAGAGGGCAAGATAGCAGCACCTGGTCCTCATCTCCTCCTGGCTTAATTGAGCTTTGGGGGCTTGCGTATTGTCTTGAGTGTTTGGTTGAACCTGTATATCCTGTTGGATCAATCTTGATATTGCTTCCTTTTCATTTCTCTTGATGAAGGCCGTCTTACTGAATCTTGTCTGCTGGGGAAGTTCCTCATTGCTGAGAGTAGCAGTTAAAAAAGCTGTTAGCCACGTGGCTGGGCTCCTATTTCTGCAGAGGCAGGCTGAGTTACAGCTTGGTGGTGTGGATCCAGGTAGGAATTGGTCAACATTCTGAATCCTGAGCTGCCATCTGCCTCATAGCCTGCTGGGATGCTCAGTTTAGACAACATATAAAGTTTCCTGGATACGGGACAAACCCAGGCCTATGGAAAGAGCAGGAAGGTTAAAGTGTGTGGTACTTTGGGCAATGACGAAGGCGTAACCAGGGAGCTGACATGTTTGCTCCAAAGCCAAGAATTCCAGGACAATTTGTTATCCAGCTGAAGCCAGTGTAGTTGCTACAAAAAAGCCTGGGGACAAAAGCATGCTTTTTACTTGTTTCCCTGTCTTCTTGCACACCTACTCTATTTTCTAATGCTGTAGTAAAGGTTGCTGACATTGGAAATGTTTGATGATTTTTGCTATTCTCCTCGTAAATGAATAAGAGTCTGGGCTCAGGCCAAACCATGGCTCTATGTGCTGAAAGCATCAGCTTCCTGAAACAGCTTCACAAATGCTGACATTTCACTCAGACCAGGAGGGTCAGGGGAAAGGCCTAAGCAAGTACGAGGTTTTATCATGAAAGAATGATTTCAACAGACTAAACCTGGTCTGATGGCATCAAATGCCCTTCCCCCACCTTTTTTTTTTTTTTTAAAAGCATTATTGGTCAGAGAGGAAATAGAAACTTCGGCTGTCAGATCTGAAGAGACCCACATAGCATGGGACTGGTGTCCCAGAACATTGCAGGTGTGTGAATGCATGAAGAGTTGCATCCAAGTGCTATTGCCCAGCTTGTTTGGGCACTGATGGTCTCAGGTCTTCTTTCAGGAGCAAGGGTGGGAGACATTTCCAGTGGGTCAAGATACTAGTCAGTGGTCATTACTTGTAATGTGAAAAGCAGTCTGGGGCAGCCTTATTTAAGCTTGCTTAGTGGTAAAGAGAGGAGAAGGCTGTAGCCTTGCACTGACGCACCTCTATCACCATACTCAGGGACACTCTGTGACACAGATGAGTGGGTTTTTTTTTTCTTTTGTAAAACTTTGGTTTTATACATAGTAGAGCTTTTCTCTCTCTCTCTCTATATATATATATGTGTGTGTGTGTGTATGTATATATATATATGTGTGTGTGTATATACATATACACACACACATATATATATGTATATGTATATATATAGTATTCTTTTCTTTTTCTTTCTTTTTTGAGACGGAGTTTCCCTCTGTTGCGCAGGCTGGAGTGCAGTGGCATGATCTCAGCTCACTGCAACCTCCGCCTTCCGGGTTCAAACAATTCTCCTGCCTCAGCCTCCTGAGTAGCTGAGATTACAGGCACGCACCACCACGCCTGGCTAATTTTTGTATTTTTAGTGCAGATGAGGTTTTACCATGTTGGTCAGGCTGGTCTTGAACTCCTGACATTGTGATCCACCCGCCTCGGCCTCCCAAAGTGCTGGGATTACAGGCGTGAGCCACAGCGCCCAGCTGGTATTATTTTTCATTTAGCATAATAGTAACTCATTTTTCCTGTATTATTGCATACTTTGTAAATACCAATTTTAACAGCAAGATGCTATTCCATTGTTCTGACTTTGCTTCTCCACATTGAAAGTGCTTATTTTACAAAGGATTTTTCTTAGCTCTATTTGCAGGACAGAATTGTCTGCATTTGCTTCCCCCTAACACATCATGTTTGTCTCTAAACTTTATTATTATTATTGTTTACTAGTCATCTTTTATTTGGAGGTTTATTTTCATTTGGATAAAAAGATTCAGCAATGATCACATTCCTCATGGAGGGATTCTGGGCCAAGCAGGTCATGGTCAAGAGTGCGGAGTGTGCTCTCCACACTGGCCCCTCTTCGGTGGTTCTTATGTTTGAGCTCCTTATAAGAAAGGCAGTGGCCAAAAGGCACGTAAGCTGCCAGCACCATGGAAACCCTGGTGACACTCCCTTTTTTCATGTTGTCATGCTTGTTGTATTTAATAGTATCTGTGGTAACCTCTTTGAAACGCTTCAACAATGCCTTTGGTGGTAAAATCAGTATCCAGCTTGGCAGCTCTACTAATATGACATCCATGAATGAGTTTCTTCTTCGCTGGTATGACTGATGCCATTGTGGAGTCCTGGTGTCTGCTGTCTCTAAACTTTAAATGGTGGTTCTCAAACCACTTACCAGTCTATGTTTGTAATTAAAATATAAGCTTGAAAGTGAATAGAAGCCCTTCCCAAAAGCATAGTTAATGACATTATCCTGGCTTGCACATTTGCTGAATGGAAAGCTCTTTTTGGCTGATATGATGTCAACATTACTAACACCCATGTCCAGAGACAACGTTCATTGGCATTTAACAAAGCCTTTCTGGAGATAATTCTAGTTATGTTCTTTAAAGTCTTGGGATGCCACATTTTCAAGTAGATTTGTTGTCTCTACTTTAGATCAGATTTGAAAGGAGAAAGCTCTTAGTCTTTCTTAACTCTACCAGGAGGTTGGGTGCGGTGGCTCACGCCTGTAATCCCAGCACTTTGGGAGGCCGAGGCAGGTGGATCACAAAGTCAGGAGTTTGAGACCAGCCTCACCAACATTGTGAAACCCCGTCTCTACTAAAAATACAAAAATTAGCCAAGCGTGGTGACAGGCGCCTGTAATCCCAGCTACTCAGGAGGCTGCGGCAGGAGAATCGCTTGAACCTGGGAGGCGGAGGTTGCAGTGAGCCAAGATCATGCCACTGCACTCCAGCCTGGGTGACAGAGCAAGACTCCATCTAGAAAAACAAAACAAAGCAAAACAAAACAAAACAAAGACTCTACCTGGGGCTGTGATGTGTCTTTTGGGAAGAAGGGTGGGATTATAATCTCACTCCGGTTAGTGAAATGATGGGTAACCTTTAACAAGTTATTCCTCTTTTGGGGGCTTCAATTTCCACATCCGTCAAATAAGATTGAGCTGGAACAATTAATAAGGCTCCTTTCAGCTTAAATATTTTTAGATTTTTTTCTAGGCAGTTTTTTAAGCCAAACCAGCCCTACTTTTATATTTATATGTCTTCTATAGCCAGTTGTTCAATCCCTGCAAGAGAGCAAGCTCTCCTGTCCCTGGGTTTCCATGTGGACTTCAACGAAGTATGTTGGAGACCAGTGTTCTATCTTGTTGAGGACTTTCCAAGGGTTGTTCTGGAAACGGAAATCTAGCCCAGATCACTCCAGGGGACTAATCCCTGAATAATTCTGTCCCCTTGACACGCACACATATTTTCTGATGTTTTTCTTGACCTTGGAACTGGTTAAAGACTGCATAGAATGTTCAGTGAATTCTTGCAGACTGCCACAAAGAAGTCCTTCCCATCCAAGATATGATTTCCCCCCCAAGATTGAGATTATTTTGGAAGTAGTCCTTCTATTGTTGGAGGCAGTTTAAGGATGTCACCATAAAACGGACTTTACCTTGTTCTTTTTCTGTTTCTCTCCATTGCAATTCAGTTTTTACGTGTTCATGGACAAGGAGACCTGGCTTATTTTTGGATAACTGGCACAGGGTTCAAGAGAAATACAGAATTATTTCATGGAATAAACCCTAGATTGGGTACTGGGAGAACTGCTCTTGCTTTGTGACTTTGAACATGTTGTTTATATTCTCTGGGTCTCAGTCTCCTCATAGAAGTTAGAATGATCTTGCTAGAAAGGACCCTTCCTCTAGCACAGTGGAGGGGAATTTCTCTCCCGCCTTACCATGCCCCAAAGGCACTGTGGGCAGCAATGGTGACTGTTACCCACCCAGCTAGCCAGTGTGACTCAGAGTGGCCGTGCTTGAGTCACATATTCAGTGTTGTCAGTGGCTATGTCACCAAGGATTGCCAGAGGCCTTTGCTATTTACCCACAGCTAACAACCTGATAGGATAGGGTCAGCAGCTTCTAGTTAACAGCTGGCCAAAAGAAGCAGGGAGACATCTCTGCAGGGGAGGAGGTTCATGGGAGTTTGTTCAAGCAAGAGAGGCTTTTTCTCTCTTGGTAGTTTGTTACTGCAGCAATAGAAAACGAATGGGGGAAGCAACACAGAGCACGCAGTCACTCAGGAGCTGGGAGGGGTTGCCAGTGCGCCTCCCCTTCATGAAACCACTTCACTTTTTTTTTTTTTTTGAGATAGAGTCTCGCTCTGTCGCCCAGGCTGGAGTGCAGTGGTGTCATCTCGGCTCACTGCACCCTCCATCTCCTGGGTTCAAGCAATTCTGCCTCAGCTTCCCGAGTAGCTGGGATTACAGGTGCCTGCCACCATGCCCGGCTAATTTTTTTTGTATTTTTAGTAGAGACAGGGTTTCACCATGTCGGCCAGGTTGGTCTCAAGCTCCCAAAGTGCTGGGATTACAGGCGTGAGCCACCGCGCCAGGCCAGAGCTTCACTTTTTGTGCATCTCTCTCTCCTTGGAACATTTGCTGTACTGATGACTGGGTCTCAGTGTTCTGTGTTTCCCCACATACACCACAACGCTACTCTTGTGAGCTACTCAGAGGCCTAAGCATCTTGGCCTGTGGGACTTTTATTCTCTAAGACAGTGGTCCTCAGAGTGTGGTCTGTGGCCCAGCAGCAACAGCATCATCAGGGACTAGAAATGCAAATTCTTTATTCCCACACTAGACCTACTGAGTCAGGCACGCTGAGGGTGGGGCCCAGCAACGTATATTTTAACAAGCACTCCAGGGGACAGTGATGCGTGCCTAAGTGTGAGGACCACTGTGCCAGGAGAGGGACCTGCAAATCCTGACAGACAACAGGTCTCCTAACGCAGGTACCCATGGGCCAAGGAGCCGGCAGCCACTCTCCTGTGACCTTAGTGCCCAGCCAGTCAAGAGCCTGTCTCAGGGTGAGAACATCTTCCTCCCTTCCACAGCCCCTTGAGGGGTCACCTTTGTACAGTCTGACTGAGTTAGACACGGGAGAGCTGCTGAGCTTGTTGAGTGGATGTTTTATCTCCTTAGCCAAGACTCCATTCCCAGAATGAAGACGGAGGGAAGAATGCTTTTCCATATGTTCTTCCAACAAGTCATATGACAGATGAGGAAACCAAGGCTCAGAGTTTAAGTTACTCATCCAAAGTCATGCTGCTAATAAATGGCAGGGTCAGAATTTGGACCCACGTCCATCTGCCCTCCAGTGTCCTTTCTACCGCAGCAACTTGCATCCCTTGACCAGAGCCAGCTCCAGGAGGATAGGGCCTGGCTTTTTCTGGATTTGAGCTGGAGCCCTCACTGAACTCTTGACCTTGCTGTGGGAACCTCCAGCTAAGCTTCTCAGACACTGGGAGGCAGGTCCTCTCCTTGCTTTCACCCTGTCAGCACAGCGGGCATCTCGGACCATGCTGGATCCCGTCAGGGATGTGGCAGCTGCCAGTCAGTTAAGTCACAAGCCTCAGCAGGCCTGAATGATAGCCAAGGTGGTCACCGTGCCAAGTGGATTGCAGCCAGGAGGTGCCTTGCCTAGCCCACCCCTCATCCTTTATTTGGAGGCCCCTCACCATCTCAGGCAGGGTCTTCTTCCCCCAGCAGCTGCTCAGAGCTTGCCATGCACCCCCTGGTTCTTATGGTAGCCCAGTTTAGCAAACGGACCTGAAGTTTTATAAATAGCGCAATGGCAGGCTGGGAAACTGTCCTGTGTAAGAGGACAGAACATGCATTTTCTGCTCCTCGAGCCATTTCCTGGGATCGGGTGATGGGAGTGACTTCTAGTGCAGATAAAGTCGAATTACTCTTATCTTCTAGGTCTACACTCCACACTTGGTCTTGCTTCTACTGTTTGGTATGTCTGTGGTTTCCCCCTACTGCCTCTGCCTTTATGTGATGGTGCTTCCAAGTCTGCTCCCGGGACGTTTCCTGTTCTTGGAACAGCTGCACCAGCCTGGGGTACCCTCCTGCTACTTGATCCTATAGGGAGGTGTCCAGTGGCTGTGGGCAATTTTCAGATGACCTTGTTCGTCTGACGTCATTAGATCGCTATTTTTGGCTTTGCTGTTTATGCTGCAGAAGTTGGGCTGGAATGGGAGAGGAGGAATGAAGGAGGGGCTGCTCTTGGTTTCCCATTGTTCCAGGGTCCTACCAAGTAGGTGCATTTATTCTTCCACATTACAGAGCACCTACTGAATGTCAGGCCCTAGGGCAACCAAACTGATTCTTCACTCACTTGTGAATTTATTTTTCAATGGGCATTGCTTTGTGGTACGGAGTAGTAATTAAATGTGAGGGCTCTGGAGCAAGAGAGTTTGGATTTAAATTCCAGCCCGCCATTTACTACCTCTGAAACTCCTCTGTGCCTCAGTTTCCTTCTGGAAATGGGAGTGATTATAGTATCTACCTCAGAAGGTTGCTCTGAAGATTAAAAGAGTTAATATCTCTGTCTGACACATTGTAAATACACAATGAACGTTAGTGGCTATTACTACTAACCACAACAGCACCACGTATTGTACTAGGTACTTGGGATATGAAATTGAATGTGATGTAGTCTGCATCTGTTTTGCACTGGCATCTGGACTCCAAGGGTCTCAGATATTGGGATGGGGTACCCAGTCAACACCGTCAGAAAGAATACCTGCTGTGTGTACTATTTTTCCTACCTTATGTTGGAGGGCATTCAAGGGAAACAGAAATTGAAGTTTCTGGCTGGGCGCAGTGGCTCACGCCTATAATCCTAGCACTTTGGGATTATAGGGAGGCCAAGGTGGGTGGATTGCTTGAGGTCAGGAGTTTGAGAGCAGCCTGGCCAAAATGGTGAAACCCTGTTTCTACTAAAAATGCAAAAAATTAGCTGAGCATGGTAGTGTACAACTGTAATCCCAGCTACTCAGGAGGCTGAGGCAGAAGAATCACTTGAACCCAGGAGGTGGAGGTTGCAGTGAGCAGAGATTGCACGACTGTACTCCAGCCTGGGTAAAAGAGCAAGACTCCGGCTCAAAAAAAAAAAAAAGAAACATACAAAAAAGAAAATGAAGTTCCTGTCCTAGGAAAGCCTTAGAGCAGTGGCTCTTCACCCTGCCACACATCAGAATCTTTTGGAGAGATTTTTAAAAATACCAACATTCTGGGCCCCACTCCAAATGTTCTTAATTGGTCTGAGCTGAGGAGGGGCTCAGACTTCAAGAGTTGTAGAAACTCTCCAGGTGTTTTCAGTGTGCATCAGGGTTGAGAAGTGTGGCCCTGGGTTATAGGGATATGAATCCTGGAAGCTCTCCACTGACTGCACCAGGGTGACTGTCAGGACAGTGCCTCAAATCTGTTCCCTCTTCCAAGGCTCTCAGGATGCTTTCTAGAGAGCTGGCTCTCTGACTTGGTGGTTCTTAAACTTGGATGTGCATGAAAAATCACCTGAAATGCTGGTTTATAGACATTTCTGGGGCCTCATTCCGAGGAAGCTTCATTTTATTTTTTATTTTATTTTTATTTTTGAGACTTAGTCTTGCTCTGTTGCCCAGGCTGGAGTGCAGTGGCATAAGCTTGGCTCACTGCAACCTCTGCTTCCTGGGTTCAAGTGATTTTCATGCCTCAGCCTCCCGAGTAGCTGGGATTACAGGTGCTCACCACCATGCCCGGCTAATTTTTATATTTTTAGTAGAGATGGTGTTTCATCATGTTGGCCAGGCTGGGCTTGAACTCCTGACCTCAAGTGATCCGCCTGCCTTGTCCTCCCAAAGTGCTGAGATTACAGGCATGAGCCACTTCGCCCAGCCAGGAGGCTTCATTTTAAACCAACTCTGGGGCTTAGTTACTGAGAAAGCCTTGCAGTAGCTGAATTGCGAGTTCTCTGAGGCCCTGAGCCAAGAAGTCCTTTCATGGTGTTTTATAGCTCTTACCATTTTCTCTCTGAAGAAATCTGTGTCCACGTTGATATATTTGGAATTACTTATTGATCTGATTAAGAGTTACAAGTCATTTCCAAAAAAATTGGAAAATCTAGATGAATAAAGAGTAAAAATAATCTCTATTTCTACGCCTGTAAATGTGTCCATTTATATCCCTCCAGACATCTTCTTTGTAAATATTTTGAACAAAAAGGATCCCACTCTATGGCTGATTTTTATTTAATTAATTTATTTATTGAGACAGGGGCCCACCCTGTCACCCAGGCCATAGTGCAGTGACACAATCATGGCTCACTGCAGCCTCAACCTCCTGGTGTCAAGCAATCCTTCTACCTCAGCCTCCTGAATAGCTTGGGACCACAGGTGTGCACTGCCACGCCTGGCGAATTTTTAAATTTTTTTGCAGAGATGGGGTCTCACCATGTTGCACAGGCTGGTCGTGAACTCCTGGGCTCAAGTGATCCTCCAGCCTCGGCCTCTTAACATGCTAGGATTACAGGCATGGTTGATTTTTATAGTCTTTTTTTACCTAAAATGTCTAAAATTTTTATAGTCTTTTTTCACCTAAAATTCTATAGCTCTCCCCCAATTTCATCTCTGTGTCCCGAAAGTGACCAGTTTAGTCCTTGTCACAGTAGAGCCCCCAGTAATTAATCTTAGCAATAAAATTCTATAACTGTGGGATGGAACAGTGTGTCAATTGCGTTTTCGGAGAAACCTATGTCCAATTTGCACACAGTACGCCCACAGACCTCTGCTTACTAGCTTGGCTGGAAGGACAGGGTCTGCTGTAAGGACAGCAACCTTACGTAGGGCTTTTCCAGAGGCCTGAGAGGTCCTGCCAAGGCCCTGGACTTAGGGGTCCAAGGTGGGAGAGGGCAAGAGAAAACAATGTGCTAATGCAGCCTTGAGTGGCTCTCAAACAGGAGCAGAGGGAAGGCTGTGAGGGGAGTTGGCTGCTCTCTTTGGAGTCAGAAAGGTTGTTGCTCAACTCTTTGGATTTTCCATCACAGCTGGGCAGGGAGAGGGTCAGACTGGGCATGACTTCTCCGAACAGGTCCTTTTAAAGCCTCTTGGCTGAACTGATTTCCTCTCCAGAGCCAAGGAAGCAGTGCCTGGGTGAAGTTAACCCCTTCACCCCCAACACATTCTTACAGAGCTAGGTGAGCCTGGAAGCCTAGGCTCCTGGAAGGCAGAGCTACACAGGGCAAGAGGCCTAAGGAGCCGTGAACTCTGGCTGGAGAAACCTTCCCTCTGGCCTTGTTAAATCCAACAGGCATAATTGCATCCTGCTGACCTTAATTCCCCTGGCGGGTTTAATTGGTCTTGGCATTGTCCCACTTCCTGTCCTGCCCCTGTAGAGGCAAAGAGGGTGTCTGCACAGCTGGTGCAGGGCGGGGAAGCCCCTTCTTGAGGGTGGGCAGGGGCTCTGGCAGCCCCTAGGTGGGTGGAGGAAGTTTCCCCGTGCCCCACCCCAGTGTCTCCAAGGGAGTGCTGAGAAGCTTGGGGACTCCCAGGGAGCAGCTGGCTGGAGCAGGCAATCCCGTAGATTCGGAACCAGGCCAGACTCTCATCCCAGTGGGAGGCACTGCAGGGGAGCTGGCGGGAACAGATGAACCCTCTACCTGGGGTGTCCACGACATTATCAGGCCCCCACAGTGCTGTAGGTACTGTGCCATTGGGCACTCTTTACATGTGTGCTGGCTAAATGCTCGCAGCCATGCTGTGAGAGGGAGGCAATGGGGCAGAGCAGTTATGAGCAGAGCCTTGGGTTAGATGGGTCCAATCCCAACTCTATGACTTTGCCCTGTGACTCAGTTTTCCTGTCACATCTGTGAAATGGGGATTAAAGAGCTGACATTTATACAGCACTCGCTATGCTCACACTCACTGTTGTAATGCTTTATCTACCTCCTGGGAGGCAGATGCTCTCCTTACGGATGAGGAAACAGGTGAAGACATTGTTCCAAGCTCACAGTTACTGGTCGCAGCGCTTCATTGACAGATCTCCTAATCACTGCATGGTAGGGAGTTGTAAGACTCGAAGGAAGGATACTCATGAAGCTGCTTACCCCAGGGCCTGGTCCATTTTAGAAAGAGTTCAATAAGAGTAATTATTTGGGAATAATAATTATAACAAAAGTAGCACTAATGCCCCTGAAGTTGTCCCAGGCTGGATTTTGGTCTCATTGGGAGGTGGCTCTGGATTTGAATGTGGGTAGTTTGAAGCCATTCACTAGCTGAGTGACTGTGGGGACAAGCCACTTCCTTCTGTGAGCATCAGTTTCCACACCTTTAAAATGGTGTAACATTGGCCCCTACAGTCCCTTCTGAGGATCCAGGGAGCGGGATCTTTGGCATAGTCTGGCCTGGCCGTTGGTGGGCACTCAATAAATGACTGGTATTGATAACCACAATAATAACAAGGAGATGCCAGCAAGGTCCAGCATAGGGAGGTAACAAACTCCAGTCTGGAGCCTTCTGGTTAATCAGTTATTTACTCATCAGACACTGATGGGCAAGTCCACTCTGTGCTGGGGATGTGTTTAGCCCCTGGCCTTGAGGGGGCTCCCAGACAGTGTCAACCAATGGTGGGATCAGCTGGGGCACTGTGGGGAGGCCAGAAGCAGGGGACCCAACATTCCAAATTAAACTAAAACATGCTCTGGGCCAGATAGAGGGCCAGGAGGTCCTAATGATCCGCATTAGGACAGGAAACATTTCAACCTTTTGAATGCTGCAAGATCCACAAAGGGGTTACTCAGCAGGGAGAAGGGGGCAAGGCACAGGCTGGGACATTTTAGGAAGGGAAGAGGGCTTTGGAGTTTGAAGAACGACATTCCAAGCTCAACTCCCTTCCTTGCTGAGTGACTTTGGGCAAGCTACTGATTCCTTTAACTCTTCTCGTCCTCATGCAGAAAATGAGATGAGCGCTCCCCACAGAGTTATCATCAAGATGATGCTTAAAGGCAAGATGGCTAAAATGAATGACAGGTGCTCAGCAAGTGGGAGCTCCCTTTCTGCAGGGGACCTGGGTTCAGAGCTCAGTTCAGCCCCTTCCAAGCTGTGACTTTGAGTAAATTACATAACCTCTCCATGCCTTGGTTTCCCCATCTCTCTAGTACCTACCGCACTGGGTTCTTCTGAAGACCATTTGGGTGGATCAACATGAGAGCATGCAGAGCGAGGCCAGGCATGTGGTCAGTACCGTATAGGCATCAGCTGTTACTTTGGCTTCCTGGAAGAGGCAGACTGTTAACTGGACCTTAAAGAAGAGAAATGGGGGAGAGGAGGACCGGGCCTGGAGAGGAGGGCCAGGCAGAGCAAAAGTAGTCAAGACTGGGGAAAGAGCTCCAACTATGGTTTTTACCAGCTTATACCAAAAACCCTTGACATTTGCTCACAAAACAAAACATCCCACTCATTTTGAATAGTAGCCTGTTCACATAGTTCATGGTTCAAACAGAAAAGTCAAAGTATATACAGTGATGTCTCCTTCCCACCCTTGGGGCCCAGTTCCTTGCTTATCCTACCAAATAAATTCTTATGTGCATAAAGTGAAATATATATTATTCATGTATTATTCTCCCTTTTTTTTTTGCACAAATGGATAGCACACTCTACATGCTACTTTGCACCTTGCTTTTTCTATTCCCCCCACTTTGGTGGTCACTTTTTGTCAGTTCATTAACAGCTTCCTCAATCTTTTTTTACAGGTCCCTATTTCCCCACTGCTTAGAGGGGCTGCATTCTCCCTCCTTTCTCTCATCAAGCGTTTTTCCAATGGCTTCCCATTTGACAGAGGAGCCGAGGCCATGGAGTGAAGTGACTGGTTTGCTGCAGTCAGGACCTGAACCTGGATAACCACTCTACAGCTACTTCATTTTATCTTACTTTTTAAAATATAAAGACGGGGTCTTGTTATGTTGCCCAGGCCAGTCTCCAACTCCTGGTCTCGAGTGATCCTCCTGCCTCAGCTTCCCAAAGTGTTGGGATTACAGGTGTGAACCACTGCATCTGGCCTCTACAGCTACTTCTAATGCACCCAGGTCTGGCCAGTTCTCAAGAGCCCCCTCTGAGAAAGGCTCTGGGTGATGGAAGGCTCCTTGGATCATAGCTGTCCCCATCCTATCTCGAACACCTCAGGCTAGAGTGCCCCTCGGGCCACCACTGTAGTGGAGCATCCTTGAAAAGGCTCTCTGCCAGCCCCCTTCTTCCATGTGGGTCATGGGTGAGAACTGGATGAGCTTGGGGGAGGGGCACAGAGCACTCTCCATCTCCCATGGCTACTCAGGGCAGCCTCCGTGTCCCCAGGAGCCCAAGAAAAGGACAGTTTCAAAAGAAAAAGCTTCCAGGCCTATGGACATGTTGAGCAAGTGCCCCTGAGACAATTTCTTACCCAAAGGTGACGCAAGCAGGTCCAGATGTCGAGGCACAGAGCTGGGCACTAGGGTCAGGGAGATTATCCCTGGGACTTTGTGGCTCTAGCCAGGTTCTGGGGAGCCCCAGGAGATGTGGCACACAGGTGGGCAGACCAGGGCTCAGCCTGGGCATACTCTTGCCCTTCAGGCCTGCCTGAGTACTCCCCTTCTTCCAGGACCCCTCTGATCCTGTCCAAGTCAGGGATACTGAGCAAGGCCTGGGGAAAGGGCTGCTCCCCCAGCGTCCCAGATACCCCTCCCTTTTCTCTCTTGTTCCAACATTATTCTCCCCCCAGTCAGGCCATGGGAAGAATGCCGTGTCCTCTGAACTGGGGCCAAGAGTGACAGGTGGTGGCAGTCCTAGCTGCATGGCCCCTGGTGTAAGAGATCCTCTCCTCCGTCCCCGCCTCCACTGCCCACACCCCTGCCTCCGCCTCTGCCCACCCGGCCCAATCCCTTACAACTGCCCAGGACTGCTCCTGAGCAGCCGCTGGGAGACAGACGGCAACCAGGTTGCCCCTCTTTGCTCCAGATACCTCTCTCCCCTCAGTTAGCAGGCCTCGGCTTCCTGTCTCACTGCAGCCAGACGAGAGGGGAAATTGGACAGCCTGACACACTCCACTCTTGTTTCTGCAGCTAGAAAGACTTGAGTTAGACAAGCAGCAGCACACGCCTCCCTACCTCATGGCGACAGAAAATGGAGCAGTTGAGCTGGGAATTCAGAACCCATCAACAGGTGCCAAGCTGGGGCAGGAGATGGAGGGAGGAGTTTGGGAAGGGGGGTTTTGAATCCAGGACTGGGCAGGTTCCTCAGTGGGAGTTCTGTGCCCCAGCCTTGTTTGCATGGTGCACGGGGGACCCAGAAATCAGAGGAATCTCTGGCTAGGGTTGGGCTGGGTCCAGGGCCTGTATGAAGCCCTTCCTGGAGAGACCAGGAAAATGTGAAGCCACCAGGGATGGCTGCTGGGGATGCACCTAAACAGTCAGGGCAAGGATGATGGGGGCCACCAAGGCCCACCCAAAGGGCTGGAAGCCTCCCACAGAGGCCCTCCAAGGTCGTGGCAGCTCATCTCTAGGGGCCATCAAGTGGCCCCAGAGACTCAGTGGGACAAGCATTTGCAAGTTGTTGCCTGGGTGGGAACCTGGGCCCAGAGCTGGTCTCTGCCCAGCCTGGGTGAGAGGGAAGGAAAGGAGGGTGGATCCTGATGGGTGTCTCACCTCCTCTGCAGACAAGGCACCTAAAGGTCCCACAGGTGAAAGACCCCTGGCTGCAGGGAAAGACCCTGGCCCCCCAGACCCAAAGAAAGCTCCGGATCCACCCACCCTGAAGAAAGATGCCAAAGCCCCTGCCTCAGAGAAAGGGGATGGTACCCTGGCCCAACCCTCAACTAGCAGCCAAGGCCCCAAAGGAGAGGGTGACAGGGGCGGGGGGCCCGCGGAGGGCAGTGCTGGGCCCCCGGCAGCCCTGCCCCAGCAGACTGCGACGCCCGAGACCAGCGTCAAGAAGCCCAAGGCTGAGCAGGGAGCCTCAGGCAGCCAGGATCCTGGAAAGCCCAGGGTGGGCAAGAAGGCAGCAGAGGGCCAAGCAGCAGCCAGGAGGGGCTCACCTGCCTTTCTGCATAGCCCCAGCTGTCCTGCCATCATCTCCAGGTGAATATCCCCTCCTGGGAGTGGGGAGGGGTCCTGTGGTTCTGTCCCTAGGGGTCCTGCTTAATTCCATTGTCTTAGGCATGGTCGTCGTCACATTCAGTGCTGGGGAGGGTAGTTCTAACATTCAGTTTCCTCTGTCCTGTGAATTGCCTCTACCGCCTTGTCCCCTGCAGAAACCAGAACCCTGCCACAATTCATACAAGGCTGGAGTAAGAGAGACCTTCAAAGACCGCCTAGGTTGAACATATCTTCTCTAGGCTTCTGGGGTCCGGAGTTCCCCTTGCTCCATGGGCTTGGGTCTAGCCAAGGGCAGGATTGAGATGGCAGGCAGAAAGGCTAAAGGTGTCAGGCAAAAGGCTGTGTATTTCCTAGGACATCCAGTATTTTCCTGTTCTTCTTAATATAATTATTGGTAAGATATGAAAAGATGACTAATAACCAGATTGGAGGATCATTGATAATATTTTCATAACCATAATATAGCACATGTGTGATGCAATCAGTTATACTTACCTGAATGCTAATGAGGTCATTAATGATATATTGTAAGCCACAATAAGAACATTTACCATATCACTTTGATAATTATGTATCAATTATATCACAACAGATTTTACGAATCAAGAGCTACATAACTCCCTAGTTGTATCCACATGATGATTAACCATATCAACAATCCTATTAATAGTTATTAATGATGTATTAGTGTGTTGGTAGTCAAGATAATGACCACAGCCATGAACATCCCTCAATTTTGTACCAGGTGAATTTGGCTGTATTACACCATGCATTTGGGGCGGGGTTGGATTAGCTCTGCAGATTGCATTGAGACTTGCCTGACGCCACAGGCTGTGGCCGCTGAGGGCTTCACCTCTGTGTTCTCACCTTCTAGTTCTGAGAAGCTGCTGGCCAAGAAGCCCCCAAGCGAGGCATCAGAGCTCACCTTTGAAGGGGTGCCCATGACCCACAGCCCCACGGATCCCAGGCCAGCCAAGGCAGAAGAAGGAAAGAACATCCTGGCAGAGAGCCAGAAGGAAGTGGGAGAGAAAACCCCAGGCCAGGCTGGCCAGGCTAAGATGCAAGGGGACACCTTGAGGGGGACCGAGTTCCAGGCTGTTGCCTCAGAGAAATCCGAGGTGGGGCAGGCCCTCTGTCTCACAGCCAGGGAGGAGGACTGCTTCCAGATTTTGGGTAGGCCAGGGGCAGGTGGGGGCTGGGGCTGCCCTGGGGCCAGGGGGAGGGAAGGGGGCTGTCAGTCCCAAGTCTCCCTATTCGGAGGTCTGAACTGCCCTGAGCCAAGCCTTACCCAGGCCCATTCATCTAAGGGTCACACAACTCCAGAAAGTATTCCTTTTTTAACGTATGTTTATTCATTTGTTTATTTGTTTTAAAAGATAGGGTCTTGCTATGTTGCCCAGGCTGGCTTCAAACTCCCAGCCTCAAGTGATCCTCCCACCTTGGCCTCCCGAGTAGCTGGGACTACAGGCGTGTACAACCATACCTGGCTTTCTTCAATCTTATTTTTTAAGACGTATTTTTATTTTTAAATTTAGTATTCCCTTTTGATAGATGGGGAAAGGAAGGCTCAGAAAAAGGAAATGAAGTGCCCAAACATATCCAGTGAAGACAGGATTGGAACCTGTCAGGCCACCCAGACTCCAGAACCCACTTTTGAGTTTTTCTACTTTGACTAAAATGAAGTTAAAAAAAAGAAAAACCAGGCAGATTATTGGAGCAACACAAACTCCCTGGGCAATGGAATTTGGAGTCAATCTGTAGAAGGGCTCAAATGCCAGGCTTAGTAGCTAAACTGTATAGTGGGGTGGGGTCGTGGGAGCTATAGAGGGCTCATGCGCTGAGGAACACAGGTGCCTGTGTGTGGGAGCAGTGACCAAGGAAGCTGGGCATGTGCAATGGGGCAGGACTGTGGAGTGGCCTTCATTGATGATTAGACAAGCAGCCCGTGGCTTGTTCATGGGCTGCAGAGAGCACTGAGTGTGAGTGAGCTTGGCCAGCAGGTGAATAGGGAAAGGGCCTGGGCAGGGGTGCGGCAGGGCTGGGGGTGGGGTGAGATGGGGTCAGGAGAACCCAGAGTGTCCTGACACCCCCCTGCCTCCAGGCTGAAGTGCCCTGGGAGACCCGCCAGCCTGCCTGGTGAGCGGCACCGTGCCACCCAGACAGGGTGGGAGGACCTGGCGGCTGGGCGGCAGCCAGGAGCCCTGCCTCCGCCCCTAGCAGCCGCAGAGACCTCCGCCCCGCCCCGAAATCGCATCCTAGGGTGACAGGATCTGAACCACCTCCAAAGGCCGTCTGATTTATCACCAGCCCGGCTTCCCTGCCGCCTCTTGCTATTTATAAAGAGGTTTCCATTCCTGATGACCGCCTGCCGGCCTGCCAGCCTTCAGGGCGAGCGGTTCCCCACACTTGCCGCTAGGTGGCGACTTCTCCCCACCAAACAGCGCGGTCCCTGGTCCCGCCCCGCCATGGGTGGTCTGGCCAGATTGCGGTGTTATTAGGATGGAGGGTGGGCAGGTCCCACCACCTACCCCATTATTCAGACATAGCAACCCCACTGCCTGGCATTCCGCTTTATAGCTGCTGTGTTTGATTGTTTTTGGTGGAAATGCAGATAGCTTGGGATGGAGTCCTTGTGTCTTATAATGCAGAGGGTCCAAAAAGTCCAAGCTCCCATCCCGTTTGTTCTGCCAGGAGAAGCTGGTCCTCCCTGATAGGAGTGTTGTGTTGGTGGCAGAACTGATATTGGAAACTGGGCCCCATAGCCCCTATCCTGGAGCCAGGTGTCTCCCAGGTGTCACTTGGTGAACTTAACTTCCCTAGATGGGGCCCAGGCCAGCAGGAGGGGGTGGTGCCAAGGGGAATCCTCAGCAGCCCCTGGCACTGACCATGAGGGCTGTGCTCTGTCCCCCAGATGATTGCCCGCCACCTCCGGCCCCCTTCCCTCACCGCATGGTGGAGCTGAGGACCGGGAATGTCAGCAGTGAATTCAGTATGAACTCCAAGGAGGCGCTCGGAGGGTGAGATCTGGGACCCCAGCTGGGCACTCATGGACAGAGAGCACACCGGGCTCCTGTGGCTTCACATTTCCCCTGTGCAAGGCCCAGACACACACCCCGCTGAGACATGACCACGTGGACACATTCACCTCTGTGTGGGACACACACTGTGTGCAGCTGTCACATGCTGATGTGCACTCAGTGTTGCTGTCACTTACTCAGACGCACCGTCAGCCATTCAGTGCTTCCGTAGGAAATACACAGCATTTTTCTGTCTGTCTCAGCTCCAGGCACCACACTGACCCCCTCATGGTGATTCCTGCTTTGTAAAAAGCCCTGACTCAGTCTTATACCTCTGCAGATCCTCCCTCTGCCTGAAGGTGCCCTCCCCCAGGGCCCAGGGCCTGCCTGCCCTAAACCTCTAAGGGTCGCATCCCAGGGCCATCCTCCCTACACGCCTGCCCTTCCTGTGCACGTGGTCTGTGTGGTTCAAAGAACCTGCTTCAGCCATTGTCCTGGCAGAACAGCTCACAGCTTCAGGAGGGAGTCAGGGCTGGCTGGGGTGAGTGCTCCCGTCTCACCAAAGGGGATCCAGAGGCACCACTGGGTCTGGGACCAAGTTAGGATCAGAGCAAAGGATGCCACTGACCCCAGTGGGCTCTGGGGTCCCCTCACTTACAGCCTCTTCTCTTTCCAGTGGCAAGTTTGGGGCAGTCTGTACCTGCATGGAGAAAGCCACAGGCCTCAAGCTGGCAGCCAAGGTCATCAAGAAACAGACTCCCAAAGACAAGGTAGTGAGGTTGCGGGGGTGGTGGCTGCCCAGGATGGGGAGGGGATCCTTGGAGTGGGCACCTCTCACCTCCCTCCACCAGCACTGCTGAACCTGGGGCCTGGTATGGGAGTTTGTTGCAGTGAAAATACTACACAGATAGAGAGATGGATGGACAGCCCTGCAGCAGGGGCCTGAGGACCCTACCCATAACCAGATACTTCAGTTAGTGAACTTATCTGGGGACTTCCCCTTTTAGGCATGGGATATTCATGCCCTCTGGTTCAATTCAACAAACACTGATGAGTGTGGGCTCTGGGCCAGGCCCTGTGCTGGGCACTGGGGGTCCGGGAGTGAAGTGGGTGTGGTCTCCACCCTCAGGGAGCTGAAGCCAAGGTAAACAAGCCTGGCCTAGAGCTTTGCCTCTAGCACCCACGGCCTGGGCTGGGTTCAGAGGAGGCCACGAGCAGTGTTTGTTGAAGGAATGAAAGGATGCAGGCAGGTAGAGTGAGGGAGTCTGCTGTGTGAGGAGGTAATAGCAACCTCGTGTGACCACAGCTGTGACTCAGGGAAACTGCGGGGTAGCATGTTGGGGTTCAAGAGAGCTTCTGACTCAGGCCGAGGGGTCAGGGAAGCTTCCTGGACCAGCTGCCTTTTGAGCGAGGGCTTTGAGGAGACGTTCCAGTGGAGAAGGCAGGGGCAGAGTTTCAGGCAGAGGGGACTATGGGAGGAAAGGCTCGAGGGCCAGAGATAGCAGGAGGTGCTGGGGAGTGAGGTTCTGGGCATCCCAGGCAGAAACCGCAGTGTGGGCACAGGCCCGACCCCAGTGAAAGCATGAGAAGCAGCTCTAGCCGCTGCAGCCCTGGGTCCCCATTATGGCTCTAAGCACACTGGAAGGAGTGCATTTTCTATGTGACAACGTCCTTTTTCGTCTCTTCCACTTACAGGGCCTGGGTCCGTGTTATTGTCTCCTAGGTCCCAGGCCTCTATCACAGGCTCTGGCTCAGCATAGATGTTCAGTACCTACCTGCGGCTCAATTAACTGGAGCCAGTTTTCAGTTGATAATTATTGAGCACTTCTCTGCCATTCAGTGGGTCAGGGGCTGGGGAAATGTCAGTGACCTAAAAACACCCCTGCCTTCATGGGCTGACATGCTAGAGTGGAGGGAGAGACAACTAAAACATAAAGCAAAAAAAAAAAAAAAAGAAAAAAGAAAAAAGAAAAGAAAAGAGAAGAAAAGAAGGCCTGGCATCAGGTACTGAGAAGTGCTAGGAGGGAAAATAAAGCCAGGTAAGGTAGAGGGGGTACAGGGCTGATGGGGGCACTTTTAGATAGGGAGGTGAGATCAGTCCTCTCTGAGAAAGACATATGTGAGGTGAGAACTGAATGAAGGGGTGGGTAAAGGCAGAAGGGGAGCCATCCTGGCAGTGAAACAAGGGTTAGTGTTTAACCACTGGATCTGGAT
Source organism: Pan paniscus (assembly GCF_029289425.2). Taxonomy (NCBI): domain Eukaryota; kingdom Metazoa; phylum Chordata; class Mammalia; order Primates; family Hominidae; genus Pan; species Pan paniscus. The sequence continues at coordinate 37,522,343 of NC_073270.2, forward strand.
AGGGCAGGTGTGGAGAGAGGCCCAATTTACAGCATTTGCCATTTCTCATGGTGTAAGTATTCCTATTATAGCTGATATATCAGCCTACCGATGTGACAGCTGGCTTGCAACTTTCTGAAAGTGACAAATAATGGTGTCTTAAACTAGGAAGGCAGTGGTGGAGGAGGTGCGAATGATTGGATGTATAATCTAGCTTGAAGGTAGATGATGCTGAAGAGTTGGGTCGGAGGTGGGGTGTGAGGGCGCGAGAGTAAGGGAAGAACTTAGGATGGCTCGTAACTTTTTGTCCTGCACCCTTGGGTGAAGCGTGGGGGTACTTTTGCTGCCAGGCAAGCCGAGAGCAACTCAATTGTGGGGAAGGGACGATGTCTAAGGTCTAATTTTGGACATGATAGATTTGAGATGTCTATGAGACAACTAAGGCAAGTAGACAGTTGGAGATATTGGAGTCTAGAATTCAATGGAGTGCTCAGAGGTTGAGATGTATATTTGGAAATTGATGACTTTGGATAAAATGTAAAGTCCTGAGACTTTATGCAGATGCCCAGGGAGAGAGCAGAGAGAGGGAAGCGGTGAGGGGGGAGGATGGAGCTCTTGGCATGTCAGTACTCAGGAGAAGAGCCGGCAAAAGGAAGATGTCCCAGCAGGCATGACTTGGGAGTGGTGAGGACCACAGATGTGGGGGTGGGGGAGAGAGGAGAGGCAAGGAGGAGGCTGAGCAGTGATCTGGGCAAGGCTAGCAGGCCTGTTCAAGGGTGCGGGTATGGAGGGTGGGTGGCAGGGAGTGATGGTGCCCAGCTGGTACCCTTGACTTCCCTGGTCCCCAGGAAATGGTGTTGCTGGAGATTGAGGTCATGAACCAGCTGAACCACCGCAATCTGATCCAGCTGTATGCAGCCATCGAGACTCCGCATGAGATCGTCCTGTTCATGGAGTAGTGAGTGCCCGAAGTAGTGGTAGGGGCTGGGTGGGGGTACCAGCAGGCACGGAGCAAGCCGTGGAGGGGTCTGTGCACACAGCATCGAGGGCGGAGAGCTCTTCGAGAGGATTGTGGATGAGGACTACCATCTGACCGAGGTGGACACCATGGTGTTTGTCAGGCAGATCTGTGACGGGATCCTCTTCATGCACAAGATGAGGGTTTTGCACCTGGACCTCAAGGTACCAGACTGGGGCCTCCTGGGAAGGGTCAGGGGCAGCATCCGACCCCCTGAGATCAGTGCTGTCACCAGCCATCCCTCTGCCCTCCCATCCCTCCATCTCTTCCTTCATTCATCCTTCCCTTCATAGATTCAGAAAGGGTTTATGGAATACTTACCAAGTGCCAGGAGCCGGGGGCACAGCAAAGAGAGAGAGGGGGAAAAAAAAAAAAAAGACGTGGTACCAGCTTTCATGGAACTTCTAGTCTGGTACTAAGTATTTGTTGAAAGGGCCTTTTGCAGTCCTGTGAGCCCCAAGCTCAGTGTGTCACACAGACAAGTGGCTAATAAGTGTTGCAATAGCACCTGCCTCAGCGTTGGCCCATGATAGGTACTATGAGTGTCTGATCATTTATTCAAAAGCAACAAATATTTCTTGAGGGCCTACTTTATGCCAGGCAATGCACTAGGTGGTGGAGATCCTGTGGTGAACCAGATAAAAATCCCTGCATTCTTGGAGCTCTCAAATAAGTATAGTGTCAGCGTGGCAATGTGCATGAGGTAGGCGCTAACAACAATGTTTCGTGAAAGAATATTGATATCCTTCTTTTTTTTTTTGAGATAGAGTCTCACTCTGTTGCCCAGGCTGGAGTGCAGTGGCGCCATCTTGGCTCACTGCAACCTCCGCCTCCTGGGTTCAAGCGATTCTCCTGCCTCAGCCTCCCGAGTAGCTGGGATTACAGGCACCTGCCACCACACCCAGCTAATTTTTGCAGTTTTAGTAGAGACAGGGTTTCACCATGTTGGCCAGGCTGATCTTGAACTCCAGACCTCAAGTGATCCACCCACCTCGGCCTCCCAAAGTGCTGGGATTACAGACATGAGCCACTGTTCCCGGCCTGATATCCCTCTTCTGACCTTGCTCACTACCATGCACATGGTAGGTCAGGAAGAGCAGATCTGCTTTTTTTTTTTTTTTTTGAGACAGAGAGTCTTGGTCTGTTGGCTAGGCTGGAGTGCAGTGGTGTGATCTTGGCTTACTGCAACCTCTGTCTCCTGGGCTCAAGCAATTCTTTTGCCTCAGCCTCCCGAGTAGCTGGGATTACAGGCGTGTGCCACCATGCCCGGCTAATTTTTGTATTTTTAGTGGAGACGGGGTTTCGCCATGCTGGTCAGGCTGGTCTTGAACTCCTGACCTCAGGTGATCTGCCTGCCTCAGCCTCCCAAAGTGCTGGGATTACATGTGTGAGCCACCGTGCCTGGCCACAGATAGGTGTATACATTGCAGCAACTCCAGTCAGTTGTCAGTAGCTGTCCGGAGCTGAGTGTGGAGCTCTGGGTGTGGAGCAGGGAAGGGCAGCAGGAGTGCAGGGGGTTGGCAGTCCTCATGGCAGGTGTTAATGCTGTGCGTTAAGTGGCGGGACATGGAATCTTAATGTGGAGGCGCGTGAGCACCCATCAGCAAAGTGGATGGTACTTTCATTCATTCATTCCATAAGCATATGCTGGGTACTTTCCTTAATTCATTCGATAAGCACGTGCTGGGTACCTGCTCCTGGAAGGCCCCGTGCTAGGCATAGGGACTGTGAAGGAAATGGTCCCTGTCTCATGGAGCCTCCAGGGGAAACAGACATTCATAAAACAATTCCTAACTAAATAGGTCATTTTAAGCCATGAAAAGTGTATGAGAAAATACACGAGAGTAATGAGGAATCGCACTGGGTGAAATTGAAGTCAGCACGGGTCTGAAGCAGGCAGGGAGATGCTGTTGCCGCCTCTAACACCTGTCCCAGTTTTGCTCTGTGCCCGACACTGTCTGAGTGAGGGTGCCATCTTCCCAACAGTCCCCTGGGTTAGGTGTGTTAATATCACTGCCACTGACAGAGGAGGACACAAACAGGGTGAGGAGGTGGGTTTCAGTGGGGCCAGAGTGGATGCAGGGAATTTAGAGGCTGATGGAGTAAGTAAGCCAGGAGAGAGATGCCAGGGGCTTGAGCCAGAGTGGCAGTGGAAGAGGGGAGGGAAAGGGGCCAGATGGAGGATACATTTTGGAAATAGAGCCAATCTGATGTGCTGAGGGTTTGCATATGTGAGGGTTAGGAAAAGAAAGGATCAAGGGTGAGTCCTGAGTTACTGGACAGATGGTGGCCCCTTCACTGAGCTGGGGGAAGTTGGTGCCTGCATGATGACATTGGAAGACTGCCTTTCCCTAGTGAAGGCTAATTTCTTTGGGGCAGAATAGGGTCCCCCAATTAAAATGCAGTGCTCTGGGAAGAAGCTCAGTCGTGAGCCTCTGTATCCTAAAATGTGTTTTTTTCAGGATAACAATACGTTTTTTTGTCAAAAAAAGTGTTTCACGGTCAAGTAGGTTGAGTGCACCCCAGCCCACAGGCCATGTCCTGGGTCTCTTGGCTGCAGGGCTTCTGAGGGCCTCCTGTGTGTAGATGGAGAATCTCTGAAAGGAAATTTGAGTCTGCTTCATTTCCCCAAATGCTTGTACCCTGGGACCCTTCTTTTCTTTCCTGTTTTGTGGGACACCAGGCCAAACTATTAAAATCATTAGTATCTGCTCTGAGTGAATCTATCAGTTTTAAGAGTGCCTTCAGAAAGCGTCTCCTTAGGGGACTTGAGTCAAATGCCCACAGAGCCCAGACAAATAACAAATACATGTTGAATGGGAGGGATCAGGGGGTGGTGGCGACCGTGGGAGAGTTGGAGGACGTTTGTCTCATCTCAGGCTGTTAGTGGCAACTTGTTCCAAGGCATATGGCCCATGTGGCCAGGGCTTCCTGTGTTTTAGGAGCTGCTGGAATTCAGGGTTTTTGTGCAGAATCTCCTGCCTTTGAACCATTGTTAACTTAAAAATGTTTGTACCCTGCAACCTCAGATTAGTCCTGTGTCCTTGTGTGATAGGAAGAGGAAACAGAGGCCCAGAGTGGAGAGGAACTGGGCTTACAGTAACGTCATCCATGTGTTAACTTGGCTGAGCCCCTACTGGGTGCCTTTGTTAGACCCTGAGGGTGGGACCCAGGAGGCCAGGAGAAGACAATCCCTGGCCTGGAAGAGCCAACCCTGTAGTGTTATATTCACCCCAGAGTGCAGGATCAGTGGTGGTAGCGGAACATCACAAGGCCAGTGCTGGAGTCAGTCATGCGTTCATTTCCTGGCTCCGTCGCTTACTTGCTGGGCGACTATGGCCGAGTCACTTCTGTGTCTGAGCCTCAGCTTTCTCAGCTGCCAAATGGGAATGGATGGTAATAGTATCTCAATGTCACAGTTTCATCTCAAGATAACAGTGTGTGCCTCCTAGATCTTTGGGAAGGACTGGGGAGCTAAAGTGAGAAAGTGAGTGGACTGGGCCTGATGTTTTGTAGCTCATCATCCTCACTAACTGGGGAGACAAGAGTAGCGCATCTTCCAGTGACGCTGGAGTAGTGTGAAGCCCCGTGTTCCCAAGAGGCTTCCTGTCAGGAACTGAGCTGGCATCTTCTTTCTCTGCTCTCTGGAGCTTCATGTATCTGGTGGTGGTCCTGCACTGGCCCCCCAGCCTGGGGGCGGGGATAGCAGGCTGTCATGCCTCCTCTCCGCAGGCTTCTGTTTCCCCATCCTCAGAACTGCTAGAATGTCGTGTTCTTTCATGGCCTTAGATGGAGGGAAATCTCACCTGAACCCATCACGGCAGGTCCTGTGCTTCAAGGCCTCGCATAAGCCCCTCGTGGGGGACTTGCCTCAAGATCTCTCTGTGCCCAGAGCAGGCAGGGCTGGAGGGTCTCTGGCAGCTGCCCACTCTGGCAGCTTGGGCCTCTGCCTCAAGGAGCCTGGGGTTTGCACGGGCCTGGTGGGAGAGGGAGGGTGAGCTGGTCAGAGGCCCACCCAGGCCACCCCCTTTCTCCTCAGCCAGAGAACATCCTGTGTGTCAACACCACCGGGCATTTGGTGAAGATCATTGACTTTGGCCTGGCACGGAGGTACCACCTGGGTGGGTGGGGAGGGCAAGACAAGCCTCTGAGTTGGCAGGGGACAGGGGTGGGGTGGAGGGGGCATGGGTATAGGCCAGGAGCTGTGCTCTCAGCCCTTGGTCTCACCCCCAGGTATAACCCCAACGAGAAGCTGAAGGTGAACTTTGGGACCCCAGAGTTCCTGTCACCTGAGGTGGTGAATTATGACCAAATCTCCGATAAGACAGACATGTGGAGTATGGGGGTGATCACCTACATGCTGTGAGCTCCCAGGCGGGTCGTGTTTATGGGGTTGGTGGGGCATGGGGGCGAGCGGCCGAGGCCAAGATTGGCCCTAGGGTCTTGGTAAGGTGGTCCCACCTCCCCTATCCCTCAGTCAGGGGTTTGCTGGGGTTGGGAGTGCTAGGGAGAACAGGAAAGGGGAACGTGGTACCCATTTTATAGATGGAAAAACCAAGGTCCCTATAAAGGCATAGCATCTGGACAGCAGATCTCGGATGACCTGGGGCGGGCAGAGGGGCAGTGGACATTTCCTATGTGCTCACCACATACCTTGCACTCGTCATTCCTCATCACTGCCACCTAGGAAGCTGGGATGATTATGCCCATTTTACAGATGAGAAGAGTGAGGCTCAGAGAGGGGAGGTGACTTACCCAAAGTCACCCAGCCAGATTCAAACCCAGGTCTGTCCCACGAGAGGCTGGGGGTCTTTTCAGCACACGGTGCTGCCTCCTAGGATCTGCCCCTGTTCCCTACCCCTCTGAAGGTGACTCAGCACCTCCAATCTCACCTCCCTGCCCCCTGCTATCCCCTCCCTCTAGGCTGAGCGGCCTCTCCCCCTTCCTGGGAGATGATGACACAGAGACCCTAAACAACGTTCTATCTGGCAACTGGTACTTTGATGAAGAGACCTTTGAGGCCGTATCAGACGAGGCCAAAGACTTTGTCTCCAACCTTATCGTCAAGGACCAGAGGTGAGGCTCACCCCAGAACCTGAACTGTATGTGTGCAAGCTTAGTGTGTCTGAGTGCTGGCAGGGCGGGAGCCAGGTAGAGAGGCCAGCTGAGCCCCTGGGGCCTCACGAGCATGCAGCCCACCATCACCATGCTGCCTCTCCCCCAGGGCCCGGATGAACGCTGCCCAGTGTCTCGCCCATCCCTGGCTCAACAACCTGGCAGAGAAAGCCAAACGCTGTAACCGACGCCTTAAGTCCCAGATCTTGCTTAAGAAATACCTCATGAAGAGGCGCTGGAAGGTACTGCTGGATTCGGGGTGGGGAGGGAGGGCTTTCTAGTGGGAAGAGCTCCTGGTGCCAGATCCGAGCCTCCACCGTCCCTGCCTTGGCAGGTTCTGTTGACCAGGCTGGGCCCTGTCTGGAAGACAGGGTTGACTTTTCTGTTTTTGCCCTGGGCTGGCTCCTGTCCTAGAGTGGAGACCTCTACCTGGCCTTCCACCCAGCCCCACCCATCTGGGGCTCTGGCTTCCCTCCTTCATTTTTCAAATATTTCTTGAGCATCTACTACTTCTAGGCATTGGGATATAGGAGTGGACAAAAGAGACAAAGATCTCAGTCTTTGTGGAGTTACTTTTGGTGAGAGATGGGGCATTTTCTATCTTTTTTTCTTTCTTTCAATACAGTCTTGCTCTGTCACCCAGGCTGGGGTACAATGGCGTGATCTCGGCCCACTGCAACCTCTGCCTCCTGGGTTCAAGCAATTCTCCTGCCTCAGCCTTCCAAGTAGCTGGGATTACAGGCACCCACCATCACACCTGGCTAATTTTTGTATTTTTAGTGGAGACGGGGTTTCACCATGTTGGCCAGGCTGGTCTTGAACTCCTGACCTCGTGATCCACCCGCCTCGGCCTCCCAAAGTGCTGGGATTACAGGCGTGAGCCACTGTGCCTGGCTGAGGTGGGGCATTTTCTAGAGCCCTGGGGAAATAGGCAGGGTTAAAGAAGACTTTAGAAAAAAAATAAGGGCCTTCTGCCGGGGAGAGGTTGCACTTTTATTTTTATTTTTTTTAGAGACAGGGTCTCACTCTGCCTCCCCAGCTGGAGTGCAGTGGCGCTATCATGGCTCACTGTAGTCTTGACCTTCTGGGCTCAAGTGATCCTCTCCTTTGGCCTCCTGAATAGCTGGGACCACAGACATATGCCACCACATCCAGTTAATATTTTAAAAATATTTTTGTGGAGATGAGGTCTCGCCATGTTGCTCAGGCAAGCAATCCTCCCGCCTCGGCCTCTCGAAGTGTTGGGATTACAGGTGTGAGCCACTGTGCCCAGCCTGCACTTCTAAATAGGGGGGTCAGGAAGGGCTCACTGAGAAGCATGTGAACAAAGACCTGAAGGTGGGGAGGGGTGAGCCGTGCCAATACTGGGAGAAGAGTATTCCGGGCAGAGGGAGTAGCCAGTGCAAAGGCCCTGAGGCAGAGGTGTGGTTGGAGAGTTTGAGGAACAGGTAGGAGGCCAGTATGGATGGAGTGGAGTGAGCAAGGAGGTAAGGAATGAAGTTAGAGAGGAAGAGGGGGACAGGAGGTGGAGGGACTCATTGGCCATGGCAAGGGGTTTATCTTTTACTTGGAGCAAAACTGGAGCCATGGGAGTGTTTGGAGCAGAGCGGTCCTTGGTTCAGGTCTGGCTGACCTATCCGTTGAGTGAGGGGACTCCTGGACAATACAGTGTCATGGCGCCTCCCGTGGCCATTTTGGGCACTGCACCTTCTCTAGCCTGTGACCCTCCTGGACTGAAGGGGACTTACAGGCTGCTCAGACACCCTGCAGCTGCCCCCCTGCCCTGGTGTTGACTGGGACTCCCTCTCTTCTGCCCTCCAGAAAAACTTCATTGCTGTCAGCGCTGCCAACCGCTTCAAGAAGATCAGCAGCTCGGGGGCACTGATGGCTCTGGGGGTCTGAGCCCTGGGCGCAGCTGAGGCCTGGACGCAGCCACACAGTGGCCGGGGCTGAGGCCACACAGCCCAGAAGGCCAGAAAAGGCAGCCAGATCCCCAGGGCAGCCTCGTCAGGACAAGGCTGTGCCAGGCTGGGAGGCTCGGGGCTCCCCACGCCCCCATGCAGTGACCGCTTCCCCGATGTGAGCCGCCTCGGAGTGTGGCCTGGATCCATCCTGCTAGCACCTCCCCAGACAGGGCTCCAGCCTGTCGGCCACACCCCAGACTCCAGGCCCCCGTTGAAGCCGCTCCCGGTTCCCTCCCCAGCTCCTCGTCTTTGAACTGCCGCCGCCGTGGTGACCCCTGCTTTGCCCCACTGGGAGAGTCCTTAGCCTGGGCCTCCTCCTAGCTGGAGTGCCATGGCTGGGGGTCTCAGCATGTAGGGCTTCTGTGGTTGTGGATGGGAGGCTCCTGGTGGGGCAGAAAGGCTGCAACGCTGATTCCTAAGGCCCAGCTGCCAGGGAAGACAGAGCAGGCTTTGTGAGAGAGGACCTCCATGCCCCCGCCACCTCCCCACTCCAGCAGATAAGGCCGAGCCCACACCATCTGGCCCTGGCTGGCCCCCACCCACCTTCCTTGCGACCACCAACACACAGGAACTGTGTGTGAGAGAGAGGGCGCCCAGCCCAGGCCTGGTGGAGGGGGAGGGGAGAAGCCAAGGGACACAGGAGACCACCCCCGAGCTTGCCTCAGGGCCAAGCTGGCCCAACCCAACCACTCGGGGCCCCTATCTTGGGGGTCACCCATGGCCTCAGATGATGGGGTCAGCAGGCCCAGGAGAATTAGGAAGGCCATGGGGCAGCCCCCAGTCTGCTCTCAGCTTGTGCCTTGTAAATAAATGTACAGGTTGGATGTGGCCTCCTTCCCTCTGTGTGTGCCTGCACTGGTGTGAGGTCGCTGATGACCACAGTTCACTGAGCACCTACTGTGTGCCGGACACTTTAGCAATATCCATCAGCTCACAGTTTGGTGGTTCATGCAGGCTCAGGTGCCAGTCTGCCCAGCACATGATGTGGGCAGGTGGCTTCTGCACGTTGTGCCTCAGTATCCTCACCTGTGAGAGGGAGGTCGCAGCAACAGCCTACACCGGGTGTGTGATTACTGCGTGCCCAGCTTTACTTAAAGCACCTGTGCTGTGTTAACTCATTTACTCCTCACAGCAAGATTACGAGGCAGGATTGATTGGTTGATTGATTGATTTATGATGGAGTCTCACTCTGTCATCCAGGCTGGAGTACAGTGGTGTGATCTATGCTCACTGCACGCAACCTCTGCCTCCCGGCTTCAGGTGATTCTCATGAGGCAGGTATTATTATTCCTGTTTTACAGAGGGAGAAACTGAGCCAGAGAGAGTGGGCAGCGCTAGGATCTACCTCATAGGGTGGGGCCATGGCTGCAGCATCAGTCAGACTGAGGTAAGGCACTTAGGGCTGTGCTCGGCCCAGGGAACGATAATGTTCTTATCCTTACTCCACATATGAAGAAACTGAGGCTCAGAGGAGAGAAGGAACTTGAATGCCACTCAACAAGTCAGGGACTGGGGCTTGAAAGGAGCTTTTCTGTCTCCCAGAGCAAGGCTGTGCCCATGCGTTCCCTCTGCCTCTCACCAGGATAGGGTGTAAGCAGAGAGTCCGGTCTCCAGGTGGAGGCCAGGTCTGGCAGGCCTGCGATGCCTTTGCTGGGTCTACAATGAGGGCCTCAGGGGAGAGGACTGTTCTCTGATTTTTCCCAGTGGCCACGGCCACCTCACCACAAGCCAGCAGTGAGGGGCAGGGGACGCTCCATCTGGGGGCAGCCCAGAGGGCAAGAGAGCTGAGCCCTGATACAGTGCAGCCTTTCTGGCTGTGAGGACGACTGAGAAGTGGGACTGGCCTGTGGGAACAGAGAGGTTCCAGCAGGAAGAGCAGAGACAGCAGTTAACATGCATCGAGCACCTGCCGGCTGCTGGCCCTGGGCGCCGCATTGTGTTGATGATCACATCGGCTGCACACGGTGACACTGCGAGGTGTTGTGTCCATTTCTCAGAGTGTGGAGCCAAGTCTCAGAGAGGTTCAGCCACTTGCTCAGGGCCACATAGTCAGTGGCAGAGCCAGGATTTGTACCCAGATGGTCTGGGCCCAGAGGCCCTGCTCTTCACCACTGCCTGCCTCCTGAGAAACCTTAGGCTTATTCATCCCATCTCTCTCCTGCCTCCATGAACACTGGTCCTCACTGCGATCCCCGCCCTGCTTGAGCTGGGGAGTTCAGAGTCCGGTTGCAGCAGTATCACTTGGGGTGGTGAATGGGTGACTCTGAAGTCTGAGCCTGACTCGCAGTCTGGGGCTTGGGGGTCCTGGGGAACCTGGCTTGGGCTCTTGGTGGGAGGTGCGCTTATAGGCAGGGCCCCTAGGGCTGTGGATTCCTGCCTGCCTGCCCGTCCGCCACCTGCCAGCTGGGCCAGGCCTGCGGTTTCCTCTGAGTGGTTTTCTTGGCCTCGCTGGCCCCCACCCAGGCTGAGCCTCGGCCACACAGCATGTTGATGAGGGATGAGTCACCACCGTGGGGGGAGGGAAGGAAATGAAGTCCAGCCACAGCAGAGATCCAGGGCCTGGATCCAGCTGGGGAAACCGAGGCCAAGATGGGGAAGGTCCCTCAACAGAGACAGTAACAGCTGGAACTAGAACCCAGGACTCCTGACTCCCAGTGCACGCCTCAGTTTCCCCCTCTGTAATATGAAGTTGATAACCTCGGCTCTTTTCTCCTCTGCCACTCCTAGGGCCATTGTGACAGTTGAGAGACGGGATGGGGTGCTCATGCACCATATTTTACAGGTGAAAAAACAGGTTCAGAGAGGGAAAGTGACTTGGCCAAGGCTACACAGCAAATTAACATGTCCTGTGCAAGAAGCCCATTCAGAACCCAGCCCCACCCCTTCCCAGGAGCACACCTTAGAAAGCTCTTTATGGTTATCAGGTGCTTCCTCTGGGCCTCCCCTCGTCCCCAGAGGCAGAGAGTATAGATTCGATAATGTGGAAGGGGGAATGTGGGTTCAGAGAGACCTTGTTCCCACTGAGGGCCACGGAGCACACTCAGGGCAAAGCTGCAGCCACGGCCCCTGTGGACAGCTGGGTCTGCCTCTCTGCAGGCTTAGGCCCCAGCCCCATTGCTTTCAAGAACGCTCCCATCCCTGGCAGCTACAAGAAAGAAAGATTTTTCACGCTAGGAGCTGCCCTGATGGAGGGCGGGAGACCATAGCTGGTTTGGGACTGCCAAGCTGGACCAGGACTGAGCAAGGGTTCCCAGGGCATTAGTTCTCTGGGTGTTAGGCTGAGCTTCCCTGACCCTTGCATGGTTTGCTGTGCCCACCACAGGCACCAGGGCCATGGGCCCCTCCTGCTCAGTGTCCATCTCAACGCTGATGCTGTGTTCTTCCCCTGCAAGGCACCTCTGTGCCTGGGCTTCCCCTGAACGGGGTCCTGGGCCCTCTTTGTAAGCTAAGAAGGGTTAATTAACACTGTCAATGGGAGCGCTCCTCCCAGTTGGTCCCAGCCCAGAGAGCTTTCCTCCAAGACCATTTCCTGCCTCAAGGCCTTAGCCAGGCCCACAGTGACCACCCCCCATGGGTCTGGAAGCCACTAAGGCCACATCTGGTTTGGATTACATCAGGGCTGGTGACGCTGCCTTTTCCTGTCTGGGTCCAGTGGCCTTGTATTCCACTGGCCACCTTGGACCCAACAAGACAGTGGTAGGTAAAGATTCAGCCAGTGAGAGGGCTGCGCCGAGGGCATGGAGGAGCCAGGGCTGTCCTGAAGGATGTGCCCACCTGGACCATCTCCTACCTATGAAGCTGCCTACGCATCTGTTTCTTCCTTCATGTTAATGGGTAATATTTATTGGCCACCAGGCACTATACCAAGTGATTCCCATCAATTAACTTATTTTGTCCCCACCCTATGAGTAGGTATTTTCATTATCAACATTTCACAGATGAGGAAACAGGCACAAGGAGTGTATGGACAAGTCCATGGGCTCCCAGCTGATGAATAGGGGAATCAGGATGTGAGGCAGGCCATCTGACTTCCCACACAGCAACCACTTCACAACCATTTGTTGAGCCGAGCTCTGGGCCTGGCCCCCAGCGAGAGCCTGGGGATGAATGAGTCATGGCCCTTGCCCTTGGGGAGCTCACAGCCTCTGGAACCCCAGTGGGAGGATGGGGATCAGGGTGAAGCTGGAAGGAATCTCATGAAACCATGAGAACAGGAAGGAGACACTAACCCCTATTCTCTTCTCTTCAGTGGGAGTCACATCCAAGCTGAGGGCACACAAGGAGCAGGGCTTTTCCAGACAGAGAGTGAGGAGGGTGTTCCAGGCAGAGGGGACTGCTTGCTGTCCAGAGACTTGCAGCTGAGTATAAGCTCATCTTGGAGCAGGCCAGTAGGGCTTTTGCATGAGACGAAGCAGGAAATAGGTCTGGAGAAGTTAGCAGGAGCCCGAATGGCAGGCTGACCTGGGACAATGGGGCGCTGTGGAAGGGAGGTCAGAGATCCATGCTTACAAAGGATCCCTGCAGCCAGGGAGGTCAGTGAATGGGAGAGAGAGGCTGGAGGCAGGGACACCCGGTGGAGGCTGAGCCATGTCTGCTTGAGAGGCTGTTAACTGTGGGGAGGAGATGGGGGAGATGCGTCTAGACAGATAGGCTGATGACAGAGAGATTGGGTTCCAGGTCAGACAGAACAGGGTTCATACCTACTTATTTGCCCTCCCTGAGCCTCAGTTTCCTGTCTGTAAAATGGGGTAAGAATCGTACCTGCTTCCCAGGATAATGAGAAAGTTACATGGGATCTGTAGGTGGAGCCTGGTACAGGCTACTGAGCTTATGTTTTTTTCACAACTATTTCTCCGGCTCTGGCTATGTTCCAGACACTGCCCTAGGTGCTGGAGACAAGCAATGAATAGACAAAAATTCCTGGCCTGGTGAAGCTTCATGCCAGTGGGGGAGACACACTGAATGGCAATAATGAATTTAGAATGTGTTAGTGGTGGGGGAAATGGGGAATGTGGTGGCCAGGCAGGGCTTCTCTGAGGATATTTGAACAGAAACTGGAGGATATGAGGGAGTGAAGCCTGTGGACATTCACGGAAGATAAGGCAGAACCAGTGTACAGGCTGCTTGGAGTGAGTGAGGGGGAAGGAAGGAGGAGCTGGGGCCAGACCACAGTGGCCCTTGCCTATTAACGAAACAGGGAGCCTTGTTGGGGAGGTCTTTGAGAATTTTTTTTTTTTTTTTGAGGCATAGTCTTGCTCCATCGCCCAGGCTGGAGTGCAGTGGCGTGATCTCAGCTCACTGCAACTCTGTCTCCTGGGTTCAAGTGGTTCTCCTGCTTCAGCCTCCCGAGTAGCTGGGATTACAGGCGCCCGTCACCATGCCCAGCTAATTTTTTGTGTTTTTAGTAGAGACGGGGTTTCACTATGTTGGCCAGGCTGGTCTCGAACTCCTGACCTCAGGTAATCCACCAGCCTTGGCCTCCCAAAGTGCTGGGATTATAGGCGTGAGCCACCATGCCCAGCTAATTTTTTGTGTTTTTAGTAGAGACGGGGTTTCACTATGTTGGCCAGGCTGGTCTCGAACTCCTGACCTCAGGTAATCCACCAGCCTTGGCCTCCCAAAGTGCTGGGATTATAGGCGTGAGCCACCCTGCCCAGCCTTGAGATTTAATTCATGGCAAATGAATGAATGGTGACCATGACTCCATCCATCCACTCCTAAACCTTCATGGAGGGACTACTATGTGCTAGTCATCGAGTTAGGGAAGATGACAAAACGCATAAGGCAGACCCAACCCTTGGCCCCTGAAGTTTACATTCTAAGGCAGAGACACAATAAAACATGAGTACATGTGCACATGCGTAATTCTACATTGCAGCAGATGCTATGTCAGCAACATAAATGGGATACAGAGGGAGAATAATCTGGGGGCATCCAATTAGATAAGGAAGTGCAGGAAGTCTTCTCAGAGAAGGTGATGTGATGTAGGTGGTAGACGTAGAGAGGCAGCCAGTGGGGGCAAAGGGGCCAGTGGGGGCAAAGGGAACAGCTGCTGCAAAGGCCTAGAGATGGAAAAGAAACTCACGGGGAGGCAAGTGTCCTAAGGGAGTGGGAGGGTCAGCCCTCTCTTGTTTGTATGCTCAGGGCAACCTCAAAACTGGCCCTGAGGGCTGTGGTCAAGAGGAGGCAGCCCTGGCCTTTCCCGGGACACCAGGCTGGCTTCTGGCTGACAGTGGCCTGTTTTTAGCCATGGAACCGTTTCCTTCTGCCCCACCAGCTGCCTCCCTGAGTCACCACCTAGTACCAGAAGGGTGGGAACAAGAGATTAGGCACCTCTGGACCTGTGAAGATGTGGGTTTTGCCCTGTGTGAAGGGAGAGATGGAGAGGACTATGCTGAGGGCATGAGGTCCTCCAACGGAGTTGTTTTATTAATTCTAATTTCATTCCTGTTGACTGAATTGTACAGGTAGTGTGCAGGACAAGGCTTTCCACATACCAGTCCTGGGGACTGGAATCATTGCTCCCATTTTACAGATGAGGAAACTGAGACTCAGAGAGGTGAATCCACTTGCTCAAGGTCACACAGCAAGGAAGTGAAGATGCCAGGAACCGAGTCAAAAGCCTTGTCTGTGTAACAGTCCTTCCTTCCCCTAAATTCTGTCCTCCTGCCTCCACAGCAGCTAGACACTCTTCTGGGGCATAAATCAGGTTAAGGGAGACATGTCCAGTACCCAAATACCTATTTATTGTACTTAAGAAACACTTATTTTATTTTATTTTTTGAGACAGAGTCTCACTCTGTCACTCAGGCTGGAATGCAGTGGCATGATCTCAACTCACAGCAAACTCTGCCTCCCAGGTTCAAGCGATCCTCCTGCCTCAGCCTCTCGAGTAGCTGAGACTACAGGCATGTGCCACCACACCCGGCTAATTTTTGTATTTTTTGTAGAGACAGGGTTTTACCCTATTGGCCAGGCTTGTGTTAAACTCATGACCTCAAGTGATCCTCCCGCCTTGGCCTCCCAAAGTGCTGGGATTACAGGTGTGAGCCGCCGCACCCGGCCAACAAATACTGATATTGTAGCTGCCATGTGCCAGACCCTGTTCTAAGCACTTTGCCAGTATTAACTCATGTAATCCTCACAATAACATCATGGGGGTAGGTACTGTTAGGGTCCACATTTTACAGATGGGGGGAACCCAGAAAGGGGAAGCAACTTGCCCAAGGTCACACAGTTAGGACGTGGCGCCTGGTCCATGGGTGGATGGAAGTCTGGGTGTGGAAGGGATGTTTTGGTTGAGGCCTGGATTCCTGGATTGCATACTCTCCCAGCAGGTGGCATGCCAGGCTGGCCGATACAACCTCCCGGATTTTTCTCATCACTGTGGCAGCCTTGCAGGGCCCTGCCCTCCAAGGGAGAGGGTCTCCTTCCCCTCGGCCAAGGCACTGTCTGGGTTGTGGGCAGGAGTGCCTAACTCTGGGCCATGGAATGCCATAAACCAGAGAAGGAAGGGGGTGGGCAGAGAGCAGGCTGGAGATAAGGCATCGGGGAGGAGGGGCTGTCTAAGGCCAGCCCTGTGGGTGGGTGAGGGTGGCCTTCCCAGGGGCCAGGAGTCCTCTCCTCTCTTGGGAGAACAAAGGCCGAGGCCCAGCAGATGAAGCTTCCTAATGGTCTTTCAGACCTGCCACACTTTTGTGGGAAGGGGCCGGCCACCTGGAAAGGCAGTGGGCTCCCAGTTCCTGGAACCCCATGTGATGTCGACCATTTTAATGTAGAGAGGATTCAGAAATCGGGCAGGAGATGCCCTTCCGGCTCTGATATTCCAGGAATCTGAGTTGCTATGATTAAAAACTCTGGAAGTTTCTGAAATATTCATTTCAGATTCTGATTCTGCCATTTTAGGATTTGATTCGTCTAACTCTGTAAGGGTCTCAATAACCTTTTTTGCTCTCACCTGCTAAAGAGGAGGAATGGGGACTGGGATTCCCTCCTAGAGATGGACACGCTCCCTATGAGGAGGTCCTTGGTCCAACGAGATGGCCCCATCCCTCCCCTCCAGAGCTACATTAAGGCATCAGAGGGGGTGCCATGGATGGGCTGAGAAGCGGCTCTGCTCCTGCCTTGCCATGTGACCCTGGGCATGTCACCTCTCTTCTCTGGCCTTGGTCTCTCCATCTGTGCCAAGGGGCTCTATCTGGGTCGACAGAGGCATTCACTGTCCCCGCAACCCCTGTCCAGATGAGGGTGGTCAGGTGGGAGCCGGAGGTGAATGTTGGTCATGGAAAGAATGTGAAGGCAGGAGGCCCCGTGGGTGGGGTCCCTGGGCTGGGCAGCTAGCCAAGGGCGCATGAGATCATGGTGTCTCCTTGCCCAGCACCTCCAGAGAAGAGACCTCCTCCAGGTCAGATCCGTTCCTGGGACTCAGACCGTGAGTCAGGCTGCCCTTCCCCACAACCACTGGGCAAAGGGAGTGAAACGCAGAGAGGTGGGCACTGGTCCAGGCTCATACAGTGAGTCCAAGGCATGTGCTGAGTCCAGGGTCCTGCTTGGGGGGTTGGGGCTGAGGGGGCCTGTCTTCACTTCATGACTATGTCGGAGGCCAGAGGGAGATGTGCAGAGGGGGCTCTAAGCCTGCATGTGGGCAACCCTTTCGCACATTCCCCCAGGGCAAGGGATGAGCAGGAGACTCAGCCTCCTTCTCCACAAGTCCCCACCCTAGTGCAGAGCTAAACTTCCTTGGTTCAGGGGGATGCTGGGGAGTACAGCGGCAGAGGCCTGGGCTCCCCCAGCCCAGCCGGCTTCCCATCCTCCTAGTAGCTCAGAACCCAGGCTGGGAAGGGACTGGGGTCACCAGGGCTCCACAGGAATGTGCAACGGGAACAGCGCCCAGCAGAGGCCTCCTTCCCTGACCCAACTGAGAAAGAACTCTCACCCCTTTGAATCTGTCTGTCTCTGCCTCTGCAGGGTCTGTCTTTCTGCATCTCTCTCTTTCTCTGTCATATACACACACGCAGCCTGAGACACACTGATCCACACAGACACACGCCATGGTACAGACTCACACAAGAGCCTCCTTCCCCCTCCTCACCATGCCCTGCACACAGAGGGCCTTTCCTCTTCCCTCTGCCCCATGAAGCTGCCCATAGGAGGCTGCACAGACCCTTGCTCCTCCTCCCCATTGTTTGATGGGTTCCAGGCTGGGGTTCAGCAGGCATGGTGGGGAGGGGCCCCACAGCTGGCCAGGCGTTTTCCCAGCCCCTCTCACCCTGCAGGTCCTCCTCCACCCCAGCTCTGAGACTGTGGGAACCAGACAGTTCGGGCTGTCCAGCCGGGCTCGCTTCCTCCCAGGCCCCAGGGGACCTGTCGGGGGAGGAGGGAGCAGCAAAGGCTGGAGTCCTCGGGGCTGCCTGGGCAAGGGAGGGCCTCTGGAGGGGACAGGGCTGCCTGCCCAAGAAGGGGTCTCCAGCCCCCTGGGTGTAACCTCGTGGGACATAAGACACTCTAGACCACATGCCAAAAACCAGAATGGGGGTGCCCCAGCATCCCTCCCTCCTCTCCCTATGCCCATGATCCAGATAGGAGGACTGAGGCTCTGGGGAGGAAGCCATTCGCCTCTGCTCCTCCAGTGCTGGGGTCTGTGAGGACAGCGATGTTTCAGATTCCTTCTCTGTTCCTCTAACGAGGACCAAGAATATCCCCACTTCTCCTGCTTCCTCGCGAAGGGATAGTCAGAGAAGGTGAAAGGTCAGGGCTCAGTCACTTCTGAATGGTACCTAGGACAGTCACAGCCCATGCTGCTGGCCCCAAGAAATGCCGTCTTAAAGAGTCACCAGAGGACCTCAGGGAGCTGGGGGCTCAGGGAAGCTCCCACATTAATGTGGGAAGTCCAAACAGGGGGTAGGTGCTGCCTTTTGAACCCTAGGTGCCCTGTCTGCACAATGGGTAAAGGGTGCCTTTCTAGCCCTGGCCTTCCAGGATTGCAGCAAAGCCCTCCCACCTCTGGGGGCCACCACCAGCTCTGCCCTGACCCTCTTCTCCACCCTTATGTCCTCACTCAAGCTGCAGGTCAGAGGCTGGAGGGTAGAGCCACACAGATGTGGTTTTGATTTACCCTCTGCCACCCATTTGCCATCTGGAGTTGGAGCTGGCGAGCCTGTTTCCGCCACTGTAAACGGGGCCAACCTTCCAAATCACACAGGTGAGATGATACATACAAGCCTGGGACAGGATCAGTGTCACAAATTGTCAGGGTTATGATGACTGCACCTATGGGGGCTAAGTCCCAGCATCTGAGACTGGAGAATCAGTCCCTCAGGCCAGCCCATTCTTGCCCCTGCCCAGTCTCTCCCTTGCCTGTATCCTCCTCTCCCTGCTCCCCATTCCCTACCTCCCCTTCCTCTCCCTTTCTAGGAAACTCCCTGAGAAAGTCCCCAGCAGGAGAAAACCTCATGTGAGATATTCCCACCAAGGGTCTCTGTCCCCGCTGCACAACCCCACAGCCACAGCCACCCCCACATACAAGCAGGCACCCTGGCCCTCAGCCCCCAGCCATCAGGCAAGCTGACCCTCATCATCACATGGCTTTATTGGCCCTGAGAGCCACAGAGTAAATCCCAAGAGGCCCCGCTTCCCCTCACCCCCAAGTTTGTCCAGAGGCCCCAGGGGCCTGGCTGAGCACCGCTTCAATCCTGGCTTTCTGTGTGGTTGTCCTTGGCTCACCAGGGCTGGGTCCTTCGAGAGTTCTTCAGGTCCTAGAGCCAGGCTCAGCCCGGAGGGCGAGGGACCTGCAGGGACTGCCCGAGGTGAGGCTGCCTTTACTCAAAGAAGAACATTCCTGGCGTCCGGTATAGGCAGGGGGTCAGCCCCAATGGGTAGCCGGAGCCTCCCTGGACAGGGAAGCCACCTGCAACCCAGGGTTCCTTGTGGTCAGTTGGCAGGGGCAGTGGGGCCCGGAGTGAGCCTGGAGGGGTGGGTGGTGCAGGGGAGGGGGCTGCTGAGGCCAAGAGGTGCTCAAGGCCTGGGTCAGCCCCCATGCAAAAATTCAGTGCCTGCAGCCGACACTGGTAGCTGCTCCCGATGCCTGATTCCGGGGACAAGACGGGCGTAGGGGCCTTATTAAAACTCTCAGCCTCTGAGAAGCCGGCAGGAAAGCCAAACGCTGGGCATGAGGAAGATGAGGTGGCCACGGGGAGCTCCCCTGGGCATGCAGGCTTGGGCGTGGAAATCTCTTTGGGCTCCGTGGGTGGCCGAGGCCTGCCATCAGTGGTTGCTGGGCACATACTGGCTGGCATGGCCCCTACTAGACCCCCAAAGCTTAGGCCCTTGGGATCTGGCAGCTCTGGTGGGAATGAGCACTGCCTGCCGGTCGTGGCGTTGGGGACTCCTGGGTCCTGGCTGGTCGCCCTGAGGGGTCCACGGCGTGCCTTGGCGGGGCCCCGGGTGCCCTCAGCACCTGTCCGCCGGGTGAAGCGGCGGCGGCGGCGTAGGAAGCTGCCGTGCTCAAACATGTCGTGGCAGTCAGGGTCCAGCGTCCAGTAGCTGCCCTTGCCTGGCTTGCGGTCATCGCGGGGCACCTTGACAAAGCACTCGTTGAGTGACAGGTTGTGGCGGATGCTGTTCTGCCAGCCGGGCCGGTTGTGGCGGTAGAAGGCGAATCGGCCCATGATGTAGCGGTAGATGCCACTGAGGGTGGCCCGCTGCCCCGGTGAGCTCTGGATGGCCATAGCAATAAGGGCGATGTAGCTGTAGGGAGGCTTGGTTGGCTCAGTTGTGGGGGCGCCGGGCCCGGGCAGAGGCTGCTGCTGCATGCTGGCCGGGCTGCCAGGCTGCCGGGACCTGCTGGGTCAGGCTCAGCGTCCAGGGCTGGCGTCCGGAATAGCCTGCCCAGGCTGGTTAAAAGGTCCACTGGCCCAGCCTCCCAGCCTGGAAAGGCAAAAAGGGGTGGGTCTGGTGAGCCATCCTCCCCTCCTCCCTCACCCCACTCCCACAAGGCCCAAAAGAGGCGGGCAGGAGAGGCCAGTAGTGGGAAGCCGAGCAGCTGCCAGGGATGAGGAGTTGGGAAGGAAGGGACTGAGACCCTCAGCCCACGTGTGCTGGGTGGTGGTGGCTGGGGAGGGACAGGATGTGAAACTGAGCGGGACAGAGACAAAAACAAAATGAGACAGAGGCAGAAACATATGAAACAGAGACAGGGAAAAAAGAGACAGAGACAGAGGTAGAGACATCACAAGAGGGAGAAAGAGGGAGAGACAAAGATAAGACAGAGGCAGACACAACAGACAGAGACACCCAGAGCCTCTCAGACACTCACAGAGAGACACACAGACATACACGTACAGACACACAGAGACACACAGACATACACGTACAGACACACACACACAGACACAGACACAGACACAGACATAAGCACACACACAGATATACACAGAGACAGACACACACAGACACATAGGCATACACACAGACACACACACAAGCACATACACAGACACACAGAGACATACACACACAGAAACACAGAGACAGACACAGAGACACACACACACACACAGACACACATGTAGTATACGGAGAAAGAATCACTGAGCAGGCAGAAACAAGGACATCCACAAAGCCAGAGAGAAAGGAGATACTGAGAGACACAGGTGCAAACACAAGGAGTGAAAGGAATGAATAGAGAGAGAGAGAGAGGAGAGAGAGGCAGGGCCTGAGCCCAGTCCCCTAGAGTGAGAGAAGCCCCAGGGGCTTCTCTAATCCCTACCTCTACTCCTGCTTTTCCCTCTTCTCCTCCCAGGCCTGTGGTCTACTGCCTTCTCCTGCGGTGCAGAGGCCTTGGGGCCACACCACTCCTACCCCATCCTCCTAGCTCTGGGGTGTCTGCAGGGAGGGGCACCTAGGATGGTAAGGAGAGCCCATGAAATTCAGTTCTGCTGAGTCTCTGTCGCCCCCTAGTGACTGGTGTGGGAAGGACAGCTATCTGGGGAGAGACATTCTCCCTCCCAAGAGGCACCTCAAGACCTTGGCTGAGCCTCAGTTTCCCCATCTCTAACATGGAGCTGGTGACTACTCAGCTGTCCAGGCCATGGTGGGGAGGCAACAGGTTCCCCTTACACAGAATGCAGCACCCTCATCAAGAGCCTAGTATGGAGTAGGGATATGAACATGGCTGCGGATTGTCACTCTGAACTGAGGCTACCCCAGCTGCAGCCTGGGGTCGGGAGGTCCAGACAGTCAGGCCCAGAACAGTCAGGCCTTCTGGAGGAGGGGACGGCATCCTCTCTGCTCTCCCACTCCCAAGTCACTGCTCACCCACTCTGTACCAGGCCAGCTCACCTCCCCAACCCTACACTTACTTCTTCAACCAACCCTGCTCTGGAGGGCTTCATTGCTTCTTTTGAATAGATGAGGGCTCTGAGGCTCAGAGAAGGTAAGTAAATTCCCTGATGTCCCACATCTAGTGAGTGACAAAGCTGGATATGAGCCTAGGATTCTGTAATTCCTAAATACTGCCTCTTCAGTGAGGGGCAGGGGTAGCAGAGAGTCGCTGGGTCCCCACTAGAAAACAGAATGTGAACTCCAAGAGAGTAAAGAGCATGCTGTTTTGCTGTACCCCCAGAGTCACACACTGGACACTGGAACAGAGGCCTGGAACAGAGTAGGTGTTCAAGAAATGTCTGCTAAATGACTAAACAAACAGCAATTGATTGATTTCTGTCCTTTATCGAATCACAGTTTTCCCCCCATGAAGGTGGCTTATTAATGTATCATTAAAAGAGACTTACAATATTGGCATCTGTAAGAGGATTCCTATAAATAAAATCAGAACTCAGAAAAGAATAAAAGGCCTGATATGTGGGGTGGAAAACAGCTACTTTATTCCCATGGCAGGGTAACCAACTTTCTGGTTGTAGTCCCCCTTTCCAGTTCCCAGATTCCCTACAACGTACAGCTTGCAAAGACCAGTGGGGCTTGGAGAAGGGCTGATCTTCCACGTTGACCTCTGCCTTAGGGCTGCATTTGGAGGTCTGCCTCAGTTTCTTCAAAGACAGCATCCTACAGGTGTTGGTACTTCAGTGGTTAGCATCCAAAGCCCAGGGTTCGGCCAAGTTCCCTGTTTTGGGATCCTTCCCAGCCCCCAGAATAAAGAAGAGAGACTAGCTGCAGGGAGGAGGAAGGGTCTGTAAATTCAAGGCCCCTGAGAGGCTAGGCAGTTTTGTTATGGCTTGATCCCACACTAAACAACCCTGATGATCTAATTATTGGTAAAAACTTTAAGCAAACGTTTTAATGGACTTAACAGCAGGTTAAGGCTGGCTCTGAGGAAAGCGCTATTGACAAATTGGGCTGTCAGCAAGAGATGAAGTCTTGCTTCTGCTCCAGTTGCTGCCTTTCTGGGGCCTCAAGATCAAGTTCAGTTTCCTGCCGAAGCCCCATGCCCAGCTGGGGGGCGGTGTGGCCTACTCTTGAGTTCCGGGGCCCCGTGACAGAGGAGTGGAAGGCCGCGATCCACCTCTGCCATCCAGCAGACCTGGGTGATGTGCCGGGGGAGGCCCCAACTCCATGGGCTTAGTGTGGGCAGGGTTGGGTGGGAGTAGGGAGCCCCCCTGTTGGGGGCTGCCTTCAGCGGGTACAAGAAGAGGAAGCGGCTCGCTTAGGATGGAGGCAGCTGCGTTGAAGGTGAGTGATGCCATCGGGGTTGCCAGGGGTTGAGGACCCATCTGGGCGCTCGGTTGAGGCACTTAGAGTGCAGGACGAGCTCCCAGGCCGAAGCTGCACCTGCACCTGCGGGGGCGGGTGGGGCGATGAGCAGACCCTCTCCATTTCCCGCCTCGGATGTTCCCATGGGAAGTCACAGCCCTAGTTACAGCCCCATCCCTACCCCCATTTTCCAGGTAGGGTCCTACAGACCCGAGGGTGCTAGAAGTGTCAGAGGCAGAGCTGGGACTGGAGGGAGTGTGGGAAGGGCTGTCTGGAGGGGACTGGAGGGCGTGCTTCTTGGCTGGAGTGGAAGGAGTGACTCGCGTCCGCCATGATGAGCTGCTCCTTGGGGTGCTCTGTGGGGCCCGGGTCCTCCTCACCAAAGCACAGACGGATCTGGTACTTTGGGTCCGGTGACCATCCTGCATGTGGGCACACAATTATACGACACTGAGACTATAGGGACTGGGCAAGAACTAGGCAACCCACTGGTGCCCATCTTGTGCTCATTTCCCATGCCCAAGTCCTGTAAGCCCACATCCCATTATGTGCCTGTGCCCTAGGCCCACTTCCACGTTCCTATGCCTGTCCCATGTCCCACATCTGTGCCCACTTCCAGGTCTTATGTCTCTTCCTTGGCCCCTATGCCCACCCCATGCCTTTATGCCCAACCCATGCCCACTGCCACTCACCTATACCTATCTCGTGCTTGGTGCACCTCACATCCACCTTATGCCCTAAGCCAACACATGTACCGAAGCCCTATTCTTATGCTGCACACCCAACGCCTCAAGCCTTCTCCGTGCGTGCCAGCACCCCATATACTCCTGTATCCGTATATGTGCCCCCAGCCCTCCTGGTGCCTGTATTCTTTCCCATCCCTGGTGCTTTTGTGCCATATTCTTTGTGTCAATGTCCACCTCATGCCCAGCACCCTTAGGCCCATCCCCCTGGGCCTGCATTTAATGTGCCCACTCTCCTCTGTTCATGTTCCTTTGCCCACCGCGTCCTTATGCCCCCGTTCCCACGCCACTCTGTTCCACTCCCCCAGCGGTCCTACCGCCTGGAGGAAGCCGCGTGTGTTCAGCAGGTGGCAGGTGCGCCCGCGTTCCACCTTGTTGGGCTGCGCCAGTACAGGCCCTGGCACAGGCGCTTGGTGAACACGCCCTCCGGAGCCACCCAGAGCTGCACACCGCGCTCCAGGTGAGGCAGCAGGCCCTGCAACACGTGGGCGCTGGGCAGTGGGTCGGGGAAGCGAACCTGCTGCAACGTGAGGTGGCGGCCCCAGCAGGCGCTCGGCGGCCGCCCGCGGACTCAGACGACAGCGCTGGGCTGTGCGCCCGGTGGCTTCGCGCACCAGCGCTGCGGAGAGAAGAGCCACACGTGCAGCCAGCAGGCTGTGGGGCGAGAGAGAGGGTGCACGGGCTGGGCGTGGGCGGCGCTAGCTCCCCTCGCCTTCTTACCCTCCCCTCCAAACTCTGCCGGACCCAGAGGTCGTCCCAGCCTCTACCTCGGAAATTTTGGGTGCTCTCTCCCTATCAGTGATGATAAGAATTCTAGTAATAATAGTAGTAAATAATAGCTTCCAGTATAAACGAACTGATAGTCGAGCTCTGCGGTTAAAAGCTGGGGCCATCTCTACAGTGAGGGCATGACCCTCCCAGCAAATCTTCTGGGATTCTAGGAGCTTCCTCCCAGCAAAGATTTTGATGCAGGTAGAAATAACCATAACAGCGACAATAACAACAACCTAGCAGCGTCTCATGAGAAACCAGCAATCCTGCTCAGTGGTTAGGGTTGTGGGCTCTGCAGCCAGGCCCTCGGATTCTAGTCTATCACTGCCACTTAGGAGCTTTCCCAGGGTTACCAGCTGTGTGACCTCAGGCAAGGTTCTTAACCTCTGTGTCCTGGTTTGGGCATATGTAAAATGGGAATAATAGCAGCATCTGGGGGCTGTGGGGAGCTTGGAAGGGTGCCTGGCATAAACTAAGCCCTCAGGAAATGTTGACTGTTGTGGCTATTATTGGGAGCCTGGGCTGGGTGCTTTGGGTGGGAGACAGAGGTGGGCTGGCCCCACCCCGCGGCCGTCCCCAGTTCAGCACACTGGTCAGAGGGGAGGGGGTTTCGATTCCTTACCAGGTTGCTGAAGTCATCGGAGGGCATTGGGCACCAGGGGTTTTTGAGGTCCTATGCCTGGCACCCTGGTGAAGGAGAGGAAGCAGTCAGGCACCATCTCACCCTGACCCCAGACCCATAGATAAGGAGGAGGCCAGGGAGGAGGCAGGGCTGGGTGAGGAGACCCAGTCCTTACTGTGGTCAACCAAAGGGCCTGGAGGAGGACGGGTGGCAGTAAGGAACCCTGCTGGGCCAGCCTGTGGGGCCACTCCTTGTCCTCATCCTCTGTGGCAAATCCGGAGCCATCCTGAGCATTGGGAGAAGAGGCTGTGAGGGTGGGAGAGGAGGCCTGTGACTCGTCAGGAATTCCCAGACTGTCCCCACCAGTGCAGAGAGGTCTGGGCGGACTGAAGGCCAGCTGGGGTTGACAGTGTTTCTGAGTAAAAGGGCTGGCTGTCCAATGTATTAGAAGTCAATATTATGGCACTGGGCTTTTGAGAAAAGAACTTTGAAGTTTCAAAGCTCAAACTCCCCCGCCCCCATGGAGGTAAAGAGAAAGTCGATGAAGATGTTGTAGGTATTAGGGCCAGAGATGGGTCACTGTGATAGGGAGAGAAGTGCTGGGGGTAAATGCGGAGGTGAGGGAGCTGGAGATGAAAGGTATGCGGGACAGAGCCAGATGCTGATGCGGGGGTGGGGGTGATGAGCACAGAGCAATGAGCTATCAACGATGGCGGAAAGGTGATGGGGTGGAGATAATAGGGGTGATACAGACAGAATGAGGGAAACAGAGCTGATGGGAACAGTGAGGGAGCCAGAGGTGATGGAGCTGGACCCGATGGGGTGCATGGGGGTGGAGTGATGGACCCAAGGAGGACAAAGGAATGAATGTGGAGAAGATGGGGTGGCTGCAGACAGGGCAATGAAACTGAAGATGGTGGAGGTGAAGGGAATGGCCTGGTGGTGCTGCAGATGGAGGGAGGGCTGCAGGAGAGGTAGAAAAAGGTGGAGCGGGTGGGAGCATGGGGACAGGGCTGGAGCTGGTGCTCTGGAGGGATGAGGTAAATGATGGTGCTGGAGGTCATAGCCAGAGAGGGTGGGGCCAGTGGGTGGCTTGCTGAGAGGTGACTGAGCTGGCAAGGCTGCAGGGGCTGGAAGAACACACTCAGCAGGTCTGACCTGCAGGCAGGCTCAGCCACTTCCCAGGAGCTTCCTTCGGACTAAAGGGCATGCCTACCTCTTCAGGGGGCGCCCAGGCCCTGGTAACTGCATCAAGCAAGAGACAGCCTGCTATTCCCTGGGCCCCAGGAGGAACCCCCTCAATTTAGACGATCCCAGATGAGTACCCCAGCTCACTGTATGGCCTCAGGCAAGGTCCACCTGTTTCTTGGCCTCAGTTTCCTCCTTTTCTTTCTTTCTTTTTTTTTTGAGATGGAGTTTTGCTCTTGTTGCCCAGGCTGGAGTGCAATGGTGCGATCTCGGCTCACTGCAACCTCCACCTCCTGGGTTCAAGTGATTCTCCCGCCTCAGCCTCTTGAGTATCAGGGATTACAGGCACCCGACACCACTCCTGGCTAATTTTTTGTGTTTTTAGTAGAGATGGGGTTTCACTATGTTGGCCAAGCTGGCCTCAAACTCTTGATCTCAGGTGATCCACCTGTCTCCGACTCCCAAACTGCTGGGATTACAGTTGTGAGCCACTGCATCCAGCCAGTTTCCTTCTTTTCTAGTGGGGAGATAAACTGTGTGGTCTAGGCGTCCTAAATTGACCAGCACATGAGTTTAAGCTCAATGAGTCCACCACCCACTTTATAGATGAGCAAAGAGATCCTTGTTGCCAGACAGCCATCGTTGGCCATTACCTCCAGGGGCAGGATGGTACCTGGGCCACAGCGGCAGACACAATGTGGTCTTGTAGAAGTTGGAGATGTTGGCCGGGCGCGGTGGCTCATGCCTGTAATCCCAGCACTTTGGGAGGCCAAGGTGGGTGGATCACCTGAGGTCAGGAGTTTGAGACCCCTGGCCAACATGGTGAAACCCTGTCTCTACTAAAAATATAAAATAATTAGCTGGGCTTGGCGGCAGGCGCCTGTAATCCCAGCTACTTGGGAGGCTGAGGCAGGAGAATCGCCTGAACCTGGGTGGCGGAGGTTGCAGTGAGCCGAGATCTCGCCATTGCACTCCAGCCTGGGTGACAAGAGCGAAACTCCGTCTCAAAAGAAAAAAAAGAACTTGGAGGCGTCCAGCTGGCTGCACTCACTCTTGCAGCCCAGAAGGTGGCACTCTTGTTGAAGGCAGAGTGGAATCGTTTCTTCCAGGTGGAGGGGCCTCTTTGTTGGTGCCCTCCAAATACTTGCCCTTGTGCACCATCCAGGCCTGGAGGATTGGGGGATGGGGGCCTTGGGGGGGCATTTGGGGAGGAATAGCTAGGGCACTGGGCCATGCAGAGGGCTGAGAATCTGCCCTGCCCCCTGCCCTCTCTCTCCCTCCTTTTCCCTTTCCTTTCCCTCCCTCCCTCCCCACAACACACATTATTTGAGCTTCTACTAGGACCCCAGCTAGGGCTGGGGATTGAATGAGGAATAAGATAGACATGGTTCCTGCTCTCAAGCCTAATGGGAGAAGACAGCTGTAATCAGTTAAACAGAAATAACTATATTCCAAATTATGGTTTGTGATAAATAAAAGAAAAAATAAATAGAGTGATGGGATATAAAATCATGGCAGTGGTTTGCTATCTGCCGAGCCATAGAATGAAATCCCTACCTATTGTCATACACAAAGTGGACTCCAGATGATTTTAAAAACCACAGGTAAGAGAAAAAATGATAAAAATTAATGGACAATAATGTAGGAGAAAATCTTTTAGGGTCAGAGAACATTTCTTAAAATGTAAAAGGAGTGAGACCCTGTCTCTACTAAAAAAAATAAAAAATAAAAATTAGCCAGGTGTGGTAGTACATGCCTGTAGTCCTAGCTACTTGGGAGAGTGAAGCAGGAGGATCACATGAGCCCAGGAGGTCGAGGCTGCAGTAAGCCGTGATCACACCACTTCACTCCAGCCTGGTGATCAGGGCTCACTGCAACCTCGACCTCCTGGGTTGGAGTGATCCTCCCACCTCATCCAAGTAGCTGGGACTACAGGCGCACCCCACCATGTCTGGCTAATAGTAAAATATTTTTTGTAGAGATGGGGGTGTCACTATGTTGCCCAGGTGGTTGGTCTCGAACTCTTGGGCTCAAGTGATCCTCCCACCTCGGCCTCCCAAAGCACTGGGATTACAGGTGTGAGTTACCGCGCCCAGCCTGGGAGGCTACTTTAAAGAGTGTGGTCAGAAAAGGCCTCTTTCAGGAGGTAACATTTGTGCTAAAACCTGGATGGAGCCTGATGAACAGCTGGGGAAAGGTGTTCCAGTAAAAGGAACAGCAAAGGCAAAGGGCCTGCAGTGAAAAAGAGATGGATAATTCAGGCAAGGCCAGTGTGGTCAAAGAGGAGGCCATCAGGAGATGTATTCCTACATTTCTCTCGTTCAGCACTGAGGGGGATTTAACTGATGAATTGCACTCAATCATGCACTGAGGGGGATTTAACTGATGAATTGCACTCAATCATGCACTGAGGGGGATTTAACTGATGAATTGCACTCAATCATTGTCCTCAGAGACTCCAGGTCTTGTTGGAAACATGGACACCAAAACAGAAAAGCCACAGTTCCTTGTGGGTGCCAGGGGTGAGACTTTTTGAGGCTTGATTTTATTGTCTGTAAATGTCTGTAGGTGTCAATACCACCTAACCTCGCGAGGTTGGGGTGGGTGTAAGATGAGCTGGTGCATGTAAAATGCTTAGATAAGTGCCTGGCACACAGTGCTAATTTATTGTGACACTTACTGTATTAAGAATAACATGAAGATGACGTGGGCACAGGGCAGAGGGTGCTATCACCATGACTAGAGGAGTATTGGTTTTGTTCATGGCTGTGGTCTCCAAGCGACTAGAATGGTCCCTGGCACACAGGACACCCCCAGTATGTATTTGTTGAGTGCACTGAGCTGGGCCTTGAAGGGTCAGTAGGAAGTTGAGAGATGGAGTGACATTTTTGGAAGAGAGAAGAGCTTGAGCAAAGTCCTGGAGGTGTAGAAGGGCGTGGTGCACTCAGGGGTCAGTGAGCAGCCTGGTGTTGCCCTTGCTGGGTGTGTGTGTCTGAGGGTGCAGTCAACTCTCGTTATTTGAGGGAGTTTAGTTATGTTCTATAAAGTTCCCATAAACACTAAATTAGGGACTAAGGAACCATTGCTCCTAGGGGAAATACAGGGCTAGGTCCCTGCCAGCTTCTGGTCATACCATTTTCATCAACCAACCAACACATAACCTTGTTTTCTGTGTGTTTCTGTTTGAGGAACTTTATTTAATATGATGTTGATTTATTAACACTGAACTCACAACCAACAGCTCTAAACCTCATGCCTGAATGAAGCTTATCTAACTTGTATTTTCCCCAGAAGGCTTATGACAGCTTTCTTGCACTCAGGAACACTAGACCACACTTCAGCTTTATGCTTGGGGGCCATTTTAAATCACCAACAAAAAAGCACAAAAACATAAAAAATGTGGCACTAAACAGACTGTAAAAAGGACACGTGTTTACAGTATGAGAGCTGAAATAAGAAGGCAGAGAATTGCCTTGTTTGACCTGAGCTTCGAATGTTCCTGGGTGGTTGGGGGGCAACTTACCTTTTTTGCCATTCTGCGCACATCCATGAATGGCCATGAAACTGATACAAGTGTTGCTTTGGGGATTACAAATAAATCATAGCAAATAGGATAATTTGCAACAACAGGATCTATGAATAATGAGGGTCGACTGTGTGTGGTGGGGGAAAGAGCAAGAGAAATTAAGGAGGAAGAGATAAGCTGAAGCTAGATCATGAATGTCCTTGAAGGCCAAGCTTTATTCCATGAGCTTTGGGCACCAGAAGGGTTTGAAGCTAAGGAGTCACATATGTGTGACAGTGGTGGATTGAGGGATGGGTCAGAGCAGCCAAAAGGATGGGGAGGCCAGCCCCCAGAATCTCTTGCCTCTGAACAACAGCATATACGTCTTAAGGGACAGGCCATGCAACCACCCATTCAACACTTATTGAGCACCTACTATGTGCCAGGCACAGTGCTTGATGACACCACCCTCAAGCGGCTCATGGTCTGCTGGAGAAGACAAACTCACACCAGACACTTAAAATTCACAGGGAAAGTTGTTCAGTGAGCCTTCACCTTTGGAGTCAGTGATGACTTGGAAGAAGCACTGAGTTGGAGCTTAATAAATGCATTAAATAAATGAATGCATCGGGGGAGGCTCTCTCTTTTTAAAAAAAATTTTTTATTTCCATAGGTTTTGGGGAACAGGTGGTATTTGGTTACATGAGTAAGTTCTTTAGTGGTGATTTGTGAGGTTTTGGTGCACCCATCACCCAAACAGTATACACTGAACCCAGTTTGTAGTCTTTTATTCCTCACCTCCCAGGGAAGGCTCTCTTGAGCAAGAGATGGTTAAGCTGAGGATGGTGGGAGCTGACCAGGTAAAAGTGAAGAGCAGAAGGCATTGCAGGCAAAGGGAATCGCATGTGCAAAGGTTTAACGGTGATAAAGACATGAAACATTTAGAAATGAAAGGAGCTACAGTTGGGGAGGGGAGGGAGTGGAGACAGATGAGGCCAGGGAGGGGCAGTTCATGGATGGCTTTGAGGGTATAGTGAGTGAGGAATTGAGACTCCTTCACAACGGCAATGGGGAGCTATGGAATGATTCTGAGTAGGGGAGGGTCGAGGCTAGATTTGCATTTAGAAAGATCCCTCTTAAGGACTGCGGGGATTGCTGAGGGATGGGGGAAGCAGGAAGCCCAGGGAGGTCACTGCAGTTGTCCTGTGAGAGCTGACAGAAATGGGTTCCAGCAGAGGGACTGAAGAGACATTCTGCAGGGAGAGCCAGCAGGCCTTGGTAATGGAGTAGAATGAAGCTGGAAGGTGGGGAGTGGCCAGGGTTCAGATACCCAGGTGGCAGAACTTTGTGGGGCAGAGCTGATGAGTGTGATGTTTGGGGTGTGTTGAGTTTGAGGTGCTCGGGGGCCATCCAGGAGACAGTACCCGGCAGGCAGCTTGATGAGCAGGCTTGGGTTTCAGAGGAAGACCCACAGCCACCATGCTGAGGCCATGGAAGGGGACAGTGGGACATGAGGAAGTAGGTTCAGAAGTGAGTGCTGGGAGCCCCAGTAGAGGAGGGGACAGGATGGAGGTTGAGAAACAAAGGCCTGGGAGGGGTTGCGGGGCAGGCAGCAGAGATTCTGGAAGCCAAATGGGAGTGTTTCAAGGAGGAGGGAGGGCCTACAAGGTGCAGACCAACCCAAAACCATCCAGGAGCCAAAGAAGATGAAGACAGTGACATATGCTTGGATTTGGCAACTAGAGGCATTATCAAGAGGGACAGAAGCCGGACTGGTCATGGGGGGCTGGGAGGCTGAGAAGGAGGGAGTTGGTGTAAGGAGACTCTCCAGGTGCTTCCCACTGTGGAAGGAGGGGGAGGCCACAGAAGGAGGGGCTGGAGGTGACTTTGGTGTTTGGGGTGGTAGTGTGTGGATGTGCGGTTGGTTGCTTATTGCTCAGGGAAGAGAGCCCAGAATTGAAATGACGGCAACTGTCCCTCCACAATGCCAGGAGGTCCTCCAGGGGGATCTTTCTAAATGCAAATCTGGTCTTTTTTTTTTTTTTTTCTTTTTATAGAGACGGGCTCTCACTATGTTGCCCAGACTGGTCTCGAACTCCTGGGCTCAAGTGATCCTCCTGCCTTGACCTCCCAAAGTGGTAGGATTACAGTTGAGGCACAACTCCTGGCCACAAATCTGGTTTTGACCCTCCCCTACCATAGCTCCCCATTGCTCTTGTGAAAGAGTTCCAACTCTTCATGATGGCCTCAAAGCCATGCATGAACTGCCCCTCCTGGGCCTCATCTGCCTCCACTCCCTCTCCTCCCCCACTTTAGTTCTTTTCATCTCTAAATGCTTCATGACTTTATCTCCATTAGACCTTTGCACATTCAGTTCCCTTTGCCTGCAATACTTTCGCCTCTTCACCTTTACCTGGCATGCTCCCACCATCCTCAGCTTAACCATCTCTTTCTCAAGAAAGGAGCCAGTTTGGAAGAAGTTAATGATGACTGGGGAAAGGGGGGACATTCCTGCAGGAGGTCCCTGAGAAGGGCTGGTGTTGGGAGCACCAAAAAGGTTCCTGAGCTGCAGAGGTTGGTGGGTTTAGGGGTGGGAGGCTGATGGAATTCCCATTAGTGCATTGGTGGAGTGGGAGAAGAGGCCCTCTGAGAGGGGCCGGTGGTGCAGGTCGTGGCAGCCTTGGCTGATTGTTTTAAGAAAGTGTCTGAGAGTCCCTCATATGTAGAGAACATTACCCTCAGCCCTAGAGGCCAGCAAGTGGCCCAGGGTCACAAGGCTATCCGTCAGTCTCAGTGCTGGGGCAACTTGTGTCCAGAGCCTGCCCAGTGCTGAGCATCTCCAGTCCCCTGTCCCCTTACCCTGAAGAGTGCTGAGTCCTGTTGCACCTGGTAGCCCTGCTTGGCTACATGCTTCCAGGGGATGCGAAAGAGGGTCTTGCCCGCATCCTCCCAGCGTAACCTCACGTAGCACCCATTCTCAATCTGTGCCCCCCCAGTCCCAGAGGCACAGGGAACCTCTGGCTCTGCCATGGGTCACCTGCCGTCGGGGACCTTTCCTTCCTTCTGGCCATCAGGGATGCAGGGGCCAGGTCTTGGGCTCGCAGTGGCTCAAACCCACGTGAGCCTGGGGACTACGGGCCACCTAGATGATGCTGGGAGGCTGTGAAAGTCTGGGCAGGCAGGTCTCACTTTCTGTTTTGTCCCCTCTCTTGGGAGGCCCTTTCCTTTTGCACCTCCCCATAGCAGCCTAGCCTGGAGGGCATTGATCCTCTTTTATGGGGCGGCAGGAGGCGCTGTGAGACACAAGACCCACGCAAGTGGGGTAGCCTGGGCTCTGCGGGTCTCAGGAGGCTGGCCCCCATGAGCATCCAGAGACACAGCTTTGCCCCAGTCTGCAACTGTCACCTGCTCTTCCCAGCCCACCTGGAAACTTGACAGTCTCTTTTCAGGACCTGGACTGTTGAGATTGGAAAGGCACAGGGATTCTCAAACTAACTCCTGCCAGAACTGAGAGGCAGCAACTCGTTTCAAATGCATACTCATGACCTCCATCCCAGATCTGCAGAATCAGACTTTCTGGGCAGGAAGCCCAGGAAACCCACATTGTAATGAGTTCCCCCGTGAGGTTCTGATGCAGGTAGTCCAGGGGTCACACTTATTTCTGTAAATATTAGGAGTTCCCACTTACCGACTGCTCATCAGTGCTGGGCCTGGCTAAACACTTTCCTGCAGTGTCTCAATTGGTTCTCACAACAGCTTATGAGGTTGGTAAAAGCCCTGTTTTAATGTTAAGACTGAGCTCGAGAGGTTAAAGCCCTCTAACAAGGTCACAGAGCTAGTGGGTGGTGGAGCCAGGAGCCAAAATGTGTCTCTCTGCTCCCTAGAGCCCGGGAGCCTAAGCAGTGCCCCACACTGCCTGCCGACAGCTACACCTGTACTTTGTGGATTCTTGGTGGGGGTCTCTGACCCCCTAAAAGTGAATGTAAATTTCATGTCTATGCATTTTTTTGGGGGGGATTTGCATCTTTCATTAAATTGTCAAAGGAGATGTGGGATATGAAAAAGATCAAGTTGCTCAGATTGCTCCACTCCTTGCTGTATTCATGGAACTGAGGCTCTGAGAGAGAATGCCCCCCACTCCCTGCACCTTTGCACAGCACTGGCACAAAGCTGGGCACCCAGCCAGCACTGACCAGAGACTGGAAGCATTGTTCCTGATGTGTACCTGCTGGGAGGGCTTTCTTCCTGCTCCTCCTTTCCTCTAGCTCCCATATTCCAGTAGCCACCTGGCTCTTGAAGCATCTTGAAGGATTGATCTGGAATATCAGATCAGTCCTATAGATGATGGGGGCCATGGAGGCTTTTTTAATTTTTCTTTTTTCAAACAGGGTCTTGCTCTGTCACCCAGGCTGGAGTGCAGTAGCGCAATCTTGGCTCACTGCAGCCTCCGCCTCCATGGAGGCTTTTAAATAGGGGAAGACACCATCAGAGGTAGAAGGTGTTTTAAATGGGGCATCTGGCAGCACCATTAACCAGCCTGGAGGACTGCGGGCTCCCTGCACTCTGGTGAGTCCAGCCACTTTGCTCTTCACATGAACTGTGAAGGGAAAGACCCTAACTCATGATGGTAGGTAGTTAGGAAGCAGCTCCTTCTGTTTTTGGAGGTTACTGGCAAGGAGGTTACTAACTCATGGCCTTAATGTTCTGTCTGCCTGGAATGCTTCCCCCAGATAACCAAATGGTCCACTCCCTCACCACCTGACATATTTTTAATCTGCTGTCTTCCCGACCAGAATGTCAGCTACATGAAGGCAGAGGTTTTGCTCATTGCTGTATACCCAGGGCCGAGCACAATGGCTGGCACACAGTAGGTACTCAATGGACATTTGTTGAATGAATGAGGAGTAGGAAGTTGGGGTGGCAGCTGAAGGTTATTTTGTCCATCCTCCAACTCCAGTGCTGGAATCGGTGCCTCCCCGACAGCCCTGAGCACAGTGATTTGTGCATATTAAGAACCCCATACGAGTAGCTATTGGGTTATAGCTATTTTCGATCCCTCTCAACTTTGGGTTAACTTTAGTTTTGGAAGTATCAGCTGCAGTGACTTCTACTCATCCTCAGAGCCAGCTACCGCTTTGATGGGCAGCCCTGGCCTTTAAAGTCTTGGCAGGAAGGGTCATTCCCACTAGCTGGGGGTGGAGCCTCCTTGTCAGGAACCTCCCAAACCAGAGGAGCTGCTTCCTAACTACCTACCGTCATGGGACTCAGACTGACTAAGCTAGCGTCCAGCTTTCCCTGCTCTGGCTGTGTGTGCTCCGGCAAGCTGCCTGATCTCTCTGAGCCTCTGTTTCCTCCCTGAGGATTAAGTGAACTCATGCAGTAAAAGGTCAGGATGAGGGAGGCGCTACCTCACCTTCCTAGCTACTATTTGTGCACAGGGAAGGGAAGGGAGTCGGGGAGGGGAGGGGCCCCTCATGGTGGAGGAGAGGGGTTCAAAAGGTGGAAGGGGGTTCCGAGAGAAGGAGGGACTTGGGCCTTGTCAGGCGGGACACCGTGGCTTTGGGGGAGGGGAGATGTTAGAGAAGGAGGTGGGGTCCCAGGAGGCAGCTCCGCAGACTGCAGTTGCGGGAGGGTGGTGGGCTCCTCAGGCCCCCAGGGGATGCAGGCTCCCTCGCATCCCCTTTTCTGCAGGCTGCTGGCCCCTGGCAGTCCTGCTGGCTCCTGGCAGAATCCTGCTGCCCCGCCTTTGTTGAATGACTGGGAGGCACTCGGACAGGCAGCTTCTTCTGTGTCTCTTTAATACCCTCCAGGCCCGTCAAACCCTCCACTCTCCCTCCCTCCCCTCCCGCCGCCTTTAAGGGTGGGCCCCCTCCCCCAGCCCAAGGACTAAGGCACCAGGTGGCTGCAGCAGGCCGGCCCAGACACAGAGACGCACAGGTTGGGGACGCTGACTGCAGACGCGGACGAGCAGGGCGGGCGCGGGAGGCAGGGTTCAGGCCGCCGCGGGGCTCCCCCAGCCTCTGGGCCCGTCCTGGGGGGCGTGGAAGGCGCAGAGAGCCCCCGAAGGGAGCCAGTCGGGAGGAAGTGGGGAGCCACGGCTGGACTGCATCCTCACTTGCCGCCCTTGCGGGACAGACACCGGGGGAGGCAAGAGAAAGTCTGCTTGACGCGCGCCAGCAGCGGCAGCGGCCGGTGGGCTTCCCGGGGCGTGCGCGGCACCAGGCGCTGCAGGGTTCCCTCGGAGGCTGCTGAGTGCGGCCCGGCGGAGGAGGCCGAGGTCGCGGAGCCCTGCCGGCAGCGCTTGCACAGCGGCAGCAGCGCGCGCAACTCCTCCTCGTCGCGGAAGGGGCTCTCGCCGAAGCGCTCCTCCAGCTGCCGACGAAGCTGGGGTGGGCGGGTGAGGTGGGCGGGGTCAAGGCCGGCCGCGGGGCGGGGTCAAGGCAGCCGGCCCCGCCCCCACCCTCCCGACCTTCGCCCTTCTCCGAGCGTCCCACACCTCGCTGAGCCCCTCCCTTCCTGAGCGTCTTCTTTGCCTCCCTTCTCCGGGGTTTCCATCCCCTCACTGAGTCCCTCTTCCCTTCTAGGAGGCCCTTCCCTCTCCCTGACCCCTCTTCCCCCTTTGACACTTCAGCTTCCAGACCTGCTAAAGTGACCCCCAGGCGCCCAGCGGGGATCACTCCTCCCGCTTTGCACTTCTGGGTAACTCCTCCCACTTTGCACCTCTGTGCTCACAACCCCATTCCCACAGATTTCTTCCTTGCCCGACTCTTTCCCAACGCCGTGCTGCAGATGAGCCTCTGGGTACCGCCCTCAACCTGCTGAGAGCCCTCCCCCTCTCATCCTTTGTTCCCAGGGAGGCTTAATTCCTGACATTTCTACGTAGCATCTGCCCAAGAGGTATAAGAGGGAAACTGCTGTGGTCTCATCAAGGACACAGGGATGGAGTAGGACATGGACGATTCTCCCCGATGGGGTCAAACACTCAAATCCTTCAGGTTCCAGCCAGGTAGGGCAGGCAGTGGGGAGGGCTGGAAGACCTGGTCAAATGGAAGGGCCCACACTGATCTAAAGGCATTCAAATTCTAAATTGAAAAAGAAAACACCTGGCTGTCTAACAAAATACACCTAGGAGCTGGATTAGCTCAAAGGCCATGAGTTTGAGACCCTAGAAACATCCGGGTCTGAGGCACAGGCTAAAAATGTTCCAATCAGTGATCAGTTCGAGTGGGAAGAAGGATCTCCCACCCCTGGCCCAACCCAGCCCTTGACCCCATACCTACCTTCTGGGAACTGGCCCAGCCAAACTCTTCAAGCTGCTGCCTAAAGCCTGGGTTGGGGTTGGCGATGGGCCTGGTGGCCTTGATGGCTTCAAGCACGTCCCGCCAGCCTAGCCCCGTCACAGTCATCACATACGCTGTCACAATCGTGGTGCTGCGAGAGATGCCTGCAAAGCTGGGATCCCCAACAACCCCTCAGGCTTCAAGTAAGATCCAATGTCCTCTGTGCCCCCCAGGCACCCCACCCTGCTTCAACTCCCCCACCCTTGCCTCCTGAGCTCCAACCATAAGGGACCTGTCAGGACTTGCCATCCCACCTCCAGGCCTTTGCCATGCTGTTCCCTCTGTCTAGAGCATCCCCTGGGTTCTCCCACATCAAAAGCCTGAGTGAAACACCATTCATTCAGTCAATAAATATGTCCTGAGCATCTGTTCTTTTTCAGGCACTGGGGATGTAGCGGGTATAAAACAGGCATGGTCTTTGCTGTCCTGGAGCTTACAGTATGGCTGGGGGGGACAGACGTTGATCAGATAATCAATTCCAGGTGGTGATAATAGCTTTGAGGATGAGTCTAGGGGCTAGGAGATCCACATAGGAAGAGGTATTAATCTATAGGTGGGGTGGGGTTAGGGAAGGGGTTCCCAAGGAATAGATATCAATGAAATTTGAAAGATGAATAAGGGTTAGTCAGGAACCTTCTGGGCAGTGTGTACAAAGACCATGAGGCATA
This sequence comes from Pan paniscus, assembly GCF_029289425.2. Lineage (NCBI taxonomy): Eukaryota > Metazoa > Chordata > Mammalia > Primates > Hominidae > Pan > Pan paniscus. Next base: position 37,559,959 of record NC_073270.2, read on the forward strand.
AGCCTCGTAGATTTGGAGGATGGGGAGGAGGTTAGTACAGCTGGAAAGGGGAAGGAGGGAGAGGGTGGGAAATGAGGCTTGGGAAACCGGCCTCCTTGCTGGGCCTCCAGCAGAGCCAGCTTGAGCCTGGATAGGATGGGCCTTCAGTGAGAAGTTAAGGAATGAATGACATCAACTGAGCGAGGGGCACCTGGGAAGACCCAGAATTCCTGTCTCCCAGCTTGGGGTTCCCCACTGCCCTGCACCATCACCTCCAAGGCCTGGAGGGGAGGAGGGAGGCCCAGAACTACTGGAGGGTGATCAGCTACCTCCATGACCTCACCTATCCCTCTCAACAGTCCCATCAGGTCAGCTTTCTTTTCCGCATTTTACAGATGAGGACATTGAGTCTCAGAGAGAAACAGCTACTTGGCTATGGCCACACAGCTCATAAGGAATAGAGTCCCGGGTTGGCCTCTCTCCAGTGAATGGTGGGCCCTCAGGCACTGTGACAGGCTGGAGAAGATCCCTCACAGGTCCAACCTTCCCACAGGGGGAGTGTGTGTTCAGCAGAGGGCACAGCCACTTCCTTCCTCCCCCACCTTATCCCCCTCCGCTTAACTCACCAGTGCACAAGGCAGTTCCCCCCATTAAGGCGGCAGCAGTGGATGAAGTTGATACATTCTTTGAAGTGCTTTTTGCTAGAGGAGAAAGCAATAGGGTAGGGAGCACTGCAGGGCAGACCTCTCAGGAGTTGTTCCGCCCCCACCCCAATTACAGGATAGCAAGGGACATAGAGCCCTGGGGTCCCCAGGTCAGCCAGCACATGCAGTGAATATGGGCCAGTACTTAGTATGAGCTGGAGGTGTGTTTGTGTGAAGCAAGAATGGTGGCATTTCAGGCAGTGAGAGAGACCAGTCAGGACAAATCTCACCATCTAGGCAGGAGCACTCCTCCTGTGGACCCTGTTTTCATGTTGGGTTTATTGTGGCCTTTCAGAGAAATGGGTGGGAGGAAACACAGGGGTCCCACTCCTCTGGGGTCTGCAATCAGAGCACCTGGGCACAATGATGGGCAGCAGCAGGCTGGGAGCAAGATTCCCAAGGGGCAGCACTGTCTGCTTGGCTCCATCCCAAGCGGGGAGGCACTACTGCTGATGCCACAAACAAAAATCCCGTTTTCTGAGCTCAGTTATACTCCAGGCCCTATCCTAGATCCTTGACCTGTGTCATCTGATCTTCTAAAGCCTCCTTGACTCTGATCATGCACTCCTGATTTACAGGTGAGGCCCAGAGTGGGGAAGTGATTTGTTCAAGGTCACACAGCAAGTAAATGGCAAAGCCTGGCCGGAACTCAGATGTCTTAACCCCAAGGCCAGGAACAGGCTGAATGTGACCCTTTCAAATCAGCTGGTGTAGCTGGTCCCAAGGTACAGAGTGTCCTTTTCCCATTTCATAGCTGATGAGACTGAGGCTCGGGGAGGTGGAGAGTCTTGGCCAAGGGCCTATCACAAGGGCATGGTTGAGACAGAGTCAAACCTGGGACTGGTTGAGTTGAACACCTGTGATAGCTCTCTGGCCTGAGTACTTTGTCCTCCTTCAAACCCCCTCCCCCTCCCCCACCACAGAAGGCAGCTGTCTGTCCATCTATGGGTCCATCCAGGGGAACTTACATGGGTACCTCAGGGGTATCAGCGACCGGGATGCGAAGGTAGGTGATATCCTACAAGTACAAAATACACTCAGGCAGGGGACCTTGCCTGCAACCCTCCCTGATGCTGGTCTGAGCTGCCCAGGCAGGGCATAACCCCAGCCCAGTTCCTGCCCTTCTCTGGCCCACTGTGGTCCTCTCTGTCCAAAGAAAGTAGTTGTCATCTCTGAGGCCTCCCAGCTGTGACCACTTGTGATTCCTGAACCTTCTAAGCAGATGGTGTCTCCTAACCCCATCAGCGACGTGGGCATGACGTCACCTATCCCTCCCAACAGAGACCCAGGAACCTTTATCAAGTAGCCAGGAAAGGGCTACTTAAAGGGACTCCACTCCAAATGGGAATTACAAAATTACATCGTAAAAAAGGTAGAGCAGATTTGATTATCTTGAAAAGAAACAAAAATCATGAAAACAAGTATACATTTCAGGAATCATGGTTATAAAATGATGTGCTAATTATGAGAATAATCAAGGAATAAATTGTCAGGAATTTTTTCCAACAAACTTGCTGTGATGTCCTTTGTTTCCTGATTAGCCACACAATATCATGAAGATTATTTTTGCCCACCTCCTGAGGACCTCCTTGCTTTTCTCGAGAAACTGTCTTAACATTTTTATATTCAAATGGCTCTTTTCAGGGGCCAGGCCCATCACTGGCAGTAACTAAGGGACCACCAGCCAGGTTCTCATTTGTCCATGGCTTTGTGTGAGATTCCAGCCCTTCTCTCACTCACATTCCCCAAGGTCATGACATCCTGCATCTTTGGCAAGGTTTGCAATTTCACTTTGCAACACATTTGGCCTTGGGTTTGTGTGGTACTATCAAACCCTGCCTGGTAAATTTGCTGATGGAGGGGGGCAGGAGAGATGCTTGGGAGAAGCAGGAAGGGCCGTAGGAGCAGAGACTCATTGTGTAGGCTGTCATTTCATTAGTAAATACACTCATGACTTGACAACCTTCCCCATGCACTCTAGTGACTGTTTACTCCAAATACTCCCAAACGAGGCTGCCCTATGAGGCAAAATAAGACTGCAATGGCCTGGAAATTTCTTCTCTGAATGACATTGAAAATCATAGATTATTAGAGGTTGCTGTTAGAGAATATCAAATCTGACATATGGGAAAACTGAGGCCTAGAGAAGGGAAGGACCTTGGCCAAGATCACACAGCAAGTCTATGGCAGAACTGGGTCTTCATTTCAGATCTCCAGGACCTTTTCCCACCCATGGTTCTTTCTCTCCAGTGGATGATACAGACTCTAATAGATAAGGGGGAAGAGGCTCTGTTTATGGGATAAGAATATGATTAAATTTGTTATAGTATCAGTTGTGATTTGTTGAGCATCTATTTATGTGGTTCCCAACCACTCAGTGAAGTGGGTACTGTTATAAAGTTCCCATTTTACAGATCAGGCAACTGAGGCTCAGAGGGGGCAAAGTCCTGTCCCCAAGGTCATAGAGCAAATAAACAGTGAAGATGTTCCTGACATAAGCACGTGTAGTCTGGATTTATTACTTTCCTCTGCTGGGTCCTAACACCCTCATGCCCCTTTCCCAGGACTTGATAATACCAGCACCAACCGCTCTAGAGGGGACCATGCTTTACAGTGTGCAAAGCATCTTCACCATCCTGCAGTCCCTTTGCATCCTCACAGCAGCCTTCTGGGGGCAGACAGAGCTGAGGGATCAAAGCCCTAGAGAGGTAAAGTCACAGCCCAAGGTTGCATAGCAAGATACAGAGCCCAGAGTCATCCATTTGGATTCATCCATCCAGTTGGGTCATGGGAAGCCCATATGGGGGCCATTTTAAGGTTCAGTGTGAGACTTCTGGTGCTAGATGGCCTGTGTTCATACCCCAACTCCTCAGCTTCCTGGATATGTGACCTCAGGTGAGTTAATTGACCTCTCTGGGCCTCAGCTGCCAAATAGGGATGATAATGTAAAATGGCCCAGTGGTGGAGACCAAATGAGTTAACATGAGTCAAGAAGGAAGCATAGCACCTAGCACATAGTAGATATTTGATAAACAGGTCTGCACCCTCCCACCCCCGCATAGCCCTGGGATGGGGGTAAGAAGTACCTGCAGCAGAGGCTGGGGTGACTCATGGATAGAGATGATGTGTGTGATCTTATTTCGGCCCAGCTGATCCAGGTCTTTGGCATCTGAAAGAAACAGGATGCTTGAGCCAATCTGGCTGGCGTGACTTATTTGTCCCTGATGGCCAAGTGCGGAGGGAGCTCACTGCCTGCCCAGCTCTCCCCCTCACCCCGCCACTCCACCTTGGCCCACGCTCTGCCGGCTCCCGGATCCTCTTGCTTCTGGGGCACATGCAAGTAACAGTACAGCATATCCCCATCCTTGCTCATGCTGTTCTTTCCATCCAAAACACCCTTCCCAGGCATATTCTTTGACCCAGCAATTCTACTTCTAGGAATCTTGTCTACAGAAGCGCTTGCTCACACAGAAAGCTGTGTGTGGAGGATGATGTTCTCTGCAGTCCTGCTTATACCACAAATAGTTTAAACATGGGAACAACCTAGTGTTCATTAAAAAGGGACTGGATGATTAATGGTGTAGGCATACTTTGGCACAGTGTGCTGCCATTAAAAAGAGTTCTATATGCTGATGTGCAATGATGCCCACAATGTTTTTTTTTTTTTTTTTTTTGAGACGGAGTCTCGCTCTGTCTCCCAGGCTGGAGTCCAGTGGCGCGATCTCGGCTGACCGCAAGCTCTGTCTCCCGGGTTCACGCCATTCTCCTGCTTCAGCCTCCGGAGTAGCTGGGACTACAGGCTCGCGCCACCACACCCGGCTAATTTTTTTGCATTTTTAGTAGAGACGGGGTTTCACCGTGTTAGCCAGGATGGTCTCGATCTCCTGACCTTGTGATCTGCCCGCCTTGGCCTCCCAAAGTGCTGGGATTACAGGCGTGAGCCATCGTGCCCAGCTGATGCCCACAATGTATTTTTAAGGATACAGAATAAGCTTCCACTTTTGTTTTAAATACTATGTCCCTATCTACAAAGATATATGAACAAGGATGTACCCAACAGTGGCCCTCTCTAGGGGCTGCATACCCAGCGTATGCAGATCTTTTATATTCAGAATGAATAACACATGTCCCCTCTATCTCCACTTCCTCATTCGATGAGCATTTACCGAGTGCTAACCATGTGTATACTTTGGCTGGGCACTGGAGGTCTGGGGCCAGCTTCATGGCTCCTGCCCTTATGGGGCCTGCACACTTACAGAGGGTTCAGACCTTACTTGGCCAAATACTCACAGAAATCAAGGTGGCATGAGCGGCTGAGGGAGCTCCCAGGAAGGAAGGGGCCAGGATTTACAAGGGTGAAGCACCTGAGCCCCTCCCTCTCTAAAGCTTTTTCTGACTCTGCAGATGGAAATGATTTTCCCACTTTGAGTCACCCAAGCCCTGGATCAGTCTGCCCCTTAGCATGTTTTCTTTTCTTTTTTCTTTCTCTTTTTTTTTTTTTTTTTTTTTTTGAGACAGAGTCTTGCTCTGTTGCCCAGACTGGAGTGCAGTGGCACGATCTCGGCTCACTGCAACCCCCGCCTCCCGGGTTCAAGTGATTCTTCTGCCTCAGCCCCCCAAGTAGCTGGGATTACAGGCGTCTGCCACCATGCCTGGCTGATTTTTGTATTTTTAGTAGAGACGGGGTTTCACTATGTTGGCCAGGCTGGTCTCGAACTCCTGACCTCAGGTGGTCTGCCCGCCTCCGCCTCCCAAAGTGCTGGGATTAAAGGCGTGAGCCACTGCGCCCAGCCCCCTTAGCATGGTTTCTACCCAGCATGTTTTCTACCCAAGGTCTATGTTCAGCTCTGCCTGCCTGCCACCAGCCTGGAAGCCCCTGAAGAACAAGGTATCTATACATGGGTGTCCCCTCCTCCTGACTGAAGATTGTGGAAGGAATGGATGAGAGAGTGGGGAATGCAAAGCTTGCCGGCTCACCGCCCCCCCAACTTCCAGCTCTAGGCTGCCCAGCTGCTCCAGGGCTCTGGGGTGCGACAGTGTTGGTGCTCATGACCCTGCTCACAAGAAGGCCCAGCCCATCTCCAGGGACCTCTCCTCTGACAAGGAGGAAGTTATGGGGGGAAGAGTTCCCAGCTTCCCCACTAGAAGCAGCACCCGCAAACAGACCTCAACCCAGAACCTCAGGGCCAGAAGAGCGCCCAGCAGCTGGTGGACCTTTTGTGCTGAGGAGGAGGCTGAGGCTTAGCACAGGTGTAGACTTGCTCAGGTCCACAGCCCAGGCCCCGAGCCCTTTGCTCTGGCCCTTTGGTCTGGTGGTAGAACACTGGGGAAGGCTGAATGGCGGGGAGGGATGTCAGTGTCAGGCCCCCATGCTCCCTCCATGTCCCTTCAAGCCTGGGGACACTCGCCTGCACGTGCACCCCTTGTCCTCCATCAGCCTTTTCCCCCTCCCAGCCTGGGGCCGCTTCCCTGCCCCCAACACCATTCCTGAGATGCATGGGCCAGGGCATGAATGGTGGACACAGGCCTGAGACAGGCAGAGTGCCATGGCCTCGGGACAGAGTGGGCAGGGCTCACCAATGAAGTTTCCGAGGTAGAGTCCAGGAAGTACCTAGAGGAAGGACAGGCAAGTGTCAGTGGGGCAGGGGCTGCACCCCCTTCCACCCCCAGGGCAGCTGGGGGGCCCACAGCCCCTCTCTGTCCCATGAAGGGTATGGACCTCAGGGCTCAGGGAGCACTCTCTTCCCTTTTGTGGGCCCTGAGTCCTCTGTGAGAGGGGTCTGGGGCTCTGGGGAGGGTAGGCTAGGGGGCCAGTTAACCAACCGAGGGAACCAAGGGAGGCCAGCTTGGGTATGAGAGGGGAGAGGAGGAAGGCAGGTCTTAGGAGGAGAGGAGAGGAGAGAGGTGGACTTGCAGGGTGCAGGGATGGAAATTCTGGGGCTGGGGAGGCAGAAAGGCAAGGACAGGCAGAGGCGGACAGGATGGAGAAACAGCCCCGGAGAGAGCCGAGGAGTCAGCGACAAGGGAGAGGGACACATGCAGACGGAGAGCAGGACTCACTGGGGGACAGCCTGGGAGTGACAGCCACAGCAAGACAGCGAGAGACACAGAGTCACGGAGAGAGGGCGGACACAGCGGGGACAGAGACGCAGGGTCAGAGAGGGGGAGACCCGACAGCCGCGGTCTCGAGTCACAGGGACACGGAGATGCCGCCGCACGGAGACCGGCGAGACCAGAAGGTCAGAGGCGGGCGGACCGAGCTGGTCAGCGCCGGGCCGCGGCGGCCGGGGCGGGGGCCGGGGAGGCTGCGCGGGGCCCGCCCCCTACCTTGGTCATGCCATTGCCCATGATCCCGGGGGCGGCGGTCCGGGTGCACCCCCAGCTCGCCGCCCGGGAAGCGATCCGGTCACAGCTGCCCTGACGGCCCAGGCCCGACGCCTGCAGCCTGGCGGGGAACGGGGGGCCTGGCGTCCGCGGCCCTGCCCAGCCCTGCCCAGCCACCGCCACCGCCCGCCGACCCCCGGCCCGGGAGGGAAATGGTGGTGGAGCCGCCGCTGCCACCGCCGCCGCCGCAGGCTCCTCCTACCCCTTCGGTCATGTGGGGCCCCCGCCTCGGGTCGCGGCGGGGGGCCGGACAAAGCCCCAGTGTGCCGGGCCCACGGCCCGCGGGACAACGGCAGTTTGTTGGGGCCGCGTGGGGCCGCCACCTCCGGAGGTGGGGGCGGGGGCCTTACCCCACCCTGGCACCGGCAGGCGCGGGTGGATGGGGGGATGTCGCCTAGAGCCCCCCGGCCGGCCCACAAACTCCCGTCCCCCTTCTGGCTCTGCCTGGACGTCCCTGCGGGCCCCGGGGGAAAGCACCCAACTTCTCCCGCCTCGGCTTCTAGCAGAAACGTGACGGGGCTGGACTTTGATCGCCGAGGGCTCTCTGCTCTTCAGAGTCTGCTTGGAACGGGATAAGTGGGTAATTCCTTCCGATACATCCTCTCCACCCGTGCAGAGACACCCTACCAACCAGCCTTCCTCCTTTCCCATCCATTCTCCCACCCTCCTGTTCACTCATTCACTCGTCCATCTTCCCATCCATTCATCCATCCTCTCACTCCTTCCTTCCATCCATTTCGGCCCCTAGAAGGGATGGTGCCATCGCTCTGCTGGGACCAGGCACAACTGCCATTAGGTGCCGCAAGAAATTACAGGTGAATGTTGGGAGAGGGGTTTGAGGGAGGGTTCCAGTCTGAAGGAGACTACATCAGGATGTATTAATAGCTAGAGGTCAGGGTCCTGGAAGGGGTCTGGAGACCAAGGTTTGAGGCCCTGTTCACCTCTGACCTGCTAGATGACCCTGGGAAAGTCCCCGTGACCCCCAGCTAACCCTATCTGTGTTTCTGAGGATGTTGAGGTGAGCCCTTCCTGGCTTCTAGGACCAAAGCTGGAGAATGTAAAATAATCAAGACACTTCCTATAGGACTGAAATAGAAGCAGCTGCACCAGCTTTGTTCCTTCAGCCATCACCCCCACCCCTCAATCTATAGTAGTAGGTGACTGGGGATTGTGGATAGAGAGCAGGACAGAGAGAATCCACAGAGCCCTTTGAAATACAGTGATTGGAGAAAAATAAAACTGTTTCTTTCCTGTTTCTTCCTCCCTCAAGTTCATAGCATACATGGGGCTGCCCGTCTCAGCTCTCATAAAAGCCCAGAGTTCTCATAAATACCAAATTATTCAGTAAATACTTACTGAGCATCTAGTATATGATAGAGACTAGGGACACAGCAGTGGGTAGAGATTGTTCCTACCTTCATTAGCTAATGGTATAGACCAGCATTGTCCAAATGAAATATAATGCCAGCCACATGTGCAGCCACATTTAAAAAGTAAAAACAAGTTAATTGTTGATAATATTTTTATTTAACTCAATATATCCAAAATATCATTTCAACATATAGTCAGTATTTTAAAACTATAAATGAGATATTTTATATCCTTTTAAAATTGTATTAACTATTCAAAATCTGGTGTCTTTTACATTTACAGCACATCTCAATTCAGACAAGTCACATTCCAAATGCTTACTAGCCATATGCAGCTAGTAGCTACATATTAGACATCTCAGATCTAGGAGGGAAGGCAAACAAGATAGGCAAACAAATAAATTATTTACAAATGGTCCCAGTTTTCTATGAAGGAAACAAAGCAGACAGGGAGAACCTCTCTGAATAAGTGGCATTTGAGCTGAGAGGTGATATATAAGAAGGACCCAGCTGTTTAAAGAGTGGAAAGCCAGGCGCGGTGGCTCATGCCTGTAATCCCAACACATGGGGATGCTGAGGTGGGAGGATCAATTGAGCCCAGGAGTTTGAGACCAGCTTAAGCAATATACTAAAACCCCATCTCTAAAATAAATTTGGCTGGGTATGATGGCTCAGGTCTGTAATCCCAGAACTTTGGGAGGCCAAGGCAGGAGGACTGTGTGAGCCCAGGAGTTTGAGACCAGCCTGGGAAACATAGGGAGACCCTGCTTTTACAAAAAAAAAAAAAAATTAGCCGGGACCTGTAGTCCAAGCTACTCAGGAAGCTGAAGTGGGAGGATCAGTTGAGCCCAGGCGGAGGAGGATCACTTGAGCCCAGGTGGAGGAGGATCACTTGAGCCCAGGCGGTGGAGGCTGCAGTGAGCCATGAGCACACCACTGCACTCAAGCCTGGGTGACAGAGCGAGACCTTGTCTCAAAAAAATAAAAAATAACACACACGAAAAAGAAAAAGAGTGGAGAGAGTATTTCCAGCAGAAGGAACAGCATGGGCAAAAGCCCTATGATGGGAATAGCTTGGCCTCTGTAAAAAGCCAGTGGGACTGGAGTAGAGGGAGCTACAGGAGGTGTTAAGAGGATGGTTCAGGGCCGGAGCATGCAGGAGCACATATGGCCATGATTGGGAGTTAAAGTTTTCCTTCTCTTCTGTCGGATAAAAATCCAACAGGAAAATTTAACCTGGGAGGCCAGGTCATCTGATTTATTTAAGTCAAATACTTCGACCCCTCACTGACCCTTTCCTTTATGGGGGCCACTGCAGCAGCTCAGGTAAGAGGTGACAGTGCCCTGGGACAGAGTGGGACCCGAGAAGCTGGAAAGAAGGGGATGGACTCAGCATATATGAATATTTTCGCAGGGCAGCTGAAAGGACTTGCAGATTGATTGGATGTGGGGGGAAGGAAGGAATTTTAGGATGGCCCCCAGGCTTCCTGCCTTGAAAGTCACTATCTGTGTCACAGAAATGAAAGCAGGGGTGTTCACCAATTCAACACGTTTATTGGGCACTGAGCTATATGTAGGAAATTGTGCCAAAGATGTGCTGACTTAAGTTTCCCCAAATGCCCGACCCATGGATGCTGTAAAGAAATGCTGATGCTGGGCGTGGTGGCTCATGCCTGTAATCCCAGCACTTTGGGAGGCTGAAGCGGGAACATCGCTTGAGCCCAGGAGTTGGAGACCAGCCTGGGCAACATGGCGAAATTTCGTCTCTACAAACAAACAAACTAAAACAAAAAATTAGCCGGGTGTGGTGGCACGAACCTGTAGTCCCAGCTACTTGGAGGCCAAGGTGGGAGGATTGCTTGAGGTTGAGGCTGCAGTGACCTGTGATCACATCACTGTACTTCAGCTTGGATGACAGAGCGAGACCCTGTCACAAAAAAAGACGAAAGAAAGAAAGAAAGAAAGAAAGAAAGAAAGAAAGAAAGAAAGAAAGAAAGAAAGAAAGAAAAAGGAAGGAAGGAAGGAAGAAAGAAAGAAAGAAAGAAAGAAAACAAAACACTGATAAACGAGCCTGAAGACTAGCTCCTTACCATGGCCCTGGCCTTAGCAGCTCTGCGATCCTAGGCGGGTGAGCCAATGTCCCTTAATTTACCCATAGAGGGGCAATTGTAACAGTCCTTTGTGTTCCCACTGAGTGCTAAGGGGAAAGATACAAATTACATGTAGGAAAGAATTCTTTCAAGTTAAAAGCCCATATGTGTTATTAGACCTAACATATTTAATATCTATGTACTGTTCAGCCTTTGGAAGTATTAGTTATTACAAAGCCCAATCTGTCTTAAATCATGAAATGACCATTTTACAAAACCAATAATAGGAAGATGCTAAAATGTGGGTCTCACCCTGTCATTCCCTTGCTTAAAGCCCTTTAGTGGATTACTGTGGTAGACAAAATAATGGTCCCCCCAAAGGTGTTTACACTCTATTTCCTTGTAACTGTGAATGTTATATTACATGGCAAAGGGTAGAATTAAGGCTGCAGATGGAATTAAAGTTGCTAATTAGCTGATCTTTTTTTTTTTTTTTTTTTTTTTGAGACAAAGTCTCACTCTGTCGCCCAGGCTGGAGTGCAATGGTGCAATCTCGGCTCAGTGCAACCTCTGCTTCCCAGGTTCAAGCTATTCTCCTGCCTCAGCCTCAAGAGCAGCTGGGACTACAGGTGCCCACCCATGCCTGGCTAATTTTTGTATTTTTAGTAGAGAAGGGGTTTCACCGTGTTGGCCAGGCTGGTCCTGAACTCCTGACCTCAAGTGATCCACCCACCTTGGCCCCCCAAAATGCTGGGATTACAGGCGTGAGCCACTGCACCCAGCCAGCTGATCTTGAGATGGGGAGATTATGATGGATTATTCAGAGGGGCCCAACATAATCGCAAGTGTCATTATTAGTGAAAGAGGGAGGCAGGAGAGTAGGAATCAGAGGGGATGAGATGACGGAAGCAGAAGTCGGAGTGGTGTAACTGCTGGGTTTGCAGATCGAAGGGGGCCCACAGCCAAGGGATGCAAGTGGAAAAGGCAAGGAAACAGATTATCCTAGAGTTTACGAAAGAAACTCAACCCTGCCGACACCTTCATTTTAGCCCAGTGAGACCCATTTCACATCTCTGACCTCAAGAACTGTAAGATACTACATTTGTGTTGTTTTAAGTCACTTTGTTTGTTGTGATTACAAGCAGCAACAGGAAATTCATACACTCACCAACACCTTTAGGAAAATGTCCAACCTGCTTAGCATGGCACACAAGGAGGCCTTGTGGGATGTGGTTTCTGCCACTGACTTTGAGCAAGTTTTTAAACTTCTCTGGGCCTCAGTTTCATCATCTATGAAATAGGGAGGAAAAAAAACCCTCTGTAGGTCTGTAGTAACAATAAATGAGAGGACATGTTTCAAATACCTAGTAGAAAGACTGGAACACAGTACATTATTATTATTATTACCATTGGCATTACTATTATCATGGAACAGTTGACAGAGTAGGAACCCTTGTCTCTACTCCCTTCATTAGGGCTATGTTTCCACATCTGTGAAAAAGGAAACAAGACCAAACAGGTTTGGAAACCTCGTCTCTCCCCTCTACTCCACTCTTTCCTAGTTACTGATCCGTGTCATGCTTTGCTTTCTCTGACTTCCAACTTCGCCTAATGCTCTTCTTTCTGCCTGGAATGCTCTTCCCATCCTCCTTACCAAGCTAACTCTCATTTCCTCCTGGAAGTCTTTACTGACTCCTATTAGACTTGTTTAGATCCTACTATTATGCATTCAAAAAGAATGCTAAACTTCCTCTATCATATTATTGCTATGGCCTGTGTGTTTTTCATTGGGGAAAAAAATCTTAAATCCAGGTAAGGATATTTTGACCTATTTGCTTCCATTGTGTTGTTTAAATAAAACAAAAACATTCTAAATAAACTTGAAGTAGTTAAGTTCCCTTTTCTCTCCCCACTTCCTTCACTCTCTCCCCAACTAGTATCATAAATTTAGTGCATATGTTTTGACACGCAGGGATACTCACCACTATACTCACGAGGATTGGCTATGGTGCATATCTTTTGAGTCTGTGTTTTTAAACTCTTACTACCTATACATACAAAATAATATGAAATATACTTTTATATGTGTTTATAATTAACACAAATTGTAACCTTTAAAAAACATTTCTCATTCTACAACTTTCTTTTATTCACTCAACAATAGGTTTTGGGGATATGTACATACTGATATAAATCTGGATCATTCTTATCACTGTATGGTATTTTATTATTAGAATATCTTGGCTGGGTGTGGTGGCTCACACCTGTAATCCCAGCACTTTGGGAGGCTGAGGCCAGTGGATTGCCTGAGGTCAGGAGTTCGAAACCAGCCTGGCCAACATGGCGAAACCGTCTCTACTAGAAATACAAAAATTAGCTGGGCATGGTGGTGGGTCCCTGTAATCCTAGCTACTCGGGAGGCTGAGGCAGGAGAATCACTTGAACCCAGGAATGTGGAGGTTGCAGTGAGCCAAGATCGTACCATTGCACTCCAGCCTGGGTGACAAGAGCAAAACTCCGTCTCAAAAAGAAAGAAAGAAAAAAGGAATATATCCCATTTTATTCATCTATCACCCTACTAGTGGATATTTAGATTGTTTCTAGTATTTTCTGCTGTTATCAAGAACATTGCAAACAACATCCTTATACATATGACCTATGTAGTGGTGTAAAAATTTCTTTAGGAAGGTTGTCACCTTGCACATTAACTACAAGATGAAAGGTATTCCATGGAGATGTGGGCCTATAAGATATCGTCTAGTAGTGGAATATCTGGGTTGTAAGGTGTGTGCATTTTCAACTTTATGAGATATTGCCAAATTGCCTCCCAAGGTGTGAATAGCATGTAAAGGCTCCCGTTTCCCCACGTCCTCACTAACATCTGACCTCATGAAAAACATTGACATATTTTTTGTATAGTTGATGTATTTCAAATCATACGATTATTTTTATTTACATTCCTCACTAACATCTGACCTCATGAAAAACATTGACATATTTTATTTTTGTATAGTTGATGTATTTCAAATCATACGATTATTTTTATTTACATTTCTCAATTGGCTTACTGGCCATTTGAGTTTCTTCTGCTGAAAATTCCCTATTTATATCCTTTGCCCATTTTTCTTTTCTTTTGTAGGGGTGAGGGTGGGGTTATCTTTTCCTTAATGGTCTGAAGGAGTTCCTTGAGCACCAATCCTTTGTTATATATGTTGTAAGTGTTTCCTCCCAGTCTGTAGCTTACCTTTTAACCAGATTTACCATGTCTTTTGTGCAATGGCATGATCTCGGCTCACTGCAACCTCCGCCTCCTGGGTTCAAGTGATTCTCCTGCCTCAGCCTCCCGAGTAGCTGGGATTACAGGCATGTGCCACCACACCCAGCTAATTTTTGTATTCTTAGTAGAGACGGGGTTTCACCATAGTGGCCAGGTCTCAATCTGTTGACCTCGTGATCTGTCTTGCCTTGGCCTCCCGAAGTGCTGAGATTACAGGCGTGAGCCACCGCGCCCGGCCTGGCAGTTTAAATTTTGAGGTAGTCAAATTTAAACTGATCATCTTTTTCCTTTATGAATAGTGCTTTATTATTATTGTTTATCTAAGAAGTCCTTTCCCACCCCAAGATAATAAATATAACATGTATATGTCTTAAATATTTGTTATATTTATTTAATCCATTTAATTAGGCATCTATTTTTCAACCCTATGGAAAGTAAATTCTCAGTGCCATTTACCGAGTCCTCTATTTTTTCCCCAGTGATTTATAATGCCACCTCTATTATACATCAAGTATACACACACACTCTCTCTCCTGTGTCTGTTTTGAAGCTCTACTCCTCATTGGCTTGGTAGGCAGAGAAGTGTCTCCTTGCCCCAACATATACACATTGTTCTTTTGATTTTGACAAGATTTCTCAAAAATCCTGATTGGATTGGGGAAAATACACATCTTTCTGATATTGAGCCTTCCCATCCATGAACATGGTATATCATTGCATTTATTTGATGTCCTTTAATAATATTTTATAATTTTCTCTATGAGAATATAAACTCCATTAGGGAAAATGCTTTGTCAGTTTTCCTTTCTGCTATATTTTTAGAGTCAAGAACAGAGCAGGACACAGAGTAGAAGCATAAGAATTTGTGGTTTAATGTCTTTCATATCCTTTATTAGATCTGTTTCTACATATCTTATATTTCTGTTGCTATATATTTTTATTGTAGTTTCCAATCAGCTATGGTTGGTATATAGAAATTCAATACACAGTGAGTCATTTTTGGATTGATTTTTTTTTTTTAAAAAACCCTTTTATTTGTTCTAATACTCTGTAGATTATCTTGGATTTTTAAATGCAGACAGTTCTGATGGACATCTATTTCAGAAGGGAAGAATGGATATTCTGTAGGCAACTAGCAGCATCTTCCACACTACTACTGTATGAAGCTAGAAGAGGCAGGTACTCTAGTCCTGGCAGCTAAAGCTGTTTGTGGACTTTAAATCTGAAGCAAATAGTACAACAAAGCAGGTGTCTGTTGAGTATTCATTTGGCCAATTCCAGTACTAGTAGTGGTATCTATTGAGCAGAGGTGCTAGTACCAGCAACAGCATCCAGTACTATTTGCAGCAGTCTTGCCAGTAGTGGTGTGGGATGTCCAGTAATAATCAGAAATGGCACCCCAATCAAAGTTTCTGCAAACTCTGATTTTGACCATAATTTTGATCAGATAGACTCCCTGAATTCCTTCCCCATTTTTAAATTCTGATTTCCAACAACTCTGTGACTCATTCAATATCCTACCAATGAATTCCATTTCTATTTCAGTTAATCAAAGATAGTTTTTTGTAACCAAGGACTCTGAACAATTAAACTCTCATGCCATCTGCAAATGATAACTTTGTCTCTTTCTTATATATATCTTATATATATTATCTATAGATCTAATAAGATCTATGCATTCAAATAATGAAATGCGTAGATCTTAAGTTTTCAGTTTAGTCAATTTTGACAAATGCATATACTCATGTAACCCACATCTTTATTAAGAGATGGAAATCCCCATCACTCCAGAAAGTTCCTTCATGTCCTTCCCAGTCAACCCCTCAGTACTTTTAAAACTTCAATGAGCTGGCCGGGTGCAGTGGCTCACGCCTGTAATCCCAGCACTTTTGGAGGTCGAGGCAGGTGGATCATGAGGTCAGGAGTTCGAGACCAGCCTGGCCAACATGGTGAAACCCTGTCTTTACTAAAAATACAAAAATTACTCAGGCATGGTGGCATGCACTTGTAATCCCAGCTACTCGGGAGGCTGAAGCAGGAGGATCACTTGAGCCCAGGAGGCAGAGGCTGCAGTGAGCCGAGATTGCGCCAATGCACTCCAACCTGGGCGACACAGCGAGACTCCGTCTCAAACAAACAAACAAAAAAACTACAATGAGCGATCACTGTAATCACTAAAAGGAAAAAGATGGACAACATCTAATGTTGGTGAGGCTATAGACCTTAAGATTAGAAAGCGGCTGGGATAGCAGAGGCGACTGGCCGCGTTACCGACTGACCAACTGACCAGGTGACTTAGTAACTTCGTTAAGTAAGGAAACTCAGTACCATTACATTTACCGAAAGCTGACAGCCTTTCAGATGCAGCGCTCCCAGTTTAAGGAAAGTGCAGTTGGAGGCGGCGTGGGGCAGAGGGAGCCAGCCTCTGAACGAACTGCCCCAGGGTCGCGCAGAGGCGAGGCTGGGAAAGAAAGGTTGAGGAAGTCGGGGGACCTAGGCTGCCAGGACGCCCAAGAGCCTCCAGAGGTTCTGGTGGACCAGAGTCTGCGCACTCCGCCGAGAGCATGCCCTTGGCTCATCCAATCAGAGCGGCGGATCCAGGCGCCTGTCTGTCGCCTTGGCAACGGGACGCATAAGCACGCGAGCCGCGCGGTGGCGGTTTGGATCTGGCCCCTGGCGAATCGCGTTATGTCGCGACCGAAGGTAGGAGTCGACCTGACCCAGATGCTTTTATCGTCCCTAGAAAAAGGGAGGAAAGCAGCAGCGGGATTCAAAATCGGTTGGGGATGGGTGTTCCTCGCGGAATGGGTAGGGGTAGGGCGGGGGGGCGGGGTGGGTTGTTCTCGCGGAGGAATTCCGAAAACAGGAAGAAAAAAAGCCGAGGAACTCAGAGGAAAGACTACAAGTCCCGGCATGCACCGCGCCGCCCAAGCTGCTGCGCACGTCCCGCGAGCCCGGCCAGCTGGCGGGAAGTTTACACAACAGTGGGACTCTAAGCTCCGTGACCCCAGGAGAAGTTGAACCTCAGAATTTCAGATTTCCTGACTTGGCGAAACCCGCCTGCCCGTCCATCCGTCCATCCGTCCATCCATCCATCCATCCATCCATCCATCCATCCATCCGTTTATTCATCCATTCAAAACAACGCTAATTAGTGTCTTTTCCAAGCCAAGCTCAGTGCCGACCAAGGGACACAGGTGAATCAGACAAACCTCTGCCCTCCAAGAGGGCACAGACCAACTCTCCCATTTTAAGAATGGGAAAAATGAAAGTCCAAGAGGGAAAATGAATTACAGTAAAATTCAGCTCTCCCCACCCCAACCGACTTTTTTTTTTTTTTTTTGAGACGGAGTCTCACTGTGTCGTCAGGTTGGAGTGCAGTGGCGCTATCTCAGCTCACTGCAGCCTCTGCCTCCCGGGTTCAAGCGATTCTCCTGCCTCAGCCTCCTGAGTAGCTGGGACTACAGGCGCTCGCCACCACGCCCAGCTAATTTTTGTATTTTTAGTAGAGACAGGGTTTCACCATGTTGGCCAGGTCTCGATCTCTTGACCTCGTGATCTGCCCGCCTCGGCCTCCCAAAGTGCTAGGATTACAGGCGTGAGCCACGGCGCCCAGCCTCCATCTTCTTAATCCCAGCTCTCATTCATGAATGGCACCTTCATTTCTCTTCTTTCTTTCCTTTTTTTTTTTCTTTTTTTTTGAGACAAGGTCTTACTTGGTTGCTCAGGAGGGAGTGCAGTGGTGTTATCTTGGCTCAGTCGACTTCCTGGGCTCAAGCGATTTTCCTCCCTCTGCTTCCCAAGTAGCTGGGATTACCTGTGTGTGCCACCATGCTCAGCTAATTCTTTTTTAGTTTGTGTAGAGACAGAATAGTCTCTATGTTATGTTGCTATGTTGCCCAGCCTTGTCTGGAACTCTTGGCCTCAAACCCATCTCCCGCCTTGGCCTCTCAAAGTGCTGGGATTACAGGCATGAACCACTGCACCTGGTCAACCTCTTATTTCTTTTAATTCCGTCTCACAACAAAAAATGAGTTTATCTGCTTTCAGAGTGCCTTGAACTTTGCCTTTTTACTACAATTCATTATTCATGTGACTATTTGTTTAACATCTGTCTTCCCTGCTGCTCTGGGATCTAATCTGACTTGTTCTTCCCTGTATTCCTGGTCCTCAGCAGAGCTGACTACAGTTGATACATGTTGAATGACTATTGAACTACCTGTCTAGATGCTCAGCTAAAAAACTGGGACTGCTGACTCCTCCATCTTCCTCACATCCCACATCCAATAAAAGCCTCCTTCCTTTAACTTTCTAAATATGTCTTGAATTTATTTTTTCCTCTACCTCAACTACCACTATGCTAATCATGACCAAACTCTCAAATTTTAAAAATTAATACTCTTTAAATACACAGATTGGGACACATATAACTTTTTTTTTTTTTTTTTTTTTGGAGACAGTGTCTCATTCTGTTGCCCAGGCTGGAGTGCAGTGGCATGAACACGGCTCACTGAAGCTTCAACCTCTTGGGCTCTAGTGATCCTCCTGCCTCAGCTTCCTGCATATCACTTTATAAAAGTGTTAGAAAAAAAGAAAACAAACATCTACTGAAATAGTCCCTTCCCTTGAACCCGACTGATTACTTTGAAAGGAAGGACGAACTGCAGGTTGCTGAAGAATGCACAAGCTCTTAGCAGTCTACACTGTGAATATAGTATAGACATGGGTGTAGCAGACCATGTTGGATGAAGGAAAAAAATAGTGGACTACTTCTTTGTGATGCTATGAATTTTGTTTTTGTTGTTGGAAAGGGAAAGAAAGGTCTCCTGTATATTGACTTAGGACTTTGTGGTTTCTTTCAAATGACCCAGGGGAAATAGGAGTATGAACTTATTTGAGCAGGAACGTTCATGTCAGCCTTAAGAGAACATGCCAGGATATACTTTGTGTACCCTCACGAAAATATGCCTAGAGAAGGCCAGAGGTCAGAATACCGCGTGTTCCAACCTTTGACCCCATCTCCTCAAGGTTATGGTTGCCAAGACCTCAGCTCTGAGTTGTGCTGGGAACTCTCCAGAGGGCTAAGGGGAAATGAGGAATTGGATCAGGCAGGAATGAAGCTGGGATTAGTGGAACCAGCTAAGCAATGAAGCTGATCTCTGGTTAGATAATCAAAGTCTTGGGTAAGCTGGTGTGGCAAACTGGTTTCAGCATGGCTGTCTCCACCTGGTAGGTATTACCAGGGAGCTCAGAGCAGGACTCCAGGAATAGAGACAGGAATGAAGGCAGGTGGCAATGTCATGAGCCTATGCTCTTTTTGACTCAACACCAACTGGTGCCATTCGTGCCACCTTCTATGAATGGCACCAATGAGAAATAAAATTAAAGTTCTCTGTTTGTAGCCCATACAAGCAACTAAGCCACTTTTGAATCATTTTCTCAATAAGATAATTAAAAAAAAAAACTCTTGTAGCCTTGTCATTTCTAAATGCATTATTTTAGTGGTTTGGGGAAAGTATTTATATCCCTGGGCTGTTTTTTGGGTCAAGATAGTAATAGGACTTCTATCTCAGGCAATATGACAGATGAGATTTCTTGAAAAGCTTATTAACACAACACACTTAAAACTGCTGGGCAAAATGTAACAAACATCCTTTGAACTGTATAGCTGACCTGTTTATGTGGAGGGGTAAGGATTGGTAGAAGAAAAATCCCCAAGGAACCCCCACCCTAACACACACACACAAAGAAGGAAAATAAAAAACCAGAATTGTCACTAACTGATTCTTCATTCGTCATTTCCCTTGGGGAAGACATTGATTGTCTCACAAACAGGAGTTGGAGAGTGTCATGGGGCCCACTGGGCAAGGAGTTGGAACTGAGACCTCACCATAAAGCTGGACCCTTCAGAGACCCCCACCCTTAGTAAAGGTGTAATTAGAACCAATTTACCCTTCAGCAGTGGGAGACAGCTAGGAAGCTAGTCAGCTTCAGTGCAGGGAAAAAACCTTTCTCCTGAGAATTCTTTCTTTTTTTTTTTTTTTTGAGACAGAGTCTTGCCATCACCCAGGCTAGAGTGCAATGGCACAATCTCAGCTTACTGCAAGCTCCACCTCCTGGGTTCAAGCGATTCTTTTGCCTCAGCCTCCCAAGTAGCTGGGATTACAGTTTCTCGCCACCATGCCTGGCTAATTTTTGTATTTTTAGTAGAGACAGGATTTCACCATGTTGACCAGGCTGGCCTTGAACTCCTGACCTCATGATCCACCTGCCTCAGTCTCCCAAAGTGCTGGGATTACAGGCCTGAGCCACTGTGCCCAGCAAGAATTCTTAATCTTAGATGAGTCCTCAGGCTAATCTGAGAAATGCTTAATAAAATGTTACCATAAAGTTTACTGTTCTTGGGAGCCCAGGCAGATGTAAATGTTAAACATCTCTGAGTCAAACATTTTTGACTCCTATAATGGTCAAATTACATAATAATTACATAATAAAAGATGTTTTAAATGAATTATATAATTGCATAATTACATAAGAAAAGATGTTTTAAATAAGTTAAAAAAAAAAGCCTGTTCATGATAAACCCTCAGAAAACCAGGGAATAGTAGGAAATTTACTCAATATAGTACAGGAAACTATAGGAACCTACAGCCAATATCATTCTTAAAAGCTGAAATAGAGAATGCATTCCTCTTGTGATCAGGAGCAAGATAAGGATGTCAGCTCTTACCACTTTTAGTCAACTTTGTACAAACCAGAGTTTTCACCAGTGCAATAAAGCAAGAAAAAGAAATAAAAAGCATAAATATTGAAAAGAAAGAAGTAAGTAAGTCTGCCTTTATTCACAGATGACATCATTGTATCCAGAGAAAACTCAAAGGATTTACAAACTACCAGAACTAATCATTCAGCAAGGGCATCAAATACAAGGTCAATGTACAAAATCAGTTATACTTCTATATATGTATCAGTTTCCAATGTCTGCTTTAACAAATTGTCACCAATTCAATGGCTTTTTAAAACACTAACTTATTACCTTATAGTTATTATTTATTTATTTATTTTTTGAGATGGAGTCTCACTCTGTCACCCAGGCTGGAGTGCAGTGGCGCAATCTCAGCTCACTGCAACCTCCGCCTCCTGGGTTCAAGTGATTCTCCTGCCTCAGCCTCCTGATTAGCTGGGATTATAGGTGTGTGCCACCATGCCCAGCTAATTTTTGTAATTTTTAGTAGAGATGGGGTTTCACCATGTTGGCCAGGCTGGTCTTGAACTCCTGACCTCAAATGATCTGCCTGCTTCGGCCTCCCAAAGTGCTGGGATTACAGGTGTGAGCCACCGAACCTGGTCCCTATCTTACAGTTCATGAGATCAGAAGTCTGAAAGGGGTCTCGCTGGGCTAAAATCAAGGTGTTAGCAGGGCTGCTTTCATATCTGGAGGCTCTAGGAGAGAAACCCCTTTTCTAGTTTCTGGAGACTGTCTCATGGTCCCCTTTCATGTTCAACGGCAGTTCTTCTCACATTGCGTGACTCTGACACTCTGACATTGACTCTGCCTTCTTCCACATTTAAGGATCCTTATGATTACATTGGGCCTGCCCAAAAAATACAAAATAATCTTTCTATTTTAAGGTTCTTTGATTAGCATCCTTAATTCCATCTGCAATTTTAAATCCCCCTTGCGTTCTAGGGATCAGGACATGGACATCTTTGGAGGTGGCCTTTTTCTGCTTATTACAATTTACTATCATCAGGTAGAAAACGAAATTTAAAAATACTGTATCCAATAGCATCATAAAATCAAATACCTATGAATGAATTTAATTAAAAATGTACAAGGCTGCTATACTGAAAACTAGAAAATAGAAAAAATTTTTTAAAAGATTTAAATTAATGGAGAGACCATATTATTCATGGATTGGAAAGCTCCGTACTTTATAATGTCACTTCCTGAAAATATCTGTAGATTCAATGCAATCCCAGTCAAAATCTCAACATGTTTTTTCGTAGAAATTGGCAAGCCAATTCTGAAATTTATGTTGAAGTGCAAAGGACCCCTAATTGCAAAGACAATCTTGAAATCAGAATTTACTCTACCTGACTTCAAGATTTACCAGAAAGCTACAGCAGTAATTAAGCCAATATGATAGTGACATAAGGATAGACAAGTAAATGGAACAAAACACAGTATCGAGATAGATCCACATACGCATGGTCAATTGAATTGTGACAGACGTGCCAATGCAATTCAATGAGGAGAGGAAAATTTTTTTAACCAAAGGCTCTGGAGCAACTGGATAAACATATGGAAAATGGAATTGAAAGCATGAGAGAGGATTAAAGATAAAATACAAAAAGACAAGGACAGCTTGACTAGTGTTGGGGGAGTTGGAAGGGCTTGAATGGAAGAATGAAACAAGATTTCACTGTGTTTCAGTGGGGCTTGCTTCTGCCAGTTTTGTAAAGCAGTTTCCTCCACTCCTCTCCGCCGCTCTTTGAGGGGTAGGCTGGTGTGCTAAGCAGAATTCTCAGATGGGCCCCAAGATTCCCACCCCCTAGAGTACATGCCTTGTACAATTCTCTCTCCTTGAGCATGGAGGAGTCTGTGAATTTGATGGTGTGGTTACTATGGTGGTTACCTTCCATTACTTAAGACTCCATCATAGGTGACTTGGAGAGGGGAGGATTGGAAGTCAGAGGGACGTGCTCCATGTGGCCTGGAGGAAAACAAATTTGCATGTTGTGAAGTGCCTGTGGGGGCCACACTGCAGGGAGCTGCAGGCAGCCTCTAGGAGCTGAGAGCAGTTCCCAGCAGACAGCTAGCAAGTAAACAGGGACCTCCGTCCTACAACCCTAGGCAACTGAATTCTGCCTACAACCTGAATGAGCTTGGAAGGGGACCCCACACGCCAGATGAGAGCCATAACCCCAGCCATCACCTTGACTGTGGCCTTGTGAGAGCTGAGCCGATGATGCAGCTAAGTCATGCCCACGCTCCTGGCTCATGGAAACTGAGATAATGGATTCCCATCATTTTAAGCCACTGATTTTGTGGTAATTTGTTACCCAGCAATAGAAAATGAATGTAGATGGCAGGTCTGTCCCAGCTGCAAATGTCATCCTGCACAGGACCAATTTCGATTTATCTCTTCATATGTGCCTTAGGAATTGGTCTTCCCAGGACAGAGGGCCAAGCTGTTTTGGACATGGTTGAAGTGAAAAAATACCCACCACCCATTGAGGATTTGAAAGGTCCAATTGGGGTGAAAGGAATGAACATTGCTCTGAGTCTTTGACCTAGCCCCTTCTGGGATCCTCAATTTAATCAAACATTCCAAGTTAAGAGTAAAAAGTCCAGATCTGCTGGGTATGGTGGCTCACACCTGTAATTCCAGCACTTTGGGAGGCTGAGGTGGGTGGATCACCTGAGGTCAGGAGTTCCAGACAAGCCTGGCCAACATGGCGAAACCCCATCTCTATTAAAAATACAAAATTGGCTGGGTGTGGTGGTGGGTGCCTGTAATTCCAGCTACTAGGGAGGCTGAGGCAGGAGAATCACTTGAACCCGGGAGGTGGAAGTTGCAGAGAGCTGAGATTACACCACTGCACTCCAGCCTGGGTGACAGAGCGAGACTCCATCTCAACAACAACAACAACAACAAAAGCTCAGATTCTTCTCACAGAGTGTATTGAACTGAGCTTTCAAAACTGGGGTTCAGGGCTGACCTTTGGAGTACTGAAAACCAGGCATTTGCTATACTGATCATACCTGTGGAGCAAACCTGCAGTAAGGTGGTACCTTGGATACTTGGGAGTTCATTCACAGCAGATAAATTCTGGTCCATTTGCTGGGGACATGGTGGCCAGTGGGAACTTGATCAGGCTGGACCTTCGTGTCTCAGAACCTAGGCATTGTTGAGTCTGACGGTTTGGGCATTTTAATATCTGCAGTAAGTTAACCTGGGAAAACAGGGCAGATATACAAAACCAGTTACATCCTTTTCCTTTCCTCATTGCAGAACCAAAATTACAAGGGCCATGGATTGTCAAAGGGAAAAGAGCGGTGAGTGGTCCCATCCAATCCAACAATCACAGCGCAACCAACTTCTCTCCGTCCCTCCCCTTTTCAATCCCTCTCTCCCTTTTCTACTTCAACAATTATAATGAAAATGATAGTAGAAGGAGTAATGCTAAACCATTATTGAGCACTTACCATGTGCCAGGCTCTGGGCCTGTCACTTTACCTGTATTAGCTCATTGAATCCTGACCACAACCATTTGAAGTAGATACTACTATTGTGTCCATTTTACAGATGGAGAAACGGAAGCTCAAAAAGGCTAAGTGACTTGCTCAAGATCACATGATCAGTTAGGGGCAGAGCTTGTTGGACTCCAGGGCCCACTGTCTAACTTTGGTCTCTCCTGCCTCCTTCAACAACCCTGTGATGACTTGATGACTTGCATGTCAGCTATGCTCTGATCTTCTGCTTCACTCTGCATGGACAACCTGCATGCCAAACCCAGCACCCCTTTGGATCTCCTAAAGAGAATCCACTTGCACAAAGGAGGAGTGAGCAACGTAGACTTTACTGAAGATTTTTGTGGGGAGTTAGAGGAGGTAGTTTACATAGCAAATGTTTTAGATAGTTTATTCTCTGGTTCATTAGATATCTCCTCTCCTCTCCTCTCCTCTTCTCTTCTCTTCTCTTCTCTTCTCTTCTCTTCTCTTCTCTTCTCTTCTTTTTTGAATTTCGCTCTTGTTACCCAGACTGGAGTGCAATGGCACAATCTCAGCTGATGGCAAACTCTGCCTCTCGGGTTCAAGTGATTCTCCTGCCTCAGCCTCCCGAGTAGCTGGGATTACAGGTATGCGCCACCATGACCAGCTAATTTTGTATTTTTAGTAGAGACAGGATTTCTCCATGTTGGTCAGGCTGGTCTCGAACTCCCGACCTCAGGTGATCTGCCTGCCTCGGCCTCCCAAAGTGTTGGGATTACAGGCGTGAGCCACCACGCCCAGCCAGATATTTTTGTTCTTTCTAAAGTCCCTCCTGGCTATACTACCACTGAGGAGGGCATGTGTGATTTGAGATGCTTCTCTCATGCAGTGCCCATCTTCTTTGCCTTCTTTCTCTCCATACCGACTATCCCACCAACTTCAAATCTCTCACTCTCTTATGTAGTGCAACTCAGCAATGTTCTGGATCCTGGCCCTAAACATACATGCCCACCTTAACAAAACAAAGAGCACTTAACAGGCCTGTGTTAGGCTGTTTTTGCATTGCTATAAAGGAATACCTGAGACTTTTTATTTATTTATTTATTTTGAGACAGAGTTTCGCTCTTGTTGCCCAGGCTGGAGTGCAATGGCCTGATCTCGGCTCACTGCAACCTCTGCCTCCCGTGTTCAAGCGATTCTGCTGCCTCAGCCTCCCGAGTAGCTGAAATTACAGGTGCCCGCCACCACGCCTGGCTAATTGAGACTGAGTAATTTATAAAGAAAAGAGGTGTAATTGGCTCATGTTTCTACAGGCTGTACAAGCATGGCACCAGCATCTGCTCAGCTTCTGGTGAGGCCTCAGGGAGCTTACAATCATGGTGGAAGGCAAAGGGGGAGCAGTCATGTCACACGGCAAGAGTGGGAACAAGGGAGAGGTCCCAGGCTCTTTTAAACAACCAGATCTCCCGTGAACTGAGTGAAAACTCACTTGTCACCAAGGGGATGTTGCCAAACCATTCATGAGGGATCCATTTTCAGGATCCAACCACCTCCCACCAGGCCCCACTTTCAACATTGAGAATCACATTTTAACTTGAGATTTGGAGGGGACAAACATCCAAACCATATCAAGGCCCCATCTACTTATTTTATAAAGGCACACACACACACACACACACACACACACACACATATTTACCATAAAATATTTTTTATTTATGTGCCTTATTGAGGGCACATATAGATATGTGTTCCACTACCAGTAAGAGAAAACTCATAATAGTAGCTTAAACAAATTGTATTTATTTTATTCACAAAGAGTGAAGAAAAAGAGTCTGGAGTGCTGGTACAGTGGTTCAATAATGTCAGAGCCAGCGTCTTCATGATTGCCTTTTTTTTTCTTTTTTTGAGACGGAGTCTCACTCTGTTGGCTGGAGTGCAGTGGTGCGATCATGGCTCACTGCAGCCTTGATCTCCCAGGCTCATGCAATCCTCCCATCTCAGCCTTCTGAGTAGCTGGGACTACAGGCTCATGCCAGTGCACCTGGCTAATTTTTTTTTTTTTTTTTTTAGACTCTTGCTCTGTTGCCCAGGCTGGAGTGCAGTGGCGTGATCTCAGCTCACTACAACCTCTGCCTCCCGGGTTCAAGTGATTCTCCTGCCTCAGCCTCCCTAGTAGCTGGGACTACAGGCACCCATCACCACACCTGGCTAATTTTTGTATTTTTAGTAGAGACGGAGTTTCACCATATTGGCCAGACTGGTCTCAAACTCCTGATCTTGTGATCCACCTGCCTTGGCCTCCCAAATGCTGGGGTTACAGGTGTGAGCCACTGTGCCCGGCCTAGCTAATTTTTTTAATTTTTTTTTTTTTTTGTAGTTATGAGGTCTCACTATGTTGCCCAGTCTGGTCTCCAACACCTGGCCTCAAGTGATCATCCCACCTCGGCCTCCCAAAGTGTTGGGATTACAGGCATGAGCCTTCATGATTGTCTTGATCTCTTCCTCATGGAGACCAAATGGCCACTACAGCTCCAGCCTTCATGTCATGATCAGGACAGGAAGAAGAGGGGAGGGAAGAATCAAGCCACATCTCTTTCTTTCTTTCTTTCTTTTCTTCTTTCTTTCTTTCCTTCTTTTCTCTCTTTCTGTCATCAAAAGAGCAAAACTTTCCCAGGAACTTACCCTTTCTAGCAGTCTTATGTTTCTATCTTATTGACTAGAATTGTGTCACATGGCCACCCCAACTGCATGAGTAGCTAGGAATACAAGTTATGTAAGTGTCGTTGTACTGTTATTACTATTCTGCACCCTGCTTTTGTCACACAAAATGATATGTTTGGTGTTTATCCACATTGGCACCTGTAGCTCTGAATGCATTTTAACTGCTACCTCTGTTTCATTGTGTATCACACGTTATTTACCCATCTTCCTGTGGAAAGGCACTTATGAAGTATTGGTTTCACTAGAAACTGACCCTGAGGGAAGGATGTGAGAGCAAGTGGTTTATTTGGAAGGTAATTCCAGTGAGCACTGACAGGGAAGTGGGGAAATAAGACAGCTAAGGAGAGAAACCAGTAAAAGGTGCATCATTGACAGGTAATTGCTGCGGACAGTGGGCTGAATCCCCCGGGGAATTCCTGGGAGAACGTAGAATGCACTGCAGACTTATCCTAAGTGAGAGATGAGAGACTTAGCGGATTTATCCACCAACTCCAGTCGTCACTGGTTGTATGCTGTTGGCAGAGGGTCAGTTCACTCTGGTGCTTCCGATCTGCTCCACATGCTGGCTGAGCAGACTCCGGGGGCCAGGGAAAACCCTCAGGTAGCATCGAAGGTGCTGGCAGTGGGAAGCTCTTTGATTTGCATGCACAGGAGTGGTGAATGCCAAAGGGATATGGGTGGACCACCAACAGTGTGTGCCACAGGTTATTTCTATAAAAAATATTAACAATTACATATAAGCATCCTTGCTCACGTGTTTCCTGGTAGAAATGCAGAGTACAAACCCAGGGTATAGAGCTAGGACAGGTTGCTGAGTTTAGGGTACGTGCATATTCGACTTTACTAAAAACCGCCCGGTGACCCTGCAAAGTGTGTTCTACCAGCAGAGGAGGAGTTTCCATTGTATCCCATTGTTGCCAAAACTTGGACCTTTAGATTTTTGCCAGTCTGATGTGTGTGACATAGTCCTTGATCTTTGTAATATGCCAAATTGCTCTCCAAAGGTATGTCCAATGTGCACCCCATCAGCATTGTAAGATAGTTGTCATTTCTCCACATTCTTGTGAATATTTGGTATTTGTCTGATTTTTAATATTTTCTGCAAACTGATGGATTTTGAAATTGTATCTCTTTGTCATTTCGGGTCTATTGCATATATTTTTAGTAGTTCATGTTGTCTCCTCTATTGACTTTTAGCTAAACCTCCTTATTTTATCTTTTTTTTTTTTCATATTATTTGTAGAGATGAGGTCTTGCCATGTTGCTCTGGCTGGTCTCAAATTCCAGGGCTCAAGTGATCCTCCCACCTTGGCCTCCCAAAGTGCTGGGATTACAGGCATGAGCCACCATGCCCAGCCTATTTGATATTTTAAATGGTTACTTTAGAGCAGTGGTTCTAAAAGTTTAAGCTCAGGGTGGGTCCCTTTACAACTTAAAAATAATTGTGAACCCAATTGACTTTTGTATATGTGGCATACATCTAACAATGTGTACCATATTAAAAATTTAAGCTGATAAATTTTATTTTATTTTATTTTTGAGATGGAGTCTCACTCTGTCGCCCAGGCTGGAGTGCAGTGGTGCGATCTTGGCTCACTGCAATCTCCGTCTCTGGGGTTCAAGCAATTCTCCTGCCTCGGCCTCCCGAGTAGCTGGGATTACAGGCATGCGCCACCACATCTAGCTAATTTTTGTATTTTTAGTACAGATGGGGTTTCACCATGTTGGCCAGGCTGGTTTTGAACTCCTGACCTCAGGTGATCCACGCGCCTTGGCCTCCCAAAGTGCTGGGATTACGGGCATGAGCCACCATGCCTGGCCTAAGCCGATAAATTTTTAAAATACTTATTAATTCATTTAAAAAGCAAAAAAATACTCATTACATGGTAGCATAAACTTTTTTTTTTTTTTTTTGAGACAGGGTCTCACTCTGTCACCCAGGCTGGAGTGCACTGGTGTGATCTCAGCTCACTGCAAACTCTGCCTCCTGGGTTCAAGTGATTCTCGTGCCTCAGCCTCCCAAGTAGCTGGGATTACAGGCCATCACGCCTGGCTAATTTCTGTATTTTTAGTAGAGACGGCCACCATGTTGGCCAGGCTGGTCTGGAACCCCTGACCTCAAGTGATCCACCTGCTTCGGCCTCCCAAAGCTCTGGGTTTACAGGTGTGAGCCACTGTGTTCGGCCCAACATTTTTGTGAGTTATAGTTATATTTCCCCACCAAAATGTACTGAGATGAGTAGTAGTCGTTTTACATTTTTGTGACTCTCTTTAACGTCTGGCTTATTAGAAAACATTTGACTTTCCAGATCTTCTGTGTTCAATCTGCTGTGATAGATTGTTTTGGTCGAAGGACAGGAAGAAATCTAGCCTCACAAAGATAGTATTTGGAAAAGGGAAGATTTGTGTACCCTTGAAAAAGAGTTGGGGACCCTGAGGAATACTTGAGACCACACTTCACAACCTATGGCTCTAGGGGATTACAATATGCATCCTTACCTTATCACAGTCTACCTTGAAGCATAATTACACCACTTCATGCAAAACTAAGAACCCTACAGCATGACACTTCTGTTTGCTCCCCTCTGATCCTTTGTGCTGCTATTTTTGTCATATATTTACTTGTAAATATGTTATAAACCCTTCATTACATTCTCACTATATTTGCTTTAAATAGCTACTTGAATTTTTTTTTTTTAATTAAGACATGGAAGAAAGTATTCCATATTTACCCCACTCATCATTCCTTCTGAATTTCCATCTGGTATAATTTTCCTGCAGCCCGAGGAACGTTCTTTAGTGTTTCTTATAGTGTGAATCTGTTGGCAATAAATTCTCTCAGCTTTTATTTATTTGAAAATGTCTTTATTTCACTGTCATATTTTAAGTAAAGTTTTACTGGATATAGAATTCGAGGTTGATCTTTTTTTCTTTAAGCACTTGAAAGATGATATTCCTTTGTCTTCAGGCTTATGTTGTTTCTGATGTGAAGTCAGCTGTTCTTTTTTTTTTTTTTTGAGACGGAGTCTTGCTCTGTCGCCTAGGCTGGAGTGCAATGGTCCAATCTCGGCTCACTGCAACCTCCACCTCCCAGGTTCAAGGGATTCTTCTGCCTCAGCCTCCTGAATAGCTGGGATTACAGGTACCCGCCACTACGCCTGGCTAATTTTTGTATTTTTAGTAGAGACCAGATTTCTCCATGTTTGTTAGGCTGGTCTCGAACTCCTGGCCTCAGGTGATCCGCTTGCCTCAGCCTCCCAAAGTGCTGGGATTACAGGTGTAAGCCACTGCGCCTAGCCAAAGTCAGCTGTTCTTGTCTTCCACTCCCACTCTCCACCACCCTCACCCCCCTATGCGATGTGTCTTTTTTCCTCAGGCTTTTTTTTTTTTTTAAGACTGTTCTGTTTTTCAGCAATTTGACTATGGTTTACCTGGGTGTAGTTTACGTTGTGTCTGTCTTGCTTGGGGTTAATTGAGTATCTTGGATCTGTGAGTTGATAATTTAATCAAATTTGGAAAATTTTTTAGCCATCATTTCTTCAAAAAATATTTTCTGTCCTATCTCTTCCCCATCTCTTTCTTGAACTTCAGTTATATGTATGTTAGACTGCTTGATATTATCTCACGAGTCACTGAGGTTCTGTTCATGTATAAATTTTTTCTCTAATTCAATTTGAACAATTTCAATTAGACTGTTTTCAAATGTATGGTTTTTCCTTCTCAATGCCTAGTCTCTTGTTAAGCACATCCATTGAACTTTCAATTTCAGATATTATAGTTTTCCCTTCTAGAATTTCCATTTGGTTCTTTTTTTTTTTTTTTTTGAGACAGGGTCTTGCTCTGTCACACAGGCTGGAGTGCAGTGGTGCGATCATGGCTCACTGCAGCTTTAACCTCCTGGGCTCAAGTGATCCTCCCACCTCAGCTCCCCAGGTAGCTGGGACTACAGGCACGTACCACCATGCCTGGCTAATTTTAAAACTTTGTGTAGAAATGGGGTCTCACTGTGTTGCACAGGCTGGTCTTGAACTCCTGGGTGATCCTGCCACCTCAGCCTCCCAAAGTATTGGGATTACAGGTATGAGCCACTTGGCCATTTGGTTCTTTTCTGCAATAACTCATCTATTCACACATTGTATCCATCTTTTCCCATAAATCCTATAACATATTTATAATAATTTTTAAATTTCTTCTCTAATGATTCTGATAACTGGGTCATTTATGGGTTTATTTCAGTTGGCTCTTTTTCCTCTTGATTATGTATTACATTTCCCTGCTTTGCTATTGCATGTGTTATATTTTTAAAACTGCACTCTGGATATTGTGTATGAAAAACAATTATATATAATAATTTTTTAGTCTTTATATACATATACATATATACACATACATACACACACTTTATATATATATACATGTATATATATATACACACACACACACACATACGTACACACACTTTATAGAGTATGCGAGCTCCTTCCTCTGACTAGCAGGTTTAGGGGCTGATCATTCAGATTCCTCCTAAAGCTGAGTTGAACATGGGTTGGGCTGCAGCTTTAATTAAATTGCGTGTACTCCAATCCAACCTCCTTCACTGCCGTCTTGAGCTTGTTAGTATTTGAGCTATGTGGGGCTGCAGTGCTGATTATTGTTTAATTTATTTTTATTTTTAGAGACAATGTCTCACTATGTTGCCCAGTCTGGTCTCCAACTCCAGTTTTTCATCCATCAACATAAAAAAATAGAGACAAATCTCCAAGTAAAAAGGTTTTATTTGGGAATAATATACAAGAAGTAGAACTGCAATCCAGGATGTCCACATAGACTAGGGCGGCCCCCAGCACGTCTGAGAACAAAGGAAAAGTTTAGGGTTCTCTTGGGGAAAGAGGAGATTTACGTAAGTTGTTTCAAAAGAAAGTTCATTGGCGCTAGCAGCGTTTTTTATGAGAGCTGGCGAGTTCGGTAGCAGATTGGTGAGTGTCAGTAGTTGCTAGGTAGGACTTGGAGTCTCGGAGTTCTTGTTAGGCCCTTGCAGTTTTGGATTGGGCCTGAGAAACCATGTCAGGCTAGTGTTCCTGTGTTAGCTGCTAGCTGCCCTTGTGCTGTTAGCAGTACTCTTGTCTCATGTGGGAAGCTGTGGTTTGGAAAATGTTCTTGTGAAAGTTCTTATTATCTGGCAAATCATGCATGAGACTCCTCCCTTCATGACCTTTCCTGGCTCTGTATTTTTATTTTTTTACTTTTTATTTTTTGAGATGGAGTCTCACTCTGTCGCCCAGGCTGGAGTGCAGTGGCGGGATCTTGGCTGACTGCAACCTCTGCCTCCCAAGTTCATGCGATTCTCCTGCCTCAGCCTTCTGAGTAGCTGGGACTACAGGTGCACACCCCCATGCCTGGCTAATTTTTTTTTTTTTTTTTTTTTTTGAGATGGAGTCTTGTTCTATCACTCAGGCTGGAGAGCAGTGGCGTGATCTCGGCTCACTGCAGGCTCTGCTTCCCAGGTTCCAACGATTCTCCTGCCTCAGCCTCCCGGGTAGCTGGGATTACAGGCACATGCCACCACGCCCGGCTAGAAGCTGGGAAAGGCAAGGAAACAAATTCTCCCATAGAGCCTCCAAAAGGAATGCAGCCCTGCCAACCCATTTCAGTCCCTCTGACTTCTGGAACAGTAAGGTTATTCATGTATTTATTTATTTATTTATTTATTTATTTATTTATTTATTTATTTATTTATTGAGACAGGGTCTCGCTCTCTTGCCCAGGCTGGAGTGCAGTGGCACAGTCTCGGCACACTGCAACTTCCATCTCCCGGGTTCAAGCGATTCTCCTGCCTCAGACTCCCCAGTAGCTGGGATTACAGGCACCAGCCACCATGCCCGGCTAATGTTTGTATTTTTAGTAGAGATGGGGTTTCACCATGTTGTCCAGGCTGGTCTGGAACTCCTGATCTCAGGTGATCTGCCTGCCTCAGCCTCCCAGAGTGCTATGATTACAGGCATGAGCCACTGCGCCCGGCCTGATTTTTTTGTATTTTTAGTAGAGACGCGGTTTCACCATGTTGGTCAGGCTGGTCTCCAGCTCCTGACCTCAAATGATCTGCCCGCCTCGGCCTCCCAAAGAGCTGGGATTATAGGCGTGAGCCACCTCGCCCGGCCCCCTGGCCCTATTTTGCCAGGGTTTGACACAAGTGATTCCATTTTGAATCTGACAACTTTCACACACCACTAATTATAATGTTAGCTCGAGTTTTTTTAAGATGCTTTTATCAAGTTGACGAAGTTCCTCTCAGAGTTTTTAAATGAATGTTTAATTTTTGTCAAATGCCTTTTCTGCATCAATTGATATAATCATGTGATTTCTCCATTTTAGTCTGTTAATATGACTGATTACATTGATTTTTGTTGTTGTTGTTTTGTTTTTTTTTGAGACAGTCTCTCTCTGTCGCCCACACTGGAGTGCAGTGGTGCTATCTCGGCTCACTGCAACCTCTGCCTCCCCAATTCAAGTGATTCTCCTGCCTCAGCCTCCTGAGTAGCTGGGACTACAGGTGCCCACCACCACGCCTGACTCATTTTTGTATTTTTAGTAGAAATGGGATTTCACAATGTTGGCCAGGCTGGTCTTGAACTCCTGACCTCAAGTAATCTGCCTGTCTCAGCCTCCCAAAGGGTTAGGATTACAGGCGTGAGACACCATGCCTGGCTCATTGATTAATTTTTGAATATTGAACCAGCCTTGCCTACTGGAATAAACTCCGCTTCGTTATGGTGTATAGTCCTTTTTATATATTGCTGAATTCTATTTGATTGCATTTTGTTAAGGATTTTTCCATCTACATTCATAAGGGATATTGGTCTGTGGTTTACTTCTTGTGTACTGTCTTTGGTTTTGATATCAGGTTAATACTAGCTTGGCAAAATGAATTTGGAAATTCTCCCTCCTCTTCTATTTTCTGGAAGAGATTGTGTAGGATTGGTGTTAATCCTTCTTCAAATATTTGGGGAAATTCTCCAGTGAAACCACTGAGCCTGGAGATTTCTTTTTTGGGAGGTTTTGAATTATGAATTCAATTTCCTTAATAGCTATAGAGCTATTCAAATTATCTATTTCATATTGGATGAGTTGTAGTAATTGTGCTTTTTGAGGAATTGTTCCATTTCATCTAAGCTGTCAAATGTAGGTGTGTAGAGCTGTTAGTAGCATTTCCTTATTGTGGCTGTGATACCTGTGGGCTCCATAGCGGTAGCCTCTGTTTCAGTCCTCATATTGGGTAGTTGAGTCTTTCCTTTGTCAGTCTTGCTGACAAATAGGTTTGTAGATTTTATTGATCTTTCCAGAGAACTTGCCTTTTATTTTACTGATTTGCTATAATGTTTTTCTGTTTTTGATTTTATTGATTTCCAGCTCTCCTCTAGGCCCCCTTTAACATCACCCCAGAGTGGGAGGGGCACTTCATTATGGCCAGATTGGGGTGTGGGGTCCTGGCTCCACACATGGTCTCCACTGCTGCAGTGGGGGTGGGAGGCTCATTACCGCCTGGCAGGGATGAAAGCCTGGCTCTGTCTGTGGCCTTCTCTGACAGCACCGAGCAGGGGTGTTGGGTGCCCTGCTGCAAACTCAGGGGAAGTCTGGACTCCCTACTCGGCCTTTCCTGGCATCACTGGGAGTGGGCCACAGATGTGTTCTTGGGGGTCTGGCTGGAGTAGAGCAGTGATTGCCCAAGTCCTCTGTCTGGCTAGGCCGCTCCTTTCTTGGTCCTTTGGCTAGGACGGGGTGCTTTTGTCGAAGCTTTTGTCGTCTATGCCCATTGGCATTTCTGGGTTGGTGGCTTTTCATCTCCATATCTGAACTATATGAGACAAAAAGGAAACCCAGGGAATTCACCACCATGTAGTTC
The DNA here is from genome assembly GCF_029289425.2 of Pan paniscus. NCBI lineage: Eukaryota > Metazoa > Chordata > Mammalia > Primates > Hominidae > Pan > Pan paniscus. The sequence continues at coordinate 37,594,606 of NC_073270.2, forward strand.
CCGTGGTCCTGAAATCTCCAGCCAGTCTGCCTTCTTCTCTATCTTTCAGTCTTATATTTGTTTTATAGATAGTATCTTGAGTTTTCAGTTGTATCAGTAGGAGGAATAGGAAAAAGTACATCTGCTTCATCTTCCCAGATGATTGCCAGGAGAGGGCTTTGCAAATACTTATCATTTCATGTAAGGATTAGTCATAGCACATGGAAAGCAACCAGACCATGCCTGGCACATAGTAGGCTTGGATACAATGATTGTTATTTTTCAATGATTTGAAGATTCTGTAATTCTCAATCTGATTATGTTAAGTGTTATCATGCTCTAATGCTAAATTCTGAAATACAGTGTGGAACTTTCCAGGTATGGAACTTGACTTCTCTTCCTCCTTTTTTCCTCTCCTTGCGCCATCCTAGGAAAATCATTGATCCTGAGCAAATGTTCATTGCCTTGTCTTGCAGAGAGCAGAGAGCATCGATCCGGTTCAAGACCACCCTCATGAACACACTCATGGACGTCCTTCGCCACAGGCCAGGATGGGTGGAAGTGAAGGAGTAAGACCCTCCCCCCAGCCTTGTCCCTCCTTCCCTTTGTCTCACAGGTCCTTGTCTTCCTTTGTTTTTCTCCCAGTTCCCCTGAGTGGCCACTGGGACTTGTCCCAAAGTGGCTGTGACATTTATTTAGCACCCACAATGTGCCAGGCACATTATCACTATCATCTCTGTCTTATTTAAGCCTTCCAACTAAACCGTAAGATAAGATTATGTTCAGAGTTAGGAAACCAATTGCTTAAGGTCACACAGCATTGTAAGCATCAGAGCAGGATTCAAACCCAGGCACATTTGTGTCCTGTGGTTTTCAGTAGAAACTAGGAATGCAGCTACCACAGACCTGTGGCCTGGATCCTCCAGTGACGGGTCCAGATCAAGGACTGCTCTTCCCTGGCCACTTGCTAGTTCTGTGACTTTGGCCTGTAAGTCTACCTTTCTTCTTTCATGCTGGCCTCTGGGGATACTGATTGAGACAAACCAGCATGTGATGCCTGGCACAGAGTAGGTGCTATTAGTTATGGCTAAGGTTTGGATGTATGCAATGGAAACCCAAAGTAAAAGAGGCTTCGACATGCTAGAAGTTTATCTGTCTCATTGAAGTCCATATGTAGGAAGTTCAGAGATGGTAAGGGGGCCCCACAGAAATGTGGGATCCATCTGCTTCTGTCTTTCCATTCTACTATCCCTTAGGTGAGGTCCTTGTTTTTCATAGTCCAAGGTAGAGCTCCAGTCTTGCTTTCACATTCCAAACAGCAGGAGGTAGGCAGGAGGCAATAAAAGGCATAGGCCAGGTGCAGTGGCTCACACCTATAATTCCAGCACTTTGGGAGGCCAAGGCAGGAGGATCGCTTGAGTCCAGGAGTTCAAGACCAACCTGGGCAACATGGCAAGACCCTGTCTCTACAAAAAATTTTTTAAAAAGTTAGCCAGGCATGGTGGTGTGTGCCTGTAGTCCCAGCTACTTGGGAGGCTGAGATGGGAAAATTGCTTGAGCCGAAGAGGTCGAGGCTGCAGTGAGCTGTGATCACACCATAGCACTCCAGCCTGGGTGACAGAGCGAGACCCCGACTCAAAAAAAAAAAAGAGAGAGAGAAAGAAAAGGCAAGCCCATCCCTTGAAGGACACAACTCAGGAGTCTCTCACAGCTTACTGGCCAGACCTTAACCATGTGGCCAAACCCAGCTACAAGGGAATCTGGAAAATGTTGGTTTTTTTTTTTTGAGATGGAGTCTTGCTCTGTCGCCCAGGCTGGAGTGCAGTGGCACAATCTCGGCTCACTGCAAGCTCCACCTCCCAGGTTCACGCCATTCTCCTGCCTCAGCCTCCCGAGTAGGACTACAGGTGCCCGCCACCACGACCAGCTAATTTTTTGTATTTTTAGTAGAGACGGGATTTCACTGTGTTAGCCAGGATGGTCTTGATCTCCTGACCTCGTGATCCACCCTCCTCGGCCTCCTGAAGTGCTAGGATTACAGGCGCGAGCCACTGTGCCTGGCCGAATCTGGAAAATGTAGTTTTTATTCAGGGAAATACAGGCTACATTTTCCCAAGTAAATGCTGAAAATTCTTTTACTGTAGAGAAAGGGGAGAAGGGATAGGAGGGGTAGCTGCCCTGCTGCGTGGTGCTCAGGAAATATTTGCTGCTTACCATTAGCTAAGTCTGCTGGACACTCTAACATTTCGCATGCATGATCTTTTAATCATCCCAACAAATCTTTCAGGTAGGTGTTATCATCATTCCCATTTTACTAATGAGAAAACTGGGCACAAAGTAGTGAAAATGCCATGTTTGAGGTCACTCAGCTTGTGAGGGCTTGGGCTGGGATTTGCATCGAGTCTGCTGTCTGCAGAGCCACAGCCTCATCTTATAGTGGCTTCTCAGTGGATTGAAGCAACAAATGAGCAGATGTTATGAATCTGTGATTCCCACTGCTTGGGAAGGCTTTACTAAATCATCCCATGAAAAATTAGGAGTTGGCTGTGGTGCAGGTAACCCAAGACACCAGCGTCTTCTCTTTAGGGCTTTGGGGAATATTACAACAATGACAGTGATGTTGAGGATGTGGTGATGGCAGCCTTTGTGGATTTGCCTTCTTGGTTCTCTTGTGATCATGCTAACATCTGCACAGGGTTTCCTTCCCTGGATCCAGAGAACCGGTGTCATGAAAGGTGCTTGGGGGGAGTTGGGAGGAGAGTTAGAGGAGAGTGAGGTGACTAGCAGGTGGGGGTGGTGTAGGGGAGAGAGAGCAATGTCCCCATCTGCTGTGTGACCTCTGTCCACTTCCTGCCCCTCTCCTGCCTCTGCTCAATGGGCAGGGGAAGAGAGTCTGAGGATTTGTCTGGTGCTAACAGTGTGGGAGCCCAGAAGCAGGGTGCTCCATGGCTGGTCCCAGATTGTCTCAAGAATCCTTAAATCAGGAAGGGCCCAGAGGTCAGGGCCTTTTCCTTCAACACAGCTCTGTGAATCCAAGGCCTCATCCTTTAGGACCTAAGCTGGGTCTGGAATTTCCAGACAGAATCAGGTCTCAGTTCAGACTGCCAACCCATCAGGTCAGTTTAGAACAGATGTGGCCAGAGCTGTCCCTTCCCTTGCTTCCCCCTGAGAAAGATACATGAAGCCTTGGAACTATAGCAACCATAGTGTGACCCCGACACGATGAGCATGAGGACACGTTAAGGATGGCAGAATGGATACTTACCTGGCAGGGGAAATGCCATGATTGGAAGGAGGTTTTCTCAGGGCAAGGCTCATGTATTGCTCTCCCGATGTGCTGACCCCTGCGATTTTCTCCAATGTGGGAAACTCGATTGTGTAATTTATGATGGTCAGAGACTGGGAAGGTGGAAAGAACCTGGATCTCCACTGACCTTGTTAAGAGGCAATTTGATGTCTTCCTGGGTGATTTAAGAGCAACTTGATTGTGACAATCATGAAAATGGTGTGCAAATGAGTGAACTTTTGGTATCAGAATAGAATACGAAATCCACACGGTGGTCTACAAGGCCCTGCTTGATTGGGCCCTTCCCAACTCTTCAGTTTGGTCTCTGACTTCTTTCCTTCCGCCCTGGCTTTTCTTAGTGTTCTTAAACATGCTCTTCCCAACCTCAGGGCCCCAGTCCCTGCTCTTCCCAGTGCTAGAACCTTCCCCATTGCTTTTGACTAGGCTGTACCTCCTTATCCTTCAGATCTCAGCTGAAAGTTCCTTCCACAGGGTGACTCCACCCAGCGTAGGTCCCTCAACTACCCCGCCTCATGGCCTCTACTGGATCACGTGGCGGCTCACTTCACAATTCTTTATTATAGAGTTGTTTCCTTGTTTATTGTTAATCTTCCCCACAAGACTGTGTGCACCACCTGGCAAGGTATTCCATTTCCTCCTGTATCACTGGCATCCAACATGGTCTCTGACACAGAGATAACCTCAACACATACATGTTGGAAGAAAAAATATATAAAATCTTTTTAATTTTGATAAGTCCAAAAAATGTATATATATAGAATTTCGTGTCTTTTAGCATATTCACAAAGTTGTGTAATCATCACCACTTTTTTTTTCCCCACATACCTGCTGTGTCAAAACCACTATCTAATTCCAGAACATTTTCATCATCCCAGGAAGAAACCCCATACCCACTAGCAGTCATTCCCATTTCTCCCTCCCTCCAGCCTCTGTCTTGGGCCTTGTCTCTATTTATCTATTCTGGACACATCATGTAAGTGGAATTATACAATATGTAACCTTTTTCCTGTCTTCTTTCACTTAACGTAATGTTTTCAAGGCTCATCCATGTAGCAGTATGTATCAGTACTTCATTCCTTTTTGTTTGTTTGTTTGAGATGGAGTCTCGCTGTGTCGCCCAGGCAGGAGTCCAGTGGCTCGATCTCGGCTCACTGCAAGCTCTGCCTCCCGGTTTCATGCCATTCTCCTGCCTCAGCCTCCTGAGTAGCTGGGACTTCATTCCCTTTTATGACTGAATAATATTCTGCTGTGTAGGAGTACCACATTTATTTATCTGCTCATTAATTGATAGGTGTTTAGGTTATTTCCACCTTTGGGCTGTTATACATGATGCTGCTGTGAACATTCATGTATGAATTTGAATGGACATATGTTTTCACTTTTTGTTGGTGTATACATAGGAGTGGAGTGACTGGGTGATATGATAACTCTATGTTTAACTTTTTAAGGAACTGCTAGACTTTTCTGAAGTGGCTGTGCCATTTTACATTTCCACCAGGAGTGTATGAGGGTGCCGATTTTTCCACATCCTCACCAACTCTCGTTATTATTCATCCATTTATTTATTTATTTATTTATTTAGAGAAAGGGTCTCTCTCTGTCACCTAGGCTGGAGTGCAGTGGTACAATCACAGTCAACTACAACCTTGACCTCCCGCGCTCAAGTGATCCACCCACCTCAGCCTCCTGAGTGGCTGGGACTACAAGCACACACCACCATACCTTGCTAAATGTTTTAAGGTTTTTTTTGGAGAGATGGGGTCTCATTATGTTACCTAGACTCATCTTGAACTTCTGGACTTGAGTGATCCTCCTGCCTCTGCCTCCCAAAGTGTTGAGATTATAGGTGTGAGCCACCGTACCCACCCTCACATTTATTATGGCCATCCTAGTGGGTATGAAGTGGTATCATTGTGGTTTTGATTTGCATTTCCCTGATGGCTAATGATTTTTAGCATCTTTCACGTGCTTATTAGCAATTTATAAATCTTCCTTGAAGAAATATCTATTGCCCATGTTTAAATTTAGTTGTCTCTTTATATTCGAGTTATAAGAATTTTATCTTATAAGGGTATTCTTATATATGATTTGCAAATACTTGACTTTCTTCCATTTTGTGAGTTATCTTTCCTCTTTCTTGACTGTGCCTTTTGAGGTAAAAACTTTTTCATTTTGATAAAGTCCAATTCACCTATTTTTTCTTTTGTTGCTAGTGCTTTTGGTATCATATCTAAGAAACCATTGCCTAATCCAAGGTCACAAAGATTTACTCCTATGTCTTCTTCTAAGAGTTTTCTAGTTTTAGCTCTTACATCTAGATCTTCGATTTAATTTTTTTATATGGTGTGAGGTAGGGGTCTAACTTTAATATTTTAAAATACTTATTTTTAAACTTTTTTATTTTGAAATAACTTTAGACCTACAGAAAAGTTTCAAAAATCGTACATAGCTTCCTCTTTTAGCAGTTTTACCACCTTTCCCTGTTAGCAGCTTATGTAATCACAGTACATTTGTCAAAGTCAGGACATTAACATTGATATATTACTGTTAACTAAGCTGCAGACATCATTTGAATTTCACCAGTTTTTTTCCACTAACATCCTTTTTCTGTTCCAGAATCCAATCCAGGATCCCACTTTGCATTTAGCTGACCTTTTTTACCTCAAATATATTTCAGTTCCTTGGTCTTTATTTGTCTTTCATGCCCTTGACACTTTTGAAGAGTACATTTTGTAGAATGTCCCTTGAATTGGATTTGTCTGATGTTTTCTCATCATGAGGTTATGCATTTTGGCAAGAATACCACAGAAGTGATGCTGTGCCCTTTCCAGTGGAACTCATCAGGGGTTTGTGATGCTGATGTGTCTTATCACTGGTGACAGTACCTTGATTGACCATTAGATTAAGGTGGTGTCTGCCAGCTTTCTCCAGTGTAAATTAACTTTTTAAAAAATAATAAGTATCTTATGGGCAGATAATCTGAGACTATGCAAATATCTTGTTCCCAACAAACTTTCACACAATGGTTCTAGCATTTTTTGATAATTCTTTTTTTTTTTTTTTTTTTTTTTTTGAGACAGGGTCTCACTCTGTCGCCTAGGCTGGAGTGCAGTGGGACAATCATGGGTCACTGCAGCCTTGACCCTCTGGGCTCAAGTGATCCTGCCACCTCGGCCCCCTGAGTAGTTGGGACTACAGGCCCATGCCACCATGCCTGGCTAATTTTTGTGTTTTTTGTAGAGATGAGGTTTAACCATGTTGACCAGGCTGATCTCGAACTCCTGGGCTCAAGTGATTCTCTTGCCTTGACCTCCCAATGTGCTGGGATTACTGGCTTGAGCCACCGTGCCTGGCCTTTTTTAAGGATTCTTGCCTAAATCTATTATTATTACAATAATTGCAAAATGGTTACTCTCTGTCATTCCTTCTACATGTATTAGGTGGCATTCTTCTGTAGAGAAAGTTTTTCTCTTCCTGTCCCTCATTTAATTATTTAGTATCAGTTTGGCTCATTGCAGTCTATCATCTTGCCTAGAGGTTACCACACCTAGATTTTCCCAATAGGGAGCTGAGGCCCAGAGAAGAGGGCAAGGTCACATAGTGCCAGTGCCTGTGTTGACTCCTGGTCTAGTGCTCCTTGCACTGTGTGACATGGCTTGGTACAAACATCAGGGTGGAGAAAAGGCAGGACTGGGCATCTAGATGAAGCCCCAGCCAGCCAGCCGGGAATCTGTGGCACTATGGTATCTGAGGGTTTATAGAGCACATGGCCATTTCTTTTTTTTTGAGACGGAGTCTCACTCTGTTGCCCAGGCTGGAGTGCAGTGGCACAATCTCGGCTCACTACAACCTCTGCCTTCTGCGTTCAAGTGATTCTCCTGCCTCAGCCTCCCAAGTAACTGGGATTACAGGAAACTGCCACCATGCTGGGCTAGTTTTTGTGTTTTTTTTTTTAGCAGAGACGGGGTTTCACCATGTTGGCCAGGCTGGTCTCAAACTCCTGACCTCAGGTGATCCACACGCCTCGGCCTCCCAAAGTGCTAGGATTACACGCATAAGCCACCGTGCCCAACCAGCACACGGCCACTTCTCCAGTGGGTTTCCATCAGTTCTTGAAATCGTTCTTCCGAACCACTGTGCCTGGGGCACAGCCACAAGGGAGGTTTGGAGAAGGACCAGGCCCCAGATTTTCATGAGTAACTTAGGACAAAATTTGGAAACCGTAGATTTCTGGTTCCAGTGTCATTCCATTACCACGTGCTTCACGTCACCACATCTGTGCACGGTGTGTGCACAGATGTCCATCTCTGGACATCTCTGAGCTCAGTGAAAGGCTGGGTCTGTCTGCCTGCCTTAAAGCCCCTCTGCACATGGTGTGACATTCAGGAGAAACACCAACCCAGCAGCCACAAGGAGAAGCAATTTAAATCTTTAGTTCTTTGAAAATTCCAGGCCGGGCGCGGTGGCTCACGCCTATAATCCCAGCGCTTTGGGAGGCCAAGGCAGGCGGATCACCTGAGGTCAGGAGTTTGAGACCAGTCTGACCAACATGGAGAAACCCTGTCTCTACTAAAAATACAAAATTAGCTAAGCGTGGTGGTGCACGCCTCTAATCTCAGCTACTCTGGAGACTGAAGGAGGAGAATCGCTTGAACCCGAGAGGCGGAGGTTGCGGTGAGTCGAGATCGTGCCATTGCACTCCAGCCTGGGCAAGAAGAGTGAAATTTCATCTCAAAAAAAAAAAAAAAAAAAAAGGAAAGAAAATTCCAAAGGGATCTCCATTTACAACACAAGGCCCAACTGCTTGGCCATTGTTCCAGTTGCTATGGCTGTGTAACAAATCCCAAAACTTAGCTGCCTAAGACAGCATTGCATTAGGCGCGGGGCTCCTGAGTCAGGGACTCTTACAGGACACAGTGGGACTGGCTTGTCTCTGTGACACTGGGGGCATCAGCTGGGAAGAGTCCAGATCTGGAGGTCACCTGGTGGCAGGAGTTGTCTGAGGGCATCTGACTCACACGTGTGGCAGTCGATGCTAGCTGTCTATGGGGATCTCACTAGGGCAGACAGCCGAAGAAGGTTCTCATGGGTTCTCCTTGCGGCCTCACGGCCCCGCAGCCTCTGGATAAGGGATATAGTGTAGGAATCTTTTGGAACTACAGTCTGCCCCTGCATCCTCCCCATTGGTCTTGTTCAGGGCCTCTTCCTTCATCATCCCAAGGTGATGGTGATGTCTCTTCATTTTTCTCCATTTCTGCCTCAGACCTCATTCCAGATGTCTTTTAAAACTCAGCCTACTTGTCTATATTAGAGAAAAGGGGTGGGGAGAAAGGGAGACAAACCAAACACCTTTTTTTTCTTTTTTTTGAGATGGGGTCTCACTCTGTCACACAGGCTGGAGTGCAGTGGCATGATCTTGGCTCACCACAGCCTCCACCCCCCTGCTCAAGTGATTCTCCCACCTCAGCCTCCTGAGTAGCTGGGACTACAGGTGCATGCCACCACTCCTGGCTAATTTTTTGTGTTTTTGGTAGAAATGGGGTTTCACCATGTTGGCCAGGCTGGTCTCAAACTCCCAAACTCAAACAATCCATCCACCTTGGCCTCCCAAAATGCTGGGATTACAGGTGTGAGCCAGCACGCCCAGCCCCAAACACCTTTTAATAGGAAAATGGATATACTGTGGTGTGTTCACCCAATGGAATGGGAAATGGCAGTTAGAATAACTCGACTCCTATGTATCAAAAGGATGGATCTCCAAAACAAAAGTTTGGTGGGAAAAAAAGCATGTTGTGAAAAGAAACAGACAGGAGGGGTTCTAACCACAGAGCTTGGACTCTGGAGCCTGAGGCCTGAGTTCAAATCCTGCTCTGCCACTTACTAACTGCATGAACTAGGTGAGTTTCTCTGTGTGCCTGCCTCCATTTTCTCATCTGTAAAATGGGTATAATAACAGAACCTAACACTTCAGGTTGCACTGAGGATCCGTGAATGAATATTTGTGAAGTGTTTAGAGCAGTGCCTGGTACATGGTAAGCAATAAGTATTAGCGTTAGGTTTAAAATCATGACAAACAACGCCATGTGCCATGATGCATGGATACACACAAATATACATGATGAAACTATAAAGCCACTGCAGGCCGGGCATGGTGGCTCACACCTGTAATCCCAGCACTTTGGGAGGCCGAGGTAGGTGGATCACCTGAGGTCAGGAGTTCGAGGCCAGCCTGGCCATCATGGTGAAACCCCATCTCTACTAAAAATAAAAAATTAGCCAGTTGCGGTGGTGGGCACCTGTAATCCCAGCTACTCGGGAGGCTGAGGAAGGAGAATCGCTTGAACCCGGGAGGAGGAGGTTGCAGTGAACCGAGATCTCGCCACTGCACTCCAGCCTGGGTAACAAAGTGATACTCCGTCTCGAAAAAAGAAAAAAAAAAAAACCCACTGCATAGAAATGATAACACACCAAACTCAGGCTGATGGTTTCCTTCGCGACAGAACAGAAGGAGATACAATCAGGCAGGGATAGACAGGGGGCTTCAGTTGTATCTGTACTTTTTTACTTAAAAATAATTGTGAACAATCATGACGGTGTTTTATTTCCTGTGGCATCTTTTTCAAACACCTCCTCCCCGCACCCCAGCTCTGGCACCCAGATTTGGTAGATTGGCCCGGTTTCCTCTCCCTGGCATGGTGGTGGAGAATGGGATCAGAATTTGAAGCCGGCAGAGCTGGGTGTGGGTCCTGCTGCTGCCATGTCCTCAGTGAGCAAGGCCATCTTGCCTTAGAGTTCTGGGGATGATCCAAGATCACCTTTGGGGGCTGCTCTGAGGATTTAGTGAGTGGAGAGTTTTGTGAACTGGGAGGGGCTTGCAAAGGTTAGCTCATTCCACTGCGGGCTGCAGGCGTGGCAACTGGCAAGAACAAGTGAGGCTGAGTGGCTGTCACACCACAGAGAGTCATGGGGACTGTGGTTTGAGGAGGGCGTGCCCTGTCTGAAGGGGTGGCTGCTCCTCAGCCCAGCTAATAGGTGCCAGGAGGCACTCTGGGCTCAGTGATAGCTCAAGGGAAGCCAACCACCTGGATTTTTGTGGGAACATTTCCCTGGCTTTTGCTCTGGTCTAACAAAGCACGTGTAGGCCAGTGGCACCCAGGGCCACCTCCAAGAGACTCTAGAGGGACACAGTGCTGTGTACCCTTCCTCAAGCCCCCTCGGCAGCACCTCCCTGGGCCCTGCAGTGCCAAGGTCCTCAGATCATGACCTTTATACCCGCCCCCACCCCACCCCCAGCGAAGGGGAGTGGGATTTCTACTGGTGTGACGTCAGCTGGCTCCGGGAGAACTTCGACCACACCTACATGGATGAACATGTGCGGATCAGTCACTTCCGGAACCACTATGAGGTGAGCTGGGCAGGCGGGAGGGACTGTGCCAACCAACTCATGTCACTGGGTGTGGCCATGAGCTGGAGCTGGTACAAGGATCAGAACGGAAAGTTTATTGGAAAAGTGTATTAGAATGTGGGATGCAACGCCGAGTGGGAAGTCTGCGGGCTAGACCTATGGAGAGCCAAATGGTTTCAGGGTATAGGGATCCAAGGCCTGAGGACTGGAAGTCACAGGCTGGTTGGAGTTTCAGCACCAAGATTTGAGGAGCAAGATGGTTTGAGGGTGCAGGGTCTGAAGGGAGAGGATGCATGAATGATTATGGTGATTTCAGGGTGGAGGCAAGTTGAGAAGTTTGGGGTCTAAAGATGGGAAGGAGGTCTAGAAGGGACAGGACTGGAGGAGGCAGTGGTGGGAAATTTTTAAAGGTTAGTGTAGCTTAGTGGTTGAAAGCATGATTTTTTTTTTTTTTTTTTTTTTTTTTTTAGGCAGAGTCTTGCTCTTGTCCCTCAGGCTGGAGTGCAATGGCATGATCTCGGCTCATTGCAACCTCTGCCTCCCGGGTTCAAGTGATTCTTCTGCCTCAGCCTCCCAAGTAGCTGAGTAGCTGAGATTACAGGTGCTCACCACCATGCCCGGCTAATTTTTGTATTTTTGTTAGAGATGAGGTTTCATCATGTTGGCCAGGATGGTCTCGAACTCCTGACCTTGTGATCCGCCCGCCTTGGCCTCCCAAAGTGCTAGGATTACAGGCGTGAGCCACTGCGCCTGGCCAAAAGCATAAATTTTGGAGTCAAGACAGGCCCTGGTCAAATCCTGGGGCAGTGCAGCACCTTCGTTGGATAGCTCTGAGCAATTGACTTAATCTTTCTAAACCCCAGTTTCCTCATCTGTGAAGCGGGGATAATTCTTGACTAGCAAGGTCTTTCTGGGTCAAAGTTACTCTTACTGTTGCTATTTTGTGGGCCAGAGCATGGAGGCTGCAGGGTGGCTGGTGGATGTGTGGGGCTGGGAGGGGAGCAGGCTGTGAGCAGGAGCTAATGGCCGCCTGTCCTTCCCGCCACCCAGCTGACCCGGAAGAACTACATGGTGAAGAACCTGAAGCGGTTCCGGAAGCAGCTGGAGCGTGAGGCAGGAAAGCTGGAGGCAGCCAAGTGCGACTTCTTCCCCAAAACCTTTGAGATGCCTTGCGAGTACCACCTGTTTGTAGAGGAGTTTCGCAAAAACCCAGGAATCACCTGGATCATGAAGCCTGTGAGTGCCCAGTGCCAGGGGCTGGGTGGGAGGGCATGAGTCCCAGGTGCCATAGCAGGGATCAGGTGCAGACACTGCCTGGGAATTCAGCCTTAGATGCTGTCTGCCTTCCCGAAGGGCCAGCTTTAGCTCCTCTTCTCTGCAGTGTGTGGACCCAGCAGCTATGACTGCCAGCATACAGTAGGTGCTCAATGAGTGTTTATTGAATGCACAAGTGATGTTTAGGACGCCAGGGCAGGGAATTTGGAACCTGTCTTTCTGACATGCCAAGTGCTTTACCTGCGTTACCCCAATCCTCACAGTGACCCTCGGGGGAGGGATCAACAGCCCCATTTTAGCAATGAAGAACTTGAGGCTTTCTTATTCAAGCATTTCACAAATACTTACTGAGCATGTACCATGTGCCAGGCACAGACCTAGGTGCTGAAGACACAGCCCTCAGCAAGTCAGCCTGGGTCTGCGCCCTTTTTGCAGGCAGACAATAAGCAAACAAAGGAGACCTATGCAGTTGCAGTTGTGCTGTTATTAAGGAGAATGGTGTCAGGAGAGGGATCCACAGGAGGCTCTTCCTGGCTGGGCAGGCTTCTCTGAAGAAGTGAGAGACTGGACTCTGAGGCCTACCCCCTTGTTCAAATACTACTGATACACTTACTAGCTGTGTGGCCTCAGGCAGCTTACGCACCTTCTCTGTGCTCCAGTTTTCCCATCTGCAAAGTGGGATTATTATAATACCTATCACCTAGTGTTAGGGGACTAAGTGAGTTAACACAGGTAAAGCACATAGTAAGTACTCAATAAATGAGAATTGTTATAATAATCAGAATTAGTATTGAGCTGCAACCTGAAGGATGTATACAAGTCTGCCTGGAAAAAAGTAGAGATAGGGAAGAGCATCCTAGGCTGAGGGAACTGCATGTGCAAAGGCTTGGTATCAGGAAGCAGCCTATTGGGGCTCAAAAATCTGAGTGGGGCCGAGCATGGTGGCTCATGCTTATAATCCTAACACTTTGAGAGGCCGAGGCAGGTGGATCACCTGAGGTCAGGAGTTCAAGACCAGCCTGGCCAACATGGTGAAACCCCATCTTTACTAAAAATACAAAAATTAGCCGGGCGTGATGGTGGGTGCCTGTATTCCCAGCTCCTTGGGAGGCGGAGGCAGGAGAATTGCTTGAATCTGGGAGGTGGAGGTTGCAGTAAGCCAAGATCACCCCACTGCACTCCAGCCTGGGAGACAGAGCAAGACTCCATCTCAAAAAAAAAAAAAAAAAAAAAGAAACTGAAGAAAGGTGAGGATAACAGCGCACCTACCAATCACTCAGCCCTTTCTGGTGTCACAACTGTCGCTCACCACAAAGCCACATGCCACCGTAGCCTTGAATGGCATCATCAAAGTCCTCTTATGTTTTCCAGGCCTGAGAATGTTCCAGGCCCCAGGGAGGGAGCGGGAGGGTGGAGGGAGCAGCCCTTTCCTGTGGAGCTGAAGACTGGTGTCTGGTGTTGGCTGATGCAGATTTAGCCAATAACACAGGTGCTTGGAGGGGGAACTGACATGGGGCTGACAAAAACAATGGATGCTCCCAACAGGCACGAAGCCAAGGTGTACCCAGGCCTCCCAGGTTCTTCCCCTGGCCCATCCTGCCTCTCTGGTGTCCAGGGAAGGCGCAGTGAGGAAGGCCATGGCTGGAGCAGTAGGGATTAGGCTGATGAGCACGGAGTGCTGTGACCCACCAGGGCGGATTCCAGCTCCCAGCATTATCCTCTCAGAGAAATGGTAATTTGTGCTAATTGGGAACAGCACTTGCATATTAAATTGATTCCATTCCCAGCCCACAGCCTTTGTTAGCAGCAGACACAACGGCAGCTACAGCTGTAATTAAGAGGAGGCATCTTGGCTCTGTGTGTCTGTGCGTCTGTGTGTGTGTCCTCTCTCCCAAATTGCAAGGCACCCTGTCTCAGGGGTGGAGAGTGGGCGCTTCTGTGCTTCTAGTCATTTCTGGCATGGGTTCTAATTCTGTATCCACTGCTTACAAGCTGTATGACCCTGAGCAGGTCACTCGACCCCCTTAAGTCCCTCTGTGCTCATTTCTTCATCTGTAAAATGGAATTAATGAGTGTGTCTACCTTACAGGGTTGTGAGAGAATACAGTGAAGTTACACACGTTCGACACATGAATTTACAAATTATATCAAGGGCTTGGCATTAGGTGCCTGATAATTGACCATTTTCATTGTTATTTCCAAGAGTCCAGGAAACACCGTCTCTTTGCTCTGTCCCTGGGAAAGCACTAGGTCAGTGTTTCTCAAACCCTACAGTGCCCGTGCAGCATCCAGGGACCTGGTGCAATGCAGAGCCTGATTCACAGGTCTGGGAGGGGCCTGGGAACCAGCATTTCTACCAGCTCCCAGGACATGCCAGTGCTGCTGGTCTGTGCATACACTTTGAGTATCGACATTGTGGAGCAGTGGTTCTCAAACTTGAGGGTGCAGCAGAATCTCCTGAAGAGCTTGTTCAAGCATCCCACCCACCCCAGAGTATGATTCAGTCAGCCTGGTGGGGGCCTGAGAATTTGCATTTCTAGCAAGTTCCCAGGTATAGCAGTCAGGGTTCTCCAGAGAAAGGAAAGCATTAGTGTGTGTGTGTGCGTGTATGTGTGTGTGTGTGTGTGTGTGTGTGTGTGTGTGTCTGTGTGTTTAAGGAATTGGCTCATACAATATTGTGGGGGTTGGCAAGTCTGAAATCTGCAGGGCAGGCCAGCAGGATGGAGCTTCAGGCAGGATTTCTATGTTACAGTTTTGAGGCAGAATTGCTTCTTTTTCAGGAAAACTCAGTTTTTACTCTTAAGCCCTCAATTGATTAAATGAAGCCCCCCCCATGCTATCAAGGGTGATAACTTAAAATTAATGATTGCAGGCCAGGTGAGTGGCTCATGCCTGTAATCTCAGCACTTTGGGAGGCCAAGGTGGGAGGATCGCTTGATCCCAGGAGCTTGAGACCAGCCTGGGCAACATAGCAGGACTTAGTCTCTACAAAAAATACAAAAATATTAGCTGAGTGTGGTGGCGAGTGCCTGTAGTGCCAGCTACTTTGGGGGCTGAGGTGGGAGGACCACTTGGGCCTAGGAGGTTGAGGCTGCAGTGAGCCGAGATCATTCCACTGTACTCCAGCCTGGGTGACAGAGTGAGACCCTATCTAAAAAAAAATTAATAATTGTAGATGTTAATCACATCTACAAAGTACCTTCAGAGAAACATCTAGACTAGCATTTGACCAAGCAACTGGGCACCATAGCCTAATCAAGTTGACACGTAAAATTAACCATCACACCAGGTTCTGAGGGTGCTACTGGTCTGAGTACCACAGTTTCTGAGAACCACTGGGTTTGAGTATTAGTTCCGGGACCTTATTTGGATTCCTTTCAGGAGGAGAGAGTGTTAAAAACAGAACATTGCCCTAAATTTGGATAATAGAGGGAGAAGAGTCCCCTGAATCCCTCCACTCTTCCCACAAGGCCTGTCTTTGTGACATGGTTGATCTTTGCCCACCCACAGGCAAAAGCTTTCGCATAGTTGGTGTGGCCCAGCCAGTCACAGGGCAGCCCTCGGGCATCTCCTCTGCATTGTTTTCCTGGTGTCTGCCAAGCCTTCATCTTCCTCATCAGTGGCAGCAGAGCAGCCCAGGACTCAGAAGGGAGCAGGCAGCATCATTCCGTCTACACCACCCTGTGGGGACCCTCTTCCTACCAGGCCAGAGCCCCAGCCCATCTTGGAGCTTTTAGGGGAATATAAGAACAGGCTCTTGGGTCTGGCATTTAAAAGTCCAGTGTAAACATTGCATCGCTCTTAGCTTTCTTCCCATGGAAGCATTCTCCCCTGCCAGCAGTTCAGGCCGTCAGGGTTGGTGGGGAGGTGGGCAGGACACTGACACAGGTCATGGGACAACTGTGGCTCCAGCCCGCCTCGTGGTGCGGGGAGGCGACTGCTTGGCTGTCACGGATGGGGCCTGTCAGTCTCTCTGTGTGCCCCCCAAGCTGCTCAGGGACAGGGCCTATCTATCTGCTCACCCTGCGTCCACCAAGCTGGTCTAACACTTCACACACGGCAGCGAGCGTTCTTGGCAACCAGGGGGCTGTTCTCAGCCTTGGGGGCCTATTTCCAAACTGCAAGGCAGGAAGAGCCACATTTTAACATTCCATCACACTAGTTTACCCCAACCAGAACTTCTCAGAATTTTTCACTGAGACTTTCTAAGGGTCGGGATGCTTTGCTCAGTAAATAATAGAAAATCCAAATAACAGTAGCTTAAACAAGTGGGCAAGACTTCTGTACTGTTTTTATGCCATGGGCCTCTTTGACATCTGGTGAAATGTGTGGACCCTATCACAGAATAGTGGTGTTTTTTTAACCGCTTCATTGAAACATAATTGGCATACAACAAGCTGTGCGTATTTAATGTAGACAGCTTAATGAGTTTGGAGATAAGTATGTACCCATGAAAGAATTGTGGTTTTAAAAACATAAAATACAGTACATTCCATTATAAAAGAAGGCAACTATACTGAAAACCCATTATCAAACTGTGTTAGTCTGGGTTCCCCAAGAAACGGACGCCAAGACAAAATTAAACAGTTTGGCTGGTGAGAAAAAATGGGGAGGGAGCTAGCAGGTGAGGCTGGGAGAGAATCAGGCCTCCAAGGAAGCGAAGAAAGAAGAGAGGGAGGGAGGGAGGAAGGTTGGAAGTTTCTATTGCTGAGCAGACTTTGGAAAGTTCATCAAGGCCCCTGGGAGGCCTCAGCCAAAGTTGGCTGTCAGGAGTCCCCTGTCTCTCAGGAATGGCCGGTCTTCATATCCCCTGGGGCTCAGTCACTGACTGGGAGCAGCCCTAGCAAGACGCCCTGGCAAACACAGCTAGACCTCAACTGGAAGCCGCTGGCACTCTCAGTCAGTTACTCTGTTGGAGGCCTGCAAGGTGCATTGTCATGGCCACCACACAAGCGATTACAAAATTATTTGTGCTATAGAAATATGTGCGCTTTTCATTAACAATTAAAGAGGATCTAACAGCAGGCCTCACAGCTACCATAATTTCAAAGTCAGGAGGAGCATAAACAATATTTTGAGATATCTGCAACAATTGTAATGTGATGTCGAAATCACTGTGATCTCTTTTGATGGCAAAGTCACGGGCATGGCTAACACTCCTATGATTTGTTGCATTCCTAATAGAAAGAAATGTGAAAATCGGCCGGGCGCGGTGGCTCACGCCTGTAATCCCAGCACTTTGGGAGGCTGAGGCGGGTGGATCACGAGGTCAGGAGATCGAGACCATCCTGGCTGACACGGTGAAACCCTGTCTGTACTAAAAATAACAAAAAATTGGCAGGGCGTGGTGGCAGGCACCTGTAGTCTCAGCTACTTGGGAGGCTGAGGCAGGAGAATGGCATGAATCCAGGAGGCTGAGCTTGCAGTGAGCCGAGATCCTGCCACTGTACTCCAGCCTGGGTGACAGAGCAAGACCCTGTCTCAAAGAAAAAAGCATAATATAAAAATATTTCCCTCCCAAACCATCAAGTAATAGAGCTGCCCCCAGAACTAGCAGTGTTTATCCTGTGATTTTGTGTATCCCCGGCACTTTTCAAGAGGTATATGAGCCCCAGGTTTGTGTAGCACAGATTTAATTATCTCAGATTTGTCACCTGTTGGCTGGGTGACCTTGGGCAATGTGTTTGGCCTGTCCGCTGGTTCTCTTGGCTGCAAAATGGGGATAACATTAATGTTTATGTCAAAGGGTGTGTGTTTTTTTTCAAGCTTTAATGAGGTAACGTGTATAAATCACGGTGTCTGGCACAGAGTAAACACCTGGTAAGTATTAGCTGCTGGTATTGCCATTGTTATGAACCATTCTACTAAAGCTCGTATTCCGGTTATCTATTTCAGAGTAGCAAACCACTCCCAAACATAGTGACTTGAAACAACAATAATGCCTTATTTAGTTCATGTGAGCCCCCAGCTTGGACAGTGCTTGACAAGGAAGGCTGCTCCAGCATCCACTGAGGGCTGGAGGATCCCCTTCCTAGCTGGCTCACTGGCTGGGCTAGCAAGTAAGTGCCAGCTGTTGGCTGGGAATTCAGCCAGAGTTGAGGGCTGGAAGACTCAGTTGCCTTCCAGGTGGGCCTCTCCCTGTGACCTGGGCTTCCTCATGGGATGGCTGCTGGGTTCTGAGGGCAACCATCCTGAAAGAGAGAGCCAGGCAGAAGCTATATTGCCTTTTATGACCTGGCATTGGAATTCACCCATCACTTCTGCCATAGGCAATTAGTAGAGACACTTCCAGATTCAAGGGAGGGGACATTGATTTACCTTTTGACAGGGTTCTGGAGAACATATGGGACAGGAAATATTGTCGTGGTTGTTTTTGGAAACTGCCATCTGCTGGAACTAGGTATTAGGTGATTTCCATCTCATCAGCCCCGATGTAACACCATGCAGGCGGTTCATCTTTCATTCTTTAGGGTTAGTCCCTTAGGAAGGCACCTCCTGGAACAGTCATGTCAAGTTACTAACAATGGCCTGAACAATAAAGGCATTTTGTTATCTCACAGAACAAGAAGGCTGAGGGTAGGCATATCCAGGTTTGGGGATGTGCTAGATGATGCCACTAGAGGCCCAGGCTCCTTCTCTCCATCCACTCTGCATCCTGTGTGCTGGCTTTTTGTCATCAGACTTGTCACCTCATGGATGTGACATGGCTGCTGCAGTCACAGGCATCATCTCCGCAGACTGTAGCATTCAAAGAAAGAAGGAAGGAGCCCAGGATATTTCTTCCCGATCCCCTTTCTCCCCAGCTCCTTCCCTAATATTTTTAACAAGGAGAAACATCTTTCCTGGAATCTCTGAGCAAATGTCTCCTTAGGTCTGATTGGCCAAAACTGGTCATGTGGTTTCCACCAACTGCAAGGGAAGCTGGGAAAACCTACATCTGGCCTTTCTAGCCTCCCTCATGAGAGGTGGGCTTTGCTAGCAAGGAAGAAGAGGAAGGAAAGTGGCCATAGGGAAGGCAGCCAACAGGGTTGGGGATAGGGGTTCCTAGACCAAAGCATATGAACCTGAAAAGATACCGTTTAATTGAAGTTTAATAAAATATAGAAAAGTAGCCAAATTATAGGGTCACAGTATGAATTTTCACAAAGTGAATCCACTCAAATAATCAGCACCCAGGTCATAAACAGAGCGTTCCCTACCCTCAGCAGCCCTCTCAGGCCCCTTTCCACTCACTCACAACCCCCCAAGGCACTAAACATCATAGGTTTGCTTTGTCTGCTTTTGGACTTTATATAATTGGAATCTTATAGGATGACTACCTTGTGTCTGGTGTCTCTCCCTTGACATGTTTTGCAGTTCATTCTGCTGATGTGGGTAATTGTACATTATTAACTGTCATCGTTGTATACTATTCCATTGATTAAATATTCATCCATTGGGGAGTCTCAGGGTGGAGCTATTATGATAGTGCTGCTGTGGGTGTCTGGGGCCATGTCCATGGTGACATGTGCAGACATTTCTGTCATGTAGGTCCCTAGGAGAGGAATTGCTGGGACATAGGATAGAGGATGCCTATGTTCAGCTTTAGCGGATGCTGCCAGTTTCCAAACAACGTACTCTCACACCAGCAGTGTGTGCAAGTTCCAGTTTCTCCACATCCTCACTAATACTTGGTATTGTCTGTCTTTAATTTAACCATTCTCAGGTAGTATATAGTAGTATCATATTGTGATTTTCATTAGTGTAAGAATTAAAGAAAGAGGAGAGAAACACGAAAGGTGGCTCGCCCGTCAAGACAGGTTTATTTTAGAGAAAACAAACCTGAGAGGAACCTTCTGGCTGAGTTAGGTCAGAGCCACACTCTCTTACAGACTAAGAGTTTTTAAGGGTTCAGGGCGGGAGAGTTTATTAGAGGCTTGGACTGCTTCTGTGTCTCTTTGTTGTGCTTATCTGGGAGGGAGAGTTGTGTGTCTGTTCCCATACATCTTTCTGCAGCTGCAGGCATATCCCCCGGGTTGCTTTTAGCTTTCCTATCTTAGTGCACTGGAAGGGAAAGGAATGTGCTTATTAAGATCTACTGTTTTACTGGGGTCCATTGTATGAGGGCGAAGTTTGGCAGTTACCCAAGAGACTTTCCCCCCATCTCCCTCTGTGCCCGAGCTGTCTTATCTGTGTTTTACTGTCTGCTCTTTCTGTCTGCTTGTAGTTAGAAGAGAAGTGATTTCCTTGAAATGCATGAGGCCAGAAAGGGAACTGGAACTTAAAGTGGCAGTGTTTGTCCGAGATGACGAGATGACGGTGCTCTTGTTCTGTCAATTAGCACTTCTCTGTTGGTGAACCCTCTGATGAAGTTGAGTGCCCGTTCTTTTCTTTCTTTTTTTTTTTTTACAGACAGTCTCACACTGTTGCCCAGGCTGTGCAGTGGTGCAATCCCTGCCCACTGCAGCCCTGATCTCCTGGGCTCAAGTCATCCTTCCACCTCTGCCTCCCAGATAGCTGGTACTACAGGGGTGCACTCTCATACCCAGCTAATTTTTAAAGCTATTTTTAGTAGCGATGTGATCTCAAGGTCTTTCTACGTTGCCTAGACTTGTCTCGAACTCCTGAGCTTAAATAATCCTCCTACTTCGGCCTTCCAGAGTGCTGGGATTACAGATGTGAGTCACTGTGCCCAACCTATTGTATGTTTACACTGGTAATCTTCTTTCGTAAAATGCCTGTTCAAGTCTTTTGCAAGGCCGTGAACTGCTGGAAGCTCCTGATGCACACTTATTAGTTGCTTTCTAAAATTGCTGTGCACATTTGGCTGCCCCTGAGCCACCACCAGTGCTCCATAGAGTTTTTGGCACCCAGTCTTCTGGGCACACACAACCCTGAACCATGGTGCACAGCATGGCAGGCAGAGCAGGGGCTCTTTGTGCAGTAGACAACCTGTACAACCACACCTGGCAGCCCTGCATGCCCCTATCTTGTACAGAGAGCCTCGGGTGGGCCAGGTGGGCCATGCTCAGAGGAGAACAGAAGGAAATGAGAGTTGCAGTTATGCTGGAGGTAAGATGACTTGGGAGATCTGCTCAGTGGCTGCAAATACCTAAAGGACTCTTCTGGCACCCAGGAATCAGCTTTGTTCTAGGAGGTCCTAAAAGCCAAAGCCAGACTGGCCAGTCTTAGCTCAACACAGGTTAGGCTGTGAACGTTCCATTGCATAATGCTCAACATACAGTATGCACTTCATATATACCTTTTGGATGACTACTTAACAAAGCTATCCTGTAACAAAATGGGCTGTTTGGCGTTGGTGGGGGAGGTAGTGAGCTGCTAGGCACTGTGAGTGTGCAAGGCCAGGCAGGAGGACTGTTGTCCTTCTACAATGGTAGAAGGGGAGTAATGCCTTTGTTGAGGACCACTCCATATGAGATCAAAGATTCTCTCAGCCCCTAGACTGTGTGAAGCTATGAATTATCCATGCTGGGGTTCAGTAAAGGCAGGCTGATTTCAGTATTAGCCGAAGCAAACCCTAATTAGGAAGGCAAATTGATTTCCAAAAAAAGATTTGGATGATATGTTCCCAGGACTGTTAGAAATGGCTTTTTAATTGTCTGTTCTTTTGCATTATTCATGCAAATGTATGTCTTTGTGAGCTAAGTCAGTCTCCCCCTTCCCCTCCCTTCCCTCTCTCCCTCTGCCAGGGTTAGCACCTTCTCTGTTCCAGACCCTTCAGCTAGCCTTCCTCTGGGGAGAGTTGGGGGTTCATAAGGAAAAAGAGACAGATATGCTGGGGACAGCCCCCAGCCACGGGGGCCAGCAAGGAACCACGCAGAGCTAAGAGCCGGCTTTCTGCCCCCATCCCACCCCAGGTAGCCCGGTCTCAAGGGAAAGGCATCTTCCTCTTCCGTAGGCTGAAGGACATCATGGACTGGAGGAAGGTGAGCCTGCCTCTTCCCCCTTCCTCCCTGAACCCTCCTCTGACCTTGCCAGCAGGAGGGGCCACTCCTTCCTGCAATCAAAGCTCAGAGGGCTGGCAGAGAAACTCTGCCCACAGGTCTGCCCATTGGAGCAGGGTCTCCAGAGCCAGATTGTCCAGGTTCAAATCCTGATCTTGCCACTCAGTCACTCAATAGCTGTGTGCCCTTGAGCAAGTTACTTTACCTGTCAGTGCCCCCGTAAATGGGGATGGTAATTATACCTGCTAAGGATGCAGTGAGCTAATAAGCAAACACACGCGTGCGCGCGCACACACACACACACACACACATTCTCACACACACCCACACACCCAGCACAGTGCCTGGCACTCAGCGCTCGATGCACTTTCTTTATCTGGGCCTCCTGCTCACGTGGCTGGGGAGAGTTTGGCTGACTCTTCCTCAGGGCCTAGACTGAGCCTCGGGGGCAGCTCCCTCCCAACCCCAATCCATTCTTGTCCCAAGACACAGTACAGTAGAAATCCTGGTTCAAATCCTGCCTCTCCCACTCAGCAGCTGTGTGGTCTTGGGAAAATGACCGAAGCCCTCTGAACCTGAGCGGTGACGATGGTGCAGGGTGGGTGGGAGGAGCAGGATGGCTGAAATCCTATAGGACCAGCTCCTGCTGTACCAGGAGGCGCACAGCAGTGCTCAATGTCTTGACTCCTCCCATGAAACTGTCAGGGCACTACAGGAAAGAGCTCAGCAGCCTGGAGGCCCAGCCTGCCTGGAACACGGTCAGTCCCTCTGGCAGCCACGTGAGTGGAGGTAGGGCTGGGCCCAGGTCCCAGGAAGGGAAGACCTGGCTGCTTCTGTCTTGACACAGCTGAGTGGGGAACAATGGTGGGTGAAGCAGGTCTACCCTGAGAGCCAGTGCTGCCTGCCATTATTGGGGCTGTTGTGTCACCCCATCAAGTGTGTGACCCTTGTCTTTGAGTGAAGGGGACAATAGGTGGGAGAGGCGTTTGCAACCTGCGAGGTGCTGTGCAGATGCATGAGAGCATTGCTGTCTTCCAGAGCTGGGCTGGCAGGTAGAGAAGAAGGAGCAATGTCCTCGGGGGCCCATGGGTGGTGTAGGCAGCACTGTCCAACAGAACTTTCTAGAGGGATGAAAATGGATATCTGTGCTCTCCAATGCGGTGACCACTAGCCACATGCAGGATGTTGAGCACTTGCCACGTGGCTGGTGTGACTGAGGACTGGATTTATAATTTCATATCCTTTTTAAAAATTGTGGGCCGGCAACAGACACATGAAAAAATGCTCATCATCACTGGCCATCAGAGAAATGCAAATCAAAACCACAATGAGATACCATCTCACACCAGTTAGAATGGCGATCATTAAAAAGTCAGGAAACAACAGGTGCTGGAGAGGATGTGGAGAAATAGGAACACTTTTACACTGTTGGTGGGACTGTAAACTAGTTCAACCAGTGTGGAAGACAGTGTGGTGATTCCTCAGGGATCTAGAACTAGAAATACCATTTGACCCAGCCATCCCATTACTGGGTATATACCCAAAGGATTATAAATCATACTGCTATAAAGACACATGCTGCACACGTATGTTTATTGTGGCACTATTCACAATAGCAAAGACTTGGAACCAAGACAAATGTCCAACAATAATAGACTGGATTAAGAAAATGTGGCACATATACACCATGAAATACTATGCTGCCATAAAAAAGGATGAGTTCATGTCTTTTGTAGGGACATGGATGAAGCTGGAAACCATCATTCTCAGCAAACTATTGCAAGGACAGAAAACCAAATACCGCATGTTCTCACTCATAGGTGGGAATTGAACAATGAGAACACTTGGACACAGGAAGGGGAACATCACACACCGGGGCTTATTTTGGGGTGGAAGGAGGGGGGAAGGATAGCATTAGGAGATACACCTAATGTAAATGACGAGTTAATGGGTGCAGCACACCAACATGGCACATGTATACATATGTAACAAACCTGCACGTTGTGCACATGTACCCTAGAACTTAAAGTATAATAAAAAAAAAAAAATGTGGGTCGGGCGTGGTGGCTCACACCTGTAATCCCAGCACTTTGGGAGGCTGAGGTGGGCAGATCATTTGAGGTCAGGAGTTCGAGACCAGCCTGGCCAACATGGTGAAACCCCGTCTCTACTAAAAATACAAAAATTAACCATGGTGGCTGTCACCTGTAATCCCAGCTACTTAGGAGGCTGAGGCACAAGAGTTGCTTGAACCCGAGAGGTGGAGGTTGCAGTGAGCCAAGATGATGCCACTGCACTCCAGCCTGGACAAGAGAGCAAGACTCATTCTCAAAAAAAAAAAAAATTGTGGTAAAATCTGTAACATGAAATTTACCATTGTAACTTCTTTTAAGTGTGTGGCTTTGTCACACTAAGTGCATTCACATTGTTGTGCAACCACCACCACCACCATCCGTCTCCAGAACGTTTCATCTTCCCAAACTGAAACTCTGTAACTGTTAAACACAAGCTCCCCGTTCCCTCCTCTCCCCAGCCCCTGGCAACCCCCATCTACCTTCTATCTCTATGAACTTGACTACTCCAGGGACTCATCTAAGTGGAATCAGACAATATTTGTCCTTTTGTATCTGGCTTATTTCACTTAGCCTTATGTCTTCGAATTTCATCCATGTTGTAGCATGTAATTTCATTTACTTTTCATCAAGGTAAATGTAAATGGCGTCTTGCGGCCAGTGACTGCCCTACTGGGCAGCACCAGTCTAGAGTTTAAACACTCAGGCTCTGGGCCTAGACCATGTAGGTTCACATCCCAGCAACACCACTAACTGGCTGTGTGACCTTGGACAAGTTACTCTCCCTCTCTGTGCTTCAGTTTCTAATCTGTGAAATGGAAATAACGTTAGTACTTACCTGACAGGGTTGATTTAAAGATTCAATGAGCTACCCAAAGTAGTGTCTAACAGAATACCTAGTACACAGGAAATGTTCCATAAATAAATGTTCAATTATTATTATTATTACAACTAGGACACAAGAAGCTCTGACGACCAGAAAGATGATATTCCCGTGGAGAACTATGTGGCTCAGCGTTACATTGAAAATCCCTACCTGATAGGAGGTGAGATGGCTGTCTCTGCTCCTGCTCTTCCATTGCATGGTCATCAAACAGTCAGTCAACAAGCTTTGACCAGCAGCCTGCCAAGGGCCCAGCCTGACACCAGGCATGAAGGGATGCATGGAAAGAGATGGGTTCTGCAGTCTCCCACCTCCTAGCCATTGCCTGTACAGTTCCCTCTGCCCGGCATGTCCATTCCACTCCCTTCTTGGTTCAGAAAAATTCTCCTCCTTTAAAAACCAACTTATTCATGCATTTATCCAACAAATATTATAAAGCACCTACTTGGTGGCAGCACTGCCCTGAATACTGGCTGCCCCTCACCCTGCTCTCCTGGAGCTTACACCCGCGATGAGCAGGCTGCAATAAACCAGAATACAAACCACAGGACGGTCCCATGCAGTGCTGGGTGCTATGAAGTCAGTCAAGCAGGGCAATGGGACAGAGAGTGACATGGGGGCCAGGAGGTGGACATGTGAGCTGAGACCTGAGTGACAACTGGGAGTCACTGTGGGTAGATTTGGAGGGAGAGAAATGCAGGGAGGAGGAATCACAAGGGCAAAAGGCCCTGAGGTGGAACCCAGCCTCCTCCCCGCAAGCTTGGTGGGTTTCCCCAGGCGGGCCAACATCTGCTTTTCTCACTCGGGCTCTGGGAACTGCAGGCACATCAGGCATGCCTGACATCATTGCAATAGGGTTAATGCCAGTTGTCTCCTCCCACGTCCTCTGGCAATTACCTTCCCCAGGGGGCAGCCCCTGGGCCTCTTCTCCTCTCTCCCCCACAGTGACCCCATCCTGTCTGTGGCTTAAACACCACCCAAAGGCCAGTGACTCCCAGCTTTCTGTCCCCAGCCGAGACCTTGCCCCTGAACCCCAGATCCTTATGTCCAGCAGCCTGTGACATCCGTCTTGGGCATCTGCCAACCACTCAAACCCAACACATCCCAAATTCTGCCCTCCCATCCCCCCACCATGCCTCAGCTTCTCTAGGGGACACAGCTAGAAGCCAGGAGCCATTCTGGGTGTGTCCCCCTTCCCCTGCCACATCTGGTTCTCACCAAGCTCCCACAAGCTCTGGAATCTGGCCATTCCTCTCACCTCCACCCCGGGCCTGGCCACCATCCTCTTCCTCCTAGACAACCACGCCCGCCCCCTCACTGGTGCCTGCCGCTGCTCTGCCCACTTCACTCCACCCCAACGTGGCAGCCAGAGAGGAGACACCCTTCCGTGGCTTCCCATGGATTGTGAGACAAAACCCCAAAACTGCATGGGACCTGACCTCTGCCAGCCTAACTGACCTCATCTCCTTCCACTCTGCCCTTGGCCCAAGCTCTTTCCCCCTCCAGACTGTTCTCGCAGTTCCTTCTGCCCAAGATCCTGCACCGCTCTGGGCTGGGCAGGCACCTTGTCTCCATGAAGGTCACCACTCCCCATGGGGGTCTTTGACCACTGAGTTTCAAGACTTTCCCCAAAGTTGACCCCCACGCACCCCTCCCCCACCTCCCATTATTCTCTCTTTATACCTTGTGCGTTTTTTTTGTTGTGTTTTTTTGAGACCATGTCTTGCTCTGTCACTCAGGCTGGAGTGCAGGGTCACGATCATAGCTCATGCAGCCTCCATCTCCTGGGCTCAAGCGATCCTCCTGCCTCAATCTCCAGAGTAGCTGAGACTACAGATGTGCACCACCATGCGAGGCTAATTTTTTTGTAGACACAGAGTCTCACTATGTTGCTCAGGCTGGTCTTGGATTCCTGGCCTCAAGCGATCCTCCTGCCTCAGCCTCTCAAAGTGTTGGGATCACAGGCATGAGGCACCACGCCTAGCCCCTTGTGTAGTTTCAGCAGGAGCTTCATGAAGGCGGGGTTTCCTGTCTGTCCACTGCTATTTTCCCAAAACCTAGCACAATGTCTGACGATCAATATTTGTTGCACAAATTAATTTTTTCCTTGCCTGACAGGCCGCAAGTTTGACCTGCGTGTCTATGTGCTGGTGATGTCGGTGAGTAACAAAGGTGGGGGCCCTGCTCCAGCAGGGGTTAAAGGGTGGCTGGGCTAGGGAGATGAGGGGAAGAGGCCTGGAGGTACCTTGTGTGAGCTTGTCTGGTTTTATCTCTCCCTGGGAGATCCCCGAGGGACATCTAGGGATAGGGTGGGGGCAGGGAGACTTATCTGAGGTTTACCATCTTAGATGCCCCAAAGTCTAGATTTGCCCTCTCTCTGCCCTTCTTTATTCATTCGGTCATCCACAGCAGACATTTATTGAGCACCTACTAAGTACCAGGCCCTGGCACTTAGCAGGTTTTATCTCATTCAGGCCTCCTAATAACCCAGGGAGGCAGGTTCTATTATTATTCTCCCTTTACAATGAGGGAACAGATACAGAGGTTGTGTACCTTGCCCAAGGTCACAGAGTTGGTGAGCAGCAGAGCTGGCATTCAAATCCAGGCAGCCTGGCCTCAGAGCCTACTCTCTTAACCAGGGAGTGGCTATATTCCCTCCACCCATTCATGCATTCCTTCATCCAGCCAATGTTCAAATCTTTTTGCTGGGCACAGGATACAGGGGTGTCCAAGACAGACTCCACCCCTGTCCTCCTGGACTTCACCTTCATTTTATTTCCTTCTGTATCCCCCTCCACCTGGGGAAAGGAGGGGATAGAATCAAAGAAGCCTGGTGTAAAAGCAGGTGCCTGAAGGATGATTTGGGAAAGACATAAGGGCACTCCGGGTGGAGGAAACGGTAGGTGCAAGAGCTAGGCGATGTGACAGTGCCTGTATATATTCCCTTTCCCTTCTCTCTCTCTTCCCACCTCTGCCTTAGTACATCCCGCTGCGGGCCTGGCTCTACCGGGATGGCTTTGCCCGATTCTCCAACACCCGCTTCACACTGAACAGCATTGATGACCAGTGTATCCTGGGATCCTGGCTAACCACCCCCGACACACCTACCCCTTCCCACACTCTGGCCAGTCCCAAGTGAACTCCTTTGTCCCACAGGTGTTTGCTGAATGCCTGCTGTGGTCTGGGCACGGGAGACAGGGTATGAGATAGGTCTGGTCCCTTCCCTCTGGGAGCTTCCAGTTTTGTGGGGGTGATTCCATGGGAGAGGCCAACTCTGCTCAGAGCAGCTCACCGCAAACTGCTCTGCCTGATGATAGTTTTGGTGCTATGCCTAACATTCACATTTACTTATATTCCTAGGGTTGGACAGTTTTAGCCCCTTTGGAGAACATTTGCATCCTTTTATGTGCCTCTTTCTTCAGTGCCTAGTCATTGGCTCACTCATTCATTCAAGTACAATGCGATTTTCACCCATCTGATTGGCAGAGACCAAAAATTTGATAACAGTGTCCTGGCGAGGCTGGGAGAATACATATGTTGCTGGCGGGATTGTAAATTGATTGGTATGACTCCTTTGAAGACAATCTAGCAAAGATCTGTTAAAAGACAAATGCACATGCCCTGTGACCCAGCAATTCCCCTTCTGGGATTTTATCATCTTACAAGTACATGTGCAGTATAGGACAAGACAGGCTTCAAGGTCATTCACTGCACGGCCTTGTTTGTGAGAGAAAAAAATAGGGAACATTGAAATGAATGGCTCCTTTATACAGTGGAATACTATGAAGCTGTTAAAAAGGAATGGGGAAAGTGCTTTATGTACTGATATGAAACAATTTCCAAGATATATTGTTAACTGGGAAAAAACAAAGTATGTCTAGAACAGTGTTTGAAAGTATGTTCTCGTTCATGTTAAAAATTATATCTGGTCAGATGTGGTGGCTCACACCTGTAATTTCAGCACTTTGGAGGCTGAGGCAGAAGGATCACTTGAGGCCAGGAGTTCAAGACCAACCTGGGCAACATAGTGAGATCCTGTCTCTATGAAAAAAATAAAAATAAAAATAAATTAGCCAGATGTGGTGTCACATGCCTGTACTCCCAGCTACCCACTCAAGTGAGGTGGGAGGATCACTTGAGCCCAGGAGTTCCAGGCTGCAGTGAGCTGTGATTTTGCCCCTTTATGCCAGTCCGGGTGACAGAGCAAGACTGTATCTCAAAAAAAAAAAATCTCTCTCTCTCTCTGTCTATATATATATGTTTGCCTATCTGTACATAGACATCTCTGGAAGAACAGACAAGAAGCTGGGTGCAGCGGCTCACACCTGTAATCCCAGCACTTTGGAAGGCCAGGGCAGGTGGATCACCTGAGGTCAAGAGTTGGAGACCAGCCTGACCAACATGGTGAAACCCCATTTCCACTAAAAATACAAAATTAGTTGGGCATTGTGGCATCTGCCTGTAATCCTAGCTACTAGGGAGGCTGAGGCATGAGAATCCCTTGAACCTGGGAGGCGGATTTGCAGTGAACCGAGATCACGCCATTGCACTCCAGCCTGGGTGACAAAACAAGACTCTGTCTCAAAAAAAAAAAAAAAAAAAAGAAACTGGAAATAGATGTTGCCTTTGGGAAGAGAAATGTGAGTGGATGCAGAGGTAGGAAGGAGACGTTTCCTTACATACATTTTGTGCATTTTAACTTTTGAGCCATGTGAATGTATTATCTGGTCAAAATAGACACATCAAAAGAAGTTTTAAAGATCTTTAGGCCTGAGCCTCAGAAGAAAAGAGGTAGACAATCCAGCAATATTTAGGAGGCAAATGGGCGGGACCAGATGACTTGCACATGGGAAAGATGGAAATGGGGGTGACGCTTCCCAGCTTCGGGTGTGGACAACCCAGCCAATGCTTTTAGCCCATTTGCATCTCTCTGCGTTAATTTCCCCATTCAGTTGAGTGCGTGTCCAAGGTGATGCATGTGCATTGCCTGCATGTGAAACTGCGATTAGACCTTTCTGAGTATTTTTTGCAATTTGTTTTTTTCTATTTTGCCAACGTCAGCACTTCCAGTACGTTCATTTTATTTTGTAATTCTAACAAGCATTTATCATATGCAAGTCATCGAGTTTAGTTTAATTGCCACCTACTTTTTTTTTTTTTAACTAAAGTTAAATAATACATGTAAAGCAGTTAGAACAGTGGCTGGCCCAGAGTGACCTCTCAGTAAATGTTAGTGGTCCTCCTCTCCCACTTAAAAATGTTTGCACAGCTCTGGGCATCATGGGGACTTTTTAAACAAATCAAGCCCTCTCCCGGGGCTAGTTTCTAGTTAATGAGGCTTTGCTGTTTTCACAGTGAGTAAATACACATTTTCCACCCCTTCTTTTATATTGTTTTAAATTTTTAATCTTGAAATATTAATAGAACATAATTTTCTATAAATAGAAAACTGCAGGAAGGACTATAACAACCCATGCATTTACCATCCAGATTTAACAGATTAATATTTTATCATATTCGCATCAGATATTACATACTAACTTTTAAAATAATTTTGGATCACAAAATAATAAACATTTTTAACCTGACTTCATTATATATAATACATATAGTTTATACATAATTATTCAAATATATATTTGCATATAGTATATCTATACATACACTAAATACAAAAATATTCATTGAAACACTGTATATAATAGTATACAGTCATCACCCTTGATCCCTTAAATCTCCCTTGAGGGATGGTGAAATGAATAATAAAGCATCTATGTGATCTTGTGCATCTGTTGAAAGCAATGAGATAGGTCGAAATATCATGACATAGAAAGATATCTAAAACAGATGATTAAGTGAAAAACAAAATGTAAGATGGAGAACCTGGTATATTCATGTTCCCATTTTTGCCTTTAAGGAAGAATGTTTATGTTTAAGAAAAAGTATGAAAGGATGTTGATGATTCACTAATCTATCTTAGTGATTGATTGATTGACAGTTTCCTTCTCTGTTGCCCCCGATCGAGTACAGTGGTGGGATCACAGCTCTTTGCAGCCTTGAACTCCTGGGCTCAAGTGATCCTCCCACCTCAGCCTCCTGTGTAGCTGAGACCACAGGCACATGCCACTGTGCCTGGCTAACTTGTTTTTTGTAGCAATGAGTTCTCGCTATGTTGCCCAGGCTGGTCTCAAACTCCTAGGCTCAAGAGTGTGACCTTGATTCAACAGTTTGAATCCTCCCACCTTGATCTTCCAAGGTGCTGGGATTACAGGCGTGAGCCACCGTGCCCAGCCTCACTAATCTATTAACTCTGAAAACTGCAGAGAATTAGAACCAGGTCAGGAAACATTTATTTTAAACTTTATACATGTCTATTATGAATTGTTTCTACAATGGATAGGCCTTACTCTAATAATAAAATAATAAAACATTGAAAGGATATAGTTTTATAATAAAAGTGGTATAGCTCATGAAAATCAAATCAGAAAATTCAGAACAGTACAAAAAGAAAGAGAAACCTTCTCTAGGCATATTTTCTAGCAGAAACTTCTTACTATTTTGGTGTATTTCCTTCCAGGCTCATTTGTAGGGAATTTTGTTGTCATTCACCTTTTATATATAAATGATCCCATTGTATAAATATAACATTTTCTTGCACTAAACATTATCAGCAGTATTTTCCTTGTAGACTTTTTTTTTTTCATTAATGAAAATATTCCACTGAGTAGGTTTCCTGGTTTTCTAATCCCCCATGCTGCAGGCATTTGGGAAGTATTCAGTTTCTTGCTATAGTGACACATAATGCTGCAAAGGAACATATTTCTTCATAAACCTTTTACAGTATTTAAGATTTTTCCTTTGGATGGTGTCACAAAGATGTAAATACTGAGTCAAGCCCATCTGGCCAGATTGCTTCCCAGAACAGTCCTTTTATCTTTTTACCCTCACTGGGCATGGTGGCTCACGCCTGTAATCCTAGCACTTTGGGAGCTGAGGCGGTCAGATCACTTGAGGTCAGGAGCTTGAGACCAGACTGACCAATATGGTGAAACCTGATCTCTACTAAAAATACAAAAATTAGCCAGGCATGGTGGCAGGCGCCTGTAATCCCAGCTACTTGGGAGGCTGAGGCAGGAGAATCACTTGAACCCGGGAGGTGGAGGTTGCAGTGAGCCAAGATTGTGCCACTGCACTCCAGCCTGGGCAACAGAGTGAGACTCTGTCTTAAAAATAAATAAATAAAAATAAAATATTTTTACCCTCCTATTGACTGGTCCATTTCATCCCAACTCCCCAGTCCTGGGGACAATTGTTTTAAACAGCCATTTCTGAAACGACTGGGCACATCTAGGTGAAGCAGATAGGGGCATTCATTATATGATTCTTGCAAATATTCTGTGAGTTTTGAAGTTTTCAAAATGAAAAGATTTTTTAAATGCAACTGACTTGACGAGGAAGCAGAATTTTGCCTTAGAATTAGCATTTCTTCCAATTTTCATTTTCCCCCATTTGCGTGCCTTTGAAATTATATATCTTCTATTACTAGGAACTTTGAGCTTTTTCCCAGATGGGGTCCTACCAGCTTTATTTTCTCTTTTATGTTTGTCCATATCCTTTACTTAGTAAATAAACAGTCATACTTTTTATTGTTAATTCATGTGGGATTTTCATGTGACAGAAACAGACTATTGCATTTGCTACACATCTTTTCTGTGGTCACTGATGCTTTAATTTTTGTATTGACATCTGTTCATTTTTATTTTCACATGCTTGTCCATTGGTTTACTTGTCCATTGGTTTCCTCTGTGATTTTTACCATCATTTCTAAACTAAGAAAAGTCTTTTTCTCCTAAATATTTTGCAATGAATCAGTTCTGTTTCTCTGTGGGTTTATTTTGATTGTATGTTTACTCTGCTACTTGACCATTGGTCCACTGAGACCTGGTTTTAGGTTCCTCTCTAGAGACGGGAGGCTCTGAGGTTGGCTGACCCATCTCTCACCCCTTTCTTTTAGCCTCTGCTTCTCCTCTGCTCCTAAGGAGGCCCGCTGTCTCCTCCACAGCAGGCGGGAGCAGTGTGTGAAGTGTGAAGTTCTGGGAGTCATACTTCCTTCATCTGAAGAGAGCTATTTCCCCTCTTCAGCCAGTAACTTACTTTGCCCCAGCATCCTCTTTCTCTTTTCCTTTTTTTTTTTTTCAAGACAGAGTCTTGCTCTGTTGCCCAGGCTGGAGTGCAGTGGCACAATCACGGTTCACTACAGCCTCCATCTCCTGGGCTGAAGTGATCCTCCTACCTCAGCCTCCCTTGTAGCTGGGACCACAGGCATGCACCACCATGCCCAGCTAATTTTTAAATTTTTTATAGAGACTGGTCTCACCATGTTGCCCAGGCTGGTCTCAAACTCCTGGGCTCAAGTGATCCTCCTGCCTTGCCCTTCCAAAGTGCTGGGATTACAGGCATGAGCCACTGCACCTGGCCTTCTCTTCTCCTATTTTTTTGTAGCAGCTTTATTTGACCATAATATCTTCATATATTGAGATATATATTGAGCTTTACTGAGATATAATTCACATATCATGCAATTTACCCAGTTAAAGCATGCAATGAAATGGCTTTTATCATATCCACACAACCATTACCACAATCAGTTTTAGAAAATTTCTTTTTTTTGAAACAGGGTCTCCCTATATTGTTCAGGCTGGTCTCGAACTCATGGGCTCAAATGATCCTCCCATTTCAGCCTCCTGAGTAGTGGATACTATAGGCGTGAGCCACCATGCCCAGCTATTTTAGAACATTTTTATCATCTCCCCAAAGAAATTCCATACCCATTAGCCATCATCCCCTATTCCTCCCTAGACTCCTCTCCCAGGCCTTTGCAGCCACTTCCTGTCTCTGCGGATTTGCCTATTTTGGACATTTCATATAAATGGAATCATTCACTACGCAGTCTTTTGTGTCTGACTTCTTTCACTTGGCTTGTTTCTAAGGTTCTTCTATGTTGTAGCATGGATCAGTACTTCATATTTCCTTTTGTTCTTTTTGTTTGTTTTTTTGAGACCAAGTTTTGTTCTTGTTGCCCAGGCTGGAGTGCAGTGGCGCCATCTTGGCTCACTGCAACCTGTGCCTCCTGGGTTCAAATGATTCTCCTGCCTCAGCCTCCCAAGTAGCTGGGATTACAGGTGCCCGCCACCAACGCCCGGCTAATTTTTTTGTATTTTTAGTAGAGATGGGGTTTCATCATGTTGGCCAGGCTGGTCTTGAACTCCTGACCTCGGGTGATCAGCCTGTCTCAGCCCCCCAAAGTGCTGGGATTACAGGCATGAGCCACCATGCCTGGCCTTTCATATTTCTTTATTGCCAAATAATATTCCTTGTATAGATATATCACATTTAGTAAAGTGGGTATACCATTTTATCCATTGATGGCAGTGGAGTTGTTTCTACTTTTTGGCTATTATGAAAAATGCTGCTATAAAAATTCCATGTACAAGTTTTTGTGTGGACATATGTTTTCATTTCTTTTTCTTTTTCTTTTTTGAGACAGAGTCTCGCTCGGACCCCCAGGCTGGAGTGCAGTGGTGCAGTCTTGGCTCACTGCAACCTCTGCCTCCCAGGTTCAAGCGATTCTCATGCCTCAGCCTCCTGAGTAGCTGGGACTACAGGCATGCACCACCACATCTGACTAATTTTTGTATTTTTAGTAGAGATGAGGTTTCACCACATTGGCCAGGCTGGTCGCAAACTCCTGACCTCAAGTGATCTGCCCGCCTCGGCCTCCCAAAGTGCTGGGATTACAGGCATGCGCCACCACATCTGACTAATTTTTGTATTTTTAGTAGAGATGAGGTTTCACCACATTGGCCAGGCTGGTCGCAAACTCCTGACCTCAAGTGATCCTCCTGCCTCGGCCTCCCAAAGTGCTGGGAGTACAGGCATGAGCCACCGCGCCCAGCCTGTTTTCATGTCTCTTGAGTGTATATCTAGGAGTGGATTTGCTGGTCACATAATAATTCTATGTTTAACTTTTTGAGGAACCTGTAAACTGTTTTCCAAGGTGCTGCATGATTTTACATTTCCATTACTATTGTTTGAGGGTTCCAATTTCTTTATATCCTCGTCAACACTTGTTATTTTGTATTTTTCGAGACAAGTTCTTGCTCTGTTGCCCAGGCTGGAGTGCAGTGGTGTGATCTCGGCTCACTGCAGCCTCGACTTCCCGGGCTCAAATGATCCTCCCACCTCAGCCCCTCAAGTAGCTGGGACTATAGATGCTCGCTTCCACGCCTGGCTAATTTTTGTATTTTGTGTACATACAGGGTTTCACCCTGTTGCCCAGGCTGGTCTTGAACTCCTGGACTCAAGTGACCTGCCTGCCTTGACCTCCCAAAGTGCTAGGATTACAGGCGCGGCCACCATGCCTGGCCAATACTTGCTATTATCTGTCTTTTTCATTATAGCCATCCTAGTGGATGTGCAGTGGTTTTGATTGGCATTTCCCTGATGACTAATTATACTGAGCACCTTTTATGTGCTTGTGGCCACTTATAAATCTCTTCAAATCCTTTGCCCATTCTTAAATTGGATTAACTTTTTATTGTTGAGTTATAAGAATCCTGTACGTGTTCTGGATACTAGTCCCTTATTAGATACATTATTTACAAATATTTTTTCTCATTCTGTGGGTTTTCTTTCACTTTTTGATAATTTCCGTTGAAGCACAGAAGTTTTTAATTCTGATAAAGTTGAATTTATCTATTTTTTCTTTTGCCATCTGTGCTTTTGGTGTCATATCTAAGAAGATCTGCCTACTCAAGGTCACAGTGACTTATTCCTCTATTTTTCTCTATGAATTTCATAGTTTTGCCTCTTATATTTAGGTCTGTGGTCCATTCAAAATTAATTTTTGGGCTGGGTGCAGTGGCTTATGCCTGTAATCCCAGCACTTTGGCAGGCCAAGGCAGGTGGATTGCTTGAGGTCAGAAGTTTGAGACCAGCCTGGGCAACATGTTGAAACCCTGTCTCTGCAAAAAATAAATTTGGGCCAGGCATGGTGGCTTATGCCTGTAATCCCAGTACTTTGGGAGGCTGAGGCAGGTGGATCGCCTGAGGTCAGGAGTTCCAGACCAGCCTGGCCAACATGGTGAGACCCTGTTTCTACTAAAAATACAAAAACTAGCCGGGCATGATGGTGCTTGCCTGTAGTCCCACCTACTTGGGAGGCTTAGGCAGGAGAATCGTTTGAACCCAGGAGGCGGAGGTTGCAGTGAGATGAGATGGCACCACTGCACTCCAGCCTGGGTGACAGAGCAAGACCCTGTCTCCAAAAAAAAAAAAAAAAAAAAGGTCTAAAGAAGACGTCTAGGAAAAAGATGCTAAAGAGGATACCTTTTCCAGAGAGGCTGAAACCACCCTACTCTGTTCAATACACCACAGACTGGCAGAACCATACATTTAGGGGAATTAGACTTGGAGTCAGAGACCTAGAACCTCTACCTCCCCATCTGAGAAATGCCCCAAGTAAGTCCTGGAGAAAGTCAGGTCTTATGGTCATTTCATGAGGTTTGGTACTGGGTGTGGTGGCTCACACCTGTGATCCCAGCACTCTGGAGGCCGAGGCGGGTGGATTACTTGAGGTCAGGAGTTTGAGATTGGCCCGGCCAACATGGTGAAACCCCATCTCTACTAAAAATACAAAAATTAGCTGGCTTGGTGGTGGGCACCTGTAATCCCCGCTACTTAGGAGGCTGAGGGAAGAGAATCGCTTGAGCTCGGGAGGCGGAGGTTGCAGTGAGCTAAGATTGCGCCACTGCACTCCAGTCTGGGCAAAAGACTACGTCTCAAAACAAACAAACAAACAAACAAATACAACAAGGTTTGGGGAAGCCATCCTGCTTAGTTGTGGGGTGAAGATGTTGAGGAAGGAGTATTCTGAATGGTGGTCACTTAACTTCTCTGAGCCTCCATGGTCTCATCTGTGAGATGGGAATAATTTGGGGAACAAATGAGATAATGTGTGTAAACATGCTCTGTGAGCTGCAAAGTGCTGCTGATGTCACTGGTGGTGACGATGGTGATGGTACTGAGAGGCCAAATCTCAGGGCTGGGCCTTCCAAGGCCACCCTGACCCTATCCCAGTGCTGGATCCCTTTGCCAATATTCCTACAAAGTGGCCGCCCAGCCTGGACCCCTCTAATGACAGACAGCCTACTGTGTCCTGAGATGGTTGTTCTGTATTTGGTTCCTTTACTTGTTAGAACCACTCCTCTTGAATTAAAAAAAAAAATCATAATATACCACAAAGGTTAAAAGAAAAGAAAAGAAAAACCGTAGTATAATAGCTATGCCAGGCACTGGAAGAGGCACAGTATTTAACCTTTTGAAAAATCCTGTGAGGTCAATATACTGCTATGTACCCCCATTAAAAGGTGGGGAAATAGGCCCAGGGAAGTGAAATGGCTTTTCAGGAGCCCACAGCCAGGAAAGATGCAGGCAGGATTTGAATCCAGGCCCATCTGACTCCAAAGCTCACACACACGACCGTGGAGCTATTTCGTAGCCTTCCCCATCAATTCTCAAGCAAGGTCTCAGTTCAGTCCTGGGGACTTCGTGGGGCAGAGCTCACCCTTTTTGTTCACGCTGACCCTTGACCACCACCCTCTCCCAGATGTTCACCTCACCAACGTGGCTGTGCAAAAAACATCTCCCGACTACCACCCAAAGAAGGTGAGGAAGCCGGGCTCGGCTATGCACGGGTACAGCCCTCTGGCGCCAGGTCGGGGTGGGGAGGGTGGAGTGGCAAGGAGCCCAGGACAGGCCTGTCTGAGCCTGTGTTCACCAGTGAGGCAGGCCTACCCATCCCACTTGCAGGGCTCAGGGCAGGACTACAAATGGAGGCCCACATATCATGTGTCTCAGTATTTAAAAGTTGCAAATCACACTAACACACACCTAAACAAAATATGTCCTATCCTCCTACCTTGACAGATATCTTCTATTGGTCAACGGATTAATCAATTAATGTAATGTATCATACAGATATATTTTATCTCTCTGTCTATGTAAAATAACCTGCAAGGCCAGGTTCAAATACAGAATTCTCAGACTTCTCAGAGTCAAGGGCCAGATCAAGGGGACACAGGAGAGCAGGTCCCCAGCTCACACCTGTTCCCTTCTCTTCCCTCCCCAGCTCCATCCCACAGTGGGGCCCTTGTGCATACACACCCCTGAAAATGGTAGCCTGTTGGTCACTCCTTGGCCTTGGGATGCACACATGGTCAGTGTGGTCTGTCCTTAGCAAGTCAGGCTCAGAAAAGGGGCCTACGCAGGCCATGTGGGCAGGGACTTCTGGGGTCCTGCATAGCCAGTCCTCTTAGACATGAAGAATTTTTGCCCCTCAAAGAGCGGCACACCTGGGGTCATCCTAATTACAGGGCTCAGGGCTGGGCCCCTCTTGCCCAGGTCTAAGGGAAACACTGAGAGCAATTGTGTAAGGGTCCTAGCAGGCCAGGTCCTGACTAACTGAGGCTCCTCTCTCGACCCGGCTGCCCGGGGCCCAGGGCTGCAAGTGGATGCTACAGCGCTTCCGGCAGTACCTGGCGTCCAAACACGGGCCCGAGGCAGTGGAGACACTCTTCAGGGACATCGACAACATCTTTGTCAAAAGCCTGCAGAGTGTGCAGAAGGTGATCATCAGTGACAAGCACTGCTTCGAGCTGTACGGCTACGACATCCTCATCGACCAGGACCTCAAGCCGTAAGTGGGTGGGTGGGAGAGCCAGGAGGTCATAGTTTGCATACTCGGCACCCAGACTGCCCAGGTTTGAATCCCAGCTCTGCCAATTCCTAGTTGTATAACCTTGTGCACACTTACATTTACTGTGCCTCAATTTGCCCATTTGTAAATGGGGTTGGTCATGACAGGATCTATCCATAGGTTCGTTATGAGGAATAAGTGAGATATAGTCTGTAGAGCACTGAGGACCGAGCCTGGCACTGGGAGGCCCTTCCTGATCATCTGCTGAGTCAGGAATTCTCCCCTATACCAAGCAAGAAACTTCCCCTCTGTAAGTCTTGGAGCTTTGAAGATGCAAAGAGCCATATAATGGAATATTGTTACAATGTCGATGTCTGCCAAGACTTTGATCCACTCCCAAGATGCCCGTGGAGGAGGTTGAGCTGACGAATAGAACAAGCCTGACCTGGCAGGGACCACCACGATGGCCTCACATGATGCAACAGGACACAGAAGCCCAGTGAGGGTCAGGGAGCTTGAGGTCATGTAGCAAGTCAAGGGCAAAGCCAGGCCCAGGGTCCAAGGACCTGGGCTGAGCTGCTCCCCACCAGCACTGCCAGCTCCAGGAGCCAACCCCCTATTCAGGGTCACCATGTAAGTGTTGAGGGGCTTTCTAAGCCAGGAGGAGGAGCCCTAGAGCAAGACCTAAGTCAGGCCCTTGCTCAACGGAAACAGGGTCCTGGCACCAGCAGGTCTCTCTCCTTTGTCCCCTGCAGCAGGATGTGACTGCTGGCATTAAGGTGGACGTGGTGGAGGAATAAGCTCTGGCCCATGCTTGGACACCAGCTACTGCAGGAAGCACTGGAGCATCCACTTGCAGCCCTGGGGCCTGGGTAGTCAGGTTAGGGGAGGGACCTCAGTTAATCGCCACCTGGCCTGCTGAGACCCCTAAACAATTGCCCTCAGCGCTGCCCTTAGGCCTGGACAAGAGGGGTCCAGCCCTGAGTGTTGTGATTAGGATGACTCCGGCTGTGCCCCTCTGTATGGGCAAAAATTCTGTAGGTCCAAGAGGACTGGCTGCACAGGACCACAGATGGCTACGTCACCTCTCTGAGCCTGTTTCCTCATTTGTAAAATGGGAAACACCATGTCTACCTCTCCAAGTTGTTAGAGTAATTTACCAAGATAATTTGCTGTGTAGTGGAAAGGGGCTTGGTCTCCCACAGACCTGCTGGGTGAGCTCTTCCCTCTCTGGGCCCCAGCTTTCTATCTGTAAAAGGATGGGGTTGAACAAGACAAGAGGTGGCTAGCGGGAGGTCTTTGGGCTGCTTTTGGCCTGCAGATACTTCGAATTTGGCCTTTAGACTGTTTTTGTTTTTAATTTTAATTTATTGACAGGCTCTAAAATTTGGAAGATGTTTACATAAAAATCAGAATTACCAAGTACAGTGACTCAAACACCTATAATAATAATACCAACTACTCAGGAGGCTGAGGCAGGAGGATGACTTGAGGCCAGGGGTTCAAGGCTGCAGAGAGCTAAGATTGCACCACTGCTCTCTAGCCTGAGTGACAGAACCAGATTCTGACTCTTTAAAAAAAAAAAAAGTCAATTTTTGGCTTTTCTGGAAAAATCAGATGATCTCGAAATTCTGGACTCACATTCCCACAGGGCAGCACTCTCCTGGGGCTGGCCACAGCCACCCCTTTAGACTTGGAATGCCCTCTCCAGCTCACCACAGTCTCCACCCCTCCCCACTGCTTCCCAACCCCTGACACAGCAGGTTGGGTGCCACCTACAGTGTGCAAATTTTCACTAAGAAAGGGAAGTTTTTCTTGCATTCACATCTCTATTGGAAGAAGGGAAAACAATAACACCACGAAAGCACCATAATCATTCCTATGCCAGCTTTCTACATTTGAGTTACCTTTCTTCAAAGTGGA
Source organism: Pan paniscus (assembly GCF_029289425.2). Lineage (NCBI taxonomy): Eukaryota > Metazoa > Chordata > Mammalia > Primates > Hominidae > Pan > Pan paniscus. The sequence goes on from NC_073270.2 coordinate 37,635,150, forward strand.
AAGGTGGCTCATGCCTGTAATCCCAGCACTTTGGGAGGCTGAGGCGGGTGGATCACCTGAGGTCAGGAGTTTGAGACCAGCTCGACCAACATGGTGAAACCCCATCTCTACTAAAAATACAAAGAAATTGGCTGGGCGTGGTGGCAGGCACCTGTAATCCCAGCTATTCGGGAGGCTGAGGCAGGAGAATCACTTGAACCTGGGAGGCAGAGGTTGCAGTGAGCTGAGATCATGCCATTGCACTCCAGCCTGGGCGACAAGAGCAAAACTCCCTCTCCAAAAAAAAAAAAAAAAAAAAAATGGGGGAGGGGCCTGGGCACAGTGGCTCCCATCTGTAATCCCAGCACTTTGGGAGGCTAAGGCAGGAGGATGACTTGAGGCCAGGAGTTTGAGACTAGCCTGGGCAACCTAGCAAGACCCTATCTCTATAAAAATAATTTTAAAAAATAGAAAGGTAGAGAGAGTAGCCTGGATTGAATTGACGGTGGGGTCCATGCATCCATCTAGCCTCAGTGAAATCCTAGGGGCTCCAGGGACCGAGTAACCCTAAGACTCTCTACTCCCCTCCCTTCCCAGGTGGCTCCTGGAGGTCAATGCGTCCCCATCACTGACAGCCAGCAGCCAGGAAGACTATGAGCTCAAGACCTGCCTCCTGGAAGACACCCTGCATGTTGTGGACATGGAAGCGAGGTGAGGGAGGGCAGCCTTGATCACATGTCCTTGTACATGACAACTGAGGCTCCCACCAAGGAAGAGGGGGAGCTTAGAACCTTGGGGCCTGAGTGGCCCTCAGCGATGGCTCTGGCCTGCCCCACCACTTTATAGATGGAGAAGCTGAGATGTCCACAGAGGGTGGGGTCCTGACCCAAGGACTTGACCTCTCCAGGGCAGAGCAGGGCCAACTACAGCTTTCGGAGACAGTCCAGCAGGATTTCCTCGAAACCTCCTGACTGTGGGGCTCTGGACTAGTCACACCACCTTTCTGAGCCTCAGCTTCCTCATCTGTAAAATAGGAAATGCCATGTCTGCCTCTCAGAGTTGTTAATTTACAAAGATAATTTACTATCTAGTGCTTATCTAACAGTAAGTGCTCAACACAAAGCTATTGTTTTAACAATGTGCAATAGCAGAAAAAAAAAAAAAAAAACCCAGAGCTACTTTTAGGAATGGGTGAATCCAGGTGCTCAATGTTGGCTGGTCTATTCTCTCTCTCTCTTTCTCTCTCTCTCTTTCTCTCTCTCTCCCTTTCTCTCTCTCTCCCTTTCTCCCTCCCTCTCCCTCTCCCTCCCTCTCCCTCTCCCTCCCTCCCTCTCCCTCTCCCTCCCTCCCTTCTCTTTCCTCTGTATTAGCTTTTCCCCAATTATTCCAGCAGAAGTTTGAGGGCTGATTCTCCTTGCTGGTAACTGGGACACATTCCCATTCCTAAACCACTCACTGTGACTCTGCTTGACCAGGTATAGTTCTTGTGCCCACCTCCTAGGGAGTGGGGTCAACCCCACGTGAGCCATGGGGTGAGGGAGGGAGGAGTGGTTCTCAGAGGAAAACCCAAGGTACTCTTGGACTGAAAGAAGGTGAAATGGATGCTGAGCAGGCAGAAACCTCAGGTATCCACTATTCCTACCATCACCTATTCATTCAACAAACATTTGAGCCCTGCTCTGTACCAGGCCCTGTGCCATACCCTGCGGACACAGTAAGGAACACAACGGAACTAGTCCCTGCCTTTATGGAGTTTAAGGTCTGAGGAGGAAAGCAGACTTTAAACCAGAAATCACAAATAGTGGCCGGGGGTGGTGGCTCACGCCTGTAATCCCAGCACTTTGGGAGGCTGAGGCGGGCAGATCACTTGAGGTCAGGCGTTTGAGACCATCCTGGCCAACATGGTGAAACCCCATATCTACTAAAAATACAAAAATTAGCTGGGTGTGGTGGTGTGCGCCTGTAGTCCCAGCTACTCAGGAGGCTGAGTCAGGAGAATCACTTGAACCAGGAGGCAGAAGTTGCAGTGAGCCAAGATCGTGCCATTGCACTCCAGCCTGGGTGACAGAGAGAGACTCTGTCTCAAAACAAGAACAAAAACAAACAAACAAAAAAACAAATAGGGGCATGTTACCAAGAGCAAGTAGGAGGAGCCTTGGGGGAAAAATGGGAACAACCCCTCAGAGACCTACATAGGCACCTGGGAAACAGCCAATGAATGGTTGGGAAAAAGGACTTCTGAGGGACGGACATCAGTTGGGCTCAGGGAGAGATCAGGGACCTCACTTGGGTCTTAGGGCTCTGCCAGGTGCACCTTCATTAACCCTGTGGGCCTCCTTCCTGTCCAGGCTCACGGGAAGGGAGAAGCGAGTCGGGGGCTTTGACCTCATGTGGAATGATGGCCCTGTTAGCAGAGAGGAGGGGGCTCCTGACCTGTCGGGAATGGGAAACTTTGTGACCAACACACACCTCGGTATGTAGGGCCAGGTGGGAAGTGGGCACAAGGGATGGGGTCATGGGAGGTACCAGGTAGTCTAGGAGGCAGCTTGGGATTAGTGGTTAGATTGTTTGAATTCAATCTGCAACTTACCAGCTGTGTGACCTTGGGCAAGGGACTTAACCTCTGTTCCTCGTTTTTAAACTTGGTTTCTAAAAAGTGAAAACTTTCCCTGATTATAAAAAAGGGATTCATACTCATTGTAGAATATTTGAAAACTAGAGAAAGAAATAAAAAACATCCAGACATAAGCATCTTTAACAATCTGGTGTATTTCCTTCCAGTTCTTAAAAAATGCATATATCCATACTTTTTCTTTTATAAAATTGGCATTGGGCTAGAGTTTTGAATCCCTCTTTTCCCCTTGGCATTTTTCATTCAAGCATATTAAGAGCCTCCCTCTTGAATGCACTTTTTGGTCCAGTCCGGATGAAATCTTTTACATACATTATCTCATTTTATCTTTAAGGAGTTTTTATTGTCATTTTACAGATGAGGAAATGATATCCAGGTGCTATGTAACTTGCTGAATGAAGGTTTTGGCCGTAAGTGGTGAGCCAGGACTCAAACTCCCATCTGCCTGGCTCCAAAACTTGAGTGCTTGTCCGCTAGACTCTCCTGCCTCTTGGCAGAGTTTTAAAAAATTACCATATGGCTGCAAAATATTTCAGTTTGTACATATGCCAAAATTTACTAAACCAATTTCTTATAATTGGACATTTGGCACAATTGCATTTTATTTTTTTTTTACTTTTATAAATTATACCATGATGAACATCCTTTCACATTAAGCTCGGCTGAAATTCTGGCCATTTCCTGAGGACAGATTCCTAGAAGCAGAATTATTGGGCCAAAGGGATGGGATTATTACAACCAAATTTCTTTCCAGAAAGATTATACGAATTTGTCAGATTTGAATTTTTAGAAAAAAGAAATCTGTGCCAACTGGTGAGGTAAAACATACTGACTCGTTGTTTTATGTGCATTCCATTGATTACTGGTGAGGTTTCCGTTTTTTAAATTTGCATTTCTTCTTTTGTAAGCTGTCCATACTCTTTATCCATTTTTCTATGGGTTGTTTAGTTTTCTAAATGTATAAGGCTTCAGATGACTATATAACACTGTCCAAGCTTAATTTAATATGCATACAATCACCTGGAAATCTTGTTAAACTATAGATTGTGACTCCATAGGTCTAGGGTGGGGCCTAAGATTGTATTTCTAACAAGCTCCTGGGTGATGCTCTATTGATTAACCATTGCTGTGTAACAAGCCCTCCCAAAACCTAGCAGCTTAAAGCAACTATTTTATTTGCTCATCCTTCCTCAGGTCTCTCCTGGGGTCACTTATAGGGCTGCAGGCAGCTGGCAGATTTACTGGAGACTTGATGGTGTACGACAGCCTCATTCATAGGTGTGGGGGTTGATACTGGCTGTCAGTTGGGCCTCTCTTTCCATGTGGCCACTCGTCTTCCAACAGTCTGGCCCTGGCTTCTTCACGTGGTAGACTTGGGGTTCCAAGAGGGTGAGAAAACACACTGCAAAGCCTTTTGCGGCCCGGACTCAGAAGTCCCATAAAGTCATTCTGCTACAATCAAAGCATTTGCTGGTTTAGCCCAGTCACTGGGTAAGAAAATAGACCCTACCTCGCTGGGCGCGGTGGCTCACGCCTGTAATCCCAACACTTTGGGAGGCCGAGGCGGGCGGATCATGAGGTCAGGAGAGCGAAACCATCCTGGCTAACACGGTGAAACACTGTCTCTACTAAAAAATACAAAAAAATTAGCCAGGCGTGCTGGCAGGCGCCTGTAGTCAGCTACTCGGGAGGCTGAGGCAGGAGAATGGCGTGAACCCGGGAGGCGGGGCTTGCAGTGAGCCGAGATTGCGCCACTGCACTCCAGCCTGGGCGACAGAGCGAGACTGTCTCACACAGAAAAAGAAAAAAGAAAAAAAAAAAGAAAATAGACCCCACCTTTTGATGAGAGGAGCAGCAAAGTCACCTTGCACAGAGGTGTGCATATAGGAACATTGTTGCTGCCTTCTTTGCCAACAGTGCACCTCAGATATCAATGCGCTACTTCCTGGACCCCCATTTGAGTAGCAAAGATGGAAAGCGGCGGTTCTCTATCTTGGCTGCCCATTGGAATCACCTGGGAGCTTTAAAGACTACTGACGCCTGCCAGATCAAGATACGGTTGGTGTGGGCATCAGTAGCTTTTAAAGCTCCCAGGTGATTCCAATATGCAGCCCAAGTTGAGAGCTACTGTTTTTTTTTTTTTTTTTGAGACGGAGTCTCGCTCTGTTGCCCAGGCTGGAGTGCAGTGGTGCAATCATAGCTCACTGTAACTAACCTCAAACTCCCAGGCTCAAGCAGTCCTCCTACCTCAGCCTCCCGAGTAGCTAGGCCTACAGGCACACACCACACCTGGCTAATTTTATTTTTGTGTGTGTGATTTTTTTCCTGTAGAGACAAAATCTCACTGTATTGACCAGGCTGGGAGAGCCAGTGCTTTAGAAGTCTCTAGAATTATTCCTGTTTCAAGTGTTTGGGTTTATGGTGGTAAACACAAGGGTAGCTGGTTAGGGTAGGAAGAGTACTGATGAACTGAGTTAGGGAAGCGTTCAAGGACATCGAGGTGAAAGGGTCAGCAGATAACTCAGAGATGAGTGTAGAACTCCAAGAAGTTTGCACTGGACAAGAAGACTCGAGAGTTAGGAATGAGCCAAATAGAGTTTAAGTTAGGGCTGCATGGAACTCACTCTGGAAAACCCTGAGGATGTGCATCGTAGGCTCTCAGCTCAGTGAATGGCTGAGTGAGTGTCTGGGAAGCAGGGACAGGGTTTGGGGGGATGTGGAAGATGGCAGACACCCCCAGGTCAGAACTAGTGGCCACAGAGATTCAGTCATTCAAGCAGCATTTTTGAGTGCCAGCAATGTGCCTGGCATGAGGTTAAATGACCATAGTTACCTCAAGGATCAGCTCTGAGAGCAAACAGCCAACATGTAGCACCATGAACGTCCTGGGAGAGACGTCTCAGCAGCTCACGGCACCCTCAGCACGAACTGCCTGGGATTGGGGGCCACATGTACGGAAAACTCATCTCTTAGCCAGTTGTGCCTGGCACATGGGTTGGGTAAGGGAAGAAAGCTAACAGTACTGGGCAGCTATGAGGTGCCAGGCACTGTGCTAGCTTTAAATGCATTTTCACTGAGCAAAGCCAGGAGAAGCAGCAGCGTGGGGTAGTGGTTAAGAGTGTGGCTCTGGCACCAGGTAGTCTGGGTTCAAATGATTTAACCTCTCTGAGCCTGTTTTCCCTTCTACACATCATTCCTGCGAGGGCCAAACAAATCCATCCACATTCAGCACCTGGAGCAGTTCCTGGCTTGAGGTAAGCCCCCAGTCCTCATGTTCACTCCATAAGGTGGGCAGTAGTATCCTGGTTTACAGATGAGAAGACTGATGCTGAAAAGGGTAACTGACCTGCTTGAGGGCCATGGCAGTTTAGGAATGGAGCCAGGATATAAACCACAGGCTGTGTGTGGTTGGCTGACTCCCGCTGTCCCCTCTTCCCAGCAGGGAGTTGGGGCACAGGCCCCTCCACTCCTCCCAAGCATAGGTCATCCCAGCCAACACCCCACTTCCTTTCCAGGCTGTGTCAACGATCGGAAGAAACAACTGAGGCAGCTCTTCTGCTCCCTTCAAGTTCAGAAGAAAGCTTCCAGTTGATCCCCAGCTGCCAGGAGGAAATCAGCCTTAGCAGGTGCCACCCAGGCCTCCCCGCAACTCCCAGATCCCAGCACAGCACCTCACAGCATTCGCCTCCCCACCTCCAGCCTGGCACCAGCTTTGCTGGCTTAGCAGCTGCAGCTTACTACCTGAATTGGGCCCCTTGGATACCTCCAGCCCATCCCCAGGCATCTTTGCACCAGGAGACAGCCAATCACTGGGACTGGGGGAGGTTTAACCTTGACAAACTGACTTGGCGATTAGGCCCAAAGAGAACAAATACAGCAAGTTCTGCTACCCCCAAGAGATCATATCTAATAAATGAGCACAGGCCCTACTTGGAGTCACTGGGCACCAGGCCTGGTTCCGGGGATACTGTTGGCTGCAGCCAAGTCCTCCTGGCTTTGACACTTGGATGCCTCCCAAGTCAGTGCTGAAAAGGTCCTTCAGGAGCAAGAGTTTGGAGGCTAAGGAACTCATCTTTAAGCTGTGCTTACAGAGCAAGCAGTTATTAGATTGTGTGTTTATTGGGGGCCTGGGGAAGTACTGAGCCCTAAACACATCCTCTTCTCTTTGCAATACCCTGACCTTGCATGTCAGGGGAACCCATGGGGCTCCCTGACCATCATCTGAAAACCAGTGGGACAGGGCATCCCCATTTCTCAGATGGACAAGACAGACCAGGGAGGCAGAGCTTAGTGAGGGTCTCTGCAAAGGTGCGTTTATCTAAGTCAGATGGGTGACTTAAGTGCTTCTCTAGGCCTTGTGTTTGAGATTGGGAGCTGAGCCAGAAACCGGAAAACCCTGGGCTCATGGGCAGGACAGCTTCGGGAGTTGAGTGTGAGTAAAAATCTGCATTTTCACATCTTACATTGCTAAGCTTCCTCTTGGTTTAAGAGGGGTTGCAACAAGACTCGGGGCTGTTGGGGTAACTGTTCCAGGGGGGACTTACTCCCTCTACCACTCCGCCTGCTTCAGAGTAGTTTCTCTGGCTGCAAATGGTTGAATCTGCCTGCCTAGGTCAAGCCCGAAGGGAAGACTTTTGGAAGGAAAATACTGGCAAATCCAAGAAGTGAACCAGCTGACTTTAGGAAAGCCAGAAGCCAGGCTACTCTAGACCTTCTGCCTTCAGAGCATGAGGACTTCTCCCACTCATCCCTGTACCTGAGGCACACCAACCCAGACAGGTCCAGGCATGGACTCCAGGTTCCCTATTTCCAGAAGGAATGTGATTGGCTTTTTTTGGCCCAGCACCCACCCTGCCAGGGAGGAAGGGGCAATTTTCCAGTGATGAAATTGTGAATCAGGCAGTCACACTGGACAACATCTAGCAAGGTGAATTCTGCAACTCCCTACTTTATTTACATTTTAAAATAAGCAATATATTCATATGGTTTAAAATCCAAAGTTTACAAAAGGGTATAGGGTGACATCTCCTTCCCTCCCACCTGTGCGCCCCAACCCTGCAGGTGCTGTTCTGAGGGAATCACACTGTGCTTGCACAAAAATTATTAGCTTATAAGACACCTGCCTTCCCCTTGCTTTCCTCACTTGATGTATCTTGGAGCTTGTTCCTTATTCTTGATTATAGTTGTATGGTATTGCACTCTCTGGAGCTAACACCTGTGACCCACACTCATGTTTTAGAAGTTTCTGCATTAGTCAAAAATATTTAAAAGGAGATTCAACTTCACAACCCATATGTGTAGCTTCTCTTGAAAACACGTAAGAACTGGCCATGACAGCCTGTGTTTCTATGTAACTATGAGCCAGAGCCAAGGAGCGGGGGGACCAGGAGAGGTGTGCCCCTGCCATGCTGCCATTTGTTATCACCCGCCTGTCAAATCACAGGTTCATTTCAAGGCAAGAACCATGTTCATAGGTTGTATTCTAAATGGAGCGGCGTGCCCTTACTGAAGGAATAGATGAGGCAAATAAAGACTAGCTGCTGCTATTCATTCATTCAGCTAACATTTATTGAGCCCTTAATGAACACATAAGAGTTTTGACTTCACGGCAGTTCATACTGGGACCTCAGACCACTGAAGGCAGACAGTAACGAGCAGTGCTGGCCGGGCCCCACTTTCAGAGGGGACGGAAGGGCATCTTGACACGTGTCATATGGTAAGAGGCGCATCCACTCACCCAGGCCTGGTGCAGGACTCTGCAAGGCCCTCCTGAGTAGAGTGGCCACGAAGGGCTGCTAGGCAGCACGTACTCTTGGAATCAAGCAGGGAAAAAGTGCAAAATTGGAGGGGGCGGGAGATGTGTGTGCCTGCCCCACAGATGGCTGTGGTGAGCCACAAAGCACCAAGATTCTGTTCTTCATTCAGCAACCACCCATGAGCCTCCTGCTTTATTCCAATCGCATGGCACCTGCCTGAAAACCTCTCTCCCTTCTGAGAGGAATGCTGGAATGAAACTCCACTCTGCCCCTCCCTCCCTCCTTCCTTGCTTAGGGTCCATGTGAACAGCAGGCCATTGTTGGGAAGTGCCTGTTGCAGTCATTCTTACACCCCCACAGCCGCTGCCCCACACACCCACTGGTGGCTACCAAGGCCCGTCAATAGATCTTGTGTCCACTGAGCCCTGGTGTCCAGGTCCAGCAGCCACACAGGCTGAAGGTTCCCTCCTGCCATCACAGAGTAGCCAAGCACTACAAAGAGGTTTTCATGGCCAGATTCCTGACGGCTGGCCCCTTACAGGGCAGATCCTGTCCTTACAGGTGTCAAGGTTGGAGGGTCCTGGGTCCTCCATGACCCTGGGGGGTTGCTGGTCCCCCATCTTGGTTCTTGCGTCTCATCCTTTCAAGATGACCTTGAGAGCTTTAAGCTCATCCTGGTTGAGGGGGTTCAAGTTAAAACCCTTCAGCTCTGGTTTGCCTAGGAGAGAAGATGATCCATCAGCACGTCGGGCCTCCTGCTGGCTCTGGAGCCAGGCCCAGGAAAGGGGCTGACGCTGCACTAATGCTGCCAAACTTGGCCTGGAGGTCTGGCAGGGATGGGCCTCCAATTCTGCAATGCACCGGATGAGGCATCACCACTGCTCCTGTGTCACCAAGAGCCTGCAAACTCGTAACTCTGCTGCCCAAAGATCCTCAGGTTTTTCCAAGACCTGTGACCAATCTAGAGTGCTTGCATTTATCAAGAATTTCAGTTCTGACCTCACTCACTCACTGAAGCCTTCTGAGTTTCCTCAGTCAGAGCTATCTGATCCCCATGCCATGCCCCGATGTATAACGTGAGATCACCCCAAGCGGTTCCTGGGACCTGGAAAAGAAACTGACAGGACTAGGACTGTATAAGTCCCCCTGTCCATTCTGTCCCTGGGCAGCTACAACCAACCACTGTGCACACCTCCAGGACCACTCACAGGCTGCCCCGGACACTGCCCATCTCTGAGGGTCGGACTTCCCATCCCTGCCCTTCAAAGTCCATGCTGATGATTCCCTCCCCTTCTTATCTCCAGTCCCTGCTAAGCCAATACCTTGGGCCTCAAAAAGGCGGTTGACCTTCACTTTAAGTTGCTTCCGCAGTTTTTCTATTTCTTTATCCAGATGATCTTGATCTGAAAAAATGAGGGGGGCAAGCAGAGGATAAGATTGTACCAGACAGACTTGACCCCAGTAGTGGAGAGGCCAGCCTCTCCCCAGCAAGGGCGTGTAGCTTTCAGGAAGGAAAAGGGGACATCAGAGGCCAACTGAGGAAGGATTAAAGTCTAGAAGGGACATGACCTGCTCAGGACCACTCAGAGAGCCCAGGACACAGCAGTCCCAACTCCCATTACACTGGCCTTTTCTGCATTATGCAAAGTACCTTGGGGTGGTCAGTGGATGGAGAAGGCAACATCAGGACTTTAGGCTGCCCTCCCACAATGAAATTATGGAAAATTCAAATGCACAAACAAAATAAGCATCTCTAGATTCAGCCCACCCTAGATGGCTGGAAAATGGATGCCTAAGAAATTTTACAAACCCAAGTCCATCAAGGTGAGGGGGTTTTAGAAAAACATGATTGTGTAAACATGTGACGTAAACAATCAACACGCAAGCAATGCTCAAGCTTAACTTAATTAGCCACTGTGAACAGAAAAGGGTCTTCTAGTGTCATGGACTGCCCCTGAGAAGAGTCGGTGTGATGACAGAGGTGGCTATCAAAGCTTGATTGACCAATTGACTGAAGTCACCCAGCCAATTCCACCTGCTCATGAGTGACATTCTGGCTAGCCTGTCTTCCCCACAGACTCACTCTTTCTGATGGGGGAGAAACCCTGAATGGCCAAGCCTTACAGCCTGGTTCTATTTCTCATTGTGAATGAGTAACCCCAATGTCCATGAGCTTGTTTAGCCTATGTTGATCCCCAAGAAATCTGATAATGTCTCAGAACCCCTCTAGGTACAGTGACAAGACGATATTTGGGGGCCAAAAGGGCCAACAAGATCCTGAACCCAGGCAAGGGACCCTCTGAAAGCTTAGCCTCCAGCCCACCACCAAGTGCAGTTTAGTTTTATAACCATAATATTAGTGTATTTTTTCAACACAACAGCTGGAAACTTCTCCAGGCTGGATATAGCTTCCTGTTAGCAGTTTTATGTCACTGGCCAGGAGCAGTGGCTCACGCCTGTAATCCCAGCACTTTGGTGGGAGGCCAAGGTGGGTGGATCACCTGAGATCACTTAGACCAGCCTGGCCAACATAGCGAAACCCTGTCTTTACTAAAAAAACACAAAAATTAGCCACGCATGATGGCATGCACCTATAATTCCAGCTAATCAGGAGGCTGAGGCAGGAGAATTGCTTGAACCTGGGAGGCAAAGGTTGCAGTGAGCTGAGATAGCACCATTGCACTCCAGCCTGGGTGACAGAGCAAGACTCTGTCTTAAGGAAAAAAAAGTTTTATTTCATGAGGTATGAAGACATCCTGTCTTCAGGGACTGAGGCAACCTTGCTTGTCCTTTTGGCCATTTTCAAGGTTATGGAAGAAAAAGTATGTGTAGCCTGTTCTTTTTCTAGCCAATAATCCATTTGCAGCCTGACTTGCTTTAAGATGCTTTTCCAAAGAGCTTCCAGATTATGGTTGTGGAAACTGAGTACACTGAGTGCCTAGGCTATGGCAGACCCTAGAGGTTTAATCTCCCCAAACCTCCATTTTCAACCCAGTCTCTATTGCAGGGCATGTAAAAAAGAAAAGCTCACTCTCCCAGGCTCTCTTGCAGCTATGGGTGACCATGTGACTTAGTTCTGGCCAATGAGATGTTGGCAGGAAGTCCCTGAGGAGATGGCCTTACTTCCAAAATAGAAGGCAAAGCTCTATGTGGCGAAAGCCTTCTGTCTTTCCTCCAGCCTGGCATGAGGACATGAGGCCTGCAATGATGAAACAACAACCAGGAGAATATGCTAAGGTGCCACTGCTGGGCATCTATGCCAGGACTGGAGTACACACCTCTGGACAATTTCTTATGCAAGAGTAAAAGAAGCATATTTCCTTAAGCCTCAATTTGTTGGGTTTTGTTATCTGCAGCCCACCTGATTCCTCACTAATAAGAAAGCACTATGCTAGGCACACATATTGTTTTACCTCAACTGCACAGCTATGCTACACAGATGCATCCCCCTCTTAGAGATGAGGAAATAACCCACAGTGGCAGAGGTGGAATTAAAACCCACAGCAGTCTGAACCCTGTGACAGAACTGCCTCTCCTTATGCTGCCTGAAGCCTGACTCCCTGTTCTGGGTTAAAACCAAAGCTGGTGGGAGAGGCAGCACATCCCTGACCCATCCCCAGGAGGCCTTACCTTTTTCAATCATTTCCTTTGTCTCAGGGTGAGGCATCTTGATAAACATGTTCCCGAAGCAAACCATCACATCTTCTGAAAGAGCAAATAGTAATTCCTTCAACAATTTTTTTTGAGTACCTATTATCTGCCAGGCATTGTTTTAGATACAGACAACAGAGCAGAACAAGAAAAAGTTCCTGCCCTCTTGGAGCTTATGTTACAGTGGAGGAGAGAGAATAAAGATATGATTTGTCAGACCTTAAGAGTTGTAGAGAAAAATAAAGCAGGCTAAGATGGCTAGGGAATGCCAGAGGAGGACCCTGTTAATTATACCAGGTAGTCTGAGAAGGCCTTACTGATTATATGATATCTACATAGAGACCTAAGGAAAGTGAGAGTGTGAGCCCTGCAGACATCTGGGGAAAGAGTGAGCCAAACAGAGGAAACAACAGGAACAGCAAAGATCAGTAGTGTGCTTGGGGTGTTCAGAACAGCAAGGGGCCGGGCACAGTGGCTCACGCCTGTAATCCCAGCACTTTGGGAGGCCGAGGCAGGTGGATCACTTGAGGCCAGGACCTCAAGACCGGCCTGGCCAACATGGCGAAACGCTGTATCTATTAAAAATACAAAAATTAGCTGGGTGTGGTGGCACACGCCTGTAATCTCAGCTACTCAGGAGGCTGAGGCACAAGAATCACTTGAACCTGGGAGACAGAGGTTGCAGTGAGCCAAGATCATGCCACTGCACTCCAGTCTGGGTGACAGAGCAAGGCTCTGTCTCCAAATAAATAAATAAATAAAAGAACAGCAAGGAGACCAGTGTAGGTGGAGTCATGTTGGGGGTGGGGGGAGTAGAGATGATATTGGCACACTCATGGATTCATGGGGGCTGGATTACTCAGTCTTGTAGGACCTCTGGATTTTACTCAGGTGAGATGAGAAGCAACTGGAAGATTCTGCACATTCTAGTGTACTTTCAACAAAATGTAAACTTCCTCCCTTAGCCCCCAAGACCTTTCATTATGGCCTGGTCTCTGTCCCTCTCTCCAGCCATACTTACTCCCCATTTGCTTCCACTGCCACAGCCACTTGGCCTCATCTAAAGTGTCCCATTCTTCTGGATATATATTCTCAACACCCACCCCAAGTCCAATTCCATCTCTGGCTTTCTTACAATTTTCAATTACGCATTTTACGTTGTTTTCCTCATCTGTAAAGCACAAGGGCAGGAACCATCAGTTTTATACACCCCCAGCACTCTCTCAGTGTCTGCCATCGTTGATAAGCCAGGAGCTAACGACCTGTCACTGAAGTGAGCAGGCAAAATCCTGAACCACAGTCTGTGCCAGAACTGCAAAATTTGCTCCCCCATCTCCCCGGACTGTTTCAATTTCCCACAAGGCTGAGTTATACAGCTGTGACCTCCTGCCTGATCTCTATCAGGAAAAAGGTAAAGGCCTTAAAGGAAAACGGAACAGGCCTCCAGGGCTGCACTGAGAAAATTTCAACTTACCAGAGAGGCTGAGATCCTTCTGCAGGGCCCTCAGGCCCTCTCGATTCTGATTCCTTTTAGTGTCCAGGTCCACAATCTGAAAACCACAGGGACAGGAGGGAACTCAGCTATCTCTTGCCCCAAGCTGTCACCTCTTGACAGACAAGGGTTGCAGAGGCAATGCATTATTCCTGATTACATTCAACATCCTGCCTAAAATGGATTGATGTGTGAATGTATTTCTTCTCTCACTCAGCTTCCTGGTCTTAAAGACAATGCTTTGTGCAGCTGCCCTCTCCCCAGAGAAGATGCTGGGAAAACATGTGCTGACTAAATGGGAAATTCTGCATTATCCACTCGAACTTTAGGGCATATCAGAATCACCAGGGGAATGGAAACCCTTCCCCTACACACTGTGATTAAGCAGGCCTAATGTTTATTTTTGGACAAACTTCTCCAGCTGATTCTGAACTAGTAATATGAGAAACCCAACAATACTAGATTGGAACAGGAGGATTGGGGGCACTGAGACAGTGGTAACAACACAATAGCTACTAAGGAAGTGAGGCAGTAGTACAGTATACTGCACGAGTGCTGGTTCTGGATTTGGAATACCCAGGTTCGAATCCTGCTATCTGCCTCAAGCTGTGTTAATTTCACCTTCCTATTTACTCCTCCTCAAAATGGAGCTACGAACAGTACCTACCTTACAGGTTATTGAGCCAGCAATTAAATGACTTAACACAGTACCTGGCACATAGTAAGTAGCTGATAAACTTTAACTGCTCTTATTCTCATCCAGCACACCCTGATCCAGTACTTAATTTGACAGGATCTTGCCCAAGTTTTCCCCTTCTCAGTAAATACCTGACCCTTCTAACTGGAGATGAGAGGGAGTCACGACTCCCCCGGCTCCCTCACCCCTTTACACAGCCACTATCACGGCCTACTGAGTCTGTCTCCAAAATACATTTCTGACCCCTTCACTTCTCTCCACCACCACTACCTAGTCCAAATCCATCTCTGGTCTGGACCATACCAATGGCCCCTCACCCATCTCCCTGCCTCCGCCCTTGCCCACCTATATTCTGTATTCCACACAGCAGCCAGGGGGATCCTTTTAAAACCTAAATCCAATTACGTCACCCTCCTTCCCCCAGCAACTCCCCTCAAAAACTTGGCACTTAAAACAAGACACCCCATAAACAGGGCGCCACCTTCCCCCACGTCCCCACCCCTGCCCGGTCACAAGGCCCCCTCAGGCTTCTTTTCGGTTCCAGCTCTCCCCTGAGGGCCTTTACAGGGCGGTGCCCCTAGATCAACCATGGGGCCGGGAAGTGCATTTTGAAACAGGCGCTCAGGGAAACGGCCCAGAGCATGATGGGTCGAGATCCACAGAGCATGGCAAGGGGCAGAGAAAGGATGAAGAGAGAGGAATGTCCAGCACAGCGCAGGCGCTTAGTAGCGGCCGAATATTTATCGGCCCAGGTCTGTCGCCTCGGAGCCGTTAACCGCCTGTCCAGGTCAACTCACTGCGACCCCGCGCGCTTTCCCACGGCGCCGGCCGCCAGACCCCAGCGCCGCGGAGGGGCCTCTCACCTGCCGCTTGTCCGCCAGCACCTCCTCGGCGAGCTCCTCCACCTCTACAAGGTACTGCAGCACTCGCTCTGCCTCGGGTGATAGCATAGCGCCCACCAACTCCGCTTGCGGCTCTCGCGCGACCCCGGGATCTCCGCTTCGACTCCCGCTGCGCACGCGCCGCTCTCTGGCTGCTTCCGGCGCGCCTGCGCAGTTAAAAGAACGGTGGTGCGCAGGCTCTAACACTAGTGCGCCAGCCGGCTGCGAGAGGCGGGGCCTAGCTTTGGGGGCGGGGCTGGAGCGCCCTCTGCAGGCTCAGAGAGCTCAGTCCTCGGGCTACCTCTGACCCGTTACTCCCTCGGTTCATGCTTGTTGAGCACTTACTATGTGCCAAGCAGTTTTATGTGCTTAGGATGCAGCAGTGAACACAACAAAATCCCTGCCCTCATGGAACTTCATCCTAGTGGGAAACACCGACAATTAATGGCAAAACAATTATATACCGTGGCAGGTAGTGATTAGGATCTGGGAAATATTATTCTTCCCCTGGCTAAGAAACACCAAGAAGGCCCATGTGGCAGTGTGACTTATGTTTAATCTCTGACACTTTCAGTTTCTAATTTATAAAAAGGGGGTGAATAAAAATCCGTCTCAGTGTCTCTCCACAGGATCGGAAGGAAGCAGGAATCAGCTGGGCGCAGTGGCTCATGCCTGTAATCCCAGTACTTTGGAAGGCCAAAGCGGGGGGATCACTTGAGCCCAGGAGTTCGAGACCAGCTTGGGCAACACAGTAAAACCTCCGTTTCTACTAAAAATACAAAAAAAAAAAAAAAATTAGCTGGGTGAGGGGGTGCGCGCCTGTTGGTCCCAGCTACTCAGGAGGCTGAGGCGGGAGGAGCACCTGCACCTGGGGAGTCGAGGCTGCCCTGAGCTATGATGGCACCACTGCACTCCAGCCCGGGTGACAAAACGAGACTCTGTCTCAAAAAACAAAGGAAGCAGTAACCACTTTTAATTCCGTTTAACCAGAGTTCACTTGAGCCCCTGTGTTGGGCCCAATGTCCAGAGTAGCTGGCCTATACATAAGGAAGGGACTTGAAAACTATGGGCAGTAAGCAATGAAGTGCTAGCTCAGAAAAGCAGGTGGGTGTGGGTGGTAGGATTGGGAGGACTTCCCAGAGAAGGCAGGCAGGTGGAAAATGGTTACCATCAGAACCAGAGGGTTCCCACGAGGTCTTCACGCCCAAACTCCTCATTGGATAGCTGGAAAAAACAAACCTCAGAGAGAAGCAAGGCTTTGAAAAGGTGAGGGGTGAACCATGTGGATGCCTAGGAGAAGAGTGTTCCAGGCAGAGGGAACAGCCAGCGTATGTGGAACAGAATGGGCGGGGGGGAAGCAGGCAGGAGGTCAGAGGGAAGGAGGCATTGAGCCCACATGGCTGTAAAAGGCGCTGGGAAAGGACTTTGAAAGTCTAAAGAGCAGAACTGATATTATCACTCTGATGTCTCGCCTCCCTGATTCCAGCGTTTTATTCTCTCCTTTTGACCTCTTGTAACCAAGCCCCTTCACACCCCTTGCCTTACTTGAGTGTCAAAGCAACCTTTGTATGGATGGGATTATTACTGCCCCATTTCACAGCTGCAGACTGAGGCCAGGAGAAAGGCAGTGCCTCATCACACAGCAAGCCAGGAGTGCCTGGTGTCCATGCCATTTCTGGACCCTGAAAAAACCCTCCCCAAAAATTGTGGCCCCAGAAGCCCCAGCAGCACCTCTGTGTTGCCTAGCCTTTGGCTGCCTTCAACTACCAGAGGCAGAGCTAATTTTTCCTTCAGCCACCTGGTGTGGGGAAGGAGGGAGATTCATTAAGGATTCCTCACTGAGGGTGAATTTGTCGCCAAACCCAGGATGTTTTGTATAAACACCTTCTGGTTCAGAAATGCAGGCACAGGCCCTGAGAAGGAAAGGGGGATGTTTGCCAAAGCAGAAATGGGGCTCACCAGGCATCCCTCGGCCTGGACCCCAGCACTGTGTCTCCTCTACCTTGGGACCCACAGAGGGCTGGACCAGGTTGACCCTTGACCCCTACCACATGGGCCTGGATGGGGAGAGGCTGAGGGAGGCTCCCACATTAGCAGCTTCTTGGCGGTAACTGGCCTTTAGAGGCCACCCCTGGCCACTGGAAATGTTGGGGAGGGGAATCATAGTCATTTCCAAGACTTTGAAATGGTCAGACCCAGAAAGACTCTCGGAGAGCATTTCAATTTCAGAGCCATTTATTTCACAATTATGTATTGACTTCCCAGGCCCTGTGATAGGGATTCTGCCATGAGCAAAACTGGACATGGTCCCTGCTCTCAGGAATCTCCCAGTCTGGTGAGAGAAACAATCAACATAAAACAGGTAAATATATCATATGTCAGGTGGTAAAAAGTGCTACCAAAAAAATAGCAGCTTGATGTGGGGGCTCACACCTGTAATCCCAATACTTTGGGAGGCCAAAGTGGAGAATTACTTGAACCCAGGAGTTCGAGACCAGCCTGGGAAACATAGCAAGACCCCCATCTCTACCAAAAAAATAAAAATTAAAAAATTAGCCAGATGTAGTGGTGTGCGGCTGTTGTCTCAGCTACTCAGGAGGCTGAGGTGGGAGGATCACTTGAGCACAGGAGTTCAAGGCTGCAGTGAGCTACAATCGTGCCACTGTACCCCAGCCTGGGTGACAGAGTGAGACCCTTTCTCTAAAAAAGAAAAGAAAAGAAAAAGAGAGAGAAAGAAAGAAAAAGAAAGAAAGAAGGAAAGAAAGAAAGAAAAAGAAAGAAAGAAAGGAAGGAAGGAAGGAAGAAAGGAGGGAAGGAAGGAAGGAGAAAAGAAAAGATAAGAAAAGAAAAGATAGCACAGGACAAGGTGGAGATGGAATAATGGAGGGGCTATTTGAGATAAGCTGGTCAGAGAGGGTGTCTTTGAGGAGATGGCATTTGAACAGAAGTGTGGAGGAGATGAGGGGGTGAACCTTGTGGATATCTAGGGGAAGAGCATTCCAGGCAGAGGGAACAGCCAGTGTATTTGAATAGAATTAGTGAGGGGGAGAGGGTAGGACAGAGAGGAGAAGGAGACATTGAGCACACAGGGCTGTGGAAGGCGCTGGCAGTGCCCCACCCAAAATCCACTAGGGCCTCTCCAGAGGTCACCTGCAGACACTGCTGTGTATGCCTGTGGCTTCCTGCTTCCCTCTGCTCATGGATGCAGGTTGAGAGGGGAATGCAGTGAATTAATATCCACGAGTGTGAACTCCTACCAAGAAAAGAGAGTCGTTAGTGACTGTATACTCTAGCTTCTTTGCCCCTCTGTGAGAGACCCAAGAGGAGGCTGCTATAATCATCTAGGCAGGAGAGGGTGGCCACTGCCCCAAGAGATAGCAGTGGGGGTGGTGACCAGTGGTGGGATTCTCAGGGCCTTTGCACATACTCCCCCATCGTTCTGGATTAATTTTCTCCCATGCCTTTATTCACGTGTAACTATTCCATATCCCCCACTGCTCAGCTTGGGGTTACCTCCTCCTGAGGGTCAAGAGTCCTCTCTGGGCCCCCACAGTTTTTTGGACTTCCCTTGTCTCTGTACTTCCCATACCATCTTTGTTCTCTAAACACCTTGCTTTGTAATCATGAGCTCCCTAGGGCAGAGACCTTGTCTGTCTTGTTCACTGGAAAAGTGTCCCCCTCTCTGGGTCATCACCCACCTCCCTGCTGCTGCTCACACAAGCCAGGCATGGTCCTGCCTCAGGGTCTTTCCACTGGCTGCTGCCTCTGCCTGCACTTTTCCCTGACGTCTACATGGTTCCTTCCCTCACCATCTACCAGTTTTTTTTTTTTTTTTTTTTTTTTTTTTTAAGATGGAGTCTCACTCTGTTACCCAGGCTGGAGTGCAGTGGCACAATCTTGGCTCACTGCAACCTCCACCTCCTGGGTTCAAGTGATTCTCCTGCCTCAGCCTCCTGAATAGCTTGGATTACAGGTGTGTGCCACCATGCTCAGCTAATTGTTGTATTTTTTTAGTAAAGACAGGGGTCTCACCACATTGGCCAGGCTGGTCTCAAACTCCTGACCTCAGGTAATTTGCTTGCCTCGGCCTTCCGAAGTGCTGAGAATACAGGCATGAGTCACCACGTCTGGCCCAGTCTTTTCTTAAATGGCACCTTTTCAATGGAGCCTGCCCTGACCACCATGTTTAAAATGCAACTTCTGCCCCTCCTGCTACTCCTGATCAACTTCCTCTGCTCTAGTTTTTCTTTTTCTTTCTTTTCATCATAACTTTTGTCACCTCCCAGCATGCCATATAATTTACTTATGGTTATTGTTCATCTCCCTCTGCTAGAAGAGAGGCTCCCTGAGGGCAGGAATCTTTCATTCATTTCTTCACTGATGTCTCTCAAATGTCTAGAACAGTGCCTGGCTCCCACAGTAGGTGCTTGATAAACAATTTTGAATGAATGAATGAATGAGCAGAGTCAGAATTCTACTTAAGGCAGATTCTCTCTGAGGCCAGATTCTTAAAGGTGAGGGCTGGGATCATGCCTTATCCACTAAAGTAAGGGGATTGGGTTTGTTCTCGGATCCTGGGAAGCTGCTGGAGGGTGCTGAGCAGGCACAGATATGATTGGGTTTACCTTGTGAAAGCCCCTGTGGCTCTGGTGATAGGATGGGTGAAGAGGGGCAAGTGCGGTGCATTCCTCTGAGATACGTGTGTATGTGTTGAGCGGACGGGAGGGTGAAAATGGGGGCTTGGGGAGGTGACAGGGCTGGAGCTGCACTGAGAGAGCAGTGAGAGGAATCCCTTTAATGTCCGGATTCTCCAAGCAGCCTGGGTGGCTGCCCTACCAGCTCTGGCTGGGCCTCCCAGCTGCTGAGAACATGCTCCTATGCTGCAGATGGGCTGTGTGCTCGCCTGGGTGGTCCCTAGCTCCTCCCTCCACTTCCTTTGCACCCTTGTGGGCTTGGTGGGTGGAAGACAGGCTTCCACCCTGTCTCCTCCCCGACCCCGAGAATAATCCCTTACATTCATGGGATTCTCCTCGCGCCCTCACTTCATCCTCCCACATCCCTGGGTAACACAAAAATCTGAATCCCACTGGGCAGATGAGGACATTGAGGTCAGGCAAGGGGATGGGACCCTCCCAAGGTCATGCAGCCAGATGGGGACACCAGGTGGGGACATGTCTCCCAACTCCCCACGCCGCCATTTTCACTAGGCAACAGATGGCCCATGGCTTGACTTGAAAAATCTTAAGTGATCCCAAAGAGAGTGCAAGCCCAGAACATTCCAGCCCTCCTTGAGCTGGTTTTTACTACTACCTTTTAATACCAAATTCATTCATTTTAATTTCTATAAATGGATTCTTCTTACGGAAACTCAAAACATTACAGAGAAGACTAAGCTCTTTTTTACCCCCCTCCCCCTCTTCTCAGTTCCCTCTAGTATCCCAGTTTGGGTGTGTCTTTTCAAAACTGTGATATGCATTTAAAGACATAGCTGTGAACCCAGAGAAAACCCACAGGACTATTGTGAGATGGTAGGACAGGAAGGCAGGTGGAGGGCATTGCACACAAACCTAGTGCTTCGCAGCACTGCTCTTGGACAGCTTTGATTGACATTTAGATCTCTTTTCTATTTTCTAATAGCTGCAAAATATTCTATAGTGAGGCCAGCACAGTGGCTCACGCCTATAATCCCAGCATTTTGGGAGGATGAGGGGGGCATATCACTTGAGCTCAGAAATTCAAAACCAGCCTGGGCAACATGGCAAAACCCTGTCTCTACAAAAAATACAAAAAGTAGCCAGGCATGGTGGTACACACCTGTAGTCTCAGCTACTCAGGGGGCTGAGGCAGAAGTTGCAGGGAGCCAAGATTGCACCACTGCACTCAAGCCTGGGCAACAGAGCAAGATCCTGCCTCAAATATATAAATATATATTCTGTAGTATATATATATTCTGTAGTATATTAGCCATATAGTCCATTTGTTTATCTCATTTTCTACATTGAAGTTTACGTTTCATTTTCATACACTGTAGTACAGTGGGTTGAGTTAATCCTGCCTCTCAGTTCTTAGCACGTGGTCATGATTTAGTCTGCAAGGACTCTTTCTTGTTTATATCATTTTCTCCCACCTCCACTCACTTTTAACCTCACTGAAACCCTCTCTACTGTATTTGATATGTCCTTAAATACTCAGAATTTCTTGCAAAATGTGTCATGTTGTTTTATGTGTTTCTGTGTTTTAAAACTTCTTAGCGGGACCAGGAGCAGTGGCTCACGCCTGTAATCCCAGCACTTTGGGAGGCCGAGGTGGGTGGATCACCTGAGGTAAGGAATTAGAGACCAGGCTGGCCAACATTGCAAAACCCCATCTCTACTGAAAATAGAAAAATTAGCCTGGTGTGGTGGCACACGCCTGTAATCCCAGCTACTCAGGAGGCTGAGGCAGAATCACTTGAACCCAGGAGACGGAGGTTGTAGAGAGCTGAGATCGTGCCACTGCACTCCAGCCTGGGTGACAGAGCGACACTCCGTCTCAAAACAAAAATACATAAATAAATACCAAACCACATACCCGGTTTATTAGTATCAACTGAAACTGAGCATACCTAACAATTCCGGTCCTATCATTGGGTGTAATTCCACACAATAGAAACGCATACCTACATGTACCCAAAGACACACACACAGATGTTCTCAGCTCACTGCAGCCTCTGCCTCCCAGGTTCAAGCGATTCTTGTGCCTCAGCCTCCAAAGTAGCTGGGACTACAGACATGCACCACCACACCTGGCTAATTTTTGTATTTTTTGTAGAGATGAGGTTTCGCCAGGTTGGCCAGGCTGGTCTCGAACTCCTGGCCTCAAGTAATCCTCCTGCCCTGGCCTCCCAAAGTGTTGGGATTACAGGCATGAGCCACCGCTCCCGACCCTGGGCATGTGTTTTGAATCCACATAAACATTATTGAGTTGTAAGTCATGTTCGTCTCCTCCTTTTATTTTTTATTTTTGCCTCTCCTGATGTTTCTCAGATCTCTCCATGCACTCTAGCACTCTAGGTACCTCTAGCTCCTTACTCCTCCAGCTCCAGAGAACTGCAGAGCTGCCTCTACCTCATTTCACTTGTCCACTCTCTTGATTATGGACACCTGAGTTGCTTTCTGCCCCTATCAACACACACAGTGCCACACTGGACATCCTATGTGGTATTGCCTTGTCATAGGGCACACACACACTTCTTCTTCCTTTTTTTTCTTTCTTTTTTTTTTGAGACAGGGTCTAACTCTGTTGCCCAGGCTGAGTGCAGTGCCCTGATCACAGCCCACTGCAGCCTCAAACTCCCGGGCTCAGGTGATCCTCCTGCCTCAGCCTCCCAAGTAGCCAGGATTACAGGCACACACCCCACCATACCTGGCTAATTTTTAAAAATTTTTAGTAGAGACAAGGTCTCACCATGTTGCCCAGGATGGTCTCAGACTCCTGAGCTCAAGCGATCCTCCCACCTTGGCCTCCTAAAGTGCTGGGATTACAGGCATGAGCCACCGCGCCCAGCCTTCTTTTTCCTAAATGCTGCCACGTTTCTCTCCAGGATGGCTTCCTCATTTTCACTCCCACCGGTGATGCACATCTTCGCCAACTTTGGGCATTTCCACCTCTCTATGGCCTGCCAGTGTGGTGGCTGTAAGTAATGTATTTACTCAGCCCGTCTCTTGTGCATAGACATTTAAGTTGTTTCCACCTTTGCAGATGATACAAACTGCTGCAATCATCCTTCAGGGACATGCTTCTTTGTACTTTTCTCTGAGTTCAATTTCTTTTCTGCCTCATCTTCCTCCACTCTTCTTGAACGCCAGTTCCTAAACACATCCTAACTTTCCCAGCTCTTTCCCTGAGCTCAGGCAGTGCCTTCTGCCAGAAATATCTTTTGTTAAGTGTTTACTCTTCCCTTAAGGACCCTCCTCCTAGAAGGCCCTGCCCCACCCCTGCCACCAAGAGGGTTGCTCTTCCTCAGCTCTCCCAGAGTGACTTTCATTCCCTTTTCTCCTGGCATCAGATACTTTCCTGTTTTGGACAAGAGCCGTTTTTTTGTTGTTATTCATGGTTTTGGCTTTCTCACCAGCCCAAAAGCCCATTGAGCCCAGGGGTTCCATAGGCTTCCTCGAAGGTGCTCTGGGGGGCTCAGGAGAGGTCTGTCGAATGACTGAGGCCGTGACCTAATCATGGGAATTAAGGGTACATTCTCCCTTTCTCTCTCTCCCTCTTCTTCTCCCCTCTCTCCTGCCTCTCATCCCTACCCCTTAACCAACCAGAACTTTTCAGGAGTAGCTAGTTCCACTGGAAAGAGGATGGAACATTCAGTCAAGACTCGCCCTCTCTTGGGTGGGCACAGGCAGCTCCACCCATCTGGAAAGTTAATGTGGGCCTCACTTATTCCCTCAGGTCAATGGCTATTAGTACCTGCACTCGGCCAGGCCCTGGGATCCAGTGGTACATAGGACAGGCCCAGTCCTGGACCTCACAGGCTTTCAGCCATGGGGACAAGATTGACACCATGCATGCACCCTCCTAATTGTGATAATGCTTGAATGAAAAGCTCAGAGTCCAGTGAAATTATATAGAGGGCGATCCTACCCTAAATCAGGGATGGAGGTGGAGGAGGCTTTCTTGAGAAAGTGATATTTAAGCAAGATTTAAGGATGAGTAGAAATGAACTAAGCAAATGGAGAGGCTATGGGTGGTGGGGGGTTGGGGCGGGGGTAGAGAAAGTGCTTCTGCCAGAGGGAACTGCAAGTGCAAAGGCACTGTGGCAGGAGGGAGCCAGGGGAAGACCAGTGTGTCTGGAGTCCAAGGAGAACAGAAAAAAAGGGGAAGAGAGGCTGTAAAGATAGACAGAAAGCCCTGGTCAACAAAGTAAAACTGGAAAGTGGACTCGTTCACTCAATAAATAATTATTGGATGCCCACTATTAGCCAGAAGCTGTGCTATAGCAGTGAACATGACAAAGTCCCTGTCCCCACGGAGCTCCCTGGGGACAGAGAAAGAATAGCTAACCTTTATAGAGGCCCTACTATGTGCCAGGAACTGTGCTGAGCACTTTGCATGCACTATTTGCATGCACTATTTCATTTCATCCTCACCACCACCCTATGAAGCAGGATACCCATTTTATTGAAGAGGAAACTGAGGCTTAGCAAGGGGTAGTGATTTACCCACCTTGAGGAGTCTTAAGGACTTATTGCAGGCCATTTAAAAAGGCCTTTTACAAGCACCCTCACTCAATGCTGGTGTATGGAGGATAACTTGGTACAGCCCCTATAGAGGGCAACTATCAAAATTATAAAACACACATGCTGTTCAATCAGCAAGTCTATCACTAGAAATTTCTTCTACAGATGTCCAAAGTGGTGTGTCCACAAAGTCATTCACTGAAGTATTGTTGTAAAGGGCTGGAGAAAACCTAGCTGCCCGTGATTTAGGGGAATGATGAAGTGGATTGTGGTGTATGCATGCAATGGAATGTTGCCATACCATGAAAGAATAAGGGCCCCTCTATGCAGTGATAGGAAGCAGTCTCCAAAAATGCTGTTATGTGGGGAAACAAAGTATAGGACTGTATATAATTATGCTATCATTTGTTTTAAAATGGTGGTGGTAGGTATACAAATAGGAAGATGAGAGAGAGAAGAGACAGGCAGAGAGGGAGAGAGGGAGAGAGACAGACTCAAGAAACTAATAGCATTGATTGCCACTGGGAAGGGGAGCTGGTGGCTGGAGGATAGGGTAGGAGAGACACTTTTCAATGTGTCCCTTTTGTACCTTTGAGTTTTTAACCATGTGAATATACTGACCATTCACTAGATAAATAAATACAATTATGTTTATTGAAAGGACTTTCTGACTCTATGGGGAAGAAAGAGGCATTGGGATGAAGAAGACATCCCAGGCTTGTTGAGTTGAAGATGTCTTAGTGATTCCCTTTTTTCCGAATGAGGAAACTGAGGCCTACAGAGGCGAGGTGAATTGCTCAAGATCACCTGTGCAGGTAATGGCAGAACTAGGACTGGCTATTACCTGAATTGTAGTGCGGTGCCCTTTTCTGTCACACTGAGCATCTGCTATATGCTGGGCCCCACTAAGTGCTGAGGATACAGTGGTGAACAAGATAGGCATGACTGCTGCCTTCATGGAACTTACATTTTAGGCAAGAAACAAATAAATATGTATTATAATATCAGGTAGTGATCAATGCTATCAATGAAAAATAAGGCAAGTGAAAGGATAGAGAACGTAGGGGAATGGGAGAAATGATCGAGAAAAATCCCTCTGAAGAGGCAACATTTTAGAAAGGAGAAAGATGGAGCCTTGTGAATACCTGGGAGCACAGCAGGAACAAAAGCCCCATGGAAGGAAGAAGGTTGGCTTGTTAAAGGAGACAGTGTGGCTGGAACAGAGTGAGCAAGGGAAAGACAGTGGGAGATGAGGTCAGAGAAAGGGCCAGGAGACAGAATGTACACAGGGCTGAGGACTTTGGCTCAAAGTGAGGCAGGAAGCAGTCGGAGGTTCTAAGCAGATGTGGGATCTGATGAGATTTCCCTTTTTAAAAGGCCCCTCTGGTTGAAGGTGGAGATTGAACATGAGGAGAGGAAAGAGGGGCTGCTGGGAACCCAGTGAGCAGGCAGGGGCAGTCCAGTTGTCCTGGAGAGAGGTGACAAGCCTGGGGCAGTGTCGTGGGGAGCAGAGATTGGTGTCCCCATCTGTCCAATATGGGAGTTGAACAAGATGTTCCTTTAGGGCCTTTGCAGCTTTGGGATTTGGTAATTTGGTGAACGACCTCAGAACATATCAACTAGGTGAGCCAGCCACACTGTTTTTCTTTTCTCACAATCTCCAGGTTTCTCCCCTTGGGTTCTGGGTCTGAACAGACCCAGTGATCTGAGGCTTAGATCGGGGACTCCTGCCCACCCCTCCCTGCCAGCCTGCTCCTGTCCCCACCTCCCAGGGACAGATGGGTGGGCGGCAGGAGCAGCTGGGCCTTGATGCCTGCAGGGCCCTGGGGGAGGGAATTATCTAAGAGTTCATAACCCTGCTCTGCCTTCCAGATCTTGAGTTAAAAGCCCCACATGTCACAGCTCCAAGGGGCATGGGTTGGAGGGTGGCAAAAGAGGGGTAGGGCAAGACGCTTTTCAGTCCTGTAGCTGCCCACAGGGGTTCAGTAACCTGGGGTGCTGAGGACTCCAGGAAGCTATTAGGGCTGAGGCTGAAAGCTGGTTACCCTCAGGCTGCGTCTAACCTGCTGGCTTTTTTATTTGGCCTGAAAAGTGTTTGAGAAAAGTTGGAGCCAATGCTTAAAAATCAAGGAACTTTACAGTAAAATCCAGATTTCTGACTTCTCTTGAATAATTAAAAAATCTGACCAGACTGACCACCCATTCCCAATTACAACACCCCACAGGAGCTGAGTAGCAGCTGTCCCTATTATTATTTTATTTTATTAATAAGTAAATACATGCACATGATTCCAAAAAGAAATCATAAATTGGCATGTATCATGAAGTCTCCCTCCCATCCTTGTCTGCCCTTCTCCCCAGTTCCCCATTCAGTAATCTCTTTATTTTCTCATGTAAATTTCCAAAGTTTCTTTATGCATATATAAACACATAAAAATATAGATTATTATTCCCCTTTTCACCTAGCTTCATTCCCTATTCCCTGCCTTGCTTTTCCCTGAGGAGGTCTTTCTGTATTAGGACATAGAGAGCTTGCTGCTACACGCCATCGCGTTGTCAGAAGTCTCATGATTTATTTAGCTGGTCTCCCACTGATGGGCATTTGGGTCATTCCCACTATTTGCTTTTATAAACAATGCTGTATCAGTGTTCTCATGCATAGTTTGCACAGGTGCAAATATTTTAGTCGGAACTAAAGGAAGATTATTAGGAGCTGGTTCAAGCAGAGGGTGCAGTAGGCAAGAGCTGAACCCTCAGCAGGATCCCAAAGCAAGGCTAAGCAAGGAAACGTGATGAGGTCTGTTTGTAAAAGTGATTCCTGGCAAGGCACAGTGGTTCACGCTTGTAATCCCGGCACTTTGGGAGGCCAAGGCAGGAGGATTGCTTGAGCTCAGGAGTTTGAGACCAGACCGGGCAACAAAGCAAAATTCGTCTTTACAAAAAAATGTTAAAGACTAGCTGGACATGGTGGTATGTGCCTATAGTCCCAGCTACTCAGGAGGCTGAGGTGGGAGTCCAAGAGTTTGAGGCTACAATGAGCTATGATTGCGCCACTGCACTCCAGCCTAGGCAACAATAAAGAGTGATTCCCAACAAAGGTCAGGGATGTGGGGGACTAGGGAAAGGCTCCCAGATTGGCTCCTGCCACTTGCAAAAATATGGGACTTCTTTCTGGGCCTCAGAGTCCCTGCCTGTAAAATGAGAGAGGGGCTTGGAGAGCTGGATGAAATCCCAAAGGACTTTTCCAGTTCTGACCAGCTGTGGCCACCTTCTGTCTCCACACCAGACAGACTCAGCCTCTTCTCAGCCCTTGAACTTGCCTCGCTCCATCCTATTGCAGAGTGCTTGCCCGAACTGATCCCACCCTGGCCCCCACCACTGGAACATCACCTCTGTGCACTCCTATTGGTTTTTGTCTGAATTGCTGAACTGGCAGGCCACTCGGAACACACCAGCCCAAACCCCTTCAGGGTAGAGTCCCCTGTACAATACCCCAGACAGGTGGGTCACCCCCATACCTGATCCACACTTCAAATCCTTCTCCTTGTCACTCCCCTAAGTCACCTGAACTTTTAGCATAGAGTTCTTGAATGCCAACTCTGCTACTTCCTAACAAATGGCCTTGTGACAGTACCTCCCTGAATTTCAATTTCTACCTGAAAAATGGCTGGTTTGAGGATAACATGTGATGGTATTAGTAAAGTTCTTAGCACAGCTCCTGACACACAGAAAGGCTTAATAATTCCATAAGTCACTGCCCTTGTCTGAATAAGTTACCTTGTTTATAAAATGGAGAGAACTTATAGAACCTATTC
Source organism: Pan paniscus (assembly GCF_029289425.2). NCBI lineage: Eukaryota > Metazoa > Chordata > Mammalia > Primates > Hominidae > Pan > Pan paniscus. The sequence goes on from NC_073270.2 coordinate 37,663,274, forward strand.
TTTTTTTTTTTTTTTTTTTTTTTTTTTTTTTTTTTTTGCGATGGTATCTCACTCTGTCACCCATGCTGGCATGCAGAAACATGATCATGGCTCACTACAGCCTCAACTTCCTGGGCTCCAGTGATCCTCCCATCTCAGCCTCTCTGACAGCTGGGACTACAGGTGCATGCCACCACACTCAGCTAATTTTTGTATATTTTGTAAAGATGGGGCCATATTGCCCAGGCTGTTCTCAAACTCCTGGGCTTGAACAATCCATCTGCCTCTGCTTCGTAAAGTGCTGGGCTACAGGCATGAGCCACCATGTCCAGCCTCAGAATTTATAGGGGTGATCACTCACTCACTTATTCATTCATTCATTCATTCACTTAATGATTTTTGTAGAATACCTACTGAGTGCCCAGCATAGCACTGGGCACAAGGAGATTTGGTGGTGAAGAAAATAGATGAATTGTTCCAACCCTCATGGAGCTCCCAGGCAATTCCGAACAGGCAAACATACAAAGATAAATTGCCAGTGTGCTGATATTAAGAAGGAAAAAACAAAGATATTATGGAAGCTCATAACAGGGTTGTGTCAGGGAAACTTCTCTGTGAGATAAGGATCAGGGCATGGCTGGGTGGGAAAGCCAGGAGGGTTTCCTGAAGGAGACATCACCCTAGTCTAATAATTAGCTTTAATTATCCTCACCACAGCCCTAGAAGGAAGGCACTGGTTATCTCTCATTTTACTTTTCTCTGAAGTTAAGAGAAATTAAGTGACTTGCCCAAGGTGATGGAGCCAGGAAGGGATGAATGGGTTTTTGTTTTGTTTTGTTTTTGTTTTTGTTTTTTGAGATGGAGTATCGCTCTGTTGCCCAGGCGGGAGTGCAGTGGTCTGATCTTGGCTCACTGCAACCTCCGCTTCCCAGGTTCAAGCAATTCTCCTGCCTCAGCCTCCCAAGTATCTGGGACTACAGGTGTGCACAACCATGACCGGCTAATTTTTGTATTTTTAGTAGAGACGGGGTTTCACTATGTTGGCCAGGCTGGTCTCGAACTCCTGACCTCGTGATCCACCCGCCTCGGCCTCCCAAAGTGCTGGGATTACAGGTGTGAGCCACCATGCCTGGCCGATGAATGGGTTTTAAACCCAGATTTCCTGGCTGTGGAGTCTCAGACCTAAAAACCTGTCTTCTGCTGCCTCTTTGAATAGGCAAATCCTGGGATATAGAGCATCATGGGAAGTAGAGAGGCTGCCTTCACTTGGATGGGGCCCAAAAGTGGGACTCTAACTTTGCCATATCCTATCCAGACACCAGTGAAAAGGAAGAGATCCAGACACATCCAAGAACTGACTGAGGACCCTCAGGGTGGCTTGGGCCAGAGTTTCTCTCCTGCCCGCTACCATCCAGGGCTCTGTGCCCTTCATTAGTCTCCCTGCCTAGGGTTGTGGGAGAGAAAGAAAAATCAGAGATATTCCTTTCTAAATTACACTGGGATTCAGACCTTCCAGCCCGACCCACAAACACCCTTGCTCACTAAACATGCCTGTCAATAGGCAACTGTCAGCCTTGAATCCATCCTGGAAAACTCCCTTAATCCCTAACTCTTTCCCCTCTGTTTTCAGCCTTGGGCAACAGCTGGTACCCCAACCTCCTAAGCATGCTGAGACCAAAACAGTCCCTGGGCATGAAAAGGATGCCAGGCTGCAGGACTGCAGTTGGCTTCTCCTTCCTGACCCAGGGCAGCTGTCTCCTTTCATCCTCTCTTCCCTGCCACTCTGAAGCAGGTTGGTTCTCCCACTTCCCTTCCTCAGCTCCTCTTTCTTCAACCCCTACCCTTTGCCCCTCCTCTCTCCCTCCCCTTGAAGGGTAGCAAAGCCTATTCTGGAGCCAGATGATGGGCATGAATTTGGCTGTAGCTACTAATTGTGTCACCCTGAACAAATTAATTTCTCTGTGACTTAGTTTCTGCATCTGTAAAATGGGAGGAAAAAAGGAACTAGCTCACAAATTGTGAGGGTAGAATGAGTTAGTAATTGTAGTGTTTTGGACAGTGCCAGGCAAAGAGACACTACTATATGGATGTTTGTATAATAAATGCCTGGATACATCCAATCTGATCAAAGGCAGAGATGGGAAATGAGCTTGGGGTATCCAGGATGTGTGGGAACTCCACCCCCTCTCATAGGTTACTGCTATAATCTCCTTCAGGTCTCACCAGCCCCAGGCTGCTTCCTTGTGTTCGCTTCTCTACTCTGGCTGCTGGGTCTTCTTTCTAAATCCTGATGTGACCACATAACTCCCCTGCTCAAATACTGCAGTGGTTCCCCATTGCCTGCTGGATAAAGGCCACCTTCTGGCCCCTTAGGATCTCATCCTCAGAACTCTGCAGCCCTATCTTCCCCATCTTTCTCCTCCCCTGGATCTGAGATCCAGACTTGCTTGAAGATATGCCTTCCAGTCTCAGGCCTCCAGGCCTTTGCACTTGCTCTTTCCTCCACCCAGTGTTTCCTCCCATCCCTTTCCTCTTGATGTTGGATGTTGTCCCCTTCCCTCCCCCTACTCTACTAGGGCTGTAGCCAGATGAAGGCAGTCCCCGAGAGAGGGAAAGCGGAGAGTAAGGAAGAGACAGCAACTCAGAGCTGCAGCTTTCTCAGCTTCAAAACAAGACAATAAGAAAAGGGGACCCCTCAAGATCAAAGGAGGGGATGGAACAATATGTGAGCACTCAGGAAACTGGAAATGAGCGTTAGCATGGAGTGACTGCTAAAGGGTTACTGGGGGGCCCGCCCAAGTCCCCCAGCTTCTTTCTTCCAAGTCCCCCACCCACCCCCCCCCGTCAGACCCAGGCCACTGGAGGTGAACACAGGAGAAAAACGAAGTGGAGAGAATGGGAAGGGGGAGGCGATAAAGAAAAAAGAAGGAAGTGCAGTCCGAGGGGAGATGAGAGACAGAAAGCATGGGGTTGGAGCCCCGCGCCTCCGAGGAAGGAGGGAGAGGGTGACCTGGGGTGCGCCCCGCCTCCCCTGCTTCCGCATTCCCGGGGGCTGCCCCCCTTCGGCCGCAGCTCAGGCGGGTGGGGGCGGGGCGGGGCGGCGCCGAGGAGAATGAATAATTGAAGTGGAGGGGAGGAGGAAGAGGAGAAGGAGGAAGAGGAGCCGCCCGCGCAGGGTCCTCCCCACGCCGCACCCCCCTCCGCCGCCCGGAAGTCGCTCCCCGCCTCCCTCTCCGCCAACATGGCCGCGAAGTCGGATGGAGCGGCGGCCTCGGCCGGCCCGGACCCGGAGGGGGCTGCCGGTGGAGCCCGGGGCAGTGCCGGCGGGCGCGGGGAGGCGGCGGCGGCGGCCGGGCCCCCGGGGGTCGTCGGGGCGGGCGGCCCGGGGCCGCGCTACGAGCTGCGGGACTGCTGCTGGGTACTGTGCGCGCTGCTCGTGTTCTTCTCCGACGGTGCCACGGACCTGTGGCTGGCGGCCTCCTACTACCTGCAGAATCAACACACCTACTTCAGCCTCACCTTGCTGTTCGTGCTCCTGCCCTCGCTGGTCGTGCAGTTACTGAGCTTCCGCTGGTTCGTCTACGACTACTCGGAGCCCGCAGGGTCCCCGGGACCCGCCGTCAGCACCAAGGACAGCGTAGCCGGCGGAGCCGCCATCAGCACCAAGGACAGCGCCGGCGCCTTCCGGACCAAAGAAGGCAGCCCCGAGCCGGGTCCCCAGCCTGCGCCCTCCTCGGCCAGCGCCTACCGCCGCCGCTGCTGCCGCCTCTGCATCTGGCTGCTGCAGACCCTCGTCCACCTCCTGCAGCTCGGCCAGGTCTGGAGGTAGGAGAAGCGCAGGTGGAGGGACCTGAGCCCGAGGAGTGGGGGTGGCGAAGGGCTACCTGACGTCCCAGCCCTGATCTGACCTTTCCGGGCTACCCTCCTGTCCTGACCTCCCCCCCTCCCCACCCCATTGCAGCTCTAATTTCTTCTCAGTCGGCTTCTCCCTGACCTCTGCCCCCAAGCCCTGACCAACCCCAGTGCCATCCGGTCTGACCTGGCATTCGAGAGGGGAGGGGATGGTTCAAGAAAGGAGAGAAAGAGATCCTCAGGGGTGTGCGTGAGTGGGGAGGACCCGGGGCTCATGAAGATAAATGTGAAGCTTAAAACAGGACCACAGGGCCCTATTCTGCCATAACCCACTCCTCTCTGCCTGAGTGCCAAGCCTGGGCTCAGGAAAGATCTCAGAAGTCCTTTCCTGCTCGCAAAGATCCTCAGTTCAGAATTGCAGCTCATTCACAACCTGCAAGGAGAGTCACAGAATTTGAGACAGCTAAATGAATATCCCGCCTAAACTTCTTGGACTTTTTGGAGAAAGATATGCTGGACCCAACTGGGGAGCCCTCAGGCTCCTTCTACTTCCTATGACCCCCTCTCCCCCAGCTAAGGGTCCTCCCCTTCCAACAGGGCCAAGGGGATTTGGAATCTTGAATGAGATTAGATGGCCACTGGCTGCCCTTTAATCCCGAACTGGTAAGGCAAAACTGAGGCTTTGTTCAAGCTGCCCACTTTCAGTCTTCTTCCTCTGCCAGAACTGAGGGTGCCTGCTGCACTGAGTTAAGTGGAGAGAGGAGGAATTCTAAACCTAGGGCTCCTCTTGAATCTGAATTGCTATTTAGTAGCTTAGGCCCTTCTGTGCTCTAACAGAATGAACTTGCTTACTATATGATCTTAGGCAAGCCGCCCTCCTCCTTCCAAGCCTCAGTTTCCTCTTCTGTGAAATGAGGGAGAATCCCTACTCCTCTTATCTCATTGTCTTATCATTGCATTATTCTTACCTGTTGGGATGGTCAGGTGAGAGGTCTGCATGAGGGCCCTGCAGACTGTAACATTTTAAGAGTATGGGGAAAGCATGGAAAAAGTCACTCTAGAGATATAAAGGGTGATTACTGCTGTTGTTTTATTTATTCTGCTACTTGTTAACACATTCTGCCTAACTCAGAAGATTCAGTTTGGGGCTGAGGGTTGAAAACAGGACTCCTAGGGTTTGTCCCAGCTGCTCACTTGCTGTGTCACTCTTGTTGTGTTGTCGAATCTCTCTGCCTTTGTTTCCCTATGTATTCCTGCCAAGATGATGTGTATATTCCACCTAGCTTATCGTGGGGGAAAAGGGGGCGGAGCTCTATCCACACAAGGTGGTGTTATTATTATTAGCGTGACACATAAAAATATTCATGTCTACATCCAGGAACTAATCTGCATTTATCATTCTGTGCCCGAGTGGACAGATGGTGAAAGATATTTTTAGATTCTGAAATGGTAACTTCCTATTCTTGGTAGCCAAGCTTCATCCCCCTTTTCCTTCAGCCTAAAGTGGGCCAGATGCCCCTCGACTCACTGGCTATCCCCCCATTCAGAATCCACTTACAAGAAACTAATACTTCTCTTCTTTGTTAAGCATAAACTGAGCTTCCCTCAAATAGGGCAAAAATGGCCATGGGTGTGGGGTCCCAGGGGAGTAGCTAGAATTGCTAAGGATCCCCTCAGCTCTATGGTTTCTTGGATATGGATAAAAGGACTAGCTATTTCTACTATCTCCCATTTGCAAAATGAGGAGGCTGGGATGAGATAAGTTTGTAGGGATAACAATCTAATAGCTCTTAGGTTGAATGTGGCTTGTGGAAGTGTTTTGTGTGGCTTGCATAGTATTTTAAAAACCCAGAGTCGTAGCTTCCCTTTAAAAAAATTGGATCTAGCAGTATCAATCCTGTAACAATTTAGAAAGAGTCTATGTGCTCTAATTTGTCCATCTTTCCCTTTGATCATATCTGTACTATTTCACTTAGACATGAAAGCCCTAATTTACAGTTCTATAACAATTATTTTATTAAACACTGACTTTGTGCCAAGCCTACAAGTTGCCTTTTTACCTGCTTTATTTCCTGTACCCCTTCTAATCATCCTGTCATGTGGTTAGCATTATAATTTCTACTTGACAGATGAGGGAATGGAGACTCAAAGAGGGGGCATCCTTGTCCAAGGTCACACAGCTAGGAACTTGAAGAGCTGAGACTCCAGGCTCTCTGCCTTTAAAGCCTGAGTTCAATTTATCCACCTTGTAATTCTGCCACTAAAGTGTCCCTCAAGCTTAAAGAAGTATGAATCTGAGATTCCAAGATTCCAGTATGATAGAAAGTCAGGGCTTCTGTTGCACTGAGATAAGAATGTGAAAAGAGGGGCAGGGAGTTGAACTATGTGGGTGAGGATGGGAACAGTGTGTATTGTGGGGAAAAGGCTGGATTCGGGGGTGGTCTGGTCAGGAGGCTGACATCTTTATCCTAGTTTGTAACTATAGTTTGCTGGGTGACCTTGGGCAAGGCTCTTTCCATCTTTGGGTCTCGGTTTCCCTGTGTGTGAAATGAGATTCGATGTGATGACCTTAAGAGTTTCCCATTCCTGAAATTCTGACTCTGGATCTATTGCCAAAGCAAAAGCCTCTGGGCCCTTGCCCCCAAAATCTTTGGATTCTAAAATGGCTAAGGGCCTGGATAAATGGAGGGAAAACCCAGAGAAGGTGTAGAGAAGCTGCAGGGGCTGGCATTCCTAGAAATTAAGCAATGTTGGCCCAGCACATTTGCTTACCACGTGAGATGTTCCCACAGATGTTCTGAGTGGTGGGGCCTGGGGTAATGAAGAGGGAGATGTGTGATTGAGTCCTCCAGAATCACACCTGGGAGGCTAGGCAGTCACTCACCTCCTGATCCCATTTCCTCAATTCTGAATAAAATAATTATAATCATGAAGATATTTTTCAACCTCTTAGACTTGTAAAATGCTGAATTAAAAATTCAAATGCTTTGAGGACCCAGGCAGGTAACAGACCATAAGATACGAGGGGTATCAGACAAGAGGACATTCAGGGGCAAGTAGTGTCCGAGGAAAAGGGAAGCTCCAGCTGATCATGCCATGAGAAATCGTGGACCCAGTCTTGATTTCTCAAGAGAAATGGGAAATTGGGATTTTTCCGTGAACTCTCCAAAATTTAACTACTAATTAAAATGTTTAAAAATAGTGTCAACCAAAGGAAACATATTTATTAGCCTGTCTTCTTTGTAACCTCTGGTTTAGCTTTTCAAATTGATAAGGTCTTTTCATACAGAAGATTTTATTACTAATTTAAACATAAAATGAAGCTCTGAAGAGAGAGAGGAGGAGAAAGCATACACAGACACTGCACACCTACCATGTCCCCACAGGCCCTGTGTGAGTGTTTCAGGCATGTGATCTCATGTTACTCTGAAACCCTCCCCCCTGGTGACTATTGATATACCCATTTATCAGATAAGGAACCTTGTCCAAAAGTCACCCAGTGAGGAAGTGAGGAAAGGTGATCAGTCCCAAACCTAGCTCTATCTTTTACACCACACACTGGCTACTTTGGGACATGCCAGAACAATATCTTTGTGCACAGAGAGATTGAACCTCTGAGGGAACAGCAAACAGATCCTCTGGCAGGGCACGAAGCTGGCTGTGGCCTGGACACCAACCTGCAACTTCATCCCTCCCTTCCCTTTAAACTCTCTGAGCTGTTAAACTGCCCAGGGTTCTTAAGCTAATTAAAGTCCTAACCCTGTCCCCTCTGACCCTGTAGGCAGCAGAGCAGTAAGCCATGAATCCTGCTTTTCCTAATCTTGAGCTCAGTGGGCCCCAGCTTCACCCAGATAAGCATGGTTTGCTAAGCCAATTAGTGGGAGATGATCTGACATGGGATTCCTGCCAGGCTCTCAGGATCTGGGAACCCCAAAATGGGGAGAAAATTAGGCAATTGGGATTTGGGGGCCCTCCCTCTAATGCCCTCTCTATGCATAGGCCCAGACACTGCACTCTATGTCACCTAAGAAGCCCTGCATGACAGAGAAGTTCTGGAATGAGTTAGTGACCTATTGGAAGGAAATGTCAGGCTCTGGATTTCCCCTCTGGGAAACTACATTCTTGGCATAACGGTTGAGAGGGTTGAGAGCACGGACTCTAGATTCAAGTGTCCTCAGTTTAAATCCAGACTTTACTACTTCTTATATGTGACCTTGACAAGGCAAATAATCTCTCATCCGTTGTAAACTAGGGACCATAATTGTACCCACCCGCCTCTTAGGTTGTTTCAAGGTTTAATGAGATAATGTGTAAGGGTTCAGCAAAGGGCTCATTCCATCGTTAAATGCTCAGAAACTGCTGGCAATGATTAGTGCATTAGCTTGGGCTTTGCTCCCTGTGGAACAAAGGTTTGTTCACGGAGCACGTGGCAGGACAGCAAGGGGGTCCTGAAGTCCCTTGAAGCCATAATGACATGGCAGTCATTCATTTAATCTGCAGTCATTCTCAGCAGACATTTATTAAGCACCTGCTGTATACCAGGCACTGTTCTAAGTGCTGGGAATAGAGTGGTGAACAAGACAAAGTCCTTGCCCTCTTGGAGCTCAATAGCCTAATGAGGGAACCAATAAGAAAATAAACTATGATATATATTATATGGGATATATAATACCTGGGCCAGATCGTGATAAGTGCTATGGGGAAAAAAATGAAACAGGGCAGGGAGCTACTGGAGTGCCAGGGAGAGGTGTGACTCTTTGAGATAGGGTGGTCAGGGTGGACCTCTCCAAGGAGGTGGCATGTGGGCAAAGGGCTGCACGAGGTGAGGACAAGCTGTGTAGAGGTCTTGGGAAGGGTTTTGCAGGCAAAGGAAAAGGGAAGGGCAAGGAGAAGGCCTGTGTGGCAGAAATAGAGTGAGGGGAGCATGTTTGGAGATGCTGGTGGACAGATTGGCGGGGGCGAGGTCATGCAGGGCCTCAGAGGCCATGGCAAGGACTAGGGCTTTTACTCTTCATGACACGGGGAGCCCAGGATAATTTGGCCAGAGAAGGAACATGATCTTGACTTGTGTTTTGCATTGTCCACTCTGGCTGCTGGGTGGGGAATAGACTGGAGGGGCCGGGCACAGTGGCTCACGCTTGTAATCCTAGCACTTTGGGAGGCCGAGGCAGGCGGATCACGAGGTCAAGAGATCGAGACCATCCTGGCCAACATGGTGAAAGCCGGTCTCTACTAAAAATACAAAAATTATCTGGGCATGGTGGTGCGCGCCTGTAATCCCAGCTACTCGGGAGGCGGAGGCAGGAGAATCGCTTGAACCTGGGAGGTGGAGGTTGCAGTGAGCCGAGAGTGAGCCACTGCACTCCAGCCTGGGTGACAGAGCAAGACTCCATCTCAAGAGAAAAAGCATAAAAAAGAGAGAGAATAGACTGGAGGGAGGCAGAGTAAGCCTGGAGATGCATGAGGAGGTTGCTACAAAGATGCAGGAGAGAGACAATGGAGACTGGATCAAACTGTAGCAACAGGGATGGGGGTCTGCTTCAGGCTGAGCTAATGCGACCTCTTTCCTTCTTTGGTCCTCAGTCTCTCCACTGGGGCCAGAGTTAATGGTTCAGCATCCACTCTCTGGAATCAGCCATATCCTGCACCTGCCACTTTCTGTGATTTGGGACAAGTGGCATGACTTGTCTGTGCCTTGATTTTCTCATCTGCTAAATGGACACTCTAATAATAGCACCTATCATATGGTGCTTGAGGTAGTAGAAAATTAAATAATGTTTAGTGTTCAGCACAGTGCCTGGAACATAGGAAGTTCTCAACAATGATCATTAGACATTGTTATTTGTAAAACAGGTCAGGGGTTGGATTCCATCATTTTCAAACTGTGTTTTATAGCCCTGTCTCCATCATTTTAACCCAAGTATCTCTGAATGTCTCTTTTATGACATGTCTAAGATTTTGTTTTGAATAATCTGTCCTACAGCTGACACTTGTTTACAGCCCCCTGAACTCAGTGACCATCCATGAGGTTCCTCCCTGCTCTGCCTTTGTAGGGTTGTTCCAGTTTGGGCCTCACCACTCACCTCCTGGGAGACCCCTCTCCAGGAGGCTCTCCACCCCCACCCTGCCTCCTCCCCTTGCCCATCCAGCTGCCATGGACCATTAGAGCTGCTCCTAACAGACACAGCGGCGGCGGTTGGGCCCAGCGTCCCCTGTTTGATCTATAAAGACCACACAGGAGAAGCTCTGGGGAGTGGGAGGGCGGAGGGCTGCCAGGAAATGGCTTTGAACCCAGCAGCTGGGGCGCAGGTCCCTGGGGAGAGGAGGGAGGATGGTTGGGATCTTCTCTGGCCTCTCTGTTCACCACCCTGCCTTTGTTAGGGCATCCAAATTCCTCCCCTGGGAAATCCTATCAGCCTCCGGCTATCACCCCCAACCCCCAATCCCGCCTCCACCTGCAGGCAGAGCGATGGCTCCCCTATGTCCCTAGAGCAAGTCCCTGTGCTTTAGCCTGGCTTTGAGGCCCTTTGCCCCCTGATCTTTTGTCTTTCCTCCCTGCTCTACCCACATGACAACCTGCTCCCCACCCCCTTGCTCTCCACTGCCTGCAGTCCTTCCTCCAGCAACACCCAACACCAGTTTCCAGTCTCCTCCCAGTGAAATTCTGCACGTCCTTCCAGGCTGAGCTCAAATGCCACCTCTTCTAAGAAGCTTTCTCTGAACAAATTCCACACATGCTACCCTCTGCCCCCCAGAAGCCACCTCCCACTCACTCAACCAGGCAAAAGTCATTGTTCTAAAGTGGAAAATGTTTGGCTGTTTTGTCTGTTGATCAAAAAGTTATACATTCTTGTTGAAACCTCAGGCAATATAGAAAAGGCATAAAGAGATTCCCCTCTGCTCATTATCTCTTGGGGCGGGAGGGGTGGGGTCAGGGGAGATTTCCACTTATTAAGTAGATATTTCTTGCATTGCTTGAAGATTTTGCCTCTGGTTTTTAATTAGCTAAAAAAATGCATGTATAGATTTGTCTATTTTTTAAAAATCAGTATAAAAATGAAATTTATTATACTTACTGTTGATTAAGACTTAGATTCGATCATTTCTCTTGACAATCCTGCCAGGTAGAGACTGCGAGGATGAAGAAGAAGAACTGTAGACCCAAAACCCTGGCTCTGCCACATATGAGCTGTGTGGCTTTGAGCAAGTCACTTAACCTTTCTGGACCTCAGCTTTCTCATCTGTGAAATGGGCATCATAACAATCCCTACCCAGGTCTCCATTGTGAAGGCTGATTCAATTAATATATATGTGCTCTGCACAGTACTCAGCACATAGTGGTGCTCAGTTAGTGTTTGCTAGCATTATTGGCCCCATTTTACAGATGTGGAAATTGAGGCACAGAGAAGAGTGGCCTTCCAATTCATAAGGAGCAAAGCTAGGGTTTGAAGCCATGAGGTCAGGCTCCCAAACCCACATGTGGAACCACCAAACTATACTGTCTTCTGCTAGTTAAGTGTATTCTTACAAACAATCAATCATGTATTGTTTAGAGAAGCAGAAGAAAAAATATCAGAAAAGTATTTTTATTTTTATTTTTATTTTTTTGAGACAGAGTCTCGCTCTGTCTCCCAGGCTGGAGTGCAGTGGCTCGATTTCGGCTCACTGCAACCTCTGCCTCCCCGGTTCAAGCGATTCTCCTGCCTCAGCCTCCTGAGTAGCTGGGATTACAGGTGCCCACCCCCACACCCAGCTAATTTTTGTATTTTTAGTAGAAACAGGGTTTCACCATATTGGCCAGACTGGTCTCGAACTTCTGACCTCAGGTGATCCACCTGCCTCGGCCTCTCAAAGTGCTGGGATTACAGGCGTGAGCCACCACACCTGGCCAGAAAAGTATTTTTAAATTTGTATTTTAATGTAAAGTCCCCACTGTTAACATTCTGGGTTCTTCCCCTCAGACTTCCTCCCCAGGCACAATTACTCATTCCTTTTTACCCCACAGCACTGATCACATTTTGTTGTGATCATCTACCCACCTGGCTGGCTTTCCCGCTGGATCACAAGCCCCTGGGGAGTTGAGGCTTTGTCCCTTTTTCTTTCTGTCTCCCATGGTGACTAGCACAGAGTAGATCCTCTGTTACTGTTGGTGGTCTTGCACCCAGCCAGCTCTAGTGAGGTCTATGGTGGGTTCTTGCAACATGAAGCCAGTTGAAGCTGGCTTTTGGTCTGTGGATGAAGTGCAGGGTGCTGAATGTGCGAGCTTTCTGCAGTTGTGGACACAGCACTGAGGTCTGTTAGGCCTACATCCACAGCCTTTAAAACTGTCCACGGCCTAAGGCTAAGGAAAGAGGAGGTAGTAGGAACAACCCTGGGTTGGGTTCCCAGAATGATACAGTTGTGGCTGACTTAGGAGATGGAGGAAGTCAAGTTCCTTGTATGCAGTAGGTACTCAATAAATGTTGGTGTGAACTGGATTGAACCTTTGAGATCAGAATCTTGGACAAGTCACTTCGCACCTAGGGTTCAGTTACTCCATCTGTAAAGTAACTTCAGAATTCTGGTGAGTTTTCCTAGGACTTGGACAAGAAAGCAGAGTAGCTGAGAGCTTGGGGCACCAGCGCAGATCAAGGAGCCATGACATCCTAGTTGCGTGACCCTGGGGAAGTTGCTCCACCAGCCACAGCTCCTGTCTCACCTGTGAAATGGGGATAGTGATAGTATCCACATCTTAAGGTTCTTATAAGGATGTCTTGAGATAATGTAAATGCACAGGGCTTGTCACATAGTATATGCCCAGAAAACATCTACTACAATGACTATTATTATTGGCCCAAGTCACAGCCCATCCTACTTGCTTAGTAACAAGATGGGGTTAGGACAGGGGCATAAGGGGTCCTAACTCTCACCCACTGACCCCCTATCGAGGAAGGAGAGTTGTTCTATGGCTCCAGAGATACTGTGAGGGCAGATGCGAACTCAAAGTAAAGGGAGGCACAGTCTTTGGAATAGAAGCAAGAACACACTGTCAATCAGGCTGTTCCCGAGGGTGTGAACTCCACATCAGCAGAGGTGTCCAGATGGAAGTGGCTAACTTTGGCAGGGATGCTGTAGCAGGGCCTCTTGCTTCAGTCTGGAGGATAAACTAGATGATCTCTAAAGCCCCTTAGTTCTGTGTCTGTAGCTCTATCCTTGAGACTTTATGATACTCGCTTCCATGATGTTTAACCACCAGACCACAGGTTGCAAATCAGTGGCCTATGGGCAAATCCAGCCTCAAGAGTGTTGGTTTGGTCCGCAAAGGACTTTTTTCTCCTACTTTTTTTTTTTTTTTTTTTGCTTTTTGAGATGGTCACGCTCTGTTGCCTAGGCTGAAGTGCAGTGGCACGATCTCAGTTCACTCTAGCCTCCGCCTCCCAGACTCAAGCGATCCTCCTGCCTCAGCCTCCTGAGTAGCTAGGACTACAGGTGCACACCACCATGCCCAGCTAATTTTAAGACAATTTTTTTGTAGGGGCAGGGTCTCACTATATTGCCCAGGCTGGTCTTGAACTCCTGGGCTCAAGTGTTCCTCCTGCCTTGGCCTCCCAAAGTGCTGGGATTGCAGGCGTGAGCCACTGTGCTGGTTCTTCTCCTACTTTTTATTAAAACCTTTTATTGCAGAAAAATTTAAACACTTGAAAAAGTTGAGGAAATGGGATAATGATCCCCTACCACCTCTCTTCAACAATTATTGATTCCTGGCCAACCTTGTTTTATCTAGGGCAGCACCATCCAGTAGAACTTTCTGCAGTCATGAAAATGTCCTATATCTGCACTATCCAATATAGTAGCCACTATAGAGGACTTGGCATGTGGCTGGTATGACTGAGGAACTAAATTTTAAACTCTTTACTTGTAATTATTTACTTGTAATTAATCAAAATCTAAATAATCATACATGGCAAGCATTGAACATGTAGGTGTTGGAGAGCATAGTTGCAGGCCCCACCCCATTTCCTTCCCTTCCGTGTTATTTTCAAGCAAATTTCAAACATCTCTAAAAAGATAGACTTCAAAAACATCGCTAAGTTGCTGGGCATGGTGGCTCATGCCTGTAATCCCAGCACTTTGGGAGGCCGAGGTGGGAAGATCACTTGAGGTCAGGAGTTCAAGACCAGCCTGGCCAACATGGTGAAACCCTGTCTCTACTAAAAATACAAAAATTAGCTGGGCATGGTGGAACACGCCTGTAGTCCCAGCTACTCAGGAGGCTGAGGCAGGAGAATTGCTTGAACCTGGGAGGCGGAGGTTGCAATGAGCTGAGATCACACCACTGTACTCCAGCCTGGGCGACAGAGTGAGACTCTGTCTCAAAAAAAAAAAAAAAATTGTTAAAATATGTAATACTGCTATCACACCTACAAAATGGAATTATGATTTCTTTTTTTCCTTTCTTTTTCTTTTTTTTTTAAAGAGAAGGTTTCACTCTGCCACCCAGGCAAGAATGCAGTGCCACAATCATGGCTTACTGAAGCCTGGAACTCTTGGGCTCAAGAGATCCTCCCACCTTGGCCTCCCAAAGTGCTGGGATCACAGGCATAAGCCACTACACCAGCCTAATTTCTTAAAAATTCATATGGTATTTCTTTAATTTATTGTGAACATTTCCAAATTGAGATTTTCCCCTTGTTTTTCTTTTTGCATAAATATCCTAATATCCACCTATTCTTGAAAAATTGAAACTCCAGCCATGTTGGGCTCATATTCTCCCAGGGCATCAGTTGGCTGGAACTGACAGGTGGCTGCCTCTGTAGACAGGCCACATAGTTCCCCAGTCCCTCATAATGACAGCAGCTGAGCCCCTTTAAGCATTGGCATTTGAGACCCTGGCTACCATGTAGAATCTCACACCCAGACTAGGGGCAGATACAAGTGATGTTTTCTCCCTGCCTTGGTCCCGTGATACCTTCAGATGCCATCAGGAGGATGGAATCTAACCCCCCTCCCACTGGCTTATGACATACCAAATCCACATGAGGATATCAAGCAAAGAGAGAAAGGGGGAACAAAAGGCCTTGGGCTAGAGTATGGGGTCCTGGGTTTTAGTCTCTGCTCTGCACCCATTTCACAGATGGGGAAACTGAGGTCCAGAGAGGAGAGGAGAGCTGGCTGCACTCATACAGTGAGGGATGTGGGAGGCCAGAACCTAGTCCCCAAATGCTTTGCTGAAGAGGGGCTGCCCATTCCTCTGCTGTGCAAAAGAGGGACGCTGGCTGGGAGCTGATGAGGGTGAGTGGGATGGGAGAGGGTCTCAGCTTCTCAGTTAGGGCCTAAAATTAGTGGCTGGGAAATGTTTGGCTTTAGCCCAGAAAAAAAAAAAAAAAAAAAAAAAGAGGTGCTGTGACTCTGTAGGGGGCTGCTAAGGAGGAGGGAGACAGCCCAGCTCCAGCTCCCAGCACCACATGAAATGGGAGCCAAACGTGTAAAATCACATTCTTTACTGACATTTATGACTCATTTGGCTGACAACCCCAGGAAGGTCCTATTTTGTATTCTTGCAGGAGCACTCAACATTAAGGGGTAGGCAGATGGGGAGGGGGCCTCAGGGTCATCCCCCCAACCCCCCGCAAAAGCTTCTGGGCTTCATTGCAGGTGAGGAGGCTATATAGCTGGGAACCCAATGTTTCCTAGAGAACCCATAGACCAGATTTGGGTTCCCATGCCCCACGGTGAAATGGGGGAGTTGGCCAGCCCTGATTTGGGATGCAACTCTGATGCTTTCTGGCCATGTGACCTCGGGCAAGTCATTTCTCTAATGGCTCTAGACTCTATTCCCCTGTGTCTGGGCCATCCTTACCTCTCACCTGGTAACTGGTCTCCTGTCTTTCACTCTTGTCCTCCTGCAATCTGTTCCCCACAGCCAGGATGCTTCCTCTGACATGCAGAAGTGGTATCTAATCTTGTCACTTTCCTGTTTAAAACCTTCCTGTGGCTCTCCATCACTCTTAAGATAAAGACCAGGCCGGGCATGGTGGTTCACACCTGTAATCCCAGCACTTTGGGAGGCCAAGGCAGGAGAATTGCCTGAGCTCAGGAGTTCGAGACCAGCCTGGGCAACGTAGAGAGACCTTATCTCTACTAAAAATTTTAAAAAATATATCCTGGCATGGTGGCATATGCCTATGTTCCCAGCTACTCAGGGGGCTGAGGTGGGAGGATTGCTTGAGCCCAGGAGGTCGAGGCCGCAATGAGCTGTGCTCTCATCACTGCACTCCAGCCTGGGTAACAGAGTGAGACCCTGTCTCAAAAAAAAAAAAAAAAAACAAAAAAGGCCAGGTGCTGTGGCTCATGCCTGTAATCCTAGCACTTTGGGAGGCACAGGGAGGTGATCACTTGAAGTCAGGAGTTTGAGAACAGCCCCATCAACATGGTGAAACCCTGTCTCTACAAAAAAAAAAAAAAAAAAAAAAAATCAGCTGGGTGCAGTTGCCCACGCCTGAAGTCCCAGCTACTTGGGATGCCCCTGAGGCAGAAGAATCACTTGAACCCGGAGGGCAGGGGTTGCGGTGAGCTGAGGTGGCGCCACTGCACTCCAGCTTGGGCAACAGAGCAAGACCCTGTCTCAACAACAACAACAACAACAAAAAAGATAAAGACCAGCCAGGCACGGTGGCTCACGCCTGTAATCCCAGCCCTTTGGGAGGCTGAGATGGGTGGATCACCTGAGGTCAGGATTTTGAGATCAGCCTGGCCAACATGGCAAAACCCCATCTCTACTAAAAATACAAAAATTAGCCAGGTGTGGTGGCATGTATCTGTAATCCCAGCTACTTGGGAGGCTGAGGCAGGAGAATCGCCTGAACCTGGGAGGTAGAGGTTGCAGTGAGCCGAAATCGTGCCACTGCACTGCAGCCTGGGCAACAGAGTGAGACTCTGTCTAAAAACAAACAAACCAACAAACAAACAAAGAAAAAACAAAAGATAAAGACCAAATACCATGGTTCACGTCTCCACTTCATGTCGTGCTTTCTTCCCTTCCTTCTCCCTCCTTCTCTGACAGCAGCCATTCTGACCACTTACTGCTCCCTCCCACTTCAGGACTTTTGCCTATGTTGTTTCCTCAGCCAGAGGCTCCCTTCCCTGCCTCCTTTACCTGGTTAACTCCTATGTCTGCTTCAGATCATGGCTCAGTAGTCACCTCCTCTAGAAAGCCTTCCCTGACTGCCACACCCTTCCCAAGCTAGGCCTGGCTGTCCTCCAATAGCACTGCCATCCACAGTGCTGAAGCAGGGACCTCTGTTTGGAGCATTTCTGGAGCCCATGGAACATGCTTGTTGTTACATGTTTACTTGATGATTTAGTTAATCTTCAGGTCCCCATTAAACTGAGTTCCACCGGTGGGTTGGGTCTGTCTTGCACACCATTGTGTCCACGAGCCATTTTAGCACAGTTTGGGGTACATAGAAGGTACTCAAAAGTGCTTGGTGGACTGGGCATGGTGGCTCATGCATGTAATCCCAGTAGTTTGGGAGGCTGAGGTGGGCGGATCACCTGAGGTCAGGAGTTCGAGACCAGCCTGGCTGACATGGCGAAACCCTGTCTCTACTAAAAATACACAAATCAGCTGGGGTGTGGTGGCGCATGCCTGTAATCCCAGCTACTCGGGAGGCTGAGGCAAGAGAATCACTTGAATCCAGGAGGTGGAGGTTGCAGTGAGCTGAGATCGAGCCACTACACTCCAGCCCAGGCGACAGAGAGACTCTGTCTCAAAAAAAAAAAAAAAAAAAGGGCTTGGTGAATAAATGTCAAATGAACCTTCCCTTTTCTGACACTAAGTTTCCTCATCTGGAAAATGGAGATTATGTCCATGAACCTCACAGGACCACAGTGAAGATTTTAGCGAAGTACATATAAAAGGTATTTGATGAGTGGTAGTTATTTTCTGGGGGGCAGGCAGAGACCCCAAAGAATACTTGCCCTGTGAACCTGTCCCAAAGGTGCTTTCTGACCCAGTGTCCCTCGGGGACAGGTTCAACAAGCACCAGGGGAAAGCCAGCCTAGGAGTGGGTCTCAGCTGTGCCAGAAACCAAACTTCCTTCTTACTGATGGGGCCTCTGATTCAAAAAGCTCCTTGAAACCTTCCATTGATCAAGTGCCCAACACTGAGCTGGGCGTTTTACACACATTACTACTTTCTGATTTCACAGCCACCCTGTAAATGGGTATTGGGCTGATGCGTCCAGAGAGGGGAGGCAACTTGTCTGGGGCTACATAGTCAGTAAGAGATAGGGCTAGGATCTGAGCCCAGGCCTGACTCTCTCACCTGGGTTCTTTCCCTCTGTTCTCGGCCACTTTTACTTAAGAAGTTTACAAAGCAGAGTTTATAAAGTATAATCACTCTCTTCATTCATTCACTCACTCAACAAATGACTGTACATTAACGATGTGCCAGGCACTGGGCATGTAGCAGAGGACACCATAAACATGGTCCCCACTCTCATGGAGCCTGCAGTGCTAGGGGAAAGACAGGCAATAAATATGTAAACAAGTAAATGAGATGGTTTCAGGTTGTGATATGTGTTACTTAAAAAAACAGGGTAACATGACAGAAAGTGACCAGAGGGGCTGCAGAAGTGCTTTGCGGGGTTACAGGCAGTGGTGAGGGGGATGGCTGGGAAAGCTCTCTGAAGAGGTGACATTGAGCTGAGATGGGAGAATGAGAGTTTGACAGGCGTTAGTGAGGACCTTTCTAGGCAGAGGCCCTGGGGTTGGAGTGAGCTTGGTGTGTTCAGGAAGCAGGAGCTGGAGCATGGGAGAGAGGGAGGGTGGTGGGAGAGGGTCCCCGGGAGGGACAAAGGTTGTGTCCTCCTGGGCCTCAAGGGTCATGGTGAAGAGTTAATTTTAAAAGTAGTGGGGGCCGGGCACGGTGGCTTATGCCTGTAATCCTAGCAGTTTGAGAGGCCGAGGCAGGCGGATCACCTGAGGTCAGGAGTTCGAGACCATCCTGGCCAATAGGGCAAAACCCTGTCTCTACTAAAAATACAAAAATTAGCCAGGCATGGTGGCAGGCGCTTGTAATCCCAGTTACTTGGAAGGCTGAGGCAGGGAGAATTGCTTGAACCCAGAAGGCAGAGGTTGCAGTGAGCCAAGATCGTGCTATTGCACTCCAGCCTGGGTGACAGAGCAAGACTCTGTCTCAATAAATAAATAAATAAATAAATAAATAAATAAATAGCGGGGAGTGGACAGGCACAGTGGTTCACTCCCAGCACTTGGGAGGCCGAGGCAAGTGGATCCCTTGAGGTCAAGAGTTTGAGACCAGCCTGACCAACATGGTGAAACCCTGTCTCTACTAAAAAACAAAAATTAGCCAGGCGTGGTGGCACACACCCGTAATCCCATCTACTTGGGAGGCTGAGGCACGAAAATCACCTGAACCCAGGACGTGGAGGTTGCAGTGAGCCAAGATCATGCCACTGCATTCCAGCCTGGGTGACAAGAGCGAGACTCCATTTCAAAAAAAAAAAACAAGTAGTGGGGAGTGGCCTGCCCTTACCTAGGAGTTTACAAGATCCCCCTGCTGTTGTGTGAAGATGAGGCTTGAAGAGGGCAAGGATGGAAGCAAGCACCCCAGGGAAGCTGCCGGAATGAGGTGGCTTGGACCAGGGTGTTGACACCAGGGTAGAGAGAAGGACTTGGTTTCAGGACATAGCTGTGGAACATTAATGTTATCAGAGTTGGATGGGTGGGGAGGGGCTTGATGAACATCCCTTGGTGTAGACAAGAATCAGTTACTTGGGCCCATTTTATAGAAGAAGATTGAGGCCCATCGAGGAGCTGGGCTTTCCTGGAATCACCTTGGTCTCCTGACTCTTCACTTACTATTGTTGCCTGTCTCCCAGTTTTCTCTAAACCCATATAATCCCAAGTGAAACCTGAGGTCCATTGTGTCTTACCGGGGTCCTATCAGGATCCTGCTGGGCAGCCGTACTGCACACCTTCCAGGCGAGGGAAGCTGCCACGTAGGCAGCCGAGGCAACAGGGGAATCCCGTGGGATGAGACTTGTCCTTCCTCATCCCTGCTCTGGCTCAGGTGGCCATGAAGAGCCAGGGCTGAGTCCTAGATCTGGCACTAACTTGCTGTGTGACTTGGGACAAGTCCTGGTCCCTTTCTAGGTCTGTTTCTCATCTGTGAAATAAGGATAATGGTAGTCCCCACTTCAAAGATTTGTTAAGAGGGATGGATACGTTCATATGTATAAAAAGTCTCAGCACAGCCTGTCATCCAGTTGGGACTCAGTAAGTGTGAGCTGTTATCCTCATTAGTAACCACTGCACACTGTCCCCCTGCAGACCTACAGACTAACTATGGGCTCAGCTGGGGGGATGTCCTACCCCTGCCCATCAGTCCTGGCTCTCCCATCTGCCTCCCAGCCCCACCCTGTTCACTCTGTAGGGATCTGCAGACCCTGGCCCGCATTGAGACTAGGGAGCTAGCCAGCATGAGGGTGGTTCCTGGATGGAGAGGCAGCGGGGGAGCCGCTGGAAGCTGCTGTGTGTTTGGCCCAGAACTGTGAGGGGGAGTGGGGAGGGGCGAGAACACACACTCGGAAATGCTGAGACCGACAGATGGAGGAGCTGAGGATGTGAGAGACACAGACAGACAGAGAGAGACCCAGAGTCAGGGAGAGGAGGAGCAGGCAGGGGAGGATGGCCAGAAAACTGGCAGTCACACCAAGCCACGAGCTGAGCAACAAATCAGCAGATGGACCAAGCAGTCGAGGGACTAAAAGACACAGACAGACAGACCACCAAGTGGACCTAGCATCCAAGACACAGACAGACCACCGAACAGATCCAGTATCCAAAGCACAGACAGACAGACCACCAAGCAGACCCAGCATCCAAGACACAGACAGACCACCAAGTGGACCCAGCATCCAAGACACAGACAGACAGACTACCAAGCAGACCCAGCATCCAAGACACAGACAGACAGGCAGACTACCAAGCAGACCCAGCATCCAAAACACAGACAGACCACCAAGCGGACCCAGCATCCAGACACAGACAGACAGACAGACAGACAGACAGACTACCAAGCAGACCCAGCATCCAAGACACAGACAGACAGACAGACTACCAAGCAGACCCAGCATCCAAGACACAGACAGACAGACCACCAAGCAGACCAAGCATCCAAGACACAGACAGACCACCAAACAGATCCAGCATCCAAGGCACAGACAGACAGACAGACCACCAAGCACACCCAGCATCCAAGACACAGACAGACAGACAGACCACTAAACAGATCCAGTATCCAAGGCACAGACAGACAGACCACCAAGCAGACCCAGCATTCAAGACACAGACAGACAGATCACCAAGCAGACCCAGCATCTGAGACACAGACAGACAGACCACCAAACAGATCCAACATCCAAGACACAGACAGACAGACCACCAAGCAGACCCAGCATCCAAGACACAGACAGACAGACCACCAAACGGATCCAGTATCCAAGGCACAGACAGACCACCAAGTAGACCCAGCATCCAAGATACAGACAGACCACCAAGTAGACCCAGCATCCAAGACACAGACAGACAGACAGACAGAGAGACAACCAAGCAGACCCAGCATCCAAGACACAGACAGACAGACCACCAAACAGATCCAGTATCCAAGACACAGACAGACAGACAGACAGACCACCAAGCCAACCCAGCATCCAAGACACAGACAAACAGACGACCAAGCAGACCCAGCATCCAAGGCACAGCAGACAGACAGACCGCTAAACAGATCCAGTATCCAAGGCACAGACAGACAGACCACCAAACAGATCCAGTATCCAAGGCACAGACAGACCACCAAGTAGACCCAGCATCCAAGACACAGACAGACAGACCACCAAACAGACCCAGCATCCAAGACACAGACAACAGACCTCAAAGCGGGCCCAGTATCAAGACACAGACACACAGACCTCCAAGAGGACCCAGTATTAAGACACAGACAGACAAACAGACCACCAAGCAGACCCAGCATCCAAGACACAGACAGACAGACCACCAAGTAGACCCAGCATCCAAGACACAGACAGACAGACCACCAAGTAGACCCAGTATCAAGACAGACAGAAAAGCAGACCTCGTATTCACAGGATAGACAGGCTGTCTGGCATCCAGGGGACAGAGACTGAAGCTCCTGGCCTCTAAGGGCAGGCAGACAGGCTGACCCAGGATCACAGGGTCAGACCAATAGGACATAGTATCTGAGAGACTATGTGACCCACAGTCCAAGGGACAGGATTCCAGGATTTTGGAACTGAGCCAGGGACTGAGCCAGGATTCCAGGGCGAGACTGACTGACTAACAGACTCCTGACAGAAATGCAGGAATGATAAATAGGCTGGCCCTGCATTCAAGGGACAGACACAATAGACAGGCTGATCTGAGCCACAGACAGAGACAATGACTCAGGATCTGAGGTCAAAGGGATGGGTCCAGGCTTGGGCCCAGGTTTGACTGTCTGAATGGACTGAGGTGCAGGCCAGAAACTCTGACCTAGAACCAGAGACTTGGGGTGACTCAGGAACGAAGAACAGGAGAGAGATGGGGTGATGCAGACGTTGCCAGAAGCTTCCTGGCTTCTCAAGAACATGGGATCCCCTCGTCCTTTTCCCCTCCTGCCCATTAGAGAGCAGCCCCCAAACTCTGGGGGACTGGGGGACACTGGAAATTTCCTGTGAGGAGGGTAGGATGGGCCTGGGGAGAAGGGAATGAGCTCCTATTCATTTCTCGATCCTGCCACCTGTTCACGGAGGCAGTGGGGTTCAGAAGAGACAGGTTTTTGGGTCCCTGACAGGAGGGATTTCATACTCTAGCTTCTACTCTTCTCTCTAGGTGTGGCTTTTTTGCTCCCACTTGTACACTTTTGAGATGTACACTCATCTGCTCTTCCAGTTTCTTCCCAGACAAGCTTCTTCTCTGAGCACAAGACTGGGGGTCAGTAAGTTTGATTCCAAATAGACTGAGGGCCTCTGTTTCCTCATCTATAAAATGGGGACAGCAGAAGTTGCCTGTTAGGTTAACAGCATGGACTACAGTGTCTGGCTCACTTCAGGCTTCACGTAGTTCAAGCCTGAGAGCTGTTAGAGAAAGTGAGGCCTAACTGGGCTAGAGGGGCATCAGAGAGGGCTTCCTGTAGGAAGAAGGTCAAGAATGAGTCAGCGAGGGCAGGAGGAGCCTGTGAGGTGTCCTGGCTCTTTGCAACTTCAAGCAGAGAAACCCCAGAGCCCTGTAAGGTCAGGAGGGAGATGCACACAGATACTCACATGTATTCATTCAGCAAATAGTCAGTGCCTACTCAATAATGCATCAGTGCCTATTCTACAGGCACTGATGCTGGGGACACAGGGGTGACCAAGACAGACGAGATCCCTGCCCTCATGGATTCACAGTGGGAGAATGGAAAATAAATAAATAAACGGTGATTTCATAGTGTAGGTTAAGATGAAAATAAGACAGGGGGGTGTGGTAGACTAGAGTGAGTTGGCAAGGGTGGCCTGGGAGGCCTCTCTGAGAAGGTGTGAGCTGATGAGGAGCCAGCCATGGGAGGATCTGGGAAAGGGGTATTCCAGGCAGAGCAAGTGCAGACGTCCTGAGCCAGGGACAAGTCTGGCTGAGTTTTAGGACACCCCCCCGCCCCCAGCGCATCTGGAGTGTCAGGAACAAGTGGGACAGTGGTTTGAGATGAGGTGAGAGAAACAGGCAGGGCCAGATGGTTTAGGGCCTGCACGCCGAGGGGAGAAGCGTGGGTTTTATTCCAAGTGTGATGGGAGGCCCTTGGAAGGCTTTGAGAAGGGGAATGACATGATCTGACAGGTTTTAAAAATATCCCGCTGGTTGCCATGTGGAGAATGGACTGTAGGGAGGCAGGAGTGGATGCGGGCAGCCCACACAGAAGGCTGACGTGGTCACCCAGGCAAGATGACTGTGGCCTGCACAGGTGGTAGCAGAGGAGACATGGACAGACTGGGGATTTTGTTGTTTTTTAGTGATGGACTCTCACTCTGTCACCCAGGCTGGAGTGCAGTGGTGCAGTCATGGCTGACTGCAGCCTCGAACTCCTGGACTCAAGCGATCTTCTCACCTCAGCCTCCTGAGTAGCTGGGACTACAGGCACACGCCACCACATCGGCCAATTTTTAAATGTTTTGTAGAGATGGGGTTTCTCTGTGATGCCCAGGCTGGTCTTGAACTCCTGGGCTCAAGTGATCCTCCCGCCTTGGCCTCCCAAAATGTTGGGATTCCAGGCATGAGCCACCACACCTGGCCTGGGGATAATTTTGGAGAAGATCAGATGTACACCACCCCCAATCTGGATTCCCTTCCCTGAGGTGTGGTATTCTTCCCTTGGGTGAAGATCAGCTTCTTTCAACTTCATTTCAAATAGAGTGGGATGTGGGATAGGGTGGACTTCCTAGAGGAGGTTTCAAGAGAGGTTGCCTGGTGGTGAGGAGGAGCCAGCGGCCCCTGCCCAGTGTATGCTACTCCCTCTATGGACACCCTTTATAGTTTATAAACTATTTTTAAATTCATTGCGTGTGTGTGTGTGTGTGTGTGTGTGTGTGTGTGTGTGTGTGTGTGTGTGGAAACAGGGACTCACTGTGTTGCCCAGACTGGTCTCAAACTCCCCGGTTCAAGAGATCCACCCACCTTGGCCTCCCAAAGTGTTGGGATTACAGGTGTGAGCCACTGCACCCTGCCCATCACACTCATTTAATGCTCACAACAAGGAGGAAAATAAAGCTCAGAGAAGTGGAGAGACTACCCAAGGTCACACAGCAGGTCTGGGACAGGGCTGGGAATCAAACCCACATGCCAGCCATTGCTACCTTTCCTCCCTCATCCTTACCCCAGTGGCTATGTGTAAGCAGAATGGCAAGTGCCATTCCCATTTTAGAGAAGGGAAACTGAGGGCCAGGGAAATTAGGTTGCATGTCCTGGGCAGGACTGTTTTAAGACCTTTGTGGGCACCACATCTATCAAGCATATTAAAATGCAGCTACATCAAACATCCCATGTAAATTATATATGACCAGATAAAAGCCAAATTGTAGTTGACTGGCTGACATCATGTTCTGTTTTGCACACATTTAATTAAACATTTATTAATTTTGATTCTGTAGTTTTTCCCTGTGTTTTGGAGCCAATTTTTTTTTTCAGGCTTCAAACATTTTCCTAGGCCCATGAAAATCTCACAGGCCCTTGGCAGAGAGCTTTTCGTGCTGGCTGGAAGGAACAGCCACAGTTTTGGTCCTGTTGCCAAAAGGGGCAGAGCGAGGCAGAACCCAGGCCTTTTATCCCCAGACCACAGTGTGGTCTTTCCACACTCCCCACTGACCCCACATTCCTGGTACTCTGAGCCCTCCTCTCTTCTCTTCCTCCATCCCTGCTCCTGCCCACGGTGGCCCTGGGCTGTGTGAGCCCTTTGTCTGTGGTTAGCTAGGAGCTGGCAGAGGAGGGGGCAGGAGTGGGCAGGGAGGTGGGCAGGTGGCCCGTCAGGTAGTGATGGATGCTGGCCGGGGGCCAGGGCCTCTCTCATGCTGACCCGGGCCCGGAAACAGATGGTCTTCCAGCCTGAGATAAACTTCCAGGGTGTCACCTTCCCCCAACTCCCCAGGCCCCTTCACATTGGACCAGCTGGTCTCTCCTTCCTAGTCAAAGCCAGAGCCATGGGAAGGGGAAGGGAATGTGGCGGCAGTGGGGATGGAGGCTAGGAAAGACGGCCTGTGTTCTAGGCCCTCAGAAGTTCTAAGGGCCATCTTGGTTTCTCCCCCAGCCCCCACCTCTGGCCATCTCCAGATCTCTCTCTGCCCTTCCTGTATCCCATGCCTTAGCTCAGCCCTGTAATTTCAGACCTGGACCAAACCCCATCCTCTCCTGGCTTTCCTCCAAGCCAGCCTCCACAGCAAGCTTTCTAAGCCACTGAGCCAAGCTCATCACCCCTGATTCTGGGATGGCATTCAGATAGAGAATAAAATCTGAACTCTTCAGTCCAGAATTTCATGCCCTTCACAATTCTAGTCTCCTTATGTCCCTGCCCATTAAAACCCCTTGTCCAGGCCCAGCAAACCTCTGGCCATTCCCCTAAAATGCCAAATTCTTTCAGGCCTCTGAGCCTTTGCTTCAGCTGATTCTCCCACCTGGAATGACCTTCCATCTCTTGTGTGCCTTCAAATGCCAACCCATGCTTTAAAACTGAGATCAGGCCAGGCGTGGTGGCCCACACCTGTTATCCCAGCACTTTGGGAGGCTGAGGCGGGTGGATCACCTAAGGTCGGGAGTTTGAGACAAGCCTGACCAACATGGAGAAACCCCATCTCTACTAAAAATACAAAATTAGCCAGGCATGGTGGCGTATGCCTGTAATCCCAGCTACTGGGGAGGCTGAGGCAGGAGAATCGCTTGAACTCTGGAAGCGGAGGTTGTGGTGAGCCGAGATCACGCCACTGCACTCCAGCCTGGGCAACAAGAGCGAAACTCTGTCTCAAAACAAAACAAAACAAAACAAAACAAAAACAAAAACAAACAAAAAAACTGAGATCAAATGTTTCTTCCTTCCAAGGCATCTTATAGCATTATTTCACTTCCTATCTTGTCTCTCTTCCATGGGACTGGGAGATACATACGGGCACACAGCCTGGCACAGAGCAGGTGGTCAGAATCCACCTGCTACATGAATGAATCATTCTGGCTGCAGGGATCCTTATGTGTGGGGTAAGCAGGAGTCCAGAAAATGGAAGATACAGGGAGACAAATTTCTGCTTATCAGAAGAAATACAATCCAGACCTGGAGCTGCTCAGAAGCTGAGGTCCCTGTCCTGGGGAGCGTGTGAGCAGTGAGTGTAGATGCAGCAGGCTGAGGTCCCTGTCCTGGGCAGCATGTGAGCAGTGGGTATAGATGCACCAGGCTGGAAATGACTGAAGGAATTCCAGCGTGGCACAGGAGAGTTGGACAGAGGGGGCTTTGCATTTCCAGAGTCAGCTTCTGAGGGAACAGCCCCCTTCCCCATCCTGGCTGCCAATCCTGTCATGTGTTATGTTGATGGTGTGTTTATGCCATAGACTGATGCCAGGATGACCCAGGGATGGGGAGGAGGGTCCTAAATGGGATGTTCCTGGCCTCATTTTGCAGAGAGAGTCCCAGAATATTCACTCTGAAAGGATCTCCAGAGTCATCAAACTCATCCCTTTCATTGGCAGATGGAGAAACTGAGGCTTTGAGAGGGCCACACAGCTGGTAAGACCAGTATACTCATCTGAGGAAACTTGGTATCAGCTGGCCCCACATCCAGGGAGAACTGTGACTTCCTCCCTTGGGCTGTGAATAGAGTGAGTCCCCTGGTTCCCAAACAACATCCTGGAAGTGCCAGCGCTTCACCCTGGGAATAGACCCCAAATCTCTGGCTCCCCAGTTTCAGATCCAGGCAGCGGGGTCAGAGAATCTGTGTAAGAGTTCCCCCTCCACACACACACACACACATACACATACACACACACACCACCCCCAGTTTCCTGGGAAAGCCACTTTTGGAAGAGTCCTCTGGTTTGCAGCAAAGAGTGTGCCTGCCCCGTGAATCAGAGAGTTTGGGGAGCCGGCGGGAGTGGGGGGTGCTGGGAAGGTGGCAGGGTCTGTAGCTGCAGGAGTAGAGCTTCTGGGCAAGGAACCAGGGCAGAAGGGAAATCAGACCCAGAGATCTGTGTGGAGAGGTCCCCTCTCACCCTACATGGGCACTGTACTTCATAGTGTGCAAAGTTTCTTTTCATTCATTTAATCCTCACTGCCACTTTGGGAGGGATTAACTAGGGCTCAGAGAGGGTCTTGCTCAAGATCACACAGTAAATTAGAAGCAAAGTGGGATTGATCTCAGGACTTCAGAGTCCCTTCTATACCCCCTATAGGGTTACTAGAGTTCCTTTCAGTTCAACAAGCCTGCAGTCGTGTTTCATTCATTCAGCCCATATAGATTAAGCACACTTTCATTCATTCAGCCCATATAGATTAAGCACCTACTGTGTGCTAAGAACTGAGGATGCAGCAGTTAGCAAGCCAGCCTAGTCATTCTCCAGGTACTCACAGCATGGGGGAGATGTGCACATAACCAGGCAGTTACAACCCACTGTGACAAGTGCTAGCTAGATTAGACGGAAGCCTGGGAGAGGCCCTTACCCTAGGTGGAAGGTGGTCAGCAGAAGCTTTATGGACAAAATTGTGTTCAAAAGCTGAGCCTTGGAAGAAAAGCAAGAGTCATCCCAGGTTGGGGCCGGGATGGGGTTAGGGGATAGGGCAGGGTGTTTTAGGGAGAGGAAACAATAGGTACAATTCCTCAGCAAGGAGGGAGAACATTGTGAGCTCTGGCTCTGTGACCTGTGCAGAGTGGCCATGAAGAGCCAGAGTTTGTTGGGAGAAGTGGCATGAGAGGAAGCAGCAGTTTCAGATGCCAAGGAAAAGTGTCTGTGAGCACCTTCCTTGCACCCTGGGGTGACAGCTGGGCACTGAGCTGTGAGGATCTCACCTCATCTGGGCACTGAGAAGGGAACAGGCCAGGGAGCTGCTGGTGGCAACAGAACCGGGGCTGGCACCAGGCAGTAGGGACTGTTCCTGGAAGGAACCTATGTGATGCAAAACTTTTTATGGTTTACAGTCAGAGGCAGTGTTGTCTAATGGTTAGAGTGCCGGCCCTGAGGCCAGAATGGCTGGGTTTGGGTCCTGGTTCTACTGCTTCCTAGCTGTGTGACCTTGGATAAATGACATACCTCTCTGGGTCTCAGTTTGCTCACCTACAAAATGGGAATTGGGCCGTGTGCGGTGGCTCATGCTTGTAATCCTAGCACCCTGGGAGGCCAAAGCAGGATGATCGCTTGAGATGAGGCCAGGAGTTCAAGACCAGCCTGGGCAACATAGCCAGAAAAAAATTTAAAAATTAGCCTGGTGTAGTGGTACATGCCTGCAGTCCCAGCTACTTAGGAGGCTGAGTCGGGAAGATTCCTTGAGCCCAGGAGTTTGAAGTTGCTGTGAGCTAAGATCGCACCACTGCACTCCAGCCTGGGTGACAGAATGAGACCCCATCTCTAAAATAAAACAAAGTAAGGGTCGGGTAACAGGGCTATTGTAAGCTCAACGCACTCCAAGGTGTCAGTAACCCTCCAAAGAAAGCACGCCCCAACCGTTATAGGAATAATGGCGATGCCGCTGTTGTATTAAAGGCTTTATTTACTTAGTGCCAGTCCTCTCTCTAAGCTAATGAGTCCATTCAGTGCTCCTCAACAGCAGCCTCATAAGGTGATCCTTTCGAAATGCCCATTTCACAGCTGAGGAAACAGGCTCAGCGTAGGGAGTGACTTGCCCCCTGCGCCTGTGGGCGGCTCGGGGCGGGTGCGACAGAGCGAGAGGAACCAGCGCGCGGGAGCCTGAGCACCGCGTCCTTCCCGCAGGTACCTGCGCGCCCTGTACCTGGGGCTGCAGAGCCGCTGGCGCGGGGAGCGGCTGCGGCGCCACTTCTACTGGCAGATGCTGTTCGAGAGCGCCGACGTGAGCATGCTGCGCTTGCTGGAGACCTTCCTGCGCAGCGCGCCGCAGCTAGTGCTGCAGCTCAGCCTGCTGGTGCACCGCGGTGGCGCGCCCGACCTGCTGCCGGGTGAGCCCGCCCCTTCACCCTCTGCGCCTGGGACCACCCCACCGGGCCTTTCTCCCTGCTTCAAGCTCCCTGGGGATGCCCTGTGCGCTTCCCCACCCCAGCTCAGGGCTCACTCAGTCAGGGTTTAGGGAGGCCTGCCCCTTCTACCCTCACCACCCTCCAGGCCTCTCGAGACCCCCGCGTCCCCTTCGATGGCCCACTTACACTCAGAGTGAGGAGGGACCTGGCCCCTCCACTCCCTCGACACCCATCAGCCCCGCTGGGCGCTCCTGCCCTCCTCCCTTCCCCGTTGCCAGAGCCAACCAAACCCCATCTCCCACCCAAACACCTTAGACCCTCTGGGGAATCCCCTGCCCACTTCCTTCCCCAACCTGATCCCAGCCTGCATCTCCTGGGGACCCCCTGCCTCATAGACCTGGCCAATCACATCAGTTTCCAGAGAGCCTACCCCTTCACTGGGGGGCCCCGGGGGGCCCTCCCAGGCCTAGTCCTGGCACCCATCCCCTCCTCCTCCCTACAGGCCCTGTTAATTTCCCACCTTGCCCCTTCCATAATGACAGAGCCCCTCAATATCAGAGAAAAACCGCATCCCCCTGTCTCCCTGAAGCACTCCATGCTCTCCCAACCTAGTCCTTGCCCAACCCATCCTCAGTGTCCCAAAAGACTATCACCACCCCTCACGGCCCTGGGGACCCCTTGCCCAGTTACGGGGTCCCAGTCACAACGCTTCCCACCTTGGGTCTCCCCATCCCTGCCCCTCAGCTCTGCTCAGCTCAGCTCTAGATATTCCTCTCCATGCCCGGCCTCCTCCTGGTGGCCCACGACTTCTAATGGCCCCCTCCTGGCTGCTCCACACCCTAATCATGACCTCCTCTTCACCTCCTCTTCCACTCCCAGAGTCCCGGACCCTCATTTCCCACCCTCCCACCAAGACCCCTGAACCCTAACAGCCCCACACCAGAGTCCTAGATGGAGGCCAAACCCCCATCTTCGTCTCCCTTTATGCTCCCACCCTACAGAAGTACCCAGTCCCGTGCACCCTCACCACACCTCTTCATGGCTCTTGAAGCTTCCCACCTCCCAGACCTTCCCCACACCCCTGCTGATCCACAGCTCCTTTCCTCACGCCTCTTCAAAACCCAGCTCCTGACCCAGAACCCTCCGCCTCTCCCCAGACCCCAACCCGAGCCCGCCCCTAACCCAGCCCACCCCGCCCCTACCCTGTCTCCACAGCCCTCTCCACCTCCGCCTCCCTCGTGTCTCTGGCCTGGACGCTGGCCTCCTACCAGAAGGTGCTGCGGGACTCGCGGGACGACAAGCGGCCGCTGTCCTACAAGGGCGCCGTGGCACAGGTGCTGTGGCACCTGTTCAGCATTGCCGCCCGCGGCCTGGCCTTCGCGCTCTTCGCCAGCGTCTACAAGCTCTATTTTGGCATCTTCATCGTGGCCCACTGGTGCGTCATGACCTTCTGGGTCATCCAAGGGGAGACGGACTTCTGCATGTCCAAGTGGGAGGAGATCATCTACAACATGGTCGTGGGCATCATCTACATCTTCTGCTGGTTCAACGTCAAGGAGGGCCGCAGCCGCCGCCGCATGACCCTCTACCACTGCATCGTCCTGCTGGAGAACGCCGCGCTCACCGGCTTCTGGTACTCCAGCCGCAACTTCTCAACCGACTTCTACTCGCTCATCATGGTCTGCGTAGTGGCCTCCAGCTTTGCCCTGGGCATATTCTTCATGTGTGTCTACTACTGTCTCCTGCACCCCAACGGGCCCATGCTGGGTCCCCAGGCACCTGGTTGCATCTTCCGTAAGGCCTCAGAGCCCTGTGGCCCACCCGCTGACGCCATCACGAGTCCCCCCAGGTCCCTGCCAAGGACTACAGGTGCTGAGCGGGATGGGGCCTCGGCGGGAGAGCGTGCAGGGACCCCCACCCCACCTGTCTTCCAGGTGCGGCCTGGCTTGCCTCCCACACCAGTGGCCCGCACCTTGCGGACAGAGGGGCCTGTCATCCGGATTGACTTGCCCCGCAAGAAGTACCCGGCCTGGGATGCTCATTTTATTGACCGCCGGCTCCGGAAGACCATCCTGGCACTGGAGTACTCCTCACCTGCCACGCCCCGGTTGCAGTACCGGAGTGTGGGGACTTCCCAGGAGCTGCTGGAGTATGAGACCACAGTGTAGGCTACAGTGTCCCAGCACAAAAGGGACAGGCTTGGCTGATCCCACATCCGCTGCAGTGTTGAGCCCCGAATTTCAGGGCCACCAGGCTAAGGGGGAGTGGATCTGTTGGTCCAAGGGTAGAGCGGCCCCACTCTTGGGTTCTTTCAGGGGAGGGGGCAGCCTTGCGGAGGCCCCAGCCCTGGGCCCTGTTTTCAGCCTTGTGGCCCATTCCCTAAATTCCCCTGACCCAGGGCCTGGGGAATCATCTGGTGCTACACTTTTCGAGCTGCCCTGCTTTCATGGGGCCTCCACACCTCTCCCCTGCCTGGCGTTGCCCATGTGTTGCCCCTGCTGGACTTGCCAGAGAAAGGGCACTGTCTGGGGTCCATGACCTAGACCCTGTGCTCCTCAGGGGTTGTGGAGAGTGGGCTGCCTCTATGGTGGGAAAAGATCTCTGAGAAGGATGGAGGAGGCCGTGGAAGGGATGGGGTGAGGTTGGAGCATTGTGTGGGCAGGGATGGCATGGCTCCTGTAGCATCTGAGGCCTGGAGCCAGGGCAAGAGGGAGCTGAAGAAGGGAGTTGGGGTGGGGCAGAGTGTTGGGGTGGGGGGCTGGCAGTGCTGGAGATGGATAGGAGAAAGAACTGGGGGGGGGGTCTAGGCTGGCAGAAGCATGGAGGGGTGGAAGACTTGGGGGAGGGGAACCTGCAATCCAGAGCATAGCGAACAAGAATGAACTCCTTAGGTGACGTCTCTTGTTGTGTTGTGGGCTCTGTGAAGGATGAGGTTCCACACACCTCAGGTGAAATGTTTGAAGGAGCCATTTTTTGTTCAAGATGAGCACCTGGAACGTGGCTTCTAGATACAGGTCTTCAACACAGCAGATAAGATGTCTGGAAAGATCTCTGGGCTCAAGTGCAGGTGAGGTTTTAGCACAGTTATCAGAGGACCTGATCCAGAAGCAGGCTTAGTTCTAGATTGAGTTCTAGAGTGCTAGGCTGATAAAATGTCCCAGGGAGCCACTCTGATCTGTGTATTCTGTTGTGAGGAGGAGGACACTGGAGGCCTGCTGTTCTGCTGTGGGGGATTCTAGCACCTGTCACAGTGGTGGGGGAGAAGAGGTTCTAGAGCCCAGTGTGAATGGAATTTTCTAGGAATGGGTGCTCTCATTCTAGACTTCTGGGGCTCATGGGAGCTCTAGGCCCCTGTTACCTTGGTCCATAGCCATCTTTCTAAAAGGAAATTGTCCTCAGAACCCCTGAGACATTTCAGCTGCCAACTGGTTCCCAGCTGGAAAAAAAATAGCTCTGGGGATGTGACATGAATCCTGGCTCTCAGCCACCCTGGAAATGGGGCTCCCTGGAGCGGCATCTGGGAAACTGACTTGTTTTGCCTTAGATCTGATGACTCCCCAGGACCTGTGGTCTATTCCCATGGCCTGAACATCCTGGAGTGCCCAGGGGACTCATCCAGGGCCCCTCCTCCCACCTAGGACAGCCAGTGCTGGATTGAGGGGGCGTATGGGAGAGGGGAAGCAGGCAGTTCCATGGGGTGAGGAGACAGAGCCTCTAGCAGAGCTGGGAACCCTATCCCCCCCACCCCCCCACCCCCCCCCCCACACTCCCACAGCAACTTAGGTGTGATTGGTGGGAGAGGACAGCAGCGGATGTTAAGGACAGATGCCAACCTGATCCTGGAGTGAGGTGGGCCATGAGAATCCTAGACTATGCAAATTAGAGGGATGCTTAGCCCTCCCTGGTTCAGCCTCTCTTGGGTTACAGATGGGAAACTGAGGCCCAGAGTGGCAGCCACTCTCTCAAGGTCCCAGATTCTGGGCTGCCCATCAAAAGGTGATGGGTAATGATGAATTGCTGGGGATGCAGGGTAACCCCAAAGGCAGAGAGGGCCAGACTGCCCACATACACACAAGCACAAGCACAACCATGATACGAGTCACCCTCCCCACCAGCACACAGGCCGAGATGGTGTACGCATCATCCCTCCTGCCAACACAGCAAGAGTGCTTTTCCTTCTTTCTGCTGCTAAGCACCCTCAGGAACGAGGCCTCGAGGGTGACGGGAGGTGGGAGAATCCCAAGGCTGACCCAGGCCCACTCTGTTGGGTTCATCCATCCTCCAAATCCATCTTTGGAGGCTGAATTCACACACAAAGCCTTTGTGAGATGGGAGCTCTGAAGATGCGGACCCAGACCCAGAAACAGACTGTTTCTCCAGGGCCAACTTTGTGCCAGGAATTTTCACCCCATGTCGTTTCACTTACACTCTCCTCTGGTCACGACGTCCCTGCAAGAGAGGTATTATCAACCCATCTTACAGATGAGGAAACTGAGGCCCAGAGATGTAGCATGAGGGTCACCCTTGGCAAGTTATTCTCCTCCCCAGTATCCCAGAATGGCCCATCTGGCTGCTGCCTTCTAGAGGAAAAGTCCTAGCTGGGGTCCTTTACACTCCAGGAGACTCCCAAGGGGCAGGGACGTGCTGGCAGGGCTTGGCATGGTCTGAGGCTCGCAGGGAAGCCATGGCTACATTTTTGGATTTTACTCCACCCCCGCTCCCCACCTCTTCTCAACCCCACACACCCTTCCCTCAGGGCCTCTGCCTGCAGGGACATCTGGGCACAGAAATGGCCACAGTCAAAGGGCCCAGGGAGAGGGTTGCAGGCACCTTCTCCTGCTTCTCACCCTCAGAAGAGAGTCTCAGCCCTTAAAGGACTCTCCACCCAGGAGCTCGGGACCAGGCCTGAGGCCCCCTGCTCCACTGGCTTGTCCCTTCATTTCACTGGGATAGAGGAGTCAGATGAGGGAGGGGTCCATCCCCTTGGAGCTGTTTTGTTTTTCTTTCTGTGACACAATCTACCTCAGCCAGTCTCTCCCCTAGCAGAACTGACCCCCCTGGTCCTCTGCCTCCTGTCCCCTGACCCCCACCCCAGTCTGGATGTTCAGTCCTTCCCTGTCCTTCCCACCCTCCCAGGGTCCTTGCAGCCCAGAGGGTCCCTGAGGGTTCCTTAAGCCACCTGCCCTCCACATCCATTAGACAGGAGAAAGTGAGACCCAGAGAGGACCAAGGACTCACCAAAGGCCACACAGGAAGTCAGTGGCAGTTAGGATTTCCCTGGGGATGAGAGGTAGTTGGGTGTGTCTTAATTTTGCCAGGAACAGAAGAGAACAGGATGCTTTGGGTACCAAATATGGCAGGCCCTGCCCTCAGTTACCTCTAACCCCAGGAGACCAGTGTCCCCATCTCCAGGGCAGACTTCTGTCTACCTGTTTTCTTAGAACTGACCCCCACGCTGTTGACCGTGTTCCCCAAACCTCTGCAGGCACCACACACACCCACATCACGGCGCCTCCTGGCACTGATGTGCCATGTGCCTTGTAACTGTCACCCCAGCTGAACAGCACAGACCTCCCCACTCCCCCACAGAGGGCTCCCCAATGAGGGAGCCTTGCTTGATCCCCTCCTGTCATCTGCCTCATTCTTGTGTCTCCCCAAAATCTGCCTTACCCCCAGCCAGCTCCCTGCTACACCTGTGTCCCACAGAGGCATGTCACCCATGAGAGTCGGGAAAGACAGAGGGCAGGGAAGGTGAGGCCTGGGGAAAGTCCAGGCCTCTGGATAAGGGCTGAGGGAGCTGGGAATATCCAGGGAAGGTCTCGCTTGCAGTCAACACCCTCCTAAGTACTCGAGTTCTGCAGGTTCTTCCCTTGGAATTCATCTGGACCTGGAGTCCACAGAAGCCTCAGACAATAGGGAGAAGGTTTTCCGGGACAAAGGCTGCATGGGATGCAAACTCAAATGCCTCGAGATAATGAAACTAAGAGTAATGGAGACAATAGGGAGTGTTGGGGACTCCGGCAGACAGGAGAGTGAGTGTGTGCCCTGCCTGTAGGTACTAAAATTCAAATGTTTGGGAAACTGCTGGCCACTCATATTTGGCCCACGTGCCACCAGTTTGAGACTTACGGTTCAAAATGTTGAGAAGGTTCTGGAGTGTCCTGCAGAGTCTGGAAACCCCTCAGCGGAAGTCAGGGACAGAGGCTGTGGCTCCCTCTGAGACTTTGCTAGTCCAACCCTAAATCCCCATCACCTGGCTATCTGAGAACTGAGCCCACTGCCCTCTCGGCTGAAAAGGGAAATCTGGGGGTCCACAGGGTCCCTGGTTTGGGAATCATCTGATAAGGGCTACAGGCCCCTCCACTGCCTCATGGGGTTAGAGGCTGCTGGAGTCTTCTCCAGCTTGGGGGCCCCTGGTTAGGAGGAATCTACATTGGGTTGCAGGGGAGTCCAGGTGCAGGATGTGGACTGAAAGCCAGGACCCAAGAGTCCCATTCTGTGCTGGCCCCTGCCACCTTTGGCACCTGTCTCCCTCCCAGTTCAAGCTGTGGTGGGGCCTGCAGTAGAGGTTGGTAGGGGGAGCTGTAGTTTCTATATTAAAGTGCTTTGCAGTGTCTCAATGGAAGGGAACAAGTGGGTGTCAAGCCGCATGGGCAGTAGTAGGGTTGGGGTCTGAGTCCCCCTTCCCAACCATAGAGGCTTCTGAGACCTGGGGCTGGGGAGGAAAGGAGCTTCAATGTGCCATTCTGGTTGGGGAGAGCATAGGACATTTCTGGGTCCTTGGCTGCTGCCCCGGTAGAGGTATGGGGAGGAAAAACTCTGGAGTGGGAGATGTGGGAGTGGAAAAGGAAGGCCCTGTCCAGGCCTGGCCTGGTTTCTGGAGACAGAAAACTCCCCAGGGGACAGAAAGATTCCCCCCTTGTGCTTAGCTTCTGCCACCCTTCCCTTCTCTGGAGGAGAAGGCTGCCCTCTCCTCAGCAACCCTGGCCTTTATTCTATGCATAACCACTGCAAGGGCACCCCTGGCCAGGCTGAATGGGTGGGGGTCCCAGGGCACCTGCAATAATCTCAGAATGGAGGGTATCCTGGGACAAAGAGGGGGTACAGAAGGTGCCAGGGGGGAAAAGGTGATTCCTCCATCTCTCTCTCACCCAAATCCCCCCAGATCGAATCTGACCCTTTTCTGCCTGGTCTCCATTGTGCTAAACCACCGAACTTGGAGGAGCCTCATATAAACATAGCCCCCAGCCCCACTGGCTTTCCGAACCCATCATGAAATAGCTGGAAGGTATCTGAACCGTTCCCATAGCTCCCTCATTATTTTCTTCCCTGAGGATCCTGTGGTTTAGGAGATTTTTCTCCCAAACCAGCCTCATTTCTTGAAGAAGAATTCATTTTCCCATATTAAATTAACTCAAGCTGAGCTTCTGATTGCAGATAAATGTTTCCAAGGCCTCAAGTCAACTTCTAGGGCTTGAAGGTGGGGGAATATATGTATTTTATTGAGTTGCTTAATACAAAATTCTCAAAAGCACTCGTGGGCACTCATTCCTGCCTTCACAGGCCCTCAGGGTCTGGGACCCCACGTTGGGAATCAATGGTTTAGACATCCAGCATCCTATTTTACTGAAGGGGCAAGCCCAGAGATGGGAGATGGTCAGCCCAAGGTCACACAGCAAGTTGGTGGCAGGGTGAGACCAGAACCCGGTTCTTTTGAGGGTCCCACCAGAATATCCCCAGCCCTGATCCTCCCCTCCATGCCCCTGGAACTCTAGGAATCACTAGCCATGCCTGAGGGGCTAATCTCCCTCTGTCAGCACAATTCCGAGTGATTCTTCCCCTCCCTGTCGTCTCTTCCTCCCTAACGGGCCCTCACCCCTGTCCTCTTCTGTTTCCTTTTCCTGGTCCCACCTCCTGGTATTTACTACATCTGTGCCATCCCTCATCCCCCCGACCCCCATTCACCCTCCGAGCTTCCCCCAGGAGGGGGAGGGGGAGGGGGCCCCGAGCTGGGGCCTCTTTACTGAGACTCTTTTGTACACCACAAACTTTTTGTATATTTTTAATTTTGCTGCGACATGAGATATTAAAAGTCATTTCAGTACGTGCTGCTTGTGTCCTATTGTTTTGGCTGTTCTGGGCCAGGGGAAGGAGATGAGGAAGGAGGGATAGGTAGGGTACCACTTGCCACAATCTCTGTGGCTCAAGAGAGAAAGGCCTTTGGCTGGGAGAGGCTGGGACATTACACAACATCTCCTGTTTATTGGGCAGCGTTTCAATCAATCAACCAGAATCCTCAGGCCAAAAGTTCTACAGATTATCTCCAAACTCATTTTACAGATAAAGTGGGTGGGGGGAGATAAAGGGTGGGGATACTTGTCAGAGATCACAGAATGAGTCTATGACAAAATCAGGGCCCAGACTGAAGTTCCTAACTCCACTACAGCCAATACTTATTGAAAACCTACTGGGTGCCAGGCAGTTCTTGGCATAGTGAACAAGAAAGATATAAAACAGGCAAGGTCCCTGCCCTCAAGGAGCTTACATCCTATCCTAGGGGGTATTGCCTCTAAGAGGGCCTCTGTCTCCAGGGCTTCCATCCTAATCCAGTGGTTCTCAAACTTCAAAGTGCATGAGAATCACTTGGAGAAGAGGGGATATGTTTTAAATGCATATTTCTGCCTCCATAATCAGGGAATAGGTAGAACATGCCTGGAAATCTGCATTTTTAAAGTTCTTCAGGTGTGTTTAAAGAACATGCCTGGGAATCCTGCATTCTGGTGCAAGCGGATCTGAGGACCTGGACCTTGCAGTTCTTTTTTTTTTTTTTTTCCAGAGACAGAGTCTCACTCTGCCACCTAGGCTAGATTGCAGTGATGCAATCATAGCTCACTGCAGCCTTGTACTCCTGGACTCAAGCAATCCTTTCGCCTAAGCCTCCAGAGTAGCTGGGACTGCAGGCACATGCCACCATGCCCAGCTAATTTTTAAAACATTGTTATAGAAATGAGGGTCTCCCTGTGTTGCCCAGGCTGGTCTCGAACTCGTAGTCTCAAGCAATCCTCCAGCCTTGGCCTCCCAAAGTGGTGGGATTACAGATGTGAGCCACCGCACCCAGCCAAGGACCACTACTTTAATGTACCCTCCATAAATCTGATCATGGCATTTCCTTGCTTTAGAACCTCCCATGGTTCCCCAGTGCCTTCAGGATAAAGGTCAAACTCTTCTGCCAAACTCTGACTTTTAGAAACTGGGCCTAAAACCATCTTGAGTCTCATCTCTGACATACCCCACCTGGCCCCCATAGCCTCTCCATACCACCCATCTTCCTGTTTCCATAAGACTCTCCTGATTGCCATCCAACAGGCTTTCTCAGCCATGCTTTCATGCAGGTGGAGCCCCGGTTTTTCAAGGGTCCCCCTCCAAAGTGCCCAGGGAATGTAACCCTGACCTGGCCCCAGGAGACAAATCATGATTGACCAAAGACAGTGGTTTCCAAACTGTGGTCTCCAGAATAGTAGCACCAGGGAACTTGTTATAAATGCAGATTCTCAGGCCTCAGACCTATTAAATCAGCCACCATGTGAATGGGGCACAGCAATCTGTTTGACAGGCCTTCTGGGTGATTCTGATGCATGCCTACATTTGAGGACAATTGGTCTAAGATAATTCCCCTGACCAGGGATTGATGGGGGCAGGGGCATGTGACCCAATTCTGGTGAGGTAGGGACTGCTAAGTGTCCCCCAGTATCCATGTTCCTCCTTTTCTATAAAGAGTTTTTAGCTAGGCACATAGCCACCCAGAATAAAAGACTACATTTCCCAGCCTCCTTTGCAGCTAGGCTCAGCTATGAACCAAGTTCTGGCCAAGAAGAAATTTGTGCTACTTACATCACTTTAAAGAGACAGATCATGTTCTCTGCTTTGTTAACCCTACTGGCTGGACTGCAGCTGGGTGGAGAGAGCCATCTTGCAGTTGATAGCAGAACCACTGCTTGGTGGAACAAAATAGGAGACTTCAAGGTCCAGGACCCAGGGAGCTACCACACCCACCCTTGACTGTTACCTGAAGAAGAGAGAAACTCTCCTGTTTAGGTCCGTTATTCGGTCTTTGACGCAGCCAAATATGTCCTGGCGAATGCATCTGGCCCCTGGCTTCTTAAGGGAAATCTTTTGAAGATTCCCGGGAAAGGTTTTTCTCCATGAAAGAAAGACACACAAGAAGGGGAAACCCTTGGCCTTATCTCGGGATGGTATCATGTGCCGCTCCCAAGGCCACTGCAGCCATCTTGCCAGGTTCGTGAGTCTGCTCAGGCTGCCATAACAAAATACCACAGTCCGGGCAGCTTAAACAACAGAAATTTATTTCCTGACAGTTCTGGAGGCTGGAAGTCCAAGATCAAGGCATTGGCAGAGTTGGTTTTGTTACAGGAAAGGGCTCCCCATCCAGACCCCGAGAGACGGTTCTTGTATCTCACGCGAGAAGGAATTCAGGGCGGGTCCGTACAGTACAGGGAAAGCAAGTTTATTAAGAAAGTAGAGGAATAAAAGAACGGCTACTCCATATGCAGAGCAGCCCAAAGGCGGCTAGTTGCCCATTTTTATGGTTATTTCTTGATTATATGCTAAACAAGGGGTGGATTATTCATGCCTCCCCCTTTTAGACCATATAGGGTAACTTCCTGATGTTGCCATGGCATTTGTAAACTGTCGTGGTGCTGGTGGGAGTGTAGCAGTGAGGATGACCAGAGGTCAGTCTCATGGCCATCTTGGTTTTGGTGGGATTTAGCCGGCTTCTTTACTGCAACTGTTTTATCAGCAAGGTCTTTATGACCTGTATCTTGTGCTGACCTCTGTCTCATCCTGCGACTTAGAATGCCTTAACTGTCTGGAAATGCAGCCCAGTAGGTCTCAGCCTCATTCTACCTAGCTTCTATTCAAGATGGAGTTGCTCTGGTTCAAACACTTCTGACAGTTTCTCCTGAGGCCTCTCTCCATGGCTTGCAGATGGCCGTCTTCCCACTGTGTTCTCACATGGCCTTTCCCCGTACACAAGTGACCCTGCTGTCTCGGTGTGTCCAAATTTCCTCTTTTCTTTCCTTTTTTTATTTTTATTGGAGTTGGAGTCTCACTCTGTCACTCAGTCTGGAGTGCAGTGGTGTGATCCCAGCTCACTGCAACCTCTGCCTCCCAGGTTCAAGTGATTCTCCTGCCTCAGCCTCCTGAGTAGCTGGGATTACAGGTGCGTGCCACCAAACCCAGCTAATTTTGTATATTTAGTAGAGATGGGGTTTCACCATGTTAGCCAGGCTGATCTCGAACTCCAACCTCAGGTGATCTGCGTGCCTTGGTCTCCCAAAGTGCTGGGATTACAGGTGCAAATTTCCTCTTCATATAAGGACACCAGGGAGATTGGATTAAGGCCCACCCTAACTGCCTCATTTTAACTTCATCACCTCTTTAAAGACCCTATCTTCATATACTATTACATTCTGAGGTACTGGGGGTTAGGGCTTCAACAAATAAATTGGAGCGACACAATAACACCAGCAAAGTAAAAAATATAAAGGAATTTGATGCCAGTGTTGAGCTGCTCAAATAACCTGAAAACCCTCATTATTGGACTTGTTTTAAGAGAGAATAAATGTTCCTTCTTGTCTAAGCCACCTTTGGCGGGGTTGTCTGTTCCTTGCAGGCAGAACTCTGGCACTGTGTTTGCTCAAGCTGTTCCCTCTGCCCAGAGTAACTTTCCTTCCATTCACCCTTCAAGGTTTGGCTTGAATGCCACCAGCCTGGGGAATGGCTCCTGATTCTGCCTTTCCCAAACAAGTCGCTGGCCTGATACCAGAGTTCTTGGCTTGTGTGTCTTTGTCTCTAACCAGATCATGGTCAGCATGTGCACTGACCACCTGCTGCTAATATCCCCACTCCTGCCCATGGCAGGCATTGATAATCAATCCCTTCTTCCTGCTGGGAGTAGATCCGGTTTTTATAATCCTCTACGCAGCCCTCCAGGCAGCCCCTGCCAATCAACTGGAGGTGGTTCAAAAGAGATGAATCCTATCTGCCACAATTGTTAAGTCTTTGAGAGCAGGGACTTTGTTTTGCTCATCTCTTCTTTGATTCACAAGCTAATTTTAATAATATGTTATCATTGTGCACTTCTGTTCCCATTCAATCCCTGCAGCAGCCTTCCAAGGCAGGTACTGCCATTATCCTGCTTTTGACACGTGAGGGCTCTGAGGCGCTAAGAGATGAGGTAATGTGTTCAAGGTCATATACATTTGAGCCTACATCCACCATCTCCAACCACTTCCGCTGACATTTACTAAGCACTTCATCTGTTATGGCTCTGCAGGGAGCACTGCAGGGAATAGAGATAGTTTTCTAATTTTAGTGGCATGCAAAACACTTATTGTCCTATTTGAGATTCCCAGCAGTTCAGTGATGTTTGGAGCTAGTCCAGGAATAATATAAGCTTCCATTTTATAGACAGGGATCTTGAGGCCCAGAGAGAGGAAAAGGCTTGCAAAAGCCAGTCATGGAGATGCCAGAGCAAGAGACCACATGTCTCATGCCCGGCTGCTGCTCCAAGGGTGGGAATTCTGGGCTGGCTCAAGGGGTTAAGTTGGAGCTTTCACATCCAGAGCAGAGTCAGGAATTGGCTAGTACACCCTGGCCTCTTCCTGTTCGCCTGGCAGGCTGAGTGGAGATCTCACTTCCTGAGCTGGGAGGTGACCCGGTAGGATGCAGGGGAGCAGGAGGGAGTGGCTGTGAGAGCCAGCACTAAGCAGCCTGGGCCATTTCCCCTCCAAGGGAGGGGAAGGAAGAGGAAGGGCTAGTGGCTAGGAGTCTCCTGTAGCTCTCACACCCAGAAGCGTTGGGGAGCTCTGACCCTCCCTTCAGGGCACTGATCTTGAACACCAGGCTTTCAGAAAAAGCCTTTCAGTAGAATCCAGTGCATTGGTACTTTACAGTTTCTAACTGCTCTTCCATCCATGGCCTGTGTCTTTCTGGCCACAGCTCTGATGAGCAGAGCAGGGCTTTGGGAAATTATTATTCCCATTGGAAAGATAAGAAAGCTGACAGTCTACGGCCATACCACCCTGAACGCGCCCGATCTCGTCTGATCTCGGAAGCTAAGCAGGGTCGGGCCTGGTTAGTACTTGGATGGGAGATAAGAAAGCTGACGCCAAGAGAGGTTACAATGAGCAACCTGGACCAGGTCATATACAGCAAATCAGTTCCAGAGCTTAGGTCTCCAGAACCCAGGTGTCTTGGCAAGGTGTGGATGGGCCACTCAGAACCTTTCCATCTGTCCTGGGTGGGGCATGCAGAATGCATAGGTCCTAGAGGTAAGGAACGCTAGGCTCAGATCCAGACCAGCCAGAAATCCCAGGTCCTCCTCTTACTCACTGTGTGACCTCCTTGAACCAGGCTCTGAACTTCAGCCTCAGTTTCAAAAATCTGTATAATAGGTACTATCATGGTACTCAACACTGTGAGTAAGTTAAAATATGTAAAGTGTTCAGCACAGAGCCACAAAGGGGACCTTGCCTCCCTAATATACTCCCAAGAGAGCAAAACAGCTCAAGACCCTATGAACATGGTCAGAATAAAAATGGAGTCACTAATGTTAAGAAAACCTTGACAAATAGAGCTGGGGAAGGCCATAGAGGGTT
This sequence comes from Pan paniscus, assembly GCF_029289425.2. Taxonomy (NCBI): domain Eukaryota; kingdom Metazoa; phylum Chordata; class Mammalia; order Primates; family Hominidae; genus Pan; species Pan paniscus. The sequence continues at coordinate 37,706,499 of NC_073270.2, forward strand.
TTCATGCTTGCATAACAAATAAGACTGATAACAAAAAAGACTACACAAATCACAACCTTGCACAAAGGCCATTGAAACCTTGCACAAAAAATACTTCCGCAAGGACATCTGCCCAGCAACTGCCTGTCCAAATTTAGACTGGCGTCACCCTTGCTATTGATCTTTGTAATCAAGGATAATTATTTCAGAAACAATAATGTAATCCTTATTTTTTTCCTTTAAAAATCTTTGTCTTCCCCCCACCTCCCTGAAAATGCACATCGCTTACTATGGCATATGGGTAATTCCCACTGCAATGCTTAATTCCTAAGTGAAATATCTTTTATTTTAGAGAGCCTCTGTTTGTTCTTTAATTTGACAACCACTAAGCAGGTAAACAGTTAATGTTTACTGAGCACTTATTTTTTTTCAGTTTTTTTTTTTTTTTTTTTTTTTTGAGATGGAGTCTCAGCCAGTCACCAAGGCTGGAGTGTAATGGCTGGATCTCAGCTCACTGCAACCTCCACCACCCAGGTTCAAGCGCTTCTCCTGCCTCAGCCTCCAGAGTAGCTGGGATTACAGGCATGTGCCACCGCACCCGGCTGATTTTTGTATTTTTAGTAGAGACAAGGTTTCACCATGTTGGCGAGGCTGGTCTCGAACTCCTCACCTCAGGTGATCTGCCTGCCTCAGCCTCTCAAAGTGCTGGGATTACAGGTGTGAGCCACCACGCCCAGCCTTACTGAGTACTTAATATATGCCAGAAGTTCTTCTAGGTGCATTTAATCCCCGAAAGGTCACTATGAGGTTAAACTAGTATTATGCTCATTTTAAAGACGGGAAAACTGAGGCACTGGTGGTTAAGGGACTTCCCAAAGGTCATAACCCTAGTAAGTGCCAAAGCCAGGATTCGAATTCAAGCAGCCTATCTTCAAAGCCCACGCATACTGCCTCCCTTAATAGTAATGATTAATTTTTTAAAATCATAACTTGCTTGGCTACAAAACTCTCTATAAGGCACTTTCCACCCACCTTTTCATTTCTCACCACAGCAGCCTAGGGAGGGAGGCAGTGTTGACTCCCAACTTATAGAGAGGAGGGGGAAACAGGCTGTGAAAGGGGGAACTGACTTGCCTTGCCAAGGTCACACAACAAGGTCAGTGGCAGAAGTAGGGCTGGAACTTGGAATTTTCCAAACCAGGACTTCAAATGTGGGGGGCCCTTTCCCAGCCTTGGCCAATTCCCAAGCTCCCCCAGTAACCCGCCTTCTGGCTAGAGGCCTTGAGCCTCCCTCCTCAGGTCAGCTCTGCCTGGGCTTCCACCCTTCAGCTGCAGGGTCCCAAGGCTGGGTCCTCCACACCCCCTGCCCTCCCCATCAGATGGGAGGGGCAGGAACTCCAGGGCTGGTGGAGTTTCCGACCAGGCAGGAAAAAGAACAAAGGAACTGGATGGGGGGGTGGAAGGGATGGCCAGGAGGGTGGCAGGAGTAGAGGGGACATTTCACCATGGAATATGAAGTCAAGAAAGGGAAGAAGGTAGGTGGGAGGTTGGGAGGGACGCAGGGAGAGGAATGTCCCCAAAGCTGGGGAAGGGGGCAAACTGGGGCGGGGTGGGGGGTTGGTAGCGAGGGGCATAAGTGGAGCCTTTCTTCTCATTTGGAAGTAACTTCCTTCCCACTCTTGGGCAGTCAGACAGTCAGGCTCTAAACTCCCTGTTTCTCCACTCTCAGTGGCCTCTGGCATCCCTAACGTGGACAGACAGGGACCTTCTCAGGAAACCTGGCCAGACGGACTCAGTTTGGGAGATTCTCCACACCTGCTTCCCTGGTGTTCCCCGCAGCTCCCTCCTGCAGCCTCTCAGACAGACGGACAGACAGACACCCAGCAGATCCATTCTCCTGCTCGTCACTGCCCCAAACAGAAGGACTCAGTCAGGGCAATTCCGATAGGACGTTGCCTACACAGGCTTGAGTCTCCCACCTGCCCCCTGCCCCTCCCACCTTTCTACAAGGGCGTATGTAAGGCGTCAGCCAGAAGCCATTCCCCTCACCCCCAGATCCTCACCCCTTCTGACTCTGAAGTTTTCTAGTATGCTTCTCTGGGTGTCTCACCTGGTTGTCTTTGGAGTTCAGGGAGGCGCTCTGATTTTAACTTCCATCTTACCCCCATTTCCACCCTCCCCTCTACCCCACCCCCACCAGAAACATATGTCCGGGCTGTTCTAAAAGGTGCCCACATGAATCACAGAGGGCTCAGAAGGGAGCCAAGACATACGTGCATGTTTTCTCTTAGTTTGTTCTTTTAATAGACATTTATTGAGTGCCTATTATGCACCAGGTATTTCTTTTTTTAAAGCAATAAATAAGTTAATGTAAAATTGCATAGAAGGGCCGAGTGCAGTGGCTCACACCTGTAATTCTAGCACTTTGGGAGGCCGAGGCGGGTGGATCACCTGAGGTCAGGGGTTCGAGACCAGCCAGGCCAACATGGCGAAACCCTGTCTCTACTAAAAATACAAAAATTAACTGGGCATGGTGGCACATGCCTGTAATCCCAGCTACTAAGGAGGCTGAAGCTTGAACCTAGGAGGCAGAGGTTGCAGTGAGCCAAGATCGCGCCACTGCACTCCAGCCTGGGTGACAGAGTGAGACTCTGTCTAAAATAAATAAATAAATACATAAATAAAAATTTTTTAAAAATCATAGGAGGTCACATACTCAGTGCTGGAGGAAACTGATCAGTTTGAGTCGAGAGCTGATGGGTGGAAGGAAAGTGGGTAGGGAAGAGTGAGGCAGAGGAACAGCATGTGCAAAAGCCCCACAGTGGGAAGTCACATAGCAAGCCAGAGGGACTGAAGGAGGACTGTGTAGTGGGGGCCCAGGGGACAAGAATGAGGCAGATGGGGCTGGACAGGTGGGCAGAGCTGAGCCATTCAGGGCCACCAACAAAAATACTTACCCCTCCCCACCGCTAATACACACACATAAGCAAGACAAAGTCCCAGCTCCATAGCCGGCATTCAAGATATGTTCGTCTCATAATCTAGCCACGGCAGACTGACTGCACACAGCTTCTCCAGGCTCACCCTCATCCAGCCTTTGAGGCATCCAGAATTTTGCACATGCTGTGCCCTCTGCTTGGCATGCTTTCTCCCAGATAGTTTCTTCTCATTCCTTAAAGTTGCTACATACCCCATCCTGGCTCCATGATATGGGTTCTAACATAAGCTGAGTACCCATAAGAATCACCTGAGGGCTCATTAAAACACAGATCACTGGGTCTTACCCCCAGTTTCTGGGCCAATAGGCCTGGGATGGGGTTCAAGAAATTGCATTTCTGGCCAGGCACAGTGACTCATGCCTGTAATCGCAACACTTTGGGAGGCTGAGGCAGGAGGATTGCATGAGCCTAGGAGTTCAAGACCAGACTGGGCAACATAGTAAGACCCCATCTCTTTAAAAAATATATATTAGCTAGGTGTGGTGGTGGTGCATGCCTGTGGTCCCAGCTACTGTGAGGCAGAGGTGGGAGGATCGCTGAGTCAGAAAGAATTTGCAATTCTAATAACCCACAGGTTATGCTGATGGCTGTGGGGCCACACTTTGAGAATGACCGGTTTAGATCCTGGCTACTCAAAGCGTGCTGCACAGACCAGTAGTATCAGCACCAGATGGGAGCTTGGTAGAAATGCACAGTCTCAGGCTCCAACCCAACTGTACTGAATCAAAACTCCAGGGCAGATAAAGTTGGAAACTCACTAGTCTAGGTCATTTATCACAAGCCCTGGAGGCAAGGATAGGATCCAGGTCTCCACTGAATCCTCAGCACCCAGCACAGTCCAGCCATACAGGTGTAAATGTTTACTGAATGAATGAGTAAATGAACAGATGTATTTGTGGACTTGTGTTCTGTTTACCTGGAAAGAACGTGAGCTCCTTGCAGGCAGGGAGGTTGTCTTACTCACATTTGCCTTGTTACACAGTTAAGTAATCACACCACACATTCACTCAGTGGTTTTCAGCTGAGCTGCCTTTTGAAATTACCTAAGAAGGCTTTTAAAAATCTTAATGGACCGAGCTCATTAACCCCAATGGCTCACACCTGTAATCCCAGCACTTTGGGAGGCCAAGGCAGGAGAATCATTTGAGCTCAGGAGTTCAAGCCAGCCTAGGCAACGCAGTGAGACCTCATCTCTACTAAAAATTTAAAAAATTAGCAGGGCATGGTAGCACACACCTGTAGTCCCAATTACTTGGAAGGCTGAGGCAGAGGGATCGCTTGAACCTAAGAGATCAAGGCTGCAGTGAGCTATGATTGTGCCACTACACTCCAATCTGGGCAACAGAGCAACATCCTATCTCAAAAAAATTAAAAAATAAAAAATTTTATGCCTGGGTTTCAGTCCCAGAATTTCTTATTCAGTTGGTTGGGAGTGTAACCTGAACATCTGAAGTTTTAAAAGCTCCCCCCATAGTTCGTGTGTGTGTGGAGTCGGGGGGTGGGGGTTGTTTGTTTTGTTTCTTCGACAAGGTCTTACTCTGTCACCCAGGCTGGAGTACGGTGTTGCAATCGCAGCTCACAGCAGCCTCGACCTCCCAGGCTCAGGTGATCCTCCCACCTTGGCCTCCCAAGTAGCTGGGATTACAGGTGCATACCACCACACCCGGCTAATTTTTTTTTTTTTGGCATATTTTTTGTAGAGACAGTTTCACCATGTTGTCAAGGCTGGTCTCGAACTCCTGGGCTCCAGCTCTCCTCCTGCCTCAGCCTCCCAAAGTGCTAGGATTACAGGCGTAAGCCACCGCGCCTGGCCTTCCCCAGGTAGTACTAAAGGATAGCCAGGGCTGGGAGCGACTGCTCTAAATGCAGTCTCACACTTGAGCATGTATCAGAAGCACCTGGTGGGCTTGTTAAGCCCTAATTGCCGGGCCCTACTCCCAGAGTTTCTAATTTAGCGGGTCTGGGATGGGGCCTGATAATCTGCATTTCTCTCAATTCCTAGGTGGTGCTGCTGGTCCAGGAATCTCATGTTGAGAAATGCTGTTCTAGATGGAACTCAAACTTTCTTTTGAGATTCAGATGGCTGGTCTGGGCTGAGCCCCAGAATTTACACCTTTAACCTTGATCCAGGCCATTTTTGTGCAGGTGCCTCTGGATTCTACTTAAATGTACTTATTAATAATTTATAACTTTTAGGAAAGCACAGAGAATAGCCTAAGAAATAGCTATGCACCCACCACCACTCCACCACATTGAATCCTAATCTATATTATATATATTTATGTATATGATTTATATATATGTGTGTGTGTATGTGTATATATATACATATATATACACATATATATGTATATATATATACATATATATACACATATATATGTATATATATGTATATATATGTATATATATATATACGTATATATATATAGAGAGAGAGAGAGAGAGAGAGAGAGAGTGTCTTGTTCTGTTGCCCAGGCTGGAGTGCAGTGGCTCCATCTTGGCTCACTGCAACCTCTGCCTCTGCCTCCTGGGTTCAAGTGATTCTCCTGCCTCAGCCTCCCGAGTAGCTGGGATTACAGGCTCCTGGCACAATGCCTGACAAATTTTTGTATTTTTAGTAGAGTCAGGGTTTCACCATGTTGGCCAGGCTAGTCTCCAACTCCTGACCTCAAGTGATCCACCCGCCTTGGCCTCCCAAAGTGCTGGGATTACAGGTATGAGCCACCATGCCTGGCCTTGAATCCTAACATTTTTCTGTATTTGCCCCAGCCTAGACTCATTCCTCAAACCTGTTTGGCAGGAGCTACACTGTCACCTTGGTGTTTAGAAAGAAGGTCGTTGGATCCAGAATGCCCAAGGTGAACTACTGGTTCCACCACTACTAGCTGGTGACTTTATCAGTTAGTTCCTCTCTAGGGTTTAGTTTCTCCATCTGTAAAATGGGACTTACAGAGGTACCCCTTCTGCAGAGTTTTGGTGAGAATTAAATTAGGTAATGTAAGTAAAAGTGAGCATAGTAAGAGTTCAATAAAAGCAGCCACTGTTATCACTCTCATTCCTCCTCTCCTCCCCAGGGCTTTGTATCCCCCATCCGAAGGCTGGTGTTCCCCAAGGCCGGGCGCCGGGCAGCCTGTAGGAGCAGCGTGAGCCGCCGGCCCCTGCACTCGATGCCCCTTTATCCCCCCGACTACCTCATCGACCCCCAGATTCTGCTGTGTGACTACCTGGAGAAAGAGGTCAAGGTGCGTGCAGGATGAGAAGGGGTGGGAAAACCTTGGGGTGAGGAGACCTTCACTTCTCCTTGACACCAAGTTCTGATCAGCCGTATCCCACACAGGGGAAGTTGTGGCTCATTGGAAAGAGGCCTGGGTTCATGTCAGCCTTGCCCCCACCTTCAGCAAGTGACCTCCATCTGCTGAGCCTCCTCAGTGTTCCCATCTCAACATGAGGCTCAAAACCTACCCCCAGTGGAGAGTGGATGGGAGAGTGTTCTGTGTGTGGAAAAGTCCTATCTTTTGTCAACTGACATAACAGAAAGGGAGACTCACTAAAAGAAAATGATGTTTACTCAGGAATAGGCATTGCAATGGGAATATGCGTGCCATAGTAAACTGTGTATTCAGGAGGTAAAGGAAGGCAAAGGTTTTTAAAGGAAAAGTGAGGAGGATTACATAATTGTTTTGAGATAATTATCCCTGGCTGCAAGGATCAATAACAAGGATGGCACCATTTCCAAGTTGGATGAGCAGTTGCTGTCCTTGCAGGAATATGTGTGTGTGTGTAAGGTTGTGATGGCCTTTGTGCAAAGTTGTAGTTTTTACAGTCTTTTTGGTAGTTCTTGTTATCAGGCGTTCATGCATGAGAATCCTCCCTCCTATTTGTCAGGGCTTTTAACACAAGTGACTCCATTCTGATTGACAACTTTGACATTTCCCATGAGATTTTACTGCAGTGACCTTGCTGTTACTCGGACAGTGTCCAGATTAACAGCAAAGCACAAAGGACTTCCACCACTTAGGAGCTGTACTTCTTTTTTTTTTTTTTTTTTTTTTGAGACAGAGTCTCATTCTGTCTCCCAGGCTGGAGTGCAGTGGCACAATCTTGGCTCACTGTAACCTCCGCCTTCCGGGCTCAAACAATTCTCCTGCCTCAGCCTCCTTAATAGCTGGGACTACTGGCACACACCACCACATGCAGCTAATTTTTTTGTATTTTTAATGGAGCTGGGGTTTCACTATGTTGGTCAGGCTGGTCTCAAACCCCTGACCTCAGGTGATCCGCCCACCTTGGCCTCCCAAAGTGCTGGGATTACAGGTGTGAGCCACCACACCTGGCATGAACACCATGAAGAGGAAATGATGGGTCTTCATTTAGCCTAAAAAGATTGATATGGGGGTAGGGTTGTCCGAACTGGCAAACAATAAGCCACCTAGTAAAATCTGAATTTCAGATAAGCAATGAATACTTTCTTAGCATAATTATGTCCCAAATATTGCAAGGGACTAAAAATACTAAACAACTTAAAAATTATTGTTGATCAACGGCCAGGCACGGTGGCTCACGCCTGTAATCCCAGCACTTTAGGAGGCCGAGGCGGGTGAATCACGAGGTCAGGAGTTCAAGACCAGCCTGGCCATCTTTTAGTAGAGATGGTGAAACCCGTCTCTACTAAAAATACAAAAAATTAGCTGGGTGTGGTGGTGGGTGCCTGTAATCCCAGCTACTGGGGAGGCTGAGGCAGGACAATCGCTTGAACCTGGGAGGCAGAGGCTGCGGTGAGCCGAGCTCACACTGCTGCACTCCAGCCCGGGCGACAGTGCAAGACTCCAGCCCCCCCACGCCCGCCAAAAATTGTTGTTTTCAAGTTCAAATTTAACTGGCATCCTAAATTTTATCTGGCAACCCTATATGGAGGGAAAAACTAACAAATAAATCTGCTTAAAAATTGAGGGCTGAAATTTGATAAAGAATAAAAAGAAGAGAAAATGTTTGATTGGTGGATTCACCTAGAGGAATACAACTAAAAATAATTTTTTAAAAGTTGGCCAGGCATGGTGGCTCACGCCTGTAATCCCAGCACTTTGGGAGGCTGAGGCAGGCTGATTACTTGAGGTCAGGAGTTTGAGGGCAGCCTGGCCAACACGGTGAAACCCCGTCTCTACTAAAAATACAAAAATTAGCTGGACGTGGTGGCACGCGCCTCTAATCCCAGCTACTCAGGAGGCTGAGGCAGGAGAATCGCTTGAACCCGGGAGGCAGAACTTGCAGTGAGCTGATATCTTGCCATTGAACCCCAGCCTGAGTGACACTGAGACTCTATCTCAAAAAAAAGTTAACTATTATATTGAATAACATTTAAGTGCTAACATTAGGATATAAGAGTAAAGAAAAAATTTGTTGATTTAGTGCATCATTTTTCCTGACAAAATGGTATACTAATTTGATCCAACATTCTTCCCTTTCCATTTGACTTCTGCAACAAGACCATAAGGAAGGCAAGTGATTTGCAATTCCTTTGACAATGATGCTTGGGGTAGAGAGAGCCACTCAGGCCAGAGGAAATTTACAGGTGGTCAGTTCTTTCAAGCTGTTATAATAACTTTTGCTTCCCTATGGAATCTTATAGCTAGATGACTATGTGCTAAGGCAATATAAGCCAGCAGTTGAGAGTGTGGGCTCTGGCATGTGGATCCCAGTTTGATCCTCTCTAGCTATCTAATCCTGGGCAAGTTCTTTAGTTAGTCACACCCTGCCTTGGTTTTTCTCATCCTTAAAGCAAGGGTGAATGAGTGAATATATAGAGAGCGCTCAGAACTTTGCCTAGTTTCTATTAAGGGCTCAGTAAAAGTTATTATCAGGTATATTAATTCATGTATTTCTATCTCAATCTATCCGCACTGCATCAATGAGAAGGCCAGGGTTCTTCAAGATTTCAGGGTGACATCTCTGTGTCCTTCTCTCACCCCGATTTCCATCCAGTTCCTGGGCCACCTTACCTGGGTGACTTCCTCACTGAACCCCTCCAGTCGGGACGAGCTCCTGCAGCTGCTAGACACCGCCAGGGTAAGACTCTGGGGAGGGAGGAGGGCAGGATCTCGCTCCCTTCTCCCTCTTCTACCTGCGGACCTCGGGAACTCGAGATCTGCCCCTCCCTGCAGCAGCTGAAGGAGCTGCCGCTGAAGACCACGGCGGAGCAGGACAGCATCCTGAGCCTGTCTGCCCGCTGCCTGCTGCTCACCTGGCGCGACAATGAAGAGCTCATTCTGCGAATCCCTACGCACGAGATCGCCGCCGCCTCCTACCTGCAGGACGACGCGCTGCACCTGCTAGTGCTCAAGACCGGTGCGGCGGGAGAGGGAGGGGGAGGGGGAGGGGGAGGGGGCGGGGAGGGGGAGGGGCGGGGAGGGGGCGGGGCAGGGGCAGGGGCAGGGGCCGGAGGTGTGCGGATGGAGAAGAAGAGGGACCTGCGGCGGGGGCAGAGGAGATGGAAAAGGTCTGACCATACTACCCTGAGACTAGGGGCAGGCCGAAGAGGCTCTGGGAACGCAGACAGGGCCTGAGGTTGAGGATGAAGGTGGGTGGCCTGAGCCACTACACTGAGGCCAGGTGGTGGAGCACTAAGAGGGTGGAGAAGCCCAAGACCTAGGCCAGGGCTGGATCCGCAGTTACCACCCGGCTCTGAGGCTAGAGTGGACCCTTGGGCTGGGGGCGGGGCCTGATTCCAGGGGCGGGGCTGAGGAGAGGCGGGAAGTCAGAATCCAAGGGGGCGGTCCCTGAAACCCGGGACTGGGTCCCCAGTTAAGGCTCCCTCGGGAGGGGACAGCCTGACCACCACCCTCTGTTCAGAGGGCAGGTCTGAGGCCAGGGGCGCAGGCGTCATGGGGAGCGTGGAAGCCACCTGGCCAGACCACCGAGAGGCCAGGGGTGGAGACTGAGGCCGGGGGCGGGCCCGAAAGTGTGGAAGCGGAGTGGGCGGGGAACCGCCGCGCTACTTTAAAGCCGGGGGCGAGGCGGCGGTGGAACCCCAGAGCCGCGAGGTCAAGTGGCCAGCCGGCCTCGGGGGTGGGGGGGGTGGTCTCTGAGTCCCGATCCCCGCGGCTGACGGTCCCCCGGACTCTCCTAGGTCTGGGTGTGGACCCAGTGCCGGCCGGCGTGGACGCCAGCCCAGGCGGCGCAGGACGCGACCCCGGCCCGCCAGGCGGGGCGCCCGAGAAGCGGCGGGTGGGCACCGCGGAGCGGCGCCACACCATCTGCAGCCTGGACTGGCGGATGGGGTGGGGTGGGGGCGCCGCGGAGGCCCGGGCCGGGGGAGGCGGCGGCGGCAGCTTGGAGCGCCAGCGCGCCGGGGCGCGGGCGTCGGGCAGCTGGGAGCGACGGCAGACGTTCAGCGGCAGCTGGGAGCGGCGGCACGGAGGCGGCGGCGGCGGCGGCGCGGGGAAGCCGGGCGGTAGCTGGGAGCGGAGGCAGGCGGGCAGCGGCGGCGGAGGCAGCTGGGAGCGGCGCCACCCCGGCCCCAACCCGCTCGACCCGCAGGACCCCAGCCCCGACGCCTACTGCAACCTGGTCATCCTGGCTGTAGCCAACAGGGTGAGCCCGAGGGCAGCCTGCTCCCAAAGCCCGGCTTCGGGAACGCTGCTTCCCCGCCCCCACCTTGCCCCCGCCCCACCCACCAGGTTCCTAGGATCTGCCCCTGCCTTCTCCCTGCACCTGCCCCACCTAATGGCTCCTAAACTCCGGACCTGGACACCTCCAGGGCATCTCCCCTTGACTCCCTCAATGGGATGAACTCTCAAAATGGCCAAAACAAACTAGATCTAACCTCCAGCCCGTTCCTTCTCCAACGTTGTCAGTGTTGGGCCCACCACAGTAACATTCACGAGGACACTAATCACCAGCGTGAATCTAGGGCCAGCTCATGCCAGACACAGGGCTGCATCAACTCATTTAATTCTCACAGCAACCTCTGGAGGCAAATATTACAACTACTGTATTCTCATTCTATAGAAAAGGAAACCGAGATCCATAGGTGAAGTAACATAGGCAAGGTCACACAGGAAGCACGTGGTGGTTTTAAGATTCAAATCCAGGAAGTTCAGAGCCAGTACTCTTGGTAACTAAGATGGCCACCCAAGAGAGAAGCCTTCCTGCCATTCTTCCTTCCCCCTCCGTCTTCCCCTCTGCCTCCCCCATCCTCTTCATTCACCCTTGCTTTTATTCGCCCGACCATGTTTCTTGAGTGCCAGCTCTGGGCTAGGCAATGGGCTAGGTGCTATGGATACAGACGTGAAAAAGACATCTGGTGTCCACCCTTAGGGAGCTCACAGGCGAGCAGACACCTTCAAGTTCTGAGCATTCTAAGCTTTTCCTCTGATCTTGGACCACCAGATCCCTCTGTATAAAAACAGTGGTGAACGAAACAGACATAGTTCCTGTCTAGATGGTGAGGCAGATAATAACCAGTAAACTCAGACACCACAGCTGTCTCTCTCCCCTTGAAACACTTCCTCACTTGGCTTCCAGCTCTCCACCTTTTCCAGGCTTTTCTCCTACCAAGCTGGTGGTTCCTCTTCTCCAGAAGTTGGAGTGCCCCAGACTTTGTCCTTGATCTTCTTCTCTCCTCCATCTATCCTTCATCTACCCATTTCTAGGTGATCTGCATCTGAAGATCTAACGACTGTTTCAAACCCAACACATCCAAAACTGAGCTCCAACCTCCTCCCCCAAAACCCGCCACTCCCTTGGTTTCCCTGTCACAATTAATAGCAGCTGTGTCCTTACATTGGTCAGGCCAAAACCTTGCTGTGGGCCTTGGCTGGCTCTCGCGCTCTCTGTCTTTCTCACACACACCCCATATCCACTCTGTCAATAAATCCTGTTGGCTCTTATTTTTAAAACATAACCAAGCCTGTAATCCCAGCACTTTGGGAGGCCGAGGCGGGTGGATCACCTGAGTTGAGGAGTTAAGACCAGCCTGGCCAACATGGTGAAACCCGTCTCTACGAAAAATACAAAAATTAGCCAGGCATAGCGGCGGGTGCCTGTAATCTCAGCTACTTGGGAGGCTGAAGCACAAGAATCCCTTGAACCCAGGAGGTAGAGGTTGCAGTGAGCCAAGACCGCACCACTGCACTCCAGCCTGAGCAATAGAGCAAGACTCCGTCTCAAAACAAAACAAAAAAACATCAAAATCCATTTACTTCTCCCCACCCTCCCCCTGTACCCACCCAGGTCCATGCCCCATTTTCTCTCACCTGAATCATGTGGTCACCCTCTGACTGGTTCAGCCCTTGCTGACAGTCTCTTTCCCCACACAGTCAGAGTGGTCCCGTTAACATGAAAGCCACATCATGTCACTACTCCACATCTTCCAGTGGCTTCCCATTTCACTCCAAGTAAAAGCTAACATCCTTACAATTGCTTACAAGGCCATTTGTACTCCAGCCACCATGCCCACTTCCTCTGTGGCTGGAAATAGGATTCCAGACAAAGCCAACAGTCATCCCACTGGACTGTGAGGGCTTTGTGGTACTGAACCTGGCCCAGTGTCGGCCACATAATAGGACTAAGTTGGAACTTGTGGAGTGAGTAAATAAGTGTAATCCCAACACTTTGGGAGGCTGAGGCAGGGAGATCACTAGAGCCCAGGAGTTCCAGACCAGCCTGGGCAACATGGCAAAACACCGTCTCTACTAAAAATACAAAAAATTATCTGGGCGTGGTGGTGTGTGCCTGTCATGCAGCTACTCAGGAGGCTGAGGTGGGAGGATCACCTGAGCTCAGGAGGTTGAGGCTGCAGTGAGCCATGATTGTGCCACTGGGCGACCGGAGTGTGACTCTATCTCAAAAAAAAAAAGTTGCTTTCCAGGGTTGTCTGAGCATCTGGCTTCTTATCTGAGTCATCCTGGTCCTAAGAAGGATATAGGAGTTAGAGTAAAAAACAACTTGGGTGCTGGTACTAATGCCATGAACCTGCTGTGTGAGCCTAGGCAAGGCACTTAACCACTCTAAGTCTCAGCATCTTTGTCTGTCCACTTTGTAGGTTTATGGTAAGGATCACCTGGTTTAATTATTAGGACACACCTACTATCCCAAAATGCCTATCCTGGGTTACGTTTTAATTTATTCTTTGGGCTTTTTTATTTTTATTTTTTGTATCCAACCATCCATTGTCTTGGGCCTTTTTACAGACACAACATAGAGAAAAGGTTCATGAAGACAGTGTCTTCATCAATTACTGGTTTTCTATGTGTCTTGCTTAAGGCATAAAGAGGTAAATTCAAGAACTAAATACCTATTCACATTTGTAGTCTCAAAAAAGTTTTACCCAAGAACTTAAACTCCTTCCTTCTATCAGAGACTGAATTTTATTTATCCTGTTTCCATTTTCACACTGAATGCTAGGAAGCTCATATCTAAATATGGCTTCCAGTATTAGTAACTATATTGAACCTAAAATTTTGATACATTTAATCATCCCTTCTCCTACTAGGTATTAGGAGAACTGGATTCTAATCCTGACTAATCACTTCCCCTCACTGGGCCTCCGTTTCCATATCTATACATTAAACTAAATTAGGACTTATCTTAGAAGGGCATCAGGAAGGCTGATGAATCCTCCACAAATCTGGGGTACATTTTTCATGGCACAAGAGTTAGAGTTGTCACTGAATTCTATAAAGGGGTTCTAAGATCCAGAGAGTAGCCATCGAATTTTGATGGAAAAATTCTTGAAAGCCAATTTAAAGGGCTCTATAGGTGTGTATCTTTGTGCGCATCTTCACACACTGTTTTAGGAAGCAGGGTAATATCTTGGTCATTGGTGAGGACCTGAGCTCTCTCTCCTCCTCCCTGGGCCAGGACGCTGCAGAGGAGTCCTGCGCACTCATCTGTCAGGTCTTCCAGATCATCTACGGGGACCAGAGTATTGAGTGTGTGGACCGGGCTGGCTACCACTACACATCCACACCTGAACGGCCATGGCTCTGCAGCCGCAGTGAGTACCAGAACTCCTGGCCTCCCCTCCTGTGAAACATCCCAAAAAGGCCAGGGGAGGGAAGATGTCCCAGGACTTGGGCTGATGAAGGTATTTAGGGTTCCTGATCTCTGCCATAATTACAGTGTACCCCACAATTGTAGGTGAAATGTCAATTTTCTTTTTCTTTTCCTTTTCTTTTTTTCTTTTTTGAGACAGAGTCTCCCTCTGTTGCCCAGGCTGGAGTACAGTGACGTCATCTCGGCTCACTGCAACCTCCACCTCCTGGTTTCAAGCAATTCTCTGCCTCAGTCTCCCGAGTAGCTGGGATTACAGGCATGTGCCACCACGCCCAGCTAATTTTTTTTTTTGTATTTTTATTAGAGACGGGGTTTCACCATCTTGACCAGGCTGGTCTTGAACTCCTGACCTCATGATCCACCCGCCTCAGCCTCCCAAAGTGCTGGGATTACAGGCGTGAGCCACTGCACCCAGCCATCAGTTTTCATGATGATCTCAAACTTAGCTTCTTCAAAGATGTTTGGATTGTCAAATTCAGAACAAGCCCCCTAGAGCTGAACTCTTCTCTCTCCCTTTTGTTTTTGTGTCCCTATATTGCAGCAACCTAAGCACATGTATTGTCTGCTTACTGAGCCATTGGTCCCACTAGGACCCTAACACAAAACCAAGATTTCCAGATGGGTCCTTGGATGCACTCAAGGACTAGAAGGAGAATGAGACTAATAGAGACATTTGTTGAGCACCAGTTGTGTGCCAAGCACCATACCAATGTGCCATGTCCTCATAGCAACCTTGCCTGTCCTCTTTGTCACTGTATCCCCTGTGCCTAGCACGAGACTGGGTACATCAGATACTCATGAAGTATTTTTCTGAATGGATGAAAGAACTCTCTGAGGCCTTAGGATTCCCATTTTTTTGTTTGGTTGGTTTTTGTTGTTGTTGTTGTTTGTTTGTTTGAGACGGAGTCTCACTCTGTCGCCTGAGCTGGAGTGCAGTGGCACGATCTCGGCTCACTGCAACCTCTGCCTCCCGGTTCAAGTGATTCTCCTGCTTCAGCCTCCTGAGTAGCTGGGACTACAGGCGTGCGCCACTACGCCCAGCTAATTTTTGTATTTTTAGTAGAGACGGGGTTTCACCATGTTAGTTGGCCAGTGTGGTCTTGATCTCTTGACCTCGTGATCTGCCTGCCTCAGCCTCCCAAAGTTCTGGGATTACAGGTATGAGCCACCACGCCTGGCCAGGATTCCAGTTTTACAGATGAGGACATTAAGGCTCAGATTAGTCAATAAATTACTCAAGGTCACACAGCTGGTAAGTGGCAGAGTCAGGATTCAAATCCAGGTCTGTCTGATTCTGAAGCTTCTATCAGCAACAACCTTATTCCCCATGCTGCCTTCAGGCCAGTGGGTGAATTCCCCAGCCATTGTCTCCCACAGCATGGTACCAGCAGCAGAGTGCTCGTTCTTTTCTTCCGAAGACCCTCGCATTTGTGGGAGCTGTGCTTGTTGGGAGGCTGGGTTAGTTCAACTCTCACAAGGATGATAGGCAAGTAAATGAGATAATTCAACAAATATTTCAACAAATTCATTCATTTAGCATATATTTATTGAGCACCTAGTAGGTCAGATCCAGTGCTAATCAGTAGGTTATTTTGGTGAGCAAAACCAGAGGTGGCCTGTCTTCATGAAGTTTACTTAGTGGAGGCAGGCTGACAGTGATTAAATAAGTACACAAATAAATACACAACCACAGGTTGGGCACAGTGGCTCACACCTGTAATCCCAGCACTTTGGGAGGCCAAGGCAGGTGGATCACCTGAGGTCAGGAGTTCGAGACTAGCCTGGCCAACATGGTGAAAACCCATCTCTACTAAAAATACAAAAATTAGCTGGGCATGGTAGCAGGCACCTGTAATCCCAACTACTCGGGAGGCTGAGGCAGGAGAATCACTCGAACCTGGGAGGTGGAGGTTGTAGTGAGCAGAGATCGCACCACTGCACTCCAGCCTGGGCGACAACAGCAAAACTCTGCCTCAAAATAAATAAATAACCACAGACTGTGCTGGGAGAATGTATAATGAGGAACTGGCCCCACCTGGAGGGTAAGGAAGCAACACTGATCAGAGATCAGAAATGGTAGGGCTAATAACCAGCTAAATGAGACAACAGGACTAGGAAGAGCGCAAGCTCTCCGTACTTGGTGTTTCTTTGCTCTGAAGGTTTTCAGATCCTTCCCCTTCACAAATTTCTTCCTCTCTTTCTTCTTCTTTCTTTCTTTTTCTTTCTTTCTTTCTTTCTTTCTCTTTCTTTCTTTTCTTTTCTTTTCCTTCCCCTTCCCCTTTCTTTCTTTCTTTCTTTTTTCCTTTCCTTTCCTCTTTTCTCTTTCTTTCTTTCTTTTTTCCTTTCCTTTCCTTTCCTCTTTCTTTCTTTCTTTTTCTTTTCTTTTATTTATTTTTTTTCAGGGTCTGGCTCTGTCACCCAGCCTGGACTGTAGTGGTACAATCACGGCTCTCTGCAGCCTCGACCTCCCAGGCCCAAGCAGTCCTCCTATGTCAGCCTCTCAAGTAGCCGGGACCACAGGCATGCACCACCGCACCCAGCTAATTTTTTTGTTATTGTAGAAATAAGGTCGCTCTATGTTGTCCAGGCTGGTCTTGAAGCCTGGGCTCAAGCAGTCCTCCTGCCTTGGCCTCCCAAAGTGCTGGGATTACAGGCGTGAGCCACAAATTTTTTTTTTCTTTTTTTTTGTCTTGCCTGAAACACACAGTTTACAAAATATTCCCTCACATGTTTCCTCATCTGCTGTTCCCAAGGCCCCCATGAGGTAGGTGGGGGGTGGTATTGTCCCCAAGTCGGGGAAGTTGAGGATCAGGAGAGGGGAGGGGAGTTCCCCAGGGTCTGTTGTGTGTTGGTGTCAGGGGCAGGACTAGACTTCAGGCTGAGACTGAGGGTGGGGCCTCAGGGAGCAGGGGATGCTGATCCCTGCTTTGCTGCCTCTGACAGTCCCTCTGTCTGCTGGTCCCAGGTGAGAGCTGCCACACAGATGGGACGTATGCCTATGACGCTGACTTCAGCTGCTGCAGCTCCTTGTGAGTACAGCCCCTGTCAGGGACTCCACCCTGCTCCCTTACCCCTGCACAAACAGGGTGACTAGAGAGGGTAGGAGAAGGTGACCCAACCTTGATGTGTGCTGAGACACTGGGCACTAAGAGGGGGAGGTAAACTGAGCTCCCTGACTCTGGAAACTCACAGGATCCAGACCATTGAGAGACCCAGGAGACACCAGAACTCAGATGTGGGTCCACACAGTCCTGTGGTTCTCTCCCAGTCATCCAGGCACAGTGGTCTGCAGAAACCAAAATCATAGCTACATGCCAAAAAAATTATCTTGGCTTAATTTTGGTTCCATGTAATAGAAAATCCCCAAAAAGAGTATCTTAAGCAAGATAGAACTTTTTTTTCTTATATTTGACATAAAATAGAGCAGCAATTCAACATTTCATGGTTGTTAGGAGCTCAGGCTTCTCTTTTCCTTCCCTACCCTCTTCAGGACTTGCAGCCATCCTCAAGGTCACCTCATGGACTGAGATGGTGGTTGTAGCTCCAGCCATCACAGTAGCATGCTAAGGGGCCTCTTTAAAGAGTTTTGCCAGATTCCCACCTGATGACTTCTGCTTATATCTCATAGGCCATAACTTGGTCACATAGCCATCACTAGCTGCAAGCAAAGCTGGAAAATTTAGGATTAAAAAAATATATTTCAGGCTAGATGCGGTGGCTCGCACCTGTAATCCCAACAGTTTGGGAGGCTGAGGCAGGTGGATTGCTTGAGCCTGGGAGTTCCAAACCATCCTGGGCAACATGGCGAAACCCCATCTCCACCAAAAATACAAAAATTAGCCAGGTATGGTGGCGCACACTTGTGGTCCCAGCTACTTGGGAGGCTGAGGCAGGAGAATGGCGTGAACCGAGGAGGCGGAGCTTACAGTGAGCTGAGATTGCGCCACTGCACTCCAGCCTGGGCGACAGAGTGAGACTCTATCTCAAAAAAAAAAAAAAAAAAAAAAATTCAGGCCAGTCATGGTGGCTCACGCCTGTAATCCCAACACTTTGGGAGGGCAACGCAGGAGGATCACTTGAGCCCACAAGTTTGAGACCAGTCTGGGCAACATAGGGAGACCCTGTCTCTATTGAAATAAATAAATAAACAAACAAATAAAATTTTAAACAATTCAGTTGGGAACATTACCCAGGGTTCTGTTTAGGGTGACCAGCCATCTCAGTTTGCTCAGGAATGAGGGGTTCCCCCGGATATGGGATTTTCAGTGCTAAAACCAAGAAAGTCCTGGGTTACTGGTTGATTACCTAGTTATATTACTAAGGGCTTCAGTTTGGCATGTAGCAGTCTCTGCCAGTGATATATGTCTTATTGTTTTTTTCCTTTTTAGTAGCAATAGATTTGCCTTCCTTATACTGTATGCCTTTAGGCTAGTCTTTAAACAACCAGATATCTACTGAAGAGATAAAATAGTGATAATAGCGTTTGAACATTGAACTTGCTATGTACTAAGTGCTGTTCTATAAAGCACTTTATTTTTTCATCAACATAGTAACATTACAGCAGCTACTGTTTATTGCTTATAGCCCATAATTCTAAGTGTTCTACAAATATTAACTCCTCTAATTCTCATGATGACACTAATTATTATTATCCCATTATACAGATGGAAAAATTGAGAAATAGAGAAATTAAGTTTAGTTTTCCCAAGGTCAAGCACCTAGTAAGTTGTAAGTATGGGATTTGAACAGAAGAAGGCTGGCTCCAGAATCCAGTCCTTATACCACAAAGCTACACGGCTTCTTTGTAGGTAATAATGGAGGATGGTTCTGGAACAATTTAGAGACAAGGAGGCAGGAGCCTAAGGTTGGGTTTTTATTAAGCAATATTTCTTGAGTACCTCCTATGTGCCAGGCACTCTGCTGTGTGCTGGGGATACAGATGGACACAAGACAGAGGGCAAAACCTGGGCCTGGCACATAGTAGGTGTTCAACAAATGAAGAAAACCAAAGTCCCTGCTCTTGTCAAGTTTACAGTCTAGCATAGGAGGCAATGAAATCACAATTTAACAGTAACAATCATTAATGGTAATAAGTACTAAAGGGAGGCTCAGGGTGCTATAAGAGAGGCAGAGGGGGACCGCAACTCAGCTGGAGAGTCAGGAGGGCCTCTCAGAGGTGATGGCACATGAACTGAGGCCTGGAGGATGAAAGGGGGAAGAGTGTTCCAGGTAGAGGGAACAGCAAATGTAAGAATCCTGAACTAACCAGGCGTGGTGGCTCACGCCTGTAATCCCAGCATTTTGGGAGGCTGAGGTGGGCAGATTGCTTGAGGTGAGGCATTTGAGAGCAGCCTGGACAAACATGGTGAAACCCTGTCTCTACTAAAAATACAAAAATTGGCTGGGTGGCACATGCTTGTAGTCCCAGCTACTCAGGAGGCTGAGGCATGAAAATTGCTTGAACCCGGGAGGCGGAGGCTGCAGTGAGCCAAGACCGCACCACTGCACTCCAGCCTCAGTGACAGAGCAAGAATCTGTCTCAAAAAAAAAAAAAAAAATTTTTTTGAACAGGATAGAGCTTAGTGGGTTTGAGGGTCAGCAGGTGGCCACTGTGGCTGTGGCAAATGGTGTGAGGGAGAGAGTGGTCAGAGAGGATGCTTGGGGGTACCTGGAAAGGCCATGCATGTCACAGGTAGGCCATGGACTGAGGGAGCATGTTCGACAGAGGTTCTAACCCAACCTAGGGGAATTAGAGAACACTCTCCTGAGGAGATGACATTTAAGATCACGGGATGAGTAAGAGTTAGCTGTGCAAAAGGGAGGGGAAAGGAGGCAATCCAGGCAGAGGGACCAGCAGGTGCAAACACCCAGAGGTGAGGAGATAGTAGAGGAAGAAGGAGAAGGGGGGTGGGGGGCGCGAAGCACAAAGAGCAAAGGCAAAGGCAAGCACAGTGACAGATGAGACTTGAGGGGTGCCAGGGGCCAGGGTGTGCGAGGCCTTGGAGGCCAGCATGCAGTCTAGGATGAGGCCTCCTACCTTCAGCCTGCCTGAGGGCCAGGAGCTGGAGGGAGGTGAGTGAAGGCCCTTCTTCCCATGCCTGCAGCAATGGCTCCCAGGACACCTTTGAAGCATGTTACAGCGGCACGTCCACACCTTCTTTCCATGGCTCCCACTGCAGCGGCAGCGACCACAGCGGTCTGGGCTTGGAGCAGTTACAGGATTACATGGTCACGGTGAGCTGGGGCCGGTGGTGGGAATGGCACAAGCAAAAGCCTGGAGGCTGGAGTAAACATTTTGGGAATGGCACATTGCCCTGGACATAACCTAAGCAGAAGACATCAGAGGTCAGAGCAGGAGATGAGGTTAGGAGAGTAAACTGAGGCCAGCTTGTGAAAGGCCTTAACTAATGTCAGCTGGCATTAATTGAGTGCCTGCTGTATACCAGGCACCATTCTAAGCACCTTTCATGCATTATTTCTTTTAATCTTTTCAACAACCCCAAGAAGAAAATACCATCATTATCCTCACTTTGCAGATGAGAAAAGCAAGCATCATGGAGGTTGTCACCTACCCAAGATCACAGAGCTGATCCAGTGAAGGGGTCAAGATTTGCACTCAGGCAGCTTGAGTCCACATCCTATTCTTAAATGCAGCCTAAGGGATCTAGATGTCCTCTGAATAGCCCATGGGAAGGTTTTCAGAGGAGAGCTGGGCCAAACATGCCCTTAGGGAAGGCTCTGGGCCTTTCAGGCAGGGGTTGGATGGTGCTGCTTCCTGGGATTGATCTCGAATGGTGTCCCCCACATAGTTGCGGAGTAAGCTGGGGCCCCTCGAGATCCAGCAGTTTGCGATGCTGCTGCGGGAGTACCGGCTGGGGCTGCCCATCCAGGACTATTGCACAGGCCTGCTGAAGCTCTACGGAGACCGGCGCAAGTTCCTCCTCCTTGGTGAGCCCCCGCTGTACCCCCAGAGGTCAGCTAGGGCCCCTGCTTGGTCCATGCCATCCCAGTCAGGCACCAGGCTGCAAATGTTTTCTCCTTATCTTTCAGCCTCTGATGAAACCCAGATCATGAGATTCACAGGGCAGATGAGGAGCCCAAAGTGCAGAGTAGGGAAAGGACTTGTCAGAGCTGGGAGACACTGTTGATAAGAAGAACTAAGCAGTGGTGTGGCCATTTCATCCTCACAGCAAAGCTGCGAGAGGGACTGATTCTTCCCATCTTACCCCACACGGAAGCTGAGGCTCAGAAAGGCTAAGGAACATGTCCAAGGTCACACAGCTAGTAAGGAGGGCTAATAATAACAGGAGGAATAATACGAATAAGCTGACATGTGCTTGGCAGTTACCCTGCGCCAAGCATCATCTCATTAAATGCCCCCAGTTCTGAGAAGTAGATACTATTATTGGTCCCCATTTTGCAGGTGAGGAAACTGAGACTCAGAGTTACAAAGTAAAGGACTGAGGTACATAGCTAGTAAGTAGGAATGGAAATAAAACAAACTGTTTACAGAGTGCTCAGTATGTGCTGAGTACCTTGTTATTTAATCCTCACATCCCTACCCAGAGAACAGGTGCAATTATCTGTTTTACAGGTGAGGAAAATGAGGTTCAACATAATTAATCAATGGGAATATAATGATGGTACATAATAACAAAAATAGGCCTGGCGAGGTGGCTCACACCTGTAATCCCAGCACTTTGGGAGGCTGAAGCTGGCGGATCACCTGAGGTCAGGAGTTCAAGACCAGCCTGGCCAACATGAAACCCTGTCTCTACTAAAAATACAAAAATTAGCAGGGCGTGGTGGTGTGCGCCTGTAATCCCAGCTACTTGGGAGGCTGAGGCATGAGAATCTCTTGAACCCGGGAGGCGGAGGCTATAATAATAATAATAAAAGTACAGTAATCTAGCATGTAGTGAGCATTCACTGTGTGCTGAGCGCTGTGTCGTTATTCGCTGGCTCAGAGAGTTAAGGACCTTGGGCAAGGCCACACAGCCAGTGAGTGACAGCAGGGATTTGCACCCAGATCTGCAGAGAGGACGCTTCCCCTGTGGGAGGGAAAGGGAACGTGTCCTGGGGACTCACCACGCCCCTCGGCTCGCAGGGATGCGGCCCTTCATCCCGGACCAGGACATCGGCTACTTCGAGGGCTTCCTGGAGGGCGTGGGCATCCGCGAGGGCGGCATCCTCACTGACAGCTTCGGCCGCATCAAGCGCAGCATGAGCTCCACGTCGGCCTCCGCAGTGCGCAGCTACGATGGCGCGGCGCAGCGGCCCGAGGCACAGGCCTTCCACCGGCTGTTGGCTGACATCACGCACGACATCGAGGCGCTGGCCCCCGATGACGACGACGACGACGAGGATGAGCCCCGGGGCTCCAGGGGCGGGAGCGATGCCGCAGAAGACAACTACCTGTAGCCACCGCCCCTGCGGACGGCGTGGCTCCGCAGCCCACCTCTGAGTCTCAGCTTTGCTTCGGGGACCCTATCCCCAGGGCCCCCCCATCACACCTGGCGGGGCCGGGGGGTCTTCACTCCAGGGTCTCGCTCCCTGCCCTTGGGGCCCGGGGCCATGCAGTACCGAGAGTGTCCTGCAGGGGGAAAGCGAAGCCGGGCCCTGAAGTCCGGGGCAGTCACCCGGGGCTCCCGGGCCGCTCTGCCGGGCTGGGGCTGGGCAGCGATCCTGCTTTGTCCCAGAAGCCCAGAGGGATCAGCCCCAGAACACACCCTCCTCCCCGGGACGCCGCAGCTTTCTGGAGGCTGAGGAAGGCATAAAGAGTGGGCTCCACCTGCTGGCCGACTGAGAAAAGAATTTCCAGAACTCGGTCCTATTTTACAGATTGAGAAACTATGGTTCAAGAAGAGGGGAAGGGGCTTGAGGGAATCTCCTGATTCTCCTTATATGACCTCAAACTGACCATACTAAATAGTGTAGAAGGTCTTTTTAAGGCTCTAAATGTCAGGGTCTCCCGTCCCCTGATGCCTGATTTGTACAGTCAGTGTGGAGTAGACGGTTTCCTCCACCCAGGGTTGACTCAGGGGGATGATCTGGGTCCCATTCTGGCCTTAAGACCCCAAACAAGGGTTTTTTCAGCTCCAGGATCTGGAGCCTCTATCTGGTTAGTGTCGTAACCTCTGTGTGCCTCCCGTTACCCCATCTGTCCAGTGAGCTCAGCCCCCATCCACCTAACAGTGTGGCCACAGGGATTACTGAGGGTTAAGACCTTAGAACTGGGTCTAGCACCCGATAAGAGCTCAACAAATGTTGTTCCTTTCCACATCAAACATTTTATGACTCAGTTTACCTTTCTTGCCTGGTAATAAGCAAAAGATGCCTGGGTGCATCCTACCCCAACTGAAGTGGTGGTGAGCTATTCAGAAGATCCTCAGGGGAGCTCACTGTTTGGGAAGAAGAAACAGTACTTGTTCCCTTGCAGCCTTGTTACAGCCTAGCTCTGTGCTCAAGTCACAAACAAGAAATAGCCAAGACTCCACAGGCAGCTATCTGGGAGTCTGGGGTAGTCAAAGAAATGGGAAGGAAAGGTTGGAGAGGTAGAGAAGTCAGGATAAGGACAGCATTCAGCACAGCCTGAGTAA
Organism: Pan paniscus; assembly: GCF_029289425.2. Taxonomy (NCBI): domain Eukaryota; kingdom Metazoa; phylum Chordata; class Mammalia; order Primates; family Hominidae; genus Pan; species Pan paniscus. The sequence goes on from NC_073270.2 coordinate 37,730,131, forward strand.
AGGCTGGAAAGCTAAAAGGGATGAGGCCTGAGAGGAGGCCAGAGACTCACATAGGAGAGCAAAAATGTGTTTGTAAAACCTTGCAAAGGCTTCCATGGCCAGACACATTGTACACACCATAAAATAGGCACTGTTAGCAATTTTCAAAAAAATGTTATTAGGACTCCAGGTCCAAAGAGTTCCATAATTCATACTTGGTTTGTGGTAAATGATCATCCCATCATCACTGGTCCATGTAGGGCCCTTCTGATGTTTTATTTTACCCTCTCCTGATCCACATGTTCCCCACACTCCTTTTCCCTCTTTACTATGAGCGCCTAACCCTATGTGCTGATATATGTCCCTGGACCTAAACTACACAGTGCTTTGTGTGTGTGTTTGTATAAATGATAATTATATAAGAATTTCACTCTATTCCTTCTCTTACTCTGTAATGTTTTTCTATTTAAAAAAAACGAAGAAAATTTTTAGAGACAGGTTTTTGCTCTGTCACCCAGGCTGGACTGCAATGGTGCAGTGACAGCTCACTGCAAGAACTCCTGGGCTTAAGTGATCCTTCTGCCTCGCCCTCCCAAAGTGCTGGGATTAAAGGCATGAACCACCAAGCCCAGCCACCCTATAATGTTTTAAATACCTACCTATGTAGCTGTTGAAAAATCTCACTGTTGCATCCAACTGCTGCAAAATATTTCGAGTTGAGCATCCACTGTTTTCTTTATCCATCTCCCCAGAGATGAACACCCAGGTTGCTTCCAACTCCCTCTTACCACAAACAACACTGTGATGAACATTTTTGTACATGAAACTTATGGGCCTATGTGAGCATTTCTTTGGGCTCTAAATCCAAGAGTGGAATTACTAGATCACAGGGCAGGTTTTAAATTTCATTAACTTCTTCCAGAATGGCTTTCACCAATGGTGAGTGAAGGATGCTGTTTCCCGACATCTTCATCAGATTTTTCATCATCTGATTTTGTAACTTTGCATTCAGTGTGGGTGTAAGGTGGCAAGTTGTTTTAATTTGCATTTCTCTGCTAATCCTGAAATTTATAACTTCCTTCTATAATTGTCAGCCATTTGAGCTTTCCTTTCTGTGACTTCCTTGTTCATACCTTTTGTTCATTTCCTACTGGGCTTCCTGTCTTTTTCTCATTGATTTGCAAGAGTAGTTTATAAATTTTAGATATTAATCCCTTTTGGATGTTGATGTTCCAGGTATATTCACCTAATATATTTGCCTTCTGTCAAGTTTATCTGTGACAGTACTCAAACTTCAGCAGGCATCAGAATCTCCTGGAAGGCTTGCTAAAACACAGATGTCTGAGCCCCACTCCTAGAGATTCTCCATAAGAGAAGGGGAAGGGCCTGAAAATTTGCTTTTTCTTTTTTGGGGAGACAGAGTCTTGCTCTGTCACCCAGGCTGGTGTGCAGTGACGCAATCTCAGCTCACTGCAACCTCTGTGCCTCAGCCTCCTGAGTAGCTGGGATTACAGGCATGCGCCACCATGCCTGTCTAATTTTTGTATTTTTAGTAGAGATTGGGTTTCACCATGTTGGCCAGGCTGGTCTCAAACTCCTGACCTCAGGTATCTGCCCTCCTCGGCCATCCAAAGTGCTGGGATTACAGGCATGAGCCATCGTGCCTGGCCAATAATTTGCATTTCTAACAAGTATCCAGGTGATGCTGATGGTCCAGGGACCGCTCTGAGAACAACTGATTTGTGATGGCTTCCATTGGGCAAACTTGTTCTATTGAGCAAATTCCTTAATTTTGAGGTTGTCGATTTTATTTATTTTCATTTTCTGGATGAAGGAACTGGAGTTCAAGAGGTGAAGTGAATACCCCAAGGTCACACAGTGAGCTGGGCTTTGGACTCAGGTCTGGCTAACCCAGAGCCCATGTCCCTAGCCTCTCTACTGTCCTGTCTCTGAGACTTTGGGATGTAGTGGCCGTAGCCTGAGGCATTCGGACCTGAGGCTACAGGGAGCCTTAGTAAGTTCCTGAGCAAGGCAGCCGGAGAGGGAACAGTTGGTTGGGTAGGGACAGGGGCCAAAGATATAGGAGTCTCTATTAAAGGCCTTGGGGCTTTCCAAGAAAAGCTCAAAAACTGCCCAAAATCCTAGCCACAGCACAGTGACAGGGCTGCTGAGAGGCACTGGGACAGACAGTTCTTACCCCACAGCTCCGGGGATGGGGTAATTTCCCTCACACCCCAAGGAAGTCCCCACCCACTCCGGAACTACCTTCTTACCAAAGCCATGTAACCCCTTAGTTCCTGGGGTCCAAAGGACACTGGCTGGGGCAACCCAGGCACTGAGTCTGGAGACTCTGGCCACACTTCCTCCTGTAGCATCCAGAGACCCTGCCAGGAATTGCTTCCCTTGTTGGTTCAGTTCCTGACATCACAAAAGGGGAAACCCCCCTAGGGGTGGGATAGCTGGTTCCCAAGGACTTCTAGGGGTAGTGCAAGTATGGAACTTCCCCACCAGCTGGATCCCCTGGGGACGGTCTTGGCCCAAACGTGAGTGGTAAAATTGTCTCCAGCTGCCGTAGATGGACGCCTCTCCCAAGGTGGGGCCCTGAAACTTCCTACCCACTCCCCACTTCCACTGGCAGCTCCCAGCAGTCCTTCCCAACTATGTGCTCAGGAGAAGGAGTCCTGGGGCCACTGTCATTCAGCCGCCAAGCATTTAGAGGGCACTTGCTCTGTGCCAGGCATTGCACAAGACACTAGAGGGAGATACAGCACAGTCTGCCCACTGAGGGGCACACTGATGGGGAAGACAGTTCCCAGATAATCACAGCACAAAGTTCTCAATTGTAAAGTTAAAGAGTGAAACACCAGCTCTTTCTGGGGAAGCTGGAAAAGGTTTCACAGGGGAGGTGACCCATGAGCGAGAGCTTGAAGGACAAGGTTTTTGGTGGGTGAACAATAGAAGAGAGAGCCCTCCAGATGGGGACCCAGCACAAGCAAAGGCAGGGGAGCTTGAAGGAGCATGGCGTGCTCCAGGACTGGCAACCGGTTAGCACTCGTGCAGCACTTAGGCTCCCTGGCCAGAGGGTCAGAGGGTTTTGAATCCGAACTCTGCCATCTGCTTGTTGGGTGACCTTGGGAAAGCCCCTAAAATGTCCCTGGGTCTTGGTTTCCTCATCTGTAAAGTGGGGTTGATAATAGCCTCACCCTCGTAGATCCCATAGATTGTCATGAGTCTTAAGATATTTCACATAAAAGTACATGTAGAAAGTGCTCAATTAGTGACCATTGTGATAGCTGGAGGAACACGGAGTGTGTGAGGTGGGGGACGAGGTGGGTGGGTAGGAGTTGCAGGAGAGGAAACCAGAGAAGTGGATAGATTAGAAGCCCTTGAAGGGCAGGCTAGGAAGCATAGGCAATGGGAGGCGATCTAATGTTTGTTGTTGTTATTGTTGTTTTTGTTATCGTTGTTTGAGGCGGGTTCTCACTCTGTCACCCAGCTGGAGTGCAGTGGAACAATCATAGCTCACTGCAGCCTCCAGCTCCTGGGCTCAAGCCATTCTCAGCCTTCAAAGTAGCGGAATTACAGGTGTGCGCCACCACACCTGGCTATTTCTAAATTTTTTTTGTAGAGACATGCTCTCTTTATGTTGCCCAGGATGGTCTTGAACTCCTGAGCTCAAGGGATCCACCCGCCTGAGCCTCCCAAAGTGCTGAGATTACAGGCGTGAACAAAGGTGCCCCACCTGGGAATAAGCCAGGGGACCTGCATTTTCTTGAAGCGAATCAAGCTGCTGGAGAGGAGGATCAATAGGAAAACAGAGGAGCGTCTGGAAGCAGGGAAGTGGGGAGGAGGCTGGAACCAGGACCACATGAGAGATGCTAAGACCTGACCGAGCTGGGGTAAGAGGAAGGAAGAGGAGAGAGTAGGTTCAAAGAGGAAAGGAGAGAAAGAGAACTCTGCCTACCCCCACCCCCACTCAGAAATAGTAGCCCCTCACATTCTTTGACCAAATTCATTCATTCATTCATTCATTCCACAACCATTTATTTAGCATTTAAACCCTGGCCTCTTGGAGTTTACATTCTAGGAGTTTATATTACTATCAAATGTTACTAGGAGCTTCCAGATGCAGTAACCACCCAATCAGGCCTAAATGGCCAGAAATTGATGGCCTTCTTGGTGGGTCCTCCCACTTGACTTGTTGCTTATCCTCAGGTATTTCAGAGCAGGGGCAGAGGGGTCTTAAAGCCAGGCCAGCCTGTTCTGCCCACTTCCTACCTTGGGGAGTTCACTGTCTCCTGTGGCAGCCCCTTCTATCCAATGCAAGAGCTAACATCCACCTCCTTGTCCCCCCACTCCCTGCCTGCCGTCCCCAGGGCCCCCACCTGGCTTCTAACATCACCTTTAAGAGCGCTACACAGTATCCCTGATGCCTCAGCCACTGGGCAGCCCTGCAGCAACGTGCAGAAAATGATGCAATCTGCAGAAACTTCTCAACTTCTCATTTATATCTAAAAGTAGCCTGTTCTCCTAAAAAAAATTTTTCAAAGCCTATCATGCAGACAAAGGGGGAGTGCATTTGATGTGTAAAGACCTACAAGTAAATAAGACCAACAGCCTAATAGAAAAATAGGCAAATTATTTATACAGACAGTTCACAGAAAATACAAACGACTCTAAAACGTGTGACAAGATGTTCAACCTCACTCATAAGATAAATGCAAATTAACACAACACCGAGCAACCATTTTTCAATTAAGAGATTGGCAAAGTTTGGAAAAGTGTGATCACTCACTATGTGGGTGTAGGTGTGAGGAAACAGACACTTTCACATATTCCTGGTGGGAGAGCAAGTTGGTATAAACCCTACTGAGCAATATCTACCAGGATGCAGGAACCTTTTGATGCAACAATTCCACTGCCAAGAATTTCTCCGACATTTATACCCACACGAGTGGAAACCAATGTGCAAGGAAAGTCATTGCAGCTTTGTCTCTAATAACAAGAGTTTGGAAATAAACCAAATGTTCAGTGATAGGGGTCTGGTTAAATGAACTGTGGCTCATGCAGGCAATAAAATACCATGCAGCCATAAATAAGAACCAGGTAGCTCTCTGCACTGAATCAGAATTATTTCCAAGATAGAGTAAGTGAAAAAAAAAAAAAAGCAAAGTACAGAACAATGCACTTTGAATAGTGCTGTATTTTTGTTTAAGGAGGTGGGAAATGTCTTTTAAGTATAGAATAGTTCTGGAAGGTACACAAAACAAGTTATAGTTGTGCCTCTGAGCTGGAGGAGTGTGTGGCTATAGAATAAGGAGGGAAGGAGACTTTCTCTGCATGATGTGTCCTAAATGTTATGTCATGAATATGAATTACAGCAGAGCAATTTTTTCAAAAACCACTATTCCAGTATTGTGGTATTTACTGAACTCTATAGACACCATCTGTTTCCATATCTGTCTGACCCCTCCAACCCCACCCCTACTCCCAACACTCACACTTACACACACACACACACACACACACACACACACACACACACAGAATCTTGGAAAGGGAGGCTGGTTCTGACTCATTCCTACATTCCCTGGAGCTCAGCACAGCACCCAGCACAGAGCCTCCTGCCAACAATCATATGAGTGAACTATCTTGGAAACAGATCCCCCAGCCCCAGTCCAGCCTTCAGATGACTTCTCATCAGGCTGACATGTTGACTGCAGCCTCATAAGAGATCCCAAGCCAAAACCACTAAGCTAAGTCAGTTCCACATTTCTGACCTACAGAAACTGTGTGAGATAATAAATGTTGGCCAGGTGCGGTGGCTCACACTTGTAATCCCAGCAGTTTGGGAGGCTAAGCTGGGAGGATTGCCTGGGGCCAGGAGTTCCAGACCAGCCTGGGCAACATAGTGAGACCCTGTCTCTATTTTTTTTAATAGTTACAATTTTTTAAATCTCAGTCCTGCTTCTTCTGTATAATTACACAGTTTTAAGTTACTAAATTTTGGGTAATCTGTCACACGGCAGTATATAACTAACACAATCACCAAAGGTTTGTTTTTGTTTTTGTTTGTTGTTGTTTCTTTTGTTGTTGTTGTTGTTTTGTTTTTGTTTTTGAGACCATCTCGTGCTGTCATCCAGGCTGGAGTGCAATGGGGTGAACAAAACTCACTGTTACCTCGACCTCCTGGGCTCAAGCAATCCTCCTGCCTTAGCCACCCATGTAGCTGGGACAATAGGCATGCATCACCATGCTTGGCTAATTTTTAAATTATTATTATTATTTTTGTACAGATGGGGTCTCACTTTGTTGTGTAGGTTGGTCTCAAACTCCTGGGCTCAAGCAATCCTCCCACCTCAGACTCCCAAAGTGCTAGGATTACAGGTGTGAGCCACCCTGCCCAGGCACAATCAATAAGCCTTTATTAAGCATTTGATGTGTATCAATTCCATGGTGATTGCAAAAGAAGAAGACATGGTCCTGCCCTTAGGGGAGGAAGCCACCTGCACATTCATTCCTAGACTCATTCCTTACTTCAACCAACATTATTGAGCATTTACTATATACCTGGCTCTGTGCTTAGTGTTGACCCATAGGATGTCAGTAATTAAAATACACCATAGAGGCCTGTAGTCCTAGCTACTTGGGAGGCTGGGGTGAGAGGATCACCTGAAACCAGGAGTTCAAGGCCAGCCTGGGCAACATAGCGAGACCTGCTCTCAAAAACAAAAATGTGTGTGTGTGTGTGTGTGTGTATATATATATATATATATATATATATATATATATATACTGTAGGACAAGAGGGAACTTTCTAGAGTGATAAAAATGTATCTCTTAATGGGGTTTAAGTTACATAAATATATATGCATTTGTAAAAACTCAGCAAATGAACACGTAATCTTTTGCCCTTTGCCTGTAAATTTACATTAAAAGAAAATTAAACAAATATTGAAACTGAACTCCAGTTAATAATATGTGTGTTGAGGTAATTTCTTTAAAATGCATTTTAAAAGATGAATTGATGGACAGATAGATGAACAAACATGGTTAAAGCAAGTAAAATGTCAATGGTAGAATGTAGGTGGTGAGAGTAGGTATTTTGTCGCCAAAGTCTTTCAATTTTGCTGTGTATTTGGACATTTTCATAATAAAATGTTCAGAAGGAGCAACACGTGATAACCATATATTCCAATTCCCTCATTTATTATCATTATTTTAGTTCCATAAATAAAAACAATGCATTCTAGTTAAGAAAGAAAAAAACAGCGAGAGAAACATCACACACCAGGGCCTGTTGGGGGATGGGGGGAAAGGGGAGGGAGAGCATTAGGACAAATACCTAATGCATGTGGGGCTTAAAACCTAGATGACAGGTTGATGGGTGCAGCAAACCACCACGGCACATGTATACCTATGCAACAAACCTGCACGTTCTGCAAATGTATCCCAGAATTTAAAGTAAAAAGAAAGAAAGAAAGAAAAAAAACATAGAAAAACACTTCCCCACCACCAATTCCAATGTTCCTTTCCTCTTCAGTGACAACCTCTGCTTCTTGTTGGCTGTTTAGCTTCCAGACTTTTATCTACGCATTTACATACATGTAGAGGTAAACACAAAACCATGTTATTATTTTAAAAAGGAATGTACTCTGCGATTCTGAAAGAATGTCTTGGGGATCTCTCCATGTTAATTCATGCACATCACCCCAGTTTCAAATTGCTGAGTAAGGATGTGTCTTCCTCTTTGAGATTCAGGCTCAGAGAAGAGTTTGTCAGACACACACAGCAAGTTAGAAGAGCTGGGACTCCAACCTACTCTCCTAGTCCCAGGCCTGGGCGCACCCTGCTTGAGCATGTCCACCACTGAATGAGGGGCAGGGCCATGCCCAGGCCCTTTTTTTCTGCAGAATACAGTGGGCAGGTCCAGCCCTGCCCCTGGGAGAAGACCAGCCTGGGCTCGGGTGCACCAGACCCAGGAGGAAGTCCACAAAGCGCTTCCTCTTTTCTTAGCCTCCAGAGACACTGGGGGAAGAGAAGGGGGTGTTGTGAAACTGAACAGTCCCCCAACCCCCCTGGGGGGACCCATCAGCTGGGGGTGGCCATGCAGCTGGGGGCAGAAAAACAATTTCATGGACTCCCCCAGCACTGCCCCCGCCCCACCCCCGTCCCCACCCAGTCTCACCCCGCCCCTGAGCAGGAGGTCTGCTGCCTCTAGGATGGTACTTGGGGTAGGTAAGCTTGGAAGGCATCCATAGGCCAGCCTTGTACAGTCTTGCCCGAGTCCTACATGAGTTGGCCCCAGTGCCTATCAGCTGCTGCCGCCACTTCCAGCCTCCTCTTCCAAATACGGTATCTGCCTGGGGCTTCAGGCACCAACAACATGGAAATGTTTGCAGTTCCTCAAACAGGTCAGACTGTTTCCCTCTCAAGCCTTTGTCAGGTTGTCCCTTCTGTCTGGAACACCCTTTGCCCTGATCTTCCTCTGGCATCCATTAAGCCTCAGCTCATATCACTTTTTTTTTTTTTTAAGGCAGGTCTCACTCCATTGCCCAGTCTGGAGTGCAGTGGCGCGATCTCAGCTCACTGCAACCTCTGCCTGCCGGATTCAAGCAATTCTCCTGCCTCAGCTTCCCGAGTAACTGGGATTACAGGTGCCCGCCATCACGCCTGGCTAATTTTTAGTAGAGACAGGATTTCGCCATGTTGTCCAGGCTAGTCTCTAACTCCTGATGTCAGGTGTTCCGCCCACTTCGGCCTCCCAAAGTGCTGGGATTACAGGCATGAGCCACTGTGCCTGGCCCATATCACCTTTTTCAAGAAGTCCTTGCTGCACTCAGTGTCCTTCCTACTTGGTCCTACAATATCATGGGCCTATCTCTCTCTCTGTCTCTAGCAGCATTTTCCACTCTGTATCTAAGTTATTGGTTAAATGATTGTCTCCATAATTGGATTGAAAGTTGCTTGAGGGCCAAAACGCTCTCATCCATTTTTGTGCTCCCAGACCTTGGCAGAAATGCACATGGTAGGCCCTTAATCATATTAATGGAATTAATCAAAGAACGAAGGGTTTAGATGCCAGCACTGTCACTATCACTCACTGGCTGTTCCTAAACTCTGAGCTTCAGTTTCTTCCTCTGTAAAATGGGCATGTGAATAGTATCTGCACGGAATTTGCAATATAGTAGAGGAGACAGAGAATCAACAGGTGAACATACAAATATGTAACATAGTGCCTGGTGGCGACAAATTCTCTGGAGAAAAATAAGGCCGAGTGGGAGTTAAAGAAGACTGGAGGAGGGAGGAGCTTTCTAAGGGGGTCAGGGACCCCCTAGGGGCTGTTGGGCGTTTCTCAAGGGTTAGTCTCCTCTGATTTTCATTTGACCTTTTTGGGAAAGGTGGGGAGCAGTGAGCTCCTGCCTGGGAGGGTGTAGCTATGAAATAAACGCTGGCTACTTTACAAATAAAAGGGGAAATGGTTGAGCTCTGAAATAATGATTGTGGCTCTCTTTCCCATCCTTCAACATGTTTTGAATATAGAACAATCAACAGTGATCCCAAAGAATTTGAAATATGAAATGCAAATGCCCTCTGGAAATAGGAAAATACATTTTTGAAAGAGCCAACCTCTGACCCACTGTAAAGCGAAGCTTACATTGTGTTCTAGCTCCTGCCCTCCTTCCAGGACAGAGCCCTGGGTCCCTTCCTGCATTCTGCATCTCTCTCTATACTTCTCAACTTCCTGGGCACGATTACTGCATTTTGTGTAATGGTTACAAACACAGCTGTCAGAGGCACCCTGGAGGCATGTCCATGTGGGTTCTTCAAATCCCAGCTCTGGCACTTATTGGCTGTGTGACCTTGGGCAATTGTCTTTACCTCTCTGAGCAACCCTTTTATAGTCATCCCTACTTATAAGACAGAAAATGAGATAATGTAAGTGAGGGCAACCACCTGGTGCAGGAGGTACTCTTATTCTACTATGCAGGGGAGGAAACGGGCAGAGAGAACCTGCCCAAAGTCACAGCTAGCGAGAGGCGGTCAGTCCAGCCTCTGTGCCTTTGCTCCTACACTCTTCCACCCCTGGCCCCAGAGTCAAGTGCACACTCAGAACACCTTTCTTGACTTTTCATCCCCTAAAAATCCCAGCCAGCATCAATTCTATCTCATCCATGAAGTCTCTGATTATATTTTCAGTTGACTTTACTTGATTTTGAATAGCTAATACATTTAAATAGTTCAACATTCAAGAGTACAAAAGATACTATGCAGTTCCCCTCCCTGGAAGAAACCACTGGGGCTGTTTGCTATGTGTGCCCTTCTTCACTTGGCCCAGCCATATGCTAGTGTGTTTGTTCTGTTATTCTGCACAAATAGTGAAATACAATAGAAGCTGTTGGACGCCTCAATTTCTTCCCTATTTACAGCTATATTTTTGCATTGTTCTCTATTAGTACATAAGGGGCTTCCTCCTTCTTTTGTAAAAAGCATTTTTATTGAATTATAAATTTACGTACTATACAATTCACCTGTTTAACTTTTACAATGCAATGGTTTTTAGTATGTTCAAATGTTGTGCAACTGTCACCACAATCAATTTTAGAACATTTTCATTACCCACCCACCAAAACCACCCTGTACCTATTAGCAGTCACTTCTTATTTCTCCTCAGCTCCCAGCCCAATGCAACCAATAATCTCCTTTCTTTTTCTTTTAAGTAGAGATGGAGGTCTCAGCATGATGCCCAAGCTGGTCTTGAACTCTTGGGTTTAAGTGATCCTCCTACCTCAGCCTCCAGAGTAGCTGGGACTACAGGCATATGCCACTGTGCCCAACCTCTTTTCTGTTTCTATAGATTTGCCTGTTCTGGACCTTTCATATAAATTGAATTTTATAATATGTGGTATTTTATGATCAGCTGTTTTCATTTAGCATAATGTTTTCAAGGTCCGTCCATATCATAGCCTGTATCAGTACTTCATACCTCTTTATTGCCAAATAATATTTCATTGTGTGGATATGCCACATTTATCCATTGAGGGACATTGAAGTTGTTTCCACTGTTTGGCTGTTATGAATAATGCTGGTATGAAGATTTTATGTACAGATCTTTGTGTAGACATATATTTTCAGATTTCTTGGGTATATACCTGGGCGTGGGATTGCTGGGTCATAAGGTAATTCTATGTGTAACTTTTTGATGAACTGCCAGACTGTTTCCCAAAGCAGCTGCTCCTTTTACATTTCCACCATCATTGTATGAGGTGGAATCTCTCCATATTCTCACCAACAATTGTTATTATCTGTCTTTTTAAATTATAGCAGTTCTAATGGATGTGAAGTGGAATCTCATTGTGGAGTTGATTTGCGTTTCTCTAATAACTAATGATATTAAGCACCTTTCCATGTGCTTATTGGCCATTTGTATAGCTTCTTTGGAGAACTATCTATTCAGATCTCTTGCCCACTTTTAAGTTGTGGATTTTTAAATTATTGAGCCATCCTATGTATATATTCAGGACCCCAGTCCCTTTTCAGATCTGTGATTTGCAAATATTTCCTCCCATTCTGTGGGTTGTCTTTACATTTTCAGGATAGTATCACTTGCAGCACAAGTTTTTAATTTCAGTGAAGTCCAATTTATCTATTTTTTCCTTTTGTCACTTGTATCACATCTAAGAAGAATTTGCCTAGCCCAAGGTCATGAAAATTTACTTCTATGTTTTCTTCTAAGAGTTTTACAGCCTGGGTAACATAGCGAAACCCCTTCTCTACCAAAAATACAAAAAATTAGCCGGAGTGGTGGTGTGTGCCTGTGATCCCAACTGCTCAGGAGGCTGAGGTGGGAGGATCACTTGAGCCTGGGAAGTGGAGGTTGTAGTGGCCAAGATCGCGCCACTGCACTCCAACCTGGGTGACAAAGTGAAACCCCATCACACACACACACACACACACAAAGAGTTTTATAGTTTTTGTTCATACACTTAGATCTACGATCCATTTCGGGATCCAACTTCATTCTTTTGCACGTGAATATTGAGTTGTTCTAGCACCATTTGTTGAAAATACTATTTTCTTCCATTATTGAATTGTTTTGGCACTCTTTTTGAAAATCAATTGGCCTTAAATGTGAGGGTTCATTTCTCAACTCTCAATTCTGTCCCATTGACCTATATTTCTATTCTTATGCCAATACCACACTGTCTTGATTACTATAACTTTGTAGTAAGTTTTGGAAATCAGGAAGTGTTAGTTCTGCAACTTTGTTGTACTTTTCAAGATTATTTTGGCTGTTCTAGGTCCCTTGCATTTCCATATGAATTTTAGGACCAACTTGTTTATTCCTGCCACCCCCCCAAAAAAAGGCAACTGGGGTTTTGATAGGGATAGTATTGATCAGTTTGGGGAGTACTATCATCAACACTATTAAGTTTTCCAATCCATGAACATGAGATGTCTCTCTCAACCCATGGGATGATTTTATTTAGGTCTTAAGTTTCTTTCAAGGATGGTTTCTTGCTTTCAGAGTATATTGTACTACTTTTGTTAAATTTATTCCTAAGTATTTTATTCTTCTGGTGATATTATAAATAAAATTGTTTTCTTAATTTCATGTTCAGATTGTTTATTACTAGTGTATAGAGATACATTTTTTTTTTAATACAGTGTTTCGCTCTTGTGGCCCAGGCTGGAGTGCAATGGCGCAGTCTCGGCTCACTGCAACCTCCACCTCCCGGGTTCAAGTGATTCTCCTGCCTCAGCCTCCTGAGTAGCTGGGATTACAGGCGCCCGCCACCACACCCAGCTAATTTTTGTACTTTTAGTAAAGACAGGGTTTCACCACCGCGCCCAGGTGCAGTTGGTTGTTATATATCCTTATTATTTTTGACAACTGCTTAGTATTCAATTATTTTATTAAGATTTATTTTCCCACATCCCAAATCATGGGCATTTAGGTTATTTTCTGTCTTTTCCTAGTAAAAGAAGTGCTGCGATGATTCTCCTGTACATACTATGAATTCTCTTAGGCATTCTGATGTTTTCTCTCTCTGAGCTCCTTTAGTCGTCAGCTGCTACCACTCTGACCCAAGCTCCCATCATCTTGCCCTTGGATGACTCTCTCCCTGCTCACTGGTTTCCCTCCTTTCCCTTTGCCCCTCCAATTCATTCTCTACCCAGCAGCCAGACAGATCCTGTGAAAAGATAAGCCAGTTTGGCTCACTCCTCTGTTCAAAACCCTCCAACAGGGCTGGGCACAGTGGTTCACACCTGTAATCCCAGCACTTTTGGGAGGCTGAGGCAGGTGGACCACCTGAGGTCAGGAGTTCGAGACCAGCCTGGCTAACATGGCAAAACCCCATCTCTAGTAAAAATACAAAAATTAGCCAAGCGTGGTGGCGGGTGCCTGTAGTCCCAGATACCTGGGAGGCTGAGGCAGGAGAATCACTTAAACCTAGGCGGTGGAGGTTGCAGTGAGCCGAGATCGTGCCACTGTACACCCTGGGCGACAGAGTGAGACTCTGTCTCAAAACAAACAAACAAAACCCTCCAACAGCTCCCATCTTGTGTCAATTAAAATTTAATATCGATACCAAGACGTCTGTGGCCTTCACAATATGACCCCACTTACTACCTCTCCAACACTGTCTCCATCACTCTTGTCTGCACCCTCTGTGTTCCAGCCACAATGGGCTCTTTGTATTCCCTAAACACACCACGTGCTGTTGCCTCTCAGGACCTTTGCTGTTACTGGTGCTTCTGCTTGGAACACAATTCCTCCAGATTATCACATGACTTATCTCTCCAATTCAAAAGGTCTTGCTCACATGCCACCTCCTCAGAGAAGCCTTCTCTGACCACCCTATCTCAAGTTATACCATCGCTCCTCTCCATCCCACTACCTCTCCCCTTGACCTCCCTAGTTTTCTTATAACCCATATCATTCCCAAACATGGGATGAGTTTTCAGTATCTGTTTATTATCCATCTTCCCCTCAATAATATAAATTCTAAGCACATAGGAAGGAATTAATTTTGTTTATTACTGTATCCTCAGCATCAAAAATAGCACATGGCACATAGTAGGTGCTCCATAAATATTTGTTGAGTGAATGAATTATCATGCCACTCCCCTGTTTATAGCCATCCAATAGCATCCCATGTATGTTAGAATAAAACCTATGCTCCTCACAGAGGCCTGCAAGGTCCTGAGTGGCCTGGCCAATTTCATGGACCTCACCTTGGGTCTCCCTCCTCTGCTAGACACAATGGGGTTCTTCAGACACACAAAGCACCTACTTTCCTTGAGGCTTTTGTGTATTGTATTGGTTATCAAGATTGCATAATAAACTACCCCAAGCTTAAAGGCTTGAAACAATAAGAATTTATTGGCAGGGCACGGTTTCTCATGCCTGTAATCCCAGCACTTTGGGAGGCTGAGGTGGGTGGATTACCTGAGGTCAGGAGTTCGAGACCAGCCTGGCCAACATGGTGAAACCCTGTCTCTACTAAAAATACAAAAACTAGCCAGGTGTGGTGTCAGGCACCTGTAATCCCAGCTACTCGGGAGGCTGAGGCAGGAGAATCACTTGAACCTGGGAGGCGGAGGTCACAGTGAGCTGAGATTGCGCCTCTGCACTCCAGCCTGGGCAACAGAGTGAGAATCTGTCTCCAAAAAAAAAAAAAAAAAAAAAAGATATTACCTGTTCTGGGGAGGCTTCCCTACCTTCCCCTGTTAACCTCTCAAAGCCCCTGCACGGAGTCCCACCCCTTGATAGTGCTTGTTGTAAAATTCCAACCTGCCCTTATTGGTGCAACCATTTGTCCAGTGCCCTCCAGTAAGTGGAAAATGCCATGAGGCCAGGGATTTCGGCTCCCTCATTCTCTGTTGTGTTCCCTAACACTCAAGACTCATTACCCAGTATGTGCCCATTATTATGTTTGTTGACCAAATGAGAGAATCGGAGACATCAAATGGCTTGCTCAAGGCTACACGTCTAGAGGTGGAAGGAGCACTAGAATCTGGGCCTTGTTACTCCTGATCTAGAATTGGCCTCCTGCCCCAGGACTCACTTGGTTCTCCAGACTTCAGTCACAGCAAAGTCCACCCTCATTTCAGAGTTCCTTTTATTCCATGTTGAAAAGGGTCCACTACCCACAGGGCAATATCTCCTTTTTAAAGTCATATGCTCCTTCTTTTATCTTTGGAACAAGGCAGAGTGACAAAGGTGATTTCCAAATTATACTTGAATCAGTGCCTAAGCAGCAGTTTGAAATCTTAATGATTAGGCTGTACTAATGAAATTGACCATCTATATATAGCAAACCTAAGCACTTTACTTATATTTCATTCTCAAAATGACCCACTGAGGTAAGTAGTAGTATTATTCCGACTTGACAGATGAGGAAACTGAGACTCAAAGAGGTGACGATCAAGTCACCTCTTTGTACAACATTACCCAGTTGGTAACAGCAGTGCCAGGTTTGAACTCTAGTTGGACTCCTACGATGGAGCATTTAGCACCAGTTTTTAGTTTTTGTTTTTGTTTTTGTTTTTGTTTGAGGAGTTTTGCTTTGTCGCCCCAGCTGGAGTACAGTGGTACGATCTCGGCTGTCTGCAGCCTCCGTCTCCCAGGTTCAAGCAATTCTCCTGCCTCAGCCTCCCAAGTAGCTGGGATTACAGGCACCCGCTACCACACCCGGCTAATTTTTGTATTTTTAGTAGAGACGGAGTTTCACCATGTTGGCCAGGCTGGTCTCGAACTCCTGACCTCAGGTGATCTGCCCACCTTGGCCTCCCAAAGTCCTGGGATTACAGGCGTAAGCCACCACACCTGGCCCTTAGCACCACTTTTGTGGTCAGCTATAGTCTCCATGACAATGAACGAATGAATAGAGTAGACAAAATGTTTGCCACCCCCAAAGACTGGTAAGGGGGTGTTTTAGAATACAATTTGTAATTGTATAAATGTTCTTTGGTGCAAATATGGGTTAGATGGGAACTTTTTTTAATTGAAAAGAATGACAATGCCAAATGTTGGCAAGGATGTGGAGCAATTGGAAATCATAAATCACTGGAGGAAATGCAAAATGGTGTAACCACTTCAAAAACCAATTTAGACCAGGCACAAAGGCTCACACCTGTAATCCCAGCACTTTGGGAGGCTGAGGCAGGCAGATGGCTTGAGCCCAGGAGTTCAAGACCAGCCTGGGCAACACAGTGAGACTGTATCTCTACAAAAAAAAAAAAAAAATAAGCTGGGCATGGTGGTGTACCTGTAGTCCCAGCTACTCAGAGGCTGAGGTGGGAGGATCACTTGAGCTCAGGAGACAGAGGTTAAAATGAGCCAAGATCTCGCCATTGCACTTCAGCCTGGGTGACAGAGCAAGACCCTGCCTCAAAAAAAAGAAAAAGAAAAACAATTCAGCAATTTATTGCAAGTTAGACACACGCTTGCTATATGACCCAGCAATTCCAATCCTAAGTATTTACCCGAGAAATAAAAATATGCCTACACAAAAACTTGTACATAAATATTTATAGCAGCTTTATTTATATAGCCCCAAATTGAAAACAACCCAAATGTCTCTCAACAAATAAATGGATAAACAAATAGTGTTACATCTATACTATGGAATACTACTCAGCAGTAAAAATGAACGAACTACTGGAACATGCAACAACATGGAAAATCTCTGAGTAACAGAAGACAAACACAAAAGAAACATACTGTATGACTGCATTTATGAGAAATTCTAGAAAAGACAAAGCTAATGTATAATGGCAAAAAGCCAATTGGTGCTTACCTAAGGCTACCTAAGTGTGGGAGGAGTTGACTGCAATAGGACATAAGAGAACTTTTTGGGGTGATAGAAATGTTCTATATCTTGATTGGGGTGGTGGTTACACAGGTATATATATTTGCCAAAACTCATCAAGCTGAATATTTATGATGGTAGATTTTATTCACGAAATTATGTCACAATAAAGTTGACAGAAGCTTTGGGAACATACACAAGGATTTCAATTACAGCATTACTGTCAGGACAAAACATTTGGGAAGCTGTCCATGAACAGGAACATGTGTCAGCTCTCTGGCTCTTTACTATCAGAATGGCAAACTTTTGAAAGGAGATGTAGCTGATGCTAATGCGGACCCTCCGATGCCCCCTGGGCCTTTACTAAGAGCTGCACTTCTCTTCCTGGAGACCCTCTGGTGGCTGAAGCATGCACCAGGGAGGCCAAAATGCTGGAAGGTCAGTACCCCTGGAGTACCCCTCATCCGGTGTCCAACAGGAGTTGGTGTGTAAATGCCCCAGCTCCCTCGCCTGACAGGTGGAGTAACCCTGAAGTGGGTATATCTCCAGAGATCACTGCAGAATTGAACTCCAGTTGCCCACAATGGTAACTGGCTTCATGATACTCCTTTTTACTGGCTTCCCTCCCTTCCCTGTCTCATCCACCTACTGCCCTACCAGTGTCTTCTGCATCTCCTAAATAAACTATTTTCACTTGGATCCATGTCCAGGGTCTGCTTCTGGGGAACTCAAATTAAGACCAGTGGATAATACCAAGGGTTGGTAAAGATAAGGGGAAATGATGGGAGAAAGAGTGGGGCAGTGGCGATTCTGCAAACACCTGTCATTCTTGGCAAAGCAAGTACTTAACAAAATTCTAATGTAGGACGATAAGGGGACATGTATGAGGATGTCCACTGTGGCACTATTTACACTAGTGGGAAATTGTGTGCAATCTAGGTGTCCATGACTAGGAGAATGGATAAATAAAATGTGAAGGATGTAAACAGTGACTACACGTACAGCCCCTACCTTTGGCAACATGGCTGGATATTAACAACAGTGATGGGGGTGGCGGGAGGGAATGTACAAAAGTGAATAAGTAATATTAAACATACATTCAGAACATTATCTGTTTTTATAAAAAGCACATACAGACTAGGTGCAATGACTCACACCTATAATCCCAGTACTTTGGGAGGCCAAGGCAGGAGGTTCAGTTGAGCCCTGGAGTTCAAGACTAGCCTGGGCAATACAGCAAGACCCCATCTCTATTTTTTTTTTAAGTTGTCTATGCCATACCACACCGAACACATCTGATCTTGTCTGATCTTGGAAGCTAAGCAGGATCAAGCCTGGTTAGTACTTGGATGGGAGACCCCCTTAAAATAATTAGCACTGTAGGCTAAAGAGAAGGAAAAAAGGCCCATACAGGTACATATACCAAAAACAAGAGTAGGGTCATTGTCTTTCTCATTCATGGTTCTTCCCCCCTTCCCCACCAGGGGACATTTTACAAATGTCTGGAGACATTTTGTTGTCACAACTAGGGAGGAGGATGCTATAGACAACTAGTGGGTAGAGCCCAGGAATGCTGTTAAACATCCTATCATTCATAGGACAGTCCCCCACAACAAAGAATTACCTGGCCCAAATGTCAATAGTGCCAAATTTAAGACCCCTGCATTCCCCAGCTCCCAGGACAGCATTGCTGAATGAATTATGAATGAATGAATGAAGAAATGACTGTGGTCCTGATCAGCTGGTAGCAACGGGAATAGAGAGACGCGGTAGAATTCTTGTAGTTTTGGAGATTTTGGAGGTGTGTTACACAGCATTTAGGGTGATAGCCCCTGTCTTTTCCAGGAGAGGGTGTGTTCTGCCCTTGCCTGGAGCTGGGCACAATCCCATCCACTTGGGGCCTCAGTCACCCTCCAGGCCGACTCCTCCCCTCCCCCGACCACCTCCCCCAGCTTGGGAGTCCTCTGAGCTGCCAGGAAGCCAGGGTGGTTCCTTCGGGCAGGGAACTTTGCATGGCCATGGTGGTTCCTTCGAGAGAGGAACTTTGCATGGTGTCTGAATGGAGCAGGCCTGCGGAAGAGAAACCGCTGACCACAGACCGGCCTGGAAGTCTCGGGCCGCGGAGTTGGGGAGGGCTGGGCCAGAAGGGAGGGGTCGGAGTGGTGGGGAAAAGAGATCACGATGCTTCCGGGGTAGGGTAAGGCCTTTCCAGGGTGGGTTGGAATCTTTGAAGACTGTGGCAGGAATCCCTTGATAGGTGGGGTTAGGATCTCAGAAGGGCAGGATTGGAATCTTTGGACCGGCGGTATAGACCCCTGGGTATTAAAACTCTTAGGCGGCGGGAGGTTAGATCGCGCAGGAGCAGGAGCGGTATTGGAACCCTGGGGTTTGTGTTCTAAATCTTAGGGCAGGGTTAGAATCCACTAAAGTGAGAGTTCGGATCCTTCCATTGGGCAGATTAGAATCTTTGGGGGCAAGTTGAGTTTAAAAATCCTTCAGAGGTGGGATTAAAAATCCTTTGGCGGGGCGGGGTTAGTATCTTGGGAGCCTTGGAGCGGGTGCTGGGGTTCTTAGACGGGCGGGTTCGAATCCCTAGGAGTGGGATTTGGGATCCTTTGGAGACTGGGGTAGGACGCTGGGCGGTGGGATGGGGAGGTGTTAGGGAAAGTGGAGCGGAAGGGATGGGGGTTAGCATCCTTGGTGGACGCGTTAGAAGCCTCCTATGGATGGTGCTAATTTTTTTTTTTCTCTTCGTGGAGGGTTTGGGATCCTTCTTGCAGGAGACGGAGGTTATGACCCTCGGGGAGCCGGTTAGGATCCTGGGGTGGCGTCTGAATCTTCGGGGAGGTGTTAGGACACTTGGGGCGGAGTTAGCATCGCTCAGGGCGCGGCTAAGGCGCCCAGATGGCCTGCGGGCGCCACCACGTCCCTGGTCCCAGCTCGGGAGCACATCAGAGGCTTAGAGGCGAGTGGGAAGGGACTCAGACAGTGCAGGACGAGAAACGCCCGCGGCACCAAAGCCCGTCGGAGCGTCGCCCCCGCCTCTAGTTCTAGAAAGTCAGTTTCCCGGCACTGGCACCCCGGAACCTCAGGGGCTGCCGAGCTGGGGGGGCGCTCAAGCTGCGAGGATCCGGGCTGCCCGCGAGACGAGGAGCGGGCGCCCAGGTGAGTGCCGCGCACAGGGGACCGGGAATACCCGGCCCGCGAGGGGTCCCAGGAGGCGGAGGGAGCCCAGGAGCCTGGGGAGGGCTGGCTACGGGTGCGGCTGGGGGCAGCGAGGGGAGACGGAACGTCGGGGGAGCCGCGGGTAGCCCGGGGGATGAGGGGTCGACAGCGAGTGGAGGGTGCCCTAGGGAGGGGCGGCACTGTTGCGGACTGCTGGATTCCCGGGGAAGGGGACGCTCGGGCCCGTGCAGTGACTTTATCCACCACTTCTCTGGGCCGTCCAGGTTCCCCTTCTGGGGGGGAGGCGGGGATTTTTTTTTTAATTTAAAAAAAAAAAAAAGAAGGAAGGGATGGGGCTTCACAGAACCCGGGAGGGGGAAGGCCCTTACGGTTCCCGGTGGGGGCCGGGTCACGCCGGGTTGGCAGCCAGCTTGGGGAAGGGGGTAGTTGGGCGGAGGCGTGACGTGCGAGCCACACCCAGGCCGGCTGCAGCTGGTCGGCTCTCTGCCCCTCCTCCCACAACAGGTCTAGGTCAAACCCCCAAACCTCCTGGCCCGAGAACACACTGCATGTATGCCCTGTCACTTTCCTCCTTGGACGAATTCTCCGCCTCCGAATTCGTTTCCTCATCTGTAAAACGGGGCTATGAAGTCTTTCTTGCAAGGATGCAGGAAATTGGAGTATGCGAGAGGTGGGTGCGTGTGAGAGACAGGCTAGTGGGTAGCGGAGGGGGCTTCTAGGGGCAAACTGCCTGTTGGGGCTGGGGTAGAGGATTTGGCCTTTCTTTGCCTCTGTTTTCACAACTGCAGGATGGGGAGAGTAATAGTACCTCCTTCACAGGGTTGTTTAGAGGATTAATTGGGTACTGAAAGGGCCAGGCAGGGTGGCTCACGCCTGTAATCTCAGCTTTTTGGGAGGCCGAGGCAGGTGGATCTCTTGAGGTCTAGAGTTTGAGACCAGCCTGGCCAACATGGTGAAACCCCGTCTCTACTAAAAGTACAAAAATTAGCCGGGCATAGTAGCACATACCTTTAATCCCAGCTACTCGGGAGGCTGAGGCACGAGAATCACTTGAACCTGGGAGGTGGAGGTTGCGGTGAGCCGAGATCGCGCCACTGCACTCCAGCCTGGGCGACAGAGAGAGACTCTGTCTCAAAAAAAAAAAAAAAAAAGTTACTGAAGGAAAGCTTTGAGAGTGCTGTCTGACAGTACACAGGCTTAATGTATGTTAACATTGCCCTAGCTAGACATATGGCCCCGTGTTCTCAGACTTTAGCCTACATCAGCATCACCTGGACTGCTTGTGAAAACAGATTGCTGGGCCGAATCCTAGAGTTTCTGATTCAGTAGCTCTGTGCAGGACAATGAGAACTTCCATCCCCGGTGATGCTGCTGCTGCTGATCCAAGGAGGACACTTTGAGAACCACTGGGGTAGCCTATGCCTGGCACAGAGAAAGGCCTCAATGCATATCAGTTGCCTTATCCCATGGTTTTCTCTTTATGGTCCTTTTTTTTTTAGGGGAGGGGGTGACAGGTTAAAATACAGAAAAGTGAAGATAATAATATATTAAATGTCCCGCGAATCCACCATCCAGAATTAACAAATAATAGCATTTTGTTGTGTTTGTTTTGAGATTTTAAAAAATTAATTTACTAAAAGTAACAGAAAAAATTGAAGTCTCCCCACCTTGTATCACTCTCAGTCCTGTTTCTCTCCCTCCCCAGGGGCAACCGCTGTCATGAGTTACAGTCCTTCCAGGATGTGCCTCTGAAAATGGATTGCATATAAATGTACACATAAACAACACGTAGGATTGTTTTGTGTGCTTTAAAAATGCTATCTATGCAGTGGTTCATGCCTGTAATCCCAGCTACTCGGGAGGCTGAGGCAGGAGAGTCGCTTGAACCCGGGGAAGCAGAAGTCGCAGTGAGCCGAGATCGCGCCATTGCACTCCAGCCTGGACAACAAAAGCGAAACTCCACCTAAAAAAAAAAAAAAAAAAAAAAAAAGGCCGGGCGCGGTGGCTCACGCCTGTAATCCCAGCACTTTGGGAGGCTGAGCCAGGCAGATCACGAGGTCAGGAGATCGAGACCATCCTGGCTAACACGGTGAAACCCCGTCTCTACTAAAAATACAAAAAATTAGCCGGGCATGGTGGCGGGCGCCTGTAGTCCCAGCTACTGGGGAGGCTAAGGCAGGAGAATGGCGTGACCCCTGGAGGTGGAGCTTGCAGTGAGCCGAGATCGTGCCACTGCACTCTAGCCTGGGCCACAGAGCGAGACTCCGTCTCAAAACAAAACAAAACAAAACAAAAAACTATCTAATTGTGAGACTTTTCTGCAATTCTGACAATGGGGATAGCAGAGGAGCATATTTGCCCCATCTTATCATTAAGTTGTCAAAATCTACCCAGGATGAGAAATAGAAAATAGAGGCCTCATTCATTCCTTCCAGCTGCTGTGGAGTATCCCAGCAGGTAACGACTCTACGGTATTTCTCTTTCCCCTGTGGATAAATACTCAAGTTGTTCCTAGGCGTTCACTACAATGAACAATATTGACAGGAGCATCCTGGATGTGTAGCTTTCAGCCCATGTACAGGTGGTTCTTGAGGAAAACACCAAAAGGCTGGATGGCTCCCCAGAGAGGGCACCTGTCACACTCCCCTTTGTGTGAGAGGAGTACTGTAGCCCAGAAGGGTCACCAGGGACTCTGGGGCAGAGAAGAGAGAAGAATGTTGCTCTGCTGATCTCCCAGCTGTCTCTGGATCAATGGCCTTTCTTTCAGGCCTCATGTTCTCTGCTGTAAGGCACTTCATTTGCCTTACTCACTATGCCTGGCACTTAATAAGTGTTCAAGAAAATGGAAGCATGAACCTTTTGAGGGAACAATAACCAATATTTTCATGTATCTTTATGTAGTCTTTTCTATGCACTTTTAAATTAACATAATTAGTATAATGCTACACATAGATTATTTTTATCCTATTTATTTGCTTAGTATTACATTGTAGCATTTTCCAGGTCATTAAAATGTTCTTAAATTTTTAGTGGCTGCATAATATTCCACTGTTTGCCTGTATTATAATTTGCTTAACCTTTCTAGCAGAGCAATCTTTTATATAGTTCAAAATTTTTAGAAATATTTTAATCGAGGTGAAATTCACATAACTTTATAAAATTAACTATATGATTTTTAAAGCGAACAATTCAGTGGTATTTGGTATATTCACAATGTTGTACAAACACTACCTGTCAGTAGCTCCTAAACATTTCCATCACCCCTGAAAAAGGAAACTTTGTACCCATTAAGCAATTACCCCCCATTCCCCCAGCCCCTGGCAACCACCAATCTGCTTTTTGCCTGTACGGACTAATTTATTCAGGATATTTAACATAAATAGAAGCATACTATGTGACTTTCTGTGTCTAGCTTCTTTCACTTAACATAATGTTTTCCAAGGTTCATCCACATGGTGGCAACTATTAGTACTTTATTCCCTTTGTGGCCAAATAATATTCCATTGTATGGATATTCCACAGTTTATTTACCCATTTATCCACAGATGGAAATTCAGGTTGTTTCCACATTTTGACCATTGAAAATAATACTGCTATGAGCATGCATGTGCATACATGTATTTGTTTGAGCACCTGTTTTCAATTCCTTTGGGTATATACCTGAAGTAGAGTTACTGGGTCATATAAAAGTTCTATCTCTGTGGCTGGGTGCAGTGGCTCACGCCTGTAATCCCAGCACTCTGGGAGACTGAGGCGGGCGGATCACGAGGTCAGGAGATCGAGATCATCCCGGTTAACACGGTGAAACCTCGTCTCTACTAAAAAAATACAAAAAAATTAGCCGGGCATTGTGGTGGGCGCCTGTAGTCCCAGCTACTCGGGAGGCTGAGGCAGGAGAATGGCATGAACCCGGGAGGCGGAGCTTGCAGTGAGCCGAGATCGAGCCACTGCACTCTAGCCTGGGCGACAGAGCGAGACTCCTTCTCAGAAAAAAAAAAAAACAGTAGTTCTATCTTTAACTTTTTGAGGAACTGCTATGCTGTTTTCCACCATTTTACATTCCCACCGTAATATACAAGGGTTTCAATTGGCTTCACATCCTTGCCAATGCCTACTATGTTTATATTTTATTATTATTATTATTACCATTCTAATGGGTACAGAAAGCACAAATCTTAATCTCATTCAAACCAGGCTGCCCTCTGAGGGCTCTTACCTCAGAAAGTAAGGAGAAAGTTGTCTACATTCTAAGGACTAGCCAGGGCTTGGACTTTAAACTCTTCTAGAAAGTAAATTCTACAAGAGCACAAACATGTTTGTCCTATAAACCACTGTATCTTCTAACACCTGGCACCTGGCACATAGTAGGGCCTCAAAAAAACACTGATGGGACAAACGCAATGAATGTTGGACAACCTCCTCCCTCCCTTGCCTGAGATATTTCAGCTGCCCTCCCCGAACACCCCTCCACCCGCAGCGATTATTTTTAATTAGTTGCTAACATTTAAACTCAGGAGAGCTCACATAATCTGGATTTCTGTCTCCTAAAACATTAGAAGAGTTAGCAGCCCTGAGACTAGAACCCACGACTCCAGTGCTCTTCAGACAACCTCAGTGGAGCTGGGGGCTGCCCTGGGGGCTACACCTGGGCTGTCCAGCTTGCACAGCCCTTGCCAGGCCCACTTTCCTCATCCACAGAACCCTCCACATCCCTATAGTCATTTGAGTTTTCAAACCCCACCCTTCGGGTCATGACAAGGCTTCCTTTTTTATAGAAAAGGAACATGAAGGGCTGGATGCGGTGGCTCACCCTGTAATCCCAGCACTTTGGGAGGCCGAGACAGGCAGATCATCTGACTCAGGAGTTCGAGACCAGCCTGGGTAACATGGCAAAACCCTGTCTCTACAAAAAATACAAAAATTAGCTGGGTGTGGTGGCACATGGCTGTAGTACCAGCTACTCAGGAGGCTGAGGTGGGAGGATCGTCTGAGCACAGAAGGTGAAGGTTGCAGTGATCTGAGACTGCACCACTGTATTCCAGCCTGGGTGACAGAGCAAGACCCTGTCTCATAAAAAGAAAAGAAAAGGAATGTGAAGCCTAGAGAGGGTAATTGACTTTCCCAAAGTCACACAGCAAGTTAGTAGCACAATCTCTCTCAGCCTCTTTCTTTCTTACATCTTTTTGTTGTTGTTTATTTTTTTTTTTTATACCACAAGTCATCAAGCAATCACTTCTGCCTTTCTAAACAAACCCCACCACATGCACCAACCACATGTTGGTCCCCGCCCCATTTCTCCAGTTTCCTCCCCCACAGGACTGGGAGTTTGAAGGTACTTTCAGAGGCGTGGGTAATGATGCAGAAGCAGCCTGTGCTTAAGTGTAAATGTACCCTGGTCTTGGCCCCGGCTGTGGTCCCACATGCTGCATCCTCTGGATGGCACTGCGCTAGGACGTGCGCTCCTGACTCTCCCTTCGAGTCACCTCCCTGAGTTCCAGGCATCACCCTGAAATCCTTTGGCCCAGGAGATGTAAGTGCAGCCAAGAGAACAGGAATCCCAGCCTCATCTCTACCATAGAAATGAAGAACAGTGGGTACAGTACAGTAGACGACCCCGAGTCTGAGCGCCAGCTCTGCCAAAGACAGGTTGTGATGCACTAGGCAAATCTCTTCCCTTTCTGAGCCTCAGTTCCCAAATCCAAAAAAAAATGGAACTGAGGCTGGGCACGGTGGCTCACACCTGTAATCCCAGCACTTTGAGAGGACAAAGCAGGTGGATCACCTGAGGTCAGGAGTTCAAGACCAGCCTGGCCAACATGGTGAAACCCCGTCTCTACTAAAAATGCAAAAATTAGCCGGGCGTGGTGGCGGGCGCCTGTAATTTCAGCTACTTGGGAAGCCGAGGCAGGAGAATTGCTGGAACCCGGGAGGCACGGTTGCAGTGAGCCAAGGTCTTGCCACTGCACTCCAGCCCGGGCTGACAACAGCAAGACTCTGTTAAAAAAAAAAAAAAAGTGGGGGGGGAGAACTGAGGAGGATACTACTCATGATTCCTGCAGCACAATTCCTTTTATGTCAAAACACACACACACACACACA
Source organism: Pan paniscus (assembly GCF_029289425.2). NCBI lineage: Eukaryota > Metazoa > Chordata > Mammalia > Primates > Hominidae > Pan > Pan paniscus. Next base: position 37,756,215 of record NC_073270.2, read on the forward strand.
CACACACACACACATACACACACTAGTCCATCATGGCGTATATGTCTTAGTTTGAGTTTCTCCAGAAGCAGACCCTAGGCAAGGTTTCAAATGCAAATAGTTTGTTTGAGAGCTGATTCCAGAGACCCTCCTAGGGGAGTAAGGAAGTGAGGCAGGGAACAGGAGGTAGTCATTAAAGGTGTCTTCTAAGCCCAGTTACCACTGTGGGCACCTGGAGCTCAATCCCACTGAGGAGCTCTGGGAGCCAGGGTAGAACAGGCTCGAGAGGTGAGGGAACCGGGGTATTTGTCCACCCTGGTCTCGCTCCTGTCTTTTGTTGAAAACTACTCCTGGGGATGTGATAATTCTCTAGCACTTTCGGCTTGCCAAGCCCATGGGCAGAGCAGGCACCAATAGCCACAGAGAAATCTCTCAGACAAAGAGATGAAGGTGCCGGCAGCTGGAAGTCCAGCCAGAATGTGCAGAAATGGTAAAGGGCAGAGTGATAGAGGCAGGGCACTGACAGCCTCTGCTTCAACATACATGTGTGTAAATGCAGAGGCAGAGGCTGAGGCCAAATGCTGGCAGAGGATATCTGGGTGGGGAAAGATGTGGCCATGGAGGGCTTATAGAATAAGTAATCCAAGAGTGTCTTAAATGTATCTGTAATGTTTTCATCTTCCTTCCTTCCTTCCTTCCCTCCCTCCCTCCCTCCTTTCTTTTCTTTTCTTTCTTTCTTTCTTCTTTCCCTTCTTTCCTTCCCCCTTCTCCTCCTCCTCTTCCTCCTCCTCCACTTTCTTCTTCTCTTCCTTCCTTTCTTCTTTCTTTCTTTCTTTTTCTTTTTGAGACAGGGTCTCACTCTGTCTCCCAGGCTGGAGTGCAGTGACGCTATCATGGCTCATGCAGCCCCAACCTCCTGTGCTCAAGCGATCCTCCCACCTCAGCCTCCTGAGTAGCTGGGATCACAGGCACATGCCACCACACCCAGCTAATAAAAAAAAATTCTGGTAGAGATGGGGTCTTGCCATGTTGCCCAGGCTGGTCTTAAATTCCTCGGCTCAAACGATCCTCCTGTCTTGACCTCTCAAAGTGCTGGTATTACAGATGTGAGCCACCATACCTGGCCTCTAATGGTTTAATTTTTAACAAGAAGGATGCACTAATGTTTTACTAGGTGGTAAAAGGTCATTTTAAAAATAAAATACATACCCTTCAAAAAATAAAAGAAACTGAGACCTGGAGCTTTGTCAATTATAAAAAAAAAAATGTAAAAGGATCAGCGCCTGTGTTACTGAGGCTTTGAGGATTCCATTTGTGGAGGACAGGTTTGGGGGCAGCTGATCTCTCAGTACCACGGCAGGTTAAAGTGAAAAGTGGCCCTGGTGGTGAACTGGCCACCATGTCCTGTCTGGAGGGGGAAACTTCCACTCAGCGGCAGCCAAGGAAAGACTGCTCCTCTCCCAGCAGAAGCGAGCAAACGTGCATCATCCTTCTCAGTTTAAACATATATTTATAGCTATTGATTTTCTTTTTGTTTGTTTTTGTTTTGAGACAGGATCTCACTCTGTTGCCCAGGCTGGAGTGCAGTGGGGCAATCTTGGCTCACTGCAACCTCTGCCTCTTGAGTTCAAGCAATTCTCCTGCCTTAGCCTCCCAAGTAGCTGGGATTACAGGCACCCACTACCACGCCCAGCTAATTTTTGTATTTTTGGTTGAGACAGGGTTTCACCATGTTGGCCAGGCTGGTCTCAAACTCCTGACATCAGGTGATCCGCCTGCTGACCTCAGGTGATCCGCCTGCCTCAGCTTCCCAAAGTGCTGGGATTACAGGCATGAGCCATTGCACCTGGCCTATTTATAGCTATTGTTTAGACGGGAAATCTGGGGGCATCCAGCAGACTAAATGGGGACCTTACTGTCATAGCTCATATCCTAATGGTCAGATGGATAATAAACAAATCAACAGGTAATACATTAGGTGCATTAGTCCAGGTCCTTTTTTATTTTTTCTTTTCTTTTTCTTTTTTTTTTTTTATACTTAACTTCAGCATACCCTGAGATAGTTCAAGTCCTTTGAGAAGCAGACTCCCATAGCATTAAATGTGCAAGAAATTTATTGGAGGAAATGGCTATGAGAGAAAATGGGAAGAAACCAGGAGAGGACAGGAGAGCCATCAGATAGTGGGGTACCTCTGTCCACTAATGAAAAAGAAAAGGAAGGAAGAAAGGAAGGAAGAAGAAAGGAATAAAAGGAGGACGTGTCTTGGACTGCCATGCCGTATTTTTTTTTGTAGTTGTTGTTCTGTTTTATTTTGTTTTTTTTGAGACAGAGTCTTGCTCTGTCGCCCAGGCTGGAGTGCAGTGGCGCAGTCTTGGCTCACTGCAACCTCCGCCTCCCGGGTTCAAGCAATTCTCCTTCCTCAGCCTCCTGAGTAGCTAGGATTACAAGCATGCGCCACCACGCCCAGCTAATTTTTGTATTTTTAGTAGAGACGGGGTTTCACCATGTTGGCCAGGCTGGTCTTGAACTCCTGACCTTGTGATTCGCCCGCCTTGGCCTCCCAAAGTGCTGGGATTACAGGCGTGAGCCACCGCGCCCAGCTGCCATGCCATTCTAAGGAAAGTTTGTCAAGGCTGTTAAGGCACCCTTGGCCAAAGTCTCTTGACAGAGGTCCCCCAGACATGGGTGGGCTTCGGTCTCCCTGCCACACTCAGTCATTGGCTGGGAGCAGCCCATGAGAGCAGTGATGGACTTCAGAGCATAGCAGCTGAGCCACTGATCAATTTCTCCAGTCGTACTCCTGCAGTTGGAGATCTGAGAGGTGCATCCTCATGGCCACCACGTTTAAGAGGTGGTTAGGGGCATGAAGACTAGCTGGGAACAGGCTAGACAGTGATGGGAGTTGGGGGGCAGAGGATCCTGTCTTTGCCAGGGTGATGAGGGAAGGTTGCTCTGAGAAGGTACAATCATTAGAGAGACTGAAGGAAGTGATGGAGCCTTTCTGGGTGAAGAATATTCCAGAAACAGAACATGCAATGCCCCAGAGGTATAAGCACAGTTGGTGAGTTGAAGAAGAGCAAGGAGGGCTCCAGTGGAATGATCAAGGGAGAGTTAGAAGGAGACAGATCTGAGAGGTTGAGGAGGGGATCAGATTGTGGAGGTCTTACCCACCTTGGAGGGGACTTGGGCTTTTACTCCAAGTGAGATGGAAACCCTGGGTGGGGGTTGAGCAGAGAAGGAATGCGATCTGACTTACCTTTTTTTTTTTTTTTTGAGACGGACTCTCACTCTGTTGCCCAGGCTGGACTGCAGTGGTGCGACCTCGGCTCACTGCAACCTCTGACTCCGGGGTTCAAGCGATTCTCCTGCCTCAGCCTCCTAAGTAGCTGGGATTACAGGCATGCACCACCATGCCCACCTAATTTTTGTATTTTTAGTAGAGATGGGGTTTCACCATGTTGGTCAGGCTGGTCTCCAACTCCTGACCTCAGATGATCTGCCCGCTTCAGCCTCCTAAAGTGCTGGGATTACAGGTGTGAGCCACCATGCCCAGGATGACTTACATTTTTAAAGGCTCACTTATTTGTAAGAGGCAGAATGCGGATTCAAACCCAGCTCTATCTGACTTCAAATCTCATGCTCTATTTTCAAACTGCCCTGCCTCCTGCCTGCCTTAGAGATAAAATCATTCCAAGAAGGTTCACAGTTGCTCTGGAATTCTGAAATTGACCAAGTGTCCCAAGAGTAACATTGAACATGCTATGAGTTTTATATGTGGTTGAATAAGTGTTTGGAACACAGGCATCTCAGAGCCAACCCTATGGCTGAGCCAGGCAAATGATCAAAGCCCTGAGTTCTCCTTTAGTGTGTTGCTCTGTCGCTCGCCATCGTGTGAGCCAGGGCCCACACAGCCTCTTGGGGTTGTTACTCCACCTGTCCAATGAAGATTTTGATCTCCCAAGTTTCCTCCTGTTTGCAAAATCAAAGTTTTGAGCTCTATGAGAAAGAAGCTGAGGCTCAGTAAAGGGAAGACGTGAGAAGTCAGGAGTGACCCCTAACTGTCTATTAGGGACAGTAGTCACTCGGGGATAAAGACAGTTCATTCAGAAGACAGTCAGGGAACCCGAGGAGAGGGAGCTGCTGGGCTCTGCACCCCCAAGGCACTGCTCAGGGAATTGGCTCCTGTTGAGGAAATACTTTTTCCCCACCCCCATTGCTGAGCTGTTCTGAGAAGGGAAAGTTCCTGTAACTGAACAGCCTTAAGCCCTGGGCCGCCAGCGGTCTGCCTTCTTGAGAGTTCTGTTTGGGTTCCTCATTCTCCCCTTCCCCTTCATCGCCCACAGCCTCTGGGGCTGACCTCAGTGGATGATGACAGGCAGGAGAGCTGAGTGCCAGTTTGACCTACCACTGACTAGCCGGGGGACCCACTCTCCCATGGGCTTCCATTTCCCTATCTGAAAAATAACTTCATAATTCTGGTCTGTTGACTTCAGCCAAGTATGATGAGGTCCATAGAGAGTAGAACATAATATATCCATTACACGAATGTGTATGGAGGGCCTATTAGATACCAGGTGCTTCTTTTTTTGAGACATTCTTGCTCTGTAACCCAGGCTGGAGTGCAGTGGCATGACTACAACTCATTGTAGCCTCAACCTCCCAGGCTCAAGTGATCCTCCCACCTCAGCCTCCCAAGTAGCTGGGAATACAGGCACATGCCACCATGCCTGGCTAATTTTTTTGGGTAGAGACAGGGTCTCGCTATGTTGTCAGGACCAGCCTCGTACTCCTGGGCTCAAAGCAATCCTCCCACCTCAGCCTCCAAAAGTGCTGGGATTACAGGCATGAGCCCCTGCACCCAGTCTCTATAACCAGGTCCTTTTAAGGCATGGCTTCAGTGCCATCAGCTTAATGAGGTCCATATTCCTCCCATCCTCACCTACTCTAATAGGTCTAGTACCATCTTACCTTCTCTTCTACCAAAACCTGGTATCAGGGAGGTCTTTGCCATCAGCCATTTGCACTTGAGTGCAAATCACAATCCCTTATAAGAATTCCCTCTGCACTGGGCAAGACTCTTTGATGTTTAAAGGGAAATAAATCCAACTCAAAACTGGCTCAAGCAGAAGAAGGAGGTTACTGGAAAATCCCTGAGATATCAGCTTCAGGCAAGGCTTAATCCAAGGCTGAGAGTCTGCATTTCTCTATTTCTTGGGTTTGCCTTGCTGCTGCAGGCCTTTTTTTCCAGCTAGAAACCAAGGGCTGGCTCTCGTTGGCCAGAATTGAATCACATGCCCATCTCTACTTCTTTTTTTTTTTTTTTTTTTTTTGAGATAGAGTCTCGCTCTGTCACCCAGGCTGGAGTGCAATGGCGCAATCTCGGCTCACTGCAACCTCCACCTCCCAGGTTCAAGCAATTCTCCAGCCTCAGCCTCCCAAGTAGCTGGGATTACAGATGCCTGCCACCAAGCCCGGCTAATTTTTTGTATTTTTAATAGAGATGGGGTTTCACCATGTTGGACAAACTCCTGACCTCTGGTGATCCACCTGCCTCTGCCTCCCAAAGTGCTGGGATTACAGGCATGAGCCACCGCGCCCATCCACCCATCTCTGCTTCTATTACTGCAACTCTCATTGGCTTGATTTGGTCACAGATCCACCTCTACAGCCAGGGGTTGGAGTCAACTCTATCCCAATCCATAAACTGAGACTAGGGGAGGAGTAATTCCCAAAGGAAAATTGGAGAACTGTTGTTAGAAGAAGGGGGGAATGGATTCTATGCAGGAAAGAGCTGCAGCTTCTTCTTTCAGAGAACTTCTAATCCAACATCTCATTTCACATTTGGAGAAACTGAGGCTCAGAGACAAGTTGAGACTTGCCTAGCGTCACACAATGAGCTTATAGCAGAGATGGGACCACAATCCAGGGCTTCACACCCTCAGCCCTTGCAGGTTTCTGCTTAAGCATAGAAGCTCCCAGAAAACCATCTCCAGCCCACTGGATGGATGCTCAGGCAGGCCCCGGCCTCTCCCCCTTGAGCTTGACTCTGAGAGCACAGGCCGAGTCTCTGAGTTTTCCACAGCCAGCATGGTAACCCTGGGAAGCAGCCAGGCACAAGCAAGCTGACCTCTCTCATTTCACTCAGCAGAGGCTGAGGTGGTGAGGAGCAGGTTTCAGGTTCCCAGGGTCGGCAGTGGCCCAAGGAAGTATCTTTACCAGGGATCAGCAGTTTTGAGTGGGTGTGCAACCAGGCAGACTACTTCTGCTCTCAGAGCGTGCTTTTGAAGCACATTAGATGAGAAATGCGTATGCAGAAGTTTTATACAGTCCTTCACATCCCTAGTCACATAGGACCTCAGGCCAAGCCTGAGAAGCAAGGCCTCCTATTTAGCAGGAAAGAAAAATAAGGCTCAGAGAGGGCAAATGACTTGCTCAAGGTCACATACCCAGTCAGTGGCAGAACTGCTATCCAAACTCAAGTATTCTGACTCCCAAGTTCAGCCTTCATTCTGCTACATTGGTGGATCTCAAATTTTAGTGTATATACTAATTTCCTGTAGAATTGTTAGAACTACAGATTCCAGGACCTCACTCCCAGATACTGGTTCATTCAATCCAGAGTGTGACCCAAGAATATGCAAGAATCAGTGGAGACTTTTTGAGTTCAAATGGCAGAAACCCAACTCAAATTGGCTTAAGCAAAATTGATAATTTATTTGCTCGTGGACTGGAAAAATCCTGAGGTGTATAGGCCTCAGGCATAGCTGGATCCAGGTGCTCAATTTATCTTCAGGAATTACTTTATCTCCATACCTCAGCTCTGTTGTCCTCTCTGGTGGCTTCACTCTAAAGCAGCTTTTACCTTGATGATGTTGAGGTGGCCTCCAAGAACTCCAGGTTCCTACATCTCAACAATCCTTATAGAAAGAGGGTGCTTTTCCCCTAATTTTTGCAGCAAAATCCCAGGGCAGACTGCCTCAGTGAGGAGGACGTATATGCCTATAACTGAACCAATCTCTGTAGCCAGGGGGCCAGAGGATATGGGATTCTCTGATTGGCCAGGCCTGTGTCAAGTTGCCAATTCCTGAAGGCAAGGGTGGGATCGGCCCCACCAAACTTCATGCACTAAGTGGGAGAAAGCTGGTTCTCCAAAGGAAAATCCAGGTACTGTTATCTGAAGAGGGACAGATGCTGAGGAGGCAGGAGCAAAAGAGGTTCTCTAGCCTTCTTGGCTAGAATGTTCACATGAATCGCCTGGGAACCTTGTTAAAATGCACATTCTGATTTGGGAAGTGGGGACTGAGATTCTGCATTTCTTACAGCTCCCCTGTGAGGTTGAGGCTGCTGGTTCTCACGCTAGCCACACTCTGAGCACCATATTGCATTTCTAAACTCACTCAAACCACTTTGTCACAAGGCACTCTGCAGAGAGGCCCTGGGCTACATAAACCTCTTTCTTCCACCATTCTCTCCCCACCTTCACCCCATCCCCTGTTCCCAAACTCACCCGAATAATATCAGCACCATCTGTTTGGGAACCACTCACCAACATACTATAGATTCTGCTGACAAATCACAGTTGAAGAAATTGTCCATTGTGCCCTCCAGTGACTTCTTTTTTTTTTTTTTTTTTTTTTTTTTTGAGACACAGTCTTGCTCTGTTGCCCAGGCTGGAGTGCAGTGGCACGATCTTGGCTCACTGCAACCTCTGCTTCCCGGGTTCAAGCGATTCTCCTACCTCAGCCTCCCAAGTAGCTGGGATTACAGGTGTGCGCCGCCACACCTGGCTAATTTTTTCTGTTTTCGGTAGAGTCAGGGTTTCATCATATTGGCCAGGCTTGTCTCGAACTCCTGACCTCAAGTGATCCACCCACATCAGCCTCCTAAAGTGCTAGGATTACAGGCATGAGCCACCGCACCCAGCCCCAGTGACCTTTTTATGAGGAGTCACAGAACAAATTCTCTTTTGAATTTATACTCAAAAAATATTTGTTTCTGTCAACAGACAATTTGTTGTGCTTCCTGGGATCTTATGGTGATGTTGTACAAGTTTCCATTTTTATCTTGGCTACTAGGAAGCTCAGAGATAAATCTAGTACTCAATGGTAGTAGCAGTCCCACCCTGGGCTTCTGGTTCAATAATCTTTCCCTTCTATATGGTGTAGAGTAACCCTTTTTGAGTCTTGCAGTGCTCTGTATATGGTTTAATATTATAAGCTCCTTCAAATCCTTTTTGGAAGTCGGTTTGGAGTATTCTTGACTTTCCCCCAATCTTTATCTATTCAGATCCTCCCTGTTCTTCAAAACCCAACTCATTATCTTGCTGCTCAATTATTATTGTAAACAGGTTGCTTTTTATACGAACTTACTAACATACACATAGGCACATAAATTCATTTTAGAAGAGTGGTTTGATGTACATGTTTGCAGTTTGCATTTTTCACCCAATAAGTATTTTAGCAATCTTTGCATGGCCCCTCCTATCTTTACCACTCCCTAGTAGCTTATTTTTCTTTCATTCTTAAAACTGTGGTAAAATATGCATAACAAATTTTCCATCCTAATCATTTGCAAGTGTACACTTCAGTGGTATTCAATCCATTCAGCATGTTGTGCAACCCTCACCACCATCCATCTCCATAACTCATTTCATCTGAAACTCTACACCCATTGAACACCACTAACTCCTCACTTCCCCTTCCCCCAGCCCCTGGCAACCACCATTCTACTTTTTGTATCTCCTAATAGCTTCTTAGTATGTGGCTTCGGAATGTAATTGTGTGTCCAGTCTCCCCTTCTCAACTCGGTCATAGAGCAGGAATGTCCTGATGCTTTTACTTTTTTTTTTTTTTTTGCCCTGTCTTATGGTGCTCAGACACTTTTACTTCCTACTACATAAAGCATGGCACGCCAGGCATGCAGCCATTCACTCACTGTGCATGACACTCCTACTGTGTGCCAGGAGACACTGGGCTAAGCACTGAGGAACGCAGGTGTGAGCACCAGCCTTTCCTGTGCTGCAGTGATGGGAGCATTCTGTCTCTGCATGTTTGCATATGGTGGCTCTGAGCCACAGACGGCTGTTGAGCACAGATGGAGTCATAGCTGAGATGTGCTCTAACAGTAAAATCCACACTGAGATGTGAAGGCTTAGTACAAAAAAAAAATGTAAAGTATCTCATTCATAATTTTTATATTTATTATATGTTAATAATTTTGATATATTGGGTAAAATAAATACATCTTAAAATTAATTCACTTGTTTCTTTTTACTTTAAGAAAGCTGGATGTAAAAATTTTTTTAAAAATGAAAAATAGGCCAGGCGCAGTGGCTCACACCTGAAATCCCAGTACTTTGGGAGGCCGAGGCGGACGGATCACCTGAGGTTGGGAGTTCAAGACCAGCCTGACCAACGTGGTGAAACCCTGTCTCTACTAAAAAATACAAAAATTAGCCAGGCGTAGTGGCACATGCCTGTAATCCCAGCTACTCAGGAGGCTGAGACAGGAGAATCACTTGAACCCTGGAGGCAGAGGTTGCGGTGAGTGGAGATTGCACCACTGTACTCCAGCCTGGGCAACAAGAGCAAAACTCCATCTCAAATAAATAAATAAATAAATGAAAATTAAAAAAAATAAAAACTAAAAATAAATTTAAAAGGAAAATAAAAATAAAATAAAATAAAAATAATTTTTTTTTAAAAAAGGAAAAAATAAAATAAAATAAAATTTCAATTTTAATTTTTAAAAACCTGGCTGTAGAAAACTTTAACTTATATTTGTGGCTCACATGACATTTCTGGGCCTAGTGACCATGAACATGGACATTTCTGATGCCCAGTCCACACCAGGCAGCAGACATTGTTCTCTCATTTAGGGAGACAATCACATTTTACACAAATTTGACTCCTGCCAGTGTATCACTTTCAGAAAAATCACACTTTCAGCTGGGCATGGTGGCTCATATCCCAGCACTTTGGGAGGCCAAGGTAGCAGGATCACTTGAGGTCAGGAGTTCAAGACCAGCCTGAGCAACATTGTGAGACCTGCCCCTCCTCTCTGCCCCCTGTCTCTACAGAACATAAATTTTAAAAGATTAGCCAGGCATGGTAGTTTGTAACTGTAGTCCCAGCTACTAAGGAGGCTGAGGTGGGAGGATCACTTGATCCTGGGAGGTCGAGGTTGCAGTAAGCTATGATTACACCACTGCACTCCAGCCTGGGTGACAGAGCGAGACTGTCTCTGAGAAAACAAATCACACTTTATTGTGCAAAAATGGAACTCATGGGAATTCCCTATTTTAAAAAAAGCGAACTTCTCCAGTGTTGCAGTATCTCTAGGCTTGTGGGCCAGAGGAATTGCAAACTGTGCTTGCTTCATGATCTGGGGCAGTGTCACGTCTGCCAGTAAACAGAAATGGTTGTGGTTAATGTTTCTGCAGCGCTTACTGCATGCTGGGCACTTTTACACTCATCAACTTGCTCAGTGCTCACCACCACCCTATGAGGTAGAACCCTTGCCACCCTTTCTCAGAGATGGCCTTGGATTGTGAATGAACACAGGTCTTCTGAGACCCCTCCCTCGGGACCCTATGGCCATCTTGAATATGTACATTGATCACATAAGTGAAGCATACAAGGTGCTCAACGCACATGGATTGGAAATCACAAGACTCACAGCTGCAGATCAGTGGGTGCCCAGAGAGGTAGAGTGAGCTGCCCTACCTCACACAGTGCTGCTCTTCCCAGAACATCTTTATGCTGACCAAAACACACGAAATGTGATATAATTTTATGTCATATATGTCACACAAGATGCCTGTTTAATTTCCCAGAACTGTAATACACATTTATCTCAAAGAGAGATGCTGGTTTCAGTTTTAAATGCATGCAAGTACATTATAAATCTGTGCTTAATTATGATAATTTTTCAAATTAATGATCCAGCACTCCAAGAGTCTGAATGTGTTCCTTATTTTATTTCCAAAAGACAAACAAAGCAAAACCGCTCAAGTCTTGAGGTGGCAAATCTTTCCCAGTTCCCACCAGAAGAAGTAAATCCTTGTAAATAAAAGGAATCTTTTTTCATTTTTAAAAGTAACTCGTCTAAGCCTAGGAATTTGGGTTTTTTTTTCTTAAACCACAAATACATGTTTATTTTAACAAGATAAGTATAACTGAGTTCTAACTGCTTTAGAAGAAAATGGCAATTGTGCAGAGATGAGAAAAGCAAGCACTTCCTTATGTGGTTGTCACAGCCTGCCTTCTCAGCAAATGTGTGTGCACATTTTGAGAAAAGAAATGAAACATTTCTTCCACTTTTACAATTATGTTTTGACTCTACTTGGAGTAAATATGTTTTGTTTAAGCATCCTTAAATTAATTCAATACAGCAGCAAAGTCTGCAAGCTCTACCTCCAAAATGTCCCCCAAACCTGTCCAGTGCTTACCTCCTCTCTGCCCCCACCCCACCCTGGGCCACCATCATCTCATACCTGAACAATTTCGGCAGATTTCTCACAGGGTTCCCTCCCCTGCTCCCTACTGTCCACGCCTCACTCAGCCACCGGTGGGATTATTTAAAGTGCAAATTGAATCCCATCATTCTCCTGCCAGAAACTTTCCACCATCCTTAGAATAAAATCCAAAGTCCTTACTGGCCCTACAGGATATGGTGGCCTTGTCACAACCACCCTCTCCCCTGCCCATGAGCTTCAGCTACACTCTCCTGCTTTCAGTGCCTCCAACTTCTCTCTAAGCACATGCCAGCCTCAGGGCCTTTGCATTTGCTGTTCCCTCTGCCTGGAACACTATTCCCTCAGAGTGTCCCCTCACTGGCTCCTTTGTGTCATTTAGACCACAGGTTCTGTATCCCCTCCTCTGACAGGCCTTCCCCAAATGCCCTGCCTAAAAGAGCCAGACCTGTTGTTCCCCACAGCATCCTCTCTTATTGTCCTCACACTTTTCATTAACTCAATTTGTCCTGTTATTTATTTGTTGGCCTGTTTATTGTCTCTGTCTCCCATTCGGCTGCAGTTGAGGTCCTGAGGGCGTGAACTTGCTTCTCTTCTTCACAGTTTAGAAAAGTGCCCAGTAAATGTTGGCTGTGTAAATGGATGAATGAATTACCAAATAACTCAGAGAGAGACAGACAGAAAGAGAGGAGGAAGAGGAAGAGGAAGAAGAAGAAGAAAGAGGAGGAGGAGGGAGGACAGAGGAGGGGGAAGGAGGAGGAGGGAGAAGGAGGAGGAAGGGAAGGAGGAGGAGGGGGAAGGAGGAGGAGGGGGAAGGAAGAGGAGGGGGAGCAGGAAGGAAGGGAGGGAGGGAGGGAGGGAGGGAAGGAGTTATAAGCAATTTATAAATTGATACCAGTAATACAGTGCCTTGACAAACTAGATTGTTTGAGCCATGTTATGTGACCTCATCTTGTTATTTAATATAAAAATGGCAATTTATCATCTGATAATACTGCAGTTTTTCTGTAGTGTTTGCTCTGAGCCTGACACTGCACTGAGTATTTCCCCACCGTAGGTCATATTATTGTCCCCATTTTCCCGATGAAGACCTGAGAGGTGGGTAGGGGCAGGAAAGTGGTCAGTGAGGTGCTGGTGGGGTGGAGGGGCCAAGGATCAGCTGAGGCTTTCTGACCTGAGAGCCGGCAGTGCCCACCACCCGCTCTGCCCCCCAACAGCTCTACCTGTTACATTTCTGTTATCCTCATGCCATCCTCTGAATAAACATCCATCACGCTGGTCCTTGGTACCCACGACAATGACAGCTTGTCAGCCCTGGGCCAGTGCTGTGGCACGTGGACATGGGGAAGCCCAGAGGTGGCAAGGATGGAGTGGGTTCTGTGTGGGGAGGATAAGGGTGCATGGAGCTGGCAGGGGAGTTAAGACCGAGAAGGCCAGTGGGAGCCAGCCCGGGGGCAGGGGACCTGGAATGCCAGCATCAGAAGACTTCCCCGCATGAGGCTCTTGGTAACTGGGGCTCACCTCCCTTCTGTCTGCTGCAGGATGGGGTGCATGAAGTCCAAGTTCCTCCAGGTCGGAGGCAATACATTCTCAAAAACTGAAACCAGCACCAGCCCACACTGTCCTGTGTACGTGCCAGATCCCACATCCACCATCAAGCCGGTGAGTAGGGGAGGTCCCAGTTTCCCTGGGGGCTGATGGATGCTGCCCCAACATTGCCCTAACAGCCTCCTGTCTTCCCAAGGTTGGGCAGGGTGAGCTTGGGGTGAAAGGGAGCTGACTGGCCACCAACAGTGTCCTGACTCAACTCTCCGGGACTCAGCGCCAGCCAGCATGCATAGGGGCAAGGAAGTCACCTCTCTTTCCTGCAGCCCAGGCTTGGCCCCTCAGCCTGGGCTCCACCAAACAGGTGTGAGTGAGCATCTCAGGCCTCCGGCCTGGGCAGAAGCAAAAGCAGTGCTGAGAAATGAGTGAACAGTAATGATAGCAGCTGAAGTGACAATGTAATGGTAGTATCAGCAGCATTGCAAAAATACAGTAACAATTGTCATACTAATAGTACCAACCATAATTGCGTGAGTATAAGACCAAGAGTAGCAGCAGGAACAACAGCAAGAGTTGTAAAAAGAGAAGCAGTCATGCTAGGAGAGGTATTTACCAACTTCTTTTATGTTTATACAAAGCTATGAACCAAGCACTGTTTTAAGCCTTTACAGTTATTAACACCCTAATCCTCACAATAATCCTATTGTGTGACACACAAATACATTCTTCTTGAAAATAAAAACACAGGCCAGGTGCAGTGGCTCACACTTGTACTCCCAGCATTTTGGGAGGCTGAGGCAGGAGGATTGCTTGAGCCCAGGGGTTCGAACTGCATGAGCTATGATCATGCCACTGCACTCCAGCCTGGGTGACAGAGTGAGATTCCATCTCAAACAACAGCAACAACAAAAAACCTGGACCATTTTGTTTGCTGGCTCTGCCCCTAATGTGCTGTGTGGTGCCAGGCATGTCCCCTGCCGTATGTGGGCCTCCTCCCACGACATGCAGGGCTAGGGTAAGATGCTCTTGGGTGTCCTCAACACAGACCTTCCACGGGTCCCCACACATTGGTCAGATTCATTCTCTTCTCCCATTTCTTCCCCACAGGGGCCTAATAGCAACAACAGCAACACACCAGGAATCAGGGAGGGTAAGTATCTACGAGCAGATGCAGTGGAGTCACGTGTCCTGCAGAGGACTCCGCTAGGTTCTCCCTCAGCTTGAGGCATAAATCCCAAACAGTCAAACCCCTGTCGAGAATCCCCAAAATTTCCTCTGAAGTACTTTGCACAGGCTATTGTGTTTCTAGAACGCTGTTTAGTAACATGTACAACACATATTTAGCTTTAAACTTGAGAATCACACCCAGCATGGTGAGACGCCTACTTATACTTGGAGCCACATATCGATGGGTGCGGAGCTGTTCCAGGTGCCGGGTGAGGGTCACCAAGGGTTGTGGATGCACTTAGACGAAACCTCACCCTCCGTGTGTCTCCCTTCCCAGCAGGCTCTGAGGACATCATCGTGGTTGCCCTGTATGATTACGAGGCCATTCACCATGAAGACCTCAGCTTCCAGAAGGGAGACCAGATGGTGGTCCTAGAGGAGTGAGTCCCCATCCTACTCCCCCTAAGACAGACCTGCCTCCTCTACTCAACTATGTGCTCTTTTGTGCTTCCATAAAGAACCTGATAGATGGGCTATCTTATCCTGGGTATAAATGTCTAATGAGAAGCTAATCACAATAGTGGAGGAAGGGTTTGCTGTCAACCTGGATGAAGGGGAATGTGCACTTACTAAGAGTGCACGTCCAGCCTGGGATGAACAGGTGAAGCTTTCTCAGGGAAGCCTTTCTAGGGCTCCTGCGATTAAGCCACCGGCTTTACCTGTGGACCAGGCCCCATCGAGTCAACCTTGCATTTGGAAATCCTTGGATCTCTGAGTTTGCCACCTCTGATCTCCTACAGCCTTCACCATCGTGGGTATAGTGTCCAGGATGTGCTGAAGCCCGAGAACGGGAGTGGTCATGCCTGGTCGGACTCCCAAGCCCACTCTCCCCTATTCTCAGCCCCAGATGAACCATTCTGAGTCTCCATAGGCACAGGACCCTGCCATGGGTATAGCTAATAAGACCAAAGCTGCAAGTCCAGGGAAAAGGAGTGGAGCCAGAGACCCAGGGCTCTGGGCTGTGGACAGGGAGATTCCAGACCCTCAGATGCACAGCAGGAACTGTTGTAAGGATCCCTACCCTAATCATGGGCACATGCTGGGGCTGACATAGTCACAGCCCTGTCCTTCACCCTACTGGCTTTCTGGAGGCAGGGAGTTTTCTAGGTCAAGGCTGGGGAGCTTGAGGAGACTGGAGAATGATCCTTCTGTCCCTAACACCTTTACTCCCTCATGTCCCTCAGATCCGGGGAGTGGTGGAAGGCTCGATCCCTGGCCACCCGGAAGGAGGGCTACATCCCAAGCAACTATGTCGCCCGCGTTAACTCTCTGGAGACAGAGGAGTAAGTATCCTATTTCCTACCTTCCAGAAAGAGGCAGCCTTGTTTGCAACTCAGGACGTCTGCACACACTGTACCACTGCCTGGCACATACTCTTCCCAGGGCTCTGGGCTTGGCTGGCTCCTTCTCTTCCTTCAGGTTTCATCCTTCCAGTCAGGGAAGAGAGGCTAAAGTGGGTCCCAGCTGTGACTCTGTCTTGTGGAAACCTTCTGTTTTAATCCCTTCTGAACATGTTTTACTAGCAAAACGACCTGGTTTCTTTGGTTGGTTACACGTGCATTCTCTGCCTGCCCTGCAAGGAAGAGAGCTGGTGAGAGCGGGGACTTTGCTGCTGCATCCTCGGCACAGGCTGGCATGCAGTCAGTGCTCAATAAATATTGTTGAATGAAGCACAAGGTCTTGCCAAGGAGGGTTTCTGGAGAAGTGAGACAGCTCACACGTGGCCAGTCGTCCCTCATTTGTTGTTTTGTTTTGTTTTGAGACAGGGTCTCACTCTGTTGCCCAGGCTGGAATGCAGTAGCGCCATCACAGCTCACTTCAGCCTCAGCCTCCCTGGGCTCAGTTGATCCTCCCACCTCAGCCTCCCAAGTAGCTGGGACTACAAGTGCGTATCACCATGCCCAGCTAATTTTTTTCTTTTTTGTATTTTTGGTAGAGAGGGGGGTCTCTCTATGTTGCCCAGGCTGGTCTCAAACTCCTGGGCTCAAGTGATCTTCTCGCCTCAGCCTCCCAAAATGCTGGGATTATAGGCCTGAACCACTGCACCTGGCCCATCCCTCATTTGATTCATTCGACAAGCACATGCTCATGACTCTTCAAGCCCTGTGCCAGCCTAAGGGGCTGTGGAAACAAATAAGATATATCCCTACCCTCAAGGAGCTCTCCATAACCCATCGTTCTTGGCTGTGGGTTCTTCTTGTGTCTAGCTTGACTCTAAAAATATACTTCAATCATCCATCCATCCATCCATCCATCATCCAACAGATACCTGTTGATTCCCTATTCCAGGGTTAGAAGATGACTTAGATGGGGCTCCCTGCTGGAGATGTTCTCTGTATGGTGGATGAGGTTGATGAGTAAAAAGATGACTGCATTGTGGGGTGGCAATACAGCCCATTAAAAACCAGCCAATCAAAAGTTGACAAATGACAGTCCCCATTGTTTTGTCTCTTCTGCCTCCTCTTTCTAGCTAGATGGTATTATGGGTTTGGGATGCTTGCCTGTTAAAAATGAAAATGCTTAGGCTTTTCCCATTATAAAGCCACCTCCTTCTGGCTGGGCATGGTGGCTCACACCTGTAATCCCAGCACTTCGGGAGGCCAAGGCACGCAGATCACCTGAGGTCAGGAGTTCGAGACCAGCCTGACCAACATGGTGTAACCCCATCTCTACTAAAAATACAAAAAAATTTAGCTGGGTGTGGTGGTGCGTGCCTGTAGTCCCAGCTACTCGGGAGGCTGAGGCAGGAGAATCACTTGACTCCAGGGGGCAGAGGTTGCAGTGAGCTGAAATATCATGCCACTGCACTCCAGCCTGGGGGACAAGAGCAATACTCTGTCAAAAAAAACAATTATGTCACCCCTTCTTAGTGATCATGGAACTGGGGGCTCTTAGCTGCTTCTCTCTCCTTCTTCCAGGCTTTGCCCTGGGTCATCCCATGCTCTGTTTCTCCACTCCAGGGTCTGAACACTTACAGAATCCCTGGGTCACCTCATGTGGTCCTTGCAGCAACCATGGAGGAGGCATGGCTGGTATTATTTCTCAAAGGCAACATAATTGCTAAGTGGAAAACGCAGGGTGTAGACAACATGAATGGGGGGTTATCATTTGCAGACAAAGGCAAAATAACCTAGGTGGGGGGTTCTCAGACATGAGCAGCAACAGCATCACCTGGATTGCCGGCTAACAAGTGCTTTCTGGGCTCCACTGTCAGATTCCGAATGTGCATTTCTAACAGGTTCTTGGGTGAGGCAGCTGCTGCTGCCGCTGCTCCAGGGACCCAGCTTGGGAACCACTGATCTAAATACACATATCTGGCCAGGTGCGGTGGCTCACACCTGTAATCCCAGCACTTTGGGAAGCCGAGGGAGGCGGAACACTTGAGGTCAGGAGTTCGAGACCAGCCTGGCCTACATGGTGATACCCTGCCTCTACTAAAAATACAAAAATTAGCCAGGTGTGATGGCGGGCTCCTGTAATCCCAGCTACTCAGAGGCTGAGGCACGAGATTTGCTTGATCTGGGAGGCAGAGGTTGCAGTGAGCCGAGATCACGCCACTGCACTCCAGCCTGGACAACAGAGCGAGACTCTATCTCAAAAAATAATAATAAAAATAAAAAATGAATACACATATGTGTCCTTTCAGGGCACTCAGGGGTCCTTGTGTCTGAATCAAGAAACTGCTAACAGAGGTTGCCTCTGGGGAGCACAACTGGGACCTTGGGAATCAGGGCGGGATGGAATCTTAGTTTCTCTCATTCTCCCTTGAAATAGGCAATACTTTCAAATGTTTCAAAATGCAAATGTGGGGAAGCATGCAGAAGAGTGAAAAGTCTTCTTCCCATCCTGTCCCCAACCAGCCACTTCCCCTCCCCAGAAGCAACCAGTTTCTCGTGAGTCCTCCCAGATGCTTCCTCCTTATATAAGAAAAGACATCTCTTCCCGCTTATCTCACACAAGTGGTAGATACCACACACACTGTTCCATGCCTCTCGTTCAGACCTTCCATGCAGCACCTTGTTCCTGTTTTGTTTTGTTTTGTTTTGTTTTTTAGGTGGAGTTTCTCTCTTGTTGCCCAGGCTGGAGTGCAATGGTGTGATCTCGGCTCACTGCAACCTCCGCCTCCCGGGTTCAAGCGATTCTCCTGCCTCAGCCTCCCAAGTAGCTGGGATTACAGGCATGCACCACCATACCTAGCTAATTTTGTATTTTTAATAGAGACAGGGTTTCTCCATGTTGGTCAGGCTGGTCTCGAACTCCTGAACTCGTGATCCTCCTGCCTTGGCCTCCCAAAGTGCTGGGATTACAGGCGTGAGCCACTGCTCCCGGACACTGCCTTCCTTTTTATACCACAGGGCGTCTGTCCTGTAGATGTCCTACCGTCCATTTAACCTCTGCCCTATACAGTGGTCACTTAAGTTGTTTCCAGTCATGTACTGAAGCGAATCTCCTGGTGTATATGTCATTTCTCCCTTGTGCAAGGTCTATGGGATAACTTCCTAGGACCAGAATTGTCAGGGAGACAGTTGGTTTTTTGTTTGTTTGTTTGTTTGTTTTTGAAACAGAGTCTCACTCTGTTGCCCAGGCTGGAGTGCAGTGGCGCGATCTCGGCTCACTGCAAGCTCCACCTCCCAGGTTCACACCATTCTCCTGCCTCAGCCTCCCGAGTAGCTGGGACTACAGGCTCCTGCCACCATGCCCGGCTAATTTTTTTTTTTTTTTTTTTGTATTTTTAGTCGAGATGGGGTTTCACCATGTTAGCCAGGATGGTCTCGAACTCCTGACCTCGTGATCCACCCGCCTCGGCCTCCCAAAGTGCTGGGATTACAGGTGTGAGCCACCGCGCCCAGCCGGGGGAGACAGTTCTTAGTCTTACATAGTTGAATATTTTACCATGACACAAGTCACTTTACAACATGAAAGCAAAGAAGGTAGATGAGCAACATAGCATGGTGATTCAGAGCTTGGGTTCTGGAGTTAGACTGCCTAGCTTCAAATCCTGCCTCTACAACTTCCCAGCTGTGTGACTCTAGGCAAGTTACTTGCCCTCTCTGTTCCTCAATTTCATCATCCATAAAATGGGGCCAGGAGCAGTGGCTCATAACTGTAATCCCATCACTTTGGGAGGCCAAGGTGGATGGATCACCTGAGTTCAGGAGTTCGAGACCAGCCTGGCCAACATGGTAAAACCCCGTCTCTACTAAAAATACAAAAATTAGCTGGGTGTAGTGGTGGGTGCCTGTAATCCCAGCTGCTTGGGAGGCTGAGGCAAAATAATTGCTTGAACCCGAGAAGCGGAGGTTTCAGTGAGCCCAGATCACACCACTGCACTCCAGCCTGGGTGACAGAGCAAGACTCAGTCTCAAAAAAAAAAAAAAAAAAAAAAGTGGGGGGGAATGATAAAGGTGACAACTCCATAGAGCTGTTGGGTGGATAGCAAGATAGTTGTTAACTTCCTCCCCAGTTGATAACAGAGGGACCAAAGGCCCAAAGAGGAAGGCAACTTGCTCAAAGTCACACTGCAGGTTTGTGGCAGAGCCAAGGTAGGCTGAGGTCAGGTCTGGGGCTTTTTTCCAACTGCTCCTCACCCTAGTGAAGGTGGGAATGGATTCCACTGCTGCTGCTTGAACTTTTCCACCCAAATATCTCAATATTCAGGAAGAATGAAGAAAATGTCCCAGGATATAATCCTAAGTATAAAATTCTTTCCAATCTCACATTGTAGCTTAGAAGTTCATGCCAACTTTATATTCAACTCCATATACGCGGAGGAGGATTGGTTGTAAAGCTAACGAAACTCAGGCCCTTCACAGGCTTCCAAGGTCCCAAGAAGGATCTTCCCCATGGTCTTGCATGCTTGTGAAACCTGCAAAAGTAAGACTTTGACCACAGCTGGTTAAGACTGCTGTCTGTTTCCACTCTGTCTTCCTGTCCATCTCCCTGTCCCTCACAGCGAGCAGCACTGAAATGACCTATCAGCTTTTTGCACTTGTTAATGCTGTATTATTTTTCTTAAAGGAAGTTCCCCCACTCCAAATTGCATAGGCTTCAGTCTCAGCAAACAGGATTCACTTCGGGTAAAATGTCTATTTTGATATCAAAAGAATGGCTCCTTTACCTTCTCTCCCCCAAAAAATCTTTGAGTAAAACTGATGCTGCAGGAAGCCAGACCCTCTGTATCCTGACATTCCCCTGGGACCTGCATGGCCACAGGCATCCTGTGTAGGCCGGACAGGACTGCATGACCCCAGGTTCACATTTGTCCCCTCCCTTTTCCATCAGGTGGTTTTTCAAGGGCATCAGCCGGAAGGACGCAGAGCGCCAACTGCTGGCTCCCGGCAACATGCTGGGCTCCTTCATGATCCGGGATAGCGAGACCACTAAAGGTGACACCAGCCCTCCCCACCTTGTCCTCCCTGCCGAGGTGCCCCAGGTGGGGCTGGCCACCACCCTTTCCTTGGAAAATGCCCTGGGAAAGGCTGAAAAACCCAACCAGGTGCTGTGGCTGCCAGGTTTCTCCTGCTCTTGGCCACCTGAGCTGGGGAGGGTTGAGGCTCTGTGCCTGGCTCTGCCCTTCTTATCCACCATAGCTGCCAGCTTAGGTCAGTGGAACTAGTGCCAGGTGGCTTAGGCCCTGAAAACAAAGAAACATCCAGCTGAAGCTTGATCTTCACTGACTTGTTTTTTCATTTGTTTTGGTTCTTGTTTTGTTTTGTTTTGTTTTTTGAGATGGAGTCTCACTCTGTCGCCAGGCTGGAGTGCAGTGGTGCGATCTCGGCTCACTGCAACCTCCACCTCCCAGGTTTGAGCGATTCTCCTGCCTCAGCCTTCCAAGTAGCTGGGATTACAAGTGCTTGCCACCATGCCCAGCTAATTTTTGTATTTTTAGTAGAGACAGGGTTTCACCATGTTGGCCAGTATGGTCTCGATCTCCTGACCTTGCGATCCACCCCTCTCGCCCTCCCAAAGTGCTGAGATTACAGGCGTGAGCCACTGTGCCTGGCCTGTTTTGTTTTGTTTGAGACAGGGTCTCACTCTGTTGCCCAGGCTGGTATGCAGTGGCACAATCTCAGCTCACTGCAACTTCTGCCTCCTGGGCTCAAATGATTCTTCCATCTCAGTCTCCCGAGTAGCTGGGACTACAGGTACGTGCCACCATGCTGACTAATCTTTTCTTTCTGTCTTTCTTTCTTTTTAGTAGAGATGGGGTTTTGCCATGTTGCCTAGGCTGGCCTCGAACTTCTGGACTCAAGCAATCTGCCTACCTCAGCCTTCCAAAGTGTCAGGATTACAAAGTGTCAGGATTGTTTTTGTTTTGGTTTTTTTAAATACCCATAACAGATCAAGTAGGGGAGGCCAACACAGGAGGATCACTTAAGCCCAAAAGTTCGAGACCAGCCTGGGCAACATAGTGAGACCCCATCTCTATGAAAAATTTTAAAAATTAGCCAAGCATGGTGGTGCACATCTGTACTCCCTGATACTCGGAAGGGTGAGGCCAGATGATCTCTTGAGTCCAGGAGTTCAAGGCTGCAGTGAGCCATAATGGAGCCACTAGACTCCAGCCTGGGCAACAGAGCAAGACCCCATCTCTAAAAAAAAAAACAAAATACCCATTACAATAGATCTTATCCACAAGCCTCATTCCTCCTTTCCTCCCTCCATAAGGAAATGAGGTAGGATGAGGTCGCCAGAAGAGACTCAAGCCAGCCTTCTCTGGGACTCTGCTGAAAATGCTCCTTGGAAGCTTTTGGAAGTTTTAATGTCAGGTGACCAGCTTCCTGGAATTTCTGTGCTGCAAGGGTGGATTCATGCTGATTGGGTGCATGGATGGCAAGAACAGGCCTGGAAAACATCGCGTAGCTCAAACTGGCATCGATTGAGGCTCATTGCCTCAAAGGAATGAACATCAGTAGGATTCTTATGATTTCAGATTTCATGTGCTAAGTGCACCTTTACTAATACATTTAGGTTCACAACTGCTTGACTCAAATAAGCCAAGTATATTGTATAATATGTGACCTCACGGTACCCTGAAGCAAACAGATTTGGGGACATTGATTAAAGGCATGTTCCTCATGTGGCCTTCTACTTGACCCTCAGCTATCTGAATTGGCGAAGCTTTCATGTGGCTAGGATAATGCTACTCACAATCAGTGTGGCAGCTCAGTGAATGCCTGGGCTTTGTCTCTTCCCACCCAACGAGCCCCATTCAAGCCCCCAGGGGGAAGAAAAGGAGATAAAATGACAAAGCTGTGCACAGCCCAGCGCTTCTCCTCTCTAGCTGTGCCCAGGACAGCTTTTGGCTTGGGCTGGTCCATCCTGCAGACAAGGGCAGAGAAATCAAAGAAACCATCACAGATCTGTGGGGCAGGAAAATGAGCCTGGTCCAGCTTTCACAGCTCTCTGAGACGGGGCATGTTGGGAATTTTAGCCGATTTAATAAAAGTTGCAGCATGAGACCTGTGAATCCCACCCTGCTGCTTCCTGGATCCTGCCACACCCCATCCAGCAGCAACCAAGCCAGTCTCGCCCCTGACTGGGACAGAGTGGCTGAGAGGGGCTCTGGAGCCAGCTGCCTGGATTTGAATCCCAGCTGT
This sequence comes from Pan paniscus, assembly GCF_029289425.2. Lineage (NCBI taxonomy): Eukaryota > Metazoa > Chordata > Mammalia > Primates > Hominidae > Pan > Pan paniscus. Next base: position 37,779,040 of record NC_073270.2, read on the forward strand.
GCCACTTACCAGCTGTGTGACTGTGGGTGAGTTATTTCACCTCTCTGGGCTTCAGTTTCCTCATCCGTAAATGAGGATGATGATCTTATAAAACCCTTACCCCATGAGGTTATTCATTCATTAAATAAATAATATTATAATTTATATAGTTATAATTCATTATAATGAATATTATTCTTATTCATTCATTGTTCATCTACGCAGAGTGCTTTGAACTTGCCTGGCATGTACGGTAAGCTATTATTCATTCAACAGTATAAACTGGCCAGGTGAGGTGACTCAAGCCTGTAATCCCAGCAGTTTGGGAGGCTGAGGCATGTGGATCACCTGAGCTCAGGAGTTGGAGACCAGCCTGGCCAACATGGCGAAACTCCATCTCTACTAAAAATACAAAAATTAGCCGGGCGTAGTGGCGGGCGTCTGTAATCCCAGCTACTCAGGAGGCTGAGGTAGGAGAATTGCTTGAACCTGGGAGGCAGAGATTGCAGTGAGCCAAGATTGCGCCACTGCACTCCAGCCTGGATGACACAGCGAGACTCTGACACACACACACACAAAATAAAGTTTAAACTTCCCAAATCCTATGACATTGTACTATTATCATGGTAAAGAACACTGAGACAGAGGGACTAATAACTTGCCTAAGGGCACACAGCTCACAAATAGCAAAACGGTGGTCATGAGCTGAAAGACTTATGTGTTTCTGCTCTATGTGATAATATAGGGTGGTGCAAAAGTAATTTCAGTTTTTTCCACTACTTTTGATGGCAAAAACTGCAATTACTTTTGCACCAGCCTAATATGTATGTTAGGTTCCCATTGCTGCTGTAACAAATTAATACAAACTTAGTGGCTTAAAACAACACCCGTCTATTCTCTAACAGTTCTGGGGATCAGTAGTCTGACCTCACTGGGCTCAAGATGTTAGCAGGGCTGGTTCCTTCTGGAGGCTTCAGGGGAGAATTCATTTTCTTGCCTTTTTTAGTTTCCAGAGGCTACAGCATTCCTTGGCTCATAGTCCCTTCCTGACATCTGTCCGAGCTCTTGTTTCCATCTTCACCTCTTCCACTTTGACCTTCCTACCTCCTTCTAACAAGGACCCAAGGGATTACACTGGGGCTACCTGGATCATCTGGAATAATCTCCCCATCTCCAGATCCTTAACTTAATCACATCTCTAAAGTACCTTTTACCATGTAAGGTAACATATTCCCAGGTTCCAGGGTTTAGGGCATGACTATCTTGAGGGACCACTATTCAGCCTACCACAGCATGTTCACATTTCAATAACTGGACTGGATTTCTGGATTTTTTTCCAGAAAAGTCATAGCCTGAGTTTTTATGAAAAAGTAAAAAGTATACTATGGTCTCTTGGCTTTTTGTAGGGTAGATGATAGAAAGATGGAACAATAGATCAGAAATAATGAAGATGATGATGATGATAGCCAACATTTGCAGAGTGTTCAGTTTCCAAGTAGTTTACAGGCATTACTTCTTTTAGCCGTCAGGCAATAGGATCAGGTAGGGAGGCGTGAGAACTATTCCCATTTTACAGATGAGAAAACTGAGGCATAGAGAGGTGACATAGTCACATGGCCAAGGTCTCATGGGTGGATGTGGTAGAGCCTGGATGAGAGCCCAGGATGCCTGGCTCCCACAGCCCACTCAGACCCTCAGGCACTTCTGCCCAGGTGTCAGGACGGTGCCAGTGGTAGCCTTACAGGGTGTCAGAGTGCTAATGCAAGGTGGCAGGCCTCCAAGATGCCATTCTGAGGGGTTTCTCTTTGGTCAATTCAGGAAGCTACTCTTTGTCCGTGCGAGACTACGACCCTCGGCAGGGAGATACCGTGAAACATTACAAGATCCGGACCCTGGACAACGGGGGCTTCTACATATCCCCCCGAAGCACCTTCAGCACTCTGCAGGAGCTGGTGGACCACTACAAGAGTGAGTCCCACCCCAGGGGTGACATCCCCACCACGATGGGCCCACAGACTCCTAGTCACGGATGCACTGTGGCCCCTGAGACCTGCTGTGTCCTTCCTGGCCATCCCCTAGACAGATAGTTGCTTTGGATGCTTCTGAAGGCTTAGGACTGTTGAGCAGGAGGGTGAGGTGGCCAAGATGTAGAGGTGGCACCCCGTCACACTCTGCTTGCTTGGGAATGTCTCTGATGGTGGCAACCAGGTGGAACACTGGAGAGATCCAGTGGACCAGGCAGGGCGGCCTCCAAGGAGCAACCTCTGGCTGGCTCGGTGCTTGTTGCTCTCAATTGACCAGGGACTCTGTTCCAGAGGGGAACGACGGGCTCTGCCAGAAACTGTCGGTGCCCTGCATGTCTTCCAAGCCCCAGAAGCCTTGGGAGAAAGATGCCTGGGAGATCCCTCGGGAATCCCTCAAGCTGGAGAAGAAACTTGGAGCTGGGCAGTTTGGGGAAGTCTGGATGGGTAAGGACCCAGGGCCACAGCCCACGGGGCCAGAGGGTGGAGGGGAGAGGGAGGTCACTTGCTTCCAGGAACACCTTATGGCAAAGCGGGAATGCTACCCAAGGCAGAGGGGGAGATTTAAATAATAGCCATAAAGAAGCAGTTCCCTGATAGCAAACCAAATTGTCTTGCTGTGCAAACACTGATTTGCCTTTGAGACCAGTCCTGTAGTGGTCAAGAACTTCCTTCTGGGAAGCAGGTGTCATGGATGAGGAATCCCTCCCTCATACGGAGTGGGGGACTGCCTATCAGTTTGGGATTGAGATAACCAGAGACCTTTTCAGATGATGAAAATTAAGAATGGGGAAATGCAGCTTGGAGATTTCCAGGCAACTGATGAACAGGTTATTCTGAGCACCTGCTGTGTGCCCAGCACTGTTAGGGTCTTGTGGGAAAATCAGAAAGGCACATCTCACACCTGCTGATTTTCCCCAAGAACTTAAGAACAACATTGCCTGCTTTGCAGGGCTGTGGGGTAGATGCAGTGCCAGCCCAGTGTGGGGCAGCCTGCTGTGTTAATACGTTCCAAATGGGAGCGTTCCAAATGGGAGCGAAGACAACTTACAGGGATGCAAACAACTCAGCCAGATAAAATAAGTTTAAAATCCATGTATTTCGACTGTATTTATTGCGATTCTGCTGCATGCAAGGCCGGGCACAGTGGCTCACGCCTGTAATCCCAGCACTTTGGGAGGCCGAGGCAAGTGGATCAATCAAGGTCAGCAGTTTGAGAAAAACCTGGATAGTATAGTGAAATCCCGTCTCTACGAAAAAATACAACAATTATCCAGGCGTGGTGGTGGGAGCCTGTAATCCCACCTACTCGGGAGGCTAAGGCAGGAGAATCGTTTGAACCCAGGAGGTGGAAGTTGCAGGGAACCGAGATCGCCCCACTGCACTCCAGCCTGGGAGACAGAGTGAGACTCTGTCTAAAAAATAATAATAAAATTAAAAAGAATTTGACAAAAAAGAAAATATGGAGAGGAAGGTAAGACAGATCTGAGTGGTGAGATTTGAAAGCCAAAAATATCATATAAGACGCTAGACTCCTACTACAGGAAGCCCACGGTTCTGGACTGGAGCTTCCTGGAAGCCAAGGCAAAATGGAAACCCAAGCAATTATAAAATTGACAAGACCCACCAAATGAAGCAGGGTGGGGTGAGGGGAGGGAACAGCATGTGCCAAATCCCTGTGGTGGGAGGTGAGTTGGGTGCTTGAGGGACTGAGTGACCTGCAGGGTGACTGGCACATAAAAGGCAAGGGGAGTTTAGTGGCTGATGAGGCTAGAGGGGTGGACGAGGCTGGGCCATGTAGGGCCTGGGGGTCATAGTAAGTCTGGCATTTATTTAAGAGCAGTGTTAAGATTAAAGTGGGCGGTGTATGTGTGTGACATAACCTGAGTAGTGTTTTAAAGCTATTTTTATTTGTTTGGGTCTTTTGTTTGTTTGTTTGTTTGAGACAGAGTCTCGCTCTGTCACCCAGGCTGGAGTGCAGTGGCTCAATCTCGGCTCACTGCAAGCTCCGTCTCCTGGGTTCACACCATTCTCCTGCCTCAGCCTCCCCAGTAGCTGGGACTACAGGCGCCCACCACTACGCCTGGCTAATTTTTTGTATTTTTAGTAGAGACGGGGTTTCACCGTGTTAGCCAGGATGGTCTCGACTCCTGACCTTGTGATCCACCCACCTCGGCCTCCCAAAGTGCTGGGATTACAGGCGTGAGCCACTTAGAGCTATTTTTAAATCCTTGCAACAGCACTTCAAAGGCAAAGCTTACCATTTCCACTTTACAGATGAGGAAGCTGAGGAAGCCACGGCTCAGAGACGTTAAGCCACTTGCCCTAGTGTGCACAGTTGGGAAGTGGTGAACCCGCCTTTCAACCCACATTTGTCTGAGGCCTAAGCCCATGATTTCGCTTCCCTCTCTGAGAGTTGAGATGAGCAGGAAAGACTTTCTGGAGGAGGCGGGTCTGCAGCTGGGCCTTCTAGGGTGGTACGGGAGACCAGTGGGTTCTGACCACCTTCCCTGCTCTCTATCCCCTTCCAGCCACCTACAACAAGCACACCAAGGTGGCAGTGAAGACGATGAAGCCAGGGAGCATGTCGGTGGAGGCCTTCCTGGCAGAGGCCAACGTGATGAAAACTCTGCAGCATGACAAGCTGGTCAAACTTCATGCAGTGGTCACCAAGGAGCCCATCTACATCATCACGGAGTTCATGGCCAAAGGTGCTGCGTGCTGGGGCTGGGGGTGCAGGCTGTGGCCTATACTGGTCAATTGCGGGCTCAAGGGTGGCTTGGACATGGTTCTTGCCCTTGAGATGGCCCCAATCTGGCCAGGAGCTCTTCCAACAAGTACTCATTGAGAATCTAATGTGGAACAATCCAGCCCTCCTGGTTAGTGGGGTGAAATCATGTTAAGGGGTCACCAAGGGGAAGGGAGAACAAGGGGCTACCAGGAGAAGGGAATGGGGCCAGAATACTCCTGGGCGATGGGAGAAGGGGCTTATGGTTCACAGTGAGCCTTAGAGGCCAGGGTGTGGCATGGGTGGTGGGGGTGCCACTCTCCTGCATCAGCCACCTTCCCTGTACTTGCCAACGCCCTGGGAGAGGGAGCTGGCAAAGCAGCAGTTCTGCCCCCACCCCCGCCCTGCCACAACTCAGGATTTCTCCGGGAATTTTTTTAGGCCACTGTTTCACAACCATTTTCAACCCCTGCCATTTTTTGTTTGTTTGTTTTTTAGGGACAGGATCTTGCTCTGTTACTCAGGCTGGAGTGCAGAGGTGCAATCATAACTCCTGGGCTCAAGTGATCCTCCCACCCCAGCCCCCCGAGTGGCTGGGACCACAGGCCCACGCCACCACACTCAGCTAATTTTATTTATTTATTTACATATTCATTTTTAGAGACAGGGTTGCCCTCTGCCTGCCCAGGCTGGAGTGCAGTGGCGTGATCATAGTTCACTGTAGCCTCAAACTCTCAGGCTCCAGGATCCTCCCGACTTAGTCTCCCCAGTAGCTGGCACTACAGGCATGCACTACCACACCCAGCTAATTTCTAAAAAAAATTTTTTTTTTTTGAGACAGAGTCTCACTCTGTTTCCCAGGCTGGAGTGCAGTGGCACAATCTCGGCTCAATGCAAGCTCCGCCTACCAGGTTCATGCCATTCTCCTGCCTCAGCCTCCCAAGTAGCTGGGACTACAGGCGCCTGCCACCATGCCTGGCCAATTTTTTTGTATTTTTAGTAGAGACGGTGTTTCACCATGTTAGCCAGGATGGTCTCTATCTCCTGACCTTGTGATCCGCCCGCCTCAGCCTCCCACCATGCTGGAATTACAGGCATGAGCCACCGCGCCCAGCTTCTAAAATTTTTTTCTAGAGACAGGGTCTCGCCATCTTGCCCCAGCTGGTCTCAAACTCCTGGGTTCAAGTGATCCTCCCAAAGCTTTGGGATTATAGGCATGAACCACTGAGCCTGGCCTAACATATATATTTGTAAATTTCTTCTATAGATGGGGTCTTGCGATGTTGCCCAGGCTGGTCTCAAACTCTGGGCCTCAGGTGATCCTCTCACCTCAGCCTCCTAAAGTGCTGGAATTACAGGAGTGAGCCTCGTGCCTAGCCACTCTGCCCATTTTTTGATAAACAGAATCATCTCATGCAATCCCATTTAGTGCGATTTGAAACCTCAAGCCTTTTTCATTTTAACTATGCAATTATGCCAGTCCTATGAAGGCATGATCCCAGCCATCCAGGCTCAGGGGCTGTCTCAGTCACAGAATCCATCTAGCAATCAAAAAGTCACTTCACTAAAACTCAAATTCTCTTTCTCAAACACTAGGAATTGCAAACAAATATTCGTATTTAAATCCACTACTATGAAAAATCTTCACCACACACTAAAGTACTAGATTGGTGCAAAAGTAATTGTGGTTTTTGCCATTAAATAGTAAAAGTAGTAAATGTTCCTCCCCTCTCCCCCATATAGGAAGCTTGCTGGACTTTCTGAAAAGTGATGAGGGCAGCAAGCAGCCATTGCCAAAACTCATTGACTTCTCAGCCCAGGTGAGAGCCTAACGAGGAAGCGGGGAAGGGAAACAGGAATTCGATTTTTTTACTTGCCAAATATTTACTGACCACATACTATGATGATAGCAGTAATAATGGGTAAAATGTATTGAGAGCTCAGTATAAAACTATGTTTTTTGCATATATTTTATTATACATGTACTCATTCATTTAATCATCCTATAAGCTTTATAGGCTGGGATTTTTGTTATCTATTTTGGTATAACAAACCATCCAAGTCCTAGTAGCTTGAAACAACAGCAATTGTTATTTCTCATGATCCTGTGGGTTGCCTGGGTTCAGCTGGGTGGTTCTTCTGCTCGTCATGGTAAAGTGAGGTGCAGATGTACTGTTGGCACTTGCCCAGGCTAGAATGTCCAAGACATGGCTCAGCCTCCAGGGTCTCTCCACATAGCCCCTCACCACCCAATCACCCAGCCTGAGCTTCTTCATGGTGCAGCAGCTGGGTTCCAAAACAGAGCTGGACCAGGGGCCAAGCCTTCATGAGCAGGCTCTCATTAAGCCTCTGCCTGCATCAGGCTTGCTAATGGCTCATTGGCCAAGTCACATAGCCATGCCCAGAATCAGTGTGGGAGGGGACTGACCAAGAACACAAATCCCAGGGACCCCCCCCAATGTAACAGTCTGGCCACAGAGTAGGTAATTATCATCCCATTTTACAGAATAGGAAATTGAAGCATAGAGCAGAAGTAAAGTACAGATGTGGAAACTGAGCCCCAGTGTGGTTAAGTGGCTTGCATAAGTTACTGTGCTAATTATGGGGAATATAGCAGTGAACAAAATGAAAATGTTCCTGTCCTAATAGAGTTCACAGTCCAGGTGGGAAGATGAGTATTAAATAACCAAATCTCTTAGAGACCATGACCCAAGTGGTCCTGGCTGAGTCAAAAGAGCACAGTATCTAACAAAGTAAATAATGTTCACAAATCGCAAAAACACTGCTGAAAACCTAATTTTCTTTCTCATGTTCCCCACGCCCCTTGCAGCTCCTCTCACCCCCAGCCTAAGCAGTTTTTTCACTTCTGTCCTCTCTCATGCTCTCTCTGATGTATGGGAAAACAGAGTGTAAGGACGGGGTGGTATTAGAGTGCATAGCTAGAGCATTTAGCCTGGTCCAGGAGCAATCAGAGAATGCTTCCTGGAGGAAGTGGCCTCTAGGCCGAGCCTGAAGGATGAATAGAAGTTCAGTAGATGAAGAGAAAAGGTAAAGGTCTTTTAGACAAAAGAAACAGCCTGTGCAAAAGTAGGTGAAGGAGTTCAGCCTACTCAGCAGGAGCCCAGGGGTAGTGGGAGTTGAGTGAGACCCTGCCTGGGCCTCAGCTGGGCCTGCTGGAGATGCCAAGGGCAGGGCTCATTTGAGTATGCAAATTCAGGGGCCCAGAGGACACCACAAAGTGTAACAAAAGACTCTACTTTCAGAGCCTGGAATGCCAGAGGCATATGGAAATGTGTTTTCACTCCAATGGGCCAGGTCCTCTGGGAGACAATAGACTGGTCTGTTGCTAAATTATCATCTTCAAACTAGCAGAAACCCTGCTGGGCAGCAGTCACCGACCAGGGCAAGAGCCACTCTGCCCGTTTCACAGAGGGGAAAACAAACCAAGGGAGGAAAAGAGGTTCTGGGCCTTCATCTGTCCAGAAGCAGAGGTAGATTCAGAGCCCAGGGACAGAAAGGAGCCCACCTGGGGCTTTGGTCTTCACCTCCAGACTCAGAGAGGCAGCTTGGAGCAGCAGGTGGAGAACTGGACCACACATGTGGGGTTTCTGTAGTCACAGCTTTGTGGGTGACATGAAATGTTATTCAGTAGCTGCATATATACAAACAGGTCAAAACAGAGCTGCTCTGACTGAAGCAGGGTGGGGGGCTTATCTGTGGCCTTTCTTTTGTCTCCCCCAACCCCATATAACCTTGAGGCATCCATAGGATTCAGTTTGAAGAGCTCTACAGGTCCTTCCAGCTCTGATGCTGTGACTCCCTGATACTCTTTGGAAGCAAACCCAAGGGTGCCCAACCTCATGGCACCCTATTTGGGGGTCATGAAATCTCACCACCTTATCAACCCACAGTGCTTACAGCTGGGCCCAATAAACCTACTCGTTATTCATTCAGTCAGCAGACCCTTGAGAAGCAACACTATTAGCATCTGGGCTTAGGAGTCACACAGAGTTTTGTTTTGATCTCAGCTCTGCCTGTGTAGCCTCAAGCAAGTTGCTTAACCTCTCTGAGTGCCACTTTCCCCCACTGGGAGCACTGGGAGCCACTCTTTAAATAAATACTTAACTATGTGCCAAACACTCTACTAAGCCCTTGATGTAGGCTTAGGGGATTCATCTTCACATGACCCCTTGGAACCAGGTGCTATTACAGAGAAGAAAAGTGAGGTACAGAGAGATGACACAACTTGCTTGACATCACAGAGCTGCAGCGCTCAAGCTGAGTTGGTCCAGCTCCAGAGCCATTTAGCTATTACCCTCTGCTGTCTCCTAAGTGGGGTGTCATCCCTGCCCCATCGAGCTCCTGTGAAAATCAGTAGCATATGAGCATCTGCCAGTGAGCATCAAACAGTGGTAACTACCAGCATTAGTCCTTGCTCCAGAAGAAAAGCAAGGCAAAAAAGTTGGGCCAAGTAACAGGTAAGTGCGTGGACCCCAAGCAGCGCTTTTGGAGCTCCAGCCCTGGCTCCGCAACTTGCAAGCTGTGTAAGCTGGGGCCACTTACCTATTTCTCTGGGCTTCAGTTTTCTTATCTGTGGAAATGGGGCTGATAACAAAAGTGCCTCCTCCAAAGCACATGGTAAATGTCACATAAGTGTTTAAGTATCATCTTATAAATAAGCTATGATGCCTTCCATTAGCATCATAACTTTTGTTAACTGTTCATCTAAGGACTCATAAATTTCCCACACTCCCAGGGCCAAGATGCTGTCTCACTCCACCCTGGCAACCTCATCCCCATTTCATCCCCACCCCCCACTATTCTAAACAAAATCAGAGTCTCTTCCAAGTTTTTATTGAAAAATTTGGGTCTCTGGGTCTCCCTTGGGCATGACAGCTCAGGCCTGTAATCCCAGCACTTTGGGAAGCTGAAGCAGGAGGATCCTTTAAGCCCAGCCTGAGCCACATAGTGGGACCTCTTCTCTATTAAAAAAAAAAAAATTCTTTTTAAATTTAGTCTGGCATAGTGGCATGCACCTATAGTACCAGCTGCTTGGGAAGCTGAGGTGGGAAGACTGCTTGAGCCCAGGAGGCACAGGTTGCAGTAAGCTGTGATCCCACCACTGTACTCCGTGACAGAGCAAGGCCCTGTCTCAAAAGAAAAAAAAAAAAGAAGAAAGAAAAGAAAAAAGCAAAGCATGGGTCTCCATTCTAACTGCCTCGGGTGCCCCCTGCTGTCCACCCCTTGCAAGTGCGCCACCCACTTGCCTCAGACCTTGAGAAGCCGGCCGGTGGTGCTTTGATTGTTCTGTCTAGTCAGACGCCCTCACTTCCAGAATAATTTCATCAGACTGCACCCAGCTGCAGTCTGCCGGAGCACTGGAGTGCTGGGTTATTTAGAGGCAGCAGGAGGCACTGGATTGGGAGTCCTCAGACTGGTTTGAGCCTGACATTCAGAATTTTCCTGGTGGTGTGATCTAGAACAAGTGGTTCCATGTCTGTAAAACAGAGATCATGATCATTCCTGCCTCAAAGAGCTCAAGCCCAGTTTGTAAACCAAAAGTGCTGCTTTCTGGGCATCTGAGGGTTCATCTTCAACCTCTTTTGTCCAAACCCTTGTAAGTAAAAATGTCTGCAAGATATACTCCCTGTGTTTTCATCAGAGGCTTCTAGGGCTCCTGGTGTGAATAAGAATCCTCCACGCAGTCTATTATTCACTCAGCAGCCATGATGATCTTTAAATGTACATCAGAACATGTCACGCTCCTGCTCGAAGGCCTCTAATACCTCCCCAACATGCTCAGAATAAAATCCACCCTCCTCTCCTGACCTACAAGGCAGTTCATGATTGGCGGCCTCCCTCTCAACTTCAACTCTCCCCACTCTCTCTGTGGCATCTTCTGCTGGCCACACTGACCTCTGTGCTGTTCCATGAACACCCAAGCTCTTACCTACCTCCACGCCTTTGCACCTCATGTTCTCTCTGCCTAGAATATTCTTATGCGACACACTTATTATCATCATTCAGATCTTTGCTAAAATCTCACCCCCTCAAAGCAGGTTTCCCTGAACGCCCAATCCAAAAAAGCTCTCTACAGGTCATATTTTGTTACTTTGTTTTATCTTTTTTTTCTTTTTGAGACAGTCTTGCTCTGTCGCCCAGGCTGGAGGACAGTGGCACGATCTCGGCTCACTGCAGCCTCTGCCTCCTGGGTCCAAGCAATTCTTGTGCCTCAACCTCTTGAGCAGATGGGATTACAGGCGTGCACCACCATGCTCATCTTCTTTTTGTATTTTTAGTAGAGACGGGGTTTCGCCATGTTGGCCAGGCTGGTCTCGAACTCCTGGCCTCAAGTGATCCGCCCACCTCGGCCTCCCAAAGTGCTGGGATTACAAGTGTAAGCCACCATGCCAGGCCTGTTTTATCTTTTCTTTATGGTACTTACCACCTGCAGGGGCTTTGCCGGGCTCATCACCTGTTCAAGCAACATGTCTGGCACCCACAAGACACTGAGTGGATTTCTGTTGAGTAAATAAGTGAATTTTCCCTACCCAGGCTGGGGCATGAGGAAGATATGAGAGGTATAGCAGAATATGACATGAACCTGGGTTGTCCCCAGAAAGAGAGTTGAAGGTGAAAGCTCTTCATAGTATCCTAGGGTTCGTGTGTGTGTGTGTGTGTGTGCACGTGTGTGTGTATGTGTGTTCCTGGAAGAACAGGTCCTGGAGAAATAGTCCCATTGCTTTTTCCCTGAGAACATTTCAAAGTGCTCTCTGGAAGTCTTGGAATTCTAGAGAATCCCCCAAACTGGCCCAGGCCTCCTTAGGGATCCCCCTAACCTGAATGGGTTGATGGAGGAATGCCACCCTGAGCCCTGGGGCCCTCCCGACACAAGAGGGAGGGCTGGTGCAGACATTTCGCATTTTCTTCACTTGAACACCTCTCTGCTGCTTTTGGGTGGGGCCATCTTGGCGTAGGCCAGGTCTGAGGACAAAGGTGTCTCTGTTTGGGGTGCAGATTGCAGAAGGCATGGCCTTCATCGAGCAGAGGAACTACATCCACCGAGACCTCCGAGCTGCCAACATCTTGGTTTCTGCATCCCTGGTGTGTAAGATTGCTGACTTTGGCCTGGCCCGGGTCATTGAGGACAATGAGTACACGGCTCGGGAAGGTAGGGAACGCTGCCAAGCAGCCCCACGTTGCCCATTTGGATGCTTGTGAGTGTTGAGAGTTGATACTTGTGAGAGCGATTGGTAAAATGCAAGGGTCTGCCCCAGTACTAGCTGTGCATTCTTGAGCTTGGTGGATCCTTCTGGATAATGTCCTGAACTTCAGAGTCTCACTCAGAGACTTTGAGGAGATTTTAGATCAGATTGAGAAGTACTGATAGATTTTAGAGGGAGTGGGCAAATATATGTCGAAATTAAGGGTAAGAGCAGCTTTGTGCATAACAGACAAAAATGGGGAGGGTATCCAAATGTCCATAGCAGGAGGATGGATTGTGGTATATTCACACAATATAATACCACGCAGTGATGAAAAAGCACAAACTGGCCAGGCTCAGTGGTTCACGCCTGTAATCCCAGCACTTTAGGAGGCCAAGACTGGAGGACTGCTTGAGCCCAGAAGCTCAAGACCAGCCTGGGCAACACAGGAAGACCTAGTCTCTACAAAAATTTAAGAAATTAGCCAGGCATGGTGGCGCATGCCTGTAGTTGTGGCTACTCAGGAGGTTAGGGTGAGAGGATCACTTGAGTCTAGGAAGCTGAAGTTGCAGTAAGCCATGATCATGGCACTGCACCCAGCCTGGTGGACAGAGCAAGATCTTGTCAAAAGAAAGAAAGAGAAAGAAAGAAAGAAAGAAAGAAAGAGGCACAAGCCAATGCTAAATGCACCAAAATGGGTAACTCTCACAGGTATAATATCAAAATGAAAGAAATTAGACCAAAAGAAAAGAGTAGATGCCACTTGGTTTCGTTTTTGTGAAATTCTAAAAGAGACAAAACATGTAATCGGACATTCATGGCAGCATTCTTCCTAATAGCCAAAAAATGGAAACAACACTCTTTAATGTCCATCAATTGATGAACAGACGAACAAAATGTGATATATCCATACAATGGAATATTATTTGGCCATAAAATGGAATGAAGTACTATGCCAGGCTAGAACACAGATGACCCTTAAAAACATTTTGTTAAAGGAAAGCCAACATGAAGGCCACATGTTGTATAATTCCCCTTCTATGAAATGTCCAGAAGAGGCAATCTTTTTTTTTTCTTTGAGATGGAGTCTTGCTGTCACCCAGGCTAGAGTGCAGTGGCTCAATCTCAGCTCACTGCAACCTCTGCCTCCCAGGTTCAAGCGATTCTTGTGCCTCAGCCTTCTGAGTAGCTGGGATTACAGGCGCACACCACCATACCCAGCTAATTTTTGTATTTTTAGTAGATACAGGGTTTCACCATGTTGGCCAGGCTGAACTCAAACTCCTGACCTCAAGTGATCCGCCCGCCTTGGCCTCCCAAACTGCTGGGATTACAGGTGTGAGTCACCATGCCCGGCCCAGAACAGACAAATCTAAAGAGACAGAAAGTAGATTATTGGTGCCTACAGCTGGTGGTGGGGAGTTGGGAGAAATGAGGAGTGACTTCTGTGGGTTTTTTGCAGGGAAATGTGATGAAAGTATTCTAAAATCCACAACTTTGTAAATATTCTGAAAGCCACGGAATTATACACTTTAAATGGGTGAAATGTATGGTCTGTGAATTCTATCTCGATAAAGCTGTTAAAGAAAGAAACAGGCAAAATTTATTTATAGCACTAGAGGTCAGAATTGCAGTCACCTTTAGTTTCTGTTAGCCTAATATTTATTTATTTATTTATTTATTTATTTATTTTGAGACGGAGTCTCGCTCTGCTGCCCAGGCTGGAGTGCATTGGCGCCATCTCAGCTCACTGCAAACTCCACCTCCTGGGTTTAAGTGATTGTCCTGCCTCAGCCTCCCAAGCAGCTGGGATTACAAGCATGTGCCATCATGCCCGGCTAGTTTTTGTATTTTTAGTAGAGACAGGGTTTCATCATGTTGGCCAGGCTGGTCTCGAACTGCTGACCTCAAGTGATTCACCCACCTGGGCCTCCCGAAGTGCTGGGATTACAGATGCGAGCCACTGTGCCAGTCCTATTTATTTTTTTAAAGAGACGGGTGCGGCCGGGCACAGTGGCTCACACCTGTAATACCAGCACTTTGGGAGGCCAAGGCAGGCGGATCACAAGGTCAGGAGTTTGAGACCAGCCTGGCCAATATGGTGAAACCCTGTCTCTACTAAAGATACAAAAATTAGCTGGGCGTGGTGGCGGGTGCCTGTAGTCCCAGCTACTCGGGAGGCTGAGGCAGGAGAATCATTTGAACCCGGGAGGCAGAGGTTGCAGCAATGAGCCGAGATTGTGCCATTGCACTCCAGCCTGGGTGACAGAGCGAGACTCCGTCTCAAAAAAAAAAAAAAAAAAAAAAAAGATAGGTGCTTGCTCTGTTGCCCAGGCTGTAGTGGAGGGGTGAGATCATAGCTCACTGTAGCTTCCAACTCTTGGGCTCAAGCAATCTTCCAGCCTCAGCCTCCTGAGTACCTGAAACTACAGATACGTGCTACCATGCCCAGCTAATTTTTTAATTATTTGTAGAGATAGTGTCTCACTGTGTTGCCCAGGCTGGTCTCAAACTCCTGGACTTACGTGATCCTCCTGCCTCAGGCTCTGAAAGTGCTAGGATTACAGGCATGAGCCACTATGCACAGGCTGCAGTCACCTTAAGTAAGGGGGTATTAACTGGAAGGACGCAGAAAGGAGCGTTCTGAAATGCTGAAAATGTTCTACAGCCCAATCTGATGGTGATTACAAGGGTATATATATATATATATAAAGCTGCAGCAAAATGGATATTAAAGATTTGTGCATATTATTTCATGTATGTTATAACTCGATAAAAAAAAATTTAGACCGGGCACAGTGGCTCATGACTATAATCCTAGCACTTTGGGAGGCCAAAATGGGCAGACTGCTTGAGCCCAGGAGTTCAAGACCAGCCTGGGCAATATAGCAAGACCCCATCTCTACAAAAAATTTAAAAATAAGTCAGGCGTGGTGGTGTGAGCCTGTGGTCCCTGCTACTCAGGAGGCTGAGGCGGGAGAATCGCTTGAGCCCAGGAGGTTGAGGCTGCAGTGAGCCAAGATCATGTCACTGCACTCCAGCCTGTGTAACAGAGCAAGACCTTGTCTCAAAAAAGTAAATAAATAGGGCTGGGCACGTTGGCTCATGCCTGTAATTCCAGCACTTTGGGAGGCTGAGGTGGGAGGATCACGAGGTCAGGAGATCGAGACCATCCTGGCTAACACGGTGAAACCCCATCTCTACTAAAAATACAAAAAATTAGCCAGGCGTGGTGGCGGGCACCTGTAGTCCCAGCTACTTGGGAGACTGAGGCAGGAGAATGGCGTGAAAGCCAGGAGGCGGAACTTGCAGTGAGCCGAGATGACACCACTGCACTCCAGCCTGGGCAAACAGAGCGAGACCCTGTCTCAAAACATAAATAAATAAATAAATAAATGTAATGACTAAAGGAATAAAAGTAGAATGTATAATTTCTAAACCAGAAGAAGATAAGCAGGAAATCAAGAAAAGTCTGTAGATCCAAAGGAGGAAGGGAGAAAACACATATACACACACACACACTCTCACACACACAAACACACACATAGAACATTTTCAAAACTTGACCGTGTACTCAGTCATAAAGCAGGTCTCAACAAATTCCAAAGAACATATATTCTATAGACCATGTTCACCAACCATGATATAATTAAACTAAACACTTTTTAAAAAAGGATAACTATGCCAGGTGCGGTGGCTCACACCTATAATCCCAGTGCTTTAGGAGGCCAAGATGGGAGGATCACTTGAGCCCAGGAGTTTTGAGAACAGGCTGGGTAACATAATAAAACACTGTCTCTACAAATTTTTCTATTTTTTTATATTTTATTTTATTTTATTTTATTTTATTTTTGAGACGGAGTCTGACTCTATCATCCAGGCTGGAGTGCAGTGGTGTGATCTCGGTTCACTGCAACCTCCGCCCCCTGGGTTCAAGTGATTCTCCTGTCTCAGCCTGTAGCTGGAACTATAGGCACCTGCCACCATGCCCAGCTAATTTTGTATTTTTAGTAGAGATGGAGTTGGCCAGGCTGGTCTCGAATTCCTGACCTCAGGTGATCCTCCTCCTTGGTCTCCCAAAGTGCTGGGATTACAGGCACAAGCCACCATACCTGGCCAAAAAAATTTTTTAATTAGCTTGGCATAATGGGGCACACCTGTAACCCCAGGTGCTTGAGAGGCTGAGGCAGGAGGATAGCTCGAGGTCAGGAGTTCGAGGCTTCAGTGAACTATGATTGTGCCACTGCGCTCCAGCCTGGGCACTCTGTCTCTAAAAGAAAAAAAAAAATGAAAAGGCTAACTAAACCCATGTCAGACTAGGTGGGAGGAGGGGCGGGTAAAGGGAGAGACACACAGTGACTGGTGGGAACCTCATGGGCTGAGAGCCAGAATCCTCCCTTTTCCCATCGCCCAGGATGAGAGGACTGAGGCATCAGCTGCAACCTGGACTCAAGGCCCCCTGAAGTCCTTCTGTCCCCAAAGACCTGTGACCTCTGGGATTCCACTCTTCGGAGTTGCAGTTAACTGGGGTATCAGCTGAATCAATGAGGAGGATTCTAGAGTGAACTTCCACACCATACCCCAGGCCCCTAAGCCCACTCCTCCTTGTTTAGCCATCTGTCCTCAGGATGGATGTCCCTTGCTTCCACAGGGAGGCCACGTATCAGGGAAATTGCAGGTCTGCAGGGGCAGATGTTGGCAGCTCTTGCCCTTGCCTGTTCCCCCACCTTAGCAGAGCCAACCCTCACTACTCCCCAGCCTTCCCTGACTCTGCTCTGTTCAACCCTGCAGGGGCCAAGTTCCCCATCAAGTGGACAGCTCCTGAAGCCATCAACTTTGGCTCCTTCACCATCAAGTCAGACGTCTGGTCCTTTGGTATCCTGCTGATGGAGATCGTCACCTACGGCCGGATCCCTTACCCAGGTAGGGAAGGGGCATCAGCTCAGGGCTGCTACCAGGGCCCAGTCTGGCAATGGGCTCATCTCAACAACATGTCCATTCAAACTGAGTTCTTGATCCTCACCCCCAACCTTCCCTCACCTTTCCTGTCTTAGTTAAAGGCACCTCCATCCATCTAATGTCTTAAGTCTGAAATCTGGGGGCTTCCTTGGCCCTTCCTTCTCTCTCACTCCTATGACTTTTTTTTTTTTTTTTTTTTGAGATGGAGTCTCCCTCTGTCACCCAGGCTGGAGTGCAGTGACGTGATCTCGGCTCACTGCAACCTCCGCCTCCCAGGTTCAAGCGATTCTCCTGCCTCAGCCTCCTGAGTAACTGGGATTACAAGCGTCCACCACCATGCCTGGCTAATTTTTGTATTTTTAGTAGAGACGGGGTTTCACCATGTTGGCCAGGCTGGTCTCGAACTGCTGACCTTAGGTGATGCGCCTGCCTCGGCCTCCCAAAGTGCTGGGATTACAGGCGTGAGCCACTATGCCTGGCCTCACCCCTGTGACATCTGAGCAGTCACAGGGTTTTGGCCACTAGACTCCAAAACATATCCCAAGTCTCACCACTTTGAACCCCACAGTCTCCACTGCATCCAGGCCAGCGTCATCTCCCATAGATGGTGCAGCGGCATCCTCATCAGTCTTACTGCTTTCTCCCTCCTCGTCCTACAGCCTATTCTCCACTTGCAGCCAGAAGGATAATTCTAAACTTTAAATCAGATCTTGTCCTTTCTCCACCTTTTTTTTTTTTTAAGACAAGGTCTCACTCTGTCACTGAGGCTGTAGTGCAGTGGTGCAATCATAGCTCATGGCAGCCTCGACTTCCTAGGCTCAAATGATCCTCCCGCTTCAGCCTCTCGAGTATCTGGGACCATAGGCACATGCCACCATGTCTGGCTATTTTTTATTTTTTTAATTTTTTTGTAGAGACTTGGTCTCACTACGTTGTGCAGCCTGGTCTCTAACTTCCAGGCTCAAACGATCCTCCAGCCTTGGCCTCCCAAAATGCTGGGATTACAGACACACACCACCATGCCCAGCTAATTCTTTAAATTTTTTGAGAGACAAGGTGTTGCTATGTTGCCGGGCTGGTGATTTCCATTTTTAAGTGATGCTTTCAGCATGGAGAGTGAATGGGAGGGAAAGGGAACAGGGTGGCAGCCAGTGAGGAGGCCACAGCAGTGGCCCAGGCAGAGGTGATGATGGTCTGGACAGGGTGGTGGCATTCGTGACTAGCATACGTTGATGAACTGGTGCTACGTTTCAAAAGGAGAAAAGATCTGACTTGCTGACTTAGGAGGTGAGAGAGAGAGAATAAAGGATGATTACCCTGGCTTTGCACCACAGGGTGGGTAATGGTCTAGGGATAGAAATTGGAGAGCTCTGTTTTAGCTCTGCTAAATTTGAGTTGACTTAAATATAGAGACATCCAAGTAGAGGAAGCACTTGAGTTCATGAGTTTGGAGTTTGAGACTAATAATATAAAATTGGGGATCACAGACATTGAATGGCTATTCTTATGAATAGCTAATAGAAACTTGAACTGAACAAAAAAATGGTCCCACCCATAGGTTAACATTGAATCTGGCCACCTGAATGTTTTGTCTTGAGGGTGCACTAGTCAAAACCAGGCAACACACAATAGACACTGAATCCATTAGGATGTGTTCCACAGCAAGCAACAAAATAACAGACAAAGAGTAACTGAAATAGAAGCAATCTATTACTCCCAATCTGCCATTGGTGACTGGTGAGTTCAGCAACTCAGCAGCTGTCAGGACTCTGGGTTCCTGTCTCTATGATGGTCTTCTCCATGTTGTCAGCTCCAAGTATCATAAGTATCTCACAGTGTTCAAAGGAAGAGATGAAGGGTGCGTTCTCCAAAGACTCTCCTCTAAGCGGGAGGAAAAACCTTTCCATCACTTTCCCAGCAGACCTCCCCGTCAGCTCCCATTGGCCCAAACTGGGTCCCAGGCCCATGTCCTAGCTGCAAGTGAAGCTGAGGGTGGAAGTCTGTCTTTCACAGTGGAAGGGGCTCAGCTTGCAAGGTGAGGTGGGGAGTGATGCCTGCTGGGGAGGCCACAGGGCCTGCCACCCCTGGGCTCTCATTTCCCAACTGCTTCCGTTTCTAATTCCATGGCTCCTTTTCAGGGATGTCAAACCCTGAAGTGATCCGAGCTCTGGAGCGTGGATACCGGATGCCTCGCCCAGAGAACTGCCCAGAGGAGCTCTACAACATCATGATGCGCTGCTGGAAAAACCGTCCGGAGGAGCGGCCGACCTTCGAATACATCCAGAGTGTGCTGGATGACTTCTACACGGCCACAGAGAGCCAGTACCAACAGCAGCCATGATAGGGAGGACCAGGGCAGGGCCAGGGGGTGCCCAGGTGGTGGCTGCAAGGTGGCTCCAGCACCATCCGCCAGGGCCCACACCCCCTTCCTACTCCCAGACACCCACCCTTGCTTCAGCCACAGTTTCCTCATCTGTCCAGTGGGTAGGTTGGACTGGAAAATCTCTTTTTGACTCTTGCAATCCACAATCTGACATTCTCAGGAAGCCCCCAAGTTGATATTTCTATTTCCTGGAATGGTTGGATTTTAGTTACAGCTGTGATTTGGAAGGGAAACTTTCAAAATAGTGAAAAGAATATTTAAATAAAAGATATAAATGCCAAAGTCTTTACCAAAACGTTGGTTTTCCTGTCCTTCCAATTCCTGAATATCTATTTGCCTTCTTGCTGTATGACAAGTCAGAAATGGTGAAGGACTCTCCCGGGGACCAGAAATACAAAGACAAGAGGGGTTCAGACTGGGTGCTGTGGCTCCCACCTATAATACCAGTGCTTTGGGAGACCGAGGAGCGGGGGATTGCTTGAGCCCAGGAGGTCGAGGCCACAGTGAGCTATGATCGTGCCACTGCACTCTAGCCTGAGCGACACAGTGAGACCCTGTTTAAAAAAAAAAAAAAAAGATGAAGAAGAAGAAAGAAAGGAAAGGAAAGAAAATTGGGGTTCAATGCTTGAGGTTTTCTAACTGCCCTAAAATAGTTACTGGCTATATTAGTTTCCTCTTGCTCCTGTAACAAATTACCACATATCTGGTAGCTTAAGACAACAAAACTGCATAACATTACTTGGCCGGGCATAATGGCTCATGCCTATAGTTCCAGCATTTTGGGAGACTGAGGTGGGTGATCACTTGAGATCAGGAGTTCGAGACCAGCCTGGCCAACATGGTGAAACCCCGTCTCTACTAAAAATACAAAAATTAGCCAGGCATGGTGGTGGGCGCCTGTAATCCTAGCTACTGGAGAGGATGAGGCAGGAGAATTGCTTGAACCCGGGAGGTGGAGGTTGCAGTGAGCCGAGATTGTACCACTGCACTCCAGCCTGGGCAAGACAGCAAGACCCTGTCTCAATACATACATATATACATACATACATGCATGTATAACCTTACTGTTCCAGAAAAGCGAGACCCTGTCTCAATCAATCAATCAATCAGTCAATACATGTATAACCTTACTGTTCCAGAAGTCAGAGGGACTGAAATGGGTTGGCAGGGCTGCATTCTTTTTGGAAGCTCTAGGGGATAATTTGTTTCCTTGCCTTTCCCAGTTTCTAGAGGCTGCTCCTATTCCTTCACTCATCAGCCCCTTTCGTTCATTACTCCAAACTTTGCTTTCATCTTCATATCTCCTCTGAGTCTTCTTCCCCTCTTTTATTTGTAAGAACTCCTTGGACCCACCTGGATAATTCAGAATAATCTTCTCATCTCAGGATTCTTAATCACCTTTGCAAAGTCCCTTTTGCCATGTGAGGTAACATTTTCACACGCTCTGAGGGTTAGGACATGAACATCTTTCGACGGGGGGCACTTTTCTGCCTTCTCCACTGGTATCCAGATGCTGGATGGGTTTTGCCTCCAAGGAGATGGGTCTTCCAGGATGACAGGAATGGTTTCTCATGATCTGGGACCCCGACTTTCCTGTTAGGCCACATTGCTACAAGAGCTGGTCAGTTTACAGTTCCCCAGAGCTGGGGGCTGCCTCCAGGGCTGGGGGCTGCCTGCAGACCTGACGTTTCCCACGGGTCAAGCAGCCATCATACTTGTCGAGGTGGTATTTGCCATTGCAGGAATCCTGGTCTGGAGATATGGCTGCTGAGAGGTGTCTAGTACCCTACAGGGGAAGCTCTCAGTGGAGGGGTGGGAGACCTGCGTAGGAAGCAGAGAAGACGAAGCAGTGCGGGCTTCCTGAATGTTGCCTCAGCTGAAAGACCCTGGCAGCTAGTTTTTATCATAGAGAGAAAGACAAAAGAGGTGGACAATGGGTGAAAAGGAAACACCACCTTTCTATATTATTGCATCCCCTGAAGGTTGTACATCATATCACCCCCCAGGGTCCCATGGAATCCTATACTAACTTGATTCTGTACTTCTGAGTAGGGTGGGGTTCTAACCTTAGGAACTGAATATAAGAACAGTGGAAAATAAAGCTAGCAGTGTTTCAATTTACCTAGTTGGTAATTTCTTTCTTGCTTTCTAGTTTGGGGTATGGCTTGGGTACATGAAAGCAGAGCCCAGGGTCTTCTGATGGAAATGTTCCCTTATGATTTGTGATAATAATCCAATGGGAGGAGTACATTTCCCTGCTCCATCAGTGTTGAGCTTGACTGTGAGACTTGCTTTAGCCAATGGGATGTTAGCAGATGTGATGCAAGCAGAGGCTTGAAACGTGCTTGTGGGGCTGGGCTTGCCTTCCAGTCTTTTGCCCTGAAAAGAACATGGTCCGAGGAAGATGAGTGACAGATGGAGCAGACCTAGACCAACCTGCAGGCCTGAGCCCAGCCTAGATCAACTGAGCTCCATCTGACCTGTGGACATGTGAGAGAGAAATAGATGCTTTTGTGTTCTGGGGTTGTTTTGTTACATAAAAGTATGACAGCCACAGCAACTGAGGCACGATCTCAGGAGTTGGAGCCTATTGCTTATGAACAAGGTTAAGAGATCAATTTCTGCTTCTTACTCTTTCAATTTATACCGCCCAAACCAACACTGATTTGTCTCTCTGGTCACCGAAAAGACAGGTAAAAACATGGGGATAGATACAACACCAAAAGCATGATCCACAAAAGAAAAAAAAGATAAACTGTACCTCTTTAAAATTAAAAACTCTGCTCTGCCAAAGACACTATTAAGAAAATAGAAACATGGCCAAGCGTGGTGGCTCACACCTGCAATCCCAGAACTTTGGGAGGTCGAGGTGGGTGAATCACCAGAGGTCAGGAATTCGAGACCAGCCTGGCCAACATGGTAAAACCCTGTCTCAACTAAAAATACAAAAATTAGCCAGGCGTGGTGGCGGGCGCCTGTAATCCCAGCTACTCGGGAGGCTGAGGCAGGAGAATTGCTTGAACCCAGGAGGCGGAGGTTGCAATGAGCCAAGATCACACCATTGCACTCCAGTCTGGGTGACAAGAGCAAACCTCTGTCTTAAAAAAAAAAAAAAAAAAAGAAAAAGAAAAAAGAAAAGAAAAGAAAAATGTGATTCCCAAGCTTGTAGAAAATATTTGCAAAAGATATCTCTGATGAAGGACTGGTATCTGCAATATATAAAGAACTCTTAAAACCCAACAATTAAAAAAAACCATATCTGCTAAAATAGCTGAGATTCAAAACGCTGATGACACCAGATGCTGAGGAGGATGTGGAGCAACAGGAACTCTCATTCATTGCTGGTGGGAATGCACAATGGTACAGCCACTTTGGAAGGTATCTGGCAGTTTATTACCAAACTAAGCATAACCTACTACACAATCCAGCAACTGTGCTCCCATGAGAGTTGAAAACTTACGTCTACACACACTCACAAAAATGGCACATGGATATTTACAGCAGCTTTATTCATAAATGCCAAAACTTGGAAACAATTAAGATGTCCTTCAATAGGTGAATGGATAAACAACTTGTGGTATATTCACATAATGGGATATTATTCAGCACTAAGAAAAAAGAGTTGACCAGGTGCAGGTGCAGTGGCTCAGACCTATAATCCCAGCACTTTGGGAGGCTAAGGTGGGAGGATTGTTTGAGCCCAGAAGTTTGAGACCAGCTTGGGCAACAAGTGGGACCGTCCCCCCCACCATATCTACAAAGAGTTAAACATTTAGCTGGTTGTGGTGGCATGCAACTGTGGTCCCAGCTACACAGGAGGCTGAGGCAGGAGGAACACTTGAGCCCAGGAGATTGAGGTTGCAGTGAGCCGTGATTGTACCACTGCACTCCAGCCTGGGCAAGAGAGTGAGACCCTGTCTCAAAAAATAAATAAATAATATTGGCCAGGCACGGTGGTTCACGTCTGTAATCCCAACACTCTGGGAGACCAAGGCAGGTGGATCACTTGAGCCCAAGAGTTTGAGACCAGCCTGGGCAAGATGGTGAAACCCCGTCTCTACAAAAAATACAAAAATTGGCCGGGCATGGTGGCAGGTGCCTGCAGTCCTAGCTACTCAGGAGGCTGAGGTAGGAGACCTACCCAGGAGGTCTAGGCTGCAGTGAGCCGTGATTGTGCCGCTGCACTCCAGCCTGGGTGATAGAATGAGACCCTGTCTCAAAATAAATAAATAGCGGGGCACAGTGGCTCACGCTTATAATCCCAGCACTTTTGGAGGCTGAGATGGGTGGCTCACTTGAGGCCAGGAGTTTGATAACAGCCTGGCCATCATGGCGAAACCCTGTCTCTACTAAAAATACAAAAAGATTAGCCGGGCTTGGTGGCAAACACCTGTAGTCGCAGCTACTGGGGAGGCTGAGGCAAAAGAATCACTTGAACCTGGGAGGCAGAGGTTGCAGTGAGCTGAGATTGCACCACTGCGCTCCAGCCTGGGCGACAGAGTGAAACTCTGTCTCAAAAAGAAAATTCAAAAATAAATAAATAGGCCGGGAGTGGTGGTTCACGCCCGTAATCCCAGCACTTCGGGAAGCCGAAGCGGGTGGATCACCTGAGGTCAACAGTTGCAGACCAGCCTGGCCAACATGGTGAAACCCCGTCTCTACTAAAAACACAAAAATTAGCCTGGCTTGGTGGCAGGCACCTGTAATCCCAGCTACTCAGGAGACTGAGACAGGAGAATCGCTTGAACCTGGAAGGTGGAGGTTGCTGTGAGCCAAGATCATGCCACTGCACTCCAGCCTGGACAACAAAAAGCAAAACTCCATCTCAAATAAATAATAAATAGATAAATAAACCTTTTAAAAAGTTATATATAATATTATATATATTTTATATTTATAAATATATAGTTATATACTTATATTAAACATAGATTATAGTTTACAGCTGCTGTGTTTCTATATCTTGGCTATTATGAATAGTGCTGCAATAAATACGGGGGTGCAGACATTGATTTCATTTCCTTTTGGATATATACTCAGAAGTGGGATTGCTGCATTATATGGTAGTTCCATTTTTAATTTTAATTTTGATGAACATTCATACTGTTTTCCATAGTGACCGTACCAATTTATGCAAGAGTTCCCTTTTCTCCACATCCTTGCCAATACTTATTATGTGTCGTTTTGATAATAATGGTTCTAAGAGGTGTGAAATGATTGCTCATTGTGGTTTCGATTTACATTTCCCTGATGATTAAGGATGTTGAGCACCTTTCCATTTACCTGCTGGCCATTTGTCTGTCTCCTGAGAAATGTCTGCTTAGATCTCTTGCCCATTTTTAAACCAGGTTATTTGGGATTTTTTGCTATTGAGTTGTTTAAGCTCCTTATATATTTTGGATATTAACCCCTTATCAGATCGTTTTTGATTGGTAAATATTTTCCTCAGCTCTGGCGGTCGCCTTTTTACTCTGTTGTTTCTTTTGCTGTGCAGAGCTTTTTAGTTTGATACAATCCCACCTGTCTATTTTTGCTTTCGTTTCCTGTGCTTTTGGTGTCATATCCAAAAAATCATTGCCCAAGCCAATGTCAAGTTTTCCCTATGTCTTCATCTAGTAGCTTTACAGTTTCTGGCCCTATAAGTCTTTAATCCATTTTGAATTGATTTTGTATATAGTGTGAGATAAAGGTCCAATTTCATTCTTTTGCATGTGGATATTCATTTTTAGGGATGACGAAAATGTTCTGGAGACGGATGACGGTAATGATTGACAACTTTGTGAATGTAGTTGATGTCACTGATTTGTGCACTTAAAAATGATTAAAATAGTCAATATTTAGTTATGCATATTTTACAACAATGAAAAATATTTAGGCCGGGTCTAGTGGCTCACACCTGTAATCCCAGCCCTTTGGGAGGCCAAGGCAGGCAGATCACTCGAGGTCAGGCGTTCCAGACCAACCTGGCCAACATGGCGAAACCCCATCCCTACTAAAAATACAAAAACTCAGCCGGGCTTGGTGGCATGCACCTGTAATCCCAGCTACTCAGGAGGCTGAGGCAAGATAATTGTTCGAATCCGGGAGTCAGAGGTTACAGTGAGCTGAGATTGCGCCACTGCACTCCAGCCTCGGCAACAGAGTGAGACTCCATCTCAAAAAAAATTTTTTTTCAGAAAAAAAAGAGAAACTTGCCCATGTTATGGAGCTAATGAGTGGTGGAGATGCGTTCTGAACCCAGGCAGTCTAGTTCTAGGATTCTGGCATATGTCACCAAAAGAGATTGGGATATGAAAGGCCTTTAGGGAAAAATACAAAGCATGAGAAAAAAAAATGGAAATACTAAAAAATAATAGGCCATTTATGGAGCTTTGCTCCTTATCAGTTATCTTTCTTCAGGCAGCTAGAAATGGTGGGAAACACTCAGGATCGAAGCTCTAGGAAAACTGGTTCTAAGTCTGGAACCTATGAGACTGCAGCAAATTCCCCCTAGTCTCTCAAGCTTCCTCCTCCTTGGGGTTAATAGCCAATCTGCCAATCTTCAGGATGGTTGTGCATGTCACAAGAGTTAATGGGTGTGTGTTTCAATGATCTATTACTGAAATGATCTATAATAAACCACCCCACTCTAAAGCTGGGCTTAGCTGGGCAGTTCTTTTGGTCCACATGGTGTTCATGAGGTTATTCATGTAGCTGCATTCAGCTAGTAGCTCAGTGGGGGTTGGAATGTCCAAGATGACTTCAATTACATATTATAGTGCTTAGCTGTAGTTTCTAGAATGTCTTGAGGAGTTGGCTGAGCCTCCCTCTCTCTCCAGGTGCCTTTCCAGCAGAGTAGCTACACTTCTTTATAACCAAGAAGGTAGAATCAGACGTTTTCAATCCTCTTAAGGCCTAGGCTCAGTACTGGCAGAATCACTTGTAGCACATCCTATTGGTCAAAGCAACCAACATGACCAGCCAGATTCAACAGGAGGTAAAACAGAGTCTATCTCTTGAGGAGAGAAACCGTATGCTCATCATGCAAGGACGGACAGAACTACGTGGCAGCCATCTTTGCAGAAAATCCACCACAGTGGTGCCCATAGGTGGGGATCAGAGTTCAACTGTCCCTTGTCCCCTAGAATTAGATAAAAAGAGTCTAATGAACTGTTAGCATAATGCTAAGTGCTGCAGCACACAAAATGCTCAGCAAGTGCTGATGATTATTATTAATCATTATTATTCTTTTGATAGCTTTTTAAAACCAGTCTAAGATAGCACTGGTACTGTATTCAGTTTAAAGTGATATACATGGGTCAAATGAACTTTTGAGTTCTTTCCCAACCTTAATACCATGATTCTTTGAGTCTCTTTTTCACAGATTTGGAAACTGAGGCTTAGGAAGATTGCGTGACTTGTCTGGAGTCACACACTAAGCTAGTGCATGACGTCCACATTCAGAGATATCTCCCTCCACTGAATATGCTGGTTTTCACTCGTTCATTTGAAAAATAATGTATTGGGCATCTACCACAAGCCCAAAGGAGTATACATAAACATATACCGACAATTATTTATTGAATACATCCTATGTAATATTGTGTCACTGAATCCTCATCACAAGCCTATGAGGAACCCCATTCCCATTTCACAGATGGGAATGAGGAAGAGCAAGGTAAAAAACGAACAAACAAAAAAACAGGGTCCACCCTCATGGGGATTACAGTCTACTAAAGAGGATATAGGATAGTCAAACAAATACTTAAATATATAATTACAAATTATTCTTGGAGTCGTACTGCTCTTGGAGCCCGAGTGCCCACCCTTTCACTCAAATCAAGGTCTCAGGTAACCCTGGCAATGGGTCTTCCTGCCAGTAGTAAAGATGGCGCTGAGAGCACGAGCGCACTTTCACACACCCCCATTACCCACAATGCAGCGGGAATAAGGGAGGCTCAGTTTCTGCCAGGAGCTAATATGGCTTCCTTAGTTACACCGTTCTCTCTCTTCACCTAATCAGCGACCTTACTTTCCCAGACCAGACTGTCGATCAGGAGCTAAGACTCCTTTTCCCCTCTGCTGACCGCCACTACAGGAGCGGTTGAAGCCAGACGACCAACTTGTGGAGTTAAACTCCGTAACCAGGGAGCACCACTTCCGCTGACGTCATTACGGCGACACGTGGATCCAAGATGGCGACGGCGATGGTGAGTGAAGGAGACTCCGGGAGCGGGAGCTGGAGCGGGGCCCTCCGGGGTATCCCAGGATCTTCCAGCACCCCATGCCTGGCCCTGAGCCACCTCCGGGACCCCTGACTCAGGCCTGAGGGCTACCTCTGACTGGGCTTGTCTTCCCCGAAATCCACCTCCCCGGCCCTGCCCCTGCACTCAGGCTTGTCAAGGCCCCGAGTTTTGGGGGAGGCGCCGTTTCGGAGGGAGACCTCGGCTGCTGCCTTCGCCGGTTCCCATTCTACTTTTGGTCTCCGCCCACTGTGAGCCCCGTTTTCCATTTCTCACCTCCCAGTCCTGACCCCTCTGAAGACCCCCTCCCGTTAGTCTCATCCTTGCTCCTCCCCGTCACGTCCAGACCCTGCTCTCCCCGCCTCCCCACCATCATAACCAGTCCGCAGATGTGACCTCTCCTCTGACCACCCTCCCAGCCCCAGCGCTGCCTCAGATCCTTTTCAGAGCCCTGTCCTCACTTACACTCATAGCTGTCCCCATCGCGCACCCCCTTGACTGCCGCTACCCCAGAGCTTGCCTTCACCTACCCCACCCCCATCTTTCATCCCTAGAGGCTTCCCTGCCCTTCCTGTCTTCTCTCAGTCAACTCCCTGCCCCTCTCTTAGGGACCTTTTACCCTGTTGGCTCTCAAACTTTACTGTGCATAAGAATCTCGAGGTGTGTAGGGGGAGGCAGGCTAAAAATGCAGTTTCCTGAGCAGCCCCACTCCCAGAGATTCTAATTCCATAGGGCTAGGTGATGCCCAGGAATCTGCCCTTTTATAAGCACTCTAGTGATTATATAGTGGAGTGGTCTGTGAACTACGTTTTGAAAAACACTAAAAGCCCCACCTCACTGCTCTCCTTCCCATTCCCCAACATGGCCACACAGCTCGTTAGGGATGAAGGCTCTTTATTATGAAGCTATATGTTGGGATGAAGTCTGTGTGTGGATGAGGGTGGAGGTAAAATAGCCATGCTTGGAAGTTGGGTCAGAGCTTGCGGGCTCCTGGTGTAGAACCTTGGAAGTAAATCTTTGAAGGACTGGCCCTTTTTCCAAAAGTTTAGTTCAAATTCTGCTTGTCAAGAGACCAGAACTAAAATTGAAGTCACTTAGTCCAGAATGATTTCCTGGGTCTTCCTGCATACTGCCTCCTCAGCAGATAATTTCGTCCTGGGAGTGAATGACAAGGAAGACTCAGAGAAAAGGAAATGACATTTGACTTTAGCAAAGGAAGATTCTGGCTTAAATAATTTGGTGTTGGATTTCTCCAAACAGGGATATATTATTGACTGGTAGCAATTTTCCCTCCTTCTCTTAGCTGACTGAGAACTTATCTTTTGTTTAATGAGGGATTCCTTATTTAGAACTTCAGAGGTCAGGTAAAAAGATTTCATGGCCTTACCTGGTTTCTGTGGTTTCAGACTTCAGGCTGAACCACGAGTGGGGCAAATCCTCAAAGTAGTATGTTGAAACCTATATATATGTATATATATTCTGGTACCACATTCAGAACAGAGATAGTGTAAGAACTTAAAAGGAAATCACACCCTCTCTTGCTATAAGGAAAACATTGAGTAAAGTGGTATTTACGGCACTGCACTGGGAAATCCCTGCCTTGTTCAGAGATTTTTAAGAGGTTATAAGCTAGCAATACATATATGTGGTACACATCTATTTAGTCAACAAATATTTGAGTACCAATTCTGTTCCAGGAACTAGGGATGTAGTTGTGAATTACAGGGTCAAGGTCCCTACACTTGTGGAGCCTTTCTGGTTTGAGGAGACAGGCAGTGAACAAGTAAATACGTGAACAAAATAATGTCACCAGTAGATGCTGTGAGGACAGCAAAATGAAGTGATAGTGATTAGGGGTGACTGGGTGACACAACTACTTTGGATTGAGTGGTCAGAAAGAAGTCTTCTCGGAGGAGGTGACTTGAGTTAAAACATAATTAACAAGAAGGAACCAGCCATGCAAAGAATGTTCCAAGCAAAGGAAATGGCAAGTGTAAGGGGCCGATGTGGAAGGGAGCTTGGTGTTTTTGAGGAACACACAGAAGGCTGGAGGGGCCGAAGCATGATGAGGGTTGGGGTAGGAGAGAATGATACAAGATGAAACTGGAGGGAAGCAAGAGCAACTGTTTTGAGAAGCATGCCTGGAAATGGGAGGGACTGCGGTCTACATTTTGTTGTCTGTGGATTGCATTTTGAAATAGTGTTGTATTAGGCTGCTTCCCCTTCCCATCCCCTTCAGGACAGTACTTGAAGGGAGCCAGCTTGTTCTCAGTTGGCACAGAGGCTGTGGAAAGGAGTTTGGATTTTAGTCTAAGCACAGTGGAAGGGACAGTGATTTTTGCCCAGCACAGTGATTCACACCTGTAATCCCAGCACTCTGGGAGACCAAAGCTGGGAGATCGCTTGAGATCAGGAGTTTGAGACCAGCTTGGACAACATGGCAAACCCTATCTCTACAAAAAAAATACAAAAAGAAAAAATTAGCTGGGCTTGGTGGTGTGCACCTGTAGTACCAGCTACTTGCGGGGCTGAGGTGGGAGGATCACTTGAACCTCAGTGAGCCCTGATCACTGCACTGCACTCCAGCTTTGGCAACAGAGCGAGACCCTGTCTTAAGAAACAACAACAGGCCGGGAGCAGTGGCTCATGCCTGTAATCTCAGAATTTTGGGAGGCTGAAGCAGGCAAATCACTTGAGGCCAGGAGTTCAACACCAGCCTGGCCAACATGGCAAAACCCTGTCTTCTAAAAATACAAAAATTAGCAGGGTGTGGTGGCACACACCTGTAATCCCAGCTACTCGGGAGGCTGAGGCACAAGAATCGCTTGAACCCGGGAGGCGGAGGCTACAGTGAGCCAAGATCGTGTCACTGCACTGCAGCCTGGGTGACAGAGTGAGACCCTATCTCAAAAAAAACAAAACAAAACAAAACAAAACACACCACCAACAACAAAACCCTGCAAGTACGGTGATTTAGTGTTTGTTGTGCCACCTGGGAGTATTGTACTGAAAACAGTAACTGATTTAAAGAAACTGAGTATGTAACATGCAGTGACCCGCAGAGGCCAGTTTAAAGGGTGCATATGGAGAAACTTCATATCTGGTGCAATAGTGAAAAGGTGTGGAAGCAAATTTATTACAGGGGTATGTGATGAAGGGGCAAAGTGGAGTCACAGGCTTGAGTTTGGTCTGTGTCAGCACTTCATTACACGGAAGTCAGAATAGTCCCCACACCCTCATACACACCCTTATTTCATAACCATTGGGGCGAGGGGGTGCGGTAGACCTACTTTGGAGTGTATGGGTCTCTGAGGTGAGTCATACAGCCAAAGAGGAACTGAACTAGTGGATCCAGTGGCCGTGGGAATAGCTGGGTTGCTGGTTTGTCCTTTGTTTTGAAAGTTAGGGTTGTGGGTGCAAGTGCGGTGGCATGTGAGCTTTTCCCTTTCTCTCTTTCCTTGGTGAATGGCTCTTCCCCAAGGGTTGAGCCGCCAGCTCCCAGAACAATGTTAGTATGGAGGGTGTTTCCTGAACCCGCAGGGCAAGACTTCTCCCTCCATAGAAGATAGCTGGTGTAAACTGAAGTTCTCTTTGATTTTCCTGTCTTCTTCCATCCTTAGATTTAGACTACTCTGTAAAGTTACAGGATACAGTGTTGATCTAGCTAGGTCTGAATTGAGATGCAGGCTCATGTCTCACTCTTTATGGAAAACGGTTCTTGGGAATATTATTTCATTGAAACTTGGGAAATGTCCATTGAGTACATTTCTAGATGTGTCAGGAGTCTAGAAACTTCAGTTTGGAGAATAAAACTCTACTTCCCTCACATCATTGTTCATACTGTTTTGGTTTTTATTATAATCTTCTTTATGGATATAATTCATATGCCATAAAATTCACCCCTTTAAAGTATATAATTTAGTGGGTTTTAGTGTTTTTATAGGTTGTGCATACACTAAATGTGATGGTTATCACCATTGTGTAATTCGGAACATTTCATCACCCCAAAAAGAGAGTCACTCCCTACTCTTCCCTCCCCACAGCCCTAGGCAACTACTAATTTACCTTCTGTCCCTATAGATTTGCCTATTCTGGACATTTTATACAAAGATAATTATATGTGATCTTTTGTGTCTGGCTTCTTAGCATAATGTTTTCAAAGTTTGTTTATGTTGTATCATGTATCAGTAGTGCCGCATCCCTTTTTATGGCTGAATCTTCCCTTGTATGGATGTACCACAGCTTGTTTATCACTCATCAGTTGATGGATATTGGGATTGTTTTCACTTTTTGGTTGTTAGGTATAATGCTGCTGTGAACATTCAGGTGTAAGTTGTTGTGTGAACATACGTTCAGTTTCCATGGGTGTATGGAAGTGTATTCCTGCATCAGTTCACACTGTTTTGAGGTTACTTGGGTTTGAGCCACTCCAGAAACAGGAATGGAATAAATGACATCAAGATTCCTTTGTGCTAATGGAGCCAATGCCAGTAGTCCCTCCAGCCCCAGTCAAAGGCACAGAAACTGGTTTTGTTTGTTTGTTATTATTATTTGAGACAGGGTCTCACTCTGTCATCCAGGCTGGAGTGCAGTGGCACGATCATAGTTCACTGCAGCCTCCACCTCCCGGGCTCAGGCGATCATCTTGCCTTAGCCTTCTGAGTAGCTGGGACTACAGGCACACACCACATCCACCTAATTTTTTAATTATATTTTTCTTAGAGACGGGGTCTTGCTATGTTGCCCAGGCTAGCCTTGAACTCCTGGCCTCAAGCAATCCTCCCGTCTTGACCTCCCAAAGTGCTGGGATTACAGGTGTGAGTCACTGTGCCCAGCAAAAACTGTTTTTAATGGTGGAATATCGTGCTAATCAGGTTGGATGATAGAGTCCTGGAACAGAAGGCCAGAGGCCTGAACTGTGCCATCAGTCTTGTGTGCAGGAAGTTGCTGTCTCCTCTGGACCCCATGTACAGGAGGACATGAGCTGACTGAAGAAGGAATGCTGGAGCAGGAGCCAGCAGCCTGGGCTTGGTCCCAGCGCTGCCACTGATGCATTGTGTGGCCTGGGGCAAATTACTTTGGCTTCATTAGTCTGTTTTCCACATATGTCATGTGTGAAATTAAGGTTTGTACTTGATGATTTCCAAATTCCGAGTTGAAAATTTTGAAGTTTGGAATACTTTAAGGTGAGTTTTGCTAATATGCCTATAAAATCAGACTTATTTTGTTTTTTCCATGATGATGGTCACTGTGATCTTTCCAAGCTGTTGTGTTGGTTGTATTGTCTGTCTGATCACCCAGGTTTCCCCACCTGGCTCATGTTCTGCAGGAGCTACTGTGTCCTTGGAGCTGAGGTGCTGACATCGGGCCTTGGTTAAATGTGTTTCTCTGAGGGGTCCCTTTAAAGGAATGCCCTTAATCCCCCTCAGGAAGTACAGAGGAGGTTGGGATCACATTAAGTTGCCTCTTGGTTTCTGTTTTACAACTTGGACAAACGTCTCCCTTTGATCTTGGCATTAAAGAAGCACGTCACAGAATGTTGGAGAAGGTTGAGTTTTGATCTCTGGGCACTGGCAAAAAGGTGGGAAGGACCCAGGATGAGAAGAGCCATCTGGCCACGGATGAGTAATAGGAGCCACTACCACCTTCAAGCCTGCTTTGATCCCTGAACCATTTGCTGACACTAGAGTTTCCCAAATGGGGCATGGATGGGGACACCCAGGACTTCTCAGTTCCGTCTCATTCCTTTTCATTGCTTCCTTCTCTCCCTTCCTAACATGGTTTCTTACCTATGCCTGATGCTTTAAACCGACAGACCTCCCAGGGTTTGAAATCCTCTTATGCTTGGTCTGAGAATCTGGGCTAGACTCCCAGCTCTGACACTGTGATTACTTTTGTGACTTTGGACTGATTGGTTATGTGATTTTGGGAAAACCGTTTGCGCTTTTAAGCCTCAATTACCTTATATTAAAATTTTTTATTGTGGTAATAACAAAATCTACCACTTTAAGCTTTTTTTTTTTTTTTTTTTTGAGACAGAGTCTCACTCTGTCGCCCAGGCTGGAGTGCAATGGTGCGATCTCAGCTCAGTGCATTACTGCAACCTCTGTCTCCTGGGTTCGAGTGATTCTCCTGCCTCATCTTCCCAAGTAGCTGGGACTACAGGCATGTGCCACCACGCCTGGCTAATTTTTGTATTTTTAGTAAGGATAGGGTTTCGCCATGTTGGCCAGGCTGGTCTCGAACTCCTGACCTTGGGTGATCCACCTGCCTCAGCCTCCCAAAGTGCTGGTATTACAGGCATGAGCCACCATGCCTGGCCCACTTTAAGCATTTTTAAGTGTGCAGTTCAGTGGCATTAAGTACGTTTACACGTATGCAGCTGTTAGCACCATCCGTCTCCAGAACTTTTTCATAATCTCATTTTTGAAACAAGGATGATATTCTCAAGGGATTGTTGTGATGATTAAATGAAATATGAGATGAAAGTGCTAGCACAGAGAGGGCACTCTGTAACTTTACTCCAAGGTTTGAAGTCTTCCCGTGGTGAGCTATCTAAGCCTGCTGCTTGGGCTAGCTGAGAGTTCTTTTATAAATACCCAAGGTGGAGACAGGAGAGCAGTACGTTTCTGCACTTTGTGGTGTCAGGGTTGAAGTCTGGTTGCCTGTTGCTTTGTGAGGGTGGTTATTAGTTTCACCTGGACTTCCGCAGTGCAGCCTGCTGTGCGTTTTTCCCTACCCCCAAATTACAGCTTTGAGTCTTTCATGTGTCTCTGTTCAACAGCTACTCTGTGTCTGTGGGCTCTGAAATAAAGGCTACATTTTCAGTTTCCTGTGGCTAATTTGTTTTTTGTTTGTTTCTTGCTCTGTGAGTTCTTTAGTTCCATGGGCCTGCTTGGTAAGTTGTCTCTAGCTGTCATTAGCCTTCATTCACATGCGGTTGGATTCTTGGTAAGCTTTAACTGACTGGGTAATTGACTTCAGTTAACTGTTGGCAAACTGTGCCCAAAGCCTTTTTCTTTTTTTTTTTTTTCCTCCTTTTTCCTTTTTCTATCTTTTTTTTTTTTTTTTTTTTTTTTTGCTTAATCTGAGGGAGCAGTTACTGACATGGTCTCAAAATGGTGACTGTCGCCAGGCACAGTGGCTTACACCTGTAATCCCAGCACTTTGGGAAATGCCGAGGTCGGAGTGGGTCATTTGAGGTCAGGAGCTCAAGACCAGCCTGGCCAACATGGCGAAACCCTGTCTCTACAAAAATACAAAAAATTTGCCGGGTCTGGTGGCAGGCACCTGTCATCCCAGCCACTCAGGAGGCTGAGGCAGGAGAATCACTTGAACCCAGGAGGCAGAGGTTGCAGTGAGCCAAGATCATATCACTGCACTCTAGCCTGGGCAACAGAGCTAGACTCTGTCTCAAAAAAAAAAAAAAAGTGACTGTCTTTTAGAGAGAAAAAGAAGAATCTAGTCTATTGCTAAGGAAAATGCTGCTTTTGCAGTAGGAAAGGCATGGAACAGGAACCAAAAAGGCCGTTCAGATTGGCCAGATGTATTGCTGCTAGTTGATGCTATTTATGGGAAAGGAGATTGCAAGGCAGAGGGCTCCAGAAAAAGTTAACTTCTGGTTACAGAGAAATCCAAGTGAATGAAATAATTTTTCGTTCTCAGGGAAACTTCCTGTTTTCTTTGGAAGATGTTAATTGTTCACACCTTTCAAACTGGGTGGGGTGAATTTGGAGTGGCTGGGGGTACTTTTGAGTCCTAGCAGCCCTTCATTAGACAGCTGTTTGGGGGAGATATTTCTGAGTGCCCAACCCACCCCCGCCCCCCCAAGAATAAAACAGATGGGGAGGGAAAGACCTTGATTCTTGGTTCTCTTGAGCTTTATAACATTCCAGGTCACCTGTATCTTTGCCAGTGATGGCGTGTTAGATTACAGCACAAAAGGCTTCTAGATTGCCATCACCTTGTTCCTTGATATGCTGCCTTTGAGGTCTCTTTTGCTACTTGGAAACCAAGTAGCAAAAGCAAAATGACGTTGAATGGGCTGGTTCACATCTCTTAGGACTCTTTGCATGGCTCTGAACATGCAGAAGATGATTACTAAATATTTAATTGACTTTTCAGACTGAACCTCTCATGGGAGTTAATGAGGCAATTAAAAATTAGAAGAAAATTTAAAGGAATTTCCTAAGAAGCAGGTACTTTGCTCTTTCCTTACAGAAAAGAACTGCAGACCAAACATCCTCTATCAGGCTATCAGGAATATAGAAGGTGATGAAGTCATAGAATCATAAAAAGTTGGAACAGTGTCCAGGGGTTTTACCAGAAACCCATGAACTTCTAGTCCTTGATTCTCTGTGTATTGGAATATTTGTTCCGAGATCAGTATCTGTAGCTTTGATAAGTTTCTCAGAGGGATTTGTGACACCCTCCCCAAGATTAAAAATTGCTGATCTGTCTGCTTACCCACATACCTGGTGCCAGAATCCGCTCTGCATAATTCTTACCTTAGCCCACTTTCTGCACATCTTCTGTGGAACTCATCCCAGTATTTTCAGAGGCAACCCATTTCCTTCACTTCTTAAAATATAAATGAATATATGTCTTTAATTTTTTAATCTTTTTAGAGACAGGGTCTCACCCTGTCACCCAGGTTGGAGTGCAGTGGTGGAATCATAGCTCACTCTAACTGCAGCCGTTGGACTCCTGGGCTCAGGTGATCCTCCCACGTAATTATAGGTATTAGCTACTATGCCCAGCCTAAATGTATTTATTTTGTTGTATTTATTCATTTATTCATTTATTTATTTTTATTTTGAGACAAGGTCTCACTCTGTTGCCCAAGCTGGAGTGCAGTGGCGTGATTTCTGCTCACTGCAACCTCCACCTCCCAGGCTCAAGTGATCCTCCCACCTCAGCCTCCAGAGTAGCTGTGACTACAGGCAAGCACCACCATTCCTCATTAATTTTTTGTATTCTTTGTAGAGACGAGGTTTTGCTCAGGCTGGTCTCAAACTCTTGGGCTCAAGTGATCCACCTGCCTCGGCCTTACAAAGTGCTGGGATTATAGTCCTGAGCTACTGTGCCCGTAAATGTATTTATTTTTAATAAGGGTGATCCATGTACGTGGAAAAAAGTACTAAAAAGCTATAAAAGTATCAAAACATTATGTTGTGTGCCTACCATAAATATATTCAATTTTTACTTGTCAGTCTTTAAAAAGCTGTAAAATGGATCAGGCGCAGTGGCTCACACCTGTAATCCCAGCATTTTGGGAGACTGTGTTGCTCATAAAGGAATACCTGAGGCTGAGTAATTTATAAAGAAAAGAGGTTTATTTGGCCAGGTTTGGTGGCTCATGCTTGTAATGTCAGCACTTTGGGAAGCTGAGGCAGGTGGATCGCTTGAGCCCAGGAGTTCAAGACCATCCTGGGCAACATGATGAAACTCAGTCTCTGTTAAAAATACAAAAATTACGGCTGGGCACCGTGGCTCACGCCTGTAATCCCAGCACTTTGGGAGGCCGAGGCAGGCAGATTCTAGTGGGTGTGTGGTGGTACCTCACTGTGGTTTTGGTTTGCATTTTCCTATTGACAAATGATATTAAATATATTTTATGCTTATTAGTCATTCATATATCTTCTTTGGTGAATTTCTGTACAAATCTCTTGTCCATTTTTAAATCAGATTGTCATTTTCTTATTAAGTTTTAAGTGTTCTTTGCATATTCTGGATATAAGTTCCTTATCAGGTATGTGATTTGCAAAGAATTTTCCACTAGTCTTTGGCCCATCTTTTCATTTTCTTAGTGATATCTTTGGAAGTGTAAAAGTTTTTAAATTTTTATGAAATTTAATTTATTATAATTTTTTTAATGGATTCTGGTTTTGGTGTTGTATCTAAGACATTTTTGCCTAACCCAAGATCACAATGATTTCTTATTTTTTCCGTATAGAGGTTTTTGAGTTTTAGCTTTTTTGTTTAGTTCTGTGATCCATTTTGACTTAATTTTTGTGTGTATGTTCTGAGGTTCCATGTGCATATGGCTACCCAGTGGTCCAAGCACTATGTTTTGAAAAGACTTATGTTTCTCTATTGAATTTGCCTTGTCAGCTTTGTTGAAAATCAATTTAGTATAAATGTAAAGATTTATTTATAGACTTTTAATTATTTTCCACTGATCTTTATGCATATTCTTACCACACTGTCTTGATATTGTAGCTTTATAATATGTTTAGAAATTATGTAGTATAAGTCCTCCAATTACGTTTTTAAGGTTGTTTTAGATGTTCTGGGTCCTTTGTATTTCCATATAAATGCTAGAATCAGCTTGTCAGTTTCTACAGAAAAACCTGCTGGAATTTTGATAAGGATTGCATTGAATCTATAGATCAATTTGGGGAGAACTGACATCCTGACAATATTGAGTCTTCTAGTCCATGAACATGGAATATCTCCGCAATTACCTTTGTTCATTTCTCAGCAATTTCAGAATTTTCAATATACAAGTCCTTTTAAAAATATATATTCCTAAATATTTTATTCTTTTTGATACTAAGTGGGGCGTTTTTTTTTTTTTTTAGTTTTAGTTTTGGATTGTTGTTGCTAGTATGTGGAAATACAATTAATTTTTCTATATTGATCTTATAGTCTGACCTTGCTTAACTTGTTTATTAGTTCTAGTAGTTGTTTTGTGTATTCCTTAGGATTTTCTAGATACACAATCATGTGATCCGCAACTAAAAGCACTTTTTGCTTATTTCTTTTAATTTTTTCCCCTATGCTTCTTCAGGGATGCCCTTAATTATTAATGTGTTTGCTTTAGTGCAGTGACTTATAGTATAGTGTTGAATGGAAATGGCAAGAGTAGGCATCCTTGCCTTGTTCCTGATCTTAGGGGAAATAATTCAGTTTTTCACTACTGAGTATGATGTTGGCTGTGGATTTTTCATAGCTGCCCTTTATCTGATTGAGGAAGTTCCCTTCTAGTCCTAAATTGTTGAGAGTTTTAATGATGAATATGTTGGATTTTGTCAACAGCTTTTTCTACATCTATTATGATGATCATATGATTTTTGTCCTTTATTCTGTTTATCTGGTGTATTGTATTATATTAATTGATTTTCAAATATTAAGCCAACCTGGGATAAACACCACTTGGTCATGATATATAAACCTAGATTCAATTTTCTAATATTTTGTTAAGAATTTTTTCATCTATTCATCATCATCATGAACACACAGGATAGTTGTCCGTAGTTTCCTTTTCTTGTGATGTCTTTGCCTGGCTTTGGCACGTGGTTTTTAAAATTTTATTTAGACAAGTGAAAAAAGGCTATACATAAACTACATAAACCCGCTGTGCCTCTTTTTTTTTTTTCTACGTAATAGCTTATGTTGGCAGTACTTCAGTAACAGTTCTACCTTCTATATAAGTATATATCACTAAATTACCCTCCCTAAAGACTGTACCAGTTTACCTACATCTAGGCTAATCATACTTTTTAAAGCTTTATAACTCTGTTAAGCAAAAAATGAGATATTATTTTGACCTACAGTTTTTAAATTATGAATGATGCTGAGCATCTTTTTGTGTTTGGCCATTTGAGTTTTTTTTTTAACTGCCCATTCGTATTTCTTTTGGATTATTTGTCCTTTATCGGTTTCTAAGTGTCCTTGTATATTGAAGAAAGTAGTTCTTGGTCAAGTATGTTAAATGTTTTTACCTAAACTCTTTTTCTTTCTCTTTGGTGTATTTTTTTCATTTTTTTC
This sequence comes from Pan paniscus, assembly GCF_029289425.2. NCBI lineage: Eukaryota > Metazoa > Chordata > Mammalia > Primates > Hominidae > Pan > Pan paniscus. The sequence goes on from NC_073270.2 coordinate 37,818,309, forward strand.
CCTTATACATTTATATATACTTTTTCTTTATACCTTCTGGATTTTGCTTTATTCTTAGGAAACTTTCCATGAAGATTATTTAAAAGCATATCCATATTTTCTTCTAATACTTCTATTTTATTTATACTTGTAAGTCTTTTATGTTCTTTCCACCAGTATCAAATACTTTGGGTAGCTCTCTAGCTCACGTGTTCTCTCTCTCTCATATATATATATATATATATATATTTTTTTTTTTTTTTTTTTTTTTAAAGAGATAGGGTCTCCCTCTGTCATCTGTGCTAGAGTGCAGTGGCACAATCATAGCTCGCTGCAACCTCAAACTCCTGAACTCAAGCGATCCTCCTGCCTCAGCCTCCCAAGTAGCTAGGTCTGCAAGCCCACTTCACCATACCCAACTAATTTTTAAATAATTTTGTAGAGACAAGGTCTCACTATTTTGTCCAGGCTGTTCTCAAACTCCCATCTGTCCTCAAGTGATTCTCCTGCCGAAGTGCTGGGATTGCAGGTGTGAGCCACCATGCCTGGCCTGGGTAGGTCTACATTTTAATGTTTAGTAAAACTAGTCTGCCTTCATTATTCCTCTTTTCAAAATCATCCCAAAGTAACGGACAAATACCAAATTGACTACAATGGTTTGTTAAAAGAAAGGCTTTGAATTGGGGGAGAGACAAGTGAGACAAACAATCAGAGGAAAATAATTGGAAAGGGATGGTCAAAGGAGAAAAATAAGCAGTTCATCTGTGGCAGTACAGTTCTTCTTGAACACCTCTAATCATGACCTCAAACTGTCCCTAAGCATGGTTCCCAGCCTGGTGATAGACCTCTGTTCACTTGGCTGTGCCAGTCTGGGTGGAACTGGACTTACTTCACTTTGCAGATAACTTGCTGTGTGACCATGGGTCTTTCAGTTTCCCTCTCTGACCCCCTGGATTATATGACCTCTGAAGTTCTTTTAAAAACTTTTTTTTTTTTTTTTTTTAGATGAAGTCTCATTCCGTCACCCAAACTGGAGTGCAATGGCACAATCTTGGCTCACTGCAACCTCTGCCTCCCAGGTTCAAGCAATTCTCCTGCCTCAGCCTCCCAAGTAGCTGGGATTACAGGCGTGTGCCACCACGCCTGGCTAATTTTTGTATTTTTAGTAGAGACAGGGTTTCACCATCTTGGTCAGGCTGGTCTCAAACTCCTGACCTCAGGTGATCCACCCTCCTTGGCTTCTCAAAGTGCTTGGATTATGGGTGTGAGCCACCGCACCCAGCCCTACAAATTGTCTTTTTAACCCCATCAAACCCAACTTGGAATGGAACTTTGCCTTGTTTTGTTTTGTTTTACTTTTACGTTACTTTGGTTGATAAAATGTCAAATATTCTCAAGGGAATTGTGAACTTCTTGAGCTTCAAGGGAGGTCATGAGACCTCTGATTCAACCTGTTCATCAGGGCAGAGACCTCCTCTGCCACCTCCTCCCATGGTCACTCAGCTCACGGTGACGGTTGCATAGCTTTCCTGTTAGAAGAGCCCTTAGAGTGGGCCCACTGCATCTCCCTTGCAGTGTCCTCCTTGGTTCTGCTTTCTTGTGCAACCCAAAACAAGTCCACCCCGCCTTATCAAGCACCTACTATGTGCCAAGTGCTCTGTGAACTTTATTTAATCTTTACCACCATCACCCTACCATGAGGTTAGTAGTATTTTCCTAGTTTACAGATAAGAGCCCAAGACTCAAAAGAGTTATACAAATTTACCCAAAGTCACACAGCTAGGAAGTGGTAGGTTTGGGATTTGAATTCATGTCTGTATGGCCCTCAAAGCCTGTGCTTTTTCCGGTACACCAGTGGTTTTCAAAGTGTGATTTCAAGAGCAGCAGCATCTTCTGGGAACTTGCTAGAAGTGCACATTCTCAGGCCCTGCCCCAGACCCAGGTGTTTTAGTAAGCCCTCCTGGTAATTTCCATGCATGCTCAAGTTTCACCACTGCATGTCATGTGTTCCGCTTCGGTACCTGGCTGCTGCTTCTCTTCACATTTGACCAAGAATTTATAAGTGATTTCTCTTTTTTCTTTTTTCTTTTTTTTTCTTTTTTTTTTTTTTTTTTGAGACATAGTCTCGCTTTGTCACCCAGGCTGGAGTGCAGTGGTGTGATCATGGCTCACTGACTCAGGTGATCCCTCCCACCTCAGCCTCCCCAGTAGCTGGGGCTACAGGCACGTGCCACCACGCCCAGCTAACTTTTTGTATTTTGGGTAGAGATGGGGTTTCAGCACGTTGCCAAGGCTGGTCTCAAACTCCTGGGCTCAAGCAATCCACCCACCTCTGCCTCCCAAAGTGCTGGGATTATAGGCATGAACCACCGCACCGGGCTAGATTATTTCATTTATCGTTACTAGATGTCAAATCTAGGACTGGATATTACTGCGTCTCCAGAGCAGAAATGTGCTGCACACAGCCCTCTTTCCCCTAAACACACACACACACACACACACACACACACACACACACACACACACAGTAGCCAGAGTAACCTTTAAAACTGCAGATATGATTTATTCCTTTTCTACTTAAAATTCCTGAGTCTCCTCACTGCACTGAGAACAAAGCCCAACACTTGCTACTCATAGGATGGTCCATGAACCAAAAGTGTCGTCATTACCTAGGAGCTTGTTAGAAATGCAGAGTCTCAGGCCCTACCCAGACCTTCTGAATCAGAATCTGCATTTTAACAATGTCACCAAGTGATTTAAATGCACATTAAACTTTAAGAAGCACCAGCCTATGTATTACCTGCCAAAAACTCATAGTTGCCACCAGGCCTTTGCGTCTGTGTTTTGCTCTTTCTGGAACCCTTCTCTTTTTCCTCTCGCCTCCCTTCAGGTTTCAGGGTGGACTTAAGTTCTTAGATTTGCACTCCTTCCCTGCCCCAAGACTGGGTATATTGCTGCTCCCATGTACTCCCCAACATATTGTTCTTAGCCTCTTAACTTGCTGAGAGCATCTGGGACCTAGTGCTGTGATGGGCTGATGGCTCGTCTGTGTCTCCCCACCCGCCTGAAAGCTCCTTGTGGGCATGTATTCTTGAGGCTGGCACAGTGCCTGACACACAGTAGGTGCTCAATAAGTAGTTGGTGAACTAATTTCTTTTTTTTTTTTTCTGAGACGAAGTCTCGCTCTTGTCCCCCAGGCTGGAGTGCAATGGCACTATCTTGGCTCACTGCAACCTGCGCCTCCCGGGTTCAAGCAATTCTCCTGCCTCAGCCTCCCAGGTGGCTGGGATTACAGGCGCCTGCCACCACGCTCGGCTAATTTTTGTATTTTTAGTAGAGACGGGGTTCACCATGTTAGCCAGGCTGGTCTCAAACTCCTGACCTCAGGTGAACCGCCCACCTCGGCCTGCCAAAGTGCTAGGATTACAGGCACGAGCCACCGCACCCAGCCTGTTGAACTAATTTCTGTCCTGGTTTGAACATGGGCTTTGGGCTCAACCAGGCTAAATCCTGTTTAATCCTAATATTGTTCACTGCTAATCCTGAGAGCCTGTCTGACTCTCAGTTTCCTCATCTGTGAAATGGGAATAATAAGAGTCCCTGCCTCATAGGATTGTTTTCATTGAGTTATTCCATGGACAGAACCTAGAATTGTGCTTAGCACATAATTAGCATTCAATACGTGTTAGCTGCCATTGTTATGAACATCATCGTTACAGTCTCCTCATTTGTAATGCAATTCACCTGCCTGAAAAGAGCATCCTTGTTCCTCCACTTTCTGGCTGGATGGGCAAGTTACTTAACTTCTGGGTCTCTGGGTCTCAGATTAACACCATCTGCGAAATGGTGACCAAAATCTCCAGGTACCTGTAGTTGTGAGGATACCACAAATCAATGTTTGTCAGTGCCTAGCAGGGCGCAGGGACTTGGTAAGTGGAAAGAAGGAACCCGGTCTGTCACTGTGCCTTGTGCTTAGGAGGTGCTCAGTGACTCTGGCTTCTTGTTGTTTTTTGGTGTTGTTTTCCTGTTCGGGCATTCTTGTTGTGTCTTTTTGTTTTTGTTTTTTTATGTGTATACTTGCTCCATTGGTTTGAGACTGGAACAAAAGTGTATTGAAATCTTTCAGGATTTGCTTTTCATTCCTCTGCAACCTGAGCTTCGCAGAGAGCCCTTGAGTTCCCTAGGGTGGTGTCTCTCAACTAAATCTGGAGGATTCTGTTTCAAAAGAAGGTAGAAACTGCAGTAACTGCTTAGACTTAATTGGCTTGATAACCAGAGGAGATTGTGATCCCCTGCACTGGTTTCAAATCACGTATCAGATGAGACAAAAAGGTCTGGTGTCCAGCTTCTTAGGAGACATTCAGAACACAGGTTATTGATGAGCAAGAAATAATGATAATCATACTTACATATAAGGGTTGTGGCTAACTGCTTATTAATGCTTTCAAATTCATGTTCTTTTTTGAGTTCCACTTCTACCACATGAATCCATCCTAGTAAATGAGGACACAGCCCAGCAAAGTTGAAGTTGATTGCCCAGTGCTGCACAGCTGAGGGGAGGGTATAACTCCCTGGCCTTATTTTGGGGCCCCAGGCTCAGTGCTTTCCCTAGCATATGTTAGCCACCCCATTATTGGTTGTCAAGATGCAGTTTTAAATCTAGTCAAAGAGAAATACAGACCACTACATCCCTTCTGAGAGGTTTGTATCATCTGGGATAGACACTTCTACCTAAGCAGTGGTTTTTGACCCTGACTGCACTTTAGGATGACCTAGAGCAGTGCTGCTTAAACTTTAACTCAGGGAACTTGCTGAAATGCAGGTTCTAGGGTAGGGCCCGTGATTCTGCATTTCTTTTCTTTTTTAAAATAAAATTTAGGAGGTACCAAGTGCAGCTTTGTTACATGGGTAGATTGGGTAGTGGGGAAGTCTGGGCTTTTAATGTAACCATCCCCCGAATAATGTACATTGTATGCAGTAAGTAATTTCTCATCCCTCACCACCCCTACCCTTCAGAGCCTCCAATGTTATTATTCCACACTGTATGTCCATGTGTACACATTATTTAGCTCCCACTTATAAGCAAGGACATGCAGTATTTGACGTTGTTTCTGAGTTGTTTCACGTAAGATAATAGTCTCCAGTTTCATCCATGTTGCTGCGAAAGACATGATTTTATTCTTTTTTATGGCTGAAGAGTATTCCATTCTGTGTGTATGTGTGTGTGTGTATACATTTATACAGTGTCCCAAGTCCTAGGTCTCCCTGAAGGCTTAGAAAGAAAAGGTGGGAGGTGCTGCTGGAAAGGCACTGGGGCCGGTGGGTGGAAGTTCCTCCATACCAAGCTAGGATTACTCTAACCTCAGTGTTCAGAACAGTGATGTTTTCTTTTGCCTCATTTATTATTTAAGTGGCATACATACTATATAATCATCTAAGAAAATTAAAAAATATAGATACACAAAAAAGGAAAAAAGCTCATCACTAAGACATTTTGCCTCCTAAATATTTTTCCAAAGATAAAAAAAAAAAAAGGAATCCTGCCACACAGTGTTCTAGCTCCTGCTTTTACTATGTAAATCTAAAGCTTGAACATTCCTACTCAAGAAATGTATCGGCCAGGTGCAGTGACTCACACTTATATCTCAGCACTTTGGGAGGCTGAGGCGGGAGGATTGCTTGAGCCCAGAAGTTTGGGACCAGCCTGGGTAATATAGGGAGACACTATATTTACAAAAAATCAAAAAATTTGCAGTGCATGGTGGCATGTGCCTGTGGTCCCAGCTACTTGGCAAGTTGAGGTGGGAGGATCTGTTGAGCCCAAGAGGTTGAGGCTGCAATGAACCGTGATTGCACCACTGCACTCCACCCTGGACAACAGAGTGAGACCCTGTCTCAAAAAAAGAAAAACATGTCATCACTTTCAATGACTATTTAAATGGACATATAATAATTTAACCCGTTCCATTAACATTTGACATTTTACTATTGTAAGTAGTGAATTTTTTTTTTTTTTTTTTTTGAAATAGAGTCTCCCTTTGTCGCCCAGGATGGAGTACAGCTCACTGCAACTTCCGCCTCCCGGGTTCAAGCAATTCTCCTGCCTCTGCCTCCCAAGTAGCTGGGATTACAGGCATCTGCCACCACACCTGGCTAATTTTTGTTCTTTTAGTAGAGATGGGGGTTTCACCATGTAGTCCAGGCTGGTCTCGAACTCCTGACCTCAGGTGATTTGCCCCCAACTTGGCCTCCCAAAGTGCTAGGATTATAGGCATGAGCTACTGCGCCTGGTCAGTAGTGAACTATTTTAAATAATGTTATTGGTGAACACCCTTTCATGTATACATTTTGGCATACCTGACGTATTTTTCTTAACATGCCTAGAAGCAGAATTACAGAGTCAAAGAGTATGTACTTTTGGGGGACTTTTGGATACAGAGTGCCAGATAAACCCGCAGTAGTGTTCCAGTTTATAATCCCTATAGCCATGTGAAAATACCAAGATGGTGACATTTTAATATCTAAAATAGACAGTGCCATCGGATACAGCCATTAGTTCTAAGTTGAACTTCTGAATTGCTTTTGGTTGCCAACTTCAGTATTATATTCAAAGATTCTAGCATATTACGAAAATATCCTTTGCTGTTTTTCATCTCTTGATCCTTCTAAGATAAATTGGTGTGTGATTTGTTGATAGTATCTTTGTGTGAGGATTGTTTTTCAAAAATTTAAGCTTGAGGTGTTTTGTTTTGTTTTTTGACAACTTTCGGGTGGCTGTTTTTGCCAACAGTACAGGATTTGCCTTCTTTATATTTTGGTTAACTGGAATTCAGGAACAGAGGGGAATTAGAGGAAAAAAGAGGGCAGGGTTTATTTCTCTCACATGACACACTTGCATTCTAACCAATGACACATGAGGGTTGGCAAAAGCTTCCAATGAGGAAGGGCCAGAATCTTCAGATGCCTAGTCAGGTGGAGGAGGTCCTCTGACGCGAGGAAATCAGATGCTGTACCCAGCCTGCAGTTGGTAGGCTTTCCATCACTACTCAGAGAAAGAAGAAAAATCTGTTTGTTTTTCTATTCAAGCCAACCCATACTGTGAAACCCTCCCCTTTGTACCAGCATAGAATGTCTCTAGAGAGATTTTCAAGGAACTGGTGATAGCAGTTGTCCATGGGGACCTGGAGTGGGAGGATTTGTTTTTCATGGCATACCCATTTGTACTGTTTGAATTATTTACTGTAGTTTGCTTTTTCAAAAAATGTTCACGCTAGTTGCTTTTAAAAAGCCTTACTCGCTTATGGTTATGCAGGATGTTAGCATTAGGGGAAACTGGGTGAAGAATGTATGGGAACCCTCTGTAGTGTCTGTGTAACTCTTCTGCAAATCTAAATTTACTTAAAAATAAAAAGTTCTTTTAAAAAAAAAATGACAGAGGGAAAAAAATACTGTCTTCCTATTCTTCCTATCCAAATTGCCCCATGAGGCAATTTACCTACTAGTCTTGTCATTTCTTTTAAAGATTTTCCTGCTCTCCTGATTCATCTGGCCTCCTGATTGCCAAATACAATACACCTGTCTTAGCCATGGCACTGTGTTTATTGGAGTCAGGCTTTCCTAATGAACATCAGCTGGCAGATACTTGTAAACGTTCACAACAAATCGGAGGAAAAACTCCATGAAAATATTGCTTAAAAGACTTTGACCAAGCTATGTGTCTGCAAAAAGTGTACTGAATTCAGAACCTTTTACAAATTCAGAAACTTGTAAAGCCATTTTTCCCTCACCTTGTAGTCCAGGTAAAAGTACAGGTCAGTCTACATTTTTGGCAACCCTCCTCAGTGATCCTGATTTCCTGTAAAACTGAGTTTCACAGAGTCATCAGAGTGTGTGTGTGTGTGTGTGTGTTGGTTAGTTGGTTGCTTGGTTGGTTGGATGGGGTGTAACTTGATGGATGGGAGGGCTGTGGAGACAGGTGATCAGGAGGCTGTGGCCAATGTCCAGGTGGGAGGAAATAAGCATGTGAAATGCAGCAGCAGTGAAAGGTTAGGGAGAGTAGTCAGATACAGAAACTGACTTGAGTTGGTGATTTAGGCGTGTGGAAGACAAAAGTTCGTTGTTCAGACTGCGCAGAAAGAAGAGAATCCGGCAGCTTTTCTAGTTCCTTGCAGGGGTGAAGCACTATTATTAAGGGAAAGAGATGCAATGGACCTTTCTTGCCTTTGATTCCCAGGTGCCTATGCTGCATGCAGATATTTCCTGAGTCCCCATGCTGTGCCAGGCACTGTTCGTGGTGCTGCTTTCCTAGAGATCACATTCAAGGGTAGGGGGACATGCAATACGCAAATAAACATATACATATAGTACATGTCAATTAGATAAGTCCATGAGGAGAAATAGATAAGGGACTAGAGAAATGGGTAATGGGAGCCCTGAGGTTGTTTTTTAGATAGAATGGTCAGTGCAGACTTCTCTGAGGAAGTGATATTTGAGAGACCTGAATGAAATAAGGAGATGTGCCATTGGGCTTGGTGGCTCACACTTGTAATCTCGGCACTTTGGGAGGCCGAGGTGGGCAGATCACCTGAGGTCAGGAGTTGAAGACCAGCCCGGGCAATGTGGTGAAACCCCGTCTGATCTAAAAATAGAAAAATTAGCCGGGTGAGGTGGTGGATGCCTGTAGTCCCAGCTACTCGGTAGGCTGAGGCAGGAGACTCACTTGAACTTAGGAGGCAGAGGTTGCAGTGACCTGAGATCATGCCATTGTACTCCAACCTGGGTAACTCCGTCTCAAAAAAAAAAAAAAGAGAGATGTGCCGTGCAGGTGCCTGTGGGAAGGGCATTCCAGCAGAAAGCACAGTAAAGACGAAGGCCCTGAGGGGTGCAGAAAGGTTTGTTGTCAGGACAACAAGGAGGCCCGTGTGGCTGAGCTGAGTGAGGAGGAGAGTGGGAGGTGAGAGAGGCCAGCACGGTTTTGGAGAAACTTGTAGGAACATCTCTTGGTAACATAGGAGCTTTTGACAGCGTGAACCAGTTGCTATACAGAGAAATGGGAATTAATTAAATGTCCTGGAGCTTTATTTCCTGCTAGCTATCCTGGGAGTTACACACTATAAATGGTTAAAAGAACATTGATCCAGAAGTGGGGAGACATGGCTCCTGTGTGATAGTCTTCCCTTTTGCCCAGATGTTAATTACTTTGTGGCTAACTCCTGGAAGTGCAGAATTGTCCTGTGGCACTCTTGGGAGCATTTGGGAGAGAACATTTATGAGGTCTTCAGGCTTCATGGGTCAGAGGGTGGCTACACTGGGTCAATTAAAGCAACATGAAGGTGGTATGACTTGATCTGCCTCAGAGGATCTTCTTCACTTCTTCTTCCCAATCCAACCCTGGCCTCTCTTCTGAGCAGGATTGGTTGCCGTGGTCTTTACTGCTTTTCTCCCTGATGTGTGAAACAAGCGCCTTCTATGTGCCTGGGGTCGCGCCTATCAACTTCCACCAGAACGATCCCGTAGAAATCAAGGTAAGTGTGTTCCTGGATTTTTGGAGCCTCTGTGCTAGGCAGTGTGTCTGGAGCACCATGGTGAGCTGTTCATGTCCATCCTGTGGTTGCAGAGAAGAAAGAATAGTGCCAGTTACCCCGGAACTCTGCCTCTCCCTCTCCCTGTGCCTCTGGTTCTCGGTCCCCTCTCTGTTTCTGGTTCTTTCTGTGTCTCTGTCCCTGTGTATGCTTGTGTATATTTGCATCTCGGTCTCTTTCTCACTCTCACTTTTGCTTTCAAGTATTCTGTCTCTGTCATGTATGTGTCCATCTCTTTTTGTGCCTTTGTCTTACTCCACCTGCCTCTTCTTTAGCATCTCTGCCTCCCTTTCTCACCTGCTCCATCTTCTTCTCTGTTACCAGCTTTGTCAGCATAACTCCTAGTGTCTGCTCATATTGTTCATATATTGTGAGCATCTCTTTTCCTTGGCAGTCAGACTTGTAACTTGCAGGAACAGTCATTAAAATAACTTTTACTGAGGGTTATTTACATGCCAGGCATTGTGCATGGCTTAGCTCAGGTTGCCCCCCAAGAACCCACTGGGGCCAATTCCATATGTTACACAGATTTCCTATTCATTTTACAGATGGGGAAACTGAGGCCTGGAAAGGAAAATTAACATGTTCAAGGTCACATAGTGAGGAAGACATAGGGTTAGTTCAAACCCCATCTCTATTTAGAGGAGACGTGGTCTTTCTCTGTTGCCTAAGCTGGAGTGCAGTGGCATGAGCATAGCTCACTGCAGCTTTGACCTCCCAGGCTAAAGCGATCCTTCTGCCTCAGCCTCCCAAGTAGCTGGGACTACAGGTGTGCACCACCATGCCTGGCTAATTTTTTTTTTTTTTTTTTTTTTAAGTAGAGATGAGGTCTCACCATGTTGCACAGGCTGGTCTTGAACTCTTGGGCTCAAACAGTTCTCATGCTTCAGCCTCCCAGAGTGCTGGGATTATCGGGCATGAGCCACCACACCCAGCCCAAGACCCCATCTCTTAACCACTGCAGTACCTTCTTCCCACTACCTCTGTCAAAAGCTCCCTCCAGAGCAGAGCAGTGGCCTGGAGGTACCAGAGCTGCTCTGGCTTCCAGTCCCACATAGCTAAGTATGTGAGGGTGGACGCCTTGGATGGGAAGAGAGGGAGTGGGAGGCAACGTAAAGGTGGGACGCATCTCTCTGTAACGTGCATTCTTTTCTCATTGTCCTGAGTGAGAATGCTAAGAAACACAAAATTGTTAAAACAGACTTTTTGGCCATTTTTCCTCAAGCAATTCATGAAATGTTTAATAGAGGTCCTTAATCCCTGCAGTTTCACACCCAGAAAGCTCTGGAACTCAGTTTTTCCAAGCTTATTGAAGGCAAGAACTGACCAGAACTGAACATGAAGCTGTTTATTGACTTTTTCTATTCCACTTGATATGAATATCTTTGCATTTCTCTGCACAAATAGTTATCGAATATGAGGTACTGTCCAGACCCAGCTTGGCTATGGTTTGTATACCACATTGCCTTCTAAAATCTGGAAATTTTCTTTTTTCTTTTTTTTTTTTTTTTTTTCTGTGAGATGGAATCTTGCTCTGTCACCAGGCTGGAGTGCAGTGGCATGATCTCGGCTTACTGCAACCTCTGCCTCCCAGGTTCAAGCAATTCTCCTGCCTTAGCCTCCTGAGTAGCTGGGATTATAGGTGCGCACCACCATGCCCAGCCAATTTTTGCATTTTTAGTAGAGATGGGGTTTCACCATGTTGGCCAGGCTGGTCTCAAACTCCTGACCTCAAGTGATCTGCCCGCCTCACCCTCCCAAAATGCTGGGATTACAGGGAATCCAGAAAATTTCTAATCCCAAAAAAGAGTTGAAAGAAGATTGTAGACCTGTATTCCAAAAATCTTTTTTACTTTTAGGTGGTGTATGAGGAATGGTCAATAGTTCCTAAATAGTAAAGGTAGCTTTACTTACATTTGGATTAAAATTTTATTTTTTGTAACATTTCGATGGGTTCTATTTTGTCTGTGGTTTCCAGAGCTATATTCTGTGTGCTTGTAGCATTTCCTAAACATTCTTCTTCATTGTCTTAAACCTTATTTTTTTATGGCTTTACCATATTTAATTGAAAGAATATACCATAGTTTATTGATAAATTTCCCATTGCAGGAGCTTTGAGTTGAAGTTATTTTTCATTTTTCCTCTCTTCTCTCATTCAGCAAACATTTAATGAGTACCTACTTTGTGCCTAGCTCTAAAGCACTGGAGTTACAGAGGTGACCAAGGCACACGTGGTCCTTGTCCTTATAGAGCTTAAATCTTAGATGCTAATGGGAGAAACTGATTTTTTAAAAAACAGGGAAACTAATTAACATTTTATCAGATATGCTATGAAGTAAACAGTTGAAGACTGACAGTCCAGTGGATACCGGGGAGTTCCTTTAGATACCCTGGTGAGGGAAGGACACAGGCAAGGGGAGAGCTGAGACCTGAATATGAGGAGAAGCCAGGCGAGCACACAATAGGGCAGAAAGGAGCAGTAGGTCAAAGCCTGAGGCAGGAGAGAGCTTGACTGACTCGAGGAGCTGAAGGAAGAAGATCACTATGGTTATGAATAAGGAGTGAACTTCGTTGCTCCTAAAATGCTTTTTTTCCTTATTTGGAGTTATTTCCTTAGGAAAGATGCCCAAAAGTGAAATTGCTGTGTCAAGGGATAGTAGCATGTTCAAGACTCTCACAATGTATTGAATTTGGTTGTGATTCTCAACTAAATCTGTAGTGTAGTCTAAAATGAATGAAATGTGAAATAATTCAGAATTGTGGGCCGTACATTATATAGTGTACTGCTGTCATTTCTGCTAATTCGTTTGCCTATTAGTTAATATTACCAAGTGTACTAAAGATGTGTGGGTACCAGGGAGGATTATTGGTCATCTTGGTTTCTGCTGGATTCCCATCAGGCTGTGAAGCTCACCAGCTCTCGAACCCAGCTACCTTATGAATACTATTCACTGCCCTTCTGCCAGCCCAGCAAGATAACCTACAAGGCAGAGAATCTGGGTAAGTTCTTCTCCCACACTGCTGTCAACTTGTCCCCAGGGGGAACCCAGCATGATTTTTATAATGATAACAACAGTTAACTTTGCTGTATTCTAGACACTGGTCTACATTGTTTGCATACCTGTTAGCTTATTTAAACCTCATAACAGCCCCGGGGAGACAGTTGCTGTGTTTATTCCCATTTTGCAGGTTAAGTGACTTGTCTTTGTTTATACTGTGGGCAAAGGCATCCTCTGTTTTCTTCACAAAACAGCCAGAGTGATCTTTGTTTTGGATCCACAGTCAGTCTTCAGACTTGGAGCACTTGGCTTCTATTTACACCGCCTCTTCTTGATTTCTAGATAGCTCCTCTCTTGCGGCTTCATCACCTCCTCTGCTTTAAATGGAAAGAGAGAGCGAGTGCCTCTGCCCTGAATGCAAGCAGAGATGCCACCACAGTTCTTGCTGAGCTCTGCAGGACTCATGTCAAATAATGTGTGAGGCACCCAGTGCAGTGTCTGACACAAGTATTCCATAACTAGTAGCCATTTTATTCTAATTTAAATAATTCTCCATTTGACAGAATTTCAGGTGTAGAGGTGTCTAGTCGTACACAGTTATTAGTGCCTCCTCTGTGACTGTGTTAGGTCCTGGAGATAAAAGCATGGAAAGGTGTCTCCCTGACCTCAGGGAACTTAAGAGACTTTCTTTTCTTACACCTTAGGAAGGAGAAAGGAGAGAACTGGTTCTTGAGCAAGCCCCTGAAAGGGCTGCCTTCTCCGTCAGGGCTACGCATGGCTCAGATGTTTCTGGAACCTCTAGCTGACAAATTTATCTACTGCCAGGTATTGGGGGTCCTGGACCAGTTGGAGGCAGGCCTTGGAGCCAGTTTAACCAAAATTGGGTAGGACCATCTCCCCCTAATACCAACCGTGCCGACGTCTTGCCTTGTAGCGTTGAACAGAGATTGGCCTCAGAGCCTGGGCTGGCCTCTACCAACTGTCTGCAGTGGTGCAGCTTGTGGCCCTGCCACTTACCATCTGTGGACCAGTGCCTGCCTGCCATTGCCCTCCTTTCCTCACCACACCATGCTATCCTCCAGCCACCTTGCCTCTCCCCGGGAAGCCTGACCCACTTGGTGCTCCAGGGTCCTGATATCAGGCCCCTCACAAATGTACCTCCCTTCTCCTGGGAGCTGCTGTGGACCCTTTGGCAACCCAAGGCTCTATAGTTAGGCACTCTTAGTATGATCCTGGGTGACCTTAACCTCTCTGAACCCCTGCCAAATCTTCGTGAAACTGGGGAAAGTTCCTGCCTCATAGAAATGGAGATTTCTGTATACAAATGTTATCCTGCCATATTGCATCTCATTCTGTCTTTGTAGTGCCTGCCTTCATGGCCTAAGGGCTCTTTGACTGGAGGGATTGTGTCTCACATTCCCCTCTCTTCTCAGCTTCTAGCCCAGTGCCTGACACATAGTAGGCATTCGATAATTGTTAGTGTTCTACCTGAGTGGAGCAAAACCATCCTTGATTGCGTGACTGTTGGATTGTAAGCCATTTACATCATCATCCTCATCATCATCATTAATACCTAGAGGGCTCATCCTATGAGCTGGGCACTGTTCTAAGCATTCCTGTGCCTTAACTTACTTAATTCTCACAACTCTAACTTAGTAATTCTCACAATAGCGTGTAGATTCTCTTACTCTCCTTATTATAAATAAGGGAAGTGAGGCACAAGGAGGTGAAGTCACTCACCTAGTAAGTGAGGGAACTCCAGGAACTCTGGCTCCAGAATCCATGCCCAAGCACCACACTGTACAGCAGCTTCTGTGACTCTGATAGTAACTCTGTAAGCTGAGTATTTCATAGTACAGGGAACAGCAGCCTCAAGGATTTGAAAGACTTAGTCAGGGTCACATGGCCAATAGGTGGAGAAATTGAGATTTTTAACTCAGGTTCTTTTACCCTAAAGCCAGAGTTCTTTCTGTTGTCGCAGGCTGCCTTCTCCAGAAAGGCCCATAGGGCTGTCTGAGGGCTGTGCTAATGGTTGTCACATTGATGGAGATCCATGGCATGGTGTATGTATTGGAGCAGCTTTGGCAAGTGTTCTGGATAGAACCTTGGACTCTTTGGGAGGCTCCACATTCATGGCTTACTGCTCATTGTTAAAAGGAGTACTTCCATGTATAAAATGAGCCATTTCGCTCATGCCTGTAATCCCAGCACTTTGGGAGGCCAGAGTAGGCGGATCACCTGAGGTCAAGAGTTCAAGACCAGCCTGGCCAACATACTAAAATACAAAATTTAAAAAAATTTGTAAATTTGTAAATCTCTACTAAAAATACAAAAATTAGCCAGGCATGGTGGTGCACGCCTGTTATCCCAGCTACTTGGGAGGCTAAGGCAGGGGGATCACTTCAACCCAGGAGGCAGAGGTTGCAGTGAGCTGAGATTGCGCCATTGCGCTCCAGCCTGAGCAACAGAGCAAGACTCTATCTCAAAAACAAAACAAAAACAAGAAATAGAAATGAGCCATTTCCTGACCATTATGTCCCCTTTCTTGGCTAAACTTAATTTTTAAATATCAAGAAGCGATTCCACTGTACTTGGTCTGCAGCCCTGTTCCTCTCTGTAGCTCTTTCTCTCCTCAAGCAAGATCCTCATTGACAGGAGATGAAATAGGCAGTAGGAAATGGTATAGAGGAAAGAGGCCAGGGATTTAGCATTACCACCACCCCCTCATATCACCACGAGCAGGTCTCTGATCCTCAGCTTGTCATCTATAAAATGCCATTTCAGCAGTGGGCTCTGCAGATATCTTACTGTGTCCTCGCTCTTCACTGGCCAATCCATCCCTGGGTTTTGCAGGCTCACCTGCATTGCCAGCCTTCCAAAACAGGGTGGAGGGGTGAGGCCTTCATCCAGGCCCTTCCTCAATCTCTCCCTCTCCTGCGTGCCTCCTCCACACTGAAAGCATCGCTTGCCAGGGCTGCTACTTTGCACAGCAGAGTGCTGGCACCTACAGCGGTGTAGCTCGCGGCCCTGCCATTTACCATCTGTGGGCCGATAACCCCCAACTTCCATCTGTGCCCTGACCTCTCCTCTGCGCCTCAGATCTTGATATCTAAGTGCCCACTTGATATATCCAAACTGAAAATGCCTTCGATGTAAATTTGCTGTTCTTCCTATTTTCCCACCTAGAACCTGGTTGTAGAAACCTCAGAGTCTTCCTAATATGCACCATCCCTCACTCATGCCTTGTTTACAGTCAGCACTGCTTCCCCTGGATTTCACCTCCTTGGAGCTCCTGAATCTGTGTACTCTTCTCTACCCTCACCAGCACCTGTTCCAGCCACCGGTGTCACTCATGCATGACTGACTGCCATCACTGCCCCCCACCACCACCACTGCTCCCCGCCAGTTCCTTGCATCCTCTGTTTTCTTCACAAAACAGCCAGAATGATCTTTCTGGAACCAGACTCAGATAACGTCTTTCTCTACCCCTGTTAGAAACCTTCATTGGATTTTGTTGCTTTCTAGGTCAAACTGGTCAAGATCAAACTGTGTGTGTCCCACAGGCCCCCTGCGTACTGGCCCATCTCTGCAGCTCATCTGAGCCTTCTGCACTGTAGCCACACAGGCCTCTCAGGTTCAGTGCCTCCCCCACCCCAAAGGGGCCTTTTCACATGCTGTCCTGTCTGGAATATTCTCCTATTTCTTTGCTTAGTTAACATCTCTCTTCCTTTCAAGTACCACTTCCTCAGGGAAGCTGTCCTAGACCCACTCCCCTGTGTCTGCAGCAAGTTATATATTCTCATTTTGCTGATTATTCAGCAAAGTCTATCTTCCTGCTAGGCCATGCACTCTATGAGTACATCTATTCAACTTTGTATCTTTAGGGCTTGGCATGTAGCCAGTACCCAGTACATGTTCACGGATGAATGAATGAATGACTAGATGACTAGGGAGAGTGCCCTATGGAGCAGATCCACACTGGAGGAAAAGTGCGAGACCAAGTGCATGTGGAGGTGTTAATTAGTCTTCATCTTGTCCATCAATTGTTGAACAGCTCAGAATGAAAGCACCATGGGGTTTGCTTGATAGTCCCTCACTGCTCAGTGCCTGTTAGGGTGACATCTGGCAGCAGGTTACTCTGAGGCAAAAGGCACACAAGGGGTGCCACTTCATTGAGTCAAAAGACGTTTTGGCTGAAAATCTCAGGTGCTGGATTTCACCCCACTCCCCTCCCTGCTGGAACCAGGATCTGAAGACACAGAGATAAATAGGAAACAGTCTTAACAGTAACGAGCTCATAGTCAGGTAGGGGAGCCAGAAACATGACTGTATCAGCACATTGTGCAAAGTAAATCCTTGACATAGGAACAGATGCTGATGATAAAAGAGCGTTTGATGCCTGCCTACTCTGTGCCTGCTACTTTATTGGATTGACTTCCTTTATTTCTCACTGTAACCCTGTGAGGTGGATACTGTTATTATCCCATTTTATGGATGAGGACATTGAGGCTCAGTGAGATGGAGTGACTTACCAAGACTGCTAAGGCAGGCAGCCGAGAGTCAGAGTCATCCCTCCACTGCATAATGCTGCCCTCACACAGGGCAGTCAGGGGAGGGAGTGATGGGCTTGTCCTGAAGGGGTTAGGGAGGGCTTCCCAGAGAGAGTGAAATGGAAACTGGGCTTCCTGGGGAGGCCAGGAGCATGGGGCAGGGAACTCTAGGAGAAGGAAGCGACTGAGGCCCAGAGGCATAGAAGGATGTGATGCTTGGCTGGGCGCGGTGGCTCACACCTGTAATCTAGCACTTTGGGAGGCCGAGATGGGCAGATCATGAGGTCAGGAGATCGAGACCATCCTGGCTAACAGGGTGAAACCCCGTCTCTACTAAAAATACAAAAAATTAGCCAGGCGTGGTGGCACGCACCTGTAGTCCCAACTACTCGGGAGGCTGAGGCAGGAGAATGGCCTGAACCCAGGAGGCAGAGTTCACAGTGAGCCGAGATCGTGCCACTGCACTCCAGCCTGGGTGACAGAGCGAGACTCCATCTCAAAAAAAAAAAAAAAAAAAGGATGTGATGCTTGATGAGTGCTGAGTGCTAAGGGGTCTGGTAGCACTAGAGCCCAAAGGAGGAGGGTGGCAGGTCGAGGTTAGCTGGGACCGTTGGGCGTGAAGCAATGGGAAGGGCATTGGCTGCCAGGCTGAGGCACTGCTGAAGTCCTTGAAAGCCCATGTTTGCCCCGCAGTCCTGTGTCTCTGTGACTCTGCTGACCTCAGCAACCTCAGGGCTGAAGCTCTGAGCTTGATCTGTCTCTCTTATGGCAGGAGAGGTGCTGAGAGGGGACCGGATTGTCAACACCCCTTTCCAGGTTCTCATGAACAGCGAGAAGAAGTGTGAAGTTCTGTGCAGCCAGTCCAACAAGCCAGTGACCCTGACAGTGGAGCAGAGCCGACTCGTGGCTGAGCGGATCACAGAAGACTACTACGTCCACCTGTAAGTCGCCCTCTGCTCCCTGCTGCCTCAGGCTCACACAGGGGAGGACACTGACGGGAGAGGCGGTCGAGAGGGACTGAGCTGGGCCTTCACTTTCCAGCATTGCTGACAACCTGCCTGTGGCCACCCGGCTGGAGCTCTACTCCAACCGAGACAGCGATGACAAGAAGAAGGAAAAAGATGTGCAGTTTGAACACGGCTACCGGCTCGGCTTCACAGATGTCAACAAGGTAGAGTGTCTTTGGCGTGCTCACAGGGCCGGGAGCCACACCTCACGAGTCCTGAGCACTTGGGGCCACAGAAAAGGTGGGGCTCGGCCACAGCAAGTTTCTCCAGGTGCCCTGGGCATGATGGTCTGTCAGAGGTCCGAGTGCTCCGGGCAAGTCCCTGGGAGGTGCTACAGGGAGGTGAAGCCACAATTCTTAGGAAGTTAGGTTCCATTTTTGTAAGATTAAAACAACATAAAAAAAAAACCGTGGAACTTCATCAGTATGTAGGAGAGAGGGCTAAGTAGTGGTCAAGAGCGTGCAGGCTCCCTGGGTTTGAATCCTTCCTCTCCCACTTACTAGTTGTCTGAGTGACCCTGAGCCTGTGGTTCCTTAGCTGTAAAATGTATGCAGCAGTGGCGGGGTAAATTAGCACATTTGTGTGAGCCCTTCCCAGCACAGCCCTGGAGAATCAGCTAATAATGTGATGATTATAGCCCTGATTCTCTTATCTTTCTTTCTAAACTGAAAGATATTAGTTAGGGAATAAATTACAAAAATATGTGTTTTGAGGTGCAGCCCCTGTCCCCAAAGGGCGTCTGTCCTAACTGGGAAGAGAACCGACAGTGGGAGGCTCTAGGTCTCCAGTCCCAGCTGCCTTTCACTGGCCATTAATGGCAGGCGAGGTCAGAGGGAGCTCCTTTTACACTCAGGTTGTCACAGAGGAGGTGGGCCATGAGAAGTTGGTGGGCTTTTGCTGAGTGGAGTTGGGGGTGGCATTCTAGTTGGAGCGATTGCAGGGTAGAGACTGGTTCATGGGGCGGTGGGCGCAGGGGAGTCTAGGTGAACTCATGTGACTTAGATGATTACACCCAGTTGTATCAGGGTCAGATGATAGAAGGCCTTGAATGCCAGACTTTGAGAAATGGGCTTTTGTCTGATAAGCCGCAGGGAGCCCTTGAAGAGCTTCTGAGTAGGGGAGTGATGAGAACAGTGTTTTAGGAAGGTTGATACAACCAGGCATGCTGGGTGAGGCAAGGGCCCTAATACCTGGAGAGTATCCCTAAGTGATATTCTGTTGTGCTTTCTCTGTTGCTGTGTTTCAGATCTACCTGCACAACCACCTCTCATTCATCCTTTACTATCATCGGGAGGACATGGAAGAGGACCAGGAGCACACGTACCGTGTCGTCCGCTTCGAGGTGATTCCCCAGAGCATCAGGCTGGAGGGTGAGTGGGGAGGTGTGGCCGGAGGGGCAGGGCTGGATGGGCCTGGGCTTCTCCACGCAGGGTCTTCGCACTCTTCTCCCTCCTGAGCTGGCCGATGGGCTCGGGTGTGGCGTGTGGGCCCAGCCAAGGTAGGATCATGGTATTCTCATTAGAGAACACGGGGTGTGGGGGCAGCTGACAGCTGCAGTGTCACGGGCTAGACACCTTACTAGTTTACCCCTTCCCAGCAACCCCAGGAGGTACGTGATGATTACAAAGGAGGAACTAGAGGCTCAAAAGGGGCTAGTGACGTGGCCAAGACCAAACAGCAAGTTGGGGCTTTGTTGGGCCTCCTCACAAGAACCAGCCAGCTCACCCTGGGTTGAGAACAAGGGGCCAGGGTACAGACAAAGCCTGTAGGCAGCAGGTTTCTTCGTTCCTCTCCCGCTGTGTGAGTGATTGGCATAAACTAAAATTTGCCCAGGGTCAACAGGTGTGCGGGAGTTTGAGAGTCCAGCACAGTCCTGATGGGCCTCATAGGAGCTGGTCCGGCTTTGCCTCACCTCTTGGCCCTTGATCATCACAGTGTGCTTTTTAATTAAGCAGCATGCCCAGGATTTTGACCATGTTGGTGGTATTTGGACTTTTTTTTTTCCACTGTGGAACTTAGTGTTCAAACAAAATTAGACACAGAAGTCCCAAACATAGATCCTGCCCTTCAAGAGCTCCATAGCACATCTCCCCTGGGAGCTTCCCGAGCGCAGTTCTACATTTGCATGTGTGACACTTTTGAGGCCACCTGCTCCCCCACTGGCTCTTCAAGCTTAGAGTCTCCCTGTCTCCTTTTCTCACCATTTTATCTTTTTTTTTCCCCCCAAGACAGAGTCTTGCTCTGTCACCCAGGCTGGAGTGCAGTGGCGCGATCTCCACTCACTGCAACCTGCGTCTCCTGGGTTCAAGCAATTCTCCTGCCTCAGCCTCCTAAGTAGCTAGGATTATAGGCGCCCACCACCGCACCTGGCTAATTTTTGTATTTTTAGTAGAGACGGGGTTTCACCATGTTGGCCAGGCTGGTCTCAAACTCCGGACCTCGTGATCTGCCTGCCTTGGCCTCCCAAAGTGCTTGGATTACAGGCGTGAGCCACCGCGCCCAGCTCACCATTTTATCTTAAGCACCTAGCACAGTACCTGGCCCATAGTTGGTGCTTATTATATGTTGTTGGTTGAATGAGTAGATGGATAACAGGATGAACAGATGAGCAAATGAATGGAGAAAACATCTGAATGATTGATCACAAAAGTACCAGGGCTTTAGAGATAGACTAAATGAATGAGTAGGCATGATGGAATGGATCAAGGTTTTATGTTGAATGGGACTGGCTGGATGGTAGGTGAATGTTTGAATTGAGTGAAGGAACACTGACTCAGGGAGGAACTCCAACTCAGGCCCCTCCCTTCCCCCATGCACAGGCCTCTCTGCAGCCCCTAAGGACCTTCAGAAAGTCAGGGCTCTGAGGAATAATTTTCAAAAACCATTGTTGGCCAGGCATGGTGGCTCACACCTGTGATCCCAGCTCTTTGGGAGGCCAACACAGAAGGATTGCATCAGGCCAGGAGTTCAAGACCAGCCTGGGAAACATAAAAGGACCTTGTCCCTACAAAAAAATTTCTTAAAATTAGCCAGGTGTGGTGACACACACCTGTAGTCCCAGCTACTCCGGAAGCTGAAGCAGAAGGATGACTTGAGCCTGGGAGGTTGAGGCTGCAGTGAGCTACGATTGTGCCATCGCCTGCGTGACAGGGCAAAACTCTATCTCTAAAAAAATAAGGTTTAAAAATAAAAAATGAAAAAAAACCCATTGTTGCCCATTGTGCTCCCAATCTCCACTCCCACCCTAGAGGCTGGGTCTCCGCAACAGGCAGCCTTGAGGGCAGCCCCTGGAATAGCCTCTGGGCAGTGGCACTGGCCACCACAGGAACAGACTGAGTCTGTGTCTCTCTCAGACCTCAAAGCAGATGAGAAGAGTTCGTGCACTCTGCCTGAGGGTACCAACTCCTCGCCCCAAGAAATTGACCCCACCAAGGAGAATCAGCTGTACTTCACCTACTCTGTCCACTGGGAGGTGAGAAGGGGCTGGAGCTCATGGGCAGGGGAGGAGGGCTCTGGTCTGTGTCAGGTTCTCCAGCAGGAGGCCTGACTCTAAGTGCTTCCTCCCACCTGCCAGGAAAGTGATATCAAATGGGCCTCTCGCTGGGACACTTACCTGACCATGAGTGACGTCCAGATCCACTGGTTTTCTATCATTAACTCCGTTGTTGTGGTCTTCTTCCTGTCAGGTGAGAGATCTGTGGGTTGAGGGAAAGGGGATGGGGGTTGGGGTTGAGGGACTGAGACATCACATCATGTATGGGGGACTTCCAGGGTGTTCTGAGGGTCAGGCGTAGGTCAAAAACAGACATCAGGGCTCTGCTAAGCATCAGGTGTACATAGGTAAACAAGACTCATCTCTAGAGAGCTCTAGAACTCTGGAGAGCTCATTCATGGAGGACAGACAAACCTGAGCCTGCACACATTCTTGATTCATTCAACAAGATGTTGTTGTTGCTCATTCTGTGCCAGGCACTTTGCCAGATGCTGGGAATATGGTGTGAACAAGCCTGACCCAGTCTCTGCTCCCATAGAGCCTATATTCTAGTGGTGGGAGAGAAACAAAAAAGCAAATAAGTAGTGGAGTTCCAGATAGTGATACATTCTATGAAGCAGATCAACAGGGTGGCCAAATACACAATAGCTGAGGAAAGTGTGAAGGCTCTTTGGGGAAGACCTTTCTTTACGATAAGGAGCCACCATCCAGAGACCTGGGAAAAGTCTGTGCCAGTGAGGATCATAGTCCTGCAGCGAGATAAGCTCAGCAAGAAACCGGGTGGTGAGAGGGTGGTAGGCAGGGGTAGAATGACACTGATGGTTTCACTATCATATGAGAAGCACAGATAATGCTAAATACTGTTTATTAAACATTTACCAAAGGGCCAGCTGCTGAACTAAGCACTTTACAAACATTTCAATCCCTGAAGCCCTGTGAACTAGGCCCGAAAATGTTAAGTGAACTCAAGGTCATATGGCCCATTCTCTTAACCACTACAGTGCTGCCTAGAGAGGGAAACAGTAAAGTACAAATGGGGGTGGGAGTGGCTCTGTACTGTTCAGGGTGCTGGGACGTGAAGATGCCCAGAGTGAGCCTCGAAGCACGCGTAGGAGTCAGTCAGGATATGGCGGGGCATTCTGGGCAAAAAGGATAGCTTGAAGAAAGGCGTGCCGATGAGAACATAGTGAGGCCAGGAGCCAACTGAAGCTGCAGATAGCCAGAGGTGGAGCCACAGGCAGCCCTTGGACACATGAGCTGAGAAGTCAGTAGGACCAAGCGATGGAACAGCTGGGATGCTCCTCTCCCCAGGATACCCCTACCCATCCCAGCAACCCTTTCCTCCCCACCTCCATGCTCTGTGCTCTCCTCCCCTGGTAGCTGGAGTGGAGCTCCCCCGAGAAGAGGCCTTGAGGTGGCTGCATAGCCAGTTCATAATGGAGCAAGCCGTGCATGCCAGCTGTCGCACAGTAAAACATCATGTCTAGGAGGGCATGGAGCATGGGCTTGCTGGCAGCGCCAACTTCTCCTCATCCTCACCGCCATCTATTTCAGGTATCCTGAGCATGATTATCATTCGGACCCTCCGGAAGGACATTGCCAACTACAACAAGGAGGATGACATTGTACGAGGTCTTGGCTGGGGAGGGATGAAGTTGGATGGGGAGGGGAGGAGGACCGTGTGTGTGCATATGTTTGTGTATATTATCATTCAAAGAGGAAACCTCAAAATACTAAAACAGTTTAGTATACCTTTTTTTTTTTTTTTTTTTTTTTTGAGACGGAGTCTCGCTCTGTCACCAGGCTGGAGTGCAGTGGTGTGATCTCGGCTCATTGCAGTCTCCACCTCCCGGGTTCAAGCAATTCCCCCACCTCAACCTCCCGAATAGCTGAGACTACAGGCACGCACCACCACACCTTGCTAACTTTTTGTATTTTTTAGTAGAAACGGGGTTTGCCATGTTGGCCAGGATGGTCTCAGTCTCCTGACCTCATGATCATCTGCCTCGGCCTCTGAAAGTACTGGGATTACAGGCATGAGCCACCACGCCTGGCCTAGTATACTTTTAATCCTAAAAATGTAATACCAAAAAAGTAAGGAAAAAAGTTTTATTCACCCAAAGTGATAGGGATGGCCTTTCTAATTTTAAAGCATAAAAACCGTGGAAGAAATCACAAAAAATAGTTGATTGATTTGACATTAAAAATTGTAAAACTATTCTGCATGCCAAATACATAAACAAAACAGAAGGCCACAATGGCAAACAATATCTGCAACAAACTTGAAAAAAGTGGCACAGTTTAAAGAATTCATATAAAATCTCTTTGTTTTAAAAAAAACTAGGTCGGGGCTGGGCACGGTGGCTCACACCTGTTATCTCAGCACTTTGGGAGGCCAAGGCAGGTGGATCACTTGAGATCAGGAGTTCAAGACCAGCCTGACCAACATGTGAAAACTTCGTCTCTAATAAAAATACAAAAATTAGCTGGGTGTGGTGGCATGCACCTGCAATCCCAGCTACTCAGGAGGCTGAGGCAGGAGAATCACTTGAACCCAGAAGGCGGAGGTTGTAGTGAGCCAAGAACGTGCCACTGCACTCCAGCCTGGGCAACAAAGTAAGACTCTGTCTCCAAAGGAAAAAAAAAAAAAAAACTAGAGGACAGTAGATAACTTGAGGTTAGGAGTTCAAGACCAGCCTGACCAACATGGTGAAAACCTGTCTCTACTAAAATACAAAAATTAGCTGACCCTGGTGGCAGGCGCCTGTAGTCCCAGCTACTCGGGATGCTGAGGCCGGAGATCACTTGAACCTGGGAGGTAGAGGTTGCAGTGAGCCGAGATCGCACCACTGTACTACAGCCTGGGCAACAGAGCAAGACTCTGTCTCATAAATAAATAAATAAAACCAAAAAATCTAAAAGTTCGAATGTAATGATGAACAGGAAATTTACAGGCAAGACACTGCAATATGCCCAGTAAGCAAGAGAAAACTGTTTTTACCTCAGGAATAACCCCACAAAATGCAGGTTCAAACAATCTTAAGAAGACCGTTTTGGACCATCATATTAGCACAGACTTTTTTTCTTTTTTTAACAGTACTAATTGTTGGTAAGGTTAATGTGAACTAAGCATCTTTCCATACCACCCATGGAAGTATAAGTTGGTAGCTTTCTGAAAAGTGATCGGCAGTGGATATCAAGAACTGTAAAACAGGCTGAGCATGGTGGCTCGTGCCTGTAATCCCAGCACTTTGGGAGGCCAAAGCAGGAGGATCACTTGAGCCCAGGAGTTCAAGACCAGCCAGGGCAGCATAGGGAGATCCTACCTCAACAAAAACAAAAAAGAACTAAAACAGGCAACTTGCTTTGCACAGCAGTTCTTCTATTATTTTTCTAAGGCAAGATTCAAAACACCAAGACTTGGTATAGAAATATTACAGCTTTTTTTTTTTTTTTTTTTTAGAGACGGAGTCTTGCTCTGTTGCCCAGGCTGGAGTGCAGTGACACAATCTTGGCTCACTGCAAGCTCCGCCTCCCGGGTTCACGCCATTCTCCTGCCTCAGCCTCCCGAGTAGCTGGGACTACAGGCGCCTACCACCATGCCCGGCTAATTTTTTGTATTTTTAGTAGAGACGGGGTTTCACCCTGTTAGTCAGGATGGTCTCGATCTCCTGACCTCATGATCCGCCT
This sequence comes from Pan paniscus, assembly GCF_029289425.2. NCBI lineage: Eukaryota > Metazoa > Chordata > Mammalia > Primates > Hominidae > Pan > Pan paniscus. Next base: position 37,843,608 of record NC_073270.2, read on the forward strand.
GCCTCGGCCTCCCAAAGTGCTGGGATTACAGGCATGAGCCACCGCGCCCAGCCAGAAATACTACAGCTTTGAAATACAATGTCAAGCTTTTATTGACCTGAAGAAATGTTCACAAATACCAACTGAAAATAACAAAGTACATAGTGTGATCCCAATGTTATTGTTTAAAGCATACATATACACATATATACATAAAAGATTAAGGGAATTATATCAAAACAGTGTTATTAAGTGGGAGTATCAAATCATTTTATTTTTATATCGTTCTGTTTAAATTTTTCTATAATAAACATGTATTACTTTTTGTTCATTTGAATTTCATGCTACATACCAAATTATTTTTACTTTTTTTATTACACAAGTAAGAATGCATATTTCTTTCATAATCAGAAAAAATAAATAAATTGACTCCAAATCTCACCACCCAAGAACTCTTACAGTTGACATTTTAGTGAGTTGAGGTATTTACATTATTTTCCCACAAACGAGGTTTGTGGAATTTAAAGAGATTTTCCTTTTACGCAGCTACAGGCATCAGGTTTGTGGCCTCCTTTTCTTGTGACAGTTTCAGATAAGCACTTTCTCCTATCACTTACACTCCTGTGTCAGAGCAGCGCTGGTTGGCACCTGAGGGTGTCAGCTGTCACCTTGGGGGTGGTCCCTGCAAGAGCTGCCTCCATCTTCAACAACCAGCCTCACTCTGGCCCTTCGCTGCAGGAAGACACCATGGAGGAGTCTGGGTGGAAGTTGGTGCATGGCGACGTCTTCAGGCCCCCCCAGTACCCCATGATCCTCAGCTCCCTGCTGGGCTCAGGCATTCAGCTGTTCTGTATGATCCTCATCGTCATCTGTGAGTGTGCCCAGCGGGGCCGGGCATGGGGGCATGGCTTCCTCTTCCAGGTGCCTCAAGGAGAGAAGGGTGGGCTTCCCTCCCTGGAGAAAGGGAACCAAGCTCCTGGCACCAAGTGGGCATGTCAGTATCTCTGGGCCAGACAGGCCGTCTATCTCAGCAACAGCCCCAGCCCCAGCCCAGGACTGGTGATTGACCTCACAGCCATTTACAGAGCCCACCATGTCTTCTCCATCAATGAGGCAACACATCATTGCTGTGAGCTTGGCCTCCTTTTGTAGTCAGAGGCCAAGTGACCTGCCCAAAGTCAGTACCAGGATTAGGATTGAAATCAAATATTTTTTTCTTTAACAAAAACCCCACTAATATATAGTAATTTTAGACAGCTTTGGAGTCAGTCTGCGTAGATTTACATCTCAGCCTCATGCCTCCAAGCTTTGTGACCTTGGACAGGCCACTTGACCTCTGTGAGCCTCAGTTTCCTTATCTGAAAAATAGGGAAAGTAATCACCCTGCAGAGTTGGTAAGGTGGATTCAGAGACCTGGCATTTGTGGTGCCCTCAGCCCAGCACCTGACTCACTGCAAGTGCTCTGTGGACCGAAAGCTGCGGTTGAGATTTGGCCAGCCAAGGCCCAGCAGCTGCTGCACCCCTCCGAACCCCAACTAAGACCCAGTCTTCCCCTGTAGAGGGTAGGGGACTATGCTGTTGAGAAGACAAGGGAGGGGGAGCCTCATCTGCCCAGAGTCCTCCTGTCAGCCTGTCCAAGGTGGGCCTGGGGCTGGGGCTAGAGGCCTGGTGATCAGCCACCCTGCCTTTCTCTGCCCTTCCTCCCTCCCTCCCTCCACAGTTGTAGCCATGCTTGGGATGCTGTCGCCCTCCAGCCGGGGAGCTCTCATGACCACAGCCTGCTTCCTCTTCATGTTCATGGGGTAGGTGTGTCTGAGTGGGCTCCCGGGGGCGGCACAGGCCTCCTCCACGCCAGCTAATGGGTCCCCTTGGTGTGGATCCCTGCCATTTTCCCACAGGGTGTTTGGCGGATTTTCTGCTGGCCGTCTGTACCGCACTTTAAAAGGCCATCGGTGGAAGAAAGGAGCCTTCTGTGTGAGTGTCCTAAACCTTCTCTTGTTTGGTGGGAAGCAGAGAAGCTTCTTCCTGGGCTCCTCAGGAGAAGGTAGGCAGGTCCTGGTGGGGATTTTTGGGCCAGAAGCTGAGCAGCAGCAAGACATAGCAGGAGCAGCACAGGTCCAAGGGCAGGAATCCCAGGCTGTTACCCACAGGCTCGCAGCAGAACCTCCCAGGGCCTCCACTGCCCCATTTGTAAAATGAGGGATTTGAACTTAGGTCATTTTTAGCTGACATTGTCTGATGGCTCAAGCAAGAGAAGAAATAGGGGATTCAGAATAACAAGATTTAGAATAGCAGGGCAGCTGAGAGAACACCCTGAGTAAAGAGGGAATTGCCTGCCTAAGCCTGAAGAGGCCAGACCCAAGTTCCTGTCAGCCCATTTTCCAGGCTGGTGCCTGCATTTCTTTTTGGTGAGGATTGCTGCCCTTCTCTGGCCTCCTGGAGGTAAGGAGAGTTCTTGGCAGCAGAAAAGCGCGTAGAAACCAGAGGGGGTCTCGAGATTGACCTCACCTCCCAGGGAGCCCCGAGCCCCTTCTCCTAGAGCGAGTGAGTCTCTTAGAGGACTAGGAAGACTCTTGGGTGCCCACACTCAGAGAAGTCTCTGGGCCCAGGATTCTGAAACCATTCTCACTGCTGTCAAAAGCTCAAGGAGAGCTCAGGCTGTATCAGTTCTGGCTGCGACGCTTCTGGCACAAAGTAAGCCCTCGGTAAAGAAAAGTTGTGACCGTGACTATTTTGGAAGGATCAAAGAAAGGTTCCTGAATTGTTTTTTGTTTTTTTGTTGTTGTTGTTTGTTTTTGAGATGGAGTTTCGCTCTTGTTGCCCAGGCTGGAGTACAATGGCGCGATCTCGGATCACTGCAACCTCCACCTCCTGGGTTCAAGTTATTCTCCTGCCTCAGCCTCCTGAGTAGCTGGGATTACAGGCATGTGCCACCATGCCTGGCTAATTTTGTTTTTTTGTTTTTTTGTTTTTTTTTTTAGACGGAGTCTCGCTCTGTTGCCCAGGCTGGAGTGCAGTGGTGTGATCTTGGCTCACTGCAAACTCTGCCTCCTGGGTTCACACTGTTCTCCTGCCTCTGCCTCCCGAGTAGCTGGGACTACAGGTGCCCACCACCACACCCGGCTAATTTTTTTTTTTTTTTTTTTTTTTAGTAGAGATGGGGTTTCACCATGTTAGCCAGGATGGTCTCGATCTCCTGACCTCATGATCCGCCCGCCTTGGCCTCCCAAAGTGCTGGGATTATAGGCGTGAGCCACCACACCCAGCCAACTTCCTGAATTCTTGATGATTTGAGCATTTTTCTCTGGCCACCATATGCCAAGAGCCAGGGATCTAGAGAGGAGTAAAACTCACCACTCCCTCCTAGCAAGATTCTTCCCTGGAGAGGTCACCAGATACCCTCCAGGATTTCCCTCGATGGATCCTACATCAAACCCAGTCTTTTTCCCCCAAACCACCCCTTGCATCTAGTGAGCCCATCATTGATCCAGGCCCCCCAAGCCAGAAACCTGAAGCTGCCTATCCTCCTCCTTCCTCATGCCTCATTCCTTCTCAGACATCAAGTGCTAAGGATCTTCCTACCAAATGTTCTGTGAATGTTCCATGAATTCCACCCCCTCCCACCCCCATCTCTGCATCTTCAAGGATTCAGACATCTTTGCCTCTCACTTGGCCCTCTGTGGTCTCCCTACAAGATTCTGACCCTTCCCTGGTGCCTTTCCACAGGGGGTCATCTCCAACAGCCTGCAGCAGTGTGGGTGTACTCTCATACAGCCTTGCCTGTGCCATCCCCTCTGCCTGGGCCACACCACCCTTTCTTCTCACCTGGCTGGTTTCACCTCATCCTTTAAGTCTTAGCTCCTGCATCAGTCCTCCAGAGGCTGCCGCCTCCCCCACCTCCTACCCTGAGCCTGGCAGAGCCCTCATGAGACCTAAGTAGCACTTGGCAGAGCTAAGTAGGGGCAGGTGTGTTGTTCTCTACATAGGGGTCTGCCTTTCTCCCTGGAGCTTTTTTTCCTACCTAGCACAGTGCCCAGTTAGTAAATTTCAGCCAGGAAGGCAGATGAGGAATTCTGTGCTACACAACAGAGTCATGCAGGAACACAAAGGAAGGGAGGAAGGGACCTTTGAGCCGGGCCTTGAGGAGGATTTCAGATGAAGGGACGCAGCCAGCAGTGGGGCCTAAGGTTCTGGAATGGCCTAGATCCCAGTCTGGCTCTGCATTGGTTGATAACTTTCAACAGCCCTCTGAGCTTCAGTTTCCCCATCTCTCCAATGAAGATAGCTAGGGTTAACTGCACATAAGGACCTTGGCATAGCATTAGCCCTCAGGAAATGGATCCTCTGAGGTGTTGATGACCTATGCAAAAAGGCCCAGAGACAGGAATGTGCAGGAACAGTGACCAGTTGTTGGGTGCAGGGCTGTGAGCCAAAGATGAAACTGGCAATGGAGATTTGAGCATCAGGTTCCAGAGGGCCTTCGTCATTGTGGTTAGTGACCCACCTGGATGCTCAGGCTGCCACAGCAGTCCCTGGCCTGGTGATCAGTGTGGCAAGAAGGTTCATGCCGGTTGTGGTGGCTTGCGCCTCTAATCCCAGTCCTTTGGGAGGCCGAGGCAGGAGGATCCCTTGAGCCCAGGAGTTTGAGATCAGCCTGGGCAACACAGTGAGACCCTGTCTCTACAAAAAATAAATTACTTGGATGTGGTGGCATGTGCCTGTAGTCCTCCTAATCAGGCAGGTGAGGTGGGAGGATCACTTGAGCCCAGGAGTTTGAGGCTGTGGTGAGCTATGATTGCACCACTGCACTCCAGCCTGAGTGACAGAGTGAGACCCTGTCTCTGAAGAAAATAGAAGAAAAAGTCTCAACTGTAACTCTGGTGCATTGACTAGACTAGAATCCCTGTGCCTATAGCCCACCCAAGAGATTCTGACTGGCAAGAATACACTGCAGTAGGTCAGGAGCATGGGCTCTGGGGTCAGACTGCCTGCGTTTATACCTCTGCTGTACCTTCAGGAGGCTGGGTGACGTGGAGGTGGTGGGGGGTTGTCTTTAACATCGCCAGGCCTCAGTGTCCTCATTAAAAGGAATAATGGTAGACTTTCCTTCCAGACTTGCGTGAGGATTAGGTGAGACAAGGTACATAGGAACCCAGCATCTGCCACCCCAAGACTCAGAGCTTCACCATCCTTCTAGGCAGTTTGGGTTGGGGCCCAGACATACATGTTTTGTTAAAGTTGTTTTTTAGGGTTTTTGTGTGTGTGTGAGACAGAGTCTTGCTCTATTACCCAGGCCGGAGTGCAGTGGCATGACTCGGCTCACTGCAACCTCTGCCTCCCGGGCTCAAGCAATCCATCTGTTTCAGCCTCCCAAGTAGCTGGGACCACAGGTGCGTACTACCACGCCTGGCTAATTTTTTGTAAAGACAGGGTTTCACCATGTTGCCCAGGCTGGTCTCAAACACCTGAGCTCAAGCGATTCTGGAGGTAATTTTTCTCCCCCTCAAAAAAAAAAAAAATTTTTACATATGTATATATTGGGTAGTTAACGTGTTCTTTTTTTCTTTTTTTTGAGACGGAATCTCACTCTGTCGCGCAGGCTGGAGTGCAGTGGCACGATCTCTGCTCACTGCAACCTTTGCCTCCCGGGTTCAAGCAATTCTCCAGCCTCAGCCTCCCGAGTAGCTGAGACTACAGGCGTGAGCCACCACACCCGGCTATTTTTTGTATTTTTAGTAGAGACGGAGTTTCGCCATGTGGGCCAGGCTGGTCTCAAACTCCTGACCTCAGGTGATCCACCTACCTCGGCCTCCCAAAGTGCTGGGATTGCAGGCATGAGCCACCACGCCTGGCCAGAGTAGTTACCGTGTTCTCAGTGATGAGAGTACATCAGAGAACAAGGTAGACACACTCCTCCCAAGGAGCTCACAGTCTTTTGGGGATAGGCGGATATTGATCAGGTAGCCAAAATATGTAATTACGAACTGGGATGAGAGCAAGAAGGGGCAGTATTAGGGACCTGAGAGGGCATAGAACAGAGTCCTGCTCAGTCTGAGGGTCAGGGAATACTTTCTGGAAGGAATGATGCTTGAGCAGAGTCTGAAAGACAAGGAGGGCTTAAGAGCTTCTGGTCTGGGGGCCCCACCGGGACAGGTAGGGGAGGTCCCTGGATGCTGCTCCTCAACCCGGCCCCTCTTGCTCCAGACGGCAACTCTGTACCCTGGTGTGGTTTTTGGCATCTGCTTCGTATTGAATTGCTTCATTTGGGGAAAGCACTCATCAGGAGCGGTAAGTGCCTCCCCTACCCTTCCAGCCCCTCCTCAGCAAGCGAGGACCAGTTGCACTCAGCCCCACTCCCAAAAGCCACTTCCTGCCATTCCCTTCCCTTTTCTGAGTCCCCAGAGTTACGTTCCCAGCCATGAGGGCAGAGGGCCAGCTGGGGTTTCCCCAGCCCTGCCCTTGGTGTGTCATGCCCTGGCCCTGGCCTTCCTGTGAGATCTTTCAGTCAACTGGCCCAAGCCCACTTCTCTAAAGGGAGGTTTCCACAGTCCAGCGGCCAACTGGGGAATTTCCCTTTGTCTTAACCAAGAGTGAGCTGCCCAGTGTGAGTTTATTAGGTCATTATCCCAAAGCAAGCCTGTCCTCCTCAGTGTCCCTGCCCCTCAGCACCAGCCCCTGCAGGTGGAGGAGAGAGGAAAGGAAGGATCAGGTTGTATTACCCTTAGAGCTGGGAATCCTGCCAGCCCCAGTCCAGTGTGTTACTAGCAGCTGTCCAAGACTCACTGAGGAGGATTTTGAACTCAGTTGTGGGGAGGGGGAGTGGGGTCTTGGTCAATTAGCAGGACTGCAGTTGAGATGTGGCAGGCATTTTGCTATCCTAGCCTTAGCACGTAGAGCCCTCTGCCCTCCACCTGGGGGTGGCGGTAAAGGTCCTTGCATGAGGCTTCACGTCCAGGCGTACAGAGGAGGGGTTTCTTTCCCAGCAACTTAGGAAGCCACCCTCAAGACACAGTCATGCCCTTCCTCTCACTTCACCTTTTTTATCCCTGTGTTCCTTCTCCCTTTGAGCATTTTCCTCCCAGTTACCAGCTGCTCATTATAAACATTCACTGTAGAAATTTTGGAAAGTGCAGAGAAGTTAAAGAAGAAATTTAAAATAACCCCAAATCTGCTCACCCAGAGATAAATACAATGTAGGTCTTTAATATATGTTGTCTTTTTTCCTTTTTATAGATATACTTACAAAAGAATTACATAATTTAAAATTTATAAAATAACAGCAAACATTTATATGATGCTTGCTTTGTAGTAGTACTGTTCTAAACACTTTATATATATATTTCTTTTTATGTGATTCTTGTAAAAAGTAATTGTAGAGAAGAGGATAAAGAAGAAAATGAAAAATCAGTTCTAATCCCCCATATCCCATCTAAGGAAGTATTGTTAGCTCTTTGGTATAGGCCTTTCCAGGCACAAATATAAATAGATACAGTTGTCCCTTGGTATTCATAGGGGATTGGTTCCAGGACCCCTGAAGATACCAAAATTCAAGGATGCTCGAGTCCCATATATAAAGTGGCATAGTGTTTACGTACACACATCCTATATATTCTGACTCTTCTCTAGATTACTTAAAATACCTAATACAATGTAAATGCTATGTAAATAGTTGTTATACTATATTGTTTTTTAATTTGTATTTTATTGTTGTATTTTTTGTTTGTTTGTTTTGAGACAGGGTCTCACTCTGTTGCTCAGGCTGGAGTGCAGTGCTGTGGTCTCAGCCCACTGCAACCTCTGCCTCCCAGGCTCAAGTGGTCCTCCCACCTCAGCCCCACTGAGTAGCTGGGACTACAGGTGTCACCACCACACTCGGCAATTAAAAAAAAAAAAATTGTAGAGATACAGTCTCACTGTGTTGCCTAGGCTGGTCTCAAACTCCTGGGCTCAAGTGATCTGCCCACCTAGGCCTCCCAAAGTGCTGGGATTACAGGCGTGAGCCACTGTACCCAGCTTATTTTATTGTATTTTTTTTTTCCTGGACATTTTCTTTTTTTTTTTTTGAGACGAAGTCTCACTCTCTCACTCTGTCACCCAGGCTGGAGTGGAGTGGCAAGGTCTCAGTTCACTGCAACCTCCACCTCCCAGGTTCAAGTGATTCTCCTGCCTCAGCCTCCCAAGTAACTGGGATTACAGGTGCCCCCCACAGTGCCCGGCTAATTTTTTTTTTTTGTAATTTTAGTAGAGACTGGGTTTCACCATGTTGGCCAGGCTGATCTTGAACTCCTGACCTCAAGTGATCTGCCCACCTCAGCCTCCCAAACTGCTGGTATTACAGGCATGAGCCACTGCTCCCGGCCTTCCTGAACATTTTCTGTTTGCAGTTGATTAAATCCACAGATGCAGAACCCATGGATACAGAGGACCGACTATGTTGTGTTTTTATTAAAATGGAATCCTTCTATACACATAGTTTATAGCCTCCTTTTTACACTTAATAGTATATCATGTAGTTTTATTCTGACAAGATTGGGAGCACTTTGTACAGTGTTGTTTTTTCCCTTCTTTTCTTCACATAATGTGCCACATGTAATCTCTTCATTTTGACCTCTTCATCTCTTCACGTTCTCAGTCCCCTCCTTCCTGTTCCTCCCCTACTTCCTCCCTGGATGGTGAGCTCCTCTGGGATGCTGAGGTGCCTTCTTCACTGGGAGTCCAGATCAGGGCTGGGGTCAGCCTCAAGAGATTCTGGCCAGGAGCCCTGTGGTGGGGGCAGGGAGTGTGCTTCTGCTGCACAAGTCGCCTCTCCTTCTGTGGAGCCCAGAAGGTCCCCTCCCCCTTGCGCAGCCCCCATCCCGGGCATCAGGGCCTCGTGGGGGCCTCATGGTGCCATGTCTACAGGTGCCCTTTCCCACCATGGTGGCTCTGCTGTGCATGTGGTTCGGGATCTCCCTGCCCCTCGTCTACTTGGGCTACTACTTCGGCTTCCGAAAGCAGCCATATGACAACCCTGTGCGCACCAACCAGATTCCCCGGCAGATCCCCGAGCAGCGGTGGTACATGAACCGATTTGTGGGGTGAGTCCTCCAGCAGAGGCAACAGCAGGGGAACGTGGAAGAGGGTACGCCCCCCTCCGCCACCAGAAGGGTGCGGCAACCAGAGTTCCTGCCACTTCAGCCGGCTCTAATAGAGTTTATGAAAGCTTAACTTCACTCCAAGATCAAGGTGACCAGGTTGTAGGCAGACTTGGTGTCATCCTAGGAACCAGGACAAGGAAGGGGAAGGATGGAAGGGTATGGTGAGACAGGTTAAGACCATCACTTGGACCTTGGGCAAGTCACCCCACCTTTCTGCACCCCAGTTGCCCATGTATAAAATGAGGAGAATAATGCCCACCCTGCCTACCTCTCAAGAGATTATAATAGTACAGAAATATGCCAGAAGAATTAGCACCACCACACTCGTGTAGGTGCTCTCTCTTCATGCCAGCTTGGGAAGGAGCTTGGGGCTTCCTGGTGGCCTGGTCTCTAACAGTGTCAACCTCTCGTTCTGCGGCAGCATCCTCATGGCTGGGATCTTGCCCTTCGGCGCCATGTTCATCGAGCTCTTCTTCATCTTCAGTGTGAGTACTGGTGCCTCCCCCACCCCTCCACCCATGCTAGCCGGGTCACTCCCACTCCACTTGGGTGCTCTGCTGCCTACTGCCTGAGAAAGTTCAGATGGGCCACTTCACCTCTCGGAGCCCCATTCTTCACCCTGAAATTGGACAACAGCCTTCCCTCTCAGGGAAGCATTGAAAGTGAAATGAGGCTGGGCGCGGTGGCTCACACCTGTAATTTCAGCACTTTGGGAGGCCGAGGTGGGTGGATCACAAGGTCAGGAGTTCCAGACCAGCCTGTCCAATATGGTGAAACCCTGTCTCTACTAGAAAATACAAAAATTAGCCGGGCATGGTGGCACACGCCTGTAGTCCCAGCTACATGGGAGGCTGAGGCAGGAGAATCACTTGAACCTGGGAGGTGGAGGTTGCAGTGAGCCAAGATCGCGCCACTGCACTCCAGCCTGGGTGACAGAGTGAGACTCCATCTAAAAAAAAAAAAAAAAAAAAATTTAAATGAGATATGTGGTGTGTGGGGAGCCTGGTGTGTGGAAAGGGGGACTTGGTAAATAGAAGCTGCCTCAGTGATACTTCAGTCATTCCCCACCATGACTAATAGCATTGTTGCACCTGGTTTCATTTCTGGGTCCTTGCACATCTTTACCTCTCTGTGTTAACTCACAGCTCCTGGGAGGGTGGACAGAATGATTCCTGCTTGTCAGGGTCATTGTGAAGTTGGAATAAGTCATTGTAAAAATGCTTGACTTCAGGAAATGCTGTTGTAGTGGTGATGATGACTCCTCCCAAAGAGTGCCAAGATGAAAGTTGGTAGGAAGGCCCTTCAGAGGCATGTAAGTGTGGCTGACCCAGCTCGGGGCCCAGCACAGATGGTACCTTGTACCAAGTCAGTACCGGACATGTATCTGCTATTCCAGAGTAGTGGCCCAGCCCCTCCCTGCTGAGACCACCTCACCCACACAGGTTTGCCTGGGAGAAGGGTCAGAGGAGGTGTTGGCTGCCCATGGTACCAAAGCCCATGTGCACTTCCCAGGGAAGCCCCCTCTGTTTCATCTGTGTGACTCTGGGCCAGTCACCAGCGTCTCTGATCCTTGACTTTCTTAGCTCTACCAGGCCAAGCTTTCATAGACACACACATGTAGCAATTGTATATGAGGCATGTGGCATAAGGCCTAGCGCTTGGTAAGCTGCTCAAGTGGTGGTGGATGCTCTATAATTTTGATTTGGATAAGAATCATTATTTTCTACAAGCTGCTGAGTTCAGGCTGGGGTCCACCCAGAGCAGGTCAGTCAACCCCGGCCCCTCCCTAAGGACAGCGTGGCTCACCCCCTGCTCTGGGGAAGAGGGGCCAGAGCCACATGCCAGGCCCACGGGCCCTGATGGTGTCATGATGATGTGTCCACTCCTGCCCTTGTGACAGGTTGGTGTGCCAGGGGAAGGGGAGCAGGGTGGTCAAGCCAGCTGAAGCCCCACTGTGTGTCCACAGGCTATCTGGGAGAATCAGTTCTATTACCTCTTTGGCTTCCTGTTCCTTGTTTTCATCATCCTGGTGGTATCCTGTTCACAAATCAGCATCGTCATGGTGTACTTCCAGCTGTGTGCAGAGGTGAGGAGAGCAGGGCCAGGAGGCGGGGGAGGGAGAACTGGATCCAGCACTGAACGGGTTGATGAGGCTCTGCAGAGAGGCTGGGTCTGGGCTCTTCATGTGGCCCCTGCTTCTGGCTCTGAGCTCTTGGGCCAGTACGTTGCTGTGCCTCTCCCAGCCTCCATGTATTCAGCTGTACCCTGGGCCTAATGAGATACCTTCCAGCTTAGTTGTGTGGGGTACTCACCACAGCTAGATGAAAGGACAGTAGATTTGCCAGTGCCAAGTCCACTCCAGTAGTAGTTTCTTCAACAGGCTGATGCACACTGGGTGGCCTGCCCTCCTTCTGGGAACTGGCCTTTGGCAGAGTGGGTGAAGCCAGGGTTTGGGATGAACAGTCCCTCTGGGCTGGGACCCTGGCTCCTCCATGAGTAGCTCTGGGTCTTGGGCGGGTTGCTTAACTTCATGCCATCCGTTCCTCCTCCACATGATGGGGTGAGTGAGAGGACCTAACTTGGAGGGCTGCTCTCAGGATTAAATGAGTGGATTCATCTATAGCACTTAGAGTGGTGTTTGCCAGCCAGGCACGGTAGCTCACGCCTGTAATCCCAGCACTTTGAGAGGCCGAGGCGGGCGGATCACAAGGTCAGAAGATCGAGACCATCCTGGCTAACATGGTGAAACCCCATCGCTACTGAAAATACAAAAAGTTAGCCGGGTGTGGTGGCACGTGCCTGTAGTCCCAGCCACTTGGGAGGCCGAGGCAGGAGAATCACTTGAACCCGGGAGGCGGAGGTTGCAGTGAGCCGAGATCGCACCACTGCACTCCATCCTGGGCGACAGAGTGAGACTCCATCTCAAAAAAAAAAAAGAATGGTGCCTGCCACATGCTAAGCATTTGCTCGAGAAATGTTAATTATTTTTTTGTTGTTGATTTTTTTTTTAATGAGGTATAAACAGTAAAGTTCACCCTTCTTTGTCCACAGTTCTGTGGTTTTTAGAAATGCATACAGTTCTGGAACCACCATCACAGTCAAGCTGTGAAACATTTCCATCACCCCATATGTTACTGCTCTTACCAGAGTCTTCAGCCCCTCAAGCAACTGTGAAATTGGTAGGAAGGGGTTCTGCCCCAGGACAACACTGACCTTCCTCTGTTTCCTCCTCAGGATTACCGCTGGTGGTGGAGAAATTTCCTAGTCTCCGGGGGCTCTGCATTCTACGTCCTGGTTTATGCCATCTTTTATTTCGTTAACAAGGTACTGCCCTCCTTGAGGAGGTCCTCTTAGTCCTCGTAGGGTAGGAAGGTCAGGAGGAGGATGCTGGGAGAAAAACCCAAGTGCCTGAATCTTCCTTTTCCACCCAGAATGGGGAGGACCAAAGCCACCTAGAACTGTTCCTGCTCTAGAAGATGGATCTTTTTAGGAAAGAAAGAATCTGTATTCCGTATGTTTGGGAGACAAAGGCCATCAGGATACGTGACAATGTGAATAATGCTTGTAAAACTTACGAGGTATAGCCATAGCCAAAGCAGGACTTGAAAGCAATATGTCACCTGCAGTGCTCTTCACAGGAAATAAGAGGGACTAATAACACCTTGAGAAAAAGGAAAAGATAAGAGTAACATGAAAGAAGAAAAGTAGAAAGGAGTTAATAAAGATAAAAGCACAAAATGCTGAAATAGTCTAAATAGTAGAACCCAAATTTAGGGCTGCAGGTATCCTGTCTCTGCAGGTGTTCTCTTCTTCACGCAAGTACTGTTCAATCCTGCAGAGTAAGGAGAGGATGGGAAAGTTTTTCACAGGCACCTCGGAGCCCTCCTAACTCTGTGACCCCACATAGGTAAAGTGTGGCCCAATAATAAGAGGGAGCCAGGCTTACCTGACTAGGGCAACTCACAGAGCTCATTGTCCCGAGAGAGAGACGTGGGCAAGAATACAGATGTCCCCACGACAGTTTTACTAGATTCATTCATGATACACAAACCAGATGAGCCATTGAGAGGAATTTGGAGGAGCCCTGTTGGGCCCCTCACCTCCAAAACTAATACTCAAGACTTACTCTGACCTGCTGTACTTTGGGTCTCCAGAGCCCAGAAGCAAGCAGTCCTCTGTGGCAGTCAGGCGTATTTGCAAAATAGAGTTGTAGGTCAGTTGATCGAAGCTGGGAATGCCGTTTCCCAAAAACAGTCAAGTTGGAAAAGACTGGAAGGATCATTTAGTGTAGTGCTGTACCCCTACTTCCAGTCTGGTGACTGTGCCCCTCTTCTCTAACAGTCTCAACAGATGATTCTCTAGCTCAGGGGTCAGCAAACTGCAGCCCCCGTGGGCCAGCAGGCCTGTTTCTATAAATTTTTATTGGAACACAGCCATGGTCATTCATTAACATATCTGTCCATGGCTGCTTTCACACTACAATGGCAGAGTTGAGTAGTTGCGACAGGGACCATATGGCCTGCAGGAACTAAAATATTCACAATCTGGCCCTCTAAGTAAAAGATTGCAGACCCCTGCTCTACTACATCCAGCAACAGAGAAGACACTCCCTCCTAACACTCCCATTCTTTCTGGACAGCTCCTGTCATTATCAAGGTCTTGATTCACACTGCAGTCTCCCTTGCTGTGACTTCCATCTTTAGACCTTAGTCTTAATTCTGGGATCATCTAGAACAAATCTAATCTCCCTCCTCTATAGCCCATATTAATCAGAACTCTCATAAGTGGCAAGTGACTAAAACTCTATCAAAGTAGCTTAAGCAAAAAAAAAGGAAAAGTAGCTTAAGCAAAAAGAATGTATTTGCTTATATAACTGGAAAGACTAAGAAATTGGAGTTCTAGCCTCAACCATGCTTAGATCCAGAGTCTCAAAAATATCAGGGCTCAATCCCAGCACTTCGGGAGGCCGAGGAGGGTGGATCACGGGGTCAAGAGATCGAGTCCATCCTGGCCAACATGGTGAAACCCTGTCTCTACTGAGATACAAAAAATTAGCCGGGCGTGGTGGTGCACGTCTGTAGTCCCAGCTACTCAGGAGGCTGAGGCAAGGGAATCGCTTGAACCCTGGAGGCAGAGGTTGCAGTGAGCCAAGATCGTGCCACTGCACTCTAGCCTGGGTGACAGAGCAAGACTCCATCTCAAAAAAAAAATATATATATATATATGTATGTATGTATGTATGTATGTACACATACATACCAGGGCTCTGTGCCCACGCCTTAGCCCTGTGTATCTTTTTTTGGCCTCAGTCTGCAGGCAAGATCTTTTCACAAAGTAGAAAGATGGCCAGTGGCAGCCCTAGAGTCTACTCTTTCCAGCTTTGCAGCCCTAGAGCTAAAAGACTGTCTTTCATCTACCATGATACGTCAGCCAGTGAAGACATGCTGCTCTGCTCGGGTGACATGCGCAGTGCTCACCGTTTTCCAGGTCCAATAGCATCACATATTCAGACAGACTGGCTTAGGTCTTGTGCTAGGAATTTTTTTTTTTTTTTTTTTTTTTTTGAGATGGAGACTCGCTCTGTTGCCCAGGCTGGAGTGCAGTGGTGCAATCTTGGCTCACTGCAGCCTCTGCCTCCTGGGTTCCAGCGATTCTCCTGCCTCTGCCTCCTGAGTAGCTGGGGTTACAGGTGCACACCACCATGCCCGGCTAATTTTGTGTTTTTAGCAGAGACAGGGTTTCTCCATGTTGGCCAGGCTGGTCTTGAACTCCTGACCTCATGTGATCCGTCTGCCTCAGCCTCCCAAAGTGCTGGGATTACAGGTGTGAGCCACCGCACCTGGCCTATTTTGTGCTAGGATTGATGGCCCCAACAGGACCAGGTGTTTTGAGTGTTCCTCAAAACATCTGGAATATGGAAGACAAGGAACACGGTTAAACAAAAACTAGAGATCACACCACAGCCTCTTGTCCTTCCTCCCTTCTGCTCCAGTCTTCTTGCTCTGCTCAAAAAATCTCTTCCTCCAGCCCCAGTGCCTTATGTATAAAATGAGGAACTTTCTGGCTCTGCCTCTTTGCCTCGTCCCTTGCCTCCTTTTACCACGGTTCTGCTCCTTGTCCCTCCCCCACCCCTCCCCCCACCTCCAGCCACAAGAATGCATATAACAAGAGATGGAGGCTGGGTGCGTATGGTTCACACCTATAATCCTAGCGCTTTCAGAGGTGGGAGGATAACTTAAGGCCAAGTGTCTGAGACCAGCCTGGGCAATAGAGCAAGACACCATCACTAGAAAAAATATTAGCTGGGTGTGGTGGCACACACCTATAGTCTGAGCTACTTGGGAGGCTGAGGCAGGAGGATCCCTTGAGCCCAGGAGGGTGAGGCTGTAGTGAGCTGTGATCATGCCACTGTGCTCTAGTCTGGGTAATAGAGGGAGACCCTGTCCCTTTAAAGAAAAGGGGTTAGGGGAGAGATGCGGGGCTGAGCCTGAAAACATGGCCTTCACCCCTTAGGCTTAGGAGAGGGCTTCAAATGGTGACCTATTTTGTTTTCTTTGTTTCTTTACTGTTTTCTTCTGGGCTACTGGCATTCTGTGACCATGTGTCTGCCTGTGAGTCCTGGGACAGGCCCTACTCAGGCCCTGGGCATATCTTGATACCAAGGTTCCACATTAGTTCCCTTTGTAAATAACACAGATCCCCAGCATCTCTGCCCAGCCTCTAAACTCTACCCCAGTTAAAAAGGAGTCCAAAATGCTCCAAGATCAAAATCTCTGTGAGATGCTAACAAAAGTGACAAGCATTCTGGGGAAGAGAGGAATGAATGGAGGCTGAGGCGGGCTGATGGGGCTCCTGGTCCTGAAGCTGGGCATCCTGGACACCCCTCCCCTCCCCCACCCACTCCGACTGCTTCTCCAGCCATGCAGGAGTGTTGCCATACTGATCTGGGGTCTGTGGGGGACCAGGAAGGGCACAGCTGTGGCCATTCCTTTTGTGGCATTCTGGGCCTGGCCCCTGAGGCTATGAGCATTAGGGCAATACACAGGCCTCGTCCAGATGAAGCAGAGCTGTGCCCATGAACCCTGCCTGCCGCTTGCCACCCACTGGAGCACGCCCCTTCCCCTGGCCAGGCCTCAGTTTCCCCATGATATCAGTGAGGGTGGGGCCCCAGTTCGCCATGCAGCCTGGCACTAAGCATGCACCCTGTCTTCTTTCTGCTCGTGGCCGCAGCTGGACATCGTGGAGTTCATCCCCTCTCTCCTCTACTTTGGCTACACGGCCCTCATGGTCTTGTCCTTCTGGCTGCTAACGGGTACCATCGGCTTCTATGCAGCCTACATGTTTGTTCGCAAGATCTATGCTGCCGTGAAGATAGACTGATTGGAGTGGACCACGGCCAGGCCCGCTCCGTCCTCGGACAGGAAGCCACCCTGCGTGGGGGACTGCAGGCACGCAAAATAAAATAACTCCTGCTCGTTTGGAATGTAACTCCTGGCACAGTGTTCCTGGATCCTGGGGCTGCGTGGGGGGCGGGAGGGCCTATAGATAATCTTGCGTTTTTCTTCATCTTATTCCAGTTCTGTGGGGGATGAGTTTTTTTGTGGGTTGCTTTTTCTTCAGTGCTAAGAAAGTTCCCTCCAACAGGAACTCTCTGACCTGTTTATTCAGGTGTATTTCTGGTTTGGATTTTTTTTTTCCTTCTTTGTTTTAACAAATGGATCCAGGATGGATAAATCCACCGAGATAAGGGTTTTGGTCACTGTCTCCACCTCAGTTCCTCAGGGCTGTTGGCCACCCTATGACTAACTGGAAGAGGACACGCCAGAGCTTCAGTGAGGTTTCCGAGCCTCTCCCTGCCCATCCTCACCACTGAGGCCACGACAAAGCACAGCTCCAGCCCGGACAGCACCCTCAGTGCCAGCCAGCCTCTGCCAGACCTCTCTTTCCCTCTTCTCCCCAGCCTCCTCCAGGGCTGCCCAAGGCAGGGTTTCCAGCCAGGCCTCGGGGTCATCTTTTCACCAGGAGCAAACCCAAGTCTTAGTTGCTACAAGAAAATCCCCTGGAAGTACTGGGGGCCAGGTTCCCCAGACAGCAGGAATTGCCCCTGTTCAGAGCAGCCGGAGTTTGCTGGACCAACAAGGAAGAAGAGAAGAGACTTGCAGTGAACTGTTTTTGTGCCAAGAAACCCTGGACCTGGGGCCAAGTATTTCCCAAGCCAAGCATCCACTTGTCTGTGTCTGGGAAGGGATGGCCAAGGCCGCTAGGGTCCTTACCCCTCAGGATCACTCCCCGGCCCTTTCCTCAGGAGGTACCGCTCTCCAAGGTGTGCTAGCAGTGGGCCCTGCCCAACTTCAGGCAGAACAGGGAGGCCCAGAGATTACAGATCCCCTCCTGTAAGTGGCCAGGCATTCTCTCCCTGCCCTCTCTGGCCTCCGGGGTCATACTCACTTCTTTAGCCAGCCCCATCCCCTCCACCCCACACCTGAGTTCTTGCCTCCTCCTTTTGGGGACACCCAAAACACTGTTTGTGAGAAGGAAGATGGAAGGTAAGTTCTGTCGTTCTTTCCCCAATCCCCAGGAATGGACAAGAAGCCAACTTAGAAGGGTCTCACGTGGCTGGCCTGGCTCCTCCGTAGACCCCTGTTCTTTTCAACCTCTGCCCACCCGTGCATGTCATCACAAACATTTGCTCTTAAGTTACAAGAGACCAGATCCACCCAGGGATTAGGGTTCAAGTAGCAGCTGCTAACCCTTGCACCAGCCCTTGTGGGACTCCCAACACAAGACAAAGCTCAGGATGCTGGTGATGCTAGGAAGATGTCCCTCCCCTCACTGCCCCACATTCTCCCAGTGGCTCTACCAGCCTCACCCATCAAACCAGTGAATTTCTCAATCTTGCCTCACAGTGACTGCAGCGCCAAGCGGCATCCACCAAGCATCAAGTTGGAGAAAAGGGAACCCAAGCAGTAGAGAGCGATATTGGAGTCTTTTGTTCATTCAAATCTTGGATTTTTT
Organism: Pan paniscus; assembly: GCF_029289425.2. NCBI lineage: Eukaryota > Metazoa > Chordata > Mammalia > Primates > Hominidae > Pan > Pan paniscus. The sequence goes on from NC_073270.2 coordinate 37,861,739, forward strand.
TTTCCCCTAAGAGATTCTCTTTTTAGGGGGAATGGGAAACGGACACCTCATAAAGGGTTCAAAGATCATCAATTTTTCTGACTTTTTAAATCATCATCATTATTATTTTTAATTAAAAAAATGCCTGTATGCCTTTTTTTGGTCGAATTGTAAATAAATATACCATTGTCCTACTGTTTTGTCTTGAATCTCATGCAGGGGTTGGAGGTCTGAGGTGAGACACCTTCCCCGAGTGGGTTGAGTTGCATAGTTTCCCCCGAAGCTCATTCTCGTGTCACACTTCAGGGCTCAAGCCACTGCTGTTCCCTGCCTGGTACAAGTCCATTGCCTAGCCCCTCCATACTAAATTGCAGTCATTTGCTCTTCTGATCCCACAAGCAGGAAATGACAATCAAGTGTGTTTTGGTAGCAGCAAGATCTGGTTTTGGATTCCCAGCTTCGGTGTTTTACTGTCAGCTCATCTCACTCTATGAAACCCAGTTCTTCAATTGCAAGCAACAGAAACATTGGTCAAACTGGTTTTAGCCCAAAAATGAATTGATTGGTTCTTAAGTCATCAAGGATTTTGTTTATTTTGCTTCAGGTCTGGCTGGATCCAGGAGCTCAAAGGATAGCCTTAGGGCTCTTTCCCCTTTTCCACTGTGCTCCTCTCCAGCGTCACTCTGTCCTGTTATCCACAGTCTTCCTCCTGATGGGTGAGGCAGGGAGGACAGGATGCCAATCACTCCAGACTTACATGATCCACTTGGGTATGCCGGGGGGCTGGGGTAGGGGAAGATGTCCCTTCCCACTTCAGTTTATTCAATATAGAGAAATTTCAGGAAACATTTCTGATTGGCCCAGCTTGGATTATCATTTGAACATCTTGCACCAATCACTATATCCAGGGAGTTGGAGTATGATTTGGGGCCACTTTCCCTGAAGGTGTTGGATACTGTGAATTTCAGCCCTACCAGAATTACTTAGAATGGTTGATGAGGAAAGAACCATTTCCCATGGTAAGGGATGCGAAACAGACCAAAACAGTGGCCTGTTACCCACCACCCCACCACCCCAACCCCAAGCCTCAGTTCCTCATCTGCAATGGGAAAGGTGCTTGTTACTATTTATGGAGTACTTCCTGTGTTCTGATGTTCCAAACACTTTCCATGGGTTAGCCCATTTAATCTTGGATATGATACAAGATAACAACGTGCCCCTGAGACAGCTTCTGTTATTAGCCCCCTTTTACAGAGGTGGTCACTGAGGCACCAAGCAGTTGAGGTAACCTGCTGGGGCAGGATGGGGGGTGATGTCCCATGATGGGTGTAGTAGTGTTCACCTGGGACAGCCAGACTTCTGAATCTGTCCTTCCAACCTCTCTAGCCGCCTTTTTAAAGGGCTGTGTGTGTGTGTGTGTGTGTGTGTGTGTAAAATTATATGTAATTGATGTAAAATGAACTGCAGTTTGATAAGTCTTGATACACACACCCATGAAATTATCACCACAATCTCAATAGTGAGCATACCCAGGTTTCCTCATGCCTTTCTTTATAATCCTGCCCTCTAGCCTCTCAACATCATGCTTGTCCCCTCCGAACCTCATGTGGAAATTTGATCCCCAGTGTTGGAGGTGGAGCCTAATGGGAAGTGTTTGGGTCATGGGAGCAGATTCCTCATGAATAGATTAGTGCACTGGGGGAGGTGGGAGCAGAGGAGGTGAGTGAGTTCTCTCTTAGCTCCTAAGAAAGCTGGTTGTTAAAAAGAGCCTGGCACCTCCCTGCAACCCCCACTTCTCTCCCCATGTAATCTCTGCACATGCCAGCTCTCCACCTTCCACCATGAGCAGAAGGAACTCACCAGAAGCAAATGCCCAATCTTGAACTTTCCAGCTGTCAGAATCATGAGCCAGACTGGGCACGGTGGCTCAGGCCTGTAAGCCCAACACTCTGGGAGGCTGAAACAGGATCACTTGAGGCCAGGAGAAAGTCAGCCTGGGCAACAAAGCAAGACCTCATCTCTAAAAACAAATTTAAAAAATTTGTTAAAAACTCGTGAGCTGGCCGGGTGCGGTGGCTTATGCCTGTAATCCCAGCACTTTGGGAGGCCGAGGCGGGCAGATTACCTGAGGTCAGGAGTTCGAGACCAGCCTGTACAACATTGTAAAACCCTGTCTCTACTAAAAATACAAAAATTAGCCAGGCGTGGTGGCCCACGCATGTAATCCTAGCTACTCAGGAGGCTGAGCCCAGGAGATGGAGGTTGCAGTAAGCCAAGATTGTACCACTGCACTCCAGCCTAGCCAACAGAGCAAGACTCTGAAAAGAAAAAAAAAAAAAAAATTCATGAGCCAAGTAAACCTTTTTTTCTTTATAAATTACCCAGCCTCAGGTATTCCTTATAGCAACACAAAACAGACTAAGACACCATCCCCAATAAGCCACTGATCTTTCTTTCTGTCACTATAGATTAATTTGCATCTCCCAGAGCTTTATATAAGGAGAATCATACGCTATATATTACGCTATGTATGTATACATTGCTAGGCTAGAAAAATAAAGTTTGTTCTACCAGGAATCACAAGTTAGAACTGAGTATTCTCCAAAGTGGAAATTACAGAGTGTAAGGTCATTCCAGGCAAAGATTATTCATTCAGTCCTCATACCCAACATTCACAACTCCCTATCAGAAGGGTTAAACCAGGTCAAAACAGTCTGGCATAATTAGGCTTCATCAAACAATGCCATTATGTTCTTCTAAGATGCAAATAAACCAAAACAGGAAATACTAAAATCAAAATAATACTTGATGCTGTCATACAAATTGTTAGTTCCTTGCTGTATTCCCCCTTCTGTAACATTAATAAAGGGAATATCTTACTGCAAAGAATATTTTATTTTATACATCACTAGCCATGAATTTTTGCCATTAGTTATTATACAAATGCTGCCTAATGCCATTAGCCAAATGGCATAACCATTTTATGTCCACCATTCACTTCTATAGTTATAAGTAGAATTTTCATGATTTACATATGTACATCAGTGAGGATTTAACACTGAGATACAATCTAACATCTGTAATATCTGATGTTTTAAAGTAGATAGCAATGTAGGAAAGATATATTTTAATCACTTTTCATTTAAGTGACCTTATGTAAAACATTAACCAATAGTTTAGCAGTTCCACGTCTCCAAGGGACATTTTCAAATGTATGTAAAGAGATGGTTACAGATTTTTAAGAAGCATCTTCCATGTCCACATCCTGTTGTAATCTCTGTGCCATTTTCTCTTCCAGCTGCTTCCCTTTGCCTACAAGAGGGGCTCGGAAAGATGGATGTTTTTCTTGACTTCTTTGATATCCTGAACTTCTCTACGTAGCCCTTTATGTTTCTTCAGTCTGTTCATTATAAATTTAGCTTGGCATTTCTGTTTGATCTCTTCAACTCTCTTCATTGCGTCAATAGTTTTATTCCATAGCTCTCACTGATATTTGATAAGTGCATTTCTATGTTTTTCCAATTCAAATGAATTATCCACTGTAAGCCCTTTACCAGCTGTTTTCCAGAATGCTTTGGTCCACCTACCTTTGTGAGGATTGTGCTTCTTTTTAAAGTTTTTATGACATTTAGATTTACAAAATCTGAACACCTTGCAATCATTGCGGACAGACATCATGCCATGGCCAGGGTAGATGGGCCCCGAACAGAAATAACACTCTTGAGACACATGTTGAACCCACGTGGGTCCCCACCGACCAAACGCCAGGCTTGAGAGGAAGTCAGGTGTATGTTTAACCTAAACTGCCACACTCTTTTCTAAGGTGGTGTATCATTTTCTGTTACCATCAGCAGTATACAAGAGTGCCAGTTCCTTTACATCCTAATAACACTTGGTATGGTTAATATTTTTAATTTTAGCCATTCTTACAGGTATATAACATCTTGTGATTTTAATTTCTATTTCCCTAATGACATGCTGCACATCTTTTCATGTGCTTATTTGTTATTGTTGGTGACAAATATATCTTCTTTGGTGAAGTAGATGTTCAAATTTATGTTCATTTGTATTGGGTTTGGAGTTATTGTCAAGTTTTGAGAGTTATTTATGTATTCTGCAGACAAGTCCTTTATCGGTAAATGCTTTGCAAAGATTTTCTTAGTCTGTGTATGGCTTGTGTTTTCATTGAAAACTATGTCTTTAGAAGAGCACAGGTTTTTTATTTTGATGAAGTCTAATTTATAAACAATTAAATAATTTGTTTAAGCAATTTAATGTGTTCTTTTTTGAATTTTTGGTTTGTTTGATTTTTGAAACAGGGGTTTCACTATGTTGCCCAGGCTAGTCTCAAACTCCTGGCCTCAAGCGATCCTCTGGCCTCAGCCTCCTAGGTAGCTGGGATTACAGACACATGTCACCGTGCCCAGCTCCTTTTATGGATTTTGCTTTTTGGTGTTAGACATCTTTGCTTAACTCAAGGTCACAGTTAATTTCTCCTGGGTTTTCTTTTTTTCTTTTTTGTTGTGGCAGAGTCTTGCTCTGTGACACAGGCTGGAGCACAGTGGCATGATCATAGCTCACTGCAATCATGATCAAGCATCAAGTGATCCTCCCACCTCAGCCTCCCAAATAGCTAGAACCACAGGTGTGCACCACCACGCCTGGCGAATTTTTTTTTTTCTATTTTTGTAGAGACAGTGTCTCACCTTGTTGCCCGGGCTGATCTCAAATCCCTGGGCTCAAGCAATCCTTTTGCTCAGCCTCCCAAGTAGCTGGGATTATAGGCTTGAGCCAAAATGCACCTGGCTCGAATGTCTCTCTTTATTTTATTTTTATTTATTTATTTGAGACAGGATCTCACTCTGTCACTCAGGCTGGAGCGCAGTGGCATAATCACAGCTCACTGCTGCCTTGACCTCCTGGGCTCAAATAGTCCTCTCCCCTCAGCCTCCCAGGTAGCTGGGACTATAGGCATGCACTGCCATGCCCAGCTAGTTATTTTTTGTCAAGACAGGTCTTCCTATGTTGCCTAGGCTGGTCTCAAACTTCGGGGCTCAAGCAGTCCTCCTGCCTTGGCCTCCCAAATTGCTGGAATTACAGGCATGAGCCCTGTGCCCAGCTGTGGAGTTGATATCTTAACAATATTAAGTCTTCCAACCCATGAACAAATTATACCTCTCAATTTAGGTCATCTTTAATTTCTCTCAGCAGTGTTTTGTATCTTCAGCATCTAGGTCTTTCACTTCTTTTGTCAGATTTATTCCTCAGTGTTTCATATTTTTGATGCTATTGTAAATGGTAGTTTTTTATTTTTATTTTTTGAGACAGAGTTTTGCTCTTGCTGCCCAGGCTGGAGTGCAATGGTGTGATCTCGGCTCACTGCAACCTCCGCCTCCCGGGTTCAAGCGATTCTCCTGCCTCAGCTGGGATTACAGGCATGTGCCACCACGCCCAGCTAATTTTGTATTTTTAGTAGAGATGTGGTTTCTCCATGTTGGTCAGGCTGGTCTTGAACTCCAACCTCAGGTGATCTGCCTGCCTCGGCCTCCCAAAGTGCTGGGATTACAGGCATGAGCCACTACGCCTGGTGTAAATGGTATGTTTTTAAATTTTTATTTATTTATTTAGAGATGGAGTCTTGCTCTGTCACCCAGTCTGGGGTGCAGTGGCGGGATCTTGGCTCACTGCAACCTCTGCCTCCTGGGTTCAAGCAATTCTTGTGCCTCAGCCTCCCAAGCAGCTGGGACCACAGGTGCATGCCACCACACCCGGCTAATTTTTACATTTTTCAGTAGAGATTAGATTTCTCCATGTTAGCCAGGCTGGTCTCAAACTCCTGACCTCAAGTGATCTGCCTGCCTCAACTTCCAAAAGTGCTGGGATTACAGGTGTGAGTCGCTGTGCCTGGCCTGTAAATGGTATGTTTGTATTTCTGATTTTTCATTGCTACTGTTGTACAGAAATAACAGTTGATTTTTAAAATACTGATCTTATACCCTAAAACCTTGCTAACTTATTAGTTCTAGTAGCTTTTTTAGATCTCACTGGATTTTCTCCATAGATGATCATGTTGTCTGTGAATAAAGACAGTTTTACTTCTTTCTTTCCAATCTGGATGCCTTTCATTTCTGTTTCTTGCCTGATTGCACTGGCTACAATATCCAATACAATACCTGAATGGTGAAAGTAGACATACCTGTCTTTATTTTTTGGGTTTTTTTGTTTATTTGTTTGTTTGTTTGTTTTTTTGAGAGAGAGTCTCTGTCGCCCAGGCTGGAGTGCAGTGGTGTGATCTCGGCTCACTGCAAGCTCCGCCTCCTGGGTTCAAGTGATTCTCCTGCCTCAGCCTCCCGAATAGCTGGGATTATAGGTGCCTGCCACTGGACTTGGCTAATTTTTGTATTTTTAGTAGAGACAGGGTTTTACCATGTTGGCCATGCTGGTCTCGAACTCCTGACCTCAGGTGATCCACCTGCTGATTCAGCCTCCCAAAGTGTGGGATTACAGGCATAAGCCACCACAGCCAGCCCATCCCTGTCTTTAATTTGCTCTTTTCTAGTGTTTTAAAGTGGAAGCTAGGGCATTTATTTGAGGGCTTTCTTTTCTAATGTAGGTGTTTAGTGCTATAAACTTAAAAGTCTCACTGTAATAGCATCCCAGAAATTCTGCTATATTGTGTTTTCATTGTCATTCCATTCAAAATACTTTCTAATTTTCATTTGATTTCTTTTTTTGAGTCATGTGTTATTTAGAAGTGTGTTATTTAGTTCCCAAATATTGGGGGATTTTTTTCAAGGATCCTTAGGTTACTTATGTCTAATTTCTAATTCTATTGTGGACAGAGACTTTGTATGACTTGGGTCCTTTTGACTTTATTAAGACTTGTTTTATGGCTCAAAATATGGTCTATCTTGATAAAGGTTCACGCACAATTGAAAAGAATGGTATTCTGTGTTCTTGGGTACAGGGTTCTGTAAATATCAGTCAGGTCAAGTTGATTGATAGTGGTGTTCAAGTATATGATATCTTTACTGATTTTCTGCCTGCTTATTCTATCAATGATTGAGAAAGGGGTACTAAAATCTCTGGCGGTAATTATAGATTTTTATATTTCTCTTTGAAGTTCTATTTTTTGCTATAGGTATTTTGTTAGGTACATACTATCTTTTGGATTAATTTATCCCTAGTAATTTATGTAATTTATCTATTTTGTCACATATTGATATAGCCAATCCCACTTGCTTCTTACTGTTAGTGTGGTATATCTTTTCCATCCTTTTACTTTTAACCTATTTCCATTTGTATAGTTAAAATGTGTTTCTTATAGGCAGCATATAGTTTGGTCTTTCTTTCTTTTTTCCAATCATACAATCTCTGCTTTTTAATTGGTATGTTTAGACCACTTAATTTTTTTTTTTTTTTTTTTTTTGAGACAGAGTCTCACTGTTGCCCAGGCTGGAGTGCAGTGTTGCAATCTCAGTTCACTGCAACCCCTGCCTCCCTGATTCAAGCGATTCTCCTGCCTCAGCCTCCGTAATAGCTGGGACTACAGGCACGTGCCACCACACCTGGCTAATTTTTGTATTTTTAGTAGAGGTGTGGTTTCACCATGTTGACCAGGCTGGTCTCGAACTCCTGACCTCAGGTGATCCGTCCACCTCAGCCTCCCAAAGTGCTGGGATTACAGGCGTGAGCCACCGCACCCGGCCTCCAGTGTATTTTTCATCTCAGACATTGTCTTTTTTTTTAATGTCTACGTATTTCATTTGGATCTTTTTTCATATTGTCCATGTCTCTACTTTATTTTATTATGGTAAAATACACAACACAAAATTGACTGTTTTAATATTTGTAAGTATACAATTCAGTGGCATCAGGTACAGTCTCAGTGTTGTGCAACCATCACCACTATCTATCTACAGAATATTTTCATCATCTCAAATTGAAACTGGGCTGGGCGTGGTGGCTCACACCTGTAATCCCAGCACTTCGGGAGGCCAAGGCAGGCAGGTCAGCTGAGGTCAGGGGTTTGAGACCAGCCTGGCAAACATGGTGAAACCCCATCTCTACTAAAAATACAAAAATTAGCTGGGTGTTGTGGCACGTGCCTATAATCCCAGCTCCTCGGGAGGCTGAGGCAGGAGAATTGCTTGAACCCCTGGGAGGTGGAGGTTGCAAGTGAGCCGAGATCACACCACTGCACTCCAGCCTGGGCAACAAAGCAAGACTGTCTTAAAAAAAAAAAAAAAAAAAAGTGAAACTGTATACTCATTACACATTAACTCTCCATTCTCCGCTCCCCCAACCCCTGGTAACCACCATTCTACTTTTTGTCTCTGAATTTCACTACTCTAAGTGCCTCATATAAGTGGACTCCTACAATATTTGCCCTTTTTGCCTGCCTTATTATACTTAACATAACGTCTTCCAGGTTGACCCATGTTGTAGCATGTGTCAGAATCTCACTCCAGCCAGGCATGGTGGCTCACACCTGTAATCCCAGCATTCTGGAGGCCAAGGCAGCTGGATCACCTGAGGTCAGGGGTTCGAGACCAGCCTGGCCAACGTGGCGGAGACCACCCGGTCTCAACCAAAAATACAAAAATTAGCCAGGTGTGGTGGCGTGTGCCTGTAATCCCAGCTACTCGGGAGGCTGAGGCACAAGAATCACTTGAACCCGGGAAGCAGAGGTTGCAGTGAGCCAAGATCGAGCCACTGCACTCCAGCCTGGCCGACAGAGGACAGAGCAAGACTCCATCTCAATTAAAAAAAAAAAAACAAACTCCTTTTGTAAGGCTATATTATAGTCTGTCATATTTTGTTTATTCATCCATCAATGGACATTTGGGTTGCTTTCACCTTTTTGCTATTGTGAATAATGCTGCACTGGTATAAAAATATCTATTTCAGCCCCTGATTTCAGTTCTTCTGGGTACATACCCAGGTGTAGAATTGTTGAATCATATGGTGATTCTTTAATTTTTTGAGGAACTGCCATATTGTTTTCTACAGTGGCTGTGCCATTTTATACTCCCATCAGCAATGCACAAAGACTCCGATTTCTCCAAGGCCTTGCCAATACTTATTTTCTGTTTTGTTTTTTTTAATAATACCTATCCTAGTGTAGATGAAGTGGTATCTCACTGTGATTTTGATTTGCATTTATCTACTTATTAGTGATGTTGAACATCTTTTCGTATGCTTATTGACTATTTGTATATCTTCTTTGAATAAATGTCTAATCAAGTTCTTTTAATCAAGTTGTTTTCTTGTTGCACTATAGAAGCTATTTGTATACTGTGTATATTAAACCCATATCAGGTATCTGATTTGCAAATATTTTCTCCCATTTTGTGGGTTGCCTTTTTACTCTCTTGATAGTGTCCTGTTTTGAACAAAAGTTTAATTAATGTATTTAGAGACAGGGTCTTGCTATGTTGCCCAGACTGGAGTACAGTGGCTGTTCACAGATGCAGTGATTGCACACTGTAGCCTCAAACTCCCGAGCTCAAGCGAACCTCCCACTTCAGCCTCCCAAGTAGTTGAAACTATAGACATGGGCCACCAAGCCTAGCCAAAAGTTTAATTTTGATGAATTCCAATTTATCTATTTTTTTCTTCTGTTGCCTGTGCTGTTGGTGTCATATCCAAAAGATCATCACCAAACCCACTGTTATGAAACTTTTCTCCTATGTCTTCTAAGAATATTATAGTTTTAGCCCTTACACTTAGGTCTTTGATCCATTTTGAGTTCATGTTTGTATGTGGTATGTGGTCCAAATTCATTCTTTTGCATGTGGATATTCAGTTCTCCCAACACCATTTGTTAAAAAGACTGTCCTTTTTCCATTGAATGGTTTTGGCACTCCTGTCAAAAATCTTTTAACCATATATATGAGGGTCTATTTAATTTGTTGAACATGTGGAATAAAATTAGAGTAACTTGTACTTACCTGCCCATTTTAACATCGGTTTCAGTTGTGGGTTATGCTTGCTTATTTCCCTCATTATGGATTGCATTGCCTGCTACTTTGTAGAACTGATACTCTTTGATTGGGTGCCAGACATTGTGAGTTTCATCTTGTTGGGTGCTGGATATATTTGTAATCTGTAAATCCTCTTGAGCTTTCTTCTGGGACATTTGAGTTACTTGGAAACGGTTTAATCCTTTTGGGTCTTGCTCACACAAGATTTTTTTTAGGCAAATCCAACCAGTGCTCATTCAAAAGCTAATTATTTGCCCTCAGTGAGGCAAGGCCTCCCTGAGTCCTCTCAACACCCCATGATACTCAGCATGGCTGGTGGGAACAGACACAGTCCCCACCCAGTGAGCAGCGGGCACTGTTCCCTAAATCCTTCCTGATGGGCCTTTCCTTGGCCTGGGGTCCTTCCCTCACACACATGTGCTCATCAGTATCCTTCTGGGTTTCAGGGATGCCTCCACAGCTCTCCAGGGGTCTCTCTCTAGGCAGCTGTCTCCTCTCTGGCACTCTGTCCTACACACTTCTGTCCTACACACTTTGGTTACCTTGCCCTGACATTTAGCGCCATCTCCTCAACTCATGGTGTTCCCTGGCTCCACTTTAATTCCCCCTCCCTGTGTTGCAGCCTGAAAACTCTCTCAAGGCTGGGGGCAATCACAGGGCTCACCTTTGTTTCCCATCTGTCTGGAATCTCTGTCCTTTATTGTTCAACGCCCAGAGCCTTGAAAACCACTATTTCATGTATTTTGTCTAGTTTTACTTTTGTTTCAGGCAGACGAATATATCTGATCTCTGTTACTCCACCTTGCCTAGAAACAGAAGTCTCTGCACTGCTTTTTTTATTTTTATTTTTAGAGACAGAGTTTCACTCTTGTTGCCCAGGTTGGAGTGCAATGGCATCATCTCAGCTCACTGCAACCTCCACCTTCTGGGTTCAAGCGATTCTCCTGCTTCAGCCTCACAAGTAGCTGGGATGACAGGCGCCTGCCACCACGCCCAGCTAATTTTTTTTTGTATTTTTAGTAAAGACAGGGTTTCGCCAAGTTGGCCAGGCTGGTCTCAAACTCCTGACTTCAGGTGATCCTCCCACCTTGGCCTCCCAAAGTGCTGGGATTACAGGTGTGGCCACTGCGCCCGGTCTGCACTGCCTTTTTTTACCTGTAAGATCACAGGGCCTCTGCGAAGCACTGTATGAGTGATTTTTTGTTTTGTTTTGTTTGAGACAGGGTCTTGCTCTGTTGCCCAGGTCAGAGTGCAGTGGCACAATCTCAGCTCACTTCAACCTCCACCTCCCAGGTTCAAGCCATCTTCCCACCTCAGCCTCCGAATAGCTGGGACTACAGGCGCCCACAACCACACTCAGCTAATTTTTTTTTTTTTTCGAGATGGAGTCTCACTCTGTCGCCCAGGCTGGAGTGCAGTGGCGCGATCTCGGCTCACTGCAAGCTCCGCTTCCCAGGTTCACGCCATTCTCCTGCCTCAGCCTCCTGAGTAGCTGGGACTACAGACGCCCGCCACCATGCCCAGCTAATTTTTTTTTTTTTTTTTTTTTGTATTTTCAGTAGAGACAGGGTTTCACCATGTTAGCCAGGATGGTCTCAATCTCCTGACCTTGTAATCCGCCCGCCTCGGCCTCCCAAAGTGCTGGGATTACAGGCGTGAGCCACCACACCTGGCCACACTCAGCTAATTTTTATATGTTTTTTGTAGAGACAGGGTTTCACAATGTTGCCCAGGCTGGTCTCGAACTCCTAGACTCAAGTGATGTGCCCGCCTTGGCCTCCCAAAGTGCTGGGATTACAGGTGTGAGCCACCACACCCAGCCAAGTTCTTTGAAGTGAAAGAGACACTCACACAATAGATGCTCAATCTCTCCTCACTCACCAAAGGAGAGTCTAAAGGGCCTGCCTCCTAGGAATCTTAGTTTGGCAGTGACTTGGCTCAACTTAAGGAACTTTCTAGGTCCAGAACCCTTGCAACTGGACCTGTGCTAGCCTAGAAGTCAGCACCCTCTAACCCTGAGGGCCATCATGGGGTGAAAGTGCCAGCTGTGAGGTCTCACAGAAAAGCCAAAGTGTGACTGTGAGCGCCTAGAGGCAGTGGTCTTAGCTTGCCTCTAGGCACTGGACATTATGAGCAGACATCCATTCCGCGTCAATGCTTGGTCTACCACTACCCTGCTCCCCCTTGCCAATAACTAATTCAAGACTGGGCATGTGACCCAGTTCTAGTCAGTAAGGTATAGGACCAGGAAAATCTACAGTGGCTTCTGGGAAAGGCTTCCTCCATCTTAAGAGGGGCCATGGTAAGACATAGTCTCCCCTCTCTGGAATTGCCATATTCCAGTGTGGACACGTGGGGCTGCTGCCACCATCTTGGCACCAACCTGAGGATGGAACTAACAAGAAGGATGGCAGATCAGAGAAGGCCCGAGCCTGGACGCATCATTGAGGTGATGGATCAAATAGCCCCACTGCCTCAATTCCCCTCTGAATATTCATATAAGGAAAAAAGACTTAATTAGTGGTTCAGTTAGATGCCACCAAAAGCAAAAGCATTGTCACTGAGCCAGCCACCTGGAGGGCTGGAGGTGCATGGAGGGGAGCACCTTAAAGGTACTTTTACCTCCTGCTAAGGAGTTTTGACTTTCTCCTTTGGATGAGAAAAGGGCCAATAGCTGTGAAAAGACATGCCTAAGGCCATGTAGGGGGAAGTGGCAAGAGCAGCCCTGCACAGGCCTATCAGCCTTCCAGCGGGTGCCTGATGCACTACAGCCCTGTGCCCCAGGATCCTGAGTCAGCTTTGATGGTGGGGCCTGTGGGTGGAGGCCTCAAAGTTCACCGACTCCAGTCAACGTTTAGTTCTCCTGCTGAGCAAGAGCAAGCAAGCACTGGGGACTTCCTTGAATTTTTGTGCTGAAATGGTATCCTTGGAGGAAAATATCAAAGTCCCCCGAGCTGTAATCAAGGCAGTTGCAGATTACAAGTAATTGCCATAGTTTCGGGACAGGTTTTTCTCGGATTTAAAAGAGCCTGTCCAAAGTTCCTTCCCAGGCCAACAGAACAGAACAGGGCAGGCACCTGAGACAGAGGGGAGCAGAACCCTGGGATCCAAGGCTTGTGTTTGCTCTCCACGCCAGAGCAGGAAGCCTCCTCTGTACCCTGGCCTCCTTCCTCCACGCTTGGAGCATGTGTAGGCCACGTGGCCATCTCTCTGTAGTAGGAGTCGGGAATGGGCTCAGGGACATTTATTGCCTCAATTCCAAGACTGCCTGGAAAAGGGCGGTACTGCCTTGGGCAGTAGAGAGTTCCTATCCCTAGAGATACAAACCCCAGAAGGGCCTTCAGCAGGCATCTGATGCCTTCATACATGCTGTCGCCTCGCCCACCAGGAAGACCCTCCTGAACCTCAAAGATGTGACACATGCATTCATTCATTTCACAAAGAACTACTTGTGCCAGGTGCTGCTCTAGGTAAGGGGGATTTAGCAATGAATAAAACAAAGTGCCTCTGGGTGTGGCGGCTCATGCCTGTAATCCCAGCACTTTGGCCAAGGTTGGCAGAGTTCGAGACCAGCCTGGCCAACATGGGGAAACCCCATCTCTACTAAAAATACGAAAATTAGCCAGGTATGGTGGTGCATGCCTGTAATCCCAGCTACACAGGAGGCCGAGGCACAAGAATCGCTTGAACCCAGGAGGAGGGGGTTGCAGTGAGCTGAGATTATGCCACTGCACTCCAACCTGGGTAACAGATCCAGACTCCATCTCAAAAAAAAAAAAAAAAAAAAAAAATTCCCGAAGATTGTAGAGAAAAAAACAGATAAAATGAATATACAATGTGATATCAGGTGGTTGTTAAGTGCTATAACAGAAAGGGGACAGAGAGTAACAGGGTGAGTTTTAGAAAGGGTGGTCGGGGAAGGCTTCCCTGGAAGAGGTGTAACTAATGTTTGAACTGATAAACTTTAATGAAGGCAGGAGCCGGCCATGCAAACATCTGGAGAAGCAGCGTCTAGGCAGAGGGAAGAGGAAGCAAGGTCTTCAGCCAGGTTTGAAGACTAGCAAGAGGCTGGTGTAGACTGGGCATGGTGGCTCACACCTGAAATCCTAGCACTTTGGGAGGCCAAGGTGGGCAAATTGCCTGAGCCCAGGAGTTCAAGACCAACCTGGACAACATGGTGAAACCCCATCTCTACAAAAAATACAAAAATTAGTTGGGCATGGTGGCACACACCTGTAGTTCCAGCTACTCAGGAGGCTGAGGTGGGAGGATCACCTGAGCCCTGGGAGGTTGAGGCTGCAGTGAACCTTGATCGTGCCACTGCACTCCAGCTTGGGCAACAGAGTGAGACTCCGTCTCAAAAAAAAAAAAGAGGCTGCTGGAGCTCGAAAGTGGTCTGGCGGCAGAGAAGCATAGGAGATGAAGTTGGATTGGTGACTGGAAGTCAGATCAGGAGGGTCTTGCAGGCCAAGCAGAGCATGTTGGCTTTTCCTCTGTATATTGCAGCCATTGGGTTTGGAGCAGAAGGGCATGGTCTGACTCAGGCTTAGACAGCCACACTCTGCCTGCTGCACCCATATAAAGCCCTGGCACATGGTAGGTGGTTAATAAACTTTGGTGATTATTATCAATGTTCTTCAGCTGCACCATTGGACCCCGGAGCTCACTGAGGGCAGGGACCAGAATGGTCATCCATGCCTATTATAGCTGGTGCTAAGATGTGTGGATATATCAGTGACTCAGGGCATGAATGAGTGAGCAAGCTTGGAGTGGGTTCTGAGGAGGAGACTCATGCCCCCAGGGCAGGTGGGACATGCTGTTGGTGCCATGTAAAGGAAGCAAGCCACTGGCTATGCCACAGAGAGAACAGGTAGGCAGGTAAGTGCCCATTTTAGAAAAGAACCGTTGCCTGGGCCCTAGGGGAATGCAGGATGCAGCTGGGCCCAAGTATGGCTGCAGGAGCCAACGCAGCCTGCAAACCAGCAGGCAAGAGTCAGGCAAACCACATGGGGCACCACCTCCTAGAATCACCAGGATGCTTACAGGCTCACCCTGATCCCCCCGGGAACATTAGAGGCAGTCATCTGGCACAAAACAGCACCCAGAGGGTGCAGCCTAGACAGGCACTGGTGCCCAGATTCTGGTTTTAGGCTGTACATGGGAGGTGGCAGACACTGTTGTGGGCTGGGGAAATCATGGAGGGCTTCCTAGAAGAGCTATAGCCTAGATGGACAGATAAGATTCAAACTGAAGACACTAGGGGTCTATAACTGCAGACACTCCTCCAGACATGCCCTGTGAGATCACTCCACCTCTGAACCATGCCTGATACCCCTCTTCACTATCCACAGGATAATGCCTTGGCTTGGCATTCAAGAGTTCCTATCTTCAGAAAGTGGCCTCTTCAGGTATTGCTCTTGAAAAAAAAAATAATAAAAGATAAATAAAAGAAAAAAGTGGCCTCAATCTACCCATTCAGCTTTGCCTCTCCCAAGCAGCCAAACCCACGGCACATGCTGTACGTTAACCACGCCGCACATTTTCCCATCCAGTGCCTTCGCTCACGTTGCTCGCTCTGCCAGGAATTCCCTTCTCTGGCTCCACTTTCCAAACTACTGCCTATTCTTTAACACCCAGCTCGTGACCCAACTTCAGAGAAGTCTCCGCCCTCTGGTCCCACATCATCACATACCTGGTGAACTATAAGCCACGTTGAACGCAGTTGGGTTTTGTCTCCTTGGATGACCGTTGGATACCAGTTACACCTCTTGCCCCCGTGTAATTATTAGTCGTGACCCTTTCATTCCCAGATATGTTCCAGCTGGATGGCAAATTAAACAGTCACCCTTCATCACCCACACCGTTCTCCACCCAACTCAAATCCTTTGGGCAGGAACTATGCCTTTGTCAGAGCCCGGCACAGTACTCTGTATGCTGGAATAAAGTCAGTCACTCATACCAGTGATCTTTGAGACACTGGACACTAAACTATGGGGAAGCAAAGCAGCAGAAACATGTGTCCCTGTTCTCCTGCCACATGTGAAAGGAGGTGGAAGAAGGTAAGAAAAGATCATTTCAGAGAGGCCGCGTGCAGTGGCTCACGCCTGTAATACCAGCACTTTGGGAGGTGGAGGCAGGTGGATCACTTGAGGTCAGGAGTTTGAGACCAGCCTGGCCAACGTGGTGAAACCCTGTTTCTACTAAAAATACAAAAATTAGCCGGGTGTGGTGGCGGGCACCTGCAGTCCCAGCTACTAGGGAGGCTAAGGCAGGAGAATCGCTTGAACCCGGGAGGCGGAGGCTGCAGTGAGCCAAGATAGCACCACTGCACTCCAGCCTGGGTGACAGAGTGAGACCCTGTCTCAAAAACGAAAAAAAAAAAAATCATTTCAGAGAGTTACAAGTGACATGGAAAAAATCATGAAGGGAGGGGTAGAGGCTAATTTTGGACAGGCTGGGCAGGGAAGGCCTCTGAAGTGGCGTTTGAGGTCTGAATGAATTGAGGGAGCCATGAGATGAGAATATCTGCAGGAGGAAAATCCTAGCTAGGAGAGGGAATAAAGCAAGTGCTAAAATCCTGAGGCTGGAACATGCTTAGTGTGTTTAAAGAACAGGAGAGAGGCCAGTGTTGGGGGAACAGAGAGAGCAAAGCAGAAGTGGATGGGAGATGTTGGGAGGGACCAGCAAATGCAGGGCTTTGTCGCCTGCAATAAGGAATTTTATATATATATATATATATATAAATTTTTTTTTTTTTGAGACGGAGTCTTACTCTGTCACCCAGGCTGAAGCGCAATGGCGAATGGCATGGTCTCAGCTTACTGCAACCTCCGCCTCCCAGGTTCAAGCGATTCTCCTGCCTCAGCCTCCTGAGTAGCTGGGACTACAGGCACCCGCCACCATATCCAGCACATTTTTGTATTTTTAGTAGGGATGGGGTTTCACTACTGGTGAAATCCTACTGGCTGGTCTCGAAATCCTGACCTCGTGATCCACCCGCCTCAGCCTCCCAAAGTGCTGGGATTACAGGCGTGAGCCACCATGCCCAGCCTATAGATACATATTTTTAACCAGTGTAGGGTTTTGGATGGGGAAGTGACATGATCTAAGTTATTTTTTCCCCAGACAGGCAATTTTTTATTTTTTATCATGCGTATAGAAAACAAAAGTGTCACAGATCCCCTTGTGACTGGACAAAGCCACCTCAGGAATATTTCTCTGCTTAAAAGAAGCATTGTCAGTTACAGTGATGTCAATTACAACCTGGCACAAAATCATCAAGACCATCAGGGTCACAGAATTCTTTCTGGAGGTTATCCTTGCAGAACACAGGCACAGCTTCCAGTCTGAAGTCCAACAAAACCGGAACTCTGCTTCTAAGTACAAGGTTATGGTAAAGGCCCCAACAACCTGATAACAATTGTGAATAGTCACATAAGTTTCCAAGTGGCATAAAAAATGTACACTGACAATCTTGCAAAAGTTCTCAACTAAAAGCAACAAGCAAGCCTTTACAGCATAATGCCCCAGTGGGCTGAAACACAGGAGGGGATGCATAGGGTCTTACTTAAAAGCAGCAGAAGAAAAGCTTACATTAACTTTCTACATACACAAGGTAGGACCAAGAGAGAAAACCTCTAAAGTTGCAGTGTTCTGTTATTCTTCTAGTTTACAAAACATATTGGTGAATCAAAAATGTTAGCAAGGGCTGGGCGCGGTGGCTCACACTTGTAATCCCAGCACTTTGGGAGGCCAAGGTGGGAGGATCCCTTGAGCCCAGGAGTTAAGACCATCCTGGGCAACATAGTGAGACCCCCGTCTCTACAAAAATGTTTTTTAAAAAGCTGGGCATGGTGGCATACACCTGTAGTCCCAGCTACTTGGGAGGCTGAGATGGGAGAATTACTTGAGCCCAGGAGTTTGAGGCTATGATGCATCACTGCACTCCAGCCTGGGCAACAGAGTGAGACCCTGTCTTGAAGAAAAAAAAAAAAATCGGATGGGCACAGTGGCTCACACCTGTAATTTTAGCACTTTGGGAGGCCAAGGTGGGCAGATCACTTGAGCCCAGGAGTTCAAGACCAGCCTGGGCAACATAGTGAGACCCTGTCTCTATGTATTAACCAAAATCAAGGGCTCTCCTCCTTCTACCATCTCTCAGCCATCCTGCCTTTTCAGCTGGCTCTGGTTCCTTTTGTACTTCCCTGCCAAAAGCACCCTCCACATTATTTTGTGATAAGGCCTCCCCAGGTCCTAGGGAACAGAAGATAAGGCCTTCCATGGGAAGGGGCCTGGGTATGGTCACTACCACCCCTTCCCCTAAAATGAAATGGAGACAGACAGCTCTGCAAGCAGGGGGAGGAGGGGGTGGGCAGCTCAGCTCTTATACCTAGAGGGGTTCGGACTTGGTGGAAGGGTAAGAAAGAGTTGGGGTTAGTCTAAAAGAACACAGCATAAAATGGAATATTAACTATCCCCGCTCTGGGGACTTCCTGGTCTCTCTGTTCAGCAGCCTTGGACTGTCCCCTTTGGAAGATTCTAGGCCTTGCTAAAGAGGGTAAGGTATAGGGGAAGAGAGAATGCTGGCAGTCTACAGGGCAAACCCTTCCTCTCTGGAGACAAAGAGAGGCAAACTCAACACGAAAGTCTTTCTTGTTGAGTTTAAGAAAAAATCTTTTTCTTCAGTTGTTATTTTTTGTTTCTAAGCCATCATTTAAAGAAAAAAATGGTGTGAGATCTGGGTATGGATAGACAGGCCCCAGGACCAGGAAGACCCCCTCCCCAGCACCCACAGCCTGGCAGCCTAACAGGTAGAGGCAGGGGGGCTGGCAGAGCACCTGGATTCTGTGGGGTCCAGTAACTGGGGCTCAGGCGGGGATCCCATCCTTGCCCCTGCCTCACTCACATGCCCAGATAGCCCAGTTTGGCAGAGTTCCTGGGGATTAGGGGCTCTCCTGTGCATTGGCAGGTGGCCCACCTGGGTCCACAAGCGGCTATGGAGGTTCCTGTAGACCTGGGGGCAGGCAACAGGGCTGATGGTGGTCTGGGCAAAACTCATGGGAAAGGAGATGGCTAGGCATTGGTGGGGCACGGCACAGACCCTCATAAGCTAGCAGCAGGCTGTGATGTCAGGCCACCGTGGGGCAGGAGGAGCAGTATGATCACAAAGAATGTGCTGTCCACTGCTTCATGCCCTTGACCTCACCCATGCCCAGCAGCCAGCTGTGTGCTCATCCTGCCAGATACCCAAGAGTCCACTTGGTGGTAGCCTGTGGTCTTGAGGCCATGGAATGTCCAAGCCTGGGTGGCACCTGGCACCAAATGAAGCCACTTCATCTTGGGTGATGAGACTCAGTTTGCCACAGCCAGGGTGTAGAGAGCTACTGTGAGCACGACCAGCAAGCATGCTAAGGCCGGCAGGCTGGAGTCTTGAAGCATAGGCCTCAAAGAGGCACTGTCCTCCAAGTAGTGACTTGTGGGTACCCTTGTCAAAAATGGCTGGGATGGCCACGGTCACAGGTCCATGCCGTAAAGATTATGGCAGTGCACATCCACAGCACTGGGTGCTTAGTGTAGACGCAGCGGCATGTGACAGCCACGTGATGTTAACACAGAACAGCAAGAGGCCATATGGAAACAGTAGAGACTGGCCACGAGGCCCACAATCTGAGAGCTGAGTCCACCGAACCATGCAGAGCCGGAGTGCACAGAACAGACAGCAGACAGCAGACAACAGAGCGCCCTCCATGGGCCTGAGCCCAGATCCGCCACCCGTAGGAGGCATGAGGAAGCTTATGTAGGCCCCACATCCCAAGGCAGCACTTAGCCAGACTGGAACCCGTAGGGCCTAGAAGGGGTCTCCGTGGGCCACCTTGCGAGGCCTCCCCTGGCTCTGCAGGGCCTATCCCCCAGCAGGTAGTACTGCAGGGGGTTGGGCCACAGGTCATCTTTAATAATCTGGGCAACCCTGTCGGCCTCTGGGAGGCTGTGCTGTGAAAACCAGCTGAAGAAGCTTCGGACAGTGTCCCGGTTCCTGTGTACGAGGGCCGGGGGTTCCTGGCCCCGGTGCCATCGGATGCGAGTCGCAATAGACACCACTCGGCCTGAGGCTCTGCATTCATACTCCTTCACTATCACCTTGTTCTGGAAGTAGGGGTTGCTCCAAAAGCGGAACTTGAATTTGCAACCTGTCCTGGAGTGCCTGAGCTCCCTCACCTCCAAATTCATCAGGTAGCAGAGCATGTCTTCATCTCGAGGGCTGATCATGGCTGAGAGCTGCGGGTGGTTCAGGAAGGCGGTGACCCAGAAGCCCGGAATATTCTGGATGATGAAGCTCCTACGGGCGAGGTACAACCTGTGCATCCGCCCAAACCTGCGCTCGAGCGGGAGGTAGGCCCTGTCGGCCTGGGCGCTCACGGCCTCCGCCTCCCACTGGATGGCCTCCAGTGGGTCCACAATTAGGGCACCAAGGTTCAGGAGCCGCGGGCCCTCCTGGGCCTCCGCTGCCACCTCCTGCTTCTCCTCCCCCACCTGCTGCTTCTCCTCCTCCTCCGCTGGCTCCTTCTTGAAGATGGCGCCCTCCTCCTTGGTCGCGTCCTCGGCCTTCTCGCTGGCTCCCGCCCGAGTCCCTAGCCCCTCGGCACCACAGGTTTCTGGGGCTTCGTCCCGGACCCGGCCGTTTTCCAGGCTCGTAGTAGTCGCCGCGGAGGCCGCTTCCCCGCGCCCAGGGGAAGGGAAGGCGGTCCCGGGGCCCGCTGCGGGGTGGAGGGACCCGCGCACCCCAGCTTCTCGGGCCCGGGCCGCGGGGACCGTGCGCGCGTCCCCCTCCCGGGCAAGGCCGGGCGGCGGGCGCGCCGCGGCTTCTGGGGTCCCCGCCCTCTTGTCCGCCATTGCCTGCGAGAGCCTCTGGCCTGGAGGGGCTCGGGGCGCGCTGGCGACTGCGGGCTCGGCGACAGGGGCGGCTGGTGGCGGGAGGACAGCGGGCGGAAGGCTCCGCCCCACGCGCCCCCCTCTCGGATGTGATTCGCCGGGGTCTCCCGCAGCCGGGGCGAGCGGCTTGGAGGCCCGGAGGAGGGGTACGGAACTGCCCGATGGGGATGCGACCGCGGGCGCCAGACGAACTGTCCCCAGATTCGTTGGCGCTGGCGGTGGAGGTGGGGAGAAGTGTGTACCAAGCAAGAGTCAGCTCGGAGCAAACACCAGGGGACAGGCCCAGTCGCTGGTCCTGGACAAGTAAAACTTTCCCATCACAACCACCACGCCAGGCGATTGCTCAGTGTTCCCCATCTGCGGTGGGCAGGCAGGAGTCGCCCGGCTTCCACACTCGAGTGGCGCTTTGGGGCAGTTGTAGGACACTCTCAGCCTTACAGTGGATAAATTACTCAGGCACATGCAGAGGGCTTAAGAGGTATCTCCTGCAAAGACTGACCAGACTCAAACTGGGAGCGGCAGATAATGGTAATTTTCTAACACACAAAGGTGATCAACACGTTCATGTAGGGAAAGCAGGTGCTTGAAATATTCATGTGGGGAAAATAAGCAAGGTCAGAGTGGAAGGATCTGGGGTGAGAGAGGGTCTTAAATGCTACAAACCAGGGAGCAAGTGGGCATCTGCCTGGTTTCCCCAACAGGAGTTGGTTCCTCCTGGGCTGGTTGGCAGAAGCGAGGTGGACCTTGCTTCACTTTGTGCTAGGCCCAAAGGCTACCCTTCCAAAGGTGGACTCTAGCTTGAAGTGCAGGAACTGTACCTGGCAGGCTAAGGGCTGGATTGGCCAGCCCTCTTAGTCCTTGATCCTGCAAATCTGTGTTCCTGTGGTCTCAGCTCCCAAACTGTGGCCTATGGAGGTCAGTACCTCTAATCCCCCTCCACCTCTGCCTGGAAGTCCTTGCCACCTCTTCCAGAAAGCTTTCAGCCTTTTCCTGACAAATGGATACAACAGCTCCCTCATCTGAGCCCTCAGACCTATACTGTGGTATACACTCCCTAGGGAGCAAGGTGGATTTCCTTAGGGTCCTAGCTAGAGTTTTAACCTACTGGGGTGGACAGTGAACATTTGTCAAGTGGAAGGTCAAAAATGAAGGGTCAGCCCACTTCCTTTGTACATAAAACACCTGCACTTGTTAATGGCCCCATAGGCTCTTGGCTGGACTGCAAGTGACTTGCACTGCTTGGCCATAGACACTGGCTCCAGACCACAGAAAAGCCAGTTCAGTCTGAGCCCCTGATGGGAGGATCTCAGCACAAGGGTTGGCACCCAGGATGGTGGTAACGACCTTCATTAGAGACCACCAAAGTCAGGTGAAGCTATGTAAGCCTCTCAGCAGTCTGCCTGAACCCGGTGGTTGGGCACAAGTATAGGTAAGGTCAGGTCCTAGCTGTCACCAGCTGTACACCTTGGGCAGTGACTAGGGTGAACATTTGTCCTTTCTTGGACAACCAGCATCAATTCTTCATCTTAAGAGTGCCCCAAATTTCCTTTGAGAAACCACTCCTCCTGTCTCAGTCTTGTTGTCACTGGCATATGGTAACTGGTTTGGGGATGGCACAGAATCCCATCAAGGCCAATGAAACAGGATGCTTATTGGGGCTTCTGTGGTGAGTCCTCTCCTGAGAGCCCAGAAAGGGTTGCTTCCTTCTGGTTGGCAATGTGTGAGAATGGCAGGTCTGGAATCCAGGCAGCATTCTGCTCACTCCCACACAAAGGGGAAATCTACTTTGTAGGGCCTGTGGATGAAGTCACAACTACACAAGACAGAGCAGAGAGAAATAGGAATGCTGAGGCCAGCCATGTTGGAGCCACTGGATCAAGCCTAACCCAAAGACTGCTCTACATCTGGCATTTTCCAGTTACATGCAATTTCAGTGTTTAAAGCCAGTTTGATTTTGGCTGTCTGACTCTTGCATCCAAGATGATTAACTGATAGAATTATGCCATTTACCTCAAAGACATGCAAATATGATATTTAACTTAAAAGTACAAAGCTTGTAGGTGCTGATGGGAGGGGTTTTTACTGTCTGCCCTACGCTCACCATCATCCTGGATGCTAAAGATGTCTGGAGACTCCAATTCTTCCCAATTCGAGGCTCTCTCCAACCCCTTCCCAATCAGACAGGTTCACAACTCCCAAACACATCATTCAGAAGTTTTTAATAAACAACTTCATTATAAAAACTTTTTGAAAATGTAATTCTGTAAAACATTGAAAAATCTACTTTAACAAAGATATGCCCTGTGCATTTTCTAATGGCACTTATACTTTACAATTAAAAACCTTGTTTTATATAAAGCCAAAAATACTCCAAGAGGTTATTCACTGTGTTTACAAAGTGCTAGAAGATTTCTGTCTTGTACTTTTCTCTTTAAATAATCTGGAGTTACAAAAGAGTGGCTCCAAAGCCTTGACCGCTGGTAGGGAGGGAGAAGCATGAGAAGTGGTGTCTCAGGAGTTCTAGTGCCAAAGGTGGAGAGGTGCAAGTGGGAACAATCAGCTAAGGAAGTCAGCTGACACACAAAGAAATCGGACTGGAATTTTTCCAAACCCCTCTATGGAGGCACTAGGTTATCATGGTGAACACCCTTTTCCCTCGCCATAGACCCTACTCTCCAGAGGTGAAGGTCATGGCCAATTCCTTCCACAGCAGGTTCAGAGTTCCAGGAGAGGCCAGGGTGGGATCCCAGAGGAATCTGGACTTTTCTGGCCAACACCTGCCTAAGGCAAAGTTTCTTATTACATAAATATCCTTGTTAAAAAGCAAAATATTGATCCTGTACAATATAACCTGTTAAAAAAATCGTGCTTACAAACAGCTCCTAGATAAGAGGGGAGGTGGAGAGAGGACGGAGAAAACAGCTACCAAAAAGGGAGGGGGGAATTTAAAGGACTACTAGGGAAAGTTTTAGGGCAGTGGGAGAATTCCAACTTAGGACAATATCTACGAGCAAAAAAGTAATCACACCTGCTTCCCGGATTTTCAATTAAGAAAATGCCATTTGTAAAAGGTTGGGCGGTGGGCTGGAGGGCGGGGGTTGCAGGGAACCTCATTGGCGCTCCTTTCCCTGCCTCCCACCTCAAGATGATGCAGAGATCCTTTGAGCTGACACCTGGGCATGTCATCCCCTTACCCCCAGGACTGTACTCAGCCCTGACCAGCTACTGTGTAGGGTGGGAGGGGGACAGCTCATTGCTGGCAGAGGCTGGAGGTGGCAGGGAAAGGGGACATCACCACTTTTTTTCCTGGTCCCTCATTGGTCTTTGTCATATGCCATGGCTCCTGTCCTGGGCAGATGCCCCTCAGGTTCTCATGGCCTCAGTAAGCATACTGAAGTGAGTTCGGGTACTGAGTGCAGGATAAAGCTATTCTTATCCTTTGAACAACCAGGCCACTAAGCCTTTTTTTTTCTTTCCCCCCGACCCCCCAGATTTTAGGAAGGGAGGTTTAAGAAATGACTGGCTAGCTATGGTCCAAAAAAAAAAAGGTGAAGGCAGATATTATTCCTCTGTACCAGCAAAGTTCACAGTGATAGGAAAATTCCTTGTGGGTGCTGAGGACACTGAGAGGAGGAAAGGAAAGACAGGATAGATGGGCGGACACAGGAGTGGGGAAGGCAAGGACAAAAGACAGGAGGTGGGGGCAAGGCCCCGGTTACAAAGGGTTTAAACAGTTGCTTTGCCAGTCCTATGACTTTTCCAGCATCACTTACGGGGAGAGAGAATTCGAGGGAGGGACAGGAAAGGGCAGGCAGAGAGGAAAGGACTCCTCTAACAGCCCAGGACTTTGTATTCTGCAGCCAGAGGCCCAGTGGCCTCTGTAAACTGAGAGTGTAGGGAAGGTGGCAGTTAAGGTGAGAAGGGTTGCTGAGTCTAGTGATGAAAACCAGATACAACAAAGAGGATGGCAACAGCGAGTCCCAACTGGATTCTCACATACCATCGCCTATAATACAAGTCCCAATAACATGCACAGCATGCAGGAGGTGGCTGCGTACCAAGGTAGACACTTTTTAAAATAAACCTTAATTAGTCCCTGGGACTCACTGAAACTAATTTTTAGAAGCAAATCATCTAGTCTGATTCTAACCTTGCCAGACATTTTAATATCTGGTTTTTTAAAAAAGGTATCCCAAGCTACCCTGCCTAAATCAAAACACACTTACTCCAAATTGCTTCTAATCAAGAGCTAGGGAGCTAAATTTTAAGGCTTTTACCTCAAACAAGGAGTACTGGCTTAGGCTGAAGCAGAAAGCTGAGTCCTGGACCTGCTCAGTTCCTGATGACAAACCAAGTGAACCTAGACAGAAGGTGGGTGAGGGAGGACTGGTAGGAGGCTGAGGCAATTCCTTGGTAGTTTGTCCTGAAACCCTAGTGGAGAAGTCAGCATGAGGCACCTACTGAGAGAAGTGCCCAGAAACTGCTGACAGCATCTGTTAAGAGTTAACAGTAAAGAGGTAGAAGTGTGTTTCTGAATCAGAGTGGAAGCGTCTCAAGGGTCCCACAGTGGAGGTCCCTGAGCTACCTCCCTTCCATGAGTGGGAAGAGTGAAGCCCATGAAGAACTGAGATGAAGCAAGGATGGGGTTCCTGGGCTCCGGGCAAGGGCTATGCTCTCTGCAGCAGGGAGCCCCACGAGTCAGAAGAAAAGAACTAATCATTTGTTGCAAGAAACCTTGCTGGATACTAGCGGAAAACTGGAGGCGGGGGTCGGGGCACAGGAAAGTGGAAGTGATTTGATGGAGAGCAGAGAAGCCTATGCACAGTGGCCGAGTCCACTGTAAAGTGGAAGAGACAGAAGGGACATTGTGGATAAGGAAAATTTTGGTTTGGGACACAACAATGTACCCATAGATTAGGACTTAGCTATCTACCCATTCCTAACTTTCTGCAAACTCTTCTTCCAACAATTCCACAACTTCCCGGAAAAGGGACAGGTGGGAGGAAGACAAATAAGGGGCTCAGACTTCCTCCTTTGCTATCCACACCAACCCAGACTCTGCTTCCAAGACTAATAACAACAGCTCATGATGTTCAAGGTGGGGACTAGGGGATGGGGAGGTGACGGACGTGGGCATGCCTTTCATTTCTTCCCCTCTCCAGTTCAAGAGAAGGATGAGGGGGTCATAATGTACTTGGAGAAAAACAGAATTGCAGACCTGTGAGAAAACTGCTCCAATCTTCTTGCCTGTCTTCTGTGGATACCGCCGAGGCAGGCAGGAACAAATGCAGTCATGGAAGATGGCAGAGACTGAAGCAGTCCAAAGTCAGTTTATTTCCCCACGGGGGAAAAATGTGACCTCAAATGAAGAGAAGTCAGCAAGACCCGACTCCGCCTTGTAAACAGGACTCCAGTTAACACCAGGTACCAAATGGTTCAGGCTGGTGCCAACTGGAACGGACTGATGGGAATGGATTCACGGTGTGTAAACAGTGTTCACTGCAATCACTCTAAGGCTAACAGCTTGGCAAGGGAGGTGAAATGGTGTGTCTGAGGTGACTGTGTAAACGGTACCGTTGCTGGACAACACTGACTGAAAACGGAGGTGCTGGTACAGGAGGAATGGGTGGGCGAGAAATAAAGGCCTTCTCTCCTGCCCATTGGTTGGAAGCAGGCAATGGAGCCAAGTGACCTTCTACAGCAGGGCCTGACCAACTGACTGCTGTGGGGTCTGCAGGTTGGGACCAGAAGGTGGGCTTCTTGGGCAATTTCTCTAGAGGTCATCCAAGGTGAAACCCTCTGTGTCTCCAAGAGGCCTCCCCATTCTCCAAAGAGAAGGAGGTTTTGGCGCTTTGGAGAGGAAGAGGGCCAAGTGTGGCTCCCGATTCAGGTCAAAAAAATAAAAGTAAATAATACCTGAAGTCCTACGGTATGAGATCTTTTCACGGGGTTGGGGCTCAAGGCTCCTTCTGGAATCGATCCTAGAGCCTGAACCCCCAAACCAAGTGCTCCTGTATACAGACACTGGAATTTTTTTTTTTTTTTGAACCCAGCTCTGAAAGCTCAGCTGCCTTCATGGGGGACACGGACGGGGTGGGTACTAAGGCTCCCTAACAGAGCCAAAAACTGAGCTGAGGGCCTCTGTGGGGGCTACTGGAATGCTTGGTGGAAACGAGGCAGGGTGGTGCTACTCAGGCCAGACGTGAAGACAGGAGGCAAGGAGTGCAGAGGCCCAAAGTTCAGTGGTCCCCCAGCTCCTGGGGAATCTTGAGGCTGAGCTTGCAAAGTGGTAAGCAGGGGCTGTGCCTCAGCCTGGGAGTAGCCCATGACCAGGCCTCCTGTGGCCCCAGGTGGGTTACATGGGGGCAGGTTGAGTGGAAGAAAGCCCAGTAGGTGGGAGAAGTCCACATTAGCAGCGCAGAGGGCCTCAGAGAGGTTGGCGGGGCTCTTGGCAAGCAGTGCTTCATCTAGGAGGGCCGCAGCTGCCGCCGGCTGAGGTGAGGCGGGCTGGGGTTCAGCGGATGAGAGAGACAGGCTTCCAGGAAGCTCCGCCAGAAAACTATCCACCTCCACTTTGGGCAATTTGTCGGGCAAGTATGAGGTAGATCCAAGCTGGTATTTTGGAGGGAGCTGAGCTGGGGAAGAGATAGGTGAGGATTCCAGAGGGTAGCTCATACCCATGGGCAGCGTGTTGTGCACCAGGGAGTGTGGCACGCCCGTGCTGGGCATGGTAGGGATGTGGGCACCATACATGCCCATGGGCAACATGCCAGGGAAGGCCTTGGTCCCCATTACGTCCCGAGAGGCCATGCACAGCACAGGGCTCAGCTCTTCCTTCACACTGACTGTGGAGCTGCAGCTGAGTAGGCCTAACATGTCCACGGGCTCTGTCTTGATCTTGAGCAGCTCCTGCGAGTGGCTCTTCTTGACATGACGTGTCAGGTGGTCCTTACGGCCAAACCGCTGGGCACAGTACTGGCACAGGAAGTCCTTACGGCCTGTGTGCACCACTAGGTGCCGCCGTACATCCTTACGAGTATAGAACCGCCGGTCGCAGTGGTCACAGGGGTGCTTCTTCTCCTTGGCACCGCCTGCTACCCGGCGTGAGTGGGCCTTCAGGTGCTCTAGCAGGGCCTGGGTACTCTCAAAGGTCTGCAGGCACACCTTGCAGCTGAGGTCACCGCTGCTGGCAGCATGCATGGCCAGGTGGCGCCGGTAGCCCAGCTTCGTATTGTAATTCTTACCGCACTCAGAGCAGTGGAGGGCCTCTTTGTTAGGATCATGGGTCTGCAGATGGTTCCGCAGATGGTCCTTGCGGTGAAACATCTTATCACAGTACATACACTGGTGGGGTTTCTGGGCTGAGTGGGTGGCCATGTGCCTGGGGGTAGAGACAGGGGATAGGGGAGAAAGCAGAAAGAGGGGAGATCACAAGGGATGACTGGACAACCAAGGTGTCCATTAACAGGAAACTAGATATAAAAACCATGGTAAAGGCTTGCAATGCAATACCAAACCAGTTATATTCTACAGATATCCTTGCCTATCTGCAAAATAATGTGTACCGACATTCTTTGCAGCATTGCTTGTAGTAGCAAAAAAAATCAGAAACAATCTGAACGTCCAATCTATCAGTAGGGAACTGGTTACATAAATTATGATAAGTCCATAAAATGACTCAACTTTTCAAAAATGAGGCTTTTTGTGTACTTACAGGGAACATGCTCCTAAGAGACAGGAAGTAGAAAAAAAGCAAGGAGGCAGAATAGTGGATGTAGACTAGGACTCTATGTGAAAAGGGGAAAAATATATGTATGTTTGCTTGTATATGGCTAAAATATTTCTGGAAGGACATACAAGAAACTGATACCAGTGGCTGCCTATGCGAAAAAGAACCGAACAGCTTATGGATGGGTGTCATGGAGAATTTTCATCGTATAAGTTTTGGTACTTTTTGAATTTTGAATTACGTGAAAGTATTTCATTTTTTAAACATTACATTTAAATAATTTTAAATGATACAATAAAGAGAAAATAAAATATACCTAAACGTGCAGTCTGGGCACAGTGGTGCATGCCTGTAATCACAGCACTATGGGAGGGTGAGGCAGGAGGATCATTTGAGCCCAGGAGTTTCAGACCAACCTGAACAACATAGTGAGACCTTGTCTCTACACAATCTTAACCATTAGATGGGCATGGGAGCACGCACCTGTAGTCCTAGCTACTCAAGAGGCTAAGGCAGGATTACTTGAGCCCAGGAATTCGAAGTTGCAGTGAGCTGTGATCGCACCACTGCACTCCATCCTGGGTGACAGAGCAAGACTCCGTCTCTAAATAAATAAATAAACTTCCTTATCTAGAACAAATTTCCAAGATATACAGGGCTAAGTCAAAAAAGGAAGTTCAATACAGTACATGTGATACAATCTGTTTTGAAAATAAAAAAGAAAGAGAATATACATGTTTGAATGTCTTAGGAAGGATACACAAAAACCAACCCACCAGCTGCCTTTGGGGAGAGGAATAGTGACTTCGAGTGTGAGGATCATTCATTCTTCACTGCATGCCAGTATGTACCACTTGAATTGCTTGTCATATAAACCAGTAACACTTTAAGAAATGTTTTAATGGTATGGCACTTCAGTGTCCCTTGGTTTACCTGATCCTATATGGTTGAAAAGTGGCTCAGAATCCAGGAACTGCAATTCACAGCTCCAGAGCATATTCAGAATCAACTCAGCACCCACTGTTTGCCAGGCTCTGCATAAGCTGTGTCATTAACCTTGATCTCCAGACAAGGAAAGGAGTCTAAAAAACAAGGCAGCCCCCTCACCCACCAGTTGGTAAGTAGCAGAGGCTGGATTTAAACAGGCCTTCAGAAGACCTATGTTCAGTCAGGTATGCAACAGCTGTCTCTCTCTCGTACAGCACTCTGTGATCCTTTCTACCTGGAGGGTATCAAACACACCCCCTGCCCACATCCCACATATGCATGCTCAAGAGTGCTCGTGCCTATGTGGGTTACTGTCAACCTCCTGTGATGGAACTGACGTGGTAATGTAGAGAGGGAGGTGCTGAGTGATCCACTTTTCATTTCCCTCATTTTGCAGGTGAGGAAACTGAGGCCCAAAGAGGTCTAGCAAGTCACCTAAGATCACACAGTAAATTACATGTGATGAGTCAGGGCTCCTGCCTCCTGACCCAGGACCTTTCCTGCAGCCGCCCACTGGCAACCAGATCATCATTAAGAAAGTCTAAGAAGGCCGGGTGCAGTGGCTCATGCCAGTAATCCCAATACTTTGGGAGGCTAAGGTGGAGGGACTGCTTGAGGCCAGGAATTTGAGATCACCCTGCACAACACAGGGAAGAGACCCTGTCTCTAGGAAACATGCAAAAATTAGCGGGTGTGGTGGTGGTACATGCCTGTGATCCTAGCTACTCAGGAGGCTGAGGCAGGAGGATCACTTGAGCCCAGGAGTTTGAGGCTGCAGTTAGTTATAATCACGCCACTATACTCCAGCTTGGGCAAAAGTGAGACCCTGTCTCAAAAAAAAAAAAGAAAAAAAAGAAAGCCTAAGAGTATGGCCTTGACTGGAGTTCCCTTAACTTATAGGAGCACACAGAGAATCTAAGCACTCCTGAGGACCACAGAACTGTCAAGAGGGCAATCCTGACTACCATGCTACCCTGTTGCCTATTTTAGTCCCTTCCTATTAACTGTTTTCCAGATGAGGAACTGAGGCTTTGTGGTCATCTTGTTCATGTATTTACTTGTTTACTGTCTGTACCCACTATTAAGACCATAAACCCAAGGAGGACCAGCACCCCCATCTGTCTGGCTCACTACTCCGCCCCTTGCACCGAGCACTGTGCCTGGTACAGAGCAAGAGCTCAATAATGTTGGATAGATGAATGGATGGTTGGATGACTGTGCATCAGGCCAATCTATCTCATTTCTTTTTTTTTGAGACGGAGTCTCACTCTGTTGCCCAGGCTGGAGTGCAGTGGCGTGATCTCGGCTCACTGCAAGCTCTGCCTCCTGGGTTCACACCATTCTCCTGCCTCAGCCTCCCGGTAGCTGGGACTACAGGCGCCTGCCACCGCGCCCAGCTAATTTTTTTTTTGTATTTTTAGTAGAGACGGGGTTTCACCGTGGTCTCGATCTCCTGACCTCGTGATCCGCCTGCCTTGGCCTCCCAAAGTGCTGGGATTACAGGCGTGAGCCACCACACCCGGCTGATCTATCTCATTTCTAAAGGGCAAGTTCATGGTTCCTCTAATGCGAAAAGGATAAAATCAAAATTGCCCTTTTTTGTTTTTTTTGAGACAGTCTTGCTCTGTCACCCAGGCTGGAGTACAGTGGCACAATCTCAGTTCACTGCAACCTCCTTCTCCTGGGTTCAAGTGATTCTCCTGCCACAGAGTCCCAAGTAGCTGGGACTACAGGCATGTGCCACCACACCCAGCTAATTTTTTAAAAATTTTTAGTAGGGACGGGGTTTCACCATGTTGGCCAGGCTTGCCTCAAACTCCTGGCCTCAAGTGATCCGCCCGCCTCAGCCTCCCAAAGTGCTGGGATTACAAGTGCGAGCCACCACGCCTGGCCCAAAATTGCTTTTGACCATGCCTCCCCATCCTCACCAAAGCAACCAAAGCTGCTCTTCTCTATCTGCCTTATGTCAGGGCTTTTACGTTTAATTTCACTTTAAGTAGGGGTTCTTGGGCTTACAAGTTTCAGAAAAGCAGCTGCCCCAGTGGGCAACAGGGAGACAGACATAGTTAAATGAGTAAGTAGCAGGCTGATTCAGTAGAAGAGGCACTGCAGGACCTCTGAAGCTGTGTGACCTTGGGTAAGTTATGTCCCTACTCTGAACCTCTACTTTAAAATTTACAGACTGGGCCAGAAGGTCTACTTTTCCTTCTAAAGTTCGAATACTGATTCCTAACTTCTAGCTAAAATTCTGACCATCACCTGACAAAGGTGAGGAAAGCAATATTTAAAAAAAAAATGTTCAGGGCTAAGTGCGGTGGCTCATGCCTGTAATCTCACTGCTTTGGGAAGCCAAGGCAGGAGGATCACTTGAGCCCAGGAGTTTGAGACCAGCCTGGGGAACATAGGCACACCCCCATCTCTACAAAAAATTAAAAACAACCAGGTGCGGTGGTTCAAGCCTGTAATCCTAGTTACCTGGGAGAATGAGTCAAGAGGATCACTTGAGCCCAGGAATTGGAGGCTGCAGTGAGCTGATTGCACCACTGTACTCTAGCCTGGATGACAGAGCAAGACTCCCATTTCTTAAAAAAACAAACAAACAAACAAACAAACAAAACTCAAGGCTGCCTGACATTGGCACCCAGATCGTCACTAAGAAGGTTAAGAAGGCCAGGTGCAGTGGCTCACGCCAGCAATCCCAATACTTTGGGGAGGCAACCCATCAGATTCTAGTGTCTGAATCAAGCAATCTGAATCATTTTTTAGTGAGTGACTTCAACTGTTTGGCATTCAGGGTATACTTGTACGACAAATTAACCTCCACTCTTCTGCCACAGATTAAAAACCCACACTAGGCAGAGTCTCTCTGCTTTTTCCCTCTGGGAACCTCAGGGCAGGAAGAGATATGAGAGTGTCACCTACCTATACAGCTTGTATTTGGAAGCAAAAGCCTTGCCACAGTGCAGCTGAGGGCAGCTATATGGTCTCTGCTCTGGTTGCGGGAGGCTGTGAGGCCTCAGCTTCTCCCCATTTGAGAAAGGTGTCCCCGAAATTTCACATTGGCACTTCACTTGACTCTCCGCCTCCCGGCCCCGAGGCCTGGGAACTAGTTTCCAGCCCACTTCCTCCTCCTGCTTTGCATCTTGAATCCAGGGGGGGACGCTGGTGAAAAATGTGGTCATGGCAAGGCTAATGGCAAAGGGCCATGTTATTGAGAAAGCCTCCCCATCCGCTCCACACAGGCTCTCAGCTCTGTCACAGCCTCCAACGCAGCTTTCAGAAAACAATCTCTTCACCTGAAACATCAGAACACCTGGTGTTAGGGAGCCCAATACCATGAGAACATGGGCTCTGGAGGCAGACAGATCCCGTTCCAATCCCAGCCCTTCCACTTAGAAGCTGTGTGACTTTCAGCCAATTACTTACTTCCCTGAGCTGTTTCCTCATTTATAAAATGGGCATAATAATCTCCTAAATTATAAAAATGTTTTGAGGATTAAATGAGATCATGAATATAAAGCATTCAGCAGAAGGCTGGGCATCCATTAAGTGCTTAGTGGTAGCTACTATTACTAGTACCATCTAGGCGAATAAGAAACAAGATAAACTGAGGAACCAAAAGCCCCAAAACTTCAAACTTTTTCTTCTGGACCTCACTTTTATATCCTTTCCATTGAACCTAGAGATAGCGGTTCCTCCTTCTCATTACCCTGGCACCTCCTCGTCCACTACTTTCCACAATTGTCCTCCTCATGGAGGTGCTAAGGAGCAATAAAATGCCCAAAAGGCAAGAGAGGAGGAAGGGGAAGCCTCTACTTAGGAAATTTACATCCTAGTCAGTCCTGGTACCAGATGTGTTTCTTAGCAGTGCATCAACATCAGGAGCATCTATATGGGAAGGCAACAGCAGATTCTTAGCATTTTCCCTAAACCAGGACTAGGACTGGTCCCATCCTGACCACCACCACTTCTCTGGGTCACTGTGTCTCAGGGCCCAGACCATCCCTCTTTAGCAAAGCCTGTCCAACACCCCTAGGTGCTGAGAGGCCCCTCCTACAGGGCCTCAGAGTACATATGCACATCTCCTTTAGAAGACGATAGCGAGCTCGCATTGGAATTTACTCCTCTCCACCAGCCTGATTGTCTGAGGGCTTGCATCATCTCTCTTTCATCTCTATATACCTAATATCTAGAAAAGGAACCTCAACTTTATTTCAGATAGGTAAACTAGTCACTGAATGCAGGTTGATTCTCAGGGACCAACCTAGGCCCAGGTAGTTCTGGTTTAAACTGGGTTCGCAGCCATTCCCAAGTTGGGGAGCCGAAATCTTAAAGTCTGATTCTTTCTCTTGTTGAATAGAAGGGGAGATGTGCAAGAACGACACAACTCCATTCCGGATACTAATCCAGAGGAAGAGGATGGGAGTTACCACACTGACTCTCAAAAGGGGACAAGAGACCCACATTCATACTCCCAAGCTTACCACAGATTACCAACCACGATGCAACCTGCTACAACAGGGGGATTCCCTTTGAAGAGATCGTGCCAAAATTTGATCATGAGGCTTTTCCATGTGAGGAGAGAAAAGGGGGTGTCTGGGGATTATCCACGAGAATCTGGGGAGGGCTCCAACTGCACAAACTAGCTGTGGGCCACAGAATGCTTGCTCAGCTCATTAGCACCTGCTGCTTACAGTGACCATTCATCCAACAGACTGGCCGTGAACAAGATGATGGGATCAGCGGGTTCATGCCCCAGAGAGCTTTGCTCATCATTAACATGAGCTACGTCCTGTTCAGGAACCATTCCTCTTGTTGAAGAAACACTGCGATGTAATATGATAAACACGTCCCCATCACGAGTGTAGATTTGTCTAGAAAGATCTGCATTAAGGTGGCTGCATTTTGCATGAATCACATGCTGGGGAGGGGTAGGTAGCACCAAAAACTAGTCCCACTTGAGCCTTCAAGTCATTATGGCATATGTGCCTGCTTCACTATAAACCTCAAAGGCCTGTGACGTCTGGCTTTCATTGTTTAAGTCCCCTCCTCCTTCGCAAGGGTGGAATTACCTGTTTGTAATACCAGCAATTACTATGCACCTTGGAATTGAGCAGAGAGTGTGCTCGAGTGTGCATGTTTAGATTTGAGGGAATTACCCCTACCTTCAAAGTCAAATTCTACTCCCCCTTCAATTTGAAATCATGCACCTCAGCCTCTGGAAAGTTGGGAATGGCAGCCAGAAGGAAACAAGTCACATCAGTTTGGCTGATGTGAGAGAGGAGCCTAGCCCTGGAAACTCCACACAAACTCAGAAAGAGAACATTACGTCCCCACCTCCCACACGTCCACCTCATCTGTTCTCCTGAACAAGCACAAACAAGACACAATAGTTTAGTAGGCTGCTACTGAAAGAGTGAGTAATGGGCTTCTAGGAAAGAGGCTGGTGGTGGCTAAGGAGCTTGTACTGATAGAACCAAAGGAGGAAAGCAGCAGCCATGTGCTCACCTTGATCTGCTTTTAATGGGGCTATGTCTTCACAAAGAAAAGAGCCAACACCCTGATCCTACTCTCCTACACTTTTCAAAAGGCACAGGAAGTCCCTACCTACAGTCACCAGCAGCCTCTTGGATAACCAAAGCTGCTAGTGTTACCTAGGAACCCTTTTGGGGATCTAGTCTCTCTCTGCCCTTTGTCTGAAAACTCCTCTGATCCAAAAAGATTCCTGGGTTTGTCTTACATAAGCAGAAGGCCTGTTCCTTCAGACTTGTCCTTCCTCAACAAAACTGTGAAAGAATTCTACTTCTCTTTCAAAGCTGCTCTTCTGGTCTCACATTTTAATCTTAACAACTATAGACTATAGAGAAGCTGACAGAACCTGTTTCCATAAAACAAACACAATCCTTCCCAGTTACTGGCACAACTCAGTATATTTTCAGCCTAAGATTCTTTCTAGTGCCTGATCTGAAAGGGGAAAGAACCTTGGACTTGCTATCAGAAGAGCTGCCACTTACTGGCTGGGAAACCATAGGCAGGTTACTTTATTTCTCTGAACCTCAGTTTCCTCAATTTCTAAAATACGGATTTATTTTCCTTACCTGTAAGATTCGTATAGAGGATTAAATGAAATAATACTCTTGAAAGTGGCTGATACAAAATGTGTGCTCTGAATACATGCAGTGCCTTCTCTGAGGTCTCGGCTGTGTCTGCCTCTTTTTCCGCATGAGGCCTGAATAGTACTTCTTTTTTTCCTCTTTAATGTTACTTCTCAGGCCTCAGAGTGAGTTTCCTTCCTTTCCCAACATCTCCCCCAGAATGCAGTCTTCCCCTTTTCCCTCACAACTAACCCTCGGCACATCCCCTTTAAAGAGCCCCTTACTTTACCTCCCTCCAGGCACCATCTCCTGGGCCAGAGTTCTCTCTTAAGCAGAGAGCCACTTTCCTATACTCTCTTCTATTATTAGGGCTCCATATCCCAAACAGGAATGCTTGCTAAAAACTCTGTATGGTCCTCTTTGGAAGCTGAAACTGAGACATATTTCTCCCCAGTCTGTCCGTCCCCTGTTATGGGCCATGATGCCTGCTGCCCTCTGATGAAACTATAGTTTTTATGGTGTTACATCATCTCTATAGAAACTGCGTTCTTTCTCCATTATTAGCCTGTTTCCTCATCTGTAAAGCTAAAAATACTTACCTCACAGGCTTGCTGTAAGGATTATTTTAGTGAGGTATGCAAAGGGCTCAGCACAGGGCTTGGCCTGCTAGAAGTACCCAACAAAAGAGAGCTATTATCTTTGTCTTTGTATTGAGTTGCATGTTTCCACCTTCTGCTGCCACACTCAAATTCTCCTCACTCCCCCCTAAAAAACAGTTGAGAGATAATACCCCTGCACAAGGAAAGGGTTAATCTTTGAGTGTTCTTAACTAAAGAGACCCACAGAGGATTAACAGCTCCACTTCAGTGACTACCCTAAAATAGCTTTTATCCTCCTGCCCAAGAGTTACTTGGGGATCTGAAGAACTCAATTCAACACCTGCCGGAGGAAATAGACCCAGAACGTTCCTTGGGGTAGAATCTTCCCTTAAGCAGAACCCAAACTAGCAACTGGGAAATTATAAATAGACTTAGAGGAAAGAAAAAACAAAACAAAACAAAACAAAAAACAGATCCTGATCTCGGAACCAGAAACAAATCCTAAAACACACTGGTTGGCTGGAAAACAGTGAGAAGAGGGGAAATGGGAATGCTGTCGCCCCCTTCCCCCCCGCCCACTCCAGAGTGGTGGGAGAATTAAATTACAGGGAGGCTGGAGAGTCTCAATGACTTGCATCATTCCAAGAAACATCAAACAGGATTAACAGGGGTTGGATTTACTCTCAGGCTGCTAATTCTTCTGTCAGTGTAGATGGGCCCTCTTTGGAGTCTCTTTGATTCACTATTTCCTCAGATTCCTGCTGCCTCCCACTCCTGGGGAGGCCTTGAACAAATGGCTGCAACTCATCACAACCCCATTTTCATGGGGAGAAAACCTGATTCGACACCCCTGCCCCCAATCTGGTGGCCTCACCTTAGGAGAGAAAGGTTAGAAACCCAAGACCAGACTCTACACACAGTCCCATGGCTGACAGGTGGAAAAACACACAAGCCAGGAGACAGGCTAAGCTTGCAGGTGAAAGCACCGATTCCCCCACACAGGTGTCCCCATATCCTCCACCTAACAGGTCCCTTTCTCCCCACCAAGGTGGGCCACAGCCTGGTCCCAGGCCAACTTTTAGATCACCCCACTGTGGTGTGGGAAAGGTTCAATTCCCCGAGCCTGGGAGAGATGGGAGTGGATGAGGGCTGGAGAAGCAAAGGAAATTCAGGGAGAAGTCTGGAGGGAGTCTCTGGGATGGGAAGGAAGAGCGAGGATGGGAAGGAATCATGAGCAACTTTCCTGGGTCTCTAAGGGATCCCCACAAGAATGAAATGGGGGATTCTAAGGGTTGGAAGGCTGGGGGGATGGGGATAGTCAGAAGTGTATCCTCTGAATTTCAAGAGGGTCTCAAAATGGGTAACGGGATGGAAGATGTCGAAAGCTTGGGAGTATGGCCACTGAGGAGGGAACTACAGGTGGGGCTTATTCGACTTCTCCAGACCCAGATATTTGAGGGAAGCCTCAAAGGGGGTTATATAAGTCTGGAAAATGAAACAGGGTACAGAGCGGGCTATCTGCAGCAGGAAAGGGGGTTATGTGGGTCTGGGTAGGCGTGTCGGAGGGAGGGAGCAGGTGCAGCTTATCTGCGTCCCCCAGACCCGGGTCCCTGGTAAGGTCAGCAGCGCCTTATCTGGGTCTCCAGGGAGCCTAGGGGTCGGGAATGGGGGACCCTCAGGACTGCGTCTCCAGGTCTCGGAAGGGAGGGGACCGGTGGCTTCCTCGGGTCCCCCAGACACAGGTATAGGGTCCAGGGAGAATTTTCGTCACCCCAGGGCCTATCTGGGGCCGGGTTGGCGCAGACCGGGCCCCGGGTCGGGAGTGTGGGCGACCGCGCTGAGGGGCCCGAGATGAGGCGCGCCGCCGCTCCGGGTACAGGGCGCGCGGACGCAGCGAGACGGCCTCCCGCCCCTCTCCCCGCCGTCCCCTGGGGCCCTCGCCGACACTCACCGCGCTCGGGGCCCCACGCTGCGGGCCGGGCCGCGCTCGGGCTCCGCCAGGCCCGCTCAGGCCCCGGTAGTGGCGGCGGTCGGGCCATTGTGCGGTGCATTGTGGGAGCCGCGCGAGCGGGCGCTCGGGTCGTGGAGGGGGCGGTGCCGCGGGATCTCTATGGTCCCGCCCGCCCGCGGGCTAGAGCGGCCGGGGCGGTGCGCGGGCGGCGCGCAGGGACCGCTGGGAGCGGGGCGGGCGCTCGCGTCCCTCCTTCCCTCCCTGACTGTGCGCCGAGGCTGGCTCGGGTTCCCGGGCCGACATGGGCGCCGCCGCGTGGGCACGGCCGCTGAGCGTGTCTTTTCTGCTGCTGCTTCTGCCGCTCCCGGGGATGCCCGCGGGCTCCTGGGACCCGGCCGGTTACCTGCTCTACTGCCCCTGCATGGGTAAGGCCTCCCAAGCCCTCTGCTCAGATGGAGAAACTGAGGCCGGGAGAGGAAAAGCCACTCCTCAGATGCGCCCAGAGACACCTTCACAGGTCCAGGAGAGAACCTCAGAGCGGGATGGGGCATGCTCTTCTCCTCTCTGCCTTAGTTGCAAGGGCACAGAGGGGCCAACGTGTCCAACTTTCCATTTGACAGATGAGAAAACTGAGGCTGGGAGAGGTTACGTGACTTGCTCGAGGTCTAAGCCAGTCCAGGGTCCAGTAAATGGAGTTAGTGGGGCAGGACTTGATGTCACTGACCCACGCTGGCTCCTGGTGATTTTTCATTGATTCAGCAAATATTTATGGGGCACCTATTCTGTGCCGGGCCCTGTTCTCTGTACTGGGAATACCGCAGTGAATAAGATAAACTCCATGTCCTTGTAGAGCCTTCATTTTAGTTGGGGAAGACAAACAACTGAGAATAAGTAGGCCAGGCGCGGTGGCTCACTTCTGTAATCCCACCACTTTGAGAGACCGAGGCAGGATCACTTGAAGCCAGGAGCTCGAGATCAGCCTAGGCAACATAGTGAAAATCCAATCTCAAAAAAAAAAAAAAAAAAAGCAGAGCGTGGTATCGTGTGCTTGTAGTCCCTTGGGAGTTATCTGGGCGGCTACTTGGGAGGCTGAGGTGGGAGGATCTCTTGAGCCGAGGAATTCGAGGCTGCAGTGAGCTCTGATCGTGCCACCGCACTGCCAGCCTGGGTGACAGAGTGAGACCCTGTCTCGAAACAAGCAAACCCAAAAAGGGGTAAACATAAAACAATAAATACATAGTTTCATAGAGGATGATGAATACTAAGGGAAAGTAAAGAGAGCAGGGTAGGGGAGAATCTAAAGACCATGCCAGGTGCACAGTTGAAATGGGTATGGTGGATCATCATTGTGGAAGTGGATGATCTTAAGGCCCCCAGTGGCTTCCAGACTCCTGACCATGACTTTCAGGGCCCTGAATGATGTGGCCTCCACTGGCCATCTCCACAACTCCCTTCTCTGCTGATCCTCCAGCTGCAGCCACACTTACCTCCTTTGCGTTCCTCACACATGCTCAGGTCTTCCAGTCTGCACTGCTGCAGGTGGCGGTCCCTATGCCTGGAATCCTCTCCTCCATTTCTGCCTGACCAGCTGTTTCCCATCCTTTAGATCTCAGCCTAAATGTCACCAGAAAGGATTTCACTGACCTCTACCCAAGTAATCTCCTCATTACCCTATCACCAAACTTTTTTCATCTCTTTCTGGCAATTATCAACATTTTTCATGTATTTGTTTACATGTTTAGTGTCTCTGCAGTGAACTGTGAGTGCCTTAGGGGCAGAGGCCTTGTCCTTCTTGTTCATTCCTGTATCCCAGCACCTAGCACAGAGTCTGGCACATTGTGGCCTCTCAATCATATTTGTGAAATGAATGAACAGGTGCCATGCTGAGATTAAGAAAAGGAATCACACAGGGTCCTTGCTTCTGAGGCGTTCACAGGCTGAGGAATCAGCCAGTACGAAGGCCAGGAAGTGAGCAAAGATACTTGAGGAAAATTGAAGAACTGAAGTAGCTCAGAGCCAAGGTGGGAGGTAAAGGAGGGAGAGTGAGTATGGCAGGGGATTGGTGAAAGGAGCCCAGTGAATGAGGCATTCGAGTTGCCCGTCCATGTGCAGGTGAATGGAGATAGAGGTAGAAGCTCTTCTGGCTGAGGGACAGCAAGATCAGAGGCATTGGGTGGGGACGGGAATTGTAGAGCATGTTGGGGAAACAGCAAGAAACCTGGAGTGGCGGAAGCAGTTGTTGCAGGACCTGAAGAGCCTTGGATATCAGACCCAAGAGTCCAGACTTGTTCTTATGCTGCCAGCTCCCCTAGTTCTCCTTGGTATCCCTGACTTTCTACCCCTGGCTCCACAACCTTTCTGAGCCCTGCATGCTCTATGCCCTCCATGCCCCAGGCCTCACCTCACCTGCAATGTACCATTTCCAGGGCGCTTTGGGAACCAGGCCGATCACTTCTTGGGCTCTCTGGCATTTGCAAAGCTGCTAAACCGTACCTTGGCTGTCCCTCCTTGGATTGAGTACCAGCATCACAAGCCTCCTTTCACCAACGTGAGTACTTCCCACTGACCTTGGCCTTTCTCCGCCCTTTCTCAGTCTTGCTTACTTACACTTAACCCTCAAGTCCTCTGGGCTTTACCTCCCACTCCTCTGAGATTGCGCTACCTCCAGCCAGAACTGTCTTCACTGCAATAACAATGCCTAACATTTATTTATCCAGCACCTGTTGTGTGCGGCTGCATGAGAATTAGCTCATTTCACCCTCATCACTTGCCTGTGAGGAAACCGGGGTTTACAGAGGTTAGGTAACTTGCCCAAGATCACACAGCCTGTGAGTAGGAGAGCTGGAATTCAAAGCTATCTTTGTCTGACTCCAGAGCCTGTGACTTGAACCTAGAGCCTCCATTTCCTTCCCTGATTGGTCCTACCCTCTGTGCATTCCATTGGCCAAGGGTGGCAGATGCTATTATCAATTTTAAAGGAGACATGCAGGCACAGGTTATTTAATGACATGTCCAAGGCCACAACCCAGGTAGTCTGGCTTCAGTGCTGCCTCTCACCCCATCAAGGGGCTCCCTTGTCATGCGATGCTCACCGGCCCCCAGTTCCTTGCTTATTCTTTGTGTCTTCCAGTGACCTTGTGTCTTTGTTCATATTGTATCTCCCGGAGCCTGGCAGTAGGAACTTAATTAGTATTTGATGAATTGACTTAATAATTTTCCAATAGACATCAGAAATAATACTTAGTGTGAACAAAACACTTAATTTCATTCTTACAATCTTTTCTCTGCATAGATTTTACTTTTTCCTTTGCATGCCAGTATTTACAGAGGTTTTGAACAGCAGTCAAAAGCCAGAGTACCAGAGATCATAGTCTGACTTGGGTTCTTACTAGTTGCATGGCCTGGACAGGGTACTTTACCTCTTTGTGCCTCAGTGTCCTCATTTTAAAAATAAGCTGGTAATGATTCTTGTTACCCTCTTGTGGTAAGGACCGAATGTGTCAGTGGCAGTAACACGCCTTCAGTGTTGTCATATGCCGCCTCCCTCTTAGAATCAACTGAGCTTATCAACGTACAGATCCTAGAGTCCTCAGTTAATGGAAACCATTGATGTTCTGATAATTTCGCACTCACTATTTTTTTTTTTGAGATGGAGTCTTGCTCTCTTGCCAGGCTGGAGTGCAGTGGCACGATCTCAGCTCACTGCAACTTCCGCCTCCCGGGTTCAAGCGATTCTTCTGCCTCAGCCTCCTGATTAACTGGGACTACAGGCGCACCACCACGCCCAGCTAATTTTTGTATTTTTAGTAGAGACAGGGTTTCACCATGTTGGCCAGGATGGTCTCGATCTCTTGACCTCATGATGTGCCTGCCTTGGCCTCCCAAAGTGCTGGGATTATAGGCATAAGCCACTGCGCCTGGCCTCGCACTCACTATTACAGTGTAGACATTGCCCATCCATCTCCCTCTGGCTTGCTTGCCTCTGTCTCCTTGCCTTCTCAGCCAGTTGTCTTTCCAAGTCCCCACTTCCTTGCTTTCTGTGGCTTACTAACCTGCTCCAACAAGGCTCTTCTTCGCCACTGTTAGCATTCTCACTGAGGTCACCAGTGACCTCCAAATTGGCAGGGGTTATTTCCCAGTCTTTCTCTCACCTGACCTCCCACTGGCACTTGACCCTGCAAGCCTCTCCTTCCTGAACTTCCCTGTTCCAAGACACCACCTGTCCCTGCTACAATCTAACCTCTCAGCATTTTCCTCTTTCCACTGTATCAGGGGCTCCTTTCTCTCCACCCACTGTTTAGATGTTAGTGTTTCTCCTCTTTCTGTTTGCTTACTAGCTATGTGACCTCAGATGTTATCTAGATTCTATATGCTTGGGTTTCTTCATAAGTAACCTGGAGATGGTTATATTCCTACCTCAGGATTAAATGTGCAAATCTATGTAAAGTGTTGAGTGCAGTACCTAGCACTGTGTCAACATGCAATAAATATTAGTTGCTATTATTACCATTACTTGCTTTGCTATAAATATCTGTTGACTCCTGTGGCTTTTACTCTTCTCCGTGTACCTCCCAAATTTATCTGTGGCCCAGACTCAGACTCCTCCATAATTACAGGCCTGTGTTTCTTTTTTCTTTTTTTTTTTGAGACGAGGTCTCACTGTTGCCCAGGGTGAAGTGCAGTGGCATGATCATCGCTCACTGCAGCCTCCATCTCCTCAAGCAGTCCTTCCACCTCAGCCTCCAAGTACCTGGGATTACAGGCACCCACCACCACACCCGGCTAATTCTTTGATTTTTAGTAGGGACAAGGTCTCGCTATGTTTCCCAGGCTGGTCTCAAACTCCTGAGTCTAAGCAGTCCTCCTGCCTCAGCCTCCAAAAGTGCTAGGATTACAGACATGAGCCACCACACCCTGTAGAAATTTTTTTGGTTTTGTTTGTTTTTCATTTTTGATGAAGAGTCTCGCTCTGTCACCTAGGCTGAAGTGCAGTGGCAGAATCTTCGCTCACTGCACCCTCTGCCTCCCGGGTTCAAGTGATTTTTGTGCCTCTACTCCTGAGTAGCTGGGACTACAGGCATGTGCCACCACACCCAGCTAATTTTTTGTATTTTTAGTAAAGACGAGGTTTCGCCATGTTGGCCAGGTTGGTCTCGAACTCCTAGCCTCAAGTATTCTACCTGCCTTGGCCTCGCAAAGTTCTAGGATTACAGGCAAAAGCCACTGCGCCCAGCCAGAATTTTTTTTTTTTTTCCAAGACGGAGTTTTGCTCTTGTCACCCGGGCTGGAGTGCAGTGGCACGATCTTGGCTCACCACAACCTCCACCTCCTGGGTTAAAGCGATTCTACTGCATCAGATCTCCCAAGTAGCTGGGATTACAGGTGCCCACCACCATGCCTAGCTAATTTTTGTATTTTTAGTAGAGATGGGGTTTCACCATGTTGTCCAGAGTGGTCCCCAACTCCTGACCTCAGGTGATCCATCCGCCTCAGCCTCCCAAAGTACTGGGATTATAGGTGAAAGTGACCGCACCCAGCC
Source organism: Pan paniscus (assembly GCF_029289425.2). Lineage (NCBI taxonomy): Eukaryota > Metazoa > Chordata > Mammalia > Primates > Hominidae > Pan > Pan paniscus. Next base: position 37,905,533 of record NC_073270.2, read on the forward strand.
AGAAATTTTTTAAAATCTAGAAAAATATGCCAGGCGCAGTGGGAGGCGGGCAAATCACTTGAGGTCAGAAGTTCAAGACCAGCCTGGCCAACATGGTGAAACCCCATCTCTGCTAAAAAAGTTAGCTGGGCGTCGTGGCGCCCGCCTGTAATCCCAGCTATTCAGGAGGCTGAGGCAGAAGAATCGCTTGAACCCGGGAGGCGAAGTTTGCAGTGAGCCGAGATCGCGCCACTGCACTCCAACCTGGGAGACAGAGCAAGACTCCATCTCAAAAAAAAAAAAAGTAGAAAAATATAAAGATGAGGCTGGGCGCAGTGGCTCACGCCTGTAATCCCAGCACTTTGGGAGACCGAGGTGGACAGATCACGAGGTCAGGAGTTTGAGACCAGCCTGGCCAAAATGGTGAAACCCCATCTCTACTATAGACACAAAAAATTAGCCGGCGTGGTGGTGTGTGCCTGCAATCCCAGCTACTCGGGAGGCTGAGGCAGGAGAATCGCTTGAACCTGGGACGGGGAGGTTGCAGTGAGCTGAGATCACGCCATTGCACTCCAGCCTGGGTGACAGGGTGAGACTCCATCTCAAAAAAAAAGAAAATTACACAGATGAATACAACCACCAACCATATACCCACCATTAGAAGTGATAATTGTTAACACTTTCTCATGTTTGTTTCATCTTCTCTTTTTGTTAATAAAAGAAATAAAGCGTTACAGATAAAGTTGGTAAAAGATGAAGTCTCTTTTTGGCCCCTGGGGCTAGCCCTGTTCCCTTAACAACTGTTGTGGATATAGTGTATTTGGTGTGACTCCTTTGATGTTCCTTCCTATACTTTCACTGTGGCACTGAGCATCCTGGTACTGATCTCCAGGTCCAAAGTGCAAGAACTTCTGTACTTCTCTAGAGCAAATAGTTAGAAGAGGAAGGTACATTAAAAAAACAAAAAAAAATTTTTTTTTGAGACAGAGTCTCACTCTGTGGCCCAGGCTAGAGTACAGTGGCACAGCCACACATCACTGAAGCCTCACCCTCTTGGATGCAAGAAATCCTTCCATCTCAGCCTCCCTAGTAGCTGGGACTACAGATGTGCACCACCACGCCCAGCTAATTTTTTTATTTTTTGTAGAGACAGGGTCTCGCTATGTTGTCTAGGCTGGTCTTGAACTCCTGGCCTCAAGTGATCCTTCCACCTCGGCCTCCCAAAGTGCTGAGATTACAGACATGAGCTACCACACCTGGCCAGAAGGAGCATTTTAAATTCTATTAGATACTCACCGATTGGATCCCAAACTGGTTGCTCCAAAATGTAGACTTCTGCTACCGGCCGTGTAGAAGAGTGCGCATTTCCCCACAAGTTAAGCTTTTCAGTTTTTGCTAGTCTCATGAGTGAGAAGTAATTGATGCCTCGTTATAATTGTAATTTGCTTTTTCCTAATTACTAATGAGGTTAGACATCTTCTGAGTGTGTTGGCTATTTGGGTTTCCTTTGCTGTGAATTGTTTACCCCTAACCTTTGCCTGTGTTTTATCTTGGCATTATTTGTCTTTTTTTGTTACAGATCAGCAGGTGTTTTTTAACACAAGGGATGTTACTGTTTGTTCTTTAGTTTGCAGACTCTCCTGCTAGCCTGTCTCTATCCTAGCTTTGGCGTCTTTTGATGAAAACTTTTAATTGTCATGTAGTCTGAACTGTCTTGGTCTTGGAGTGTTTTTGTTTTTTTGAGACGGAGTCTTGCTCTGTCATCCAAGCTGGAGTGCAGTGGCACAATCTTGGCTCACTGCAAGCAACCTCCACCTCCTGGGTTCAAGCAGTTCTCCTACCTCAGTCTCCCCAGTAGCTGGGACTACAGGTGCTCGCTACCACCCCCAGCTAATTTTCTTGTATTTTAGTAAAGACAGGGTTTCACCATGTTGGCCAGGCTGGTCTCGAACTCCTGACCTCAAGTGATCCGCCCGCCTTATCCTCCCAAAGTGCTGGGATTACAGGCATGAGCCACTGCACCTGGCCTGGAGTGTATTGTTTTAATAAATGTCTAAAGTAGCCACGGGGGCACTGAGACGGGACCGCTGCTCCTCCTTTTCCTGTAGCTCCATGTGTCCTACCAGAAGTACTTCAAGCTGGAGCCCCTCCAGGCTTACCATCGGGTCATCAGCTTGGAGGATTTCATGGAGAAGCTGGCACCCACCCACTGGCCCCCTGAGAAGCGGGTGGCATACTGCTTTGAGGTGGCAGCCCAGCGAAGCCCAGATAAGAAGACGTGCCCCATGAAGGTGGGTCCTGTGGGTTCGGGGGCCCTTTCTTCCTGTTCCATGTCCTCTAGGCCCCCAAGACTATGTCATGGCAAAATGTGGGGAAAAGCACCAGAAGGACTTAGAATAGAAAGATGGAGATTTAAGTCCTGTTTCTGGCATTTGTTAGCGAAGCTGCATCACCTTGGGCAGAAGACTTTGCTTCTCTGAACCTTCATTTCTACCTACAAAATAGAGATGCCAGTCCCTGCTCTGTCTCACTCCTAAAGTGTCATGAGGGCCAGGTGAAAAAGTACTTGTAAACTGCAAAGTGCCACATCAGTAATAATAACTAATATTCACGTAGCACTTACTATGTATGTCAGGTACCACACTAAGAGCTTTACATGTATCAACTCATTTAATACTCACACTGTTCCATGAGGAAAATACTTATAATATCCCCACTTCATAGAGAGGACACCGAGGACGGCACAGAGAGGGTCAATGTCTTACCCAGGATCACACAGCAAACAAGTGGTAGAGCTGGGATTCAACCTTAGGTAATTTGGCACCATTGTCTACCCACTTAACTTGAATACCTTCCTGCATCTCAGCAGGTAAATGAGAGGCTGTCATATCTTATTAAAAGAAATTTATACATTTCTGGCACTTTGGAAATAAACCCCCAAATATGTCTTTCGGTGTATGTGCTAAAGTCTTGAGAAAGTGGTTGGAAGAACTATGAAATTTGAGAAAGGAGACCTAGCTCACAGCCCCAGCAGTGCCCTTACTGGCTGTGTAACCTTTCTGACCCTCAGTGGGCCTTGGTTTCCACCTTGAAAATGAAGGCATTGGATTAGCCAATCTTGAATATCTCTTGAAGCTCTAGTCCTTGGTTCAAAATCCAAGGTCTGCTTCTCCCCAGACCCTCATCAGTGCTGCTGGGTCAGCAGGATGTGACATGTGAACAGGAAAGACTCTCCTGCTGGAATCCAGAATTGAAGCCACGGCACTCTCCTCAGCCCCTGGCCTAGGAATTGCAGAGTGACATTTCTCCTAGGCCATCCTGTGAGAGTGTTTTGGCCTGAGTCACATCACCCAGCTTCCCCCACCTACACTTCCCTGGCCCCATCCCCAAATGGCTTTCCCTCCCCATCAGTAAGCCTTCCACCACTCTCTTTCTGCAGGAAGGAAACCCCTTTGGCCCATTCTGGGATCAGTTTCATGTGAGTTTCAACAAGTCGGAGCTTTTTACAGGCATTTCCTTCAGTGCTTCCTACAGAGAACAATGGAGCCAGAGGTACTTGGAGGGGGTAGCGTTTCTGGGTTTAGGGGAGGCGCATGGAGCTCATGAGCATTCAGCACCTTCTGGCACTCTCCCCATCTTCCCAACTCTGATGTATGAGACCAAAGGTGCAGGTGCTCTGTCTGTTGAACTTGGAATCCTGTGTGATCTGTTCCCATGTCCACGCCTGACACGGTGGAACATTGACCCGCCATGAGGTTGAGAAAGAGTTTATCGGTTGATAAGGGATGTCATAAAAAGAACATTCTGCAGTCACATGAGTCTCAATTTCCTCCTCTAGGCGTGAGAATCACTCCTGTGTTACCTTAATCTTCCCAAGGTGAAACTGGAAGCAGCTTCTAGAGAACAGCTTCAGGTGCAGACCGAGAAATGATGTCATCCTGATAATTACTGGACGTGTTTATTAATTGCACCCCATTAGCCCCTGTTTTAAAAAAAAATAGGTTAGCAGGGCATGGGCACAGGCCGTGAAACATTTATAGGGCGCCTGTCACGTGTGAGACATAGTAATCAGAGGCCAATGGTGATGTGTGAAAATGAGGATGACCAGCTCTGGTTTTCTAGGAGCTATGGTCTCATAATGACAATAATCAGCATAGTGTACTTGTCCTTAATGTTATAGCATGGCAGGAAAGATCATGGGCTTAGAAGGCAGACATTGGTTAGGAGGTGCAAGGAACATACTAATTCATGTGCGGTCAAAGCACTTGGCATTTAATAGGGCAAAGGTAAACAGATGTAGAGAAATGAGTCTCATGCCTGTAATCCCAGCACTTTGGGAGGCCAAGGTGGGTGGATCACTTGAGCCTAAGAGATCAAGGCTGCAGTGAGCCATGATGGTACCCCTGCACTCCAGCCCAGGTTACAGAGCAAGGGCCTGTCTCAACAAAACAAAACAAGCACAGGCCAAGGAGTGAGATAGCCCTGAGCCAGCGCTGATGGTATCTGCCTCGTAGTGCATGAAGTGCATGTCATACACTAAGCAGCCAGCCAGTGTTGGCTGTCAGTGTTATTACTCACATGCTTTATTTTATTTAAGCCTTTGAGATAGTTCATGAAGTGGGTATTATTATCAATTTCCATTTTATAGGTGAGGAAACTGAGCCCAGTGAAGTTAAATAACTTCCCAAGGTCATTGAGCTGTTGAGTGGACAGCTCAGGTCTGTTTGTAAATCTTTAATAAATAACAACAGCTAAGATTCATTTAGTGTCTTCTATGTGCCAGACACTGTTCTAAGTCTTCACAGGTATTGACTCACTTAATCTTTCCCTGAGTCTGTGGGTTGTTACTGCCATCTGTGCTTTACACTTAGAGAAATTGAAGCAGAAAGGAGTAAGGTCCCTTGCCCAAGGTCATAAAGCTTGAAGTTGCAGAGCTTGGTTTTGAACCCAGGAAGTCTGAATCCAAAGCACCAGTTACTTTATATATTTATATTTGAAATGGGTCTTGCTTGTCTCCCAGGCTGGAGTACAGTAGCATGATCATAACTCACTATAACCTCAAATCCCTGGGCTCAAGCAATCCTCCCCGCTCAGCCTCCCAAGCAGCTGGGAGTGCAGGCATGTGCCACCATGCCTGACGAATATTTTGTTTTGTTTTGTAGAAACAGGGTCTTGCTATGTTGCCCAGGCTGGTCTTAAACTCCTGGCCTCAAGTGATCCTCCCACCTCAGCCTCCCAAAGTGCTGGGATTACAAGCATGAGCTGCTGTGCCCAGTCCCAAAGCACCTGTTCTTAATCACAGTGGATTAAATAGCTGTGCCTTTAACAGCTGCCAGTTCCTTTCTGGGACTTGCCTTTGGACCTAGCTTTGGACCTATTTCATGTGCCACTGATGATCCTCAGTCATGGCAGATTTAAATCTTCCTCATTGTTGATCCCAGATAGCACACTCCCATTCTCTGCCTGCATGGTTCTCCCCCATTCACCTCCGAATGACCTGGAGCTATTGCCAGAAGGCAGACCTGCCCTCAAAGTATGGAGTTTTGCCCATATTGACAATATGCCAGGAAAGAAAGAAAGAAAAAAAAGCCACCAACTCTAAAAGCAGCTCCAAAAGCAAATTCCAAAAAGCTAGAAAAAGCACACAATCCTAGTGGGAAGAGAAAGGATAATGGTGCATGGGGAGTGTTGTTGAAACACTTGTTTATTGCCCCATAGCTTTGTTTGAGTTCATTGAGTTGTAAGAATTACATGAGGGTTTGAAGAAGTTTGTGCCTTACAGCCAAGTTTTTGGGAAAGGAAAATTAGTAGGGAAGATGAGGTCCCTAGAGGGAGTTTGAGGGAGTTGATGGTCCCTTGGCAGCTGCCTGTCTTCCTCCAACACATATTTAAGAAGCACTTCCTGAGTGTCAAGGGCTGGTTTGGATGCTGGGGATATAGGCCAGAATAAGGACATGAACAAGGCAGGGAATGAACAAGGCCAGAATAAGGCAGATAAGGTCCCTGCCCCAGTGGAACTCATAGTCTAACAGGGGAGATAGTGAATAAACTTTTACATAGGATAGTTCCAGAGTGAGATGGTGCTTAGAAGGATGTAAACAGGTGGTATGTGATTGGCAGGGCTAAGACCAGAAGGATGAGAAGGAGCCAGTTGTGTCAGAGTTAGAGGAAAAGTAGTTCACAGCAGGAAGTCAGGAGCAAAGACCCTGAGGCAGGAATAAGCTTGGTATGGTGAAGGAGCAGAAAGAAGGCAATGTGGTATGGAGTGAGTGAGAGAATGGTAGGATGTTGCTCTCATCTGTTGCTGCATAATAAATCACTACAAAACGTAGTAGCATAACAACAAGTTTTTTTTTCTTTTTTTTGAGATGGAATCTCGCTCTGTCACCAAGGCTGGAGTCTCGGCTCACTGCCAGCTCCACCTCCTGGGTTCATGCCATTCTCCTGCCTCAGCCTCCCAAGTAGCTGGGACTACAGGTGCCCGCCACCACGCCCGGCTGATTTTTTTGTATTTTTAGTAGAGACGGGGTTTTACCGTGTTAGCCAGGATGGTCTCGATCTCTTGCCCTTGTGATCCACCCGCCTCGGCCTCCCAAAGTGCTGGGATTACAGGCGTGAGCCACCGCGCCCGGCCAACAACAAGTTATTATTATTTCTCATGGGACTGTGGGTTAACTGGGCTTAGCTGGGCAATTCTTTTGGGTTTTCATTTTTCCGCTTTCTTATGGAATCCCTGCTGTACAAAGTTTAAATTCAGGTTAAACATCTTATTTCTTGGAACGAATAACCTTTATTCTTGCAATGAATAGCCTCAGTAAATGCTTTTCTACTTTCTGTCTTTGAATTTCTCTAGGTATCTCATAGGTTCTTAGGTATCTCATAGAAGTGGAATCATGCAATATTTATCTTTTTGTGTCTGGCTTATTTCATGTGGCATATTTCATGTGGCAAGATTCATCAGTGTTGTAGCCTGTATCAAAATTTTAGTCCTTTTAAGGCTGAATAATAGTTCATTGTATGTATATACCACATTTGTGTATCTCTTCATCTATTGATGGACACTTGAGTTAGCTGGGCAGTTATTGCTTGTGGTCTCATGTGGCTGCAGTCAGCTGTCAGCTAGGGCTCAAGTTATCCTTTTTTGGTAGAGATGGGTGGGGATCATGCTCTGTTGCTCAGGTTGGTCTTGATCTCTTGGCCTCAAGTAATTATCCTGCCTTGGCCTCCCAAAGTGCTGGGATTACATCATGAGCCACCATGCCCATCCAGGGCTCAAGTTATCTAAAGGCTTGACCAAGGCTGCGTGCAATGGCTTACACCTGTAATCCCAGCACTTTGGGAGGCTGAGGCGGGTGGATCACTTGAGCCCAGGAATTCAAGACCAGCCTGGCCAACATGCCAAACCCCATCTCTACTAAAAATATAAAAAATTAGCTGGGCGTGATGGCACACACCTGTAATCCCAGCTACTCAGGAGGCTGAGGCATAAGAATCACTTGAACCTAGGAGGTTGAGGTTGCAGTGAGCCGAGATTGTGCCACTGCATCCCAGCTTGGGCAGCAGAGCGAAACTCTGTCTCAAAAAAAAAAAAAAAAGGCTTGACTGAGCTACATATCCAGGAAGTCCCCCTCATGTCTGGTGGGTGATGCTGCTGTCATCTGGGAGCCAAGCTGGGGCCACCAAGAAGCATGTATACACTTGACCTCTCCATGTGGCTTGGGCTTCTTACAGCATGGCACCTGTGTTCTGAGAGGGAGCATCCAGGGAGTGAGTGTCCCAAGAGACAGGAAATAGAAACTGCGGGCTCCCTAACAACTGAATCTGGAAACCGGCACAGTGTCACTTCTGTCGGGTGCTATTGGGAGGAGGCAGAGCCCACCTAATGGGAAGGGGTTCAAAGACTTGACCACTTCTAATCTGCCACACAGGAAAAGAGATCAGAGAGGTGGGCAGGGGTCAAAACACGCGGGTTTATAGGCCCTGTGAGGCAATCTGTTAAGAAGCCTGTGAATGATTAGTAGGGATGAATTTGAATGTGTATGAACATTTAATATTAAACATTTCTTAAGATACAGGATACTTCCTTGCTATGCATATTTGTCCTTGGGGAGAAGAGAAGAATGGAATCAGAGAGTGAAGCTCTTCCCAGGCTTACTGTGCGATTAGGCAGCTGCTCCCCTTCTCTGGCCTCAATGTCCCATCTATAAAATGAAGGGGATGGGCACGATGAGTGGTTTTGAAACTATCTTCAGAGTTTTCAAGAAGTGCTTGTCAGGCATAGTGGCTCATACCTGTAATCCTAAGGGATTACAGAGAGGCTGAGGCAGGTGATCGCTTGAGCCCAGGAGTTCAAGACCAGCCTGGGCAACGTAGGGAGACCCCATCTCTACAAAAAATAGAAAAAATTAGCCAGGCATGGTGGCGCATACCTGTAGTTCCAGTTACTTGGGAGGCTGAGGTGGGAGGATCAGGTGAGCCTGAGGAAGTCATGGCTGCAGTGAACCCATGATCTGTCCACTGCACTACAGCCTGGGCAACAGATTGAGACCGTCTTAAAAAAAAAAAAAATGCCTCTAGGGCCTTTATGGGGGGCAGCAGTAGGGGACCAAGTTCCAGGGGCTCAATTCTTCCTCCCTATTGCCTTCAACCAATAACCCTTAAATATATCAGGGTTCTCAGTAAGGCAGAAGAAGTTTGTAGGCCACAAGTCTAGGTGTGTCAGACTTAAGTTAGGCTACAGGTAGCAGGAAGCCCGAAATAAGAGCAGATTGATAGGGTTTATTGTTTTCTTAAGTAAAAGAAGATCTGGGTATGCAGTCCAGAGCTGAATGCCAGCTCCATAGTGTCCAAGAATCCAGCTGGGTAGAGTGGCTCACACCTGTAATCCCAGCACTTTGGGAGGCAGAGGCAGGCGGATCACTTGAGGTCAGGAGTTCAAGACCAGCCTGGCCAACATGGTGAAACCCCGTCTCTACCAAAAATACCAAAAAAAATTTAGCCGTGCATGGTGGGACACACCTGTAATCCAAGCTACTCAGGAGGCCAAGGCAAGAGAATCACTTGAACCTGGGAGGCGGAGGTTGCAGTGAGCGGAGATCCTGCCACTGCACTCTAGCTTGGGTGACAGAGTGAGACTTCGCCTCAAAAAAAAAGAAAAAGAATCAGGCTTCCATCTCTTTGTTCAGCCATCCAGTATTAGCTTTTGCATCACCTCATGGGCCAAGATGGCAGATGAAGCTCCAGCCATCACATCCCAACTGGAGGAACAAAAGTTGCAAAAGGGCATGTCCTCCCTTTTTAAGAAGCCTTCCCGGAAGTCCATTATAACCCTTTTGCTTACATCTCATTGGCTAGTACGAGGGCACATGGGCCATACCTAGCTGCAAGAAGTACTTAGAAATGTCTGTCTTTCTTTTTCTTTCCCCCACCTCGCCCGGGGTATGTTTGGCTGATAAGAAGTGTCTTTATTTTAGGCTGCCATGTATCCAGCTGAAAACTGGGTTCTAGGGAAAGAGGATAAGAGGTATTTCTTCTTTACCACGTGATTTCTGAGGATCCTTCCAGCTCTGCTCGTTCTGAGCCTGTGAATAGCCTGGCACAGCTCTAATTCAGCTGACGCTTACTGCACATTGACTATTGGAAGGCAATGCACCATCGTGCCAAACCATTCTCAGGTATAATGGTCCAGGAATTTGAGCGCATGGCTTGTCATTCTCCCAGGCTGCCACCTCCCTGTGGGAACCAGAATGAGACTGGAAGAGTGAGAGGGAGCCAGCCATGCAGAGAGCTGGAGGGAAAGGCAGTCCTTCATGGCAGGGACATCCAGAACAAGGCCCTGCCTTGTTCATGTCCCTGGGTCTTCTGCACTCAATATGGGTTTCATCCACTGGTGGTCCCACAGATACATACTGGACACATAAATGGATGCTGTATACAGAGAAGTCCTAGTTTGTTGGAGAATCTCAGCAGCACAGGCATGGTGGTGAAGAATCCCAGAGGTTCACTGGGCCCAGCAGCAGGAAAGCCAGCTGACTTCAGCTGGATAGCAAGAGGCAAAGGGCCTGACCAAGGGTGAGCAGTCACCGGGCAGATGGTGCTGGTGAAGATTTTCTTTCCAGCCAAGATCCCTGTTCCCCCCTCATTCTTTCCAGACAGCGCTGTCTTACCTCACCAAAAGTAAGTGAGCAGATCAGCCTTAGCCTCTTGCTGCTTGTTGGGTCTGAGCTGATGTTGTCCCACTGGGACAGCTCTTTGCTGGTCCAGATCCAGGTAGAGGGGACACACATTCCAAGTCTGGAATTCACCGAAGGTTGGCTGCAGGTGCTTTCCAAGAGGTCGGGGGGTGGCAGGGGGCCGCAGATCCTGGTTTTATCCTGATATTCCAGCCCCACTGGGAGATCTACTCTGGCTTTCCTTTGAAAATCCTTTTGAGGTAGCATCTGAAAGATTAGCTGAAGACCTGGCCTATAGTAGCTACTCAGGTAATATGAATTGCTTCCTTCTCTAACCCCTGACAGCCTGATCGGGTCTTTCTGGTGAGGTCCCCAAATCTTTCTCATTTATTCTAAAAATATTTATCATGCCTACCATGTGATAAGGTCCATGCTGGGGCTGGGAATCAGAAAATTAAGCCACAGACTCAGCTCATTGTCAGGGGTGGGGGAGATGGGAGTAAGGGGTAGTAGTTAAGAACATAGGATCTGGAGCACACTGCCTGGATTTAAATCCTGGCTCCACCAATTCCTAGCTGTGCAACCTTGGGCACGTTACTTAACCTCTGTGCCTCAGTTTCCTCACCTGTAAAATGAGAATGACAGTAATACTTCCCTTACAGAGCTCTTGTGAAAATCAAATGACTTAATATACACAAACAATTGGAGCATTGCCTATCACATAATGAGGCCCAATAAACAATGCACAATTATGTACATATAAACAAAACTGGAGTCTAGGCCAGGCGCGATGGCTCATGCCTGTAATCCCAACACTTTGGGAGGCTGAGGCGGGCGGATCATCTGAGGTCAGGAGTTTGAGACCAGCCTGGGCAACATGGCGAAAACCCGTCTCTACTAAAAATACAAAAATTAGCCGGGCATGGTGGCACGTGCCTGTAATCCCAGCTACTCAGGAGGCTGAGGTAAGAGAATCACTTGAACCTGGGAGGCGGAGGTTGCAGTGAACCAAGACCACGCCGCTGCACTCCAGCCTGGGCGACAGAACAAGACTCCATCTCAAAAAAAAAGAAAAGAAAACTAGAGTCTAGCAAGATAAGTGTCGCACAGCTGGACCATCAAGGAACACTTTCTTGTCACTGGTCCAAGGCCTGTGTCACTTACACAGGCCTTGGATAGTGTATGTGGGAGCAATGGCAAACAGGCTGCTTGGGTCCCCAGCCTCACCAGCTGACAGTTCCATGGGCAGGGAAAGTGGCTGCAGGGCATATCATTGTGCAGAAGGCAGCAAGAGAAGTGGGACAGGGAACACTCCCTAAGGAGGTGAGGCTTGAGAATTGCGACTGACCTTGGAGATGTGGAAGGTGTTTGCTGAGCAAGCAGTCTCTGTTGGGTGTGGAGAATGAGTGGCATGTCTGTCACAGCACTGTTGTGTGAGGGAAAGATTGGAACGACCTCACTGTCTAGCAAGAGGGAAATAGGTAGGTAAATTGCAGTTTATTTGTACAAAATGGAAAACTTTTAGAGAAGCTAATACAACCACATGATCCACATGATCAACATGGCCAAGTCTCTGAAACATAAAGTTGAATTTTTAGAAAGTTGATTAGATTTATATGTAACCTTTAACTAGGTTACATGCAATGTGATGATGATAAGAGCTAGAATTCTTTGAGAGCTTTCTGTGTGCCAAGGTACTGTTCTAAATGCTTTGCTTTGATAATACATTAATCCTCTCAGTAGCCCTATAAATGGATATATTAATTAGCTTGGCTGTACTATTCATTTAACTACATACATGTAGATCAAAATATCATATTGTATATCGTAAATATATACAACCTTTTTTTATTTTTTATTTTTATTATTATTTTTTGAGACGGAGTCTTGCTCTGTTGCCCAGGTTGGAGTGCAGTGGCACGATCTCAGCTCACTGGAAGCTCTGTCTCACAGGTTCGCCATTCTCCTGCCTCAGCCTCCCAAGTAGCTGGGATTACAGGTGCCCAACACCACGTGTGGCTAATTTTTTGTATTTTTAGTAGAGACGGGGTTTCGCCGTGTTAGCCAGGATGGCCTCGATCTCCCGACCTCGTGATCCACCTACCTTGGCCTCCCAAAGTTCTAGGATTACAGGCGTGAGCCACCGCGCCCGGTCAACTTTTTAAAATTTTTTTTGAGACAAGGTCTCACCCTCCCACCCTGGCTGGAGTGCAGTGGCACGATCATGGCTGACTGCAGCCTCAACCTTCCAGGCACAAGCGATTTTCCCATGTAGCCTCCTAGGTAGCTGAGACCACAGGCACACACCACAACACTCGGCTAATTTTTTGATATTTTTGGATAGATGGGGTGTTGCCATGTTGCCCCAGGCTGGTCTTGAGCTCCTGGGCTCAAGTGATCTGCCCACCTCAGCCTCCCAAAGTGCTGGGATTACAGGAGTGGCCACCACACCCAACCACAATTGAAAAAAAACAAAAACAACAACAAAAAAACAGCTTTATGATGTGGGAACTGTTATCTCTATTATGTGGATGAGGAGCTAAGGCACAGAGTGGTAAAGTCACCTGCCCAAGTTGGCTGGTGGCATAGTCAACGTTGGAACAAAGCATTCTGGCTTAACCTACAATCTTCATCATTCCACTCCATAGAAAGCACGCAGAAGAACACTCCCCTCCTTTTTGATGTCTATAGTAAAAGTGCAATCATACATTAAAACACATTACCCTCTGGGAAGGATGATGGCAGGATGAGCTTGTATTTAGGTGTGTGTTTTTTGTTTTGTTTGTTTTGTTTTGTTTTTTAAACCTGAAACAAAGCAAAGTTAGTTTCTGCTGATTTGGGTCATGGGTATATAAATTATTGAATTATTTTCTGTATTTGCCTGAATGGTTTGAAATATTTCATAGTTTTTATTTGAAATTTTCATTGAGGTCATTGTACATTTACATGCAGTTGTAAGAAATAAGACAGCAACCTCCCATGTACCCTTTACCCAATTTCCCCCAATGGTAACATTTTGCAAAACTATAGTACAGTATCACAACCAGGATATTGACATTGATACAATTTACCCATCTTACTCAGTTTTCTTGTACTTACTTCTGAGTGTGTGAGTGCATGCCTGAGTGTGTGTGTGTGTGTGTATTTCTGTGCAGTTTTATCGTGTGTGGGTTTATGTATCCACTACCATAGTTAATACACTGAACAGTTCCATTATCACAAGGATCCTTGTGTTGCCAGTTTATAACCACACCCACCTCCCTAAACATATACACCCCATTCCTAACCTCTGCCAACTACTAATCTCTTCTCCATGCTATTGTTTTAAAATGTTTATATAAATGGAACCATACAATACATAACCTTTGAGATTGCCCACCCTCCCTGACCCAAGGATAATTCCCTTGACATCATCCAAATTGTTGCCTGTGTTGATACTGTGTTCCTTTTTTTGGTGGGGTTCATATTCCATGATACAGAGGTACAGCAGTTTGTTTAACCGTTTACTTGTGAGTGATGTCTGGGTTGTTTCCAGTTGGGGGCTATTTTATGAATAAAGCTGCAAGGGACATTGGTGTATAGGCTTGTGTGAACATAAGTTTTCATTTTTCTTGAATAAATGCCTAAGAGTACAATTGCTGGGTCATGTAACTGCATGCCTAACTGCCAAACTGTTTTCCAGAATGGCTGTTCCCATTTCATACTTTTAAGGAAAGGATTTTGGCTGGCAGAAGGCACTTCCCCCCTCCAGCTGGAGGGAAGAAGTATACAGAGATCTAGAACTTGAAAGTGTATTGTGAACATGGAACAGCAAGGGGTTTCATGTTGCTGAGAGGTAGTCTGGGTTTAGCTGAAGAGGGAACACAGGTTTGCTCCTCATTTGTTCAGTCAAGAAGTATTGACCGGGCGCGATGGCCCACACCTGTAATCCCAACACTGGGAGGCCTAAGTAGGCAGATCACTTGAGTCCAGGAGTTCGAGACCAGCCTGGGCAACATGGCGAAACCCCATCTCTACAAAAAAAATGTAAAAAATTAGCTGGGCCTGGTGGCACTTATCTGTAGTCCCAGCTACTCAGGAGGCTGAGATGGGAAGGTCTTGCCTTGAGCCTGGAGGCGGAGATTGCAGTGAGCCGAGATCACGCCACTGCCCTCCAGCCTGGGTGACAGCAAGATCCTATCTCAAAAAAGAAAAAGAAAAGAAAAATATTTACCAAGCTCTTGGGTGTGCCAGACACTATTCTGCGCATACTGGAGCACTGCCTTCCCACAGCAAGGACAGAGGTGAAATAATTATGAGATGGACTGTGTATGAGGGGGAAGCAGAGGCTTGGGAGGGCATGATAGGGGCACCTGCAGACCCCTGCTCCCTTCCATAGCGCAGGGACTATGCCTGTCTTGTTTTCCTCCAGGTCCCAATACATAGTAGGCAATCAATAAATGTTTTTTAAATGTTGAATGAATGATTCAAATCCAGTATACATAGTCCCTGTGAGTGTGACCTGGCCGTTGCTTCTGTAAGCAGCTGCATGTCCCAGTCCCGCCATGTAGGTAAAAGGGCAAAGGCTTGGTCCAGACACCCCACCCTGGAATGAATTACCGCACCGCAGATTGGAAGCCAGTGTGACATATAAAAGGTTGGAATGCTCTACTGTAAAGTTTTAATTGTTCGACAAGCAAAGAGGGTTGTAAATTCCGTGTGGCGGGACACTATTGCATATTGTGCCTGTTGCCGCCGCCACCAAGGTTCCTTATCAGCCCGTTGGTATTTCACAACCTCTCGTGCTTCTTGCGTGTTGCAGGGGCCCCTCCGCAGGGTCTCTGGGGCATGGTGCAACACCATCCTTTTTCCCGTGGGGGTGGCAGCCAGGCTCTCTGTGCGTCCTCTGACTTCCCTCATTCCATCTCCTGTCTAGATTTTCTCCAAAGGAACATCCGGTGCTTGCCCTGCCAGGAGCCCCGGCCCAGTTCCCCGTCCTGGAGGAACACAGGCCACTACAGAAGTACATGGTATGGTCAGACGAAATGGTGAAGACGGGAGAGGTCCAGATTCATGCCCACCTTGTCCGGCCCTATGTGGGCATTCATCTGCGCATTGGCTCTGACTGGGTAACTTCCCCCTTCCTCTCTCACTGGCTAACTTGGATGTGTCCCTGAGCATGGCCCTGGCCTGTAGGGATCGGCCCCGCGTCCCAGCCAGAGCAGAGAGCTCTCACTTGTTCTGGTTCGTGGGATTGTGTCCCATCATCCCACTGCAGCACATATCAAAATGTAACTCCAGAGTGCCTGCCAGCCAGCTCTCACTTTAGCAGCAGCTGTTTTTATCCTCATTTTACAGATGGATAAACTGAGAGATCAAGCCAGACCCCAGGTCAGGCAGCAAGCCATAAAGAGGCCACAGTCCAGGAGTCCCCTGTCCTAGCTCAGTGTCTGGCTAGTAGACTCCGTGTTGAAAAACCAACTGTGGAGATGAGGCATGGCTCCCAAGAAATGAAGATGTCATCCTAACAGAATTTGGAGGCTGTTTAAATGTGCAGAATCCTTGTATTCCAATGAGGTTTTCACCTCTGTGTGAAAATAACAGAATCAATATAGATGGTCACCTTAATTTACCTAAGAAGATATATAGATATGTTAGAAATGCTCATTGCAGAAAACTTGAAAAATACTAAAATTAAAATTCACTCATAGCTAATTGATGAGGTAATCTTACATTTACCCACTAAACTCTCCTCTTTCCCCCAGCCCCCACAAAGAAAGGGAGCCAGAGCCAGGATGTCTTATGAGTGGCTCCAACCAGACATTCAAGGAATAGTAATTCCCATCTATACTTTCCTACAACATCAAGAGATATAAGATTCTATTTTTTATAAAGCTAGCATAACACTAATACCAAACTCAGATAAGGTCAGCTCAGAAAATTATAGCCTGTTCTTGCTTATGAACACAAATGCATAGGCCCTAAGTGAAATATTAACAGGTCAAAGCCAATAACATATTAGCACACAACACAAAACACGTAAAAATCTATCGCAAGAATGTAATCAAATTTACTATATTAACACCCAAAGAAGAAAAATCATATGATCATCTCAACAGAGGCCAAGAAAGCATTTGATAAAAGTCACCACCTGTTCATGATAAAAACTCATAACTAACCAGGAATAGAATGGACCCACCTTAACTTGATAAAGGCTATCTCTCGAAACCACAGCAGATAGCATACCTCCTGGGGAGCTATTGGAAGTGTTCCCACTGTAGTTGGGAATCATATAAGGCTGCCCGTTAGTACTGCCACTGTCCAGAATTCAGTGAATGTCCCAGATAATGCAGTAAGACCAAGAAAAGTAATTTTTGTTTCAAAATGCCAGGCTTTCTGTGCTGTGCCCACCGCCCAGAAAGAACCACTGTTAACTCTTTTGATGCATTTTCCTCCTCCTTCAATGCTTTTTTTTTTGAGACAGAGTCTCACTCCATCGCCGAGGCTGGAATGCAGTGGCAAAATCACAGTTCACCGCATCCTCCACCTTCTGGGCTCAGGTGGTGGTCCTCCCACCTCAGCCTCCTGGGTAGCTGAGACCACAGGCGCACATCACCACACCTGGCTAATTTTTGTATTTTTTGTAGAGATGGGGTTTTGCCACGTTGCCCAGACTGGTCTCCAGTTCCTGAGCTCAAGCCATCAGCCTGCCTCGGCCTCCCAAGATGCTGGGATTACAGGTGCGAGGCACTGCGCCTGGTCCTCAGTGTTTTCTTTAAAAATGTAGTTAGGCTGGGCGTGGTGGCTCATGCCTGTAATCCCAGCACTCAGGGAGGCCGAGGCAGGCGGATCACGAGGTCAGGAGATCAAGACCATCCTGGCTAACGTGGTGAAACCCTGTCTCTACTAAAAATACAAAAAATTAGCCGGGCGTGGTGGTGGGCACCTGTAGTCCCAGCTACTTGGGAGGCTGAGGCAGGAGAATGGCGTGAACCCAGGAGGTGGAGCTTGCAGCGAGCAGAGATCACACCACTGCACTCCAGCCTGGGCGACAGAGCAAGACTCCCTCTCAAAAAAAAAAAAAAAAAAAAAAAATGTAGTTAGGCCAGGCACGGCTGCTCATGCCTGTAATCTCAGCACTTTGGGAGGCCAAGGTGGGTGGGTCACCTGAGGTCAGGAGTTCAAGACCAGCCTGGCCAACATGGCAAAACTCCATCTCTACTAAAAATACAAAAAGTAGCCAGGCATGGTGGCGGGTGCCTGTAGTTCCAGCTACTCGGGAGGCTGAGGCAGGAGAATTGCTTGAACCCCAGAGGCGGAGGTTGCAGTGAGTGGAGATCACACCACTGCACTCCAGCCTGGGTGACAGAGTGAGACTCCGTTTCAAAAAAAAAAAAAAAATGTAGTTAGGTTCTTCCTGTATAACCTGTCTTTTTCCACTTACCAGGTCTTGCTTCTGGGGTTCCAGGGCAGTTGCCAGTATTTAACCCTGTTCCCCGCTCTCCGTAGAAGAACGCCTGTGCCATGCTGAAGGACGGGACCGCAGGCTCGCACTTCATGGCCTCTCCGCAGTGTGTGGGCTACAGCCGCAGCACAGCGGCCCCCCTCACGATGACTATGTGCCTGCCTGACCTGAAGGAGATCCAGAGGGCTGTGAAGCTCTGGGTGAGGTCGCTGGATGCCCAGTCGGTCTATGTTGCTACTGATTCCGAGAGTTATGTGCCTGAGCTCCAACAGCTCTTCAAAGGGAAGGTATGTGTGGGCCAAGTGGGAGTGCAGTAGGAAGGGAATGAAAGGAGGAGCCAGGATGGTCCCACTGCCCACTGCATGCTTCACGGGCTCCCCTACAAGCCTTTTGCCTGGACCTACCATTCCTCTTCAGTTCCTACCCTCCTTCAAACCCCGGCTCAGAGGCCTCCTCCGTAGTCTTTCCAGGTTTTCATCCACTCCTGGAGCTCACGTATCCCTGCTGGGACCTTCATGGCCCTGTATCATTTCTTCTCTTGGGCACTTTCTGGACTGTATGAGACTGGTGTAGAAATATGTCTTATTTCCTCCCAGGAGCTGTGGGCTCCTTGAAGGCAGGGTCCAAGGCTGACTCACTGTTAACATTCCTTGATGTCTAGCCTGGTGCTTCGACCTCTTTGGGACTGAAACCCTGCCTTACCATCACCAGTGTCTAGTACAGTGCCTGACACTTAGTAGGCAGTCAGTTTGTTGAATGAGGATGTAGAGAGTGGGCTCTGGGGAGAGATCCAGTATAGTGGAGGAGTTAATAGCAGAGACTCTGGAGTCAGAGAATTTGAATTTACCCACTCTGCAGCCTTGAAAAAGTTATTTGACCTCTCTGTGCTTCTGTTTCCTCATCTATAAAATGGGACTGAATAGTACCTATCTCATAGGGCAGTTGTGAAGGTCAGATGTAAAGAAATTGAAACAGTTCCTGCTACAAAATAAGTGCTCAATAAAGTTAGCTATCATCAATAGTAGAAATTGGTGGCTGATGAATGAAGGAAAGGATCTTTGTGCTTAGCAAACCGTTGAAGAAGCCGTGAATAGTGGGTATTCAGTACATGAGTAAATACTAGAATGTTCTTGGTCAGTGCTTACTATATCAGTGAAGAGTAATACTCAGGCAATGAGTGAGTACGTATTGATAAAATGACTGAATTAGTATTAAGCATTCCATAGGACTTTGTAGGATGAGTGAAAACCGTAAATGCTGTGCAGGTCTTAAGAGGCAGACACTGGGTACCGCTGGCTTTATATCAAGGGCCTCCCCTTCTCTTTCACCCCAGACACACAGGAAGCTCCAGTGCAGAGAGGAAGTGCTAAGTCAGCACATTCTAATCTCCTCCCCACCTACTGAACAGAAAATCAGAGCTGAGGCTGGGCACAGTGGCTCATGCCTGTAATCCCAGGCCAAGGCAGGAGAATTGCTTGAGGCCAGAAGTTCGAGACCAGCCTGGCCTAACATAGCGAGACCCCCCATCTCTATTTAAAAAAAAGAAAGAAAGAAAGAAAGAAAAGCAGAAGAAAAATATAATTAAGAGAAAATCAGAGCTGAGAGATCTCAGGGGTTGTCTAACCCAACCCCTCTATTTTATAGCTGAGGAAACTAAAATTCCAAGAAAGGATAGAGTTTATCCAAGAAAGGATAGAGTTTACCCAAGCAGTCCCAGAGCTAATTATAATGGGCATGACACAGAGTGGGTAAGTTTCAGAATGTGAGTGGAATTGTTTGGGGGATTTTGGCCATGATTAAACTGGTATTATTTCTTTGCTACAATCCAGATAGCAAGATGATGATTTTTGTTACATCAGAAATCTCTGTGGAACAGCAAAGCACTTTCAGCCCCAACTCTGCCCACATTCCCCCCACCTACCTACAACCCCCAACTACCTCTGTACTAAGCTGAAGCATTTGGAGAGTCCCAGGGAGTTTTTTTGTGAGTTTTTGGAGTCAGTGTATCTGTTACACCTTGAACCTCTTGCCATTTTCTATTTCCTGTCCCTATGCCAGTCTTCTCATCCCTCCCCACCCCTCAACTCCCTTCTCCATGGGTTCAGAGGCCACCTTTATCCTGAACTAAGCCTTGCTCCTCCATTAAGCTGGTCCAGTGCTGAGTAAGGGTACCGGTAAATAAGATGTGGTCCCGCCCTCCAGGGCTCACATTCTAGACCCAGGAAAAGAGACTGCAGAGAGCTATAACGTGGGCCACAAGGTGGATTCAGGAGCTTGCTAGAGAGATGGGCAGGTCCATTCATTCACCTGTCCACTCACCAGATTTTTACTGGGGCAGGCTCTGTGCTGGGCCTGGCCAGCAGTGGAGAGCAAACCAACACAGCTCTAGCCCCAGTCAGGGGCAGGACATGATGCTAATCAGAGAATCACTAAGGAGTGGAAACTATAAGCAGAGATGTGTGCTCCAAAGTAGAGCAGCAGGGTTCTGTGAGAGTGAAGAGCAGAGGATGCTGGCCTAGGCTAGAGGGCCAGGGAGCGCTTCCCCAAGGAGGCACCACTGAAGCCGAGATGCGAAGGAGAACTAGGAGCTAACCAGGTAAAGGGAGGTGCACCCCAAACAGCACAGCACGCACAAAGGTCCTGAGGAGGGCGGGAGCCTGGGTAGGGGCTGGATGATGGGGGTGGGATAAGAAGAGGCCCAGCGAGGACCTTGTAGGCCACGTTCACAATTTGTCACCCTTATCTGAAGGGCAATAGGGCATCATTAAAGGGTGTTCCACTTGGAGGGCGGGAAGGACAGGTGTGAGGTTATCTCGAAAAGTTTCTTCTGGCTGCTCTGTGGTGAGCAGACCAGGAGAGGCAGTGAGGGGACCAGGAAGAGGCTGTTGCAGTCCATCAGGCAAGAGATTGTGATGATTGGGCCCAAGGAGTGGCCCTCCCTCAAGAGAAGGGCTCACCTTTGGGGAATATCTCAGGGGTAGATTGGACGGACCTTGGGCTTGGATTTGGGGTACATGGGAGATGGAGGCATCCAGCCCAGAATTGGAAGGTGTGGAGCTCTCTGTTCCCCTCTCTGGTTTGGTGGGGAAGTCCACCAGGTCAGGGCTTTAGGAAAAATAGAATTGGAGCTTAGCCTTAAGAGTCTGGTCAGGCCAAGCACAGTGGCTCACACCTGTAATCCCAGCTATTTGGGAGGCTGAGGCAGGAGGATCACTTGAATCTCAGAGTTCAAGACCAGCCTGAGCAACATAGCAAGACTCCTCCTCTAAAAAAATTGTTTTAAATTAACCACGTGTGGTGGTGCACACCTGTAGTCCCAGCTACTTGGGAGGCTGAGGTGGGAGATTGCTTGAGCCTGGGAGGTTAAGACCCACCTGGGCAGTATAGCAAAAACCCATCTCAAAAAATTAATAAAATAAAAGAGTCTGGTCGGTATTTTAATGGGTGTTGAAGCAGCATTCCAGGCAGAGGGAACAGCACAAGTGAAGACATGAAGGTGTGAATGGTGTGTTTGGAGCTGAGGCTCCTGGAGCCGGGAAGGGTGGGGTGGGCCTAGGCAGCAGCTGGGCAATGCTTCCCTCAGACACTGAACCACATCTTCCTCTTCTCTGCCCCTCCTTTTGTGTCTGTAACTGCAGCTCAGGGAATAAGGTTGGGGGTGTGGATGGCAGGCCTTGGCCTGCAGCCACCCCAGCTTATATGCTCTGTGCTTCTTCCTGCAGGTGAAGGTGGTGAGCCTGAAGCCTGAGGTGGCCCAGGTTGACCTGTACATCCTCGGCCAAGCTGACCACTTTATTGGCAACTGTGTCTCCTCCTTCACTGCCTTTGTGAAGCGGGAGCGGGACCTCCAGGGGAGGCCGTCTTCTTTCTTCGGCATGGACAGGCCCCCTAAGCTGCGGGACGAGTTCTGATTCTGGCTGGAGCACCAGACCCTCTGATCCTGGAGGAACCAGAGTCTGAGCTGGTCCTTCCAGCCAGGCCTGGCAGCCAGAGGTGCTCCGGGATTGCAAACTCCTCTTCTCACCTGCCAAAGATGGAGAAGAGTGCCAGGGACCCCTGGAGGAGGGAGACGTTCCATATCCCAGGGCATAGGACTTGCAGGTTCCTAGGAGCAGGAGCATCTCCCATCGCACGTGCTTTCTGCTCTTCTGGGAATTTCTCACACTGGCAAAGCAGTCCAGCCTCCGTCTTCTGGTCCACTCTGCTCTGAGCAGCCTGGGATGCTGAACTCTTCAGAGAGATTTTTTTATAGATTTCTATAATTTTGATACAAGGTCATGACTATCCTAGAACTCTCTGTGGTTTTTGAAAATCAGTGAATTCTATTAATGTAGGTACCTAAAGTGACCTTAACTGAATGTGGATGAGGCTGGGGCTGGTGTGGGTCTTTTGGCTGCTTTTCAAGGTGTCCCCCAATGTGGCCCTCAAGAGCCATCCCCACTGCCTGGCCAGAGCCATTGTTGTCCCCCACTTCCTAGGCCATTTCTGGGGCTTGGGGGATGAATGCTGTCCTGTGTTGTAAACACTATGCAAATGGAAGTTATCGGTTGTGGTGCTGTGCAGCGCTCTGTGGGCGACTAAGTGCCACTCACGCAGCATGTTCCTGGCAAGGAGCACATACCATCAAGCCACACTATCATGGTATTGTTCTCACAGTCTTTTGGTGGTTGATGGCCACTGCAAACCTGGCACCATCAGATCTCTTCTGATCTCTTGCCCCAGTGGGGCCTGGTTGGTAGAATGTTGGCATTAGGTTGATATCCAAAGCCTGTTCTCCCAGCCGTCCTCCTGCAGCTGGAGCCTTCAGGCCGTATTCTCACGAGGGAACGTTTGCCAAGGCTCTGACCTCACAGAAGATGCCCAGGGCCCAGAAGCCATCAGAATTATCAGTGGAGAAGCACCTTTTGACTCTTCCCTTCCGATGTAATCTCTGCCAACACCATGAGGCTTAAGGTGCTCTAAGTCATGAGTGTTTTGGTCTCAAATGCTGCAGTTTTAATAATCTGTGACTCCTGAGAGCCCATGGTTTTTTGACCTTGTGGTTCTAAAATTCCTTGTCTGACCCCTGTAGATCTTTTCCTTGCCATGTCACCTCCCTTGGCCTTTGATCCTGGAAAGGTGGCAGAGCCTCCACTGAGCCAGGCCCAGAGCTCCTTGCAGTGCCTTCTTCCTTGTTTACCTGTGGGAGGAAACACTTTTTTTTGTCAGGGGCAGCCTGAGTCAGAGCTCAGAGGTCACACTGTATCAAAGATCTCAAACAGCAAAGTCAGCATTTGCTGTATAGAGCTGCCACCCAACTCTAAGCAGGAGAAACTGTACAGAAAGGGCTTTGCTATTTTTCCCTTTTGGGAGAACAATGAAGTGTTTTAAGTCCTGGGTGGACTGAGAGATGGTTTGCCTGTCCAGACTTGCTCTCAAGCCTCATCCAGAGAAGGAGCTGCAGATGAGGGAGCCCGTACACTCCCTGCCGCCACTAGGTTGTAAGCCTGTAGCTGGCTGGCTGATTTCATTTTGGAATTCATTTGCCATCCACAGCCTTACACTAGGCACACACTTTAGAGTCTGGGGCTCCAGTGGGGCCCGCCTAATTTTTTTTTCCCCCAAGACAGGGCCTTGCTCTGTCTCCCAGGCTGGAGTGCAGTGGCATGATCATGGCTTACTGCAGCCTTGATCTCCCAGGCTCAAGCGATCCTTCTGCCTCAGCCTTTCTGGTAGCTGAGACTGCATGCCCAGCTCCAAATCACCTTGATTCATATCAGCAGTAATAATCACTTGTGTTCTGAAAGAAAGGGCACCAGAAGTTCTAGCAAAATTCAGTTGTGTTCTGTGAGCTAGCACTTTTTCCTCTGACCCAATTTTCTTACCTATAAAATGGTGATAAAAACCGACAGGTTGTTCAAAGGTCCAGATCAGCTAAAGCATGTATATAAGAGCACGTTGTAAACTTGAAAGAGACAAAGGCACAAATGTGGCTGTTGATTAATTTGACTGCTTCTCGTTGCTCGTCACCTCCATGCCAGGCACTGTGCTTGCTAATTGCTTTATGGGGGCATTCTCTTATTTATTCCCCAGCCCTGGGAAATAGGAGCTGTCATTATCCTTCTCTTTCTGCACAAGGAAAAATTAATGCCCTGAGAATTGTCATAATTTTCCCAAGGCTGCCCAGCTGGTGGTGTTAAGCCAGCATTTGACCTCCCAGAGCCAGTTTCCATTAGCTGCCATGCTCTGCTGCCTCTAATTCACAGAATGCACTTTCTACCCTGTGTGCCATGGAGACCTCCTATGGAAAAATGATCAGCCACCTTACCTTCTACTGGGTACCTGCTGTGAGTCTGCCTATGCCAGAAGGATTAAGGAGGGGAGGTTACCCAAGAAACAAAGCCTACATGCCACTTACAGCCCCCGTTGGATGGTTGCTCAGTACAACAGTCTTGCATTCAGCAGGTGTTTGTTCATCACCTACTATGTGTCAGGCTCTATGCTAGGTACTGGGGATACAGGAGAGAATCAAGTGTAAAGTCTTTGTTCTCAAGGAATTTGCATTCTAGAAAGTAGAAGATGTAATAAATATACTGTGGGACGTGTTAGTAAGTGCTATAAAGAAATATAAAGGGTTTGGGAACAAAAAGAGGGAGTGGATCTATTTTAGATAAGGAGCCCAGGTAAGACCTCTCTGAAGAGCTGTCATGAAGGAGGGAGGGAGCACATTCCTGGCAGAGAAAACAGCACGTGCAAAGGCCCCAAGACTGGAGTGTGTGCCTGAAGAGCAGCCAGGAGGCCAGCATGGCTGGAGAGGCAGGCATAGGCAGGGAACCAAGCAGCAGGTCAGAGCAGGCGAGCTGACATTCTGCAGCCTGGACGGCCATGGCAGGAAGCTTTTAGTTGGAGAGATACGGGAAGCCTCCTAGGGTTCTGAGCAGAAGAGGGGCATGAGCTGATTCACATTCTGAAGGACCTCTCTAGCTGGCCAGTGCTGAGGAGGTTGGAGAGAGAAAGGGTGAAAGCAGAGAGACCAGTGCAGGGCTGTTAACAGGGTTGCAGGCGAGAGACTGGGGTGCTGGGCTCCCCTAGACTAGGACTCCAGTGCCCTCCTCTCCCAAGAGACAAAGGCCATTGCATTGAAGGAGGTGGGAAATGATTAGATTCTGAACACATATAATTATTTTTCAGTCTTTTTCAAAGATACAAATATTTACATAGTTTTAATCATGTAATATATACAATTTAATGTCCTAGTGTTTTACTTAATAGTGTATCATGTTTTCCCTGTTGGTATGTAGCCTGGATAAATGCTCTTAATTGTAAAAAATTCTGCCGAGGAGTGTTCCATAGTTTATTGTTTTCCTATTATGAGAATTTAGGCCAAGTGTGGTGGCTCATGCCTGTAATCCCAGCACTTTGGGAGGCCGAGGTGGGCAGATCACTTGAGGTGAGGAGTTCAAGACCAGCCTGGCCAACATGGTGAATTATCTCTACTAAAAATACAAAAAAATAATAATAATAGCCAGGCGTGGTGGCACATGCCTGTATTCCCAGCTACTTGGGAGGCTGAGGCAGGAGAATGGCTTGAACCTGGGAGGTGGAGGTTGCAGTGAGCCGAGATGGTGCCACTGCATTCCAGCCTGGGCAACAGAGCGAGACTCCATCTCAAAAAAAAGGAGACTTCATGTGCCCCCAATTTTTCACTATTGTTATTTGAAAAAATATTTTTATTTGTAAGAGTTTTTCTTTATTTAAAATGTTCATTAATAAAGTTGTTGGACAGGAAGCAAAAAAAAAAAAGTTGATTAAGATAAATTCCCAGAAGTGAATTTGTTGGATCAAACACTTAAAACTTTTTGTTATGGAAGAATTCAAATATAAATAAAAAATTGTGAGTAATAAAATGAACTCACAGTTTCAACAATGACCCACATTTTACCAGTCTAGTTGCATTGACTCTCCCACACCCAAGTCTGCTTGCTAGAGTCTTAAAGAAAACCTAAATGTGTTTTGAAAGAAGAGCCAACAGGATTTGCTGACATGCTGAATGTGGACTGGGAAGGAAAGAGGAGTCCAGGGTGCTCCAAGATTTAGGGCCCAGGCACCAGGGAGTTGTCCCTGACTTGCAGAGTGACCTTGAAGCAAATCCCTTCACCTCCGCATTCGTCACCTCAGCATTACAGGTGCTAATGGTCTAGGCAGTGCTTCCCAAAGGGTGGTCTTCAGAGGTTCCTTCCAGGGCTGGTTGATATGGCAGATTCCCAGGACCCACCCTGAACCTGAGAATCAGAATGTCTCGGGGGTAGTGCCCAGGAATCTGCCTTTTCACAAGCACCTGCAAGTGATTTGGATGCCCAGTGGCCCAAGACCTGAAACTGTGATCGTCAGACCAGCGGCATCAGCATCACCTGGGGGAACTTGCTAGAAATGCAGAATCCCAGGCCCCCGCCCAGAACCACTGAGTCAGGATCTCTGGGGATGCAGCCCAGGAATCTCTTAAGCTCTCTTGGGGCTAAAACTTGAGCAACACTGATCTGAAGGAAGTGGGGATCTCACTGTGTGGTCACTCAGCCCACGGTAATGGAAGACCTCTGCAGCCCCTCCCTGGCAAGCCTCACGGGTTCCACCAGGCATGGTCAACAAGGTGGCTTTAGGAACTGCCTGCTGCCCAGTTTGTACTGACCTACATCTCCTATTGTATATTTGTAGGGTGATGATCCAGATGATCAAATCTCATTGTTTTAGGGTCAGCCCAAATTTATATATAAGAAAAGGAAGGGAAGCCTGGGTGCAGTGGCTCACTCCCATCATCCTAGCATTTTGGGAGGTTGACACAGGCCAATCGCTTGAGCCCAGGAGTTCGAGACCAGTCTGGGTAACATAGGGAAACCCCGTCTCTACAAAAAAATGCAAAAATTAGCCAGGCATGTGGCATGCATCTATAGTCCCAGCTACTCGGGAGGCTGAGGTGGGAGGATCACTTGAGCCCGGGAGGAGGTCGAGGCTACAGTGAGCTGTGATGGCACCACTGCACTCCAGCCTGGACATTGGAGTGGGACCCTGTCTCAAAAGAGAGGAAAAAAAAAAGGGAATTCAATTTTTCAAAATTAAAAGGGAATTCCATTTTTCAAAATCTGCATCTGATTGGATAGAGAAATGGAGAAGCTGGTGTTCAAAGGAACCAAAGCTGGAAACACTGTCCTGAAACATTGTAGATCTCCAGACATTTGGAAGGGAGGGGAGAGAGAATAAGAAAATAAAGAAGAAAGAGGAGAAAGGACAGAGGGAGGAAGAAAGAGTTGAGTTCTCATTTCCATTTTCTGTTCAAAGAAGCTCAGCAAATAATCTATTAATAGTAACTACAACAAAAATAATAATAAGCTTTCACTGGCCTGAAAATAAAGATCCTTCCTCTCCTCAGTTCTCCTTCTGTCCTTAGTGGAATTGACAGAAAAAACCCATAGCCTGAAGGCAAATCCTGCACTCTGGATTATGTTGTCAAAGTGAATTCAAATTCTTGCTTGAAACCTGGTTTATTTCAGGGTTGAGACCTTTCCCTTGAAATAACATTATTTAAGGGCAAGCAGGTTTGGTTTGTTTTTACATCTAATCCTTTATTGATCATCAGCCCAGGATGCCAAGCATAACCAGGTAAACAGTGAAAATGGAAGAAACAGAAGGCATTTCCCAGAAACCTCATTCCTCAAGTGCAGTGACTCAGAACAATGCCCACCTGGGGGCGGCACCCCGGGGAGGATACCCCACCCCTCTGAAAAATCCACCTTTGCAAAAAAATTGGCAACACATTGATCCATTTGATATTCATCGCCTCCAGTGTGGGGGATGTTTTCCCCTCTCTGACACTGCACAAGCTGGTTTAGGAGGTCCTGGGCAGGCACTGGCAGAAGGCAAGAATTATCTTTTCAGTTTTTCTCAATCCTGCTAACTATGCCCAAAGAGAAAGTCTCAGTTCAGTGCTATTGTGTCATTAACTCCTCTCTACTGCTTGCTAATAATCTGTCCTTGTAACAGAGTAGACAATCCTACTCTGATTGTCTCCTCAGAGTCAGACAATCTTAGTTTTCTGGAATTTAGTAACACTATTACTAAGTAAATAAATGAATTATTTATTTATTTATTTATTTATTGAGACAGGTTCTCACTCTTGCCCAGGATGGAGTACAGTGGCTTGATCTTGGCTCACTGCAGCCTCAACCTCCCAGGCTTAAGCCATTCTTTCACCTCAGCCTCCCAAGCAGCTGGGATCACAGGCACGCACCACCACACCAGCTAACTTTTGTATTTTTAGTACAGATGGGGTTTCGCTGTGTTGCCCAGGCTGGTCTCGAACTCCTGGCCTCAAGGGATCCTCCTGCCTCAGCTTCCCAAAGTGCTGGGATTACAGTGAGCCACCGTGCCCTGCCATTTTATTTATTTTTGATCCTTTGTACTTGTGTTTTTCTGTTTAAAGATGTGATTTAAAGTTTCCTTTTAAGAAACTTAGGTTACAAAAAGTGAGTTGGTTCAGAGAAAAAGTATTAAGTAGATGGTGTGGCATGAATTATGAAGATAAAGTTTGGGAGATCCTTACTCGGCTGGCCCCTGAAGATAGCTCAAAACAATACCCAAGGGGCTTTTGTGAGAGAAACTCTCCTCACTCTTCACACCTCCGCACTATTGTCTAAGCTTTTGCTCTGCTTAAAACATATCGTAAATATTTCAAGATTCTATGAAATTCTCCTTTTCTGAGCTCCCATAGAACCTTGAAATTGTAATAATAAGTAACATGGGCTGGGCACGGTGGCCCACGCCTGTAATCCCAGCAGTTTGGGAGGCTGAGGCAGGTGGATCGCTTGAGCCCAGGAGTTCGAGACCACCCTGAGCAACAAAGTGAGGCCCCCCCCCCCGCCCTCCATCTCTACCAAAAGTCAAAAAATTAGCCAGGCATGGTGGCAAGTGCCTATGGTTCCAGCTACTCAGGAGGCTGAGGTGGGAGGATCACTTGAGCCCAAGAGGTTACAGTGAGCCATGTTTGTGCCACTGCACTCCAGCCTGGGACAGAGGGAGACCCTGTCTCAGATAATAAGTAACATGTATTAAATGACTAACATATGTCATTTACCATGTGCTACAGTGTTCTAAGCACTTTACTTCAATTAACTCGCCTCATTAGAGAATATCCCTAAGAGGTTGCTTTTCTTATTATCTCCATGTTACAGATAAGAGCACTGAGAAGCAGTGAGGTGAAGCACCCAGCTTAAGGTTGTAGAGCCTGTGAGTGGAAGAGCTGGGACTTGGGCCCTAGAAGCATGGCACACGAGTCAGTGCCCCAAAGCCACGCATTGTGCTGCCTCTGATGTCCTGTTACCCATCAAACCAAATTATTTGCTAACTTGTTTCCCCAGCTGGACCAGAAGTGTCCCCCAGGAATAGGGACCATGCCTGATGCATCTCCCAACATCAGCGCCTAGCCCAGTGCTTGGTTTATAAAAGTGTCCTAAATTTATGGCCGGGCATGGTGGCTCACGCCTGTAATCCCAGCACTTTGGGAGGCCGAGGTGGGTGGATCACCTGAGGTCAAGAGTTCAAGACCAGCCTGGCCACCGTGGGGAAACTCTGTCTCTACTAAAAATACAAAAATTAGGCCAGGCGTGGTGGCTCACGCCTGTAATCCCTGCACTTTGGAAGGCCAAGGCGGGCAGATCACCTGAGGTTGGGAGTTCGAGACTAGCCTGACCAACATGGAGAAACCCCGTCTCCACTAAAAATACAAAATTAGCTGGGCGTGGTAGTGAATGCCTGTAATCCCAGCTATTTGGGAAGGCTGAGGCAGGAGAATCGCTTGAATCTGGGAGGTGGAGGTTGCGGTGAGCCGAGATCACGCCATTGCACTCCAACCTGGGCAACAAAAGCGAAACTCCATCTCAAAAAAAAAAAAAAAAGAAAATACAAAAATTAGCCAGGCATGGTGGCAGGCCCTGTAATCCCAGCTACTTGGGAGGCTGAGGCAGGAGAATTGCTTGAACCTGGGAGGCAGAGGTTACAGTAAGCCAGGATCATGCCACTGCACTCCACCCTGGGCAACAGAGCAAGACTCTCTCAAAAAAAAAAAAAAATATATATATATATATATATATATTCACTCATTCAACCCATATATGTGTATGTGTACATATACGTCTGGCATCATGGAGGGTTCGTGGAGGAGATAGGAGTCGAGTCAAATGATGGGTATGATTTTAACAGCCACACATGGGAGATAAGAAAAGGAATTATAGATGGAGGGATTGCGTGAACAAAGGTGCTGACCCAGGTGTTGAGAGCTAAGTCTGTGGGGAGCAGCAAGCAGTGCTGGCCATAGGTTTAGGGAGGTGGAGACAAGAGATGAGGCAGCATCAGGAGGTTTGAGCCATGTGAGAAGGCTCTGGAATGCCAAACTAAGAGGTTTGGTCCTTACCCTTGGGGATCTTAACCAGAAGTTGTCTCAGGATTAGAGGCAAATACATGGGGTAAGGGTACGAGCAGGGGCTTTGCAGGGCTCACTAAGGACCCTGAGGCATCATAGGAGTGAAAGGGTCCTCATAGTGCCCCTTGAGGGCAATGCCAAAAGGCAGGACTTTGGCTGCATAAATTAGTCAAAAATGTAATGACAATAAATTCATGTACAGGGTGAAAAATTCAAAAAGTTCAAAATAATATAACTGTAGTGTGAAAAATAAGTGCCCCCTTGCTAGCGCAAACCCCACTCCAGAGGCAAACACTGCTCAAAGTTTCATGGCCAGGTGTGGTGGCTCACGCCTGTAATCCCAGCACTTTAGGAGGTGGAGGCAGGTGGATCACTTGAGATCAGGAGTTGGAGATCAGCCTGGCCAAAATGGCAAAACCCTGTCTCTACTAAAAGTACAAAAGTCTTGGATTTGTGCACTTTGATTTCTGTCCTGGTGCTACAGTGTGCTGGCTATACACAGTCTGGGAGACTTGGCTTCAAATCCCAGCCCAGTCACTAACTCAAGTCATTGTGGAACTCAAACAAGTCACTAGCCTGTCTGAACCTCAGTTTTTGCATCTACAATACAGAAATAGGCCTAGCATGGTGGCTCATGCCTTTAATCCCAGTATTTTGGG
Source organism: Pan paniscus (assembly GCF_029289425.2). Lineage (NCBI taxonomy): Eukaryota > Metazoa > Chordata > Mammalia > Primates > Hominidae > Pan > Pan paniscus. Next base: position 37,936,235 of record NC_073270.2, read on the forward strand.
AGGCTGAGTCAGGAGAATCACTTGAGACTAAGAAATCAAGAACAGCCTGAGCAATGTGGCAAAACTCCATCAATACAAAATAAAAATTAAAACTTTAGCCAGGTGTGGTGCTGTGTGCCTGTGGTCCCAGCTACTTAGGTGGCTGAGGCAGGAGGATCACTTGAGCCCAGGAGGCAGATGCTGTAGTGAGCTGTGATGGTGCTACCGCACTCCAGCCTGGGCAGCAGAGCAAGACTGCATCTAAAAAAAAATACACACGCACACACACACACAGAGATAGATATAGATATAGATATAGATTAGATATAGATATAGATATAAAAATAATATTGCCACAGTACCTGGTGCATAGTAGATGGTTGATAATAAAAGTGTGTTATTATTTAGTGAAATTGCATAACCTTTCTGAAATTCAGATTCTTCAGCTAGGAACCAGCAGTTGGCATGAGGCTGTCAGAGAGATTCCAAAGTTCATGAAAATGCTTTGCAAGTCTTAGGAGGGCCTCAAATATGAAGGATTAAGCATTATGGGGGCTCTGGCAACCCTGCTAGGCATTGCCTGCTATAAGTTTCCTTTACATCTCCCTCTGGCTTTTAAATGTTGTGTTTGCTTACAGTGAGACCATTTTTTCTCCCAGCTGCTGCCAGTAAGCAAACAGGAATTCTGAGCACTTTGCCTGCTGGGGAGATGGGCTGGCAGGAGAAACCCCCTCCCACCTCCAAGGGATTAGGCTTCTGAGGAGTAGGGCTTGGAGGGAGTTAAGGACCCAGGCCAATGATGTAGGGGCAGAGAATGGGGAGAGGCAGAGAACTGCCTCTTTGCAACAGGCCCTGGCCTTCTGTGGACTCTTGCCTCCTCTGCAACTGTAAAATGAGGGCTTTGGAACTGAGTCACCCTTTGGAAAGGGCATTAGGTTTGGAGTGTAAGGGCGCGGGTGCAAGGCCTAGCTTTAAAATTAATCCGGAGTGTAATTATGAGACTCAGTGTTCTCATCTGTAAAATGAGAATACAAATTAAGCCATTGAACCATTATGAATTAAGTCTTCCTCCCATGGTACTGGCATTCTAGTGGGGAAGAAACAGATAAGAAATAAATAACGAAACATTAGCTGGGGCCAGGTCTATGTCTGTAATCCCAGCACTTTGGGAGGCCAAGGTGGAAGGATGGCTTGGGCCCAAGAGTTGAGACCAGCCTGGCAATGTGAGAAAACCCTGTCTCTACCAAAAGAAAGAAAGAAAAAAGAACAAACGAAAATTAGCCAGGCATAATGGCACATGCCTGTAGTCCTGTAAAACCAAAGATGAGGCCAGGTGCAGTGAGTCATGCCTGTAATCCCAGCACTTTAGGAGGCTGAGGTGAGAGGATCACTTGAGCCCAGGAGGTGGAGGTTGTAGTAAGCCGTGATGGCACCATTGTACTCCAGCCTGGGCGACAGAGCAAGACCCTGTCTCAAAAAACAAAACAACAAAAAAACTCAGCCACACTCTCATCATCCAATACTTAACCAGTTTTTTTTCTTTTTTTTTTTTTTTTCTTTTGAGATAGAGTCTCACTCCATCACCCAGGCTGGAGTGCAGTGGCACAATCTCGGCTCACTGCAACCTCTGCCTCCCAGGTTCAACTGATTCTCATGCCTCAGCCTCCCAAGAAGCTGGAGTTACAGGCATGTGCCACCACGCCTGGCTAATTTTTATATTTTTAATAGAGACGGATTTTCACCATGTTGGCCAGGCTGGTCTCCAACTCCTGGCCTCAGGTGATCTGCCCGCCTTGAGCTCCCAAAGTGCGGGGATTACAGGCGTGAGCCACTGTGCCCAGCCCAATTAACCACTTTTATTTTTTAAACAATTAGCTGGGGCCCGGCACGGTGGCTCATGCCTGTAATCCCAGCACTTTGGGAGGCCAAGGCAGGCGGATCACTTGAGGTCAGGAGCTTGAGACCAACCTGGCCAACATGGTGAAACCCCATCTCTACTAAAACTACAAAAATTAGCCAGATGTGATGGTGTGTGCCTGTAATCCCAGCTGCTCAAGAGGCTGAGGCAGGAGAATCACCTGAATCCGGGAGGTGGAGGTTGCAGTGAGGTGAGATTGTGCCACTACACTCCAGCCTAGGCAACAGAGCAAGACTCCGTCGCAAAATAAGTAAATAAATAAAAATAAAAAATTAGCCGGGCACAGTGACTCACGCCTATAATCCCAGCACTTTGGGAGGCTGAGGCTGGCAGATCATGAGGTCAAGAGATTGAGACCATCCTGGACAACATGGTGAAACCCCGTCTCTACTAAAAATACAGAAAAGTTAGCTGGGTGTGGTAGTGCATGCCTGTACTCCCAGCTACTCAGGAGGCTAAGGCAGGATAATTGCTTGAACCTGGGAGGCAGAGGTAGCAGTGAGCCGAGACTGCGCCACTGCACTCCAGCCTGGCAACAGAGCGAGACTCTGTCCAAAAAAAAAAATTAGCCGGGCATAGTGGTGTACACCTGTGGTCCCAGGTACATGGGAGGCTGAGCTGGGAGGATTGCTTGAGCCTAGGAGGTCAAGGCTGCAGTGAGCCATGATTGTGCCACTGCATTCCAGCCTGGTGACAGAGACCACATCTCAAAGAAAAAGAAAGTATGAGGCGGTAACGAAGATTATGAATGAGAATGAAATAGAGTAAAGAGAAAGAGAGTAACTGGGGTGGTCAGGGGAGGCCTCTGTGTTCAGGTCACATTTGAGCAGAGGCCTGAAGGAGGTGAGTGAGTGAGCCATATGGGTATCTGGGGAAGACCATTTCAGGTAGAAGGAACAGCAAGTGCAGAAGTCCTGAAAGGGAGATGATTTTGGCCACAGGGAGCGGGGCAGGAGGTGAGGTATGACAGTGAGAGAGGCCAGATCATAGAGGACCTCACCTTTGGTTTTTCATGGGTTCTGCCTTTGTTTTTGTTTTTGTTTTGAGATTTTTATTTATTTACTTATTTTGTGACAGAGTCTTGCTCTGTTGCCTAGGCTGGAGTGTGGTGGCACGATCTCAGCTCACTGCAACCTCCACCTCCCAGATTCAGGCGATTCTCCTGAATCTCCCACTCTGTCATCAAGGCTGGAATGCAGGGGTATAATCATGGCCCACTACAATCATGGCCCACTACAGCCTCAACCTCCAAGACTCACACAATCCTCCCACCTTAGTCTCCCAAGTAGCTGGGACTACAGGCATGCATGAGCATGCCTAGCTAATTTTAAAATTTTTGTAGAGATGAGGTCTCACTATGTTGCCCCGACTGGTCTCGAACTCATGGGTTCAAGTGATCCTCCTGCCTCAGCCTCTCAAAATGCTGGAATTATAGATGTGACTCACTGTACCCAGCCTCGCCTTTGGTTTTTTGTTTGTTTGTTTGTTTGTTTGGGATGGAGTTTCACTTTTGTTGCCCAGGCTGGAGTGCAATGGTGCGATCTCGGCTCACCGCAACCTCCACCTCCTGGGTTCAAGCAATTCTCCTGCCTCAGACTCCTGAGTAGCTGGGATTACAGACATGCGCCACCATGCCTGGCTAATTTTGTATTTTTAGTAGAGACGGGGTTTCACCATGTTGGTCAGGCTGGCCTCGAACTTCCGACCTCAGGTGATCCGCCTGCCTCGGCCTCCCAAAGTGCTGGGATTACAGGCGTGAGCCATCGCCTTTGGTTTTATGTGAGTGACCTGAGAAACCATTGGAAGGTTTTGAGCAGAGGGGAGTGACATATCTGACTTAGGTTTTTTTTTTTTTTTTTTTTTTGAGACAGAGTCTTGCTCTGTCACCCAGGCTGGAGTGCAGTGGCGCCATCTGGGCTCACTGCAAGCTCCGCCTCCTGGGATCATGCCATTCTCCTTCCTCAGCCTCCCCAGCAGCTGGGACTACAGGCGCACGCTGCCACGCCTGGCTAATTTTTTTGTATTTTTAATAGAGACAGGGTTTCACCGTGTTAGCCAGGATGTTCTCGATCTCCTGACCTCGTGATCTGCCTGCCTCGGCCTCCCAAAGTGCTGGGATTACGGGTGTAAGCCACCGTGCCTGGCCTCTGACTTAGGTTTTATATTAGTTATCCGTTGCTGTATAACAAATAACCCCCAAATGTAGTGTCTTAAAACAAGAATCATTTATTATCTTTCAGTTTTTGTGGGTCAGAAATTTGGAAGTAGTTTGGCTGAGCAGTTCTGGCTCAGGATCTCTCATGAGATTGTAGTCAAATATTGGTCAGGGCTACAGTCATCTGAAGGCTTGACTGTGTCTAGAGGCTTCGTTTCCAAGGTGGCTCACTCTTATGGCTGGCAAGTTGGGGCTGACTATTGGCAGGAGGCCTCAGTTCCTCTCCATGGGGTTGCTGGAAGGTCTTTGCAACATCGTGGCTGTCTACCCCCAGAGAGTGAGTCAAGACACCAAGACAGAAGCTGCAATGTCTTTTTTTTGAGACACAGTCTCGCTGTGTCACCCAGGCTGGAATGTAGTGGAATGATCACAGTTCACTGCAGCCTTGACCTCGGGCTCAAGCAGTCCTCCCACCTCAGCCTCCACAGTAGCTGGGACTACAGGCACGTACCACCATGCCCGGCTAATTTTTTTTTTTTTCCAGACATAGTCTTGCTCTATTGCCAGGCTGGAGTACAGTGGCACGTTCTCGGCTCACCGCAACCTCTGCCTCCCAGGTTCAACAGCTTCTCTTGCCTCAGGCTCCTCAGTAGCTGGGACTACAGGCACACGCCACCATGCCCAGGTAATTTTTTGTATTTTTAGTAGAGACAGGGTTTCGCCATGTTGGCCAGGATGGTCTCGATCTCTTGACCTCATGATTCACCCGCCTTGGCCTCCCAAAGTGCTGGGATTACAGGTGTGAGCCACCGCGCCTGGCCCTGGCTAATTAAAAAAAAAAAAAAAAATCTGGGGTAGAGGCCGGGCGTGGTGGCTCACGCCTGTAATCCTAGCAGTTTGGGAGGCTGAGGCGGGCAGATTACCTGAGGTCGGGAGTTCAAGACCATCCTGGCTAACATGGTGAAACCCTGTCTCTACTAAAAATACAAAAAAGTAGCCAGGTGTGGTGGCACGCACCTGTAATCCCAGCTACTCTGGAGGCTGAGGCAGGAGAATCACTTGAACTCGGGAGGCGGAGGTTGCTGTGAGCCGAGATCAGACCACTGCACTCCAGCCTGGGCTACAGAGCAAGACTTTGTCTCAAAAAAAAAAAAAAAAAAGGTTTTTGGTAGAGATGGGATCTCAATACGTGGTCTAGGCTAGTCTCGAACTCCTGGCCTCAAATGATCCTCCAGCCTCAGCCTCCCAACCGGGATTATAGGCATGAGCCGCCATGTCTTGCCATTTTTCTTGTGACCAAGAAAAATGGCACAAGCCTGTGTGCAGGCTAGCCCTGTTCAATATGAGAAGGGCGTAAGTACAAGGAGGAGGTGAGGTCATTGTGGAACATCTTAGAGGCAGGCTACCAAAAGTTTTTTATTTGTTTGTTTTAATTAACATACAATGAAATTTACCCTTTTCTTTCTTAATTTTGACGTAAAGATGTATAGGTCTATGAATGTTAACATATGAATATTTGCGTAACCACTACCACAAACAGGATATAGAAGAGTTCCATCACCCCTCAAAAAACCCTCGTGTTCCCCTTTGTAGTGACACACTCCTCCTACCTCAACCTGTGGTAACTGCAGATCCATCATGATAGTTTTGTCTTTTTTTTTTTTTTTTTTTTTTTTGAGACAGAGTTTCGCTTTTGTTGCCCAGGCTGGAGTGCAGCGGCACGGTCTCAGCTCACTGCAGCTTCTGCCTCCTGGGTTTAATTGATTGTCCTGCCTCAGCCTCCCAGTTAGCTGGGATTACAGGCATGCAACACCATGCCCAGCTAATTTTGTATTTTTAGTAGAGATGGGGTTTCACCATGTTGGTCAGGCTGGTCTCGAACTCCTGACCTCAAGTGATCCACCCGCCTCAGCCTCCCAAAGTGCTGGGATTACAGGCATGATCCACCACGCCCGGCTGATAGTTTTGTTTTTTAGAAAATGTCATAGCAATGAAATCATTACTATGTAACCTTTTGAAACTGGCGTCTTTCACTCAGAATAATGCCTTTGAGATTCATCTAAGTTGTTGCAGGAATCAGTAATTCATTTCTTTTTATTGCTGAATTATGTTCCAGTGTATGGATAGGTCACAGTTTATCAATTTACCCATTGAAGGGCTTGTTTCCAATCTGGGGAAATTGTGAGTAGAGCTGTGTCTTGGTCCATTTGGGCTGCTATACCAAAGCATCATGGACTAAGAGGCTTATAAACAACAGAAATTTATTGTTTACAGCTTTTTTTTTTTTTTTTGAGGCAGAGTCTCGCTCTGTCACCCAGGCTGGAGTGCAGTGGCACGATCTTGGCTCACTGCAACCTCCGCCTCCCGGGTTCATGCCATTCTCCTGCCTCAGCCTCCCGAGTAGCTGGGACTACAGGTGCCCGCCACCACCCCTGGCTAATTTTTAGTAGAGATGTGGTTTCACTGTGTTAGCCAGGATGGTCTCAATCTCCTGACCTCATGATCCACCCGCCTCGGCCTCCCAAAGTGCTGGGATTACAGGCGTGAGCCACCGCGCCCCACCGGGGATTAGGATTTCAACAAATGAATTTTCTTTTTTTAATTTCTTGTCACCTAGGCTGGAGTGCAGCGGTGCGATCTCGGCTCACTGCAGCCTCTGTCTCCCAGGTTCAAGCCATTATCCGGCCTCAGCTTCCCAAGTAGCTGGGATTACAGGCTCGCCACCAACACACCCAGCAACATTTTGTATTTTTAGGAGAGATGGGGTTTCACCATGTTGGCCAGGCTGGTCTGGAACTCCTGACCCCAGGTGATCCACCTGCCTCAGCCTACCAAAGTGCTGGGATTACAGGTGTGAGCCACCTTGCCCAGCCAATAAATGAATTTTTTTTTTAATTTCATGGTTTGTTTTTGTTTTTGTTTTTGAGACAGGATCTTATTCTGTCCCCCAAGCTGGAGTGCAGTGGCATGATCTCGGCTCACTGCAACCTCCGCATCCTGGGTTCAAGCAATTTTCCCACCTCAGCCTCCCAAGTAGCTGGGATTACAGGCATGCATCACCACACCCGGCTAATTTTTGTATTTTTAGTAGAGACGGGGTTTTGCCATGTTGGCCAGGCTGGTCTCAAACTCCTGGCCTCAAGTGATCCACCCGCCTCAACCTCCCAAAGTGCTGGGATTACAGGTGTGAGCCACCGCGCCCGGCAACCATTTTAACCATTTTTAAGTGTACAGTTCAGTCTGTTCAGAGGCATTAATACATCCACATTGTTGTGCAACCATCACCACTGTCTACCTATATAACGTTTTATCCTCCCAAACTGAAACTCTGGACCCATTAAACAATAATTCCCATTTCTTCCTTGGAGTTTTTTTGTTTGTTTGTTTGTTCATTTGTTTGTTTGTTTGTTTTTTAGACACAGGGTCTTGCTGTGTCCCCTAGACTGGAGTGCAGTGATGGGATCATAACTCACTGCAGACTCCAACTCCTGGGCTCAAGGGATCCTCCCACTTTTCCATGTAGCTAGGACTACTAGTATGCACCTCCATACCTGCCTAATCTTTAATATTTTTTGTAGAAGCAGGGTCTTGCTGTGTTGCCTAGGCTGGTCTTGAACTCCTGGCCTCAAGCAATTCTCCCACCTCAGCCTCCTGAAGTGCTGGTGGTAATTCAATCAGTGGTCTTCTGCCCCAGTTTGCCTGCTACTCTTGACTCTTCAGAGCCCTCAGCTGGCTGTTCCCTGGGCTCTGCACAGGGTTTATAGCTGTCTTCAGCAGCAGAGACAGGGAGGCTTTGAATCAATCCCTCTGGCCATCCAGCAGACAGTTGACTGAAGGGGGCAAGGTTGGAAGTAAGGAGACCTGCGGGGAGGTCAGAGGAGGCTTCACAGAGGTGACCTCTGGATCAAATCTTAAAAGATAAGTGGCTGTTTTCAGAAGGGCTAGTTGTGGGTAGACCATTCAGGACAGAGATGGATCTGAGTGATGTCTTTTTTTTTTTTTTTTTGAGACAGAGTCTCACTCTGTCTACCAGGCTGGAGTGCAGTGGTGCAACCTTGGCTCACTGCAACCTCTGCCTCCCGGGTTCAAGCGATTCTCGTGCCTCAGCCTCCTGTGTAGCTGGAATTACAGGTGTGTGACACCATGCCCATCTAATTTTTGTATTTTTAGTAGAGATGGGGTTTTACCATGTTGGCCAGGCTGGTCTTAAACTCCTGGTCTCAAACTCCTGGTCTCAAGTGGTCCGCCCACCTCAGCCTCCCAAAGGGCTGGGATTACAGGTATGAGCCACTGCGCCCGGTCCCTGAGTGATGTCGTGAGGGGCAAAAGACTGCGAAGCCTGGAAAGTAACACTTTGGGTTGTCTGAAGTGAAGAGGGCAAGGCTGGGCAGGATGAAGAGTGAGTGCTATGAGAAAGGGGCCAGCGAAATGGGCTGGGACTAGATGTTGAGAGGTGAGTGGTTGATTTCTGATTTCTATGGTTTTAAGAAAAAGACCCGATAACATTTTCCACTAGTGTAGAAGGAGGGGGAAGCCCCCACCCCCAGACCTGAGACAGGATGTGGGGATGCTTGTAGGTGTCTAAGGCCTTGGCAGGGAAGGTGGCATCTAATCTGGAAAGGCCAATGGCGCAGTTCCTGTGGAGAAAGAAGGGTGTGCGATTTTGCAGCTGCTGAAAGGGATTGTCATACTGCTGCAGCCTTTCTTGGGTTGGATGATCAAGAAGAGGGGTCAAGGGGATGTCTGCTTCTGAACCCAAGAGAATAAACTGAACAGTTCCCTAGGGCTTACTGTAAATGAGATAGCAGAGGTGGGAGAGGATGGGAGATCAGGTGTTTAAAGGTAGGAGTGACAAAGAGTGTTTGTTGTATCCCTTTTTTGGTTTTTGTTTTCTGGGGTTTTTTTTGTTTTTTGTTTTTTGTTCGAGACAGGATCTCAACCTGTCACCCAGGCTGGAGTGCAGTGGCGTGGCATGATCTTGGCTCACTGTAGCCCTGACTCCCAGGGCTCGAGTGATCCTCCTACCTCAGACGGCTGAGTAACTGGGACTGCAGGGACACACCACCATGCCCAGCTCATTTTTGTATTTGTTGTTGAATCGAGGTTTTGCCATGTTGCCCAGGCTGGTCTCAAACTCCTGGATTCAAGCAATCTTCCTGCCTCAGCCTGCCAAAGTGTTGGGATTACAGGTGTGAGCCACCACACCCAGCTTATCTCTTTTTATACTTTTTAAATTTAGTACTTTAGTCATACAAGTTGGAGCCAGAAAAAAAAGGAAAAAAATAGTATTAGTTATCTATTGCTGAAAATAAGTTACCCTTAAACTCAGCAGCTAACGACAACATTTATTATCTCACGCATTTTTTGAGGACAAGGAATCTGGAATCAGCTTTGCTGGGTGATTCTGGCTCAGGGTCTTTCATGAGGTTACAGTCAAAATGTCAGCCAGGGCTGCCATCATCTGAAGGTTTGACTGGGGCTGCAGGGTGCACTACCAAGATGTCTCACTTGTGTGGCTGTTGGCTGGAGGTCTCAGTTCCTCACTAGCTGTTGACCAGAGGCCTCAGTTATTCTCCTTGTGGGCTTCTTCACAGAGATGCTCTCAATTTGACAGCTGGCTTCACCCACAACAAGGGATCCAAGAGAAAGATCCAAGACAGAAGCTGCTGTGTCTTTTATAACCTAATCTCAGAAGTGTCATATAATATCATTTCAGCCATATTCTATTGGTCACACAGGCCAGTGCTGGTTCCGTGTGGGAAGAGACTACACAAGGATTTGAATACAAGTAGGTGGGGGTCATTGAAGGCCATCTTCAAAGCTGGTGACCACAGCACATGAATGTATTACCAATTCAGATTCTTTTGTGAATATAAAGATATCACTGAGACATATTATTAATAGAAAGAAGGCAAGTTGCCTTCATATATATAATCTCACTTAAAAAAGAAGCATGAAACCTACATATTTCTATTACATACACATATAAATATATAGAAAAAGATTGAGAAGGATACACTTAAAACTGGTAATGGCTGGGCATGGTTGCTCGCACCTGTAATTCTAGCAGTTTGGGAGGCCGAGGTGGGTGGATCACCTGAGGTCAGGAGTTTGAGACCAGCCTGGCCAACGTGGCAAAACACTGTCTCTACTAAAAATACAAAAATTAGCCGGACGTGTTGGCATGCTCCTGTAATCCCAGCTACTCGGGAGGCTGAGGCAGGAGAATTGCTTGAACCTGGAGGGCAGAGGTTGTAGTGAGCCGAGATTGCGCCATTGCAACAAGAGTGAAACTCCGTCTCAAAAACAACAACAACAAAAACTGGTAACAATATCATCCCTGGGGAGGGAGATGGAATGGTAGGCATATTATGAAAAGGGAACCTACCAGGGCCGGGTGTGGTGGCTCGCACCTGTAATCCCAGCACTTTGGGAGGCCAAGGCCAGTAGATCATGAGGTCAGGAGATCGAGACCATCCTGGCTAACACGGTGAAACCCCGTCTCTACTAAAAATACAAAAAATTAGCCAGGCGTGGCGGAGGGGACCTGAAGTCCCAGCTACTCAGGAGGCTGAGGCAGGAGAATGGCATGAACCCGGGAGGTGGAGGTTGTAGTGAGCCAAGATCGTGCCACTGCACTCCAGCCTGGGTGACAGAGCAAGACTCCATCTCACACACACACACAAAAAAGAGAAGGGAACCTATCTTTTTTTTTTTTTTGAGACAGGGTTACACCCTGTCACCTAGCCTGGAGTGCAGTGGTGCAATCTCAGCTCACCACAACTGCTGCCTCCCAGGCTCAAGTGATCCTCCCACCTCAGCCTCCCAAGTAACTGAGAATACAGGCACCACTACGCCCAGCTAATTTTTGTATTTTTTGTAGAGATGGGGTTTTGCCATGTTTCCCAGGCTGGTCACAAACTCCTGAGCTCAAGGGGTCCGTCCACCTCGGCCTCTTGAAGTGCTGGGATTACAGGCATGAGCCACTGCACCTGGCCAGGACAGACTTTTTTTTTTTTTTTTTTTTTTTTTGACGGAGTCTCACTCTGTCGCCCAGGCTGGAGCGCAATGGCATGATCTCAGCTCACTGCAACCTCCGCCTCCCAGGTTCAAGTGATTCTCCTGCCTCAGCCTCCTCAGTAGCTGGGATTAGAGGCACCCACCACCACACCCAGGTAATTCTTGTGTTTTAAGTAGAGACAGGGTTTCACCATATTGGCCAGGCTAGTCTCAAGCTCCTGACCTCAGGTGATTTGCCCACCTCAACCTCCCAAAGTGCTGGGATTACAGGCGTGAGCCACCTTGCCCCACTGGACCTATCACTTTTATACTACATATTTTTCTTGATGGTTTGAATCATTTGCAATAACTGTGTTCCTGGGTAACTGGTCTAATTTTCTGTCGCTGGATAGCAAAGCACCCCAAACTTAGTGGCATGAAACAACAATCCTTTTATTCCATTCACAGATTCTGTGGATCAGGAATTTGCACAAGGCACAACATAATTGGTTTGTCTCTGCTCCCTGATATATGGAGCCTGAGCTGGGAGATGACAACAGCTGGTGATGACTCACGTTTCTGGTGCCTGGGTTTGGATGACTAGCATGCTGGGCTCAGCTACAGCCATTGACTAGAACACCTACAAATGGCCTCTCACTGTGGCCTAGGCCTCCTTGCAGCATGGAAGCTGTGTTTCAAGAGGGAATATTCCAGGAAGAAGCATTTGGAGAAAGAATATTCCAAGAGAACCAGGCAGAGCTGCATGTTTATTTATGACCCAACCTCAGAAGTCACATAGCATCACCTCTGCCATACTCTATTGGTGAAATCAGCCACAAGCCACCCAGATTCAAGGAAAGGGGACATAGACTCCCCCTCCAATGGGAGGAGTGTCAAGGAATTTGCAGCCACTTCTTTAAAAACTGCCACATTTAGTTATAGAATTTATTGTATTATTTTATTTTTGTAGAGATATGATCTCACTGTGTGGCCCAGGCTGATCTTAAACTCCTGGCCTCAAGTGATCCTCCTGCCTCAGCCCCCTAAAGTGCTGGGATTACAGATGTGAACCACCATGCCTGGCCATGGAATTTAAAAATCTATTTTAGGTCGGGCCCGGTGGCTCATGCCTGTAATCCCAGCACTTTGGGAGGCCGAGGTGGGCGGATCACTTAAGGTCAGGAGTTCAAAACCAGCCTGGCCAACATGGTGAAATGTTGTCTCTACTATAATTACAAAAATTAGCCAGGAGTGGTGGTGCACACCTGTAATCCCAGATACTTGGGAAGCTGAGGCACGAGAATCGCTTGAATCTGGGAGGAAAAGGTTGCAGTGAGCCAAGATCGTGCCACTGCACTCCAGCCTGGGTGATACAGCGAGACCCTGTCTCAAAAAAAAATGTATTTTAAACAAAGGGTGAGCAATAAACATTGAGGCTGCCTTTCCTAAGACAGTGGGTTGGGAGCACCTAGGCACATGCTCATATCCCAGACTCTTAGCTCTTTCTGTTTTGTTGCCTTTATTGCTTTGAGTCTGATAATCTCGGAGAGACCTGAGATAACTTGGCAGTTGTAACTTATAATTCTCTTTTTGTTTCTCTTCAGTACCTGGAGCCAAACCCTTTAGGTAAATATTTATGTATAGATTCATTTGTTCCCCTTATTCCCAGAAAAGATTTGAGGAAGCTTACAGGAATTCATACAGTATAATCGTATGATTAAAAATATATAAATAGATCAAGAAACCAAGGGAAAGGGAAAGGAAAGACTGAAACAGTAAGTTGAAACCAGAGGGGAAGTTAGTTCTCAAAAATATATGCTGCAAAGTCTTAAGTAAATATTTGTCATTGCAGGGCTGGAAAGCATAATGTATGTTATCTGATCTAATTACCCAACTGGCTCTTGAAATCCCTCTCTGACATCCCTACAGTAGCCATCTAGCCTGAGTTTGCACATTTCCAGTGACGGAGAGATCAGTACATTGCAAGGCAATTCCAACTGTTAGAAAGTATGGACCCAGGAGTCACAAATTCAAATGCTTCCAAGGGCTGGGCGTAGTAGCTCACACCTGTAATCCCAGCACTTTGGGAGGCCGAGGCAGGCGGATCGCCTGAGTTCAGGAGTTCAAGACCAGCCTGGCCAACATGATGAAATCCCATCTCTACTAAAAATACAAAAACTAGCTGGGAGTGGTTGTGTACACCTGTAATTCCAGCTACTCAGGAGGCTGAGGCAGGAGAATCACTTGAACCTGGAAGGTGGAGGTTGCAGTGAGCTGAGATTGCGCCACTGCACTCCAGTCTGGGCAATAGAACGAGACTCTGTCTCAAAAAAAAAAAAAAAACCACAAAAAAATCCCCAAATGCTTCCAAGGACCAGATGAATGAGGCAGGTCAATGTGGTGGAGTGGGGGCTGGGGGGCCTAAGTCAAAGTGCAATGCACACACCCCCTTTAACTGTAGCAACTGCTACTCCTCCCAGCCAATTGTTGCCATATGGGACTTAGGTCCAGTGTCCCAGATCTTTAGATATTTCAAGAGAAGCTGAAAAATCCCAATTTTATAGGAAATTTCCCTTTTTTTTTTTGAGACAGGGTCTCACTGTGTCACCCAGGCTGGAGTGCAGTGGCATGATCTCAGCTCACTGCGACCTCTGTCTCCCGGGCTCAAGCAATCCTCCCACCTCAGCCTCCTGAGTATCTGGGACTACAGGTGCACGCCACTACACCTGGCTAATTTCTGTAGAGACAAGGTTTTGCCATGTTGCCCAGGTCGGTCTCAAACTCTTGAGCTCAAGCGATCCACCCGCCTTGGCTTCCCAAAGTGCTGGGGTTACAGGCATGAGCCACTGTGTCAGGCAATTTCCTGGGTTTTAAATTGGCAATTAATTCTTTATTTTATTTTATTTTTGAGACAGAATCTCGCTCTTTTGCCCAGGTTGGAGTGCAGTGACACAATCTCGGCTCACTGCAACCTCCGCCTCCCAGGTTCAAGTGATTCTTCTGCCTCAGCCTCCCAAGTAGCTGGGACTACAGGTGCCCGCTGCCACACTCAGCTAATTTTTGTATTTTTAGTACCGATGGGGTTTCACCATATTGGCCAGGCTGGTCTCGAACTCCCAACCTCGTGATCTGCCCGCCTCGGCCTCCCAAAGTGCTGGGGTTACAGGCGTGAGCCATTATGCCCGGCCTAATTCTCTATTTTATAAAACACTGAACAGCCCACAGGAAATACAACTGCAGACCTGTGCTGTCTCTGGTTCACAGGCTTGTGAGTCCAAGGTGGCCAAAGTCTCAGGCTTTAAAGCTGGGTTAAAACAGGCTTTGAATCTCACTCTGCGACTTACTCATTGCATAATTGTAGCCTCAATTCTCATCTGTAAAATGGGAATAATAATAGCACTTACCTACCTCTTTTTTTCCTTTTTCAGGGACGAAGTCTTGCTCTATCTCTCACTGCAGCCTCAAACTCCTGGGCTCAAGTGATCCTCCCACCTCAGTCTCCCAAGTAGCCAGAACTACTGGTATATGCCACCATAATTGACTAATTTTTAATTTATTTTTATTTATTTATTTTTTTTTTGTAGAGACAGGCTGGTCTCAGACTCCTGGGCTCAAAAGATCCTCCCACTTCAACCTCCCAAAGTGCTGAAATTATAGGTGTGGCCTGGCCAACAGAGCAAAACCGCGTCTCTACTAAAAATACAAAAATTAGCCGGGCGTTGTGTCGCACACCTGTAATCCCAGCTATTCGTGAGGCTGAGGCAGAAGAATCACTTGAACTTTGGAGGCAGAGGTTGCAGTGAGCTGAGATTGTGCCACTGCACTCCAGCCCAGGTGACAGAACGATACCCTGTCTCAATAAATAAATAAATAATGCTAAATATTAATAACTACAATAAATAAACTATTTTTGGCTGGGCACAGTGGCTCACTCCTATAATCCCAACACTTTTTGGGAGCCCGAGGCAGGTGAATTGCTTGAGCCCGGGAGTTCAAGACCAGCCTGGGCAACATAGGGAGACCCTGTCTCTACAAAAATACCAAAATTAGCTGGGTGCGGTGGTGTGTGGCTATAGTCCCAGCTACTTGGGAGGTTGAGGTGGGAGGATAGCTTGAGCCTGGATGTCAAGCCTACAGTAACCTGTGATTGTGCCACTGCACTCCAGCGTGGATGACAGAGCAAGACCCTGTCTCAAAATCAATCAATCAATCAATCAATCAGTAAAATAAACTATTTTGAGGGTCTCTCTGGAGCTTTCATCCAGTAATTCCTGCTTTACCCATAAAGGCAATTTTTTTTTTTTTTTTTTAGACAGAGTCTCGCCGTTGCCCAGGCTGAAGTGCAGTGGCGTGATCTCAGCTCACTGCAACCTCCGCCTCCCAGGTTCAAGCAATTCTCCTGTCTCAGCCTCCTGAGTAGCTGGGATTACAAGCGTGTACCACCATACCTGGCTAATTTTTGTATTTTTAGTAGAGACAAAGTTTCACCA
Source organism: Pan paniscus (assembly GCF_029289425.2). Classification (NCBI taxonomy): domain Eukaryota; kingdom Metazoa; phylum Chordata; class Mammalia; order Primates; family Hominidae; genus Pan; species Pan paniscus. The sequence goes on from NC_073270.2 coordinate 37,951,776, forward strand.
TGTTGGTCAGGCTGGTCTCAAACTCCTGACCTCAGGTGATCCACCCGCCTTGGCCCCACAAAGTGCTGGAATTACAGGCGTGAGCCACCCCACCTGGCAAAGTAATTTTTTTTTTTTCGAGACGGAGTCTCGCTGTGTTGCCCAGGCTGGAGTGGTTCCATCTTGGCTCACTGCAACCTCCGCCTCCCGGGTTCAAGTGATTCTCCTGCCTCAGCCTCTCGAGTAGCTGGGACTACAGGTGCGTGCCACCATGCCCGGCTAATTTTTTGTATTTCTAGTAGAGACGGGGTTTCACCGTGTTGGCCAGGGTGGTCTTGATCTCCTGACCTTGTGATCCGCCGGCCTCGGCCTCCCAAAGTGCTGGGATTACAGGTGTGAGCCACCGTGTCCGGCCAAAGGTAATTTTTTATAAGACTGGTTGAGGTACGTTCCAAGGTTTCAGTGACTTTGGTTTTTGTTTTTTTGTTTTTGTTTTTTTTTTGAGACAGGGTCTCACTCTGTCGCCCAGGCTGGAGTGCAGTGGTCTGATCTCAGCTCACCGCAACCTCCGCCTCCTGGGTTCAAGTGATTCTCATGCCTCAGCCTCCCAAGTAGCTGGGATTACAGGCATGCACCACCACGCCTGGCTAATTTTTGTATTTGTATTTTTATTTATTTACTTTTTTGAGACAGAGTCTCGCACTGTCACCCTGGCTGGAGTACAGTGACTATCTGATCTCGGCTCACTGCAACCTCCGCCTCCTGGATTCAAGTGATTCTCCTGCCTCAGCCTCTTGAGTAGCTGGGATTACAGGTATGCGCCACCACACCCAGCTAATTTTTTTTGTATTTTTAGTAGAGATGGGGTTTCACCATGTTGGCCAGGCTGATCTTGAACTCCTGACCTCGTGATTCACCCGCCTGGGCCTCCCAAAGTGCTGGGATTACAGGCGTGAGCCACCACGCCCAGCCATTTTTGTATTTTTAGCAGAGATGGGGTTGGCCAGGCTGGTCTCGAACTCTTGACCTCAGGTGATCCACCCGCCTCCGCTCCCAAAGTGCTGGGATTACAGGCATGAGCCACCACGCCGGGCCAGGACTTTGTTTTTAATTATTAGAAGTACAGCTCACATTTTCCCTTTAAGTGCCAGAAATACGACATTTTCCTTTGTCCACGATGCAGATAAAACTCAGCTGAGTGAGGATGTCTGCAGGATCCTGCTTCTTTGGGATGGTGGGTAATGAACAACTATGGACATAGGTGTGTTGTTTGTAGGTGAAGAGAGGGGTTTGGTGGAGAGGGCATTCTAGGTGAGGAGAACCGGTGGAACAAAGTATTTAGAGGCAGGTGAGCTCCTGGAGCCTGATCAGAGAAAAAAGGGAAATATTGCCAATACTTAAGTTGGGCCTGGTGTTGACAGGAAGACAACCTGGCCTAACCTCTGGAAAATGGGGAGCCATTAGAGAGATGTAAGCAGGGCAGTTCTGCAGAAACACACAAAGAGGGCTAACCAAGAATGATCACGGTTTGCAAGTCACTCACTGAATGTGCTTCTGAAAGGCCTCGTCTCAAATCAGTTAAATATTGTGTCTCTTCTCCAGAGTCTGGGAGCCTCCAGGGACGAGGGGAATAGGATATTTTTCATCTCTCTCTCCTAGAAACACACCCAATATTTGCAGAGGACTTGAGAGAAGGGGAGGGACTGAGCTGGGGTCACCTGATTGTAGGCAGAGGAGAGAGTGTGAGCTCTGGGTTACAACCTGACTCTGCCACGAGGTAGCTACACAACCTTGGCTAGTTAATGAACTGAGCCTCAGTCTTCCCATCTGTAAGGTGGGGATAATAATAGTACCTTTGGGCCGGGTGCGGTGGCTCACGCCTATAATTCCAGCACTTTGGGAGGCCGAGGTGGGCAGATTACCTGAGGTCAGGAGTTCGAGACCAGCCTGGCTAACATGGTGGAACCCCATCTCTACCAAAAATACAAAAATTAGCTGGGCATGGCGGCGGGCACCTGTAATCCCAGCTACTCTGGAGGCTGAGGCAGGAGAATCGCTTGAGGTGGGAGGCAGAGGTTACAGTGAGCCAAGATCACACCACTGCACTCCAGCCTGGGCAACAAGAGTGAAACTCCATCTCAAAAATAATAATAATAATAATAGTAATAATAATAAAAATAATAGTACCTTCATGATAGAATGATTACAAAGACTGATGTGCTTAACTCATAAGTGCTCAATAAATGTCCTTTTGGGGATTTTCAGCTCCCCCAGCAGCCTTCCCCTTGGTCTCCTTGCCTTAGCCCCCAACATTGTGTCTGTGGATTATCGTCTCCCACCGCCCTCCACCCCTTGTGCTCTCACCCTTTCATTTCCCGATCCCACTTTCCTACTGGTCAAATATGAACCATTGCATGTATTTACTTCTGATGCTTTTTAGGAAAAGACAAAATGTCACACCCACCTGAAAAATGGAAGAATTTGGTCTTGAATCCAGGTCAAGTTCATGAACTCTTATACCACCCTGTGCTCTTTGGGTCCATTACGTACTGGCTGTGAGAAATCAAGTTTCTAAGTGGGGCACAGTGGCTTATGCCTGCAATCTCAGCACTTTGGGAGTCTGAGGTGGGAGGATCACTTTGAGTCCAGGAGTTTGAGACCAGTCTGGAAAACAAAGTGAGTTCCCATTTCTACAGAGAATTTTATAATTAGCCAGGTATGGCTGTGTGCACCTGTAGTCCCAGCTACTGGGGAGGCTTAGGTGGGAGAATTGCTTGAGCCCTGGAGGTTGAGGCTGCAGTGATCTGTGATCGTGCCACTGTACTCCAGCCTGGGCAGCAGAGTGAGACCCTGTGTCAAAAAAAAAAATAAATAAGTGTTCCTGTCCAGCTCCACAGCTGTCAATGGTAGACCTGAGAGCCACACTTATATCTGCCTGGCTCCAAATCTGGTGATTCTCCCCTACCCCATGCTCCCCAGTCTCCATGTGGAATCTTTAGTGGCCTTTTAGTGGAATCACCATGCTTCTCCTATATGGTCATTAAATACTGGAGCATTTCACTATAGCGCTTGATTATCAACTGTCACAGAAATTCTGTGAGGTCATCCAGCAGGAGTCATGCCCATTTGTGGATGAAGAAACTGAGGCTCAGAGAGAAAGCGACTAGTCCAAGTCCACATTGACTTTATATAGTCAATATTCTCCACACTTCCGGGGTCCTAGCCTAGTGAAAACTCTACACCTTAACCACTTTAAGGGGTCACATACCTCCTAAAGCAATGTCCTTCACACAATTGTTTCAGTAAATGTTTCCTGACGGATTGGCCACCCCTGTGTCAGATGCCAGTTTTCTGTAGAGCCTGAGTCGTGTGCCCAAGGCACAGGAAATAGCCTTGCTTTTCAGAGAAGGAGAGGATAAGTGACCATATCCTGATGGACCATCTTGACTTTCCAAGTAGTGACCATTACAGGGTGATAGTCACCATGTCCAAATGGTGGAGTTGAGAATGGTGGCCTTCATTAAGACCACAAACAGGCCAGGCGTGGTGGCTCACACTTGTAATCCCAGCACTTTGGGAGGCCGAAGCAGAAGGATCACTTGAGGCCAGGAGTTTGAGGCCAGCCTGGCCAACATGGCAAAACCACATCTCTACTAAAAATAGAAAAATTAGCCAGGCGTGGCGGTGCATGCCTGTAATCCCAGCTACTTGGGAGGCTGAGACACGAGAATCCCTTGAACCTGGAAGGCAGAGGGTGCAGTGAGCCGAGACTGCACTACTGCACTCCAGCTTAGGTGACAGAACGAGACTCTGTCTCAAAAAAAAAAAAAAAAAAAAAAAGACCACAACAGCTGCTTTGTTTTAACAATAAACATGATTCCTCCTTACTATATACAATTTAGAAAATAGGAAAAGCTGTTAAGAGGAAAATAAGAATCAACTATAATCTGAATACCCAAAGATAATGACCATTGCAAATATTTGATGTATTTCCCTCTAGTTTTCTCTGTGCCAACACACATGCACACATACTTCCTATTAGGTCAAATGTGTGATCATAAAAAAACTACAGTAACATACCTGTAGCAGATGCTACTGATTGCCTACTCAATACACACTCTCCCTTCTCCCTGTTTACAGAACTCCAATTTTTTTTTTGAGACAGGGTTTCACTGTTTCCCAGGCTGGAGTGCAGAGGCGTGATCACGGCTCACTACAGCCTCAACCTCCTGAGCTCAGGTGATCCTCCCACCTCAGCCTCCTGAGTAGCAGGGACTACAAGCGTGAGCCACCACACCCAGCTGATTTTAAAATTTTTTGTAGAGATAGGATCTTGCTTTGTTTTCCATGCTGGTCTCAAACTCGTGGGCTCAAGCAATCCTCCCACTTCAGCCTCCCAAAGTTCTGGGATTACAGGCGTGAGCCACCTTGCCCAGCAGAACTCTAATTTTGTTTTTAGGTAGTTGTGGAGTTGCCTTAATCTTAGAGAAGATTTAACCTGTGCCAGGTGATGAATCACGGCTGGTCTAGACCAGTCATGGTAATCTGATTCCCCTTCTAGATTGGATTGCTGCATTGTCTAACATGGTTTTCATTACCCACACCGGTGGCTTTTTAAACTAATGTTAATTAAAATTAAATCAAATTTAAAGTGCAGTTTTTCTGCTGCACTAGCCACATTTTAAGTGTTTAAAAGCCATCCATGGCCGGGTGTGGTGGCTCATGCCTGTAATCCCAGCACTTTGGGAGGCTGAGGCTGGCAGATCATGAGGTCAGGAGTTCGAGACAAGCCTTGCCAACATGGTGAAACCCTGTCTCTACTAAAAATACAAAAATTCACCGGGCATGGTGACAGGCGCCTGTAATCCCAGCTACTTGGGAAGCTGAGGCAGGAGAATTGCTTGGACCCAGGAGGCGGAGGTTGCAGTGAGCCAAGATCATGCCATTGCACTCCAGCCTCGGCGACAAGAGCCAGACTTTGTCTCAAAAAAACAAAAGCAAAAACAAAAACAAACAAACAAAAAACGCCATCCATGACTAGTGGCTACCATTTTGGACAACACAGATATAGGACATTTCCATCACTACAGAAAGTTTTATTGGACAGTGCTGGGGGTATGCAAGTGGTCCAATTCTGGCCAATGAAACACGAGTGGTAAGTTTGGGGGGACTCCCCTATATAGATAGAAAAAAAGAGCCTCATTAGGACAGAACCTCTGTTCCTGCATCTTCCTGTCCAAGACCCTGGTGTGAGTATGATGTCTAGCAGCCATCTTGCAACCACAAGATAACAAGTGCGAGGACAAAAAGACAAATTGTGAGGATGGCGATGGAATAGGATGAAAATAGGCTGCTTCTTTCTTTCTTTTCTTTTCCTTTTTTTTTGAGATGGAGTTTTGCTCTTTCGCCCAGGCTGGAGTGCAGTGGTGCAATCTCAGCTCACTGCAACCTCTGCTCCGCCGGGTTCAAGTGATTCTCCTGTCTCAGCCTCCTGAGTAGCTAGACTACAGGTGCCCGCCACCATGCCAGGCTAATTTTTGTATTTTTAATAGAGACAGGGTTTCGCCATGTTGGCCAAGCTGGTCTCGAACTCCTGACCTCAAGTAATCCACCTGCCTTGGCCTCCCAAAGTGCTGCAATTACAGGCACGAGCCACTGCACCCAGCCTCTTTTCTTTTTTAAAATTGCGTAAGGGCTGGGCACTGTGATTCAAGCTTGTAATCCCAACACTTTAGGAGGCCGAGATGGGAGGATCGCTTGAGCCCAGGAATTCAAGACCAGTCTGGGCAACATACAAAGATAAAAAGTTAGCTGAACATGGTGGCACATGCCTGTAGTCCCAGCTACTCAGGAGGCTGAGGTGGGAGGATCGCTTGATCCCTGGAGGTTGAGGCTGCAGTGAGCAGTGATTGTGCCACTCACTGCACTCCAGCCTGGTGCAGAGCTAGACCCTGTCTCAAAAAAATTAAAATAAAAAATAAAATTGTGGTAAAATACATATAAAATATACCATATTAGCCCTCTTTTAGTGTACAGTTCAGTAGTGTTAAGCACGTTTACATGATTATGCAGCCAATCCTCAGAGCTCTTTTCATCTTCCAAAACTGAAACTCTCTCTCCATTAAACAATTTCCCATTTTCTCTCCCCAGCACCACTCTATTTTCTATCTCCACGAATTTGACTACTCTAAGTACTTCATACAGGTGAAATCATGCTGTGTTTGTCCTTTTGTGACTGGTTTGTTTATTTATTTGTTTACATATATATATATATATATATTTTTTTTTTTTTTTTTTTTTTTTTTTTTTTGAGACAGAGTCTCTCCCTGTCACCCAGGCTGGAGTGCAATGGTGTGATCTCGGCTCACTGCAACCTCCACCTCCCGGGTTCAAGCGATTCTCCTGCCTCAACCTCCTCAGTAGCTGGGATTACAGGTGCCTGCCACCATGCCCAGCTAATTTTTGTGTTTTTAGTAGAGACGGGGTTTCACCATGGTAGCCAGGCTGGTCTCGAACTCCTGACCTCGTGATCCACCTGCCTGGGCCTCCCAAAGTGCTGGGATTATGGGCATAAGCTACCGCGCCTGGCTTTTTTTTTTTTTGAAACAGAGTCTTGCTCTGTCACCCAGGCTGGAGTGCAACGGCGTGGTCTCAGCTCACTGCAACCTTCGCCTCCCAGGTTTAAGCGATTCTCCTGCCTCAGCCTAACGAGTAGCTGGGGTTACAGGTGCACACCACCACACCCAGCTAATTTTTGTATTTTTAGTAGAGACAGTATTTCACCATGTTGGCCAGGCTGGTCTTGAACTCCTGACCTCAAGTGATCTGCCTGCCTGGGCCTCCCAAAGTTCTGGGATTACAGGCATGACCCACCGCTCCCAGCCCGTGACTGGTTTATTTAACATAATACCCTCAAGATTCATCCATGTTGTAGCATGTGTCAGAATCTCATTCCTTTTTGAAGTTGAACAATATTCTATTTTATGTTTATACTACATTTTATTATCCATTTATCCGTTGAGGGACAATGGGTTGCTTCTACCTTTTGGCTATTGGGAATAATGCTGCTATGAACATAGGTAAACAAAAATCTCTTTGAGACCCTGCTTTCAATTCTGTTGGGTATTTAAAGTGGAATTGCTGGATCATATAAAAATCTATTTTTAGTTTTTTGATGAACTAACACTTCAGCACCTCTACCATTTTACATTTCCACCAACAGCGCCTAAGGTTTCCAATTTCTCCATCCTTGCCAACACATATTTCCTGTTTTTTTATTTTTATTTTTTATAATAATCATCTAATGGGTTTGAGGTGCTAGCTCATTGTGGTTTGATTTGCATTTCCATAATTAGTGATTTTGGATATCTTTTCATGTGTTTCATTTCTTTTTTTTTGAGACGGAGTTTCACTCTTGTTGCCCAGGCTGGAGTGCAGTGGCACGATCTCTGCTGGCAGCAACCTCCACCTGCTGGGTTCAAGTGATTCTCTTGCCTCAGCCCCCCAAGTAGCTGGGATTACAGGCGCCTGCCACCATGACCAGCTAATTTTGTATTTTTAGTAGATGTAGGGTTTCACCATGTTGGTCAGGCTGGTCTCAAACTACTGACCTCAGGTGATCCCCCCGCCTTGGCCTCCCAAAGTGCTGGGATTACAGGCGTGAGCCACCACGCCTGGCCGTTTTTTTTGCCATTTCTGTAGTTTCTTTGGAGAAATGTCTATTCAAGTCCTTCGCCCATTTTCTATTCTTTATTTTTTTGAGACAGACTTACTCTGTCACCCAGGCTGGAGCACAGTGATGCAATCATGGCTCACTGCAGCCTTGACCTCTCAGGATCAAATGATTGTTATACCTCAGCCTCCATGCCAGGCTAATTTTTTTTTCCTTGTTTTTTTGTAGAGGCAGAGTCTTAACACGTTGCTCAGGCTGCCTTGAATTCCTGGTCTCATGCCATCCTCCTGCCTTGGCTTCTAAAAGTATTGGGATTACAGGTGTGAGCCACCACACCCAGCTTTTGTCCGTTTTTAATTGGGTTGTTTATATGTTTGTTGTTGAGTTGTAGGAGTTATTTTTGTTTTTTGCAGACAGAGTTTTGCTCTTGTTGCCGGGCACGATCTTGGCTCACTGCAACCTCTGCCTCCAGGGTTCAAGCGATTCTCCTGCCTCAGCCTCCCAATTAGCTGGGATTACAGGCATGCGCCACCATGCCTGGCTAGTTTTTGTATTATTAGTAGAGATAGAGTTTCACCATGTTGGCCAGGCTGGTCTCAAACTCCTAAGCTCAGGTAATCTATCCCCTTCCCGAAGTGCTGGGATTACAGGCATGAGCCACCGCACCAGGCCAGAGTTCCTTATAGAACCTGGATATTAACCCCTTAATATATGAATTGCAACTGTTTTCTCCCATTCCGTGTGTTGCCTTTTTAATTCTGTTTATTGTATAAGAAACTTTCTTGAAGACCACCATAGAGCAGTTAAAAATTTTTCCTAATGAGTATAGATATCCTTTTACTTTCTTATATTTTCATGAGCATTTCCCCATATCATTGGATGCTGTTGAAAAATATCATTTCCCTCCCTCCCTTCCTTCCTTCCTTCCTTCCTTCCTTCCTTCCTTCCTTCCTTCCTCTCTCTCTCTCTTTCTTTCTTTCTTTTTTTCTTTCTTTCTTTCTTTCTAGACAGAGTCTTACTCTGTTGCCAGGCTGGAGTGCAGTGGTGCGATCTCGGCTCACTGCAACCTCTGCCTCCCGGGTTTAAGTGATTCTCCTGCCTCAGCCTCCCAAGTAGCTGGGACTACAGGTGTGCGCCACCATGCCCAGCTAATTTTTATATTTTTAGTAGAGATGGGTTTTTACCATGTTGGTCGGCGTGCTCTCGATCTTCTGACCTTGTGATCCACCCGCCTTGGCCTCCCGAAGTGCTGGGATTACAGGCGTGAGACATCGCGCCTGGCTGAAAAATATTATTTTCAATGGCAGCATAATATTTCTCCTTACTGACATCTCTTATTCTCTCCATTCCTCTAATATCGGACATAATATTTCCCTGTTGCAAATGAAGCTGAGGTGAACAAGCTTGTGCCTAATCTTTGCGAGTATATCTCATTATTTTCTCAAAATTGATTCCTAGAAATGGAATGGGCTGACTCAAATGCTTTTTAGTCATCATGATTATTTTATTTATTTATTTATTTTTGAGATGGAGTCTTGCTCTGTTGCCCAGGCTGGAGTGCAGTGACGCAATCTTGGCTCACTGCAAGCTCCGCCTCCCGGATTCAAGCCATTCTCCTGCCTCAGCCTCCTGAGTAGCTAGGGCAACAGGCGCCCGCCACCATGCCCAGCTAATTTTTTTGTATTTTTAGTAGAGACGGGGTTTCACCGTGTTAGCCAAGATGGTCTTGATCTCCTGACCTCGTGATCTGCCCGACTCGGCCTCCCAAAGTGCTGGGATTACAGGCATGAGCCACTGCACCCGGCCATGATTTATTTTCTTACAATTTGTGGCAATTTCTCAATACCATCAGCAATGGGATGAAAGTGCTCCTTGCCAACATTGTGTATGATGCTTTTTCTCTCTCTCTCTCTTTTTTTAAGCCAAGGTGTCACTCTGTCACCCAGGCTGGAGTGCAGTGGCACAATCATGGCTCACTCAGCCTTGACCTCCTGGGCTCCAGCAATCATCCTGCCTTAGCCTCCCCAGTAGCTGAGACTACAGGCATGTGCCACCACACCTGGCTAATTTTTAAATTTTGTTGTAGAGATTGGGGACTCACTATGTTATCCAGGCTGCTCTCAATCTCCTGGGCTCAAGCAATCCTCCTGTCTTGGCCTTCCAAAGTGCTGGGATTATAGGTGTGAACAACTGAGCCCAGCCAAGTATGATGCTTTAAAAAAAAATCTGCTAATTTGAGAAGTAAATGATGAAAATATATATTTTTTGTTTGTTTTTGAGACAGGGTCTCACTCCATTACCCAGGCTAAAGTGCAGGGGCATGATCTTGGCTCACTGCAGCCTCAAACTCCTGGGCCCAAAGGATCCTCTTGCCTCAGCCTCCCAAATAGCTGGGACTATAGGCATGCACCACCAGCTAATTTTTTTTTTTTTTTTTGAAACAGAGTCTTGCTCTGTCTCCCAGGCTGGAGTGCAACGGCGTGATCTCAGCGCACTGCAACCTCTGCCTTCCGGGTTCAAGCAATTCTCCTGCCTCAGCCTCCCGAGTAGCTGGGATTATAGGCACCCACCACCACACCTGGCTAATTTTTTTGTATTTTTAGTAGAGACAGGGTTTCACCGTGTTAGCCAGGGATGGTCTTGATCTCCTGACCTCGTAATCCACCTGCCTTGGCCTCCCAAAGTGCTGGGATTATAGGCGTGAACCACCACGCCTGACTGCTAATTTTTTAATTTTAATTTTTAGGGATGAAGTCTCTCTACATTGCCCAGGCTGGTCTCAAACTCCTGGTGTCAGGGGATCCTCCCACCTTGGGCCCCCAGGATGCTGGGATTACAAGCATGAATTACCTCGCCTGTCAAATACATGTTGTTAAATAAGTGTACTGCGTGCAGTGCACCAGCCACTGTGCTAAGCACAGAGGATACAAATAAGTAACATAAAACCCGGTCCTGGGACCTAGGGTGACAGACCTTGGTCTGTCAAGGGATTTTATGACCTCCTCCTGGCTCTAAGACTTTAATATCACTGTTTTCTTGGCCAGGCACAGTGGCTCACGCCTGCAATCCCAGCATTTTGGGAGGCCGAGGCAGGTGGATCATTTGAGGTCAAGGAGTTCGAGACCAGGCTGACCACCATGGTGAAACCCCATCTCTACTAAAAATACAACGACAACAAAAAATTAGCTGGCCATGGTGGCACATGCCTGTAATCTCAGCTACTAGGGAGGCTGGGGCAGGAGAATCGCTTGAACTCGGGAGACGGAGGTTGCAGTGAGCCGAGACCATGCCACTGCACTCCAGCCTAGGCGACAGAGCAAGACTGTGTCTCAAAAAAAAAAAAAAAAAAAAGAGTATTGTTTTCTTTATTTCAGTATTACTATGTATGGGCCTTACAAATGGGAAAGCATTTCACACCCATTCCCTGGGTAAACCCTCACAGCAGCCCTGAGGGAAGCAGGCAGGGAAACGAGGTCCTGAGGGTGAACTCACTTGCCCAAGGTCACACAGCCAGTTAAGTGCCTGAGGAGGAAGCAATTAGCAGCCAACTCCTGTCTGGCTTTCTTCAGAAAACATCAAAGATGTGAATTTAGAAGCCATTAGCTTGATCCTCAGCCCTTAGAGCCTCCCTGAGGTCCCAGAGTTCCATCCATTCTGAACCTGGGCACTCCGCCAAGTGAGAAGCATCGAGCACAGCTCAGGTGCTTGGCTTCAGTCCAAGCCCTACATCTTGTTTCTTCCTGAAAGGGGCGCTGGGATGTCACCTCCTTGCATTCTAATAAATAGTTCCCTTTGCAGTCTTTTTATACAACCCCTCTTCAGCCCTCCTCCCCAAATGGTATTAAATTTCCAGGAATACTGAACTCTCTCACCAGCATGACTTCTCACATTTACAATGATTGCTTTGCTGGAGGGCACCATGACTCCACTGATAAAGAAAGGAAAGATAGCCACCATTCATGGAGAACGTACTAAGTGCATCTTTTTTTTTTTTTTTGAGACAGAATCTTGCTCTGTTGCCCAGGCTGGAGTGTAGTGGTGTGATCTCAGCTGATTGCAGCCTCAACTTCCTGGACTCAAGCAATCCTCCCATATCAACCTCCTGAGTAGCTGGGGCTACAGGTGTGCACCACCATGACCGGCTAATTTTTGTATTTTTTGTAGACACAGGGTTTTGCCGTGTTGCCCAGGCTGATCTTAAACGTCTAAGCTTAAGCAGTCCACCGGCCTTGGCCTCCCTAATTACAGGCGTGAGCCACTGTGCCCAGCCCCAGACCATATTTTAGTTAATCCTCACAACAAACCTAAGCAGTTGCATTTCTAGCTCCACTTTGCATGTGAGAAATGTGAGTCCCAGAGAGGTCAAGTGATGTGCACTGGGTCACTCAGCTAACACATAAGGAATGGAGCTGGGATTCAAACCTTTGACTGTCTGGACCCCGCAGTCCATGCTTGTCATTTTCATAGCTCAGAGATGCACTGTCCAATATGATAACCACTAGTTGCATGTGGCTGCTTAGGCATAAATTAATTAAAATTAAATAAATACAATTCAGTTTTTCAGTAGCACTAGACTCATTTCAAGTGCTCAATAGCCACATGTGGCTGTTGGCTGCCTTATTGGACAGCACAGATATAGAACATGTCCACCACGGTGGAAAGATCTGTTGGACAGCGCTGCTCTCAAATGTGAGAGAAGAAAGAAAACATCGTGATTTTACCCTTGCATGGGGAGCCAGGCCATCTGCCACTTGTCAGCTTTGTAGAGAGTCCAGCGGAAGTTATTTTTCCTGGATGAGATCATAATAAAACCATCCATGGGTGTCTGGGCTATGTTTTACCTCTCTCCTGGTTTGGCCTCCATTCATCCCCATCCATGATAGATGCAAGCATGCCCTTTCCCACACTCCCCTGCTGCCACCCAGTCGCCAGGTATCTACTGCCTTTCTCTGTCATACAGGATTTGGGTTATCTTAGTCACTAAAATGGGGCGTCCTCACAGGACAATTCAGATGGAGACTGAGCAAAATTTTATAACACAGTGGGCTTAATTCCAGCTGGGTGGTCCCTGGGCGACATGCCTGCCACTGGGGAGGAGGGTCCTCACTGACTGACGTTGAGGAGGAGGGCTAACGGAGTTTCTTGGCAAAGGGGATGTCTGGTTATAAAGGGATTCTTCCCCCCGCTTAGCAACAGAACCCCCTCCCTATGTCTGGGGACTCCTTACTTTGTGAACGGAAGGCAGTCTTCTTCCTACCATAGAAGCCAAAAGGTCAGATGTTTGTCTTTACAGCTTCCACTGCAGGTAGGAGATGGGCATGTGATCAAGGATCAACCAATTAAGGCTTGGGTTATAGAGGTCGAGACTGTGGGGAATCCTTATGGAGAGGGAAGGTGAGAATGGTCTTGAGACAGTGCCCATGGCCAGGTAGCCATGGTGAAAGCAGGGCAACCAGTGTTCTCACCATACAAGTCCAGTAGTACATGGTCCCACGTGGCCTCGCCTTCCTTATTAGTGGCCACTTCTAGAAACTTCCTGGTGATTTTGTGGCCTTCCTACTACCCTGCTAATAAATTCCTTTTCTGCTACCATCAGAATTGGTTTCTATTATTTATGATATCTATTATTATGATAAACTGACACAATGGTGCTCGCTGGAATTAGATCATTTCTAGGCTAGAGTTTGCTCTTGGGGAGGTAGGAAGGAGGATCTCTGCTCTGGTCCATGTGATCTCTCCAGGACCCTTTTTTTCCAGCCCCACTGGCCTCCTTCCTCTTTTTGCATCCTCACCATCTCTCCCCTTCATTGAACTGAGCAAATCTCCAGAATTGAGAGGTTTGGAAGCCCTACTCTGACTTTTCAAAACTTCTTTCATTCCCTGAGTCTCCTCCCCAAGATTCTGGGGCTCAGAAAGTCCTTTCTCTATTTTTCTACTGAAATAACTCTTTTCTGAGCAATAAATACCTCACAGTCCAGGTTAGATGGAAAAGAGGACACAGTATGGAAAGGAAATGCCAGGAGTGGAAACATACTTGGTAATATAGAAGTTACCCCATCATACTAGGGTGACCACTCATCCTAGTTTGCCTGGACTAAGGAGTTTCTTGGGACATGGAACTTTTGGTGCTAAAACAGGGACAGACCTGTGCAAACTAGAACAAGTTAGTCACCCTACACTGTACAGCTACTACTACTAATCCCATTCCAATACACAGCTTTATTCAGCTTGCTAAGGACAGAATCAAGACCAGACCATCATCAACAATGCCTTACCAAAGTTCTTTTTTCGGCCAGGTGCAGTGAGTGGGTCATGCCTGCAATCCCAGCACTTTGGGAGGCTGAGGCAGGTGGATCACTTGAGGTCAGGAATTCGAGACCAGCCTGGTCAACATGGCGAAACCCTGCCTCTACTGAAAAATACAAAAATGAGCCAGGCATGGTGGCACATGTCTGTAATCCCAGCTACTCAGGAGGCTAAGGCATGAGAATCACTTAAACCCGGGAGGTAGAGGTTGCAGTGAGCTGAGATTGCGCCACAGCACTCCAGCCTGGGCAACAGAGCAAGACTCTGTCTCAAAAAAAAAAAAAAGTTGTTTTAATTTTCATTTCTTTAATATGAGTAAGCATAAGTATCTTTCCTTTTCCTATGTTTAAAAGCAATATTTTCTATTCCTTTTCTCTGAACTATCTGTTCATACCTTTTACCTACCTGTTTAAAAAAATTTTTAAATAGTTTTTGTACATATTTATGGGGTACATGTGCAATTTTGTTACATGCATAGAATGTGTAATGATAAAGTCAGGGTATTTAGGTTATCTATCACCCAAGTATTTACCATTTCTATGTGTTGGGTACATTTCAGGTCTTCTAGCTGTTTTGAAGAACACAATACATTGTTGTTAAATAGCAGTAAAGACATCCAGTTAAACATAGTGGATTGATGATGCGTATTTATTTTTTTCTCCCTCGAACCCCATCTATATGGCAATAAGGAATAAAAAATATATTAACCCAGAACATTAATAGGAATGAAAAGGAGACATTAGTGGCCCAGGGATTTCAGCAAGTTTTTAGAAAACAGAGACAGAGGGGAAGTAGTAACTGACTTAACAGGGGGAGGAAGTTATGACCCAAATGTCTGCAGGGAATATTGATTTGATGACTAAAAGGTGAGCCCAGATTCTTCCATAGAAGAGATAGACACTAAAAATAAAGATATGGATGGAAATCTCCCACAGAGTAGAACAAAAGAGCCAAAAAGAGGGACAATAAGAGAAAAACAGAGAAAATTAGAAACTCAGTTTGGAAAGTATAACTTCCGACTAAGAGAAATTCCAGAAAGAGAAAAAAATGGAGGGGAGAGCCAAGTCTGGTGTCTCATTCCTGTAGTCCCAACAGTTTGGGAGGCCGAGGCAGGGGGATTGCTTGAGCCCAGGAGTTTGAGACCAGCTGGGCAACACAGTGAGACCCCATTTCTACAAAAAATAGAAAAATTACTCAGGCGTGGTGGTATGCACTTGTAGTCCCAGCTACTCGGGAGGCTGAGGTGGCAGGATCACCTGAAGCTGCAGTGAGCCATGATCATGCCACTGCATTCCAGCCTGTGCAACATAGCAAAACACTGTTTCAGGGGGGAAAAAAAAATAGGAGGGGAGAAAATTATCGAAAAAATAATACAAGAAAATTTCCTAGATTAGAGGGATATAAGTCTCCAGATTGAAAAGGCCCAGCTAACACAAGTGAGGAAAAGCCTCACTGAGGGGAGTCATCATCAAATACAACATTATGGATAAAGATGATAGCCTAAAAGTTTTCAAAGATTAAAAATAAAAAAAGAACAAGACACATATAAAGCAACAGGTTTAAGAATGGCATTAGATGTCTTAAATCTGGATACTAGAAACAATAATGCAATGTTTTAAAAATTCTGAGAGAAATAATTTTCAGCCTAGATTTCTTTTTTTTTTTGAGATGGAGGCTCCCTCTGTCGCTCAGGCTGGAGTGCAGTGGTGCAATCTTGGCTTACTGCAACCTCTGTCTCCTGGGTTCAAGTGATTATCCTGCCTCAGCCTCCCTGAGTAGCTGGGACAACAGGCATGTGCCACCATGCCCAGCTAATTTTTTTTTTGTATTTTTAGTAGAGACAAGGTTTCAGCATGTTGGCCAGGCTGGTCTCAAACACTTGACCTCAGGTGATCTGCCTGCCTCGACCTCCCAAAGTGCTGGGATTACAGGCATAAGACATGGCGCCTGGACTTCAGCCTAGATTTCTATACCCTGCTAAACTATTAATCAAGTGTGAAAACAGTATAAATGCATACTTAGACATACAAGGACTAAATATATTTGCTTCTTTGCAACCTTTCTCAGGAATCTACAGAAAGATGTGCTGCACAGAGATGACAGAGTAAATCCACAATCCAGAAGTTTGAGACACAAGGTCCAGGGCACAGGGAACCCCAACCAGGTGTAGGATGTAGGAAAGTTCAGTATGACAGCTGTGCAGTAGGCCTGGAGAACACTGGTCCAGATCAGAGCTGAAGCCTTCAGGAGAAAAAAACAAAAGAGAACTCATGAACTTTTTTTTTTTTTTTAAGTTGTTGTTGTTTTTGTGAGATGGAGTTTTGCTCTTGTCACCCAAGCTAGAGTGCAATAGGGTTATTTCGGGTCACTGCAACCTCCACCTCCTAGGTTCAAGCAATTCTCCTGCCTCAGCCTCCAAAGTAGTGGGGATTACAGGTGCCTGCCACCACTCCTGGCTGATTTTTGTATTTTTAGTAGAGACGTGGTTTCTCCATGTTGGCCAGGCTGGCCTTGAACTCCTGACCTCAGGGTGATCTGCCTGCCTCAGCCTCCCAAAGTGCTGGGATTACGGGCATGAGACACCATGCCTAGCCGAATTGTTATGTTACACATCTGGAAAAATCACTGCTGATCATTTTGTCTAATTTATTAACCACATAGGAAAAAATTAACAATATCTGCAAAGAAAGCTAATGAAAGTGGGGAAAAAATGAGGCAATTATTAGCTTCAGGAAATACCAAAAGAGGCTGGGTGCAGTCTCTTTTTTATTATTTTATTTGAAAATAAACTTCTTCACTGTAGAGAAAGTGTAAATCAAATTATGTGGGAGTTTTAATGGGCCAGGCCTGAGAATAGCACACATCACATTTAATTGGCCAGAACTTGGTCTGAACTGTAAGGAAGGCTGGGAAATACTGTCTAGTTGTGGGTCCAGGAGCAGGAAGAAATAACGTTTTTGAGAGGAAGTAGCAATATCTGCCACAACAGGCAAAAAGTAGTTGTGGGCAGATGAAGAAGACCATCTCAGGTATTCATTTATTCAAGGAGCAACACATATTTGTTGAGCAACTACTATTGACTAAGCTTGGTTCCAGGCATGGTGGATACAAGAGTGAACAAATAAAAGACTGCTCTTATGCAGTTTCTATTTAGTGGGGAACAGCAGGTGTAAGTTCCATGGGGGTTGGAACCTGCCCTTCTAGGCCAGTGTGGTTGGAATAGAGTTTTAACGGATTTTGCAGGAAGTAATAAGGACTTCATATTTGATTCTAAGAGCAATGAGACTCCATTAAATCGAATATTAATCAGAAAGTGGCATGATCTGTTTTATTTATTTATTTATTTATTTATTTATTTATTTATTTATTTATTTTAATCTTTATATTTGAGACGGAGTTTCGCTGTTGTCGCCCAGGCTGGAGTGCAGTGGTGCCATCTCTCTCACTGCAACCTCTGCCTCCCGGGTTCAAGCGATTCTCCTGCCTCAGCCTCCCGAGTAGCTGGGACTACAGGCATGCGCCACCACGCCCGGCTAATTTTTTGTATGTTTATTAGAGACGGGGTTTCGCCATGTTGGCCAGGCTGGTCTCGAACTCCTGACCTCAGGTGATTCACCTGCCTCAGCCTCCCAAAGTGCTGGGATTACAGGCGGGAGCCACCGCACCTGGCCGCATGATCTGTTTTAAATAATTACTCTGGCCACCTTATGGAAAATGGATTGTTCGGACAGAGCTGGACAAAAGAATGGAAACAGACCAGATATTTCAGGCAGGCTAGAGATGAGCGTGGCCTGGCCTTGCCTGGGGCGGTTGTGACTGACTGGATTGGGTGAAGGACAGGAAAGCTACAACAAGGGTGCCTATAGGTGTTCGTATTGAGTCACTGGGGGCACCCTAAATGGGAGTTACCTCAGTAGCAGTTTGAGACACCAGTCAGATAATGGATGTGAAAGCTTTTAGAAAGGTTGAACGGCGGCTGAAATCGCGTGTGTTCCATTTACAGATGGGAAACTGAGGCACGAGATACCAGAGGATGGAGTCAGGCCACGTTGTGCGCCACTCTCCCCGCTTAGGTGGGTGAGGAGACCGAGGTGTGTTGGGCCCCCGCTAAACACCAGCACCGACCTGAGCCCCGCCCAGACCCCTCCAGCCGGCTTTCCCTGTCCTCTGCTCGTGTCCTAATAAAGTTATTGAAATTGACACCGGTTGCTAAGGAAGTGGGTCGCCGAGCCAGGTTGCTAAGGAAGTGAGCGGCCACTGTCTCTCCCCATCCGGGGCAGCGGGGAATGGCTGAGCCAGGGGTTCGCCGCCCCCGCCGCCGCCGCCGCCGCCGCCGCCGCCGTCGCCGCCCGCTTTCGGCTCGGGCCGCAGGTGAGTCGGAGGGGCCGGGCGCCCACCGAGCAGGGCTAATCCTGTGGCCGCCTGGGGTTTTCCCTGCGACCTGCGCCCGCGCCTCTGCCTGGCTTTGCTGTCCCGCGAGCCGGAGCATCCTCTGCCCTGCCTCCTAGGCATCCTTTGGTAGTCCGGACGGCCTTGCCCCTCCTTCCCCTGGCATGATCGCGGCCCGACCCCCAGACACGGCCACCTTGGGTCGCAGCCCACCTGGGGGCCCTGGGGCGGTGGTCAGGGCCCCAGTTTGGGAGGAGGGCGGGGAAGCGAGAGCCTGGGGTCCGAACCTCGGCGCTGTGCTGGGCTTGCTGTGTGACCTTGGGCAAGTCTTTTCACCTCCCTGGCCTTAGTTGACCTGTTTATTCAATGGGGTCCTAACACTTGCTGCTCAGAGTGGTTAAGGTAATGAGAAGTGTATGTGAAAGTGCCCTAAATGGGGAGAGGGAGAATTCTTAGGGCACCCTAGCATGGGAGACCAAGAGGGCAGTTTGAAGTCTGAGTGAGTTAGAGACGTGGCATTTCCACTTAGTAACTGTGTGGCCCTGGGCAAGTTAATTTCTCTGAGTCTTCTTTTCCTTATCTGTGAAATGAGGTAATAGACTACTGTGGAAATCAGTGAGACTGGGTATGTCAAGTAGCTTGGCACATAGTAAGTGCTCAACCAGCTATTATGAGGCGTCCAGGGTAGGAGGGCAAGACTTCCAGGAGGAGATGACTTTGGGACAGGTAAGGTGTAGGTGTGTAGAGTGCCAGCTCATATGGGTAGTCCTACTGCAATGCCAACCCCCAACCCCGGTTTTACTTCTCCATTCTGCTCAGAGCAAGGGAGGTACTTCTACAAGTAGTCCTGGGAAACTCTTTGAGGTCAACCCCTTGTAGATAGCTGGGGTCATGGTCTCATTTTCTACCTGGGCTTCGTTGACCCTTCCAGAAGAAAAAAGGCATCTTTGTGGCCTTTGGGAAGTGCTTAAAGCAGTAATAACTATTTACAAGCATATGATTAAGAAGCACTTTACCAGGCATATTATTTCATTTAATCTTTACGTAGACTTTGCCAGGTGCCTGGTGATGTCATCCTCATTTTGCCGATGAGGAAACTGAGGTTCAGAAAAGTAAAGGGAAGGACCTGCTTAAGAATCCTTTTTTTTTTTTTTTTTTTTTTTTTTTTTTTTTTTGAGACAGAGTCTTAGTCTGTTGCCCAGGCTGGAGTGCAGTGGCGCGATCTCAGCTCACTGCAACCTCCGCCTTGTGTGTTCAAGCGATTCTCCTGCCTCAGCCTCCCGAGTAGCTGGGACTACAGGTGTTCACCACCTCGTCCACTAATTTTTGTAGTTTTAGTAGAGACAAGGTTTCACCATGTTGGCCTGGCTGGTCTCGAACTCCTGGCCTCAAGTGATATACCTGCCTCGGCCTCCCAAAGTGCTGGGATTACATGCGTGAGCCACCACACCCAGTCATTGCCTAAGAATCTTGTATCTATTAAGTGATGGAAGTGGATGTGTTTCTAGGTAAATCCTGTATTTTATCCCCCATTCACTGTTGCCTCTGATTTTGCAACAGTTGCTATTATAAGGCCACAGGGGTATTCTTTTGTTACTTTTAACTGGCTAGAAGTTAAAAGGCAAGGAAACAAGATCTCAGGTAAAGCTTTATTTAAATAGATACCACCCAAAGTGAGGATCTCAGAAAATAGTTGGAATCTTTTTTTTTTTTTTTGAGACGGAGTTTTGCTGTTGTTGCCCAGGCTGGAGTGCAATGGCGCCATCTCAGCTCACTGCAACCTCCGCCTCCCTGGTTCAAGCAGTTCTCCTGCCTCAGCCTCCCAAGTAGCTGGGATTACAGTCATGTGCCACCATGCCTGGCTAATTTTGTATTTTTAGTAGAGATGGGGTTTCTCCATGTTGGTCAGGCTGGTCTCAAACTCCCGACCTCAGGTGATCGCCTGCCTTGGCCTCCCAAAGGACTGGGATTACAGGCATGAGCCACTGTGCCCAGCCTGAGAGCTGGAATCTTTAAAAGAGGGCTTCTCTGACCCTCATTCCCTCCTCGTTAAAATGAGGGGACTAGGCTAGATTATACTGAAGGCCCTTTCAGTGCTGTTATGCAGTTGTGGTTAAAAGCTTGCAATCAGACTACCTGGACTAAAATCTTGGCTCTGCCACTTCCAAGCTGTGTGCTACTGAGCAAAGAGGTGCTACTTTACCTCTGAAATGATGCTCAGTACCTCTGAAATGATGAGAGGACTTTTTGGTAAGGGGCTCTGTGAGGAAGAATTATTCGTAGTTCATTTTGAACCCCTTGGTGGTATAGTTTCCTCATCTGTAAAATGGGGATAGTAATAGGCCTTATTACCTGTGGCCTTATTATCATGTATGGCTGTTCTGAGGATTTATTTGAACTTAATATATGTGAAGTGCCCAGCATATTTGGTAAACATTAGCTATCGTTATTTGGGTTTAACGTGGTGCTTGTGCTGTATTTTCCATGTATGGTTGGTGAAAGAATAAATTAAAGTGTGTGATAATACCAGGTCCGTCAACCATAATGTCATTGCAAGCATGAAACAGTAGCCATCATGGCATTATATAAATGTTGATATTTTTATACAGTTGCCCCAGGAACCTGTAATCCTGTGCCACAATGGGTTGCAAAGAAAGGTAAAGCTGTCCAGGCATGGTGGCTCACGGCTGTAATCCCAGCACTTTGGGAGGCCAAGACGGGCAGATCACGAGGTCAGGAGATCGAGACCATCCTGGCTAGCACAGTGAAACCCCATCTCTACTAAAAGAAAAAAAAAAATTAGCTGGGCATGGTGGCGGGCGCCTGTAGTCCCAGCTACTCGGGAGGCTGAAGCAGGAGAATGGCGTGAACCGGGGAGGTGGAACTTGCAATGAGCCAAGATTGCGCCACTGCACTCCAGCCTGGGCGACAGAGCAAGACTCCGTCTCAAAAAAAAAAAAAAGAAAGAAAGAAAGATGAAAGCTGATGGTAGGACGTTAGGTTTAGTAGCTCAACACCCAATTCAGTAAATATTTGCTAAATCCCCTTATGGTAGGCACATGGAGGATGTGGAGGTCAATCCCATCTCCATATCCTTCGAGGAACTCAGAGCTTAATTTGCAAATTACTGCATTTGACATCTTTAAATGAATTCATATCTTATGTTTGCCTTGGCTGCAGAGTGAAGCCACTGATTCTAATCTGTTTTGTTGTGTCCCTAGACTTCTGTTAGGTGCCTGGATTAGAAACCTCAGATTGCTTCCTAAGCCTTTTCATCCATTAATTCGCAAGTCCCTGAGAAAGACCCCCTCTTATGTAACAGAGAGTAACAATACTTGACAATAACAATAAGGTGCCTAATGGCGTACAAAAATGCTTACACTTGCTTACACATGCTTTTACTCATTTAATCTTATCTGTGTCCCTTCAAGGAAGGTAAGGTGCAGATTAGGATCTCTGTTTTATAGTCGAGGAATCTCAAGGGAAGCCAAGAAGCCATGATGCTATTGAGTGGCCCATTCACGTTGAAATCCAGTCTTCTGTCTTCAAATTCAGTGTACTTACCACTATCCTGCCCGGATTGTATTTATTCAGTATTTCCTGAGCACCTAGAATGTGTCAGTTCTGTTTTAGCCTGGAGATATCATGGTAGAAAGGTACAGAGTCCCTTGCTCTCATGCAGCTTATATTCTACTGGCAGCAAACAGAAAAATACAGCAGTAAATGAACAAGGGAATTTGGATGAGGAATAAGTGCTGGGGTGAAATCCCATCTCTATTAAAAATACAAAACTTAGCTGGGTCTGGTGGCACGTGCCTGTAGTCCCAGCTATTCAGGAGGCTGAGGCACAAGAATTGCTTGAACCTGGGAAGCAGAGGCTGCAGTAAGCCGAGGTTGCGCCATTGCACTCCAGCCTGGGCAACAGAGCGAGACTCCGTCTCAAAAAGAAAAAAAACCCAACAAACTAAAAGAAAAAGAAAAGGCCTTGCTAGGGTGGTGACGTTTTTGCTGAGATTTGCTCCCAGGGACGGGCCAGCCATTTGAAGACATGTCAGAAGGAAGAGCAAGGGTAAAGGCTGTGAGGTGGCAACAAGCTTGGTAAGTTCCAGAAACTGCAAGAAGGCTTACAATGGCTGGGACAGGTGAGTCAAAGGCAGAGTGGGGAGGTGGGTGGATGTAGGGGATGGAAGTGGTAGGGAGCGCTCAGATCATACAGGACCTTGTCTGCTAGAGTAATGAGTTGGGATTTTGTTCTAAAAGCTGTGGAAATCATTGGAGGTTCTGGAGAAGGGACGTGGCATGATCTATTTTTGTTTTTTAAAAAAATCACTCTGGCCTCTTTGTGGCAGTGAATTTTAGAGGGCATAGGAGTGGCAGCCAGGAGGCTAGTTAAGAGGTTAGGTGAGAGAAGATAGTGGCTTTCTAGGTTGGTGGCAGTGGAGATGGTAAGAGGACGGATTGGGGATGTGTTTCGGAGGTAGAACCAGCAGGATGGCGGGATGAGGGTGAGAGAATAAGGATGACTCCTGGGTTTTTGGCCTGAGCAATTAAGTAGATGTTAGAGATGCCATCTGCCTCTGAAATGATGAAAGGACTTTTTGGTAAGGGGCCCTATGAGGAAGAATTATTCATAGTTTATTTTGAACCCTGTAGAGGAGAGGCACAAAGTATAAGCATCATACTTTATAGTCTGTGGGGAGGAAATCCCAGATTATGCTGGCAGAAGCTAGCCAGGTGCAACTGATTGAAGCCTGACGTTCCTACTGTGAACCAAAAAAAAAAAAAAAAAGTCCTGCTTTTCTACAGTCTGGCTCTTTGCCAGCCTGTGGAGCGGCAGGTGTGGGCTTTGCCAGGGCAGTACCCATCTGTCTTTCTGTCTTGTGCTGTTGGCATTGCAGTGTTGACTCAGGATCTTGGCTGAGGGAGCCTGGCCAGCTCTGGAAGAGGGAGCGGAATCACTAGTGAAGTTCACTTGGTGTGCCAAATGGCCACATTCTCCCTGCCAAAGTGGTTCTTTCCTGGTCACCAAATGACAGTTCTGAAGTTTCAGAGCTTTTGACTTCAGAATCCCTGGAAAACCTATTGTACTCTACCAGAATTCCTAGAGGATTCTTGAATCTCTTCTGAGCAAGGGAATTCGAGCTTCATTGTTATGTATTCCAGTAACTGTACTTGTAAATCTGGGCATTACAGGGTTGTACATTCAACATTGTGAATAGTAAAACTAATAGTCTTATCACTGCCACTTGTTTATTTAATTAAATTTAATAAATTTATTCATTTTGGAGACAGGGACTCCCTCTGTCACCCAGGTTGGAATGCAGTGGTGTGATCATGGCTCCCCCACAGCCTTGAACTCCTGGGCTCAAGTGATCCTTCTACCTCAGTCTCTTGAGTGGCTGGGACCGCAGGCATGTACCGTCGTGCCTGGCTAATTTAAAAAAAAATGTTTTGGGGACGGGTGTGGTGGCTTATGCCTGTAATCCCAGCACTTTGGGAGGCTGAGGCGGGCAGATCACGAGGTCAGGAGTTTGAGACCAGCCTGACCAACATGGTGAAACCCCTTCTCTACTAAGAATACAAAAATTAGCTGGGCGTGGTGGTGCGCACCTGTAATCCCAGCTACTCAGGAGGCTGAGGCAGGAGAATCGCTTGAACCCGGGAGGTGGTGGTTGCAGTGAGCTGAGATCGCACCACTGCACTCCAGCCTGGGCGACAGAGTGAGACTCTGTCTCAAAAAAAAAAAAAAATTCTGTAGATGGCTAGGCATGGTGACTCACACCTGTAATATCAGCACTTTGGGAGGCTGAGGCACGTGGATCACCTGAGATCAGGAGTTTGAGACCAGCCTGGCCAACATGGGGAAACCCCATCTCTACTGAAAATACAAAAATTAGTCGGGTGTGGTGGTGCATGCTTGTAGTCCCAGCTACTTCGGAGGCTGAGGTGGGAGAATCGCTTGAACCTAGGAAGCGGAGGTTGCAGTGAGCTGAGATTGTACCACTTCACTCCAGCCTGGGTGACAGAGTGAGACTCCATCTCAAAAAAAAGAAATTTGTAGAGACGGGTCTTACTGTATTGTCCAGGCATCTTGGCCACAAGTGATCCACTCACCTTGGCCTCTCAAAGTGCTGGGATTACAGGCATGAGCCGCTAATTTTTTTAGAAAACTTGGTCTCACTCTGTTGCCCAGGCTGGAGTGCAGTGGTGCAGTCATAGCTCATTGTAACCTCCAACTCCTGGGCTCAAGCGATCCTCCCACGTCAGCCATCCAAGTAGCTGAGACTACAGGTGCATGCCACTACACCCAGCTAATTAAAAAAAAAATTTTTGTTTTTAATTTTTATTTTTTGTAGAGATGGGGTCTTGCTATGTTACAGGCTAGTCTCAAACTCCTGGCTTCAAGCAATCTTCCTGCCTCAGCCTCCCAAAGTGCTGGGATTACAGGCATGAGCCACAGCACCTGGCCACCACTGCTATTTGTATAACTTTGCAGTTTAGAACGCTCTTTCCTGTGCATTCTCATTTACTAATTGTCAATCAGTTGAGATCATCTGGACTACATATTATCCCTGGTTTACAAATGAAGACATTGTGGTGTGGAGAGGTCACTTGTTTTTGTCAGTAATATTGAGCATTTTCTAGGTGCTGAGTTAGGGAGATCCTTGCTGCTCAAAGTGTGTTCTCTGTGACAGACGTACCATGTCCCCAGGACCTTGTCAGAAATGCAGAATCTAGGCTGGGTGCAGTGGCTCACGCTTGTAATCCCAGCACTTTGGGAGGTCAAGGCAGGAGGATCACTGGAGGCCAGGAGTCCGAGACCAACCTGGGCAAAACAGTGAGACCTCATCTGTATTTTTAAAAACAGAAGAAGAAGAAAACAACAACAATAACAAGGCCCAGATCTAATAAATCAGAGCCTGCCTTTTACCAAGATCCCGGATGTTTCCTGTGCACATTAAAAGTTTGAGATGCTCTCACCTAGGTAATCAGTAGCAAAACTAAGACTTACCAATGATAATGACAATGAAAATAATAGTCGTAGCTAAGATACATTAGCCAAGCACTGTTGTAAGCACTTTACACATGTTGTTTCATTTAGATTTAGACCTCACACCAATCCTGTAACACAGATTTCCAGAAGAGGAAAGTAGAGGCTCAGAAAAGTTCAGTAACTTCCTGACATCTGCTGACTCCAAGTCTATTGCTCTTTCTACCATTCATTCGCGTGTTCATCTGTTTTTCAGGTGGGCAGTGACCACATCTTAGCTGTCTTGTCAAAGGCCTTTCTCTTCCATACCTGCATAACTAATTTTAAATGATGACCAAAAAAAAAAAAAAAAAAAAAACAGTGACTTCAAAGAATGTTTGAGAAAATCAAGGGAAAAACTTCTGAGCTAGATGGGTGTCAGTTACTTGACTGATGAGGCCGCAAACAGATATCTCATTTGGTCAGATAAGCTACCTCTCACACTTCTTAGTGATCTAACTTCAGGGTCCGAACAGCTGAAGCAGGTAGGAACTGTGAGCTTGTATTCTGAGTCATTTAGCTCTAAGCTGTTTCTTGATTCTGGTGATAAATATCTACACTGGGTGAGAAGATAGTGGATAAAGTCCCATATAACACCCGCCAACTAATTGTTAAAACATTCCATCTCACTGTGCCTCAGTTTTCTCTCTTTGCCCTGTGGGCTCATTATTTTCCTTTCAACACCTCCTGTCTTTCTAGACTCTCAGAAAGATTTATTGGTCAAGGACTATGCCATTATAGGAAATTTTGACCTGAAAGGATGGTGGGAACTGGGTAAAGGCAGGATTCTATCAATTCTGCTACTTGCTGTGTGACTTGGAGCAAGTGACTCAACCTCCCTAGGCCTCTGTCTTGCACATACATATATATATGTAAAATAAAGATATAGGACAGTTCTTCCCAAAGCCCTTCCAGCCCTGCCCACAAGACTGAACCTTGAGTTGGGTGATATTTTGTTCTTTCTTGGTGACTTCATACTGAGCTTTCTCCCAGACCTTTCGGGTGTGGCTTTTAGAGCGTATTTCTTGGCAGTCAGCATTACAATCAGCTCATCTTATCAGCATCACACATCTGCACAGCAGCTTGGGATGTTCATGTTTAAGGTTCAGTTAATCATGGTGACACATTGTGTCTTCTCACTTTGTCACACTGATTGCGGACATTGAGCTCTTCACACAGGAAGATCTATCTTTAGCATGCTGATTTATTTAACTCATAATTTGCATTAGAGAGGGAACCAGTGATAATCATGGTGGGTGTGGCTTTTATTTTTAAAGTTTTTGGCAAGACATTTGCAGCACTTGCATTTTGTCATGCTCGAATATAGTCTATAAATGGAAATGGGTTCAAGTGAAATAGAAATTGCCATAGATTATTGGGAGCTTGGGACTTAACCACTCTGGAGTCCTTCATATCACCTTCAGCAGTGCTTTCAGGAAGGGCTTGCTTGGCCTTTTGTGTGTGACATAAATTAAACAGAAACTAAAAGCTCATAGCACAATCTCTAGCAGCTTAGCAGACTACAGTAATCATTACTTTGTAACACATTTCAGAACATAAGCAAAAAATCTAGCTGGCAAATCATAAAAGATTCCATCTAGGTAAGATAAAATATCAGTTCAAGTTACCTAAAGATAACCACAAGAAGATAGTCCTTGGTGGAAGTAGTTACTGGTTTTGCAAGATCTGCAATAATAAGTTAGACTCTGGCCTAAGAAATATATGTAATGTTTTTCCTTATTCTTCAATTGTCAGCCTTTTAAAAATATATAATTTTTTCCGATTATAAAAATAATAAACTTCCATTGAGTAAAAAAATGAGGAAAATACTGAACAGATTAAATAAGGCTGACTTTAAGATCCACCACTGAGAAATAACTACTGTTAACATTTTACTGTCCATATACAAATGTATTCCTAAATACATTTTATCTCATAGGCTTGCAGTTCTCACCTGTTTCCTCCATTGTTGTTATTTAGGCCATTTTCAACGTTTAAACATTATGAGTAATGCTTCAGAGAACATCTTAATGATGATTATTTTGTGTAAACCTTTGTCTGCACTGCTGATGATTTCTTTAAACTAGGTCCTTTAATGTTAAAAATTTTAAATTACAAAGGCAACCCCCCTTAAATAATGTTTTTAACATGGCAGTGTTAACCTAAAGCTGAAAAGACAGACAGAATTACAATTTGGTTGGGGAATTTACCCATGGTGATGGTATCCTAACTCAGGTTTTAGCTTACTTGACTACTTGCAAGTATATTTTTAGAAAGTTGTATTCAAAGCATATTTCCCATTTTCTATTTGGAAATGTTCGCTTAACATTATTTCATAACCATTTTTCCATATTTTTGTACTTATTTATTTCAATTTTTGTTTCATTTTATTTTTGTAGAAACAGGGTCTCACTATGTTGCTCAGGCTGGTCTCAAACTCCTAGGCTCAAGCGATCCTCCTGCCTTGGCCTCCCAAAGTGCTCAGATTACAAGTGTGAGCCACCAGGGCCAATCTATTTTATTCGTTTATTTTTGAGATAGGGTGTCGCTCCATTGCCCAGGCTGGAATACTGTGGCATGATCATAGCTCACCGTAACCTCCAGCTCCTGGGCTCAAGTGGTCCTTCCACCTCAGCTTCCTAAGCAGCCAGGGCCACAGGTGCGTGCCACCACTTGTGGCTAATTTTTAAATTTTTCATGGAGGCAGGATCTCACTATGTTGCTCAGGCTGGTCTCAACTCCTGGCCTCAAGCGATGCTCCTGACTCAGCCTCCCAAAGTGCTGAGACTACAAGTGTGAGCCACTACGCCTTGCTGTGTTTTTGTGTTTAGTAGTTATTACTACATGTTAGTAGTTTAGTAGTAACTACTACACTTTCCCTGGCATTGAGCATTGAAGTTGTTTCCACCTTTTTATAATCACATATAATGTGTTATACAGAATATCTCCTTCTCTCTCAGCCTCTTAAGAGAACAATTCTAAATAAGTGGTTTGTGAAAAGTTTAAACTTTAAAAAATTCTAACAGAGAACTGTCCATTTCCCTTCTTAGGATCCTCTAAAAGTATCTTTTTTTTTTTTTTTTCAGATGGAGTCTCACTCTGTCGCCTAGGCTGGAGTGCAGTGGTGCAGTCTCAGCTCACTGCAACCTCCGCCTCCTGGGTTCAAGTGATTCTCCTGCCTCAGCCTCCTGAGTAGCTGGGATTACAGGTGCACACCACCACACCCAGCTGATTTTGGTATTTTTAGTAGAGATAGGGTTTCACCATGTTGGTCAGGCTGGTCTTGAACCCCTGACCTTGAGATCTGCCCATCTCGGCCTCCCAAAGTGCTGGGATTACAGGCGTGAGCCACCGTGCCTGGCCTAAAAGTATCTTTAAAAAACAGATTTAGCTGGATGTGGTGGCTCATTCCTGTAATCCCAGCGCTTTGGGAGGCCTAAGTGGGAAGATTGCTTGAGGCCAGAAGTTTGAGACCAGCCTGGGCAGCATAGTGAGACCCCATCTATACAAAACATATGAAAATTTACCCGGGTGCAGTGGCTTGCACCTGTACTCCCAACTACTCGGGAAGCTGAGGCAAGTTCAAGCCCAGGAGTTCAAGGCTACAGTGAGCCATGATTGCGCTACTGCATTCCAGCCTGGGTGACACAGTGAATGAGATCCTGTCTCCAAACAAACAAAAAACCAACTTTATTTAGATATATTTTACATATCATGAAGTGTTTTTTTGATGTAATAGTTTTTCTCACCTTCTTTTTTGTCTTCTCTTGATCCATTTTTCTTTCTGATGAAGAATTCCCTGTGAGTAGGACCCAGAACATAGGCCTTTGTCATTTCAACCCTTCATTCTCTGAATAGGCTGTTTATTGGCAACATTAACTGGAAACATTTTATGTACAGCATTGGAGTCTCACTCTGTCGCCTCAGCTCACTGCAACCTCCGCCTCCTGGGTTCAAGTGATGTGCACTGTATGAACTGTGAGAGCAAGCATATCATTATAACATTGGACAATGAGCCAAGACAGTTCTGATGGACTTTTGAAGAGGGATTTTTCAAAAAGCATTTAACTCATCATATTAATAAAATAAATCCTATGATTTATGGGAAATTCTGTTGGATCAACTTTGGAAACTGTTTACTATAAAGGTAGCATGCGTAGGCATGAATCTTGATAAGACAAGATTCTGATCCGGGGGTCTGAGTGGGTCCTTATATTCTGCAGAGCTGAACCAGGTGGAATAGGAGGAGAGTTTGGGTAACAGTCAAACACAACATCCTAAATTATGTTGAATGTAGTGGTGAGAGCTATTCCCTTTAAAACTCTCTCTTGGTTCTTCTGACTGTGTCAAGAAGAATACTGTATTTGTTTGGTACTAGTCTGGTTTTTTTTTTTTTTTTTTGAAATGGAGTCTCAGTCACCCAGGCTGGAGTGCAGTGGCACGATCTCAGCTCACTGCAACCTCTGCCTCCTGGGTTCAAGCAGTTCTCTGCCTCAGCCTCCTGAGTAGCTGGGATTACAGGTGCCTGCCACCATGCCCGGCTAATTTTTGTATTTTTAGTAAAGACGGGGTTTCACCGTCTTAGCCATGCTGGTCTTGAACACCTGACCTTGTGATCCACCTGCCTTGGCCTCCCAAAGGGCTGGGACTACAGGCGGGAGCCACCACGCTCGGCCACTAGTCTATTTCTTAACACTTGTTAAGCTCCCTTTCAAACCAATGGCGATCAAGCTTCAGGCCTCAGATAAGCTACAGTATTTAGCTAGAATTTAGTAACATTGTTGTCTGTTCTTATATTTATTTTCACAGTTACTTTCTATTTATAACAAGTGATACTGATTTTCCATTCATGGTGGTTATATAAAGTTTCTTTTTAAAATAAACTTTGTGTTAAGCAAAGTAGATTTAAAGAAAAAATGTTAAGTAAATAATAGTACAGGTGATGATAGACATGGCGAAAATTGTCCAGAAACAATCGGATTATTGACATTTAGGACATGCTGGTGTGGAAGAAAGGCCATGGACTTTGGAGCCAGATGGACCTGGTTTCAGCTTGCTTTGCCACTTATTAACTCAGTGTGCCATGTTACTTCCCTGTCTAAGTCTCTGGTTTTTTTCTTCTGCAAATTGGGTCAGGGCAGAGTTACCACTTGTGGGCCAGACGCTTGCTGCCTGTCTTCTTCTAGTCCTTACACGGCCCCAAGCAGCAGGTGTTAGTGATATTCCCGTTTTACAGATGAGGAAATCAGCTCCGAGGGGTAAGAAACTTTCACAGAGCCTCAGAACTACGAATGATAGGCTGGGCACAGTGGCTCCCAGCACTTTAGGAGGCCGAGGCAGGTAGAACACCTGAGGTCAGGAATTCGAGACCAGCCTGGCCAACATAGTGAAACCCACGCTCTACTAAAAATACAAAAGTTAGCCATGCGTGGTGGCAGGCGCCTGTAATCCCAGCTGCTTGGGAAGCTGAGGCAGGAGAATCCCTTGAACCTGGGAGGTGGAAGTTGCAGTGAGCCGAGATCACGCCACTACACTGCAGCCTGGGTGACAGCAAGACTCCATCTCAAAAACAAACAAACAAAACTAGGAATGATAGAGCTGGGTTTCAGTCCCAGGTGTGTCTGAATCTCTTTTTGGCTATTCAGGCTACCTCTGCCTGTTAAATACAGGTTTTGCTATGGCCCTCTGCCCATAGCATTATTCACAATAGCCAAGAGGTAGAAGCAGCCCAAATGTCCGTTAACAGATAAATGGATAAAGAATATGTGGTACAGGCCAGGCGCGATGGCTCACGCCTGTAATCCCAGCACTTTGGGAGGCCAAGGCGGAAGGATTGCTCGAACCCAGGAGTTCCAGACCAGCCTGGGCAATATAGTGAGACCTTGTTTCTATAACAAATAATAATAATAATAAATTAGCTGAGTATGGTGGCACGTACCTGTAGTCTCAGCTACTCAAAAGGCTGAGGTGGGAGGATTGCTTGAGCCTAGGAGTTCAAGGATGCAGTGAGCTGTGATTGCACCACTGCACTCCAGCCTGGGTGTCAGCAAGACTGTGTCTCAAAAAAAAAAAGAAAGAAAATATATATAGTGCATACATGGAATGGAATATTATTCAGCCTTAAAAAAGAAGGAAGTTCTGACACATGCTTTAGTATTGATGAACCTTGAGGGCATTGTGCTGAGTGAAATAAGCCAGTCACAAAAGGACAAATACTGTTATGATTCCACTTATCCGAGGTAGCTAGAGTAGACAAAATCATGGAAACATGGTTACCAGGGGCTAAGGAGAGGGGGAAATGAGGAATTGTTCAGTGGTTATAAAGTTTCAGCTTTGCAAGATGAAAAAGTTCTAGAAATGTGTTATACAACAATGTGAATATAGTTAACACTACTGAACTAATACACTTAAAATGATTAAGAGGGTAAATTTTATATTATGTGGGGTTTTTTACTGTAATTTTAAAAACATTTTAAATGATAAGCCATTGGTTAGAGGGTGATTTTTTTTTCATTTGGAAAATCCCAATTATGCATAAAACTAGAATAATGTAATGAATCATGAACCCATTACCCACCTCCAGCAGTTCTCAGCACTTGGCAATCCTATTTTACCTATAACCTTTCATGCACCCCACCCCTGAAAAAGATCCCAGACGGCATATAACTTTATCTGAAAATATTCTTGTTTATCTCTAGAGGATAAGAACTTTCTTTTTAAAATAATAACATTTTTTTACATGTAAAAATAATTTCTTACATTGTCTCATATCCAGTGTTCCAATTTCCTTGATTGTCTTATACATTTTTTTTTTTTTGAGACAGAGTCTTGCTCTGTCACCCGGGCTGGAGTGCAGTGGTGTGATCTAGGCCCACTGCAATCTCTGCCTCCCGGGTTCAAGCAATTCTCCTGCCTCAGCCTCCCAAGTAGCTGGGATTACAGACATGCATGCACCACACCCAACTAATTTTTATATTTTTAGTAGAGACAGAGTTTCACCATGTTAGCTAGGCTGGGCTTGAACTCCTGACCTCGAGTGATGCGCCCTCCTTGGCCTCCCAAAGTGCTGGGATTACAGGTGTGAGCCACCGCGCCTCGCCTCATTTTTTTTTTTCTTGAGACAGGGTCTCACTGTATCACCCAGGCTTGAGTGCAGTGGTGCAGTCAGAGCTCACTGCTGCCTCAAACTCCTAGGCAGCTCAAGCAAACTCCTGGGCTCAAGTGATCCTCCCAACTTAGCCTCCTGAGTAGCTGGGGCCACAGGCATATACCACCACACCCGGCTAAGTTTTAAAATTTTTTTTGTAGAGACAGGATCTTGCCATCTTGTCCAAGCTGGTCTTGAACTCCTAGGCTCAAGTGATCCTCCCATCTCGGCCTCCCAAAGTGCTGGGATTATGGGTGGTGAACCACCTAGCTTGGTCCTTGTACATTTCTTAACAGTTGGTTTGTTTGAATCAAGATCAAAAAAGGAGCTGGACGTAGTGGCTCACCATGGTGGCTGGTATTACATGATGGACCTGTAATACCAGCAGTTTGGGAGGCCTAAGTGGGAGAATCACATGAAGCCAAGAGTTTGAGACCAGCCTGTGCAACAAAGCAAGACCCCCCCCCCCAACATCTACAAACAATTTTAAAAATTAGTCCAGGCATGGTGGCTCATGCCTGTAATCCTAGCACTTTGGGAGGCTGAGGCGGGTGGATCACTTGAGGTCAGGTGTTTGAGACCAGCCTGGCCAACACGGTGAAACCTCGTCTCTACTAAAAATAGAAAAAAAAAAAAAAGAAAAGTCGGGTCCAGTGGCGCACGCCTGTAGTCCCAGCTACTCTGGAGGCTGAGGTGGGACGATTGCTTGAGCGAGGAGTTCGAGGCTGCAGTAAGCTGAGATTCTGCCACTGCACTCCAGCCTGGGCAACAGAGCAAGATCTTGGCTCTTGAAAAACAACAGAATGTGAAGACCTTGACTCTTAAAAAACAATAGAATGTGTACAACAGTCCTACCTCTGGGAGTGGATCCTACCAACTACTCCCACTTACCCTAAAGGTATATATGTTCAGTATAGCCACTGCAGTACTGTTTGCAGTAGCAAATGACCAGAGACAATCAGAAGGTCCCTCAATAAGGGACTGACTGATCAAAGACATTTTTTGGCTGGGCGCAGTGGCTCATGACTGTAATCCCAGCACTTTGGGAGGCCAAGGCAGGCGGAACACCTGAGGTCAGGAGTTCAAGACCAGCCTGGCCAACATGGCAAAACCCCGTCTCTACAAAAAATAAAAAATTAGTTGGGTGTGGTGGGGTGTGCTTATAGTCCCAGGTACTTGGGAGTCTGAGGTGGGAAGATTGCTTGACCCCAGGAGGTTAACGTTGCAGTGAGCTGTGATTGTGCCACTGCACTCCAGCCTGGGCAACTGAGACTCTATCTCAAAATAAATGAGTGAATGAATGAATGAATGAAAGGAAGTAAGACAGAAAAGAAAGGAAAAAGAAGCAGCTAAGCATGGTGTCTGATGCCTGTAATCCCATACTTTGGGAGGCTGAGAGACGGAAGGATCACTTGAGCCAGGAGTTTGAGACCAGCCTGGGGACCAGCCTGGGCAACATAGTGAGACATTTGTCTCTACAAAAAATAAAAACAAAATTAGGTTTGGTGGCATGTACCTGTAGTCCCAGCTACTGAGGAGGTTGAGGTGGGAAGACTACCTGAGCCCAGGAGGTTGAGGCTGTGGTGAGCCAACATCATGCCACTGCACTCCAGCCTGGAGTGCAGAGCAAGAGTCTGTCTCAAAAAAACAAACAAAGAAAACAACACAAAATGAGTTGGGGGGGGGGAGAAGGAGTTCTCCAAGATTTATATAGGAAGAAGTACAGTGGTATATAGTATACTGCTACTTGAGTTAAAAAGGTTTAAAAACAAAAGATGAAGATGAAGGAGCAATGCAGATATGTTAGGAAGATTTACATGTTCACTGTATACCCTGTACAGCTTGAATTGCTTTAATCTTTGCATAGACATACACATGTATATATGCATATATATCAGGTGTTTTAAAAATATATGGGTTTATATATGGGTTTTAAAATAAGACAAATCTGGTTTTGAATCCTGACTCTTCCACTTAATTGTTGTGTAACCTTGGGCAAATTAATTTCCCTGAGTCTCTGATCCTTATTCTTTAAATGAGGCTAATGCCTGCCTTCCTCCCAAGGTGATTTTGAGGATTAAAAGAGGACTCACATTAAGCTCTTGGTATACTGTGAGTTGTGACTATTGAATACAATAAAACCCAAGAACTGCATTGATTCTGAATAGTAGGTGTTCAACAGACTTGAATATATTTTTGAATGTATTTTATGTTTTACAATTGAATGCCAAAAAGAGTTTCTTTTCTTCTTTCCCTACCTAAATAAATGCTTTGTTTGCCTCTTTGTGTCATCAAATGACAGAGAGTACATGGCGCCAGTTTGAATTCAGGGCAGGCATTTATTGTCCTTGTTACTTGACTGTGACGTTTTTAGGTTTCTTTCCGGAGAACTAGCGTGTCTTCTTCAGACATTTAAGCTGAAATCAAAGTTCTGGACTTTTCTCCAAAGAAAACATTGCTTTATTGCTTCCCCCACCTTAATTATAAAAATCAAAATACATGCACCCATCAAAAAATACAAAGAAAGCAAAAAAATAACCTGCAGGCGCACCACCCTAGAGGTCAATATTACCTGCATTTCATGAGTATTTATTAGTACTTTTCAATGTTGAAAGCTAAGCATTTAACATTCATTAGTTTAATCCTCAGAACAGTTCTTTAAGGGAGATATTGCTATTAACCATACTTGGTGGAAGAAGAAACTGTGACTTAGTTTCTTGAGATTTTATAGCTAGTAAATGGCAGAGCAGAAATTCAAAGCCAGACCTGCTGAACACCTTAGCTCATGCTTTTAACAATGTCTTTACTCTGTGTTCCCCAAATCTGCATCTGCACATGTGCCTGTACACATAAACATTAACTGTATCATAGTAATTCTGTTTAGTAGCCTTTTTCTTCACTCAGCAATATGTCTTGAATATTGCCCATATCTAAATACCTAGAGGTTTGTTGCCATTTTTAATGGCTTCATAGTTTCCCATTGTAGAGATGTGCCATAATCTAACCACTCCCTTATTGATGAGCATTTAAGTGCTTAGAGGTGGTGATGTGACAAACACAAATGTGTATTACATCGTTGCACATGTATTTAGTTACTCAATTATGTCCTTAAAATAATTCCAAGAAATGGAATTGCTGTTTCAAGGGAGTATTCACATTTAGAGTTTTGGTACTGATTGCCTGACTGCCCTCAAGTATGTTGTGCCAATTTGAGTTGCTGTGGCTCTTATAT
The DNA here is from genome assembly GCF_029289425.2 of Pan paniscus. Classification (NCBI taxonomy): domain Eukaryota; kingdom Metazoa; phylum Chordata; class Mammalia; order Primates; family Hominidae; genus Pan; species Pan paniscus. The sequence goes on from NC_073270.2 coordinate 37,987,531, forward strand.
GTTCTTTCTGTAAGGGACATTTTGAAACTTTTTAGACAGTTCACGCAACTGTTTGGCTTACAAAAAAGGTGACGCGCCCCCCCCCCCCTTTTTTTTTCTTTTGTGACAGAATCTCGCTCTGTCGCCCAGGCTGGAGTGCAGTGGTGCGATCTCAGCTCACTGCAAGCTCCGCCTCCCGGGTTCACACCATTCTCCTGCCTCAGCCTCCTGAATAGCTGGGACTACAGGCGCCTGCCACCATGCCCAGCTAATTTTTTTGTATTTTTAGTAGAGATGGGGTTTCACCATGTTAGCCAGGATGGTCTCGATCTCCTGAGCTCGTGATCCACCCGCCTCGGCCTCCCGAAGTGCTGGGATTACAGGTGTGAGCCACCACGCCTGGCTGACCTTATGTTTACAAATAATGCCTGTAATAACAACAGAATATATTTCATTACTTTCTTATTTGACATCTGTGCTCTAAATGCTTTTTAGAGCCGACACTGCATGACTTGCTACATTTACGTTAGAAAGTTAAAAATTCTAGTGCTGTGGACCTAATAGAAACTGTTCTACAAAGCTTCATCATAAATTTAGGATAAGTAGGTCCCAAATTTAGGTCCCCTAGTAGGTCCCCTCATTTATCAATTAAAACATTTTTATTATCTTTTTTTTTTTTTTTTTTTTTTAATTGAGACAGAATCTTGCACTGTCGCCTGGGCTGGAGTGCAGTGGCATGATCTCAGCTCACTGCAACCTCTGCCTCCCGGGTTTGAGTGATTCTTCTGTCTCAGCCTCCCAAGTAGCTGAGACTACAACTGCCTGCCACCACGCCCGGCTAAGTTTTGTGCTTGTAGTAGAGACGGGGTTTCACCATGTTGGCCAGGATGGTCTCGATCTCTTGACCTTGTGATCCACCCGCCTCCGCCTCCCAAAGTGCTGAGATTACAGGTGTGAGCCACCACACCCGGCCCATTTTTATTGTCTTATATTCATGGTGGTCAGCACAAATGGATAGATAAAATGGGAAAAATGAGTAACCCCTGTATATTTGTTTAATTTCACAAAACCTTTCCATCTCTCTTTCCCCTTGATTTTATTTTATTTTATGACTAAGTAATATATTTACATGATTCAAAACTCAAGAGGTATTAAAGGGTAAACACACTTTGGGAGGCTGAGGTGGGCAGATCACCTGAGGCCGGGAGTTCAAGAACAGCCTGGCCATGGCGAAACCCTGTCTCTACTAAAAATACAAAAATTAGCTCGGCGTGATGGTGGGTGCCTGCCATCCCAGCTACTCGGGAGGCTGAGGCACAAGAATCGCTTGAATGGGAGGCAGAGGTTGCAGTGAGCCGAGATTGCACCACAGCACTCCAGCCTGGGTGACAGAGTGAAACTCGGTCTGAAGAAAAAAAAAGGGTGTATAATGAAAAGTTTCTCTTCTACTTTTGGCCCTCATCCACCTAGCTCTTTTAGGGAAAGCCAGTGTTGTTATCTGGCAATTGTTACATGGTTCTTGTGAATTCTTTCAGATATATTTTATGCACATATAAGCAAATGTAGAACCATTTTCTCAATATGTATAAAATGTCTTTTTAAAAGTTCTGCAGGACAGTGGTGTTATTTTTCAACCCAAGATGGATAATCTTGTTTTAAGAAGTGTGTAACTCCCTTTGTGAAACTGGCCAACTTAGGAACCAGAGACCTAGAATTGGACTTGCTTTCATGGTGTGGTTCAGGGATTGCAAACACGGAGTCCTGATACTTCAAAAACAATTAGAAATAATTGTAAAAAGGAGTAGTGTTGATGGTGATGAGGTGGATACAGAGTAAAAACAGCTGCTTCCCCCGAGAGAAGCCTGTCCAGGGAATTGGTTTAGGCTGCTTAGCAGGGAGTCGCTTTTACTCCTTGCTCGAGTGTTGCAGTGCTTTTCTGATGGCTCATGTGATCTTTGGCTTGGGCTGCATTTCAGATACTCTGAGTATTTGAACCCTGGGCCAGGCAGTTGGCAGGTGGTTGCCTGATCTGATCTTACAGGACATTGCTTTGGAATGCATTGATTTGAGGTGCGTTAGTATGCACTCTGTGTGCCCACAGGTTGCACCTCCTTGCAGGGTTGTTCCTGGGGAATTGCCAGACCTCTATTTTTTCCCATTTGGAGATACCACATACTCATTAAAGAGAATTTGGAAAATACAGAAATGTTGAAAGAGCAGGGGAAATCACCTATACTATTACCCAAGGTTGACCACTATTGATGTTTTTACGTGTGTCTTTATTTTTATATAATTGTGATTGCATGCAGTGATTCAATTTTGTAAACTGCTTTTTCATTTATGATAAGCATTTTCCATGTCATTACAGAGCCTCGGCAAATGGCGTTTAAAAAGAGGGGCTAGTATGTCGGGCCTTTCTTAATCAAATCATACATATATGAATTTGGTCATAGACAGAGATGTCTACAAGAGCCAGCCAGGAAGTATAAATGAGCAAAGCATGCTAGATATGAAACAGGAGATAGTGGGGTTGGGGAAGATTCCTATTGCTTCCACTTGGGGTTCAGATCAAGGGCTGTCAGATATTCCCATGTTTCCAGAGAAGTGGATTTTTTTTTTAATATGAAATTGTTAGGCCGGGTGCTGTGGCTCACGCCTATAATCCCAGCACTTTGGGAGGCTGAGGCGGGCAGATCACCTGAGGTCAAGAGTTTGAGACCAGCCTGACCAACATGGAGAAACCCCATCTCTACTTAAAAAAATACAAAATTAGCCGGGCAAGGTGGCGCATCCCTGCAATCCCAGCTACTTGGGAGGCTAAGCGGGGAGATTGAACCTGGGAGGCGGAGGTTGCAGTGAGCCAAGATCATGTTGTTGCACTCCAGCCTGGACAAGAGTGAAACTCCGTCTCAAAAAAAAAAAAAAAATTGTTGTTTTTTTGAATAAAAAAAAAAAAAAATTCAGGCCTGGTGCAATGTCACACCAGTAATCCCAGCACTTTGGAAGTCCAGGGTGGGTGGGTCACTTGAGGCTGGGAGTTCGAGACCAGCCTGGCCAACATGGCAAAAACCCAGCTCTACAAACAGATACAACAATTAATTGTGCATGGCGGCCTGAGCCTGTAATCCCAGCTACTCAGGAGGCTGAGGCGGAAAATCGCCAGGGAGGCGGAGGTTGCAGTGAGCTGTGATTGCGCCACTGCACTCCAGCCTGGGTGACAGAGTGAGACTCTATCTCAAAAAACAAACAAAACAAAAATTCAGAGAATAATATAAGAGATAGAATCAGCAAAGTAAGGGAAATGTTATAAAGCTTGAAACCTTCCTCTGTTTTTGTTTTTTAAGAGAAAGGATAAAGTATTACAGATAAAGTTGAAATATCCTTCCCATCTCTACTCCCATTATCCATACTTCCCATTGCCCAGTTTGGGCAGCCACTGTCATAAATTGTTACATATCCTTCTATCTCCCCTCCCCTCCCCTCCCCTCTCTTCCCCTTCCCTTCTTCAGAGACAGGGTCTCACTCTGGAGTGCAGTGGTACAATCGTGACTCACTGTAACCTCCACCTCCTGGGCTCAAGTGATCCTTCCACCTTTTTGGAGTAGCTGTAGGTAGTAGGCCACCACACTGGGCTAATTTTCATTTCTTGTAGAAATAGGGTCTTGCTCTGTTGCCCTGGATGGTCTCAAACTTCTGAACTCAAGTGATCATCCTCCTACCTCAGCCTACCAAAGTGCTGCAGTTACAGAGGTGTGAGCCACTGCACCCATCCTATCCCACTTTTTAGTACTTATACATACATAAATGCAAATCCATGAGCACCGTATTTTTTTGTAAATTCCTAATCGTAACTGTCACTCTGCAGCTTTGTTTCTCACTCAGCCTATTTATTTATCCATGTTAAATCTGTAACCCTAATTCAGAGATTGGCAAACACTTTCTGTAAAAGGCCAGATAGTAAATATTTTAGTATTGTAGTCCATATTGTCTCTATTGCAACTACTCAACTCTATTCACCTCTATAGTTAATGCAGCAGTAGATAATATGTAAACTAAGGATTATTGCTGTTCTAATATAACTTTGTTTACAAAACCAGGCTCTGGGCCAGATTTGTATCCTGGACTGTAATTTGCTGACCTCTGCTCTAATTTATTACTTATAACTTGTAACTACTGAATGGTGTGTGTGTGTGTGTATATATATATATATATATATATATATATTTTTTTTTTTTTTTTTTTTTTTTTTTGAGACAGAGTCTCGCTCTATCACCCAGGCTGGGGCACAGTGGCGCAATCTCAGCTCGCTTGCAACCTCTGACTCTTGGGTTCAAGTGATTCTCGTGCCTCAGCTTCCTAAGTAGCTGGGATTACAGCGCATCGCAGCATGCCCTGCTAATTTTTGTATTTTTTAGTAGAGAGAGGGTTTCGCCATGTTGGCCAGGGTGGTTTCAAACTCCTGACCTCAGATGATCCTCCAGCCTCAGCCTCCCAAAGTGCTGGGATTATAGGCGTGAGCCACCACACCCAGCCATATTGTCTATAATATGAATATATCATATTTTATTATTCATTTCCCCTATAAATGGATGTCTAGGTTGTTTCTAGATTTTTTTTGTTTGTTTTTTGGGACAGGGTCTTCCTCTGTGACTCAGGCTGGAGTGCAGTGGTGTGATCATGACTTGCTGCAGTCTTAACCTCCTGGGCTTAAGCAATCCTCCTGCCTCAGCCTCCCAAGTACTGGGACTATAGGCATGTGTCATCACGCCTGGCTAATTTTTAAAGATGGGGTCTCCTTCTGTTCCCAGGCTGGTCTCCAACTCCTGAACTAAGGCAATCCTCCTGCCTTGTCCTCCCAAAGTACTGGGGTTATAGGTGAGAGCCGCCACACTGGCCTGTTTTGTTTTGTTTTGTTTTGTTTACAGATAGTGTCTCCCTCTGTCACCCAGGTTGGAGTGCAGTAGGGCTATTATGGCTCACTACAACCTCCAACTCCTGGACTCAAGGTATCCTACTGCCTCAGCCTCCCAAGAAGCTGGGACTACAGGTATATTCTACCACACCCAGCTATATTTTTTAAATGTAAATTTTTTTTTTGAGACAGAGTCTCTCTCTGTCGCCCGGGCTGGAGTGCAGTGGTGCGATCTCCACTCACTGCAAGCTCCGCCTCCCAGGTTCACACCATTCTCCTGCCTCAGCCTCCCGAGTAGCTGGGACTGCAGTCGCCCACCACCACGCCCCCAATTTTTTCTGTATTTTTTAAGTAGAGACAGGATTTCACCGTGTTAGCCACAATGGTCTCCATCTCCTGTCCTTGTGATCTGCCCACCTCGGCCTCCCAAAGTGCTGGGATTACAGGCGTGAGCCGCCGCACCTGCTGATTTTTAAAAATTTTTTTGTAGAGATGGTCTCACTATGTTCCCCAGGCTGGTCTTGAACTCCTGGCCACAAAGAATTCTCCCACCTCGGCCTCGCAGAGTGCTAGGATTACAGGTGTGAGCCACTGCACCCAGCCTGTTTCTAGTTTTTCTACTGTGATAACCATGCTGCAGGAAGCAATCTTGTCCATGTTTTCTTGTGCACATATGCAAAGCTTTTTGCTAGGATATACATAGATAGAGAAGTGGAATTGCTGAGGATTTTGTTGTTGTTGTTGTTGTTGTTTATTTTTACTTTTGGAAACAGGGCAAGACCTAGCACCAGGCTGGAGTGCAGTGGTGCAATCATGGCTCACTGTAGCCTTGACTTGGGCTTACGTGATCCTCTCGCCTCAATCTCTCGACTAGCTAGGACCACAGGCAAGCGGCACCATGCCCTGCTAATTTTTAAATTTTTGGTGGAGATGGAGGTCTCCCTATGTTGCCCACGCTTCATGGTCTTTTTTTTTTTTTTTTTTTTTTTTGAGACAGAGTCTCACTGTCACCCAGGCTGGAATGCAGTGGTGCAATCTCGGCTCACTGCAGCCTCCACCTCCTGGATTCAAGCAATTCTCCTGCCTCAGCCTCCCAAGTACCTGGGACTACAGGCACATGCCACCACACCCAGCTAATTTTGGTATTTTTAGTAGAGACGAGGTCTCAAACTCCTGACCTCAGGTGATACGCCCGCCTCGGCCTCCCAAAGTGCTGGGATTACAGGTGTGAGTCACTGTGCCCAGCCCATGTTTTATTTATTTATTTATTTATTTTTGAGACGTAGTTCTGCTCTTGTCAACTAGGCTGGAGTGTAATGGCGCGATCTCAGCTCACTGCAAACCCTGCCTCTGGGTTCAAGCAATTCTCCTGCCTCAGTCTCCTGAGTAGCTGGGATTACAGGCGCCCGCCACTATGCCCAGCTAATTTTTGTATTTTTAGTAAAGACGGGGTCTCACCGTGTTGGACAGGCTAGTCTTGAATTCCTGACCTCAGGTGATCCACCTGCCTCAGCCTCCCAAAGTGCTGAGATTACAGATGTGAGCCACCACGCCAGGCCCATGTTGTTTTAAATACCAGGTGGGCCAAATGAAATGTTTCAGATAGAATGTAACCAGTTTGTGACCTCTCTCTTAGGCTTTGCATAGGAAGCCAGTAGTTACTGAGAATCCAATTCATACCTAGTTCTGGACTTTGAGGTGAGACTCTATGACAGCTAGCAAGGTGAGGATGCATGAATCTAAACACAAAAGAGTTGGAGAACGGTCTGGAAGAGTGTGACTGCCGTGACAAATGTGCATCTGATTTCCTCAGCAGATAAAAGAGTTGAGGTTGGGGAATTACTCAATTTTTCATGTTCAATAACCATTCAAACAGTGGGTGTTAACATTGAATGACAAGTTCTAGCAGAAAAGGTCTTCAGGATGAAGGCGATGAGCTGCTGATCTGTGCTTCCTTCTTTCCTGGCAATTCTGTGAGTTTCTTTAAAGATTTATCACTCTAATTAGACCCACTGGAAGAATAACAAAGGTAATAAAGAAAGAGTATCAGGGCATCCTTCCAAGAAAACTCTCTCCTTTGAGGAAGACCCAGAATAAGATTTTAAGCCTTGGTGGCAGGAAATTAACTTAGTCCATTTTCCTGAAAGAATATGTCAATAATACATGACTAGTTCAGTCTAGCTGGGTGAGTTCAGAAAAGAAATGGTGTTCTGTGTTCAGAGTTGAGGAGATTTAATTAAGGGGACTCATGCTTTGGGAATTCCTTCCTTTTTAAAGATTTTTAAGATTAATGTAGGTCATTATCATTCCTTTGTTTCTATCATTTTGGAGAGCTCAAAAAATATACGGAGCTATTACAAAGCAGCTGAACCTCAAGGTCAGCTTGCTGCAGGCTTTCTTTCTTCTTTCTTTCATAGGCTTGGAGCCCCATTGTTTTGACAGGTAAAAGTCGGACAGCTCCGCCTTCTCAGAAGTCTGTAATGCAGAAGAATCCGTCCTCTGCACTGACCTGTCTCCCTGTCCTGCCCTGCCATTCTGTTTCTCTTACTCTATCAGGTCTAGGATCTTGTCTGGCAGGCTCGTGCACTGAAACAGAGGTCTTCCCAGAGGATATCAGGGGCTGGGATTTTCCCTTTGCACCTAGATCAGCTTTGGCAGGCGTCTGTTGAAATGGAGGGAGAGACAGGCCGTAGCTCATGAGCCATTCCCCTGAAATGAAAAGACGCAGGAAACTGGCCATTCTAACATCTGTCTCTTTCTTACCATCTGGCAAAATTGTAATAGCATCTAGAAGAAGTTTGTCCAACCCGCGGCCCAGGATGGCTTTGAATGTGGCCCAACACAAATTTGTAAACTTTCTTTAAACATTATGAGATTTTTTTTGCAATTTTTTGTTTAACTCATTAACCATCGTAGTGTTAGTGTATTTTATGTGTGGTGCGGCTCAAGACAATTCTTCTTCCAGTGTGGCCCAAGGAAGCCAAAGATTGGACACCCTTGATCTAGAAGATAATGACTACATTCCTGAAGGGCTTCCTTTTGCATAGTTTTCTTTACACGGCTTGAGATTTAGTTCTTATTGAACATCAATTAGGTATTTAGATCTCAATTTAATCTGAATTTTTTTTAGGATGATTGTTACAAACTGAACAATAGAAATGTTATTTTAGAGTGGGCGCTGTGGCTCACGCCTGTAATCCCAGCACTTTGGGAGGCTGAGTGGGGTGGATCGCCTGAGGCCAGGAGTTCCAGACCAGCTTGGCCATCATGGTGAAACCCCATCTCTACTAAAAATGCAAAAATTAGCTGGACCTGGTGGCGGGTGCTTGTGATCCCAGCTACTTGGGAGGCTGAGGCAGGAGAATTGCTTGAACCCGGGAGACGCAGGTTGCAGTGGGCCGAGATCATGCCACTGTACTCCAGCCTGGGTGACAGAGCGAGACTCCATTAAAAAAAAAAAAATGTTAATTTAGGCTGGGTGCAGTGGCTCAAACCTGTAATCCCAGCACTTTGGGAGGCCAAGGCAGGTGGATCACCTGAGATGAGGAGTTTGAGACCAGCCTGGCCAACATCTCTACTAAAAATACAAAAATTAACCATGTGTGTTGGTGGGCACCTGTAATCCTAGCTATTCGGGAGGCTGAGGCAGGATAATTGCTTGAACCTTGGAGGCAGAGGTTGCAGTGAGCCAAGATTGTGCCATTGCACTCCAGCCTGGGTCACAAGAGCAAAACTCAGTCTCACAAAAAAAAAAAAAAAGAAAGAAAAAGAAATGTTATTCTAGTGATGTTTAATGCATAAAATTAGGCCTCATCCTTAATCTCTGGAATGACCCCCTGACAAGGGTTTTGGATGAATCTGTATTGTTATTTTAATCTAGCTTTATATTAGTTTACAAAGTACTTCCACCCTTATAAGCACCTCTTAGTCTCATAATCATCCATAAGAAAGAAGAATTATACCTATTTTTTCAGATTTACAGAAAACGGGTTCAGAGAGGGTAAAAGGTCTTCTGGATTTCTTCATTCTAGACAACAATATTGTATTACATGTAACAACTAGAAGAAATATGAAAAGCAACTTTTTGTGTTTCCACTTGCTTAGCAGCAGAACAGTCTGTGAAGGGCAGTGGGGGAATATGTTGCTGCTGTCTATTTATTAAGCCACAGCATATATGCCCAAGTGGCCCATCACTGCTTCACCTTCTCCCACCATGGGAGAATGGCAGGAAATAAGTCATTCTCACAACTTAAAAGAATACTGCTGTCATTGTTCTGCGTATTTTTTAAAAATTGCAATTGCATATATCCTTTGATTCAGCAATTCCACTTCTAGGAATTGATGCTTACAGATATACTTTCCCACACATGAATGATTGTACGTCCTAGGTTTTTCACAGCAGAATATCAGAAACAGCTGAAGTGCATCTGCAGCAGTGACATAAATTATGGTGCATGCATGCAGTAGAGTATGATGCTGCTGTTGCAGAGAATAAAGCAGCTCTGTATTTACCGAGGGAATGAACTCCAAGGACACTGTTTATTATTGTATATAATATGTTTGTGTAAAAAGGGAGAGGATAAATGTGTATTAATACATATTTGCTTATTATGTATCAATGATTTAAAATCTAATAACACTTGTCTGTGAGCAGCAGAACAGGGTGGCTAGAGAGCAGGTCACAGAGAGAGAGAGAGAGAGAGAGAGAGACCTGTCACTGAAGAGCCTTTTGATAAAAAAAAAAAAAAAAAACAGCCAGGCATGGTGGCTTACGCCTGTAATCCCAGCACTTTGGGAGGCTGAGGTGGGTGGATCACCTGAGGTCAGGAGTTAGAGACCAGCCTGGCCAACATGGCAAAACCCTGTCTCTACTAAAAAAAAAAAACTACAAAAATTAGCCGGGCATGGTGGTGGGTGCCTGTAGTCCCAGCTACTTAGGAGGCTGAGGCAGGAGAATTGCTTGAACCCAGGAGGTGGAGGTTGCAGTGAGCCGAGATCGCACCACTGCACTCCAGCCTGGGGGACAGAGGGGAGACTCTGTTTAAAAAACAAACAAACAAACAAAAAAACCCCAAAAAACATGAATTACATGTTTTTAAAAATCCCTGCACTTAGTCAGGTGTGGTGGTGTGCACCTATAGTCCCAGCTACTTGGGAGGCCGAGGTGGGAGGAGATCACTTGAGCCTGGGAGGTCAAGGCTGCAGTGAGCTGTCATCACGCCACTGCACTTCAGCCTGGGTGACAAAGCGAGACTGTCTTTTAAAAAGAAAATTTAAAAATCTCTGCACTGAGATTTATAGGAGTTTGGGGTCCTCATATATACCGGTAAAGTACTCTGACCTGCTTACTACCTACCCCCACCCAAAGGACCCATTTAATCCTTTCTTCTGCTCCCTGAGTTTTCCAGCACCAAATGAAACTCTCTCTCTTTTTGTTTTTACTTTATAAAATTTTAACACCCCCCCACCTTTTTTTTGTGTGTGTGTGTAGATGGAGTCTTGCTCTGTCACCCAGACTGGAGTGCAATGGCACAATCTTGGCTCACTGCAGCCTCCGCCTCCCAGGTTCAAACAATTCTGCTGCCTCAAATAGCTGGGATTACAGGCACATGCCACCATGCCTGGCTAAATTTTTGTATTTTTTTTTTTTTTAGTAGAGATGGTGTTTCACCATGTTGGCCAGGCTGATCTCGAACTGCTGCTCAGGTGATCTGCCCTCCTTGGCTTCCCAAAGTGCTGGGATTACAGGTGTGAGCCACCACACCTGGCTCCATTTTCTTATTTGCATTCCAATTCTATTAAATTTATTGATTGATTTTGTATTTTTAGACCATGGTGGCAGGTGCCTGTAATCCTAACCATTCGGGAGGCTGAGGCAGGATAATTGCTTGAACCCAGGAGGCAGAGGTTGCAGTGAGCCGAGATCACGCCATTGCACTCCAGCCTGGTCAATAAGAGCAAGACTCCATCTCAAAAAAAAAAAAAGAAAGTTATTGCCGGGTGCGGTGGCTCACGCCTGTAATCCCAGCACTTTGGGAGGCCGAGGCAGGCCAGTCATGAGGTACGAAAAAGATTAGCTGGGCATGGTGGCATGTGCCTGTAATCCCAGCTACTAGGGAGGCTGAGGCAGGTGAATCGCTTGAACCAGGGAGTTGGAGGTTGCAGTGAGCCAAGATCACACCACTGCACTCCAGCCTGGCAACAGAGCAAGATTCCGTCTCAAAGAAAAAAAAAATTATTGATTGAATGAGTGCTTTTTATGTAATGCATTATACCACATCCTTATTTATTTGCACACATTTTGCACAAGCCAGTTTTTATTGATGATTGTGGGATTGAAAAGTATTATTAGCACAAGCTAGGAAATTCTAACACTACAAATGAGTATACTGTGAAAAGTTTTTCCTTTTTTTTTTTTTTTTTTTTTTTTTTGAGACGGAGTCTCGCTGTGTCACCAGGCTGGAGTGCAGTGGTGCAATCTCGGCTCACTGCAATGCAACCGCCACCTCCCGGGTTCAAGCAATTCTCCTGTCTCAGCCTCCCAAGTAGCTGGGACTACAAGCTTGCGCCACCATGCCCAGCTAATTTTTGTATGTTTAGTAAAGATGGGGTTTCACCATGTTGGCCCAGATGGTCTTGATCTCTTGACCTTGTGATCCACCTGCCTCAGCCTCCCAAAGTGCTGGGATTACAGGCGTGAGCCACCACGCTCAGCCTTTCCTCTCTCTTTAGGCTTCTGAGTCTCCTGGGCCCATAGTTCCCATGCTAAAGCTGCTACTGTTACTACCTTTAGAAGTATACTTCTAACAATATTGTATTCATATCAAGCATATAACATGCATATATCCCCCCTTTTCTTATGTAATGTTTGTTTTTTAAATAGAGTTTATTTTTAGAGCAGTTTCAGGTTCCCAGCAAAAATAAGCGGAAGGTACACAGATTTCTCACATACCTCTGCCTCCACACATACAAAGCCTCTCCCATTATGGACATCTCCTACCAGAGTGGTACGTTTGTTATAAGCAACAGACCTGCATTGACACATTATCACCCAAAGTGCATAATTTACATTAAGGTTCATTCTTGGTGTTATAGCTTCCATTTTTCACACTATGTAAACTATACTGTACACACTGTCACCTACTTTTTTCACTTAACAACATATCTTGGTATAGGATTACATTTAGATTACCACCTTCTTTTTAATAACTGCATAGGATTCCACATATATTGAATATATTTAATTTAATCAGTCTCCTCTTGATGGGAACCCGGGTTGCTCACAATCTGTTGCTCCCACAATAAATATCCTTGTGTATATGTCATTGTTTAAAATCTGTATCTCTAGGATAAATTCTTAGCAGTACAATTGCTAGTTCAAAAAGTATATGCATTTTAAATGTTGATGGGTAGGTCCAAATTGCTCTACCCAGAGGTTGTAGTATTTCAACAGGTTATAGTAGTTCAAGAGAATATAAGACTTTTTTTCATTTGTTTAAGAAAAGGTTTTTTGGGAGGCCGAGGTGGGTGGATCACGAGGTCAGAAGATCGAGACCACAGTGAAACCCCATCTCTCCTAAAAACACAAAAAATTAGCTGGGCATGGTGGCGGGCACCTATAGTCCCAGTTACTCGGGAGGCTGAGGCAGGAGAATGGCATGAACCCGGGAGGCGGAGCTTGCAGTGAGCCGAGATCGTGCCACTGTGCTCCAGCCTGGGTGACAAAGCAGGACTCTGTCTCAAAAAAAAAAAAGGAAAATAAAAATAATGACCAGGCTGGGTGGCTCACGCCTATAATCCTAGCACTTTGAGAGAATGAGGTGGAGGGATCCCTTGTGGCCAGGAGTTTGAGACCAGCCTGGCCAACATGGCAAAACCCTGTCTCTACTAAAAATACAAAAAATTAGCCGGGCATGGTGGCAGGTGCCTGTAGTCCCAGCTACTTGGGAGGCTGAGGCAGGAGAATGACGTGAATTCGGGAGGCAGAGCTTGCAGTGAGCCAAGCTCACACCACTGCACTCCAGCCTGGGTGACAGAGCGAGACTCCGTCTCAAATAAAAAAAAAGGGTTTCATTCTCTTGTGTAGGCTGGAGTGCAGTGACACGATCATAGCTCACTGCAGCCTTGAACTGCTGGGCTCAAGCAGTCCTTCTGCCTCAGCCTCCTGAGTAGCTAGGACTACAGGCACACATCACCACCCCTGGCTGATTTTTATTTTTGTATTTTTATTTTACTGTATTTATTTTGAAACAGAGTCTTGCTCTGTCCTCCACGCCAGAGTGCAGTGGCGCAGTCTTGGCTCTCTGCAACTTCTGCCTCCTAGGCTCAAGTGATTCTCGTGCCACGGCCCCCTGAGTAGCTGGGATTACAGGTGCCCACCACCACGCCCAGCTAATTTTTGTATTTTTCGTAGAGACAGGGTTTTGCCATGTTGGCCAGGCTGGTCTCGAACTCCTGGCCACAAGGGATCCATCCACCTCGTTCTCCCAGAGTGCTGGGATTACAGGCGTGAGCCACTGAGCCTGGTCATTATTTTTATTTTACTTTTTTTTTTTTTTTTTGAGACGGAGTCTCGCTTTGTCACCCAGGCTGGAGCGCAGTGGCAGGATCTCGGCCTCTGCCTCCCAGGTTCACGCCATTCTCCTGCCTCAGCCTCCCAAGTAGCTGGGACTATAGGCGCCTGCCACCACACCCGGCTAATTTTTTGTATATTTAGTAGAGATGGGGTTTCACCGTGTTAGCCAGGATAGTCTCGATCTCCTGACCTCGTGATCCACCCGCCTCGGCCTCCCAAAGTGCTGGGATTACAGGCGTGAGCCACCGCGCCCGGCCACTTATTTTACTTTATTTTTAAGATAGAGTCTCACTCTGTCATCCAGGCTGAAGGGCAGTGGCGTGATTGCGGCTTACTGTACCCTCAACCTCCTGGGCTCAAGCAGTCCTCCCATCTCAGCTTCCCAAGTAGCTAAGACTACAGGCATGAGCCACCGTGTGCAGCTAATTGTTGTTGGTATATATATTTTTTTTTTGGAGAGATGGGGGCTCCCTATGTTGCCCAGGCTGATCTCAAACACCTGTACTCAAGTGATCCTCTGGCTTCAGCCTCCTAAAATGCTGGGATTACAGATGTGAGCTACTGTGTACAGCCTAATTCACAAATTTTTTGGAGACAGGATCTTGCTGTGTTGCCCAGGCTGGTCTCAAACTCCTGGTCTCAAGGAATTTCCCTGCCTTGGCCTCCCAGAGTGAGACCCAGACTTAAAAGATTTCCAGCTGCCTCAGCCTATAGCATAAGATCAGATATTGATTGAGAGGAGGATTGGCTAGCCAACAATACTGGTGGACTGCAGTTTTTTATTTTTACCACTGAAGCTGGTTAAGATCCTGTGAGGAAATACACAGTGTAGTAAAGTTATCAGATATAGCTGTCAGGTTAGCAAGATGAGGACTATTTAGGTGTGTCAGCTTCTGTCAGGCAGCCCGCAATGACAACGGTACTGTCCTTATTTACTTTTGCTTTTTCTCTAGGACCGTAGCATCCTGAGACATTTTGAATTGACACTTCTCAAGATTTGACTGGATCAGAGTTCATCATGTCAAAGTTGAAAAGCTCAGAGTCAGTCAGGGTGGTGGTTCGCTGTCGGCCCATGAATGGCAAGGAAAAGGCTGCTTCGTATGACAAAGTGGTGGATGTGGATGTTAAGCTGGGGCAGGTGTCTGTGAAGAACCCCAAAGGGACGGCCCATGAAATGCCCAAGACCTTCACCTTTGATGCCGTCTATGACTGGAATGCCAAGCAGTTTGAACTGTACGATGAGACGTTCCGACCACTTGTTGACTCTGTCCTGCAAGGTTTCAATGGAACCATTTTTGCCTATGGACAAACTGGGACAGGAAAAACCTACACCATGGAAGGAATCCGTGGTGACCCTGAAAAAAGAGGAGTCATTCCTAACTCATTTGACCATATCTTCACCCACATCTCTCGATCCCAGAATCAACAATACCTGGTCAGGGCTTCTTACTTAGAGATCTACCAGGAGGAGATCCGAGATTTGCTCTCAAAGGATCAGACCAAAAGGCTTGAGCTCAAAGAGAGGCCTGACACAGGAGTGTATGTGAAAGACCTGTCTTCCTTTGTCACCAAGAGTGTGAAGGAGATAGAGCATGTGATGAATGTGGGGAACCAGAACCGTTCTGTCGGTGCTACCAACATGAACGAGCACAGCTCGCGTTCTCATGCAATTTTCGTTATCACTATTGAGTGCAGCGAGGTGGGCCTCGATGGTGAAAACCACATCCGTGTAGGAAAATTGAACCTTGTAGATCTTGCTGGCAGCGAACGGCAAGCCAAGACTGGCGCACAAGGGGAGAGATTAAAAGAAGCTACCAAGATCAACCTCTCCCTTTCCGCTTTGGGTAATGTCATCTCTGCTCTAGTGGACGGCAAAAGCACTCACATTCCATATCGGGACTCAAAGCTTACCAGGCTCCTCCAAGATTCCCTTGGTGGCAATGCTAAGACTGTGATGGTGGCCAACGTGGGGCCTGCCTCTTACAACGTAGAAGAGACTCTGACCACTCTGCGATATGCCAACCGTGCCAAAAACATTAAGAACAAACCAAGGGTCAATGAGGACCCCAAGGATGCCCTCCTTCGAGAATTCCAGGAAGAGATTGCTCGGCTCAAGGCCCAGCTGGAAAAACGGTCCATTGGTAGGAGGAAGAGGCGAGAGAAGCGGAGGGAAGGTGGTGGCAGTGGTGGGGGTGGGGAAGAGGAGGAGGAGGAGGGAGAAGAGGGTGAGGAGGAAGGGGATGATAAGGATGATTACTGGCGGGAACAGCAAGAAAAACTGGAGATTGAGAAGCGGGCCATTGTAGAGGATCACAGCTTGGTTGCAGAGGAGAAGATGAGGCTGCTGAAGGAGAAAGAGAAAAAGATGGAGGACCTGCGGCGGGAGAAGGATGCTGCTGAGATGCTGGGCGCCAAGATCAAGGTACCATACCCATACCCTTCCTTAGGCCCTTGCCCTGTCACTGCTTTTGCTTTCATCAAACAACAAAAAAAAACATAACCATATGAGGGATGATGTCTCTCATCAGTTTTGGATTTCCAACAGCTCATGATATCCAGTACTCAGTAAACCTCTGTTTAATTGACATGAATATGATTTTTTCACATTTACAAAAATGAAAATTGAATTCATAATGAGAATAATTATTATGTATGCACATAGTATAAAGAACAGCAATACAAGTAACACCCATGTACCCCCCAACCCAGTGTAAGAAATAGAACAACATCCATTTTTCTTTTTTTCTGAGATGGAGTTTCACTCTCGTCACCCAGGCTGGAGTGCAGTGGCGCGATCTCGGCTCACTGCAATGTCTGCCATCCGGGTTCAAGTGATTCTCTTGCCTCAGCCTCCTGAGTACCTGGGATTACAGGTGCCTGCCACCACGCCCGGCTAAGTTTTGTATTTTTAGTAGAGATGGGGTTTCACTATGTTGGCCTGGCTGGTCTCGAACTCCTGACCTCAGGTAATCTGCCTGTCTCAGCCTCCCCAAGTGCTGGGATTACAGACGTGAGCCACCGTGTCCGGCTTTTTTTTTCTTTCTTTCTTTTTTTTTTTTTTTTTGAGACAGGGTCTTGCTCTGTCAACCCTGGAGTGCAGTGGCCCAATGACTGCAGCCTTGACCTCCTAGGCTCAAAGGATCCTCCCACCTCAGCCTCCCAAGTAGCTAGGACTACAGGCACGCAACTTTGCCTGGCTAAATTTTTTAAATTTTTTGTAGAGACACGGTCTCACTATGTTGTTCAGGCTGGTCTCAAACTCCTGGGCTCGAATGATTCTCCCACCTCACCCTCCCAAAGTGCTGGGATTACAGGCGTGAGCCACTGCACCCAGCTGATACCTATATCTTTAGTAACTCCTTGCGTTTCCCTCCCCCACAGATAACCATCATCCTGAATTCGGTGTTTATTGTTTCCTTGCTTTTCCTTATAGTTTTACTTTCTACATGTATATTTCTAAAGAAAACATGGTTTCGTTTTCATATAATTTTTTGCTTTTATGTAAATGGAATCCCACTCATGCCATTTGCTTTTATTTTTGCAACATTATGTTCATGAGATTTATCCATGTTGATGCCTGAAGCTGTGGTTCACTCATTATTACTGTTCCAAGTATTCCATGGTATTCCATTCTCCTGGTGTATGGGTTGTTTCCAGTTTCTGCTGTGAATGCTCTTGTGCTTGGCTTCCGGAGAACATGGACGTGCAAGATTGTCTTGTTTGGCACTGTTAGGTCTTAGGGTATTTGCAGCTTCAACTTCTCTAGACAAGGACAAGTTGTTTTCTAAAGTGGTTGTGCAGATTGAAACACCTCACAGCAGGGTATCAGTTCTGGATGCCCCTCATCCTTACCAGCACTTGTGATGATCAGACTAACATTTGCATATAGTATAGCCTCTCAGTGCAGTTTCAGTATGCAGTACCCTGATTACACAAGATACGGAACACTTCCATCACCCCCAAAATGTCCTCATGCTACTTTCTTATAGTCAGCCTCCTCTCCCAACCCCTGTGTGCTAATATATTTCTTTACATCCACTCCATTTTCCACCCAATGGCTAGTTAGCATTCTGGAGTGCTGAGGCTCCCATTGTTTTGAGCCTTCTTTCTGGTGGCAATGCACTATTCCTGCAGTTGCCTGGACTCTGAGCTTCCACTGGGCTTTAATGGCAGAGGAGAGTGCAAAGGTAGACTTGGAAGGCTGAGGATGGCCACTGGCTAACCACAAGCCAGAATTCCTTGGAAATGTTCAGTTCTGTTTTATTGAATTCATGCAAACTTTGATTTCTATCCTAAAATGTCTCCATGTTTATAAATTTTAAAATTACAAGTTATCTTTGCCTCCCTCCTACCCCTACTGTATGAAGCTGTACTGTTTTTTTGTTTGTTTGTTTGTTTGTTTTAATCAGTGGCTTCATAGTAGCCCTTTCACAGAGCTGGGTGCTATTTTACTTCAGAGGCAGGGTTTTAAAACCTTGAAAGTCCCTTCTAGGACTTTTAAGACCTGATGTGAAAATGGAGTCGTATACAACACAATTAGGAGGTAACTTTGTTCCAGGGAGGGGCTCTGAGATGCCATTATGTCAAAGCACTTCGTGCCTTCTCACTGCTGCACGGTAAGCGCGACTGGCTGTGCCCATATTTTGTTATGTTTTGTTTTGTTTTGAGAAAGGGTCTCACTCTGTCACCCAGGTTGGAGTGCAGTGGCGTGATCTTGGCTCACTGCAGCCTTGACCTCCCAGGCTCAAGCAATCTTCCCACCTCAGCCTTCGAGTATCTGGGACTACAGGTGTGCACCTCCATGCCCAGCTAATTTTGTTTATTTTCTGTAAAGACAAGGTCTCACTATGTTGCCTAGGCTGGTCTTGAACTCCTAGACTCAAGCAATCCTTCCACCTTAGTCTCCCAAAGTGTCAGGATTACAGGCGTGAGCCACCGCACCCTTATGTCCAGCCTGGGTATGCCCATATTTGACTTGCATACTGTCTTTTAGGATCAGATCTGTTATTCAAGGCCAGGAGCACCTAGATTCTCTAAACAACCCCTCAGAGAAAGTTGAACTCTCAGAGGCTGAGTCTGCAAGATTCAGCATCATCTTAAGGTCACTGCATCTCTTAGACATTTTGACTATGGAGAATGACATTATTTCTGTCTTTCTCAATCCCTGGATGCTGTGAAATCATAAAAGAATGTTAGAGGCTGGGCGCGGTGGCTCACGCCTGTAATCCCAACACTTTGGGAGGCCCAGGCAGGTGGATCCCTTGAGGTCAGGAGTTCAAGGCCAGCCTGGCCAACATGGTGAAACCCTGTCTCTACTAAGAATACAAAAATTAGCTGGGTGTGGTGGCATGCACCTGTAGTTCCAGCTACTTGGGAGGCTGAGGCACGAGAATTGCTTGAACCTGGGAGGCAGAGGTTGCAGTGAGCCAAGATCATGCCACTGCACTCCAGCCTGGGCGACAAAGCGAGACTCCATCTAAAAAAAAAAAAAAAGATTGTTAGAGTGGTTAGGTATTGTTAGGTATGTATGTGGAGTTTAGCAATCTAGTCCAGCCCCTTCATTCGCGAGATGAGGAAACAGGCTCAGAGGACTCACTGAAAGATGGCAGCAGAGCTCCAGTGAGGTTTATAAGTTTCTTAAAAGTTGTGCAGTTTTGGGGTCCCATACTTTTTAGGTCAAAATCATTCTCATGGCTTCAGCCCCTATCAAAATGCTGAAGGCTCCCAATCTGTATATCTAGCCTGGCACTGTCTCCTGCCATCCAGGCCCATTGTATGTCTAGCCTAGCACTGTCTCCTGCCATCCAGGCCCAATAACCTTCTGCCCACTGGGAAGCTCACAGCCACTCAGAGCCTGCTCTTGCCTTCCTTATCTCAGGGAAGCCAGACCCCTGGGAGTTATCCTTGCCAGCTGCCCCTCCCTCTCACTTACAGCCAGGCAGTCCCAAAGCCTTTGGATCCTGCCTCATCAGGGTCTCTTGGACTCATCTACTCTGCCCTCCCCAACTAGGGAGGAGGCCTAGCCCAGGCCTAGACCCCTGCAGTGGCTTCCTGTCGTGTCTCCCTCCATCCTGCCAGTCCTTTGCCATTCTTCCCATTGCAGGGGAGTAATGTTTCTAAAACACACATCTGATTGTGTAGTCTCATGCTCAAAAGAATATGTCAGTGGTTCCCCGAACTTCTCAGGATCAAGAAGTTTAGTCTCCTTGACAGGGATTTAGGTCAACTTCATCACTTCCCACCTTCCCCTCACAAAACAATCTTTTTTTTTCTTACCTAATTCCTATTTTTTAACTTCAGCTGTCTGTGTATCTGGCCCTGCAGACAGAAAGCTTTCTCTGACTCCCTCTAAAAGTCTGAATTCTCTGACTGGGCGCTGTGCTCATGCCTATAATCCCAGCAGTTTGAGAGGCCAAGGCAGAGGATCTCTTGAGGCCAGGAATTCAAGACCAGCCCAGACAACATAGCAAGATTTCACCTCTACAATCAATCAGTCAATCAACCAATCAGCCAAGTGTGGTGGTGTACGCCTGTAGTCCCAGCTGCTTGGGAGGCTGAGGTGGGAGGATTGCTTGAACTAAGGAGGTCAAGGCTGCAGTGAGCTGTGATCGTGCCACTGCATTCCAGCTTGGGTGACAGAACTAGACCCTGTCTTTAAAAAATTTTTTTAAATCCCCACAGAGTCTGAATTCTATCCCATCAGTGTGCCTCTCCCATGAATTACTGTGTCCTTTCCTCATGATGGCGTCTGGCGCCATATGGTTAAAGCCTGCTTGCTTGTCTGTTTTCCTCAGTGGACTCGGAGCTTTGTGATTCACATTCACATTGCATCCCCAGGACCTAACATAAAGGGTCTGCTTAATATGTTCTAAGTGGGGTTAATACTTTGTAGAAACAAGCAAAAAAAAAAAATTTGTTAAAGCTGAAATTCATGTATCTGAAGAAACTGTATCTTCAGTGTTACCAAGAAGCCTCTAGTGAAGCTGCCCCAGTCCCTCACCAGTGATGGATGGGCACAGCTGAGCACAGTGTATTTTTTCCCAGAGTTTGTCCCTTTTGGCTCAGTCCTGAGCTCTTTATCTTTCACAGGCTCCCCTGTGAGGAATTATGTTCTGAGAGAAACCGTTCATGAGATGGATTCTACTTTGTTTCTCACTCAGGCCATGGAGAGTAAGTTGCTTGTTGGAGGAAAAAATATAGTAGATCATACGAATGAACAGCAGAAAATCCTGGAGCAGAAACGACAGGAAATTGCAGAGCAGGTAACTTTTCATTCTTTTTCAGGGAGAATGGGTGAGGTAAGGTGTGTTTATGCTGCAGAGCAAACGTCTCATATTAGACTCTCTTCAAAGAGAATGAGAGCAAGGTGTGTCTGCCTCATCCTAGCTGGAGACTCTGATCCTAGCTTGGGGAACCCAGCATAGACACAGTCTCTAGGGCAAGCTGATGAATTTTGTCATGTTGCTCAGAAACGTCGAGAAAGAGAAATCCAGCAACAGATGGAAAGTCGAGATGAGGAGACCTTGGAACTTAAAGAGACATACAGCTCATTGCAGCAAGAGGTGGACATCAAGACCAAAAAACTCAAAAAGGTATGAAAGGAATGAGGCCAGATGGAGTTGCCTTGAGACTTGGGGAAAGGGAGAACTCTACCCTTTGGACAGACACCCTCCTCACCTGCCTCTCCCCTCATTCCAGCTCTTCTCCAAGCTTCAGGCAGTGAAGGCTGAGATCCACGACCTCCAAGAAGAACACATCAAGGAGCGCCAAGAGCTAGAGCAGACTCAGAATGAGCTCACCAGGGAGCTGAAACTCAAGTAAGTGCCAGGCCTTCCATAGTGCCCCCAAGCCACTTGCTGAGTCATTGGTCTCGTTTGTTTAGTTAGAAACAGCCCTGGCTGGGCTTGGTGGCCTACGCCTGTAATCCCAGTGTTTTGGGAAGCGGAGGCGGGCAGATCACCTGATGTCAGGAGTTCGAGACCAGCCTGACCAACATGGTGAAACCCCGTCTCTACTAAGAAATACAAAAATTAGCTGGGCGTGGTGGTGCATGCCTGTAGTCCTAGCTACTTGGGAGGCTGAGATAGGAGAATCGCTTGAACCTGGGAAGTGGAGATTGCGGTGAGTTGATATCGTGCCACTGCACTCCAGCCTGGGCGACGGAGTGAGAAAAAAACACAAAACAAGAAACAGCCCTGAGGACAGGTCCTTCTCCAGCTCATCTCCTGCCACCTCATCTTCTGTTCATTCCTGAAAAAGTCACTTTCCATCTCTGGATCCCATCTGTTAACTGAATGACTTCATCAGGTGATCTCCAAGTTCCCTTCTAACCCTACCTTCTCGAAGCTTTTAAAGATTCTGGTCTTACATCTGTCTGATGATAGGAGGGAATATTTTATTAACTTGACTTTTTATTGTGACAATTTTCTGAATGGTATAATGAATACCCAAGTACCCATCACCCAGATTCAAGGATTAACAAGCTTTTGCCATCTATCTTTCACAAAAATATTTTAAAGCAAATCTTAACCTCATGTTATCTCACTCCTACATACTTATATATATATATATATGATCACAGTGGTTTTTTTTTTTTTTTGAGACAGAGTCTTGCTCTATCACCCAGGCTGGAGTGCAGTGGCACAATCACAGTTCACAGCAGCCTGTAACTTATGGGCTCAAACAGTCCTCCCACCTTAGCCTCCCGGGTAGCTGGAACTACAGGTGTGTGCCACTATGCCCAGCTAATTTTTAAAAAAAATTTTATAGAGATAGAGTCTCTCTGTGTTACCTAAGCTGATCTCAAACTCCTAGGCTCAAGCAATCCTCCTGTTTCAGCCTCCCAAAGTGCTGGGATTACAGGTGTGAGCCACCACACCCAGCCCACAATACTGTTTTTAAAAAAGCTTAATTGAGACATACTTCACATACCATACAATTCACATATTTAAAGTGTACAAATCAGTCCGGGCATGGTGGCTCATGCCTGTAATCCCAGCATTTGGGAGGCCGAGGCAGGTGGATCACCTGAGGCCAGGAGTTCAAGACCAGCCTGGCCAACATGGTGAAACCCCGTCTCTACTAAAAATCCAAAAATTAGCTGGGTGTGATGGCGTGTACCTGTAATCCCAGTTACTCAGGAGGCTGAGGCAGGAGAATCTCTTGAACCTGGGAGGCGGAGGTTGCAGTGAGCTGAGATCACACCACTTTACTCAAGCCTGGGCGACACAGCGAGATTCTTGTCTCAAAAAAAAAAAAATTAAAAAATGATAAAGTATACAAATCAGTGTTTTTTTAAAAGCATATATATGCATAGGGCTATAAAACCACCACTACAATCTAATTTTAGAACATTTTTATTACTCTCCTCTAAAAGAAACTCTACCAGTTAGTAGTCACTCCTCATTACCCCCTTTCCCAACCCGAAGTAATCACTAATCTGCTTCCTGTCTCTATGGCTTTGCCTATTCTGGCCATCTCATATAAATGGAATCACACACTGTGTGGCCTTTTTGGGCTGGCGTCTTTTGCTTAGCATGACGCTTTCAAGGATCGTCCATGCCGTAGCATGGATCAACAGATATCTGGTAGTCTCAACATCAATTGTTCTTTATTATGACTGAATAACATTGCACTGTATGAATAGGACACATATTTATTTATTTTTCAGTTTATATACATTCCGATTATTTCTAGTCTTTGGCTATTATGGATAATACTTCTATAAGCATTCATGTATAAGGTTTTGTATGGATGTGTGTTTTCATTTCTCTGGGATACATTCATAGGAGTGGAATTGCTGGGTCATATGGTAACTCAGTGTTTAACTTTTTGAGAGAATGCCAAACTGTTTGCCACAGTGGCTGCACTATTTTACATTTCTACCACCAATTTCTCCACATCTTATTATTATTATTTTTTCTTTGAGACAGTCTCGTTCTGCCACCCAGGCTGGTGTGCAGAGGTGCAGTCTCAGCACACTGCAACCTCCACCTCCTGGGCTCAAGCGATCCTCCCACCTCAACCTCTGGAATAGCTGGGACTATAGGGGCATGCCACCCTACTTGGCTAATTTTTGTGTTTTTTGTAGAGATGGGGTTTCACCATGTTGCCTAGGCTGGTCTCAAACTCCTGGGCTCAAGCAGTCTGCCCGACTTAGCCTCCCAAAGTGCTGGGATTACAAGTGTGAGCCACCATGCCCAGCCTCTCCACATCCTTGTCGACACTTGTTATTTCCTGTCTCTTTTATCATAGACATCCTAACGAGTGTGAAGTGGTACTACATTATGGTTTTGATTTGCATATTTCTCTGGTGACTAATGATGTTGAGCATCCTTTCATGGGCTTATTGGCCATTTGTATGTCTTTGGAGAAATATCTATACAAATCCTTTACCCCATTTTAAAATGGGGTTGTTTCATATATATATATATATATATGTATATATTTCGTATATACACACACACACACACACACATATATATGTGTATATATATAGTTTTTGTTTTTTGTTTTTTTGTTTTTTTTTTTTTGGAGTTGGAGTCTCGCTCTGTCATCCAGGCTGGAATGCAATGGCATGAACTTGACTCATTGCAACCTCTGCCTCCTGGGTTCAAGCGATTCTCATGCCTCAGCCTCCCGAATAGCTGGGAATACAGGCACCCGCCACCATGCCCGGCTGATTTTTGTATTTTTAGTAGAGATGGGGTGTCACCATGTTGCCCAGGCTGGTCTTGAACTAACCTCAGGTGATCCACCTGCCTTGGCATCCCAAAGTGCTTGGATTACAGGCATGAGCCACCATGCCCAGCCAATAATTAAGTTTTAAGAGTTTTTTTTTGAGACAGAGTCTGGGTCTGTCACCCAGGCTGGAGTGCAATGGCATGATCTTAGCTCACTGCAGCCTCTGCCTCCTGGGTTCAAGTGATTGTCCTGCTTCAGCCTCCCGAGTAGCTGGGACTATAGGCATGTGCCACCATGCCCAGCTAATTTTTGTATTTTTAGTAGAGATGGGGTTTTACCATCTTGGCCAGGCTGGTCTGGAACTCCTGACCTCAGGTGATCCACCTGCCTCAGCCTCCCAAAATGCTAGGATTACAGGCATGAGCCACTGTGCCCGGCTGAGTTTTAAGAGTTCTTTATATTAATATATTATGAATACCACTTTCTCACGAGATTCATGATTTGAAGATGCTTTCTGTTATTCTGAGTTGTTTTTAAACTTTCTTGATGGTATTACTTATAGCACAAAAGATTTCCATTGTGATATAGTCCAATTTAATTGTATTTTCTTTTGTTTATTTTACTTTTGGTATTGTATCTAGATTTGCCTTTTCTGGACCTTTCATATAAGTTTATAAATGAAATAATGTTGGAATAATGTGGCCTTTTGTGACTGCTTTCTTCGTGTGTGTGTGTGTGTGTGTGTGTGCATGTGTGTGTTTTGTTAGTTTTTTTTTTTTTTTTTGGGATAAGGCCTTCTTCTGTCAATCAGACTGGAGTGCAGTGGTGCCATCATAGCTCACAGCCTTGACCTCTTGGGTTCAAGTAATCTTCCTGCTTGAGCCTCCTGAGTTGCTAGGACTTCAGTTGCATGCTAGCACACCTGGCTAATTTTTTTAAATTTTTTCATAAGGATGGGTCTTGCTGTGCTGCCAAGGCTAGTATAGTGTTTTCAACAGTCTTCCATGTTGTAGCATGTATCAATACTTTATTCATTTTTTATGGCCAAATAATATTCTGTTGTATAAATATACCACATTTTATTTATCCATTCATTATTTGATGGACATTTGGGTTATTTCTACTTTTGGGTGTTATGAATAATGCTGCTGTGAACATTCATATTCAGGTTTCTTTTGTGGACGCATGTTTCATTCTCTTAGATCCTCTAACAGGCTTATAGTGTTAGGTCTTACATTTAGGTCTATGATCCATTTGAGTTAATTTCTGTGTATGGTGTGAGGTAGGGTTTCAAGTACAGTGTTTTAGATGCAGATATCTAGTTGTTCCAGCACCATTTGTTGAAAGGGCTTTTCTCTCCCATTTCATTGTCTTGGCATACTTATTGAAAGTCAGGGCCGGGTGCTGTGGCTCATGCCTGTAATCCCAGCATTTGGGAGGCCGAGGTGGGTGGATCACCTGAGGTCAGGAGTTCGAGATCACCCTGGCCAATATGGTGAAACCCTGTCTCTACTAGAAATACAAAAATTAGCCAGGTGTGGTGGTGCATACCTGTAGTCCCAGCTACTCAGGAGGCTGAGGCAGAGGAATGCCTTGAACCTGGGAGGTGGAGGTTGCAGTGAGCTGAGATCATGCCACTGCACTCCAGCCTGGGCAACAGAGCAAGACTCTGTCTCAAAAAAAAAAAAAAAAGAAAGTCAGTTGACCGTAATTAAGCATTTATTTATTTATTTCTGGACTTTCAATACTGTTCCATTGGTTTATATATCTATCCTCATGCTAGTACCATTCTGTCTTAATTACTATAGCTTTGTTAGTTTTGAAATCAGGAAGTGTGAGTCCTCCAGCCTTGTTCTTTTTCAGGAGTGTTTTGACTGTTCAGGGTCCCTTGCATTTCCATATTCAAACATACTTTGTTTTACTGCACTCTGCTTTGTTATAATTCACAGATATTACATTTTCTACAAATTGAAGGTTTGTGGAAACCCTGCATAGAGCAAGTCTGTTGGCACCATTTTTTCAACAGCATTTGCTCTCTTCATGTCTCTGTGTAAGCATTTATTAGCGATAAAGTATTTTTAAAGTCTGTACTTTTTTTAGACAAAATGGTATTATACATTTAATAGAGTACAGTATAGTGTAAGCATAACTTTTATATGCACTGGGAAACCAAAAAATTGTGTTACTTGCTTTATTGTGATACTTACTTTATTGCAGTAGTCTGGAACCAAACCCACAGTATCTCTGAGGTATGCCTCTACATTTTAAGGTCAGCTTGTCAATTTCTGCAAACAAAGCCAGCTGGGATTTTGATATTGATCACATTGAATCTGTAGATCAATTTGGGCAATATTGTCATCTTAACAGTATTAAGTATTCAGATCCATGAACATGAGATGTCTTTCCATTTATTTATTATTTCTTTAATTTTTCTCAAGAATGTTTTGTAGTTTTCAGTGTATAATTCTTACACTTTTGTTAAATTTATACCTAAGGGTTTTTTGGGTGCTATGGTATATGACATTGTTTTCTTAATTTTATTTTTGGAATATTAATTACTAGTATATAAAAATACTGGCTGGGCATGGTGGCTCACACCTGTAATCCCAGCACTTTGAGAGGCCCAGGTGGATGGATCACCTGAAGTCAGGAGTTTGAGACCAGCCCGGCCAACATGGTGAAACCCTGTCTCTACAAAAATACAGAAATTAGCCAGGCGTGGTGGCGGGTGTCTATAATCCCAGCTACTTGGGAGGCTGAGGCAAGAGAATTGTTTGAACCCTGGAGGCGGAGGTTGCAGTGAGCCGAGATCGCGCCATTGCACTCCAGCCTGGGCGACAGAGCGAGAATCCGTCTCAAAAAAAAAATTTTATATATATATATTTTATATTTTTATATATATTTATATTTATATATATTTATATTTATATATTTATATATATTTATATATTTATATATATTTATATATTTATATATATATTTATATATATATTTATATATATATTTATATATATATTTATATATATTTATATATTTATATATATTTATATAAATTTATATATATAGTTATATATATTTATATATATTTATATATAGTTATATATTTATATATATTTATATATATTTATATATAGTTATATATTTATATATATTTATATATATTTTTATATATTTATATTTATATATTTTTATATATATTTATATATTTATATATATATTTATATATATTTATATATATTTATATATTTATATATATTTATATATATTTATATATATTTATATATTTATATATATTTATATATATTTATATATATTTATATATTTATATATTTATATATTTATATATATTTATATTTATATATATTTATATTTATATATATTTATATTTATTTATATTTATATTTATTTATATTTATATTTATTTATATTTATTTATATTTTATATTTATTTATATTTATATATTTATATATATTTATATTTATATATATTTATATTTATATATATAATTGATTTTTGTCTACACAATGATATTTTTATACCTAAAAAAATTAAGTTTCTTAGTATTTTCTAGTACCCAATCCACATTCAGATTTTCTTGGTTTGCTCGTTTTAGGATCTACATATTAGGACTACATGGTACACTTGGTTATTAAGTCTCTTAGACTTATTTTAATCTGAGGCAATTCTTTTTATTTTTTATTTTATTTATTTGTTTATTTGAGACAGAGTCTCACTCTGTTGCCAGACTGGAGTGCAGTGGCGCGGTCTCGGCTCACTGCAAACTCTGCCTCCCAGGTTCAAGTGATTCTCCTGCCTCGGCCTCCCAGGTAGCTGGGACTACTCGAGTAGTGAGCCACCACGCCCAGCCAATTCTTTTTATTTTCAAAAATATTTTTCAGCCGAGCATGGTGGCTCATACCTGTAATCCCAGCACTTTGGGAGGCTGAGGCAGGTGGATCATGAGGTCAGGAGTTCAAGACCAGCCTGGCCAAGATGGTGAAACCCCCATCTCTACTAAAAATACAAGAATTAGCTGGGTGTGGTGGCGGGCGCCTGTAATCTCAACTACTCGGAAGGCTGAGGCAGGAAAATTGCTTGAACCTGGAAGGCGGAGGTTGCAGTGAGCCAAGATTGTGCCACTGCACTCCAGCTGGGGCAACAAGAGCGAAACTCCATCTCAAAAAGTATATATATACATATTTTTCATAGTTGACTTGTTGAAAAGACTGAGTCAGATAGCCTGTAGAAATATCCCACATTGTAGGCGGGAGTGGTGGCATGTGCCTGTAGTTCCAGCTACTTGGGAAGCTGAGGCAGGAGGATTGCTTGAGCCCAGGAGTTCAAGGCTGCAGTGAGCCAAGATTATGCCACTGCCCTCCAGTCTGGGTGACCGAGTGAGACACCAACTCAAAAGAAAAAAAAAAAGAAGAAATATACCACATTCTGGATTTGTTGGTCTCTTTCTTCATGGTGTCAATTAACTTGTATCTCTATCCCCTTTATTTAGCTTTAACTGAAAGCTATCTCTGAAGCACGGGTTCCCAACCTTGGCTACAAACTGAGAAGTTTTAAAAATTAATGATGTCTGAGCCCCACCTCAGAGATTCTGATTTAATTGGTCTAGGGCAGTAGTCCTTAAACTTTAGCAGGCATCAGAATTACCTGAAGGGATTGTTAAACACAGATTGCTGGGTATCACACCCAGAGTCTGATTCAGAAAGGCTGGGGCAGGGCCTGAGAATGTTCATTTCTAGTAGGTTCCAGGTATTGCTTCTGCTGGTTTGGTGAATGCATTTCGAGAACTCTTGGTCTCTCATGAGGTCTGGGCAAGATATTTTTCAAAACTCTGTAGGTAACGTTAATGTGCAGCCTGGCCTGAGAAATGTGGAGCTAATAGTTTCAGCCAACAGATGATCTTTGTCTGGATCCATTATTTCATTAGTGGGGTTACAAAATGACCATGCCTGGCCAAAGAAGAAGTTTTCAAAGGGATTCTTTTAATGATCAAATTTTAAATTTGGAAAAGAGCCCTTAAAATTAAATGTAGGCAAGGTGCGGTGGCTCACGCCTATAATCCCAGCACTTTTGGAGGCTGAGGTGGGCAAATTGCCTGAGCTCAGGAGCTCAAGACCAGCCTGGGCAACATGGTGAAACCCTGTCTCTACTAAAAATACAAAAAAATTAGCTGGGCATGGAGACATGTGTCTATTGTCTCAGCTACTCCGGGGGCTGAGGCACGAGAATCGCTTGAACCTGGGAGACGAAGGTTGCAGTGGGCTGAGATTGCGCCACTTTACTCCAGCCTGGGCGACAAAGCGAGGCTCTGTCTCCAGAAAAACTAATTAATTAATTAAATGTGTGTGTCAGTCAGTCCTCTTTGCAGGTATGTACATCTAGAAAAAGATCAGGACAAAATATACCAACATAATAATAATAGTTATCTCTGGATAGTGAAATTGTGGGTGATTATGTTTTTTACATTTTCTTTTTGTTGTTGTTGTTGTTTGAGACAGAATATTGCTCTGTCACCCGGATTGGAGTGCGGTGGCACGATCTTGGCTCACTGCAACCTCTGCCTCCCAGGTTCAAGTGAATTTCATGCCTCAGCCTCCCAAGTAGCTGGGATTACAGGTGCAGGTCAACCACGCACGGCTAATTTTTATATTTTTAGTAGAGACAGGGTTTTGCCATGTTTATCAGGCTGGTCTCGAACTCCTGACCTCAGGTGATCCACCCACCTCGGCCTCCCGAAGCACTGAGATTACAGGTGTGAGCCACTGGGCCTGGCCTGTTTTTTACATTTTCTAATGAATAAATAGAATCATTGTAACCAGAAGAAAGCCAAATATGTGTTATAAAAAATAGTTTCTGAAATGTCAAAGAGAAAATTTTAGCTCCCCAAAATATTTTTTTTCTAAGGAGTCTATTTTCATTATTATCTCTCTCTCTTTTTTTTTTTTTTTTTTTTTGAGACAGAGTTTTGCTCTTTGGCCCAGGCCAGAGTGCAGTGGTGTGATCTCGGCTCACTGCAACCTCTGCCCTCTGGGTTCAAGCGATTCTCCTGTCTCAGCCTCCTGAGTAGCTGGGATTATAGGTGCCTACCACCACACCCAGCTAATTTTTGTATTTTTAGTAGAGACAGAGTTTCGCCATGTTGGCCAGGCTGTTCTTGAACTCCTGACCTCAGGCAATCCACTGCCTCGGCCTCCCAAAGTGCTAGGATTACAGGCATGAGCCACCGTGCCTGGCCTATATCTCTTTTTATATCTTTTGAGTAAACAGTGAGTCAGCCTGTTTCTCACAGTACCCTATACCTCTGTGCTGTTTGCTTTGTGTCCCTTCCATGTTCATTTCCTTTTGGCATTGTTTTGTCCTGAGGCTTTAGAAGAGTAAAGGCAGAGATATAATGGGAGACAGTCATCACCATAGAGAGACACCACCAGTGGGTTCCAGTTTCCTTGTTTGATGTGTTTCCTGGGCACTTGTCAGACAGAGACTGTTAGTAGGAATGGTCTTCATTCTCAGTGCTCTCAGGGGCTGAAATCCACTTAGTCCTGCTTTTTATCCTGGTCAGTTAGAATGGGAAATTTTCCAGCTTGGACAGTGAGCCATGGGATTGGAGTAAGGCAGTTTAATTTCTTCTGTTTTTGGCATTTTGGAAGTTAATGACCTTGGTTATCAGCACCAGTGGCCCTCTGAAAGATACTTCAGGTAGCAAATGTTCACTCCAATATAGCCCGGGGGTCACCTCCCTCTTGAGCCTGTTCACATCCTGCCCCTTCCCAGGCAGAAGTGACCTCTCCATATTTCTAAGACAGACCACTGTCAGTACCTATTATACCTAACAGGGCTGCACCATTACCCTTTGTTTCAGGCAGGAACCAGATATCATTTGTGTCTGTATCTCAGCTCTTTATATGATGTTAGGCCCATCGTACTTGCTGAGTAAATGTTTGCTATGTGCCTTGACTCTTACCTGATTACTCACCATGCATGAGACCAGATAGCTGACACTTCATATGTATTCTGTATCTGTTTTCACCTGTTATGTGTGCTCTTACAGGCATCTTATTATAGAAAACTTTATCCCTCTGGAAGAAAAAAGTAAAATTATGAATAGAGCCTTCTTTGATGAAGAGGAAGATCATTGGAAACTACATCCTATAACCAGACTGGAGTAAGTCACTATTAACTTTAAGTATATTTTCAAGTATGAGGGAGGAAAAGAATGTTGATAACAAGAGCCCTCTGGTCAACAAAGGGGTTTGATAAGAACACAGTTTGGCTTATTTAAACTCAAAACCCACTGCATTACTGATTTTCTAGCTGCCATAGATCCACCAGGTAAAAGTTTGATGATGAGTGTGGTTTTAGGAATTGGGAGACTTTGTCACTAGTGAGTGAGCAAGTGACCTTTCCAAAATTCCTGCATTTCTGTTTCTCCAGCTGTGAAGTGAAGTATGCTAGGTCACGTGAGGGGCAATTCAGAGCTGTTATCTTTGTGTGTCATTCTGACCCACAGTGTTGAGAAGGATTCTCATGCTAAGTCTGGGTGCTGCTGGAAAGATGGGAGACACCTGGCAGGGATGCAGAGGTGGGGGGTGTTGACAGCTATGCTTTGTGAATGCTGTCTAAGAACTGGGTGATGATTAAAAATCTCTTCTGGCTTAAAAGATGCATGATGCTCTGAATCAGAAAGCAACTCAAGCAGAAAACAGAAGCATTTCCCGTCCCACTTACGTCAGCCTGCAGTCCAGGGAGTTACTTGCTTCAGGTTCTGTCAGTGTCTTCCGAGTGCTGGTTCCACAGGACTCCAGCCAGGGCTTTAATACTGCAGTTCATTTCCAGGAACCAGCAGATGATGAAGCGGCCAGTCTCAGCCGTGGGATATAAGAGACCATTGAGCCAGCACGCAAGAATGTCCATGATGATTCGTCCAGAGGCCCGATATAGGGTGAGAAGATCCTTCTTGGGTTTTTCTCCTGTCTCTTTTGGAGTCTAGATTTGTGTAAGCCCTTAGATACTATTCCACTCGGAGTTCATACCTTCTTTCCAGAGGTACTTGAAGACATTTATACCAATAACAATTATAACAAATAATAAATAAATAAGCCGAGCACAGTAGCTCACACTTGTAATCCCAGCAGTTTGAGAGTCCGAGGTGGGCAGATTGGTTGATTCCCAGGAGTTTGAGACCAGCCTGGGCAATGTGGCGAAACCCTAACTCTACTAAAAATACAAAAATTAGCCAGGTGTGGTGGTGTGTGCCTGTAGTCCCAGCTACTTGGGAGGCTGAGGTGGGAGGATTACCTGAGCCCAGGAGGCAGAGGCTGCATTGAGCCAAGATCATGCCACAGCACTCTAGCCTGAGTGACAGAGTGAGACCCTGTCTCAAAAAATAAATAAGTAAATATAATAAAAATAATAACTAATAGGCCAGGCGCAGTGGCTGATGCCTGTAATCCCAGCGCTTTGGGAGGCTGAGGTTGGTGGATCACCTGAGGTCAGGAGTTCGAGACCAGCCTGGCCAATGTGGTGAAACCCCATCTCTACTAAAAACACAAAAATTAGCTGGGTATGGTGGCAGGCACCTGTAATCCCAGCTACTTGGGAGGCTGAGGCAGGAGAATGGCGTGAACCCAGCGGGCGGAGCTTGCAGTGAGCCAAGATCGCGCCACTGCATTCCAGCCTGGGCAACAGGGCAAGACTCCGTCTCAAAAACAAAAAACAAAAACTAAAAACACAAAAATTAGCCGGGTATGGTGGCAAGCACCTGTAATCCCAGCTACTCGGGAGGCTGAGGCAGGAGAATCGCTTGAACCCAGGAGGCAGGAGGCAGAGGTTGCAGTGAGCCAAGATCGTGCCACTGCACTCCAGCCTGGGTGGCAGAGCGACACTCTGTCTCAAAAAAAAAAAAAAGTCAGTACTAGAGAAGGAGAGTACAAACATCCTGTCTGTCATGGCCAGTAAATATTAACAATGAGCTTCAAAATGGCTCTGTGGGAAGGCTGGAGAGAACACAGATGTGTAGTGACAGGAGATGGACCTGTCGTAAAGAACTTCAGGTACTTTCATCTCACAAAATGTGTGTCAGTCATGTAGTCATTTAAAGGGACATCATTGAGGACTATTTAATGACCCCAAAATAGAAAAATAGAAACTCTGCCATGAGAGCCTCTACTTTTTAATTAAATTAAATTAATTAATTAATTTGTTTTGAGATGGAGTCTCGCTCTGTCGCCCAGGCTGGAGTGCAGTGGCGCGGGCTCTGCTCACTGCAACCCCTGTCTCCTGGGTTCAAGCAATTCTGGTGCTTCAGCCTTCCTAGTAGCTGAGACTACAGGCACATGCCACGACACCCAGCTAGTTTTTGTATTTTTAGTGGAGACAGGGTTTCACCATGTTGGCCAGGTTGGTCTTGAATGCCTGACCTCAGGTGATCCACCCACCTCGGCCTCCCAGAGTGCTGGGATTACAGGCATGTGCCAACACGCTCAGCTAATTTTTGTATATTTAGTAGAGACGGGGTTTCACCATGTTGGCCAGGCTGCTCTCGAACTCCTGACCTCAGGTGATCCACCCGCCTTAGCCTCCCAAAGTGCTGGGATTACAGGCGTGAGCCACCGCACTGGCCTTTTTTTTCTTTTTTTTTTTTTTTTTCGAGGCAGGATCTCACTGTGTCACCCAAGCTGGAGTGCTGTAGCACAGTCATAGCTCGCTGTATCCTCAGACTCCTCGGCTCAAGTGATCCTCCTGCCTTGGCCTCCCAAAGCACTGGGATGACCATGCCCAGCTGAGCACTTGCTGTGTGCTGGGCATTGTACCCAGCACTTGACTGCTTTCTCTAATTAAGTTTCCCCATCTTCTCTATGCATTCAGTCCTGTTGCTTAAAGGTCAAGTAGTGGGGCAAGTGGCTGAACTAGGATGCACAACGTATTAAGTTATAGAGTAATTTACACCAGAAGTATATATATGATATAAAATTTGATGTAAAATATATTGAAATGTAAACTGTTTTTCTCTGGTTGGTGGAAGCGCACTCAATGTTTTTTTTCTTTTTGCTCATCTGTATTTTATAACTATCAATAGGGAACTTGTATTATTTTTATAGTGAAAGATTTTCACTTGAAATATTTTTAGATGTTTCTGAGTCTTTCTTGGCAGCCAGAGCCAAATAGAAGATTATGGTTAGTTAGCTCTTTGGGTGCCATTCTTCCTGGCTTTGAGTTATTTAAAAGAAAGAAAGCAAAAGCAAAAAATCAGGTGGAGTTAGGTGTTGTAAAACGGCATCACTTCTTTCAGGCAGGCTCTTTCTTGATAGGCCCTGAATAACAAGCAATTTGCACTTCTATTCTTGGAGGGGCCCTCGATTGCTTGTACTGCCTGTGTCCAGTTGGAGGCTAACCTAGCTGGTGATGGCTGTGCTTCTGCAGGCAGAAAACATTGTGCTGTTAGAGCTGGACATGCCCAGCCGGACCACCAGAGACTATGAGGGTCCAGCCATTGCCCCCAAGGTCCAGGCTGCATTGGATGCGGCTCTGCAGGATGAAGATGAGATACAGGTGGATGCATCATCGTTTGAAAGCACTGCAAATAAGAAATCCAAGGCCAGGTGAGTGGCTTTGATGACGTGTGTTTAAACAGAACATGTTTGAACAAGGACAAACCAAAGCAAGAATGCTTGTTTATCATGGAATACTTTGCAGAACACACTAGAAAATATTGCCATATTACTCCTATGTTTACTTATTTATTCTACAAATATTTATGGTTGAGACACTATGCCAGGTATACCGAATACCAGAATACCTAATGTCTCCAGTCCCTTACTATAAGGTGAATGTGTTCTAGTGAAATAGCAGTCAGTTCTTCTGTTCTCATGAGTTGTCCGGTAGTTCTAAGTGCTTTACAAACGTTCTCTTAATGATTTCCTGTAAAAACTTAGAAGGCAAATATTATAATCAGTCCCATTTTATAGACAAGAAAACTGAAACTTAGAGAATTTGAGAAAGTAGCCACCTCTAAGGAAACCCAGCAAGTAAGGGCCAAAGCAAGAATTCAAAAATAGGTCAATCCAGATCCACAACCCAGTCTCTGGGCCTCCATACTAAGTTTACCTCACCCATGTGGTGCAAAAGTAGTAATTCTGTCTTATTACATTCTGGATTAAAAGTTGTAGGAAAACAATTGGGTGGAAAACCAAAATGGAAGAAATTCTACCTGCAAACTTAATATTTTTTTATCAATCAGGAAAGGA
Organism: Pan paniscus; assembly: GCF_029289425.2. Lineage (NCBI taxonomy): Eukaryota > Metazoa > Chordata > Mammalia > Primates > Hominidae > Pan > Pan paniscus. The sequence continues at coordinate 38,022,939 of NC_073270.2, forward strand.
CAGTACAGTCAAGCTTTGGTTTTAAAGAAGAACAATTGCTAAGCATCAGAGTCTCCTTCTCTCAGGTTCCACACCTCTGTTCTGAGGCCATTTTCGCCATCCCCAAAGGTTCAGGCTGTGCCAGTCTAGTGGTGTTACAGTTGAACTTGTCGTTTTCAGGCCATTGAAGAATGGCCTGAAATGAAATGTTAATGACATCTGATGTGTCAGGGACAGAGATGGGGACATGTAATATAAACATGTGTTTGACTTTTGCAGGCCTAAAAGTGGAAGGAAGTCGGGATCCTCCTCCTCTTCCTCAGGAACCCCTGCATCTCAGCTTTATCCACAGTCTCGGGGGCTGGTTCCAAAGTAAAGCCAGCTTCTCCTCTCCCAGGGCGGAAACAGCATTTGCCTTCTGAGAGAAGAGACTAGCAAAAAGCTGCAGAGAGGATTCGGCCCAAACTCAGAACTGTTCCCCTGAGGAGAAGCGGTGGCCTCTTTGCAGATCAACCAACTTAATCTGGTTGAACGTGCTGTTCCTAATCTGGCACTCAGCCCCTCTGGGAAACATCTTTTAATTAGCATCTCAGAAATGCATGGGTAAGGTAAAGTGCGATAGTTCAAGTGGAAAGCAAGAGAATGACCAGTGACCTTGCTTCCTTCCCCCTTGCCTTCTTCTCCCCCTTCCCCTGTGCTCCCTTTCTCTCCTCTCTCCTTTTCTAGCCTGTTCTTTACATGGGGCTCCCTTCTTGTTGAACAATAGGGCAGAATCAGGAGTCACCTTAGCAGGACCACATCTTTGGAGCCTCGGGATAAAATGACAGTGAGGTTGAAAAGAGAAAACCCTAGAACTTGAATAGGTGCCTGTTCTTGTAGGGAGAAATGAGAAATCGCATTTGGATCCAGGCCCCAGGTGGGCACCATCAGCAGTCTTGCTTCCATGCACCTCAGTAAGAAGTGGATCTGCCTTTGGGACCTGCTCAGTGAGGAAATCTCTTCCAATTTCTGCTTCTGAATGATTCAGTGTTGGGAGCAATAGAAATAACATTCCCTTTGCCTTCTCTGAGTGTTTAGGGAAATAGCTTCTTTAAAACCTCAAAACCATGACCATCCTGTCAAAGACCTAAGTCTGTAAGCTGGTGCCATGTCCATATACCATGTCACTTTACTCTTCATTTGTCACCATCTTTTCCCATGCACGCATACTCTGAACATCCTTGTGTGGGCCCATCCTCTGCCTCCAGAGCATGCTCTGCAGTGGGCCTGTTTTGTGGAAGAAAGGAGGCTGTCTCTGCCTTCTCTGATGGGACTGGAGTTGAGGGAAGGAGCTGTATTGTGGCACTTCTGAATTCCCCGTTTTGTTCCATATTGGTATAGAGAGCAGAAGAGTAGCTAGGCAGATGCAGAGATGGAGACATGAGACTCAGTGCAGTGGGTAGGGAAGACATAACAGATGGAAGCAAAGGAATCCTCTCTGCCTTCAGCAGAGAATTCACCGAATCCTAGAACTGTGGCTCCCTCCAGGCAGAGCCTAAGATGCTGGTGAAGAATAGCTGTGTGATTGAATAGGCTCAAAGGAGAGTTCAGAATTCCCATTTACATATTACTAGTTTGGTTTGTAAGTTTTAGTTCCTTGTATTATTGAGATTCAGAGCTTCATTTTATGTTGGTCATTAGCTGAATATTACTCATTTTCCCTCAAGAGAAGCTCATAAGTGTGTGTGGGTGTGAGAGCACGATGGTGCCTGTGTTCTGTGAATGTGTCCATGTGTGTCTGTAAGAGAGACAGAGACCAAGAACTTGCCCAATTTTAGAAATACACTAATGTGCAGTTGTTGCCTTTTGTCTGTATTGAAGGCCCATTGAATGACTAATCCAGGCTGGAAGCATTCCCATGTGGGTGTCTGAGTCCATGAGCCAAGCCTGAGGGGACAGTGAGTCTCCAGGTCTGCCACACTGGTGCACCTTGCTGGCACGGTGCCTCAGGAAGGTGGCGACTCAGGTGGGCCTTGAGTTATATTTTAACTCAGCTGCTCAGTTCCCAGGGCACATTTCTGGATCAGAACCCATGGGAAACAGGAGGTACTAAGTGCAATGTCTTAGCATTCTGCAAAATGGAGATCTGTTGTCCAGCGGCTTATCTCCTTTTTAGTAACCCTTCTTTCTGAACCCAGGGCCCTTTTCAGCCTTCCCTCATCTTTTCTTGAGATCAAACTTTACTTCTTTCTTATTTACTAAGAATTTGCCTGTTTGAATAAGAACAAAACGCTAAGGTGGGTAGCCTAAGCTGATTGTCTGCTGGTTACACGTGTCTCTCACACCACATTTCCTCAAAGCTAATCTGAATTCTGTAGGCTAAAAATATTCATGTAGCAAATCTGAGAATTGAAAACTGCAGATAACCGGCCGGGTATGGTGACTCATGCCTGTAATCCTAGCACTTTGGGAGGCCGAGGTGGGTGGACCACCTGAGGTTAGGACTTCAAGACCAGCCTGGCCAACATGGTGAAACCCCATCTGTACTAAAAATACAAAAATTTGCCCGGTGTGGTGGTGCATGCCTCTAGTCCTAGCTACTCGGGAGGCTGAGGCACGAGAATCACTTGAACCTGGGAGGCGGAGGTTGCAGTGAGTCGAGATAACACCACTGCATTCCAGCCTGGGCGACAGAGTGAGACTCCATCTCAAAAAAAAAAAAAAAAACAGAAAGAAAGAAAAAGAAAACTGCAGATAACCCTATACATTAATACTGGTATCTCAGGTGACTCTTCTGACCAAGGGTGGTTAAGTGACACATAGAACTTTTCTAAGAGAAGACAGACAAGTTGACAGGCATGCCTTGTACTCAGCTGTGTTCATGTGGTGGTCTGTGGAAAGAAAAGAAGACTCATTTGGAAATGAAGCTGTCCCTTTCCAAGCAGTCTCTGGTGCTTTTCTTCTCTCAAAATGGATCCGATAAATATTTGAATAGAGCAGATTGTAGAATGTCGTGCTGCCACCAGAAAGCTGCTGTTTTGGGTTCTGCATTGAGCCAAATATGTAGAGGACCTACCAAGCCCACTGAGGGACTAGGTTTTCATGTCTCTAGTCATACCTAGAATGTTCTGAGCCGTCTGAGGGCCTTCATGCCGGCAGCAGCTAGCAAAGCCAGAAAGCAAGTCTAACAGGATCTAAGATGACCATCAGGAGAAGGAGTTTGAGACTGTGTATGCAACCCCCAATAGAACCCCTTTTACTCTGATCTGGAGAATGTATCTGGCTTCATATTTTCAAGTCACATGTCTCTCAGACCCCTGGATTCAGAACCCAAGGCCACAAATCATAGGCATGAAGCACTTTCTTAAGACTGACCTAACGCTGGATTATTTCCCGTCTAATGCCTGCATGCTGCTTGAATTGCTCCACCCACACCTCCATGACCAAGGGCGCCAGAGTGCTGCAACTGGGGCGTGGGCCGCTCTCTGCTTTTCCTGTCTGACTCTGACAAGTCCTCCCTCACTGAATGTAGAATCGTTGCCAAGTTTCTGAGAAGTGTCGATTCCCTGTTAACATGGATATCAGTTCCGCCTCACATTTCCCACTTGAGGTTGAGGCGTACTGGAGACAACACCTCAGACCATCTGAACCCCATCAGTGGACGAAAATGGGGCTGTTAATATACTCTAAAAGCCATACTAAAAATGCTCTGGGGGAACTGGCTAAGAATAGTGGGCCTGGTGATTGTCTATCACGCAAGGCTTTGTTTTGTACTGTTCAGAAATCTGTCACCTTTCTGCCTGCCCTTGTTTCCTGAATGAAATGCTTCTGGGGTTATTTATGAAAGGAGTGATCCTGGGGCAGGCAGGAGGCAGTGGGCTTTATGGCTCCTTGAAGTTATTACTGATCTTGACCTTCTCTTTGGCTACCTTTAGACAAAGAATACGCCAATCAATACTTGGGGCTCTAAGTTTTACAATTGATATTTATTTGTATCATCTCTTTGTCTAGGAATGTAAAAGTGATTCTAAACTAAGATGTGTAATAAAAATCAATCAGATTTATTGTACCTACAAAAAGGTGTCCTCATAAATGACTAAGGCTTTTGAAAATGACATGCCTGTGGCTGACACACTGCCATTTTCAATAAACATTTTAATTGGGTGGGAGTGGGAAAATGAAGATTGAGTTGGGATGCTGGCATTATTTAATATAGCAACAAGGGGCAGGGTGCAGTGGCTCATGCCTGTAATCCCAGCACTTTGGGAGGCTGAGCCGGGTGGATCACTTCAGGTCAGGAGTTGGAGACGAGCCTGGCCAACATGGTGAAACCCTGTCTGTACTAAAAATACAAAATTGAGTCGGGCGTGGTGGTGCGCACCTGCTATCCCAGCTACTCGGGAGACTGAGGCAGGAGAATCGCTTGAGGCCGAGATTGCAGTAGGCCAAGATTGCACAACTGCACTTCAGCCTGGGCAACGGAGCGAGACTCCGCCTCAAAAATAAATAAGTAAATAAAAATAAATAAATAATATAGCAACAAGGAAAAGGACACAAAATGAAGAAGGATAGAGTGACAAATAAGTGTTTTTCATGTTTTTCCGTGGAGGTTCCTGAGACTGGCCTGGGCAACGGCATGAAATTTCTTTTAACTTTTGTGTTTTGTTTTAAAAATTCTTTTAAATTTACTGTTATACATCATACTTTAAAATATATGTGCCTTTTTTTTTTTTTGAGACAGGGCATCATTCTGTTGCCCAGGCTGGAATGCAGTGGCGTGATCACGGTTCTCTGCAGCCTCAGCCTCACAGGCTAAAGTGATCTTCCCACCTCAGCCAAGACTATAGGTGTGCACCACTATACCTGGCTAATTTTTTTATTTTTTGTAGAAATGGGGTCTGTCTATGTTGCCCAGGCTGATCTGTGCCTTTTTTAACACTAAAGTATTTTCTGTTGTTTACCATCAGGAAAAGAAGATACAAAAAATGGGCCACACATTGTCTTTTGGATTTCCATGCTCGTAGGCCTGCTGGAGTGACCCTGGGGGGTTGTGCCCCTTAGTTGAGAAGTGGGACTGGGTGGAAGGAGCACAGACCCTGGACTCCAAGCTGGGTTTGAATTCTAGTATTGCCACCACTTACTAGCCATATGACTAGGAGGAATTTAATTGACCTCTCTGAACTTTGGGGCCTTTGTCTGTAAAGTGGAGTGATTATCCCCACTTTGAAGGGCCATTTTGAGGATCAGCGATACATTTAAAGCAGCAAGTACAGTATGGGATAGAGCAAACATGAAAAAAATGTGGTTATTGCTGTGATAAGGCACTGTGTTTAGAAGATACCATGAACACTTTGTGTCCCGAGAAACTAGAAGTCAGTATTGGACATACCATCTTTAGAAAATCCTAAAGAAAAACTGTTAACTGTTTAGTAATGTGTATTGAGTACCTACTATGTGTCAAGCTGTTCTAGGCACTAGATATATAGACATAACCCCAGGAACCTGCCCACATGGAACTTGCACTTTAATGGGGATGGAGGATGGGTAAATGTTAAATTAACCAAATGCACACAAATATATGATTATGAATTGTGTCAAATGTCATGAAGTTATAATAGGTTTTTGTTTTTATTTTTGTTTTGAGACAAGCTCTCGCTCTGTCACCCAGGCTGAAGTACAGTGGCGTGATCATGGCTCACTGTAGCCTCGACCTCCTGGGCTCAAACGATCCTCCTGCCTCAGTCCCCCAAGTAACTGGGACCAAGGTGCGAACCACCACGGCTGACTAATTTTTTAAAATTTTTTATAGAGATAGGATTTTGTCATTTTGCCCAGGATGGTCTTGAACTTATGGGCTCAAGTGATGCTCCTGCCTCAGCTTCCCAAAGTGCTGGAATTATATGTGTGAGCCACCCTGTGTGGCCAATATAATAGAATATTATAAAAGGAGAGTGGAGACCTAATTTAGATGGGGTGGGTAAAGTAGGAAAGGGCTCTTTGAAGAAGTGACAGTTACAGTGAGATCTAGAGGACAGGAGTTAGCTGGGCAAGGAGGAGGGAAGGGCATTTGTGAAGGGATGGGGGAACAGTGTTTGCGAGGGTTTTGCAGAACAAACTCAAATTTCACAAGAAGGTATCTGCAGTCCCTTTTTACCCTCACTAGAGGGTAGCATGGAGAACTGTAGAAAAGATTACAGTCTAGGACTTTAAAGATAGCAACAAAAAATGTAAAGAGCACAAAGGGGACAGTGGCCTGTGCGACTCGGGCAAATGTTTCATAATTGTGTTTCTTCATAAGATGCTTTCAAACTATGTGTAATGTCTGTTTACTCCCCACCCTTCCAAAAAGAGTTAAGAAACAGCTTGGCTTAGCCTCAGTAATTACTAGTTTAGAATAGTTCAGAATCCATTACCCAGAAAGCAAGAATTCAAAGTAGGATTTGAAGAACTGTGAGTGTGTTCTTGAAAATGACAGAATTTGCTGGGCACGGTGGCTCACGCCTGTAATCCCAGCACTTTGGGAGGCTGAGGTGGGCAGATCACCTGAGGTCAGGAGTTTGAGACCAGCCTGACCAACATGGAGAATCCCCGTCTCTACTGAAAATACAAAATTAGCCAGGCATGGTGGAACATCCCTGTAATCCCAGCTACTCAGGAGGCTGAGGGAGGAGAATCGCTTGAACTCAGGAGGCAGAGGTTGTGGTGAGCCCAGATCGCTCCATTGCACTCCAGCCTGGGCAACAAGAGTGAAACTCCATCCATCCATCTTAAAAAAAAAAAAACAGAAAAGAAAATGACAGAATTCTTGGTTGGGCCAGAGGCTAATTCATCAGGGGAAATACAGGACAGACGGGGCACCTGGCAACTTGGAAATTCCTACCAACTCAGCTTTGTTTTTATCTTTTGGATTTTTAAAATTTTAATCAACAAACTACTGAATTTTGGAAACTATTTTGAACTTCAAACTGATAATTTAAGTCTTGGGGGCTGTGATTTTGGCAGGCCCTCTTATATTAGAGTTACCATCTGATTGAAGCTTACCCTGAGATTCTGGTCTCCAAGGACCATGTGGTGGTCACATCTGCCAACTGGGTTGTTGGTGGCATTTGTCAAGGACGTAACTGTAGCTCTTGCAGCTGCTCCTGTTTCAACCTCCATTTCTTTCACTAGTCTTGTGGTTAACCGGTCCCTGGGTGCTTCAGTTAGGCGTGCCAACTGGGGACTTGCTGTTGGGGTGGAGGAATGGGCAGAGGGAGCGATGGCTCACTGCATCTCTGGGGACGGTGTAGCCCACAGGCACTTGTTCAGTGCCCTCTATGCACCAGGCCTTGCCCTGCACTGGAGATAGGGAGGGGAGTAGATGTACCATGGCCCTTCTGAGGAGAGGGGAGACAGAAACACAAGGATGGCAATTCAGAGCACTTGCTGCATAGGAGGCCTGGCTCCTCTCCTCACACAGCCCTCCTAGTCCTCTGAGGCCGGAGCTACACAGGCCTCCATTTGGTTCCTGGGTTATGCCATGTGCTTTCCTGCCTGGCACCTTCACACCTTCACACATGCCATATGCCTTCTGCCTGAAACATTTTCTCCTCATTCTTTGCTCAGCTAACTCCTTCTCATCCATCAGGAACCAGTTGAATGTCACCTCCTCAGAGAAGCCTTCCCCAGCCCTTCGTTGTGGTTTTCCCCATCTCCGCCTCCCAGGTTCAAGCAATTGTCCTGCCTCAGCCTCCCGAGTAGCTGGGACTATAGGCTGGTGCCACCATGCCCAGCTAATTTTTTATATTTTTAGTAGAGATGGAGTTTCACCCGTGTTAACCAGGATGGTCTCGATCTCCTGACCTCATGATCTGCCTGCCTCAGCCTCCCAAATTACAGGCGTGAGCCACCGCGTCCGGCCACAAAAAATATTCTTTAATTCGTCAGGCATAGTGGCATGAACCTGTAGTCCCAGCTACTCAGAAGGTTGAGGTTGGAGGCTCACTTGAGCCTAGGAGGTCAAGGGTGCAGTGAGTTACGATTGCATCACTGCACTCCAGCCTGGGTGACAGAGGAAGGAAGGACAAGCATGCCAGACAAAGGGGACAACATGAATAAATGCAAGGAGAGTTCCTGGTGACTGCGGAATCTGATGGGCCTGGAGTGATGGAATGGGGATGGAGAACGGGGCTGGGAGGGTCTCAACTCCACGGCTCAAGTTAGAGGGAGAGCCCTTGGAGGCTTTTGTGTGTTTTGGAGACCAGGGGAGTGAAGCGCAGCCTATTTACACTCGAGTATTTTCCCCTTAAGCCAGCCTGGCATGCTATTATTTCTTTTTGAGATAACAGAAAGCAATTTCACTAAGTGCCTGCTTTAAGTTTGCCTGCTGTTCACACAGCTTTCTGGGCTTAGTTGGCAAATTGCATTCTGCCAGGAGCTTTCCCTGGCACAGCTCACTACCCAAGCAATTCTAAGGAGCACTTGAGCTTGACTCCAAGGTCTTAATTCCCTAGGAATGGGGCCTAGTCTTTTTTCAGGGCAGTGGGCTGGAAGGTGGCCCCTATTCTGCATTTGGCAGCAGAGAAATTAAACTTCTGCCATTGGTTTGGGGATTTGTTTTTCTGTTCAGTCAACAAAAGATTAAATAACCTATGCTGTTCAAGACTCTATGTCATGGGCTACAGCAGCCATGAACCCTGCCCTTCCAGAACTCTCAGTCTGGAGGAAATTCTGGCCATTCACAAATAAGTAAATTTAAGGTGAGCAGTGGCACAGATACAGCACAAAGGAGGCGTCACAGATTTCCATAAGGGGCTTTGTTAATGCAGTGATCACCCTCTGCTAGATTATTCCAGGGACAGTGAGGAGCCAGGACTTTGGCATCAGATTCATTTATTCATTCTTTGAGCATCTACTAAGTACTGGGCATTCTTCTAGATCCTAGGGATACAGAAGGCAGCTCCTGTCCTAAGGAATGTCACATCCTAATAGTGGAGGCAGATGGTTGTCAAAGGACAAACATGCTGTGTCTAATGGTGGTCAGAGTGCTCTGAAGTAAAACCAGGCAGGTCAGAAAGTAAAGAGCTGGGGTGTGGCTGAGCTGGATTGGGAGGGCAGGGAAAGCATCTCTGGAGTGATGAGATGTACATTTGAGCAGAGCCCTGAGTGAAATTAGGGAGCAAGCTGTGTGTCTGGTACCTGGAGGCAGAATATTCTAGGAAATAAGAGTCAGAGTGTGGCTGGGCATGGTGGTTCACACCTGAAATCCCAGCACTTTGAGAGGCTGAGGCAGGCAGATCACCTGAGGTCAGGAGTTCGAGACCAGCCTGGCCAACATGGGTGAAATCCTGTCTCTACTAAAAATACAACAATTAGCTAGGCATGGTGACATGTGCCTGTAATCGCAGCTACTCAGGAGGCTGAGGCAGGAGAATTATTTGAACCTAGGAGGTGGAGGTTGCAGTGAGCCGAGATTGCGCCATTGCACTCCAGCCTGGGCAACAGAGTAAGACTTAGTCTCAAAAAAAAAAAAAAAAAGGAGTGCAAAGGAGGTGGGAGTGCATTTAGAGACAGGAAGGGGACAAGTGTGCTTAGTGGGCAGTAGGTTAGGAAGGTGGGCAGAGGCAAGTCGTAAGTGAATTTTATTTTTGAGCCATTGGACACTTCTGAGCAAAAGAGGGAAATGATCTGACAGGAATGCTCTCAAAGGATCCCTCTGGCTGCTTGGTGGAGACAAACTGTAGGTAGCAGAAGGGGAAGTGAGGAGACTGCTTGGAGTGGCAGGGGGCTTGGGGACACGGGGATGGGGTGAGGAAGGTGCAGTGGGGCGGCAAAGGTAATGCAGATGAGAGACGGCAGCTTGGACCAGGCGGTGGGGACAGAGAAGTAGGAAGATGCCTTAGATTTATTTTGTCTGCTGATAATCAGAGATGAGAGGGGAGATAAAAAGAAGCAACAATAGTTCCAAGGTTTTTGATCTGAAACTTATTGAAATTCAACCTATGCCACTTGCTTCCATGCGTTTTTTTCCCTTTTATTTATTTATTTCTTTTTTTTTTTTTTTTTTGAGACAGAGTCTTGCTCTGTCGCCCAGGCTGGAGTGCAGTGGCATAATCTTGGCTCACTGCAACCTCCGCCTCCCGAGTTCAAGCGATTCTCCTGCCTCAACCTCCTGAGTAGCTAGAATTACAGGCATGTGCCACCACGCCCGGCTAATTTTTGTATTTTTAGTAGAGACGGGGTTTCACCATGTTGGTCAAGCTGGTCTTGAACTCCTGACCTTGTGATCCACCCACCTCAGCCTCCCAAAGTGCTAGGATTACAGGCATGAGCCACCACGCCCAGCCCGTTTTTTCCCTTTTTAAAAAACAAAAATACAACAAAACCCACACAACTTTATTGAGATTTACAGTCATGCATTGCTTAACAATGGGGAGACCATCTGAGAAATGCATCATTAGGTGATTTCATCACTGTGTGATCACTATGAAGTGTATGTGCACAAGCTTACTGGTATAGCCTACCACACAATTAGGCTATATAGTATAGCCTATTGCTCCTAGGCTACAAAGCTGTAAAGCATGTTACTGCACTGAATACTGTAGGCAATTGTAACACAATGGTAAGTGTTTGTGTGGCTAAACATTTCTAAACAGAAAAGGTACAGTAAAAATATGTTGTTATAATCTTATGGGACCACCGTGGTATATGCAGTCTGTCATTAACCAAAATGTCCTTATGTGGTGTGTGGCTGTAATTCACTTAACATACAATTCACCCATTTAGTATACAATCCAATGCTTTTTTAGTGTATTCACAGTTGTGCAACCATTACCATCATTAATTTTAGTTGATTTTTTATTTTTATTTTTTGAGATGGAGTCTCACTCTGTCACCCAGACTGGAGTGCAGTGACATGATCTCGGCTCACTGCAACCTCCGCCTCCCAGGTTCAAGCGATTCTCTGGCCTCAGCCTCCAGAGTAGCTGGGATTACAGGTGCCCGCCACCACACCCAGCTAATTTTTGTATTTTTGGTAGAGGCAGGGTTTCACCATGTTGGCCAGGCTGGTCTCCAACTCTTGACCTCGGGTGATCCGCCTGCCTTGCCCTCCCAAAGTGCTGGATTACAGGCGTGAGCCACAGCACTCAGCCACTATCATTAATTTTAAAACATTTTCAGGCCGGGCCCAGTGGCTCACTCCTGTAATCCTAGCACTTTGGGAGGCCGAGGCTGGTGGATCATTCAAGTTTAGGAGTTCAAGACCAGCCTGACCAACATGGTGAAACCCTGTCTCTACTAAAAATACAAAAAATTAGTTTGGCATGGTGGTGCACACCTGTAATCTCAGCTACTCGGGAGGCTGAGTCATGAGAATCGCTTGAACCTGGGAGGCGGGGGTTGCAGTGAGCCAAGATTGTGCCACCATACTCCAGCCTGGGCAACAGAGGAGGACTCCATCCCCAAAACAAAACAAAAAAACATTTTCATCACCCCAAGTATGCATTACCAGTCACTCCCCATTTTCTTTGAACTCTGTGGCCCTAGGCAACCTCTAATCCGCTGTGTCTCGTCTGCTCCTGGCTCTTTTTGGGTCTTATCTGTATTGCTATTTGCTCATCTGTAACTTCACAGGGTAACTGTGAGGTTTCAAAAGGTGATGTGAAAACATGAGAGCTTGTCTAGCAGGCCAAACAAAGTGGCTGTGCCCTTCACTGCTGCCCTGACTCCTGGTTTGCCATCCCAGAGCAGGACAGCTCTGACGATGCGTTACTGAGGCAGTGTGAGCTGTAGTGAAGAGTGTGGGTGCCAGACCCAGACGGCTGGATTGGGAATTCTGAACTCATGATTTACTAGCTTTGCAATTCTGGCAATGTTTCTAGACCTCCTTGGGATTTCAGATTCCTCAACTGTCAAAAATGAGTCATAGCAAGTATAGTCATGCATCCCTTAATGTCGGGATACTTTCTGATAAATGCATTATTTAGGCAATTTTGTCATTGTGTGAGCATCATAGAGTGTACTTACACAAATCTAGATGGTATATACATTTTATTTATATATTTTTTCTTCTCTTTTTTTTTTTCTTGAGACATGGTCTCACTCTGTCACCCAGGCTCAAGTGATCCTCCCACCTCAGCCTCCCCAGTAGCTGGGACCACAGGTGTGCACCACCACACCCAGCTAAGTTTTTAATTTTTTGGTAGAGACGGGGGTCTCCCTGTGTTGCCCAGACTGGTCTTGAGCTCCTGGGCTCAAGCCATTCTCCTATATTTTTTCATGTGGAAAACGCAATGTCCCAGCACCGTTACTGAATATCACTCATCTCCTCTACTTGAGCTGCAATGTCAATATCAAGTGCCATATGTCAGATTTCCATTTTTTTCTTTCTTTCTTTTTTTTTTTTTTAAAAAAAAGACAGGGTCTCACTCTGATGCCCAGGGGAGAGTGCAGTAGCAGAATTCTGAAACTCCTGGGCTCAAGCAATCCTCCCAGCTCAGCCTCCTGAGTAGCTAGGACTACAGGCTTGTGCCACTACCTCCGACTAATTTTTGTATTTTTTGTAGAGATGGGGGTCTCACTATGTTGCCCAGGCTGGTTTCAAACTCCTAGCCTCAAGTGAGTCTCCCACCTTGGCCTTTTAAAGTGCTGAGATTACAGGCATGAGCCACTGTGCCTGGCCTTATGTTTCTGTATATGCTCCACTATAATCTTATGGGACCACTGTCTTATATGTGGTCCTTCGTTGACTATAATTCTTAAGTTGCCGTGAGTCACACATGTGAAGCACTGGGAACAGTGCCTGGTATGTGGCAATGTTAATGTGAATGTTAATTGGTACCGTGTTATCTTTATTAGTCAATTAAGAAGTCCTGCAGACAGGTGGTGGCTCCCAACTTCATGACCAGGAGTGGACATTTCTGAATCCAGGTGGTTGCAAGGGTAATAGGTTGCAAGGGCAATAGGGCCTGGCACAGTGGCTCAAAGCACATAATTTCAGGACTTTGGATGGCCAAGGCGGGAGGATTGCTTGAGGCACTGAGTTCAAGAGTAGCCTGGGCTGGCCAGGCGCGGTGGCTCACGCCTGTAATCCCAGCACTTTGGGAGGCGGGCGGATCACGAGGTCAGGAGATCGAGACCATCCTGGCTAACACAGTGAAACCCCGTCTCTACTAAAAATACAAAAAATTAGCTGGCGTGGTGGCAGGCGCCTGTAGTCCCAGCTATTCGGGAGGCTGAGGCAGGAGAATGGTGTGAACCCGGAAGGCGGAGCTTGCAGTGAGCCGAGATCACGCCACTGCACTCCAGCCTGGGCGACAGAGTGAGACTCCATCTCAAAAAAATTAAAAAAAAATAAAATAATAATAATAATAATAATAAAAAGACTAGACTGGGCAACATAGCGAGACCCCTGTCTCTACAAAAAAATTGATAAATTAGCCGAGTGTGATGGCGCACACCTGTAGTCCCAAGTACTCAGGAGTCTGAGGCAGAAGCATCTCTTGAGCCCAGGAGTTGGAGGCTGCAGTGAGTTGTTATCACACCACTGTACTCCAGACTGGGTGACAGAGGAGAGACCCTATTAAAAAAAAAAGTCCTCCTTACTTCATGGAGCTCTGTGAAGAATTCAATGACCTATTTAATACCTGCTATGTGCCCAGCACTGTTTTGAACACCACAGACAAAAACCTCTGCCCTCCTGGAGCTTGTGTGGAGCTAGTGCAGAGGGACAGAAATTAATAATAATCACAGTAATCCTAATAAAATAAGAAAGCATATTTGTAAAGCACCTAGTGCCTGGCATGTGGTGAGCTCTCTAGAAGTAGTAGCAGTTAGGGTTATTATGTGAAAGCATTTTGTAAAGCTGGATAGCACAGCAGAGAGGTAGGTCTCAAGGTGACTGTGCCATGAGCATGTGGCCTTCATTGAAGCCTTACCTCATCTCTGCTCAATTGAATTTCATTCAGCCTCCAAGGCCCCCATCTTGTTGCCTGGTTGAAATCTTTGTCTCAGGGTGTAGAGCTTTCTCCTTTCCTCTTTTCATCCAGCATTTACTGAATGCCACTTTGGGCTGAGCATCCTGCTGGGCGCTGGGGCTATTGAGCTGCAAAACCCAGAAGGAGCATGGTCAGGAGCCTGCAGGAGGGAGCCCAGGGCATTCTGGGAGCCTTGTGGCCATGCACATTAGAGTTAGACTGTGAAGGAACCTAGCTGCTGAGTTTTGCTTTTATTCTGCCAGGGGAGACTCTGAAGGCTTCTGAGCTGGGTGATAAAGTTCATGGATAAACTAAGAGTTCACAACATTCTTGTTTAAGTACTGCATGGTAAAAGTAAATATTTGCATTATGGTTAAATCCATAATCTATATTTAAGCACTGCAGTCAAACCAAAAAGCTACAAGATGGAGATGTAAAGGCATGTAGAGGAGCACAGACCTCAGGACAAATAACGTCTCCAATCGAAGACAGTACACTACTAAATTAGCAGGAAATGTAGCCAAATGGAGCAGGGAGGTTTTGAAGCCGGATAAACCAGGGTTGGCACTTACTATCTGTTTTGAGCTATTGCACGTCTGGGGGAGGGTTAATACCCTGCAGGGTTGCTGAAGGGATTAAAGAAATATCCATCAAGTGCCTGGCACTTAATAGGCACACAATATGAGGCATATATTATTAGATATTAATAGCAATATTAAGATAAGTAGTGGAGCATCATGGAAAGAGTTCTTGTGTCAGCCAGCCCTGTGTTCAAATTCTGATACATCCAGAGCAAGCTTCTTAACCTTTCTGAGCCTTTAGTTGTCTCCTCACCTGCAAAATAAACAAGTAAGACCTCCTATGTAGGGTTGATGTAGGGAATAAATAAGAATATAGACTTTGTAGGCTATGTAATAGATGTTCAGTTAAGTGCTATTTTAAAACCAAAATGCAGTGAGCTCTATTGAAATTTTTTGTTTGTTTGTTTATTTTTGAGACAGGGTCTTGCCCTGTTTCACAGGCTGAAGTGTGGTGGCACCATCTTAGTTCAGTGCAACATCCACCTCCCTGGCTCAAGTGATCCTTCCACCTGGGCCTCCCAAGTAGCCGGGAGTACAGGCGTGCACCACCGTACCCAGCTAATTTTTTGTATTTTGTGTAGAAACATGGTTTTGCAGGTGGGGCGCGGTGGCTCACGCCTGTAATCCCAGCACTTTGGGAGGCTGAGGGGAGCGGATCACGAGGTCAGGAGTTTGAGACCAGCCTGGCCAACAGGGTGAAACTCTGTCTCTACTAGAAATACAAAAATTAGCCGAGCGTGGTGGCGCATGCCTGTAATCCCAGCTGCTTGGGAGGCTAAGTCAGGAGAATTGCTTGAACCTGGGAGGCAGAGGTTGCAGTGAGCTGAGATCACGTCACTGCACTCCAGCCTGGGTGACAGAGCAAGACTCTGTCTCGGGAAAAAAAAAAGAAACATGGTTTTGCCATGTTGCCTAGGCTGGTACTGAATATTTTGATTATAAAAGTTACATCTTCTAATGGTAAAAAATTCAAACAATACAAAAACATTTTAAGAAAGTAATTACAAATCACTGGAAACTCCGTTACCCAGAGCCAATGATTATCTTTTGGATACCTCTTTGTGCAGACTCTTTTAGTTTGACCATCATAGTATATGTAAGTTAATTCTACTCACCTGTCCTATTTTCACTCAGTGATACGTTGTGGACATATATCCAGTTAATTTAAATTTATATTATTGTTTTAAATCAGTACCTTGCATTATATTATATTATATTGTACCAGAATTTATTTAACACTATTGATGGTCATTGAAGCTACTTCCAGATTTTTACCATTTTATACAATGCTATATTAAGCAACCTTGGACAAAGATCACTGTTCGCTTGTTTAATTTCCTCCTGGAATAAATCACTGTACATGAATTACCAAATCAAAAGGTTTTCCCATTATAATTTTATTAATTTTTTTTTTTTGAGATGGAGTTTTGCTCTTGTTGCCCAGGCTGGAGTGCAATACAGTGATCTTGGCTCACCGCAACTTCCGCCTCCCGTGTTCAAGTGATTCTCCTGCCTCAGCTTCCCAAGTAGCTGGGATTACAGGCATGCGCCACCACACCCAGCTAATTTTGTACTTTTAGTAGAGACAGGGTTTCTCCATGTTGGTCAGGCTGGTCTACCTCAGGTGATCCACCCGCCTCAGCCTCCCAAAGTGCTAGGATCACAGGCGTGAGCCACCATGGCCGGCTAAAATCTTTTAAATTGTTATTTTTTATAAAGAGACAGGGTCTCACTGTGTTGCCCAGGATGGTCTTGAACTCCTGGGCTCAAGCAGTCCTCTCACCTCAGCCTCCCAAAGTGCTGAGATTACAGGCGTGAGCCACCACTGTTGGCCTATAATTTTCTTGTGTTAGCCAGACTTGTGTTCAAATCCTGATACACCCAGAGCAAGTATGATTTTGTTACATATTGCTAACCTGCCTCCCAAATCAATTGTATGAATTTGCACTCCCATCAACAGTGCATGAGTTGTGTCTGTTTCCCTCCATCTTTGCTGAATTCTGCCAATCTGTTTAACCTTTGCCACTCTGATCTATTGAAAAATATCTCAATCTTGTTTTAATCTGTAGTTCCATTCCTAATGAGGCTGAAAATCTTTTCAAGTATTTATTTCCATTTGTATTTCTTCTTTTGTTAATAGCATGTTTAGGCCTGTTTTTTTTTTTTGTTTTTTTTTTTTTGTTTTGAGACGGAGTCTCCCTCTGTCACCCAGGCTGGAGTGCAACGGCGCAATCTCGGCTTACTGCAAACTCTGCCTCCCGGGTTCAAGCGATTCTCCTGCCTCAGCCTCTCAAGTAGCTGAGACTACAGGCATGTGCCACCATGCCGGGCTAATTTTTGTAATTTTAGTAGAGACGGGGTTTCACCATGTTGTCCAGGCTGGTCTCCAACTCCTGACCTCAAGTGATCTGCCTGCCTCAGCGTCACAAAGTGCTGGGATTACAGGCATGAGCCACCGCGCCCGGCCCCCAAGGATTTTTTAACTTCCATATTGTGCCTAGGAAAACTGCCTAATTATTAAAATATAGTTAAAAGATTAATAGTTCCAGGATTATAAAAATATCCATTTGTTTCTTTCAATACTTTTATTGTTTCTTTTAGCACATGTAAATTTTTGATCTAGGTGGAATTTATTTAGATTTAATGAGAGAGGTGGAGCTCTAGCTTAATTTTTCTCCAAGTGGCTAGTCTGTGGCTAGTCCCATTCTGTTTATTGACTTCTTTTTCTCCACCAGTTGGAAATGTCACCTTTATCATACACTACAATTCCTCACACACCTGGCTCTGTTTCTATACTCTGTTTGGTTTAATAGGACTGTATTTCTTTGTTGAAATTGCTGTTTTAGCTGTTGTAGCTATCTAATGCATTCTAATATCTGGTAGAACAAGTCCCAGCTCGTTAATCTTCTTCAAAGTTTTCCTGGCAGTAGAGCAAAGTGGTTAAATTCATGGACCTTGAGGTCAGCCCGCCTGAGCTTTAATCCCAGGTTAGCCGCTAACTAGCTGTGTTACCTTGAACAAATTATTTTTTTGCTCTCTGAACTTCTGCTTCCTCATCTGTATAATGTTAACAATAACAGTATCTACCTCACAGTGTGTTTGTGAAGATGTGATGAGACGATGCATAGCAAGTCCTCAGGATGGCACCTGGCACATAGTGAGTGGTCAGTAAATGTTAGGTCTTTTTTTTTATGAAAATGATGCACCTATTTTTCCAGTTGAATTTTAGGATTGTTTTGACAATAAAATCTCACTGGGATCTTCATTGGGATGACATTTACTTGGTGGGATGATTTTGGGATAATTAATATCCACGTTATAGGACCTTCCACTCTAAGGAAAGCTCTGATTTCCACTGGTCCAAGATGTTATGCTCTTCAGTAGAGTTTTATAGTTTTCTTTTTATAAGACCTGTACATTTTTGTTAACTTTATTTCCAGATGGTGTAATTTTTTTATCTATTACTATTATTATTATTATTCTTTTTTGAGACAGAGTCTCACTCTGTCACCCAGGCTGGAGTGCAGTGACACCATCTTGGCTCACTGCAACTTCCACCTCTAAGGTTCAAGCAATTCTCCTGCCTCAGCCTCCCAAGTAGCCGGAATTAGAGGCATGCGCCACCATGCCTGGCTAATTTTTGTATTTTTAGTAGAGACTGGTTTCACCATGTTGGTCAGGCTGGTCTCAAACTCCTGACCTCAAGTGATCCTCCCACCTCGGCCTCCCAAAGTGCTGGGTTTACAAGTGTGAGCCACTGTGCCCAGCCCACATGATGTAATATTTTAATTGCTCTTGTGAATGGAATCCTTTTTTTCCCACCATTTTTTTTTCTCCCAACCCATTTTGTTTTTTTCTCCCAACCTATTTCCTGTTTTTGAGACATGTCTCACTCTGTTGCCCAGACTGGAGTGCAATGGCATGATCAGAGGTCCCTGCAGCGTTGAACTCCTAGGCTCAAGCAGCTCTCCTGCCCCAGCCTCCCAAATAGCTGGGACTACAGGTGTGCATCACCATACCCAGCTAATTTATTTTATTTTTAGTATAGATGAAGTCTTGTTATATTGTGCAGGCTGGTCTTGAACTCCTGGGCTGAAATTATACCCTTGCCTCAGCCTCCCAAAATGCCGAGATTGCAGGTGCGAACCACTGTGCCCAGCCATCTCACCATTATTATTATTATGTTCTTCTCCTTCTCCTTCTTCCTCTTTTCTTCTTGTTCTTCTTTTCCCTCGTCTTCTTCCTCTTCCTCCTTCTCCTTCTTTTTTTCTTCTTTTTTTTGAGACAGGTCTCACTATGTTGCCCAGGCTGGTCTTGAATGCCTGGCCTCAAGCAACCCTACCACCTTGGTCTCCCAAAGTGCTAGGATTACAGGCATGAGCCACTGTGCCTGGCCCTCATCGCACCATTTTCTAATGGAATTATTAGTAGTACATTAAAAGTTATTCATTTTTGAATGCTTATTTTGCACCTAAAGTGACTATAATTGTTGAGTTTGGAACTAATTTCTCCCCTACCTGGTGTCAGCTTTCAGACGTCCCCTTCTCTCAACTCTAACAGCACCCCAGGCTTCTATCTGCTAGGGCACCTACTACGTTGGCTTGCCATCATTTGTAATCCATCTGTGTAAACACAGGAACTGTGTCTATCTAGGCTGTAAGTCCCCAGGGCTCAGCACAGGGCTGGCATCCCAGTAAGAGGCTATCAGTGCCAATGGAAGAAGGTGCCCCATGCTGTATTACTGTTGTTTTCTGGGATAGAGGAGTCTTTCCTCTAGGATGGAGAGCAGAGCAGTGAAGAAGCAAGCAGTCCCTTACATCATCTGGCTGACTGTCTGATTTGGAGTAGACATTGAAGTCATCATTAATGTCAAGAGTGAATTAGATTTTTCATTATATGTTGAAGAACGCATTGAGTGGTATGGGAGGATGGACGGCTTAATGAATGTAGGAAATCAGGTGAAACCTTGCCAAAGAAATGACATTCAAGGAGGCATCAAGGGTGACTCTGCAACCCTGTCTTGCTTTCCCTGCCCCAACTGCAGACCAGTCTTAGCGCCCAGTTCTGCTTGAATGAATTCATTCAGCAAACGTTGACAAACACCTGTGTCAGGGCCTCTGCTGTTGGGTCTGGGGCCACAGGGTTGGGTAAGAGCCAATATATGAGCTCAGATCATAGCTTTATTGAGCTGGTTGTTACAGGAGGTGGTCAAGACTTTGCTTGGGATCTGCCCAGCCCACCTTTCTGGCTTTGTCTCCTGCTCCTGCCCCTCTGGACTGCTGGCCTGTCCCCAAGTGAACACACTTGCTCTTTCACACACACACCCATGGAGACCACTCCCTATCATACTCACTGGCACTTCTACCCAGAATTCACCTGAGCCACCCTCTTTCCTTTGGGCTTTCAAGGCCCAGCTAAAGTATTAGCTCCTCTGTGAAGGCTGCCCTCTCGGAGTTTGTTGCTGCCTCCTTGTCCAAAAGGACCTAAGATAATAGGTTTTAATAATGTGTACAGTTATTTATTTCCATCTCTAAGATCCCATTAGACCAGGGGCCCTCGGAGTCAGTGAGCTTGTCTTTGTGTTTTTGCTGGGACCTAACACACAATGGGTCACTCAGGAATTGCAATTAAAATGGGTCCAGAGAAATGTGACCTGCAAGAATAAAGGGATAGGGCAACCCGCTCTGGTCCCCTTCCACGCTGTGGAAGCTTTGTTCTTTCGCTCTTCACAATAAATCTTGCTGCTGCTCACTCTTAAAAAAAAAAAAAAAGAATAAAGGGATAGAATGCAGAAGGAAGATGAAGATGTAAGGACAACTTAACTTAGAGCAGTGGTTCTGAACCCAGGCCTCCAGGAAGGCAGAACGGCAAAGGGGCAGAGGATATGAGCTGTGTAGTTGAGGTAGTTGGGTTTGAATCCTGGCTCTGGCATCTATTAACTCCATAAACTGGGACATGTAGTTGTATTTCTTGGGGTTTCAAGAGGGGCCAGGAATACCTTGGAACACTATAGAGAATTTCATATAAATAGGTATAAGTTTTTCTGGAAAGAGAGTCCATTGCTTTTTAACAGGCTTCACAAAAGGTAAGCACCACTCAGAAGGGGAGACACTATGTCTTTATTAGTTGTCAATTGCTGTGAAACGAATTACCTCAAAATTTAGTGACTTAAAACAATCAACATTTCGGCTGGGCGCGGTGGCCCTCACCTGTAATCCCAGCATTTTGGGAGGCTGAAGTTGGGTGGATCATGAGGTCAGGAGTTCAAGACCAGCCTGGCCAACATGGTGAAACCCCACCTTTACTAAAAATACAAAAATTAGCTGGGCCCGATGGCAGGCACCTGTAATCCCAGCTACTTGGGAGGCTGAGGCAGGAGCATTGCCTGAACCCGGGTGGCAGAGGTTGCAGTGAGCTGAGATCACACCACTGCACTCCAGCCTGGGTGACAGAGTGAGACTCCATCTCAAAAAAACAAAAAACCAAAAACCAAAAACCAAAAAAAAAAAAAAACCACCACCACCACAACAACAAAAAATCAACATATCATGTCTCACTGTTTCTGTGGGTCTGGAATCCAGCTTATGTGGATGATTCTGGCTTGGGGTCTTTCGTGAGGTTGTAGGTAAGATGTTGGCCAAGGCTGAAGTCATGTGAAAGTTTGTCTGGGGCTACTGTCATATAGACCTCTCTTATGACATGGTGGCTAGTTTCCCCCAGAGCATGTGACCTGGAACAAGGCAGAGCTGCAATGTTTTCTCTGACCTAGCCCCAGAAGCCACGTATGCTCATTTCCACAGTTACAGAGTTCAGCCCTAATCAAAGTGGGAGGGGACTAAAAAAGGATATGAATGTGAGGAGGTGGCCATTTCTAAGGCTACCACAGTGCCTTAGAAAGAACTTGGAATGAGGAGCTTGGGGTTTAAATGTTGACTCCAGCAACAACCAACTGTGCAATCTTGGGAAAGTGTCTTTTCTTTACTGGCCCACTTTTCTCATTCACCTCGTATGATGGTTTTGGAATTCAAGAGTTAAGTCCTGTGAAAAGCCATTTATATAAGCCCCCAACTTCACATTTAGATATTAGAGGAAGAAAAGGCATTTAGGGTAGGGTGTAAGTTGATGTTTTTATTATAAATCATGGGAAACAAAGAAATAACCCATTCACCGCTCTCATCACTTTGGCACACCACCCGCTCAGCATTTTGATGTTAAAATACATTTTAAAGGTTCTTTTCCTTCTTTCACAGAGGAAATAATAGAGGAAATGGCTTAAATTGAGGCCAGAAGCATTATGGTGGATGTGAGTAAATCTCTGCATTATTAAGAGAGATTAAAAATTGGGATGGGTACCTTATTGAGGTCCTGAAATCTATACTTGAAAACCTTAAAGCATCAGAGAGCTGCCATTTTCCGTGATTTCGGTAAAAAGCAGCTCAGGTTATCCTTCCTTTGAGGCCATTCTAGGGGGTCCCACAAATCTTTTTAAGCAAAATAAAAATATTAATAATTATTAAAGTTGTTTTCACATTGTTGAGGTATATTGCATTGAGAATGGAATTTGTTTTTCCATCATAAAAGTAGCACATACTAATTCTAGGTTTTGAAAATACAAATATAAAAAAGAAAAAATATTACCCATAGCTACTACCTTAATCTAAATGTTCTATGTTTTGTGGTTGAAATGAAAAAGAATTTTTTTCAATTAAAAAGTGTAATATGGGCCGGGCGTGGTGGCTCATGCCTATAATCCCAGCACTTTGGGAGGCTGAGGCAGGCAGATCACTTGAAGTCTGGAGTTTGAGACCAGCCTGGCCAAACATGGAGAAACCCTGTCTCTACTAAAAATACAGAAATTAACCTGGTGTTGTGGCACATGCCTGTTATCCCAGCAACTGAGGTAGGAAGATTGCTTGAACCTGGGAGGCAGAGGTTGCTATAAGCCAAGATCATGCCACTGCACTCCACCCTGGATGACAGACCAAGACTTTATCTCAAAAACAAAAGGTAATATGTCCATGGCTCACAACTGTAATGCCAGCACTTTGGGAGGCCGAGGCAGGAGGATCACTTGAGGTTAGGAGTTCGAGACTATCCTGGGCAACATAGCGAGACCCTGTCTCTACAAAAAATTAAAAAAAAAAATTAGCTGGGGGTGGTGGGATGTGTCTGTGGCCCTACCTACTCCTAGCTACTCAGGAGTCTGAGGTGGGAGGATGGCTTAAGCCCAGGAGGTCAAGACTGCGGTGAGCCATGATCATGCTACTGCACTCCAGCCTGGGTGACAGAGTGAGACCTTGTCTCAAAAAAAAAAAGACAATCAAAAGTTGCCATAGTCTGATGGTTACCCAGAGGTAACCATTATTGACATTTTGTTGCCAGGCACAGTGGCTCATGCCTGCAATCCCAGCACTTTGGGAGGCTGAGGTGGGAGAATTACTTAAGCCCAGGAGGTCAAGGCTACAATGAGCTGAGATTGCACCATTGCACTCCAGTGTAGGCAACAGAGAGACCCTGTCTCAAACAAACGAAAAAGACATTTTGGTAATTTAAACACGTTTTCCTCCCTACTGGGAGACTGAACAGCAGGATTTAAACGATGGTGAATGGAAGGTGAGCTATGAGTTAGGGCTGCCCATCACATGGGCAGATTCTGTGACTTAATGACAATAATAAGGTCATGAAGTCTCCTATACAGGGTCTTGCTCTGTCACCCAAGCTGGAGTGCAATGGCGCAACCATGGCTCACTGCAGCCTCAAACTCTTGGGCTCAAATGATCCTCCTGCCTCAGCCTCCTGAGTAGCTGGGACTATAGGCACATGCTGCCACGCCCAGCTGAAGTCATGCTCTCTATCCATGAGCATCTTTATAACTTGCATAGATATATTTGGGTGAAATCCTGTCTTGGTCTTTCCCGATTCTCCCTGAGCAGGTTCCAAACATTGTTTAGGGCTCAAAGGGAAATTAGTCTTCAGAGTTTCTCCAATAAAGTAATTACGGAGATCGGGTCATTTATTCAACAGATTGGGTGCCTATCATGTGCCAAGACTGTGCCAGGCATTGGGGATATGATGATGAAACCAAAGATGCTAGCATGAACACAATCACTAAACCAAAGTCACACAAAGAAATTAAATGTGGGAGGGACAAGGAGAGCTATACATGTACTGATCATCTGCTATGCTGGAAGTTTATTTAGCAAATGTAATCTTATTTAATCATCTGGACCCGGGGGAGGTAATCTGACCTCTCTGAATCTCAGCTTCATGTGAAAACAGGGGTAATATTATTGAGAGAGAACATTTGTTACAGGGGCAAACCCTGTTCCAAGGTTTCTTTCACTCAAAGTATAAACAATGAGGCACTTTTTACACTTTAGACACTAAAACTTTTTGGAGGCAAAGAGGGCTGGTATTTAGTGAGTATCTACTATGTGCTAGGCACTTTACAAAGATCTCATTTAATCTCAGTTCCATTCTTTGAATTTGCTACGTACCCTGCTGTCCAAATGACGGCACTGAGTCAGTGAGAGGTTTCATAACTTGCCCAAGGCCACAGAACTGGATGGAGAAAGACTGCAGAGATTCAAACCCAGGCCTGCTGACATGCAGAGCCAATGAGAATATATTATCTTGCAGTGCAGTTTATGGGATATATGTGTCCCTTTGGGAATTCCTGGGTGTCTGCTGGTGGCCTGTTAACTTGGTTCTTGAATATGCACTTTGCTTATAACTGTGCAGTTTGAAAACAGTGACTCATCCCCAAACTAGGCAGGGTTGAGTATCTGTCCTGTTTATCTTCCACATGCCACCTGCACTAACTTCTGAAGATAATCTATAATAAAAGCACTGTGATTAAAAAACAGAAAAACACACACCAAAAATGTATAGGTTTGTCTGTTGGTGCTTCTGACAAGAAAATAAACTCATGAATCTCATTAACTTTAAAAAAATCACATCTACTTAAGGTTTAATGACTAAAGCCAACTTTCTAACATATCTGTACTGTTCTCTGAACATACTGTTTTCACACTTAACTACGATGTTGTCACTTGTTTCTGTTTGATTCTGCAAGGGCAGAGACCTTGAAATATTCAAATCTGGATTCCCCCATGGTTTGACCCAGCTGAAGTCAGGCAGTGTTCGCTGAAAGAAATAAAGGTGTTTCCATAATGCCTGTATTAGCTTTCTTTTGGGGCTGTAAGAAGTTACCACAGATTTAGTGTCATAAAACAATATTCATTTCTGTTTCACGCTTCTTGTGGGCCCGACGTCTGGATTCCATGGCTCAGCTGATTCTCTGCTTCCAGTCTCACAAGGCTGAAATCAAGGTGTCTATATTCCTTTCTAGAGAGTTGGGGAGGGGGTATAATCTGTTCCCAAGTTCATTCAGCTTGTCAGAATTCAGCTCTGTGAGGTTCTAGGACTGAAGTCCCCATTTCCTTGCTGGCTCTTGGCAGGACTTCCTCTGAGCTTTTGGAGGCTGCCTGGATTCCCTGGCTTGTGGCCACTTTCAAAGCCAGTAACAGTGGGTTGAATTCCTCTCATACTTTGAATTTAATTCCTCTGCCTCATCTCTCCAAAACATCTCTTTTGCCTCCCTTTTCTGCTTTTAAGGGTTCATGTGATTACACTGGGCTCACCCATATAATACGGAATCATCTCATTTTAAGGGCTTTATTTCCATTGGCAAAATATCTTTTGCCAAAGAATGCTGGCTGGTAATCCCAGCACTTTGGGAGGCCGAGATGGGTGGATCACCTGAGGTCAGGAGTTCAAGACCAGCCTGGCCAACATGGAGAAACCCAGTCACTACTAAAGATACAAAAATTAGCCGGGCATGGTAGCGCATGCCTGTAATCTCAGCTACTTGGGAGGCTGAGGCAGGAGGATCGCATGAACCTGGGAGGCAGAGGTTGCAGTTAGCCAAGATCACGCCACTGCACTCCAGCCTGGGTAACACAGCGAGACTCTGTCTCAAAAAATAAATAAATAAATAAATAAATAAATAAAAAAGCAACATATTCACAGGTTCCAGGGACTAGGACTTGGACAGTTTTGGGCAAGGGGGGAAGACATTATTCTGTCTACCACAATACCTGTATTAAACATGTAAATTTCAGTTATTCCCTGTAGGTCAGAGGGCAGTAAAGCTACTTCAGAAGACATCGGAAAGAAGCCAAATGACTTGCCAAAGAGTACTGTATCGGCCGTAGATTGAAAAAAAAAGTTAAAAATCCTTTGTAAAAAATCAAGTCAAACAGTTTTTTGAGGGACAGTAGTTCCTCCTTTCTCTCAGGGTAAAGCTAGAGAGATTTTAAGAGATGTCTTATTCTAACTTGCAGTCTTTTCCCTTTGTAGGATTTTGCTTACCGGACTCACAAGTTTTCTGTGACCAGTATTAGAAGCAGAAAACACTGAACCCCTTGGCGTTAGAGTTTGGGCTACACCATAATGGTCTCCTATCAATACTGGCTCTCGCTACGTGTTAACATTAGGGAGTGGAGAGTGTGTTTCCTTACCCAGGGAAACCGTTTAAATGTGGCCACTGATCCTGCCTTCATAGTTTTTAAGAGCTGGCATCAATCCAGCTCCGGACGGACTCTAGAAATGTTTCTGGACAACGACTGAACCTATAGTTACAGAAAACCTATGTGCTGGGCGCTCTGAATTTCATTTCAGGTTCTAAAACTAAGGCTCAGAGAGGCTAAGTATATTGCCTATTGTTTCTCAGCTGGTAATAACAGCTACCATTTATTAAACATTTGCTCTATGCCAGGCGCCAAATCATACGGACCTGATAATGTCAAGATCTCCCTTCACATCCTCTTCCAATCTGTCAAGAATTGTATGTTAATTTTAATTCCAATAATGCCATGAAATACAAGACAAATGCAGATCAGAAAACTGAGGCTCAGAGAGGTTGAGTGGACAGCCAGGGAGTGACTCAGCCAAGATTCCAGTCTAGGTCCGCTGGACTCCAGGGCCTGAATTCTCTCCAGGGTACTGCCTCTAAAAACGCCCTCAGGTGCATTCTGGTCAGTATGGCCCCAGAGTCCAAGTTCTTTACACGACCCGTCAACATATCACCAAGTTCCTAAGAACGCTCTAGGCTTCTGGTGCAGGGTCTGCAAATACACAGCGGCCTGAAAGCACAGGAAGAAATGAGGAACCGTCTAAGTCCATCAGCCGTGGAATAACCGTTTTACTGGTACGAGGGTCTTTTTGTCTCATTATTATGTGGCAGTGAGTCATTTAGAGGTGACCAAAAGGGAAAGTCCTGCCTCTCGTCCCCTACGAGAAGTGTAGGTGAGAACCGTTTAGGCGAGGAGAAGCACGAAGTGGGAACTGCGAGTCTAGCTCCCCATCCTCACTCCCCACCCGCACCCGCCAGGAGGTCCTGAAGCAAAAAGCACCGAAGGGGTTAAGGGTGGCCGGGGGAGCCCAGCCACCGCCCCTTCCCAGCATCGCCTCCCAGAATCCCGCAGGCCCCCAGCCAGTTCTCGCACCTCGCGAGACTCCACCCAGCCCCTTCCCCGAACAGCGACCCGTCCCCGTTCCTAGCTGAGGTCGGTGCTAGGCGGAGGACGCGAGAGGGAGAGCGGAAGGGGGCCGCCGGGCACGCCGGGAAGTGTGGTCCACGCGCTTCACGCGGCCATATTCTTCCGGAGCGGGGGAGGCCAGAGAGGCCGTTGGGACTACGACTCCCAGGCGCCCTTTCGGTTTGTTTTTGTTCAAAAAAAAAAAACCCCACACTCCCCCTCCTCACTCTTCACACACACTCACACACACCCACGGCAGACACGCACGCACCCGGGCGCCGAAGGGAAAGCCGCGTCTCGCCCTCCCGCCCCGCCGTCGGTCCTGTCTCAGTCCCTCAGCAGAGCGGGAAAGCGGAGGCCGGAGCCGTGACCTCTGACCCCGTGGTTATGCGGAGCCGCCGCATTCCTTAGCGATCGCGGGGCAGCCGCCGCTGCCACCGTGGGCGACTGACGCAGCGCGGGCGCGTGGAGCCGCCGCCGCCCCTCCCCCACCGCCGCTCTCGCGCCAGCCGGTCCCCGCGTGCCCGCCCCTTCTCCCCGGCCGCACCCGAGACCTCGCGCGCCGCCGCTGCCACGCGCCCCCCCCACCGCCGCCGCCGCCCCAGCCCCGCGCCACCGCCCCAGCCCGCCCAGCCCGGAGGTCCTGCGTGGAGCTGCCGCCGCCGCCGGGGAGAAGGATGAAGGACAAACAGAAGAAGAAGAAGGAGCGCACGTGGGCCGAGGCCGCGCGCCTGGTGAGGCGGGCAGCCGACGGGGGCTCCGTGGGGCCCGGGGTGGGGGGGGGGCTCGCCGCGCACCCCCCCCCACTGGGGGGGAGGGGCGAGGCCCTGCCCACCGCGGGAGGGGGCGGGGCCATCTTCCTTTAAGAACGGGACAGCCCCGCAAGGCGAGGGGTGGGGAGCGCTCCGCCGGGATGGGATGTGGCGCCTTTTTCCGCTCGCCCTCGCGCCCCCCGCCCCGCGCAGCTAAATTCCTGCGGAGGGGCGAGCTGGCAGGCCGGCTCCTCCCACTCTGGGCAGCGGGGTCCCGCCTCCCCTCCCCCACTATTTGGCAGCGTCTGGGGGTCTGGGGCAGCTTCGTTCATTCACCCGGGGGAGTTGGGTTTCCGGGAAGGGTCGGAAGCTCCTCCCTCGCTTCCTGGTGGGTAATGGGGTGGTGCCTTTGACTCCGGGGGTGGAAAAGCGACCCCACATTCAAGGACGCCAATGGCATGTTGAGCTTTCCCAATCTAAACCAGGTGCGTGGAGGGAAGCAAGTGCTTACTCCCAGCTTGAACCCTGAGCAGCGGTTCTCTAACTTTAGTGTCCTGTGGGCGACACCTGGGAGGCGGTTAGGAACGCTCCACCTAGGGCCCTTCGTAAGACCTGCTGAGCCTCAGGGTCTGGGATAGAGCCTGGGAATCTGCGCTTTCACCAGCTTCCCAGGTGATTCAAACGTAGTGGCTCACGGACCCCACTTTGAGAAACGCTGACTGGGGTGCTTGCCTTCAGAAGCTGGACTGGAAATTGGTATTTTGAGGAGAACTGAATCCACTTTGCAAAGAATGTATGTTGGACAAAGACAAAGTATCTCTGTTGGGAGACGTTGTTCACTGAGGATTTAGCAAGGGAGAGCGTAACTTGAGTGTTTGAAGCCGTCTCGTTCAACCGATGGGGGTTGTGAATTTTGTGTTCAGAGCGTCAGAGGACTTGCAGGTGAAATAGCTTCCTTTTGGATTACTCCCACAAAGCTCAGACACTTTGAGACATATTCGGGTAATTGTCTGCTGATACCAGTAGTAACAGGTTATACTAAGATGTCAGTTCCTAAGATCTGTCACACAGCGAGGTTGTGGTGCGGATAGCATAAGTGTCTCTTGACACTGTAGTTTATATGTAATGGTTGTAATTCAGTTTTAATGATGAGTGAAGCTCAGACTTAATTTTCTCTCTTATTTTGAAGTGAGTTTTCTGCTTCAAAGGTGTTGTGCAAAAAAAAAAAATAGACTGTATTGGGGGGGTTGACACAAACCTGAAGTACACCTTTTTCTTTCTCGAAGTCTGTAAAAGTTACGGATTTATAAAAACTGAAGGAATTTGGGCTACAGAATTTTCACTGGTGCTTGCTATCCTCTTCCCTAGTCATTTGTTGCCCAGGGAACAAAAATAGCAATTGTTTGTATGCTGAAGTTTTGTGCTTCAGTTTATTTTGGCCTGGCATGTGAAGTTTGAAGATTTTGAGGTTCCGAAATATTTTTTTTTCTGATTGAGTCAAAATTGGAAGCTTGGGCTAGTTTTCAGGATCTTGTAGAAATTTCAGGATTTCTCTAACGGTTCTTCACCTGGAAACAAATATAGGCCTGATGGGGAGTGGGAGAGAGCTCTCGTTCTCCTCCTCCACGATGAGTTTTGTGTATTCATTGACATTCTCCTTGGCGTTCCTGTTATGCGGGTGTTTATGACCCTGGGCACCCAAGGAAATTTGCTTGCCAGAGTTTTACTTGTTAGAGGTAGGTGAAAGTACCTTTAAGTCTTGTGTTATTTATGTCTTGACAGAATTATGAAATCTGTTTGTCTCAAAGTTCTGTTGGCTCTTACTAGTTGACTTTAGGAATTTGGGGTCCACTGTTAAGTCTCTTTAGATTCTCGAATTTACTGTGGTCAGAACTTCAACATCGAGGTTGCTATTTCTGTTTTATCATTGACTCAACTTCAAGCCAGGTTATCAGGGTAAGTTATTCCTCTTTTTCTTTTAAGGCTCTTCATTAAAAATAGTAATATGAATAGGAATTACTTTGTTTGTTTGTTTTTCGTTTGTTTGCCACCACACCCGGCTAATTTTTTATTTTTAGTAAAGATGGGGTTTTTCCATGTTGGTCAGGCTGGTCTCGAACTCGTGACCTTGGGTTATCCGCCCACCTTGGCCTCCCAAAGTGCTGGGATTACAGGCGTGAGCCACCGCGCCCAGCCTATGAGTAGGAATTACTTTGTGGTGCTGTTATACATGTGAAAAAGGATTTGCGAGACTTTGGGAGTCTGAGGTGGAATAATCACTTGAGGCTAGGAATTCGAGATGAGCCTGGGCAACATAGACCCGGTCTCTACAACAACAGCAACAAAATGAGCTGGGCATGGTGGTACACACCTGTGGTCCTAGCTACTCAGGAGGCTGAGGATAGCTTAGGCCGGGAGTTGGAGGCTGCAGTGCCCAATGATTGATTGTACCACTGCACTCCAGCCTGGGTGATAGAGGGAGACCCTGACTCTAAAAAAATAATGAGGCTGGGCGCTGTGGCTCACGCCTGTAATCCCAGCACTTTGGGACGCCGAGGTGGGTGGATCACAGGGTCAGGAGTTCTAGACCAGCTTGGCCAACATGGTAAAACCCAGTCTCTACTAAAAATACAAAAATTAGCCGGGTGTGGTGGTGCACGCCTGTAATCCCAGCTACTGAGGGAGCTGAGACAGGAGAATCACTTGAACTCGGGAGGTGGAGGTTGCAGAGAGCCAAGGCCATGCCACTGCACTCCAGCCTGGGTGACAGAGCAAGACTCGTCTCAAAAAAAAAAAAAAAGAAAAAGGACTTGTTGAGAATGTGATATGCAATTTGAGTATCTTGTGTTTTTTGTTTTAGAATTTTCCATTTCTTTGAATGGGACTGGATGGTAGGTGAGGGGGAACTTTTTAAGAGTCCCAGGCCGGGCGCGGTGGCTCACGCCTGTAATCCCAGCTCTTTGGGAGGCCGAGGCAGACGGATCACCTGAGGTCAGAAGTTCGAGACCAGCCTGGCCAACATGGTGAAACCCCGTCTCTACTAAAAATACAAAAATTAGCCAGGCATGGTGATGGTGCATGCCTGTAACCTCAGCTACTCAGGAGGCTGAGGCAGGAGAATCACTTGAACTCGGGAGGTGGAGGTTGCAGTGAACCCAGATCACGCCACTGCACTCCAGCAGCGACAGTGAGACTCTGTCTCAAAAACAAAACAGAAGAAAAAACCAGTCCTCTTAATGTTTAAAAAAAGTTGCTGTAACACTGTGCTGGAGAATTTGTGAGAGCGTACACTGGACTGAGAGAAACTTGACTAGGAGGGAACGTAGGACAGTTGATTAGAACACCTGAACACTTCTCTTTGGGCAGGTGAATTTGGAGTGCTTGCAATGGCAATTGTTTGCACTTCCATGGGAACGCTTTCAGATTGCTCCTGACCCCACTCAGATTGGTGACTAGAGTGTTACTGGGAATCCTTTTAAAAATTGTTTTTGTAGGCTGTGCGCGGTGGCTCACACCTGTAATCCCAGCACTTTGGGAGGCCGAGGCGGGCGGATCACGAGGTCAGGAGATCGAGACCATCCTGGCTAACACGGTGAAACCCCATCTCTACTAAAAATACAAAAAATTAGCCAGGCGTGGTGGCGAGTGCCTGTAGTCCCAGCTACTCGGGAGGCTGAGGCAGGAGAATGGCGTGAACGCGGGAGGCGGAGCTTGCAGTGAGCCGAGATCGAGCTACTGCACTCCATCCAGCCTGGGCGACAGAGCAAGACTCCGTCTCAAAAACAAACAAACAAAACAACAACAACAAAAAAACCTTTCGTAGAGGAAAGAAGATTCTTCTTAAGAATTTCAGTATAGTGTACCCCAGGAGATTGATTTTTGCAGATGTTAATTATGCTGTTGAAAAATAGTCTTTCACACATTTTGTAGTATTGTCTTTTCTAGATGTAAGAAGTAGACCTTATGTGGTTGAGTGGATATAAATCCTCCAACTTGTTGTGAACAGTTTGTTTGGGAGAAATAGCCAAGGGGATTTCCCTTTAAATCGAGGACGCTAAATGGATTCTCCCTGGCTTCGAGAAACTCTTTGTTGTATGCTTTATCTTTTACTTTGATTCATGACTGACCAGTTCTTACATCAAACATTTTTTTCCCCTTTGAAGTAAGAGAAGAGATACTTTAAAAAAAAAAAATGTAGTCTAGAAAGAGACTAGGAATAGAACACTGCTGACTTGTTCTTATACCAAGAGCTGGAGGCATAAACAGTTTTAATA